>NC_142153.1:2946250-5892500 GCF_024610735.1 Ursus americanus | reverse complement strand
AAGCCCCAATCAGGGTCCAAAGCTCTGTCCGCAGAACCGCGCGGACGCGTTATACTGGCAAAATGGCACGTTGGGCAGACTCACCTTTGTGCCCTAAAAGCCCCTTTCCGGCAGTATTCACCCACAGAAGTGGTGCATGAAGATGAGTCAGGCCTGGAGCTGGGGCAGAGTCGTGCCAAGGCCTCCAGGGGCCGCAGTGCATACAGGCGTGTGTCACCTGTCCCCATCTGAGCTGCTCCTGAAGCCGGCAGCTCTGAAGGCTCTCGGGGACTGGCTTCTGTCCCAGGAACAGAGGCCAAGGGCAAATCGCTTCTTAATTACTGCTTACAGTGCAAGTTTTTGCTCCGGCCTGGACAATGGCCAATCCCTCAAAACACATTGAATCTCTTATCAGCCTGCAGTCAATTGATCCTGGAAATTGATCCTTGTCTGACCCATGGATTCTACCGTAACTGGAGAAGCTGCAGCAACCACCCCCCAGCCACAGGCTCCTCTCTGCAGCTGGAAGCAGCCCAAAGGCCCTTCTCCCACCTGTTCTCCCCTGACCAACCCCCCCACCCCCCACCAGCCCTTCAGACGGCCTGAAGCCAGGCCCTCTTTCCCAGGGGCCTCTCCCACTAGCTTGGTCTGTACCCCATGCCCCAAGGCTCCAAAAGGCGCAATTCTTAGGCACCCCCCCCATGTGCCACCCCCCTTTGTAGCCACAGAGTATTCACCAACTATCTCTCATCTTGTTTTTATACACAACCCTCTGAGGCAGGCAAGAAAGCTCCCCCTCCCAAAAAGTGACTTTCCCCATCTTGCAGTGAAGAAACTGAAATTGAGAAAGTATAACAGTCGCATTTTAGGACACCCAGCACTGACAACAAATAACCTCCAAATCTCAGTGGCTTGACACGATCACTTCACTTCCTGCTCGTATCACTGTCTAATGTGGGCTGGGTGGTCTTCCGGGTGACTGTGCTCTAAAGGGACACCCAGGGATGGAGATGCCTTTCATCCTGGGACACCACTACCTCTAACATTTACCTGAGAGGTAAATGTGGGGAGGACGACACGGGTGGACTTGTGGTGAGGCCAGGAAGGGCATATACGTCATTTCTGCACATGGTTCATTGGCCAGAACCAGTCATGGGACTGCTAACCGCAGGGGAATCTGCGGAGCACCAGCTCTCTGTGGGTCCCAGAAGAGGACATGGAGAGGGAGCATCCAATCACTCTCTGCCACAGGGGACAGCGACACTAACTTTTATCCATGAGTTCCGTGTGGCGAGCATCTCATTCAATCCCCATGACAGCTCAATGAGCATTACTCCTCTGTTTTCACATGCAGAGATTCAGGGACTCCGGAGCTCTGTGTCCAAATCCCTTGCTCTGACATATGAATACGTTCTCCTTGGACAAAGATGAACATAAAGAAGACTCTAATCCTTTTGGTCATCCCACCTCCCACCCCAGGTCCCTCCCCAGTTCACCATTGTTATCAGTTTGATGTATATCTTTCTGGATCTTTTTGTACGTGCATTTCTATGCTTGTATGTACTCACAGTGATTATCCAATTGACAACATTTTCTTGAAAAAGTAGAACTATATTATGTACAAAATAATGTAACAAAATCAAACACACACTTTCTATAAACATCTGGTGCCTTTTCCACCAGATCATACAGCCTCCCAGATTTCCACCACAGAGTAATTCCTTTGGGATAAGGTATAGTTTCTAGAAGGTTTTGGCTACAATGCAGATACCTCACAAGGCCAGTGTAAATTATGAAACACCAACAGTCATTTATACCCTAGTACAACATCCTTTTTCTCTGTAGAGCTGGACCCAGCAGGACTACGCACAGGCCTGATGCCTTCTCTTCTCCAGCAGCCAGCCCTTGGCCGATTGCCCAGTTTGAGGACATGCTCATCTGTACCTTAGACTCCATCGGATGTGGACAATCTCTCATCGAACTACCCAGGATATTGGGGGCTGAGGGAATGGATTTCTAAGGGTGAAGAAATACTCATCCTTTTTGAAAGGGGGACTACAGGAAACTAACTCAAAAACAGCCTAAGTCTGGACAGCTGAATATACTGTACCCTAAGGGGTATCTCATGTAATCCTAGCAATCCCTGCTGTGCAGAAAGGTTGGTTTGGTTAGCCTCATTTTACAGTTGGATACCCCAAGTCTGAGGTGGGGAGGTAGACTGATCAAGGTGGGCATGCAAAGCCATTCCCTCACATGCATGGACCCTGCCTTCCAAGTCTGGAACCATTACCCTGAGTGGGGCCCATCCTAAAGCCCCTAAAACCTGGGGCTTTATTTATTAAGCCTCTACTTTCTAGTGCCAAACAGGGCACCAGGGATTTGAACCAAACCTAAAAATGATTCAAAAATCACCAAACTATATGAACTTTGAACCAAGCTTGAACATTATTTCATTGACCTCTGAATCACATCTAGAGGGACCTGCTTTATATCTCCTACCCATTCTCAAAGACCTAATGGAAACCCCATCTTCTAGGCGAAGCTGCTTTGATGTCTTCATTTGAGGTGATCTAAACTCTTGAGCACTTAATGTCTGTACGATAAATGGATCAATCAATCAGCTTCACCTTGTGCCAGCTCTTCTTTGGTGCTGGGCTGTTACTTAAATAATTTGCTTTCATAATTTATCAGGAGCTTCTATCCTATCTTCCCAAATAGAGGATAATCTCCTTGAGGGCAAAGGCTCTCCTGACTATGACCGTGAGCCCCAGAGAACTCAGCCCGATGCCTTGTACACAGAAGGTGCTCAACACACACGAAAGGGTGTATATCATTTCACTGTTTTGATACTTTCATATTGGATACTTTCTTATGTTCACCTGACAGGATAATGAGGTTTCTAAATGATCTCATCTCTTTTCATTAGCACACATCAATCACAATTTGCTCTCTTAACTCTCAACTCTTTCACCAACTGTGTTGAAATTTGAGAAACTTATCCCATCACCATCGTCATCTTCATCATCATCACCACCACCACTATCATCATTATCACCTTCATCACCATCATCACCACCACCACATACCATCATCAACACCATCATCACCACCACCATCATTATCACCATCATCACCACCACCATCATCACCATGAACACCATCATCACCACCACCATCATTATCACCATCATCACCACCACCATCATCACCATCATCACCATGATCACCACCACCATCATTATCACCATGATCACCACCACCATCATTATCACCATCATCACCACCACCATCATCACCATCATCACCACCATCATCACCACCACCATCATTATCACCATCATCACCACCACCATCATCACCATCAACACCATCATCACCACCACCATCATTATCACTATCATCACCACCACCATCATTATCACCATCATCACCACCACCATCATCACCATCATCATCATCACCATCATCACCATCATCACCATCATCAACACCATCATCACCACCACCATCATTATCACCATCATCACCACCACCATCATCACCATCATCAACACCATCATCACCACCACCATCATTATCACCATCATCACCATCAATACCATCATTATCACCATCATCACCATCATCATCATCATCATCATCTAGCAAGTGTCTGTTATTGGCCAGGCATTTGCTATAAGCAGCCAGCACGACAACAGTGATCCCCACGTTCCCTTATCCCACTGTTTCCATCACACCATCATCACCCCACACCAGTGGCTCCCCAGACATTCTCTCACTGAATCCTCCCAACAGCTCTACGACTGCTCACATGTCTGAGGTCCTCACCATCCCACGGGCACTGTCTGATGCTCACGACATGAAGTACATCATTTAATCTTCTATACTGCTCTACAAGGTAAGTGCATTTTTTTCCATTTTGCAGATGAAGAAACCAAGGCTTAGAGAGGTTTAGTAACTCACTTAAGATCTCACAGCAACTTCCCCGAATGCTTGGTAATTATTGAAACTGGGTGATAATCAAGTGAGGGCTTAGTGAAAATCCTTCTTCTGTGTGTATTTGACATTTTTCTTAATAAACATATAAAATAAAAAGTTATTTCAAGCAAAAAAATAAAAAAGAACTCTATCAAAACAGCCTTTAACTTTAACTCACTCACAGGTACATCCCAAGAACCCGGTGTACAGTAGGTGTTCAATAGTTATTGAATGAAGAGGTTATGTCGTACATCCGAGGTCCCACAGCAAGTAAAGTTAGTGGCTGAGCCAGGAGGGCCTCAGGTGTGCCTCACTCCAAAGCCCACGTGCCTCTGGCCACGCCAAGCTGCCTTCTCCTCTTTCTCAGGAAGGGGAAAGGAATTGCCACCACCTGGGAATTCCTTTAAAAGGATTTCAGTGGTCTCTGGAAAAGAAGTCCCGTCCACAGGAATTTCACCTGCCCCCTCTCACTCTAAATGCACTCCAGGATCTGAGCTGGCCAGCACACCTGACTTCTGACAGTAAGATGCCTTCCTATTCAATTTCAGTGCTTAGAGATCAATACCGGGGCTGCCGAGTTCACAGAAAGAAATTGATTAAATCTCGATCAATATGAACAGCACCGCATGGTCAGCTGACTCAGCTGCTTCCCTTTCTGTCTCCCGCTCCCTTTCTCTTCCTTTCTCTCTCTTGTCGAAAAGTTTCACCAGGCCCAAGAACAGCAAAGAACATGGGAACGGTGGAGCAATGGCCCGTTGTGGGGCCAGCTGGAAAGACGGAGCCCACCGTGTCGCCGGCTGGGTCTAAGCCTCCTCGATCTAGACCCACGGGAAGCAGAGGCAGGGCGAGCGTTCTCCACATGAAGGGGCTCGCACTGTGCCAGGTAGAGAGCCAGCACTGGGTAATGTTCACTCCCTCGGGCCCTCCTGCCTGCGGGCCAGACCCTCTGCAGCACCACTCCACCTCCGGAGACGCCTCCCTCACCGGCCACATAGCAAATGTATTAACTGGCTCAGCTACTCCATTCTTCTGCCATTGGCCCCCCAGTCCTTCACTCCAATGAGCTCACAGTAATAACCCGGGACAAGGGGCTTTCTGTATATTATCCTTGACCTTCAGAACTTTTTCAGTCTGATATCCTCATCCCCCTTTTATAGCTAAGGAAACAGAGGCCTTAGGATGAAAAGTAACAAAATCAGGATCATACAGCTGCCAGGAGGTTGAGCCCCAGCCATCTACCTGGGTGGGGGGAAATTTGGGTGGGGGGAAGGAGAGCAAAGTTAGGGGTTCTGAGCCCTAAATGGGAAGCAGGAAGCCACAAGGATGCCTTGGGGAGGCATCTAGGGTGGAAGGGAGGAGGCAGAAGAACCCAGGAAGGCCAGGGGCTGTTGAAGTCATCAGCCACGAAACAGAAAATGGGTCAGGAAGAGGGACTGGTCCACCCTAAAGTTCTGCCGCTTGTCTGGGGCTCTGGTGTCAGGGACCATGGGGGCAGTAGCTTGGTCTAAAAACTAGATGGCAGCTGTCACATTTAGATGTTACTGCTCGCAGCTCCTGCACGTGAGAAACTTGGCTAATTGATCACGGTGCTCTCTACCGTTAATTGGAAGAAAAAAAAATCACCTGTAGTCTGTAAGAGCAGCCCAAAGTAGGGTCAAGAACGGAGAACACAAGAAAAACTAGTCTATTCCAGTTTGGTCAAGGGGCTCTGCATTCAAAGCCCCCCAGCCCCACACTGAATGTGGCTACTATTTATCGAGCACCCCCTATTTGCTTGGCATGATCTCATTTCATTCCTCAAGCAGCTTCTGAGGACAACAGCCTCAGCCTTATCACAGAGGTGAGGGACGGCAGCACCCTGAGGTCCAGTGACTTGTCTCAGAGGCCGTGATGGTGGGGGAGGGGGTCAGGAGCCAAACCCAGGTCAGTCTGGCCCCAAAGCATTCATCCCCCCCTTCCTCCTGCCCTGGGCACCGCAGCACATGGATCCCGCTCCTGAAGGTCTCCCAACAAGGCGGCTGCTCTAAGGCTTCCCAACACTTGGCCCGACTCTCAGAAATGTTCTCCCAGCCCTCAGCCTGTGAACCCTGCAGTCTGTGATCAGGACAAGTTATCCTTCCTTTCCTTCCCTTTGTCTACAGGTGGCCCCTGCTTTAAGCAGACAATATACAAAAACTCAGGCTTGGAAAAATCTTACAAATTGTGAAACAAGAGAGAGAGAAAGCATTCACTTAACCGAAAGTCTTCTTCGATTTTATGGGATTCCCCTATGCATTCAGAAAAAAAGAATCAATTTACAAAATTCACTTGACACTCAACTTTTCAGGAACATGACTATTGTCAATTTATAAGAGAACAAAACGGTTCTCTTTCCTGGCTTTCCTCCTGATACTGACATGCCAAAGAGAGTCAGGGTTTGCTAAAAAATGATTTACTCTACAAAAATGTTCTGGCAACTTTGCTTACAGTGTCTCTTTAGTGCAATGTTCAAATAAACTTTTGGAATGTCTGCGTTGCAAAGCAAAATAGAGAGGGAAAAACAGCAAACTTGAAAGTGTTCTGACAAGATCAATGAAAAATATTTTAGACTTTACCTTCTTCTGGGGTCTGAACAGTTAATGTTTTTCTTCCTCGGGATCATTTTTCAACTTGAAATTTTATTATTGATTTTGTTCTAGGCTATATCGATGTAACACTCCTTTTAAAAATCAAATTTATTTTAATTTTATCTCTCAGAGATGGCCAAACGATGAGACTAGAATAAACTGCTTCTTGACTTTTCTTAAGTCAATCCCCTCATCCCACCGCCTTGTAACAGACACCTACAGAGGATGGGAGTTCATGAAATGCAAGGTCACCTTCCCTTGGGTTGTACTGACCAACTAAAGGCTGCTGTGCTCATCCGAGGTATAATATACAACATGGCCATTTTCACATGAAGGGGAGAAATGCTTTCCCCAAGTCAGGCTCGTAGTATTTATTTAGTGCTCAATCTTAGAGTAAGCACTTGGCTACTTATGATGGCTTCCAATCTTGCCAGTTACTTAAGTGGCAGAACCACGTCTCCCTGCAGAGGGTCACGGCTTCCCGCTGGGCCATGCCAGGCTCTGGGCAATCTCAGGAGAAAGGGAGTATCTTTCATAGAAAATCTCACATGAAATGGAAGGAGAGGAAGGAGAAGAGAGGCGGCTTAGCTTTTATAACTGCCTGATCTAACTTGGACTCTTCTGGTACCCATCTAACCCAGCTTGGCCCCTAATTCCACTGGTCCAGCCCAGAGGCCAAATGACACTCCCCACAGAAACCATCTACATTACCTAATTGTCTGGAGCCCCAGAAAGGACACATTGTTTGACAAGTACCTTCTGCTTTTCTAACATATCTTTATCTACATGAACCCACTGGATCGTCACAACAATGCTGAGAAGATGGGGGGACATGGCAAGGACCTGGGAGCCACTTGCTCCTCAAAGTGTGGTCTTTGGGCCAGCAGCATCAGCACGCCTTGGAGCATTTTAAAAATGCAGAACTCTGAGCCCTACCCTAGACCTCTGAGTCAGAACCTGCATTTTAACAAAATGCCCAGGCATCTGTGTGCATATTAACATTGAGGAACTCTGCACTGGTCTCCAGAGCTCAGGGACTATGGGTTGATCATCTCAGTATTTCCAAATTGCAGTGCTGGTTAGCAGCTGATACTCAAGAAATATTAGCTGAACAGATGATGATAGATAGACGATAGATAGATAGATAGATACATGAATAATTGATTAAATAAATGAGATTCATTGTGATAAAACACAAAGATGTCAAGTGACCAAAGTCACAAAGATGTGGACCAACTAGAACCCAGATCCTCCTTAGACTCATTCACTTTCCTTCTTTACATTTCAAGGTAAAGAAGGTGGTTACAAACCCTGCTATGAGTCCTCCCCCTTTAGAATGCACTAGGGTGGAGGAAGATACATAACAAAGCCCCCAGCACAGAAGCCATCCATCCTCCTTCGGTCAACATTTCAGATCACTGGGAAGTGTTTCGAGAATATTTTTCACAGTCCAATTCAATGGAAGAAGCCACGTTGTGTATGGAGGAGCCAACGGACTCACTGCGATGTGTTTGTTTTTCAACCATGTTGGAAATCAAATCATTCTGAGTAAAGAAGTCAGGAGGAAGATCGCTGCCTACCCAAGATAACCGACTCTATTTTTATAAAAGTGAACACGACAACACCTTGGATTATCTGAATCTAGACTGCTGTGAGTGCATTCTGCAGCCTGGACACATCCTTCTCCTCCTTTCCCCTGGCATCAGCAAGAACACCGGAATGCATTAACCCAAGAGGACAGAGCTCCACTCAGAACCTTGCTCTTGCCAAGTGAAAAGTCCTATAGCTTTTGGCTCCTGTACCATCAGCCTTCTATCGCATCCAATTCATCACCTACTCTAGGATAGGCCTGGAGACTGCAGTCCCCATGGATTCAGAGCCAGGACATTCCAAACCTAGAGCTTCAAAAGGGCTTTGAGACATTTTCTGACTCTGATTCCCTCCCAAATGCACGTGAAATTCTAATGGGACAAAGCCTCCTCCATGAGAAGTCCATGGATGAAATTTCCTACAGAAATCTCTTTTCTGTCCTTCTAAATTGGAAGGCATTAACCTTTTTCTGAGTCAATGGACACCTCTGAGAAACTGATGAAAGCTACGGTCCCTCTCCCTCTCCCAGGGAAAAACACACATAAACACATTTTTTGATTTCAATTTCAAGGGAACTTCTTGAGAGCTATTCGTAGAATCTCTAGGGTCCAGAAATTCGAGGTTAATGATCCCTGATAGAAATGATAGCTTTAAGCCTTCTGTTCTGGTCTCCTAAACATGACTGTGTCTCATCTATTGTTACCACCACCAAGAGTTGTTTTAAATGTTTTGCCTAAATGTGCCTTAGAAATTAGAGAAGAGAGGCTTTATACAGAGTGGAAACTACACAGGTTATGATGAGAAGAACCTGGGTTTGTCCCTATTCTTCATTGAATAGCTGTGCCCTTGACAAAGCCACTTAATGTCTCTGAGTACCATTTTCTCATCTGAGAGACAGCAATGATAAGACTACCTCATGGAGGTCTCAGACAAGGCCTGAAGAGTGCCTTGTTGCTTAATAAATATTATTTCATTGTCCTCTCTTTTTTCCTTTCCCTTAGTGAAAATGGACAGACTTCCCACGAAAGCTTCTTACCCCATAATACTTTGAATCTCCTCTGTGACTCATTCTTTTTCGCTAAGACATTGGTGGACCTGTTAAAAACCCACCTAGCCAAGAGGGGTAACACCTAAATTATCCATCAAGAAACATCTGTTTAGCACCTCTTTCCATGCACGAGCCACCAGGGGAGGTGGTGGGGGCTGTTCCTCAAGTTGTTTGGGGTCCCACTGGAGAAATGAGTATAAACCCACAGAAAGGTAGTTGCACACAGCTCATGGACACTGAATGCCGGGGAAGGACATCATTCACACAAGGAGTGGAGATGTTGAGGGGCATCTGAGGGCTTGCTGATCAAGAGCCTGGGCTCAGATATCAGGCAGATCTAGCTTTGAATTCTGGTCCTTCTACTTATGGCCTATGAAATACTGGGCAAGTTCATCTTGGTCTTTTTGTCTGCAAAAACTAAAGAACAGCCACAAGAAAACCTACTTCACAGGGTTGCTCCGCGGATGGAATGACACGCATGTGTCACATGCCTAGCACAGGCACAGGGTGCAACTTCCAGAGCATTTCATGAGTTAGGGCCATTCTCATTACTTGGGTGAGGTGTGGCTGATGGAGGAGGCTTCCAGAGAAGGGTGGAGAATAGGCATTAAAGAACGGAGAGAATTCAGGACAGGAAGGAAGGTAGGGAGTGAGAACAGGCATAGGAGCAGAGGGGGTCCCATCAACCTCGCCCAGTGTCATCACTGACAGCACCATGTTCAGATTCGGTGCCCTAGGGGAGAAGGACATTGAACATGGACCCAAGGGAATGAGTTATCCATTCAAAAAGGGTAGACCTGGGTGGTCCCACATGGCGATCTCTGAGGCCCCAAAATGCACGGATACAGCCTAGAACCACAGAGCAGGCATGGGCACACAATGGGAAAGTAAGCTCTCTTGAGCTGGGAGGAAGGAAGACAATGAGTTCCAATGGCGCCTACGGGAATTTTCCTGGGGCTTGGCCCTCTGACAAGAGTTGAGTTTCTTAGATCCATATTGCTTTAGTGGCGACTTTTTTGACAGTTACAGACTATGTGCTCGATAACTACTTATTGATTGATTGATCTCTCCCTTGGCTAATGTTGCCAGGAATGAAACTGTTTGTGCAGTGTCTCAAGCACAGGGTTACGAACTGCTTGTCTCTCTACCTCTAAGGACCTAGAGCATTGCAAGTCCAGGCAGGGGCTCGGTGGTGGCCGAAACAACAAAAAGACCGCTTCATAGGTGACTCTGGCCCCAAACAACTAGAAAAAAAGATGTGTCCACAGTCCAGATTCTCTAGAAAATTGCCAAGCCTCTGATTGACCTCTGCGCCAAGGACTTCATCTCATAATCAAGGGAAAATGAGGAGGTACGGTTGGTCAGAGAGAAGGATCTAGAGCAAGGACACCTCCCTCCTGACACCTCCCATCAGCAAATAAGACAAGACAAAGACAGACAGAATCTGCTCAAACATTTATGACATAAAAGAGGGAGGAGACAACTGGGGCAGGGGAGGGCGGGGGGAAGCCTATATTCTAGATGGACATTTTAACATTCTGCTAAGTCCAAAGCCCAGAGGAGCCAGATCATTAAAATCTTGTCTTCGGGTGCCAAGAATAGCTCAAGATTTATGCTCCACATTGGAGAGTCCTGCTCCGCCTGGATGCTGCCTCCGAGCAAGCAGGGCAATCTCACCAGGGCTTGGACCAGCTCCGTTGCTGGGGTTCACCGGAAAAAGCATCCCAATTTATAAAGGGGGCCAGATCAGCCCTAGCTAAGGAAATGGGACAGTCAAGGGAAAGTCCAAGTCAAATCAAACACCCTTTGTAAAAGGGTGTAGTCAGTACAAAACAAGGAACCCCTAAGAATGCATTCATGAGACACTCAGATGCTAGGCCACGGGGTGTGGTGAAAACTCTAGCTGTGTGACATCGGCAGGTGACTTAACCTCTCTGATCCTCAGGTTCTCATCTGCAAAATGGGAGTGATAAAGGTGCCTACCTTAGATGACTGAGGTGACGGTTCATAGCAGGAACAGCCACAGGACAGTGTTTGGAACTGAACAAACATTCAAGAGGAATTGTGGCTTTTAAGGTAGGCATCTCTCTCAAATACGGGACACTAAAGTCAGTGGAGGAGTCCACAGTAAGGAAGAACATTCTCCAGGAGGTAGAGAGCCCCCCTTAGGGTTGCTGTGGAGGCCGAATGAGATGCTGCAAGGGGTGAAGCAGGCCCTCGCAGCACCCGTCCTGACGAGCCCAGAGCCGCACCTAAGGCCGAATGAACAGATTTCCAAAACCAGGCTGCAAAGCTGCCAACAAAAACTCTGGAAAGTGGAGCAAATATTCTCAAGCCGTTGGTGGGCTGGGCAACTGCTGCTTCCAGAACACCCCTCTGCCATTTTAACAACCTCAGAATGCTTCCTCCTAGAAACCCTGCAAGAGCGAGTGAAATACTAGCAAGATCCCCTCATCACAGCTCGGAGGAAACACCAACAGGAGCCGGGGCCAGAGCATGGCTGAGGAGGAGGGCTGTCTGGGCGACGTATTCCTGGAAGACAGACGGACATGTACCGGCCGTCGATTGGAATTGGTTCTCGAGCAGCACAACAATGATGTGTGCTGGATAAAGCTCTCCTTCCAATGAGACAGTGACCGGTGATCGTGTTACAGGATGCAGAGTTCGACGGAGTCGTTCCCGTAGTCCTAGAAAGTAGTATTTCCCAAAGTGTGTTCCGTGGAAACTAGTACTACCACAGGCTCTGCCATTCAAGGGTTCCACGGTTAAAGAGTTTGGGAACACTGCAGAATAGAACCCCTACTGTACATTTGCAACTCACAGATTACAGGCACCAGGTCCTGCAGGAAAGAAATGGCAGACTTGTTTGAGCGTGGAACTGTTTTGTTTTTTGGTAGAATACTGTGGAACGCACTTTGGGGACATCACATTAGGGCTCTGCCATAGAAGAAGCCTGGTTGGGGGTCCCCACTCTGCTGCTAACTCAGCTGCTCGTTCTTAGTGCCTTTCTTTTCTTGTCTGCAGGAGTCCATGTCCACGGTCTACCATGGACCAGAACGTTCATGGTCTACCATGAGTGCCAGGCCCATGCCCTCCAGACAGCAAGCCACGCCCAGGAGATACTCAAGAACAGGCCTCTGGAAGGACAGGAGGGAAAGGGGCTTTCTCAGCCTTTTCCTGGGTTGGAGCTGCTTGCTAAACTGAAAGGAAACTCATATTTTACTTTATTAGCAAGCCTTCTTAGAAAAATCATTATCATCTCACCAGCTAAAGGTGATTTCCAAGCTCTGTACAACTCAGTGACTGTCCTGCCAGGCACTTCTGGGATGCAAAGATTTATTTTCTGATCAAAATGATGTAATACAATGTGTACTGCTTTGTAATTTGTTTTATTAATACATATTAATAAACGTATTTTATTATGCATATTAATAAATAATGGACATGCACACTGTGTGGTTTTGATAGCACTCATAGAATCTTAGCTTTGGGTGGGTTAAGGCCCTGGCTGGACTAGTTGATAAATATTCTGAGCATCACCCTTGTCAATGAGGTATCATTAGCCCATTTTGCAGATAAAGCCACTGAGGCCCAGAAAAGTGCCTGACAAGCGTCATACAAGTTGTAAAATGTGAACTGGGGCCCAGAGCTGAGGTCTCCTACCTCCTGGAACAGAGAACATTCTTTCAGGCTGTTCTATGAGTCCTGGGACTGAAAGAGTGCCAAAGGTCAGTCACACTTGGTTCTGATTACATAACATTAGGGACAAAGAATGAGTTGGCTTTGTGTGAAGTGCTTCCTTTAAATTTAGGTATCATTTCCTACAGAAGCCAGATGGAATATTATTTCTCCCATTGGATTATACACAGGAAAACCTATACTAGAGTTTGCTTATTTGAATGCCGGGGACACTCGTCAGTGGCCATCTGGGGCCGCGGACAGTGTCTCCAGCAGAGGCGAGCTGCTAGTGTGTGTGCACGCAGAGCCAGGGCAGCCGGTTAGCTCCGGTGGCCCTGGAGGAACCCGCCCCATCCTGTGGGCCCTCCTCCACCCACGGCTCCTGGTTGCGTGGGAGATGGCCCCACATCGGAGCGCAGGATTTACCGGCTGGTAACCACGTTCGGCCTGCGTGGTAAACAACGGCAAACCACAACTGCTTCCGCCCAAGTTATTGCACCATAAATAACATAAATGAAAGAATTTAAGGAACATTAAGCCCTGCAGAGAGATTAGCACAGAGAGGGGGAAGCCGAAGAGGAAATGATCACTCCGACCACCTCATCCACATAACTATGGTCAGTCATGGAGCACAAGTGTTGAGAAGTGTGTGCAGAGCAATCCAGGACTGGCGACCTGCACACCCTTCTCTCAGTCTTCTTCCAGGGCCCCCTGGCTCCCAGGCACAGCCATGTGCACAGGAGCCCGCTGTTGGGAGTTTTATAAAGTCTTTCCCAATGAACATTCTGCAGCCAGGGCAGCTCGGCCTCTCCCCCCAGGAAAGGTGCGTCTCCGGCATGGAGTGTGGATCAGCTTGATAATAAGAGACAAGAGAATCCTCGGTCTTCAAGCCTTTCCAGAAGGCTTGCGCCCTGGGGGACCCAGGACCTCATCCCCAGAGCTGCCAATCCAGCCGCAGCCGTCCCTGAGCTCTCGCACTGTAACCGGCTGCATTCGTAATCTGGGCTGTGTTCCTGACATCCTCTGGCCTCCCAGAGATCCCTGAGCTCCAGCCCAACGGACACAGACAGCCTGATGCCTCCAGCGTGCCTTCACGAGCACAAACGGCTGAGTTAGCGTTAGCTGCAGCAAACTTTCCATTTTGGTCTTGGCAAAAAGACCCAACTCACGAGGCAACTGAACGCCGTGCTTGGGAGGGTTAGCAGATTTCACTCCCCTAGATTAAAACATCAGAAACTTGGCCAAGAGCCCCGTAGGATTTTGCTCTTTTATAGAAACAATATCGCCTATTAGGAAGGAGCCACTCAATGAATTGCCATAAACCCCACATTTTCAGGGGTTCTGCTGACTCCGCAGGGGGCTCCAGGCCTACCTTGTCTGAGCGAGCCTCAAGAGGGACTTGAAGGAACTGTCTAAAGTCGATGGTCCCCTTGCAGTAACTGTGTTTGCAGGGCCTGCTCTGGGTGGAGCGGGCCTTCCTCCATCCTTCCTCTCCGCGAGGTGCCCAGTCCATACAAGGCACTGTGCAAATCCCACGTGAACACATACGAAGTGAAAGTTTGCACCCCGCTGTGCCTGGCATGTGTTCAACTCAGAGTGGGGCTTAGCAAATACTTACCGAAGAAATACCTACCGAAGAAGTAAATGAATGGCTTCCTCGCTCCCTGGTCTGGCTATGATCTGCGCCTCCACATCTCCCAAAACCGTGTCCCCGGCCTGGCCCTTCCTCCTCGGGGCCAAATCCAGGACCCCCACCAACCCCCGCCGGCTCCCACAGCCCATGACCCCAGGCACCTCAGGCTGGATACGTCTGAAACTGGGCACTTGTTAGCAGTAATTCCGCGTTCCTTCCTCCCCCCAGCTCCTGGCAACCACCATTCCACTCTCTATGAATGTAACTACTCTCGGTCCTCATGGGAGCGGAATCATACAGTATTGGTCCTTTTGTGTCTGGCTTATTTCACTAAGCACAATATCCTCAAGGTTCATCTAGTTGCAGCACGAGTCAGAATTTCCTTCCTTTTTAAGGCTGAATACAATGCCGTGGTATGGACAGACCACATTCCGTGCAGCCACTGAACCACTGATGAACACTTGAGTGCTGCGGCATTTTGTACATGGGAGGACAGGTATCTGCTTGAGTCCCTCCTTTCGATTCTTTTGGGCGTGTACCCAGAAGTAGGATTGCGGGGTCCTACAGCAATTCTATTTAAGCTTTTGTGGCACCACCATACTGTCTTCCATCCGAATGTCAACGTGACAGTCATCTCAGCAATGGAGTCCGAGCACAAGGGAGGACAGACCCCAGCCCCGGGAGAAGCAGCTAAGGGGCTGGCTGCTGAAAGCTCATTAAGAGGCCCTAGATGGAGACCTCTGAGGACAAGGGTCCCTGAGAGAAGGGAGAGTGCTGGCCTAGCCCCACATGTCTGACCACGCTCCTCTGCCTTCTTGTCTTAAGACGGGCTTGCTCCTGCTGACGGAGGCAGCATCTGGGAGGCGGCCAGGGAGTGCCGCAAAGGGAGAAGACATTTTCTCACAATTAAGCCACTTGAGGGCTAAGTGGAAGATGAGCATGCCTGTTTCCCTCGGTGTCTAGCAGACATCACACCATCAACAAAAATCTCTTGAAATGCTAAAAGCCAGGTCTAAGGAACAAAGCTTCTGGGAAGAGGGGTTCTGGCCACGGCAACGCCCCGTTCCCAGGGCTCTCCATGCCAGCCACAGCGAACGCCTCGCAGCCCCCAGACAGGCCCTGTCCTCTCTCCAGGCACATGCGCTGTTCCCCCTGCCTGGAGCACCCTCCCCCCACCCCGTAGCCACCCATCGTTCTCTTACGTTCGCCGGAGGATTGAACGCCAGCACTGCCTCCTAGGGGGAGCCTTCCTGGCCCCCAGGCTAGGTCTGGCCTCCTCTACGCCCCAAGCAGCTCGGCATATCTCCATCATGATGCTGCTCGGTCTTCTGGCTCATCACCCCACTCTTCTGTGTAGGCCTTTGTTGACATGCCACGATCATGGGATTCTCATCCCACGATCCCCAAATCCTAGCCTGGGACTGGGCGCACCACTGAAGTCCGTGGATACTTTTGGACGGGTGAATGATATTTCTAAAGCAGGTTTTGATGACCACAGCGGTGGCGGGGGACTAAGAGAGGGCTCCTTAACCTCGTCATCACGGACACCGGGGTGGCTAAGTCATCCGCAGGGGGCTGGCCTGCACGCCGGAGGAGGCTTAGCAGCACCCCAGCCTCTGCCCCCCAGATGCAGACTTCCTGCCAGGTGCAACAGCCTAAATGTTCCTCAGCTTGGCCAAATAGCTCCTGGTGGGCAGGCGGGGAGAACCTGGTTCAGAGCCACCAGACCGAGACGGCATACAATTATGGTAGGGTTTGTCCTCTCGGGGACCTTCAGAAAGTGCAAGGCCTGAGTGCGTATTCCACACGATGTATGAAACCTCATCAGAAATATTCACAGCATTTATTATCATCTCATGGATGATTTATAACTTTATACATCTTGTGAATAATTAAGAAATGTACCTGGGAACCTCTTCCAACAGATCATCTGGAAGGAATCTTCAGTCGTTTGCCATAAGATATTGACCCCCGTCTGATTCATTATTTACAAACTTCGCTAAAGCCCGAGGTGAGAACATGCTGCATCAAAACTGTTCTGTTCAAAATAATTTTTAAAGAGCTGAGGGAGAAAGGACAGGAATGGCCAGGACCGCAGCACTCAGGTGAAGCATGCCCTGATCAGAAACATTTTGTGTCCTTTTTTTTTTTCTTTTTAAAGATTTTATTTATTTATTTCAGACAGACAGAGAGAGAGCACACAAGCAGGGGGAGCAGCAGGCAGAGGGAGAAGCAGACTCCCCGCTGAGCAGGGAGCCCAATGCTGGGCTTGATCCCAGGACCTGGGACCATGACGTGAGCCGAAGGCAGAGGCTTAGCTGACTGAGCCACCTGGGTGCCCCGCATTTCCTGTTCTTTAGAGACTTGAAATGAGGAGACAGAAGCAAAGTGCTCAGTATAGGCATGACACACAAGAGAAGCTTGATACCCAATGGTTTCCCTTGGGAGCCTTCTTGAGCTGAGAAAGCAGGGAAAGAATCACAGATCCAGAGCGGGAGATATCAGGAAACAAGCTCTTCCTCATCCTGAAAACCGTGTGGTTGGACAAGACTGTTCCTCTAGTTCCTTCCATGTCTCGAGACCGGCAGGAACCCCCAGAACTCCCATATGGCCTCCTTGAGGTCTCGGGCAGGGAGGCAAAGGCTGTTGTTCTAGAACTTCGCTAAGCAGAAGAATCATCAGGAATCTTGTTTAAAATGCAGAAGTGAGGACCCCACCCCCCAGAGATCTTAATTCAGTCATTCCAAGGCAGGCCCCAGACGCTGCACTGTCTACGATGGGCCCCGTGCACTGAGAGAGGTGAGACAGGGGCCCACTGAGGAGTGCTGCCCTACGTAGGAAAAGCAACCAAGAACTTGTGGAGGCTGCACTCACAGGTCTGGAGGTGCCTCCTAACACCCGGATGCTGTGTAGGTCCCGGTCAGCTCACGCAAGGTTTTGATTTGGTGACACCACGCATCACAAAAGCTGATAGTCAAAATGGTAACGAGAAGTTACGTGTATTTTCCATATTGCTACAAGTCCAAACGTTCAATAATTTTGCAATAATGTTTGTCTCTTAGGGCAGGAGCTCCCAAACTTCAGTGTATAGAAAACTCACCTAAGAAGAGAGGATCAAAAAAGTTTCTTGGGGCACCTGGGTGGCTCAGTCAGCTAAGCATCTGCCTTTGACTCAGGTCATGATCCCAGGGTCCTGGGATCGAGCCCCCTCATCGGGGTCCCTGCTCAGTGGGGGTCTGCTTCTCCCTCTGCCCCTCCCCACCTCCACTCATCCTCTCTCTCTCAAATAAATAAATAAAACCTTAAAAAAAGACTTTCTTAAAGTCCACCCCTAGAGAATCCAACTCAGCTGGCTGAGGAGGGCAGGACTCTGTATTAATGGAGCCCTAGACCACAAGGGTGCGGTTGTCCAAAAGCTGCACTGCAAAAACAGGAGCAGAACCACATGAGAGGGTCACATCTTCATGCCCTGCATTAAAGGAGGAGGATGAGAGATCCAGCCAGACAAGGGGAGTCACCCCAACCCTTTGAGGCCTGGTTACCAAATGCCCCTGAGATGACATGCGTGGGGATGAGGAAGAAGAAGGCAGCTGCTAACAAAGTCAAGATTCGGATGGGCACACTCTTTACGAGATCTGCCCTCAGCCCCTTCCGAAGACGAGGCAGAATCACCTTCTCCACCACTGACTCACCTCTGTTCATTCAAATCACATGTACTGAGTTCCAATTGTGTGGCATGCCCTGTGCTAGGCCCAGGGGACATGAGTGTCACTTCCATCCTAAAGAGTTCCCTATGCCTTTGCTGTTGTTCCCGGGGATTTTTGACCCCATAATATCAGTGGCCTCTCTCGAACCCCTAGTTGCATGGGTCACAGAAAGAGCTGCACGAGAAATTTTAGGTCTTCAACAAGGCTGCCAGGGGCCAGAGAAGCACGTGGTCTTGAGCAAGAGCGCTGCTGGGAGGCGCATTTCTTGGGATGATGAGCAGGCATAAGTTCTAAAGAAAGACAATGAAATGAATTCTGAGTCCACCAGAGCTGAGCTGGAAGAGGTGTGGCAGGTGTGGGCTGGCCACACACAGGACCTGGGTCCCTGGGCTTCGGCAGCAGCGGCCCAAGCGCACACCCACAGAGCTGTTGGTTGTGTGGGTGATCCTCCAACCTGAGCACCCATCCTCTACATCCCAGTGTGCGCATGGAAAGGACACAGCTGGGGGCAGGGGGTTGGTGCCTCCACTTGGTAAAAGCTCCTTCCAGAACCAAGGACAAGCTGCTTTCCCAGCCCTCCTAGCTCTTGTGTGATCATGGGGCTTATCTGTCCCCTCCCGTCTCATTCTCTCACTGTCCTGCAAACTCATGTTCCATCTAGTCACTGTCCTCAAGAAGTAGGCCTCTCTGAAGCCTCCTTGTCCATCTTTCTCCTCCCAGACCATACACCCAACAAAGCCAGCCCCTCCCACCAGGCAGGGCTCCCATCTAAGAGGCCCCTTGCGATCATCATTTTCTCTCCAGAAACTTCAGTCCGGACCCCTACTTGTCTACTCAGACCAATACAGACCTTTACATAGCTCTTGTATTGTTCTCTGGTTCACTTATGAGTCTGGATCTTCTCTCCCAGCAAAACTGGAAGCCATTGAGGGACGAGGTTATAGATATGCTTTCCTGACCTCCCCATGGAATCTCGGTAGGGTTGGGTCCATGGTAGTTACTTCAGCAAATCCTTATTGATTTGATTTGCTCGTCTTCCCCTCTTTCCAACCAATCATGAGTACAAGCAGTCACCGCTGAGGCAGCACACAGTGGGAAATGGAAAGAGTGGGAACTTTATGTGGACTGACAAGGGTCCTAACTCCAGCTGTACCATTAGCTGGGCAGTGCAATCTTTGACCAGTTTCCTGACTTCTCAGAGCCTCGATTTTCTTGTCATTAAAATAAGGATGGAAACTCAAGAACAAAAAAACAAAGAGCCCAATTCAAAAATAAGCAAAAGACGTGAATAGACATTTCTCCAAAGAAGTCACATGAATATGGCCAATAAGCACATGAAAAGATGCTCAACGTCACTAACTATTAGGGAAATGCAAATCAAAAGTACAATGAGATACCACCTAACACCCATTCAGATGGCTTCTATCAAAAAAAGTAGAAAACAGTAAGTGTTGGCCAGGATGCTGAACAACTGGAACCCTTGGGCACTGCTGGTGGGAATGTCACACCCACTGTGGAAAACAATAAGGCGATTCCTCAAAAATTTAAAAATAGAAATACCATATGACCCAGCAATTCCACTTCTGGGTACATAAAAGAATTGAAAGCAAGGACTTGAACAGATATTTGTATACCATTACATAGCAGCATTATCCACAATAGCCAAAATGTGGAAGCAACCCACACATGCTCAGCAGAAGAAGGAATAAACAAGATGTGGTGTAGACATACAATGGAAGCCTTGAAAAGGAAGGAAAGTCTGACACATGCTATAACATGGATGTACCTGGAGGACATTCTACTGGGTAGAATAAGGCAGACACAAAAGGCAAATTTACTGTTAGATTCCACTTCTAAGAGGTAACTGGAGTAGTTAACTCCATAGATACAGACAGTAAAATGGTGTTTGTTGGGGGCTGGGGGGAGGAGAATGGGGCATTATTGTTTAGTGGGTACAGAGTTCAGTTTTGCAAGATGAAAAGAGCTCTGTGGATGATGGTGGTGATAGGTGCACAATGAGAATGTATTTAGACTGTACACTTAAAAATGGATAAGACAGTAACTTTGATGTTGTGCATTTTTTCCCACAACAAAAGAAAGGGGAAAATGGGAATGGTCATATCCAGCACAGAAGTTCCCTTAAAAATGAAATGAGATGTGAAAGTATCTTGCATAGACTGGATGTTTCCTTCCCCCTTCCTTCCCTTCCCTTCCTCTGCTCCGGGAAATATACGGACTCACACCTAACTGTCCCCGGGAAGGCACGGAGGGGGATGGGCAAGCACACAGGCCTGGGATTCAGACAGGTGGGGTTCTGCTGCAGGGGCTCCCCCTTTCAGAGAGTGTTTCCTCTTGGTAAATGAGAAGATGCCCCTAACAACTGAGAGTCCCAAGATTGCAGTCGAGAGCCCCTCCCCAAGGACAGTTGGTCAAGGATTTCCAGGTGCTACTGTCCTGAGCCTGTGACCCTCCAGGCACGCAAGTTCGGCCCATGCTTACCTGTGGGTTATGGGTTGAATTGTTTCCCCTCCCCCCAAAAAAAGAGACGTTGAAGTCCTAACCTCCAGTACAGTAGAATGTGACCTTATTTCGAAATAGGATCTTTACAGAGATAATGAAGTTAAAATGAGGTCATTAGGGTGGGCTCTAACCTAATAGGACCAGTGTCCTTATACAATGGGGAACTACAGACACAGAGATGCACATGGGGAAACACCACGTGAACATGAAGGCAGAGATTGGGGTGAGGCATCTAGAAACCAAGGAACACGAAAGATGGTGAGCGAGCCACGAGAAGCTGGCAACGAGGCCTGGAACACAGGGTCCCTCAGAGCCCTCCTGATGAACCAAGCCTACCGACACCTTGATCTCAGACTCTCAGCCTCCAGGACTGCAAGACAGTCGGTCTGTGTTGTCGGAGCCCCCAGTGGGCGGCAGAACCACGTGAGGGCAGCGCAAGCAAGCTCGTACACCAGGCAATGGAGAGCCCTGAGAGCAACGTGTGTTCAAAATCTAGGAAGTTCCACAGAGCCACGGCAGCAGCCACGGAGCTGGGGGCAGAGGCTGAGCTCACCCTGCATCCACGGATCTGGGAGAGCCCAGCGCACTTGGCCGTTGGAAGCCCCTTCTGATGACCCTGGCTTGGGAGGAGAGGCTTCTGTGCTCCAGATGACAGGGCCTCAGCAGCCCATGCTGGGTTTATTATTTATAAGCTGCTGTCATCACTTTGGTCTCACTCACTCGAAAGAGATTTTAATATTTCAGAAACAGACAAGCCTCGCATTGCCCAAGCTGATTCGCAGTCTTAGTCATAAAAACCCTTCCCCCAAAAAGAGACTGCAAGATGACTTCATGCTAAATATCTCCATGGGCATGCAGGGAAGGAACTGACCTCCCGGGGCTTCAGTGCCCCCCAAGCGGAGCCCAGACATGGTATCAAGAGTGGTGTGGCCTCCTTGGGCCCAAGCCCGGCCGTTCCCGGCCCGCCCTGCCTGCCACTGCTCCATGCCAGTCAGTAGACCGAGGCCTCTGGGCATGTTACCCCACCGACTCCTTCAATGCTGCTATTCCCCCACTTCAGACAAAAAGAAACTCGGGTCCAAAGAAGTTCAACAACACGCCAGAAGCCACACAGGGAATGATCCGAAGCCAGGATTCCAATCTAGCTCGAATTCTGCACAAACGAATTCTATCTCCCTACTAACTAGATCAGTATTTCTGGAAGTCATTCCAGGTAAAGGCGACAGTGACAGCCAAGCTCCAGGGTTACAGACCTGAGGGCCACGGGGGGCACACCCAGCTGCAGATGCGTGGTCAGCGTGTGCCAGGCAGGGTGGGGGGCACTCGCTTCATAATCCACAACATGGATTACAAAGGGAGTTTGAAGTTTAAAAAAAAACCTGAAATACGTGCAGAAAGGCTCTCAGAGATGGGAGGTCTGCCCAGGTCTTTTTCTGCAACATCTTTAAGAGACTAGCCAGACTCTCCCTTCCCACACGGCTCCCACCACCCTGACCTGAGAAACACTGAGACCCCAAGTCTCAGGGCACGTCCTCCCCTGTGATCCACGCCCAGCAGCGGGGACCCTGATGGCCCATGCCACTGGCGACAATGGCAGAGATTTTGTGGCAGAACCGCGGGTAACATGGTGTATGGAAACACAGGATTAAAGTCTCAAGCCTCTTCTCCTGAGGAGAGATCTCTCAAGCGAGCACATTTCCACAGGGCGAAGTTGGAAGCCATCAACGTGGAAAGGGCTTTGCTTTCTGCGACTGTTCCTTCTACCCAAGGACTTCCTTACTCTGTTGTAGTTCATTTCCTTTGGGGGGGAAAAACACTGTTCTATTTTAAAGAGTTGATTGATTTTGTCTGTAAAGAAATAAATGACTAAATTTTCTTCCCTGCTGCCTCAAAGTTTCATTTAATACCATCATCTCTGGTGTCTTGAGCGCCTCCTCGTAAGAAGGGTTTTTGACGTCCTATTTGATCCACCACATCCTGGTGATGCTACTCTTCCCTCTCTGGGATAACTGCTCTCTCTGGGGCTCCTTTTCCCATTTGTAAAATGAGGATGATAATATCAAGTCCAGGAATTACGGCCCGAGCACTTTCCATGAACCACGCACGTCATAGTCACAATCTCACTTCATCCCCACAGTGATCCGACAGGATGGGCATTAGTCTCATCCCCATTTTGCAGATGATAAACTGAGGCTTAGAGAGATTAACTGGCCCATGGTTATAGGCGGTAAAGCCCGGGTTTGTATCCAATCTTGCCTTATTCCAAAGCCCACGCTGGAACCACGGTGCCCCCCGGCGCAGATTAGATAAAATAAGATAGCTCAGAGCTTTGTAAACTGATGGACATCCATGGGCTCACTGATGGTTCTAGAGGTGGGGAGGGGCTCCCACCGGCTCAGGCAGCTCTAGGGTGAAGCCTGTGCCTTGCTGGACCTCGAGGCGCTGTGTGCTACAGCCACCTCTTCCTGAGGCACCTCGTGTCTTTCTGGGGGAAGGAGGCCACCAGAACAGCTGCGACACGCCTCTGCTTCATATGCTGAACCAAGGGGTGGCGGGAAGAGCATGGCCAGAGACCTTGGCTGGATGTGTTACTCCAGGAGCCAAGTAGATCCAGCCAAGTTCAACATCAACACCTTCCTCCTATGTGCACACGCGCACACACTCGCACACTCATGCACACACACACAGAGGCGTGTGCCTACTAAGAGACACTTTGACACAAAGCAGGGAGGGGTGGGGCCTTGAAACAGCCCAGGTGTGGGGACATGTCTTGGGGGAGCAGTAGGGCAGCTGCACACGGGGGAGGATGCGTCCTGGGAATTGCACCCAGAACCGTCCAGGGAACCCTCATGAAACCGCTGCTCCTGCAGAGATGGAATGTCCCGGCGCTGCTTTCAGAGAAAGGCCCACTGGCACGCATCAAGGACCAGACACTTGGAAAGGCTGCAGTTTCAGGTCTTGGTTTTGCTCACAGCCATCATCATTTGTTTCTCCTAAATTAAATTTAATTTGAAGGGTTGCCCTGGGCCCAGGAAAAGGCCAATGAACTAGGGTAAGATTGTCTAGCAAAGGAAGTTTCCCAAAGTTCAGCGGCCCATGGCAGAGCAGGCTGAGCAAGCGTGTCTCCCAGACTGTCCTGGAGAGGGGGCGTCAGGTGCTGTCCGGCTCCCTCTGCCTTTCCCTTTATCTCCAGGTGGGCCCCCAAGGCAGGGACAGCAAATGCCTTTATTGCCCCCTCACTGGCCTATAAGTGAGAAGGCCCTAGAATACCTCTGTCTCAGCTGCCCCACTCTTCAGCCCTGGCAAAGAAAAACTGAGAATTTCCCTTTCTGGCTCTGGACTCATTTCAGTCTGCTTTTCTGTTGCAGTCATGACTTCCTGCCATGAAATTTCCCGTTTCTCCAGTGTGATGGACCCTCCAGACAGCACTTTAACCACAGAAGTCTAACTATGAGATGAGTTTCGTCCCAGCTCCGAGACTCTCAGGACAGGCTGGTGGGAGTCCATGGTGGTCCAGAGAGGGGGCAACTTTCATTCCTGCAGTGGGCCTCAGGACCATCTACCTCAGTCTATTTATGGAGCCTAGGATGGCAGATGGGAGGGCATGGAACTGGGCTAGAAGGGACAGGCGATGACCAGGTTCCTCTCTTCCTGCCCCTTCTCTCTCCTGTCCTTAACGCCAAGCCCTCTTCTCCTGTTTCTCCAGACCGTGGTTGCCCAGAAGCTGGGGTCCTACAGCCCACGGGCACACAGTGTCAGCCGTTCCAGGCTCCCAGTGTCAGGTCCCAGCTCAGAGGCCCCCACTGAAGTGGGGGGGGGCGGTGGGGGATTGATCACAGAAAGGTCCCCGTGGATGAAGACAGGGATTCTCTGCCCTAGGTGGCGGGAAGTCCTGGAGAGAGAGACCGCTGGTCTCTCGGCACCATGCCGTAGGCGCACCACCTCAATGCAAACACTAGAGAACCAACAAGGTGAGACGAGCAAAGCTACCAGTGACTTGACCAGGTGCAGCCTGGACGGGACCCCAGATCCGTCCAACTCCAAAATTCCAGCTCTTCTCAAGGGGCCACTCCTCTCCCAAAGTCAGACACACCTGCACACACAGTGTAGACACTTCCTACGTCTTGTTCACTTGGCCGGGCCAGGTCTTCAATAACTGCCCAGCGAGTATCAGTCCACTGCCCTCGCTTCCAAAGCGCGTGGGTAGCGCTGTCTCCGCGGGAAAGCGCACACCTTCCCAGGCCAGGACAGATTCCCATACATCACCAGCTCGGAGGCGCCCTTTCTCTCAGAGGGAGAGCAACACCCTTCTTTGTTCTTTTTGCTGTGCTTTTGGACGATGTGACCTTGCAAGTCTCAGCGGCTGGGAGGCAGCCAGGCAAGAGAAGCGAGGCCCAAGCACACCTCCCGGCCTTCTTATCTCAAAGCTCCCCCTTGGGGGGTGCGTGCTCAGATCGCACCCACACACACAAGTGCACACTCGCTCTGCACCAAGCCTCACACCCTTGGGGTCCTTCCTGCCCTGGCAGGAGCCTCCCTCACCTCTGGCCATAGCAGAAGCGATCTTACCTTTCCCCAAGGGCCGCGAGCGACCTGCCTGCCCCAGTCCGGCCCCTGGGCCTCGGAGTGTCTGCAGGCACCCAGGAAGATTCTGGATTCTGATCTCACCTGCAAGTGGTGGGTCTGGCGCTGCCTGGCCTGCAGCCCCATCTACAAGGGTTCCCTACGGCACTGCCCCGCACCCTCCAAAGCCGGGGTGCGCCCATCCCCCCACCTCCTTTCTCCCCCCACCCCGGCCAGCTGTCTTCTTCACATGGCATTTCTGCCTGAAGTGCCACCGGCTGTACCCATGGTGCCGACCCCACTGGGAAAGGGGCTGACCTTGAGCATGCATGGGGGCAGGGGGTGCATTTAACATTTCCTTTCAACCTCCATGCCACACAGAGATGTTGAGGAGGGATTGATGACCTATTTTACAGGTAAGAAAACTGAGGCTCAGTTCTGGGCAAGGCCTAACACTGAAACCTCTGCCTGTGCTTTTCTCTACACCATGAAAAGGCTTGACTTTCAAACTCAATGCTGAAGAACACAAAAAGGAAACCTCTAAAATTCCCTTACCCAATTCTCATTGGACTGATTGATTTTACGAAGAAACGAAGGTGGCATTTTTGTTGGGTAGTGGTAATCCCTCAATTCCTGGACCATTTTTAAGCTCTCCCATCCGTTGTGCATAAGCTATCTCATGTGTAAGGGAATGATCCTCGGGGGTTCAGACGGGTTTCGTGGATTTTTTTTTTCTTTTCAATAGAGGCTATTTGATCCATGTAAAACTAAATGTGATTTAATGGGAAGACTCACGTTTAACATTTTGCAAAGCTTTGTGTGGAACTTTCACGCTGTCATGGAAGGATCATGGAAAGGAGTCAGCGGGCACAAGGGCACACCCCCTCCTCCTCAGTGAACTCCAGGCTGGGGCAGGGAGCAGGGTCACTGGAGAGGCCAGAGAGCTGGGTCCTGGTGGCTTGTCTCAGCTGCAGAGCCAGCAAAAGCCCTCCTTGCTAAACAGGGAGACTTTGGGCACGTCACTGAATTGCTCTAGGGTCCCAATCTCCCCAACTATCAAATGAGGCTACTGGTGCCTAACTTACAAGAGTAAGTTAGTGGTGAGAATTCATCATGTTGTTCAATATAGACTGACTAAGCGCCTACTCTGTGCCACAGATTCTTCTAGATGCTGGAAATAGAGTAGTGAATGAAACAGACAAGGTCCCTGTTCTCACAGCATTTATTTTTTAATGTGGACCGGGGGAGACAGACAAGAAACCAGAAATAGGATAATTCCAGATGAGGAAGGCAAATAGAATGAGGGGACAAAGTGGGTGGGTGGGCAGCTGAGTGTGGGGTTGTGTGGGCAAATGGTGAGCTGAGACAGATGAAAAGGAGCCAGCCAGCTCTGGAGAGAACAGTGAAGACAGAGAAAACTTGAAATGCAGGGGCCCTACGTGGGACAAATTAGGTGTGTCTGAGGAACAGAACACAGGCTAGGCCAGTTGCCACAGCCACAGGAGAGAGAGGGCAGAGCCTGGTGGGCCTGGGCACATAGCCTCGCAGCCAGCCGGCAGTCAATGTCCATGGATGTCATCACTCCTGGTAGACACAGTCCATGGAAAGCACAACTAGCCTTCCGGAAGGTGCAGAGTGCAACAGCAGACCAGACCCCCACGCCCCTCAAACCCATCATGAGACGTATAAAATAATCCCAAATGCCTCCTGCAGCAATGACAAAAACTGATAGAGAATTTAGTCTGCACCAGATCTGGGGAGTAGGAGTGGCTCCGAATTCTTAATCCTGTTGGGAAGACGGTACCCAAAGGTTGGGCAGTGCTCCAGCCACAGACAGGGGAGGGGTGCTTCTCGCATCTTCAACCTCACCTCTGATGTGAGAACCGTCCCCTGCACGCTCATGGAAGCACTCCTGCCTCGCAGCCCAGGGGCAAAGGTGGAAGGAAGAGGAGTTGAAGGCTGGCCTGCTGGCCTTTTCAACAGAGGCCACGTGGAATCTCACCTTCAGACAGGTTTGGGGGCAGCTATTTATAAAAAGAAGCACGTCCGGATATCCCAGCTGCCATGGCCAAGATCAACTCACACTCAAGGTTAATTAGATAGAAGAAACCGAGGGCTAGCCCATGAAGACAATCATGCCGGGGCCTGGCTACGTAATTTGCATAGCCCAGTGCAAAATGAAAATGCGGTGTTAAAAATGATGAACAATTTTTTTAAAGAGTTTATTTATTTATTTAGAGAGCACAAGCAGGGGGAAGGGCAGAGGGAGAGGGAGAGAGAGAATCTTAAGCAGACTCTCTGCTGAGCATGGAGTCCGAGATGGGGCTTGGTCCCAGGACCCTGAGATCATGACCTGAGCCGAAAGCAAGAGTTGGACGGTTAACCCACTGAGCCACCCAGGCGCCCGACGAAGCATAGTCCTTTCTACGAGCTGGCCCGTGAGCCACCCCACTAGTCGCATGCACGTGAGGAAGCCAGCCTCGATAAGGGCGGGGGGAGGGGGACAACGTTTTTGAGCCCTAGAACTAGTAGAACAGAAGCTGCCCGGAAATCGGACCTGGTGTGACCTGGCGTGGCCTGGGGAATGCAACCTTACCCCCAGCGAGCCGCGGCTTCCTCCTCCAGAACAACGGGGATCACGGGATCCCGCCCTCTGGGCTGCTGCCCTGCTGGGTCTGTTGTGAGAGGCCAGCGAGCTCAGGAAGGTGGAGGTGCTGGGAATGGGGAGGCCCCGCACGTCTCCCAGGACCGTAAGTGTTCACCAAGACCGGCAGAGCGCTTGGATTTCTGAAGAACAGTGACATTCCCCAGCAATTAAGTCAAATTAACATAACTCAAACAAAACATCTAATTTTAGCTCTGTGTAACAATTCCCCCTCACCAGAACAGACACTGCTGCCTGCCGTCATTGCAGGAGCTCAGTGCCCGCGAGAGAGGCAGGCAGGAACCCAGAGCGCTCCGACACAGGCCTCTCGCCCAGGCGGGCACCAGACCCTTTCTATCCTCACAGCCGAGAGAGGTGCTCCTGGCTGCCTTCTGCTCCATCCAGCAGCCAAGCGTCCCGCTGGCCCGGCTCCTCGGAGCTCGGCTCGGCAACCGAGCGGGGCTCAGCAGTCAGAGCAGCCCCTCACAGACCAGAGACACCGTGACAGCCCGGCCCGAGTGGGAAGCGGGAGCCCGAGGCTGTCCCAGGGCACCGGGGCCCACAGCCTCAGCTGTCCTGCCTGTGAAATCGGAGCAGTGACACCGACTGTCCTGCCTCCCCCCCCCGCTCCCCCAAAGAGTTGTGTAAGATGTTCAGGATGGTTATTACGTGGGTCTGTGTTGAATGAACACCGCCAGACTCATTCAATCAACCCACAGGTTCTGGGGAGGCAGAGACGGCCAGCTACAACTCTGTGCACAGTCTGACGAGGAAAACAAGCAGTTAACCCCGGGACTGGCAGGGGGTACCAGGGTCAGATGCAGCCCCCACAAGTTAAGAATGACTTTTACATTTTTAAGGGGTGCAGGGAGCGGGGGGAGAAAAAGAATAACATTTTGTAACACATGAAAATAAATGCCATTCCAGTACCAGTGTCCATAAATAAAGTTGTGTTGGCATATAGCCATGCTCACTCACTTGTGTCCTGTCCATGGCTGCCTTTTTGCCACAGGGGCAGAGACGAATGCCTGCAACAGAGACTAAAAAATACTGGCTCTCTGGCCTTTTACAGTAAAAGTTCGCCCACCTCAGATTTTAACAAAACACTTACTGCTGTGACACTTTCCTTCTCTGAGATTAGCAGTGCTCACGGAACACAAAAGAGGTTATTTCTGCCTAATAAAGTCAGGGAAGGCTTCCTGGAAGGGGTGATATTTTTTCTGGATTTGAAAGATGAATAGGAGTTCATTTTGTAGTCACGGGGAGAGGAGTTTCAGACTTGGTGGACAGCACTGCCAGTAAGAACAAGGCCTGGGAGGTGTGGCAGCATGTAGGAAATGACCAGCACATTCATTACAGAAGATAAAGAGAAGGAGGAAAAGGAGGGAAGACTATGAAGCTGAAAGAACACTTAGGCCAAGTACGAAGAGTATGGTGTACCTGCAAAGGAGCTTTTCTCATGCCCTCTTGCCTCGAGAAAGCAGCACCGTGAGATAGTAGGTCTCTAAGACAGATAACAGAGGTAACCAAGATAGGCAGATGGGTGGATAGATAGATAGGCAGGCAGACTCAGTAACTCCGGGCAACAAGACCTTGCGTCCAAATAGTACTCAGACGTGTCAGGCTCCCACCCTGCTCAGCCAGGAGCCTTGGGGAGCTCACTCCCTGCACCCGGGACCCCCTCCAGGCCATCTGTAGAACGGGCAGGTTGTACTTGATGAGCGTGCCTCGAAGGCCAGGGATGCATGGAACAAATGGAGTGTCCACACCAGGCCACAGCTGGCAGCGCATCAGGCCCCGAACATACCGGGGCTGCACGTGGCACCGAAGAGGAAGAGCGTTAATTAGGGCAGTGGGACGAGGACCAGTTTAGAATAGTCTATCCAGGGCACATGTCCTTCCATGAGGCCCAGGGAGGCCTCAGGCTTTTGCACCCGGATTGGGCTCTCTGCAGAGGCACCCGTGGCTGCGGAATAACGTAGCCGCCCTGCCCCCGGTGCAGAAATGCACATCCGATTTCTGCATGCTCTTGTGCTGCCTTTACGTGGTGGGGCTGTTTCTACATGGCACACAAGAGCCCCAATCCCCCTTTCCTCCTCGGAGTTCCTCCCACCATGTTGTGTTCAAAGAATCACAGCTCGTTATTTCTCACTAGAGCACAGAAGACGGAGCCTGGAGGGCTGGTTCTGGTATTTGCTGGGCCAGTAAAGATAGCTGCGTGATCCAGACAAGTCATTTCCTTTCTCTGGACCACAGATTCTCCCAGGAAGGATGGGGCATGAGATCTCCAAGGTCCCTTCCAATCCGCTGTATCAGCTGGCCCACCCCAGGCCCTCCATTCTCCAGGTGTTCTGGCCCAGAGAGGTGAAGTGATTTTCCCAAGGTCACCCAGCCATTTCCTGAGGGACAGAGTCAGGACCAGCATCCTTGGTTCCTCCTTATGTCCCCATTCTCTGGCACTGGTCATGCACTGCCTCGTGTGTCTGTCTGTCTGTATCCCGGTGTCCGTCTGTAGCCCTAGGTCTCTCTCTGCATCCGTATCTATGTCTGTATCTGCACCTGCATCTCCATCCTCACCTCCGTCTACCTCACGTCTGTGTCTCCATCGCTAGACCCCTAGCTGTGGTGTCGGCTCTGTTTTAGGGAACGCACGCCTTCTCTTCACGAGTGCTCTGAGGACCATGGAGGGTGGCGGGGGTGGGGCTGGTATCTTATCTCTGAGTCAAGGGTAGAGTTCTCACCGAGCTCTGGGCTCTGTTCGTGCTTCCGTGCCCCGCTTTCTCCCCTCGACCCTCAGAACAGCCCAGAGCCAGGAAGGTGAAAGCTTCCAAATCAGGTAGCCGGTGTGAACTTCAGCCCTTGCTCGGATCAGATGTATGACCTTGGGCAAGTTACTTAAGCTTCCTGAGCCCTCCAAGGTCCTCCCCTGTAAACCGGGCTGTTGGGCCAGTCCCTTGGGCTAAATGGGCTCAAGTAAAAAGTGTGCAGGTCAGAGGTGCCCCTTGCATTCCCTCCTCTCCTTCAGGGGAGGGGACACCAGCCACTGAGGGCTGGGCCTCACTGTTCTACTGGTGGCTGGGTAGGCAACGGATAGATGGAAAAAAACAGAAGATGACACGGCTTGATCCACAACCCCCCACCTGCTTGTTATAAAAAACCAGGGCTTTAGCGAGACGTGTCCAACATTTCAGCCCCAGCCGCAGCGCTCACTAGCAGTGTGAAGCCCTCAATCTTCCTGAGCCTCACTTTCCTCCCATGTGGATGGGAAAGCTGCTCCCTGCTTCTCAAAGGGGCTGTTGGGAGGACAAGTGCAATAATGGGCCGGATGTTGTGTGTTAACAGTGGCTACTGTCCACGAGGCACTGGCTCCCCTGCTCCCAGGGATCTCTGAGGCCTGAATGTTCAGGGGCTCATCTCCCAAAAGATGTGATCACTGGAGAAGGTTCCAGTTCCAGTTCAACGACAGACTGGACTGCACACCCCCCTTACTGGGACACTTCTCTCCTGGCTCTCCCCAGCCCCAGCCGTGCAGCCACTGGAGAAAATGTGACAGGTTCTCAGCGCCAGGGGCTTCCATTAAAACCAGTGAGCCCTGCATTCCAGAGAGAAGGACAGGGCCACTGGGGCACAGCCTGAAATCGAAAAAGACCTTCAGCTGGGGCTGAACTGGAGTACTGACCTCTCCTATTAATACTGACCCCTTGGAAACCCAGTCAGTGATAAAGCTGGGATTTTCCAAAAATGTGCGATTTGTCTCTAAAAGGGAGTCTCTAAAAAGCCATGATTGTCTGGCAAACCACATCGTGTATCCAACAGCAAATTGCCTGTTCTTTGGGCCTTGGGTTTGCCTGAGTCTGCTTTCCAGGAAAATGCAGGCAGCAAGGGCTGCTCAAGCCCCCTCCCCCATTGGAGTCAGGGCCTCCTGGGCTCCCCCAAGCTCCATGGGACGAGGAGGTTCGCTTTGCTCATGACCTTGAAAGCAACTCAGCGTGTGACAGAGCCAGTCACCTTGCACTGAAAATAGAAGGCGCTCTGCCTCCTGAATTCTCTGTTCACCTGCGCCAGGTACTCTCTGCCCTCCCAGAGGTTACGCTTTGTTGCAAACATAGAAGGAGGCACCTTACTGGCCTCAGCAGAAGGTTTATAGAGTCACAGGGGGAGTCTGATTATACAGGCTCTCCAAAAACATACACCCCAAGGGCTGGCTCGGTTCACCTTGAGCATGGCGACCTTCCAACAGCCCAAGTGGCTCCCACGCGCTATCAGCACACCCTTCTCTCCTTGACCTGCCCACAGTGTTGTGGAAATAATAGACGGGACGGGGTGAGGATCAACCTGCTGAACCAGAACCCTATGCTGAGTGGTCCTTGCACTTTTGCTACCATTCCTACGCCCTGCAGTCTGGCATCCAGCTGGACCACAACACAGGATAGCCTCCCCCCCCTCGATTTCTCTGCAAGCACACCTGAGGCCAGGGTAAGCCGGCTGGCATCTAGGAACCATTCTGTCCCATGGCGTTGTAATCTCACGGAATCTCAGAATCACACGTACCCCACAGAAGCCCTCTAAATCAATCCTCTTATTTTAGAGGAAGGGAAACTGAGGCTCAAAGGAGCGTCCAAAGTTGCACAAGAGAGTGGAAAGAAGTAGAACTCAGCTCCCTTAACTCCAAGGTCTGTTCTTTTCATCCACAACCACAAGTAGTTAATGCTTGCAAATCAGAGGGGCGGTATGGAAGGAAGGAGAGGCTCCATTATTTTTGTATTATTTATTTATTTATTTATTTGAGACGGGGAGGGGCCGAGGGAGAGAGTCTTTTTCTTTTTTTTTAAGATTTTATTTATTTATTCAACAGGATAGAGACAGCCAGCGAGAGAGGGAACACAAGCATGGGGAGTGGGAGAGGAAGAAGCAGGCTCATAGCGGAGGAGCCCGATGTGGGGCTCGATTCCATAACGCCGGGATTACGCCCTGAGCCGAAGGCAGACGCCTAACCACTGTGCCACCCAGGCGCCCCAGAGGGAGAGAGTCTTAAGCAGACTCCATGCTGAGTGTGGAGCCCGACATGGGGTTTGATCTCACAACCCTGCGATCATTACCTGAGCCGAAACCAAGACTTGGAGACTCATCCAGCTGTGCCACCCAGGTGCCCCAGGAGAGGCTCCATTAATTGAGAAATGTCAGATAATGATTTAGTTTCATTTCCTGACTGAGTCCATAATCCTGTGTTGTCCTAGGACTTAGTTGAAAGTGCCATTAGCTTTAAAAGGCTTGGGAAACTCCCTGGATCCATATATAGTGGCTGAGTGGGAAGGGATCCCGGATACTACGTCCCCAGCCTCCCTTCAGGGCTGGCACCCCTTCTATAGCATCTCTGACCCAGATACAGGAGAGCCGCTTGGAAGAAGCGAAGCTGGGCCATAAGAGAGAGCAGGGAGTAGGCTGAGTTCCAGAGCAGGTGGGGCGTGTGAAGGTGCAGGGCTGGGAGCACACAAGCCCTGGGAGCACGTGTGCAGGTGACAAGGAATAAGACCCCAGGGGCAGGCAGATCACGAACATCCTCGAGAGCTGGGGGAAAGGGTCTGACTTTATCCTAAAGGCGATGGGAAGTACCGAAAGGTCCTCCTGAAGGAAACGGATGTCTATCACACAGTGTTTGCAAAAGCGTGACTCTTGCTCTAAGGTAAAGCCCGGATTGGAAAGGCAAAGCCTGGGGGGGTTATTGCAGGAATGATACGTGGGCAAGAGCAGTGGAGATGCTAGGAGGGTGGAGAAAAGCTGACTCACGGGTGACATCCTTAAACATTCTACGTGCTCATGGTAGAGCTTCACCCTGGTACAGAACCATACCGTTTTTTCCAACCCCCTTTCTAGGACCCGTCGGTCGTGGGGTGCTACGCACGTGGAGTGAAAGTGTCAAGATTCATCCACACAGATGTCCCCCCAGTGCAGGCCTGCTCAAGAACGAGGTTGAAAGGCTGAGGCACGTGTGACAGGCAAGAAGACGTTGTTAGAAGACAAATTTTGACTGTGGTTTGCTCTACCTGAAGCGGATAGCGAAGGGCATCTGCTCGAGGAGACAGAGGTAGCATCCTGGTTCCGAAGACATTGCTCAACATCGGTGGCCAGCACCGGGTCCCCTCCACAGGCGAGCAGGGGAGGCTCGTGGCTGACGTGGTCACACGCCGGCCCGCCCGCAGCATCCCCAGGCAGGGCGAGCCACGTGAGGGGCCTGCCCTGCCCACCAGCACCACCAAACCTAAGACCAACAGGGCAGTGTTCTGGTTTCCAAAGTGCAGACACCAAAGAGGCTCTTTCCAATGGCTTCAAATGAATTTGCCAAATCTCTGTGCCAGAGGAGAATCTCACACCTCCATAAATGCAGTATGGCTCTACGGCCATTCCAGACTTGGAAGCTTTTCTGACTCGAGCTGTTCCCGATTCTCCACTGTAATTGGAGTTTTAGATCAGGTTCACATTTCTCCACAGTCGTTCCTAATTCATTTAAGAAATTGACAGCAATACTGGATGAGGACTACCAATGTTGGGACGGAACCCCTGACCGCCAGCTCTGGAAACGAACTCACTATATTTAAATTACATACACGGTGAGAGTTTTGCTAAGTGGGACCAGACTTTCACCTTTTTTTAAAAAAGATTTTATTTATTTATTTGACAGAGAGAGAGAGAGAGAGAGACCATAAGCAGAGAGAGCTACAGGCAGAGAGAGACGGAGAAGCAGGCTCTCTGCTGAGCAGGGAGCCTGATGCGGGACTCGATCCCAGGACCCTGGGATCATGACATGAGCTGAAGACAGATGCCTAACTGACTGAGCCACCCAGGCACCCTCACCTTTTTTTTTTTTTTAGATTTATTTATTTATTCCATTGAGAGAGAGAAACAGAGAGAGAGCCGCGTGGAGGGAGGGGCAGAGGGAGACAGAGAATCTTCAGCAGGCTGCATGCTGAGAGTGGAGCCCAGCATGGGGCTGGATCTATCGATCCAGAGATCACAACTTGAGCCGAAATCAAAGGTTAGACACCTAACCAACTGAGCCACCCAGGTGCCCCCAGACCTTTACCTTTTAAGTTTTATTTAGAGTCAAAGAAGAAAAGGCCAGAAAAATGTTCATTTATTTATCCATTTGGTGGTCTAAGTGCCACCCTGCCCCCCATCCCCAGCCTGTTAAGGCTTGTGTCCTGGATTTCTGGGCTGCTCTGTGGGAGGTGGTGTGTGTGGTGACGGAGATCTGAGAGCAGACATTTACTGAGTGCTTACTGTATCCCAGGTGCTCTACATGCATTAACTCACTCCATCCTTCCAACAACCCCGCCTGGCTGAGCGGTACATATTACTTTCTCCACCTTATAAACGGCAAAACTGACACTCAGGGAGGGGAATTGAGCAGCCTGTGCCCAGCATCTGAGCCTGGACACCAGCTCACGACCATCTGAATCCATCGCACTCCAAAGCGTACATCTCTTCATTGCTGCTTCAACATCACAATCAAAGATGACCCCCCGACACACACCGAAGTCCTTTCAATTTTCTGGTCACTTTGCAACCTGAGCGTACTGCAATAATACGGGGCAGGGTAAGCTAACCTCGTCTAGGACTTGGGAGGCAATGTTCACACTGAATTCGGACAGAGGAGTTGGCGTTAGTGTGTGAGGCAAAAGATGCAGCAGACAGAGGCGCCCGGCCGGCTCAGTGGGTACAGCATGTGATTCTTGATCTCGGGGTCATGAGTTCAAGCCCCATGTTGGGTGTAGCACTTACTTAAAAAACCCAGACTCAACAGACAGCAGATCTAAAGGCAGAGAAAGCACACTTATTCAAAGTACTGGAAAAAGCTGAGTCCAGCTAAGTACAGAATGCAGAGAAGACAGGAAATGGGAAAGGCCGTTATGGGCTACATAGGGGGGGTCTAAGGAGCCCAGAGTAATGAGCCTGGACTATATTCTAAGGGCAATTGGGAAGCCACTGAAGGATTTAAAGGAGGGAGTGTCTACATCTGATTTGCATTTTTGGACGATCACTCTGGCTGCAGAATGGAGGATTAGACCCAACACACACACATTTTCAAGTTGGTTTCCAATGGATGGCTTCACATGCCAAGACCCAACTGCCCAGACTTTTGGGACCACACTCCAGCTCCGTTTTGGGCCAGTACATTCTGTTACCCACTTGGCTCTAGTCCACATCACCTTGGAATCTCTATTAGGGATTGTGATGTCATCTCTCAATTCATCTCCAGACACAGAGGCAGAGAAAGCTGGCTATCCTTTCTGACAAGCAGGGCATCCTCTGCCTTTGCTTTTAATTACATTACATTACATTTTTAATTACTTTACATCTTAAACATATTCCTACTTTTTTATTAGAAACATATTCTTAAAAAACAAATTCTTTTAAGCATCATTTGTAGTGAACGCAGAGCATTTTGCCATATGGGTGATGGTGCTGAGGTCCTTTGTTGGAAAGTCAGTTAGTCCTGCCTGCCCGCAGCCCACCCCAACCCCAGGGACTGCTTTCCCTGCACGCAGGAGCGTCCACCAGTCAGATTTCTTTGTCACGTGCATGTGCCCTACTTAAAGCAATCACTTGGAAGATCTGCACTCCAGGGCCTTGCTGGAGGGCTCGGACTGGAACCGACACCTCTCCTTTCCACCACCAGCCCAACAGACTCCCTGATATTTCAGACCTTTTCTATTAGCTCTCTCCCTCTCTCAACCGAGAGCTCCAGGAAGATACCTGGCAATCTGTGCTCCCAAAAGCACTCATCATTTTCTTCCTAAGCTGTTCCCTTCCTCTTTCCTAGCTCAATGAGAAGCATCACCAACGAACTAGCCCAACACCAAGTCAGAAATGACGTCTCATGGACATTTAATCGTACGCACACACGTGCACACACACACACACAGGCAAATAGGTTAACGTAAGGCACAGTGAAACCCACTACAGATCATCCGTAACTACTTACCGGTACCCGCTCTATTACAACAAAGACCAATTTTCTCTACCACCCAAACAGCTCATTTGCCACAGGCTCTCTGTCCCCAGGAGCCACCCCAGCTCGAACCAGCCTGCCCCTCAGCTGGGTTATCCCTCGGCATATCACAGGGTTTCTGTGCCAAGGCACGGGAACTTTTCAGACTTCTGCCTGGAGCCCCTCAGTTTGCCTTTGCCCTTTAGATATGGCTGGGCCCGTGCCTCAGCTCTCTCTGCTGCCCTTTCCAGGGCTCCCTCACCCTGAGCTCTCTGCTCCCGGTGTTGGGCCCACAGTTCCCAGCCCACGACCCCCTTCAGACACTCTCGCCCACCCTCCACATATGCTATTGCCACAGCTGAACGGCCCGGCCCACTGAAGACCCAGCCTCGACCCCCAGAAGCCTCCCGGGCCCCCTCCCCAGGCCACCCCTCCCTCGGCCCTGGCCAGGCTTACTTCTCCCATAGGACTGGCCACAGTGCTTAAGCCAACCCTTTACTTGCCCACTTCCTATGGGGAACTGGGGTCTGACGCTGGGTGGAGAGTGGGGCCAGGCACCTGCGTGTCCAGCAAGCGCCCCTCAGGTGAAGCTCGCATAGAACAAACGAGAGAGCCTTTGTTCTGACAGAGCTACTGGAACAAGTTGATGGATTGTGACAAGGTAAGGCAAGACCAAGCCAGGAGATGAAGGAAAGAAGTGAGGAGTAGAGGATTTGTATTTACTTATTCTTTTATTCTGTATCCAATTCTCCAAAGGAAGTGGGCAAGTAAAGGGTTGACTTTAGCACTGTGGCCAGTCCTATGGAGAAGGAAGGAAGTCCTATGGAGAACAAAGCACTTCCAGTGAGGGCCCAGGACCCCAGAGGGCCAGGGATTCCTCCACCTAACAAGCAAAGTCCCAGACAGGAGGAAAGAGTAGAGGACAAGGGCAGAGATTCAGCTCTCTGTAGCTGCGCACTTTTCAACAATTACATGGACAAGAGGCGGACTACGTGGTAAGTAGAGAAAGCTCCAAAACAGAAAGTAAAGGGAAATAACCATTTTGGGAGGCAGAAAAGCCAGAAATAGAGCAGGTAATCCCCAGGATTTGGTTTTCAGCCACTTTTATTTGGCTTGTTGTCTTAACCCGGGTGCCTGGGCTGACTCCTTGGCATTACGTGGGCTGCTCCTGAGACCTACAGAGAAGCCGCTGGACACGCATGTTCCAACGGGAATCTGGATGCCAGCACTCCCATCCTCAGCCCAGATCACCTGTCTCCATTCTGCCCTGGGTTCCTTTCTCCTCTGGCAGCTTTCCCACGAATTTGCCAGTCCTTCCGTGAAGGCAGAGGAAATATCATCAGTGCTGTCTCCCCTCTCATGCCTCACCCAGCCTTGACTGTCCTGGGGCTGCACCATATACCTCAGCAGGCAGCCTCGTGCCCAGGTCTGTGCATAAGCTCTGAAGCTAGGCTGGGTCTGAGCCCTGCTCTGCGAGGCTCCAGGGAGACAAGCCTGCAGGACACGCAGGCTCTCAACAAGTCCAGACCCCTCCTTTGATCAACAAAGCAGCCCGCTTTGCAGTAGAATTGTCAATGATGCTCCGACATGGACAAAAATGTACTAGCTGAAACGGAAAACGTATTATCGCCCTAGCAAAGACACGGAGACATTCTCCGTGAAGGGAACCATCCAGTCACATTGGAGGCAAAGGGAAAAAAGTTGTTGTTGTTGTTGTTGTTGTTGTTGTTGTTTTTAATTGGCTGGCCATTAAATCTTCTTTGTTTTAGCTCTGAGCATCCATAATGCACATTCTCCTTTCTTGGTGCCTGCGCTACACTTGCACCCTTAAGACACAGAGGCTCCCTGCAGGGGTCCGGTCTGCCCACAACACCATGTGTTCCACTATCCGTGCTATTATACACTCTGGATTTATCAGCCATGCCTCCACTGGGGAGCGTATTCTCAGAAAATTTAGGAGCCACCTTCTTGGTCCCCTTTTGGTATACAGCTACAATGCCATGCAGGACTTCAGTAAAGCCCATCTCAAAAGTTTGAGACTGGACCCATGGCGACAACTAACTCCGCAATAATAAATCTTGTCAAAATAGGAAATTCATTCCTTTCCTGAAAATGAAATGAAGATATGATTTAAAGTGCCCTTTCTCGGGGCGCCTGGGTGGCGCAGTCGTTAAGTGTCTGCCTTCTGCTCAGGGCGTGATCCCAGCATTCTGGGATCGAGCCCCACATCAGGCTTCTCCACTAGGAGCCTGCTTCTTCCTCTCCCACTCCCTCTGCTTGTGTTCCCTCTCTCGCTGGCTGTCTCTCTCTAATAAATAAATAAATAAATAAATCTTTAAAAAAAATAAAAATAAAGTGCCCTTTCTCATTTACCAGCACTGAAATAATAATGTGCTGGCCTTCCCAGGCACACACCAACATTTCGCACCACCAACAGGAAGGCCAGGCATGAGTTTTGGCCTTGGATTCATTAGAAAGAATAATTTAACTAATAATCATTATGTTATTCGCTATAACCTTTTAAATATCATGGGAGTTTTAAAGTTTACAAAGCACACTCATTTGAGTCTCATCCTTAATTTGCAAAGGAGCAAACTGAGGCTCAGAGAAATTCAGAGGCTTATTCATACACATGTAGCTGGAACTGCGATCCAGGACTGACTCCCAGCCTAGCACGCTGTAGAAGAGAGGCTTTTGAGCTGTGTTTTTGAAAACCGGAAATGGAGATATGGAGCCAAGCAAAGCTTATTTGCTTTTTCCAAAACCAAACATTGATGACTTTGCTTTAGTCAGAATAATTCAGGGAAAAAATAGATTTCCTTGGTTGCAATTCTATAGGGCCAACTCTTCCAAAATCAAATAGAAAGACCAAGAAAAAAAATCTGAACCAGTTAAATGTAGCTTCTGAGTCAATTCAAGTCATAAATATTTATTGAATTTGTAAGTACAAAGACTCAGGCTTTGGCTTCAAGGAGCTTACAGTTTAGTGGAAAGGATAAAAGAAGAACGCAAGTCACGTGCACACACACACACACACACACACACACACACACACACACACACTGTAGGGCAGAGGTCTACAAGGCAGAGAAAGAACACTGGGGTGGAGGTGAGGCGGGGACATCCAGGAAGGGTTCCTTGAAGGATGGAGTGACGGGCTCCGACACTGAAGGGGGACGTGGATGAGAGACGTGCCTCTACAAAGGTGTCATGGAGGCAAACACGCGGTGAGCTGACATAGGAAAAGTGCCTGGCACGTGGTACCCATTCACTAGTGCCTGCTCATTTTTGTTGAAAGGAAGAGGAAGGAGCCTCAGACTGGGGTTAAGAAAAAGCCATAGTGAGAGGAGATAAGCAGAACCGGTGAGCCAGCAGTTTGCTAGGCTGAACAAGAGAAGAGACAAGTCACAGGGGCCACTGCACTGTCCCCTTCACGGGGAGGCCATTTGCTTGGGCTCTGAACTTTGGCTGCCGCCCCACCTACTTTGAGCAGTGGCTGTGAGAAGCAAAAGATGTGCAAATTGGACACCACTGCGGGCGTAGTATCTGTGCTCACAAGACCCTGCTCTCCTGGTCTAGCGCATGGTTGGGGGGGTGACGGGAGCAGCCAGAGAACAGCCCCCAGAGCCATTGTCCCCGGGGCAGGCAGGGAAGCACTGGGTTGGGAGAGGAACCTAGAGAAGGCCAGGGAAATCCCCACAACTTCAGCTACTGCAGGTAGCTCCCAGAGGTCCAGAAGGGCAGGGCTACGTCTGTTTTTGGAGGGTCCCAAGGTACTAAAACAAAAAGAGATGCCAAAGCAGGGTTACCAAAGTTGTGGTAGATTTTAAAGCCTCGCAACTAATAAATTAACACATTTCATAATGAACATGCAATGCACCATAATTATGCTATTCAAAAGCCAAAGAGAGCCTTTATATACAAATATCAATTCATACTGCGACATATCCTCCTGATGTGATATGGCAACAGGACCTAGATTTAAAGATACGTGCTGAACATCATTCTCTTTCGATCCTGTCTGCTATAGCTCAGATTGAAATGATAAACTCATTAGCAGACAACAGCAGAAGTTTACATCTGAGACCCTTACAATCAGGAGACGTGGGCCCACATGATGCTCCGGCTTAAGTTCCTTCCCTTCACCCCACTCTTGCTCACCCCTCCCCCACCCTACCCCTATCGACCTCCTGGCCTCGACAACTCCAGACTCACCCCAAGTCTCCTCTGCGAGTCCAATCCTGGGACCACACAAAGACACGTCCACAGTCCAGGAGTGGGGCCTTGTCCCGCCGTGCAAGGGGGCCTGAGCGCTCTCCAGGGAGCCCTACCTGGTCTGGAAAGACGGCCGGGCACTGCTGCACAGCAGAGCGGTGAAGGCCACCTTCCACTCCTCTGCTCGCTTGCTTTGTTCTCTGCTCTCTTCCTCTTGGCTCCTTGAGGCCTTGTGCAAACACTGTTGTTTCAAATGGCTAAAACCACTTGACACTTAGTGCAGCAGAGACCCTGCAAGGAACTAACTACATGCTCTGTGGTGGAATTCACTGCACCAAAAAATTAGATCGTTCCACTGCCTGCCTCTGAATCTCTACTGCTCTGCCAATGATTAGACAGAAAGAAATATCAGACTTTCTTAAGACGCCCCCAAAGAACAGTCGGAGAGTATATTGGTCACCTGAACCGTGCCTATGACCAACCCAACATCGAAGCAAGCAGAGACGAATACATTAATCTGCTCATTCAGCCAATCATCCCATACACGTTCACTGCACACCCATTATGGGCCAGGTGCCGGGGATACAGCCAGGAATAGGGCGCGATCATTTCCTTCAGTAAAAGCAGAGGATGAAGCAGGGGGACAGCAGCAGGGACAAGGAGAGAGCTCCATAAGCACTGTGCCAGGGTATAACAGGTGGGGCACGTAGCAGGATCAGCGTTACCCCTTAAAGCAGGGCTGAACTGCCAGCCCCTCCTCTTCCTAGCTAGCTCCCTCACGCCTTCCTGTCTCCTCCTTTATTTAATTCTGACCCTCCTCCCATGCTGGGCCTCACTTTCTCTCCAACCTCCCTGTCTTCCTCTCCTAACCTCAAACCCTGGGTAAACACAAAAAGCACACATATTCCTGTGCCCAAGGCGTCCTCAGCCTTAGAAAGCTTTCATTCTTCATGCAAATGCCTGCTTTACACATGCTTTGCCATTTATTTATTTCCATCCCAACCTTCAGAAGCAGGGGGACTTATTAGTAAATGTCATAAATTCCAGATTTTTTTTCCTTAAAGCTGCAGCTCCAACAGCCAGCATCTGACAAGGACGCGTGCTACACAAACAGAAAACTGAATGAAGCCCCAGACGAACGCAGGCATTTTTAGAGCTCCAGAGTTTTAGTTCAATTCCCTGTGTCGAGGTGGTTTCTATCTGTGTCAGTCAGTGCGTCACAACACCAGCCTCCATCCCCCGTTGCACAGCACCCCTTAGCAAGCGCCTTCCCACACAATATCATCAACCATAAAAACTGCAACCAGTGTTGAAGTTACAACCACGATTCTTTCTACAAACGGGGAGGGATTCGGTTCTGCTCAGTCAGTCCCCGCTAAGTAGGTTACCCATGGGACAAACACCTTTCCTTTCCGTAAATTCAGAATGCCCTTGGCTCAGCTATATATTCCTATGAATTACCAATTCACTGGAATAAAATGTTCGCTTGCATCTGTGAAGTTCTTTCTTTGTGCTGATGACAGGGATGGCTCCACGGCAGCCCCGCAGTCTGTGGTGCCCAACGGTAAAGTCCTCACCTGCTTGATTTTAATCACCTTTCCCTTCAAACATTCCTTCATTGGCCCAGGTTAGACTTCACCTTATATGAACCTTCAACCCCGGCCATCTGCTTCCCCAGCCCCTACAGAAGCTTCCTCTGCTTCCTCTAAATAGCTCTTTCTGCATGGCTCTGCTTCCCTCACCTTTCCCTCCAGGGCCCTCCACCTTCTTGTGATTTTGCATTTTGCTATAAATTTTAACTCTAGTCTCTGAGATGGCCCTCAAGACCATGCTCATAACTAAGAGACCTCACAATCTTTACGGAATACAAAGCACTCCACACCTCACCCCATACCATATCTTCCTCGCCCCAAGAATCAGCTCTGCGAGTTTATGGCACCACTATCCCTTTGACTTAAGATTTCCCTATGATTGTTGTATCAGTCCTAGCACCCAGGGTACTCCATACAATAACGAATATCTGTATGGGAGATTTCTGAATGCTCACTGACGCAGTATGCTATGACCAGCTAGAAAACAAAATAACACAACTCAGGGGGAGGGAAATCTATTTTCATCTAGCACTCAAATGGACATAAAGTTCATAAGAATGTAAAGTTTAAGACCAAAGAAGTAAAAAGAATATTGAGATAGCCACTCTGATGTGTGCGTATTACATGCAGTCGGGATACAGAGTTATATTGAAGGGTGCTTCATACGATGGAAAGAAACCAAAGAAGAGAAGAAGGGAGAGTTCTGTTTTGACTATTGCTCAAAAAAATTATTTAAGGTACCGGGAGCATCAAGGAAGAAGTTCCAGCGCAAGAAGTGGGATAAAAACACTGAGTGAGCAGTTTGGGAGAGGATCGGCTTGGCTCCTAAAGCAATAGGGAGGAATGGAAATAGAGAGCATGCTTTCTTAACAAGAAGTTTACATCCATGCCAAGAAAGTGGGTGAACGCTGTCAGATATAACCAGACTTCCCCCTGCCTGACTCACAGGATGGGCTCTGGGATCTCAGACCCTAGCAGAAGGACTTGAGAGTCTCTCAGTGGCACCAGCCCAAACTCTGACTCACCACAGGTTTGGGGAAGGCCTCCTTCTCGGTCCTGCTAAAGGGGTGGTGCCTTTGGGAAACTACTATTTACACACACCATGGAAATCCCTTGAGGGAGGAGGGGCTGGCTCTAGAAGGGGTGCAGGAAAACCTAGAGTGGGCTGGCTAATTCAGTTACAGTCAGAGAACATCGCTACCCCTGTGTCTCATCTCTAGGAAAAGGCTGGATGTTGGTCCTGCTGACCGGCTGCTAAGTGGAGTGTGACCCACAAGCTGTCTCTTCTCTACACTCTGCTGTCAACCAAGGCTCCAAACTTCTTTCTCAGAGTGAGAGTGTTTCAGGGGGAAAAAAAAAAAACCCAAAACCAAAAATGTTTCCTTCTCAATCAAGACCAATGCCTCTGCCTGGAACCCTGAGGGGTCCCATTCCCTGGTGAGTAAGCTTGCAGGCTGTGACCCCACACGGACTTCTTCAGGTTAAAATGGCTCTCCTGACGCTGGAGTTCAGCCCTACCGCCACTTTCCAGAACTGCATCCATGTACTCCTGCCCGCTTCCATGGTGGTGGTTGAAGGGTGGGGGCTCTAAAACACCTCTCAGCTGGAGCCCTCTGCCCAATTAAGTACACCCTCCCTTCACAACGAAAGGTATTTCAGACTAAGAGGTGTTTCTCACCAAAGGTGTTTCTAAGGGTGCTTTGAGTCAGGGGTAGGGAGACCCCAGACCCAGAAGGGAAGTGCTCAACACACCAACAGCTGCTCTAAGGGTCTGGGTCGTGGGGTGGGGCAGGGAAATATCTTGTCTCGGCACTCCTCCACGAAAAAGGCAGACCTGTTCTCTGACCAGGCCCTTGGGCCAAGCTGGACAGCACCCGTGTCTGGCTTCCAAAGGAACTTCCCCTCCTGGCCATCAGTCGCTCATCTTGAGTGACCCGAACATAGGATGCTGCCAAATGCCCCCGGGGCATGCCTTTCTGCCGCTGGACTCAGAGGGTTAGGAGCCCCGCGCTCCCGGGGTCGAGAAGGGTCGAGGAAGGACAGGAGAACCCCTGGTTCAGAGACTTGGGAACGAAGCTCTCCTTGTGGGAGCGTGGGTCACCCGGCGAGGCGCCGAGCAGAGCAGCCTCGGGAACCCGGAGCCGCATTTCCCCAAACCAGCTTCCTTGCAAAGCCAGGAGAGGCGGCGAGCCGGAGCGGAGCAGCCCATCACCCTCGCGGGCCGCCGGGAAGCCGGAAAAGTTGCTCCCAGAGCGGCGCGGGCCTGCCGGCATCTGTCCAAGGTGCTGAAAGGTCTCCGAGGCCGGCGGGCGGGCCGGCTTCTGCGCGCCCTCAGCCTCCTGGCCGCCCTCTCTGCCCTTCCAGCCTCTTGCCCTGTCTTCTGCCCCGCCGCACCGAAGCCTCTTACCTCCTCCTCTCCCACCCGGCGCCCTCCACTCTCGAGCGGCATCAACTCCGCCGGCGCCCGGGTCCCCGCGCCCCCACCTCGTTCTTAGGTCCGCCGATCCCCTTCCCCCAGCGGCCACCTCCAGGGCGCCTCTGGCGCCGGGCTGTCGCCGCCGCCCCCCTCTTACCTTCTTCTTTCGGTCACGGGAGCGGTTCCTCCGCTTCCTGTTGGATTCCTCCTTCTCCTTCTGCTCCTGGAGGGCCTGCGCCTCGATGTCTTTGATTTTCTTCAGCTGTTTGGCCGCTTGAGCCATGGCTGGTCACGGTGCTCCGGTCCCCGCCTCCCGGACCCCTCACACTTGGCAATCCAGGTGGCGACACCCTCCCGAGGAGGAAAAAAAAAATGAGTCTCTGCTCCGCTGAGGGGGGAGCTTCTTTCCCCACCGCGGGAAGGATGCGGCCGGGTCGGTGGGGGAGGCGGCTGCGAGACGCTCGGAGGGCGAGGCGCGCCGCGGCTGCCCGGCGGCCCCCGGATGGCGCCTCCCGCCGTGGCCGGAGCTCGCTCGCCAGCGCCCGGGACAGGCTCTGGGCTCGGCCCCGCCGCCTCCCTCTCTCCGTCCCTCCCTCCCTCTCCTGCGGCGGCGGCGGCGGCGGCGGCGCGGGGGGCGGGGGCGGGGAGGCGGCTCGTACTGCGGCGAGCGGCGAGCGGGCCGGGGAGGAGGCGGACTCCAGCAGTTAACGCAGGAGGGCGCGGGGGGCCGCTCGCGGCCGGGGGGCCCGGCCGGCCCGACGAGGCTGGGCGCACTGGGCGCCCGCGCTGGTGCATTGCGAGCGGCCGGCTACAGGCGGGCGGGCCGGCCGGGCTTCCACCACTGCAGTGCCGCCGCCGCGGCCGCCAGACGCACGGGCCCCCGTGCCGTCGGGTCTCAGGGAACAAAGCCAGCCGCTCTACCCCGAGCTATTGGGGCGCCGCGGGGGACCCTACTGCGGGCGGCCTCACCGCGCCGGGGAGCGAGGGGAGGCTGCGGCGGGCTGCGGGCCCCGCGCCGAGGCGACCCCGCAGACCAGCGCGCCTGGAGGCGGCGGCGGAAGAGACAGCACCGTGGGACGCTGCGGCCCGGACCTCGCGGCAGGGGTGGGGGCTGGGGCCCGGCGGGGGCCGGGCCTCGGGGCGCCCCCCCGCTGCGGCCGCGGCGGGGCCGGGACACGATAGAGCAGAGCCTCCGCGGTGGTCCCGGGGAGGTCGTCCGCCGCCGAGGGGCGCGCGCGGCGCCAAGGCTCCCCAGGGAAGAGCCCGTTTCCCCTGTCGCTCTCTTAGAGTTTGATTTGCCCCTTTCAGACCGTGTGGGCCTTTCATTTGCATACTTGCCAATTATAGCTAGAAAACGTGTCCAAGATGAAGTGAGCAGTTTTCCCTTGAGTTCCCTTTTGACGGGCGTGGAACTAGGTTTTTGCACCAGGGACCGCCCACCCCCCATTCTCAGCACTCTCACACACACTCCCTTTCTTGGCAACGCCGCCTTTCCCCGTGTTCAGCTGTAAAGAACCACACACCTGGCTGTTTAGGTCACGCAGCCGCAAATGCAGGCTGCAGGAGGAGGAGGGGCCTTAAGCTCACCTACCCCCTCCTTCGGGCGACAGGCGACAGGCGGGAAAACTGCGGCGCAACTTGGGAACCACTGCCCCTTCAGTCTGGTGCCTCTCCCAGCCTACTTCTTCCCATCAGGTGGGACGGAGCTCCTGGCCCAAATAAGGGTAAAGGTGGATTTGTAGAAAATAATATTTAGGAATTGGTGAAGTTAGATGAAATAGTCTGCTTACTTCGGCCCTAAACTGAGGGCTTGATGCAGACATTTAACCAAGCACAGAGCAGAGCCTGGCGTGTGGGAATCTCTTCTGTACTATGGCAAAATGCCTCTCAAAGGGCTCTGAGCTGTGCCACCCCTGTATGGTATAAACTTGGGGAGTGGTCCAATCACCCCACTTGCTCTCTAGACTCCATGTTTTTTCCCTTACTGGAACCTTACCTCCCTATGCCTCCCCATGCCCCCTCCATGTCCCTATTCCTCCACCACCACCACCACCCCCGCCCCCGTCACCACGCCCCTTATCCCTGCCTACTCCCTCCCCCATCCTCTCTACCTAGATGCCAGTCAGTAATTAAGTGGCTGGGTGAACCTTTGCTTTGACCATTGCCCTTCCCCAGGGCTGGGTTCTGGACCCTCTTCTCCTCTCTCTCTAGATCAGCATTGCCTAAATGAAGCTTAATGGGAGCCACAAATCCCAATCCCTTGTGTAATTTAAATTTTCAAGAAGCCACATCTAGAAAAGTTAAAAAGAAACTGGTAAAATTAATTTTAATGATTTATTTTATTCAGTGTATCCAAAGTGTTATCATTTCAACATACAAATGATGTAAAATTATTAATGAGATACCTCACATTCTTTTATACTTCAAAATTCAGTGTGTATTTTATATTTAGAGTATATCTCAGTTCAGACGAGCCACATGTCAGTTGTTTAAGAGGTGCATGTGACTCGTGCTTACTGTGTCAGACAGAGCAGCTCTAGACGGTCTCCCCAGGCCAGCTCCCCCATGACCATGGCTATCATCAGCCTGCCAAGGAGGCACACATTGCATCTCCGGCACAGACCTCTCCTCTGAGTGCCAGGCCCACGCACCTGTGACCCGAGGCCTCCTACCTATCAGCACCTGCATCCCTGCTTGCCTCCCACCCGTGCATCCCTCACAACGCAGTGACACTCATCTTCTCAAAATACAGATCTGATCATTGTCACCTCTCAGCTTACCATCCTCCTTTTTGGCTTCTAGGACAAAGATCAGAATCTTCTACCTGGCGCACGAGGCCCTGAATGACCAGGCTCTTCCTACCACCAGTTGGTCTTAGCTCAGGTGTGCCCTGGTACAGTGCTCCAGCCTCCACTCGTCGGTGCTGTCCCTCCATGGGGCCTCTGTCCTTGCTGCCCCTGCCCAGACTGCTCTGTCCTATTCTAACTGTCCCCTCAACCAGGCCCTGGTCTGGCTAAGCCCAACTCACTTACCCACACCAAGGTGGTCTTCACTGTGTCGGGGAGGCCCTTCTGGAGCCCCCGGCTAGCTCTACCATCTCATCATAACACCATCTGTGCCTCCTTCAGAACACCTGCCGTAAGTATACCTGTACGTTGGTGTGACGGCTTTGATTGATGCGCGTCTCCGCCAGTAGACTTTAAGCTCTGTAAGGGAAGGCGCCGTGTCTGGTTTGGCTCACCCTTGTACCCTCAGTACCTTCCATGGGGCCTGGCACATAGTAGGGGCTCAATAAACGTGTGTGGAGGCATCAACGAGCCTAGCGTGTACTGGCTTAAGGAGTAGCAGTAAGACTAGCTGACACTTAGCACTTCCACTGCACCCGGCATTGTCAACGCTTTACAGATGGGGGGAACGGGGCACAGGGAGTGGAGTCACTTACTCAAGGTCTCAGCTCCTCAGTAGTGGAGCCAGGATTTGGCCCTAACTGACTGGCCCCAGAGCACATACTCTTAACCATGAGGCTGCACTCAATTACTCAATCTCCTTATCTATAAACAAGGACACTGCTAATACCTCCCTGGAAGCACGGTTGGGAGGAAGCAGGGAGAAAGCAAATGTGAAATGATTCAGTAAAACGAAGTGCCCTATGGAGCTTCAGTTTCCTCTTTTTTTTTAAATTACAGTTGACACACAATGTTACATTGGTTTCAGGTGTACGACCTAGGGATTCAGCAACTCCCTACGTTATGCTGAGCTCCCCACAGGTGTAGCCACCATCTGTCACACACAACGCTTTCCAATACCATTGGCTATCCTCCCGGCACCGGGCCTTTCATCCCCGTGCCTCACTCATTCGTACCTGGAAGCCTGTACCTCCCACTGCCCTGCACCCGTTTTGCCCATCCCCCCACTCTGCAACCACAGTTTGTTCTCTGCATTTATGAGTCTGTTTCTGTTTGTTTATTCCTTTGTTTTTATTTTTTTAGTCCACAAATCATATGGTATTTGTCTTTCTCAGTCTGACTTATTTCTCGCATCATGACACCTCCGAGTCCAACCGTGTTGTTACAAACAGCAAGATCTCATTCTTCTTTACGGCTAATATCCCCTTGTATGTATACACCACGTCTTCTTTATCCATTCATCGGTGGAGGGACACTTGGACTGCTTCCATATCTTGGCTATTGTAAATAATAAACAATAAACATGGGGGTGCAGATATCTTTTCAAATTAGTGTTTTCATTTTCTTTGGGTAAATACTCAGTAGTGAGATTACTAGATTATATGGTATTTTTATTTTTAATTTTTTTGTGAGCTTTAGTTTCTTAAGGAAAGGAGTACAGAGATTGGACAAATTGGTGTCCAAGGTAGCTTTCAGATCCAGAGTCCTGATTTCTCTAATATATCAAAATCTTCATAGGAAACTTTTGAAGATAAAAAAAAAAATTCTGAGACACAGAGTGGAAACGCTATCATTAATGAGCAGTGGGCAGTGAGTACAGAGGCCCTGCCCCAGATCACCCTTCATGGTGACAGCTCTGACCTTGTACTTCTGAAAACCCCATAAGGGGAAAGATGAAAGTCCTTCCGTGTCAGGGTTCTCTTGCAGGGTGGTCCCCCTGGATCGTATCATATATTAGGAAATCTGCAAGCTGAGAAGGAGAAAATGGAATCGTGCTGTGTGAAGGCGTTTGCTCCCACGGGCTGATCTGGAGGAGGGCAGCGAGGTGAGGGGCCGCTGCGTCCCTACAGCAGGTGAGGACCCAGGAGAGCACATCAGAGCAGCTGGAGGGGCTTCCTTCCTCCTGGTCCGAGGACAGACAACGCTGGGCTTTTATGGAGTTCCAGAGCTCCTCATGTCTCAGACAATAATAATAATGATGGTTTATTTACCGACAGTTCACTGTGCCTTGGGCACTGCTGCTCATTTACATAACGTTTCTCTCTCATCACGAGCCTTGGTGCTCCTACTTCCCAGAGGAGGCAGCTGAGGCCCAGTGTGTTTACCTGGCTTCCCTGAGGTCACACATCTAATAGGGTAGAGTCAGTGTTCAGCCCCAAGCTGCCTGACTCCAAGGCCAACCTTAAGGAAACCATCAGGTGACTGGTTTTGCCAGTGACTCAGCGGTTCGCCTGCAGTGCAGAAGTAATAGTAATTATGTGAGTTAGGCGCATTCAATAATATCCCCAGGCTGCCAACCAAAGGGCCAGCCTAGTCCTCTGATGGTGTAGAAACAAAACCCACAGCGCTCTGGGCAGCATCCAGAGACCGCCCCTCTGTGGTCACCAAGGGCCACCTCCTCCACTGCCACAGACACATCTGTTGACCAGATGGATGTGTCAGAGCCGTGACCCCTCCTTGGGCTCTTCCTGCCTTTTCTTCTCGCCCCCCAGCGTCCTGCGTGCACTCACGCTGAGGACCGGCTGCTCGCTCAGATGTACAGGAAAGTGGCCGTGGGCAGTGGGGTCTCTGTGGGGCTCCGGAGCGGCCGTGGGAAGCAAGGAGAAACCCCAGGACGGGGACGGCCCCTAGAAGCCCCTCTTCTTCCTTTCTCCCTGGTGACAATTATTACTCACTTTAGCTGTTAAGTAAAAGGCAAAGAGATCCATATTTATAGTTTTGCTTTCTTCCCTAAGATTTCCAACTGGTTCGCTCAACCCCATTCTGTTATGATGCGTTTATGCAACTAGACTGATTTGTGTTCTTAAAAGAAACATTATTAATAATTAATAAAGCTTCCCAAGATAAAAGCTGCCTCCTGCACTAAATAATATAAATAGCTAAAATACATTGAATGTACCAGACATTCTTCTGAGCATATTTAACCCCAACAGCAACCTCAGAGCTGGGCGCCATCAGCATGGTCAACATCTTACGGATGAGGATAATGAGGTGCTGACAGAAAAACATACCTTCTTTAGGACGATATGGCCGATAAGCCACAGGGTGTAGGATTGAACCAAAAAGTCGATCTTCAGAGTCTGTGCTCTTACTACAATGTTAGAGTTCATACCCAGATTGAGTTTGGGCCCTGGGCGCCTCCCAGTCCGTCTCTGGGCCCTTAATCCCTTTTAGGAAAGATGGAGCCAACAAGTGTCCACCCACCCCTGAGCCATCTGAGGACAGAGGCTGTTCCACTCACCCGTGGGGCCTGACTGTCCAGCACAGTGTCACACCTTGCGGGTGTTCAATTTGAGTTGGAGCCAGGAAAGGTCAGGGTTAAGGTTAGCATCAACTAGGCATGGGTGTTGTGGGTGGAACAGAAAGACGAATGGAAGGTAAGAAAGTCTCAGGATCCGAAGGAATTGCCTTGCCATCGCCCGACCAGTGGGAGGGAGAACTGGGTTCTTCTGCCTACGCTCAGGGTCCCAGGCCAGGTCACGCCCCACACAGCCTGCCCCACCTGGAGCCCAAACCACGTGCCCAGAGTGTGTACACACTGGCCTCTGCTCTGCCCTCTGTCGAGACACAGAGAGATCATTTAAACCCTTCTTCTGTGTGAATCCCTTCAAATACTTGAGGAGAGCTTTTGCTTCTCCCTTTTAATATTTGTCCAAAATAATGTCAGGAGTTCACAGCAAAGGTGAATATTGAGCCCAAGAATTCCTATTTCCTGTCCAAAGTTTACAAATAAAAGCAACATATTGTTTCAATCATTGGATTTTCAAGGGTGGAATTTGAAGACATAAAAGAGCCTATAAGCCAGGGTACCTGGGGGGCTCAGTCCGTTACACGCCCGTTCTGGTTTTCAGCTCAGATCAGGATCCCAGGGTTGTGAGATCGAGCCCCTCCAGGCTCCACAGGTGTGGAGCCTGCCCCTCCCCCACCTCCCTCTCCAAAAAAAAAAAAAGCTTATGAGCCAAGGTGTTCAGAGAAAACAGAAAAATAAGAACATGTTTTACATTTGGATCTTGGAAAATGCTGGAATAAAATTAATGTATACACTCAGCCTGAACTGGGAGTTCAGAGTCCTTCAGTGACCCCATGTGCGCGTCTACACCTCGAAAATTGCCCCTCCTCTCTCCTCTGTCACTCTCCACAGAAGCCATTGTCTCCACTTCACAGAAGAAACAGAGGCCGCCAGGCTGACCATCCTCAGCTTCCTACCCATCCTCACCATTCATACTCGTCTGCACCAACCCTCTTGAGAATGCTTTTTCTTTGGTTTATCCTCCGAAGCTCCTCCCCTCTCACCTCCTCAGAAAATATGGCCATGAATTATCCCTTCCTTCCCAAATCTCCATTGTGTGTCTCTCCACCAGCTCTTCCCACTCAGCCTGTGCACTCCCCACAAGCCATGACTACCAGATGACCCTCTCTCTTCCCTCCACAGCCAAGACACCAGGAGCCATCAGTGCCTCCTCCCCATTCACCCCTAACCCTCAATTCTGAGCCCACATTGCAGAACCCATAGTCATATTCCTGTCTTGAATTTAAGTCCCTGGAGCATTTGACCTAGTTGCATACTTCCTAGTTTCTGAGACCCTGTTCTCTTGTTCTCCTGTCTCCCGAAGATTCTTTTCAGGGATCATTAACAGCCACTTCCGGCCTGGCCCTTTTTCTGTTTATCAGTTCTCCCTCCATGGTCAGCCTTGGGTTCTACCAGTCCCCACCTGACAATGACACTGAACCTCTAACCCCACTTCAACCCCCCCATGACCAAGATAAGCAGTGAACACAAGGCCTCCTAGTCAGAGCCAGATGTCCCAGTCACCACCCCTCCTGGCATCTCCATTCCTAGTTAATGGCATCACCATTCACCCATTCTCCAGAGCCGGAATCCCAGAAAGCTCCCCACTCCCTCTCCTTCACATGCCCATCCACAGTCCACTGGAGCCCAAAAACGAGTTCTAACTTTGAATGTGAATTCCCGTCACCTAGAGACCTTATAAAAATGCAGATTTGGGTTCAGTAGGTACAGCTGGTTTGCCACAGCGCCCCTCTTCCCTGTCCCACCCTGCCCACAACTTAGATGTACCCTGTGTGACACCACTCTCGTGGAGACAGGGAGCATTTTCAGCCCATGCTGTGCTCCCTCCTCCCTCTGCACCGCCCCCTCCAGAGTTAGGCACTCTTCGGACTTCTGTCACCTTAGACTAACTTTGCCCAGTTTAACTTCGTTGGGATGGAATCATACGACACGTAGACTTTTCTACAGGGCCTCTTTCAGTCCTCATTAGGTCTATGAGATCATCCATGGTGTCGCACATTTCAGCAGTTTGCCCTTTTCCCTTACTGTGTGGCTTCCACGGTACGAATACACAGCAATCTACTCATCTGTTCTCACGTCGATGGACATGCGTCGTTTCCACTTTGAGGCCACCATGAATAAAGCATCCTCATCAGCACTCGGTATTGACATCAGTTTGGGCTTAGCCTTTCCAGTGAGGGAGCAGAGCACCTCCTCACACACCGTGGTGTTCTGAGGGCTGCTGGAACGGGGGGCTCGGACAACAGAAATGTATCATCTAGTAGATCAGGGGCTGGAAGTCCAGGAGGGAGGTGTCCGCGGGTTTGGTTCCTTCTGCTGGCCGTGCAAGAGAACTGTTCCAGACGTCTCTCCTGGCTTCTTGTAGCTCAGGCACTCCTGAGCGTGGAGATGGCGATCTCCCTGTGTCTTCACCTTGTCTTCCCCCATGCTGTCTGTCCCTGTGCCCCAATTTCCCTTTTCATAGAGACACTAATCACATCAGATTAGGGCCCAACCTAATGACCTCATCTTTTTTTTACTGATAAATGTGCATATTGTTTGAGGGCTTTCATGTGGAAGGGAGAACAATTTCATTTAGAACGATTTAGAAGGCAGAACAGCAATCATGCCCCCCTCTTCTCCCTTTAGCCCCTTACCCATGCTCAGCCTTCACACACTAGATCAAATGTCATTTCTTGCCAGTAAGGCTTGCTTGCTTGCTTCTTTTTTAAAATTGAAATAGAGTTGACCTTACATGTATTAGTAGTTTCAGGTGTACAACATACTGATTGACAATCTATACCCTGCACATACTCACCATGATAAGTGTCGTCACCAGTCGTCACCATGCAGCGCGGTAACAATATTATTGACTCTATTTCCTATGCTGTACTTAGTAACTCGATCATTGGCAAAGACCCTTTTGCCAAACCGTATAGTCCCATATTACACACACAGATGAGTGACTGGTCCCAAGGTCACATTCACGAGTACTGAGGCTTAGGACTGCAACATCTTTTAGGGGACCCAATTCAACTCATTACAGTCACTTCCCTCCTTTATTAAAAACCTCTCAAAGCTTCCTTCCTATCACCTGCCGAATGAAGAAAAGGCTCCCCCAGGGTGATTTTTAGGGCTCCCCTTGGCTTGGTCCCTTCCGGCATTCAGTCCTCTCTCCCACATCCCTTCATTCCAGCCCCAGGAGAGGACAGTATCTTGCACCCTCACAGCACTAACTGGGTTCTCTCTGCCTGGATGGTCCGTCCTCCTCTCCTTTTCTGATGTCACTCCCGCCCACCATCCGTGCAATTCCAACCATCCATCCAGGTGTAGGCATGGAAGAGCCTTCCCAGACACACCAGTCGTCAGAAGCCATCAGGTTCCATGCACACTGCTGTTAGGACCTATTACAAAACTTAGTCGCTCCCTATTCATGTCCCCCCATCCTATTGGCCACTCTTGGTTCAGCTCAAGTACACCTTCGCCCCACCCCATTCACCCACAAAGCAAAGACTAACCACCTGCTGGGCACCAGGCACTGTGCAGAGCTGTGTTCACTGTCCCATTGGGTCCTCATCACCACCCCAGTTACAGGACACTGTGGTACAGAGCACAGGTAGGTGACTGGTCCCAGTGTCAGGATGCCTCCCTGGTGGTTTGTCTGTGTCACTACAAATCCTCTTGCATACAATTGCAGGGGATTCTGAGAGACTGATGTGAGAGAGGGGGGCAGACCCTGGGGACACAGCAGTCCCTGGTTGGTCGAGGGAGATGAGCCAGCAGAAGAGTGAGAAAGAATGGCCCCGAGGACCAGAGGAGACCCGATCACCAGACCTGGGCCCCGTGGCTCGATGGAAAGTGACCGACTTGGGGCTGCGAGTTAGGAGGGGCTCACGGGGCGCCTTATTCGTGCACACATCCCGAGCCCCTTGCGCAGTGTTAGGCCAAGAATATGTGTCAGTTAAGTGTCTGTTGAATGAAGGACAGATGAGGGAAGGAGCAAAGGAGGGAAAAAGAAGCTGCAGGCCCTTCATGGTCAAATCTGATTCAAAATAGGGCCCCAACCCTATTTTAAAATCTTTGCAGTTTTCCCACATACCTTGCACTGATTTTCAGCCTTTGCCGTCTGCCGCTCCTCTCCCCTTTACTCTCTGGACCTTCACCCCAGCCCACCCCTCACTCCCGTTTCAGAGCAGCTCTTGGTCGCACCTGATAGCGTCCAGCAGAGGTATTCCACCCTGCCGCTCGCTCCGGCCCCCGCAAGCACGGAATGCCCTCGGCTCTCGGGGTACCTGCCGGCTGGCTCCCCTCTGACCTTTCCGGCTGCTCCCTCGCGCCTCTCTGCCTTTGCTAATTGGCAGCCCCGAGCTCTCTCCACTTCTCCCTCTGCCCGCACTCGGGTACCCAGTTGGCTTCACCGGCTTGGTTCCATGTGTCTGCCGATGGCTCCCACACATACTCCTTCAGGCTGCGCTGTCTCTTGAATGCAGGTCCAGCGTCCAGCTATGGAAGCACCGTCTTCTTTGGATTTCTACCAGTCTGCCCTACACCCAGCAGCTTCCAACCTGCCCAGCTCCCCACTCCTTGCTCCTCCCGCAGGCTTGCCTGTCCCACATAGCGGCGACTCCATTCCTCCCGACGCTCAGAGCATAACACTGGCGTGCTCTTGACCCCTCTTTCTATACCGTGGCACGTGTGATTTGTCAGCCGTTCCTACCAGCTCTGCCTTCAAAATACATCCGGAATGCCACGTCTTACCAGCCCGTCTGCCTCACCCTGGCTCAAGTCACTGCCGGTGCTCACCAAGCAGTCTCTCCCCTGCTTCCCCTGCTTCCTGACATCTCAAGTCAGCAGCCAGGATGCTTCTGTCAAAATACAGGTCAGACGATGTCACACTTCTCTGTTCGAAACCCTCCAACAGTTTCCCATCTCAGAGGAAAGGCCAACACTGCCCCCCTCCCACTTCCCCACACACCAGGTCCCCTCCCTGACCTCCCGCTAGTCTGTCCAGACACGCAGGGCATGTCGCCGCCCCAGGGCTTCTGTGTCTGCTGTCCACCTCATCCCCTAACCCCACCTGCTTGGCTCGTTCCCTCGCTCGCTTCTGATCTCTACCCACAAGTTACTTTTCCGGTGAGGTCTTTGTGTTAGCTTGGTCGGGCAGCCATATGAAAGCACCAAGACTGGGGCGCTCCAACCACAGAAATTTATTTTCTGGAGGTTGGACGTCCAAGAATAAGATGTCTGCAGGGCTGGCTTCTTCGGAGGCCTGGCTCCCGAGCTTGTAGATGACCATCGTCTCCGCAAGTCCTCCTGGGGTCTTCCCTCTGCCTGGGCCCTATCTCCTCTCCTTCCAGGTCACTAGTCCTAGGGGATCAGGACCGACCCTGATTATCTCATTATAACTCACTTACCCCTGGAAAGACCCAGTCTCCACACACAGTCACACTCTGAGGTGCTGAGGGTTAAAACCTCAATGTATGAACGGGCTGGTGGGGCAGAGGCGGGCGGGTGGGGCGGGGGGCAGGAAATTCAGCCTGAAACAGTCTTCCCCCACCGTTTCATCTACAATCCCATCCCCCGCCACCCCACACACTTCGTTTCTCCCTTTTCCTGTTTCTATTTTTCTCGCAAGCCCTTATCACGCTCTGTCACGATGTGTTGTCGCGATGTGTTCTCCTGTGTCACCCCCACTAGAGTGTAAGCCGCATGAGCGCAGCGGCTTTTGTCTGTTTTGTTCGCTGCATTACGGGCCGCGCCTCTCGCAGAGCCTGGCATAGAGCAAACACGATGCTAATATGACACAATTCACGTATATCGTTGATGTATCTTTAATTCATTAAAGCCACAGCTGTGTTCGCGAGGCCTCCAGGGCGTCCTGGTGCTCATACTTCTTTCTTTGATTATTTTTATTAAAGATTTTTAATGAGCTTTGAATGTGGGCTCATCATCTAAAACCTTTACCATCATCACTCATGACACGCGTTTGCTCATTTATCAGCAGATTGTTTTCTCCCTGGTACCTTCCCCTTCATCCAACTATAAGAAGCCTTTTCGTTTCTTAACCTCTTTTTGGAACCAGAAAGCATGTAATTTTTTTCCCCCTTGCCCTTCCGTTTGGTATTTAAAAACACACTCTGAGAGGCATAAATGTAGTTGTTTTTTTTTTCCTGCAGTGAATTTTCTGTAATTGTGGGCCCTGCTTTACAAAGACTCAAAGTACAAGAAGTTGAAGATGCCAAAAACATCGAGTAAAAGGAGGGGGCATAAAGGGAAGGACGATGGCTTTGCTAAAAGATCCTTTTTTTTTTTTTTTAAGATTTTACTTATTTATTGAGAGAGAGAAAAAGAGAGAATGAGAAGCAGACTCCTCGCTGAGGAAGGAGCGTGATGCAGGACTCAATCCCGGGAGCCAGAGATCATGACTTGAGCCGAACGCAGACGCTTAACCAACTGAGCCACCCAAAGGTGCCCCACAAAGATCCTTTTTTTAAAAAAAAAATTCTTTTCTTTTGAAGGATTCAGTGTGCATGTCCTTAATAATGGTTTTCCTCTGGTGCTTTCCACACGTGGCTAGACTTACACGTTTTCATTCGTACAGTACTAGTTCGAGCACTGGGTTTGAGCATTGACTTGGATAGAGCTGTCCCGGCATTTTTTGGGTAAAGGCCTTCTCTTGACCTTTTCATTTCTTCCTCCTAGAATTTCTAAATGGCCCCCCTGGCCCCCCAGTGTTGGGATCAAGGGCTTGTGTAAGGACAGGGTGCAGGGCAGTGATGTGGGGTCGTGTGGAGGAGACCAGGGAGGGAAACCGGCCACATGCGCCTCTGCTCCCAACTTGGTGTCCATCATGCCTTCCTCTGATTTCACCTGTAACCCAGGGGAAAGGCAGTCACAGAATGGGATTTCAAGATTTCAGAGACAGTCCCCCTCATCCATCAGGACTTCAAAGTCATGAAGGAGGGCGGCCTCCGGAACCCCTGACGGAATCATGGGATGTCAGAGCCAAAAGGCACCTCGACGATCCTCCCTCCCTCATCCTGCCAGGGGAGAAACTGAGGCACAGAGAGAGGGTGCGACTTGCCCAAGGCCACCCAGGGGTGCCTAGAGGGGCCAGGAGAGGCCAGGTTTCCCTGAGACATCCTGGGAGGGCGGCTCCCGAGACAGCGGTCCTCAAGGAAGGAGAGAGACGTCTGCCTCGGCTTGAGGGCCGCCAGGCACCTCTGGCTCGGCTGACGTGCACCTCGCCAAGTGCCCAGTGCAAGGTCCTGCCTGAAACAGAGAGCCACACAGGTTGTGGGAGGGCCTGGTCAGAGGCGCCGTGATGGCCCGGGCACGGGGGAGGGACGAGGAGGGACGGGACCTGCCACGAGCCCTTGCTGGGTGAGTGAGCAGACAGGAGCGTCCTGCCCGGCCATCGGCCATCGGGGCGGCGTCCCAAGGCGGAGCCAGTGACCCCTGTGACGGGGGCCTAGAGCCGGTGTGTTACATTAAGAACATGCGGATTACCAGCTGCTGACTGAGGGGCGCGAGCCACCCCCACGGTTTCTGAGCTCCAGCTTTGGGGAAGGGGGAACCCCGGACTTGTTTGGATTGAAGGCACAGTTTCAGTTCACGCACACAGGAAGTCAAGTCACAGATTTCCGACCTCCGGATCCCAGAAACCAGGTGGGGTGCATGGGCAACTCACAGCGGGAAGGCCAGCCCTCCACCCCAGGTCAGCAGCGAGCAGAGGACAGAGAGCAGGGAAGCAAACACCTACTACTAAATGAGGTGGTTGGGGCGAAAGTCACTAACTTTTCATGGACTCAACTCTGAGTGGTTATGGTAAAGGTGCCTCCAGAAAAGCAAAGGGGGAACTTGGGGTGAGAATCCTAAACCCAGGCTCCTATCCAAATGCCCACACTCCCAGGGCGCCTGGGTGGCTCAGTCAGTTAAGTATCGGACTCCTGGTTTCGGCTCAGTTCATGGTCTCCTGGGTTGGGGAGTCCTCTGCTTGGGATTCTCTCCCCCTCCCTCCTTCTCCCCCTCTCCTCCTCCCCCTGCCTGTGCTCTCTTTGCCCCTCTCCAAAATAAATAAATAAAATCTTAAAAAACACAATGTCCAAACTGTGCATGTTAGCAGGGTTATACTGTCAAATGTCAAGGCAGCAACTCAAAATAGCAGTTTTCTCATCACACTGCCCAGGAGTCAGCTCTGTGACTCACAGCCTCAGCAAGGGCAACGCAGCTCATCGTGTCCCTCTCGGCCAGTTACTGCTGTGCCTTCAGCCTCGTCCAGCGACAGGCAGAAAACTCAGTCCACATTTGTTGAGTGAATGAATAGGACATATTTCCATATACACAATCACACACAGCCTCAAAATGACAATAGGGTTGTGTGACCACAGGAGAGTCCCCCACCGTCTCCGGGCTTCAGCACCCTCATGTCTAAAACCAGACGCTCTGCAAGCTCCCTTCCACCTCGAATATTCTCAGATTCTATGAAGTTGTGCAAATTTCAAATCAATTTCCTGTCTACAGTAAGACCAAATGCAGACATCCACAGAGATACATATATCAGCATGAAGAGTTTCAAATGTGTCTGAACATAAGCTTCGGAGTGTTCTGTTGAACCTTTCAACTAGGCTTGATGTTGTGTCAAATCCAGCAAAAGGTGAAAGTCCCCCCGGAGTGACCAGGCAGCGCAGAGCAAGGACAGAGGTGTGGGAAGCCAGCCACCTCCTCAAAGGCATTTCGGAGGAAAGGGAGCAGGCAACAGAGTAGGGTGCAACAAAGAGAAAAGGAACAAGAGGAAAAACACAGGTGGGAAGGAGGAGAAGGAAAGCAGACGTGAAGGGCAGAGTGGTTTTCGGGGCCAGAGAATGTGAGCGATTTCACCGGCAGAGGTCACTTCGGTCCTCCTTAGGTGCCTACTGAGCCTATCCGGGGCATGGCCCGGGCAGAGGGCATCTCGCGGGCCGTGGGCACCCGCGCTCCAGCTGGCCCACTGAGCAGGGAAAACCTAGAGGCCACCGGAAAAAGTGAAAGCGGTATGAGTTAGCCCAGACCCGTGACAAAAGGTGGCCACACCGTGGAAAACTCTGCAGCCCTTTGAAAGAAGGAGGCCACCCCAGGTGGTGCAATACGCACACCAGCTCGCCAAGATACAGCAGGTGAAGACCAGGACGGTGAAGAACAGCCCTGAGGCGAGGCTTCCACCTGGGTAATAAAACAAGAGTAGAGCTATTCGATTGACCCGCACGCTTATTTGCAGACGAATTATCTATGCCTGGACACACAGAGAAGATGTCTGGGAAGACACAAGGGAATTCTTAACTAGGCTGCCATCGGGGAAGGGAATTGGAGGGGGGGAGGGGTTTAGCTTCTCATGGTGTGCATATCCTTTTATGCAGTTTTAATTCTTCGGTGTGTGGATGTCTCACTTACTATTAATTACTAGTTAATTGCTACAAAGCCCAACATTTTTAGGCTCTTCCGTTGCTCTGGGTTTTCCCTGCATCTGCCTCCTGGAGTCTCAATCATCACCCAGCAGGACCCTGATGAATGGCTCATGTTGGTGCCAGTGTAAAGCTGGTTAAGATGGCTCCACTTCTTTCTCATGGTTCCATATTTACCCTTCCCCGTGAGCCTGTTGGTGGGTTCCCAGCTCTTCTCCTATCGGCCATTAAGCGCTGCCCTGCCGGGAGGCGGATCCACCTTCTTGCTGGCACACGGGTCCCTGCGACAGCCCCAGACCTGCCATCAGGGCGATCTCTCAGAAGACCTAGGAAGGAAAAATTGGTCCCAGCTCTACTTTGTTGGGTCTCTCCTTTCTGTCTCTCTCTCTTGTAATAACATATAGAGCATAATTTTGCCACGCTAAGCATTTTAAGTGTAAGGCATCAAGTGTTCTCACACTTGTGAAGCCACCTCCACCATCCATCTCCGGAACATTTTCATCTTACCGAACTGAAATTCGCCCCCCACTGATCGCTAACTCTCCATCCCCGCTCCTCCCAGCCCCCGCGCGTTTCCACGCTACTCTGTCTCGACGAATTGGACTACCCGAGGTTCCTCATAGGCGTGGAATCATACCCTATTCGTCCCTTTGCGTCTGGCTGATTTCACCTTGCATAAAGCCATCAAGTTTTATACTTATTGTACCATGTCAAAATTTTCTTCCTTTTTAAGGCTGAACAACATCACGTTGAATGTACGTAACCCACTTGTTTATCCGCTCACCCATCGGTGGACACTTCAGCGGCTTCTACTGTTTGACTATTGCGAATAACGCTGCTATGAACAGAAATGTACAGCTATCGCTTGTTTTGTTTTTCAATCAGATTTAATCAGATATAATCTATACACAACAAAATTTACCCATTTTACACACGCGGTTGGATCAGTATGGTCTAGATATGGAACATTTCCATCACCCGAAGAAGTCCCTTGTGACTCTGGGCGGTCAGTTCCTCCCTTCGCCCCGAGGCAACCACTGGTGTGCTTTCCGTCAGGAGAGGTTAGTTTTCTACTCTTATGTGTACGTAGAATGATACAAAAAGCACCCTTGGGAATCTGCTTTCTTGTGCTCGGCGTCGTGTTTAGAGATTCATCTATGTTGTCCATAATATGTCAGGAGATTGTCCCTTCATTGCCGAACAAGCAGGTTATACCACGTTTGTCCATCCCCTCAGTAGATGATGAATGCTGGGCTCATTTGTGATTCGGGCTGCTATGAATAGTTGTGTACAAATCTTTGGGTGGACAGATGCTTCCATTTCTCTTGGGTGAATACCCAGGAGTGGGCTCGCGGGGAGGTACGTGGTAAGTTTGCGTTTAACTTGATAAGAAACTGTCAAACTGTCCCTCAAAGCGGTTGTGCCATTTTCCACTCCCACTAGCAGTGTACCAGAGTTCAGATTTTTCCACGCCCTTATCAACAGGGAGGAAGGTCGGTCTTTTCCATTCCAGTTGTGTGAGGCGGTATCTCAGTGTTGTTTTAACCTATGTTTCCTCGATGACTAATAAAGCTGACATCTATTCACACGTTATTGGTCATTCGTATATCTTCTTTGTTGAAGTGTCTGCTCCAGTCTCTTGCCTAGTTTTTAAAAATTGGGTTGTTTGTGTTATTGTATTGTAAGCATTATTTATAGATTCTGGCTGCAAGTCCTTTGTCAGATTGTGTACTGCAAATATGTGTATCTCCTGGCCTATGGCCAAATTTCTCATGTTTTAATGGTGAAGAGAAGATTTTTATTTTGATAAAATCCAATTCATCAATTATTTTATTTTATGGTTCATGTCGTTGGTGTCCTATGTATTTTTTTTGGTTGCCTTTAGTATTCTAAAATTCATTCTTTGCATGCAACTGTAGTCCTTTCATTTTCACTAGTGTATAGAATTCCTTTGTCTGTGCATACTGCAAATTATTTGCCCATTTTATTGTTGAGGATATGTGGACTGTTTTCGGCCATTACAAATTTTGCTGCTGTGAATACTCTTGTACGTGTATCCCAGGGCGTATGTGCGTGTACTTCTCCAGGTTTACAACACAGTGGAATTGCTGGGTTATAGGATAACTATATCTACGTATATACAAATATATAGAGAAAAGAGAATACGTATATATTTATATGTATATATATTCAACTGTACTAGAAAACACTGAGATTTTCCAACAGCAGTTGAACTAATTTACACTCCCGTTAATAGTTTATGAATTCCAGGTACTTCACATTCTCACTAATAGCTTATATTTTTTTTATCTTTTTCATGGTTATTAATCTGGTGGGAGCATAGTAGCCATTCATTTTTCAGTCCTTTTCAAATATATGTATTTTATTTATTATTATTATTTTTTAAAGATCTACATATTTGAGAGAGAGAGAAAGAGCACAAGAGGGGAGAGGGGAACGGAGGGGGAGAGAGAGAGAATCTCAGGTTGACTCCCTGTCAAGCGTGGAGCCCAACATGGGGCTCAATCCCATGACCCTGAGATCATGACCTGAGCTGAAAAAGAGTCAAACGCCCAACCTGAGCCACCCAGGTGCCCTAAAATATATGTATTTTAATTAAGGCCATACATTTTTTGCAAAATACTTCTTCGCATATAGTGATTTTTAAAAATGCTTTTCTCATGAAAAAATTTTAATATATTCGAATGTGTAGAGAATAGTATCATGAACTTCCATGATTCAACAATTGTCAACTCACTGCTAATATTATTTTATTTATATCTATGCTGGATTATTTTGAAGCAAACCCCAGACAGTGTACCCTTTCATCTATACATATTTTAGCATTTAATTCTAAAAGAAAATGATCTTCTAAAAAAGAAGCACAATACATTATGTCATAAAGCATAATATAACGCACTTAAATAATATCCAATTCCTAGTACCATCAAATATGCAGTGTTCGAATTCTCAATTATCATAAATAGATTTCTAAATTAATTGCTTAGAATCAGGATTAAAACAAGGTCCACACATTCCGTTTCATTCACATGTCTCTTGAATCTCTTAACCTGTGAATTCCCACCACATTGCTACTTCCCTCACCTCCTATCTTTTATTACTCCTTGCAATTTATCTGTAGCGAAAACTTGGGACATTCATCTGGTAACATTTCTCATATTCTAGATTTTGTTGATTGCATCACTGTGGTGGTGTTTAACATGTTCTTCTATCTCTTGCATTTCCTATAAACTGACAGATTGAGGTTTATTCAAAATCAGGTTGATTTTCTGGCAAAAGTATTTTCATAAGTGATGTAAAAACACATGATGTCCTGGAGGTTTCTCTTTTTGTGATGCTAGCAGCACTTGTTGGTCTTTTTTAAAATTATTTTATTTCCTTGAGATAGAGAGAGGGTGAGTGCAGGGTGGGAGAGAGCAGCAGAGGAAGAGGATGAGGGAGAGAAGCAGACTCCCTGCTGAGCACAGAGCCCAACATGGGGCTTGATTTCACGACGCTGAGATCGTGAACTGGGTCCAAATCAAGAGTCAGATGTTTAACCCACGGGCCACCAGGTGCCCTGATCTTTGTTTAGATCCAGTATTTCATATGGATTGCAAATAATTCAGCTCAAAATACTTTCCAATTTTTATTTTCCCCTGGCCCATAAATAATATAAAAGCATATTTCTTAATTTCTAAACATATGGAGATTTTCTAGTTTGTTGTTGTTGTTGTTACAGATTTCTAGCATAATCATGTAGTAGTCAGAAGACTTACTTGGTGTGATTTCAGTCCTTTGGTATTTGTTGAAGCATGTTTGATTGCTTAGTATGTGCAATTTTTTAAAGATAATGCATATACTGCTGTTTTTGCATACTCTGTTGTATATGTGTTTATTAGGACAATTTTGTTAATCTCGTTCAATTACTTTATATCGTGACTGGTAGATCTGTCTTTATAGTATGACTGGTAGAACTGCTTGCTAGTTCTGTCATTTACTTTAAAAAGTCTTTTGAAATCTACCACTCTGAGCTTTCCTATATACCAGCAACGAGCAAGTGGAATTTAAAATTAGGGGCGCCTGGGTAGCGCAGTCGTTAGGCGTCTGCCTTCGGCTCAGGGCGTGATCCCGACGTTCCGGGATTGAGCCCCACATTGGGCTCCTCCGCTATGAGCCTGCTTCTTCCTCTCCCACTCCCCCTGCTTGTGTTCTCTCTCTCGCTGGCTGTCTCTATCTCTGTCAAATAAATAAATAAAATCTTTAAAAAAAAAAAAAAGAACTTATCAAACTCAACACCCAAAAAACAAATAATCCAGTTAAGAAATGGGCAGAAGACATGAATAGACATTTTTCCAAAGAAGACATACAAATGGCTAACAGACACATGAAAAGAAGCTCAACATCACTCATTATCTGGTAAATACAAGTCAAAACCAGGGTGAGATGCCACCTCACACCTGACAGAAATGCCAAAATTAACAACATGGGAAGCAGATGTTGGCCAGGATGTGGGAATACAAACTGGTGCAGCCACTCTGGAAAACAGTATGAGATTCCTCAAAAAGTTAAAAATAGAGCTACCCTATGATCCAGCAATTGCACTACTAGGTATTTACCCCAAAGGATACAAAAATACAGATTTGAAGGGGTACATGCACCCCAACATTTATAGCAGCAATGTCCACAACAGCCAAACTATGGAAAGAGCCCAGATGTCCATCGACAGATGAATGGATGAAGAAGCGGTGGTATATATATTGATGGAGGGAGATGGGTGGGGGATGGGCCAGATGGATGATTGGCATTAAGGAGAGCACTTGTGATGAGCACTGGGTGTTATATGTAAGTGATGAATCACTAAATTCTACTCTTAAAACTAGTATTACACTATATGTTAACTAACTAGAATTTAAATAAAAATTCAGAAAAAAACCCAAAACTAAACTAAATATTCTCTTATTATATGAGCCAACAATCACACTCCTTGGATTTACCCAAATGAATTGAAAACTTTGTCAAATCACTGTACTGTACATCTGAAACTAATATTACACTGTATGTTAACTAACAGGAATTTAAGTAAAAACTCAAAAAAACCCCAACTTATGTTGACACAAAAACCTACACATGGATGTTTATAATAGCTTTATTCATAACTGCCAAAACTTGGAAGCAACAGAGACGTCCTTCAGTAGGTGAATGGATAGACTGTGGCACATCCAGACAATGGAATATTATTCAACACTAAAAAGAACTTTCAAGCCATGAAAAGAGATGGAGAAAACTTCAATGTATATTAGTAAGTGAAAGGACCCCATATGAAGTGGCTATGTATTGTATGATTCTAACTATATGGCATTCTGGAAAAGGCAAAACTGTGGAGACAGTAAAAATATCAGTGGTTGGCAGGGATTAGGGGAGAGAGAAAATGAACAGGGAGAGCAGAGAGGATTTGTAGGGCAGTGAAACTATTATGTACAAAGGTGGAACGTGTCAAAACCCATAGGATGTATAACACCAAAGGCAACCCTAATGTAAACTACGAACTGTGGGTGATTGTGATGTGTCAGTATAAGTTCATCTGTCGTAAAAAATGTACCGCTGTGGTAAAGGATGTCAGTAGGGGGAGGGGTATGCGTGTGTGGGGACAGGGCTTGTATGGGAACTTTCGGTACCTTCAGCTCAATTTTACTGTGAACCTAAAACTGCTCTAACAAAGCTGATTAATTTTTAAAAATCTGCCAATATGACTACAGATTTTTTTAATTTATTGTAGTTCTGCCCTTTTTTGCTTTATATATTTTGGAATTGTTTGTAAGTGTATATGACTTCAGAATTTTTATATCTTACTGGTCAATTAAAACTTAACCATTAAGTAACCCTCTTTATCTTACTAATCCCTCTTCCTTAAATTCTATTTTGCCTCATTTTAATACAGCGATAGCAGCTTTCTTTGGGTTAGTAAGTTCCTGACATGTCTTTTGCTATTTTTCATTTAAAATTTTTTGGTATTCTTTCATTTTTTCTGTTTCTCTTATAAGCAGCATATTATGAAATTTTTAGTTCTTTTTCCTAACAATCTTTGTCTTCCTAATGGAATATTTAGTCCATTTAGAAATCATTTAATTGTGGACACATTTGGGTTTCAAGTCTATTTATTGTGGCTTTTCTACTTACTCTACTTGTCTGTATTTTTTCTCTCTTTTGTTCCCTTCTTGGGGATTTATTATTATTTTCTATCATCTCATTTTCCCCACATACTATTTTGGAAGTTATACACTCTGTTTCTATTCCTTTAGTAATTCCCCTGGAAATTAAAATACGCATCCTAAATTTATCGATAGCTAATATTAGGGCAATGTAAGGACATTAAATCATGTTAACTCAATTTACCCTCTCCTAACTCATAGGAAATTTTCATCTTGTATTTTAATTATATACATTTATCTGTGTGTATAATTGCTCAGATTTACCACATATTTTCCCAAATATTGGCTTAACATTAGAAAAGCAATCAACATTTGGGCACATTGACAGATTATAGGAGAAAAAAATCGTAACAACCTCAATAGGTGTAGAAAAAGCTTTTAGTAAAATTCAGCATCCACTTACAATGAAACCATTAAAAAACTAGGAATTAAATGATTCTTTCTTCATCTATTAAGAGTATGCCTGCTTTTACCACTTCTCTTCAACATTGTGCTGAAGACCTAACCCAGGGCTGAAAAACAAAAAAAAAAGTATAAAAATTGGAAAAAAAATAAAATTCACATTTTTAAAGATGATGTGAATGTGACCATATAGATAAATAAACCAAGAATCTGTAGGTAAATTATCAGAATTATTAAGTGAGTTAATAATGTTATAAGGATGCAAGTTCAAAATACAAAAATCACTGATAGTTCTGTACACCAAAATTAAATGGAAAATGAATTTTTTAAAAGTTTATTTTTTAGGGGAACCTGGATGGCTTTTGGTATTTTGGTCGGTCGAGCATGCTGCTCTTGGGTTCTGGCTCAGGTTGCGATCTCATGGGTCATGGCATTGAGCCCCAAGTTGGGTTCCGCACTCGGTGGAGAATCTGCTTGAAGATTCTCTCCCTCTTCCCTCCCCCTGCTCTTTCTCTCTCTAAAATGAATAAATCTTTTTAAAAAGTTAATATTTTTAATAGTTTCAAAAATGTTAAATACCCAAGAATAAAGTAACACAGCACAGAACCTCTGTGCAGAAATCAGTAAAAAAATTTTGATAGAAATTTAAAAACTCTTATATAAATATATCATATTCAATGAATGGGACTATCAATACTGTTAAGATGTCAATTTTTGCCAAATTTATTTTGAGGATCAATGCAATCACAATAAAGTGTCAATAAGATTGGGCACCTGGGTGGCTCAGTTGGTTAAGTGTCTGACTTTGGCTCAGGTCATGATCCTGGAGTCCTTGAATCGAGTGCTGTGTCAGAGTCTGCTTCTCCCTCTCGTCCTCCCCAGCTTGTACTCACTCTCTCTCTCTCTCAAATAGATGAATAAAATCTATTTAAAAAATGATCGATGGAGGAGGAGTTAAGATGGTGGAGGAGTAGGGGTCCCCTTTTCCAGCCGGTCCCCTGAGTCGAGCTGGATAGGTACCAGACCAGCCTGAACATCCACGGAACCAGCCTGAGACACAGGAAGATACATCTGGATCTCTACAAATGAACATCTCCAGCGCTGAGTATTGAGGTACGAAGCGGGGAGCCATGAAACCGTGCACAGATATCGGAAGATAAATGGAAGGGGGAGGGAGCCGCCGCTTTCGGGCGCCGGGAAGCGGTAGCCACCTGCACGGGGGAGCGGGCAGACTCTCGGAACAGCACCCGCGAGAGAGCTGACTGAGACCGGTGAGCCGGGAGCGCGCCACCAGGCATCTCGCGGAACACCGGAATCCCGGTGTGCTCACGGGATCCAGACTGAGACCGGGAGCTCCCGGAGCGCGTGCGGGGCGGCTGGCGGCTGGCAGCGTTAGAAACACAAAGGACAGAGACGCGCCGGCCCTGGAAGTGAGGGCTGGGACCCCGGGTGTGGGGCACACATCCCGGGACGCTGCAGGGTTGAGCAGCACCAACAGTAACAGAGTTAAAGTGGCCAGAACATCAGTGGAGAACAGTCCGCGATCCCTCTGTTCTGAGACAGAGGCTGAGATTCGACCACTGCTGCTCTGACTCTCAGAAGAGGCACAGCAGACCGCCAGGGAAAGCCGCCAGAGAACAAAAGCCTGGAAATACCGGCTCACAGCGTGCCCATCCCCATCCCCCCACGCAGAGGACACGGAGACTCTTCCCAAACAGGGTTGCTTGAGTATCAGCACAGCAGGCCCCTCCCCCAGAACACAGAAGGCAGGCTGAAAAATCAAGAAGCCCACATCCCTAAGGTCCCTATAAAACAAGTGCGCACTGCCTGGGTCCTGGTCAATAATTGGGCTCTGGACAACCCCGCAACCTCTCCTCATCAGAATGAAGAGAAGGAGAAGTCCCCCTGAGCAAAGAAAAGACAATGAGTCTGTGGCCTCTGTCACAGAACTAATGGATATGGATATAACCAAATTATCAGAAATGGAATTCAGAGTAACAATGGTCAAGATGATATGTAGACTTGAGAAAAGTATTAACGAAAATATTAATGAGAATATAGAATCTCTAAGGGTGGAAATGAGAGTGAATCTGGCAGAAATTAAAAATTCTATGAGCCAAATGCAGTCAAAACTAGAGGCTCTGAGGCAGAAGAACACATCAGCAAATTGAAGGATGGGTTAGTAGAAGAGAAAGCTAAAATAGAATCTGGACTCAAAAAAATCCACGCCCACGAATGTAGGTTACGGGAGATTACTGACTCAATGAAACGTTCCAATGTCAGAATCATCGGCATCCCCGAGGGGGTGGAGAAAAACAGAAGTCTAGAAGAGATATTTGAACAAATTGTAGCTGAAAACTTCCCTAATCTAGCAAAGGAAACAAACATTCGTGTCCAAGAGGCAGAGAGGACCCCTCCTAAGCTCAACCATGACAAACCTACGCCACGTCACGTCATAGTGCAATTCGCAAATATTAGATCCAAGGATACAGTATTGAAAGCGGCCAGGGCAAAGAAATTTCTCATGTACCAAGGCAAAAGTATCAGAATTACATCAGACCTGTCTACACAGACCTGTCTACACAGACCTGGAAATTTCTCACGTACCAAGGCAAAGGTATCAGAATTATGTCAGACCTGTCTACACAGACCTGTCTACACAGAACTGTCTACACAGAACTGGAAATTTCTCACGTACCAAGGCAAAGGTATCAGAATTACGTCAGACCTGTCTACACAGACCTGGAATGAGAAAAAGGGTTGGGGGGGGGCATTTTTAAAGCTCTTTCAGAAAAAAACATGCAGCCAAGGATCCTCCATCCAGCAAGGCCGTCATTCAGAATTGATGGAGGAATAAAGGCCTTCCAGAATCGCCAGTCATTGACCAATTTCATAACCACGAAACCAGCCCTACAGGAGATATTAAGGGGGGTTCTATAAAAGTAAAAAGGCCCCAAGAGTGATACAGAACAGAAAGTCACAATCTATAGAAACAAAGACTTTACTGGCAACATGGCATCATTAAAATCATATCTCTCAATAATCAGTCTCAATGTAAATGGCCTAAATGCTCCCATAAAACGCCACAGGGTTGCAGATTGGATAAAAAGACATGACCCATCCATTTGCTGTCTACAAGAGACTCAGTTTGAACCCAAAGATGCATTCAGGCTGAAAGTAAAGGGATGAAATATCATCTTTCACGCAAATGGACCTCAAAAGAAAGCTGGGGTAGCAATTCTCATATCAGACAGATTGGATTTTAAACTAAAGACTACAGTTAGAGACACAGAAGGGCACTATATTATTCTTAAAGTATGTATCCAACAAGTGATATGACAATTATAAATATATATGCACCCACTAGGGGAGCAGCAAGATACATAAGCCAACTCTTAACCAGGATAAAGAGACATATAGATAAAAATACATTAATAGTAGGGGACCTCAACACTCCACTATCAGCAATAGACAGATCACCTAAGCAAGAAATCAGCAAAGAAACAAGAGCTTTGAATGCCAAACTCGACGAGTTGGACCTCATAGATATATATAGAACACTACACCCCAGAACCAAAGAATACTCCTTCTATTCTAATGCCCATGGAACATTCTCAAGAATAGACCATGTTCTGGGACACAAAACAGGTCTCAACTGATACCAAAAGACTGAAAGTATTCCCTGCATATTCTCAGACCACAACACTTTGAAACTGGAACTCAACCACAAGGAAAAATTTGGAAGAAACTCAAACACTTGGAGACTAAGAACCATCCTGCTCAGGAATGACTTGATAAACCAGGAAATCAAAAATCAATTTAAACAATTTATGGAGACCAACGAGAATGAAAACACAATGGTCCAAAACCTATGGGATCCTGCAAAGGGAGTCCTAAGGGGGAAATACATAGCCATCCAAGCCTCACTCAAAAGAACAGAAAAATCTAAAATGCAGTTTTTATATTCTCACCTCAAGAAGCTGGAGCAGCAACAGAGGGACAGGCCTAATCCACGCACGAGGAAGCAGCTGACCAAGATTAGAGCAGAAATCAATGAATTAGAAACCAGGAGTACAGTAGAGCAGATCAACAGAACTAGAAGCTGGTTCTTTGAGAGAATCAATAAAATTGACAGACCGCTGGCAAGGCTTATCCAAAAGAATAGAGAAAGGACCCAAATTAATAAAATTATGAATGAAAAGGGAGAGGTCACAACCAACACCAATGAAATTGGAAGGATTATTAGAAACTTTTATCAACAGCTATATGCCAATAAATTAAGCAATCTGGACAAGATGGAGGCCTTCCTGGAAACCTATAAACTACCAAGACTGAAACAGGAAGAAACTGATTTTTTAAACAGGCCAATTAATTATGAAGAGATTGAGTCAGTGATAAACAACCTTCCAAATAACAAAACTCTAGGCCCGGACGGTTTTCCTGGGGAATTCTACCAAACATTCAAAGAAGAAATAATTCCTATTCTCCTAAAACTATTTCAAAAATAGAAACAGAAGGAAAGCTACCAAATTCATTCTATGAGGCCAATATTACCTTGATCCCCAAACCAGGCAAAGACCCCATCAAAAAAGGGGAATTACAGACTGATTTCCCTAATGAATATGGATGCCAAAATCCTCAACAAGATACTTGCTAATAGAATCCAACAGTACATTAAAAGGATTATTCATCATGACCAAGTGGGATTCATCCCTGGGATGCAAGGGTGGTTCAATATTCGCAAATCGATCAGCGTGATACATCATATCAACAGGAAAAGACTCAGGAACCATATGATCCTCTCAATTGATGCAGAAAAAGCATTTGACAAAATACAGCATCCTTTCCTGATTAAAACCCTTCAGACTGTAGGGATAGAGGGTACATTCCTCAATCTCATAAAAACCATCTATGAAAAGCCTACAGCAAATATCATTCTAAATGGGGAAAAGCTGGAAGCCTTTCCCTTAAGATCAGGAACACGACAAGGATGCCCACTCTCACCACTATTATTCAACATAGTACTAGAAGGCCTTGCAACAGCAATCAGACAACAAAAAGGGATAAAAGTATCTAAATCGGCAAAGAAGAAGTCAAACTGTCTCTCTTCGCAGATGACATGATACTCTATATGGAAAACCCAAAAGAATCCACTCCCAAACTATTAGAAGTTATAGAGCAATTCAGTAATGTGGCGGGATACAAAATCAATGCTCAGAAATCAGTTGCATTTCTATACACAAACAATGAGTCTGAAGAAAGAGAAATTAGGGCATCCATTCCATTTACAATAGCACCAAAAATCATACGTTTTCTCAGAATTAACTTAACCAGAGATGTATAGGATCTATATTCTAGAAACTACAAATCACTCTTGAAAGACATTGAGGAAGACACAAAAAGATGGAAAAATATTCCATGCTCATGGATCGGAAGAATTAACATAGTTAAAATGTCCATGCTACCCAGAGCACTCTACACTTTCAATGCTATTCCGATCAAAATACCGAGGACATTTTTTCAAAGAACTGGAACAAATAGTCCTTAAATTTGTATGGAACCAGAAAAGGCCCCGAATCGCTAAGGAACTGTTGAAAAAGAAAAACAACGCTGGGGGCATCACAATGCCGGATTTCGAGCTGTACTACAAAGCTGTGATCACAAAGGCAGCATGGTACTGGCACAAAAACAGACACATAGACCAATGGAACAGAATAGAGAGCCCAGAAATGGACCCTCGGCTCTTTGGGCAACTAATCTTTGACAAAGCAGGAAAAAACATCCAGTGGAAAAAAGACAGTCTCTTCAATAAATGGTTCTGGGAAAATTGGTCAGCTACATGCAAAAGAATGAAACTTGACCACTCTCTCACACCATACACAAAGGAAAACTCCAAATGGATGAAAGACCTCCATGTGAGACAGGAATCCATCAAAATCCTAGAGAAGAACATAGGCAGCAACCTCTACGACATTGGCCAAAGCAACCTTTTTCATGATACATCTCCAAAGGCAAGAGAAACAAAAGATAAAATGAACTTGTGGGACTTCATCAAGATAAAAAGCTTCTGCACAGCCAAGGAAACAGTCAAAAAAACTAAGAGGCAGCCCACGGAATGGGAGAATATATTTGCAAATGATGCTACAGATAAAAGACTGGTATCCAAGATCTACAAAGAACTTCTCAAACTCAATACGTGAGAAACAAATAAACAAATCATAAAACGGGCAGAAGATATGAACAGACACTTTTCCAATGATGACATACAAATGGCTAACAGACACCTGAAAAATGTTCAAAATCATTAGCCATCAGGGAAATTCAAATCAAAACCACACTAAGATACCACCTTACGCCAGTTAGAATGGCAAAAATTGACAAGGCAAGAAACAACAACTGCTGGAGAGGATGTGGAGAAAGGGGATCCCTCCTACATTGTTGGTGGGAATGCAAGTTGGTACAGCCACTCTGGAAAACAGTGCGGAGGTCCCTTAAAAAGTTAAAAATTGAGCTACCCTATGACCCAGCCATTGCACTACTGGGTATTTACCCCAAAGATACAGACATAGTGAAGAGAAGGGCCATATGCACCCCAATGTTCATAGCAGCATTGTCCACGATAGCCAAATCGTGGAAAGAGCCGAGATGCCCTTCAACAGATGACTGGATTAAGAAGTTGTGGTCCATATATACAATGGAATATGATACTCAGCAATCAGAAAGAAAGAGTTCTCAACATTTGCTGCAACATGGACGGCACTGGAGGAGATAATGCTAAGTGAAATAAGTCAAGCAGAGAAAGACAATTATCATATGGTTTCTCTCATCTATGGAACATAAGAAGTAGGAAGATCGGTAGGAGAAGAAAGGGATAAAGAAAGGGCGGGTAATCAGAAGGGGGAATGAAGCATGAGAGACTATGGACTCTGAGAAACAAACTGAGGGCTACAGAGGGGAGGGGGGTGGGGGAATGGGATAGGCTGGTGATGGGTAGTGAGGAGGGCACGTATTGCATGGTGCACTGTCTGTTATACGCAACTAATGAAGCATCGAGCTTTACATAGGAAACCAGGGATGTACTGTATGGTGACTAACATAATAAAAAAAATTTTTTAAATGATCAATGATTTAAAATGATTTAAATGATTTTACATGATTTTTAAAATGTCAATAGGATCTTTTTAAGAATCTGGTAAGCTGATTCTAACAAAATATGGACATACAAAAGGCCTGGAAGGGTTAATCACTCCTAAAGAAGAAAAGCAACTTAGGAGGACTTGCTTCATTTAATAGCAAGACTTCTCATAAAGCTACAGTAATTAAGACAGGATAGATACACAGGCCAGTGCGTAAATAGTCCAGGAGAGATATACAGACCAGAATAGCCCACAGATTGATCTATGCATCTAGACGCCTGATGTTGAGCAGGGGTGGAGGAATAAACGGTGCCGAAATTGTATATTTATATGGGAAGAAAATGAAACTGTTCCCCTGACTCATGCTAGAAATGAAAATCATTCCAGGTATAATAAAGAATTAGCTATGTAAGCAAAACAATAAAGCTGTTAAAAATTACTCTACAGAGAATACTATCGTAATCTCAGGGTAGGAAAAGACTTCTTAAGCCAGGCAGAAAAAGCACTCCCCATAGAAGGAATATTACTGAACTGGATCACATTCAGAGCTCTGTTCATCAAAAGACACTATTAAGAAAGTGAAAGGGCAAGTTACGGAATGGGAGAAGATGGGTGTACTGCATGTAACTGACAGAAGACGCATCCAGAATGCATAAAGTACTCCTCCAAGTCAGTAAGAAAAAAGACAACTCAGTAGTTATACAGGGAAAAGGCTTGAACAGACACTTCGCAAAAGCAGAATTTCAGATAGCCAATAAACACATGAAAAGGTGTTTAACATAATTAAGAATTCAGTACAATGCAAAATATAACCACAAAGAGATTCCACTACACATTCACTGGGTTGACAAAAATTAAAATTGAAAATACCAGAGAAGAGAATGTGTATAACAGGAGCTCCCATATACTGCTGATGGGAGAAAAAAAAATAGTGTGGTTATTTTTGAAAACTCTTTGGCAGTATCTAGTACGGTCGAAGTTGCATCCTATCATGTAGCAATTCCCCTTCTAGGGGTATACTACGAGGAACGTCTGTGGAGACCTACACGGGATTAAATACAGCCACATTGTCTAATAAGCCCAGCTAGAAACAACCTCAATCTATGTCAACATTGGAAGGTATAAACACAGTCGGTACGGTCCCATAATCGAATATTACACAGCCATGAAAACAAGTGAATCACAGTGACACGCGACATCAGGAACAAACCTCACCAACACGTTGAGGGAAACCAGATGCAAAATGCATAATTCCCTTTATTGGAAGATTTAGTACATGTATTTTTAGGTTTATAAAATTATCAAGTATTTTTAGACCATCTCAACTTCTAGAAAATTATTCCATTTGTGTTACGGGCTTTTTTAAAATTCATGATCCAATTTTATTCCTGAAAGAGATTTTTAAACTTCAGGAGATAGCTATGAGGTCTTAATTAAGATTTTACGTACCGTAAACTTGGTGAAAATGTGTTCTTTTAAAAATTTTTATTATTGAAATAGAGTTGACTATTTATGATCCCAGAACGCCGGGATCACGCCCTGAGCCGAAGGCAGACGCCCAACCGCTGTGCCACCCAGGCGCCCCTCTAACTTTCTTTTAAAGAGAAAATTACACCAATCAACTCTATTAAACGTGATACATCAATTAAACAGCTAGAACTTGTACGCGGGGCCAAGCCTTAGTCCCAGCAAAGTTTTTCCTATGAATGTCTTTCTTTACTTCGTTCATAAGAAACTTTAAACTTAGGATACCAATTAAAGGGTTTTATACAAAGTTTCCAAAAATATGAGATTCTGGGGCTCAAAAAGCTAAGGCCAACTTAAATAACTTGAGAAGTGATCTGAATGGGGTGTGTCTCCCAACAATCTTTGTTTGCTCACCTTTGTACATGGATGAACTAAAAATGGTTGGTTGGTTAAAAAGAAACATGTCATCTCAGAGAATGTTTAATTTTTTTTTTGAATGTCGCTTAAATGTGGCTTTCAGAGATGTCTGTGTTTGTAGAGTTAAATGCTAGAACATTTTTTTCTTGATGACAAGAATATACTCTCACACTTGAAGTTTATTCACAGAAATCACCAAAACAATTCGCCGAGACGATCTCTGCCTAGTGTTTTAAAGAATCTCAAAAGCCAAAGCGCATCATACCCCAGGGGTTTTCCTCATTTCAGGCAGAAATCACACCTGCCACCTTTTTGAGGCTTTCTGTAATCGGCATGCTGATACTTAGGCTCCTCACTAATATAGCAAGGAATCTCATTAAGCCCAATTTGTAGCTGTCATTTTGGAAAGAAAATCCATGGGCCTGTGCTGCGTTAGGTGACCACACCAGGTTCCGTAACAAACGCATCCTGCCCCTTAACAGAAATGTATTAACAAATGAGTTGAGTTTTGTTGCGGGGATTATCAGCTTTCAATTGGATGACCACACTCAAGAATTCCAGATATTTGCCGACGTTAGCTATGATACTCTGTGTGATCCTCTGAGTTCACTGACAGATATGCGTCACTGGAATTTTCAGTTTTCTTGAAAGTCACATCAAGAATATGGAGTTTGCTTCCCCACGACCTGTCATAACCTTGCTTCCTCTGTTCTGCCAAGCAGTTTTTTCTTTTCACCATGCCTTTCCATTTTCATCATCGTTGACCTGTGTCTTGCACATTAAGACAAGAGGAAGGACAAAAACCGCTATGCCCTGCCCCAGCCACTACAGGGAGAACCTGAACAGCAACGGTCGTCCGAAGAGCTACAATTGTCTACCTGACGGACCTCGGCGCGCAGGGGATACACGTTGTCACCATGCTACAGAGGAAGCTGGGCACCACCTGAGACGCTGAGAGAGGCACGATGGGTGCAGATGTCCTGGAACCCTAGTTACTGAGTGCAGGGCAACAGATTCAGACACTAAAGCTGAGGCCAAGGCTCTTAGCAACATACATGAATTAAGTGTATTATCATTTTCCACCCACATCTACCTTCTGATGTAGAGTGAAAAGGTCAGAAGGTGGACAATAGGAAATGAGAGCACCTCCCCTACTGAGATCATTCATGAGTTGGCTATACATGGTATTTCATTATTCAAATTATATTTTAAATGTAATTTAAATGTAGTGGGGGTGTTAACACTTTAAAAAGTCTATCATATATTCTTTGGGTCACATGTCCTTTGTAGAAAAATCGGAATTGGGGGCGCCTGGGTGGCTCAGTCAGTTAAGCGTCTGCCTTCAGCTCAGGTCATAATCTCGAAGTCTTGGGATCGAGCCCCACATCGGGCTCCCTGCTCAGCGGGCAGCCTGCTTCTCCCTCGGCCTCTGCCTCTCCCCCTGGCTTGTGCTCTAATTAATGTAAAAAATCTTTTAAAAAAATCAGAATTGCTTTATGTTGAACTCACTTAAAGCAGGTAGTGTGCAGTAACAAAGACAAGAAGCTTGTTTTGGAGACAGTCCACTAATGATTGCATAGTACAAGTGACAGTCTTGGGTCCAAATCATGGTTACTTAAGCAAGCCAAAGACATCAAGGGAAACAAATCATTTTTTTTTTCTGGAGGTGACCCGACTGTATGGCCTAAAACCTGAATGGCATGAGACTGAGAACAAATGTCTGCTGTCAGTATATTCACGGACACTTCGTAAATTCTTAACTCGGGAGAGAGCGGCAGCTAAAACTTGTACCTGCCTTACCTCCCCACCCCCAGCTGTCAGTTTCCCAAAGCTAAATCTAATTTTCTGGAGCCTGCGTCACATCCAAAATTCTAAATGAAGAGAGGCCAAGTACAACAACTCAGAAAACATCAAAAAAGATCATTAATGTTCAGGACCTTGATTTCTGGCAAATCTTCCTCGAGGACATAATCAGGTAAGCTGAGATGAGCAAACTGCTTTGTTCCAGTTCTAGGAGCTATTTGTTAACGCAACTGCATTTCCATTCTTTGGTTGAGTGAGTTACAGTCCCTTTAGGTTTTTCAAATGGACTTCCCTCAAAAATCCAAAATGAGGTTATGATACCATTTTCACTGGAAGAGGAAAAACTATACTGTCAGCATTTACACACACATATGAGCAAAGACTGGCATTTCAAAGTAAAGGCCATGAACTGATACTTGCTGTATAAAGAGGAATGTGAAAAAGGCTAATATTTATAAAGAACTGGAGAGTTTGAAATATTTGGGAGAAAAATTTCACATGCAAGACAGACATCCAAAATGGCTCAACATAATTTATTTTTTTATGTTAAAATGTACAGAGTTCTTTTGAAAGTACTTGCTAGAAAGGGGAAAAAAAGTGATATTACATACAAGGAGAGGAAGGGAGACCAACCGGCCCAGGAGCGCATGACACGGAGAAATACAAAGGCATCTAGGCACCCCTTCCCCGTAGCTTACAAGTCACCATGAACAAAGTACAAAGAGGTTACAAAACAGGAAAAGCAAATATAAACAGACAGGAATAGACTTAGCTTCATTTGTACATGCGGCTTTTAGAGGCATCTGGAGCTCTATTCACACACTCTAGAGATCTCTTTAAAGAGAATTTTTATCTTTCTTAAAATAGTTTTTAATATTCTACAACAAAGATAAAAAATTTTAAAGATGGAATGAAATGAAAAAGCTCTTATTTTAAAAGGCATCAAAGTCACTAACAGTGAGTTTTTAAATTTCTTTTTTAGAAGATTACCCAAGTTATCTTGCTAAAAATACATTTTTTTTTAAACAGAAGTGAAAAAATGACAGGTACCAATATTACTGTGTTGGATAATTTCTTTTATAATATAGAAAAGAACGTTTTCTCTACAATAGTTCTACAGTCACAAAAAGGCTTGTGGAAAAGGGAGCTGCCCGATTGAAATTTTTTTTTTTTAAAGAAACAAATGAAACCAAACACAACCGCAAACCAACAGAAACTGAATTCACGGCCCTCATTTCAACAGCTTCTCCTTCTGCCTTGACCCACCCTCCACCCAAGATACCTCCCTCCCGACCCACCCCATCCCCACCCCAACCAGGAAGCAATGACATCGCTGAAGATGTAGGGAGAGGGCAGCACAGTGCACTTTCTACATAGATGATTGGGAACTGGAAGAGTATATACAGAGAAACTGGGTCCTACACAGCCTTGCACATGCTCAGAATTGATAGCGGTAAGATGTGGAATTCTGCCGTTTTCTACCTAACACATTTAATTGAGAAAGTCAATTAAAGTGTATAAAAAAAACAACAAACCTGTGCATTTGAAAAAATTTAATGCCTAATTAGTACTTCAAAAATTTATCTATATAAAATGTACAAATAAAGGAGAGAATTTAATGCTTACAGGTATTTCTTTAAGCAGTACTTCCCCCTTTTGGATATTTGACTGCACATACCAAGTGGTATAATAGTTTCCATCTTCTAATGATGGAACATATATATAGATATATATATATTTTTTACCTATCCCTGGAGCAAGTAATAGGAAGAGAATGGGCGAACTGGCTGCACGAGAGAAAAGATAATGGGAGTTGGGAGCAACATAGGAACCTGCTAAAACCCTGCTGTCCAGATTTGCCCTACTATGCTGGTGGTTGGTTTATCCCTCTTCTCTTTTAACCACTCACAGGAGAGGGGCTGGTGCACTCTGATTCACAGGGAATGAACTCAGGATCTCAAGACAAATGAAAACTAGAGGTATGTATCATTTAAGTAGCTATAAAACTCACACCATGATCTCCCTTATGTCATCTCTTCCAACATAAAATAAACAGTGTCAAATGTTTGTCAGGTATTTTTCAAATCACTGAAATGTACAGTCATCCATCAACACTTTATGTAAGAATGTAAGAGGCTAATCACTGGGGACTGCTGTTTGAGTTTAGTCAGAGTCGAAGGCTCAAGAATCAAGACCCTTAGCATCTCAAAGTACATACTAAAAACAAGAGGCTGCGTGGAGTATGTGCGTTATGGCTGATTCACCAGGTGGTAAAAAACAAGAGGTAAAATTCCTCTTTTTGATTGTTAATTGACCATCTTTATTCCTCCAAGGCTGGATTAGGATTGCAAACAGCTTTCCTCTGAGATTCTGCTGTTAATTGAGACTTACAGTATTTTTGTGTCTCTGAGTGCTGAGTGGGAATAGTAAACAAAAAAACAGAAAAAACAGATAAAAACAAAAAAAGAAAAAAATTATATTATACTTGATTTAAGAAAAACAAACATTTTAATGAAGTCCATCTACAAAGAAACATTCTTGGGGAAAGGTTTCAAGAGGTGTGTGTGTGTGTGTGTGTGTGTGTGTGTGCGCGTGTGTGTGTCTGTGTGTGTATAGGGAGTGGAGGGGATTTTAAAAGGAGAAGCATTTTCCTGCCTCGCTTTATTAATAATAATAATAATAATATTAACAATAATAATAAGTTTAAGGAGCTTGGGTTGTTCTCCATGTCCCCGTCCGAGTCTCCCGGAAGTGCCTCCTGCTGGAATGAAGTAGGAAATGAAAGGCTGGGTTTGGAGGAAAGGGTCTGGCTAACCCCCGAGATGTATATATAACATTTAAAAGTGACAACATTGGGAGCTGCAAACAGTGAGGGGAAACGTACATCTTAAAATAAAATAAATTCACTTTTACACAAATTCTGTCCATGTGGTGTGTAAAGAAAGTAAGGCTCTTTTTAATTATGAAAAGATTTTTGTGCATGTTTCCCCTATCCCCAAATCCATTTTTAGATGAGTTCTATTGTAAAATGTTCAAGATTGTGAAGAAAACCAAAACCCAGAACAAAATGAACCCAAAAAAAGAGAAGACCAGGTTTTCTAAAAAATAAAATAAACCAAAGAAAAATTCCTCTAAATCTACAGCAATATTTTAACTGGAAAAAGGTCCATTTTTCTCTGGTTTGTCAGTATAAAAGGTTCCTTTATTTATATATATTTAAGTTTTTAATTGCAAGTTCATCTTGCTCATCTTCTCATGTAAGGTCCATTGAGTGACTGCTTGGGCACGCCAGCAGCATTCATGTAGCTGTGATGGGAGGGGCCAGTGTACATCATGTTTCCATGAGGGTTTGGCTGCATAGGCTGCTGGGTATAGGCCTGGCTCCCCATCATCCCCATCTGCATCTGCATAGGATACTGTGCTGTCTGGTTCATGTAGGCAGGGTTACTATGGTAACTGCTGTTCATCATGGGCTGTGTCATTCGATAGCTGTTCATGGCATTCAAGGTGTTCATATTCATGGAATTGACATTATAGGCGGGGGTCGGCATCAAATTAACCCCCATGTTCATGCCACGCTGCACAGCCAGGGCACGAGGGCCGGCCTGCATGGCCACCGCCGGGGGGCTGCGGCCGTACAGCTGCTGCTGATGGGCAGCCGCAGAGGGCAGCGGCGCGGACTTGGAGCGGATGGAAATGTGCCCCTTGACCGGCATTTGCCCTTGCAACCTCTGAGTGTGAGGAATGCCAATGTTGGTGGCAGACATGTTGCACTGGAGCAGAGGGGACGTGAGGTTCATGGTGGTGGAGGCCAAGTTCGGGGGCGGCGTCATGGTGGCTTGTGCTTGAGGGGTCCCAGCTAATGGGTGAGATGGAGCCAGCTGGGCCAGCCCTGTGTTAGACAGAGAAACACTGGTTGCATAGGAAGTCACGGCAGGAGAATGGCTATAAGGCATGGCATGAGGGTCCATAATGGTGTTCGTCAGCTGCTGCAACTTGGCTAGACTGAAGGTGGCTGACGGCTGCGAGTAGCCGCCGGCACCGAAGTCCCCCGGAATCCTCTCATAAATACTTATGTTCCCAGTGCTTCCCGACTCCGGGATCTCCATGATCATGGGCGCTGGGGTGAAGCTGTTGTTCATGCTGCACTGCGACAGCGGCGGCTGCTGCTGCGGCGGCGGCGGCGGGGGCTGCGGCTGCTGCGGCTGCGGCGGCGGCGGGGGCGGCGCGGGCGGCGGCGGCTGCTGCGGCGGCTGCGGCGGCGGCGGCTGCGGGGCGGCTTGCGGCGGCGGCTGCGGGGCGGCTTGCGGCGGCGGCGGCGGCTGCTGCGGCGGCTGCGGCGGCGGCGGCTGCTGGTTGCTGGGAGGCCTCTCCACCACGCAGCTCTGAGGTGACTTGATGCCGCAGTTGGCCGCGGCGGGCGGCACGCTGCTCTGCTGCATCATGCTGCAGCTGCTGCCCATGCTGGCCATTTGCTGAGTGACGACACAGCTGTTCTGGGTGAGGCTGCTGGAGGACGACAAGCCGCCGTAGGAGCAGCTGCTCTGCGAGGAGTTATTCCCGCAGATGCTGCCGCCCATCGTAGAATCGTAACTGCTGGGGTTCTCATAGTTCTCGGTGGTGCTCTCGATGCTGCCCAGGTCACTGAAGCCGCTGTCCACCACCTGCTGAGAGTGGTCCGATACGGAAGGCACATCCATCATGGGGCTGGTCTCCATGTTCTGCATAGAGGGTGCGGACAGGGATCCTTGCTCCGGGCTGATCTGGGTGTAACCACTTTCGAGGGCAGGCACGTTGGGACTACTGACGGAACGGACGGACTGGCTGGGATGAGACTGAACAGAAGATATTGGACTATTATGTTCCGAGGCATGGCAGTCTTCGACCATCGACATCTGAGGGTCTTCGTCCGCCTGGGTGTAACTCTGCAGGGTCTGACACGCTGCCAGAGTTTCTTCACAGTCCTGGTAGGCTCCCTCGTGCTCGTTGCTTTCTTCTTGAGTCAGAGACTGCACTGCCTGCACGGTTTCCAGATCCAGTTCACTATGAGGAATCTCTTCTTCCTCTTTCAGCTCAATCAATTCTTCCTTAGAGTTCGAATCTTCCTCATGGTCGTCCTCAGACCCTGGCATATGCTCTGATACCATGGATGTCTCATGGGAAGTCTGTTCCTCTTCCGAATCTGGTTCTGTTTCATCTTTATCCTTTATATTCTCCCTACTGCTCTGCATGTTAGTATCTAAAAAAGACTCCTGACCACCGGGCTCCTCCTTGACATCTTCTCTAACAGGCTGCTCCTCCAGCTCTTTTTTCTTGCTAGATGCCAGGTGGCCATCATCTTCATCATCTGCATCATGGTCTTCATTCTGGTTTGTCTCTATAGCCACTTCATCCTCTTCCTCCTGCTCCTGTTCTTCCAGTTCTGGTTGCTCCTCTTCTGACTGCCTCTGCTCTTCTAAGACACGGGGCTTCTCTTCCTCCTCTTCTATCTCGGGTTCTTTTGTTTCTGTCTCAGGACTGTTGCTATCCACCGGAGAAGCTGCTCTAACTTCACTGCTGGTTGTATCTTCTTCTTCTCCCTCTTCAACCTCTTCTGCTTCTACGTGCATTTCCTCTTCTTCCTTCCTGTCTTCAGTTAAAGGCAAGTCTTCTTTTGGTTCGACAGCTTCCTCATTCTCTTGAAGTCTGGGTTTACGTCCCGGTTTAGGAATGGGGACAATGGGCTCAACAATGCATTCTTGAGTAGAAACAGGTATAATTTCCCGATTCATCTTGAATCCTGGTTTGCGACCAGGTCTTTTCTTCCAGTGGATTGGTTTGCGGCTTTTGCCTTTGGGCCATCCCTTTTTCTTTTTCATAGGTGTGGATGTATCTGGCTCAAGCTGAGAATCCTTCACATCACATTTTCTCAAGAGAGATACTGGCTTTAGGATAGGAGTGTCTATACAGGAGGGATAAAAAACAAAACAAAACATTAAAAAAAAGTTACAAGATTTTTTATTTGTACCAGTGCCTTTTTCTGAGACCACATGTGCAAAAGAAATGATTTTATTAATCATCACAAACTCCTGATTACCTTCACTTTCAAGTTACGAATCTATAGGAGAAACCTAATAATGACCTCTTCTAAAGTCACACAGTGAGCTGACAGAACAAGGAAAGAACCCTGGTCAACACTCTGTTGCCCCCACTACTTAAAACCAGTCCGGGTTTATCATCACCAACCGCACGGCTTTAGGAAGTTGGTCTACAGGTCAGTTTTCTCCTCTAGAAAATGGAGATAAGCTGTGTAAAGATGCATATGCTCAGCAGTGATTACAACTACTTCAGACAGGCGGTCTTTACTGTGTAATCACAAAGCAGCTCATTTCTTCTTCTTTTTTCCTGTTTGCAATTTATATTCTCTCTCTGGTTTTCCTGGTTTCCATAAAATCATTACTTCAGGTAATATCATGAGTTAATTACCCCAGGCCAGGACTGAGCAATCCTACATGAGTAACTGCTCAATCGATGTGTTTGTACAGGAACAGCCGCAAGGCATTTAGTCCTAGACAAATACCGACCTGAAGAAAAAGTGAAAGCACCAATGACAATGATTTATTAGAAATATATTTGACATTAGCACTATTTTGTCCCCATTACTTTTTTCTATTTTTAAAGATTGTAGTAAACTACGCATAGCAGAAAATGTACCATTTCAACCACATTTAGGTGTCCAGTGTGGTGCACCATTAAGTACATTCACATTTCCCATTAATTTTTAAAGGGAAGAACACCAAGGCAGAACAGGATTTCGAGGAGTAAGCTAAAAAGGCACAGCTGGCAACAGTAATGTGAAAATAAAGGAAGGAAATGGCCGCATCAGAGAAAATTTGTCCAAGTCGACAAGAATAAAACCAGGGGATATTATTTTAGTCTACAATGATCCAAGAGAGAATTTTACTGAAGGGTCAAATTTACACACTACATCTTTGGTTTCCTAGTTATATACCTCAAAGCGTAACACAATAAAACTGCGGAAAGTCATTCAGAGCAAAGCAAAGCACTCAGTCATCTTATCACTATATTAAAAGTATTTCTTATATAAAAATATGACAATGGAGAGAATGCAAGTTTCTACTGGATATGACATTGAGCAAATTTATGTTTTAAAGAATAAAAAGCTCAATTAATAGATGCTATAATTCCACCAAGAGTAGACAGCTAGATTCCTTCAAATTCACCCAGCAAAGTGAAAAAAAGCTTAGTCTTACCCCCCCCCCCCCCATTAAGGCAAACACTGCAGGTGCAGGCGGCATGAGATACTGGCAGAAACTTTGTGGGCAGGGTGTAAATGACTAGTCTGTGACCCAGCACATATGTAGCCCCAGTTTCTTTATTTCTAAACAACAAGGCTATTTTAAAAGTAAATCACTGGATTTTGCACTATGCCATAAAATTTAACCTACCCTGAGGCACTGTTACCACTTTTATTAGAAATTTACTACTCACAGAGAAAGGCACATTAGAGATATGATTGGGAAGGATTCCTGAACAGATGTGAAGCAAGTCCAATTTACATGAATCTGGTCTTATTTAAGAGCCATCTTTCTAGTATGTATCCATTTAGCAATATTTACCAAGTGCCTGTTTTAAGCACTCAGCATACAACAATTAGCAACACAGGTTAAGTCCACAGAGTGTACTTTCTAGTAAAGGGTTATTATTTCAATGTCTTCTTGATGCTAAGTCCAATCCACCCATTAACTAAAGATTCAGATGATGGCTGAGAAAGGATTAGGCAAAAAAGAACAATTTCCTAACAGCAAGATATTTTCTGCAGAGGCAAAAATAGGTCCCGTGTTAAAAGGGAAACTAGAAAAAAACTTTTTAAAAGAACAGAGAAGGCTCGATGAGAAAATGGGGATGCATATACTTGACACAAATTTTGAGAGGTTATCAAGTCAGCCGTCCTTTACTTGCTTAGTGGGGAGTGTCACTTTTTCAGCCTTTTGATGGAAGGGTTTGCAGCTATCAGTTGCAGCCTGTTTCTTTAAAAACAATAAAACTATCATAAGCAACAGTTCTCTAAAACATACCATCGCCATCATCTGACTCTTCATCGTCATCTTCATCTTTAGATTTCCTCTTAGAAGAGGATCGACACCTGAGCACATCCTGTGAGGAGAGACGACGGAAGTACCCTCTAGAGAAGAGTTCACTTTCATCCTCTTCCTCTTCCTCTTCCTCAATCTCAAACGTGGGTTCTAATCTTGGCATCGGCCTCTCGGAGTCCGAGTCTTCAAAAGGTTCATCTAACACCTCTGTAGTCTCAGAAATGGTTTCTGTGACCACACTGCTATTGTGGTGTTTGCGCTTTCGGACCCTCCTCCTTCGGTGAAGAATTGGTTTCTATTTAAAAGAGGAAGAAAGTATTTTATTTACAGGGATGAATACTATCATTTCTATTAATAACATAATAGTTTTTGAACCTAATAGGATTAGCACATATAAAATGGGTATACTGTTTGCTAAGAGACATTTTAAGTATTATTTCAAAATACTACAGTAAGAAACTACATAATCACAGAAAGATGTTGGATAATTGAATACAACTGTATAAAAGGCATGCCCAAAGAGCAGATTTTGTAATTCCCTTATTAATAGCTCAGTTACACTTAACACTCTAGGAAAATGCCTATTTCAATACTGCAATGACACAGAAGTTAGTCCTTTAACATCTCTTTACCTCAAAAAATAAATAAATACATAAAACACTTTCTGTTTGTCTCATAGCGCATAGTAGATACAACGAAATGATAAAGGCAATGCACCAGAAATGATCTAACCCAATCCCCTCATTCTGTAGAGGCGAGAAAGATAACAGGGCTTGCTTAAGGTCACATATTCAGTCAGTATAGAAACGGTTGTAAAATATAGTCTCTGACTCCCAGTCAAGAGAATTTCTTTTAAGAACTTCAAGTATCTTGTGCATGATCTCACTGCCTGTTACAACATTCTCTTGTTTACACAGGGAATTAGCATAATTTTACCTTATAAATAGGCAATAAAAGCCTGGAATGGCAAAGATATATTCTTCATGCTCATGTAATGAATGGCAGAGTTAGCCAGTATTGAGTTTTTCTCCACTTCAAATTTAAATTTACTAGTCCTTTAAGTTGAGAGTATAATTTTCAAACCAGGTTAAACATGTTTGGCTCCGCTCTTTGGAAAAATGGCTGATGCTAGGACTGGGACATGAAATATACAAGATGAACCTAGAATATCCTGTAGTACTAGAAGTAAGGAAGTGCTCCAAACAAAACAAGACCTTACAATGATGAGCGTATGTATTAAGTTAAAGAGACTTGGGAGCAAAACTTAAAGACTCCTAATCACCAAAGCTGGAACAATTTGAGTAACAAATTAAATCAAGTGGTACTGCTGGGTTATAACTCAAAGTATAAAGTAAATATCCGAGTCTATGCTGGTATAAATAAACGCTTGAATAAATAAACAGATGGGTGGGAATGAAGAGATCTCCAAGCAGAATTCCAACTAATTAACACAGATATCCTGCTCCTAAGGAACAGAGTATTAACTCTCCATATCTTAAGTATGGGCTCCTGAGAGTGACTACCTTCCAAAGCGTATAGTATGAGAAAGGGGAAAAAAAGAGTAACTAATTTACAGTGGAGAAACCTGACAAACACAACCTCACACCTGGTGATCCAGACTGATATCAATAGTGAATAGTCATACTGACAGTAATACTCTCGTGTTTGGTGTATACATACATATATATCAGACACCCTTTATATGATGTGGTAAGAATCTGACACTTTACCTCTGTGGTCTTCTTCCCAAAAACATATGACCCTGTTCTAGTACCATGAGGGACATTCTAAAATACCTAGCCAGTACTCATCGAACTGTCAAGGTCATCAAAAACAAGGAGTCTTAGAAACTGTCACAACCAAGAGGGGCCAAAGAGGCATGACTACTAAGTGTAATGTGTGCTGGATGAGGTCCTGGAAAAGAAAAAGAACATACGGGAAAATTGAGGAGATCTAAATAAAGTATGGACTCTAGTTAATAAAATACTAGTTTACTATTTGTGACAAATGTACTATACCAATGCAACGGTTAACAATAGGAGAAACTGCCTGTAAGGAATACAGGAACTCTCCGTACTTTCTCTGCAATTATTGCAAATATCTAAAACTGTTCTAAAATTAAAAAATTGTTTTTTTATATATAGCCCTGCTTTGTTTTTCCCCCCTGTAAGGTTCTGCTAAGGAAAGGAACAATCTCACTGCTTTGGATGAAAGCTGTCACCCCTCTACTACAGGATGGCTCATCCAGGGGGCTGAGCTCAGTCTGGCTGGCTTCTGGCAATGCTTAAAATTCACTCCACAGTCTGGGACAGTTCTGGTATACAGTTTGCCAGAACTCATTATCATCACAATGCGTTTATAAACTGGCTATCATTCAGACTTTGCAAGAAAACAAGATAAAGTTGAGAAAATATTTTTAAAACCAGGTTAAGTCAAACCACTGAAAGCAAGAAGGGAGAGATGGAGACAGGAGAAGAGAGCACAGGGAAAAAGTGCCACCCCCACCTAAGAGGAAGGGCCTCTCCGAGCACCCCGACAAAGGGCACCACTGTCCATCAAGCTGTCAGATACTTTTAGTCAGTAACATAAACATCTCTCATCTATACATATTTTTTAAACACTTGACAAATCCCTAAAGTCATGATTACAACATCAAACCAGCAAGCTGAAAAACAGTTTGTCAGCCCTTAAAATAAGCTTATGACGTCTATTCCCATGAACCACAGAAGCCATATCCACATTTCAAACATTCACTGGGAAGATCATAAGCTACAATATACTGAGGCATAAAGTCTAAAAAAAATAACACACTAACAATTTCTATATTTAGTTTTTCAGAACTCTAGGATAGACACATGTATATAATAAGCTGCAGTTGGGGAAAGAACAGACAAGTCAAAAGAAACAAGTCATAAGAAAAGCCTTACTTTTCTCTTCAATGTGGGCTTTGTAAGAATTGGTGGGGAGCTGGACCGAGGACTTTCTGGCTCTTCTTCCTCCTCACTACTCTCACTGAAGCCTCTGAGGAGAGCCCTGTCACCATCACTATAGCGACGGGGCAGCCTATCATTGCCTTCTGGTAATCTACACTTCAGTGTCTCGGGGGTCTTCTTCAGCTGTCCTCGCCAGAGCTCAACCCCCTCACTTAGTCTTCTTTTGGGAATGTCTGGCTTTCCATCCTGGCTTGGCTGCTCCTGAGAGGCTGCCAACTGCTCCTCACTTTCAGTGTATTGTTCTTGGGAGGTTTCTGATTTTTCCTCACATTCTCCATACTGTTCCTGAGGAGTTGATGTCTCTTCCAAGAGCAGTTTAGAATCTTTATCATCAAAACGTTCCTGGGTTTTCCTGTTCTTCCTCCCCCAGCGGCCTCTCCGGGATGGCTGATTATTTGCAGGAAGACTATCACGGGGAAGGACTTGTTTGTTCAGACGTGTAGAACTGGCTGGTGCCGTAACTTCTGGTTTCTTTTCACTTTCTACTGAAGAATAAGAATCTTGTTCTTTGTTCTCCCAAGATGCAGACTTTCCCACCTGATTTTAGAAAATAAAACCACGCTGATTAATTTTTCAGTCTTATTTGATTATACCTCCTCTTTGACCTTTTAAATACAGAAATAAGAAAACAGAGCTTTAAGAAAGAAAAGTATTATTTAATAGCTATCATGAGTATTTCTCATGTGTTAGGCACTGCTTTAAATGCTTTGAAAGAGTCATTTAATCCTTACAACAATTGTATGAAGTGTTATTATTATATCCTCATTTTACGAACGAGGTAACTGAGACACAAAAAATACAAGTAACTCGCCCTAGGATATGCAATAGCAAATGTGGAAGCTGGGATCGAAACCCAGGCAGTCTGACCCAAGAGCTAGTGCTCTTAGCCACTATGCAATCCCACCTTCAATAAACATAGTGAACAGCATTGTTCTTACAAATGTTAAGTGATATAATTTACCAAATTTCTTAGCAACAAAATTTATAAACAGAGAGGAGATGGGCTCTGGGGCATGGGCAAGAGAAAGGGGGTGTTTGAAAAAAAATGAAAGAAAATGTCTGTAATTATTTTGATTTATTTTTATTCTGAATATTTAACTTCATTCTGAAAATTAAATTACATTAAACAGGGGCGTGAAACTGTGTTTGTCAAAGGAGGACATAGATTTTTAAAGGATGAAAGCACAGCTTTAAAAAAAGAACAGAGAAAGATACGCATCACATGAAGAAAAATACTGAACACTATACAATGTTGTACAGTCCCTCATTAACCCTTTAATGGCTTAAAGACATCTGTGTACCCACTGAATTATTTAGTGCTCTATTAGAAAACATACACATGTTTACATTATTTCCTTAATGTTTTATTTTAAGGAAAAGGGATCTTCATTTCATGTTTAACAGTGGTCAGAATTAAATTCAGATTCCTCAATTACTACTACACAGCTTAAAATTTAGCTGTTTATCAGCACTTTGCTAAGGAATTCTTAGTTCTAAGTAACACACTGCAACAAATTTGAAGGTCTCCTAATGATCCAAGGCTTAAAAGTATACAAATAAGTAAACAAAACCCAGTCTTTCTGAAATCTCTATCACTGAAATCAACTCTGAAATTCTAATGTGAATTGACTGCGCTGGTTTAAGATATTGTAACACATATCACAAATACTCATGAAAACCAAAAACAGAGCCTTCTGTCATCAAAAATAGAGACTACTCATGCCCTTACACTTGTCTCTAATTCTCTTTCCTGGCACGGCGGCTCTTCATTTTCTCCTTCCTCAGCCTCCTCTTCCTCCTCCTCTGAGACAACAGAATTGGAGACTATGACAGGAGTCCAGCGCAAACATTCCGGATCTACATCCACAGGTCGCAAATTCAGCTGAAGCTTTGCCATGTGATCCTGGATAAGTTTTTCCCGGCGGATTATCACAAATCTGGAACCAGAGCAAAGTTTATAGCAATCAACGGTGTACAAGGAGTACCTAACAATGAATACGGAGCTATAACCCCCAGAAAACGCTGGAGATGATGACAAATGCTTTAAAAAATAGCCATCTTGGGAGCATGAAATCCAGAAATATGCCACCATATGAGATAGTTAAGAACTACGAAGTCGGGACAGCCACTTCACACTCAACAAGAACAACGGATGAAGTGATTTTAACCATTCACTGTCTCACACTTCCACCTCTGGGACTGCTGCTACTCTCCTGTACCCTATCTCCTATCCTCCATCTTTCTAGCCCAATGCCTACTTCCTTCCTCTGTGATCTTTTCCCAACCCCTCTAGATAAGGGTAAGCTGACCTTCCTTTGACCTGTATTTTATTTTGTACTACATTATATGGAAATAAATCATGGGTACGTTTTATTAGACATTATTTCTAGAGCTGTTACTTCTCGTATTGTGAAGGAGCTCCCAACATTAGAAAAGATTCGACAGCTTAGGTCCAAAAGTTAGAAGGAAGACCAGAAAAAACAGTTAAAAAAAAAAATACGGTATCAAATATCACAGAAATGAAAATGGTGTCTCAGGATCACCAAATGTACCACTTATATTAGTTTATGTCCTTTCACTGATAATCTGGCTGCCTGACCCAAACACTTACACCTAATTATCTTTTGAAAGCATAACAAGGGGTGTGATACTCACTGGTCACTACGAAAGTCCAGCATTCGTAGGTGGTGGAGCGTGGAAGTAATGTCTTGAGGGCAGATTCCAGTCAACTTGCTTAACTTCTTAATGCTGATTTGCTTGTCATTTTGGTGATAAAGGCACTCCAATATTACACTTTTCCAGTAAGCCATGTAGGAAAGACGACCTAGATCGGATAATGGTTTCTCTGGAGACCCTGCTTGGCCTTCGCGCTTTGATAACAAATAACCTAAAGAAACCCCCGAATCACAAATATGTCAGTGAGCCTAAAATAGGTTAATTCACCAAAATAACAATTCCCTCTTCCACCACCAATCTAAGTAGAACAGGCAATAATAATTTCAAAGGTAAATTCCTTCAAGAAAAGGAACAAAATTGAAAAATTACTTCAACACAAATTCGCACAAGATTATGTAATTTGTATATATTGAACATTAGGTTAGTGTTACTTTGTCTATACTTAATATAAATTACATTGTTAAAATATTCAAATTGTTAAAAAAAATCAAAGGACTTCATATTAAGAGGCTGCATTAAAAAGAGAAGGCAATAATGCTTTTATTTTATGAGGGAAACCTCCCTTGCATGTTTTATTTGGACCACCAGATGGCAACAGCCATACCTGAATTGCTGAACAATACAAAAGAATGCCTTCCTTTTTACGAACGTAATCCTATCTGTTGAGATTGTGGTTCTTCTGCAAGTGAATCAGATGACAATTTCTTACTTCAGCCAAAGCTCTCCTCACAATGACCTCTCACCCTAACTCTTAGAGAGCAAGGATGTCAGCGTGAGGGTGTCCCTGTGAGTGTATCTGTCCTCCTGTCTAGAGCACGACTCTCAAGAACAGGAAGAGAAAGGGATAAATTCTAAGAGAGAGCTTCAACAATGGAGATGGCAGAAGAAATGCAGATTTTGTCATCAAAGGAAACTACTAAAAGCAATCTGTGAATGGTAATGTGGGAAAAATAGATGACATTAGGAAAAGCAAATGAAAACAAATACTGTAATCATAGACTGCTGTTTGTGTATCTCAAAAGTATAACTAATTAGTATAGTAAAATATTTTCCCCTAACTTGCTACTTAATGGCATAACACAGCCAAACATGAGTCCTATTTCAAAACAATATATTAAGAGAAATAATCTGAGTTGTACTCTCTACTACCAATCTAAGGCCGCCAAGAAAATGTACAAAATAATCAACGGCATGTATTTCCAATAAAATTTGGTCAGGAGTACAGTTTAAGGCCAACCAGAACAGGCTGAACTGGTTCATCTGAGAATTAACTTCTTAACACTGGTGATAAAATCATCTGATATTCAGAAGAACTGCCAGTATCAAAACATTCGCTCAAAAATCACTGTTATAATCAATATAAAATTTACTGTAAACATATATTTACTTTCTAAGCAAGACTATCAACACGTAAAACAAAATTCAAATTCTACAATGACTTTTTAGAGCTGTTTAGCTTTCAATTTTTAAGTCAGATTAAATTATTTCCTATGCCATTTAAGATTTTTTTAAGGTGCACTGCATATTTTAACCACTAGGTAGAGCCCGTAACTAAAAAATGATATACACATTTTCTCAGATAATTAGGTAACAAAAATAAAGCAAGTGCTGTACTTCTTTACTGTACTAACTTTTATGTAGTTATACAATGTACTGAGTATTGCTGTGAGTTAGAATTATCATAAAACTAAGTTCCACCTGTAAATTAAGAGTTGAAAATTCAAAGTATTTGCAAGAGATCAAAGTTGGTATTCAATATAAGCTATTTTAAAATATTTCATATCCAATCAAAGAAAAAAAATTCATGACTTAAGGTTTTAAAGTCCCATACTGCAGTATGACGAAACATACTAGCAGCCGATAAATCTTCTAATCTCTAAAAATATATATATACAGAAGGTCCACAAGAAAAGATAACGAAAAATTATATTATAATCCTTACTGAAATCGATGAGAAACCTGCCATAGCCCTTACGCTGGTATTGGGGAAGAATCATTATGCAGGAAACGTTGTACTTCTGTTGGCAGTGCTTTTCCTGGTAAAGAAAGTTTTAAAATAACATGTGAGTAAGACTGAATAGTAATGCTAATTATTAAGAAACAAAGACTAACAGTCAAAACCACAGCCCTGGTCCTTTGAGAATAGCATGTGCATCAAGAAAAAAATACCCCACTGGGAGGAGACAGGACTACGTTAAGTCATTGCCATTACCCTCAAAGCAACCATCCCAGGAGAACAAAAATGTAAAATAAAATTATGCCATCTAACACCATCTGCAACACAAAAACAGTATGCCATTGCCTAAGATAAGCAGGGGAATTTGAGTCCCAATCAATCCGCAAAGCTATAAATGATGAGTCAGTATGGCACTCCAGAAATGGGAAAATTCCTCCACCATTTCAAAGATTCTCTTGTTTCCTGCTCTGGTGCTACACAGGACAGCCCCATCTCCCCATCGGCTGTACCTAACTTCACAGAAAACAATCTCAAAATATTGGGTATAGACGCTTCTAGAAATCAGGCAATATATATAAAATTATACTTCTGAAACAGCCGACTAACAGAAAGCTGGTACTTCCACTTAACTATTTCACACAGTTAGATTGTATCATAGGCTAGCTTAAATAAAAGTACATCTTTAATGTTGTCTGACTACCAAAAAAACACCTTTTGTTCTCCCCAAGAGAATGGAAGATTATAGGAAGGAGAGAAAATATACATGAATAAAAATGGCTTCTTATTCTTAGTTCTAGTCTTCAAATTTAAACTAGGAAGAGAAGATTTAAACTGAGAAAGAGCTCAGAGAGGTAATGACTGTGTTTATTTCACAAGTTCTATCTATTATTACCATGGGAATAGAGGTCATTTAAAAACTTCTCTAGAGTATAAACGGCAGCTCATGTTCCTAGGAGAGTATAGTCTGTTGAATGTTACTAAGCACCTTCGAGCACTTGGTATGTTTCTGAATGTTCCTTCTATTTTTCTTTCCAAAAAGCTAGATGGTACCCGGAAAGTGCTGCATTGTGCACTGTCTCCTTGTGAGAACTGACAAAGGTTGTTTCAGATTTCCATATGAATTCAAACAAATTTTAAGGTGATATACTTACTTTAGAAAAGTAGCCAACAAGGTGGCAGCCCTTGACATCGTTCTGTGTTAGTACATAAAAAAGAAATGGCTCCACGTCATAATAGAGTGTTTTGTGGTCAAGAAACAACTTTGCCAAGAGACACAGGTTCTGACAATAAATGGTACTCACATTCCCATCAACCTAGAGGAAGATAATAGAATAAAATGATCAGGAAAGTGGCTCTTTAGTTCTAGAATAATAATACACATCACTTACAAATACCTGTGAGTATCCACAGTCCACCCTAAGAGAAGCGGTCAGTGATCAGAACTTGGAAGCTACCCTTTCAACAGCAGAATTAGGGTACCTGCTGTTGTAAGACAACTAAACATATAAAAATACTGTACTTCAACAAAGTACGATTAGCTAGACAAGGAAATGATGACCCTTTTAAAAATAGCACTTTTTGCTTTTATAACAAGATTGGCTGCAGTAAACCCTCAGATGGCAAACTGATCTGATTCATTTTTTAAAGTAATTCAACAAAAGATCTAAAAGTAACCTCTTCTAAAATACATTTGTTAAGTAAAACAAGGTGTAACAATAGTCCAGTCCATGCCAGCAGCCAGAAGCAATGCAGTCTGACCACCACGATCAGATTTACCTCAGACAAAGCTATTTTCAGGAGGAGTAACTAGTGCCAGAGGCAGCAAGCAGGTTCCCTAGGTAGGAACCTGGCAAATGAGGTATTTCTTGGAATTGGGTTGGTCAAGATCAGGAGCACTAAAGTGCATTTCTCCTGACACACACCCGTGCTGTTGGAGTTGCCAGGGCTTGCTCTTCTATGTAAATGCCAATGGATGCCCACATTAAACCCTGAGACACTGATATTTCAGGACAGAAACCTCCTCAACAATTTCAGTAACTTAGTATTACTTCTTTTAAAATACATACCAATATATGCTTAAGGTGAGAAGCAGTTTGCTCTTGGGTGTTCTGAAACAGTATTGTAAACCACACCCTCCCTCCTCCCCCCAAGGTGAAGAGCTCCACTACTGCTCACCTAAAATGAAGGTGTAGGGAAAATCAAGAAAGTTAAAGACTGAGCAGATCTCGACAATCTGAAATTCTATCAACACAGTCATCAACAGAACTGAATACATGGCAGGTAACCAATTAACACCTGGCAATGACACCACAGAACTGAGGATCAAGAAGCTAAAAACCCATGACTAACAACACAGAATCATAGACATAGCCTACATCATATCATCATGATGAAGTGAAAAAAATATATTTTTATATCTTTACAAAATAAGGTTTACTACAGCTATTAAATATACCTCTACAAAATATTCCTTTACATAGAGCAAGAGAAATTTTTTCATTAAATACCATTTCATAGATTCTAAGACACAATTTTATCCCATCTAAACATAAACAATCAGTTGGCATTTTATAATCAAATGGAATCCTGAAATACAGAATAATTTATTCTGAGATCAAGCTTGTGTGACCTTGGTATCATTCAGACTGGCCTAATTCTGCTTCTCATAACAGCTGAATTACTGGACTCAATCGTGAGTACAACAGTAAAATAACATTTCAAAAAAAAACGAGTACAATTAGACACAGTATAGGTGGCACTACATTCGAAATGATAGGAAGACAACTATAAAACATCTACTTTACCTCAAAGACAGAAATATTATTTTTTCTGTAAATCTCATTGGCAGGAGGATGGAACCAACCACATTTCTTCATGTGCTGCTGGAGAATAGTTCTACTTTTCATATATTTTAAACAGAATTCACAAAGATACAATTTAGGCAACCTGTAAATAATAATTAAACAAAAAAAGACAGGGCTTTTTAGAAGACTGTAAACTTCCATAACTATCCTTTTTGACTCTCATTACTACTCAAGTAAAAAAGGTGGAGAATGTATTGTCATCCCCATTAATCAAATGAAAGAGAGAAAACAAACTACAGATAAAACTAATTTGGTTAATGGCATCCAACTAATTAACAAGGAAGGCAAGGGTGAGAAGTAAAAATAACCAATGCAGTGATCTTCCTATTAGACTAATACTTCCCAGGCTTTTTAAAAGTTACCCACTTGGCAGACAATGAAAATCTCATATCCTTCCCTCCTTGATAATCTTTACTAAGTAGAAAATAAAGCCTACCTTCAGAACACCCCAATAAGTGAAGAAGATTTTGTCAAGATATACTTTCTTCCTTTATTTGATCATTCATCCATTTTTTTTGGAACAACATGGGTTTGGACTGTGTGGATCCACTCATACATGGATTTTTCTTGGTAAATACAGTACACAGTAGTATAAATGTATTTTCTCTTCTTTATGATTTTCTTAACATTTTTTCTCTCTAGCTTACTTTATTCTAAGAATATAATATATAGTAACACAAAGTATTCTTAGAATACTTTATTCTAAGAATATATAGTAACACAAAATATCTAAGAATATAATATATATGTAACCCAAAATATCTATCACTTGACTGTTTATGCTATTGGTAAGGCTTCTGGTCAACAGTAGACTATTAGTTAAGTTTTGGGGGAGTCAACAGTTATACATGGATTTCTGACTGCGTGGGGAGTTGGTGCCCCCAGCCGCAGTGTAACTCAAGGGTCAACTGTACTACTGTGTGTCAGACCTTGTGCTAGGTGCACTAGGTATAGAGTGCTGAGTAAAATGGATATAAAGTGGGTATTATAAAAGCAGACTTTACACATCTTTTTAAGTATAAAACTATAATAATATGTCTTTTCAAGTTAGGACACACTATACTACCTCCTTCCTCCTACCCCTGAAATTCTAGCTTTCCCTCTAGTTAAATATCCCATTAAATCCTGCAACTTAAAAGTCTATTATTCAACAAGTGAAATGAAAGTTCAAATTATTCTTTCAGATGTTGTTATTAATTTATATATAATAGTCATGCTATTTTAGCAGTAATTTAATAGGACTTCTTTACAATGTCCCTTTTATGAGGAGCTAGGCAATAAAGTGATTGGATCAGTTCATAAAGTAATGGAAAAATATAACCTAAGTTAAAAGTCAGTGACTTTTATACCTATTTTAGTCTAATCCAGAAGACCATGTGGCTCTCTACTATAAAATACACACCTCATTTATCCTCAGCACAGAGACTTCCCTGCACCCGAACTGGGCCCAGAATCGGTCATGCCTTGGTAATCTGAGATCTGAAACTATCATTAAAAACTACATATACAAAAATACTAAATATGATAACAAAAATTATAATCCAAACAAATTACTGCATTTTCTCTCAAATAATACGTACTGAAACTGAAGGAAATTTTAGTAAACCTCATTAACTTAGTTATCGGTTTGGTTAGCTATGCTTTAAAAAAATTACACTGGAATTAAAGAAAAAGTTGATTAACACGCAAAAACGTCTAATTTGTTAAAGTGTGAAGACCACACTATTTTTTCAAGTACTACTTTGGAAGCCACTTTTAAAACATAATTATACTTTATCTGAAAACATTTAACGTTCAACTAAGGCCTTTGCCAAGGTGTATTCATGGAGCGCTAGTCCTGTATGCAGTTAAGTGTTTCGTGCTCAAATAAGGATGGAAAAAGGCATGTATGTGACTTTTTTCCCTTCTCCCTTGGAGATTTACAATTCATTCTTCCTATACAATCTCACAGCTTACTTTTAAAACTGTCATTCACAGCACACTAAAAGTTTCCAGGGAACTGCTGAGGTATAATATTTCTAAGCATCTACAATATCTAATACTGGTTTTCAAAATTTCTCATATTAGACAAACCAATACAACCTGAAATTACGTCATTAGTACAAAAGTCATTCCAAAATAAAGTACTGAGTAAAACAAATAACAACTGACATTACAAAACTGAAGTCAAGAAACAGGAGCCAAGAGCACTGAAAAGAAAGGTTTCCTAGGTGACTCTGCTTATTTCCTTTGCATGCTGCCTCAAGTTCCACTACTCAGAGAAGGAACGGCAGTAAGATAGATAGCTTTTTTCTTCTTTACCACCAGAATTAAAAAATCTCGAAACAAAATGGCCCCAATTATAAACTTCATCATCTAATGTAGGCACTAGAAATAATAACCGAGTCTCAGAGCCGACCCACAACTGCCAGACTATTTTCCTGAATATGTGGATTTGGCATAATTTCTTCTTCTGCGAGAAAAGGTAGAAAGAGGTTCTCCCTGGGTGATAAATGCCATCCCCTTCTTCCTTACCTTTATTACCTTACCTTTATTTACCTGTGCTAAGTTCTCAATGAGCAATTCTAACTTGTTGCAACATAAAGATATAAAAGAATCTATGAATACAGTTTCGCTTTGAGGGCTAAATATTACAACTAAATATTCCCTACAATGTGAATCTGAGAAACGTTAAACAAAATCCTGGGAAAAAAGGAAGGGAGGGAAGAGTGACAGACCACTAAACTTTCCAGATTATGCTAAAGATAAATGCCAAAATTAAAAGCATCCAATTCAACTTTTAGGTCTTGGGACAGAGACATGAAAATAAAGTACAACTTATTTTGTAAGGTCTATGAAAGAAGGTCTAATTTTTAAAGCTCCTGCAGTAAGCAAGTTGTTCAAGAAAACCTAAAAAGAAATGAGATCTATAAAAAAATTACTGCCAAGTCTTATCAGGTAAATTTTAAGTTCATGCTATTTCCTTGGAATAGCAAGCTGTATGATATTTTCTTGATTAAAAAAAAGAAACCCAGCAAATCTTAGTATCTGAAAAATAACAAAGTAAAAGCAAGCATCATAATCTACTTGATTCCAATTCAGTTCTCACTGAAAACATTTTAAAATAAAGCCTCTTACTTTATTATAACCAAGCCCACTGGGATGACACTGTTAGTCTAAAGGGAATCATCTGATAAAACTCCTAGAAAAAACAAAATGTTTTAGTAACAGTACCTAATGGCTGAAGTTCTTTCATTGAAAAAACACATTATATAGAAAGAACACCAGATCACACGCAAAGAAGTGCAGTTATAGAGAGTATGAACACTCTCAGCCCTAAAGAATACTGCTGGGTGCTGCTTTTTGTCACTGCCTTCCTGACAGAGCATCTAGGCCTTGACTATCAAATAGGCGTATGGTCGCTTTGATCAGCTGCATCATGGGCTGTAGCTTCCATACCTGAAATTGATTCTAGAGTCAGCCACTTTGCTGATACCCTAGGATGTGAAGTCAGGACTGGGCCACAACTAAATGCGCTTTAGAAGCACTGCTTCCCTTACTTCTAGGATGATGCAAATATACTCTTCCCAGGAACTCCTACAGTATCTTCTTGGCTTCTGAACATTGCCCAAGACAAAACCAATTTGTGTAGTCTTTAAAACACGTCTACTTGTGGTAAAAATTTAATACAACAACAAAAATTCTATCAAATATTACTTAAATCAAAGATTATGGTCAAAGCCATGCGAGATCAATGTAGATACAGATGCTACATGGAGTAGTGCAAGCTTGGTGGTTAAAGGTTATGGCTATGTGGTAAGAGAAAAGTGAGATTAAATCTTGGTCCTTCCACTTATAAACTGCATGGTCTTGAATATGTTTGCTGGACCTGGTCTGGAAAATGAAGACAGTAGTATTTACCTCTCACAGAATTATTCCAGAGATGTTTAGTCCAGTACCAAGCTCAATGATGGTAACCAAAGCTACTATTAATTTATGATTAATACTATGAAGAGTTTTATTCTTTCATTCATTTTATTTCACCATTTAATGGTCACCCAAAGACGTTAAGGATGCTGGTCTTTAGTAACTGGGGCTGTACATAATCTATGCATCAAATCAAGTCAGGAGCAGGATCAAAAGGGAGAGGAAACTCCCCAAGCTACTCAATTACATGGAACCCGTCCTTTAGAATTTCAGTATGCTCTCCTTGCAAAAAGGTTATTATGAAATAAGTTCTAAACAGCTCAGGAGTAGGATATCCCACGATCACAGGTACTCTTGCCTTCAGCCCATCTATGTCATGTTTTAGGAGGTCCTCTCTGAACCTGTCTGCCATATATGAGCATCACACGGCCCTGCTGGAGAATCTTAGGCTTCAAACTCTGGTTTATACTATTCAGTGCCCACGACTTAATCGTACTGCTCCAAATGAAGCAGCATTATTGGCTTCGTTGTTGTTGTTTCATTTTGTTTTGTTTTTTTACGTCAGAGATGCAAGATTACTTACTATACAATGCACACACAAGTATCTGGATATTATGGGAAATAATGCACAATCCCACTTCCCAAAAGATTTTCTGTTTGGGATCTTTTCTTTTTTATTTGCTGTAATTGTTCTGTTCTTGCATGCTTTGGGATTTTTAATTTTTTAAAAAGTGTTCAGGGGCGCCTGGGTGGCACAGCGGTTAAGCGTCTGCCTTCGGCTCAGGGCGTGATCCCGGTGTTATGGGATCGAGCCCCACATCAGGCTCCTCTGCTATGAGCCTGCTTCTTCCTCTCTCACTTCCCCTGCTTGTGTTCCCTCTCTCACTGGCTGTCTCTATCTCTGTCGAATAAATAAATTAAAAATCTTTAAAAAAAAAAAAAAGTGTTCAAAACCTTTAATATTAAGAACATAACTTAGAAGTAATTTAGCGCAGAACAATAAATAGTCATTAACAAAGTAAGGCCATAGGTTTTTTATTTGGTAAACGTAAGGTCTCTAAGCATTTTAGCCAATTCAAGTTTAATAGAACAAGCCTAAACTCATTTAAAAGTAGACATATGTATTTTTTAAATGTAACTAAGAGAATTATGAATAGACAAAAAGTCATAATTACTAAAGAATCTATTAAACTATAGAATATTTTTTGATGGAAAATTCAGGGAACACACAATGGATAAAGAAATGTACAGAAAATGTTTAAAATTTTATTTAAGAAAGTTAATAAATTGTACAGTTCCTATCCCATTGCTGCTTTCTACTATGACTCCTATTTATTGATTATTTTTCCGCAGGCAATGTTTAAGAATAAACTGATAACCAATTCCCTCAAACCTGATTAAGAGATCAGGTTCTAGTGACAATCTTATCAGAATAAAAAACATTTTTAATGAAGCCTTTTCAGATGTTAAAAGGCAACAGCCTCATGGTTCCATTCTCATCCATCATTCTCTTGAAAAGCAGGTGCTAAGGCTGGCTCTCTAATATCACCTCTGAGTCAATTTCCTCTCCTCCCCTTCAGTGCAAGAGTCAAGGTGCCTATGGTTTCAATCTCTCTGTACCACAATCCCTGCACCAGCTGATATACATGCACACTGAACAAGCTCTGTTGTCTAAGTTGAGCACCCTTTTTTGATTTGGACAGCTTGGAAAGAGCTCACTAAATAAATGATAATAATAATTTATTTTAAACCTAATGAAGAAATTAATTCCTCAGCATATTTCTTCTTGATCCCGTAATTCTCCGAATATCCAGAACTCTTGAGGAATTGCCTTGAGTACCTGAGTTCTGTAAGTAGTTGAGGAATTCCCTGCCCTCCTTCAACATAAATATATCATCACATATAATGTAATCTTCTTTTAACAAATTCACATTAATTGTTGTTCTCCCATGATATAAACAGAATGCTGCCTTACAGATTTAACAGTGTTTAGGGCTAACTAACCCTACAATAATTGGTTCTCAATTGCTGTTTCATGAGCTTGTGTGTTAGCTTCCTGAAGTTTTGCTTTCTCTTCTTTTTTTTTGGTCACTGAGGTCTGTGTCCATAATAACATTCTCACTCCTTTTTTTTCTACTTCTACTTACATTTGGAAACCAGACAGTTACCAAATTATGTGGAAAGAAAAAGTAAAAACAACACTGAGTTTTAGTTTTTTTTTAACAAATATACTAGCTTATTCCCAGCTCCTCAAAATAAATCATGTTAAAGCACTCTGTATACTGTAAAGCACTAAATAAATTAATGTTATAATTGCCAGTGCTAATATTTTGGACTAGCAATGTCACTAGATAGGTAAAAAGCCACATAACGAGCACTCTGAACATGTTTAACTCACAGAGCACTTATTACTCCTTACAACACTCTGCTAAATGGGAAACCCGAGGCATAAATAATTTACAAATTAAAGAGAACATTAATGTGACTGCTATACTTCAAAGTTTAATTTTTTGACCAAAACTTATTTTTCAACTCTTTTAATTTCAACCCTAAAGGAAAAAAATAATATCTGACATTACTGAGCACTTATCATCTTCTAACTGATTTACATGTTTTAACTCAATTTAATGTTCACAATAAACCCTATGAGGTGAATACTATATTTACCTCCATTTTGTATATAAGGAAACTGAGGTACAGGGTAGCTGGGTAACTTCTAAGGTTATACAGCTTATAAATGTCAGAATTGAGTCATGAAACCAATTTGGCTTTACTAAAAATGTTGCCTCATCCCAAAAAGCTGGTGACTGATTACTTTTTATGTCTGGAAAACCCAAGCTATTTACATGTACTGTTATCGCATACCTTTTGTTCAATTATTCCTGGGAAAACAAACTATTCACCAAGTTCATTAAATTATAAAAATTTAGATAAAAGGCTACTCAGTGAAGCTCTATTTATACTTAAGCAGTGTGAAATATGAAGGCAAATTTCTCCTATCCCTTTGTTTCTCTGACCATGTGTCAGGTCTCCGATTTTAAATAACAGCTTTTGGACAGGTTACAGAAGAGAAAATCTAGAAATTTTCAGGGATTAAGTGGCTGCCAAAATAAGCTGCTACACTATAGACATTTAAAAGCCAGCAGTTTCCTCAAATGTGTAAAAATGAGCAGAGTAAAACGTCCCCAAGATCTAGTGTTGGGAGTTCTATGAATCTAAAAACAGAAGGTAAAGGGTCTCTCAGAACATACCTTGAGTATTCTTGAGGATATGGGGAGGAGTACCAGGTGTGAATTTCATACTTCCCAAACTCAATGACAGAGGGACAGCGGACTTGTGGATCAGGCGGACCAGTTACTCCAACTTTCTGTGCAGTCAAAAAATATATCACAAAAGTTAGCTAAATTAAATCTACTGAGATAGGTATTTTAAAAAGCTGAAATTAAATGTCTTCTCAGGATTCTACAGAAGAACAAAAAAAGTCAGGAACAAACTAACAAGTTTTGAAATAAGCTGTATTATTTTTTATAAACAGGGTACTTCAATGGAGAATAAAAATGCTAATAAATCTTTTAGAACCAAATGCACTGGTTCATTGCATTTTCCGTATTTAATAAGACTGCGAATATTTTCCGCAATTAAACTCACTCCCTTAATGACTTAGTTGTTAAAGAGAAGCTGCTGGCATTTGGGGATATAAGACAAAGAATAATTTTTAACAAGGAGGGAGAAGGAGCTCTGAACGCTTGCCAATGTCATACACACAGTGCCTCACCAGACAACAGAAACAACCCATTGAACATGTGAGCACATAGAGAAAAGAGTGACTTTTTGTTTGGGAAGGTAGGTAATATTAAAAGAATATGACAAAACAAGTATCAAAAGAGTCTTCATTTTACACTGCCTTTAAAATTCCCTTCATTAGTAGCTCTTCAGAGATTTAACCAACAACAAAAAAATACTGTTACACACATACTGTTACCCCTTTTATCTACTTTCTGTTTATAATGAAAACAATCTCTGTGCCCCCATTTCTACAATAACCTGAACTACATTATCTAAAAGAAGAGTAATTTGTAAAGCCTTTATGACTTCCACATCCACAATTTAAATATAAGCCACCGCTGATGACTATAAAGATCAGGTTTTAAAACCTTAAATTCTAGAGCAATTTGATTTGCTCTGTAACAATAGAGGAATAGATTCATACATATATACGTGTATATGGGTGAGTATATTATGTACACAATATACTGTATATTTATCATGGATACTCTATAAAAATTCATTTAAGACTTAGCATTGGGGTGCCTGGGTGGCTCAGTTGGTCAAGCATCTACTCTTGGTTTCGGCTCAGGTCAGGATCTCTGAGTTGTGGGACTGAGCCCCACCCTAGGGTTCTGTGCTTAGCTCAGAGTCTGCTTGTCCCACTCCCTCCCCCCGCCTCCTCCCCCACTCACTTCTGTCTCTTTCTAAAATAAATACATACATACATACTTTAAAAAAAGACTTAACATTAACACCGACTTAAGAAAAAGAGTTAGAATTTAGCCTAATCAAACACAGTATTAATAACCCTTCATCAAAAGAAAAACCAACATTATCCTTCAACTTTATGCTTTAAAAACCAGAGAAATTTATTAAAAGTCTCTTGTTGGAGCCCACAAACAGACACCCCCCCACACACACCCCTACACACTTTCTAACAAAACAGGAAAGATCAGATATTTTTATTCACTGTTCTATGTAAATTCATTTAAGGAAGAAGCCTCTTCACTACAACTAATAGGAGAACTCTCCCTGGCCTTTCTAACCATTCTCTTTTATAAAAAGGCCAAGGGACTTCTCTCAGGTTTCATACAGCCAGGTGAAACCTCAACCTCTTCTTTAGACATCTCAAAACAAAAGAGAAACATCTATTAGTTGAATCAATTGTGTTATGATACCAAGGAGTACTGGGGCTCTTCCAAATGCAAAAATCATTAAAAACAACCACACAAGATTAGGGTTAAAATAAGATTTTTTCATTTCTCAAAACCAAAATAAAACTTTGTAAAAAGGCTTTAAAAACGCTGTTCTTTAAACTTCATTCCAGAATCAACTACTCTAATTCATAAAGTAGCATCTTTTAACCTACCTTCACAGCTCAAAATAACAATAGTATAGACAGTAACAGAATAACCAAATATCAGAAAACTTCCTGAGCCAAGGATCAAATACAAAGCACAGAAGACGAAAAGATGCACCTGCCGAGGTACCGCCTCTTGTCTGAGAGCTTTCCCATCAGCCGCCCGTCGCTCTTCCAGGCGGATGCCCGATGTAAAAGTGGATATCCAGTTCCAGTATAACTGTTTGCACATCACCGCAACTAAGACAGTCTGTGTAAAGCCAGGTTCACGGCAGACTTCCCCACTGCCTTTACCTATCCTCACCTTTTTGCACTGTGAAATGGCTGGCACATACGCTCATCCACCTCTGTCCTCCACCACCATCTCCAACTCCCTTATGAAAGCCTCAAGAGCCTGTGTATTTCCGTTTACTAAGGTTTACAAGTTAACAAAGGCCCTCTGCAATGAGGAAGCAACAGCTGCCTCCAAACCACTCATTAACTCAGTCCTTGCCAAAATCAAACTGTCAAATATGAATGACGGGGGCACCAGGGTGGCTCAGTTAAGCATCTGCCTTTGGCTCAGGTGGTAATCTCAAGGTCCTAGGATCAATCCCCACAGCAGGCTCCTTGCTCGGTGGGAAGTCTGCTTCTCCCTCTGCCTCTGTCGCCTCCCCACCTCCCACTTGTGTGTGCACGTGTGCGTGCTCTCTCTCTCTCTAAGTAAATAAAAATTTTTAAAAAAATCTGAATGACAAGGTTAGTTTGGGCTAGGTTTTATTTTTAAATTTTAACCAACATACTCTCTCATTAAACATGCAGCTTTCTAAAGCAGCAGCTACCTAATATAATCAAAAACACAGGAGCACCTGGGTAGCTCAGTGGGTTAAGCACCTGCCTTCAGCTTAGGTCATGGTCCCAGGGTCCTGGGATCAAGCCCCACAGTGGGCTACCTGCTCAGTGGGGAGTCTGCTTCTCCCTCTCCCTCTGCCCCTCTCCCTCCCCCTGCTTGTTCTCTCTCCCTCAAATAAATAAAATCTTCAAAAAAAAAAACACCATAATTTTTTTTAAACTAGAATTCTGCCACTTTCTACCTCCTTTTCATTTGAATATGCCAACATCCTGAAAAGATGACATATATTCCAAGTCAGAACAGACCTTTCAATCTAAGAAAGTAAGGGTGGGGGGCAAAATGCACTAGTAATTGGGCTAAACCAAAAGGTAACTTTAAATATGCCTATTCTAGATAATAAAACTTTTTTTACTAGCAGTTTATGAGAAAAGATTATTACTCTTCTGCAAAAACTCCACCTCCACCAAATGATTCTAATTCTAATTTCCAACATACAGAACCAACTCCTGAAGTACCCTCCAAGTTCAGATCCGGTACAAACATGAAAATTACAACTGCTCTACAACTGATATAGATACAGTTCTGCTCCCTTCCTCTTGCCTTCCATCAAACAGCTCCCCCCCAAACCTTCCCTTTCCATTCCTCCTGGGGGAATGGCATTCTGAAGTGGGAGTGGAGGGCAGGAGTATACCCTTATTATTAGTATGAGAATGTGAAGTGCAGGGAAAAAGAGAGGTTTTTCTGGTATTTGAACATTTTCCTACAGAAACACTAATAAAAAATAATTCTGTTCATTAGGGATTAGAAGTTGCATGATGAAAGAGAGATGTAAGCATGAGTTCACATGCCCCAAAATGAAGGGAGCATGAACTTAAAGAATAAAAAGAATCAGCATTTGTGGAGCCTTATACTGTTATCTCATTTAATCTCCACAGTCCCTTCCTCAAAGTAGAAAACAATATGCCCACTTCATAGATGGGGAAAAGGCTCAGAGAAGTTAAGAGGCAAAAAACTTCAGGAAAGGAACATCAACAGTGAAGAATAAAGAGAGAAAAGAACAAAATGGGAGAAATGAGATACAAAGTACACACTGCCCTCGATTAATTAATATTCTGAATTCCAAAGTTTTGAGTTTTTTTGAACTGGAACTTAGTTTCCCAAGAAGTGAAGCTACAAGTTCACAGACTCTTATCCAAAACCCTTCAAATAGAATGTGACTTGGAATCTTGAATTTTTCTGTTGTTAGCGAAGTATTATATATGTATCTGAAATCGACAGTCCCGGTAGGATTTGGGGCAACACTCCATAATCAGACACACTAATATTTCTTTAGCAGAGCATATGAATATTCATATTAAATGGGATAAGTAAAGAATATGTAGTCTCATGTCAGTTCCCACCATGTTTTGTCAACAATTCTGTTTAGGTAAGTGAGATCTTGCTGTAAAATGAATTATATATATTGTTTCATTCTCCAAAGAAGATAAACAGAAGGCCAATAAGCAAATGAAAAAAAATCACTAATCATTAGGGAAATGCAATTGCAAACCACAATGAGATATCCCACTTCACACCTATTAGGATGATACTATGAAAAAACAGAGGATAACAAGCATTGGAGGGGAAGTACAAAAACTGGAATCCCTGAGCAGTGCTGGTGAAAATGTAAAATGGTGCAGGGACTGTGGAAAACAGTTTGGCAGTTCCTCAAAAAATTAAACAGAATTTCCATATGAAACAGCAATAGAAGAATAAAAGAAATGAAAGCAGGGACTCAAAACAGGTATTTGCCCATCCATTTTCATAACAGCATTATTCACAACAGCCAAAAGGTAAAATCAACTCAACCGTCCATCGGATGAATGGATAAACATTCATGGTATATTTACCAAGTGATAAATATACATATAAACTCCGGTAAGGGAATTCTGAATGAACCTGGCTGAACCTTGAAGAAGTTATGCTAAGTAAAGTAAGCCAGACCAAAAGGGCAAATATTTTATGATTCCACTGAGGCTTACCTATAGGAATTAAATTCAAAGACAAAAAGTAGAATAGTGATTGCCAGGCGCTAGGGGAAGGAGAAAAGGGAAATTATGGTATAATGGGTACAGTTTCAGTCGAGGAAGACAAAAAAAATTGTGGAGATGGATGGTGGTGATAGCTGCACAACAATGTGTACCCATATAGCCGCTGGACTGTATTCTTAAAAATACATAAGATAGTAAATTTTATGTTATTTTTATTTTACCACAGTAATTTTTTGTTAAGTTTTCAGGAGTCTGGATTTCAGAATTGTAGATGTCTCTTTCTTCCCCAATGCTTTTTTTGTTCATCTACACTCAAGATATTTCCCTTGCTTTACCATTACATACTGATAAAGTCTAGGAGTTTATCTTCAGCCCTATTATCCTTTCTCTCCATAGGACCTCTAATCCAGTGACCCTACCAGTTTTTCACACTCCGTATGCCCTCTTTTCTCCTTATCCAGCTTAGATTCCAAGGTCTTTTACTCTACCTCATCTTTGCATATATACTTAGCTTCCCTGCTTTTCTCCCGATGCAATGACAAAATCCCAACTCTGGTTAAATTCACGTCTCCATATAATCCAACATCTGAATATGGTTAGAGAAAAACACAGCATCACGCTGTTCTCAATTTATAATTCTTAACTACTAACCTCAAATGGGCCCTTTGATGCTTCTCTAACTCCATTCACTCTCCCATTTTCCTTAAAAATTACTTCATACTTTCTCCTATCTCCTCAAGTCCCAACACCTCTTAGCTCATCTTCACTTCCAATCAATGCCTTTGCTTCCTACTACACTGGAAAACTAAGAAGCAGTCAAAAGAGAACTTCCACAGCTTTCCAAGCCACATCTACACGTCTACCCTCCATGCCCACAGAACCTGTCGTTCCTTAATACTATAGCTCAACTGTCTGTGCTCCCATCTAAAGTCAGTGCCTTCTCTTGCCCACTGGACAATCTTCCCTTCCCTCTTTGGCATCATCAGGTTTCTCTCCACCAGATCATTCCTATCAGCATATAAACCACTATTATTTCTTCCACGTTTAAAAAAATGGGTATGTTCTTTTGCCCTCACATCTTCATCCAACTATTCTCTTTCTCTGTTCCTCTTAATTGCAAACTACCTCAAAAGAGTAGCCCCGTATTACCTCTATAACCCATTTCTCTTTTTCTATTTCTTTCTGAATGAGCTCCAATTATATTTTCATCTTCGCCTTCCCTCATGGAAACTGCTTCACAAGTTCACCTCCATGTTACTAAATCTGATGGTCAATTTTCAGTCCTCAATTTATCTGACATATCCACAAAATTTTCCATTCCTTCCTTCTTGAAATATTTTCACTTCGTTCGTAAGGAACCAATAGCTCCAATATTTTCCTCCTCCACTGGCCATTCCTTCTCCTTTCTCCAATCTTTTTTTTTTTTTAAAGATTTTATTTATTTATTCGACAGAGATAGAGACAGCCAGCGAGAGAGGGAACACAAGCAGGGGGAGTGGGAGAGGAAGAAGCAGGCTCACAGCAGAGGAGCCTGACGTGGGGCTCGATCCCAGAACGCCGGGATCACGCCCTGAGCCGAAGGCAGACGCTTAACCGCTGTGCCACCCAGGCGCCCCTCCTTTCTCCAATCTCTAAAAGTTGGGAGTACCTCAGGACTCCTCAGAGCTCTGCCCTTTCCTTTGGTGACCTCATCTAGTCTCCTTCCTCTTAGTACCACCAACTCACTGACACGTTCTACATTTACGTTTTCACCCCAGACCTACGCTTTGAATTCCAGACACATATATCCCACTGTCTACTTGGTATCTCCTCTCCTGAATGCCTTACAGGAATCTTAAGTTTAACGTGTTCAAAATCAAACTCCTGATCTTTTTTCCTCAAACCTGCTCCTCCTTAATTCCTTGTTTCACTATCTAATCCATCAGCATATCCTAATGGTCTACCACCTTCAAAACATAATGAGAATTCCAATTCTACCCCTAGCACTATGATCCAAACCACTGTTATCTCCTACTTGGATAATTCTAATAGCCTCTTAAGTTTCCTTCTTGTTTTTGTATTTCTGCCTCAATCTACAAGGAAGCCAGAGTAATTCTGTTCAAACTTAAGTCACTCTTCTACTCAAAATCCTCCAAGGGATCCTCACTCAGAATAAAAGCCATACTCCTTATAATGACCTAGAAAACCCTATCATATCTGACCTCCCAATACCTTTCTGTCCTCTCATCACCTAATTTCTATTCTACCTCATACTTACTCGGCTCCAACTACACTGGCCTTCTTTGTGTTTCCTTGACCATGCAAAGTACAAATCCCAATTCAGGGCCTTTGCATTTCTGCTCCCCTGTCTGGAATGTTACTCCCCCTGATACTCACATGGTTCATTCTCTTACCTCCTTCAGGTTTCTGTTAAATGTCAGACAGTCCCTAACCCAACAATTTAAAACTGCACAAAACGATCCTTTGCCTCTGAATTTTGTCTCCCTCCCTTGCTTTTTCTCCATAACACTACCACATGGTATACCATTTACTTTAACCTAGCCCCGTCCCAACGAAACTGTAAGCTCCTAATGAGGATTTTTTTTAAAAATCTTTTTTGTTTCACTGTTGTATCTTCAGCACCTGGCAGATGGTAACCTGTACTCAGTAATATTTATTGTTAGATGTTATCTATGATAACAACCTCAGCTATTACCTACTTAGTTTCATCTATCACCCGTCTGCTGATATCTCCTACGGGAAACCCTCCTGACCTGCATATACATATACATACTAGGCTATAGAAATCCTCCATTTTAGATTTCATACAAGCCCCTAATTTATGTAAGGAAGGTCTCTTCTTCTATCAAAAAAGCTCCTCTTTCCACATTTAGTATCACCTACTCAAAACAGAAGAACACTGGGAGATTTATCTGGTTCTGCCCTCTCCTTCAACCCCAACTCCAAAAACCCTATCTTTCCCATTCAATCCTCAATCTTTCTCAAAATCTCTGCCTACTGTATCTCTTCCACCTTCGTTTGGGTCCCAGTCACTTTTTATTCTAATTATTGTAATCATTGGACTGGTAGATGTCCTTGTTCAGGTCTTATTCAATCCACGACTCACTGTATCACCAAAGCTGAGTTTCTAAGCACAAATACAACTATGTCACTCTTTTTAAAGTCTTCAATAGCTCCTCAAGAGCTATTTAACTACTTGAAAGAGCTCCTGTAACTAAAAAATGAAGTACAAACTTCTTAACATGAACCATGGGACCTGTGTGATCTGGTCCATACTTAATTTCAATCTCATCTCTTACCTGAACTCCAGCCAAACAAGCTGCATGCAGCTCCAAGGGTTCAATAAGCTTTCTCAAACCCAAACCGGTCTTCTTGAAATGCCCTCCTCCTCTTGCCCAATAGTAAGTTTTTACTCATTCCCTCAACGGCCTGCTCAAGTATCACCTCTTCCATGAAGACTCCCCTAACATCCCTAGACAGATGCCTTCCTGTTCATTCTCATTTCATCTTATATATATCTCTATGGTAGCATGATACCATGAACTAGAAATTAAGAGTTAAGGAAGGATCTGGAGTCGGACTGGATGGGTTCAAATACTGATTCTGATAATAACAACTATATGACTCTAGGTAAGACAATCTTTCTAAGGCTTCATTTCTTCATCTGTAGAACAGGAATAAGTAATAAGGTTGTACTAAATGAAAAAAATTGATATATAATGCTATATGTAGTACCCGGCACACAGTAAAAGGGTATCTATTACTAACCACATGGCTTTGTTTATAAATATCTCTTCAACTGGAGAACAGGGACACATTTTCTATTTACCTAAGTATTTCTAGCACCTAGCACCAAGATAACTAGCAGAAACTCACATTTATCTAGTGCTCATTATATGAATGACACACTAAGCACTTTGCAAATATCAACTCATTGAATCCTTTCAACAAATCTATTAAGTAAGGTCACTCAGCAGAGGTAGGATTTGGACCTGTGCAGGCTGTTTCTAATACCTAGGCTCTTAACCACTATCTTAATAAATACTCAATAAAATCGTGCTAACCTGTCAAACAAATGAACTCAAAATACATTTAACTAGCCTTTAATATGTGACTTGTAATTAATGGGTAAATGCCTAAGACACTAAAACAACCTCCCATTCCCCATCTCTAATTTTACCAGTACCAAAGAGAAATCATTCCAACAACAAAAAAGCAGTCATGGGGATACTTCTAAATCCTGGCATGCCAAGACTCATGTCCTCTTACTAGCTTTTTTTTTTTTTTTTTTAAGAGAGAGAGAGAGAGAGAGAGAGAGAGAGAGAGAGAGAAGAGGGGTAGTATGGAAAGGAAGAAAGTATTTTAAACAGGCTCTACACCCAGCGAAGAGCCTGATGTGGGGCTCAGTCTCACAACCCTGAGACCATGACATGAGCTGAAATCAAGAGGCAGATGCCTAACCAACTGAGCCACCCAGGTGCCTACCCCCCACTACTAGCTTTTAAAGCCCTCCAAGATTCAGCCCTATACTGGTTATTCAATGTACTTCTTACCATTGCCCAACAAAAATTCATTGTTTTATCTATCAAACTAAATACAAGCAGTTCTTGCTTTATATGATGCCATGTTAACACAAACATGACTATCTAAACGGAGATCAAATCTCAGTCACCACAGAAATGTATAAAGAATGGACACGATTCCACTAGGCACGTTTCCATTAACACAGTACCATGCAAAGCAAGGACTATCTGTACTATGACATCTTTATGAGCAACTACGGTGTCCTCCACATCATCTCCACAATGTGACTTGCATATATTAGGCCCTCAAGTATTTGTTGCTCTCATGGACCAATAATCACAATGTCTCTCATATTTATAGTTGTCATTCATTCCTCAAAGCTCAACTTAATGTTGTTTATCCCACCCTGGTAAGCCCTCATTCTCTCCATTTACCTAAATCTGAATCATCCTCTTAAACCTGCTTCTTCTGTAATCATCTCAGATCGTAACAACTCCTACTAATCTTAGTATACTCTGAACATATGGAACAATCTGTATCATTTAATATAGCAATGAGTTACATTAATTCGTATTCTTATGTCACTGTTTGCTGTTTATCTTCTATATACTTTTCCCTACTTGGATTTAGTGCATGCCTTACGATTTTGATGCCTCTATAACTTTTTTTTTTTTAACAGCGTAATGCAGGACATTATTGTGATTAAGGGCATAAGATGTGAAGCCACACAGGCCTGAGTTCAAACTCTACTTCTGCCATTACTAGTTATATAACTTCAGGAAAGTCACTTAACTAAAAGTCTTGGTTTCCTCCTATGTAAAATGGTAATAACAATCCTTACCTCACAGGATTAGGAGAGTTGCTGAATATAGTTTATTCCATTTCTAATAACTGTTCAATTCTTTATGCAAAGAAAAAGATTAACAGCCCAGATTTCAAAAATGCTCTGTTAACTTTCCACAACCATACAAAAAGCCCCCACAAAAACCAATCAAATTCTTCAAAATTAGAAAGCATTAAAATTAGTATGGAAATATAACATGCTATTTGGTGATATTTTATGTAAAAATCACTGTATATATTTCAAAAAGGCTATTATGTTCCAATGGGATGAGCTGAATATAAATGCTTCTTTCTGGTGATGGAACTTTTAAGAAAAACCATTTCTTCCAGGCCCATAAGTTAACTGTTGAAAAAAAAATCCAGAACAAAAGCCTATAACTACTAATTTCTCATACTTCTGTTTTTCTTTTCAGAGGTGGCTCTTTTATGAACATATTCACTGCATAGCTAATGAAGAAACATAGTACCAGATAAATGATATTCTTACTTCTTCTGAAGTAAAAAAAGAAAAAAGAAAAATCAAAATGAATAAATAGATGGCCCTTTCTTATAAACAATTCACTAATTCTTGACTCAATCTGATAATGCATCATACAAAACTTAATTACTCAATAAAATCACTATGAGCAAATATTGGATTTGCTTTTCTGGGCACATTTCTTACTACATGGTAAGTCGTATTCTCGGTGAGAATAAAAACTGTATCTTACTCATAGCCTCTACACCTAGCACAGTTCCTAGAACCAAGACGGCATGCAATAAATGAGATAAGTTGTTGGCTGGATGAATTCCAAAATTAATTCCTGTATCACTTATCTTTTACTAGTGCAGCTGTAAGATCACCTAAGGCCCTGTAATCTTCCTGCAATGTTTTTGAAACAAACTTTGAACAAGCTTCTGCTATGCCATGTCCAGTCTCTCAAAAATTACTTCATGCATTATCTTTGTAAATGTTTTCAAAACATCATATAATTTAACTAATGGTAACTTTCCCAATTGGTTTCAACCCACTTTCTCTATTCCATGAAGTCAGAGAACCGGGGAGTCAACCCTGATGTCCTCTTGCTCCCTTAAACAACACATCAAATCTATCACCAAGTTCTGCTGATTCCATCTCTAGAATATATTCTAAATCCATCCACTTCTCTCCCATTTCCACTGCCACCTCTCTCGTCTAAGCCACTTCTTTCATTTGAATCACTGCAAAAGCCTCTAAATAGGGTTTCCGTATTCCACTCTTGCCTAATTCTAACCCATTCTTCATATAGTGGCGAGGAAAAAAAATTAATGCAAATCTGATCCTATTTCCTTACTAAAATTATTCAATGGTTTCCTACTACAATTACAATAAAAACCCAAATCCTAACTTATGTCCTCAGCCTCTCTCTCCAGCTTCATCTTGTGTGACTCTTTTATTCATTGTACTCAAGTTATACTGGTGTTCTTACAGTTCCTCAAATTTACAGAGTTCTTATATATGCCTCAAAACATTTACACAGGCAGTTCTCCTATGTCTGGAACATTCTTCTCTCTAGCTCTTTGACTTGCTGACCTTCTACTCATCTTTTACATCTCTGAGTAAATTATTACTTCCTTAAAAGAGGAATCCCAACCTCCAGCAATCTAGATCAGGAAGCCCCTGTTATAATCTCTTGCTGCATTCTTATTTTCTTCCTATTACTTACTGGTTTGTAATTCATGATTTATTTATATGACTGTTTATATATATGACCATTTACTGCTTTATTGCCTCGCTAATGAAACTGAAAGCTTCATGAAAATAGAGTCTATGTCTTTTTGTTCACCCTTCAGCTCTCATACCATGCCAGGCACATGAATACTAAATGAAAAAAACTCATGGAGAAATACCACCTTCATAACAATTTTAGTTCACTGCCAATGAAAATAAACACAAATCAAGAATTCAAAAATCTAGTTGTTTATCTCCTTGGTGCCAGATACACACATGGACAATCACAAGTTTAATAAAATGCTGGGAGAAACACACAGTTAGCTAGATTACTGTTGATACAAATTTATATTGTCTCCACTGGGCCTCAGCAAGGTTCAGCATCCCTTTTAACTCCTTCTAGTCGACCTTTCTCTTCACACCACTATTATTCCAACTCCTGCCAACCAGACATCTAGACTAAAGGAGAAGCAATCCAGACAGAGGGAGTAGTAAGTACAAAAGCTCCGAGGCAGGAGGGTGCTTGGTGTGTCTGAGAAAGAGGAGTCCTGTGGCTGGAGTCAAGTGAACAAGGGCCAGAATAAGGGGGAGTAGCCAAAGAAAAAGGCAGCCAGGAGATGCTAGTGGGTCTAAAGATAAAGACAAAGACTTTGGTTGTTAAAAATTCTAAGCAAGTGCTTGCTTCAGCAGCACGTATACTAAAAATTCTAAACAAGACTGAAAGACATTAAAGGTTTTCTGTGCAGAAGAGTGGATGATCCAACTTAAGTTTGAAAATATTTACTCTGGCCCGTGTATAAAGAATACAGACTAGAGACTGGGGTGAAGGAGAAAAGCAGAAGCAAGGAGATTAGTCCAGGGGTATTACAACAGCCCAATCAAGAGACAGTGGTGGCTCAGACTAAGATAGTAAAGGTATAAATAGTAAGAAGTAGTCCTATTCTGGATATATTTTGAAGTTGGAACCATTAGGATTTGCTGATGGATTAAATACGGAGTATGAAATAGAGAAAGAGAGACCCGATCCAGTAAAAGGACCAAACTGCCATTTACTCCCACTCTCCACTAAAAGAAAGCAAGGATTCTTAGAGAAATGGCTGAATCTATAGCTAGAACAGTAAGAGCCGAGAACATATTGCTGTGGTCAAAAGTAAGGATGATATATACAAACAATGAATCATTATGTTGTACACCTGAACTAACAGAATGTTATACGTCAATTACACCTCAATTTTAAAAAAGAGTTGAATACATTGGACAAAGTAAAAAAAAAAAAAAAAAAAAAAAAAAAGACGGGGAGACATGTCAAAAGGACACAGTAGCTGGCTTGAAGAGGTTCCCCTGCCCAAATCTGTAACAATGTAAGCATCAAAATAAATACTGATAGCAATAAAATTATAATTCATAAAATAAGAATTTTCAAGTCTCAATAAAATGAGTAAATAAATGAGAAGAAAAAAAGGCTTTCCTTACAGTAGGATGCCAATTAGTAAACACCATAAAAGAAATGATGGAATTAGAAAATCATCTGTTTAGCAACCAACAAGTAATAGTTTCAGGCAAGAATCACCACTGGATGCTAAATCCAGTGGGTAAAAGTTTGATGAGAAACAGGATATTTACATGGCTTCAAAGTGTACTGCCAGAAGATACTTACAGAAAGAAAATAATTTTACAGAGAAGAAATTCCCCCTTAACGACGTGTTCAGAGTTAACATCACTTGTAACAGGACACATAGATACTACATACCTCCCGATACCATGCGCAGATGACATATCATCTCTATAGTGTTTCTGCCAAAAGTGGATCACCTGAATCTAATCATGATGAAACATAAAACAAGCTCAAAGGGATGGACAGTCTATGAAATAAATGACCTATGCACTTCAAAAATGTCAAAATCATGGAAGATAAAGACTGAAGAATTGTTCCAGATTAAAGGAAACTAAGGAGACATGACAATTATATGAAACACATGATCCTACACTGAGTAACAACCCAGGGCAAGTTGTTTTTTCCTTTTGCTATAAAAGAGCATTAGTGGTACAACTGGCAAAATTTGAATAAAATCTTCCGATTGGATAATATACTTTATCTCTGTTAAATTCTCGATTTGATGATCAAACTATGATCATGTGCAAGAACATCCTTATTTTTAGGAAATATACACAAATGAGCAGGAGTAAAAGGACATTACCATTATGTCTATAACTTAGGAAAAAAAAGTTCCTCAAAAAAGGAACTACCTCCTCCTCTGAATTTCCACTGAACACTATGTAAATTTCTATTACAGCATCTATAGTACTTTTTCTTATTGGTAGGAAACGAAATGTGCCTTGAGATGTTAAACAACCCTCCCAAAGTAGAAGTCAGTAAATGACAAACCACAAATTGAACCAAGATCTAGCTGACTCAAACCCAATATTTTGGTAGATGGTAGAATGCTCATCAAATGTTTGACTAGTTATACTGTTGTTTTTATTTTTCAAAAATACTCGCATAATGACCTACACAAACAATCTATTCACAAATGGGTTTCTTAACCCAAAGAGTGTCACCTATACAACAGGAATCCCCAGCACCAGCCTTATAAACTCTTACTTTCAAGACAAAAGATAGAACTCAACTTGGCTAACATAGTGAGAGTTGGTGGCAAAGAAAGAAAAGACACAAGAAAAATGAACATAATCTAGAAGAGCCTTTATGATCTAGCCCTTGCACTTTTCCAATCTCATCTCTTATCATTATCTACACCTAATATTCTTTATCCTATGTGAAAATTTATTTATTCCCACAATTAAGCATGTTTTCCCCCATTTTCAAGTCTTGCATTTCTTTTCCTTCTGATTATATGGGACCCCATTCCTTGTTATCCTGATAAACTCATACATATTCTTTAAGATGAGCTCATATAGCATTTTCCCTCAATGAATCCTCCTTTGACCTCCCCAGGCATAGGTAGATGCTTGTTCCCTATTCTCCCAAAACACCATGTACCCTACAATTAAACCTTCCACATGAATGAAATTATTTATTTACAAGTCTCTCCTAGACTATACTTGCGAGAAGGAATCCTGTCATTCACTATGGCATCTTCGGCATCTGAAGCATAAGTAGGTTCTCTGTCTATATGTTTGTATCTTGCTACATGTCCCAAAGGATTAAGGCAAAAGCATTTAATAAATATTTCTAGCAGTAATGAATATGGGTGTTTTATCACTTGAAAAAAGCTTGGTTTTTGTTTTTTGGCTGGTCAAATCCCAAACTCTTCTTCATACATGAGACAGAAAATAAATAAAGCAAACTCATTTAATACTGGTAGTAAAGGGGCGCCTGGGTGGCTCAGTCGTTAAGCGTCTGCCTTCGGCTCAGGGCGTGATCCTGGCGTTATAGGATCGAGCCCCGCATCAGGCTCCTCCGCTGGGAGCCTGCTTCATCCTCTCCTACTCCCCCTGCTTGTGTTCCCTCTCTCTCTGGCTGTCTCTGTCAAATAAATAAATAAAATCTTAAAAAAAAAAAAAATACTGGTAGTAAAGGGGCACCTGGGTGACTCAGTGGGTTAACCATCTGCCTTCAGCTCAGTTCATGACCCTGGGGTCCTAGGACCAAGCCCCACATCGGGCTCCCTGCTCAGGGGGGTCTGCTTCTCCCTCTCCCTCTTGCCCCACTCGTGCTCATGCGCACGTGTGCTCTCTCTCTCTCTCAAATAAAGAAATAAAATCTTTATTCAAAAAAGCACTGGTAGCCAAAAGAAACCTGTTTATCTGCAAAACCAAAGCAGTCATAATGGGTTTAAAAGGGACATGTTGGGGCGCCTGAGTGATGCAGTCGTTAAGCATCTGCCTTCGGCTCAGGGCGTGATCCCGGCGTTCTGGGATCGAGCCCCACATCAGGCTCCTCCGCTAGGAGCCTGCTTCTTCCTCTCCCACTCCCCCTGCTTGTGTTCCCTCTCTCGCTGGCTGTCTCTGTCAAATAAGTAAATAAAATCTTAATAAATAAATGAATAAATAAATAAATGGAATATGTTAACCAGCAGAACTATGTACATACACAAACCACATCTATTTGCAGATCAGATAGATAAATGAATAGCTGTTACTTCTTTACCCCAGGACAATTAATTCCCTGTTTCACATCCATGACCAAATTATTTGTCCAATCTGACTATCCAACTTTACCTGCAGTGCTTGTTCTTGGATATCACGAAATAATTCCATATCTTTCTCAGTCATGATTTCCTGGCTCCCAAAAAGCCGTTCCTCACTTTCTTGTTTGCCATCCCAGCCATCCTGATTGTCTGCACAGAAAAAAAAAAGGGCTCACATGTTATTAATATTATCCTTAGTTTAATATATGAACTAGGAAAAATTTCAAAAGCCTTTATTTCAGTTTGAACACCTTAATATTATTTTCGTAAGAGAAGAGGATAGCAATAAACTGACACCTAGAAAGATGGGATAATAAATAGCATGTACATATTATATCTGCTTATAATGAAAACCTGACCTGTCCTAAAACTTCTTAAAATTATTACATAACTAAATTTCAACTTCATTGATACATATTTTAGTATATTATGATATATACATGAATATATACATACATATATATGAATATATAATATACACAATTACATATTATAATATATACAGAAGTATGATAAGCACCAGGTGACATATAGAAGTGTTGAAACACTGTACTGTACACCTGAAACTAATATTACACAATATTATACTGTGTATGTTAACTAATTTAAATAAAAACTTAAATAATAATAATATATACAAAAGCAGAACAGAAAAAAGGTCTAAGGAATATGAAACTTTGAAATAATATGAATACCAAATTTTTAGTATGAATTTAATATATCAACATTCAAATATCGCTTTTTCATTTTTTGGTAGTATGGAAGAAGTTTATGTTACAGCAGGACATGATTTTCATCACATGGAACCAAAACACGTGAAATTTGTTCCTTTTATAAATCTTAATAATCCTGTGATCTTCGTAAGGCCAGTACATTTTCAGCTCAGCAAGAAGATAACCTTTGAAATAACTACCACACTCCCCTCCCCTATTAAATAAGCAAAACTCCACAAATCTGAGACTCACAGATGATAATCCTCTGGGTAAGTATGAGAAATTATAATAATCATTCAGTAAATGATGTATCTTCCTCACATGGACAAGGAAATTCATGAAAGGAGTATTGGGGGAATATGTAGATCATTATCTTCTGCACTTGAAGATGACACTGCTGATGGACTAATTTCCTGTTTGTATAAGTATGGCAGAAAAGACCAATTTGTGACAGTTCTTTTCAAATTAAATAGACATATAGGCTGTCTGTTATTCCCTAGTATAAGAATAATAAGGACAAGGACTCACTGTTGAAAATATTCCCAAATTGAAAAACATGTATCTGAAGATACTACGTGACTTTAATGCCCCCTAGTGCATGTCAAAGATGGATGCAGGCACAGATTTAGTACAGCATTCAACAGCATTCTATCAGATGGTGCAGACTGTTCCTTAAACTCTACAATTCATAAACTTACAAAGCCAATTACAGCAAAAACTCACACCAATGCAAAAAGTCAATATTGATTCTCCATATACTTTACACATTTTCTCTAATAATTTCTATTTCTAAAACCTTCCAGGAAGCTCTTGTAATAATCCATCTCCAGTGAAATAGTTAATTCAAAAATGCCTTTCACTAGGATCTGTTTTAGATTCTTTCCTCCTAAGTCCAACCTAAATGGCTTGCATATTTTCTCAGATAAACATACTCAGAGTGGAATTACAGTGTACATTGCTGATAAAGACATGAAAAGTATTCAAACGCTTACAGAGTAATTAGTTGATTGCCAGTCTGGTGAGAGCCAATCAATATAGCATAAAAAGGGGGACCTGTCAATGATGAGGATTCCCTCTCCTGTGCTGGACCAATCAACCATTTATATAAGCACGAATGAAGAAGCAGTGAATACAATCACCAATGAGATACCCGGGGGAAGGAAATCAACATTAAGAAATTCTCTTACAGTATATGAGATACTACATTTTTGGCCCTTGTGATCCAAAAGAGTCCATTCTCATTCTTCTACTTTCCTCAGACACTTTTATACTTCCTTCACAGGGTTAAGTCTGTAAACTCAAGCCACTAAATAGCAATGAGACTAGTTTAAGCTTTAGCAAGACAGTTAATCAAAATTTCTCATCTCTTACTTGAATTAACTGCTACACTATTAAGTCTTCACTACAGATCTCTTCTACTTTGAAAACTAGGGAACTTAGCCTGATACACAAGTATGAAATGAATAAAAAGAGGGGATGTTACAACTGATAACACAGAAATACAAAAATCACAGAGACTACTACAAACAATTATACCAAAAAAAACTGGACTATCTAGAAGAAATGGATAAATTTCTAGAAACATACAACCTACCAAGACTGAATCATGATAAAATAGAAAATCTGAAAACACCCATTACTATTAAGGAGACTGAATCAATAATCTAAAACTTCCCAACAAACAAAAGCTTCACTGGTGAATTCCACCAAATATTCAAAAAACACTTAATGCCAATCCTTCTCAAACTCTTCCAAAAAATAGAAGAGGAAATGCTTTCAAGCTCATTTTATGAGGCCAGCATTACCTCAGCCAGTCAAAGATACCACAAGAAAAGAAAATTACAGGTCAATATCCCCAATGAACATAGATGCAAAAATCCTCAACAAAATATTAGCCAATTGATTTCAACAATACAGTAAAAGGGTCATACACCATGATCAAACAGGATTTATTCCAGAGATTCAAGGATGGTTCAATATCTACAAATCAGTCGGTACACCACAATAACAAAATGAAAGATAAAAATCAGATGATCATTTCAAGATATGCAGAAAAAGCATTTGAAAAATTCAACATCCATTTATGATAAAAACTCTCAACAAATCAAGTACAGAGAGAATGTACCTCAACATAATAAAGGTCATATATGACAAGCCCACAGCTAACATTATACTCAATGGTAAAAAGCTGAAAGCTTTTCCTCTAAGATCAGAAACAAGACAAGGCTACCTATTCTCACTACTTTTATTCAACATAGGATTGGAAGTCCTAACTAGAGCTACTAGGCAAGGAAAAAAAAAAAAAAAGGTATCCAAGTTGGAAAAGAAGAAGTAAAACCATCACTATTTGCAGATGACATAATATATAGAAAAAACCCTAAAGACTCCACCAAAAAACTGTTAGAATAAATGAATTTAGTAAACTTGAAGGATAAAAAACCAATACACAAAAATCTGAATTGTTTCTATACACACTATTAATGAACTACCAGAAAAAGAAATTAAGAAAACAACCCCATTTACAATTGCACCAAAAAGAGTAAAATACCTAGGAATAAATTAAACCAAGCAAGTGAAAGACCTATACATTGAAGACAAAACACTGTGTGTGTGTGTGTGTGTGTGTGTGTGTGTGTGTGTGTGTGTGTATGTGTGTGTACACACATATAAATGACATTAATGAAAGAAATTAAAGACACAAATAAATGGACAGATATTCCACACTCATGGATTGGAAGAATATTGTTAAGATGTCCACAGTACCTAAAGCCATCTACAGATTCAATGCAATTCCCCCAAAAATTCTAACGGCATTATTCCCAAAAATGGGGGGGGGGTCTAAAATTTGTATGCAACCACAAAAAAACCCAAATAACAAAAGCAATCTTGAGAAAAAAGGACAAAGCACTAAAGCTCCCTGATTTCAAACTACATTACAAATCTACAGTTATTAAAACAGTATGGTATTGGTATAAAAACAGATAAAGAGATCAATGCAACAGAACAGAGCACCTATAAATAAACCCATGCATATATCGTCAATTAATTACAACAACGGAGCCAAGAATATACAATGGGGGGAAAAATGTTTTTTCAATAAATAGTGTTGGGAAAACTGGACAGTCACATGTGAAAGAATGAAACTACACAACTCTCTTATACCACACACAAAAACTAACTCAAAATAGATTAAAGACTTGAATTTAAGACCTGAAACTGTAAAACTCCTAGAAGAAAACACAGGCAGTAATCCCCTACTTTTTGATGATCATTTTTAAATCTCATACCGAAACCAAAAGCAACAAAAGCAAAACCAAACAAGCAGGACTACATCAAACTAAAAAGCTTCTGCAGAGATGAAACCATCAACAAAATAAAAAGGCAACCTACCAAATGTAAGAAGATATTCGCAAATCATATATCCAATAGGGGGTCAACATCCAAAATATACAAAGAACTCATTCAACTCAATAGCAAAAAACAAACAACCCACGGGGCACGTGGGTGGCTCAGTTGGTTAAGCGTCTGACTCTTGATTTTGGCTCAGGTCAAGATCTCACGGTCTTGAGATCGAATCCTGTGTTAGGCTCTGTGTTGAGCTCTGTGTTGGGCATGCAGCCTGCTTAAGATTCTCTCCCCCCTCGGCCTCCCCCACCTCCACAACTCTCTCTCCCTGCCCACCCCAAAAAAACCCCAAAAAAACCAGAAACAAAAACACCCCACAAAAAACAATCCATTTTAAAATGGGCAGAATATCTGAAAGGACATTTTCCCAACAAAGACATAAAAATGGGCCAAAGGTACACGAAAAGATGCTCTACATCATTAATCAACAGTGAAATGCAAATCAAAAATACAAGGAGGGGGGCGCCTGTGTGGCCCAGCGGTTAAGCGTCTGCCTTCGGCTCAGGGCGTGATCCCGGCGTTCTGGGATCCAGCCCCACATCAGGCTCCTCCGCTATGAGCCTGCTTCTTCCTCTCCCACTCCCCCTGCTTGTGTTCCCTCTCTTTGCTGGATGTCTCTATCTCTGTTGAATAAATAAATAAAAATCTTAAAAAAAAAAAAAAACACACAAGGAGGTATCACCTCACACCTGTCAGGATGGCTATTATCAAAAAGACTAGAAATTACAAATGTTGGTGAGAAAGCAGAGACGAGGGAACCTCTGCGCACTGTTGATGGGAATTTATACTGGTGTAGCCACTATGGAAAACAGTATAGTGGTTCCTCAAAAAATTAAAAACAGAACTGCCATACAATCCAGCAATTCCACTTCTGGGTATGTATCCAAAGAAAGCGAAAACATTCATTTGAAAAGATATATTCACCCCATGTTCACCGTAGCATTATCTACAATAGTCAAGATATGTAAATAACCTAACCCATCAATGGATTAAAGAAACTGTGGTGTATGTGTATAATATTATTCAGCATAAATAAATAACATACATACATACATACATACCTACATACATACCAAACTCATAGATACAGAGAACAGATTGGTGGTTTGCCAGAAGAAAGGTGGGAGGTAGAGGGTAAGAGAAATGGGTGAATTATTTTTCTTTTTGTTTTTTAGTTTCAATAAACAGAATTTTAAATAAATAAATGAAAACTAGGAGAGTTATCCTGATATATAAGTAAATGGTCTGAAGTTGTAGTTCTCTCTCCTTCTCTCTTTTAAAGTATAATTCATGAAATATTACAACTATATTTGCCAAGATTTAAAGTAGAAAAATCAGTGACCTTATCATACGTATATTTTGGTCTTTTCTCTATGTTTAGATCAATAGCATTTTATCTACCCACACTCTTTTCTAATTTCCTTATGGAAATAAAGTAAGCATCATGTCGCTCATCACATGATTTGTTTTGTAATTTATGAAATGTAAAGATATCCCTGATTTAAGGTCAGACCTTAAATTTCTAAGATTCTTTGTGGTTCTACCAAACAACAAACAAAAAAAAAAACCAAAAAAACACCAGCTTTTGCCTAAGAGCTCCTATTTTACCCATTCTTGCAATTTCATCTCCAGCCTCTCAATCCCTGCCATAGTCACCACCTTACTTTAATCTAGATATGTATCTTTAATATGTTCTTCTAGTCCATAACCACAGATAATAATCAAATATAAATCTATTCTAGATAACTAGGTTATTCCAAATAATACACTTTGGGAATACATTTTGCTTCTAAGTGAATTTTTACCTGTGGGCCAATCTGAAGTGCTTGATTTTCTGTTGCCCTTTTTCCTGATTCTATATTGCTCAGAGTAGTCTACCACTTCCCCTCGAGGTTTCCGCCCATCGGGGGAAGGGGTGAAGAATTTGGTAAGGCCATCAATGAGCCCTTTGGTTTTCTTGTTGAACTTCAAGGGGACACTGCTATCTCTGCAGAAGTCCAAACCATCTATTCGCTCTAAATATCCTTCTTCTGATGACGATGCTGACTGACCGGAAAGAGTGATTTTACGTTTCCGGCCCCTTCCTGGACCAGTTCGAACTTTGCTGAAGGGGCCTTTTGATCTAAAAAAAAATCAAACAGGGAAAAGGGTAACTATTAAAAAAGAAATATTTATTTAATATATAACATGTAATTAGTAAATAACCTATAGCTTTATTTAAAAACTATATTGTTAAGAATATTCCATAAACCATAAATATTATAGGAATGAGAAGTAATACTGTTATTAGAAATAATATTTCTGGAAAGTCTAGTATTTTATAGCAAAAAGAATCCTAAGGTTGGGAGTCAGAAGGCATGTTTAAGTCATAATTCTGCTACTTTCTAGCTATACATCTTAGAGAAATCAAATTGTCTAAAAACCAGTGTCTTCATCTATAAAATGAGAGTTGGACCAGAGAACAATTAAGACCCTTCAGGTATTAGGTCCTATGATCTCTGTACCAACTCAGAGTTACACTTTTACCTCTAAACACAAGGATGGAATACTCTCTGAAAGTCAGGAATCAAAAGATCATCTTACAGGAAAATTAAAGCCTGATTTAAGATTTAAAATATGCACTACAATACTGGTGCTGTGTATTTCAAGCTGCTAATGCCCATTCCTTTCAGTTATTATCTTCAAAACAGTCTAAAGTGTAGAAAAAATAGGTAAAATTTTTAAGAATACAGGTTTAAAGATATCTTACATATCATCAAAAGGAAATTACTATAGACACTCAAAAAAAAAAAAAAAAAGAATTAGCTACTGAATCTTGTCCCGCATCCTCCAGACATAGCCCAGTTTCCTAGTCCACAAAAGATAATTATACCCCTGATTTCTGCTAACAGATGAAAACACATTATTTTATTTTACATCAGGACATAGAAATGGGACTTGGCTATGACCTCAACAGTAAAAGTTATCCAGTGATTTTTACATGAAATATAGATAAACTACTGAGACCACATCAGGAGAGGAATCTGCGAAATGCTGTGACATCATTTTTTCTTTCTTGTTTACATAAGAGCAGCAATATAAGGCAGTGTTTAAGAGTTAGACTTTGGTGCCAAACTAGTTGTGGGTTTTAATCCCAGTTCAACACTTACTATGAACTGTGCAAGTTAATCTTTCTGTGTTGTAGTTTCCTCCTTTGAAAAATAAGAGTAATAACAACAATACTACTTCATTTGATTGTTGGGAAAATTAAATGATTAACACATCGTAAGGCACTTAGGACTTATTCTAACTTGGCACTTTTTATTAAGAGTTCAGTAAGTATAGCCATTATTATTACATAAAAGTGCCAGTTGTAACAACTGGAATTTTTTTCATAAAGCAAACAAGTGACTCCTACACTAGAGAGAAGACCCTATCCTTTTCTCCCCTCACCTTGCCACAAGTACAACTTACACCGTGTTTTGTTTCTTTAACCTGTTTTTCGGACGTCCTATTGGGTTAGCATAGCGCCGTTTTATCTGTGCTGCCTTCTTCTGTAGAAGTTTCCGTCCTTTTTTCCTAGGTCGACATATTTGACATATCCACATGCCTATAAAAAAATAAAATTCCACATAAAGTACAATAGACATAGATACACGGAAAGAGTTCAGATACTCTAGGAGTTCTTAACCTCTCTCAGGTCAAGGACTCCCATTTAAAAATCTGATGAAAGCCCCTTAGAAAAACAAACATGAAAACATATACACACAAAATTCTACAACAACTAAAAAAGACTCACAAGTATCCTGAAGCCCACATACGGTTGAATTCCACTGATCCTCAGTTAAAAAGCCCTGCTCTACCCCTGACAGATATTAGTTTCCAATTACCATTCTATAAGAAAAGAAGCCAGGTTTCCATAGAGTAAGAACTAATTCCAGGACTGAAGCAAGGAAAATACTTGATAACCTGGAACATCTTATGGTGCCAGAAAATGGAGAAGTGCTCAAAAGTGAGGAAGGCATGTCAAAAGGACTTAGAAGCCAACTTGAAAGAGCTCCCAATAGCCAAATCTGGGTCATTCTGAGCAAAAAAAGAAATAATCACATCAATGGATTATAACCCACTGAATAAAATAAATATCCATGAGTCCATTAATAACTGAACAAATAAATGGGAAAAGGGGTACCTCTTCCTTCTAGAATTCCAATTAATAAATGTAGAAGGGATGACGGAAGCAAAAAAACCATCATCACGTAAACACCAAACTAAATTAGTGCAAACAACAATCACACTGATGGATGCTAAAATTAGCACAAGGAGGAAAAAGAGTAACTTTGAAGTCAGGTTTCTACTGTAATCAAGTGATCACAGTTAACATTACCAGTAATAAGACGTATTTGTATTATACACCCACAGTACAACGCACTAAGAAGGATACAATATCACTTCTGTGGTGTTCTTATCAAATTTCATAATCTTAATTTAATCAATGATAAAGAAAGAGACAAACCCAAATTTAAGGACTTGCTACAAAATAGCTGACCAGTTTCTTCAAAAGTGTCAAGGTCAAGAAAGGCAGTCTGAAGAATTAACACAGACAGGAAGAAACTAAGGAAATATGACAATTAAATGCAATCTGAAATCCAGGACTGGATTCTGGACCACAAATTCAAATAAGGTCTACAGATTAGTTAACTGTATCATATCAATGTTAGTTTCCTGGTTTCAGTAATTGTACTATGGTTTTATATGATGTTAATATTAGAAGAAGCTGGTGATGGGGGCAATAAGAAGTCTCTGTACTATTTTTGCCACTTTTCTGGAAGTCTGCAATTACTTGAAAATAAAATGATTCCTGCTTTAAACTGCAATGAAACTTCTTTGTAGGCACTACACACAGGAATGAAGTCCTAAGAAAACCTTTCTTATCTTGAAGGATTCTCAGAAGGCCTTTTGCCCAGACTTCAAGTAAATGGAAGAGGTAGGAAAGGGGGTATTTATTCTTCCAATACATATAAATCTAAGACTTTTCAAAAGGTAACAACCAACAGAATGACATAAGAGGGACTCAAGTAGGATCCTAAGTAGAATAACTTGCCTATACCTAAGGTTCAGTCCCTTTCCATCCACAGGAAAATTTTTTCGAAGAAGAAATTATCAGATATCCTATAAGCATTTTACTTAAGATACCTATTAAGTCACAAAATCAGAGCTAAAAATGGAATTTGTGATAAGGCAAAAGCAGGAGAGACTAACTGGCTTTTTTTTTTTTTTTTTTTAAGGAACTGTAAGCATATAAGATGGAAGCTCAACCAACAGGCAATTATATTCCAACCAAATACCTTTCAAGGAACAGAAGTCAAAAGAACAGAGTAACATTAAGCTGTACTCTTATGAGTTAGGGCACAAAAATTATTTGTTTGCAAATTATTTTATTAAAACATTTTTTAAAGTTTTGAATAAACCAGAGACTAATAGCTCTAGGCCTTTCAAAAGTGATGAACAGTGATCAATACTGATATAATCAACATGATCTAATACAATTTCATTTCTTCCTTTACAGAAAGAGATATTGCAAAATATTACGTAAGGCAAGTATTTTGTCCTCTAGCTATAGGACTGGCAAATATTCATTCATAAATGAACTACTTCACTCTCCATGGATACTCAAACATTGAAAATAGAGGAAAATAATAAATCCATACACATAAGAATGTTAGGATGCCTCAACAGACTGTCCCCACCTTTAAGGTGACAGCTCTCTTCCTACTTATACAATCCTAAATAGAAAGATGCAAATTATTCTTTCATTTAGCAAAGTACATAAAAGGTACTTTCATTAACATGCCCTTTATATTGCCAGTCTGATTTCAGAAAGTATTTCTCACCTTTTGGCATCCGGGTGAGTGGCGGATCACAACACTCCATGTGAAAGCCTCGGTCACAGGAATCACAAAAGAGCATGTTATCCTAAAAAAGAGAAAGGACAGTTTTGCTTAACCTTATGAAACAAAAACATGTGAGGATCACAACTTCATAAAACCTAGGAATCTTCAATGATCTCATAAAGGAGATGAGCTACCATAACAGTAAAAGTTTCTTCAATTTGTATTAACTGAGTAAATGGACAGTCTGAGTTAGCACAAGTTTTGCTTCAACCAAAATTGAATAAAGAACTACAGTTTCATAACTTTCAAGTTTATCCAGTAATCAGATATAAGGTAACTTTAGTTTTCTAATGGAAAAGAAAAAAGGATGATTTGTGTTAATAAACTAACTGATCATTCCTAAGTGAATGCCTCCATGCTACCCAAAAAAAATTCAGGAGTATTTCTTTAGGGGCACCTAGGTGGCTCAGTCGTTAAGCATCCACTTTTGGCTCAGGTCATGATCCCAGGGTCCTGAGATAGAGCCCGGCATCCCACTGGGCTCCCTGCTCAGCGGGAGGCCTGCTTTTCCCTCTCCCACTCCCCTGCTTGTGTTCCCCCTCTCACTGTCTCTGTCAAATAAATAAACAAAATCTTAAAAAAGAAAAAGGACTATTTCTTTAAAGTAGCTTAGTCTGTCTGCAAACATTAATTAAGGTGCTTTAGAAACCATCTAGAAAGAAGCCAAATCTCAAAGAGTATTCTAAACTAATGGTGTGTAATTTAAAGAGACTCCTGTTTCAAATTCTGCTGGACCAAGTGACTGAAAAATAGCCAATACTACTTAGAGGAAAATACCAGTTGCACATTCTACTTCTAAGTGAAATATTCACATGAGAAGGCAAAGATACTCACTGCATTTTTGCCTTGATCTCGACAGGAGCTGCACGTTTTACACTCAATGCACTGCCACCGTAAGGCCTTCACTCTAACCGTTAGTTCAGGGGAAAACTTTAAACAGGATGGATGACCTAGTAAGAGGAGAAAATTCTCAAATGAAACAATCAAGGATCATTTTGTAATTGTATTAAAGGAATGATGCAGAAAAAGGCAATTACCTTAAATCAAGATATATATCAAGAAAAGATGCCCTTGGAAGCTTGCCAATCATCAGGACTTGGCATTCCTATTCAGTTTTATTGATGCTAAACTGTACTTAGTACACCACCACCCCCCAATGTGATTATGAAAAACCTGACAAACTCCTAACTTTTATCAAGCCTGCATTAAATTATTATGTGAGTATACATGCTTATATGTATACCAATACATAGCATTCCTAGGCCATTTCTGGAAGGATACACAAAAACTGTTTGCAACTGTAATATCCTAGGATATGAAGCTATAAACACTTTCAAGGAGAAGGATTTTACCTTCCATTTCACACCCTTCTGTGCTCTCAATTTTTAAACAATAACATATTACTTTTATAACCAAAAATATATTCTTATTAAATCCCATCATTTAAAGTAAGTTACTTTAGCTAAAAACTAAAACCTAAGCAATATTTCTATTGTGATTAGAATTAACAGGGGAAAAAGTTTCCTTTTCCAAGAGTTAGTATCCGTTTGATTGCCAAAATTTTAAGAAAGCAAATCTTCCCTCACTCTGAAAAGATTTGTCCCTTTCCTCTAAAAGTTGGTTACGTTTATTTTTCTTTGGTGAGAGAAAGGGCTGGTTGAATTATTTTCTCTCCTCTCCTTTCTATTCCTAAATAAATTTCTCTCTTATGAGATCTATGAAGCTTATTATCAAAACATCACTAACATTAAAGGAAAATGAGAAAATGTAAAAATCTCATTCATAATCTCTTCTTCCTAGATTAGCCATTCCCTGTTCTATTTTTCCTATTTAGACTTGCTAAAAGCTCTTGCACAGTTTTAATTGTAGAGTACGTACAGTTTTATTTTGCTTTTCTTCATCCTTTTACTCAAGTAAACATTATATTTATATTCCTTAAACGGAATAATTCCACTGAGTTGATACCCTATAACCTACCTGGCCATTTCCCTACTGTTAACTATTTAAACTATTACCCATAATAGAATACTACAATGAATTATTTTATGTCTACAGATTCTTTCCTTCTTTTAGATTAATTCCTTAAAATAAATTCCTGAAAGTGGGGTTGGTAAGTGAAATGAAAGAAACATTTCTGTAGCTTGAAAAGTAGATATGCATTGCCAAACCATGTTTCCAAATCCTCTGATATAATATCTAGTGCTACCAGCAAAGTACAAATGTTTTACCACAATTTCATCAGCTCTAGGTTTGGGTTCTCTTATGGTTCAAATTTTATTATTATAAAAGCTATAAAATCACACCTCGCTGCTGCGCTGGAGTGCATGCTTATTATTACCTGGGTAAAATGTTTTCTTAGTATGTCCAACAGTTAACTTTCTCTCATATAAACTACCTGTTCACAGGCTCTGACCTTTGCACTTTATGCTAGAAATATAAACATGCTCTTTACACTTTATAGCTTTTGGCCCTTTACCATATTTAATGCAATTATTTTCCCCAAACAATTCTTTAAAAAAAAATTTTTTTTAATTTTGGGTATTTTAGTTCTCAGTTTGGAAAGTATCAACTGTCATATATTTGACTATGTCCGTAATTTCCTTCCTTGGCTACTGTAATAGCCAGCCTCCGAGCTGCCCTCCAAACATTCTTGCCTTTTGGCAAGAATACCAACTGACACTTTGTGTAGTTCCCTGATGAAATGACAGGCTACGGCTAGGTAATAAAAGATACTGCAGATGCCACTTGCTCTCTGTCTCTCTCAGATACCTGCTCAGGGGAATCCAGCTGCCATGGTGTGGCACACATGCAGCCCTATGAAGAAGTCCACATGGCAAAGAACTGAGGCTCTCTGTCAACAGGCAGCATTAACTTGCCAGCCAGGTCAGTCAGTCATCATGGAATGGAAGCCTTCAGATGACTGAGTATCAGTTAAAATCCTGATTGCAACCTCATGAAAGATCCCAAGTCAAAACCACTCAGGTAAGCCACTCCCAAATTCCTGACCAACAGGCATATGAAATTAAAAAATGTTGTTGCTTTTAGCTGCTACATTTTGGAATAGTTTATTTCTACAGCAATAGGTAACCAATAGTTATTTATTCTAATAGTTATTTAAAAGTTCCCTCTATTGTTTTCAAATTGTAAAGAACTTAAGAGACCACCTCAAATATAATGCGTCTTACAAGGCAGGGTTATCACACAACTCTCCCCCCCACCCCAACACCACCATTTTATTCCCACCTCACCTGAGCCGATCTCTTTTCATCTGTTTTATATATTTGGGTTCCACATGATTTTTTAAGGGTTCTACTACGAAAATAGTTTGGAAATCACTGCAATGTACGATATGTCACTATGGTTTTGTCTAATATTTTATGATTTTATGGTTTATATTTAACTGCAAAATCCATCCAGAGCTCATTTTGGTTTGTGATATTATGCTGGATATGGTTACCTACCACCCAAGATCTCTTGCGGCCGCCTTCAAAAACCTTCTGTAAATAAAAACAAAAAAGCTGAAAGCTATCCTTCCTAGACTCCTTTGCAGCTAGGCTCTAGATGTGAATTAAATTCTACCAACTGGACATGTTTGAGTGATTTTTTGAAAGGAAGAAATGAAACAAAGACTACTTTTCTCCTGGTACTGACTGTTTTCTAATGATAAAGTCATGAAAATGCCAGTACCTATCCACTCTTCACCTTCACGGCTATCCAGAGGTAACTGTGGTGATGGCCAAATTCAGCCTTTCAAGATCCAAATTCAGCTACAGTCCTGTAGCAGCCTCCTGCTTCCACCTCTTCCAAATGGAACAGATATAAGTGACTCCCTTGGTGGGTCAGTTCTGTGATATTCCAGCATCAGTCCTTAAAGCCCAGCTTAGAGCTTTCCTCTGCAGCCCTTCTAACAATTTCACAAACATCTGGTCCTGGTATTAAATTTCTTCCCTCTTGAACTACCTAGAGTGGTTTCTGGTTTCTCAACTAAATCATGATTGTTACAGATATAAAACACTAAAAATTAAGCCAATGATCAAAGGTAATATATAATGTTGGTTTACTAATATGGCCTTCCTACAAAAACTTGTAAGTTCTGAAAATATAGACCAAGAATATCTCTGGAATTGACAAACTAGGAGAGTCTTTGCAAATCATTTTTAGAGCCCAGGATTTCACACAGCTCACTAAACTGCAGTGTCAACATTCCATTTCCCAATGTGAATATGTAAGTTTCTATCAAGAAAAACAAATCTGTTATCATCCTGGTTCTATTCATACAGCCTGATGCTTAAATCAAGAAAGATAAGTAGTGATTATTAAAGAAATGAGCAATAATTTCCAACTGATTGCTGTTCATTTGAACAGATGTTTGATCATCAAATATAAAGATAACAGGAAAAAATAAATCTATGGAAAGATTTTTATAAAAAACAAAAAACAAAACTAAGACCTGATTTAAATTAACTGAATAAAACATTTCAACTATACATTTAAATCCCTCCCTTGTCTAGAAGCGCGTCTCAGTTACCTTAAACCAGAATCAAATAAAAATATTAGTTTTATAAGGATCAAGGATACCATCTCAGTTAAATACACCTCCCTCTTGCCTGACAACATATGTCAGAAGGAATCCAGGGGATTACATACCACTGTTGCCACAGTCGGCACAGGAGATGAGTTCCTCTGGCTTCTTTTCTCGGTTTTGTTCTTTTGTACCAAGACAGAAACTACAGATGGGGATTGGTTCAGCAACAGGCTATAAAGGAAAAAACAATTCACTCAGGTATGAGTACTTTTTTTTAGTATTAATACAAAGACATTAAAATTACAGTTTTAAATTCCTATGAGAGTTACATGCAACTGTAAGATAACTGTATCACTCTCCTAAATCTTCAACTAAGTAAGGGAATTTTTACAAAGCCTGCTTTGGCTGGACCTTTACCACCAGTCCTTGAAGTGACAACTTTGGTCCAAAAAATCGTATCTCAACCATACTGGTCACTCAGAAACTAAATGACACAGTATGGATTAAATGAAGCAAATTCTTCACCTAAGATTGAAGAAATTCAACTGAATTAAGCATAAGAAATCACAGTCTCAATCCTTAAAAAGTTGTATGTCATGTAGGAGAAGTGACAAATGTGCAGAAATAAGCACCACATAAGGCAGAAGAAATTAAGTGCTAGGAGAGACAAACAGTAAGTGCTCTGTACAAATGAGAAAGATAAATTCCAGTTGTAGTTTGGAGGAGAAGGGTTGAAAGAAGATAACATGTATTAAGTACTAGTACTATGCTAAGGGATCCTAAGACATTTGTCCAAGGACAATTGATAATAATTGTTGAAACTGGGTTTAAACCTAGGTTTCTATGTTCCTCTACAGCAACGCCCCTGCTCCTCCAGCCCACAGGATGCCGAGAAAGGCAGTACAAGTAGTACGAACAAGTTAGGTGTGCAGTCTGCTAAAGCCGGTACTTAAAGGACATGGTTTCTGTGATAGGTGTAGGGGCACCGGTACATCAGTTTGTGAAGATTACCACTGAATGTCTTATAAAGAAGTTGGACTTTATCCCGCAGGAAGAGAAGAACAATAGAAGGCTACTGAATCAAGAGATAATCACCTGTATTTGAGGGGGGAAAATCCAGTAGCAATATCAAAGACAAATGGGGGAGAACCTAAAGATAAGTAGAACATTTAAACAATGACTACAATAGTCTGGTGAAGACAAGAACCTGAACCAAAGATTTAAAAAAGAAAAAAAAAAGGAACAGAAAAAAATAGCTATGGACTTAGAAATCAACTAGTTACGGAATTTGACAGAAAAGGAAATGAGTTAAAGATGACTGACTTAATGAAAAGATGGCATCAAGGGTTAAGCCATTTCAAGCACAAAATCAGGAGAAAAAGAGATGCTGAGTCTGACGTTAGATGTGTTTAGTTGGAGGCACTCTCAGTCAACTCTCAATCATTTATATGGGACAGAGATACAAACCCTCAAGATTCTTTTACTCTACTGGAGAGAACAGATACAATGTCTTGTCAGTATTGTGACAGAAGTGTTACAATGAGAAAAAACGGAGGAAGGGAATCAAGTAGGAGGAAGGGTTGTCAGGGGAAGGCTTCCCAGACTTAAGTTCTTCTGGAGGTATTTGACAGGGAGGCCCCCTGATGGGGGTATTCAAACAAAATACAGAACCAGGCTTGGGAGGAGGGGGACGCACTTAGTTTGGGACTTATTGAGCTTCAAATGCCTATGAAGTATCCATGTAGCAATGCCCATGGACTTTATGATACAGGGACCTGAAGTTCAAGAGAAAGGCTAGTCTGGAAATAAAAATCTAGAAATCATATACCTACAAAATGGCATTAAGACCTTCAAAGTTGATGCGTTCTCCCACAGAGAACAGGTAGAGAGAAGAGACCTAAGGTCAGAATACCAATATTAAAGTGGCTCTTAGAGGAAACAGCCTGGGAAGGAAATTGGATTACTGACAGAGTTGGATGGTACGTCAATAATGTCCAACACAAGCAAATCAACAGTATTCCTCAGACAAGAGATTAAATGAGAGATGAACAACGGAAGTTGTCTTAATTGTGACTCCGGTAAAGACAGCCACATCCTTTCCTAACCGGAATTTAAATAAAAACTTGGGGGAAAAAAATGGAATATGAAAAAGAACAGGGGAGTAAAGTCAGGTAAGACTTCACTGAGGAGTAGAAACTGCAAGTAAGTAAGCTCTCAGTGAACAGGCAAGCCACTGAATGGAAGCTATTAACAGCATATTTAACTAACAAATGGCTTATATCCAGAATATACACAGAACTCTTACATGTCAGTATGGAGAAGACAGACAATTCAATAGAAAGCTAGGCCAAAAACTTCAACAGGTACTTCAAAACAGCAAATACATGAATAATATATAAATGGCCAATGAAAATAAGAAAAGACACTCAACCTCATTAACCATCAAAGAAGCAGATCTCCAAGAACGGCTAAAATTCTAAAGACTGGCAATAGTTGATAAGAAAGCAGAACAACAGAACTCATACACTGCTGACAAGAATATAAATTGACAAAACTACTCTGAAAACTATTAGACAGTATCTACTAAAATTAAACACAAGCATATCATGAACCAGCACTTCCCACTCCTCGCTATATACCCACCAAATGAAGTACACACACATATGTACAATAAAACATACACAAACATAATCAGAACAGCATTATTCATAAAATTTACTCAAACAAAACTTACCCCAATAACCAGCAATGGGTGCACAGATAAACTATGCTATATCCATACAGTAGAGTATTACACAAATTATAGTCAACAACTTGTATTACTATCACAAACAATCCTGAATGAGAGAATAGACATGGAAGAACACATACTGTATCATTTTGTTTATATAAAGTTCAAAAACAGTTCTACATTGTTGTAAGTCGAGACAGCAGTTACCTTTAGAGAGAAAAGAAGAGGAAGCGAATTGGAAAGGGACTTCTGAGGTGCTGGTAATATTCTTTTTCTTGACCTGGACGGTGGTTTCATGGATGTTAATAATATTTAAGGCACATACTTACAACCTGTACACTTTTAATCAGTTTATTTTAATCAGAGAGTTATCAAACTTAAACTAATGAATATCTATAGAGTAGGACAATGTTACCTTTGGAATATTCTGAAAGAAATACCAACGGTGATTTGGACATTGGAGTTTGGAACTTAGAAGAAGAATAAGCTAGAGAGATTTAAAAGACAGCAACATGCTAACTGACAGCACCCAGTGAGAAGGAGGAGTAAAGTTGTAGCAAAGGACAGAGAACAAGGGGAGAAGAGTGGAGAAGTGAGATAAAATCGAAGACAGAAGAATATCAACGTTTAGAAGCATGGGGGGGGGGAGGTACAAGAAAGGACCAGTCTGAGGGAAAACAGAACCAAGAGGAAGTGATGACACAAGAATTACAAGAACCAGAGAGCAACCAACAATCAATACTGGGAAAATAAAATATCCACTGGATTGTATGACTAAGAAATAGTCAGAACTGTCACTAATAGTGAGGCTTTTTCAGTGACAGGATAAGAACTAAACTCACAGGAACCAACAAACTGCCATGAAGGGACAGAGAGCAGACAGGAGATAGCTTAAAAAAATGGTAATGGGTTTTGATGTGTTCTAGGTATTTAAGATGAGAAAGACTAAACCTATTTAAAATGTGGAAGAGAAGATACATGTGGTAAGAGAGATTCAAGAAATAAGAAATAACAGGAACATATTATATAGTAAGATTTAAAGCTGCACTGTTGAATATGGTGAACACTAAAACATGTGGCTATGTAAATTTGAAATAAAACAAATGTAATTCCTTGGTCGTACTAGCTACATTTCAAGTACTCAACATTCACATGTGGCTAGTGATTATGGTACTGGACAGCACAAATATAGAACAATTCCATCATTACAGAAAGTTCTACTGGATAACACCAGTTTTGGAAAAAAGGATGAATTTTAAAGCAAGGATAAAGTGACCTTATATAGTACAGGATGGTGTAGATGCGTACTGTTTGTAGGTGAGATGGTGGGAAAAGGGAAATGTTGAGGGTGCTCATTTTTGACAGCCTCATTATTTCTGGAAAATAACAAATAAAAACTGCCTGCCAGAAGTGGGGCAGAAATTGGATAGATACAGCATGAGAAAGTGAAAGCTGACTGAGAAAACTGACAGGGTCCAAGAACAAAAATGAAAACACCCTCCTATCAAAATGGAAGGTGGACACACATTTTTCAGACAAGAAAGAATCAGAAAAATATGTATTAACAGAGAATAAATTCAAAATAGAAGAGAGAAAAATCAGTGCAGTCCCAGCAAAAAGGCCTCCACCTCTTCACTGAAATAGAAGACAATATCACTCGCTTAAACAGAAGTAGGTAGGTGGTATGGGTTTGGGCATTTACAGAGGGCAAAAAAGGTCTAGAAGTCTCTGTGCGGAAGATGAAAGAGAACCAATTAGCAATGGAAAATAAAACTGTCACTCAGCCCTAACCACAGAGCTAAGATCAGAAAGTTCAATTTGTAGTATTTCCAACCAAAATGGTTATACAATTTTCCTTAACAGCCCTGAAGCCTTGGACTGGCAAAATCAGAAAGCTGTAGATTGAGGAGACAAACCAAAGGGCAAAGTCAACTAGAATGCAAATGCAAACACAGTTGACCTTTGAACAACACAGATTTGAACAACCCGGGTCCACTTATAAGCAGATTTTTTACACTATACTACTGCAAGTGTATTTTATCTTCTCTATGATTTTCTTAATAAGATTTCTGTTTCTCTAGCTTACTTTATTTTAAGAATACAGTAGTATATAAGACATATAACATACAAACTATGTATTAATTGACTGTTTATGTTATTGGTAAGGCTTCAGGTCAGAGTGCCGCGTTGTTCAAGAAGGGTCAACTAAAATGGTGGGCCACAAAGTTGAGGCTGGACATCATAAGCAGAAGGGGGCTTACAAAAAGTATCAAGTTAAGGTACCAAGGGAATCCTGATGAACTGAAAATAAAGGTCCAGTAGGAAGTAAAAAGACTGAAGACTGGGGTCCACAGGGAAACTTTAGAATTTGTGATTTACTAAGTATAAAGTCCTAGCTAATAGAGAAAACCTCAAATCGCAAATGTGCATGAATTCTTTAATATTTAGTAAGCACTATTATAGACATTTGAGGGAAGAGTGGTGAAAAAAGCAGCTAAAGCCCCAACTTTCATAGAGTTTACACCAGAAAAAAGTAAAATTAAAGACAATAAAATTAGGAAGTCAAGAAGCTGGGAAAGCATGAGTTTAGAAGAATCATATAAATGTGTTCAAGTCAGTAAAAATGATGATTGAGCCCCAAAATAGGAAAGTTTTACAAAAACTTTTCTGAAGTTTTAGAGAAAACACTGGTAAATGACAGATATGGCCCTCTCCCCAGCACGTACTTTTAAAAAAAAAGCAGAGGTCATGGTATTAGTAGATGGGAAGAACTTCATGTCAGAAAAATTTGTTCAGTAAAGGAACAAAAATCATCTCAGAGGCAGGGAAGGCCAAGGAATGTGTTAACTCTTCTTCTCAGGTCTCTCCCTACCCCACCCTCTCTTTAAAATAGGGTATGAAAATGGAAAAGTAGCTCTACTAGTAGAATATGGACAGAATTCAGAGTAACGACCTACTAGTGCTAAACTAGTGGTACCACTTTCACACATAAAGTACATTACATTACTTCAGTCTGGTTAAAAAAGGAACAAGCTGGGGGGCGCCTTGATGGCGCAGTCAGTTAAGCATCTGGTCATGGTCTCAGATTCATGAGATACAGCCCAACACTGGGCTCTGCACTCAGCCGGGAGTCTGCTTAAGATTCTCTCTCTCCTTCTCCCTCTGCCCCTCTCCCCAGCTCTCTCAAATAAATAAATCTTAGAGAAAAAAAAAAAGGAGTAAGTTGTATTCAGTTAAAGAATCCTGTGTAACCTGCAGTTGTGGTGGAGATGGAGAAGCCTACATTATAATAAGAAGCTAAAGGGCAGGGGCGCCTGGGTGGCTCAGTTGGTTAAGCGTCTACCTTCGGCTTAGGCTCAGGTCATGATCCCAGAATTCCAGGATCCAGCCAGGAGCCTGCTTTTCCCTCAGCCCCTGCCTGCCACTCCCCTTACTTGTGCTCTCTCTCTGTCAAGTAAATAAATAAAATCCTAAAAAACAAAAACAAAAAGAAACAAAAAAACCCTAGCATCTTAAAAAAAAAAAAAAAAAAGATGCCGCTAAATGGCAGAGCAGGAACAGCATTATAATTCAAACTCAGTTACCACAAATAACATACATTAGTAATAGCAAAGTACTTGCTTAATCGGCTGCTACTTTCAGGGTTAGATTAGACCACACTAAAGGGAGCAAACATATAAGATGAAGAAAACAGAAAGTCTGAAAAACAAATTATTCTCCAGCATAGGAAATGCAGTCTTCAAAAATTAAAACTATGTAGCAATCTGTCTTCAAACATGTGTCTTTATCACCTAGAACTAAAATAAAGTTCCCAATGGCAGAAAATGTTACTTAAAATCATTACCTAAGAAATCCTTGGCAAACATGTCCCTATATGTTCCTGTATATTCCCTGTAACATTACTGCTGTTAATATTTTTACATACGATCAATGCTTCATACTACTAGATTTTTTCTACCCCAAAACAAAATAACTAAGACCATTTAAATCTGTTCATTAAAGTTGGTGAGGGGAGGAGGGTAGCAATTAAGACAAACTGGCTGCCTCATTACCTTAGAGCTGCGTAGATAGTCTAACTCAATTATTCTGATACTTATCAAATGACCACAGTCCTAGCCTACTCACTACAAAACAATTTGCTGACTGTCCTCAGTAATGACAACCTTACCCTAAGTTTCAACGTACTGATATTTTTTAAAGTTTTTATTTAAGTTTCAGATACTTAACATACAATGTAATATTAGTTTCAGGTGTACAATTTAGTGATTCAGGATTGACAGTTACAGTGTGAAAATCAGACAGGCTGAAAAGATATTTGTTAAGTCAAATACAGACTTTGGTCCAAACAGACTCAAATTACATAGAAAGTTTTCAGTAACACAGAGCAGTGCAGCTTTAATTTCCTTAACCTAAACATTTCACATTGAAGATGTTCACTCTCTGGCATCATAGAACCAACCACAAAAATGGTAAATTTTTCAGCTACCAAAACAAAAATGAATCCACAGAGAAATACTACTACTGGCAATGATTATATCTTGACAATTTCAGAGTATTTTTTAAAGTACAATTTGGGAAAGAAAAATAATACTTTGAGGATTAGTCATTTTAGCTGATAAGATTACAAGCCAAAAAAAAGTGACTTAAATAAATCATCTAGCTTACAATATAAATCTGAGTTTTTCTTTCATCGAACAGCACCACTTATCAGTAATCGTGTGATTTGTTTTAGAATATGCCTAAGTATTGTTAAGTGCATAAAAAATTACAAGTCCAGATCATTCTCATTCCCAAAATACTAATGAGCAGGAAAGTAAGTCAGAAAGGGCTAAAACTACATTGGGTTCACTATAAGATTTGAACCTGAAATGTACTGGGGTGCTTTTAGGACAGTGAAGAGACATTCATAACATTTTCCAAGTGAAACTCTACAAGCTGGTTTCAGTTTTTCTGTATCACAAAGATACAACAACAACTGATAACTTATGAATACAGTTTTTAAAAACCTGTGTAGAGATATGCAACATGCCATATAACCACTGTTCCCGGACCTATTCAAGCATAGTCCTTTAGCTTACTACTTTCCTATCTATCTAAAACAAACCTGTTCCTACAGCTAATAAAACAAGAAAAAAAGTTTGTAGCAAATGACTTTACACAACATTAAACACAGGAGCCAGAGTGAAACTGTTAAAAGGTACATCAGAGCACAGCCAAATCCTCCATCCAGTCCAGTGGCTTTCACTCTAGATTAAATGCCAAATGAATTACAAGGCCCCCTGTGATCTGCACCCCTACAGATAAATACACAAGTACCTCTCTGACCCATCTTCTATTGCTCTCTCCCTCTTACATTCTATTCTAGCTTTCTTGCTTGCTTTTTCTTTAAAAGTAAGACGTTCCAATCACAGGGCCTTTGCATTTGCTTTCCTTCTCTCTGCAATGCTCTTCCCTAGATCCTTCCAATCTTTAATCAAAAGTCCCCTTCTCAGTAAGGTTGTCCTTAACCACTGCATCAAACATTTCAAAACAACTCACCAACGACAATAATTTCTATCCCCCTTCCTTGCTTTATTTCTTTCCCTTAACCCTTTTCACTAATTAACATATTGTGTGTGTGTGTATGTGTGTATATCTATATATATATATCTATATATATCTATATATCTACATCTATATCTATATATATATCTTATATATCTATATATATAGATAGATAGATAGATAGATATAGATAGATAGATATATCTTACTTATCCCCCACTAAATATAAACTCTATGAAGGTTCTGATTTCCATCTGTTTATTCAGGATTGTATTCCTAGTACTGTGAACAGTACTAGGACCTAGTAAGAATAGTGCCTAACATATAGTATGGATCCAATAAGTGTTCAATACCTTAATTAAATTACCTTGTAGAACTAGAAATAATAAAAATACTACCTTAGAACAATTAGTCACAGGAGCCTGATAAAGATATGCGCATCTTAATAATATATAAATGCTCTACTGTTTACAAAGCAATCTCACAAAATAATTTCATAGACTCAATAACTAAATTAAGATTTCTGCCACCGCAACCCACTTCCATTCAATTTCTCCAAAGTAGCGGGGTGACAGTTGCAGGCACTTAGACTGCACCTTGCGTCATCTGTTGCATTAGGGTGCCTCAAGCACCATGCTGAGATCTCCATAATAATCACCAGATGGCAGCATTGAGGCAAATACGAAGCAGATGCTCTGATAAGTAAATAGCCAGTTGAGTAGCATTTGACTTGAGCTTTTGGAAATAACTTTTAAAAACAAAAACAGCAAAAATTTTACCCAATGAGCTCTGCTGTGATATTTATACTATGAAAGGAAAGAATTTTTAGACACAATTGTTTAGAATGTCAAATATTTCTGTATCATCTTAGACATTACAATCTGAAAGTTCAATTTTTATTTCCCCCCAAAGACTTGTGTTTAATTTTTTTGAAACCATTATCCACTTGTCATTGTCTCCATTTTCTAATATCTTCTGAGGAACTCAAATCCATCTTTTTGTCTCTGTTCTTAAACACTGACATAAAGAATAATCAAGAATCCGGTTAAAAAAAAAAATCTGTTTTGTTCTATGTAATTATTTCTAGTTCTCTCAAGACTGAACTAAATGTTAAGTTCTAGAATTTATGATCACCAGAATTTTCAAGGGAAAAAACTGCACATGTAAACTTAGACTTATGACTTCAGGATAACCTCTAAGAAATCATTTCAAAAGCTATTAGGCAATAAAGATGTGTGATTTCTTAAAAGCTACAAATTTTCTCGTTTTATGGCCACTGGAAATTACTGGGACAAATTAACATAGCTAATATTAAGAGTATGAAAGCACATAACTCATATAAGACTCCCTATAATACCCAAAGATGCACTAAGCAGTAATGGTCACATCATTCTTCCTCAGACTTAAATACAAAGCATCTATAAAGAATTATAAAAACATTATTAAAAACTTATGTTCATCTATAATTACTGCAACTCATTTTTTTAAAAATCAAGTAGTATTAACACAAAGGACAAACACTATATAATTTCACTCATATGAGGAACCTAGAGGAGTTAAAATGCATACAGGCTGAATGTAGAATAGAGGTTACCAGAAGCTGGAAGAAAGGCAAGAACGGAGAAAAAGTTATTGCTTAATGAGTACAGACTTGGTTTGAGATGATGAAAAAGTTCTGGAAATGGGTAGTGGTAATGGTTTCAAAGCACTGTGAATATACGCAATGCAACTGAATTACACACTAAAAAATGTTGAGAATGGTAAATTGTTGTTATAATAAAAAATTGAACTAAAAAATTACGTTGTATAAAAAATTAAGTTTCAGTCTCACAGATCACATGATTTAATAGGTCAAAACTTACACAGTGAGAAGCAACTACTTCTAATCTGTCTTTACCTTAAAAACCTTTATCTTTTAACTGTTCCTGTGGAACCCTTTATTATGTTAACCTTGACTGTAGTAATCAATTAGACTTAGAAATACAGTTTCAGGGACGCCTGGGTGGCGCAGTCGTTAGGCGTCTGCCTTTGGCTCAGGGTGTGATCCCAGCGTTCCGGGATCGAGTCCCACATCGGGCTCCTCCGCTGGGAGCCTGCTTCTTCCTCTCCCACTCCCCCTGCTTGTGTTCCCTCTCTCGCTGGCTGTCTCTCTGTCACATAAATAAATAAATAAATAAATAAATAAATAAATAAATAAAATCTTTAAAAAAAAAAAAAAAGAAATACAGTTTCATTCCCCTTAAATGAAAGAAGTTTTAATTATTAATCACAAATTCTGGCTACTGAATTTAAATGTTAGCAGTCTTATCCTCACTGTACCCACAAAGTTGCGTTCATCTTTATCTCATTACATAAAAATAGCTCACCCTTATACCTTAGTATTTTTCTTGTAAGACAAGTCTAACAATTAAAACCTGTATCTACCAAGCACTGCTCAGTCGCAAACGAAAACCTCTTTGTGACTGCTATGTATCTGATCCAGCCAGGTTACCCCTCATGAAACACCAGAAGTTCCTCTCGAATCTACCCACCTACCTTATTTCCTTACTTTTCTTCAAGCTACTGCCTTGCCTACCTTTGAATTCTTCTAGTGGTTCCAAAGTATTGATTTATCCTCTGCCTTTCTTCTCACACCATTACAATCAAGTAAAGTAAATTTAACGGCAAATTCATTTTCTTCAATGGATATTTATTTCATAGAACTTGTAACTTAAATAATTTTCAGCTGAGATATCACTTATTAGTTGATAATACCTACTGCTGAAATACTCTATTATGTATAATAAAGCTAAAATAATGGCTCTATTGTACATAATAAATACCCAAAGGATAAAGAGGAGGTAAGTCTCAGCTCAGAAAGGAGAAAATTATTCTTAGGCATGATATAGTGAAAGAAATCAACCTGATGCTCAATGGCTGAGCACAAGGAAAACAAATATTAGGAGGCTATCAAAATACCATCCAAAGCATAAGGAGCCTGGTGGATATTACTAGTTTGGTAAGCGCTGTAACAGAACATAAAAATGTGGTAAGATAAAAAAGCAGCAGTACTGACATTTTCAAAGCACTTATAAATGTCAGTAAATACAAAACAAAATCCACACAAAATAATTAGAAAACAATTAAACACTATTGACCTTATCCACTTACACACCAAAAAATTCAAAAGTAAGTCTTTTGAGAGAATATCTGTACAATTAGTTATTTCTGATATAATAAGGGAAACAAACAGGAGCATAGAATTCATTTAAGGAAACTAATGGTTTGCTGGAAGGTCCTTGTACTTTGATGAGAAAGCTGAACATTCAAATAGTGTTCTCTTCTCCTCAGGCAAGCCCTCCTCTCGGTTTTTACCCAGTTCTTCATGCCTTCACTATTAACGGCCTTGGGTGAACTCCTGCTCCTCCCAAATCCTGACAGTTTAGAATTTAGTTTTTCTTGATCTTTTCCAAAAGACAGCGCTAGGTAAGCAGAAATCACCCTAGGCCTCTTATTTCACCTCTTAAGTGCGCCTTGCACACTGTATATGCTAAAGAAGCATTTATTGAAACTAAAATACAACAAAATCATGCTTAGCTCTAAAAAGGTTTATCAATTGTTACTCAAAACTTCTCCTCCAAGATTCAATAATCTTCAGAGGCACTGTCCTTGGGTAGGATTTAATCTCTTTAAATTTGTAAGCACCCCATACACAATCAAGCACACCATGGCTGCTTATTAAACATTTTTTAGATCATCTTTTCCTCAAAAGTATATAGTTGCAAATATATATAATAATAAAACAATACAAATGGCCTGGAAAAGTGTCTATTTTCTGTTATTAATAGTCTACAATAAGGTAAACTTGTATAATTTTAATCAGTTCCAACATAACCCATTAGCCGTTACAAAGTTTTAACAGATGTACTAAATTGAATCTTTATTTTGATGAGTTCATTCATTGACTTGTACAATTAGACACAACAACAAGATTACTGGTGAAGTAAGCTGATTCAATTAGATCAGTAATGATCAATTTCAGCTTACACTTTTACCATGTATATATAGACTACTGTAAATTTAAATGAGAAAGCAATCACCTGTCAAGATACTATAACAATTTTCTCTTTCCTAATCAGAGGTGACATCAAAAATAACAATGCGCACACTGGCTGAGCGTAAATTCTATGCTAAGAAACTGTAGCGTTATCTTTCTTTCACATATTTATCAGTTCCTGAAAGCTCCACTTTCTGTTTGTCAGTGATGCATCATTCTCTTCATTCATCCAAATAAGATACTGCCAAGTTATTACTGCCTCTCCTTTCCTTTGTGGTCCTTTACTTTCTATTTTAGTTTGTTTTATATCCTATGGCTCTTCCCTAATTCAGAGTCACATCACCATATGCAATCTTCTACAAGGACTGACTCTCTCTAGTCTTTGATTTTTTTTTTTCCTGCACATTGCTTCCAGACTAATCCCCATAAAATACTGTTTTTAAAATCTAGTTACTATCCTGGCTCAAAACTTAAAGAACACCCCAAACGCCAACTCCCATAGCTGGGTATTCAATTTCTTCCACCATATATATCAAACTACTATTCTCACACTTTCTTCCTCTACTCCTAATCTGTTCACTTGTCTTCAGAGATCACACTTTATGCTTTTTCTCCAGGTTATTTTACCCTGTCCCTCAAAGTCCTTTGTGTCCCTGCCACTAGGAATCAGTCAGCAGAGCTCAGAGACAGAGTTCTACCACTTAATGGCATCACTTTGCCCAAATCAGATAGCCTCTTTGGTGTAGAATGGTACAACATACCTACCTTTCACGTTACCATAAAGATTAAAAAGGATAGAGTTATGGGAGTGTACCTCAAACGTAAGAGGCATCTAATAAATGCAGATTTCTTATATCCCCTTTCAAAATTTTATCTATCCTGCAAAGCTTATCTTTGTTAAGGAACCACTGCCACTTTTCAAGGCAGGACAAGATTTTGTTTTTAACATCCCAAAAAAGGCAACGTGATGAAAATTTTGTGTGGACTAACATATTTTCTATATATGGTATTTATCTATGTGATTGTTGACACATTCACCACACTGCACATTACCCACTTATATAAAAGTCTTTAGTAGTACCTGAATTGAGGAGTATTAGCCTGGGAATATTTTTAATGCTAAAAATACATAAAAGTGATGGTTCAGGGGCACCTGGGTGGCTCAGTCGTTAAGCGTCTGCCTTCGGCTCAGGGCGTGATCCCGGTGTTATGGGATCGAGCCCCACATCAGGCTCCTCCGCTGGGAGCCTGCTTCTTCCTCTCCCACTCCCCCTGCTTGTGTTCCCTCTCTCGCTGGCTGTCTCTATCTCTGTCAAATAAATAAATAAAATCTTTAAAAAAAAATTAAAAAATTAAAAAATTAAAAAAATTAAAAAAGTGATGGTTCAGAAGGAGCAAGATGCTCCACAAGACTTTCCTGTTCACTGCATTTTTAAGAAACTGCAACTGCAGACATTTATTTTGGCCAAACTATGGTCTAAAATAAGTACTCTTTGAACAAATTGGCAAATAGCATTATTTTCTTCAAGACCTACCAAAAATAATAACTGATACATATCTGATAGTATGTGCAGTGTTCTGCTACTATCAGAATCATGGTGTTTGGAACTAGAAGGGATCTTCAAAAAACATTATACATTTGACCCTTGAATGCAGGGGTTGGGGCACCGACCCCCCTCATAGTCAAAAATCTGTGTGTAACTTTTGATTGCCCAAAACCTTAATTACAAATAGCCCACTGCTGACTGGAAGCCTCACAAATAAGATGAACAATTAACACATATTTAGTATATATATATATATATATATATATATATATATATATGTGTGTGTGTGTGTGTGTGTGTGTGTGTGTGTGTATATATACACACAATTTGTATATATATATATATACACTAAATTGTGTGTATATATATATATATATACACACACACACACTATATACACACACACACATATATATATTATATACTGTATCCTTACAATAAAATAAGCCAAAGAAAAGAAAATCTTATTAAGGGGGGACGCCTGGCTGGTGCAGTCAGTGGAGTATGCGACTCTTGATCTCAGGGTTGTGAGTTCGAGCCCCATGCTAGGTGTAAAGATGACTTAAAAATAAAGTATTTAAAAAAAAAAGGAAATCAAAATCATAAGGAAGAGAAAATATGCTTATACTACCATACTGGATTTATCAAAAAAATTCACATATAAGTAGACCTGCACAGTTCAAACCTGTGTTGTTCAATGGTCAACTGTATACTCATTTTACCAAAGATAAAAATCATTGTCAAAAGCTATAATGAGGGGCACCTAGGTGGCTCAGTCGGTTAAGTGTCTGCCTTCAGCTCAGGTCATAATCCTAGAGTCCTAGGATGAAGCCCCACACTGGGGCTTCTTGCTCAGCAGGGAGCCTGCTTCTTCCTCTCCCTCTGCCAGCCGCTCCCCCTGCCTGGGCTCTCTCTCTGTCAAATAAATAAATAAAACCTTAAAAAAAAAAAAAGCTATAATGACTAGTAAAAGTGACTGAAGTTATTCAAAGTCAGGTACTCTAAGTCCAACACACTAGTTTCAACTCAGTCACTCAAGTAAACAGCCTACAGATAAATTCATTTTTTGAAAGAAAGAAAAACTTTATAGATGGAAAGTGTTGAGTTTCCATTACTGGTAAATAGGGATACTATTTATTAACAATACAGTGTGGCAGGATTTAAACTTACATATACAAAACTGACCAGAGTTTCTCCTGCCTTCTTCAAAGAGCAGCATTTTTCACAGCAAAAGTCTGGTTCTAAGCAGAGGAGAGGGAACCTACCAAAGGAACCAAGGCAAAAGATGGAGACCTCCGGAACCTAGTCAGAAGCACCGTAATAATGCAAGTCCCTCAGCATTTGTAGGGACCTGAGAAAGAATGAAGTTACCCACAAGAAATAAGGAGCCTGTCAAAAGACAAGCCTCAGTTGTCAGCTGCATCTAGGCTGCAGGGGGAAGTGCTATTCTACCTATAAAGCATCCTGAAATTAGTTCTAGGACTTCCAGAAGTAAGAGAAGAATACTTAATACATCTTTGCCAGCTTCATCATTTTCAATTACGACAGAAAAGCTCTACTGGTTACCCTAATTATAAAATCATGACAGTCTCTCTTTAAAAATTAGATAATTACGGGTGCCTGAGTGGCTCAGTCGGTTGAGTTCCAACTCCTGATCTCAGCTCTTGATCTCAGGATCATGAGTTGAAGCCCCACATTGGGCTCCATGATGGGTGTGGAGCCCACTTAAAAAAAAAAATAGATAATAAAGGGGAAAAAAGACAGTAAACTTCGGGGCGCCTGGGTGGCACAGCAGTTGAGCGTCTGCCTTCGGCTCAGGGCGTGATCCCGGCATTATGGGATCGAGCCCCACATCAGGCTCCTCCGCTATGAGCCTGCTTCTTCCTCTCCCACTCCCCCTGCTTGTGTTCTCTCTCGCTGGCTGTCTCTATCTCTGTCAAATAAATAAATAAAATCTTTAAAAAAAAAAAAAAGACAGTAAACTTCTCTCCTAAGCTTTCTCTTCCTCCCCTATAATACACCTAACATTAATGAGCACTTGAAGCAGTTATACATGCTTTACAAATATTAACACTTTACAACCTAACAACTGCCCTATGGGGTTTGTACTATTATCACCATTTTCCAGATGAAGAAACAGATGCCCAGAAAGACTAAGTTACCCAAGATCATAAAAAGTGTTAGAGCCACATAGGCCCTTCCACATACAGACCCCAGGCTGTTTGACTCCAGAGCCTGCACTCTTCAACCTGGCACTGGGCTCTCTTTTTATGTATATTGTTCTCAGCTTTTCTTACATACAGTTTTTAAAAGAACAAAACACATAAATAGGTCCATACTACATATAGTGTATAATCTGGTTTGTTAAATTTATTTCCACATCAATAAATCCAAATCAGCAACATCTTTCTAATGGCCATATAACATCTCACTACATGTTGTAAGATATTTAGCCAGTCCCGTATTGATAAACATTCAATACTTCTAATTTTTTTATCACATTCAATATTGTAATCAAACATCCCTGTACATAACATCTTTGCTCACTTTTTGGATTATTTCCTTAGGATATATTTTTTGAACTGGAATTGCTGAGTCAAAAGATTTGCACATTTCTAAGATTTTTGACACATATTGCCAAACGGGATTTTAGAGAGGCTGTACTTCCACCAATAATATCTGTTCCAGCTATGAAATTGTTGTCTCTCAATTTCAAGCCCGCCCTTACTCTGCTTTGTGGTGCTAGGCTCAGAATGCATACGTCATTTCTTCTGTCAGCCACCTTCCCATTAGGCTCCACCAATAGGGAACACTAGAAGGATACGAGAAAGTAAAGATGACAGAAGAGTGGGCTTGCTCCTTCCAGACCCTTCTGCTCTTCCTGCCAGAGCCACCCTAGCATGGGTCCTTTTTCCCAGCAACAGCAGTTGTTGGCAGTGTTCAGCTTCCTACAGAAGACTGATTTCTCTCAGAACCAGCCTCATCAGGCTCCCTCAGAAGTACCAGCAGCAGTGGAACAACATATCCTCTTGGAGGCCTACATCCCAACTTGTGGGGCCCCTCTCTAAGGATTTAAAAGCAACCAAGCAATGAGACCTCCTCAAAGATGTCAATCCAAGTTCCATGGGGCCCATCCTCTAAGCCCCTAGGTTCTAATGACCCCAATCTCCTCCTTTTTTCCTCCAGCTCTAGGGATGGCAGCTGCTTAAGGAAATTATTACCTCTGTGTCACTTCAATGTTCCCATTTTGCTTGTCACTTCTCCCAACATCTGCTTTATCAATTCCCTGGACTACCCTCTCACAGTTTCTGTTTTCCTTACTATAACACAACTGATATGTTTTCTGATAGCTCAGTAACTTGGCATCTCTGTCTATCTTCAGGCCAGTGTTATGGACTGAACTGTATCCCCCCCAGAATTCATATGTTGAAACCCTAAACCTAAATGTGACTGTATTTGGAGATAGAGCTTTTAAGGAATAATTAAGTGAGGTCACAAGGATGGGGGCCCTAATCCTACAGGCCTGGTGTATTACAAGAGGAGGAAGAGACACAGGGCGGGGGGGAGGGGGGGCATGCACTTGTGTGCCCAGAGAAAAGCTCATATGAAACACAGCAAGAAGGTAGCCATTTCCAAAACAAGGAGAGATGGCTCAGGAGAAATCAATCATGCCAGCACCCTAATCTTGGACTTCTAGACTCTAGAACTGAGAGAAGAAAAAAATTCTTATTTTTAAGCCGTCCAATCTATGGTATTCTGTTCTGAGAACCCTAGATGACTAAATCAGCTAGTGAAATCACCTCACCCTATTCTCATCCTCATTATTATCTCTACATACCATTATCCATACTATCTCTTACATATAAGGACATGAGTTAGATGCTAGAGAAACAAGATGCAACAAAACTGGTTCCCTGCTGCTGGGTCTTACAACCTAATTGTAAAAATAAAACATATGCATTAAAAATACACTGCAATACAGATAGCACATAAGGAACAAATGCAATGAGAATACTATAGTTAAAGGTGCCCAAATGAACCTATTCAAATTTATGCTTTCCTAAACTTTAATAAGTCTAAAGGATTCAGAAAAAAGGAAGTAGGACCCCATCTTATTTTTTTAAGGGCTATATAAAGCTTTAATTAATGGCAAAAACCTTCTCTTTAGACATGGACTCAAGCAGACTCACCAAATCTAAGAATAAAAAGTAATTTTTTTCTCTGAAATCACTGACACTGTTTAGATACTCAACTTTATCAGCAGTCTTGAAAATAAAAACCCCAAATTTAAAGATCTCATATTATTTTCTTTAATTCAACATACATTAAATAAATGAAATCACATTTGTTCTGGAAATGTCTATTTGCAATGCTGATCAACAGTTAAAAATCAATACCTCTCTAAGCTGTCTTCAAAGTCCTTTGAGAAAATGTCTCTTCCTGAAGAACAGAAAGATTTTTTAAAAGCAATGTAATAATTTCAGGGAGTTAACCAGTACCTTACCTTTTCCACACTATCCTAATAATCCCCAGAAACACATGTGCGCACATGTATACACACATACCCTTAGTCAATATTACATCAAATTAAAATTTCTCTTTCAGACTTAAATATATTTCATTTTTAATACTATCACCATAACAGTATATATAAAGCTTTAAGTGTTTAACAAGTTTGAAGCCTGAGGACAGTAGCTTTTCAAAAGAAAAGACAGTATAATGAGGGTGGAGAACATAGTGACGTAACGCTCAACAAGGAAAGCCCTGACAAGTGTAGACTGCACACACACAATAAGAGATCAGGAAAGCGAAGATGAAGCAGCCAGTTTGGTTTCATGCTGCAAATTTTTGGCAGACATTCAATTCCTTCTGCTGTTTTCCTAGCCAGCACATTTATCTATGTAATGTCACCAGATCTAGGGAGGGAGTGAGGTTGAGGAGGGGGAAGAGGAGAAAAAACTGTTTTACAGGCTGCCAGCCCCTCCGCACATGCTGTTACTATACAAAGGATGTCTAGAAAGCCAACGTGCTGCACAGATCCAAATGCTACAAGCAGACACACGCACACACATACACACACGCGCGAGCGTGCGCAGATGCACTCCACCCAAAGAACAACTGCAGAAAAAGGAAACTGCCTTTCGAAAGAAGAAAGCCTATAATTAAAGTCTTGATTCACAAGCAAAGACTCCCTTCTGAAATTGTTTTCAGTTCTTGGGGGAAGGAAGGAGGCAGGAAAGTATTCTAACCCAGTGGGGAAACCAGTATTCTGCAAAAAAGCCTGAGTTGGTCTGGTTCACATATGCTACCACAGAAACAAACCAATAATATTCCTGAGAAGAAAAAGTGTCCTGTCAAATAACAATTACCTTATGAATACGTGATGACACTTTGCCAATGGCTATAAGGAACGAAAATGAATTTTAAGAAACAGTTCAGGTACCTCAGAAATGTAAATCTTGTCTGTAGTAGGATAGTTTGCTATTCTTAGCACTCCTGTGAGTGTGTACGTACACAATAGTAATACTGAAACTGAAACTGGAACTGGAATATAAAAATAGAGATAAAAATTCATAGCTCATAGAAAGTTAAAACGAGTAGTTTCTATAAATGGACACTCCACCCCATGACATATTATGTAAGTTACTCTTACCAAATGCAATACATGAAAATACAGACCCTGAGCATTTATTTAACCTGAGAAACCACTCAATCTATTCCTCAACTTATTCTAGTCTAAAAACCAAAAATGCTGTTTCAAGATCAAAATGCTGCATATCCAAAAATAGCATACAATGTGCCCCTAAGAATGTGTCATAAGAAACAAACAGGAAATATCGTGTGTTGAAATCAGGAGTTATAAATAACTTTGTTCTATAATGACATAGTTTATACACACAAAATATAGTCTTCAACCAACAGTAGTGCTTAGGACTTCCTTGAAATTAAATTTAACAATCAACAAATTAAGGAGGTGGCCTGACAGAAGGTTATCCAGATCCTCTAGTCCTAGTTCCCCAACAATGGGCAAGTAACTTAACCTGTCATGGTTCTTCATTGGTAAAATGAAAATTTTTGACATGATTATCTCTAAAGTCTCTTTTTTTCTTAATTTCTACAACCACAGGTATTTTAAATTTAAAATAAAAAGGGTTTCCTACTTTCAAGGAGTTCATAATCTATTTAAGGGTAGTCATAAATGAATTGGCAAACAACGTTAACACGTGACCGGCCCAGAGTAGCTACTTAGCAAGTGTGTAGACTGCTCCATGAGGCACTAAACTCAGAGTCCTGACTTTAAGGACTTAGAGTCTACAGAAGAGTTGAAGTTGAGATAACTTCAAACAGAGTGAAGAGTTCTGCTGGGACTAGAAGGTTCATAAGGATTCAACTTTTTAACTTCATAAACCCCAATCAATTAATCCAAATTCCATGTAGTCATTATCTCATTATCCTCATTCTATTGATAAGGAAAATGATATTAAGCATTAAGGCTTAAAAGATATTAAGCACTAACAACCTAAAACACATATTTGCAAATTTTGTATTACTTAGTCCAAATTAACCCTCAGCCCAGTATGACTGATTTATGCAGAGCCAGAAAGACTAATAAAAGATTAGGCTGAGTTTGAACATGACAAGCTTGATCCGCAGAGAATAAATCACAAACTCCTCTCATTAGGATACATAATGTAAAGCTAACATTTTTAACTACAAAAATCCTAAAGCCTAATAAAAATAAAACCTGTCCTCAAGCGGTATTTTCTTTAATATTGTCCTGAAGAACAGTGCTATTTTAACAGAACTTTCTGTGGGGATAAAAATGTTCTGTATCTGTGCTGTCCAATATGGTAACCACTGGTCACATGTGAGCTACTGGGTACTTGAAAGGTAGCTATCATTAATTTTTCTTAAATTGTAATTGATTTAAACAGCTACATGTTGCTAATGGCAACAGTATTGATACAGTTAGTTGTAGAACATAAACTCTATAGTGTATGACTCTGCATGCATACTACCCTGTGCATGACTAGTGTTTATACGAAGTGTCTCAAATCATTTATCACCCCTCACCTTTAATATAATGCTCTCAGGGTTGACTTTAATTGGTTGCTGAACATATAACAATTACCTATACTGGTTCTCTTTCCTCCTCCATAAAACAGAGATAACAGTAACTAGATCTGTCTGTTTTGATTAAATGAAAGAAAATGGAAACCATAATTAAAACATAAAAAAGCACTATTACTTTATATAGGAATAAAATTTTTAAATATTATATTTAATGCTATTACCTCAGTAAACTTCACAGTAACTGTGATTCTTACTGAACAGCCATATATATAGCACTATTCTAGGTGTATATAACCTAGCAAGGGAGTTTAAAAAATAAAATAAAATACAGAAAAGGCATAACGAAAGTGTGTTCATAGAAAACGTAACATGAGGCTAAGATGACTAACATGCATGTATGTGTTTTATATTCTTTGTAAAATCGTTAAGGTTTTTTTCTGGTTTTTCTCAAAACATTTGGAATTAGCATCCTTGCAAAAAGCGCAGAAGTCTCATTAAAGAAAAAGAACGCATTTACCTAACAAAAAAAATAATAAAATCAATTCTGCAGTGATAAGTTTATCTTTATGGAATTAGTCTTGCTACATACTGTCACAGCTATTAATCTCAATCACAACGCTATTAACAATCCCAGACTGGAATTTAAAAAACGAGAACAAAATTCTGTGATGTGTACCTAACTATAAAATTCTGTCTCCCTAATGTAAGAGTTCAAGTGTGTGTGCTTTACATAAATAAGACTTAAAAACTAATCTTAAAGCCCATCTTTCCAACCTATTTTCAAATGTGTACTACAACTATCTATGGGGCAAATGGCAAGACAGTACAAATTAATCCAGGAAACTTTTTCCACACTAGCACAAAACAACACTCAAATAAACCTTCTATTGACAGTAGGCCAGAAGCTTGCAGACCAGACAACCCACATATTCTTTGAGTGAACATGACAGCTAAACACAATACTAGTTTCCTGTGGGAAAGCAAAAGAGAATTAGGTTCTGATTCTAGGATTTTAACCTTATCCATAAGGCAATTACATTTACTAATTAGGATAGATCTACAGAACCCTTGGCTCTGTTTGCATTCAGTTCCCAAAAGGATTTACAAGTGTAGAGCTGTACCTGGCTTCCTCCTACACACTTTTAGGCAAGTCTCTTCCAATTCAAAAGCCCTCAGACTCAGAGCACCCTATCCTGCAACAACTTATTATCACCTCCCCCTCAAAGGGATTCGTGGGGGAAGTCCAGGTTTACGCCTGTTCCTGGCACACTCTTTCGAAAATGACCTGGTTTGGATGACAAATTTTATAATCACCCTAACCTTCACTAACTCAGCAGTCATTCCCACCCAGGTTTATAAGCTTTTTGTACTCTACTATGTATCCAAACATTCTTGACTCCAGATCACCCTCTGTCTTGAATTTCCCACAGCTGGCTAAGAGAATAACACAAAAACAATCAATAGAAAAGTGTCAGAAAGGGACAATACAAGAAGCTGAACAGAAGCCCCCAAGGGTAAGCATAATAGAGCAACATGAAAACTGAATGTCATTACTGATGCTTTAAAACATCTGGCTGGCCCATAACACGTCACTCAGTCCCCTGCATTAAGAAGCTAGAAGAAAGAATGCTCATTAGACTCTACTGGCTATCGTTTTCAATAAAAATCTTAAACTGAATTTAGACCTATGCCTACAGATAGCTCTTAGAAATTATTTCTATTAAAATAAAAATATTAACAAGCATAATGATTAATACCAGAATTAATCACTACTATTTCCAAAGAGTAAAAAAAGCATAGGTGTGGCATCTTTAATGTAGGTTCACTCGGAGCCTATAACAGTGGTTATTGTTGTTTCTGTCTATCTACCAACCCACACGCCACAAGGCTACTAAATCTAAACTGGGCCAACTGTAGAAATGCATTCTGATTCATTCATTCAAACACCTTTGCAGGCCTACCATTTGCCCCATACCGTACTAGCACTGTAGGTACAAAGGTAAACAAGATACAAGTCCCTACATTAAAGCCGTTTATATAGTCTAGTGGTAAAAAGACAAAATTCAAGTAAGGAGATAGATAAAATGACTCTCAGTTGTTTTAAGCAGTTCTGTGAAGCAAATAAGTAAGAAGCTTGTGAAGACATGGAAATGAAGAAGCTACCTGTTTTAGAAAAAGAACCTCTGTGAAGGGACACTGAAGCCGAGACCTAATATGAGAGAAGCTTTCCCTCTAGAGGGGTAAATCACTGCATGCAGAAGGAACAGCAAGTGCGAAGGTCTCAAGAAAAGAAAGAGCATGGTATATTAAGAAATTAAGAGAAGAGCAATGTGGTTACAATACAGTAAGCAGGGCTGATGGTCTAGATACAGAAAAGGGCTGGCTATTCCTTAAAGGTATCAAGGAAAATCAAAAAGCGCTCCTTGTTTTCTGGCTTTGATAAGGGGTGGATTTACTGGTATGGGGGGGGGAGAGGAATCAAGAGTTTGTTTTGTTCACATCAAATTTGAGTTACGATGTTCAACTAGGTCAGAGTGACTGCTTAGTGATATGCATGTGACTTCAACTGAAAACCCCAGGAGGTTTCTGGACAAAATTTGAAAAGATCCCTTTTGGGGTGCCTGGATGGCTCGGTCGGTTGGGCTCAGGTCATGGTCTCAGGATCCTGGGATCAAGCCCCATGTCTGGCGCCCTGCTCGGTGCTTCTCCCTCTCCCTCTGCCCCTCCCCACAACTCATGCTCACGCTCTCTTTCTCTCGTCCAAATAAATAAATAAAATATTTTTTAAAAAAAGAAAAGAAAAGATCCCTTTTTTCCTCTAAGGTCAGGAAGTTGGAAGGATCTGAGTCTTAAGGTACCTGGAACCATAATCCCAACCATCTGGAGAAAATCTATCTCAAATAAGAGACACTGTAACCAACTGAAAGAGAGAAGCAGAAATGAGAAGACAGAAACCAAACAATAATCTAACCCCCCATCCAGCTCCCCCTTAAGCCAACTCCATCTCTGACCTTCCTTACAGTTTGGTAACACACACTATTAATAAATCACTTCTTACTCAAGGGTTTCAGTCATTTGCAACCCCAGATCTGACTACAAACACACTACATGATAATTTAAATTCTATTTCCTTTACTGAGTAAATCTATTAGGAGCCAAAAAGAATTCAAGTCTAATTTATTCAGTTTTAGAGATTAAAACAGAAATGAGTTTGCAGCAAGAAAATACAAGAAGCAACAAGATTACAAAAGAACCAACATCTTCTTAATTCCCTAAGGCCCTGGACTAACTTTGGGGAGAACAGAGGAGTTAAAAAAAACAAGCAAACTCAACAGAGAAAACAACCCAATTTTCAAAATGAAAAAATATATGAACAGACAACTCACCAAAGAAGATATAAATAAGCACATCTGAAAAGATGCTAAACATGACTAATCATTAGGGAAATGCAAATTAAATCATAATTAAATACCACTATATACCTGTTAGAATAACTTTTAGAAATGACAATACCAAGTGCTAGTAAGGATGCAGAGCAAATGAAACTCTCATATGTTGCTGGTAAGAATGCAAAACAATATAGCCACTATGAAAACAGTCTGGCACTTTCTTATAAAATTAAATACACCCTTACCATATATAACTCAGCAATCCCCCTCCTGGTCATCATTTGCTGAGTGTTTACCCAAGCAAAATGAAAACCTACTGTAGTAGGCTGAATAATGGCCCTCAAAGATAGCAGCTCCTAATCCTTAGAACATGTAAATGTCAATTTATTTGGAAAAAGGTGCCTGCAGATGTAATTAAATTAAGGATCTTGAGATTAGAGATCAGGCTGTATTATCAGGTGGGCCCTAAATGCCATCACAGTATCCTTCTAGGAGACAGACAAAGGGAGGTTTGACACACAGACACAGCAGAGAAGGCATTACGGGAAAATGGAGGCAGAGACTGACATGATGCAGCAACAAGTCAAGGGATACCAAGAGCCACCAGGAGCTGGAAGAGCCTCTGAAGGCACATGCCCCTGCCAACACCTTGATTCCAGCCAGGAGTACTGATTTCGGACTTCTGGCCTCCAACAGTGTGAGAGGTTTATAAATGTCTGTTATTTTAAGGCACCTAGGTTGACACTTTATTATAGCAGTCACAAGAAACTAACACATTACCTTCACACAAAAACCTGTATATGAATGTTTATGGCAGCCTTATTCATAATTGCCAAAAACTGAAATCAACCCAAATATCCCTCAACAGAGGAACAGATAAACTCTGGTTTGTTCATACAATGGAATAGTACTCAGCTACAAAAAGAACAAAATATTGATACATACGACAAGGATGAATCTCAAATGCGTTACACTAAATGAAAGAAACCAGACTCCAAAGGCTATTTATATAATTTCATTTATATGATAGTCTGGAAAATGCTATAGGAACTACAGGAACAACAGTGGCTTAACAGTTTACCAGCTTGGCGGGGGCAGGAGGTGGATTTGACTACAAAAGGTTAGCATGAAGGAAGGTTTTGGGAAGAGATAATGGAATTTTTCTGTATCTTACCTGTGGTGGTTATACAACCCTATGCACTTGTCAAAACTCATTATATTATACATCAAAAAGAATACATCACTGGGGTGCCTGGCTGGCTCAGTCAGTAGAGTATGCAGCTCTTGATCTTGGGCTTGTGAGTCTGAGCCCCGAGTTGGGTGTAGAGATTACTTAAATAAACAAACTCAAATAAGAAGAAGAAGAAGAAGAAGAAGAAGAAGAAGAAGAAGAAGAAGAAGAAGAAGAAAAGAAGAAGAAGAAGAAGACATCACTGTACGTAAACTTATAAATAAATGTAGCATTATAAAGCGAAGTAAATTGCCATTTACTGGGTTTTTTAAATTTTTTTATAGACTTTATCCATTCATGAGAGAGAGAGAGAGAGAGCACAGAGGGAGAGTGAAAGGGAGAAGCACACTCCCTGCAGAGCAGAGAGCTGGACACAGGGCTCCATCCCAGAACCCTGAGATCATGAGCTGAGCCGGAGGCAGATGCTTAACTACCTGACCCACCCAGGCACCCCATTAACTGTTTTTTCAAATGCTCATATACACATGCATAATCACTCTTTCATTCAATAAACATTTAAACAACAGATATGTGATCCTTTATTCCTATTTTAACCAAGGGTGCTAGTCCTTTTGTGACTTTCTTTCAAAATTGTCCTTGATATTGATTTATGAACCCTATTTCATCTAGACAGGTGGGAGGGGAGATAGCTGGATATTAATGATGGCCTTCCCAATCTCCTCACACACTTACCCCTCCCAGACCAGGTAAACTTTGAAACAACACTAATCCACGCATAAGTGACATTCTGAACAATTTAATAACTGCCCAGCATTTCTGTCGACATGCCCTAGAAACAAGACTGCCTTGGAACACTAGACTGAATTCCCAGAAGGGCTCCATTTTCTTCCCTCAGTCTTTCCCTTTCTGCTTCCCCACAATTTCAGTCACTAAAAACGCACAGAACAAAATGACCAAAAATCTCTTCTTCCCATTCTACGATCCAATTTTAGTCAAAAGTCTGTTTGTAAATCAATTGTTTACAACTTGGAACAAAGTGTCCCATTTTAATGATGTTCTACAAACTGGTTAAGCCCCCAAAAATCAATGAAGTACAATGTTACTGAAATAGATCTCTAACTACTTTTCAAGACACAAAGGACATCCAAATTAAAATTCTAGATGACAGAAACATGTTCCTTCTCTGACCCTATCCCCTAAAATATATGTGGGGGGCGGAAGGGAGGAGCAGTTATTCCTAGGTATCAGGAATCTGTTCATTACACCATGACAAAATAGACCTATGATCTGTGAAGCATTTTTAACTATATACTCGTACCTTATATGTATTAGTTCATTTAATCATTACAAAAATCCTATACTATCAATTTGTTTTACAGATAATAAAAAATTAGGGCTTAGAGAAGATAGTTTGCCCACTAAGATATCACAGAAGAGGGAATATCACTCATCACTGATGTGAAAAAAAAGCACATAAAAAATAATGGGCTAGAGATTCAGGACCTACACCTAGAGAGCTGTACGACCCCAAAAGGTTGATGTCATTTTCTAGTCTCAACGAAACCTGTAAAATAAGTGAGCTGGATTACATGTTTCAATTATAAAGTTCTATCACTTATAAAGACCACCACAGAGAAGTAGCTTTTTCCCCTGGAAACAACCAAGAAGGTGCCTGTAAGTCAGAGGCTGGCAAACTGTTTCTGTAGCAGGTCAAAAGGAAATGTTTTACGTTTTGCAGACCACGTCAGGTCCCTATCAGCTAGAGCATATTACCTACTTTTTTAAATAATCCTTTAAAAATATAAAACTGGCTGAAGGTCCATATAAAAATAGGTCTCAGGCAAGATCTGGCCCCCAGGCTGGGTCAAGCTTGCTGACCCCTGCTCTAAATCAATTGTTTTGAGATTTTAAATTGGGAAACAGAGAAGAGTGACAGATGAGGGGAGGAACATTTGGGTAGACTCCTTTATGGGTAACAGAAGTTGGACATCGATGTCACTGACTAGATGTGTATTTGAGTACAGCCTATGTTTTTCTTCTCTCCCGTGCAATCACTTCCCAACATCACTTTTCTTCCTGGCTATCTTAAGTATCCATTTGGCCTGAGTAGAAACAATATCATCCTGAAGAGTACTTAGAGACACTGAACTTCCTCCTTTGCTTCCAAATTTATTGCCCAATAACCTATTTCTTGTTAAGAAGCAGTAAATAAATGTGGTGATAAGCATGCTATAAATACATTAGTAGAGAGTAAGTACAGGGATTATCAGTTCACCTAGATTGATGCATTTCATAAATACTCACTGAATACTATGTGCCAGCCACTAAGATAAACAAGCCATTCAAATATTTACTTTGGAGATACCTGTCCTCCCCCCCAGCTCTTTGCATACATATCATTTTATCCAAGAGACCTCTCTGCTCAGCACACACTATTTTTTCCAATGCACATACCTCATAAAATACTGTATCTTCTATTTGTTTGGTTTTTTTTTCTTTTTTTTTTTTTACTGTCTACATACACAAAGGAATGTAAACTACATATAATGTGGGATTTTAGGTTTTGTTCACAGGTATATTCTAAGAGTTGAGGACAGCACCTGCTACATAAGAGGTACTCAATAGATATCAACTGCCTGGGGGGAAAGTGTTCCAAGTAGAAGGAACAGCAAATGCAAAATGCCCTGAGGCAGGGATGTTCCTACGAATCAGTCTTGCTGGTGGATAGCAGAGGAGAGACACAATAGTAGGAGGTAAAACCAGGAAGTACACATACATGGGAAGGAAAGGGTTTGGGGAGGATTTGGTACTATCTAGAGGGGAAGTCAGAAAACTCCAACCTATAGGACAAGTCCAACCTATCACCTGTTTTTTTTTTTTATCTGAAAGAGACAGAGAGAGATCACAAGCAGGGGGAGGGGTAGAGGGAGAAGCAGACTCCCCGCTGAGCAGGGAGCCCGATGCAGGACTCAAGAGCGGGACCCTGAGATCATGACCTGAGCCTAAGGCAGGTGTTTAACCAACTGAGCCACCCAGGCACCCTACCGCCTGTTTTTGTAAATAAAGTTTTATTGGAATACAGCCATGTCAATTTGTTTTCATATTGCTGTATCTGCTTTCACACAACAACAGAGTTGTGTTGTTGCAACAGAGAAACTATAGAAAAAGTTTTCCAATCCATGACCTAGAGCTTTGCAGGCCATTATAAATAGTCTTTTTACTTTTCACACCCACCCTCAACAAGACAGCAAACCGTTAAATGGTTTTGAGCAGCAGTGACAAGATCTGGCTCCTCTGGCTATACAGATGTAGGGGGACGCAGACAAGAGCAAGGAGATAATTAGAAGGCAATAGCAATAGTTTAGTCAAGAAGTTTAAACCAGACAGTAGCAGTACAGGCTATGAGAAGTGAATGGATTCTGCATTTCTTCTATAGCAGGGTTTGGCCAACTTTTTCTGCAAAGGGTCAGGCAGTAAATATTTTAGGCTTTACAGGTCATAAAGCCTCTGTTGCAACTACTCAACTATGCTGTAAAGCATGAAAGAAGCCATGAACAAGTGTGGCTGTGCTCCAATAAAACTTTACATGGATACTGAAATTTGAATTACACATAATTTTCACATATATGAAATATTCTTCTTTTGATTTATTTTTAATCATTTAAAAATGTAAAAAAAATACTGAGCTCACAGGTGGTACCAAAAAAGGTGGGGACCAGATTTGGCTGGGAGCCATAAATTACCAGGGGAAGAGCCATAAGGATTTGCTACTGGACTGCACGTAATGTGCAAAAAAAAAAAAAAAAAAAAAAAAACAGAGAGAGAGAGATGTCGGATATGCTAATATAGTCTCTTTGCTATAGTTAGTTTTCCTACGAAACTGTTCCATATAAAATATTGGACCATTACTGGGTAATCAGCTAATACAGACTATTCACAATCACCTATACCCAGGCTATAGGTATCCAGGGCGAAACCCCATAGAAAAATCAATTGAAGGCAATATACCAGTAAAAAGAACCACATTTTTGGTTTGAGATTTAGAGGCTATGCTCATTCTTAAAACACACACAGAAAAAGTCTCAAGCTACCAGTTTTCTAAGAAATACAAAGTTAAATCAACAAATATACCTCAAATCCATAGCATAATCAGTTTTTGTCTTTCTTTGGGTGGGGGCAGAAATCACAGCAATAAGACAAGGACAGATGAGAGGACAAGAGAAGCAAAGAAAGTAAGAAAGAAGAAAAGGATAAAATGAGACAGAGGACAAAAGATGAGCAAAAGCAATCTATCAATCTATCTATATACATTTAAAAAAAAGAAATCCACAGATGTTATTCAATTAGGATAAGCAATCTCACACACAAGGGAGATGGAAACTGAAGGGGAAGCTGGAACAGTGTGTGATCCAATAATATACTTTGGTACGTTCAGTGATTCACTTTTAGTTACCATTTCAGGATTAGGATAGACTACAGGTTTAGGTCTCTTTAATTAGCTGAGGAATCACTGTTCATAATTCTTCCACTACTTCTCATCCTTAAGCCTTGAGATTGTATTTCAAATGGTTTAACCACTGCATGAGCAAACACATTAATATATACACATAATATAACAGAGTAAGGCTAGAAAACGTAGAGTCAAAGTTAGAGGTGCTCCACCAATGTCATCCACAGAGATACCACCAAAACCTTTTGATGTATCACTTACATATATATCAAAACCTACAAATAATCTATCCAATGACGTCAGGGTCATGGCCTTGTGTCTCTGCTGTACTAAGGAGAATCCTGACTCTCAAGCTGGCAGCCTGTGTACTGCCTAAGCAGGACTGTAATCCACAGCCCCTGTGTGCTGGGGGAAAGCAGACCTGGAAAGCAAGGAGGACAGATGAATCAAGAAGCAACTACACAAACAACTTTCCAGATACCACAATAGCATTTAATGGCCAATTACAGATGATTAACAATGAAAGACATATAGGAGTCACTCTGTAAGTGAACATAAAGCCCTTCTTGACTTAAATTCAGACACAGAATACTGTCACTCATAAAACAGTATCTGCCTGTGAGCAATATAAAGACAAACACTTTATCTTCAAGGTGCTTATAAATTAGTACATCTAGAAAGCTTTCAATGCCAATTCACAACTTCCTATACAGTTTTATAGACACTTTCGATCCCTAGAATATGTATGATCCTACTTTCTCAGCAGGAAAAAAAAGGTAATAAAAAGGCTGACCAAAACAGTGCTCACAGGCATTTTACTTGGTTTGTAAGTTTTTCTTAAAAGAAAAAAAAAGAGGGCATTTTAATTTAATCATACTTTGTTTTAAACATCCTGTCCCTTCCAATGCCATGAACAATTGAGATATCTGTTCCTATTCCAAAAATCAGCCAACAAGCCTGATGTTCAAACAGGAATTAAAAAATAGCAAAGGGGTGCCTGGGTGGCTCAGTCGGTTGAGCATCTCACTCTTGATTTCAGCTCAGGTCATGATCTCAGTCATGAGATCAAGTCCGGACTCCAAGCTCAGTCTGCTTGTCCCTCTCCCTCTGTTCCTCCCCCACTGGCTCACTCTCTTTCTCTCTTAAATAAATAAATAAATAAATAAATAAATAAATAAATAAATAAATAAAATCTTTAATTTTTAAAAAATAGCAAATAAGTTTGCTCATGGATATACAAAGTCAGACCCTAAAGACAGGCTTTTCCAATTGAAACACACTGGCTCTTTTTTTCCTCTTAAAGTTAACCCCCACAGATATTTTACTGCAAATGCAGAAAAGCACAAAGACCATAACTGCCATTGACAACCAAAAGGTTAAGTTCTGTAAGAATATTAGAGCCCCAGAAAAAGCATAATACCAGTGCTTCCAAAACAGGTCCAAAGATATAAGAGATGAAAGGAAGGGATGAGGGTCTTCCCTTCTACAAATAAATTCAGTTAGCAAAATTAAAAAGGCACAGGGCTGGGGATTCCACAGTTCTTTTAATATGCTTATGCGAACTATGAATATGCACTGTTTCCTTAATTTACTGTGACAGGGATTCCTCTGTTCTTTGAACGCATATTCAGGAACTGGTGCATCAAGGAAGCAATTTATGAAACAACTCCCTCCTACTTACTGTTTTAAAATTAGTATTAGAAGTGAGTGATAAAAATTAATATCAAGGATCATTAGTCAAAGATTAAACCTTTTCCTTTAAACAAATATACACACATGGTATATTTTAACAATCCTTTTTACATATGCATACCCTTCAACTGAAAACAACAGCATGAATACACAAAACGCTTTTAACATTTCTATAAACATAACACAAGAGATTGCGAGATTAATGGTTACAAATACAATTTTAAAGTATAACATCCATAAAATAAGAGTCAAAGAAAACTGCAATATGATAATATACTATTTGTAAAAAGAGGAGTATGGTGAAATAGGAGATATACAAGTAGATAGCTCTACTAAGAAGTTGAGGGTAGGGAGACAAAAAAATTTTCTCCAAGAGTAGCATTAAAAGGTCAAAAATTTTGGCCTTCAAAAATTTTTTTGTTAGTGTAAACATCTTTTTTTATAAGTTTTTACTTAAATTTCAGTTAGTTAACATTCAGTATAGCATTAGTTTGAGGTGTACGGTACAGTAATTTAATACTTCCACACACAAGCCTTCACATTTTTAAAGACAGTAAATACAATGATTTAATGAGCAAACACAGTTGTTTAAAATATATTTTGTATGTAACTAAGCCATCCAAATGACTTTGGATCTCTGGGATATGCAAAAAAATATTAGCATTGCTTATGCTTTCATTTTCTTTTTTTTCTTTTTTTTTAAGATTTTATTTTTTTGAGGGGCGCCTGGGTAGCACAGCCATTAAGCGTCTGCCTTCGGCTCAGGGCGTGATCCCGGCGTTATGTGATTGAGCCCCACATCAGGCTCCTCTGCTATGAGCCTGCTTCTTCCTCTCCCACTCCCCCTGCTTGTGTTCCCTCTCTCTCACTGGCTGTCTCTATCTCTGTCAAATAAATAAATAAAATCTTAAAAAAAAAAAAAAAGATTTTATTTTTTTGAGAGAGCAAGAGCGACCACGTGAGCAGGAGGAAAGAGCAGAGGGAGAGGGAGAAGCAGGCTCCCAGCTAAGCAGGGAGCCCAACCTGGGGCTTGATCCCAAGACCCTGAGATCATGACCTGAGCCAAAGGCAGACGGACACTTAACCAACTGAGCCACCCAGGAGCCCCTATGCTTTCATTTTCCCCCAGTTTTTTTCCCCCAAACTTTTATTACTTCAATTTTTAAAGTAAACTTATTGAAATTGCTCTTAGACATTTTTATCATACATCAATCTTGTGCATACAAAGAAGAAAAATGTAAGCAAAATTAAGTAAGTATCCTCAAACCTTCTCTTAATTCAGAGTTCATCTCTTCTGAATCACTTTCTATTCAAAATTGTCAGTGCTCACGGGGTGCCTGGGTGGCTCAGTCGTTAAGCATCTGCCTTCGGCTCAGGGTGTGTGGGATCGAGCCCCACATCAGACTCCTCTGCTGGAAGCCTGCTTCTTCCTCTCCTACCCCCCCTGCTTGTGTTCCCCCTCTCGCTGGCTGTCTCTCTGTCAAGTAAATAAATAAAATCTTAAAAAAAAAAATTGTCAGTGCTCATTTTTTGTTGTTGTTTTTTCACTTGTTTTTAGTGTGTCATTCTTTGAACCACCTAGGGGTATCAGTGATGCAGTAATTCTTAAAGACTATTTCCTCCTGGTCTCCAGAATTTTCTTCCAAGTTACTGACCCTATTCTGCAAGTCTGGATGCTCACAACTTCCTGATGTACCAGAAGGTGACCACAGAAGGTTTTCTGATAAACCGGGACTCATATTCCTTACTCATATGACCCTAAAATGGTTTGCAGATCCCCACATTTTTATGTCTGTCTTCAACAGACAGCAGTTTAAAATACTCTTCATTAAAAAGATAACAGCACTGTTTGGATACTTGATAGAGACTACTTATTAGTGATATGTGTGCATACGCTCGTGTGTATACGTGTGTAATAAAAAAGGGGTCTGTTGTGAAAATAAGCTGTCAGCCTTACTGTTGACTCATCTGAGAACAGGTTATCTCTTTATCTCCATTGTCTGTCACAAAGTAAACACTCCACAAATTCAAAGGTTTATTGAATAAACCCCCACATTCTTCAGTCAGCTTGATAGTGCTGAGATAGAAGTTCCGGCATTTCATTCATTTGTTCAATGAATATTTCAAACTAAGAACCAGGCCCCTTGACAGACACTGAGAAATAAGTAAAAAGCAGCCCTTGCCTTTAATGCCAGTAGGAGACGCAGATAAATAGACTATTATAGTACAGAGGGAAAAAAATGTCATAGCATCAGCATGTCTAACATGCCATGAGAATATGTTTGTTACATTCATAAAGAAAGTCATCTCACCAAGCCAGTAATGGTAGTGGAGGCTTAAAAGATGAGCATCAGCTATTTTTTTGTTTGGAGGACAGTCTAAAAGAATGACAGTCCAAGCAGAGATACATACATATAAAAACCGAAAAGCAAGAGTGTGGTGCCTATAAGGAACTGCAATATGTTGGAAGGCAGAGGGTTAAGAAGTGTGGCAACAGATGACAATGCATAACGGCATGGAGCCTGAACTTCATCCAGAAGGCAACAGAAATCCATGAGACCTGATGATTCTAAACAAAGGAACGACATGATATTTTAGAGAGAGTAATGAGATAAAAGTATAGAGGTAAGCTCCAGAAGTCAAGACTGGAATCTGCTAGATAATCTAAGCTCCATAAGGACAGACATTTTTATCCATTTGGTTCACTGCTAAATCCCCAGCACTTACAACAGTACCTACCACATGTCAGGTATCATTAAATATTTACTGGATGAATGAAGGGAAACCAGCTTAAAGACAACTGCAGTAGCCGAAAAAAGAACTGAACTAAATAAGGCAATGGGAGACAGACATAGGTGTCATGACTAAACCTGCTAAACCATTACTTTTTATATATATATATATATATATATATATATATATATATATATATATATATATATTTTATTTTTTAAGTAATCTCTACACTCACCATGGTCCTCGAACCTACAACCCTGACATCGAGAGCTGCATGCTCTACCAAACGAGCCAGCCAGGCGCCCCTACTTTATATATGTATATAGTGTGTGAGTAGTGAATGTCACCTTTTCCTTGTACTAATGCAGCTCAAAGAGACTAACAATATTTTAAATTCTAAGCTCTGTAAAAAAACCAAGTTAGTTTACTAAAGAGCTACAATAATGTCACAGAAAACTGTTCTTGGTAGCAATCTTTTTTTTTTTTTTAAAGATTTTATTTATTTATTTAACAGAGATAGCCAGCGAGAGAGGGAACACAAGCAGGGGGAGTGGGAGAGGAAGAAGCAGGCTCACAGCAGAGGAGCCTGATGTGGGGCTCGATCCCATAATGCCGGGATCACGCCCTGAGCCGAAGGCAGGCGCTTAACCGCTGTGCCACCCAGGCGCCCCTCTTGGTAGCAATCTTAAATCAAAATTACTTACTTTACAGTCAGGACTATAGTTACTCTCCATTTCTGTTGAGGTCAGAAAATTACTTGAGTCTACATTTACCAAGGGGTTACTATATACCAGTGCTGTACTAGGTCCAATCAGATACAGTGTTTCTTATCATGTCCTAAAGTGTGTGCAGTATCATGATCCCATGAAGATATGGAGGGGCAAAGAATTAAATACGTTGCCTAGGACCACACAACTAATTAAGTAGTGAAACCAGAAAACAAACTCCAGATCCCAAATTCTATTTACTACCCTAAATGATGGTAACTGATTTGAGTGTGGAAGGATGTCAGTCCTTCTTCTAGTTCTGTATTATACATTTTTCAATACTGACCAGAAAAAGCAATTTACAGAAATGCTTCACTGCATAGTTATATTGAGATCCCCTAATCCCCTCTACCTGTCACAGCTCCTTTCCCCATACAGTAAAAAGAGAAAATAGACATTTGTGCTGCTCTTTAGGAGTATGAACTAAAATTCTCGAGAAAGGGCTGCCTGGGTGGCAAGTCAGCTAAGTGTCTGCCTTCAGCTCAGGTCATGATCCTAGGGTCCTGGGACTGAGTCCCACATCGGGCTCCTTGCTCAGCGGGGAGCCTGCTTTTCCCTCTGCAGGCAGCTCCCCCTGCTTGTGCTCTCTGACAAATAAATAAATAAAACCTTTAAAAATATATTAAATTAAATTCTCAAGCAATAGCTCTTTTTTTTTTTTAAGATTTTATTTATTTATTTGACAGAGAGAGACAGCCAGTGAGAGAGGGAACACAAGCAGGGGGAGTGGGAGAGGAAGAAGCAGGCTCCCAGCGGAGGAGCCCCCTGATGTGGGGCTCCATCCCAGAACGCCAGGATCACGCCCTGAGCCGAAGGCAGATGATTAACGACTGAGCCACCCAGGAGCCCCTCACGCAATAGCTCTTTACCTTTTTTCCCAGTGATACACGTGACAAATGACAATCACATGTACGATATAGTCCCCCGGTACACAGGCATACCTCGTTTTATTGGGCTTTTGCTTTGTGTGCTTTGCAGATACCGCGTTTTCTACAAATTGAAAATTTGTGGCAACCCTGCATTAAGCAAGTCTATTGGTGCCATTTTTCCAACAGTATCTGCTCACTTCATTTGTGTGTGTCACATTTTGGTAATTCTCATAATTTTTCAAGCTTTTTCATTATTATTCTATTTATTATGATGATCTGTGATCAGTGATTATGGCTCAAGCTCAGATGACAGCATTTTTTACCAATAAACTATTTTTAAATTAAGATAGGTACTTTTTTTTTTAGATAGAATACAATCGCATACTTAACACACCATCTTTTATAAACATAACTTTTATATGCACTGGGAAACCAAAAAATTCATCTGATCCATTTTATTGCAATATCTGCTTTATTGCAATGGTCTGCAACTGAACCCACAATATCTCCAAGGTACGCCTGTATAAACAACTCATGCTCCCAGACAGCAAATCTGAACGCAAATAAATCAGTGATGTTATTATAGAGATAACCATCTTAATTTTTCAATTAAATAATTTCTTACTTTAAATTATTTTCAACATGTCTCACAACTGAATGCAAAACACTGCTATTCTAGAGCAGGGGTAGGCAAACCATGGCCTACAGACCAAATCCAGCCCACCACTTGTTAGGTAAGTAAAGTCTATTGAAACACACACTCGTTTGTTTACAAATTGCCTATAGTTGATCCTCACAGAGTTGAGAAGCGAGATCAGAGGCTATACGGCCCTCAGAGCCTAAAATATTTACCCTCTGGCACTTTACAGAAAACATTTGCCAACATCTATCTTAGTGTGACAAGCAATTCAATCAAAGCTCCACTACATTGGGAACTTGCATGTCAATACATCAGACAAATCAGTTTCTTTATTTCTTAAAAAAACAGTTTTTGTACTTAGATTCTCAGAGCTCCCTGGATTTAGGCATCACCACTTCATATAATTTACTGCTATTTCCTTGGCTCCCTTAACTGAGAGCAGAGTATGTATCTAGCATCCCTCTTATATATAATCCCAGTACCTAGCATAGCACCTGGGAAATAGTTATTCTGTGGAAATCTGCTGAGTGCATGCCTGAAAATAAGCATATGATTTAAGACAATCAGTCAACAGTAAAAGAGATTCAATCCTACAGAAACTTGTTACTCAAAGTGTATTCTGTTCAGCAGAGAATACTCAGGAGCTTGGTAGAAATGCAAAATCTCAGGCCTCACCAAAGACCTAAAACTGTATTTCAACAAGATTCCCAGATGAAAATTTGAGGAACAGTACTATACAAGGGGATACTTAATTATATTAAAGTTGTGCGTCTGATTCCCAATATGAGCCAGGCCACTTTGCATGGGGAAAAACAACAACTCCAAGGATAAAGCCTTACTCCTGAGCCTCAAGATACAAAAGAAAGACCTATTTGACAACTTCGACAAAGGGAGTACTTTCTTGTTTTTTTATCAGGGGGAGGGGGGAGAAACACTGTTATTAAAAAATAGGACCAAATGTGGGGACTGTTCAAATATTTTGCCTATTCCAAAGGAATATGACCAGAGAATGTCCATCTTAATTTAAGTGGATTATAAAGTATATAAAAAACACTTTTTAAACTACCTACATGTCTGTTTTTATGTCCTGTTAAAATTTATACACATTCATAAAAACTTCAAATACTTTTCAAAATGTGATGACAATATTTTGTGGGTTAATAAATTGATCTGTTTTGTTGTTTCATTGGAGAAAAGAGAGGGAAGTCAGCACTACTTCCTGCTGTTTATTTTTGAAAGCAAAGGCTAAAAAACCATTGCAGCTATGACCTGCTTGGGCTAAAAATAATCTTCAAAAAGGTTGATACTTGATGAATTTGGCAATTTCGGTACTATTACTAACCCTTTTACAGAAAAGGAAACTGACACTCATGGAAGATGAAGTAATTTAAAGATCAGACAACAAGTGATGAGGCTGAGATCTGTGGCTCTTAAATATTACATAAGCCCCAAACTAATCAGAATTAGTTTTGTAATTATTCACAAAGAACTTTAATTTTAGATTTTTTTTATTATTTATTTGAGAGAGAGAGAGAGAGAGAAAGAGAGTGAGAATGATTGGTGGGGAGAGGGAGAAGCAGACTCCCCGCTGAGCAGGGGGCCCCACACGGGGCTTAATCCAAGGACCATGAGATCATGACCTGAGCCAATCGATGACAGACGCTTAACCAACTGAGCCACCCAGGCACCCCTCACAAAGAACTTTAAACTACTGCACCGACTTACCAGAATTCCAGTTTATCTCAACTTTGAATTTACAGGGTTTTTTTCTTTTGACTAGCACTAGCCTGTACATTCTAGCACATATATTTTAGCTCTACAACCCTGGGCAAATCACTTGACCTCTATGAGCCTTTAGTTCATCTATAAAATAGACAACCTTCCTTAAGGGGTTATTGTGACCTAAATACCTAGCACATAATATTTATTCAAAATTATGTAAGTTTTCAAATACAAGTGCTACATAACATCCATTTTAAAAGACTGACAAGCAAGAACATACTAAATCATCTACTGAATAGGGTTTCCCCACCATCGTACAAAAGCACAAACTTAAGATTGAGGGGTGGGTGAAGGGTCATTCTGCAGGATAGAAATAGGCCACTACAAGAAAGAGGTCATTATAGGCTTACAAGGGAGACCTAGCTATTTCTCAAGTGACATCATAACAGTTAAAAAGAAACTCAACAAATTTCTGACTACCTCTAAGAATTGTATGCTTTAAGTAATCAGGCTTAACAGAGACTAGTAGTAGAATACAGATCAGAGGCTGCCTCTGGACACGAGGACAGAAGAACAAACTCCAATGAGAATTAAAAAATTGAGTCAAAAATGGATAATGATTTTTCATTTATCAGACTGCCAAAGATCAAAGTTTGATAACACTGTGTTGCAAAGGGTGTAGGCAAAAAATACACTGCTGGTAATCTCTATGGAGAGAAATTTAGAAATACCAAAATTACAAAGGCATACACATTCTTTGACCCAATTATTCTACTTCTAGGAACTTACAAATCTAAAATAATGCACAAAGGAGGTTATTGAGTGGAGAAAAAAAACAAGTGGGGAAAAAAGCAAGGCAAGGTGCTGAACAGTATGTGAAGGTTTGCTATCAACTGTGGGGGGAAATGCATATATAAAAGTGATTGCTTATATACACAGAGAATCTGTCTGGTAGGCAGAAACCAAACGCACTGGATGCCTCCTAGGAGGGGAAATGATTAGCTTGGAAACAGGAGTTAGAAGAATACTTTTAATGGCACTCTTCTGTACTTTTTGAATTTTATGTACTAATGAATACATTATTATTTATTGGGCAAACACAATTTCTTAAGGTTTTAAAAGTATTTTATGGATAACAGAGAACAAATATTACCTTGAAGGAAGTAGCAAACGGTACTTTTTAGCTGAGGTATCAAACATTTGCTGAAAACATCTGAAACTCTATCTCTCCTTTTAATCTACAGAGACTATAAATTTTGAGAAGATAAATGGTTTAGCCTCTAAGTTTAAAGAGAGTTAATAATAGCTTTAAAAAAATCAACCTGATTTCTATCATTTCCCCTTCCAGTTTAAACCTGACACTTTCAATTCAACAAACACTTTCTGAGCATCTTACAAAGTGTCAGGACCTGGATACAAAGATATGACCCAATAAATGGTTGAACGGATGTACATAATAAATAGTAAAGGACACCACTTTTTTTTAATGCCTGTCATTTTCATGAACAAGAGGCAGCCTAACGTGGCAGAAGGAGTACTGGACTTGAAAGAGACCATGACTGTAATTCCATTTAATGCCTTAACCAATCACGTAATTCTGCATACATAAAACCTGGCAATCATAACAGCTGGACTGCCTACCTTACTACAAAAGTGTTAGAGCAAAAGAAGATATATGTGAAAGCAAAATTCTTTATGATCTGTGAAACACTTCAGAAACATAATTATTACCACCCAAATGAAGTTTTAGAGAAAAATATTTCTTTTTCTTTCTCTAGCTTTCTTTGCTGAAGTTAAGAGTTCTCTGTTTAACAGAAGTTATCAGAAACAAAACTCTGTAATTTTATTATTCTTTCACACTTAATAGATAACAAAGTCAACCGACTTGTAAAGCATTCAAAGAAAGTAAAGGTAAGTTTTTACTGAAGTACCATATGTAGGGACACCTGGGTGGCTCAGTCGGTTAAGCAGCTACCTTCAGCTCCGGTGATGATCCCAGGTTCCTGGGATCAAGCACCACATTAAGTTCCCTGCTTCTCCCTCTGCCTGCCACTCCCCTCTGCTTGTGTGCACTTTCTGACAAATAAATAAAATCTTTAAAAAAGAAAAGAGAAAGAAAGTTACACATGTAAAATCCAAACAGAAAAGCAGATATTCAAGTGCCAACTCAAAGCTGGTGCTTATGTTAACCAAGGCCTTGGGGATACTCTTAAAATGGAGGGTTAATGAGAGCAACAGGAAGCCTAGGATGGCAGCAATAAGGGCAAAAAGGGCCAATACAGAGAGGGGCTACAAAAGTACCAACAACTGTGGTTGTAAAAGCTGGCAGATTGTCAGCTTTCTTAATGATATGCTTTGTCAACGCTCTAAGTTTGAAGCTGCTTTTTTAAAAATCTTGGCCTATTCTTATGCAATAAGAGGAAAGCATTTACCTCTGTACCACGGATGTATACTCACCCTGCATGAATACTTCAGATAAAACCAATCCTATCTTCTACCATTGAAAGGCAAGCAAACAAATACACACACTCAAATGTACCCTGCTGCCTTGGAGGTTACCCTATCACACCTTACCTTCAGTTCAAAGAAAGCATATCAAGAATAAAAGCTGGGGGCGCCTGGGTGGCTCAGTCGTTAAGCGTCTGCCTTCGGCTCAGGGCATGATCCCAGCGTTCTGGGATCGAGCCCCACGTCAGGCTCATCCTCTGGGAGCCTGCTTCTTCCTCTCCCACTCCCCCTGCTTGTGTTCCCCCTCTCACTGGCTGTTTCTATCTCTGTCAAATAAATAAATAAAATCTTTAAAAAAAAAAAAAAAAAAGAATAAAAGCTGATGGGGCACTAGGGTACCTCAGCCAGTTAAGTGTTTGCCTTCAGGTCAGGTCATGATCCCAGGGTCCTAGGACAGAGCCTCAAATTGGGCTCCCTGCTCAGCGGGGAGCCTGCTTCTCCCTATCCTCTGCCCCTCCCCCCTGCTCATGTGCTCGCTCTCTCTCTCTCACTCGCCCTCTCTCTCCCCCCCTCAAATAAACAAAATCTTATTTTGGGTGGCTCAGTCGGTTAAGCGTCTGCCTTCGGCTCACGTCATAATCCCAGAGTCCTGGGATGGAGGCTCCCTGCTCAGCAGGGTGTCTGCTTCTCCCTCTCCTTCTGCCCCTCCCCCCGCTTGTGCACTCTAATAAACAAAATCTTTCAAAAAAAAAAAAGCTGCTAACAAAATGCAGAAACATATAAAATGCTAACTAATGTTTGCTGGGGAGGATAGTGACTCCAAAACCAAGATCTACAAGTCAGACGTGTGATTTGGTTCTTTATTCTTTGGTTACTCAATTAAACATTTATTATGGGCCTACAATGTTTTGCTTCTAGGCCTTTGTACGTGCTGTTCCCTCTGCAGGAACCACTCTCTTTCCCACCCCACCCATTTGCTTCCCCACCTCACTAACCTCTCACATGTGACTTCCTCTAAGAAGACTTCCCTAACTTTCCCCACCCCCTCCTCTGTGTTTCTATAGCACTAGGTTTTACCCCATCAGAGCCCTTACCGCTGTGTGTGTTAATTACAAAGACTGTATCTCCTTTACTCAGGACTTAATCACTGTGCTGGCACCTGAAAATGTTCCATAAATACTTGCAAAGCATACCAGACACTGTGCCAGATAGACAGGGATACAAAGATGAAAAACAAGATCCTAAATTCACTGTCTAGTAGGAGGCAGGCTAAAGCAACAATACAATGTAAAATGGGCTATGAAGGAGGCATGTACAGGATATCAGGGGCATGAAGAGAGCTCTCTAAGTCAACCTGGAAGCAGGATGAGTAATAATGAAGAAGAAAGAGAGGATATGCCTAAACTAAGCCTGCAAGGTTAAATAAGAGCTAATCGGTGAAGAAAAGAAAAGATAATCATTCCAGATAGGAGAAAAACAGGAGCTAGAGAAACAAGGTGGATCTGAGGAACCACAAATTGTTTGGATTGTGCAGTGAGTCTCAAACCTCAGCATGCATCAGAATCACCTGGAGGGCTTATTAACATACAAGTTGCTGGACCCCACCCCCAGTTTGTGATTCAGTAGGCCTGGAATATGGCCCAAGAATTTGCATTTCAAACAATTTCAGGTGACCCTACTGCTACTTCTTGTCCCTAAGGCAACACTTTAAAAACCACTAGTATAATGGTACACAGAGGGCATATGAAGTAGCAGTAGACAACTTTGGAGCAATATGATGGGGTAAAGGTGATTAAAAGTTATATACATTATGCCAAAGAACTGGCACTGAAGGATTTTAAGCAGAGGAGTAAGTTTAACTTTAGAAAGATGGTAATAATAGCTGACATTTATAGAGCACTGGATTTTATGTATTCTACAGAATACACCGTCCAGTAATTATTAGCCATATATGGCTATTTCAATTAAATTACAATTAAATTAAATTCTTCATCAACCAGCCACATTTCAAGAGCTCAATAGCCACATAAGGCCACTGGCTACTGTATAGAGCACAGATATAGAACATTCATTCCATCATCACACAAAGCACAATTAGACAACACTGATGTATTAACTCATTAAATCTTTGAAACTTCATTTTGAGATAGACCCTGTATTATCTCCATTTTATAGAAAGAAACGTGGCTAAGAAAGATTAAGCAAATTACCCAAGGTCATAAAGCAAGTGGTGCCTACATGGGATGCAAACCCAGATGGTCTGGTTCTTGAGCCTATGTTCCTAATCACTTCTTAATAGGATCATTCTTGGCAATAATATGAACTGGATGGAGATGATATTAAGGAAGGCACACCAGTGAGGACACTACTAAGTTAAATCAGGAGAGAAATGACAAGGACCTGCACTAAGAGTAGCAGCTGGAATGGAGAATTTAATTAAAAGAGATGTTAAATAAGTAGAAAAGATTGGGAATGGACTAGAACTGAATCCAAAAGAAGTGCAAGTGAAGTGTAGAATATAACACCAAAGTTTCTTTTAGGAATCAGAGTCAATGGCAATGTCTCGTACCACAACAAGAAATCAAAAAAGCAACTTAGAAGGTGATGAATTCCATCTGGGTGATCATGAATTTGAAGTGACTAAGACAAGACACTACACTGTGGGATATACAAGCCCAGAGCTCAAAAGAGAGATCTGGATTATGAATTTAGTCATTAGTACAGTGGAGGTTAAGTCTAGAGATAACTCAGAAGGTTGAAACAAAAAGAAGCAAGCAAAGAACAGGATCTTAGGGGGGCACCTGGGTGACTTAGTCAGTTGAGCATCCGACTCTTGGTTTCAGCTCAGGTCATGAACTGGGGGTGATGGGCTCAAGCCCCACATGGGGCTCCGCACTCAGTTCCTAGTCTACTTGAGAATTTCTCTTTCTCCCTCTCCCTCCCCCTGCAAGTGCACGCGCTCTCTCTCTCTCCCTCAAATAACCTAAAAAAAAAAAAAAAAAAAAAAAAATTGCCCTCTGCCCCTCCCCCTTCTCTCTCTCTCCCTCTCGAAAAAGCAAAACAAAACAAAACAAAGCAAAACAAAAAAAACCAGGATCCTAGGAAATCCGACATACAAGATTCAGGCAAAAGATAAAAAGCCAGTAAACTGAAAATGAATTACCAGAAAGATGGAGAACAGGGAAGACACCTAGCAAAGAATTATCCCAAAGGTCAAGGGAGGAGAGAATGGTCAACAAGCATAAATGCTACTGAAAAGTCAGGTAACATAAAGACTGAAAACTGTACACAAGAACTGTTTCAAATGGTGCTCTAGGACCAAAGGGCAGATTGCAACAGATGTGGACTGAATACAGACTTTTTTCAAGAAGTTTCAAAATGAAGGAAAGGACATAGGGTGTAGATGTACAGAAGGATCTCGAACAGTGTTTTTGTTTTTATTCTAACTTGATGGGAGAGACTTCCCCACGTTAAGAGGCAAAGAGTGGAAAGACTGGGAACATTACTGATGGGACAAGGCCCCTGAGACAGGAGAGAACATAGAGAGATGAGCTCTAGACAAGACACTTCTTTCATAATCTCTGAAAAAGTAGCAAAGGGGGTAAAAATAAGTACAGACATAATTAGGTTAGTGTAGGAGGGGTATAAACTGAATGAGCTCATATGGCTAGAGAGATTCTATTCTGTGAAGCAGAATATGGGAGTGTCTGCTGACAATGAGAAAAGCGAAAGGGCTGGAGAAAATACTGAACTGCTGCAGAGAGAACAGATGAAAGACATAGACATACGTCCCAAAGCAGAACTGATTAGAGGCCACAAATTTGTAAGTGGCATCCCACCACAAGGTTTGTGCAATTTTCTTCAAAATGACAAACAGTCCCATATATAGGAGCAGGGAGAGAAAAACTGTTGGCTTAATGTCAAGGTTGGGGTTTGCCAATTAGAGGAGTAAAGCGAGTAACTGAGGTGATAAACCATAAGGCCAAGCAATTAGAAGAAAAACATTATAGTGGTGGGAGGGGGGCACCCATCAAACTCACACATGGAACCTTCTCCAAAATACATACCATATGAGACCCTGATGAGAGAGCAGGTGTAGGAGGAGAGAAAGGTGGAAGATTAGGGCAGTTAAGGTCAGAAGTAAGAGAAAACAAAATTTAGGTTTCCATGAGTACATTGTCCTGGGTTCAATCAAAGTATGTTCCTGGGAGAGGATGTGAAGTATGTTGTCTCATGTTATTTGTCTGACCTGCAATGATTAGATAAAAAGTAGCTGCTTCTGTCCCCTGACACACTCAGCCAGTTCTGTTAGAGTAGTGGTTCTCAATCCTGGCTATACATTCGATACACATGGAGACTTCAAAACAAAAAAACAAACAAATTAAAATATGGGACCCCTAGATCTGCTAGAGTCTAATTTAAGTGGTTTGGTATTTATTTTGAGGCTCCTTGGGTTGTTCTAAAGTGGATATAGTGTCAAGAACCACTGCTTTAGAAAGAACAGGGCTTTAGATTTATGTTATGAATTTAAAGAAAAATTGGCATGACAAGAAATGAAATAACTGAAACAGGAAAATGGTGAAAGAGCATCTAAATCCTAAATCAGATATTTAAAGATGTCCTCAATAGAAAAGTTGGAAAACCATCTTAAAACACAGCATCACACTTAACACACATGCACAAAAAATGTAATAATGTTTCTAAGGGTTCTGTTACAGGTTCTAGAAAACTTAGGAGTTAAATGCTTCACTGTAGCCAATGAAGAAAAAAGAAAAACCTGCAGTCTACAAAGCAGAAAGAATTGAAAACCAACACTTAGCAGCTCTCCAGGTCAACTACAGTTCACAATTCCCTGGAGGAAAAAGCAGCCTATAATATAAGCATGATAACCCCCTCCCTTCCCCCCACACACAAGGAATCTACCTCTTCTGCACAAAAGGTAAAAAAAGGCAAAGGAATCAGCTGTCTTCTCTCACACAAAGATTTTAAGTTTTTCAGCTGCCAGATTTTCTTTCTACATCATTTACCAATAATCTTAAAACCACCCAATTATTTTATAAATAGCTGTCCCCAATCTTAACCTTTATTTGCCATTATTCTAATGTATTTGCTAAATTTTACCACAAAGTAAAAGTAATGCAGAGATGAACTGTCACAATGACCAAAAAAGACAAACATAATCTGTTCTCTGCTGCCTTCTCTTAAGGTTTACTATTACAAATCACCCAGAACCAAGACTATATATACACGTAACAATCAGCGGTAGACCCTACATTCCTATCTCCCCATACCTGATGCCTTTGATAAGAATTACTTCATTATTTATAGAAAGTCTGGTACCTTTCTATCTCAGTCCTAAATTTTTTAAGTTCTAACCAATTATCCAAGTCCCTCAGAGGTCTATGTTGTAGATTTTCTGAAACTCAGTCTTAACTGTAAGCAGACCTTTTATTTTCCTTCAAAATTCAAGGAGTACTTTCCCCTCCAGCATTAAGGTAGCTCAGTATGTTCATACTTCTAATATTTAGCTAAAAAAATAAGACAACTAACTCCTCTAACTTGAGCCATAAGAAAACAGTCTTTTCCAAACAAAAAGTTGTTTCAACTTTCAAGAATGTATAGCTATCTTCAAACACAGAAACAAGCTGATTTACATATTTGTGGTTATAAAAACCACCAAAATTCTCTAGACCAGGGTTTATTCTATGGTTTTCATTAAGCAATACATTATTTTATACTCGTTGCTCTCTAATATTTTAAAGCAGTACTACAGCTTAATGAAAAAAAACAAAGAACTGAGAAGTGTCTGACCACTTTCTCCCAAATTAACTTGCTGTGTGGCACTGCACAAGACACTTAAATCTCTTGCGCCCTCAATTTCTCTATCTGTGAAATAAGATTAGAAACACTGTTATACAAGACTGCTACTTGCTCAAAATTCTGTAAAATGCAGAGAAGTCTATTCTCTTTTTCAAAGAATTTCTCCATACTTTGTAAGCATAATATAATCCAACTATAAATATACCTTACTCAACACCACAGCCAAAGTTATTTTTCCTTAGCAGGTCTTTTTTTTTTTTTTAATTGCTGGCAGTTAAAAACTATTCTGACCCAGAATGGTATTCTGCAAATCTAAATGCTACACCACTATAATCCCCATGCTTAATTTCAACCCTTAACCAAATAGTGCCATACTACAAACTGTTTCTTCACCTGTTCCCTAATGAAGTTGAAAGTAATTCTTTGGACTTCAATTTACAGAGTTATGTACAGTGCTGATGAAAGCCATCTGTTGGAACTTTGACTTTCCTGTCAAAGGAAAACACCAGAAGAAACAGCCTAGATTTTCCTGGGAACCAGCTGCAGCTGAATGAGTCCTAATCCTACTCCAGCTGGGAAAAGCAGAAGGGTGAAGTCGCTACAGGTCTAATTCATCTGCTGCAGATCCTTTGCGAACTGACTCCACCCATGAGTAGCCAACTGGTAAACAACTTCACCAGAGGAGGCTCTTAATAATTCCTATACGTAACATTCGTTTCTTTAAAAATGTTTAAAACAGAACACCAAAACATTCATTATTGTAATTTTAACACTTCCCAGTTCACTAAAAACAAACAAAAAACTTCTTAATTCTATTTTAACCAAACAACATGGCAACCAGATTCAGTCCTCTTACATAGCTAAGATCCAAGTCAGTGTAGAAAATATACTTTCTCCAATATTCTACATAGGAAGAGAAAAAGTCCTATTATCTATCTGCTTTCATAGAATTAAAGGTAAGTGTAATGTAAAAAGTACTGGCCCATGTGTCAGGATGAACTAAATAAAAAACAGGCAGCATGGGGCGCCTGGGTGGCACAGCGGTTAAGCGTCTGCCTCCGGCTCAGGGCGTGATCCTGGTGTTATGGGATCGAGCCCCACATCAGGCTCCTCCGCTATGAGCCTGCTTCTTCCTCTCCCACTCCCCCTGCTTGTGTTCCCTCTCTTGCTGGCTGTCTCTCTGTCAAATAAATAAATAAAATTAAAAAAAAAAAAAACAGGCAGCATGGATAAGATAATGCATTTTGCATACATTCATTTTCTATTGGCATTTTATGAGAAGCCATAATGAAAACCTGTATTATTAAATGTTATTAAATAGCTATTATATAAATATACTACACCTATAAAATTTAACAATGTAAAATTCTCTGAGACTTCAATAAGAAAACATGTTAAAGCACTCAGAACACTACTCAACGCACTGTTAGCCCTTAACAAATGTTAGCTATTAATAGGTTTCTATAAGCAACTGCTTACATTCCCTTGGCCTACTGATACAGGGCAAAGAAAGGTCAAGATGGTTAGATCCTCTAGATCCCTACTCCCGAAGCAATTTATAGTACCTGACATCTTCATTAATTTCTTCCCTTTTATTTCATCAATTTATTAAAAGTTAGTCCTAGAAAGAGTAAAGTGCTACTGTCAAAAGTATAAGGAAAATGTCTAGGTTGTGTGCATTGGCTGGGTATAGAAGTTTTGATTAGCAATGGCTAAACCAAAGGTTGCTTTCATAGCTCAAATTTTCTTTCAGGGTGTGTCGTGGGCTGAAAATTAACCAAAACACATACAGTTCATAGACTAACTAGAAGACCAAATATTGCCTGTACAGTTGATTGTCTTGCATTACAAATATATCTCTGCCTTAGTTATTTTTAAAATTCTGGGTTTTTTTTTATAAGAATAAGTCCACTGAGACAAAGACAATTCCTAACCACATTTATATTTAATCTACCTCAATAACTTGTTAGTAACAAATTTTTATTTCTAGCCAGCTTCTCCTCAGGGCCCACAACATTTAGAGTCACCAAAAAATTGATGTAGCATCAATTTTACTATAAAGGCCACTTCCAAATACCTAAATCAAAGCTTTATTATTAACTCTGTAACTTGAAAACATATTTCCATTCAAATTCACATCTCTACACCAAAGCCCCACTTATGCTGTGAATTTAAAATGTCAAATTCCAGTAACAAAAATAATTTGGATTCTACTACAAGTTTACTGTATCGAGACAGAACTTATTTTAAACTTTGCACAGTGGCAGTATCGTAGCCAATGAGGTTTATCCGAGGCGCAATTATTGCTAATTGAGATAGAACTTATTTTAAAAGGCTATAAATTTATCACTTCATCTTTCTCCTCCAGGTTACCCAGCTGGGTAATAACCTAAACAATAACATTAGTCTCTACCTTTCCATCTGTAATGCTTCAGCAAATTATAATTCTGTTCCACAACAATACTCGACAGAGTAACACTTTAATGATGTGGCTGATTATAGCAAGAGTACAGTTTTCTGGACTAGCGATATGTAACATAAACTAGATATACGCAAGTACATTTTTCTGTGTTAAAACGAACCCAGAAGTTTGAAATCAAGGTGAAAATTATTCCTGAAAAGGGTCCTTCCAAGACTCAGTGTCTCAAGACACAGACCATCACAATTTCAAATAATACAGCCTCACCCAAGAAACATCTCATTATTTCTCAGGGATTCACAACATTCAATTGTTATGAACAACAATGACTGTAAAAAACTAAAAGTTATATTTTATAAACTAAAAAAGAATCCCAAAAATATTTATTTCACATCTCTCCACCTTAATCCTCAACAAGACCTAAATCCTAAATTCATTATTGTGGTAGGCATCTAAATGTTTGCTGAATGAATATGAATAAATGAAACAAATGAACAAATTACCTTACAGTAAAATCTGTATTTCAAAAGGAAAGAAATTTGCAAGGGACCAATTGTTATTTAAGCCAGTTTCACATTATCACCATCACCTATATGCCACAATTCGTCAAGGAAAAGCAACATTTTGAATTCCCAAATGAAAGAACTCTAGTAGAGCATGCAACAAATCCCAGACTGCAAATCAGAAAACTTCAGTAACGGATAAAATGAAAATCAATAAGCACGGTCATTATCTTCATGAAAAAAAAATAAAACAAAATGTCATGTAGACAAAACTATTTTTTTATGGACCTCAGGTACACATAACTAAATTTTTCATAATCTCTGGTTTCTGATTCATTCTTATCACTGGTTCAATGCGAGTTTTAAAATCCAGTCTATGGTAGAGAAAAAGAGACACGAACAGTGAAGGCGTGGAAGTTGAAGGAAATGTGTCCTTTCATAATTAGAGATGTGCTATGAAGTTAACACCGAGAACATTCACAATTGTGAACCTGATTGCAGGTGACAGGCATTATATGTAACAACTCCCAAGAGGCAGTAGGTATAGCTGTTAACAAAGACTGGAGCCAGACTGCCCAAGTTCAAATCCTAGCTTTGCTAACCTAACCCTAACTCTGTGACTTGGAGAAATTACTAAACCTCTTTTATGCCTCAGTTTCTTCACCTGTAAGGTAACACTACCTACTTCATTGAGTTGTGTGAGAATTAAATAAGTTAATGTATGTATAGCTTTAAAGTAGTGCTTCACACATAGTAAACACATCAAGTCAAACAAATTCACCCTAAACTACCACAACCCTAAAGCTAGCTCAGAAATTTCCCTTACAACTTGGATAAAACTTTTAAATCATAGTATCCCACGGATTTCCCTCCCTATCAATGTGAAAACACACTTAAGTTCAAGTGTGTTCACAAAACTCTTAAAAATACAGTATTTCTACACAGCTGATTCCACCAAAAGTAGCAAAAACCACTCAGTTGCTGAAAATCTAACAGAGTTCTACAGTTCCTTCCAAAGGTTGATATCCCAAAGAAATAAGAGTTGAAATTGATATAGAAAGAAAATAAAGAGGAACTCGAAATAATGCCTGGCCCACAATAGGTGCTCAATAACCATTTGCTGAATTAAGGCCTAAAAGCAAAACTACTCTGGCCTACACTTTCCTTTCTCCATCACTGTCGAATACACTCTAATTTTTTTGAGAATACCTAGGTTCATAACAGCAAACCAATCAATATTAAAAAGAGTAAAGAAAGTAGATAAAATACAATATAATGAGCAAACATATAATCTGTTCAGAGAAGGAACAATTCCTCACTGTATTATGATTTCGAATGTGAGCTTTTCCTATCTTTGGGGGAAGCACTGAGGAAAATCACTACTGAAAATAAGACTAAAAATACATAACAGCTCAATAACCCTAAATTCATAGATATCACAAAATTAGTTTTCAATTCAGACCAGTACACAGATATAGAAGTCCCAATTCAATGAAACTCAATCTTCCTAAATGTATACTCCAAATTTAGTTACTTTGGTTAATAACACTATATATCACAGTTATGTAGCCAAAAAGATATTTCTAACAAAAGTAAACCAGCAAATATCTACTGGATTAAACTTTTTTTTAATGTAGAGGTCTCAGCTCAGCTGCAAAGTAAGAACTGTTGAATTAGGGGCGCCTGGGTGGCTCAGTCGTTAAGCGTCTGCCTTCGGCTCAGGGCGTGATCCCGGCGTTATGGGATCGAGCCCCACATCAGGCTCTTCCGCTGGGAGCCTGCTTACTCCCCCTGCTTGTGTTCCCTCTCTCACTGGCTGTCTCTATCTCTGTCAAATAAATAAATAAAATCTTTAAAAAAAAAAAAAAGCACCCAGGTGTTCTAACAAGAATTTATAATACTCAATTCACAGATATAACACTGAATTCATTGTAAACTATAAATTATTTCCTGTTTCCATGTAGTTAATCTGTAGATCATTTGGTAACAATTTCAGGAATCAATCATTATACTTCTCTTAACTTCAGCCATATGTGATCAAGAAACAGTTCTTACAATAAGAGTTCTACAGCACTGAACTACAGAATAAAGCATTTTAGTTCCTTGTCCACCTTGAATTTTTAATACCACACTTTTAATAAATGCTCAAATGACAAAGAACCATTCTATCAGAATCATTTCAAGGGTAATAACAGTAAGATAATGTTTCTATTTCAAAGTTCACAGGGAAAATTGAACCCTAAAATAGATCTCTAAAAACTTCATCTAAGAAAAATATTGTTAATTTTCAATTGCTATTTAAACAAAAATCTATAGGTGGGTTATTCACTGCAATAAGTTTAGACTGAATCTTAAATATTTTTAAATACATTCAATGTTAACTTTACAATCTTCTCATCCTAGAAGTAGCTTCCATGATCTCAGGCAAAATAAAGATTATCTTACTATTGTACACTCAAGTGTGCATCAGTACTACCACTCTCCCCAGAACTACAATTCAGAACACTTGAAATAAATTTACAGCTAAGACACACGTCAATGTAAAAAACTGCTACTAACAAAATTCTCCTCATCCCCCAATACCTATTTAAGGGCCAAATTTTGCTGTTTCTTACTGTACTTTCAACTGTGCAAAACAAAAGCATGAAACACAGAGCACAGTAAGGTATACCACTGTGTATCAAAACTCGCAACTCCACAGAACTTTAGAAATATAGGATACTTTATTCCTGACCCATGTAGTTACACCTGTCATAAACACCACTTAGGACTTTATCCTATGCAAAGAATACATGACAGAAAGTCAGAATACAACAGAAATAAGAACTGATAAATTTGCTAAGCTACTACTATGGGTCAGGAGAATCAGTCTCACTCCTGTCTAATGATAATGTTGAACAAAAAGAAAAAAAAGGAAAAAAAGAGAGGTTCTCAGAGTCACCTGCTTATTTCAAATCCAAGCCTCCAACATTTAGCAGTGCTCATCAACTTCCATCAGTAAGATACAAGAACTTACAAAACAGCCTTAAAGTTGAATGCTACTTTTAAATTCTTATCTAAATATATTCTTTCAGGTACATCAACACACTTGAAACTCAGGCGTCAAATATTTCAAAGTATAAGGACAACTGGTATCTACTGAATTCTAAAAACTCACCAATAAAAAACCAGTGATCATTCAAGTCCCCAAACACAAAACCTGAATATAATTTCTATGTAACTTCTTAGAAATGTGACTTTGCAGCATGCTATACCATCACCTCTATGAACACTGATGCATATGCCACTCTTACCTTATCCTTTTCATGTGGAAGGAGTGACACTGGAGGTAAAGACGAAAGAGACTCACAACTCTCTTTCCCATCCACACTGGTTGCTTTAGTGTTGAGCCGATAAAGAGGTCCATCTTTAAGGAGTCTGCCGTGGCCAACGGCTCGTTTAATAGCCAATCGTAACTGCTGGTGAAAGCCAGAGGCAGCACTGCCTCCAAATAATGCAGACACATCCTTCTGACCTTTCAAAAAACGTTCAATGCTTTTCAAAGTTGAGCCACTGGATTCTGCCAAGCCCTCAACCGCCCGCTTGATCAGTTTATTCCAATCTACATTTTGTTTATTATCCAATTTTCCATGGTTTCGAGGTTTAGGAAGTGCTATTCGCCCAGGATTATCAGGATCTTTATAGGAATTGAGTCCTTTATTGGAGACTTTTAAAATTGTTCCATCTTTAACACTCAACTCCAATTGTTCTAAAACAGTTTTGCGATCCAAGCCATGGGATGAAGACACTGCATTGCATATCCTTTCTTCTGAAGGACGCTGTTTTTGCTTCTTCACTTTTTTGATGGCCTCCAAAATCCACTCCGTATACAGCGGGTTAGCGAGTTTTACCATGGTGAAGGATTCTGTATATCCATAGAGTCGTTATCCCTTATCCTGATGCTGAGTAAGTTTTACACCATGGAAAACAACATTCTCGGAGGCTGGGAACCAGTTAACCATAGCATACAAGTTTTCTGGCCTGAGTCCTTTCTCCTTTCACAAAACAGAGTGCCTCCTCACTTTTACTTTAAAAACCAAAACAACCTGTTATTTGAAATGTCTTTAAATTTCCCAGTAAACTTCTCAATAGCACCACACATGGGTCTCTTCATAAAGTTGTAAGAACTCAAGAACATCTCCTTCCCAGCAGGAAAATGTGCATCTTATGCCTGAAAAACAAACAAGGTCAGTTTTCTATCAAGTCCCATTTTGTAAATAAGCTATAACTGAGACATCCTAGTCTTTAAAGATAATGTTTTGGCTACCTTTTAAAAATATGCACAAGTTGACATTTTATGTATGGCTAATATTTTTAAAAATTAAACACTAGCAAGTGTTTACTGAGCATCTGCAGAGTTTTAACAAGTTTCTATCAACAGTCCAAAAACAATTATGTATGTAAACCATTGGGGTAAAGAAAAAAGGAAAGCTGAATAATTAGGATACAATGAGGAAATAAGATGAGATATACTATGAATGACCTTAGGCTACTACTAAGCAGAGGGGTGCTGACTATTCTGTACTCCACAATCTCTGCTCACCAGTCTATGAACTGAAACTCTTCCTTGACATCTTTCCCCAAGAACCTATTCAGCACTTCAACAAGTATCTGGATTAGCAGAAAGAATCCTGCAATGAAACTAAGAGTGAATCTTTCATCTTTCAAAATTACAGACATTTAAACTGCATAAAAACAGTCAATAAGCAAAAAACCATAGAGAAAATTTTAAGTATTTTATATATTAAAAGAAACAAAAAATACAATTTACACAGATCAAGTTCGTATTTTAAGTACATTACTGTAAACATTCCAAATGGAAAAATAATACTGAAAATCAAGTGAGAAACGTCCTTAAAGAATTTTAAAATCCAAATTCCTTCAAATTTTAAGAATTACATGCTGATAGTGTCCCCTAAACCAAACTAAAATACTAATATTCAATATACTGGAGAGAGAAACAACTGTCAAAATGTTCATAACCAAGCTACAGATAGAGAAACTAGAAGTGAGAAAGGCCCAGAATCGCTGGGTTCAAAAATGCACACACTACACATCAAATGTACTATATTGCCTGTTGGCAGGTTTAGAGAGATCTCATAGATTCAAGATTGCTGACCTGAAATGTACATTAATGAGTAAAACAAGCACATAAATACATTCCCTCTCCAGGATCAAAGTCAATATGCTTCTTTCAAACAAAAGAATCTGGCAGATACAGATCTTTTTGAAAATCACCAAAACAATGAATTCTGAATCAAATTAACTTCTTCGCTTCCAAAAAATAAATATAACATGTTTTTTTTTAGAACGTGTGCTCTTATTCTGAGGAGCATTTACATTACAACATACACAATGACAGAAAAATGGCTCCCGCAGCAATTACTAAGACATTAAAATCAAAAGGAAAACTAACAGATATCAAGAAAGCTACAGTCCTATTAACTCTAATAGGAAAGAAAAGGCTGAAGTAAACACTCAAACCTGAGCCAAGATCTATTTTTAAATTAGCTAACTAAAAAGAAGCCCCCCTGAGAGAGCTATGCTTCATTTTGGTGACAGTCTCGAGAGGATAGAAATCATAGTATTCTTACTCCAAGAACGTTCATTATATAGATATTAACGCTAAACTAAATGAGAGGCTACAATCTTGAGTTTAAGAATCTGGGAACGTCCTAATTGATTATGCTCGCAGGTAAACGAATGAATGACAGCTACTCATTGTCTCTCTCGCCAAGGTTTTCACCAGTCTCCAGGTCTTCCAAAAGAAAAGCGCCTGCAGACTTGAACTTAAACTCTCTGGAAAGTACACCAGCGGCTAGAGAGAAAGTACAACTTGCTTCCGACAGTCCTTCCCCGGTCTCCATTCCCCACCCCCAAACACATCTTCGCGCTCTCTTTTTAAAGAGCGAGAAACTTTAAAAACTTGAAACTGCACAACCCTGCAGCTTGCCAACGGGCAGCTTCGCCGCTCCCATTAGATGGAAACCGAACCCGAGGACTAAGTTAACAATGAAATCACGTGAAAGAGTTAAGAGCAATGTATCTCCCGTTCCCGGCTCCTCCAAATCCTAAACTCCACAGAGGTCGGTTCAAAGGAGGCGTTTGGGGCATGCAGGCTGCCCAAGGAACCTGACAGGTCCCGCAGCTCCCGTCCAAACCGGCCGAAGGTTGACAGGCAGCCCGCCGCCTCCCCTCCCAGCACAGGGGCTGACAGCCCGACAGACACAACACCACACGTGCTGCCTCCTCCGCACCACAACACCCGCCAGCCTGTCACCCCCACTTGCCGCCTCAGCCCCGCTCGGATCTCCGCGCACCCGGCCGGAGCCGGAGAGCTAGCGCCCGGGAGCGCGGGCAGAAGAGGCCGCGCCCGGCCTGGGACGGCGAGCGGCCGGGCGCAGGTGGGGCCGGGGCGGTGGGCGCGCCCCCGAGGGAGAGCGGGCTCGCCGGCACAGCCCAGCCCGAGGCTCCGCGGCCTGGGCCGCTCGCCGCCCGCCCACCCGCCGGTTTCCCGGGGCTGGGCCCGGCGGGCGGGCGGCGGAGGCGTTGGGCCCGCGAGAGCCTGGCCGGCGGGCGGCTCACGGGCCGCGGGGCGGGGGGAGCCGGGCGCCGGCCGGGCGCGAGGGGGCGGCCTCGGCGCCCCAGCCCGAGGCCTGGCGCAGAGCAGCGGGAGGCGGCGCAGGCCGCGACGGGGCCTGCAGCGGCCCGCCGACCCCGCGAGGCGGCGGAGCGGGCCCCGGAGCGGCTCAGCCTCGGGCTTGACGGCCAGGGGCGATCGCCGGTGGCTCCTCGGCTACTTACCGGGGGGGAAGAGAGCCGGGATCCCGGGTCCCCGGGCCGGACCGCGGAGATGCCCCAAACTGACACGGCCGCCATCTTGGAGACAGTGAGCTCCGGCCGGGGGGAGGGGAGGCGAGGCGGCGGAACAGCCGCGGGGGGAGGGGAAGCGTCGCGAGGGAACGGCTGCCTGGGGGAGGGAGCGGGAACAGCCTGGGAGGGAGGCGAGGGGGAGGGAGAAGGGGAGGCAAGTAGGGGGGCGGGCGAGAAGCGGGAAGAGCTTAGCCGAGAGCCGGGAAAGGCCGGAGGGCGGGGCGGGACAGGGGGGAAGAGCCGGCCGGGCAGGTCACGTGGGGCCGGTACAAAAGGCCAAAGCCAAAGTGGGAGGAGGACCTGATGGGCCTGGAGGCCAACAACTGGGGGTTCCTTCTCGTCTTTCTCACGCTGTTAGGTCAGGCGGATAGCGGGAAAAGGAGATGGTGTATCCCCATTACACAGCTGGGGAAACTGAGGACAGGCGCATGGGTGGGGTGGCTTCAGTATGGCACGGAAATCCGGTGGCCAGAGGATCTGAACTCCTGATGTCTGTTTACAGTTAGCAGATCCTCCCTCCCCACTTCTGTGCCCTCACCCCACTTCCACAGTGACTCTCCCGGAACCGAGGTGGAGAGCTGGGGGAGTAGGGAGGGGACAAAAGGCGGGAGGAAGTTGCCTCCCTTTATCATTCCCTTTATGCTCTCACTAGCACCCCACACATCTCACCCTACTGTAGGAAAAAGAGTAGGTGCAATGAGGAGGGGAGAAAGGATGGAAACTTACACAGCCATATCAAGCCCTTTCACCACAATGATTTCATCCTCCCCACAACAGAAAATCTTGTTGGACCTTACCAAACCATTTTTATAGGAAACAGGACTTGCACAAGGTCACACAGCTCTTTTGTGGCACACATCTGAGTTTGAAGCCTTGATCTCTTTTGTTCCACTGCCTGTCTGCTACCCATGCCCTATGCAGAATTGTTTTTTTCTGAATTGATAGCTGAGCCACGAATTGGCACTTCTCATGGCCTGTCTTCTACTGGTGACATGTATGTTTCTTTGTCTTGTCTCTCATCTAGTTTAAGCTCCTTGAGGCAGAGTTTGAGTCATACTTTTTTTTCCCCCTGCAGTAAGGAAACGAAAAGACATATTAAATGCTTAATAATTTTTGTGGAAGTATTTTCCTGCTACTGGACTTTTAACTGCTTTGTACCCCCCCCCAATGTAGACTGTTGTCCCCAACACCTCATTTTATCTCAGCTTTACCTTTTAAAGACCACCCCTTCACTCACTGCCTTAACTTTGATTTGTATTTTCTTTCTGAACTTTTGTAATATTGACCATTTGCCCTATTCCTTTGGCACTTGATGTGTTGCTCTTGTATACATTTTATGAATATATTCCCAGACATATGCTCTTTGGGAATGCCTCTGCATCTCTGCATCTTGTTGTACAAGCAGTACAGACTCAAAAAAAAAAAAAAGTTCCTAGTGAGTGAACATTTCTTCAGCCTCTAAGAAATAGATGGAATTTTTACCCCAACACCGGCCCTGCCTCATTTATCTTTTTAGCTTTTTTCTATTCTAATCCTTAGCCTTATTGTTCTATACCACAGACCATCTAGATCATTCAGTAATAACATAAGAATTTGTATCTTCAGATGATGGTCCAGCCAACTCCATATCCTAGTTACTGACACTGATAACATAAGTGTGGTGTGGTGGGATTTACTGAATCACTCTTCATCACTTACTTCCAAGCCACATCCCCAAATGAGAAATTTGGGAATACAAAGTAATCTCTTAGAAAGGATATTTTCCATCCTATATGAATCAGACAGATGCAGTCTTAGGTAAAATGGGAGCTATTTGTAATGGAAATACATCCAAAAGAAAACAAAATGCGGTGGGAGAGTGGGGATTCTCTTAGAAGAATAAAATCAGGTTTTTATTTCCCAAAGAGGACAGATGAAGTTGTATTCATAGAAAATGTGTTCTTCATGTGAGACTAGTAGGTGGTCTTCACAAGAAAAATAATACAGAGATGAGTTTTGTTTGCTTTTTGATAATTTGGAAGAAAACTAACCATAGCCATTCCTGTGAAAAGAACAAGCTGGAGTTTAAGCACATAGTAGCAAGAATTTAAAACAATTTGCAACAACAAAGCACAGCTTAGCTTTTCAAACAACTTCCTAGAGAGTCTTTGCTTTACATTTGCATAATTTAATGGCACATTCAAGACGTCTTTTCAAAGTAAAAGGTTTGCAACAAAGATCAAAGCCCTCATCTTTTGCATGTTAAAAAGCAATCCCTAGCACTGAAAGGACAGCTTTTCTTGGTTGAAATTTTAGTCAGAATTCAGCTCTGGAGGACTGACAGCTGAAAGTTACTTACCCCTTCCACATTTTGCTCTAGGAAACCCTGACTTTTCAGTTATATTTGTTAACTACATTTTATGCAGAGTTCAGCTAAGCTGAAAATAGAAAGGCTGTTGTATCCTTGTTTCAACAGGAAAAGTTTTAGTCCATTTACATTTAATATAATTACTGCTGTATTTGGATTTATACATGCCATCTTACTATTTATTTCTTTTTGCCCACTTATTCATATCCCTTATTCTGTTCTTTATTGCCTTCTTTTGAATTAAAATATTTTCATTATGCCATTAACCTCCTCTATTAGCTTATTAATTACACATTCATTTAGAAGTCTTAGAGATTACAACATGGCTGTTTGACTTATTACACTCTAATATAAATGATTACTTTTACCACTTCCCCAAGAATGCCAAAACCTTAAAATACTATGCTCCCACTTCCCCTTCCCCTTTTGTGTTTATTTGTGACATGGATTTTAATTGTGCATATATTTTAAGCCATACAAGATTTTATAATCATTTTTCTGTACAGTCAATACTCATTATATTTACCCACATATTTACCCTTTAAAGTACACCTTGTTCCAATACGCATTTGTGTGCTTCTGACTGGAATTTTTTCCTTCTGTTTGAATAATTCCTCTATTACGAGCAGGTCAACTGGTAACAAGTTCTCTCCATTTCTGTTTGCCTAAAAACTTCATTTTATGCTCAATATTTTTGCTGCGTTTAGCAATTCTTGTTAAGTAACTTCATTTCCCTCAGCATTTTAAAAATGTCCCCTAGGGCCACCTGGGTGGCTCAGTTGGTTAACTTTCTGCCTTGGGCTCAGGTCCTGATCCCAGGGTCCTGGGATCGAGCCCCGTGTGAGGCTCCCTGTTCATCAGGGAGTCTGCTTCTCCCTCTCCCTCTGCCCCTCCCCCCTACTTGTGCTACTTCTTTCTCTCAAATAAATAAATAAAATCTTAAAAAAAAAAAAAAACAGATGAGCCCTAGTTTCCCTCATTCTTTTGTCACTCTTGAAAAATTATGTATTTTTTTTCCCTAACTCCTCTTAGTATTATTTTTCTTTAGTTTTCAACAGTTTTCCTGTGATATGTCTAGATGTGGTTTTCATTGTACTTATCCCACTTGGGTTCTGGGATGGGATGAGTGCCTCTCAAGGAGTTCCTTGAATCTGTAGCTTAATATCTTTTATCTGTTTTGGAAAATTCTTGTTCACTATCTCTTCTTATTTCTCTTCTCCTTTTAGGACTTCAGTTATACATATGTCAGATTTTTTCACTCTTTACCATCTGTATTCCTGTCATCTTTTTTTGCCTCTTTGTGCATGAGCCTGTATATTTTGTACCTATCTATCTAAATCTTCTCTTCAATCTGTTTGTCGTGTTCTTATTATTGGTCATTTTATTTTTAAGTTCTAGAACTTTCATGTTTAAAAAAAAATAAAATCCAATGCATTTGGAGAAATTCTCTTTTTATTTACTTTCTCTACCTTTACCTATACTTTCTTGATATATCAATCCTAGCAATTTTAAATCTCTTTTTGATCATTGTAATAGCTAGGTCTTCTGTGGGTCTATTTCTATTGTATATTCTTTCCATTGGTTTTTGGTCATTTTGTTTTTACTCACTCTTGACCTACCTGGTAATTTTTAATAGAATGCCACGCATTAAGTATGAAAAATTACAGAGGTTCTGCATAAGATTATCTTCATTTAGGGAGGGTTCACTCTGTCCTCTACAAAGTAGTTAGAATGAGAGCTGAACACCTTAATCAATCAGAAACTGAACTAACTTGAGGTTGGGTTTTGGCAAGGCTTAATCCACCTCTTTTTTGCAGCTGTTCCTGTAGCACAGCCCTCCAGGTGTTCCAACTGAGAATCTCGTATGTTCCCTGGGGCCCTTAACCCCCATGGATACTGAAGTTTAATCTTCGTTTCCTTAGAACTGTGAGACTGCAAAAAAAACCTCCACTCTGCTTTTCAGAGGTTTTCTGTTTGGTAGCTTAGCTTTCACTCTGTTCATCTTCAGAATTTGGCAAGTGACCTGTGGGAAACTAGCAGAGTATTGGGCTCATTCACCTCTCCCTTCTCACTAAGAATCTTTACGTTTTGTCTCCCCAACCTTGGTTAACTGCCAAAATCCCTGCTGGTGTCTTTGCCTCTTAGGGCCACTTTCTTGGTTCTGTTCCAAAATTTAGACTGGTCTTATGCCCAGAATTTTCCTGAGGGACAAAGGTGCTGGAGAATATCATGTCACCTCTGGGGGTAGTTTCCCATTCTTTAATATTGTGTCTGAAGTCCTGGTTGCCTCAGTTGTTTGCTGATATCTCCAAATAGATGTATTATATCTGCTCACTTAATTGTTTTAAATTGGATCACAATGTTGGCTGTAACTACCCCATCATACTCAGAACCAGGAAAAGTTTTAAAGTTTTCTGCCCTTCCTTCTAATTAGAAGAATGTCTGAACAAGCCTTCACCTAAGGTATCAAGATATAGTTGCGAACACTGTGTGTATATCAAAATCACCTGAGTACTTTTTAATAAGTAAAGATTCCAGGATTCTACACCAAACCTACTAAATCTGAGTTTCTGAGAGAGATATGAATTTGGCTCTGTATTTTTAAAAACTCTCCAGGTAAAACTTCTATTCTAACCATGATTGAGTAATGGGGACTGGATTTGTCCTCCCCTCATAAACAACTAGAAAACCTGGCAAAATGTATGAAACAATGGTTTTAAGACACTAGACAATAGACAGTATAAGAGAGTAATCACTGGGGTGCCTGGGTGGCTCAGTCAGTTAAGCATCCAACTCTTGATTTTGACACAGGTCATGATTTCAGGGCTGTGGGGTTGATTATTGGGCTCCATGCTCAGCATGAGTCTGCTTGAGATTCTCTCTCCCTCTCCCTCTGCCCCTCCCCCTGCTTGTGCATGCACACTGATGCTCTCTCTCTCAAATAAGTAAATAAATAAAATCTTGGGGGAAAAAAAAAAAGACAGGGGCACCTGGGTGGCTTAGTCAGTTAAGTGTCTCGCTTTGGCTCAGGTATGCTCTCAGGGTCCTGAGATCTAGCCCTGCTTCTGGCTCTGCACTCAGCAGTGAGTCTGCTTCTCCCTCTCCCTCTACCTCTACAAACCCCCTCTCCTCATGCTCTCTCTCTCTCAATAAATAAATAAAATCTTAAAAAAGAGAAAAAAGACAGTGATCACTAAAACAAGAGAAGTGAATACGTTGAGCCATATAATTGCTCCAGCCTACTTCTTTGAGAAGGTTTCTAGGCCACAGGACAGAGAGTGAGGACCCCAGAGTTCAGCAATATTGCTGAGTTGAGGAGGCTAATGTCAGAAATAAGGGAGACCAAGACAGCTAACATTTGCAAGACAGAGAACCAGAAAGGAAAAAGATGCATGTGTACAGAACACAGTATCTACAGAGGAGCCCTTTTGATTCATGAATGAATATCGATTTGCACACTTTTGAGAAGAAACTAATTGGGGGGAAAAATCATTCAAAAAGGGTAGGTAAAACAATTCCCAGGATATCCATATGGATGGAAATAGTGCCTGTTTCCAGAAGCCAGGATAGAAAAACTTTTATTTTTTTAAAGATTTTATTTATTTATTTTATTAGAGAGAGAGAGAGCACAAGGGAGGAGAGGCAGAGGGAGAGGGAGTGAATCTTAAGCAGAACGTGATGCTGAACTGGAATTCAGAACCCTAATACCACGACCGGAGCTGAAACCAAGTCAGATGCTCAACTGACTGAGCCACCCAGGCACCCCTAGAAAAACTTTTAAACATTTAAGGCCTTAGATAGAGTTCTCAGGAGGACTTAATATTATTCCTCAGGATGAATTTATCCTATATTAGGGTTTAGAGGAGAGATTTGAAGAAATAATGGCTGCAATATTCCCAAATTGAATAAAAACTATAAACCCACAAGTTCAAGGAGTTCAAAGAACACCAAGCAGAATAAACAAAGTCATAGCCACACCAAGGCACATTTTAGTAAAATTGCCGAAAACCAATGATAAAGAGAAAAATCTTAACAGTTGCCAAGAAAAGAAAGACACATGATATATGAAACAACAAAGAATTGTACCAGATTTCTCATTAGAAACTATACAACCAAGAAGAAAATGAAAAAAAAATCTTCAGATTTCTGAAAGATAAAAAAAATCAACCTGTAATTCTTTATTCAGCGAAAATATATTTCAGAAATGGAGAAAAATAGAGACTTTTTCATACAAACAAACAAACAAAAGAAGCTAAGACAAATTTATCCCTAGCTAACCTAAACTGCCAGAAATGTTGAAATTTTATTCAGAAAGAAGAGGAAAAGACATATCCTTTATTAGATGGAAATTTGGATTTATGAAAAAGTATTAAGTGTACTGGAAATGTGTGGCTAAGTATATAAATTAATTTAAATCTCTTTATATGATTGGTTTTTAAGGCAAATTAATAACAATGTATGTAGAGTTTAAAACTTACGTAGAAGTAAAATGGATGGTACAGTTGTCTGGGGAAATAGGAATTACTATTGCAAGGTTTTACAATGTACATGCAATGGCATACTATTTGAAGGTAGACTGAGATAAGCTAAAGATGCATATTGCAAACTGTAGAGCAACCCCTAAAAGTAATAATAATAATAATAATTTAAAAACTAAGATATACATAATAGTCCAATATTGGAAATAAAGTAAAACCACAAAATTATGCAATCTAGAAGATAGAAGGAAAAGAATAGATGAGACAAATAGAAAGCAAAAGTAAAAAGTAAAAAAAAAGTAAGCTCAACGATATTAGTTATATTAGATATAAATGGTATAAATATCCAATTAAAAGGTACAGATTATTGGGACACCTGGCTGGCTCAGTAAAGTATCCAACTCTTGATCTCACGGTCATGAGTTTGAGCCCCATGTGTAGAGATTACTTAAAAAAAAAAAGGAAATTTAAAAAGTATAGATTATCAGATTGGATAAAAGCATGAGCCAAATATATAATGTCTATAAGGAATAAATTTTAAATAAAAAGACACAAGTAAGTTAGAATTAAAAGAATGGGAAAAGATACACCATGCAAACACTAATGAAAAGAATGCTGGAATTGCTATATGAATATTTAAAAAGGTATGTTTTAGAATAGGGAATATTACCAGAAATAAAAAGATATTTTAAAATTATAAAAGAGTTGATTCATCAAGAGGACATAACAATCATAAATGTACAGTTGACTCCTGAGCAACACTAGGGTTAGAGGTGCCAACCCCAACACAGTCAAAAATCCATTTATAACTTTTGGCTCTCCAAAAACTTAACTACTAATAGCCTTCTGTTGACTGGAAGACTGACTAATAACATACAGCCAATTAATACATATTATGTATATTATATGTGTTATATACTGTATTCCTACAATAAGGTAGGCTAGAAAATCATAAAGAAAATCACAAAGAAAAAATAAATTTATAATACTGTACTATATTTATTGGTGCTGTAATTTTACACGATCTGATTATGTCTATTAGTACCTACATCAATATTGTCTTGTATGATACAAAATACTGTAGATGTTATATATATTACTAACACTAGACATCAACAATAAAAAGATAATGTGAAAACAATTTCATATTTATTTACAAGGATAATGGTTCATGCATTGATAATAAAGAAGTGGCAATATGATTGCTTTATGATAGCCTACTGTAATCAATACAATTGCTTACAGTACCCTAGCTTATACATTAATGAATGAATCATTATACAATTTTTATGGCTTATAGTATTACCATCATATTTATAACACAGTATTGGGAACATTGTTACAGTTTTTAAAAACCACTCACCTGTGATGACAAGCTGATAGTTCTTCGATTACAATAGAGAGAGGTATACTGTATACTGATGTAATTCTTGGAAAGTAAAATTATAAAACAGAAAACTAACACATTATTAATTTTATACTAAATAGCACTCATGTTATGCCTACATAAGGATAGGCTATCCCCTTCCATGTAAGTCTTGCACATAATTTTTTTTTAATTAAGTTGACTCCACACCCAACTTGAGGCTTGAACCCATGACCTTGAGATCAAGAATCTCATGCTCTGCTGACTGAACCCGCCAGGCCTCCCACACCTGATGTTTTGGACCATGAATACTTAGGTGATGATGGTGATGATGACACAAAAAGGTCTCATATAGTTCTTGCTGTTATTAGATTTTCACATGAAGACACGTACACCTACACAACAGATAAGTTTATTAACTGTATGGCATGATGATTACATACTATTTATTTACTGTTTATTAAGTGAAAGTGGATCATTATAAAGACCTTCATCTTCATCATCTTTTGTTGAGTGACTGAGGAGGAGGAGGAGGATTTGGTTTTGCTGTCTCAGGGGTGGCAGAGGTGGAAGGGGTGGAGGATGTGGAAGGAGGCAGGAGAGAAAGGCATGCTCAGTGTAACTTCCAGAAATACATCATCATTTCTGACTGTTTTGCTCTTTTATTTCTCTAAAAAGTTTCTGTAAGATACCAACCCTTCTTCCACTGTTTGCTTTAGTTTCAGTGCCTGTGTCATAGAACGGTCCGTGCCATAAAAGAAGTTAAAAGCAGGCTTGAATAATCAGAATGCTTCTGCCAAATGGTCTATTGTCAATTTGTTTTCTGGCAGTGTTTCTTCTACGTCTCCTTCCTCATTGTCTGGCACTGGTTCAGAAGCACTCATCTCCATCAAGTCATCTTCTGTTAATTCTTCCGGTGTGGTGTCTATTAGCTCTTGAATTTCTCCGAGATCCGTATCTTGAAACACTTCGCCATCCCCACCCCCCACAATTTTGGCCATATCCACAATCTCTTTCATGATTTCCTTGATTGGCTCTGTTGTAAATCCTGTGAAGTCATGCACAACATCTGGACTCCGTTTTCTCCAGCAGGAACTTATTGTTTCAGGCTTAATGGCTTTCACAGCTTTTTCTGTAACAACAATGGCATCTTCAGTGGTGTAATCTTTCCAGATTTTCATGATGTTCTCTTTATCAAGGTTCTCTTCCATAGCATTGACAACCCTTTTCACAGAGTACTGTGTATAATAAGCCTTAGTGGTCTTTATGCCCCTGATCTAGAGACTGAATTAGAGATGTTGTGTTTTGGAGCAAGTAAACCACTTCTATGCCTTTGGTGTTGAATTTATTGGGATTCTGAGTGGGCAGGGGCATTGTTCAATAGCAAAAGAACCTTGAAAGGCAGCCCCCTATTGGCAAAGTACTTTCTAACCTCAGGGACAAAGCGTCAATCGAACCAATCAAGAAAAGGGGTTCTCACTGTCCAGCCCGTCTTGTACAACCAGAAGACAGGCAGCTGGTATTTATCTTTGCCCTTCAAGGCTTAAGGATTTGACATTTTTAGCCAGACCTCCTTCTGAAATATCAAACCATCCTTTGCTGGCATTAACTTCTCCAGCTTTAGATCCCTCACCTTCGTTTTGCTTTGAGTTGTCATCTTTTTCCCAAATCATTCTAGAGTCTATATGTTTACCTTTCTTATAGCAATTCTCCACCCACATAAAAGCCACATTTTCACTATAAGAGAAAAAGGCATTTTTTATAGCTGGATAGCTGGAGCAATGGCTTCATGAATTATCTTTTCTTTTTTTACAGTGGTCCTTACATTGGATTCATTTATCTCGAAATGATGAGCAATTGCAGCTGCAGACCTCAATCTACCATACGTATCAAGCAATTCAACCTTTTCTTGTAGTGTCATGACTTGTCTCTGCTTCTTGGGAGCCCTTCCAGCATCACTAAGTGGCACTTTGTATGGGTCCCATGGTGTTATTCAAAGTTTACTGTATTACACTAAGCACAGTGAAAAATACGCAAGAACCATGAGAAATCACTTTTTACTGCAATACAAAATTTACCAGAGAGACAAACTGTTCACACGGAGATGATTATCATCACCTGGTGTTTTAAGCTGATACTTGCAACACTTGAGCTCACAATAGCAACAGGAGGTGACTACAAAATTATTACAGGAGTACAGTATGTACTACAGTTAATTTTATACAGTTATGATTTCATATGGCATCTTCATGTTTGTTTACATTTTTCTCAAATGCATGGCACCATGTTTGGTCTGTAAGTGTTGGTGTGCATAAGTTTTGATGAATTTTAACTTTTTATAATTTGTATATATTTTGTTAGTAAATTATAAAATAGACTAGTATCAACCTATGCTTTATGGACTCATGACACATCTTTTTCTTAATTTTTTTGATATTTCTAAACTACACAAACCTCAAATCTCCAAAAAGTTGTCCAACATTTATTTTAAAAAATGCAAAACTCATGTATAAGTGGACCCATGCAGTTCAAACTGTGTTGTTTGAGAGTCAACAGTATATGAAGCGAATAGCAGACCTTCGAAACACTGAAGTAAAGCCAGATAGAAATGAAAAGATAGACAAATCTATGATTATAGTTAAAAATTTCAATACTCCTATATCAGTAATTGATAAAAATCAGTAGAAAGAAAATGAGTAATGATATGTAATCCTTGGAAAACATTGTTAACTAATTGAGATTTATAGAACATCATAGCCAACAACAGAAGAATTCACATTCTCTGCTAGTGCACACAAAATATTCACCAAAATTGACTATATTCTGGGTCATAAAACAAGTTTCAGTAAACCTAAGAGGATTAAAACTATACAAAGTATGATCTCTGATAAAAAGAAAATTAAACTGGATATTAATATAGAAATTTATCTTGAAAATCAGTAAATATTTGCCAATTAACCAACATATGGATCCAAGAAGAAATTACAAGAGAAATTAGAAAATGTTTTGTTGAATGAAGATGAAAAGAAACGTATCAAAATGTGTAGAGTCCAGCAAAGAAGGAAATTTAGAGCATTAAATGGTTGTATTAGAAGTGAAGAAATGGGGACTCCTGGATGGCTTAGTTGGTTAAGCATCTGCCTTCAGCTCAGGTCATGATCCCAGAGTCCTGGGATCGAGTTCCACATTGGGCTCCTTGCTTGACAGGGAGTCCGCTTCTCCCTCTGCATGCCACTCCCCGTGCTTGTGAGTGCTCTCTCTCTCTGACAAATAAATAAATAAAATCTTTTTAAAAAGAAGAAGAGAAGAAATATCTCAAATCAATTAACAAGGCATCTACATTAAGAAATTAGAAATGGAAGAGCAAATTACCCCCATTGTAAGCAGAAGGGAGGAAATAAGAAAGAGCTGCAACTGATGAAATGGAAAGCAGAAAAACAATAGAAGAAAAGTAAAACTAAGAGCTTGTTGAAAAGATTTTTAAAAAACCATTAAATTCTAAGAAAGCTAACTAGCAAAACAAAGAGAGAGGACTTGAATTAACAGCATAAGAAAATGAAAGGGGAGACATAATCACACATCCCCCATACATCAAAAGAACAAAGGAATTAAGAACAACTGTAGGCCAATACATTTGACAGCTTGGATTAAAAGACATAATCTACTAAAGGTCACACAAGAAGAAACAGATCATTTGAATAACCCTATCTCTACTTAAGGGATGGAATTTATAGCTTAAAAACCTTCCACAAAGATATTTCAGGCATATCTGGTCTCACTGGTAAATTCTACCAAACATTTAGTAAATGAATAAAACCAATTCCACATAAATTCTTCCAGAAAATTGAAGAGAAGAAAGTATTTCCAAACTCATTTTCTGAGGTCAGATTACTCTAATTCCAATGGCAAAGACTAGAAAAGGAATTCCCTTCATGAACATAGATGCAGAAATTAAAAAAAAAAAACTCTCTTAAAATTTTTAGTGAATTGAATCTGATGACTGTACATAAAATAGATAAAATATCATGACCAATTGGATTTATCCCAGGAAGGCAAGGCCAGCTTAACGTTTGGAAGTCAATCAATGTAATTCACCTCATTAGCAGACTGAAAAGAAAAATCATGTGATCATCTCAGTAGATACAGAAAAAGCATTTGATAAAATCCCACATCTATGCCTGGAAAAAATCTCTCAGCAAATTAAGAATAGGAGGGAACCTTCTCACACCAATAAAGGGCATTTAGGAAAAATCTACAATTAATGTGATACTTAATGAATAAAGACCAATACTTTCCCTTTGAGACATTGTCAGAGCCAAGTTTTCCGTCGTCATTGCTTCTGTTCGGCATTGTGCTCTGGGTTCGAGTTAGGTCAATGAGGCTAGAAAATAAAAAGATACCCAGATTGGAAAGAAAGGAATAAAAGTGTCTGTATACGCAGATAACAAGTTATCCATCTAGAAAATCCTACAGAATCCACCACTACTACAATTAATGTTTGTCAAGGTTGCAGGCTATAAGATCAATATACAAAAATCAAGTGTAACAACAATCTGATTAAAAAATGGACAATGGGGGCGCCTGGGTGGCACAGCGGTTGGGCGTCTGCCTTCAGCTCAGGGCGTGATCCCGGTGTTCTGGGATCGAGGCCCACATCAGGCTCCTCCGCTATGAGCCTGCTTCTTCCTCTCCCACTCCCCCTGCTTGTGTTCCCTCTCTCGCTGGCTGTCTCTATCTCTGTGGAATAAATAAATAAAAAAATCTTTAAAAAAAAATGGACAATGGATTTGAATTGACATTTCTCCAAAGAAGGTATACAAATGACCAATAAGCACATAAAAAAGATGTTCAACATCACTAATTATTAGGGAAATGCAAAATTAAAACCATGAAATACCACTTCATATCCATTAGGAAGTCTCTAACATGTGTTGATGAAGATGTGGAGAATTTGGAATCCTATGCATTGTTGGTGGGAATGTAAAAGGTCGCTACAATGGTGGTTCCTCAAAAATTTGAAAATAAAAATATCATCTGATCCAGCAATCCCACTTCTGGGGATATATACAAAAGAATGGAAAGCAGAGTCTTGAGGGGATAGTTGCCCTGTATTCAGAGCAGCAATATTTACAATAGCCAAGAGAGGGAAGCAACCTAAATGTCCACTGATGGACAAATGTAGTATAAACATATAATGGAATATTATTTACCTTTAAAAGGGAAGGAAATGCTGATGCATGCTACAACATGGATAAACCTTGAAACGTCATGCTAAGTGAAATAAGCCAGCCACAAAGACAAAAACCGTATGATGCCACTTAGATAAGGTACCTGGAGTAGTCAGATTCATAGAGACAGAAAGTAGAATGGTGGTTTCTGGGGGGCTGAGGGGAAGAAGAAATAGGGAGAATAGGGAGTTATAGTTTAATGAGTACAGAGTTTCAGTCTTGCAAGATGAATAGTCTGTGGATAAATGCTGGTGATAGTTGCGAGACAATGTGAATGTACTTAACAGCACGGAACTTATACATTTAAAGACGGCTGAGACAGTAAGTTTTATGTTACGTGTATTTACCACAATTAAAAACAAATAAACTGTATTCCTATACACCAGCAACAAATAATTGGAGATGAAAATCTGGAGAACAATATATTTTACAATAGCATCAAAAATATGAAATATTTAGGGGTGCCTGGCTGGCTCAGTCAGAAGAGTGTGTGACTTTTGATCTTGGGGTTATGAGTTTGAGCCCCGCATTGGGTGTAAAGATGACTTAAATTAAAAAATTTAAAAACTATGAAATATTTAGGGGTAAACCTAACAAAAGATGTGTAGGATATGTTCCATTGGATACTAAAAAATATTGAGAGAATTTTTTAAAAAGATTTTATTAATTTATTTGAGAGAGAGAGAGAATGCATAGGGGGAAGGACAGAGGGAGAAGCAGACTCCCTGCTGAGCAGGGAGCCTGACACAGGGCTTGATCCCAGGACCCTGAGATCATGGCCTGAGCCAAAGGGAGACACTTTAACTGACTGAGCCAGGTGCCCTGAGAGAAATTTTTTTAAAAGGTGTATTTATTAGTTTGTTTATTTATTTATTTATTTGAGAGAGAGAGAGAGAGAGAATGAGCTGGAGGGGCAGAGGGAGAGGGGGAGAGAATCTCAAGCAGACTCAGAACTGAGTGTGGAGCCTGACATAGGGCTCGATCTCAAGACCCTGAGATCATGACACTGAAATCATGACCTGAGCTGAAACCAAGAGTCAGACACTTAGCCTATTGTGCTCCCCCCCAGGGGCCCCAACTGAGAGAAATTTTAAAAGACCTAAGAAAATGGGAAGATATACCTTGTTCTTGGGTTGGAAAAGTCAGTATTGTTAGGATGTCAATTATTCCCAAATTGATTTATAGATTTAGTGCAATCACAATCATAATCCCAACAGGATTCATTTGTAGAAATTGACAAGCAGGGGCGCCTGGGTGGCTCAGTCGTTGAGCGTCTGCCTTCGGCTCAGGGCGTGATCCCAGCATTCTGGGATCGAGCCCCACATCAGGCTCCTCCGCTGGGAACCTGCTTCTTCCTCTCCCACTCCCCCTGCTTGTGTTCCCTCTCTCACTGGCTGTCTCTCTCTCTGTCAAATAAATAAATAAAATCTTTAAACAAAATTGACAAGCAGATTCTAAAATTCTTGTTTTTTTAAATATTTATTTGAGAGAGAGAAAGAAAGATCATGGGGGGAGGGGCAGAGAGAAACTCAAGCAGACTTGGTGCTGAGCAGGGCTCGATCTCACCACCCTGAGATCAGCCCCAGCCAAACCAAGAGTCAGGCACTCAACCAAATGCACCACCCAAGTGCTCCCAGATTCTAAAATTCTAAAATTTTTATCAAAATAAAAAAGACTTGTCATAAAGTAAAGAAGTAGAATCATCATACAACTCTGAAAAAGAACAAAGTTGCGGGAGTTAAATTGCCTGACTTTAAGGCTTCCTGAGTTTTCTCATGCAGGGCATATCAACTATTAGTACTGATACCTAAAATACTATTACATAGGATTGTTGAGAAAATTTAAACGTTAATAATTATTACCCTAAAATAGTCTGTGTTACATAGTAAGCACACTATGGTGTTAACTCTTATTAGTATTATTATCATAGTATTCTAATTTGCATTTCCCTGATTACTAGTGAGACAGACTTTTTTTTTAATATGGTTTTTGGCCGCTGGTATTTTCTTTTCTGTCAAGTTCTCATTGTAGTCTTTTGCCTATTTCTCTATTGCATTGCTTGTATTTTCCTTTGTTCTTTATATATATGGGTGAACAAAATGTATCATTTTGTGATTTACATAAATGTATCAATCCTTTCTTTTATCATTTATGTGGTGATAGTTGGTACCCTTGTGTTGCTTCTGATCTTACAAAAGGAATGCTTTCAAATTGAGGATGGTATTTACTGTAGTTTTTGAGAATGCTCTTTATGAGTATGAAAAACTTCTTATTTCCACATTGCTAAGAGTTTTGAACATTACCAAATGTTGGATTTTGTGAAATTCTTTTCCTGTAGCTAATGACATGATTGTTGATTTTCTCCTTTAATCTCTGAAGTTGATGGGTAGCAATGATTGTCTTTCTATTGTTAAAGCAACCTGGCATTCCTGAGACAAACCCAACTTGGTTGTGATATCCTTTTTATAAATAGCAGGATTACATGCATCAGTAATTCATCTAGGATTTGGGTGATTATGTCCATGAGTGAATCTGATCTATAAATTTTCTGTCTAGAATTATTCTTGCTTGTTTTGGCATCAGAGTTACACTGCCCTCATAAAATGAGAAAGGAGAGTATCTTCTTTTCCTTTTCTCTAGATAGTTTTCTAAAATAGAATTATTTGTTTTTTAAACATTTGGGAAAATTACCTCTAAAACCATTCAGACCTAGTGTTTCCTTTGTGGGAAAATTATTATGGTTTTCTATCTTTAATCAGTTTTGATATATTTTTCTAAGAGTTTGTCCATTTCATTTTCATTTTCAAGATGTTATTTATAATATTCTTTCATAATCCATGTAATTTCTGTAGTATCTGTAATCACTTTTTTTTATTATTCTTAATATTATTTGTGTTTGCCTTCTCACTTTGGTTTCTTTAAGTACTATTGGCAGAAGTTTATCAATGCTATAAATCTTTTCAAAGAAACAACTTCTAGATTGTTGATCTTTTCTATTTTTTTGGTTTATTTTCAATTTCCTTGATTTTCATCTTTATAATAAGTATTTTCTATTTTCTTTAGAGTTATTCTTTTGTTCTTTAACTTCTTGAGTGGATACTTGGCACATTTACTTTCACATTTTCTTCTTTTCTAAAGTAAGAATTTAACACTTCTAGGGGCACCTGGGTGGCTCAGTCGGTTGAGCAGCTGACTCTTGATTGGCCTCCAGTACTGATCTTGAGGTTTTGGAATCAAGTCCCGCATCAGGCTCCTCACTCAGCGAGGAGTCTGCTTGAGATTCTCTCTCTCCCTCTCCTTCTGCCCCTCCCCAATGCATGTGTGTGCACGCTCTCGCTCTCTCTCGAATAAATGGATAAATATTTTTTAAAAAGGCAATTTAACACTTCTTTAAGTTTTGATATGTGGTATTTTCATCATTTAAATTCTAAATGTTTTTCTGAGTTACTTAAAATCGTATTTGTTAATTTTCAAATACAGGGAATCTTTCTGGTTATCTTTTTATTATTCATTCATAATTAAACTATAATTACAGAACATAACTCGCATGACATTAATCCTTTTAAAAATTTTATTTGTAAGTAATTTCTTCACCTAATGTGGGGCTCAAACCCACAACCCTGAGATCAAGGGTCCCATGTTCAGAGTACCTATGTGGCTCAGTTGTTTAAACGTCTGCCTTTGACTCAGGTCATGATCTCAAGGTCCTGGGATGAAGTCCTGCATCGGGCTCCCTGCTCAGCGGGAAGCCTGCTTCTCCCTCTGCTGCTCCCCCTGCTTGTACTCTCTCTCTCTCTCTCTGTCAAATAAATATATAAAATCTTTAAAAAATACATTTCTTAATTTTTTTAACTAGAGCATTTAGTCTGTTTATTTTTATTCGTATTTACTTTTACTATTTTATTTTGTGATTTCTATGTATCCCATCTTTTTATATTTATTTGTAGTTACTTTCTTGCCTTATTTTGGATTTTTTTTTTTTAGATTTTTCACAAAACTTTACTGATTTGGATGCTAAATACCATTCTTTTAGTGGTAATGTCAGAAATTTCAGTATGTGTTTTTGTCAACGTCTAAGTTAATATCCTGACCATCTTGAATGGCACAAGCATCCTAGGACATTTACACTGTTCTACCCCCCTTTTGATACACTTGGTATTGTTTTCATATATATTGTCTCTATTTTTTAAGCCCTCAAAATGTTATTAATCGTTCATATAGTGGCTGTCTGTTTAGAATTACCCAAATAGTTATGATTTCTTTGCTTATCATTCCTCCTTGAATCTCAGACCTTCTGTGTATGATCATTTCACTCTGCTTGAAATATATCCTTTAAAATTTTCTTTAGTGACAATCTTTTGGAAGCAAAGGCATTATTCCTTTTTTATTTTTTACTTCTTACTTAAACATTTTTTATTTTGAAGTAATTTTTGATTTGTATAAGTATTACAAAGATACTACGGAAAGCTCCTCCATGCACTTCATCTAGCTTTTGGAAAAAACACGGAGATGATGTGCCCTTCTTGTTGTATCATATCAGGGGTTACAGGATATTGATATGATGTGTTTCTGGTGCTGTTCTTCAATGACTTGGTTAAGGAGACTTCTCTACTGTTAAGTTACTATTGTTCCATTCTGTACTATACTGATAGAAGCCAGTCACCCACTCCAACCTTCCCCTTTTTAAGGGGAATGTGAATCTCTACTCCCAGAGGGAGGAGGATTGAAGACTTTACAAACATGCTGAAACCACCAGCACTCAAGCAAGGAATTATCCTCCAGAGGAGGAGGGGATGGTTGCAAGGCTTGTGGAAGAAAAGAGGTTATGAGAGTTCTCCTGCAAACTGTAAATTGTACTGGAATTTGAGCTGGTCCTTGTCACTCTCATATGGCAACCTTCCCTGGCTCCGTATCACCCGTGGAAGAGAGCCCGTGCTTCTCAGCAAGAGCTATAAAGCTTACTGCTGAACCCATTTTCTTGGCCTCCCTGTTCTCTGCCTTCCTGAATTACCTGCGACGCCTCAGATATGCCGTATTTTCTTAGATCTACACGCATCCGCATATGCAGTTCCATTCCGACTGCAAAGCTCTTTTCTTACTTTGTCTCTCTGAGGCCATAGGCAATTACAATTTCGTTCCTACCTGTCAATAATAGATCATTCCACTATCGTATATGGGCAGCCAGACAGCTGCTGTTATGTGACAGTATACATGGTAAGACCAGTGAATCCTGAGAAGATAAACCCATTACCTTTCTTCTTTTGGTGTGGACTGAATTTCTTGGTTAGAAGTAATATTTGGGAGTACCACGACAGTGTAATGGTCCATTAGTCCACGGAGGGGCTGCTAGAAGGATAGCAAACAGAGAAAATGAATCCAAATTCCGAATAAGTATCCTTGTGAGGGTGCATTACTGCCCCTTTCATAATGAAGAGGTCCAATGGTATGCGATCAACCTCCTGCCATGCGACAACTGGCTCCGCTGGGAAGCCTCCACACAGGGGAGTGGGAGGGGTTGTAGCTGCTGGTAGGTTGGGCATTCAGCAATAGCAATTAGCCCATGCTACACAAGTCTGGCTCTGGGGACGGGAAGTCCCTGTTGATGAGGCTTTGCCTAGCTTCTCTCTTGACACGACTACCACTTTATTCATGAGCACGCACTGAATGATTGGAGGTTGACTGGAACCCACAAAGCGAGTCATCTTGCCGAACTAATCATTATGAACCTTCTCCATAGTGGAGGGCTCTTGCGAATGTTTACCCGGGCCCAAATGCTTGCATGCTCTTGGCCCATTGTGAGAGGTCTGTCCTTGAACTTCTTCCCCAAAGCTCTTTGTCAACAGCAATCTCTGCATAATGGTCATTCCAAGTCATTGACCATCCATTTAAGACACAAGTCTTTGTCCATGAATTGATGCAGGTTTCTTAATTCAGGCTAATCTCCCCTAGATACCGTGGACAAGATGTATTACCTAGTGTTCTATGCGCTGGGAAGATTTTTCTACTTTGCTGTCCTTCAGGACAACTGAGAGGGGCTACACCATAAGCACCATCAATAAACCAGGCTCAGAATAGTTCATCCTCAGTCAACTGGATTTAGGGAATTCCCCATAATGACACAGTAGTGTCCCCAGTCAAGGAGGAGCCAGAATGTAACATAAGTACACATACAGCAAATATGATCCATCTGCTCTTGAAACAATTGTCTTTCAGGACCTGTTCAGGCATAGTCCTTATTATACATACTAATTCCCTTTTCTGAGGCAGTACCCCTGGGCAGGTGCCATATAATAGCTAATTGGACCAGCTAACACCTGGTCCATGTAAGGCAGCTCAGGTTACCTGGTATCTTGGTGTTTAACGACCAGGTGTTCAAGCTCAACCCAAGCCCACTGGCAAGCCAAAAGCTCTTTCTCAAAAATATACTTACCTGCTTTAAGAACCTGGCACATTTCCTGTGTGTTTGCTCATTATATGTTGAGGGGGCTCCATAGTACTTCCTGATCTGTTCCAGACACACTGATGAAGAAAGGCTGGGGGGATGGGGAAGTCAATTGCCTCACATATGTGAACCTTATCTAAGTTTAGTTAAAGACCTCCCTGCAGGCCAGGATTATTTTAGCATACAAGGCCCTTCATGATTTGGCATTGTCTGCCTCTAGAAAGTCATCTCTTGCACTCTGTTACATTCATCCTTCCTCCAACCATATGGAACTACTTGAGCATTTAAAAATGGATTTTAGAAGGACCATTAAAATTCCTTGTGGTAAAAAAAAAAAAACTGCTTTAAATTATCTGCCAGTATCTAAAAATTCTTGATTAAATAAAGAGAACTTTTGAGCAAAGTGCCAGTAATTTTGCTTACTGTCTTTTAAAGGAAATTTTTGTGAATATAGCAAATGTGCAAATAAATAATATCAAATATGTATAATTTGCAGAATAATAATACAATGAACATCTACATCTCTCTCTCTCTCTCTCTCTCTCTCACACACACACACACACACACACACCCCTAAACATGTTCAAGTTAATAAGTAGAATATTACTGGTACTTCTACTGTTTTTCCTTCATTTCCCCCTCCTCAACTTCCAAGTAACGGCTATCCTGTGTTTATAATTTCCTTACTTTACGGTTTTCCATCTACGTATTTCTAAACTAAACAACACATCGTTTTGGAAAACAGTAACAGGTAGAAACCCAGTTGTGTAAAGAAAGGGCCATCATTGGGATGCATGGCAGAAATATGTCAGAGAGTGTGCTGTTCTGTATTTTCAGATTCTATGCTTATGAACTACCTCTAGTGCTCCTGAATAGATCAAGGCGGACCACTTAGGTGGAATGAAGTGTCTTCGTCTGACTCAGGCAGCTGGGCAGAGACAAGAGCAGAAATTCATTAGCATATGGTTAAGTTAAGGTTAGGTTGGAATCAGTGCCAGACTCATTCTGTCCTCAAGTTAAAGAGATGAAACAATGGCCACAGGGATATTGGAAATTATAACCTTCAATATGTTTATCTTTTGGGTACACTGGATAGTCTGCCCTCACATCCAGTATGTAGCTGTGATCCTAGAACCTCTTTTTATGGTACCTCTCTGAATTCCCTTCACCCCTCTCTCATATGGAATCTTCCTTTTTTCTCATGTCTTTCCTGGTTCTTAGCTAAATATTTTTTTCCTTGAGAGCTTCTTAAGGAAAGAGTGCATAGGAAGCAAATCTGGGGGGAATTTTGCAAGTCTGAAAATAATTTTAATCTATCTTCATACATAATTGATAAATGAACTGGGTATAAAATAAAAGAAAGTAATTTTCTCTCAGAATCTTGAAGGCAATGCTCTGTAGAATGGCTAAAATCAAAAACACAAGAAACAACAAGTGTTGGTGAGGATGTGGAGAAAGGGGAGCCCTCTTGCACTACTGGTGAGAACGCAAATTGGTACAGCTACTGTGGAAAACAATATAGAGGTTCTTCACAAAATTTAAAATAGAACTACCCTACGATCCAGAAATCACAGTACTGGGTATTTACCCCCCAAAAATTACAGAAACACTAATTCAAAGGGATATAGGCACCTCTATGTTTATAGCAGCATTACTTATAATGGTCAAACTATGGAAGCAGCCCAAGTGTCCACTGACTGATGAATAGACAAAGAAGATGTGAGATGTGTGTGTGTGTGTGTGTGTGTGTGTGTGTGTGTGTGTGTGTGTATAAAATGGAATATTACTCAGCCATAAAAGGAATGAAATCTTGCCATTTGTGGCAACATGGATAGAGCTAGAGAGTATAATGCTAAGCAAAATAAGTCAGTTAGAGAAAGATAAATACCATGTGATTTCACTCATATGTGGAATTTAAGAAACAAAACAAATGAGCAAAGGGAAAAAAAAGAGACAAACCAAGAAACAGACTCTTAACTCTAGAGAACAATCTGATGGCTATCAGAGGGAAGGTGGATGGGAGGATGGGGGAAATAGGGGATGGGATTAGAGAGTACACTTTATCATGATGAAAAAAATAAATAAAAACACATCTTAGTGTAAGTTTTAAAAATTCAACCAGACTGCGTAGGAAACCCAAAATAGAATATAAATTGTAAAAAAGAATACAAACATACTATGAATGAATAACATAAGCACACTGCAGGGAATGAAGCAGAAAAGAACTAACGTAAGTAACTTTGGAAAACAAAACAAAACATCAGATTCCAAGTTCTACCTCCTTTCTTTTTACAACTAAAGAGTCTTACTTTTGTGTCTCTAGAAGCTTATAGAATTTTCTCTTGTTCCCATTGTTCTGAAATTTCACAGTGATATCCCTTAGTATGAGTCCTGTTCATCAATTGTGCCAGACTCCATACCCCCTCCCCACTCTACACATTTGGGCAACTGCTCCTCACCTCCTGCTGAGGACAGAAAATTTCAGGGTTCTGAATTTCTGAAATTCACTTAGTGGGGCTTTTAACTGAAAAATTTGTTCTTCAGTTCTGAGAAATTATCTTATTTTAATTTCTGATTTCTGCCTCTCCATTTTGTCTTTTTCTAGACTTCCTATTATTTTTAAGGTTTTTTTTAAATGATTTTATTTGTGTATTTGACAGAGAGAGGGGGAGAGAGTACAAGCAGAGGGAAGAGGAGAGGGAGAAGCAGGCTCCCGCTGAGCACAGAGTCCTATGTGGGGCTTGATCCCACAACAACGGGATCATGACCTGAGCCCCAACCAAGAGTCAGACGCTCAACCAACTGAGCCACCCAGGCACCCCAAGTGTGGGGTACTAAAAAGGTGATTGCGAAGTCTGACCACGTGCTTGGGGCTCGCAGAACTTTAGCTTCATAGAGACATTCTCAGTGGGCTTTTGGGGAGAGAAGTCTCCATATATCTTTATGGAGCTCCATTTCTTTCCTCTTGAGCTGCTCAAACTCCCTGGAGAGGGATACTCAAATTCCCTTTCTGTAAAGTTCTGGCTACTGGCATTTCGATAGCCAATGAGTGGAGGCAGAAAGGGCCTGGTATTCTTTGCATGGTCTTTCTTTAAAAAACAAAAAGAAAAACAAAAACTTTTTATTTTGAGTTTCAAACTTACTTAAAAGTTGCAAGAATACTACTGAAAATTTTCATATACATTTTATCCAGATTTACCAATGATTAGTATTTTTTTATTTTAATTTTTTTTATTACATTATGTTAGTCACCATACAGTACATCCCTGGTTAGTATTTTGCCACATTTAACATTTTGTTACACCCTCCCACATACACACGTTATTATTTTTCTGAACCATGCCCATTAACCTCCTAATACTTCAGTGTGTATTTCCAGAGATCAAAAATATTCTCTCATAATATCTCTGAATCCTCCTGTTCTTTAATAAGTTTCTTATACCCTCAAATGCACCTGGCCTCCCTCAATCTAGAGAGTTTCTGTTTAATTCGCTCTAGAAGATAAACCTGAATTTCTCTTATCAGTAGGTGAGGAACAGTTGTCCAATGGTATACACTTGGGTAGGGGGAATCTAGGTATTTCAGTTTCACAAACACCTTTTACCAGTTTTCCTTGTTTCGGCCATGCCGTTACCCCCAAATTCCAGAGGTATTATGGCACTGCCAATTTTTCAGGATTCTTAGATGTAATTTGAACTGCTTCTGACCACCCCCACTGCAGGCTTGGGAGTCCAGCTTCCCAAGCCCTTCCAAATCAGTATCATGTCCACCTGCATTCTAGCTGCCACAGTTTTGGTCTCCTTTCCTATCCCTTCCACCAGTCACGGTTACATCTTTTCAAAAAGCACCCTTCTACTCTGGTTTTAGTCAGATTTTAGGAGGGAACAAAATTGGATGCATGTGTTTAATCTGCTGTGTTAACCCCATATCTGCCACTTTTATAGAGTTCCTAGCAATGGTCAACTCTTCTGAGTCACACGGGACCAAGACTGAGGATCTCTATGAGGAAACTGTAATGTTCAGGAGGAGGGCTTCGTCAATCCTTTGGCATGTTGGAAGGCAGTCAGACCAAGGCAAAATGATACTGGCAGAAAGAGGTTAATTACTGTATTTTCTTGATACTATAATGCATGTTTTGGGAAGATTTGTTAATTCGACATGATGGTCTTTCTTTTTCTTTTTCTTTCTCTTTCTTTCTTCTTTCTTCCTTTCTTTCTTTCTTTCTTTCTTTCTTTCTTTCTTTCTTTCTTTCCTACTTTCCTTCTTTCCTTCCTTCTTTTTCTTTTTGTTTCTTCCCTCCTTCTTTTTTTCCCCTTTTCCTCAAAAAGCTTAACACTTTGGGATGCCTGGGTGACTCAGTGGGTTAAGCATCTGGCTTCGGCTCAGGTCATGATCCCAGGGTCCTGGGATCAAAGCCCTGCATCGGGCTCCCTGCTTGGCAGGTAGTCTGCTTCTCCCTCTCCCTCTGCCCCTCTCTCTGCTCATGCTCTCTCTGTCTTAAATAAATAAATAAAATCTTAAAAAAAAAAACTTAAAAAAGAGCTTAAAGCTTTAAGTAAATGGTACATCTTTAAGTTGGTAGACTGTTTAAGCCTAGGACATATGGCATTCTTCTCATAGTGATTTCCAATATTAGTAACTTCCCTGAAAGAACATTATATCTGAAGAAAATGACTGGGTAAATTCCATTCCCTATTTTAAAGAGGGAAATTTTTAAAAAAGAATGTTTAAGTGGATGGCCCATGATCACAGAGCTGAAAGGTCATAAAGCTCCAATCATAAAAGTGGTCAGGTACAAAACCCCAGAAAATCATAACAGCCAGCCTGGCACTCCCTAACAAATCACCCTTACCCATGAACCTAGGAAATGTTTTTTTTTTTTTGTGGCAGAATCAGGCACACACTTTTATTTTATTTTTTTTAAAGATTGATTTATTTATTATTTTAGAGCGAGAGAGAGCAGGGGAGGGGAGGAGCAGAGGGAGAGAGAATCTCAAGCAGACTCCCCATTGAGTGTGGAGCTGGATGCAGGGCTCAAACTCACAACCCTGAGGTCATGACCTGAGTCAAAATCAAGAGTCAGACACTTAACCAACTGAGCCGCCTAGATGCCCAAGGCATGCACTTTTAAATTTATTTTAATTCATAAGAATTAATCTATTATCCACTATCCGGAATTAATACTTATTTTTTTAATGTTATAGGCAGACCTTAACAAAAATGTATGTAATAGGGAAAATTTATCAAAATCATAATACTGAGTGACAGAAGCAAGTCCTAGAAAACGTCAGGTTCATTAGACTATTCTGGTTTTGACTTTCTTTTAGATTATTGGTACAGGAATTTAGATTTATTCCTTTTAAATTACTTTTTAACTGTAAAATATAATGAATCCACAAAAGAGCTTACTTTCAAGGACAATAATAATAATATAAATAATTGCGTTCTGTCACCCTGGCTAAAAAATAGAACAGTACTCCCCTGCCCTCTCCCTTTCCTGCGAGGCCCCCCTCGTGTCCTTCTCTAATTATATCCCTTCCTTCCCCACTAGTCTCCCGACTTCTGTGATTGTCACTTCTTCGCTTTTCTTCATATATATTCTTTTATGTTGATTTCTAATCTCTCTATGGGAGAGTAGATTGCATATACCATGACTCTTGCAGGTTTTTGTCCTTTAACAAAGATACCTAACCATAGTGCATTTATGGAGTTCGAAATGTAACCTTGATATGATACTTTAATCTGCAATCCAGTTCCAATTTTGTTAATATGTTCTTTAGGGCGTCTTTTCCTCTAGGCTAGGATCCCGTTCAGATCACAGAGTGTAGGTCTCATTAGTCTCTAATCAAGTAAATGCCTCAGCCTCCATTTGTTCTTCATGACACTGGCAATTTTTAAGGATACAGATGAATTATCCTATGGAATGGTCTACACTTTCTATTCCGTTGTCCTAGGATTAGATTTCAGTCACTCTTCCTTAGCCAGAATACTACAAAAGTGATGAATCCTACTCAGGGGATCATCTCTGGAGCTATGTGACTTCTACTTGCCTCTCAGTGATGAAGTTAATTTTTTTTTAAAACGACTTTGTAGAGACATAATTCACATACTGTAAAATTCACCCATTTAAAGTGTACAATTCAGTGGTTTTTACTGTATCTGCAGGGTTGTACAATTACCACCACAATCTAATTTTAGAACATTTTCATTCCCCCTAAAACAAAATCCTACCCGTTAGCTGGGATTCCCCATCTCCCTTCTACCCCCACCACCTGCCTCCATTTTACCATCAGCCCTAAATAGCTACTAATCTACTTTCTGTCTCTATCGATTTGCCTATTCTTGACATTTCATTTAAATGGAATCATACAATACGTGATCTTTTGTGACTGGCTTCACGCACTTCGCATAACGTTTTAAAGGTTCGTTCGTGCCATAGCATGTATCAGTATTTGATTTCTTTTTATGACTGAATAATATGCCATTGTATGGATATGTCACATTTTATTTATCCATTCATAAGTTGATGAACATTTGGATTATTTCTACTTTTTGGCTCTTATGAATAACGCTTCTAAGAACATGTGTGTACAAGTTTTCATGTGGGCGTATGTTTTCAATTCTCTTGGGTTTATACACCTAAGAGTGAAGTTACTAAGTTGTATGGTAACTCTATGTTTAAATTTTTTAGGAACTGCCAAACTGTTTTTCTGGCTATACCATTTGACATTCTCACCAGCAATCTATGAGGCTTATAATTTCTCCATCTCCCCACCAAAACTTGTTATTTTCCATTTTTAAAATTATAACCATCCTAGTGGGTGCAAAGCAGAATCTTACTGTGGTTTTGATTTCCCTGATGAGCAGTGATGTTGAGCGTCTTTTCCTGTACTTAAGGGTCATTTGTATATCTCCTTGGAGATATGTCTATTTGAATCCTTTGCCCATTTTAAAATTGGGTTGCCTTTCCATAATTGAGTTACAGAGTTTTTTATGTACTTTAGATGCAAGTCCATTACCAGATAATACGATTTCCAAATATTTTCTCCCATTTTGTGGGTTGTCTTTTCACTTTCTCACCCCCTCCCCAGCTTTATTGAGATAGACACGATATATAACACTCTTAAGTTTAAGGTGTACAATATAGTTTGATACAGGTATACATTGTGGAATGATTACCACAATAAGATTAGTTAACCCAGCCTTTACCTCATGTAGTGTGTGTGTGTGTGTGTGTGTGTGTGTGTGTGTTGAGAACATTTAAGATCTCTTTTAGCAACTTTCAAGTAGTCTTTCACCTTCTTTATTGTATCATTTGTATCAGGACAGTTTCTATTCTCATGTAATCCAAATTTTCATTTCTTTTCTGTCATTGCTTGTGCCTTTGATGTTGTCTCAAAAGAAACCATTGCTGAATCCAAGGTCGTGAGGATTTACTCCTATGTTTCATTCTAAGAGTTTTATTATTTTAGCTTTTACATTTAGGTCTTTAATCATTTTAAGTTATTTGAGTTATTGAGTACGTAGTGTGAAATAGGGGTACAGCTTCATTCTTTTGCATGTGGATATTCAGTTTTCCCAGCAACATTTATTGAAAAGACTATTCTTTCTCCATTAAATTATCTTGCCATCTTCATCCAGCCTCAATTGACCATAAATGTAAGGGTTTATTTCTGGATTTTCAGTTCTATTTAAAAGACCTATATGTCTACCTGTATACCAGTACTGTAACATGTTGATTATCGATGTTTTGTAATAAATTTTGAACTTGGAAATTATGAGTCTTCCAGGTTTGTTCTTCTTTTCGAAGATGATGTGGCCCTCCTGGGTCTCTTGATTTCCATGTGAATTTTAGGATCAGTTTGCCAATTTCTGCAAAGAAGTCAGCTGGAATTTTGATAGGGATTGAGTGGGATCTGTAGAGCAATTGGGAAGTACTGCCACCTTAACATTATTAAGTCTTTCCATCCGTGAACATGGGAAGTCTTATTATTTACTGAGATTTTATTACATTTCTTTCAACAGTATTTTGGAGTGCCTGGGTGGCTCAGTTAGTTAAGCTTCTAACTCTTGGTTTTGGCTAAGGTCATGATCTTAGGGTCGTGGGATCGAGCCCCACATTGGACCCTGTACTCAGCATGGAGTCTGCTTGTCCTCTCTCTACTCCTCCCCTGGCTTGAGTACTCTCTCTAAAATAAATAAATAAATAAATAAATAAATAAATAAATAATCCTTTAAAAAACAGATTTCTTTCAACAGTATTTTACGGTTTGCATACACACCTTGCACCTCTCTTGTTAAATTTATACCCCTAGTATTTTATCCTTTTTGATGCTATTGTAAATGTAATTGCTTTCTTAATTTCATGTTTGCCATGTTCATTGCTAATGTATAAAAATACAAATAATTTTTATATTTTGATTTTGTATACTGCAAACTTGTTGAACTCACGTAGTGCCCTAATTGTTTCTGATTCCTTAGGATTTCCTATATGCAAGATCATGTCATTGTTTTGTTTTTTTACCTCTTCTCTAATCTGGGTGCCTTTTATTTCTTTCTTGTCTGATTGCCCCGGTTAGAACCTCCAGTACGATGTTAAAGAAGTATGTCAGGGGTGGGGGCGCCTGGGTGGCTCAACCAGTTAAGCATCTGCCTTTGGCTCAGGTCATGGTCCCAGGATGCTGGGATGGAGCCCCAAGTCAGGCTCCCTGCTCAGTAGGGAGTCTACTTCTCCCTCTCCCTCTTTCTCTCTCTCTCTCTCAAATAAATAAATAAATAAAATCTTGAAAAAATCTGCTGAAAGCAGATATCCTTGTCTTACTCTTGGTCTCAGAGGGGGAAGACATGAGTTTGTAAAGGGTTGATATAATTCTTTATGTGTTCGGTAGAATTCACCAAGGCAGTCATCTGGGCTTTGGTTTTTCTTTGTGGGAAGTTTTTAAATTACTAACTCAATCCTTTAACCTCTTATAGGTATTTTCAGATTTTCTGTTTTTTCTTGAGCCAATTTTGGTGCTTTTTGTCTTTCTAGGAGTTTGTCCATTTCGTGTAGTTACCTGATTTAGATACGCGGTTGTTCGTAGTACTCCCTTTTAATTCTTTTTTTTCCCCTGTGAAGTTGGAGTGATGTTCCCTTTTATATTTCCGATTTTAGGAATTTGAGTTTTCTTTCTTTTTCATTCTTCGTTCTAGCTAAAAGTTTATCACGTCTGTCGATCTGTTTTAAGAACCAAACTATGGTCTGGTTGATTTCCTCTATTGTTTTTCATTATCTGTTTCATTTATTTCCACTGAAATCTTTGTTATTTCCCTCCTCCTCTTTGCCTTGGGTTTTCTCTCCTTTTTCTAATTTCTTTTTTTATTATTATTTTTTACAAGATTTTTATTTATTTATTTGAGAGAGAGTGCACAAGTGGGGGAAGGGAAAGGGGAAGGGTCAGAGGACGAGGGAGAAGCAGACTCCCTGCTGAGGACTTGGGGCTTGATCCCAAGACCCTGGGATTACGACCCGAGCCAAAGGCAGATGCTTAATGACTGAGCCACCCAGGCGCCCCTCCTTTTTCTAATTTCTTAAGTTGGAAGGTAAAGGTATTGATTTGAGATCTTTCTTTTTTTAAAAATAGATGTTTAGTTTGTGAAGTTAAGTCTGATCACCTGGTCTAGTCATTGTTTTGCTACTGTAGAGTTACTATTCTTCTCCCTGCAGCGAATAATCCTTCTGTGGGGAAACTATTATACACTCTTCTGTAGAGGTTTTCTGGTGAGGTAAATACTCAAACTTTTTTTTAAGATTTTATTTTTAAGTAATCTCTACATCCAAAGTGGGGCTCAAACTCGTGACCCTATCAAGAGCCACGTGCTCTACCGACTGAGCTAGGCAGGTGCCTCAGATTGTACATTCTTTTAAGTCATAAGGTAGCAATTAAAAGTTTCAGTCTGCTTTGATGTCTTATATTGGAGATCATAAGTCACCTCATCTTGGGAGCAATTTTTTTTCTAAAACAAATCATTTGCATGCATCTTTTTTTAAAAGATTTAATTAATGAGAGAGAGAGCACACACACTCGGGGAGGGGTAAGAGGGGAGGGAGGGAAAGGGGGGGGAAATCCCAAGCAGATTCCTCGCTGTGTGCAGAGCCCTACATGGGGCTCAATTTTAGTACCCTGAGATCATGACCCGAGCCGAAACCAGGAGTGGGTTGCCGGACTGACTGAGCCACCGAAGCACCCCCGCGTGCATCTTCTCAATTAAGCACTTACAGCCCCAGGATAAGTATAGAGCATGGGCATTTGTTAACAAATTGACAGACTACTCTTCCCAATATTCCTTACTATGATGCCAAGGGGAAAGGAAATTTTGCAGAAAGACCAAGATCCCTCCAGGGTGTTCTAGAATTGAGACCTTCATTCCTCCCCTCCTGAACTACAATGTCAGAACATTTCAGCTGTATTAAGTGGGGCCTGTCCAACATCCTCCATCAGGAAAATACACCAAGTGTCCCCAGGCAGTCACTTATTAGAGGGAAGGAGAATCTGAACCAAAACTCAGGCTAGATTATCAGGGTGGCCGGGTAACCGGAACTACTGTCATGGGGTGGGAGGCTGGACGCTCCTTCTGACCCAGCCATTTAGGCCCTGTGGAGGAGTTTGAGAAATTAAGGCAGAGTGTGTGAATATGAAATAAACAGTCTATACCTGGGGGATCCCAGGCATGGAGAGTGGGCTCCACAATAATGGAAATGGGGATCACTGATCACAGTCAGGGGCTCTAGCTCTCCGTCCAATAAGGTGGATTACTTTGAGTATTAAAGGAATATGATGTTATTCGTGCATCGAACTGGTGAAGCTGGTCATTCCAGTTGCACTGTTTGTTTGTTTTAATGTGGCCACTTTAATTGATTTACTTTGATATCATGTGGCATACCTAGAAAAAGATTAGCTACGTAAAGGAAGATGGAATTCTGCTTATATTCTTTTACATGTGTTTATAATCAGATAGGGTCTGCTGGTTTAGATCTTCGTACTGAACAACACCTGCAGCAACACTTTAACTTTATAAAATCCAAAAAGTGTTTGCTGACTACAGAACACAGGTTTCCAGCAATAACTCTAACTGGAAAGTCTACAAAACATCTAAAAAGCCAACCAAACTATTAAAGTCACTCATTTAAATAAATGGATGCATCCAAAGAATTCATGCGGAATCCTTTGATGCCAGGAACAAACCAGCACAGAAGTCCATGGAAAAAAGGAACTAAATACTGAAGATGCTGCATGATAAGTCAAAACTTCTGCCCTGGGGCACCTCCTATGGAGCACTGGGTCTGTGCAGGATGGTAAGTTCTTCACACCCGAAAAAATAAAACCATGACTCAGCAACGTTAAGATTTGGAGTTAGGAGAATACACTTAGAAAAGGCAGACAGCAACCAAAATTGTTTCCACATTTTCTTTGTACAGAAGTTGTTTTTTTTTTTAAAGATGTTATTTATTTATTTGACAGAGAGAGAGACAGCCGGCGAGAGAGGGAACACAGGCAGGGGGAGTGGGAGAGGAAGAAGAGGCTCCCAGCGGAGGAGCCTGATGTGGGGCTCGATCCCAGGACTCTGGGATCACGCCCTGAGCCAAAGGCAGACGCTTAACGACTAAGCCACCCAGGCGCCCCAGAAGTTTTTTAAAAAGAAAGAAAAAGGCTCCACTGACATTTTGTGGCTACTAGCTTTTTTTGAGGGTTCCTGGCCCAAATTTTCATTCTTTGCATGGTCCAGAAAGCCATCAGATGAGATTTTTTATTTCAAAGTAGACCAGATCTGTAATCCTCCAGACACCTGGCAGAAGCAAGGAAGAATGTACCCTCAACTGAAGCCTAGAGAAAATCTGACAGTGAAACTTGAAGAGGAGTGAACAACCCCAAATCACAAAACACACAAGGAAACAGGCCACCATGAGTAAGAGTCAGCAAAACAAGTGAGCCAGTCCTATGAAGACTTCAGATATGGGAATTATCAGATGATGGCCAGATGAAATACAGGGACACCCAATTAAATTTGGACTTCAGGTAAATTTTAAGTAATAAATATACCCCATGCAATATTTGGGACATACTTACACTAAAAATGTGTTGTTTACCTGAAATTCAAATTTAACTAGGCATTCTGTATTTTTAATTGTTAAATACAGCCTTACAGACTATAAAGTAAACATATTAGGATATGTTTGAGAAGTAAAAGAAGTACCTGGAAAGGTGAGTTATAAACAAGGAAACATTAGAAATGACCAGATAGATATGAAAAAGGAACCAATGGATCTTTGAGAAATGGAAAATAAAAGAATCAAAAATAAAAACTAAGTGGAAGAATTTGGAGTATATTTATTGATGCTGCAACTTACTTTGATACATTGATGGATGCTTAGAGGGATAGTTGGGATAGATATGTAATAAAGCAAGTATAGTAAAATGTTAATTGTGAAATATACAATTGGGGTAAGTATATGGGAGTGTAGTATAAAATTCAACTTACCTGTAGTTTGAAAATTATCATAATAAATTATCCGGGAAAAATCTGAAAAGTTAAGCAGCATAATGGACAAAATTTAAATACTGACCTAGAGAATAAATCTGGAGGAATTTCAAAGAATGCAGCCCAGGAACAAAAGTGATAGAGACTATGAAAGGCTAATTAAGATATGTTGGTAAAGTGAGAAATTGCTATCTCTCCTAACAGAGTTCTAGAAGGAGATAACAGAAAGAGGGAGAGCCAATATTCAAAGTAATAGTGGCTGAGAACTTGCAACTGATGAAAGACAGTAATCCACATATTCAGGAATTCCGGTAAATTCCAAGAAGAATAAATGAAAAGAAATTTATTTTACACTAAAGGAACTTCCAAAGGATATGTCTCACAAAAACCAAAAACAATCCTAGAAAGAAGCTCTGAGATGTGGGTAATTCTAAACAAACACTGGTTGGCTAGAAAACAGTGATAATGTTTGATGTTGGCATTAAAAAACTCAGCAAGATAGATCAAAGTGGTTGGCCCATGATAACTATGTAAGCCTGAGTTATTGGAGTTAAAATATTATTTGAAGTTTAAAGATATTAATTATCTTTAGATTTTTTAAATGTTTTTATTTTTATTTTTTTTTAAGATTTTATTTTTAAAGAAATCTCTACACCCAACATGGGGCTCAACCTTACAATCCCAAGATCAAGAGTCACACTCTCCACTGACTGAGCCAGCCATGTTCCCCTATCATTAGATTTTTAAAAGGTAGGTAGGCAAGTTAATATTACAAGGGTAACTAACTACTATAAGAAAAGAATTTTAATTCATACCTTTAAAACCAGTAAAGAGGGTTGCCTGAGTGGCTCAGTCAGTTAAGTGTCACCTCTGGCTCAGGTCATGATTCTGGAGTCCCAGGATCAAGCCCCACATCTAGCTCCCTGCTCAGTGGGAAGTCTGTTTCTCCCTCTGCTCCTCACCCCACTTGTGTTCTCTCTCCCTCAAATAAATAAATAATCTTTAAAAATTTAAATAAAACCAATAGAGAGCAAAAAATATATTTTTAAACCTGATTTTTTTTCAGCTAAAGAAAGAAATCCAAAGATATCAGTAATAATAAATGTAGATAGGTTTCATGTGATTAAATAATGACAGATTTCCAGACTGGATAGATTTGTCTCGTTCCTTCCCCCAGCTCACCATTCCGTTGTATATGCTACCAGAACCTAATTCTAATTAATGCCTGGTGTGCCACCATTAAGAACAGAAGTTCCAGAATCTGTCCAACCTAGAGTTGAGAACCCTACCCTGCAATTAATTAGCTGAGCAACATTGGCACATAGTTAAACCTCTTTAAGTCTCTGTTCGTCACCTATAAAGTGGGGCTAATGGATGGGACATGCCCACATCACAGACTTTTTGTGAAGATTAAATGAGATAATAATGTAAAATTCTGAGTACGGGGGCACCTGGGTAGCGCAGTTGTTAAGCGTCTGCCAGTTTGACCCCAGTCTTCATTGCATTTCTTCCCATCCTCAACTTCTCCCCATTTAGCTTCACATTTCAATCCTCAAACCCAGTTGTTCCCAGAGACCTCCTCATGGCTAGACCCACCACACACTTTCCAATCTTCTTCTCACTTGAATTCTTAATAGCATTTGACAAGCTCATCGATTTCTAACCTTTTTTTCACTTCCAAAATACCGGACGCTACGCTTGAATTTCCTTCCTTTTTTCTGATCTGTCCTTCTCTGCTACTGTCTTCTCTGTGATCCGCCCACCTCTGGCCACCTTCTAAATGTTGGCACACGCACCTTGGTTTTAACTTCACTCTCTTCTCACCCTGGCGCTGTGTTTGGGTGATCTCAGCCACTCCCAGGGATCTAATTGCTGTTTATGTGCTAGTGACTCCCAAACTGGTATTTCTAGCCTTGCTCTTGGCTGCTGGATCTGTAAGTCCATAAATGAGAGACTGCCAGCCTGATATCACTTTGGTCCCTTAGAACTCAACAGGTCCATAACGGAATTCATGATCTTTCTCAAACAACCTGCTCCCAGGTCCGGCTTTGCAGGTGTATTAGTCATCCCAGACTGCCCTAACAAAAGGCCACAGACTGGGTGGCTTCAACAACAGAAATTTATTTTCTCACAGTTCTGGAAGCTGGGAGTCTGAGATCAGGGTGCCAAGGGCTGGGTTCTGGTGAGCTGTGTACCGGGCTGACGGTCGGCTGCCTTCTCGCCAGGTGCTCACATGACCTTTCCTAAGCCTGTTTTCTTCTTCTAAGGCCTGGATTCGGGCCCCACCCTATGACCTCACTTAACCTTAATTATCTCCTAAACGCCCTATCTCCAAATACAGTCACATTGGGGGTTGGAGCACCAATAAATGATGGGGGGGGAGTGGACAAAAACATTGAGTCCATAACAACAGCTCTGCAACTAGTACAGTCCCACAGGGCCTCAAACTCAGCAGGGCCCGTGCTTGGAGTTTAATGCTCTGCGTTAGTTGTTCTGAAATTTTTAATAACTTTATCTTTGAATTTTGGGGTTTTTAAAAAAGATCTATTTATTTATTTTAGAGAGAGAGCATGTGCTGGGGGGCAGAGGGAGAGGGAGAGACAATTTGAAGCAGACTCCACGCTGAGTGCCAGCCGGACACAGGGCTCGATCTCGCAACCCTAAGATCATGACTCTGAGATCACAACCTGAGCCGAAACCAAGAGTCCGACGCTTAGCCAACTGCACCACCCAGGCACCCCTGGATGTGTGCTTTGTAAGTGGAGTCCTATGCGACAGTGGAGCACATGGGGTGGCTTGTCCTCTCCTGCCTCCCACTAGCTCCCTGCATCCCTGGAGTAGGTTCTTAGGCTCTTGCTCCTCCCCAGCTCCTGTGACTGCTGCCACCTTCTGTCCCCAGTAGTGGGACCCTTGGCCTGGATGCACGGAGGATTGGACATACTCACACTGTGGTGTCTCGGGACAGGGCATTAGCAATGGCTGTCGCCGCCCCAGGTTGACAGGGCTGTGGCACATTCAGGGGGAACTTGGCAGGCAAACTGCTTGCCCATCCCTAGCCGGGCAGCTAGTGCATCCTGGCCCAGAAGTAACAATATTCCTGGGGGTCACCCATCTGCTGGGGGTTGGGACTGTGGCCTCATGAAAAAGGGAGATGACTGGCTTGGGTTCCAGGGCTGTTTGGCCTAACCCGGCAGCTCTGTGCTCCATCTCGAGGTGAGGGCCCCAGGAGTCTGTGAGGGCCTGCACCCACCCTGTGTGTGTCCCTGTACCTAAGACACTGTGACGTTACATGTGAAATAAAGCTCACCATGACAAGTTGAGAGAGTGAAAGAAAGGAAAAAGAGTTTTCCTGCATTTTGACACTAAGACACTAAGTTGAGAGTTATGTCTATTTACTTTCTTGAAATGATAATATTTGAGTAGCGAATCAGGTCCAGATGACAACAAACACATACCTAGGAAGCAAAGTCCTTAAGACGATTAAGCAAAAAGAAGAAAGAAAAAAATGAACTGAAGGTCACTACTAGTGTTACCATTATAAAGTCTATTTGGTCCAACACAGGGCAGGGTAGCAAGTCCATTGACACCCAGCCTGGTGGTTGGCTCAGACGTTAACCACCGCCTGGAGTCTCAGACCTGCCTGTGGCATTATTGGTTCCTGGTATTAAAGTTTACACACACACACACGCACACACATTATTCAATTTTTATACAGAGTATTATAAGCTTATATTTAAGTCCATAATTTTATTCACTGGGTTTTCAAATATAAATTAAAATTTTGACATTTTGACCTTTAGGGGCCCTGCAATTTCATTCTGCTGTGAGCCCTGTAAATTATGTCGCTGGCTCTGACTGCTCCTCCTTCTTCCTTGTCTCAATCAATGAGGCCATCAATCCAGCCACCCAGGCCAGAAATCCCGGAATTGTCCTTGACTTTTCCTTCCCTCCTATCCCCTTACAAAGAACGCTGCTGTTTATTTTCTAGGTATTTCTAGCATCCTCATTTCCAAATGCCACTGACTAGTTCAGATAAGTAAAAGAAATTTAAGATGATCCTATTTTTAATTAAGCCTAAGATACTTTTTTTCATCAGTAAGAAAGAAACCACAGCTCATGGTTAGTTCATCATGGGGTGCCTGTTATGGATGTGACATCAGACGGGTGACAGTGGAAGATGTTGTCTAAGGACACTAATGAATGTTTAAAAGACCCCCGGTGACCAGGGAGCATCCAGGACCTATAAAGATATCGCTGAGACATTAAAAAAAAAAAAAAAGAAGAGACACCTGGGTGGCTCAGGTGGTTAAGAGACTGCCTTCGGCTCAGGTCATAATCCCGGAGTCCCAGCATCAAGTCCCACATCGGGCTCCCTGTTCAGCAGGAAGTCTGCTTCTCCCTCTGACCCTCTTCCCTCTCATGCTCTCTCTCTCTCTAATAAATAAATAAATAAATAAATAAATAAATAAATAAATAAATAAAAATATTTTTAAAAAAGAGTTTGTTTCTTAAAAAAGAAAGGAAGAAAGAAAGAGAAAGGAAGGGGGAGAGAAAGAAAGAAAGAAAGAAAGAAAAAAAGAAAGAAAGAAAGAAAGAAAGAAAGAAAGAAAGAAAGGAAAATGGAAGGAAGGAAGGAAAGAAGGAAGGAAGGAAGAGGGAAAGAAAGAAAGAAAGGAAAAGAAATCAGTCAAGGGACACCAGTGCTTTTTAAACTACAATAGAACTTTGTAGAATAACGATGATTTTTTAAGACCAACATTGATTAATCACTTTCCAAAGTTCCTTCCCCAACTGTAGGGACCCCTGAAGCTGTATTTCAGAATAGAGAAAGTCAAGATGGTCGCCACGAATACATGTACGTGTTTAAAGCGTCCTTTTAAGAGCCAGTTGGCAAGTGATTCATGGGCGTTTCAGGTTGGCATAAAGGTGTGGAAGGGCAACAAAAAAAGTCACCCTCAGAATGCTTTTCCCAAACATCACTTTCTCCACGTCACCCGTCTGTCGCACAGCCTTCAGCAGGGTCCCGAAGGTTTACAGGTGAAAGCCCAACCTGGTTCCGGAAGACCTTCAGGACTCTCAGCCTACCTCACACATTCCGTGCCACTGGTCCTCAGCACGCAGCCGGCCTGGCCGTAGAGCCAACGTCCTTCCTGTGGTCTAGCAGTGCCATTCCTGCACCCACCTCAGAGGTGCCTTCAGTCAGGTCACAGTACCCACGCCGCCCAACTGAACTTCCGCCTTCACTTTTATCTGACTTAAGCACCGAAATGACGTGACCACGCAGAAGCATGAGTTAACTGCCATGCATACGTTTCTTGCTTCAACCTGCACGGCATCCCTGGGACAGAAGGACTACTACCCATCGACGACGTACAGATGAAGTTAACCAGCGTTGCCGTGGAGCCAGAATTTGAGCCCAAACACCCGCTCTACTTGCTCTGGATCAGAGGCCACGCGCTCCCCCTTGTGCCACGCTGCCCCCATGAAGCCTTTCACGCCCCGTCCAGCCCACAGTGACTTCTGGTTTGTTTGCTTATGTTTTTAAAACGACTTGCTGCCCGGGCACCTGGGTGGCTCAGTCAGTCGCGCATCTGACTCTTGATTTTGGCTCGGGTCATGATCTCAGGGTCATGGGATCAAACCCCCAAGTAGGGCTCTGTGCTCAGCAGGGAGTCTGCCGTCTCCCTCTGCCCCTCCCCCTGCTCTCTGTCTCTCTCAAATAAATAAAAGTAAATCTAAAAATAAAATAAAATAAGATGACTTGCTGGTATTTACATCCTGATACATCATGAAAGGCCCGCTCCGTTTTCTTATTACTTTTGGGACATCTTTACTCTGCTGTATCTTAAAATCCTGCGAGCAAGCATATTACCCGTGATTCTATAGACACATCAACAGATATCTTGGGTAAAAAAAAAAAGGAGAGAAACAAACAACTATGCAGGAGCGTAACACTTCCCATAGTTTGTTAGCACAATATTACATTTTATACATTTTTTCCAATGGGGTATCATATGGGGATCAGTTCACGCAATAGCATATGCACCATGGTTCAATATAGCACATTGGAAACTGCTCTGGGTATCTTAAGCAGGAAAGGAATTTAATTTAAGGAATTGGGTGCTTACACGATTTTTTGAGAGGTTGGAAAAGCAGGCTTTAGATTGGACTTCAGGGATAATTCTCAGAATGACTCTGTAGATGTGACCCTCTCTTTTTTCCCCCAAAAGCAGCCTGGGGTGATGTCTGAAAATGCTTCACTGCTCACTCAAATTATGCAAATCAAGAGGTTCAAATCTTTGCGTTCACTTCAAGAGCACCGGGGAAACTGCCCAGGCCATCAGGGATATGCAGATCTGCGAAGTCCCCAAATCTCTGAAAGACATCACTTTACAGAAGACACGTGAGTCATTCCATGGCTACGATGATGGGGCTGGTAGGTGCGCCCAGGCCAAACAGCGGGTCTGGGCAGAGTCAGTGGGCCCAAAAAGTATGCCGAATTCTTATTGCACGTACATAAAAATGCAGAGACTCACACTGAATGTAAAGATTTAGATGCAGATTCTCTGGCCATTGAGCTCATCCGAGGGAACAAGGCCCCAGGATGCACTGCTGGGCTGGCAGAGCTCCTGGTTGGCTTAGCCCCTCCCCGAGCGCCTCCTGCCACACTGAGATGCTCCCTGCTGAGAAGACCAGATTGTTCCTAAACCAGAAGAGGAGGTTGCACGGAAGAAAAAGATCCCAGAAGAAAGTGGAGAAACAAAAACGTATGGCTTGGGAACAAATTCAGCAGAAAAGTAAAAGCACATAAAGTTATCCTCTGAGGGAATAGCGCCTTTGCTTTGATTGAGAGCTTTGGGAATCGGGATGCCACCATCCAGAACTCAGGCTCCAGGACAGCCATCGTTGACATTTGGGGTAGGATAAGTCTTTGTTGAAGGGGCTGTCCTGCACATTGCAGATTGTCAAACAGCATCCGTGGCTTCTACCCACTTGGATGCTATGCTGATGGACGCCCTCTGTCTCGACAATCTGAAATGTCTCCAGACTTTCTTAAACTGCCCTTGGGCACAGAATAGCCCCTGGTTGAGAGCCGCTCCTTTAAGATACCATAATCTTATTTGAGTCAGGAGTTCAGGAAGCTGCTGTCGTATTGTTGCTTCCAGGCTCTTCTGCCACGGCTGTGATCTGTGGATCAGGAACACCACCGGAAGAGTCCGCTCCAAAGCCTTGCCCACTGCTGCTAGCATTCGACCACTACTGGTCAAACCAAAGCCTCTGCCTTCTTAACTCCGGCTCACATTCAGTTCTCGCATGAAGTCATCCGATGGATGGAACTTAAATCACACCAGACCGCAAGCTGCAAGGGAGTGTGGGGAGGGCCATGTTAGCCTTTCCCTTTTTGCAATACGAGGAGGCTCCCTGGAAGGAGGTCGAAATAAGTATCGAGAGATTCAGTCTACTGTATCTGCCACAGCATGTAAATTTTCTGTGCTTGGCAAACGAACGAGACAAGATGAGAATGTTAATCTATTTGAGTGGAAGTGTTTTATAGTTGTCCTGGATTTTAAAAAAAAATTTAAAAGAGTATAAGAACACTCTAAAAATGTCGGTTATTAGGAAGAAGATAAATTCTGGCACATGGTACTTTATCACCCATTGTCTCAGTCATCCCAACATGAACACTACTGCCCTGCGATCTCATTTTACATGTGTACATGTTTTTTTCGCCCTGAGAAGCTGCAAGTCATTCAAGGGTAGGACTGTGTACTCCCCAAATGCTTGAACATAATTGTAGGTACACTGTAGACATTCAATAAGAATCACTAAGCGTTTTTAAAAAGTAAGTTTCACTGATTCTCAGAAACAGAGTCAGGAGTATTCCTAACCACTACTTTTTAGCCAAGACCCAAGGTTCTTTTCTTATCTCTTAGGATCATTTCTTAATCTCGTAACTTTGAAACATTAGGGGACCTTTCGCCTACCAGTCGTTGGCATTGAATCTGAATTGAGAAACATATTGAAAGTTGAGAGTTTAAGAACTAAACCCATGTTTCTCATCTGAAATATGCACCGCTGTTATTATTTCCACCCACCCAGGAATAACAGGGACCAGACTTACCTTTCTGCCCGAAACGAGAGCACCAACCGAAACAGACAAAACACACAAAACGTGGTTTTCGGGACACTGGACATTAGACAACAGACAGAGATTCTTGCGAGAGTGGGAACAAGTGAGGTGAGCGCTGCAATCGCCTCAGGTCACTGCCTCGAGAGAGTTCCCAGGCTTGGCACGGGGATTGGGGGGGGGGGGGCAGCAACTGCCAGAGCCCAGGAGGTTCCCGGGTCCGGTGGAGGGGCCAAGAGTTACCCAAGAAGAGAGAGCTACACAGAGAGACGGCCATGGATGTGCAGAGGGTCCTCCCTGAGTCCTCAGCTGACTAAATAGATAAATAATCATAGAAAAAAGACCCAAAAAGGATCGAACTGTGTCCAACAACCTAACCACATTCTAGAACAAAGGTCAAGAATGTTTACAATAATAAAAAAATATCTGGCACCTAATAAGGTAAAATTTATGATGTCAGACATTCAATAAAAAAACATCACCAATCACGCAGAGGAGAAGGAAAATATGACCCATAATACGGAGATAAATCAGTCAAAACTGCTGGAGGACTGACGTAGATGCCAGAATCCGCAGGTGAGGACATGAAATGGGTATTATGACAGTATTGCAGATGCTTAAAAAGTTAAGTAGAGACATTGACTGGCCTTCTTTCCTTCTTTGCCTTCTGAACCATTCGGTCCAAAAACAGTTAGTGGGAGGTAGGTACCCATGGAGGTGCTGGAGCTGGTCTGGGGCATGCATGGTGCTGGCCGGGCAAGAGAGACCTGCGCATGGCGGGGCATTTAGTAACAGTAGACAGGTTAACACGGGGGGGGGGGGGTCCCAAAGTAAATACATTGAGGAAAATGGGAATCAGCTTTCTCATGATCAGGAATGGGAATTACAAAGTGGAAAGGAAAAAAATTGGATAAATTAGAGGTATTGATGAGAACTCAATATATAGAGAGAAGGATAATAAAATGAATGTGGGTATGGAATATATGCACATGCATATAATACATACATACGTTCCCTAGCTGTGTCCACCGAGAGAGTCTGGGAGCAGCCTCACCCCAATACAATGGATACACTTCTAACTGGAGGTCAAAGAAGAGATGTGTCCATAGAGGAAAAACCTCAGATCCAGTTACAGGTGGTCATTTGAGCAACTTTTCTGCAAAGAATGTCTTTAATCTTTACAAGTCAAAAAGACAAATCAAACATTACATTTCCACATTCAAAAATTTATTTTACAGACGTTGACTTCTGTATCACACATAAAAATGATAGAAAAATAAAGTGTGGGCTTTGAGTCAGTCCTGGGACCCAGTTTCAGCTCTAATATTCACTCATTTTGCGACCCCGGGGAATCATTCGATCTCTCTGAGCCTCAGTTTTCTCAGATGTAAAATAAATATACTTACTTTTTAGGGTTTTGTGTCATTAATTAGATGGTGTATATTCCTCCAGTGTCTGGCACAAAACAAACACTCAGTAAATGGTAGCCATGAGCACATTCGTGTGTGGTATAAAGTGGGCAGGTTTTTATTGTTTTGGTTTAACAAGGAAGGACAAGGGGTGGCAAAGATGTCAGAGCAGAAAATATCAATTAATTCAGACAATGACTTTTAAGTAGGAACTGGATGCCCAGGGGAGAAAGACATTCCAGAGAGCAGGGAGGCTGGGAGCAGAGCTCCAGGATGGGGGATGGCAGACGTATGGGCAACATCACCCCCTGGGTCTTGCTGAAGCGAAGGTGCGATAAGAAGGTGTGTGGGAGGGAAGGGTGTCAAGACGATGCATGCCAGGTTGCGTAAAGTTTCAGTACAAAGCCAAACGAAGCCAAAGAACTTTGGTCATTATCGTGTAGCGTAGAATCTCGTATTTAGATTTAGAGCCCACGAGACCACTCCAGGTCTAGATATCTGTGAATCGAGAGTACCCTCTGGTTTGGAGGAGTTACTCGTTAGATCTTGCTGTGCCCGAGCCAGGAGGCCTCCGGCTGCTCTTGGTGTCGCACGTTGAACCCTGCTTTGTATTGCTGCTCGTGAGCAGTACTGAAGAGTGAGGAGCTGTTGCTGACATGAATAACCGTTTCGTACATGTGAACCCCCTGGAGGCGTCTCCCCCGTGTTCTCCAGCAGGAAAGATCCTGACGGGCAGCTCCCACAGGAGCTGACACATACACATCTACGGCGCCCGAGAGGGATGCAGACCAGGAGAAACAACACACGTAAGGAAGAATATAGGGTTCTAAAGGTGAAATGAACTGGAATTATTTAATGACAAAAATGTGTAAGGCAATCACCTGGCTCTCACTCAAACAAGGAGGCGAATAAAGGAATGCTGTAAAAAGAATGCCTCTCTCTTGACCAAAATCCCAGAGATTTGCGATTTTGATGCAACGCTTCTTTGGCTCTAGCCGGAAGTGTTTCTGTGATGTTGCTTGTGCAGTAGGACTTAAAAGATACTGCAGGTCCAAAGGCCCCAACCTCAAAACAATGAAGATTTAAAACTAGCTTTAGGGGTGCCTGGGTGGCTCAGTGGGTTAAGCGTCTGCCTTCGGCTCAGGTCATAATCTCAGGGTCCTGGGATTGAGCCCCGCATCAGGCTCCCTGCTCAGTGAGGAGCCTGCTTCTCCCTTTCCCTCTGCCCATCCCCCTGCTCGTGCTCTTTCTTTCTCCCTCTCTCTCTCTAATAAAAAAAAAATAGCTTTAATGTTCCATAAAAGGTGGAACTTATTCCTCCTTCCGGAAGGGTACAATGGAATTAGGCACTGTTTTTCAATCAAGGTGTCTTGCCACTTGTGTTTTTAGGGCTATTTATAATGTCCTATCATCATTTTTCAAAATTCCACCCACGAGGAAGAAGCAGAGGTTGTAACTATTGTGGAGAGAGAAAGGAGACTATACAGATTTAACGGAAAAGAAAAAGGCCTACGTGGAAGGTTAGAGACTAGGAAAAGCAATGAAATCAGCTTTCCTAGCAACTGTTGAAAAATACAATAAACATTCATTTGTAAAAGTTAATGAGTTTCTTAAAATGAGTTAAGTAAGGCTATCCTAGACACTAGGGACGTGGTAATGAAACAAAGTACTTGCCCTCCAGGAGCTCCGAGCTCCACGGAAATCAGACATGCACGCAAAGAACTCTAATACCATGTGTAGAGCCTCTCACAGAGAGGTGTTGGGGGCATGGGAGTAGGGAGGGAGCATCCAGGGAAGGGAGAAGCCAGGGAAGGCCTAAGATCACAGAGCACCTGGAGGAGGACCGGGACAAAGAGGCAGGATCCACCAGCAATACAGGAGGCAAGGAGAGCAGCTATCCGCAGAGGCAGAAAGGCTGGCAAGAGCTTTGGGAAGGCTCCACGGTTCAGAGTGGCTAATTGTTAGGGTGAATGGGAAGGCATGGGACAAAAGAGGCTGTGCAGGGAGTTGGGGTCGTGTCAGCCTTGGTGCAATGTTGAGAAGTTTGTACTTATGGGTGTGTATATATGCCCTGAGAAGAAGCTAGAAGGATATACATCTCTAACACGGTAGCTAGTAAATGTCAGACTGGATTGCTGTATTCGGAACCAGTAGACAAGACCCCGAAGATCACAGACGCTCGAGACAGTCTGCCCAGGCTCAGGTCCCAGCTCTGAGACTGATGAACTGCGAGCCCTCGGACGAGTTTCTTAACCTTTCTATGCCTCAATTTTTTCATCTGTAAAATGAAGGTACATACGTAATACCAGTCTTACAGGATTGTGTGGAGTGAACTAGTATGGAGAAACGGCTTACAGTCGTGCCGGGCACACAGAAAGCACAACATAGATGCTTGCTCTTACATACTGGGGACATTTTGTGTTGTTTCTTCTCCCTGAGAGAGGAAGACGTTCTTGTAGTTATTGGGGTTTCTCCTCCTGTTTGTTGGCACAGGAGGAGCTTAGAGATGAAGGAAATGAGCGGATGGTGTGGTGTCTATTCCTTCTGGATAGACTTTGAGACTCTGTATACTGGTAATGCGTCTTCAAGATCCAGTGACTGGTCACCCCAGGGGATGGGGAACGAGTATTCTCTCTGCTCTGGGTCAGCGCACAGGCGCAGTGGGGCCCGTCGTGAGGAGAAGGACCAGGAGACAGTGTTCTCATGGAGGACACCAGTAGCTGAAGCAACTTCCTTAAGAGCTGGAATGCTGCAGAATCTCCATGAGGAGGAAGATCACAGGCTGACCTGCTCCTGAGCCCATGCAAGACATACCTCAGGCCCCTCAGAAATAACGGAGGGAGCCTTGAGGCAAGGGTGGAGATCCACACTCTACAATTGTGAGATGGAGTCTAAGAGCCATTGTAATTTCCACATTCATGTTTAAGTGGTCTAAATTGTTTCCAGAGAACATTCATATTACATAACAAAATATTTGCAGTTGCCGTCTTTGGATGATGTAATTGTGGGTGAATTTCCACTTTCTTTGTGCTTATCTATATTCCCTAGTTTTTATAATAAGCATATATAACCAGGAAAAAAATTCTTTTTTAAAAAGATATTATTTATCTATTTAAGAAAGAGAGAGAACGAGCAGGGAGGAGGAGCAGAGGGAGAGGGAGAAACAGGCTCCCGGCTCAGCAGGGAGCCCGATACAGGACTCGATCCCAGGACCCTGGGATCGTGACCTGAACCGAAGGCAGACACTTAACCAACTGAGCCACCCAGGTGCCCCAGGAAGAAAACAAACAAACAAACAAACAAACAAAAAACAAACAAACAAACAAAATACAAACTCTTGAATAACCTGGGGCACCTGGGTGGCTTAGTTGGTTAAGCGTCTGCCTCTGGCTCAGGTCCTGATCCCAAGGTCCTGGGATCGAGTCCCGCATTGGGCTCCCTGCTCAGCGGGGAGCTGGTTTCTCCCTCTCCCTCTGCTTCTTCCCTCTGCTCGTGCTCTCTCTCTCACTCGCTCTCAAATAAGTAAAATCTTTTTAAAAAATAGTTTTTGGGGGTAAAAAGAAAAGTTTAGATTTCGCTGTGGATACCCAGCGGGGTTTCATTGAAAGATTTAAGGGAGGAGAGTGAATTGATCAATGCTGACGGGATTGTGGAAGATTAGTTAGAGTGGGCTGTGAATGGAGACCAAGAGATCCGTTAAGGCAATGTTTGCGATAGCAGGAGAGAAATGGCTGATGCTTGGTGGTGGGAATAGAGAGGAAAGACAGAGAAACATTTAGGAGTTAGCCTGCCTGGGTCATGTGATGTGGGACAGGAGAGCAAGGAAAAGGCAGGAAGAAATCCTGTGTGACATTCTCTCTGGCCTCCGGGAGCCCAACATGCCCACCCATCTGCTGTCTTCTGAAGAGCAGATACTCTTGACTCTCACTGACAAGGCTGCAAATTCCATCATTCGACCCCAGGTGCAGTTTTGTCCTGCTGAGCTGCACCATTTGTGGGCAAGGTCATGGGTGGGTTTGCTATGACTCTTCATTCTGCTGGCAGATAATTCCTTTGGGTGAACAGAAAATTAAGCCAATGTAAGAACCCGACACACGATCTCCCCATCTTAATCATGTCCCCACTCTGCCTACTTGGATTTCCATTGTATTGTTTGGGGATCTAATGAAATTTAGGATTTCTCATCCAACTCCTAATCTTCACGACAGGTGAATTCCTTCCGATGTGAATCAAGTCCTGTTCCTTAGCAGCTGATGATGACACCAGGCAGGCAGATGGGTGGATGTGCGTGCACGTGCAGGCCAGCTACTCTGTGGGCCTAGTAGATGTCTCAGAGTTAAGCACAGCAAGCTTCAAGGGACTCGACAAAAGCAACTCAACCTGTGAAACCACGTTCCAAGAGGCATGGCTCCTCGTGCACAGAAAGCCAACACTCACACATGTGGATGCACTTTGAAACTCCATGGAGTGGTGCATGGGGACCGTGGCCACATGCCTTTCAATCCATTCATTGCCACCTCCATGATTTACCTTCCGTCTTGAGCTACCGCCCGCAGGGCCCTTTTGAAGACCCAGAACATCCCCTCGGGTGCATTTATTTCAGCCCTTCACGCAGCACCTTAATCTGTGCAATCTCTCATAAAATCCCACATGTGATTATGGGACCGAGTGGCCGCAGATAGCTTTAATGAATGGAAAGTACTTTAGGACCCATACCTAAAGGTAAGTGGCTAGACTTGAACATGAGACAGGCCCAGTTTGAAAAAAACCCATTGATTCTTTTTCTAAATGAGCATGCGAAACCTTGACTTGCTTTCACTTCTATGTTCAAACCTCCAGGCATTTCCAGGATGCCAGTCTTTGCATTACTTTTGGAAGCTGCTGGGAGTTCTTTTTATTCTACCAGAAGTCTTCTTTCTTCCCACAGTCCTTCCTTCTAGCTAGAGAAGATTTCAGCTTCTACCTTCAGGGATTCTTTCCAGCCTGCTCATGATAACTTTAATTTTCTCATTCTGAGCCCTGTCACCCCCTAATTCCTGGGCACAGATCTCTTTACGAGAGCCAAGGGCACAAACCCTTGTTACCCTACTACCCTCTTTTATTTGACAGCCCCTTTTGGAAACCCACCACAGTGCCTCTTGGAAACCCCTTTTCCAGTCCCCCAAAAATGTAAGCTGAACATATTGCTTTGCCCCACATCAGGAATTTTCATCTCTGGAATTATCTGAGTGTTTTCTCATATCAATTATTATCAGGACTTTGTGCAAGGCCCTCCCGTCCTGAGGTCCTGCCTCAGATTCTCAGAAAAGAGAATGGCCATTCCTGTCATTTTCACTATTCTCACTGGTGGTAGGCAGAACAATGGCCCCCCCTAAAGATGCCCGTGTCTGTGATGGTTAGTTTTATGTGTCAAATTAGCTAGCCTATAGAACCCACTTATTTAATCAAATTCTGATCTAGGTTTTGCTGTAAGGGTATTTTGTAGATGAAGTTCTCATCTACAATCAATTGACTTTATGTAAAGGAGATTATTCTCCATAATGTCCATGAGCTTCATCCAAACAACTGAAGGCCTTAAAAGTAAAAACTGAGGTTTGCCAGGGAAGAAATTCTATAAAAACGGTTACTCAAATCACGAAGTTCAAGGGATGGCAAACTCAAATCTGATCCAGAAGACTCAAGTCCTGATGCATAAGGGTTCTGGGACAGAAAGGATATAGCCATCCTCAGCCTCCAAGTCATGGTTCATTCACTTATAAAAGATGTATTAAACGTCTACAATGATCCAGGGCCAGGACAAAGTCCTGGGCAGTAGTTCCAATTGAGGACAGTCCAGTATAATGCAGGAATCAACTAGAACTTGGGGAGAACAGTGCCGAGTTTTGGAAACTAGAAACTGGCAAGAAGAGTCAATTAGGCTGAGGTTCAAGGCTGGGCTTCACCCCCAAGAGGCTACCTGGATGAGAGGCTGATGTTGCAGCTGGATTGCTTACAGAAAGTTTCTGAGAAACTTGCAATTTCATCCCCTTTCTCACCCAGAGCCCGCAGCCCACTGTACTGCAGGTTTAGATCCCCAACCCCCATCCACTGAGGAAAAGAACACTCTGAAAGGGCTTGCTTTTGAGGGCTTGAGACCTATTCTAGAAATCTGTTGTTGGGTAACAAACCACCCCAAATTTATGATGTAAAACAACCATTTTATCATGCTTGTAGATTGTGTGGGCCAGGTATTCAGACAAGACACAGTGCTCCAGCATGCATGGGACCTCAGTGGGAGGATTTAAATGATTGACAGTGACTCATCCGGCTGAGGGCTGGAATCACTCACTTACATGTCTGGTGTCTATCCTGGGAAGACTCAAAGGCTGGGCTTAGCTGGGAATGCCAACTGGAGCCTTTCCATGTCACTTGGGCTTATCACAGCATGAGGGCGGAGTTCCAAAAGTGAGCATGTCGAAGAGCAAGGATTCTAAAGAGCCAGAAGCTGCTTGGTCTTTGCTGACCTCACTACCAAGGTCAAGTGGTTTCACTTCCACCTCATTTTACTGCCCACAAGTGAGTCAAGGAAGTTAGCCCAGATTCAAGGGGAGGAGAATTAGACTCTACTTCTCTCAATAGGGTAGTGACACATTACATTGCAGAAAAGCACACAGGCCCTCAAGCTAATAAAGGACATCTACAAAAAACCGACAACTAACTTTATACTTAAGGGTGAAAGAACATTTGCCCTGCAAGAACAGGAGTAAGACAAGGATCTCCCCTCTAGCTCTTTCTATTCATTATTGAACTGGAAATTGACAATAAGGCAATAAAATGAAATAAAACGAGTCCAGTTTGGAAAGAAAGAAGTAAAACTATCTCCACTTGCAGATGAAATGTTCCCGAATACAAAAAATCCTAAGGATGAGAACACTGGGTATTATATGCAACTAATAAATTATTGAAAACTGCCTCTGAAACTAATGACATACTATATGTTGACTAATTGAATTGAAATTTAAAAAATTAGAAAATCAAATGAACTACTTGACATTAACAGGGTGTCCTGAGGAATAATAAAGTTAAAAAAAAAATCCTAAGGAATCCATTAAAAAACTATTAGGGGGCACCTGGGTGGTACAGTCAGTTAAGCATCCAACTCTTGGTTTTGCCTTAGATTGCGATCTTAGGGTCCTGAGATCAAGGCCCACTTTGGGCTCCACACTCAGCTCGGAATCTGTTTAAGCCTCTCTCCCTCTCCCTCTGTCATCCATCACCCCCCCCCTTTAAAATAAATAAATAAATCTTTGAAAAAACTATTAGAACTAATGAAGAGTTCAACAAGTTTGCAGGTTACAAAATCAATATACACAAAAATCAATTGTATTTCTACAAACTTGCAATGAACAATCTGAAAATAAAATTGAGTAAATTAAATACTTAGGGATACGTTTAACAAAAGCAATGTGAAACTTATACTCTGAAAACTACAAAACATTGTTGAAAGAAATTAAAGACCTAAGTAAATGGAAAGAAATCCCATGTTCATGGGTCAGAAGACTGAATATTTTTTAAATGGCAACACTTCCCAAATTGATCTACAGATCTTATGTAATCTCTTCAAAATTTTGGCTGACTTCTTTGCAGAAACTGCCAAGATGATCCTAAAATACATATGGAATTGGAAGGATCTAGAATAGCCAAAACAATTTTGAAAAGGAAGAACAAAGTTGGAAGACTTGTGTTTCTGCTTGCAAAACTTAGCATAAAGCTACAGTAATCAAGACAGTGTGGTACTGGCATAAGGATAAACTTTCAGTGGAATAGAATTGAGAGTCTAGAAATAAACCCATACATTTTTGGTCATTGGCTTTTGACAGGGATGTCAAGACAATCCAATGATGGAAAGATAAAATAATCTTTTCAACAAATGATACTAGGAAAACTGGATATCTAAATGTAAAAGAATAAAGTTGGATCCTTACCTCACACCATATATAAAAATTAACTGAAAATGGATCAAAACCTAAGTGTCAGAGCTAAAACTATAATACTCTTAGAAGCAAATATAGGCATAAATCTTCATGGCCTAGGATTAAGCAATGGGTTTCTTAAAGACAACCTCAAAAGCACAAACAACAAAAGAAAAAATAAATTAGTCTTCATCAAAATTAAAAATTGTTATGCTGCAAAGGACCATTAAGAAAGTGAAAAAAACAAGTGACTGAATGGGAGAAAATATTTTCAAATCATATATTTGATAAAAGATTTGTATTTAGAATATATAAAGAACACTTACAACTCAATAATAAATACATAGCCAATTAAAAATTGGCAGAGGGGCTCTTGGGTGGCTCAGTCAGTTAAGCGTCCAACTCTTGATTTCAGCTCAGGTCATGATCTCAGGGTCGTGAGACTGAGTGCCTCATCCAGCTCGGCATGAGGCTCCATGCTCAGTGAGGAGTCTGCTTAAGATTCTCTCTCCCTTTCCCTCTGTTCCTCCCTCTACTTGTTTGCATGCTCTCTCTCGTTCTTTCTCAAATAAATAAATAATAAAATATTTTTTAAAAATGGGAAAGAATCTGAATAGACATTTCTCCAAAGAAGATACACAAATTACCTATATGAATGTTCAACGTCATTAGTCATCAGAGAAATGCAATATCTCAATGAGATAACACTTTGCATCCATTAGGATGGCTGTAATAGAAAAAAACAGATAATAAAAAGTGTTGATGAGGATGTGAAGAAGCTGGAACCCTTAATACAGTGCTCATGGGCATGCAAATGGTACATCTGCTTTGGAAAACAGTCTGGCATTTCCTCAAAAGGTTAAAATAAAGAGTAACCATATAACTCAGCAATTCCACTCTTCTGTATATACCCAAGAATATGAAAAAGTTGTTTACACAAAAACTTGTACAAGAATATTCACAGCAGCATTACTCATAATAGCAAAAACATGGAAACAACTAAAATGTCCATGAGCTGATGAATGGATGAATAAAATATAGTATATTCGTATGGAATATTATTTGGACATAAAAAGAGATGAAGTTCTGATACTTGTACCAACATGGATGAACTTTGAAAATATCATGCAGAGTGAAAGAAGCCAGTCATTAAAAAGCACATATTGTGATTCCACTTATATGAAATGTCCAGTGTAGGCAAATCTATAGAGACAGAAATTAGATTAGTGGTTGCTTAGGGCTGGGCGGGGGGAAGAGATGATTTCTGGATAAGTGGGGATTTTTTGGGAGGGGATGATAAATGTTCTAAGATTGATTGCAGTGATGGTTGTACAATTCTGAATGTATTAAAACTACTGTACACTTTAATTCTTTTTTTTTTTTTTAGAGAGGAAGTGGGGGCAAGGGCAGAGGGAGAAAGACAAAGAGAATCTTAAGCAGGCTCCATACCCAGTGGGGCTCAATCTCACAACTTGAGATAATGACCTGAGCCAAAATCAAGAGTTGGATGCTTAACCCACTGAGCAACCCAGGCGCCCAGTATTGCCGTATTCTTCAAATAGGTGGATTATATGGTATTGAATTGCATCTCAATAAAATGGGAGTTCTTATGGCAGCTCTCTTTAGAAAATAGAGTCAACACAGCCTGAGCAAAGCTGAGCTGGTGAGAGGTGTGTGACCACATCTACATGGCATGGAAGTTTGGAGAAAGACTGACAAACTACAGTCCCCTTGGCCCTCCAACATCTGGCCTTTTGGGTCATTCCAGAGTGCCTCCAGATGATCATGGTTGGCCCAGGAGTAGTTCAGGGCCAACAAACCAAATGCATACCAGAGTATTCCATTTCAGTGGAAGATTGGGGATGGTTCTTGTCTTAGCCACAGCATGGATTCTCATGCCTGGTCTTAGAAATTAACTTGGTTAGCTCCATTTGCTCTGCCTGCTATTCCTCTTATCTCTATATATTCCTTTTTTTTTTTTTTTTTTTTTTTTTTTTTAGGAGAGGGAAGGAGAACTAAGCCCTGCAGAATTCAACTGATCTACTTGAAGGGTTTCTAATCGCTGAAGTCCTCTTTGAAGCTTAGTTCTCTCCCTAGAGGGCCCCATTCACTCCCTACCCTTTCTAACCCTCACCCTCACATATTTTTATAGTCTTTGAGCATCTGGAAAATGTCTGCTGCTCCAACACCATGGTTTTGGTCCCCGGAGCACCAAAGGCCTCAGGCAGAAAAAGTGCTGAGGCTAGGACCAAGCATTTAAGCCTGTCATATCCTATCCTAGGCTAGTGTCTTATCTGGGAACTACAAATTCTGCCACCTATTGAGATCATTTCTACCTCTGTCCTCCTAGCATCGTGTGCTTCCAGGGACCTCTCAGCCTTCAGGAGTTCACCTTAACCAATTCTCCGATGTCCAAATGTATTGTTACCTAACTACCCTCTCCTGAACACTCACTTCCTGATTGTTTGTTGACTCTTCTGATGGAGGCCAACAGACTACACTCATCTGACCCCCTTGGGCTCTTCAGTTTGGCCCCAAAGGTAGTTGACACGGCCCTAGAAGTTTTGGTTCTAGCCTAAGCTGGTCGGGTATGATCATCACTTTAGGTGTCTACAGACAATCTTGCTTCTGGTGGGGCCTGCTCCTTTAAAACCTACCTGATGGAGATATGACAGCTAAATATAAATTCTTCTAAAAGCCTGGTGTCCACAGTATTTCTAATTGCCTGACCTTAGTCCATGTTTACACTTGGTCACATCTTTGCCTTCTCTGTGACTGACCCAACTTTGCTCATTCATTTCTCTATATCTGTGTCTCTTGTCTCTAGTCTCATGGTTAGTGCTTGGCTTACTGCTTATCACCTTCTGGCACAACAGGTCTTACTGATTGAAGAAATGGCCTTCTTCTTGGCCCATGGCTATTTTCTTGCTAACAGCCCCCATACACAGGCCAACTGCAACCTGGTCCTATCTTGTCCTGGCCTCTGAACATTAGATACTCTTTTTCCTGGAGGGTCGGGGACTCATTAACTCTTGACCTACAGACCCTGGCACATCTTCACTTCATAGCTTCCCTGTGAAGGGATACTGAGAATTTGATGGAGCAAGTGGGAGACAGCTGGAAAACAATATCCTTCATAGCTCTGCAAGAATGCTTATTTAGCAGGACAATTCGAGAACATACTGACAGAATGAACTACCTCAGAGCCATAAAGAGTCCTCTCTTCTTCACAAGGTGGCTGTAATAACCAGAAATGATTGTCCTGCTCCGATAGAGCCAGGCAAGAAGGGGACACCCCACTCCATAGTGGGGCCAGCATGGTGAGGGTTAGGAGAGATGAGCTTGGGGTTTCTTAACTGAGCAGGGTTTCTTACTTGAACTGCCACAACAAAAATTAAACCAATGAGGTAGGAGAAAGAGTCCTTGAAGGAGAGCCAAAGTCAAGACACAGAGCTCCAAAAAGGTCGAATGCGTGATGCATTAGGAGAGTGCATGCGTGATGAGATTGCTTAGGTCCCAAAGAGGGCACCGTGGTGGAGGCTGCTAGCGAATGAGCTCCCACACACATCTGCCTGCTGCCTGCTGGCTCCCACACACATCTGCCATCCAGTTCCCGGGCTGAGGCTTTGCCTTGCATGGCTGAAGATGCACTTGATTCTCCCTAGCCATGGCTCTCTGAATCCCATACTGTCCGTAGCATTGCTTGTGAGCTATCCAATCAGAGGTGGAGGCTCCAAGTTATTCCCCATCTCAGAGATAAGGCCAAACTTCAAAGCAATCCACAACCCTCTACTGCCACACACACACACCCCTCCCACTAATCTCATCACCTGTCAGGCTGACCATCAAGTGTAGAAAGAGTGCTGTGATGCTGCAGCACGACCCTCAGACTAAGTGGGCTCAACAGGGTCTCACAGCAGACTCTCAAAAGCTGCCATTCACACCTTCACTCTGAATTCATTTGTGCTAAACTGCGGTAGCTTTAACATCTGCTTCCCAGACCATTTCCCCTCCCCCACTGCTGGTTATAGAGCTCTTATTTTTTTATGGGGAATTCATACTGTGTGTTTCAAGTGGGGTTAGCCCTTCACCAACTCCCACCACAGAACTGGGCAGATGAACTGGGTCTTGATAACTCTATCACACCATCCCCTGGTCATTATGATTGGTTCAGGAATGAGCATGTGACCCAAGCCAGCCCAATGAGCAGAAGACTTGGGACTTTCGCTGGTGCTATCAGGAAAGAGATGTTTTCTTTTCTATCCCCAGTGAAAGGACTAAATAAGCACGGTATTGCCTTTAACCAGTCTTTGCCTCCACAAAGAAAAGAGCATGGCTGTGATGGAAAGTCATGTAGGAGAGTCACGTAGGAGAGTCTCACCTGAAGGAGAGTCATGTAGATTGAGCTGCCTTGACAGAACCAGTGACCTTCTGTCAAAGGACACAGCCAGCCCAAGGCGACATCACAGAGAATGAGGGGAACAAATATTCTCCTCATTCTCCTCCCTGCTTCTGGTTTTTTGATGGTGTTCCCTATTGACTCTACTCAAACCAGAAGAGGGAAGGAAGAGGCTAAATTATAAAGGTCAGCCTCCCAGGGAAGACAGCAGGGCAGAGGGACATGAAGAGTGGATGTGTAGAGCCAAACAGAAGATATACAGCACACAGAAGTTATTCCCCCACATCAAAGGGCCCCCAGATGACCTAATGAGCAGTTCATGGCTATGAACAGTAAGCCAAATTCACACGAGAGGAGGTCATTTCAGTGGAGAACTGGGAATGGCCTAATCTTGGCCAAAGCATGGATTCTTGAGCCCATTCTTGACATCTGAATTGATCAACTCAGTTTTGTCTACCTACCATTTATCTTCTCAATCTTCCTTTGACTCTCCCCATACATAGGTTACCACAACGGCACTCTGCACACCACATATGCTTCTCCCTTCCCACAGGTAAGAGATACTCAATCAGTATATACATTACAAGCTGCCCTGGACTCAGTTACAATTCCTAGTGGACAGGAAGGGGCACAGTTTCAGAGCACACTTGGGGGCTCAGAGCCCCATCAAACATGCCCCCAACCTGTATGACAGCCTTTTACTGAGAGAACCAGGAGAATCCCACTATACTAGGCTGTAGAGTGGGTTGGGGGAGGTTGGTATCTGGAGGACAGTCCAATGCAGAACAATTTTGGAGGGCAATACTTCCTCCGTAGCACCTCACTGAGTTGGCCAAGGTCTTATTGGGCTTGCCTCCAAGTTCATGTTCTTCCTCTGCCTGATCCTGCTTCCTCCACTTCTGTTCATTGGTGTTGATCTCTAATGAACATCTTTGCCTCAGTGTCTGTTTCTAGAGAATCCAATCTGGGACAACAGCAGTTAGAGAAGTTTCCATAAGCTCCTAACACCAAACCTACATACTTACTGCCATCTGTGCACTGTAGATTTTTCTCCTGTTACTGTGGGGGAACTGTACATTGGATTACTATGGACGATCTTCTCCATTTGTGTACTAAGTTCTGTCCCAACTCACCTGTTACTTACCCAGCTTTCCCCCTCCAGTGATTGTTCCTTCTTCTCTATAAATTTTTTCCCTTTCTACTGGATCATTTCCATCAGGATGCAAACCTACTGCTACTTCACCCGTTAAAAAACAAACTAATGCCTCCTTGATTCCACTACTTCCTCCAAACACAGCCTCATTTCTTTTCCTCTTTTTACAACAAAATTGTTTAAAAGAGTTGCCCTAGTTTGTCACCTCCCATTCCTTCTCAAAACCCATCACTCCATTGAAGCTTCTCTGATCTTGGTCTCTTATAACCTCCACATTGTTGAGTCTAATGAAAAATTCTCAGCCTTGTCAACTTACCAGCAATGTTAGACACAGTTTATTTTCTTCAGGGTCATACTTGTCTGGTTTTCCTGTCTGGCCACTTCTCAGTCTTCTTTACCAGTTCCTCCACATCTTCCCCACTTGTTGGCATGGCTTCGGATGTCTTCTCTTTCCTATCTACTCTCACTCTTTAGATAACTTCATTCAGTTTTGAGCCTTTAAAAACTATCTATATGCTCAAAGCTCACAGTGTTTTCCCTCTAGCCCTGACTTTTCTCCTGAATCCTCAGAGCTGAATATCAAGCTACCAACTTACTCCATTTCCACCCTGCCTGGTCTGACATCAGCGTACCATCTGACATTGGGTGTACTGTAATACAATTCAATTCTGATGCTAACCACCAGTGTCTCCAGACCACCACACTACTGACTGACTGGCTATAAATTTGGGGATTCCTATGATCCCCATAGGTTCAATAATTCACTAGAATGTCTCATAGAACCCACTGAAAGTGCTATGCTTACAATTAGTTTTACTCTAAAGGATGGACATTGGGCACAATCTTGGGGACAGTGCAGAGCTTCTATGTCCTCTCCTTATGCAGTCAAGGCACATCACCCTCCTGGCACATCAATCTGTTCACCAGCCAGGAAACTCCTCAGTGTCCAGGGTTTTCATTAGGGATTTATTATGTAAGCATGGTTGATTACATATCATTGGCCAGCAGACTAAAATCAATCTCCAACCCACCACCCCTTCCCTGAGGTCAGGCTGGCGCCGGAGTTCCCAACCCTGTAGTCACAAGGTTGGATTTTCTGGTGACCAGCCCCCATCCTGAAGTTACCTAGGGGCCCACCAGGAGTCACCTCATTAGCATAACAAGACACTCCTACCACTCTGGAACTTCTCAGAAGTTCTGAAGCTCTGTGCCCAGGACAAAAACTAGATACATTCATTATATCACACTACCCAACAGCTCTACTTGGAGACATCTCAAGCTTAAACATCGCAAACTGACCTCCTGATATTTCAACCCAAACCTGTTCCTCTACACTCTTCATTTTACTAAAGAGTTATAATCTCATTCTTTCCAGGTACTCAGGTCAATAACTTTAAAGTCATTCTTGACTCCTCTTTCTCTCACACATCATAACCAATCTGTCGGCAAATCTCATTGGCCTCACCTTCAATTTTATGGAGAATCTAACTACTTCCACTATTTCTACCGAGGCTAATCTGGTCATTTCTCACCTTTCTTATTGCAGTAGGTGTTTTCCTGGTATTCCTGCTTTAGCCCTTGCCTCTTTTCAGCCTCCTTGCCCTCCTGCTGTTCGCAGGTGGTCAGAAAGGAGGAAACAAGTGACCAGTTCTCACACATGAAGGTTGGAGGGAGAAAGTGGAAAGGCAGAAAGACACTCTGTATTAGAGAAAACAGAATGTGTATGGAAAGCAGTCCAAGATTATGGAAGATGGAAAGAAATGCAAATATCATGATAGCAATGAAAAGAAGAAGGATGGGGGAGAGATAATAGTTCCTTTTTGTGAGATTCTTTTTTTATAGCTTTATTGAGATATACTTTACATATCATAAAATTCACTCATATAAAGTATACAGTTCAATGGGTTTTAATATACTCACAAAGGTGTGCAAGCATCACCACAATCTAATGTTAAATCTTTTGCACCACCCCAAAAAGAAACTCCATACACATTAGCTGTCACTCCTCATTCCCACTCTTCCTTACCCCAACCCCAGGTTAATCTACTTTCTGTCTCTATGTTTACCTTACCTGTTCTGGATACTTCACATAAATTGAATCATACGTGATTTTTGTTGCTGGCTTCTTTGACTGAGCATATGCTTTCAAGGTCCATCCTGTTGTAGCATGTATTATTACTTGTCTTTCTATGCCATTGTGTGGATAAACTACATTTTGTTTATCTATCAGTTGATAGGACATTTGAGTTGTTCTCACTTTTTGGCAATTATGAATAATGCTGCTATGAACAGTCATTTACAAGTTTTTGTGTGAACATGTTTTCAATTCTCTTGGGTGTATACCCAGGCGTGAAAAGACTGGGTTACAGGATAGTTCCAAGTTTTAACTAATTAGGGAATCACCCAATTGTTTTCCACAGCAGTTGCACCATTTTACATTCTCACCAGCAATATATGAAGTTTCTGAGTTCTCCACATTCACCCTAACATTTGTTATTTTTTGTTTGTTTGTTTGTTATGGCCTTCCTGGTGAGTAGGAAGTAATGTGTCATCGTGGTTTTGATTGGCATTTTCCTGTTGACTAAATATCTTAAGCATCTTCTCATCTGTTTCTTGGCCATTTATATATTTTCTTTGGAGAAATGTCCGTTCAAACCCTTTGCATATTTTAAAGTTGGTTGCTTATTTTTTTCTTGTTGAATTGCAAATGTTCTTTATATATCTAGATATTATACCCTCATCTGATACAAGATTTGCAAATATTTTCTTCCATTTTGTCAGTTGTCTTTTCACTTTCTTGATAATGTCTTTTTAATTTGGATGAAGTCCAATTTATCTATTTTTTTCTTTGAATGTTTGTATTTTTGGTGTCATACCTAGGAAACTATTGTATAATCCAAGGTCACACAGATTTACCCCTGTTTCCTTCTATGAGTTTGATAGTTTTAGTTCTTATATTAAGGTCTTTGATCTATTTTGAATTAATTTAAACATTTTTTAATTGTGGCAAAATACATATAACGTGAAATTTACCATCTTAATCATTAAGTGTACAGTTTAATAATGTTAAGTATATTCATATTGTTGTGTACTTAATCTCCGGAACTTTTTCCTCTTGCAAAACTGAAACTCTATACCCGTTAAACAGTAGGTCTTCATTTCTCTCTTCCTCTAGCCCCGGAATTGCCATTCCACTTTCTGTCTCTATAAATTTGACTACTCTAGAGACCTGCTTAATTGGAATCATATAGTATTTGTCTTTTTGTGACTGATTTATTTCACCATAATGTGCTCCAGTTTCACCCATGTCGTCACATATGTCAGAAGAATCTTCCTTTTTAAGGCTGAGTAATATTCCATTATCTGTATATACCACATTTTGTTCATTCATTTATTTGTTCATGGACACTTAGGTTGCTTCCGCCTTTCTGCTATTGTGTGAGTAGCATTGCTATTAGCATGGGTGTGCAAATATCTCTTGAAGTCCCTGATTCCAATTCTTTTCAATATAACTGAGAAGTGAAATTTTTGGATCATAAGATATTTCTATATTTTCAATTTTTTTGAGGAACTACTATACTGTTTTCCATAGCGGCCACACCATCTTACATTCCCACCAATTGTGCAAAAGTATTCCAATTTCCCCACATCCTTACCAACACTTGTTATTTTATATTGTTGTTGTTTTTTATAGTAGCCATCTTAAAAGGTGTGAGGGAGTACCTCACTGTGGTTTCAATTTGCACTTCCCAAATGATTAGTGAGCATTTTTCACTTGTTGGCCAATTTTATGTCATCTTTGGAGAAATGTCTATTCAAGTCTTTTGCCCATTTAAAAACAATTTTTTTTAAGTAGGTTCCACACCCAGAATGGAGCCTAATGAGGGGCTTGAACTCACCTCCCTGAGATCAAGACCTGAGCAGAGATCAAGAGTTGAATACTTCGAGTGCCTGGGTGGCTCAGTCAGTTGGGCATCTGCCTTCGGCTTGGGTCATGATCTCGGGGTCCTGGGATCAAGCCCCATGTTGGGCTCCCTGCTTGGTAGGGAGTCTGTTTCTCCCTCTTCCTCTGCCTGCCGGTCTCCCTGCTTGTTCTCTCTCTGTCAAATAAATAAATAAAATCTTTTTTAAAAAAAAAAGTTGGATGCTTAACTGACTGAGCCACCCAGGCACCCCTCCATTTTTTAAGTAAGTTGCTTTTTTGTTGTTGATTTGTAGAAGTTCTTTATATATCTGGATATTAACCTTTATCACTAATAAACTGAGTAATATAATGTGATGAGATTTCTTTTCTCACACAGCATTCTGTTTTTCCCGAAGTTACTTTTTGTTTGTTTGTATTTTGCTCAGGTTCCTATGTACCCAAATCATTCTTCTTTCACTCTCCAATAGAACTATATAGCCCCTCTTCATTATTTCCCTCCTGGTCAAATGTACCAGGTAACCTATCACTTCTCTTCTTCCACCTCTTCCTTTTTTCTTTTTCTTCTCCCTCCTCCTCCTCCTCCCCCTTCTTCCTTTCTTCTTCTTCTCCTCCTCCACCTTCTTCTTTAAATCCATATAGGTTTTAGATATTTCTTTTTCCTACTGTGGGTGGTTTTCATTCTTTGACCTGGGTACTCAGTGAGTCCTTTCAATTTAGGTACTCAGGACCTTCAAAACAGGGAATTTCATTAGATTAAAAAAAACCTTTTCCTTCTCTCCATTTCCGCGATTCTCTGTAGCATTCCTGTTAGTAAGGTGTTAGACTTTCTGAATTGGTCTACTGTTTTTCTTATATTTTTCTTCTGTTTTCTCTACTTCTGTCTTTTTTCTATACTTTCTGAGAGATTTCTAGACTTACTCTTCCAAATGTTTCATTGAATTTTCAAGTTAAGATAGCCATATTTTAAATTTCTAAGAGTTCTTTCTTAGTTTTTCTTCTCTATGCTCCTTTGTCATATTGTTCTGTTCTCATTCCCATAGATCCATCTCATGTCTCTGAAGATATTAATAATAGTTTTTGTTTTCCTCCCTTCTAACTGAAAGATCTTTAATTATCTTTCCAATTTCTTCTATGATAATGGACCATTCAGATTTCCACCTTTTCTTGGGTCATTCTTTGTCATTTGCATTCTACCTAGAAATTACACATTTCATCTAAATCTTCAAATATGCTGCCACATAATTTGTAATTCTATGATGGAAACATTTTTAAAATTCTCTTCTATATCCATGATTATCTTTCTTTTTTTTTTAATGTTTTTTATTATATTAAGTTAGTCACCATACAGTACATCCCTGGTTTTTGATGTACATGATTATCTCTTTCTTATTCTTTTCCATTTTTACTTTCTCTTTTTTCTTGGTCAGTTTCCAATTTTATTAATTTCAATTTTTACTGTTCTTTTCATTTTCTCTTCATAGTTTTTTTTCTCCCTTTTTTTCTAATTTGGTAAGATAAGTACTTAACTCCTTATGCACTTAATCAAAAGACTTCTTGTAGGGTGGGGGAGGTGCTGAGAGGGCTAAGGACAGATTAAGTAGAAGGTGGTGGGTAGTTTGGCAGCTGTGGGAAGAGATGTCCACAGATGCTTACTGAGGTGAGAGAAAAGGGAAAAGAACACTTCGAGACTTTGACATCTACATTGGGTTGAGGCCCTTTAGGAACATCTGGTAGAGGGAAGCCTACAAAGAGGGCAATCTAGGAGTCAGAAACAAGAAATCACGATTTAAAATTAAATGCAAAGGGAAAAAAAGAACATTCCACTCTCACACACAACTAGTGTTATTACCATTCTCTAATAATTTAAGAATAATACTGAGAATCATTTTATTAGAAAATGACCAAATATTTTCCTCAAAGTGTTTTCAAGCTTAAGACCATTGAAATTATTAAGACTCTGAATCCCATTCAGTGTTTTTATTATTCATAGTATCCTATGATCTTAAGGTGTTTTTTTGTTTTTGTTTTATGGGGTGGGACATGTTTTTAAATGAAAAATTCTAATATTTTCTCAGATATCGGTCTTGTTTTTTCCTCAGAAACTTAGAGAAAACGGAGGCTTCAGGTTAGAATCTGACTTTCCCCAACATCTGATTAGAAAAACTTCCAAACATACAGAAAATTTAAAAGAAATGTACAGTGAAAACCCATATACCCTCAGCCTGGATTCTATAGTCAGGATTTAATTTTTATTAGCTGGCATTAGTATTTGCCTGCCTCTGAGTGATGTTGAGTAGGGTGATAGCTCTGCCATAATTACATAGGAAGTGTTCTGTTCCTACTGGTAAGTCCAGTGCTTCGTAAGAGTTCTGTACTACGGCCAACTTCATGAGTGCTTTAAACAAGCCAACACAGGTCAGTTGTTAACTGGGTGGAGGAGCTTAGAGTTCTTCCCAGCTTAAAGAAACAAAATTTCAAACTCAAAAAGTTCTCCAGCTTGCTGCCTAAATACACCTACAGCTTTTGGCTCTTATAAGCAGGTGTTGTCCATAGGCATAAACCCAGGACTTTCTGGTTGTGCAACAAGAGAGAAACTGCCAATGCTCTGAGCTAAAGGTGACAGGAACAGCAGTGGCGAGGAAGGGGTAACTGGGATTCATATCCTCCCAAATCAATTTTCCTAAAAGTTCTATTTTATGATTAGTGGCAACTGTCTCCACGGAAGGTACAGTGCTCTTTTACCACATGCTTTCTCCTACAAATTCATACAACCTTCTCCGTTTTTCAGAATCACTAAAGCTTTTAAAGAGAAAAGGAAACACAAGCCTTTGAAATCTAAGGAAGACAGTGGCAATCATCTCTCTAAGCTCGTTCCAACTACTGTACATGATATCAAAGCTATGTATTTCAACTCATAATAATTGCTTCATTTTGGCAAAGTATCATATATCCTTGGCTTTTTCTTTTCTTGGAAGGTCTTCAGTTAAGAACAGCCTCCAAAGCAAAGCAGTGTGTGCTCATCAGTGAGCTTCCTATCGCAGGAAAAAAAAAAAAAAGCATTGTGGCTGACTGAAACCTAAGGTAATACATATATCATCTTTATCTTGTAAGAACTGAAAGAAATTTCTCAATGCTAAAGCCCTTTGAGACAGCCCTGAATGTACGTTTTGGAACAGGAGAGGAATACTTGGGCAAATATAAAAATAACACTTTTAGAATGGGGATAACATTTTAAATTATAAAAGTCCTTTTCACCTCTCTAAGTGCATGATCTTAACTCTAAATCAAAACTCAGCAAACATTTTCTGCAGGGGGCCAAATTGTAGATAGTTTAGTCTTTGTGGGCCATACTGTCTATCTTACAGTATTCGGGTCTGCCATGGCAGTGCAAAAGCAGCCCTAAACAATAGATGAACAAATGAAGATGGCTTTATTCCAGTTAAACTGTATTTATGGGCACCTACGTAAAGACTGCATTCGTTATTCACAAAGCAAAGACCTCATATTTGCGCAGCACAACCAAGCTATAACATGAGTTAAAAACTTACAGGCCCACAACACTTTGCAACACAAGCTCCCTCACACACAGTCTAACTCTTAATGTTTAGATACCGTTTATTCAGTTTGTGAAACCACGGGATTAGAAGGTCATATTGAGCCTATATCACTGTCACAGTAATTTAAGAAGCAGCATGTGAAGTAACTGCTAACAACATAGGTAGGCTGCAGAGTGAGTCAGACGTAAATTCAAGTTCAGGTTCTGCAGCCTTCTAGTTGTATGATATCGGGTAAGCAGAAGAACATTTCTACATGTTTCTTCATTTGTGAAAGAGGCAAATGGTTTGTGTGGACAATTAAAAGATATAATACCTATCAAACTCTGAACAAAGTGGTCAGTAAGGCCCACAGTCCATGTTCTATAGATGTTACCTTGTTTTCATTGTTGGATGAAGTCACTGCTAAGTAATTTTCATTTTTATCCGTGTAGAAAGACCATGTCATTGGGGTTCAGTAGTCCATTTCAGATTATAAATCATTTTGTAGTTAGGAAAATCACCCTAATGTGATGTCATTAGTTTAATTGGGGAGCCCTGTGATTAATTTGATATAATAATAGATGGATTATACAGTGGGATCGTCCAATATCAGTTGGTTCTCGGTGTATGTTTTCATATTTGACTTGCCTCTGTGACTTATCTTTACCTCTCTGTGAGTTAATGGTATTTGTATTGTTTGTATATGTATACTTTAAAATTAATATTTATTTAAGCATTTAAAAAAAGGCATTCAGATGACTTATGGAGAGTTCCAAACCTCATTAGACAGTGTTCAAGCAAATACAATCTTAAAGTTCCCCTTAGAAGTTTTTTTTTTAAAGAGGTAATACATGGTACATAGGACAAAATGCAAAAAAGTACAAAAGACAATATGGCTTTCTGAAAAGCAAGTTTTCTTCATCTCCCCGCTACATACGCTAGTCCCACACCTGCCCTACTAAGAAGCAACCACTCAGATGCAAACACACATACACACCACTACGTGTGTCTACACGCTACTCACACTGTTCTGCACCTTGCCTGATTACTTAGACTATACCCGAAAATTCCCATCTCTCTGCATATAAAGTTGCCTTGTATTTTTTAAAGGCAGCTTAATGTTTCATCAGAGGGATTACGCCCCGCACTATCTAACCAGCCCCCGGGGACGGACTTCCAGGTTTTTTTCTAATTGTTTGCTGTCATTAGGAAAACTGCAATACCGCTTGTAATGTCATCTTTACACTACAATTTTGTTTTCTCCCAGCACCACCGAAAAGTGATTGTGGGGGGCCTTCCCGCCCCCCCCCCCCCCGCAGGCCGCGGCAAGGGTTCGCGGAGCCGCGGGTCCGTCCCCCAGCACTGCTGGGAAGCCTCGCGGCGGCGTCACCCACGGAGTGTCGGGGCGTGTGCGCCCCCGCGGGGGCGAGCGCGCCAGCCCCACGCTGATTTCTGGGGCGGGCGGGCGTGGGCGGCAGCGAGTCGGGGAGCAAGTGGCGGCTTGCTCTTCTGGCCGCGAGCGCGGAGCCGCGGTGGCGTCGCCATCTGTGGTATGCGGCCTGGCGCGCGCCTCCCGAGGAGACTCCGCCGGCTACCGTCCGCCGGCCTCCCGGGAACGCAGGGAGGTGTTCAAAGGTGTCTCTGAGAAACAGGCGCAGGCCGGGCAGCCCCGCTCCAGAACAATGGGTCCTTTCAGCCGCCCCCTTCAGATGGAGGGCTCGTCACCATGACAACCACCCCGTTATTGAAAGTCGGAGCCGGTCCTCGCCTCAGACGCTCTCCTCGCCGGCTCCCCTCCCCCTCCGGCCCCGCCGTATGGTGTGTGTGGCACTGGCAGCTGTTGTCAAAAGAAGGCACCTCTTTGTCTCCAGGGGATGAAAGACATTTGGTTTTCATCACCACCCTTTCTCTTCGCCCGACAACTTTTCTCCGCGCGCTACACCCCGTCCCCAGAAGGCGCCCCTGGATGCGAGAGCCCAGCCACGAGCCGCCACCCCCCTTAGCTTTGCTGTCTGTTTCCTCCCGGGTTCCCTCCTGCCGGAGCATTTCTGCCTTGACCTCCAACTCTGAGAGTCACTAGAAGTCTCTCTCTCCGGGGGAGCGTTCAAAGTAGGGGAATGCACTTTAGAAATCCCGGGCTTCTTCTCGGCGACCGCGCTCGCGCGGTTCCCCGCCGGCCGCTTCTCCCCGCAGACCCAACAGCACCACCTTCCGTAGCGAGGAGCTCATTGCCCGGTCGGTCCGCGTTGTTAGCGCAAAAACTCCGCGCGCGGCTTGACACTTTCGGCCTGTTCACCAGCATCAAGACCAGTCGGTTCATTAGACGCAGGCCTCGGTTTTAGGGATGTCGCACGCAGGCAGCTAGACAACCTTCTGGCTGAAAGCAAGGCGACACGACGATGGAAACAATAGCCTGTGTTTTTCTCCAGCTTCTAAATGAAATGTATGACTAAAACATGTCTTAAAGTTTTGCATTACCTTTCATTAATACCTAAATACGATTTACTTAATTTTTCTTTTCCGTGGAGGAGCTTTATAAAAATTTAAAAATGAGAAAAAAGTCTGGCTGATCATGTGTCTGGGATTTGGGGTTCAAGGAACAGTGCCCCTGAACCTGTAATCTGCACCAGGGATTCTTGGAACAGATGGTGTTTTCCAGACCTATCTGGAAATTGGAAAGGTTACACTGGTGAGAGAAAAAGCAGGGTCAAGAAGGAGGAGGGAAGCAGTGGAGAGAAAAATGCAGGAGCTTTTAGTCACCAGTGTGGGGAATCTCTAGAGAGTGTAAAACCAGCTTTGTGGGGCTATTTTGGAGATAAAGATAAGCTTAGGATTCTGTGTGGATCAGAAAAATAATCAGTATTCATAAAATCTTATCCTCGAAAGGGTAGATACTAGAGGAGGAAATTTGAGGATACCTGCTTCAAAATTCATTGACTCTTTCTACTGTTACATTTTTGAATAAAGTTTTAAAAGGGTATTTTTTAAAAACTTTGGGAATGTTAAAAGTGTAACAAGTGAAAGGGAAGGAAGTTCAGCAGGTGACTGACAAGAGGTACATTTTTCTGGTCTTTGCTTTGAATTACCAACAATTACTTTTGGTAAACAGGAAGCAGCCAAGTCTGGCACACAGGAAACAAGTATTTGCAAAGTGAAGGTTTGTTTTTTTTCCTCTGAGAATAATTTTTATCTAAATAACTACCTAGAAAATAATAAGTATGTTACTCTGAAAACTTCTCTTTATAATCCGGGCTTCTTTTTTCCCAACATTACTGAATAAATTTTGGAGGAAATTCTGTACATTTTCCTGTGAGATTTGATTAATATTTCCCCAGTGATTTCAAATAAGAGTCACAATAGTGTCATGATTTGAAACCCTAGTTATGTAAGTTAATGGGTTTTTTTAAAGTGTTGAAAATTGTTATTAAGAAACAAAAGCCATCTTCCCTTTCTGAAAAAATACTCATGGCTATATCTGTAGGCTGACTTATACCAATAGATACATCATTTTGTTATATTTTTTACAGTTTTATATTTTATTACAGTTACACATGAAACGATGTAGAATACATTCTCTAGAGCTCAGTGGTCACCATGGGGATTAAGACAAGGCCAAGTAAACAGAACCCCAGGATTCTGATCCCTATGTCATTCTATTTTATCTGTTTTTCTATGTAAGCTTTCATTTGTCTAAAGTATTTCATTGCTAAAAAAAGAAAGAAAAAAAGACCATTATTAGTAGAAATTGAGAGTTGGAAAAGATCTTTTTTTTTTTTTTTTTTAAGATTTAATGTATTCGAGAGAGGCAGAGCACAAGCAGAGGCAGAGGCAGAAGCAGGCCCAGGCAGGGAGCCTGATGCAGGGCTCGATCCCAGGACCTGAGCTGAAGGAAGACGCTTAACCTGCTGAGCCACCCAGGCACCCTAAGTTGGAAAAGATATTGAAGATAATTTAGTTCAATCGTCTCATTTTACAGGCAACATTTTGATCTAAGGAATTTATCTAGATAACCTGCCCAAGATCACGTGGTCAGTTTGTGGCTATTTATGACCCTGTGACCAGTTGCCATCCTACAGTCCTTTCAGATCAGAGCTGACCACATTGCCCCCTTCCCTGCCATCACTTACCAGACCTTCTTGTTACTATGGACATGTTTTTGTCGTTTCTTCTCATTTTAATCTATCTTGTGGAGATTACATAAAAGTTATCTTTGTGGTGCTTTCCTGTTTTCTAGTCAGCCTTCCCTAAGTCTTTCAGTTCCAGACTTTATTTAAAATATCCAACCGATTCACGAACTGTAGCTGCTCTATTCGCTCCCACTGCTTGTGGACAGCCTGTTAATTGTCTACCCAGTTTCCGTTGTCCTGTCTTCCTTAGTAACAGAGTCACATTTGGGAGGTGGGGGCAGTAATGTGCCCAGTTAAAAGTATTTCCAAGACCTCTTTTAGCTCAATACTGAACTTACTGAACTCCTCACCCCCGCCCCCGGCTCATTTACATTTGCTTTTTGTCTTTCCTCCTCCTTTTTGCCTGGAATACGGCTTGATGCCTGGAGCCACAACAACAATGTTGTGAGCATGAAGGTGAAAGCCCCACCCCAGGCATGAAGGAATCGCAGTCTAAGAGAAGCCTGAATCCTTGATACTAAGTTGACATGCCATCGCCTGATTGTGATCCCCACTGGCTCCAATTTAGGATAAGAACAAAGTAGACTAGGAGTTCAGTTTTACTGAATGAGCTTTTTTTTTGAACACTTACTAGTTACTTCTGTAGTAGTCTGTACATACTCCATCACAGGACGTATAGCATAATAATTCATTCACTTGGTCATGTAATGAAACAATTTCTTCCTCCACTGCCTACCCCCAAAGGTAAAGAAAAGGAGCTAGCTATGGAAAGACCAGGGGAAAAAAAAAACCCTTTCAAGTAGAGGGAACAACATATTCTAGGGCCTAGAAGTGGGGAGCGGGGAGGGTAGGTTGGAGGGAGGGGCAAGAGACTCATTTGGAGAGATGCAAGGGGGTAGATAAAAGATGTGCCTTAGTCCATTCAAGCTGCTGCAACACAAGTACCATAGTCTGGGTAGCTCAAACAACAAACATTTATTTCTCACAGTCCTGGAGGTGGAGAAGTGCAAGACCAAGACACCAGCAGATTCGGTGTCTGGTGAGGACCTGCCTCATGGTTCATAGACAGTCATCTTTTCTCTGTGTCCCTACATGGTGGTAAGTCTGGGGTTCCTCCTTGGGGTCTCTTATAAGAGACCCATTCATTAGGACTTCACTCTCATGACCTAATCACATCCCACAGGCCCCTTCCAAATACATCCCATTGGGCATTAGGACTTAACATATGAATTTGGGGGGGGGACACAAACAGTCTGTAGCAAGGTGGTAAAGGCATTTGAATTTAATGCCATGCGAAGGCATTGGAGGGTCTAAGCTGTACATAACCCTTACTAGTTTTTTTGAACTCACTTTTGCTGCTGTATATAAAATGAATTGAAAGGGGGTGAGAGTGGAACTGGGAGACCAGTGTGTAAGTGGTTTAGAGTCTTTCAGGCAGGAGGCGATGGTGGCCTGAATTGGGGTTGTGACAGTAGAGTTGGAGGGAGGATTGATTCCTGATGTACTTGGCAAGGGAATCAACAGGGTTTGTTTCTGGAATAGATGCAGGGATGAGGGTAATGGAGGATGTCAGGATGACTTGCAGGTATTGGTATGAGTAGTTGAACATGTAGTGATGTTGTAAAGAAGGAACAGATCTGGGAAGAAAACTCAAGAGCTCCTTTTTGCCCTGTTAAGATGTCTGTGAGGCCCCTGAGTGCAGATGTCAAGTGGATGATTGGATATGTGGGTCTGGAGGTTTATGAAGAGGTTAGGTTGGAGATACAAAATCAAAATTAAACAATTAAAAGAGTACTTACACTCATGAGGTCATCTAGACAAGCAGTGTAGAGAGAGAATGAAGGCGCATCTAACCAGAAGCCACGGAATAAGGCTATGCCCTGGGTAGCGCATCTAGCGATATTCACGGTTGGATATTCCTGGGTATAGTATCTAGGGAAGGAGCCATGTGGTCCAATGATTACTTCTCTCAGGAGACTAGAACCAGGAGGCCAGCCCGATACTGCTGGGGGAGGGATGCTGATGTCTTCTTGTCAGGCAGGGTTTGGACAGGAACTTGAGATGGCTTTGCTGGGCTTCCTAAGAGGAGTTACAGAGAAGTTTCTGCCAGCTGGAAGCAGGGGTACATCCTAGGATACCCTCATCACATCACATCTTGTGAGCTACATTATTAGTTGCATGTGACTCTTTCTGTTCATTTTCCCTTTATTATCCCCAAGTCTTTCAACAAGCTTTGTATAAAAGTGTCCATCCTGGTCTTTGCTCTGCTATGGGAAATTAAACAAAAACTAGTGCGTCTACACTGTGTTAAAGAGTTAAAGGAATACTAATCTCCCAAGCTTGCATAGTGGGAGAAGCCAGTAGCAGGAGTCCCTAAGAGGAAGGTGAGTCTTTTTTTGAGGGTTAGGGGTATTACCTTTAGGCTCTCCTCTCCAGAAGGACAGACTCCTTCCATGACCAGCCTTAAAGGAGCTGTTTTTAATTTTTTAAAGGGACCTGGTCTTTTCTTTAGAGTTTTTTCCCACATTGGATTATAAGCTCCTCGAAGACATGCTCTAGAGTCTTTGTACCTTAGTGTCCAAGAGATAGTCAGCACTCCATAAATGTTAGTTTAATAGATGAATGTATATGTATTTGGCATTGAGATATACACACTGTGGTTCTCAAGGAGTTTACAGTCCAGTTGTGGTGATCAGATTGCATACATGAATGTGTGGCAGTGTCAAAAGCACTGTAGGTTACATAAAGGAGCTGTGAAATGCTATTTAGTCACAGAAGAGGGAGAAATTACTTCAAGTGTGGGTTCACCCAGCTTGGGACAGACTTCGTGGAAGAGAAAACATATGGCTGGGCCTTGAGGGCTGGAGAGAATTTCCACAAATAGGATGAGTAAGAGATAAATACATGCCAAGAAGAGGGATCAGTGAGAACAAAGACATGGAGAGAAGGCATTCTGTTTCTTCTGTGCATGACCGTGGTGAGGTTTGATGCAAGGGAGCATTCATGGATAGGGGGAAGAAGTGTCAAAGCTAGAGAGGGATTTTGGGGTCCCACTGCAGAGCCCTTAAAAATGTCTTTCTCAGTGAGCAAGGCCTCTCTTGTTTCAGACCAAAATATTAATAATAATAATTAAATAATTTTCAGGGAAACCTGATAGTTGAGATTGGCTTCTCACAGTAGAAAAACTCAGTGGCGCCTGGATGGCTCAGTTGATTAAGTGTCTGCCTTCAGCTCAGGTCATGATCCCAGGGTCCTGGGATCGAGCCCAGCATCAAGCACAGCACCCGGCCCCACATCGAGCCCCTCACTGTGGTCCTTGTTCAGCCAGGGGTCTGCTTCTCCCTCTCCTTCTGCCGTCACCCCCACTTGTGCTCTCTCTCTCTCTCAAATAAATGAATAAAATCTTAAAAAAAAAAGAAAAGAAAAGAAAAGAAAACTTCTGAGCAGTGAGAGCTGTTAAACACTAGGGTGGTTTGTCAGTGGCAGGTCTAGAAAATCTTTTCCCAGAGATTTCTATATATAAAATGGACTTGCTATTTGTCAGTGGTTTCCTGTGGCCCCTCTTAATACCATGACAAGGTACCCTAGGAGCTCCCAAAGTCTATGATGTTTCATTAAATTCAAAAAATATTTGAGTGTTGACTTTGGACATGACGCTTGGCATTGCCATGAATGAATTCATGCAGCCTCTCCCTCCCCTCAATGTGGTTCTCTTCCAGGGATCCCCATCTCAACAAATGACACTTCCATCCATACAGCTGCCCAAATCAGAAACCTACGAATAATCCCGGATTCCTCATTCTTCCTTCATTCTACCTCCAAAGCACCTCTGGAATTTGTCCACTAATTTCTCCAATCCCCCATGCTGGTTGAAGTCACTAGCAGCTCTCATGTGGATTACTGCAGTAGTCTAAATGATCTCCCTACCCCCACGCTTGGCCCTCTTCAAGCCATCCCCCACGCCTGGACTCTCTGAAATGTAAATCTGAAAGCGTTTCTCTGCTTAACATTTCTTCAGTGGGTCTCCTGGCCCCGGCTCCTGAGAAAGGCAGGTGTGCACAGTCTGTGCCAGACCAGACCACTTCGATCTTCCTGTGTGCCTGAACTCCAGCTGTGTTTCTTACCTACTTACTTGATCTTCAGCAGGTTACCTAAGCACTCACTGCAGTTTTCTCATCTATGAAAAGGAGATCATAACGAATTAATTTTAGGGGCGTTGGGGAGACTATATTAATCTGGATCTTCCTCTCCTCTGTGAACCTTTAAATTTAGAGTGCCCCTGGACTCTGGTCCTCTTCTCCATGCTCATTCCCTTAGTCATCTCAGCTGGACTCATGGCTTTAATAGCCATATCCTGATAACTCCCAAATGTGCATCTCCAGCTCAGAGCTCTCTCCTGAAGCCTAGACTCATATATATCCAGCTGCCTTCTCAACATGGTCATTTGATGGCTAATAGATATATTAAATTTAATATGTCCAATTTTTTTTCATTCAAACCTTCTCTGCCCAAAGTCCTTTTAATCTCAGGTGTTGGAACTGTCCTTCCAGATGCTCAGGCTTAGTTGCCCTTCACTTTTCTCTTGTTCTCACTCCTCATATCCCATCCACCTGGAAATCCAGCTGGCTCCTTTTTCACGCTGTAGGCAGAATCTGACTCTTCCTTCCCACATCTGTGGCTGCACCCTGGACCAAGCCCCATCATCTCTCACCTAGATTACTATAGCAGCTTCCTAACTGGTCTCCTTCCACCCTTCTTCTCAGGCCAGCAGATTGATAAAGCAGATGCTGTCACTCCTTTGCTCAGAGCCTCCCTTGGCTTCCCATTTCACAACCACTACAAGCCAAAATCTTTATGACAGATTTTAAGACCCTATGTAGTCAAGTCCCCAGCCTCCGTTTTGTAACTTCATTTCCTACTTTACCCCTTGTTCATTCTACTCCAGTATCATCCTTACTTTTTCTGGGACTCTTCAAGCATGCTCTGGTCGTAAGGCCTTTGCACTGCCTGTTCCCTTTACTGGAACGCTCTTCCCCCAGATATTCCCATAGCTAACTCCTTCTCCTTCAAGTCTTTGCTCAAATGTCTTTTCTCAATGAGACATACTCTCACTACCCTTTTAAAAACTATAACTTTTCCTCCAGTCCTATGACATTCCTGATCTCCCTTCTGGTTTTTTCCTACTGCACTTATCACCCTCTAACATACTATATACTTTACGTATTGTGTTTATTGATTGTTATTTGTCTTTTCCCACTAGAATGTAAGCTCCACTAGAGCAAGGATTTTTGTTTTATGTTCACTGGTGTTATGCATCCAAACACCAGAACAGTGATGGTACATAGTAGGGCTCACTAAATATCTGTGGAATAAATGGATAGTGCATGCCACACAGTTTTTATGTGCATATGTGTGTGTGTGTGTATATATATATACACATATATACACATATATATGTATATATATACACATATATATACATATATATACACATATATGTTTTGTATATATAAATCATTATTATGCACTATAATTATATAATTATAATATATATTATTATATATCATTTTATAAGGAATATATACAAACAATTATTAAGCTCACAATCACCTGGTTCCCATGTATCTTCCTATTCTCATAGTCCCGCACTCTTTCTCCAATTCTAACTCAGCTATACTTAATTCTCTCATCTCTAGAGCTTTCCACATGTAATCTTCTCTCTATCCTTCCACCCTTTTATTTGAGGAATCTACGTTCATCTTTCAGGTTTAAGTTTAGGACTTCCCTGACTCTAGGTCAGCCCCCTCCACCTTGCTGCCCCCCCTTTTGTTCCTTGCTCATCACACTGCTTTGTAAGTACTTGCTTCTCATTTGTCTTCTCACCTAGCATCTGTGACAACAGACACTATGCCTGTGCTGGTAGTCATTGCAACATGCCCAACACGCAGCACGGGGCTTGATACATAGGAGGCTCTCAGTAAACATTAATGCAATGAATGAGAAAGGCCCACAGCAGCGATTGCATTTCTGCACCTTCGACACACATTGCTTAGTAACCCTGTGCAATTGCATCTTGTGCTGCTTCTTAAGTAATAACAATTGCTAATACTTTTCTAACTCAATCTTCACAACTCTGTGAAGTGGGTACTCTTAGTGCCTTTATTTGAGAAGGCAGGAACTTGAAATTTAGAGAAGTCAAGGTACTTCCTCAAGGTCACAGAGCCGGCAAGTGTTGGATCAGGATTAAAGCCTAGAGCCCCTAAGCTTATATGATGCCACATCATTCAGCCATTTTAATTTTGGACTTTCTCTTTTGCTTATTTAAAAATTAGTCAACTATCTGTCCTTAACAAGTATGTCAAAGAACAATCCATATCACCTTTAATATGCATTTATCATGGCCTTCTTTGTGGAGGAGCTGCCACTTATGCTTCCTTTCACCAAAGTGAAAATTAAAGCCCGAGCAGGGTGACAGCCTTGTGGTCTAAATCAACATTATTACCATTAACACCAGTTCGCCATTTTATCACACACATGCAATGTGCCAGGCACCTTTCCATACCTCATCTTATTTAATAATTAATTTTTGGTTTAACTAAAGGTGAACCTTGTCTGACTTCTACTTCATGACTCTCTGGATCACAATGATTTGAATCACTTAAAATGTATTATTGAAGTCATTAGAACTCCAGTGCAATTTGTAGAGAGACCTGCCCAACTACCTCATTTTCGGATCTGGGAACTGAGATTCCGAAAGGTTAAGTGCCTTGTCCAAGGTCAAGCAGGTCGTGGTCTAGTTGGGGCTGGGAGACCTCCGGAATCCAAGTCCAGAGCTCCTGGTAAGACGCTATACAGCCAATCACCTTTACTTCCCCCATGCACATCAATGAAAAGGCATCGTGTCTCTTTTTAAATGCGTTTATCTAATGGAAAGTAGTTATCACTGCTCATGATTTATTATTATTATTAGCATCCTCCCGAGGTACATTCCAGGGTTACGCAGGTGGCAGCAGCCGCCCCTTTGTGACTAGGTGACTAAGGGCCAGACGGCCCTCAGACTGATCACGACAGCCAATCAGGGTTCGTAGCCACAGAGCTGCACCAATTGGAGATTACCGAAGTCTCAACAAGGGCTAATTGGGGGGCTCAAAGCCGAGAAGAATGTGACTGGCGGACAGCGATCAATCAGAGGGGAGGAGCGGATCACCGATGTCCAATCAGAGGCTTTTAGATCTCGGTCGTGGGCGGTGCTGGCGTGAGGCCCACGCGCCAGCCAATCAGCAGGTGAGCGGCCGCCGGCGCGCGTGCGGGGGGCGGCCGGGGGGCGGGGCCTGTCTGCGCGTCGGAACGGTGGGCGCTGCGAAGAGCGAGGCTGGGTGAGGAGGGCTGGCTACCCGGGTCAGGGTTGGGGGCAGCGCGTGCACGCACCCGGCCAGGGTCTGGAGGTTGGGGACGGGGACGCGCGAGGGTTCGGGCGGGGCGCGTTCAGAGTTACGGGTTGCCGTGGGATTGTCCCTTCGAGCTACGGGATGCGGCGGGGAACGCTGACAGACCGAGTACCGGGCTAGGGTGGTGGCCAGCTCCGTCCAGGTGGCTGAGGGAGGAGGGACCCTGTTGCCATGGCAACGCACGTGTGCAGTCTGACGAACCTTTTCATCGCCTGAACGTGCGCACACCTTAAATCTGCCCCCTTGGCCACCCCCGCCCTAAACGGCCTCCATCATCTTTTGCTCGCAGTCAGCTGGGCTGCGACCAGCGCAAAAATAACCCACTTAGCAGCCGCCTGTCCTCCTCCCCAGCCTAGTTACCTCCCTCTTGCCCTCCCTGCTGCTGCCTCGTCCGCCGGCTGAGGGATTAAGCTTGCCCTGGGGCACTTGGTATAACAGGCCTTTGCGGTTAGACCACCTGGGCCAGTTCACAGCCAGCTCGTGGAATGGCCATAGCTGGGGTCCAGCGCGGCCGTCTCAAACTAGGGAAAGGCACGGTAGAGATGCTGCCACCTGGGAGACCTTGGGTATCCCCCATAGACATTTTTTTAGGGCATTCAATGCAGAACCTTGTTCATAACAAGTACTCAGAAAATGGGGTCTTGACTGAAGACCACAGTGATGGCTTTCTATCCGTGGACCAGCGCTGTCCAAAGTTATATAAAGCGAACCAGATATGTAATTTCACATTTTTCTAGTAACCACATTTTTTAAAAAGGTTAAATTAGGGGCGCCTGGGTGACTCAGTGGGTTAAGCGTCTGCCTTCAGCTCAATTCATGATCCTGGGGTCCTGGGATTGAGTCCCCCATCGGACTCCTTGCTCAGCGGGGAGCCTGCTTCTCCCTCTGCCTGCCGCTCCCCCTGCTTGTGCTCTCTCTCTGTCTGTCAAATAAATGAATAAAATCTTTAAACAAAAACAAAGGTTAAATTAACTTTAGTATATTTTATTTAACCTGATATATCAAAATATCAATATTAAGTTACAATTAATCAATATTAAATTACTGGTATCTAACCATTTTTAATACGAGACCTTCAAAGCACATCTCGGTTCAGACCAGACGTATTTCAAGTGCTGAAGAGTGGCATTTAGCTAATGGCCACCAGATGAGACTGGACAACCATAAGCATTTCTTATGTATGTGTGAGTTGTGGCTAAATGCATGAAACTCATCAACGTTCTTTGAAACTCTCTTCTGTGTGGGGAGCACTTCAATGAGGCAACAAAAAAACATTAAGGCCTGGTCTTCTCAGTCCAGTTGAGAAAACAGACATCCAAAAATTAAGCCACATTTTAAATGGTTATAATTAAGGCAATAGTAAAGATAACCAGGCAGGAGCTGATTGGCAGACAAGATGGCTGGTAATTATCTTTAGAAATTGTAGGGAGGGATACTTCAGGCTCTTAGGTAGAGGAAGGCTTGAGTCTGCTCTTGAAAGGTTGGTATGGTGTTTTGATTGAGTGGAACTGACCGTACCTTCTTTTATTTTTAGGGTTGAAAATTGGCAGTTCTGAGGCTTTCAGACGGAAGAAGACTTTCCTCTCTCACTGACAATCTCCACCATGATTCATAGCCTCTTCTTGATCAACTCCTCTGGAGATATTTTCCTGGAAAAACATTGGAAAAGTGTGGTCAGCCGTTCTGTTTGTGATTACTTTTTTGAGGCACAAGAGAGAGCCACTGAGGCAGAAAATGTACCTCCAGTTATCCCTACCCCTCACCACTATCTCTTAAGTGTTTACCGTCACAAGATCTTTTTTGTGGCCGTGATCCAGACAGAGGTCCCGCCTCTATTTGTCATTGAGTTCCTTCACCGGGTAGTGGACACGTTTCAGGTGCGTGAATGTGAGGAGGCTTGTACATGTAAATTATAAAGTATCTTTATGGTTCTTTTTCCATTGTATTCAGCTTCAACTAAGGAACTTTTTAAAAAATCAAAACTGACATTGCTCACTTCCTCTCCCGTAAGATTCTTGTTTCTCTGAATTGAATTGTCTGCATCTGAAATGACAAATTGAATACCTTTGAACCTGTTGCATAAGAAATCCACTCTACTTGGTATGATTGTATATAGTCATTTTAATTCTGGAGATTGGAGTTGCCCTACTTTTTGTTCATAAAGCAGAGGAATTTAGTTTTGAGTTTTGTTTTGTTTTTTTTAGTGGACTCGATGCTAGCCATTGTCAACTACATTGCTTAGAGTTGCATCAAAAAGTGATGAGGGTGTAAAGATATGTATATTTTCAAAAGTTAGGAAAAAGCTACTCCTTGGCAGGAGTAATTTGTGAACCCGAACACCATCCTGGGTTTGGGGTGCATATCCACAGCATGTCAGTATGGTGATGCACTCTCATTGCCAACTGAGATTGAAAAATCTTCTGTTCCTATAAGAATTTAAGTGACACATTTTACAAGACACAGTTTTCACTTTGCGTTTTTCTTTCAGGAATAGATTTGAAGATCTTGGGGGAGCAGGATATAGGGGAAGTATAAGTAAGTTATACCAGGATGTCAGCACCGTTTATAGCAGAGGATTTTAGGCTGCCCAGACTGTGAATTCAAACAGTGGGATCCTCCCTCCCAAAAGAATTGCTGAAATTCTAACTGTTACGGTTATTTGCATAACTCAGTAAGTGAGAAGCAAGGGCCCTTTGGTTTAACTTCTGTGTCATGTGAAGTCTGGAATTAGTCATATGAATACAGAAATTGTAGAGTTAGAGAAGAAGAGGAGAATGATGACTCCGATATTATGATGAAATTAAAAGACAAGTCAAAAGGTCCTTTCATTTGCAGTCATATCTGTATCACATGTCTAGCACAGCTTTCATCCCAAGAACGTTAAAATATATTTCATAATTTTTTTCCCACCAATGTATGCTGGTAGCACAATTCTGGGTTTCCAGTTCTCATGTGGCATACCAGTTCCTTCCCACAGTAAAAACTTGAGAATTATAAATCCCAGTATGTGGAGGAACTGAAAGTAGAAGAACCCAGTATTATGACTTTAAACTACTCTCTTTGGGTCTTATTATGATTTCCACATATGATACTTGACCCCATACTAAGATTAACAGTCCCATTGGTGAAACCCAGCATTTGCTTCATACCACCATAGCAATATTATGTAATTTATTGCAAGACAGGAAGTGAGAAAAGTTGTTTAATCTAGTGGAAACCACAGAGGAATTTGGGATAACAGTAAAGTCGCTGGTTTGGAAGTCTGGGACTTCAGAGTTTGTCATTTTTGAAGGATTTGTTGAAAGTAAATGGACATACCCTGATTTTAACGTCTTCTCTCTGGCCGCATTATTTTTTTAGTACTGGAATATGATGGAAGAGTTCCAGCTGTAGAATTGCATCCGCTTTTGCTATAGCAGTTTGTCATACTTACAGGTCTTCTTGCCAGTGACTCAGTTCGCATTATGTCTGATTTATAAAATCTCATGAGGTGTTTTATTTTTTTTTTTCAAAAGAAAAGCACTCTTGGGAAGGAAATGTGTTACTTTTTTTTCCCTCTTAAATCCTCGTTTTTAAAGAAGAAATCTTGTTTTAGAAACACATTCCTGACTCTTAAGTGTTCTTGGATATTGGACTGTCTCTGATATTTGCCATTATCTGATGTAATTTAGATCACATCTGTAGTCTGTTCAGTTTTGGATGTCATGATTGTAGGAGCATGTTGGAAAACTAGAGCATATTAAAAGAAATGGCAAGGTGGTGGAACGATCTAGAAACCATACCACAGCATGAACAGCGTAAGGACCAAACAGTTTGGGAGAAAAAAAATTGAAGTAAAAGCTTGTAGCTGTCTTCAAATAACTGCGGGGCTGTTATGTAAATTTGTTCTGTAAGGCAGATCTAGGAAGCAAATTTCAGTTTAGCAAAAGAAAGAACTTTCTAATAAGCAGAGCTTTCCATGAATAGAATGGGCTTTCTCAAAAGGCTGATTTTCCCTTCAGCAGACGAATTCAAGGATGTATGACCATCTCAGAGGTCCTGTAAAAGATGTGACTGACGTTGCTAGAAGGGGCATTCCAAATGACTACAAGCATTTCTTTTGTTTTATCATCATGCATCACATTTTACAAAGTACTTTATAGTTTACAAAGCACTTGCACACATACTATCATTTAATCAATCATGCTTAGGTCTTAAAATATTCCTGTGCGTCCAGTGGTATTATCCTGATTATACTATTAAAAGAAATCAAGACCCGAATTGGCATGACTTTTCTAGTAAGTGACAATATGGTTACCACCCAGGTCTTCTGATTTGGAATCCAGCGTTTTTTCCACAACCTAGATCATTTAGTATCTAAGGCTTTCTTAGTAAAAGAACAAAACATTCTCAGAATCGTAGCATCTTAGTGTCCAGATGATCCGAAGAGATTTTCTGCTGTGCTAGTTCATCTCACTCATTTCATTTCCCTCTCATTTCGAATTTGCTGCATGAATGTTAAGGAATAGCACAACAGAAAGGGTTAAAAAGATTTTCAGGTCCAATCTGTGTCATATCAAGTATCATTATTTTGCATAGTTCTTTCAAATTCTTGTTCCTAAGCATGTATGATAGTCTAGATTCAGTTTTGTATTCTATATATTTTGTCTAGTTGAAGAAACGAACCCAAAAAGGTTAAATGACTTACTCTTAATTTATAAAAGAAGTTAGTAATGACACTAGTACTATAAGCCAGTCCAGTGTTCTTTCTACCAAACTGGGCCACTTAAGAGGACTGTGGTTATTCCCTCATGGTAGAAGAATATCCCAGAAGCACTGTGTAAACACATGGACAGGACTAGATCCTTATTCTCTAGGAAGATTCTTTCTCTTTATTACAGTCTCTGAATGATTTATATTATGTATATTGTATTTTCATCAGGATTATTTTGGAGTCTGTTCAGAGCCAGTGATCAAAGACAACGTGGTTGTGGTTTATGAGGTACTGGAAGAGATGCTTGACAATGGGTTTCCACTGGCTACCGAGTCAAACATCCTCAAAGAACTGATAAAGCCTCCCACTATCCTTCGAACGGTTGTCAACACCATAACAGGTATGGAGAAAGGGGAAACCCACAGAGAGCTGCCATCCTGGGTGTGGCTTCCTCCGGTGATGTACGTTGTTTTGAGTGCTTGTCTTTGGGGCTCTCAGATGTCCAGGTGCTTTAATTTTGCTCGTTACTGTCTTTGATTATGACCTGAAATATGTCTTTGTTATGTAGAAAGTACCCTGATTTCAATGCCAGAATAAAGTGTGCTCCTTTAAAAAGATTTTTTTCTGAATGCAGAAGAAACGCTTGATTATTATAGAAATGTCAGAGACACAGAAAAGCACAAAGAACTTGAAAATAACTTTTTTTAAAAAAAGATTTTGTCAGAGAGAGAGAGAGAGAGAAAAGCAGAAGCAGGGGGAGCAGCAGGCAGAGGGAGAAGCAGGCTCCCCACTGAGTAAGGGGCCTGATGCAGGACTCGATCCCAGGACCCTGGGATCATGACCCGAGCCAAAGGCAGATGCTTAACCGACTGAGCCACCCAGGCGTCCCAAACATAACTCAATCCTGCCACTCAATCCTCAATCCAAAATACGTTTTGACATATTTTTTGTCTTTTCTAAACAGATGAATAATAGATGCATAGAACTTTTTAAAAACAACTCTTGTATATTTTTTATAACTTTCATCAATATTTTGTGAACATTATCCTATTATGATACATTTTCTCCTACATGGTTTTTGGTGACTTTATAATTTTCTTCCATATGGAATAGACCTTAAGTTATTTACTCAGTCTGTGTTTTTGATGTTTCTGATTTTTTGTTCTTTTATTTTTTAATTTTTAATTTTTAATTTTTTTCAAGATTTTATTTATTTATTTGACAGAGAGAGAGACAGCCAGTGAGAGAGGGAACACAAGCAGGGGGAGTGGGAGTGGAAAAAGCAGGCTCCCAGCAGAGCAGGGAGCTGGGTGCGGGGCTCAATCCCAGGATCCTGGGATCATGCCCCAAGCCGAAGGCAGATGCTTAAGGACTGAGCCACCCAGGTGCCCCAGATTTTTTGTTCTTTTAAATAACAAGGAATTAACATTCTTTTACTTAAATCTTTGTGTACATGTAGGATGATTTGTTTTCAGTACAAGCAATGGAAGTACTAGATCAAAGGGCGTGCACATTTTAAGGACTTTAATGCTTGTGCCAAATTGCCCTCCAGAAAATTTATACTTTCAGTAGCAGTTTCTATGCCTCCTATTATTAATTTTTTCAAAACTTTGGCAATTTAGTAGTTTAGTCATATCTTTTTTTTTTAAGATTTTATTTATTTATTTGACAGCGAGGGAGTGCACAAGCAGGGGCGCAGGGGAGGGAGGAGCAGGCTCCCCACTGAGCAGGGAGCCTGATATGGGGCTTGATCCCAGGACCCTGAGATCGTGACCCGAGCCGAAGGCAGGTGCTTAACTGACTGAGCAACCCAGGCGCCCCGAAAATAAATATTTTTTAAAAAGTTCAAGAGCAGGACAGAAAATGTGTCCCATCAGATAGATACAATAAATATTTTTTAAAAAGTTCAAGAGCAGGAGAGAAAATGTGTCCCATATTATAAAGTTTTGGTAATTTTAAAAACATAGTATTGGCCCAGTAATAGACAAATAGATGATTGGGAAGAGGTAGAAAGTTCAGAAACAGGGTACCTGGGTGGCTCAATCCATTAAGCATCTGCCTTCATCTCAGGTCATGATTCCAGTGTCCTGGGATCGAGTCCCACATTGCGTTCCCTGCTCAGAGTCCAGAGTCTGCTTCTCCCTCTGCTGCGCACTCTCTGTCTCTCTGTCAAATAAATAAATAAAATCTTTTAAAAAAAAAAAAAAGAGAAGAAAAGACAAAGTTCAGAAACAGACCCTTGCTTTTGTAGGAATTTGGTATAGAGATGTCATATATCAAATCAGTAGGCCAGGGGCCAATCAGTAAATATTGTATTAGGACAGTCAGCTTTGATATAGAACAAAATCAAGTCCCCCTACCCATTCTGTACACAAAATAAATTCCAGCAAGGTCAGAGAGTTAAATACAAACCTTACAACTGTTAGAAGAAGACATAGGGGAATGTCTTTTTGATCTCAGAGAAGGGAAGGTCTTCTTTTTTTAAAAGTGTATTTTCTTCTAGTTCTTTTATGGTTTTATTTTTGGACTTAATTCTTTAATCCACTTGGAAATTAACTTGGTATACAGTGTAAAGTAAGGCTCCATGTTTATTTCTCCAAAATTGTTTACCAGCTTTCCTAGCACCATTTATTAAATAACTTAACCTTTTTCCCTGTTTTAAAATATTTTTATCTTGTACTAAGCCACTGTGAATTCTTTGTCTGTTTTTAGGCTTCCTGCCTTATCATACTGCTTTAATTGTATAGCTTGATGACATGTTTTAATATATGGTTCCTCTTTTTAAGAAAACACATTTGTTAGGTTTTTCAATATTCTGGGTTCATTTAACTCTTAAACTCTTTGTTAGTGCCTGAATCATTTATTAATACTGTGTCATTTTTCTGAATCTCTCTTAAATCTAGAAAAAGTTACCTAAGAGTCAATTTTGAAAAGCTGAAATGTTTTGCAAACATGCTGAATATATGTGTGTGTTTAATGTTTCTTTCTTTAGATTAAAAACATCCAGGTTACAAAAGAAGGAAATAGATTTTTAATTAGTTATAATATTTCAGAATTTCAGCAGAGAACTTTTAGGTTAAAAAAAATATTTTTGATGCTTGTCGGGGGAAAAAAAACAAGGAATTGATTTAAAACTCTTATAGACAGGGAAAGACCTAATTTGTATTCTTTTTCTAAGGCTCAGTATTAGTGGTAGTAAAATGTGTACATTTTAATAACTAGCATAAATGTACTTAAGAACCTACCTTAAACTAGAATACTGGTTTTACCCATGAAAATTTTATGTTAATATGTAGATCACCATCCCTGCTGAAAGCCAGTACATTATTTAAGCTACATGCTATTGTGAAATTTGAGAGACCAAGTTCAAGTTTCTTTCAAAACCAAAATATGATATCTCTTTCTCAGGTAACTTTTTAACCTTTATACTGCTCAAATAGGCAGACCAGATGGCAACAAGTTCTTAGAATAGACTAGGTTACCCAGATAGAAGTTGAGAAAACTTTTTTTGAAAAATGTTCCAATTGTGTACATGTATAATGGGAGCATAGAAACTTCTAGGGAAGTGTTCTATGATTATTAGATAATTAGTTACATCTAATTATCTAGTTGGAATTAAATTACCGTCAAATTCATTATCTTAGGAAGCACCAATGTGGGTGACCAGCTTCCTACTGGACAGCTGTCAGTGGTGCCCTGGCGAAGGACTGGGGTGAAGTACACCAACAACGAGGCCTATTTTGATGTGATCGAAGAGATTGATGCCATCATTGATAAATCAGGTAGGTGCTTTTAATTTGTTTTGAGAACTAGAAAGTGGAAAGAGTCTCCTTCATGTAATGCTTGCTAGTATCAGAATTATCCCCCATTCAAGATCATTCATTTTAATTTAGTGCCTACTTTTTGTCAAACACTGTGCCAGGTACTAGGAATAGACGTAAATATTTTGTTGCCGATGACATGATCATATATATAGGAACCCCTAAAGACTCAACAAAAAACTGTTCGAACTAATAAACAAATTCTGTAAAGTTGCAAGGTACACAATCAACATAAAAACCAGTAGCATTTCTAAATACAAACAACGAGCTATGCTAAAAGAAAATGAAGAAAACGGTCCCATTTACAATAGCACCAAAAAGAATAAAATAGGAATAAACTTAACTCATACTCAGAAAATTATAAAACATCGATGAAGGAAATTAAGGAAGACACAAATAAAGGGAAAGACATCCTGTGTTCATGGAGTGGAAGAATTAATATTACTAAAATGTTCAGGGGCACCTGGATGGTTCAGTTGGTTAAGGGTGTGCCTTCAGCTCAGGTCATGATCCCAGGGTCGGTCCTGGGATCGAGCCCCATGTTGGGCTCTCTGCTCCGCGGGGAGTCTGCTTCTTCCTCTCCTTCCGACCCCCCCCCCCCCCCGCTCCCCGGCTCATGCTTGCTCTCTCTCAAATAAATAAATCTTTAAGAAAAAAAAGATTCTCTCTCTCGCCCTCTGCCCCTCCTCCTCCCTGCCTTTTAAGCAAAAATAAAAATTTTTTAAATTAAAAAATAAAAGTTCATATTACCCAAAGCTATCTACAGATTCAGTGTAATCCCCATCAAAATCCCGATGGCATTCTTTACAGAAGTAGAAAAAACAATCTTAAAATTCATATGGAACCACAAAAGAACCTAAATAGCCAAAGCAATCTTGAGCAAGAACAATAAAGCTGGAGACATCATACCTCTTGATTTCAAAATATATCACAAAGCTACACTAATTGAAACTATTCTGCTGGCATAAAAACAGACACATAGGCCAATGAAACAGAATAGAGTTCAGAAATAAAACCACACATTTACAGTCAGCTGATCTTTGACAGGAGAACCAAGATTATACCGTGGGGAAGGGACAGTCTCTTCATTAAATGATGCTGGGGAAATGGAATATCCACACGTGGAAGAATAAAATTGGACCCTTATCTCACACCAAAAAAATACAAAAAACAAAACTCAAAACGGATTAAAGACTTAAGTGTAAAATGTGAAATCATAAAACTGCTAGACGACATAGGGAAAGAGCTTCTTGATACTGGTCTGGGCAATGACTTTTTTGGATATGACACCAAAAGCAAAAGTAGACGATTAGGATTGCATCAAACTAAAACGTTTCTGCACAACAAAAACAGTCAACAGAGTGAAAAGGCAACCTGTGGGAGATGCTCAAGGAGACCGTGTTGAGTGAAAGAAAAGTTCAGAACTGTGAAAAAGCAAGAGCATTTGAATGCTGTGCAAAGAAAGGGAAACCTGCAGAAAGTACTGAGGAAGAAGAGCTAGAAAAACAGAAAACCAGGCGAGGTTAGGAGAAAGGAGGGTTTTCCGAAGGGAGAAGTGGTCGACAATGGCATGCTACAGAAAGTCCTGTAGGATAAAGACGAAAAGTGTCCGTTTGATTCGTTAGTGACCATAGAGCAGTTTCTATGAAGTTTTCCGAACCACTGGCTACAATGATATCCTGTTTGATTCTGGTACTAGATGGAAAACTTTACACTAATAACTGTCTTATTAATCTTTTATCCCCATTGCTTCATCATAGTGTTTCTTTTTTTTTTTTTAAGATTTTATTTATTTATTAGAGAGACAGCCAGCGAGAGAGGGAACACAGGCAGAGGGAGTGGGAGAGGAAGAAGCAGGCTCATAGCGGAGGAGCCTGATGTGGGGCTCGATCCCATAACGCCGGGATCACGCCCTGAGCCGAAGGCAGACGCTTAACGACTGAGCCACCCAGGCGCCCCATCATCATAGTGTTTCATACTTGATATGCAGTTGATAAATGTATTGGGTAGATGAATTGGACAGATAGAAGGAAAGAAGGAAGAAAGGGAGGGAGGGAGGGAGAAGACAAAAGTTGGGGAGGAAAAGAGAAAGTTAAAGAAGGAGGTAGGGAGGAAATAAGTTGGTTGTGAAAGACAGAAAAGCGTTGAATAACCTCTTACCGGCTTTTTGTCTTATTCCTATCTCAGGTTCCACAATTACTGCTGAGATACAGGGGGTCATTGATGCCTGTGTCAAGCTGACTGGAATGCCAGACCTTACGCTTTCCTTCATGGTAAAGTCCTAAACCACAGCTTCAGATCTCGGGATGGCAGATTAACTGCTTCTGGGAAGACAGCGGTGAGAATGGGACGGAACAGTAAGAATTAATTAAGGACAGGGACGCCTGGGTGGTTCAGTCAGTTAGGTGTCCGACTCTCGATCTCAGCACAGGTCTTGATCTCAGGGTCATGAGTTTAAGCCACACTGGGTGTGGAGCCTACTTAAAAGAAAAGAAAAAAATAATTCAGGACAGCCACAAAGCTTGTATCAGGCTTGAGATACGGAATTTGTGTGTGTGTGTGTGTGTGTGTGTGCACATGCATTTAAATAAAGACAGCATCTGAATGTCTTTCCCAAAAGAAATGCGGGTGTTTAATTCCTACTTCTTGCTTTTCCTTGCCTGGTGACTGCAGAACCCCAGGTTGTTGGATGATGTCAGCTTCCATCCCTGTGTTCGTTTCAAGCGCTGGGAATCTGAACGTATCCTCTCCTTCATCCCTCCGGATGGAAACTTTCGCCTGCTCTCTTACCATGTCAGTGCACAGAAGTAAGCAGCCCTTACAATTAAGAATAGAATCTGTGTATATGTGTATATGTGGAAACAGTATCCGTAGTGATTAAGGACTCAAGCTCTAGAGTTACCTGGATTCAAATTCCAGTTTCTGTACTTACTAATCGGGTAACCTCAGGTGAGTTGTTTAACCTTTCTGTGTCTGTTTTCTTATCAGTAAGTGGAAATGGACCTTGTTTGAACAAGAAATGGACCTTGTTTGAAGATTAAATAAAACAGTCTAAATAGTGCTTAACACAAAGTTGGTGCTCGTGAAGTTCACTGCTGTTTTTGTTGTTGTTATATGTCTAAACAAGAACACTTTTTTTCTCAAATTGTAATCCGAGTACACCTGTACTCAATCACCCGACCCAAAAGAGCATTAAACATGAAAAACCATAAAAGGCAGTCATTTTTGATCTTGAACATTCTCTTTATATCGTCAGAGGACTTTCGAAGCCCTTAGTAGAAGGTGTGTAGAAGGTACAGACCGAGGAGAGCCGTGCCGCCTCAGAGCCACCAATACTTTCCTGGGCGATTGGGAACAGATCGTTTAGGAAAATACCTGCGTGCTTGAGAGCAAAGGCTCTGGGCTCAGACTGCCTACATTTAAACCCCATCTTCAGTATTTATGATACATGACCTTGGGCAAGTTACTTAATCTTAGTGAAGTATAAGGACATCATTATTTATGTTTAAATCGGGACAGGAGCAGTCCCTACTTCACACTTATTGGGAGGATTAAACAAGATAATGGAGCTTAAACATCTAGCATAGTACTGGCATACGGGAGTGTTTAATAGATGTTAAGAACTATTATTGCTTTGTTATTACTCTGTGATTTCTCTATTTCCTGTTCTGTCCTATCATGACAACCTACGATATGTACCTCGTAAGGTTTTTGCGAGGATCAGAGGAAGTTAGGTAAAAGCACTCCCAAGAAATTATAAAAGATCCATGAGGTATGAATAGAACTCTCCCAAGTACAAATAATTATTGGTCACATGTCGTAAAGTAAAACACAGAGAGATGGTGACTCCTAATTTTTATCTCTAGTGCCTTTCTCCTAATAGGCTTAGTATACTCTGGTTTTTGTTAATATCATTCAGAGTCTTTAGAAGAGTTAGCTCACTTACTAGACAGCATCTTAGCTTTACAAAAAGAAAAAAAATTCAGGATTACTGGGGTTTTCCCTGTGCTTTTTTTTTTAATATAAAGAGTAAAGAAGTAGGTAAGGAAGGAAAAGCTGTCAATGGGGCCAAAAAAAAAAAAAAAAAAGCTTGTATAAAAGAAGAAAATGTTGCCATTTTTCCAGTGTAGTAATGAATGTAGTAATGGGTTTTTTGTCTCTCTCTTTTCTAGTCTGGTGGCAATTCCAGTGTATGTCAAACATAACATCAGTTTCCGGGACAGTAGTTCACTTGGACGCTTTGAAATAACAGTGGGACCGAAGCAGACTATGGGGAAGACCATAGAGGGAGTGATCGTCACCAGCCAGATGCCCAAAGGGGTCCTGAATATGAGCCTCACTCCATCTCAGGGGACACATACATTTGACCCAGTTACCAAGGTAGGAGGAGATTAAGCAGGAGGTTTTGAATTGCTGATACTAAATAGAAGTATTTCTGCAGGAGCCCTCTGCATAGATGTTATACCTTGTTGAAAGGGAAGCTTAATCAAAGGGACATCCTTTTTCTCCTTGAGATAATTTATGGTGACAAATAGTTTTCTCTATTGAAAACCACTTTAGACGCAGCTTGTAATACTGTGAACAGATGCCCTGAGGTTAGAGCTCAACCACCTCGAATGAAGGGTTCCACTGTAACTTCTTTCTTTTTCTTTGAAGATGCTGTCGTGGGATGTAGGAAAAATAAATCCCCAAAAGCTACCAAGTTTGAAGGGGACCATGAGTCTTCAGGCTGGAGCTTCCAAACCAGATGAGAACCCCACAATTAACCTGCAGTTTAAGATCCAGCAGCTGGCCATTTCTGGTGAGTGACTCACGACTTCTGTGGCTTCATGAGAACAGAAGTGGCTCTCCAGTAGGACAGCTGGCTCCCCATTTATGGAGCTTGGTTTCATTACCTGATGGGTAATCTTGAGTAAAATCTTCTCTAGCATTTCTGGGGAAAGTTCATCATCCTTTCTTTGAAGTTGGCTGAAGTGATCTGACTGTCAATGTATAAGACACAGTTGAGAAGGAAATAGTGTGGGTAGACGGAGTGTTGGCAAGCAGGTGTTGAGTCATCCTGGGGTTGTCCGTTTGGGGTTCCCAAGGTTTTCAGGATGGGAAGCTTCTGTGTTCTCAGCTGGTGACTGAGAAGAAGAATTTCTCCTCCTTTCCCCCAGATTCAGAAGGACTTTCATATTTGCTTTTATTACCATGTGGAACCCACGTGAGCCCGCTGAGGTCTGCACCTATCTCAGAATGGTGATGATGATAGTTACTGCCTACCAGCATTTACTGTGTTCCAGGCACTGTTTTAAGCTCTTTTCATCTATGTTATTATTTAATCCTTAGAACAATTGTGTAAGGTAGATAGGAGATGACTTCAGCTTTATATAAACTTCCTATTTTTCTTTACCAACAGAACTTGTCTAGTTTAAGTGGTTAACATTCGCTTCAATTATAAACTCTTTCATCTTAAAACACTTCACAAATTTTAAAACCCTACACAGTATAAAATGTTTTGCTTAGTACAGTGAGAATACTTAGGAAGCATTCATTTATTCATTCATTAAGTTATATTTTATTTCATTATTCATTAATTTTATTATTAATTCATGTATTCCGTCCAATAGCTTGAGAAAAACATGGAGGGGTCTTATTTTTTCTTTATCCTCGTTTCAGTCTGCATGGAAGTTTCTGCCCTTGCCACTTTGCAGACAGGTCTTCCAATAGGATAGCTTTTTGTTGGAGCAGTTTGTTATCAGTGTATGGACAAAGAGTGAAAAATCTGTGAGCTTCAGAAAAGTGAAATAAATAAGGGACAATTATTATTATTTTTCTGGTTCATTGTTACAACTATCTCTATCCCTCTGATCCCTCTGAATTAAAATAAACAGACATGCTACATGCTCCTTTTTGAATAATGCCTATCTTCCTTCCTTCCAGGACTCAAGGTGAATCGTCTGGATATGTATGGAGAAAAGTACAAACCCTTTAAGGGCATAAAATACATGACCAAAGCTGGAAAGTTCCAAGTTCGAACCTGAAGGGAAAGTTTTGCAAAAAGAACAGTCACGAACGCTTTTTCATTTCTTACTTGTCTAAAAGTAAAAAATATCAGCCTGTCTCCTAGGTCCGTATCCCCTTCTGGACCCACCCGCTCCCTTTTTTCCTTAGCCTTCAGTGCCCGGGAGCTAATCAAGGGAGAGAAGGGTCACCAGGGAGAACCAGACAGAACTGAAACACAGTCGGCACCAACTCAGGTCTGTGAGAAGAGATGTGTGACGGAGGGTAGAGACACTTGATGCCATATTTAACTATTTTCAGCGTGGTAACCATAGAAACAGACTAGCGTTTGTTACTTGCTTGGCTTTAATGATCTAAAGCCAATGAATGACTCCTTTTTGTTTTTTAAGGTAGAAAGAAAGATTAGAAAGAAGGAAAGAAAGCTTGGAAGAAAATGGTGCTAGTCACAGAAAAGCCAGTTAAGGATCTGATCTATGAGGGAGAAGAAAGGAAACAGTCCTGAAGAAGCGTAAGGACACAGGCTCAAGTGAAGGGGGCAGGAAAAGCAGTCAAGCCCCACCTGAAGGAGGGTTGGAAGGAAAAGAGTGGAGTTGGTTTCTTTCTGATCCCTCTACTTTCACATATATACAAAATCATCAGTGCTTCTAGAAGTGAACTGGAAGCTTCTGAAATTCGAGTCCGCTAATGACATGGAAAACCCCAGTAGAATCAGATTTTTCCTTGAAGACTGTGACAATATCCGACCAGTTTTCAGATACTAACTACTGTTTGCCTTTGGCACTTGGTCTGTCATCTTCTGTGAGAAGGTGACCTGCCCTCTTCCTGGCGGAGGCTGCCTGAAATGCCCCTTTCCCCAACCCAAAACAGTTTACTCACTTTATGTTGCAGAATTCACCAGCCTTTTTCCTGTTACCCAAGGACAGTTTCAGAAAAGCCAATCCCGTAATCCCAGGGCAGCCAGATTTTGTGTCACAGTGTCAGAGTGTAGATGACCAACCCATTCTTCACGAAGTGCACCACAGCTGTAACCGAGTGACTCCTTATTTACACTCGGCAGTGCTGGACTAGTGCTGGAGTCGAAGCCTTGCTGTCTGACACTTTTCCATCAGTAACCCTAAGTTAAAAGAATGCTCCCCATCGAGGGGCATGGTTAATCCTGGAAGCTAATCAGTAAAGTTATCTCCTTGGAGTCTTCTGTGCTCGACTCTATAATAGATCTATTAGTAATATAGATCTACTGGTCCATCTTTGTTTTGAGGCAAAAAATAATAAAATAAAATTCCCTAACCCTTTGAATAAAACTGATACTGAAGGAGGATGGGCCAGGTTGATCACGTGTAACCCAGTTTAAGAAACATGGCAGCTGAGGGAGTACCTCAGACTTTCCCAATGGGTAATTTTTATTTTAGTTCAATATGCCTATTACCCATTTAAATATTTATATAAAAGACAGGTTTTAAAATTATTATTGTTATAGCTTAAGGAGTGATATTGTGCTGTGCTTCATGCATGGAGAAAAATGACCTCTACTCTCCAAACCCTACAATTTTTCTCTAAAGCCCTATTTCCAAATCCTTCAGCAATTTTGTTTTGCTAGTTTTATCTCCCTACTTCCTGGACTTGTTTTTGCTGCAGAGTAATGTTGCTTTGTGGTTTTCCTCTGGGATAGATTGTGCTGTATACAAACAGGTGTGTTTCATACTCCCATCACTCCAGAATTTGTCCTGAGTGACTATGTCCTGTATACGCACCTGGCAGGGTAGGGGGAACAGCTCTGCCTATGATTCCAGAATACTCGGAATTACTTCTTCTGAGGGCTCTGGAGGATTTTAAGGTTTCCTAGGTCATAGGAAAACAACCAGTCTTGGTCCCTGGATATTTTTAGGTTTATAAATCCAACTGTGATATTTCCTCCCGTACAGTTCATCCTAATTTCAAGGGAAGAACTTGAGGAGAAATAAAGTATCTAGGGTGTGGGACCTGCAGGCCTTAGCATGTGAAGTTATGGGTCACCGTGCAGCGAACCTCTGGAGCCCAGTGAGCACCACTGCTACCACCCGGTGGGGTGTCAGCGTAAGGAGTGCAGGGCGTCTTGGTTGAGCTGTTCAATTCCAGATGTGTTTAACACGTGTGGAAGTACCTCTTGTATTTAAATCGTAATAAAGTTGAGTTTTACCAGTTCTCCGTGTCCTAAGTCTTGTTACTGAGACTAATGGTAGTGTTATGCCAGGCAGGCCTCAGTAGAAGCAGTAAGGAATAAATCATTTCTGGAGGACCTTACTACTTTTGTCTTTTCAACCAGTAGACCTAACGCCATAGGTATGGTGTGATTCTCGTTACCTCTGAAAATAGGGGATGTTGGTATTAATGTTATTTTTAAGGTTGTAAGAACAAAGGTGAAGGTCAGTCATTTTTCCCCACTAAAGACCAGCCATGAAAGCTGCTGATGGCTATTCTAGTGCTTTCCCCACGCTCGTGATCTTAGATTGGTCAGTTCGGGCGTGAAATGGAAGAGAAGTCATGGGCAGTCTTTGTAAAGTGTGGACACCGGTTGTTATCCCCTGTCTGTACTGATATCCTTTGGTAAATCCCTCGTGGCCATGGAAAGACATTAAGGCTGTTTTCCGTTTACCAAGTGCAGTGTTTGGTGTCTGTCTTAGTTGTTAACACATGTCTTCCTGTGCCATGGCTGTGCTGGTTGCGCTGTGGTGTGACCAGGTGAATTTTATAATACATGTACTTTCCTCTGTGGCCAGTAGGTGGTGACTCAGTGCTGGCAATGAGGTTAATTTTTTTAATTGTTAGAATTTTAAAGGAGGGAATTAAATTTGAAACTCATTAACTTTTCCCCAAGATTTCAAGTACTGGGGATTATGTGAGTTTTTGCTTTTGAAGTTAAACATGGAACCAAAAATTTATGACACTTTTTGATAACCAGACCTAAGATTGGGGCTCTAGGAGGATAGCAGTTTCCATCATGAGTTGCCTAAGTCTTTACCCACTAAAATGTATTGCATGGCTACCTAAGACTCTTTCTTGTTCTTCAGGTCTGTTAGTGTCTATTTGCTTTATTAACCAGCTGGGGATAAGGAACTATTTAAGTTCACCTTCTATTCCTTTTCCTGGCCTGACAAGTTCCAGACATTTTATTCTAAATTTCCTAGTTCACACCGGGTAATGATGTGTTGTTGTTCTCTGGATATATTTAGTGTAATTCAAAGGAATCTGTTTGCTGGGCTGGGACTCTGCCCTGTAGCTTGGTCCGCGGCCTCTTGTGAGCAATTGTCTTCCTCCAGTCTGTGGTTGCCAGGACCTCACCCAGAGGAATGTTGGGGCCTGTAACTTGGCGTTTCCATCCCAGGAAGCCTTGCTGCTTTGGTTCATTTCATTCATTCGGGTCTCTGAAGAAAGGCTTGTCTTGCAAAGGGGGGGAAGGGGGTGAAACCCACTGAATTCCTGCCAGAGATGTGCTCGCTGGGAATCCTGCCTATTGTCCTTGAGCAGTGTTTCTCTAAAATGGCCAAGGTACACTTCTATCTCAAATAAAATCTGCCACTTGCAAGGGGAAACTTGGACGTGAGAGGTCTATGGCAGAGGAATCTATGACTTAAGTTTCTGTGATCAGTATTTATTTAACTGCTCCGGGGGCTTGAGTATTTCAGGGAAGTTTGGGTCTTCTCCCCTCTAAATCAAGCTCTTGGGCTTTAGAGTGTCTCTTCTGTGAGCTAAACCTATGTAGTTTTCTTCTAAGAACCTCTAAACTGAGCAGTTCTCACAGCCTTTCAGGAGAAAGAGACAACTGCAACCACCTTTTCTCCTCTCCAGGAAACTGCTGGCGTTTATCCAACAGCAAGCATCCTCAGGCTTATTCTTCCATCTGGGTGGCAGTGATGATACAAGTGTCAGGCTGCAGCCAGGAATAGGGACTGCAGCTCTAGTTAAGAAAGCAGTCTAAGAGAAGCAGAAAACAGCATCCTTAAAGAACATACTCGTGTGTCCTGGTCTGGGAGTTCATTGTTTTTTTTCTTTTAAGTTTTATTTATTTAACTAATCTCTACACCCCACATGGGGCTCGAACTCACAACCTTGAGATCAGGAGTTCTACGCTCTTCTGACTGAGGCAGCCAGGCGCCCCATGGTCTGGGAGTTAATTCCTTCAGATGAACAGGAAAGGAAAATGGAATGGGAAGAAAATGGCCAATACTAGCTTCTAGTCTGACCAGCAGTGGGATGTTGGCTATGCTGGCAAGGTCATGCTTCTGTTCTTATCCCCTTTCTTTTCCTTTCTACTACCCTGGTTGCTGTCCCTGGAGTCTGCCTACCCAGTCTGCTTTCATTCCATCCCTCTCGGGTTCATTTTTCCCGGGGCATGCTCAGCTTGTTACTTCTGTTACACACAAGCCCCAGTGGCTCCGTGTTGCCTACAGAATTAAGTCCAAAACTCAGTTTGGCATTGAAAGCACCATAATCTAAGTTCCTACCTACATTCTTCATGACCTTCACTTCCAACAACCTGTACAAAATCCTTCCCCATACTCCCACTGCCCTTTTTGCTCTCCAGATCTTTGTATTTCCATGCAGTGACATTCCTGGTCTCAGGGGTGCCTCGCCCACACCTCCCCACCAGTCTAAATCTTGCCCGATTTTTGAAAGCCCTACCTAACTCTGTTTTTCTTTAAGATTTCCTCATACTTCCTGGAGGTGAAACTCAGTAAAAGTTTTCTCTGCCATTTTTGTGACCCATCTCTGTTCTATCTGGGTACTTAAGTACCTTATTTTCCTGTCAGACCGAGAACTGCCTTCCTCCCCCTTTTTGCTGTCCACAGCACCTAGCACATTGCCTTGTATGCAGCGAGTATTCTGTGTACGTCAGATGGATGGAAGCAAATATCTGAGATGATTTTAAAAGTATGGCTGTAAGAATAAATGAACCGTGAGATACTGCAAGTGAAACAAAATGATCTCACTCTGATTTGGGAAAATATGTGAAAAATAATCTGAATTTATTATTTCAGCACAGTATAATACAGGGGTGTGGCAACAAAGTAAAAACCTAAAATGGACTGATATAAATATACTAAAGCCTAGTTTATCAGTTACTAAAATGATACAAGTCTCCTGTTTTATTATAAAGTTTATAAAGAAAAAAGGATTTACACTATACACAAAAAGATTTCCTTCCAAGAGCTGTAAAGTGGAGAAAGGGAAAGGCCAAATACTTGGTTCCGAAGGTGGTGCGGAGGAGCGCGCTCTGGCCAGCCAGCCCAGCCCTTACCAGGAGGCCCCTGTCGGGCTTCCCCGTGACTATAAATAGACATTCCATTTCTAAAGCAATCCTTCCTTCCTGAAGGACCTAGTTATTTTTTTACTATCGAGACATGCTTTTATCTTTTGGTCCCATTTCCAAAGCTTCTCATGGTGACAGATCAGGAGGTTGGGCTTCTCTCCTCCCTCTCTTCTGCCTGAGATGGTGGTATTCCAGGAGGGGTTGGCGTTTATCCGTCTTCTCAGCTGACAAACTATATTCTGAAATCAGATCTTAACCCCTGAAGACTTCTCAAATGGGAAGTACCTATGAAAACCTATCCTTTCCCCTCTCCTATGGGTTCCCCCTGCCCCGCCACCCACTTGTACTGTGTGGTGGCTCAGCGCTCCGCCTGGTGCGTCTTCTGAAGTAGAGGAAGCAGGGTCTCCCGCGATTTCAGGGACTTGGATGTCCTCCGTCACGGGCGCATGTTGTTTTGAATCCAGTCTAGGTAATTAATAACCTTGGTATATATACCAGGAACATCTTTCTGCCCGCAGCCGATGCCCCAACTGATGATGCCAACCAAAGTCATGCGGTTGTCCTGCACACACACCAAGGGGCCGCCCGAGTCACCCTGCAATAGAAGAACAGGTTGCGGAAAACACAGACTCTCTGGGGGGAAGTTAGGGTTCATATTTGTAGCGCTAATGCTGTATCCTTCCAAGTACTTGGTTCAGGGAGGGAAATTTTCATCTCAACGATCTTGATCCTGTAGAGATTAGGCTTTATCTACATCGCAAAGTAGAACTGAGATAATTGCTGGGACATTTCAGGCCACGACCCTCCTTTGAACTCTACCACTTACTAGCTGTGTGGCCTTAGGCTAACTGTGCTCCGGTACTCTTATCTCGAAGACAGGGATCACACTACCTACTGTATGAGGCTGGGACGGGAATTAGTTGGGAGAAAGCAGGACGTTTTGTAAAACTCTTGGCAACTGTTGGCTGTTACTGTCTTATCGAATCAAAATGATTTCTTGTTTTTGTTTTTAACTTGCAGCTTGCAGATCAGGGTTTCACTTTACATACAACCTTTTCATGACTGTTGAGCTAGGGGTACAGCTGAGGTTTCTGAAGAAACCATTCAAAAAGAGACAAAGGTTGTCAAGGAACTGAGGGAAATTGCTGATATGATTTACCTTATAAGAACAAAGCGCACAAAGTCTTCAATGCAAGAGCCCCGCTTCCTTCTTTTTGTTTCCCCTCTAACGCCCAGGCCCTCGATGGAGAGCCAGGCCCACTGTAGGCTCAAAACTGTCTCACCAATAATGGTGCCTTGGTTATATTTAGGTCCTAACACCGCAGGTTGGTGTGTGTTTCATGCCAGTGCCTTGTTACCATGAGACAGAAGTATCGACTCTGATAAGGGTGCCAACACAGCCTGAAATAGTCTGCTTTCCCAGGCGACAAACCTCATATTAGGGCTGATAGGAGTTTTTAAAACATCTTTCTCACAAATCATCTGGGTCGTACTTCCCAGTAAGCTGCAGTCCCTCCTCCCCGCTCGACATGGGAGTCTCCAATTCTCCAGCCCCCCCCAAAGTCAAGCACTGCTTTGTTCGTGTTGCTTTACCCATCACTTCAATAGTCGATCGATCACCTGGGCTTACAGGAAACCCTGAATCAGGTGGAGTTTCCGGTGTAGACACTGGGGAAATTTCCTGCAGTTTAGATTTCTTAAGTTTGGGTAACTTTGATCTCTCTCCGATTGTGTTCTTTCTTTGAGGCCCTCCTCTAGAATCTCTAGCACCTCACCGAGCATCCGCCCGGCTCTAACTTTCGTCTTGCTTAGGCACCTGGGGGCCAAGGACCGCTTTCACCCTCGGCTGGGCTCGAGCGCGCCGAGACCCCCGTGTCTACCTGGCAGGCGTCGTGCAGGTTTGCCTGGTTCCCACCACTTCGCGTGTCCCCGGCGCACAGCATGTTGTTCGTGACGGTTTTGTTAAACAGGTGCCGTGATGTGCAGCGGCTGGATGGGTACAGCCGGACATGAGCCTCCTTCAGCCGCTCAGAATAGAAAGGAGAAGCTGAAACACAGAAGGGAAAAGATCTGACAGTTTCAGGGAAAGTTGCTTGTAAACCTTTTAGAAGGAGGAAGCCAACTCTTCTAATAATGGCTAACCTGGCTCCAGCTCAGATCCATGAGGTCGAAGCCTACGGAATATTGTCAATATCGTTTTGACTGACAAAACCAGATATTTTGTAGAGTTTAGCCCATGGTTTCTCAGGAGCAGTGCTGCTGACATTTGGACCAGATCAGCTTTTGAGGGGGGCTGTCCTGTGCACTGCAGGTGTTTGGCGGCCCCCTCGCTTTGACTCACTAAGTGTTAGTATAAACCTCCATCCTCAGCTGTAACAATCAAAAACGCCTCCAGACATGGCCATTGTGTTCTGGGGGCAAAAATACCCCAGCTGAAACCACTGGCTTTACCTACTATCATTTAATTCTCATAACCTAAGGAGGCAGGCAATTCTAACCCCATGTTACCATTGAGGGGGCCGAGGCTCGGAGCCGTGTAACATAAAAACCCAGATCCTGGGTCCCACTGCCACAAAGTGCAGACGGAGGGTGTGGACTCAGGCCTACATGACCAGAGAGTCGAAAGAGCCCCACACCCTAATCACCGGCCGCCACTGCTTATCAGAACCTTCCTGCAATCTCAAGCCCTTCAAAACACTTGTATTATTCACCCCTTTCTTGACCTGCACAGTGACCCCGTGAGGTGGGGAAGGCAGACGATGGGTTCTCAGTCTGCAGGTTACACAGCGTCAGTGCCTGAGCCAGGGCTAGAACATTCTGGTGACTTTTTCCTCTCAATAACTGCATGCCCCGCTGTCCCGCAGACAGACAGGATGGGGCCGAGACTTCCTTCCACTTACACGCCTCGTGCTTGCCGTAGCCAGACAGCTCGCATTCTGTCCAGTCGGGCAGCTGCAGGTTGGCCTCGGGGAGACACACGGTGCGGACAGCGTCGCTCTCCTGGGCACAGTGCAGCGAATCCGACTGCAGTTTCAGCAGGACTGGGAGGAGAGTGAGAAGAGAGTAAGCCCCGTGGGATGCTAGTCTGATTTGTGGACAGGGACACGAAGGAGAGGGCGAGGGTATGGGAGGCAGGGGTCATCTGGAGCAGGGAGAACAGGACATCTCACCGATATCATTGTTGTAAGTGTCGTCATCAAATGCCTCATGGACGATGTATTTTTCGACTTCAAATTTCTGCTCCTCCTCTCCAGGGACCTCTCGGTATGTTCTGCCCAAGACCACCCTAAGGTGGTGGGGATCATACCTAATGGAGAAACAGCCTTAGGACGCTCTGCTTGCCATGAGGCTTCTTCTCACGGGCCCCGGTTTCAAGGCCTCAAAGTCTAGGGAGACTACTGGGTTTTCCGAAGTCCCTACCTCTCCTGGAAGCAGTGGGCAGCAGACAGGACCCAGCAGGAACTGATCAGTATTCCGCCACAAAAAAACCTCTCTCCTGGTGACCTCCTGTTCTTGACAAAGATGGCAGCCTGCCACGGGTGAGAGGTGATGTCCGTGTAGAGCCCTCCTTTAATGCGAAACTGCGGCTGCTTGTACTGTCTCAGGCCACAGGTGGCTGGGAGAGGGAAGGACAGAGAAGGGAGATCAGACCTGCGGTCCTCGGGCCAGTTCCTTGCGCACCTGTCTCGGTTTCTTCCCTTGGAAGCCCGAGTTTCTATCGGCTTACTGCACGTGTCCAGGTTATACAGAGTGATAGAACCGTCTCCATGGTAACGAAAACCATGGCTTTCACCTGTTGAGTACCTAGTGCATGCCAACCACTGCACACACACTACCTTTAACCCTCACGACACTGAGCTTCAGAGAGGCTGGGAAATTTTTGCCCAAGGTCACAGAGGCCTCCGGATTAGAGCCCAGATGTGTCTGACACCAAACGGGATCTTTCTGCTATGCTTCATTACCCCAGTTTTTTCCTGCACCACCTCCTGGCTTCAGAAATAATGCGGCCCTGCAGCTCCCTCCTGGAGAACGTCTACCCCATTTCTTTTCCAGCTACTCCACCTTGCCCGTCCTTCAAGGCCTCGGTGAAATCCTGCCTCCTCGTGGAGTTTCCTTAACACTCCCAGCCCACCCGGCTCCGCGCGAGCTTACTGACACCGCTCCCTGAGGACTGTCCATGCTTGGCCTTGGGTGTGAGTGCACTGGTCGTTTGTGTCCTACCTGCCCAGTTACGTAACATGTTCTTTGAGAAACATTCTGGCTAATACGTGTGTTCACAGGAACGGAGTAATAATCATCTATTCTCAGACAATTTCTAAAGTTTTTAAGCAAAATGTGCCAACCTGAATTTTCTCTCGGTCTTCCATTCCCTCCACCCACCCAGTTCCCCTGTGCGAAATGGGCTCTGTGAGAGAGGCTGGAAGAGTTCACGGCAGGAGTACAAGGGAGGACACGGGATCCGACCGGGCTCTGGCACTCGGAGCCCCGTGAGCTTGGGCAGGCCCCGTGACTTCTGAGCTGGTTTCCTCATCTGGAAACTGAAGATAGGAAGACTGCCTCTCCCCGCATTGTCAGGAGCACGCTATGAGAGCGCTTTGTTATCAAGGGAGCCAATATATGTGAGCTACCCCTCCACGCTCACCACAACCTCACCACCAATCATTAATAAAGGCATCTGGAGAGGGAAGTTCAGAGCCTAATGAATTCTAAGAGAAATTGGCAAGTTCTTCTCTTTCATTTTGCCCTCTGTGTCACCCTTGTGCGTGGGAAGCGAACACCTGCTCAGAGCCTTGTCATCCCACTATTGCTTCAGTCATGGAAAGCCCCTCCCTACCACGGCCTTCCTGAAAATCTGGGAGCTACACAGTCGGAACCAGACAGCTGTGAAGACACAGGAAGTGGCAGAGGAAATGGTCAAGAAGGGAGGCTGGGCAGCGGGAGGTGGCCAAGGGCCAGGCCTTACAGCACTGGGGCACGTCACAGTATTCCCACGTCAACTTGCGGTCCTTCAGCACGTGGCACCAAGGCTTGGCATCCCCATCTGGGTTCCTAGATGACGAGAGAGTTTCAGATTTTCAATCCCACCACAAGCCACATGACAGAGGAAGGAAGCTCAGTAAACCAATGGCAAAACAATGACCTGGGACGGAGGGTCCTGAGTTCTAAACTCGGCTCTGTCAGAGATCTCACCAGGGGAAAACAACTTGAATTTCGTTTTTCTGTCAGCAACACAACATTCTCCTCTCACAGGGATGTTGGAAGGAGCTGTGAGCTGTGCTGTGAGGACACTCGTGATTCACTGGGAGAAAGTCACCATGTAAGAACAGAACAGATGAGGACTACGCGGCTATGGGACAGCACCTCCAACTTGGGATGTGGGTTGACAAACTGTGAACTTCACTCTTTGTAATAGGTGTTATTCTAGCAAGTGACCAGGTGTGACTAGATAATATCCACGGTTCCTTCTCACCCCCAGGTCTTTCATGTAACTTTAGGCATGAAATCTCCCATCCATACCCCAGTCCTGCCTTCTGCCCAGACATGAACCTCCCGGACCCTGTGCTACGTACCGGCAGTAATTGTGGTTGCCCAGGCCCAGGGCCTGAGAATTGGTCTTCCATGCTGTGTAGACCTTGCCTGTTAGGACTATGGAACTCCACTGGAGGCAGGAGGCACCAGATGTGGTGAGGCTGTAGGTGCCACGGTATGCCAACCCTTTTCCAAAGTAGCAGTCCTCATTTTTTTCTGGAACAAAAGAAATCTCGAACTGAAACAAAACCAATTAAATGCTACCACAGGCAAGTCGGGGTTTGCAGCAGGGCCTGCGCGGGGCTGCTGGCCTGAGAGGGTGAAGGCAGTCAGCCTGCCCATAGGAAGGGTGAGACACCATCCCACTTGCTCTCTTTCCTCCTCCTTCAACCCTTTTACGTAGGGGTGGTAAATGGCTTTTAGTTGGTGGGCCAACTTTCATCAGTCGGATGTGGCTTCCTAGATGGCTGTGTAGAGAGATCCTGAGGTTTTGTTCACCCTCAGCGGGAAGGGGTCTATGTCCAATTAGTAGTGATTATTGCTGGAGCTGCTTTGAAAGTAATTGGGGATTTCCTTGTTTGTACTTGACAGGTTGAAGTGAATCAGAGTTCTTCCGTGGAGGGACATGTTAGCAGGCCCAGCTTCTCAGATTTTGTCTGCCAGTGCTCTGAAGGGTTTGTTGGGCTTGAGCACGGGGAGAGACTATGAACCTAAGGATGCCGCCTATTTTCACCAATTTGCCCCATTTTACCCTCCTTTCTCCCCATTTGAAACTGGCAGAGTGTACCACTATAAACAGCATAATTAAAGTGATCTTTAAGGCCACCTAGACCAGAGACCAGTGAGCCCCAATCTGCCGATCCTGGGAGGGGAGAGGTTACTCCAGAATTACTGTAAAGAGTCCTCAAATTCATGGGTATGTCAGACTTACCTGTAGGCAGAAGGCACATTATTATTGTATATGAATATTTAGAACTTTTTTAAAGCACATTTTTTATACTATTGTGATATCATTATTTGTAAAAGCACCACAGAATTCATAGTGCTTTTTTATAATTTAGTATTTTTAAATTTGGAAAATCTTCTCATATTAAACATCTTAAAAAGAGAGAGAGAGAGATTGAGAAATAGGCCCATCAGTCACAAAAGGGAGAATCTCCATTCATCCTCAAAAGGACTGGCAACCACCAACGCGGCCTACGTTCTCCTCTGTACATGAGAAGATGGGGGTCAGGGGGGTGAAGAGGCCAGCTCAAGGGCAAACAGCTAATTAGAAGCCAGGCCCAGGTGAGGACCTAAGTCTCCTGACTCTTCTTCCCTCTGCGACCAAAATGATGAACCACCAGCCTACTCCTCTGTCTCCTCAGTTGTAGAGACATAATCAGCTCTGTCCTCCTAGATTCTACTTCCGTGACGCCACGGGGGCGGGGAGGGAGGCTGCACTTACCCTTGGGGCAGGCTGGCGTGCTGCAGAACTCACTAGTGTACTTCCCCGCCTTGAAGACATAGCACCAGGGCCTTGAGTCTCGGTCCGGGTTTCTGAAAAAGCAGCCAGGGAAGGCCGGGCGAGGTGAAAAAGTGAAGCCTCCCTCTCAGACCCAAAGACTTTGTACCCTTCCGGGGAAAAGGTCAGTGCACTTTTGCTGCACACAGGAGAGTTGGACCACGTTGGGTGGAAGTACGGCTTAGCCACTGTCTCCACTTGGAGACTAAGTGTGGTTTAAGGAGATGTGCACAGAAGCCGTGTTGACAAGGGCTGGCCTGTGACCGTCAGTTTTATGGCTCTCAGCGCCCAGTTATCTAATCGAACACTAATCTAGGTGCTGTGAAGAGCTTTTGTAGCGCTGGCTAACAGCCGCGACTTGGAGTAAAGGAGGTTATCCTCCATCACGTGGGCAGCCTCATCCGTCCGTGCAAGGCCTTAGAAGCAGAGGCTGGGAAGAGATTCTGCCTCCAGACTGCAGCATCAAGGCCTGTGCGGCTTTGCAGCCTGCCGGCCTGCCACAGATTTCAGACGCGCCAGCCCCCACCATGGCCCGAGCCAATTCCTCGCAATCGATCACTGTATGGGTAGAAAACGTACTGGTCCTGTTTCTCTGGAGAACCCTGGCTGGTCAGCTACAGGCCGTTGCCCCAGCTGTCGTGGCTCCTCACCAGGGGGACGGTGGCCCTCTCACCTGCAATAATTGTGATTCCCGAGGCCCAGCCCGACCGCGTCGGGCCTCCGCCCGCTGTAGGGCTTCAGGGCCAGCACGCTGCTGTTCCAGTTGACACACTCGGCCCCGCTCTCCGCTGTGCTCCACGTGCCCCTGTAGGTGATACCCTGGTCCTTATAGCAGGTGGCACTGGCATCTGAGTGAAAACAGGACATGTGACACTTCCCATGGGAGCTCCCCTCTCCGTCATTTAGTTTCCAAAGACAGTCTGCTCTGTCGTCACCCCAAAACGGCGAGGCAGGCTGGCTGCTGAAGCTGGCGGGGCACAGGAGGTACCCGGGTGGCCGGGGTCACCCAGGCGACCGGAGGCAGAGCCAGACTCCAGCCTGGCACCCAAGGCTCTGCCCGCTGGGCCCAGCGCTCTGGCTTCCCAGCCCACCCTTGGATGATCCTTCCCTGTCCCCACCCCGCCCCGTCGCCACACACTTCCTCTCCTTTCTGGGAAGACTTGGGATTCTGTCCCTCTTCTCCAGCCACCCACCTACCGCTCACCTATTTCGCAGCGCTTGCCCAGAAACCCTTCAGGGCACTGGCAGACAAAATCGGAGAAATAGAGAGCCTGCCGACACATCCCGCCGTTGAAGCACCTCGGCTCGCTGCAACCTGTCAAGGCCAAACAAGGAAGCCCCGATCACTCTCGAAGCAGTTCCAAGGATAACAGGAGTTACAATTCCACACGCCGGGCACTGTGCTCCGCGGTTTACAGGAGGAGCTCGTTCCATCACAGCAGCCCCCGAAGGCGGTGCGCCCGTTCTCCCCACGTGACAGACGGGGAAGCTGAGGCCAGGCCGGAGAAGGCAGGGCCCAGCGCACGGTCCCGCTCTTTGGCTCAGCGCCTTGGCATTAGCCTAAGGCAGAGCACGCCCAGAAGCTCCGGGCGGCCGGACGCACAGGGGTGGGCACGCGGGCGCTCGAAGCTCCGGCTGGGAGCGCGGACGTACTTTTGACGGGCACCGAGTGGCAGTGCGGGCGGCCGCCCACGCAGCGGCAGTACTCCACGCGGTTGCCGCGCAGCCCCGGGCGCAGCCACGACTCGTTCTGCGCGTGCAGCGTCTGCGTCTTCTCATCTCTGCAGCTCCCTGGAACGAGAGGCAGGCGGCCTCTGGGGGGCGCGGCTCCCCGGCCCCTGACGGCCCAGCCCGCTCCTACTGACAGGGTCCCTCGCTCACTCGTCCTACAACCCATCCTTCCTCCCTTCCTCGCTCCCAGCGGGAAGATACACGCACCTACGAACCGGTCACCAAAGACTGCTTCGATTGTTTTTTCCCTGGAGGGGCCCTCGTCCTGGAAGAACTTACCTATCAAAATACATTTACGAAGTACTCCTCTAATTTTTCATTTTATTTTATATATATATTTTAAAGATTTTAGTTATTTATTGGAGAGAGAGAGCACGAGCAGGGGAGAGAGGCAGAGGGGAGGGAGAGGCAGACTCCCTGCTGAGCAGGGATCTTGATCTGGGCTCCATCCCAGGACCCCAGATCATGACCCGAGCTGAAGGCAGATGTCCAACCGACTGAGCCACCCAGATGCCCCTAATTTTTCATTTTAATTCATCAAAATTATGCACATATGTAGAATCGTCTACCTGAGTTTTTGATCCACATGAGTATTACCATACTGCAGTGACATGTTGCTAGCCCAAAAGAAAGAAAATTGACCTCTGGTCTGTGTAGGGAATGTGCTGCTCTCACTAGTATTTTTGATAAAATGAACACGGTCTAAGTACTCGCATTGATATCCTGGCCTCTCTGTCTCTTTGCAAACCAGAATGCCAACTTAAGATGTCTTTCACTTTTCATTAATTAAAGAAGTGACACATGCTCATTGTAAATAATACTGTTTTTCTGTTGAGGGTCCGCTGGGGCCAGGATACCCTTGTCGGAAATGCCGTGCTATCCAGCAGCAAAGGCATTAAGATTATATGTTGGGGCACCTGAGTGGCTCAGTCGGTTAAGTGTCTGACTCTTGGTTTTGGCTCAGGTCATGATCTCAGGGTCTCAGATGGAGCCCCATGTTGGGGTCCTCTGAAGATTCTCCCTCTGCCCCTTTCCCCACCCGTGTGTGTGTGTGTGTGTGTGTACGCTCACTCTCTCTCAAAAAAAAAAATTTACAGCATACCTCACGCTGGGGAAACTTCTGCTTTAAAAGAGGTGTTGCAAAGCTTTCCAGACTCATGAAGGACAAGAAATGAGGAACTAGGTAGGTCATGAAGGACAAGAAATGAGGGCCCTAAGTTGGTAGCTTTAGACTTGAAGCTGGGCCCAGAGTTCTTCCAACCAGAGTCAAGACAATCTGGCTACTAGCATGTTTTATTTTTGGAATCCCATCTAATGCTCATGGGGATGTTCCTCAGGTTTCTAGAGTCGACTCTAGAGTGAAAAGTCTTTCCACACCTGTGGGACTTCTGTGAGGTAACCCAGGTTCGTTACTCCGGTTTTACCAACGGGAAGACATGGAAGCACGGAGATGGCAGTTAACAAAGATGCCAGGTGGACTCTGGCGGGATGGGGCTCGCAGCCCAGAAAAGGACCCGGAGGATGAGCGCAGCTGCAGCCTGGCCACGGTGTGGCCTTGGGCAAGTCGCTCAGTCTCTGGCTCTGTCTTCTCACCTGTGTAATGGGCTTTAGGCCACTGAGCGGGCAGGTTCCCACCAGCTCTGTGACTCCCTGACAGCCTGATGCCTCGAGGGCACTCCTGTTCCTGTCCTCTCGGAACCTGGCCTTAGCTAACTAGGTGAATGAGTAAGTGAGGAGGGGTGACACAGGCATCTTTACAGAATCACCCTGCAAAATTTCACCTTCACACAGCTGAAGTAAGCTGGGTGTGGTGGAAGATAAATCCCTGACCAAGCCCAGAGCACACCGAGCTCCTAAGCCCTGACTCTGTCTCCCGCTTCCGCAGACCCCCTTCCACCTTGGCTTCACCTTACCTCTGTAAGATCTGGCTCCTCTTCTGAATCGGGGGTGGATTTCCTGCAAAGCAACCAGGCGTGGAGGAAGGATTAGCACATGCTGGGTGTTTTAGGAATAAATGTGGTTGATTCAGGGATCGTCGCCGCATCCCCAATCAGATGCCACCTGCCCTGAAGATCCCCCCTCAGCGAGCTGGCCCCAGGTGCAATGCAATGCCCACTTCTTGCCTTCTTTTCTAATTCGTCCTCCCCTTCTAGGCCAGTGCTGCCAAAATCGCTTTCTGAGTGATGAAAATCTTTAATGCCTGTGCTGTCCAATACCGTAACCACTAGTCACATGTGGCGACTGAGCACTTGAAATGGGGCTAATGGGACTGAACTGAATTTTTTTATTGCATTTAATTCTAGATTTAAAGAGCCACATGTGGTCAGCGGAGCTGTAGCCCATCTCCGTCCCCTCCACGTAGCCATCCCCGACTCTCTCCTCTCAAATCTCGCTATGCCGGTATTGCTCACTGGGCGCTCTGTGATGCCCTTGCTTGCTGGGCATTTTTAGAGAGCACGTCCATAGTCTAGTCTCCATCCCAAGCAGATAGTAAGCAGCGCTGGACAGCTTGCCGGCTCCCCTGGCTCACGGCTTGTGCACCACCTTTTTAAGATGCTTTATGGATGAATTCAAACACATTTTTAAAAAACACCTCCAGGGGCACCTGGGTGGCAGAGCGGTTAATCGTCTGCCTTCGGCTCAGGGCGTGATCCTGGCGTTACGGGATCGAGTCCCACATCAGGTTCTTCCGCTGTGAGCCTGCTTCTTCCTCTCCCACTCCCCCTGCTTGTGTTCCCTCTCTCGCTGGCTGTCTCTCTCTGTCGAATAAATAAATAAAATCTTTAAAAAAAAAATAAAATAAAAAATAAAAAACACCTCCAAAGAAGGCAGTCAGTGGCGGTGGAGTAGAATTAAGAACTATCTACCCAAGTCAGAAGAACTGCCTGGGGTTCGCCCCCGGAACCCTAAAGCCAGGGCATCCTACAGGGAGGAGTGTGTGCACTGTGCCCCGTAACTGCGAACGTCTGCTGCGCCTCTGCACGCCGACAGGACCCCACCGTGGGGCTCCAGAGGCCATTGAGGGTACACGGGCTCAAGGCACGGGGCACAGACCCGCCCTGCCCTCCTACCTGGCTGGACAAGGTGAGGGCGGCTCCGCAAAGCAGCAGGACGCACACCAGCTCTCTCCTCGTTGTATTCATCGTCCCTTCAGAGTGTCCCTTAAATTCTGGAAGAAGAAGGGGAAAAAACGTCATCGTGTGATAGAGAGATCAAGGAGCACGGCAAAGGTCAAGAACCTACGACTTGATCGTGGCCAGTCCCTCCAGCATCAACTCCCACAGCAGGAAATGTCACAGATGTCTGGAAGATATTTTTAATTGTATATATTTTTTATTGTGGTAAAATACATAAAATTGACCATCGTAAGCATTTTTACGTGCACAGTTCAGAGGCATTAAGCATGTTCATGCTGTTATGCAACCATCACCACCGTCCCCTTGCAGAATTTATTATCTTCCCAAACTGAAACTCTGCACCCAATAAACAATTACTCTCCATTCCCCTGGCAACCACCAGAAAGTAGAGTACTTTCTGACTTTGTGACTGTGACGACTCTCTAGGTTCCCCATACAGGTGGAGTCGTGGAGGACGCGTCCTTTTGTGACTGGCTCATTTCACTCAGCATACTGCTCTCAAGGTTCATCCATGTGGAGCCATGTGTCAGAATCTCCTCCCCTTTTTTTTTTTTTTTTTTTGGTAAAGCAGGTTCCACACCCAGCATGAAGCCCAACATGGGGCTTGAACTCATAACCCTGAGATCAAGACCTGAGCTAAGATCAAGAGTCAGACGCTTAACTGACTGAACCACCGAGGCACCCCCGAATCTCCTCCCTTTTTAAAGCTGAGTAAGATTCAATTGTCTGTGTAGACCACATCTTGTTATCCATTCATCCATCAAGGGACACAGGTGGCTAGGAGATCATCTTGCCCAGAGATCTCTGTGGGCCAAATTGTGAGACCATCCCTTGAGCTTCTTGGCAGCCTGGGGACCCAATGTCCCAGCTTAGTTTCCTCAAGGTGAATTTCTGCCCTGGGGTCAACTAGGTGGAACCACAGAAATGTCCCCTCCGAAATACTTCAGAGGACACCATAGGGATTCTACTTGCAGCACCTCACAGAGCCAACCTACCTCCGATCCCCTGGGTTCTTGCACTTAGAACTCCCACACCTCCTTATCCACACAGGAATGCTCCTCTGCCCCAGCTCTCGCCCTCCCCACCGCTCCCTTGGAAGGTCTGGTCCTTATAGACAGGCCCGGCGAAGTTGCAGATTGGCAGAAAGGAACGGAGGCATCTGGCTTTTGGTCATTAGACTCAGATCTTCCTGGACACAAAATTCCCAGTTTCCAAGCGCCTTTCCCCAGTGATCTTGCCCTCTGTAGCTTAAACTAGGTTAGTTGGTCGGGGTGTTATTTTGTGGTCTGGCAGGCCCACTCACTCCTTTGTCCACAAGAATTAAATCAGGGCATTTCTTCCCTTGACTCATTTCCCTTCAGTCACAACAACTTTCGGTCCCACCCCTCCCCCTTCGCAAGGATCCTCCGGGCTCTGTCAGATCAGAGACTTTCATCCAGGCCTGGCTCTGGCTCCTTTGTTCCTTTGCAAAGAACTTCCCTGTTGGAAGCGCCCTTCCCCTCCCTGGCCACAGGTCCCCTTTTCAGAACAAGGGTAAAAAGAAAGGGTGAGTGGGGGTGGGGGGACTCTTTATGCCCCACTGCTTCTAATGGGGCTGCTGGGGACAGGCAGAAGAGGGCAAATGGGGGGGGTGCGTGGGAGCAGCGGGGGCGGTGGACAGAATTCCAACGAGAAAATGCACTGGAGGCTCAGAGGGCCCTCTGGCCAACCAGCACAGCCCGCCCCCGCCTCCTCCCCCACTTGTGAAGGAAAGAAAGAAGGCAGGATCTAATCTGCCTTTGTTCTAATTTGGAGTGCCAAGCCCCCCCCCCCCCCCCCCGCCCGCTCCGGGGCAGCGGGCTACGCAGGGTGTGCTCTTTGGGGGCCCTTTTCTCACTGGGAGGAGGAAGCTTGCTAGTGCTCCCAGGCTTCTCGAAGTTTCAGAAGAGAGTAGTAGGGAGCTGAGCCCGTCCGAAACAAGAGCACTTGGTGGAATCTTCTGATCACAGGGAACTGCTCTGGATTTCCTCTTTCTCAAAACTTCCCAAAACCCCTCTTAAATTTCCCTTCTTAATTTCATCCCATTTCTTATAACCTTTTAAAATAGATCTTGTTAAATGCATTTGCCCTCTTTCTTCCGGATGTTAATCCTGTCCACACATGCACCTAGACTGTCCCATCCTTTATTATCTTGGCCAAGCCTTGAGGTAGCTGTGGGGACTCTATGAAGAAATTCTGAAACAATGAATGAGTAAATGAGCCACCAATCAACAAGGAACTTAACCCTCCTTAGCATTGCCTGTCAAACCAGCCGGCCCTTTCCCAGGGGGGTTACTTTCCTCTTTTCTCTGGATGCCCACCAAGATATTGTTTTATTTCAAGAATTCAGGGTCCTACAAAAAAAAAAAAAAAGGACCTCTGGGTCCTTCTAACTGGAACACAATTCTAGATGTTGGAAAATTTCCAAGTGAGAAGTGCAGTATTGACACATTTGTATTCCCCGAACAAATGGGGGAGGGGGGCCAGATGGGGAGGCGGAGCATGACCTAGGGCTTCCACTGCGGCTCCCACAGCTGCATCGTGTGAAAACCGTGGCAACTCAGGGGCAAAGGAGTCTATTTTTGTCTTTTGCTCCTGGAAGAGTCTGAGATACTCTCCATTCTGTCAGTCCTTATCTTCCTCCACTTTTGGGGGCCTTGCTGGGCCTTGAGCTGACCCGGTGACAGTCTCAAACAAGGCAATAGCTCCATCTCGCTGCACAGAGGCAGTGAGAGCATCTGGACAGGCTGAATGGGGTAGGAGGATGACAAAGAAATGAGTCATCCCGACAGCAGACAAGCAGTGCAGTCCAAAGACATGGGAGAAGGCAGAGAGGAGGAAAAAATGTGTCCTTGTTTTGCCTTATTACAGAGGTGGGCGTAGAGGCCTGGGGGCAGTGCCTGGACAAAGAACAAAGTGAATACCAGAAACAGGGACGCAGACTCCGGGTTGTGGGGCCAGCCAGTGCCAGGACAGGCTTCAACGCCGTGCAGCTCCGGCTGTCGCCAAAGGCACGAGCGCTGCGTGCTCAAGGTGAGGAGGGTGGAAGGTGAGGTGTGCCAAGCAAGTGTAAGGAGTCCTTCGAGGCTCGTTTCCTAAATACAAAGACGGCTTGTTGTTTTTTTCCCTGTGTTCTCTTCCTTTGGCTCTATTTCATAGTTTCCCAGAGTCAGAGAACTAAAAAAGCAAGGAAGGAAGAGGAAGGAAGGAAGGAAGGAAGGAAGGAAAAAGGAAAACCACCAGGATGGCTCACTTTTGTTAGACTGGAGTCTCTGAATCACTGAAAGCATTGCTGTGTGAGAGTCACGGTGCAATGGCCATAAGGCCTGTGGTCCCCGAGGTCCCAGGGCCCCAGCCCTGGCAGGCCCACACTAGCACACAAAGCTGATTCCTGCAGATTTGCAAAAGGCACCCTCTCTGGTGGATGGAGTTCAGCAGACACAGAGCTTGGCAAATTGACAAAGAATCTGTGCGGAAAAAAACAAAACCAAACCAGGACACAGGGCCTGGCGAATAAAGAACGGCCTGGATTTCAAGGATGGCTGGGCAGGAATCCTGGTGCGGGGCACAGCCTGCACGTCTGCGTGCAGAAGACTCATCTGCTTCCAGAGCATCTCTGACCTTCTGTCTGGAAGCTGCATCGGGTCCTGCCGGCTACTCTGTTCCCTGGCCCTTCTGAGCAGCCATGAGTGGTGACCGTTCTAGGGAAAAACAGGAACAATGGACTGGTAACCAGGGAGGGGTTCCTCTGCTAGAGCCAAGGAAGTGTGCCACTGTGGCGGAGACATCAGTGGTCACGCCGGCCAGGAACTCGGTGTTCGTTTCTGCAGTGGTAGCTGGGGGTGCCGACTGATGGGCACCCATTCACAGCTGTTGAGTCTGCATCGGGTGAGGCCGCTGGAATGGCAGCAGGACAGCTAGAGGAAGGACCTGGGGAAAAGTAGATGAACTCTTGTCCTCAGTGCCTTTACACGTGCCTTTTTTTTTTTTTTGAAGATTTATTTATTTGAGAGAGAGCACACGCATGCACACACGAATGAGGGGGGTGAGGGAGAGACAGAGAGAGAGAATCTCAAGAAGACTCCCCACTGAGCCCAGATGCAGGGCTCAATCTCACGACCCTGAGATAATGGCCTGAGACCATGACCTGCGCTGCCGTCAAGAGTCGGATGCTTAACTGACTAAGCCACCCAGAGGCCCCTCCATGTCCCTTTGCATTGCCCTTTACCCTCCACTGTCCTACCTTCTCCACCTTCCCCCTTAAAAATCTACCCTCTGGGGACGCCTGGGTGGCTCAGTTGGTTAAGCGTCTGCCTTCAGCTCAGGTCATGATCCCAGGGTCCTGGGGTCAAGCCCCACATCGGGCTCCCTACTCAGCAGGGAGTCTGCTTCTCCCTCTCCCTCTACTGCTTCCCCTGCTCGTGCACTCTCTCTTTCTGTCAGATAAATAAAATTAAAAAAAAAAAATCTGTCCTCCGGAAAGGGGCTGATATGCTGATTCATGTAAGGTTAGAATGACTGAGTAAAAATTGATACACTTCCCAAATATGTCTATATTTTAAGACATAAAATCAGCTCCCAGGGATGCAAAACTAAGTGGGCTGGACTCTCGAGGTTTCCTCCAGGGCTGACACACTGTGGTTTCTGCCGTTGTGAGAACAAATGATATCATGGGTATAAACTGCGAAACACTTAAAAATGCGTATAAGTACTTTTATTTAAGCACAACCACATGTGTGAAAGTGATCTGCATAGAAGAATGTACAGAAACCGTCACTCAGTCAAGTGCTGTGATTCTAGGTACAAACAATGCGATTGCCCCGCTGGTATAGAACTCGAGGGCTTGTGGTTTTGACTCCTGCCAGCAGGAAACAGGCAGAAATATGAGCAGGCTAGAGGGAGGGGAAATTGCAAGGGAAAGACAAATGTAAGTTGATGCAAGGATCAAATCTTACAGCGTGTGCAAGGTTTGCAACCTTAATCTTTGGTGGAGGAGATTCTCGGGGTATGATTGCTTTGCAAAGCTTCTCTCTGGAAATCTGAGTGAGAGAGAGTCCGTCTCCAAGAATACCAATACTCTGAAGTGACTCATGGCTTTAAAACAAACAACACCCTCCTTCTACCCCCCAACCACCGTGGCCCAGAATGGATGCCAACAAATTAGAAAAGAAATGGTCCAAGGAAGAACTCCTTCGACCAGCAAAGGCATGTCACTAGAGTTGGGACAAGAGAGGGGGTGAGATGGCAGGAGGAGCCCTGCCCCCACAGGTGGGCCCCCCACCAAGCTCACCTTTGTGGGTTCCAGATGGAGCCCAGGACAGGAGCCCCTAGCCTAGTAGCCCCTGTCTCGCTTACACAGGTCCTGCTTTTTACAGAGGCCGTGCTCTCAGAATAAAAACCATTTTCAAACACCACCGTCATGTAAACAAGTCTTAACTTTCCAATACTTAATCTTCTGTGTGTCAGAGTTTATTTTCTCTCTTCTTGAATTGTCTGCTTTTATAACAAGAGGACAAGAGAGGAAGAGTCTGTCTCTTATCTAATTTGATCCATTCCAATCAAGGGAATAGAACAGAATCCTCTCCCAGCTCCCACCCATCTCACTAGTTACTCAGGGCAGAATTCTCTCCAAACATCTGCAAGCTACAGGTGGGTGACTTGTGTCTGAGTTATATGAAATTCACCTGGTGACACTGAAAACTCTACACTGAGCACTGTCCTCGACTCCCCGTCCACCCTCTGCCGGGTAAACCCGGTTGTTTGGAGGAAGTAAGGGAGTGCTGGTTGTGGGTCTAGGAAAACAGAAGTCCATCCTGCCTCCTTTTAGGATAAAAACAAAAGAAACCCTTTCCTAATAAACTTTCTACCCTGTGAAGAAAAAAACAAGGTTCAGCTGACAAACGCGAACACAACTAGTCAGTGCAATAAACTGTTAACCCCAACTTTTGAATTTAAACAAACGCTGCGATCTGATGTTAGTCTAAAACAGTGTCTCATCGTAAGCATGAGGGTGGTTCCTTGTGCTCCTCCCACTCCCTAAAGCCAGCATCACTGCAAAGCAATGAAATACGCCATACTTTGATAATTCTTCAGCTTACCTCCACATTTCCACACCCATGCGTCAGAAAACCCATCAGAAGTTCCCTTGGATCGTTACTGGTTTTGTCCTCATCTCCCCGGCTCACAGGAAAGCGATGACAGGGTGTTTGAGAGCTGTATGTGGATTAATGCCACTTGCTCCACAGGCATTCGAGTACCTACCACTTGCCAGGCATCATTTACAAAACCCTTTTACAGCCATTGAATCATTTAAGGCAATAGTATTCTCTCGTTTTTACAGATAAGAGAATCAAACTTCAGAGAAGTCTAAGGGCCTTGGCCCTAAGGCCAGACACGTGGTGAGAGGTGGTGTCAGGACTCGAGCCCAATCCTTTTTCCACCACTCCTTCCTGTGTCCTGATGCTGGACCGTAATATTTTTAATGCGCTCAGAGTTGCTATTTGGGAAGGGCAGCATGTCACAGTGCAAGGGGCATAGCCTCTGGAGTCTTAACTTCAGATTCCACACAGGTTGTGTGTGGTTTCCTGGATTTTCTAATGGGCCAATCATTCCCACCTTGCTGAATTACTACAGCAATTGGAGAAGAAGCAGGCAAAGGCTCCATGCAATGGCCAGTGCACAGTAAGGTCAACCATACTGACTGTCACGAGCGTCCTTCAATAACGGGAGCACCAATGTTAACAGCTTCTCCCTGGAAAAACAACCGAAAGCTACCGAGGCAGAAAGACGCTAACGTCTATGGGGTTCCCCACTGCGGTCAAGCATTAATACGCAAATACTGTTTCCTAGATCATGTGGCCCTCTTGTGATAACCTGCAACCGGATTCTTTACAACTGGTATCAAAGTTCATACCTTTCGTCTACATGCGCAGAACAGCATTCACAGGAGCCACTGTTTCCTGCGTATGAGGTGGTATCTTTTATCCTATTTTTAATGTTTTTTGTATTTGCCTTTCCTGGACCTACTTCCATCAGGGCTACTCTGGGCTCTCAGAGGAAGCTGGAATTAACACCCGAGACAGCTGGAAGATCAGACCCTTGCTACTGAGAAGGTCCGTCGGATGCAGACCGCATGGATGTTTAAAAACCAGAGACATTAGGCTAGAAAAATAAGGAAACCGGAGCTTCCCAGAAAAAGAAAAAAAACAGCTTCCCTTTTTCTCTGCAGCCCAGGGGGCAGACACAGACTCTTGCTACGACGAGGCAAAATAAAACAAGTTTCTCTTTTCTATGAACAGGACAAAATGTGAAAAGCGGCAGAGATCCAGTTGACTGGCGGTCTTTCCCTTTTAGATTACTCCTAGCAGGTTGCTGGGCTTAGCTTCTCTACTGGGTGTCCTGCCCCCACCTGCCAAGGCCTCAGGGGACATCAAGCTGTTGTTGCCAAGCTCTCTCACAAACGGGCTCTTTGGGTGCTATCAGATCCTCCCCCCACCCACCTCTCCTCCAAGCCCCAGCTCAGTCTAATTTCCTCCTGAGTTCATGGTCTATGTATTCACCATCGAGCACCAACCACCGACCAGGCACAGGCTCCATGGCGTAAAGACATTATGCTCTGTCCTCAAAAACTCATAGTTTCAGCACAGGACAGACAAGTAGTTAGGTCATCGTAGTGCGGTGGGATCGCGCTGTGGTATATGCAGAGGAAGAAGGGGTCTTAGTAGAATGTGGAGGAGGGCGATCTAGCTTCCTCTCGTTGAGGTAAGGGGTGGTCAAGGTAGGCTTCCTGGAATTGATATTATGTAAGCTGTTGGTTGAACAAAACAAAGAGGCGTTCCTGGAGCATATTGCCAAGAGGCGACCATCACTGGGGGCCCAGGGTAACAGCAGCAAGCAGCCAGAGCCCCTTACTCTTCAGCCCGAACACCTTCCACCGGGCAAAGGAACACGCCTCACACGCCCCAGGCTCTCCCTTCCAGAGCATCCCTAGGAGGAAGCATGGCTGGGAAAGCCCAAGAGTTCCAAGGACGCGGGAGCCTTTGGGGCATGAGTTCGGTTTCGATTCCCTAATGTCTGGTTGTAAATTAATGGAATATTTGTGACCGTATAATAAACAGACAAGGCTTTGCATACAAAGGTATCTCAGAATCTAGGTTCAGCCTGACCTTGAAGTGGGTTACTTCAGAGGCTCAAGGTGGAATCAGGTTTTCTAGATCAGTCCCCACCCAACCTCTCCAAGCCCTGACGCCCGTGGCAGGAGCATCACATAGGCCAGCCGGGCTTGCCTGCCCGTGGGCCTGCTGGCCAAGAGCCCCCCTCAGGATCACGGCTGTTGGCACTGACGGTGCTAGGCAGCTGCGGAGACACACATCGCGCTAAGTTTTATAGGAAGAACAGCTAGTCAGTATTTCCTGGGTAACGGTAATAGGCACCAGAACTTGCCCAAGGCATCCCTCTTAAAAATGGTAATGAAATGCCTGCTGTGTGCCTAGCACCTGGTTCCTTTTCCCTTCTATCACACAGGTTACTTTTCAGGCGATCAAGAGGCTTGCCTGTCACTCCGCCCTCTTCTCCAGAAGTCAATTTCTCAGGCAGGAGAATGTATGAAAGATCGCCAAGAAAATGTGCTATTTTTCTATGTAAGCAGACGACGAAGCCAGTATTAGGAGACCATGTGGCTGGACCTGGGGTTGGAGCGGAGCGAATGGCCGCTAAGATTCTCTCTAGCTCCGACTTCCTGTGAGTCTAAGTCGTCCTCATTCTTTTATCTGGTTTGATTTGAGACATGGTTTTGTGAGCTGGTTGGCTTAAAATGAGGCTTATACCTTGAAACTATGCACAGAATTTTTCTCCATGTGCCGCGAATGACGCAAAGAAAGAATGAAGAGAATATTCTGGTCCCTTGTCCATCCTAGCCATCTTATCCGAGCAGAGCTGAAATTCACACACAGAAAGTAGGAATTTTATTCTGAGATTGTAGATGCAGATACCAAATAATCAAGTGAAATTGAACATTTCAACTCAGCACCTGAATTCTCCCTCAGCGCCAGGCACTCGGTATCTCTGAGAAGTGTATGGACTTTGAATTTGGACTGGAGCTAAGTTCTCCCCCATTCTTGTGAACCACGTTGTCCCCTCAACTGTCTGATCGGAAATAACCCGCACACATTTTAAAGGCTTTGGAAATCCTGAAGCTGGCACTCCTCCTTGCAGATGACGATCTTAGTCAAAGGGCCCCTTCAGTGGCTGTCAAACCCCCTAACCAGAAAAGGTGCTGTTTGCAGATTTGCACCAGGCCTCCCCCTGAGCAGTAAGTTTCCCCGAACGCTCTGTGGTCCCAGGCAGTCATTTACAAAAGCGTTAGATGGGTATGGTCACTGGGTACGGCCGGGCTGCTGCTTACGATAGTTTGGAATGTACTAAGCATGGTTCTACTCAACGTGCTGGGACCCAGGAAAATAAAGCCGAGTCCCAGAGCCCCTCCTCAACCAGCACAAATCACAGCTGTCCCTCAGCGACGCCCTGGCCACACTGACTGTCCCGCCGTGAGATGAAGCCACTGATAGTAGAGCAGACACCAGGAGCATCTGACACGAGGTATCACAAAATAAACTGAGCTGGTCTTAGGGAGTCCGGACAAAGACCGAGCCCCTGGCCGAGGGGAGCTACCGTTTATCCTTGATGAGACCTCGCGGTTTGAGGCTGGCATCTCTGAGAACAGTTTAGGTAGAATAAATTGGTGGGTGGTGTGGAGCTTTTTCTATGTCAACATTCCCAAAGCCCTGCTGGTGCCCGAGTCTGGCTCTGCTCTCACAGGAAGCACTCACGCTGACCGTCATATATTGATTCTGGACAAGTCGGCGTCTAGCTCCCAGGATGAGTCTTCCTGCCCATGGGCAAGAATTGCTAGGAAGTCACCTTTGAGGGGACTCCACTTACTAGTTGCATTTGCAGAATTTCTTCATGCAATTGCAAAAGCACACACACATACACATAATTTTTTTCCGTCATCAATCCACCGCAGGAGATCACCATTATTAATCCGACTTGACCACCAGGTTAATCAGCATTTCCACACTTCTTTGCATTTGAGTTTGTCACTAGTTACCTGGGAGCTCAGCATGTTTTCCTACTTGGCTGGCTCCCTCCCGTCCTCCCTCCCAGGAGGTTAAGAAAATAAAGATAATAACAGCAAAAATCTGGAAAGCCCTGATATGCGTCCTGCAGAGTGCGTTAGGAAGAAAAGCCGTTGATGTTAATCTTCCCCCTGTAATTGAGAAGTCCTTTAAGAGGACCTCACATTTGCACACTGGGCAAAAACTGACCAGTGGAGTTGGGGGGCCGGGGATGTGGGGGGAGATCAGAGGCCTTCTGTTTCCCAGCACTCCCCACCTACTTAATCCTGCTCCGAGGCAAGTCGGGCACCACCCCCGCCCCATCCCCAGCCTCGGTTTCTTAATAGGCTCACTGAGGGAGGGCAGCAGCCAGACACCGGGGACCCTCCAGGCTCTGAGAGCCACCAGTCCTGAGAGCTCGTTTGGAGGTTCTAGCAGGGGAGCGCAGCTACTCGTACACCCTTGACCGAAGAACGGTCCTCCTCTATCGGGGAAGGTCTTCCTCTTCGACCGAACGCGCAGCTTCGGGAGGGATGCACATGGAGCGGTGAGGGAGGAAGGGGACACCCACCTAGCCAGCCAGATCAGCCGAATCAACCCTGGCGATCAAGAGAGCCACCAGTCCTGAAGGCAACTGATTGCACGTTTTTTGCCCGTTAGTCATGAGGGGCTCCCATTGTCTCTTCAGAGCATTTCTAATTCTTTCCACTTTCCCCTTTACTCTGCAGAGATTTCTTCTCCAAGAAATAATCCCTCCTATTCTCTCTTCCCCTGAACGCCCTGGCCCCTCCAAAAGGCTTCAGCCCAGCCCAATGAAATGCAGATACAAAAAGAAGGCTCCCTTTGGGCTCAGATTCTAGCTAATCCGCTTCTTGCCTGAATTACACAGTCAGTCCCTCATTCAGGCATTCCTCTCTTGGCTCAGTTTGCCAAAAACACTTTTAAGAGAGACAGGAGGAGATGGACAGACAGGGAGGCACAGAATTCAACTTACCGCCGCTGCTGGCCTTGCTTCCCTCCCTCCGAGAGTTTTCTCTTCAGCCCCGGGCTCTTGCAGGACCTCAGCTCCAATCTCCTTGCACAGCTCCAGCCTGCTTTAAATTTCAAGGCAGGGGGTGGGGTCAGTGGCCCTGGGTGGGCGGGTTTCTCTGCAGCAAGAGGATGCCCAGTGGACAGGGCCATGAGGGAGCCCAACGGGGCGGGCCTGTTTTTATAAAGAGGGGGAGGAAGTTTCTGATGGAAGCAGCACAGCCCAACCTGGCTTAGGGCCAGCCTGATTATTCACAGTCCTGATGTCATCGGATCACAGGAATTTGGGAGTTGGACAGAACCCTAACAATCATCTTCCTTTAAAAGCCCTAGTCCATGACCTAAATGGGACCCCCAGGATCATCTGGCTGTAAGCCTATCATGGAAAGAGGAATTTACAGTTCTAAACGAATACATACAGAGGAGGACCGAGTGGTTCTTATGGCATCTCCAGCAGTAAATCTGCCCCTCTGGACGCAAGAGGGTGGAAGGACTGGACGGGTGGACCAGTTCCCTCCAGGCACCGAAGTGCCAGGGTTGGGGTACTTGGGGAACGGCGTGGGGGGGGGGAGGTCGGTAAGCAGAGGCAGGCAGGGCTCCTCTGCAGTGGAAAGTACCCCAGCCCAGAATCTGCATCAGGCACCTGCCTTGCTGTCCGTTCGCCCTATAATCGTGGAGGAAGTCATTTCACCTCTCTGTAAAGTGATGGCTGAGGACTTCTCGGCTCCAGCATTCTGAGTGGGGCTGTGGAATAAAGTCGGGGGGCCCTGAGCCAAGGCTCTGTCAACTCTTTTTCTGCACATTGTTGCCTGAGAGTCTGTCGTTGGCTATCCATCCCTTAAACTGAGGGGAACTTTCCGCTGTTCCGGAGTTTGCTCTTGAAAGTAAATGCTCCTGGAAATGGGCAACCTGTTGGACCTGTTAGAACCTGCAGATGACTGATAAGGAAAAGCAGCAGGTGTAGGGGGAGGTGTGGGCTTGAATCAGCGGTACCAGTAACGAGGGATGTGACCTCGGCCAGGGCTGAGCTAGCCCATCAGCGGTCACTTGCGTGGATTAGAGCGCGACCACGTGCAGGAGCTCCCTGGAGTCTGGCGGGGCTCGAGACGTGGATCTGAATTATCGGTTGGCGTCTGAGTGAGACAAGGCAGTGTGAAGGAAAGAAGGAAGAGGGATGCCTGGAGAGGGGTCAGGAGGCTGAGGCGCAAATTGAGGGATGACCGGCTCTCGTAGGAGAGGCCAGATTTCATAGATTCTGATCCTGACTGTGTCCAGATTTGTCAAGCGATGAGAGCTGATTTTTTGGAGGTGGGAAAATAAGGCGGTCATGCCCAAAGTCGAACTGTGTTTCCACATTTTTATCAGCCATAGCTCTGCCAATGGCCGTTCTCGAAAAGGGGGACCACGGGGTCAAGTCAGCTACAGAGCATGGGAGTTAGGACATCAGATAAGCTGTAGCCAAGGGTGGCCCTGTCCTATGGAGACGTCTCTACCTCCGTGTACGTGGGATGCCATGATAAGGGCCAGAGGCTTTTTTCTGCCATTTTGGTTTGGCAGGGATGGAGGGGTCTTTAATGGGAACTCCTGGAGAGGATGATTTGCTCGATTACATTTAAATCCTTAGATCACACGGAGACTGAAATCTGGGTATGGCTCCTAAGGCCTGAGCAATGGGGTAGGATCTCTATGCCAGGATTTATGTACTAGGATGTCTGTAACAGAGTGTGGTCCAGGGGTGGGGAGGGAGAGTCCTTCCCCAACACTTGTCAGGACACCTACAATTCCACCTTTAGAAATGCATTCCCTTAGGTTTTTAGCCCCCCCCCCCCCCCCCGTTAAAATGCAAGTTTAATCACAACCTTCAAGGGAGTCTGCAGTGGGGCGGAGCTGTCTGTTGGCCTGAGGGAACTGTAAGCCTGGGGTCTTGAGGCAGAGAGGGGTAGACCAAGAGGGAGCAGGAGATTAAGAGGAGAGGTTTCCAGTCACCAACAGGTACCACTCAGCTTCGCTGCAATACGCCCAAATGACTCAGACCAGATTATACCTTGCTAGGAACCTAGGAACTGGGGCCTCTGTGTTCCTCTTCAGTAAGAGATTGTTTTTCCTTGGGGAAGCCTGAGAAGGAGGAGGTTAAGTGTAGAGAAGCTGATACAGTGACAATGGTGGCCTTGATTCTAGTCAAGGGATTGCTGCGGAGGAGGGAAAAAGAGAAAAGAAATCTTGGTGAAATCACATCCTGGGAAAATAGTATCAAAACCCTTTGCTCTCAAGGAAGAGAAATAAAACCCAGGCCCAAACAGCACGAAGACAAAGTGGGCTCAGGGAAACTGGAAGGAAGTATTCCTACAGTGCTTTCCCAGCCTGGCAGTCTTTCTGTGGCAGCGCCCAGCCCTCGCAGAATGTGTGAGTCACCAGTGGGGACCCCTTATCACTGGAGTGGGCGCAGGGATGGCGCATGAGAACAAGGACCATGCTGAGACCCCAATCGGCTGACTAAGAAATGATGTGATGTCTGTAGAAACTCCAAGAAAAGAAAAATGGGCAACAGCCTTAGGACAAGATGGTTTGGGACCAGAAGACAGAAATTTTGTGTACAATCTAAGGAGGGTTAATTTTGTTAGTCATCAGGGTGGGTTTTTAAAAATATTTTATTTTATTTTATTTGAGAGAGAGAAAGAACACAAGCAGAGGCAGAGGGAGAAGGAGAAGCAGACTCCCCACTGAGCAGGGAACCTGATGTGGGACTCCATCCCAGGACCCTGGGATCATGACCTGAGCCGAAAGCAGACACTTAACTGAGTCACCCAGGCGCTGCAGCCATCAGGGTTTTTAGGGAGCGAGGTAGATATCATTACAGATGGGAGGTGGTGTTATATGGCGTTCACTGTCTATGCCTCATCCCAACTACAGACTCTCGAATTGCTCGCTGTATTACTGACCTGAATTCCACGCAAACACAGAGAAACATCAAATAGGCTGAAAGCCTGAGAAGTGCCTTTATTTTTTTTTTTTAAAGATTTTATTTATTTATTTGACAGAGAGAGAGAGCACAAGCAGGGAAGCAGCAGGTAGAGGGAGAGGGAGAGTCAGACTCCCTGCTGAGCAGAGAGCCCAACTTGGGGCTCGATCCCAGGACCCTGAGATCATGACCTGAGCCGAAGGCAGCCGCTTAGCGGACTGAGCCCCCCGGGCGCCCTGAGAGCGCCTTTAAATATGGTTGCTTTGTTAAGAGTCATTCACGAGACGGTACCGGAGTTCTTTGTGCTATTCTTGCAACTCCTCTATAAGTTTGAAATCATTTCAAAATAAAAAGGTAAAACTGGGTTATTCTCTTGGAGAAGTCACTTTACTTCTGCATGGGGGTGCCGACCCACACACACTGTTGAAAATCCTTCTGTACCTTTTGACTCCCCCCAAATAAAACTACTAATAGCCTACGGTTGACTAGAAACCTTACCAAGAACATAAACGGTTGATTAACACAGATTTTGTGTTTTATGTATTAGAGACTCTATTCTTACAATAAAGTCACCAGAGAAAAGAAGTATTACTAAGAAAATCATAAGGAAGAGAAAAAACATTTACAGTACTGTCTTGTATTTATTTATTTTTTTAAATCTACATATGAGTGGACCCATGCAGTTCAAACCCATGCTGTTTAAGGGTCAATTGTATGTAGCCCAATGAAATAAATTTTTTAAATTCCTAAACAAGAAAATGTAGGTATAAAACATTATTTGAGCTATCTAAAAACAGAATAACCTATGTTCAAAAATAGGAGACTACTATGTTAGTATAATTACATAGCCATTATGATGATTGATAATATAATTATACAGAAAATCAAAACTGATCATAAATGACCTTACCCAGAAGAAGTAGAAAACAAATATTTATATGCATGTAATATAAACCATGTAAACACCTTGTATATATACTAATAAAGATTGGAAGAGAAACCAAGTGTTGGAATATTGTACTTTTTGGTGATTTTTTGTCAATTCCTTTCATGATACTTTTAAATTGTTGTTTTAATAAAAAGAGACTTACTGACTCCACAGTGGATCCAAGCTAGTTTGAGTGTGTCTAGCGGGTTCTCTCTGACACAGCACCAGAAGGACAGGCTTGTCTAGGACAATGCATTGGAAGTTGAGGAATTTTCCTTAACCTGTTATAAAGTTATCCATGCATTTATTCAAGCTCTTCTTGAATGCATCTCACTTTCAATCAATTCGTTCTTGGGAGGGATCAAGTTTCTCCCTCCTGATTCTCTAAAACAATTTCCTGTCTTTGGTCCTAAACTACCCTTTTGACCTCTGAGACGTGATCTTCAGTTTCAAACTTCTAGAATGGGTAAACACGCACCTGTCCCCCGGTGCTGGCTCCCTGGCGAGGGGTAGGGCTGCTGGAGAGAGTCTGCGGCTCTAAATCAGGAAGTTTGTCTTCTTTCTCCGGAATTTGCTGGATGACTCTGGGCCAGCGTGCCCTGTGCTTTGGCTTCTTTGAAAGCAATAAGCGCACAGGAGTATTATTTGGCTCAAGTAGGATAACACAGGAAAGAAAACACTTTGAGGCAAGTGACATAAACTTAGTGATTTAATAAGCCATTTTATAAACATTTTTTGCAGCTCTGTACTGTCTTCTAAGCAATATTAGTGTCACACCTGTGAAAAAAACCAATGCTAGTAATTTTTTTTTAAGGTTTTATTTATTTATTGGACAGAGAGAGACACAGCAAGAGAGGGAACACCAGCAGGGGGAGTGGGAGAGGGAGAAGCAGGCTTCCCTTTGAGCAGGGAGCCCAACGCAGGGCTTGATCCCAGGACCCTGGGATCACGACCTGAGCCAAAGGCAGATGCTTAATGACTGAGCCACCCAGGCGCCTCATATTTTTTCTTTTAAAAGCAATTTTACTGGGGCACCAGGGGGGCTCAGTTGGTTAAGGGTCCGACTCTTGATTTCAACTCAGGTCATGATCTCAGGGTCATGAGATCGAGCCCTGCATCAGGCTCTGCACTGGGTGTGGGGCCTGCTTAAGATTCTCTCTCTCCCTCTCCTTGTGGTCCCCCCCCCCCACCCCCCACCACCACCCCCCAAAAAATTACTACACTAAACACAAATTAATGATGGGGGAGACTGTGTCAGGGAAGAGAGGGTATATGGGAAAATTCTGTACTTCCTACTCAATTTTTCTGTAAATCTAAAACTTCTCTAAAAAATAATCTGTTAATTAAAAATATATTTACTTGAAAAAGCAAAAGACAGCCATTTCTGATATTATAAAATTGTATCTTCATATTATATTTATGTATACATAAGAATCTACTTTTGTGGGGTATTTTGCAGAGATTAATTGGTCTGTGAAACCATCCCCTGTCATCTGCTTATATCTAGGCATATCTCATTTAATCAATAGCTGTAAGGATTCTATTAACATCTTAAGATTTTAAGGGTGTCTGTGCTCAGTTAATTTTAGGTGAGTTGAGCTACTCTAACCCCTTACTTTATACTCGAGGACGCTGAGAAGTGGCTGCCCCAGGGGGCATGTGAGTGCTGGGGCCAGTGCTGGAGTGCTGGTCTCCTCTGCTTCTGTGTGTCCTTGTTCTCCGGCGCTTATCGCCCCCAAACCCGGTAGCCTCCTTGAAGTCCTCGATTTGTCTCCTTTCAGCCTTTCCTGTCATTTCTTTTCGTTTTAAAACAATGACAGCAGCAATAACCAAAACCAAATGGGCAGAGATCCCTCCATCAGTTCTGTCTCCATGCTGACCCCAAAGTGTGAGGTCCTTGCCGTTGTGGCGGGGACAGCTTTGTGGAGAGAGCCGCCCAGCCCTCCTCACCTCTGCGATGAGATCATGCCTGATAGGGGAGGCGTGATGACTTACAGGGTGGCCTCTGCATCAGTTCTGGTCACCAGCTGGGGAACAGCACGTGTGCGGGGCGACAGGAACATACTGTTTACACTGGACCCGCCTTCCCACTGCGCCATCACAGGACTCTGCTCCGGTGGCCTTCTTCCTGAGTCCAGCATTTTTGCCGAGTGAATTAGTTCTGCTCTAGCTTTCCACAGCTCCCTACGTCTCCAAACTCCACCTCAGGGAAATGATGCATGTTACACAAGATGCGTTTTGAATTCATCCTGACTGAAACGTACGTTTGTTTTTCCCTGTGACGGGTTCGCACCAATCTGAGCGACTCTGAGATAAAAAATTTCCCCCAACCTTCCTTTATCTGTGGGGCACAGGGTTTCCTGTTTGATTTTAGGTTGATGACTTTAATCACACACATTCCAAATGTCACTTGTCCTATCTCACTGTGTTGGGTCAGGGATGAGGTGGCTCAGTCCACAGCTTTTATTAGAAACTGAGGGAAGTTGCCAGAACTCAGAGCACCGAACAAGCTCCTGTTGATCTGAATATTCTGACCTGAACTCCGATTTTTAAAAAAGCCTTTGTGGGGGCGCCTGGGTGGCGCATCTGTCGGCATCTGACTCTTGGTTTGGGCTCAGGTCGTGATCTCAGGGCTGTGATCTCAGGCTTGTGGGATCGGCCCGTGGCAGGCTGTGTACTCAGCGGGGAGTCTGCTTGGGATTCTCTCTCCCTCTCCCTCTGCTCCTCCTCCCTACTCTCTCTCTTTCTGTCTCTCTAAAATAAATAAATATTTAAAAAAAAAAAAAGGAAAGAAAGACTTTGTGAGCCCCTACTTACTTACCTGACATGACAGACCCACCCATTCCCAAGCTACTATTTCGTGTGTTTGGGCTAATATAGAAATTACCTTGGAATGTGAAGACTGTGTACATCAGGTTACAAAGCACTATGAGGCCACCTTTCCTTTTTTTAAGATTTATTTATTTTAGAGAAAGAGAGAGCACACAGCAAGTGGGTGGGGGGAGGAGCAGAGGGTGAGGGAAAGAATCCTAAGCAGACTCCAGGTGCTGAGTGCGGAGCCCGATGTGGGGGCTCGATCTCTTGACCCTGAGACTATGACCTGGGCGGAAACTAGGAGTCCAACGCTTAACCGACTGAGCCACCCGGTGCCCTATGATGCCAACTTATAAAAAAACACACTCCCCAAAGGGTTAACAGCATAGGAGAGGTTATCGCTGAAGATCTGAAAGTCAACTGCCCTGAAACAATATTGGAAACCAAGGGAGTAGGTGAGCCTCTCAGCAGAGAGTGTTGGGAGTGGCAAGTCTGAACCTTGGAGTTAGAGTAAGAATTTCTAGTTTGAGAATTTCTCGCAGGTAGTGGGTCCTGGGCAGTGGGTCTCCATGTCCAGGCTGGCTGAAGGCAAAGGGCTCAGGGATAGGAGGGCTGGCGCCGAAGAGCAGAGAGATCCGAGGAACAGGAGGTGGTGAACCACAAGGCTATGGGGGCAGGTAACATGAAGAGGAGAAGGAAGGTAGTCGTTGGGGAAGTGGAAGGTGATGGGAGTCATAAAGGAAAGTAGAAATTATTTCTGAAGGGTGGCGTTGATCCTGCGGCCCTCCATGTCACCCCACCACAGCTCTGATACCCAGGGATGGTACCTATTTGGAGAGAAGATAGTGAGAGAAAGGAGACTTCAAACAAGGAGAAGCCACCAAAATTTCCCATGTGAGATTTGAGCTGCCACGGGGTTGTGGCTAATAACCGATTTTGCATAGATCTTTTCTTCTACGAAGCTCTTTTGTACACACTCTCACATCTGTTCTTCGCACCTGTGACATCCTATGAGAGGGACAGAGAAGGTACTATACCCAATTCACAGGGCAAGACACTGAGGCCCAGAGAGGACTTGCCGGTGGCCACGAACTGCTCACTCATAATGAGGGAGAGCAATAGGTCAACCGAAATAAACTCTGGGCTCCAGCCCTGACGCCACACAGCAGGGCTGCTGTCCTCCTTTCGGCCACCTGTCAGCAGCCAACTAGAGAACCCAACATCAGCCTCCCACAGGAGGCAACTCAAATGATTGAGCTTGTTGATGTTTTTGTCTGTCCCGCAACCAGGAGAGTCCACACCACATCAGAGCCAGACTCTCATGGCACATGGGCCAGAGGGATCCTGTTGTGGTAGGCTTGCACGCCAAGTGGCTTCCTGTAGCACACGCCACCCTGAGCTCTTCAAGTCCTCAAGGCAGCGCCGTGGAGTGGAGTCTTGTCTCCACAGAGTGTCCCTGAGACTGCAGATTACATGTTCTCCTGCTTGTCTCCCTCAATAAGGGAACAGTCCTGTGGCTGCCCCCACGTCTCCTTCTGGGCATGTGAGCTCCCAGCCCGGAGGTGGGCACCCCCGATCTGAACCCACCACAGTCTCCTGGTGAGGGGAAAGGCACCAACAGCCAGAAGCTGCAGCTGCCGTGGCGCTTCGCCCTCCCACCTGCCTCCACCCCGTCCAGCCTGGGACACATCACTCTTTTTCCAACCCTAGAGATGCCAGAGACATGCCCTTGCCAGAGTAATTAAGGTTGTCCCTGTAGATGTGACCTCCCATCGGACATAAGCCTCACTGTGGTGGCCAGTGCCCCTGGCCTCTGCTCAGGCAGCAGCCCCGCCTGCTGCCATGGGGCCGGGCTGGGGAAGCCACTCGCTAGCTGAGAGAGGCAACAGGAAAGAGTGGGATGAACAGGCAGGCTCACATCTGGAACGTAGCCGCCCAAGGGCTCTGACAGCCTGTAATAGCACTGATACGTCCAGAGGTCATGCACCCTGAGTTCCTGGAGCCAGTTTCCTCATCTGTAAAGTGGGAATGAAATCCAACACTGCCTACTTTTCAGAGGAGTTTTGGAGGGTCAAATGATCATCGGCGAGACATTGGCCCGTAAACATAAGTCAATTTTTTTTCCCCCTGAAGTCAGCTCTACGCCCACCATGGGACTTGAACTCATGACTCTGGCATCAAGAGTCACGTGCTCCACTGACTGAGCTGGCCAGGAGCCCCAATTAGTCGAAGTACCTTCATGAAGAGTACAGACCAAAAAGGCGGGTAGGAGGCAGGGAAGGTGGGGAAGGAAGTGAGGCTTCCTTCCGGGGCACACTCCACCTGGACCCCAGCTCCGTGGGACTTCGTTTAGGCTACCCTGGTGTCAGGCAGCCGCGTAGGTGGGGCCGACTGGTGGGTCAACAGTGCAGGGAGCAGAGCGCCAGAAAGGCTAACTGGCACCATTTCCTTTAAGCACTCTGCTTGTCCTAAACAGGAAATGGGGCCTGAATGCTGAATTCCTATAAATAATTCCAGGTGAAGCAGTAAACAAAAATGCATCTCAAGTGGTTCTATCCGGCTGGCAGTTGGACCCAAAGTTAGACACGACCATTTACAAATGTCCTCATGCCGTCCGTGCAGGAGGGGGCCCGTGTCTCATGCTCTGACCTCTCCCAGCTGTGCCAGATGCCAGCAAGGCTCGGGAGCCCTGCGCTGAGAGCACGCTTCCAGAGCCCGGGAACCTGCCCTCTTCTTTTCCCGGGGTTTTAGATCCCGGAGTGACTCTGCCACTCCCAAACGCGCCATTCTGGGATCCCGTGTGACCCGTTGTGCCCCACTGGCTGATGGGGTGAGGCGTGGCTGCTTCTGGGGTCCTGCCACTCCTGTTGGCCAGGTGTCAACCATTACGTCCCCTCTGGCTCCCTTGATCTGGCTATAATCTTCAAACTGTTTTCAAAAAGTTAGTGAGAGGAGGATGAGGTCCCTGTGCAGAATGTTAATAGCTACTACGTCTTACGTAGCACTTTCCGGGCTCGGACACTTCACCTGTATTTAATCCCGTGAGGTTGGTGCTGTGATCGTCCCCAGTTTGCAGACAAGAAAACCAAAGCCCCCACACCGGCAGCCAGTTGCCCAGGCCTTCACAATTAGTGAGTGACAGCATTTAAGGCCGCCTGACTCCAGAGTTTGCCCATGCAACCGCAGTGCAACGCCGCCCAGTAAAGACAGGAGTGCCCAGACAAGACTGTCCCAGAGAGAGCGGAAGGGCCATTAAAAAGACAGGACTTTGGGCCTGCAATAGCCCGCTGTCTGGCATGCTGTGGAAAGGCTGGCACTGTGCCGTGTGCTGGGGCGCTACGGCCCCCTGAGCTACCTTGAGCACAAGGGATTTATTGGCCGGGGCAACCAGTCAGCAGGCCTGATGGACAACACGCCCTAAGTCTTTGCTTGCCATCTCTCCTCTCCTCTCTCTGCATGACAGCTCCTCTCAACTGGCCTGGCCTGGGTCCTCTATCTCTGGAGCCTGGGGAGTGGGGTCTGTTACCAGACGAAGCAGAAAGGGGTTCAAGAAGACAAAGGCGGGGGGGGCGCCTGGGTGGTGCAGTTGGTTAAGTGTCTGCCTTCAGCTCGCGTCATGATCCCGGGGTGCTGAGATAGAGCCCTGCGTCAGGCTCCCTGCTCAGCAATGAGCCGGCTTCTCTGTCTCCCTCTGCCCCTCTCCCTGCTCGTGCTCTCTCTCTCTAAAATAAATACTATCTTTAATAATAAAAAAAAAAGAGAGGCGGTAGACACAACATGCTACCTCTTGGGAACAGGTACGAGTCTCTCTCTGCACTGAGATCCTCGTACCTGAGTCCCATGGAGGTGAAGGGAGTCTTGTACTCCCAAATCCAAGGGTGGACCAAATCAGAGTTACGGAATTATAGAACTAGAAAAACAGATTTCACTTGGTTTAGCCTACCCTTGGCACTTTCACTGCTCTGGACCCGGAGATACTCAACCAGCGGGAGGTAAAACTGGGACCCCAGCATGCCTCAACCCAGGCCTCTCTCTCCAGAACACCATGAGATAAACCTTCCTGCCCCCCAAAAATGAAATCAGACAAAGTTAAACATGGCCACAGGGTAAGATATGCTGTCTATTTGAAAAAAGGCTCCGTATGACCCCCCACAAAAACAGGTCTCAAAGCCCCAGCCGATGTAACGCACGGAGTCATTATCACTTCGTGGCCGACCGATTTGATCACTTGCTTTCCCTCTTTATAAAATCTGACGGTCTAAGCAACCCCTGGTCCCGCACTGTTCTTCCGTCCGGAGAGTGTGTTTTACACCTCCGGGGTAGCCTGGGAGCCATCCTCAGGAGCGTGTTTCAGAGAGAGCGAATCTCTCTGACGAAATTGAGCTTTTCATGACCCAGCTCAATAAAGCTACTTTATTTCCCCATTTCGTTCTGATACACACACTGAGATCCGGGAAACTTCATCTCAATCCAACAAACCCTATGCCTCTAAGTTCAAGCCATGCGATCAGTCCTCACACCCCCCCCCAGGGACCCCAGGGGACAGAAGAAGACACAGGCGTTCGTTGATTTATGAGCTCGGTCTTTCACTTTTCAAACATTTACTGGATCTTTGGCTATGTGTCGGGCAGTGTGCTCCATGCTGGGGTTATAGAGGCAAGTAACACTCACCCTGCCGTCAGGTCAGTAACAGTCTAGGGAGGGGACACAAGTTTGTACACTTGACTCTCACACAACATGGGTTTGAACGTGTGGGTCCACTTAGACTCAGGGTTGGTAATTTTATAAATACAGCACAGTACTATAAATGTATTTTCTCTTACGATTTTCCTTTTTTTTTTTTAAAGATTTTATTTATTTAGCTGCCGGAGAGCGCAAGCTGGGGGAACGGCAGGCACAGGGAGAAGCGGACTCTCCGCTGAGCAGGAGCCCGCTGTGGGACTTGATCCCAGGACCCTGCGGTCATGACCTGGGCCGAAGGCAGATGCTTAACCGACTGAGCCACCCAGGCGCACCCTCTTTCTTATGATTTTCTTAATGACATTTTCTTTTTTCTAGCTTACTCTATTGTAAGAACACAGTATATAATAATATAGAAAATATGTATTAATCAGCCGTTATGTTATGGGTAAGGCTTCTAGTCAACAGTAGGCTATTAGCAGTTAAGTTGTTGGAGAGTCAAAAGTTATACTCCAATTTTCAATTGCACGGAGGTCAATGCGGCTAACTAGAGTAGAGCCCATAACGATCCTAACTATACCAGTATAGTTGTCTTATATACTAGAGAAGTCAGCAGAATTTTTCCGCAAAGGGCCAGATGATAAAAAGTGTAGGCTTTACAGGCCCTACAATCTCTGTCCTAACTACACAGTGTCGTCCTTGTTGACGTCGCCCAAGCGTCTGCCTTCGGCTCATCGGCGTGAAAGCAGCCACGGACGCAGGTGAGCGCCTGAGTGCGCTGCTAAACCACCAGCTGGCTGACAAAGCCTTATTTACAAAAGCAGGTGGTGGGTTGGATTTGCCCTTGGGCTGTAGTTGGCCAGTGGCTGGACAAAAATGCAGTCGTACAGGGTGGAAGGGAGCACCGGGTGCAGCAGGGCTCAAAGGAGGGCGTTGTCGCTCTGACCCCCGAGAGGTGAGCAGCGAGCAGGCTTCGGGAGCCGAGCGGGGAATAGGGCTTTGCCCCCTGGGCTGGGGCGAGGGGCCGCGTTGCTGGAAAGCGGGGCGCGTGGTAAAGCAAAGGGCTCAGGCGGCCACACCGGTTCGTGTGACGAGGGGCACGGGGGAAATGGAGAGCCAGCGAGGAGGCGAGAGAGGGGTCTGGCCTGCTCCGCGGAGAGGCCCTCGGAGCCACACTGAGGACTTCGGTCTTTGTCCTCAGGGCAGAGGTGGAGTGGGAGCAAACGAGGGTGAGGCTTCTGTGTTCCAGCCGCTGTTCTAGATAGCTCACAGAAACAATCTCATGCCATCCTCCAAAACACAGTGAGGTCAGTACTCTATTACCAATCCGGTATTATGAACTTAGAATTATTAATAATCTGGTATGACTAATTAATTTGTGATAGGAACCTTTGCCTGAAGTTCGCTGCTTCCCTGAAGCGGCAGAGTCAGGCTTCAAACCCGGATGTGTGTGGTGCCAGACCCCCCCGGCTCTCTCCACACGCTGCCCCTGCTGGGGCCCAGGCACAGCGGAGCCTTTCCTTCCTCGCCCCACGGCCAGGGGCCTCCCCCTGCCAGGAGGAAGGGTTTAGAGAATGCCACTGACTTCTCAGAGTTGGACAGAACTTTATGGGGGAAAATGTGAACCCCTGGGTGGTGGGGGAGATCTCCTGAGGGGGTGGGGGAAATGGGATCTCGAGAAGGGGGGGTGTTGGCCAGTCAGGTGGGAGGACAGCAGGTCCGTCCTGGCACCAAAGCATTCCCTCAAGACTGGTTCCCTCAAGGCTGGCCGGGTGCCAGCGAAAGCCTGGTTCCCTGGGGTGGGGGAGAAGGGAGTGCCTTCAGTGCAGTGTTTGAGCCTGGAAGGGGAGCAGCTCTGCGGCTCTCTGTTGCCTGAGGTCATGAAGTGAGAGGAATTCCAGAGATTCCTGCTGCGGAGTCATCCCTGGCTCACCTCCTTCCCGCGCTGACTTACTCGGTGGCTTTCTTGCTGAACATTTTGGTTCTTTGATTCCACCCTCTGAAAGTGAGGGTCATTCACCAGAACAGGTGTCTTTTTCCTCTACCATATATGCCAGGCATTTATTTGGTAGGTGTTCAATAAATATGTGTTGAATTAAACAACTAATATTAAAGTGTATCGTTTCTACAACTGCCCTTTATTTGGCTTGCTCCACACCAAGACCTTTGGCAGCCGGTCACAGCGGTTTGTCCTTGCCAGAAGCCGGGCTTCTTCCTATTCCAAGAGGCCTCGACCCCAACTGGGAGGATCTCAGGACTCTCCCCAGACCTAGTAAATCAGAACTTTTATTCTAGTAAGATCCCCAGGTGATTCGTATGCACATTTGAGTTTGAGAAACAACAGTACATGATTTTGCAACTGTCCTTAAAAATGGTCTCTAACCCCATAGTTTAACCTCAAAAGCAATAGTCTTTATGTATTTCACATCCAGCTCTAGTCTGAGTCCAGAAGACATTATTAACCCCACAAATGTGTCCCCCTTCACGAATTTTCCCCTTGCATGTATCTGCCCCCTTCCTGCTTCCAGTGGCAATGATGGGTGGCTAGGTAAGGAGGAAGTGAGAGTAGAAAATTTTGTAAGTGACACATTTGAGAATCAGAGCCAAATAAATACCTCACCGCTGAAATTCCCATCTTACACAGGCTACGTATATCCTGTGCCCCGTTTCTTCATTCCTTTGCCAAGCCTTTAGAGGGTCAGAGTGGAGGTGAGGGGACTTGCCCAAGTTCACACAGCTAGTACAGTGGCAAAGGCTGGGCAGGGGGAAGAGCGACCTCCAGTTGCAGCGGAAGCCTGACTCTGCCGCTTCAGGGAAGCAGTGAACTTCGGGAAGACAGCGGAAGTCCTCTGGCCCTGGGTCCTCAGCTCAGCTCCTCGGCACAGAAGGCAGGCGCTCCTCGGCACAGAAGGCAGGCTTTCCTCATGGCCGTTACCGGGGGTGGAGGAAAGAACGCCGGCTTCAGTCAACACAGTGGTTGTGAACCTTAGTTTCACAGTTTGCCGGCAGTGTTGCCTTTGGTGAGGTGCGCGCTCTCTGAGCCTGTTCCTTGTCTGTAAAACGGGGGCAATACTCCCTTTGCAGCATGCCTGTGAGCCTCGGAGAAAGAATATCCACCAGGCCTGCACAGAGCCTGGCACAACCAGGTTGCCCCAAATTAGTTGTTGTCATTTCTCAGACAGTTGTTCCCACTCATCTCCCAGTAATGCCTTCTTCAGATTGTCACCTTCCCCCAGAACATTCATTGGCTCCCTGCTACTTATGGGAGACCGCCTGGTCCCCAGCTCACCTTTCCAGCCTTCTATCCTACTTTTCTTTAAATGAAGGTGTGCTTACAAATCCAATTTTCTTATTCTTAACTTACATAAGCATTATTTCTTCTACGAATGTGTCCAGTTGTTTGTTAAAGAATACTGGTTGATTATCAGAATTAAGCTACTTAACTGATGCCTGCTATTGTGTCTACTAGGAATTTCTGGCAGTTTTACTTATTAAAAAAGACTATTTCCTATTTCGAAAGACCTGTACCTTCTTTTTCTGTTAAATTAGACTTGAGGTTATTATTGCTAAAAGTGCATTTAAAGTTTAACCTGAATCCCGTTTTAGACAGTTGACTGTCTCGAGGTGGAGTTGGCCTCTCCCCCTTACTAATAACCCCTCTCACTATATTGCGACATAGATGACTTCACGGTATTAATTGTTCATGAGTTGTTCACTTAGTTACGGGATTTCAAACGGGTAAGATTTGGGGTGTATGGTTCTGGTTAATTCTTCATGCCAAAGTTGCAAGCTTTAGCCTTTGTTAACTTTCACAATTCCTTTGTCATGTTCTTACAGCACTTTCTTAAAATCCTCTATTTTTTTTTCACCTCTATGAGTGGACTTGAGTGTTTGAGGAAATGTTAAGCACACTTCAATGAGACCTAGGAAAGGACTAGGGTGAGTCTGGAGTAATTAGGGGTCCCCCAAATAAATAAGCTACAACTGGGTTCATTCAAGTGTGCCTTTCAGTCTGCTTACCATGCTCCGAGTCATCTCCTCAACAAGTCCCGATCCAATTAGTGATTTGTATTTGTATTGACAAAACTTTCTAGTGGAAAGAACAGCAGACATGAATTAAGTGGCTTCATTCTGATAATCAACCAGTACTCCTTAACAATTGGACACGTAAGAAATAAGAAAATCGGACTTGTACATATTTTTCATTGAGGAGAGAGTGAAGTGGTGTATGAGTGCTTTATAGAGATTTTTTTTCTTTTTTTAAAGATTTTATTTATTTGAGAGAGAGAGCGCACACGCCCAAGTGGGGGGGAGGAGCAAAAGGAGAGGGAGAGACAGGCCTCCCACAGAGCAGGGACCCACCCCCCCCAGCAAAGGGCTCCATCCCAGGTCATGAGCCCAAGGCAGATGCTTAACCAACAGCCGCCCAGGTGTCCCTATAGATTTTTCGTAATTATTAAATCCTCCTTGGGACTATTTACCCATGGAGACTTTCATTAAGTGCCGTGCTCTGGAGAACGTAGCTGATTTATTCTTAAACCAAATGCTGCCCCTTTTTCCCGAGCCTGTCGAAGCCCATCTGCGCATTTCCACTGCCCAGCTTGGGTGTCGGCTCAATTAACTAGGGAGGCTTTTGCGTGCTGTGTCTGCAGGGAAGCAGGACATCAGCTGCTTTCCATGAATGTCGAACCAAGGTAAAAATTCTTTAAGATGCATTAGTAATTTCAACATTATTTGTACTTTTTAAAAAATATATTGTATTTATTGGGGCGCCTGGGTGGTTCCATAGGTTAAGCGTCTACCTTCGGCTCAGTCGTGATCCTGGGGTCCTGGGATGGAGCCCCACTGGGGGCTCTCTGCTCAGCGGGGAGCCTGCTTCTCCCTCCCTGTCTGCCCCTCCCTCACTCCTTCCCTCTCTTTCTCTCTCTCTCAATAAATAAATAAATAAATAATCTTAAAAAAATATTTTATTTATTTACTTGAGAGAGCGTGAGAGAGTGAGGGGGGTGCAGAGGAAGAGGGAGAGGCGGACTCCCTGCTGAGCGGGGAGCTCCACTGGACTCGGGGCTCAATCCCAGGACCCTGAGATCACCACCCAAGCCAAAGGCAGACGTTTAACCAACTGAACCACCCAGGCGCCCCACAACATTATTTGTACTTAAAAATTAGTCTTTTGAGGAACTCCTGGGTGGCTCAGATGGTTAAGCGTCTGCCTTCGGCTCAGGTCACGATCTCAGGGTCCTGGGATTGAGCTCCACATCGGGCTCCCCGCATATCAGGGAGTCTGCTTCTCCCTTTCTCCCTGTCTCTCCCCTGCTTGTGCTCTCTCACTCTCTCTCTCAAATGAATAAATAAAATCTTTAAAAAATTAGTCTTTTGATAGAGGATAATAGTTATTGCTATTGTATACTAATCTTACTTTAGAGGTCCACTAATCTTACTTTAGAGGTCCAACAAGTAATTGGGCTAGGTAATTCAGGAAGGCAGGAGGGTTTGCAGTAAACTAATTAAATAAATTTAATTTGATACTTACTTCTAAGTATGAATTATTTCTAGTTTATATTTAACTAACTCATGTGCATTTGTGCCCATATACATATCTTCATTACACATTAATTATAATATATTTATTTTATTTTATGTCTCACAAGCATTAAGTAGATAACATTTATAGATTCTATGCTGCAAGTTTTTAGACTCTATTTAGGTTTTTATAGCCGTGTCTGGATTACAGCATCTCCCTCATTTAATAAGATACCATGTGATCTGAGTAATGTCAAGCTGTACCCTTATAATTTATGTGCTTTTCTGTATGTGGGTTAAGGTAACTTAAAACAAAATAAAACAAAGATATCCAACTGATGAAAATACAGTTATGTGTGGCTATAAGAACAATTAGTCATGAATTCACTGTCATATTTTTTTTTTTAGATTTTATTTATTTGAGAGAGAGAGAACGAGCAGGGTGAGGGGCAGAGGGAGAAGCAGACTCCCTGCTCAGCAGGGAGCCCAATGTGGGGCTCGATCCCAGGACCCCAGTATCACAACCTGAGCTGAAGGTAGACGCTTAACTGAGCCACCCAGGCGCCCCTCATTGTCATAATGTTTCGTTTATGAGGAATTAAGGGCAATTTTAAGTTGCATAATCTTGAAAAAAGAACTGGATACCAGCTATGTAATCTCAACTTAGAAACTGCTTTGAAGGAGGGCACCTGGGCGGCTCAGTCTGTTGGGTGTCTGCCTTCGGCTCAGGTCATGATCTCAGGGTCCTGAGATCGAGCCCCACATCAGGCTCCCTGCTCAGCCAGGGGGTTTACTTCTCCTTCTCCCTCTCTCCCTCCCCACCACTCTTGCTCTCTCACTCTCTCTCTTAAATAAATAAATAAATAAATAAATAAATAAAATCTTAAAAGAGAAAGAAAGAAAGAAGCTACTTTGAAGGATTTCCTGCTGGCTCCGTTGGTAAGTAGAGCATGTGACTCTTGATCGTGGGGTCTTGAGTTCTAGCCCCATGTTGGGCAGAGAGCTCAAAAAAAAAAAAAAAAGAAGAAGAAGAAAGAACTGAATCTAATTAATTAAATTAAATTAATTAACGAATCCTGGCTTCACTGTTAGTTGCTTACTGTTAGAATTGCATTGTATTTAATATAACTTAAAAAAAGAACCATGGTGTCGAGGTGTGCCTGGCTGGCTCCATCTTGATCTCAGGTTCAGAGTCCCAGCCCCACACTGGGTGTAGAGATTACTGGGGGAAAAAAAAATCTTAAAAAACCCAAAAACAAAAACAAACAAACAAAAAAAACTGCTTTGAACAATGGATCAGGACCAATAAGAAAGCTCTCCTTCAAAAGTGTCACTGTTTTTTTCTAGGTTTATCGATCATGGAAAAAGAGTAGAGATGGTGTACATGGTGATAAGGCTTCCAAATCGTAGGGATATGACTCATTGCAAGAGTAGTGCACTTTGTCTTTAAAAAATGCTGATGAAGTAAATGCTGCAAAATGTTGACATTTATTTTTAAATCAGTAGTGGATATATGGCTGTCTGTTACATTTTCTCCACTTTCTGAAGGTTGATATATTTCACAATCTATAGTTTAAAAAATATATTGGAAAAAGCACTCCATTAAAGTGACATCCTATGGGACACCTGGGTGGCTCAGTTGGTTAAGCGCCTGCCTTCTGCTCAGGTCATGATCCCAGTGTCATGGGATCGAGTACTGCATCGGGCTCCTTGCCCATCGGGGAGCCTGCCACTCCCCCTGCTTATGCTCTCTCTCTCTCTCTCATTCTGACAAATAAATAAATAAAATCTTAAAAAGTAATAAAGTGAGGTCCTAAAGATGACATAGTGAAAAGGAAGGATGTGACTAGGCTCCTGCCTTGCAAATGCCTTGTTAATCATTAAAGCTGTGATTAATAGAGCTCAGATGTGTGAATAAAGTTGCTTTAACAAAAGCATGTGTTTAGATACAAAGGATTTTTAAGTACATTGGCTTAATTCCAGTTGGTATTATTATTACTTCTAGTAGGCAGAAAGTGAAAAAGGGAACAATTTTTTTTTTAATGTTTCAAAAATAGACTTTAAGGGTGCCTGGGTGGTGAAGTCAGTTGAGAGTCTGACTCTCGGTTTTGGCTTAGGTCATGATCTTGAAGTTGTGGGAGCCTGACATTGGACTCTGCACTCAGCACGGAGTCTACTTGAATTTCTGTCTCCCTCTCCCTCCACCCCCCCACTCTCTCTAAAATAAATAAATAAATCTTTAAAAATACACTTTATTTTTAGTGCAGTTTTAGGTTCATAGCAAAATTGAAAGGAAGGTATAGCAAAGTCTCGTATACTCCCGGCTGCCCCCGCTGGTACAGCCCCCCTCCATCAACATCGCCCCACTGGAGTGGTTTATTTCTTACAACTGATGAAGTTACACTGACACATCACCATTGCCCAAGTCCATTGTTTTGTTTTATTTTTTTAAGACTTTATTTATTTATTTATTTATTTGAGAGAGAGGGAACGAGCAGTGGAGAGGGGCAGAGAGAGAGAGAGAAGCAGACTCTCTGCTGAGCAGGAAGCAGACCCCAATGTGGGGCTCGATCCTAGGATCTGGAGATCATGACCTGAGACCACAGGCAGACGCTTAACTGACTGAGCCACCCAGGTACCCTGCCCCCTTTTTAAAGATTTTATGTACTTATTTGAGAGAGAGAGAATGAGTAGTGGGGAGGGGCAGAGAGAGAGAGAGGGAGAAAGGCCCAAAATCCATTGTTTTCATTAGGATTCACTCTTGATGTTGTACAAATGTATCCACCGTTATAATACACAGAATAGCTTCACTGCTCTAAGAAATCCTATGTGCTCCACCCCGTCGTCCCTCCCTGCCCGCTAACTCCTGGCAACCACTGATCTTTTAACTGTCTCCGTAGTTTTGCCTTTTCTAGAATGTCGTATAGTTGGAATCATACCGTATATAACATTTTCAGATTGCCCTCTTTCACTCCTTAATAAACGTTTTAAGTTTCTCCATGTCTCATCATGGCTTCATAGCTCATATCTTTTTAGTGCTGTTGTTGGGGAAGGTCATCAAAAAGGCATGACTGCCAATTGACCTGTGAGCTGGAGGTGGGGGATCGGAGGTTCCTCACCCCCTTCCCTGTCTAAAATGTGGGCTCCTCCTGCCTTTCTTGCTCTCAGAAGCTGCTGCAACAACATAGCGTTGTGTTAGTGATGTGGTGTTGAAAACACCGGCACTGTGTACATGACTGAAGTTACATAAAGACATAACCTTTTAAGATGTGGTGGGGGTACCGCAGGGATCCATCTGTCTTGCTGCCACCCAAGGGAGGTCTTGTATGTAAGTTCAGTCTCTTATTCAAACTGCTGCCTACCAACCTGGAGTGGCTTGCTTCTTTCTTCGTCCTCTCCCTGCCCTTTGACTACAGGGGCCAGTTTCAGATTACAGCTGGGAAGCTCCCAGGGGGTTGCAAACTAACAGTTGAATGCATTTCCGTTGATTGGATGCACGACGGGTTATTTGTCCCTTCACCTACTGAAGGACATCTTGGTTGTTTCCAAGTTTTGGCAATTATAGATAAAGCTGCTATAAACATCCGCATGGGGGTTTTTGAGTGGATGTAAATTTTCAACTCATTTGGGTAAACACCAAGGAGCAGGATTGTTGAGTCATATGGTTAGAGTATGTTTAGTTTTGTAATAAACTGCCAGAACGTCTTCTAAAATGGCTGTACCTTTGCATTCCCACCAGCAATGAAGGAGAGATTTCCTGTTGCCCCACATCTTTGCCAGAATTTGGTATTGCCAGTGTTTTGGGTTTGGGCCATTCTAATAAATGTTCAATGGTACCCTGTTGCTTTAATTGGTAATTCCTTAATGACATACGATGAGGAGCATCTTCTCATATGCTTATTTGCCATCTCTACATCTTTCAGTTTTTAAAGATTTTATTTATTTATTTGAGAGAGAGAGAGAGCGTGAGCAGGAGGAGGGGCAGAGGGAGAGGGAGAGAACCTCAAGCAGACCCCGAGCTAAGCACAAAGCCTGATGCAGGGCTCCATCTCATGACCCTGAGATCATGCCTGAGCCAAAATCAAGAGTCGGATGCTTAATCGATTGAGTCACGAAGGCGCCCCTATACGTTTTCTTTTTAAGTAGGTTTGATTAATCCCAGTTGGCATTATTATTACTCCTAGTAGATCAAAAGGTGAAAAAGGAACTATTTTTAAAATATAATTTTTTCATAGAGTGCTGTAAGTAGTGTTGTCTGGAGTCATAAACAGAGGTTTACGGTTTAAACATTTTGTTTTGACTTGTTTCTTTTGTTTTATTTTCTCCAGGGTATGTTAGATTCAGATGGTGCAAACAAACTCTGTTCTTGCTCTTTTCTTGGAATGAGGTAAGGATGTTAGTGATGGAAGAATTCTACAGTAGAAAGCAGTCACGACCAGAGGCCACACTGGGGTGATTTCTTAGGTCCTTCAAAGTACCTAAAATGGGTACCCAAGTGCAGTTGATTCTAAAAATTAGTTAAAGCTTATGAAGTAGGGGTCCCTGGGTGGCTCAGTTGGTTAACTGTCTGACTCTTGATTTTGGCTTAGGTCATGATCTCAGGTTTGTGAGATCGAGCCCCATGTTGGGCTCTGTGCAGGGTGTGGAGTCTGCTTAAGATTCTCTCATTCCCTCTGTCCCACCCACCCTCCCCCTCGCCGGCCAAAAAAAACCTTTATGAAGTAGAGCTAATCATAAATTTTTCAAACCATGATTCAAAGCTGACTTTTTCAACATAGTTACAGGGAACAACTTTGAGGAGATGCTGTATTTGTATCTGTTCAAACATATTATTAACCAATGAATAACATGACATGACTTCTATACCTTCTTACTCCATAAAATGTTGATAATATTGGCTTTTTTTTTTTTCAAAGATTTTATTTATTTATCAGAGAGAGAGAGAGCACGAGCAGGGGGAGCACAGGCAGAGGGAGAGAGAGAAGCAGGCTCCCTGCTGAGCAAGGAGCTCAATTCAGGACTCGATCCCATGACCCTAGTCGAAGACAGATACTTAACCAACTGAGCCATTCAGGCATCCCAAAAAGTTTGATAATATTAAGAGTAATTAATTATAGTGATTAGAAATGAGGGTAAATGTTTAAAGTAATTTATTAATATTTAAGTAAGTATTTGTAAAAATTCAGAATTGACATCATTAAAAGGGCGTAGGAATAAAGATTACTGAAATATAATCAAATTTAAGACTTTTTATTGGCCTAAATACTTGGATTATTGATCAATGCAGGTCTGAAATAATAATCATCTGTCCTGCATTCCAAATGTAAGACCAGGAACAAGACTCATTATAAAGGCATGGGGAATAACTAATTGTTTTTTTAGAAGATTTATTCATTGGGGCACCTGGGTGGCTCAGTCAGTTAAGCGTCTGCCTTTGGTTCAGGTCCTGATCCCAGGATCCTGGGATAGAGCTCCACATCAGGCTCTCTGCTCATCGGGGAGCCTACTTCTCCATCTCCCTGCCACTCTCCCTGCTTGTGCATGCTCTCTCTGTCAAATAAATAAATAAAATCTTTAAAAATAAATATTTATTTGTTATTTATAAATATTTATTTATTTATTTATATTTAGAGAGAACTCAAGCAGACTCCCTGCTGAATGCAGAGGCTGACACGGGGCTCGATCCCACGATCCAAAATCCTGACCCTAGTCGAAATCATCAGATACCCAACTGACTGAGCCACCCAGGTGCCCTGAGAACAACTGTCTTAATGTAATGTGAATATTGATATAACTTGTTCAAATGTGTGAATAATGTAGTAAAAGCGTCATCAGGTTATTACAATTAAAAAAATATATGGGGCGCCTGGGTGGCTCAATCAATTAAGTATCTGCCTTAGGCTCAGGTCATGATCTCAGGGTCCTGGGATGAAGCCCTGTGTCAGGCTCCCTGCTCAGCAGGGAATCTGTGTCTTTCTCTCCCTTTGCCTCTCCCCCCTACCCCCTGCTCATGCTCTCTCTCTCTCAAATAAATAAATAAAATATTTTTTAAAAATTATAAATAAATAAATATAATAATACTTCTTAATTTGGAGTATCACCTAAACCCAAAAAATAACTATCATTATCTAAAACCTGAAAAAAAAACCCACTGTTTTATAAGTAACAGGAACTAGAAATTCTTAAAATCTTTCTTAGAGAATAAGAAGTAATAAGCTTCTACTAAGGTAGCGTCACAATCCAAGGTTTAATTTAAATCGTATTTATAGTATTTGAACCTAAGAATAATTTTAGGGTTAAGTTACAGGAGTACAAGAGATATTACATGTAAATTTGTGTATGTTTATATATAAAAGATGGGTTAAGGGGAGCCTGGGTGGCTTCGTCAGTTAAGCGTCTACCCTCCGCTCAGGAAATGATCTTAGGGTCCTGGATCGAGCCCCCCCCCCTTTGTGGGACTCCCTGCTGAGCAGGGAACCTGCTTCTTCCTCTCCCTCTGTCACTCCCTCTGCTTGTGCTCTCTCTCTCTGTCAAATAAATAAAATCTTTAGGGGCGCCTGGGTGGCACAGCAGTTAAGCGTCTGCCTTCCTGGTGTTATGGGATTGAGCCCCACATCAGGCTCCTCCGCTGGGAGCCTGCTTCTTCCTCTCCCACTCCCCCTGCTTGTGTTCCCTCTCTCACTGTCTATCTCCGTCAAATAAATAAATAAAAATCTTAAAAAAAAATTTTAAAAATACATAAAATCTTTAAAAAAATGGGTTAGTACAATTACAATGGTGTATACATGTGTTACATTCAACTGTAATGACTGTATAATTACAAAGAGCTCTAATAACTAAATTTGGACCTATCAGTAAAGCAGTAATGCTAGATTTTTTTAAAGAGAAGCATTAGCTACAAGTTTGCTCCAATAATAATTGTTATTTTAAAGATTTTATTTATTCATTTGAGAGAGAGAGAGAGAAAGAGGGAGAGACAGAGAGGCTTCGCTGGGAGCCCGATGTGGGGCTCAGTCTCAGGACCTGGAGATAATGACCTGAGCCAAAGGCAGATGCTTAACCATCTGAGCCACCCAGGCGCCCCAATGCCAATTATTATTATTTTTTAAAATGTTTATTTATTCAAGTAATCTCTACACCTAACATGGGGCTGGAACTCACGACCCCGAGATCAAGAGTCACATGCTCTTTGCACTGAGCCAGCCAGGTGCCCCGGTGTGTTCCAATTAGATTAACAGGAGTAAAAGCTAGCTTAAGTCAGCTGATAGTAATGTTCATATCCTCAAACAAATAGTACCCCAATAAATTTTCTCACAATTTGAATTATGGAATAAATAATATAGAAGTTCAACCTTGAGAGATTGTAAGAGTTTTCGCTCCTATAAACGTTCATATGCTTGAATTAGTGCTGCAGCTAATATTGCCTGTGAAAAAGTCGTTTGTGATTCTGAGTCTTGTTATCAATATATCACTTACAGGCAAGAGTAAAAACGGGTAAGTTCTGCTCCCTGGAAGATGGTGTAGATATGCTTTTCCCTATTTCTCCTGCTAAGCACAACTAGAAACCCTGAACATTAGATATAAAACAAACTTAAGAAGACTCCAAAAGATGGAGAGAAGACAGACTGGCTGGGTCTATGAGACCCAAGAAACACCATGGTGGTATGTTTCCTGGGCTTTCTTCGTGCCTCGCATATCCCACACACGGAGCTGAAGCAGGAGCCACCTAGAAATGCCGATGGGTTCAGACACACGCGCGCGCGCACACACACGAAGCCCTCAAGAAAAGCCCGCTTCCTGCAGCCAAAGGATCAAGGAAGGGGCAGCCTAGCTAGACAGAAAACTTGTGGACAATAGCTCTCCCCTCTCCAAACACTGCGATTAAAACTGGACCACACTCACCCATATGAGAAAGGCTGAGCAGAGATACTCCACCTGCACTCTCCCCAAGCTGGAATGAGGTGTTCCTACTACCCCTCCCTCCTGGAGCCTCAGGAGGAGCAAGGACTTTCTCTACCACTCAGGGGTAACAAGGTTGCTCCCCCTACTGGAAACAAGTGAAAACTATGGAGAGTCTTAGCCATTTGTAGGAGAAAATGGTGGAGTTAACATGGAAATGGAAACTCACCTGCTTATGAGCTGTAGGTAAAAGCCATGTTGTTAACCTGGCAGAAGAGCGAGGATGCGTGGGACTCAGGCTTAGCGCAGAGAGCTGATTTACTTATATCAAGTAGAGAGGCTCCCTAACGTGGCAAATAAAGAGCATCAATTCGGAGTAAACATGGTGAAGAGCATCCTCCCTACGGTGGGGAGAAAAATTACTAGCACCGATAAATAGTTAAGATATTGACTAGCCCCAATGTTGCAGGTGTTAGTTGCTCTGATTAGACAGCCTCCCCTTATGGCAGCACTGAGCACTGAAAAAGTAATGGAAAAATTAGAGATTTTAAGGTAGATGTTGCCAGGTAGATATGCAAAGGAGGTAGGGCCCCTATAAGCAATAACAAAAGTAACATAAAAACTCCCTATATGTGGTTGGTCAATTAATAGTGGTTGAGTGGCCCACGCTATTTTCTGCTGCATTCCACAAAGATGTCAACCCCTTATGCCTGGTTATTGGTCACTGTCCTCACTCTGTCGCACCTGCTGCTGCTGCCCACAGTCCTTCCATGGCCTCTGGTTTATAAAGCCAATGCCACCTCTGCTCACGGTGTCCCCTTTCCCCGCTGGTCGTCGGAACCTCGCCTGGCTACTTCTGGGCCATCCGGTACTCTCCAGGAGGGCTAAGGAACGCTGGGGACTGGAGCCGCCCCGTCACCATTTCCACAAATGCCTGCTGTAGAACCAGGCTTGCTGACCACAGGCGGGTCCCTCAAGACATAGGTCTGTGTCTCCTCTGTTCTTGGAGCCCTAAAACATCTCCAATCCTAACCATAACCCCTGAGTTCTGGTTAGGTTTAATAACAATACGAACTGTTAACCAACATGATTGCCAGCAGAATGTCAGACTGTCAACTAGCGGACCTCCAGGTGAGCCCGCTTGCGCTGCTGCTGGAGTGCTGCGTGAGGCCCCTTAGCTGTGAGGCTGAGTCAGATCCCAGGACTGAGTGTAGGCGACATAGTACTGGTGGGAACCCGAAGTTTGTAAGGACAAGTGAGTACAGTGAGGGACTGGTGTTCCGAACATTAAAATAAGAAAAAACTGCCCTGCTTCGGTGATAAATAATTTTAAGAACATTGGATGCACAATATTGGAGCTTTTAGAATAGCATGTGATCTAGAATTGGCTTATATTGGAAAGATTGGAATATATACAGACACTGGGCCGAACTCAGACGACTGGTACTTTAATCGTTGAGCGTATCTTGCTTTATTAGCAGTTTCGCCTGAGGGTATTCTAATCTGATTTTAAGGCTATATGGTCTTATATAAACTCCAAAACAGGTTTCCTATTATTTTGGGGGGTAACTACTTCTAGTAATCATGTTTTGGTTTCACGGATGATATATGAACACTTTTCATTAAGTCACATTAATGATTTTCTTCGGGACGTTCGTCATGCTTTACGGTCATCCAAACAAGCTGCGGAAATCCAGGCCCGTACATTTGTCACATGGGCGGGTAATTTTATGATCACTTAAACCCTTGTAGTTTTCTTTTCTTTTTTTTTCTTTAAGATTTTATTTATTTATTTGAGAGAGAGAGAAAGAGAGACACGAGCAGGTACTCTACAAAGGTAGTGTAAATACTCTGAGATTTTCTTTTCCTTTCTTTAGGATTTTATTTATTTATTTGAGAGAGAGAGAGTGAGTGAGAGAAAGCACGAGCAGGGGCAGAGGGAGAAGGAGAGACAGACCCCTGCTGAGCGTGGAGCCCAACTCGGATCTCGATCCCAGGACCCTGAGACTGTGACCTGAACCAAAAGCAAGAGTCAGATCTCAACTGACTGAGCCACCCAGGCACCCCCACTTTTTGATGATTTTTTGTTTTTAAGTGATGTCTATATCCAATGTGCAGCTTGAACTCCCAACCCCGAGGTCCAAAGTCGCACACTCCACCGACTGAGCCAGCCAGGCACCCTTGTGGTTCGTTTTGACTTTCTAAATCCCAGCTTCCATTTCTCCCGTGCAGAGGGCTATGTGTAAGGGAGCTGTTTGTGTTCCCCAAGTCAGCCACGAGGTTGTAAGACAGTGGTTCTCACACTGGTGGACTTAGGAATCATCTGACCCTGTCGAAAGGCAGATTCTTGGACTTTTCTTCCTAGAGTACTATCCCATAGGCTGGGGGTGAGGCTCAGGAATCTGAACTTTTAAGAAGTGAATGGTCTGTGGGGCACACTTTTGAGAAACAACATAGGCTCTATATTGAAGGAGAACTAACATGGACTGTTAAAATTTTTTAATTGCCATAAAATACACATAATGTAAAATTTGCCATCTCAGCCATTGTTAGGTGCACAGTTCAGTGGCATTAAATATATTCACATTGCTGGACAACCATCACCAACACACACCCCCTCCAGGACTCTTTTCATCTTGCAAAAGGAAGACTCTGTGCTCCTTAAACAGTAACTCCCCACGCCCCTGGGCAACTACCATTCTACGCCATTTCTGTGAGTTTGACCATGCTAGGACCTTGTACAAGGGGAATCATACAGTCTTAGTCTTTCTGTGACAGGCTTATATCAGTTGGCTTCACGTCTTCCAGGTTCAACCGTGTTGCAGCCTGGATCAGACTTTCCTTCCTTTTTTAAGGGTGAATAATTTTCTGCAGTGTTTCTGTACCACTTTTGTTCATCCATTCATTTGTCAGTGGACACTTGGGTTGCTCCTACCTTTTGCATATTGCTAATAGTGAACAGAGGTGTACAAAATTCTTCAAGTCTCTGCTTTCAGTTATTCGTGGTATGTATCCAGAAGTGGGATTGCTGGACTCACATGGCAATCTTATTTTTAATTTTTTGAGGCACGGCCACACTGTTTTCCACAGATGCTCTAATGGTTTACATTCTTACCAACAGTGTACAAGGGTTCCAATTTCTCCACATCCTTACCAACACTTGTTATTCCCTGTTTTGTTTTGTTTTTTGTTTTTGTTTTTGATATAGCCATCCTAACGGATGTAAGGTGACTTCTCATGGTGGCTTTGGGTTGCATTTCCCTAATGAGTAGTGATGTTGAGCACCTTCTCATGTGCCTATTGGTCATTGGTATGTTTTCTTCGGAAAAATATTTGTTCAGGTCCTTTGCCCATTTTTATTTTTAAGTAATCTCTGCACCCAATGTGGGGCTTGAACTCACAACCCCAAGATTGAGAGTTGCGTGCTCCACTGACTGAGCCTGCCAGGTGCCCCTCTTTGCCCATTTTTAAATTAGATTATTTGGGGGTTTTGCCATCAAGCCGTATATGATCTACTTTCAGTTAATTTTTGCGTGTGGTATAAGGTAAGGGTCCGATTTCATTCTTCTGGGTGTGGATATCTGATTGTTCCAAGACCATTTGTTGAAAAGACAGTCTGTTCCCTAGCATAAGTGTATAAATCAGTAAGACCTGGGTTCAAACACTGACTGCCATGATGTCTACTCCAGCAGTATATAGGAAATCCTCAGGAAAATCTCCTACAAATGAACTTGCCCTCTGAATGGAAGTCAGTGGGATACACAGGCTGTGGTTTTTCTGTTTTCCTCATGCAGCTGCACCAAGGTCTGTGTGCCTTTTCCCAGAGAGAGGGTACATCTGCGCCCAGGGAGGAGACCAAAGGACATCGGAAAAGCCCGGGCCCAAAGGAGCTGTTAAGCCTTTGTTTAGAAATCACACTTTTTACAATTTTCTGCGTGTGAGGAATAGCTCTCTCTTTTCCCCTTGGTCCCCCCCAAAGAAGTGAAAGCACCGTGATCAGATGATGCCAGGGATTTGCAACTTCTGATCTGAGGAAAGCAGCAAAACGGGTCAAGACACCGCATCCCCTCAGTACCTCGGATGACTGTGTACACATAGGCTCAGCTACAGGTCAGGTCGCCGGCCACCTGTCAACAGCGCCTAGAGGCCACCCAGCTCTGGGGCGGAGAGCCTGTTGGGTGGTGGACAATCACCCGGGGAAGGCAGAGAGCAGTGTGGGCTTTATCCGGACGCCATTTAGTAAGCATCTGACCGAAAATAAAGGAGGATCGAGTCCCTGTCTTGGGATCCCGTAGTTTCATCTTATTGCAATCACAAGAGAGTTGAAGACTCAGGCTGAGAGGGGAAAGCCATCCCTTAGCTTACCAGACATAAGAGCCCTCATCTAGAAAATGCCGGGAAACATAAACATTTTGGAAAGCAGTTAGGCAATAATTATTACAACATTTATATCTGCATAATTTTTGAACTCGCAATTCCACGTCTAGGGACTTCTATGAAATTCTTCACGTGTGCTCAAAGATACACATTCTAGGATTTTTTAAAAATATGTTTTTATTTATTTATTTGAGAGAAAGAGAGCACAAGCAGGCAGAGGGGCAGAGGAAAAGGGAGAAGCGGACTCCCCGCTGAGCAGGGAGCCCGACACAGGGCTCCATCCCAGGACCCTGGAATCATGACCTGAGCCGAAGGCAGACGCTGAACTGACTGAGCCACCCAGGCGCCCATTACACATTCGAGGATGTTTATTGCCTCGTGTGTAATGGCCGACATTTGGAACAGCCATGAATGGGTTAAGAAGTGATACATCCATCCAACGGTCTACAAAGCTGCTATTAAAAAGAGTAAGAATGGGCAGAGATATATTTTCTTTTTTTTTTTTTTAAAGATTTTATTTATTTATTTATTTGACAGAGATAGAGACAGCCAGCGAGAGAGGGAACACAAGCAGGGGGAGAGGAAGAAGCAGGCCCATAGCATAGGAGCCTGATGTGGGGCTCGATCCCATAACACCAGGATCACGCCCTGAGCCGAAGGCAGGCGCTTAACCGCTGTGCCACCCAGGCGCCCCCCCTTTTTTTTTTTCAGAGACATATTTTCAAGACGTTGAAAGTATTAAGTATAAAAAGATTGCAGAAGAGCATCTCTGCAAGTGGCCTTGTGGGCCTTTTCACTTTCCGTACTATCTACTGCCATATTGTTCTGATTCCGCCCTCAAGTATATTGCTTTGCGTTTTAAAAATGCATTTAAATAAGAAAAGCGTACGTCCTAAAACTTATGTATGAGGATCCAGTTTATAAATTTACAGATTTACCTGGAGCCCCTAGCACAGATCAGCCACGGATCAACGCTTCCTAATCCTAGCTCTGCAATATCAGGAAATATCTCGGTGCAAGGGATACTTCTTGATCTTGTTGCAGAGAACCACAACATCGCAGTGAGAAGAGCCAGTTTGTCCAGCGGTTTTTCTGCCCTTTGACTGTCCCTACACAGCAATTTCAAGTTGCCTGACTAAGGAAGATGAACTGGTTCTTTGGACCATTGATACCATCATTTGTCTGGCTGCCCATTTTTGCCAGACAACTGCTCAGCGACTATCAGACGCTGGTGAAATCAGAAGGATGTTCCCCAGGAGGCTCTGATCTCTATCTTATTGCTTCTTTCACAGGTATCTTTGGTCTCACTACGCACTGGCCATAATGCGATTGGACTCTAATAGGGTAGGTATGCCTCTTTTTAAGAGACCCAGATATCTTCTCCAAAAACGAATCACAGAACAGCTAAGTGAAGTATAGAGACTGCGTTTAGGCAACGAGCTTGAACCATGGAAAGCGGAGGAAGGTAGAACGACCCATAGCAACCCCCAACCCCCTGGCTGAATACTGACAGGTTCATCAGGCCACCCTCTTCAAGACAGCCATAAGTCCTAGCTGACCAATGGGTTACTTAAACCGGACACAGGTACCAAAGAAAGAAAATTCCACGCGTTTCCATACCTCCCCTCCTTCCCTCTTTAATGACAGCCCCCACCATCGCCTCGTGGCAGATGGTCTTGCCCTCACCATCCTGTCCACAACTCCTTGCGTGTATTCAACAAACTTCAATCTCCTTTGTTCTGCTTCCCGTGATTTCTCTCGCCACCCGCACACTGCACGGCCAGCCTCCACCTGATCAGGTCACCCCACATTTGGTGGCCCCCATTCGATTGGGAGACCCCCACATGAAGGAGCAAATTCAACAATTGCAAAAAGACTCTGCTTTCCTAGGAGATCTTTAAAGGGTTCTTTTCAACAGGGACTCTTTCTGGTTCATATGAAAAAGGATTCACTTTATAAAAATTGGTTAATATAACCTTTCAGAAACATCTATTACTATCTAAGATTAACTGCAAGACCTTTATTGTTGGGTGGGGGGGCAAGTGGCAGCGCTGATAACTCTTCTGAATCCTAGGGAGACCTCAGAACCTGCTCAGCCCAGCTGTAAGGTAATGACTCTCAAACAAGCCCTGAAGAGGAGTGAGAGGCTGGCGTGAGTCCCCACATTCTAGTAACTTCTCTGTAGCCTGGAGCAAGTTGCTTCATCCCTTTTCCTCATTAGCAATGATGGAGAAATATTTTCATGTATTATCTTCCAGATATTAAAATGTATTATGAAGCTACAATAATTAAGATAGTCCCCCCACCCCAGAGAATAAGAAAGAGCTGAATTGAACAAAATAGAGTTCAGAAGTAGACACAAAACAAATGAGAAAGACGTTTCTAATAAAGGTGGCATTTCAGTGAAGTGAGAAATAAGATAGATTTTTATTTTTTATTTTTTAAAGGATTTTATTTATTTGAGAAAGAGCGAGCACAAGGGGGGAGGGGCAGAGGGAGAAGCAGGCTCCCCGCTGAGCAGAGATCCCGATGTGGGACTCGATCCCAGGACACTGGGATCATAACCTGAGCCAAAGGCAGTTGCTTAACCAACTCAGCCACCCAGGAGCCTCAATAAGATGGATTTTTATATAAATGGCCAGAACAATAAGCCAACTCCTTGGGGGGAAAATAGTGCTGAATCACTACCTTATTCCTCATACAAAAAGAAATTCTAAATGGAACATTAACCCTAAAAGAAAGAAATAAACAAACAAACAAACTACAAAAGTACAAAGAGAAAATTAGATTTTTAAAATAATCTTGTAGGAGGGAAGACTTGTCTAAACAGAATATAAAGCCCAGAAGCCACAAAACATCAGTAAATTGGCTATCATAAATGTTTAAAAGTTTTTCACAACAACAAAAAAAATAACACTAAGCAGTGTCCGAAAATAAGTTGGGAAAAATTTTGTCGAAAGACTAATTTTCTCAGTTTACAAGGTATCGATAAGAATAAAGAAAATATATACTTAGGAGAAAAAAAACAGGACGAGGCAGTATGAAATACACATGACACAAGAAACCATAGTCAAATTGACGAAATTTTAAAATTTTGTTAGTATTTAGAGTTAGTAAGATTTCATCCAACAGACATTCCCGTACCTCGTTGATGGGAATATATGGGAATCAGTATAATTTTCTAATCTTTTTAAGGAATAATTGGAAACATATTCTATTTTTGAATGTATAAACTTGATCCAGAATTTCAGTGCTAGAAATTTGTTCTACAGACATATTTCCAAATGTAAACCAAGGTATATGTGTAAGAATATTCACAGCAGCACACTTTTGTATTAGCAAGAAAACTGATAACACTCCAAATGTCCGTTAGAGGTGACTGGTTACATAAATCATGTTACATACATGCCATAGAAGAATAGTCAGCTGAAAAAGCAATTAGGTGAAAACGTATGAGCTGCTAGCAGCCTGATCTTGGTTTCCAAGATTCTCCACTAAAAGGAGCCAGAACTCCTGGGATAAAGGCTGATTCCAGGGCTGCTGCATAGAAAGTATAAGATGATCCTAAAATATCTTTTCACACCAGAATGTAAGGAGATGCTCAAAGAATGTTGGGGACATATCAAAGGGACATTGAATTTGAAGTGGCTTTCACTGGCCATCTGGAACAATTTGAGCGTCAAAACAAATAAAAATAATGGCATTGGATTGTAACTCATTGAATAATACAAGAATCTAAGGGTTCATTAGATGCCTGGGTGGCTCAGTCAGTTAAGCGCCTGCCTTCTGCTCAGGTCATGATCCCAGGGTCCTGGGCTCGAGCCCCACATCATTGGGCTCCTTGCTCAGCGGGGAGCCTGCTTCTCCCTCTACCTGCTGCTCTCCCTGCTTGTGTGTTCTTTTTCTCTTTCTCTCAAAAAATAAATAAATAAATAAATAAATCTAAGAGTTCACGCTAATATAAACAAACACACAAATAAATAAATGTCAGGGAAAGGAAAGCTCTTTCTTACAGCAGAATGCCAGTTTAAAAAAACCTTTACAGTAGAATTCCAACTGTAAGAATAATAGGAGGGAAGTCATCAATGGATGCCGAATTGAATGGATAAAAGTTTGATGAGGAATTGGACATTTACACAAATCACCTTAATTACAAAGAGAAAATAGTAACTTTACAAGGGTAGAAATCTGGCAGACCTCCCCTTAGTCAAGTGATCAAAGTCAAGGGCACCAGTAGTGGGTGGGGTACAATGACATCATGTGCCCCCCGAGGTGCTCCTCTGAAACAGACGCAACGTCACGTCAGACAAACCTGTATTTTTTTTTTTTTAGATTTTAGTTAATTATTTGAGAGAAAAAGAGCACGAGCAGGGGGCGGGGCAGAGGGAGAAGCAGACTCCCCACTAAGCAGGGAGTCTGATGCAGGACTCGATCCCAGGACCCTGGGATCATGACCTGAGCCGAAAGCAGATGCTTAACTGACTGAGCTGCCCAGGTGCCCGACAAACCTGTATTCTACAAAATAACTGGCATGTGCTCCTTAAAAATGTTAACATCGAGGAATACAAAGAAAGCCTGGGGAATTTTTCCAGATGAGAGGAGACAATGGGGTAGGAAAATTAAATACAATATATGATCCTGGACTGGGGAAAAATAGCTAAAAAGAATATTACTGGGACAACTGACAGAATTTAAGTACGGACTGTGAATCAGGTAATAGTATCAATGTTAAGTCTCCTGATTGTAATAATTGAACTGTGGTTACGTAAGAGAAGGTCCTATTCTGGAAATTAAGGGGAGGGATACAGTGTCTCCAACATACTTTAAAATGGCTCGGGAAAAATAATATGTAGATGGAGAGATAGAGAAAATGATTAAGTAAAAGGGGTGAAATGCGAATAGTGAATCTGGCTCATGAGTTCTATTATTCTTGTAGGTTTTCTGAAATTATATCAAAATTAATATATATGCTGGCATGGAAAGCACTCCAAGATGAATTCTGGGGTGATGAAGGGACGGTGCAGAGCCACGTGTATATTATGTTGCTTTTAAACAATATCCCTCTCCCTCCCTGTGCAAAGGACGTACAAGCCATGTTTGACAATGTTGGCTCTTGTGGGACAGGCTAGGAGTCAAGACCCAGAGAGAGGTTTTTATTTTTCATTTTGCATCTTCCTTCTTGTTTGAATTTTTCCTTCCTTCTGGTAAAAGATTGTTCCATACATGTTAATTTACTTCCTTCTTTTCCTTCTTCCAATTAAAATTCAAACGCTGTAACAAAGGGTCCCACTCATAGAAAAGGGCCTGAACCTGGAGGCCCAGGGGAGAAAGGAGAAAGGAGCTGGGTGCCACACACTCAGATAGAGCGCCCCCCCCCCCAGGATTCTTGGAAATCCTGAGCCAGGAAGGGGGGTGGCCCGGGGACCAAGACCCAGTTTACCTATTTGGCGATCTGACAGCCCTGAGTGTGGCCTGCAGCCTCCTGCAGAAAGGAGAAGCTGGGACTGGCAGGTCGGTGGGACCGAGTCCTGAGAAGGGGAAGTGCCGAAGACAGCCTGGGCTCAGGATGGACTTGGGTCTGACAGTTGAATTGCAACACAGCCAGGGCCTGTGATTAAAGTTCCTATCTCAGAGGGCTGTGTGGCCTTCCTCCGGCACCCCACCCCCCCACCCCAAGCCCCAGACTGCACTAGCTTTTCCCTTTCTTCTCTGTTCCTCATTCTTGGCACAGGCTCAGCCGGCTCAGTGATCAGCAGTCCTTCCCCCCTGGGCGAGTTCAGCCCTGCGTTCTTCTGCAGCCCTACCCTGTTGGGTCAGTTGTTTGGTCATCTCTGGCCTCTGACTCTTCAGCATGAGAAATCCAGCCCAACCCAGCGGGCTGACCACACCTTAGCAGTTCTCCAGAAATGGTTGCTAAGAAGTTAAGTGAAAATGGGCCAAACTGCACAACTATTCTGACGGCATCAGTGGTTGCCAGGGGCCGGGGGTCAGGAGCTAGGGGAGGGGGTGGATGGCAAAGGAGTATGGGAGAATCTTTTGGGGTGATAGACATGTTCTATAGAGAGAATCTCGTGGTGGTTACTAGGCTATATACACTTGTAAAATAACTCACTAAATCATACACTTAAAATTGGTAAATTTTATTATATGTAAGTTATACCTCTATAAACCTGATTTTTTCCAAGGACCAAAATGAAGTAGAGAGATTATCTGTGTATTTAAATTATCTGACATCCTCAGATAATAAAATGAATAGGGGTTTACAGTTCTTCTTTCTCTAAGGAATTATCCGTCTGGGTCATGCCATTTTTGCCCACTTTGCAGACCTGCCCACTGGACCAGTGTGAATGGACTCAGATTGGCATTTCTATCTTCTAAGGGGAGGCATAATTCATACAAATCACTACAGATCCCTTTTTCGTACAGAAAGTGGTGGCTGGGCAGGGACAAAGAGAGAAATTAGACACTGCACAGATGGCCCATCCATAGCTCAGAATTTGCTCATGCCAAGGGGAAGCCTTCCAGAGGTCACAGAGGGTCTGGAGTAGGTCATGTCAGCCGGAGAAGCTGCAGCTAGTGAGCTGGTGGATTTGGCATCAGCAGCGACATGGGACAGGCTTTGGGCTGCAGCCTAAGGCAGTGCGAATCAGAACGAAAGTTAGAGGCTGCGCTGGGCATCTCACAGCCCCTGGTTGCAAGCTCTTCTTCGGGACCGAGCTGAGGTTGGGGGTTGTGGCTGAGGAGAGCTGGCCGCTCTGCATGAAAACCAGGAGGGATCTGTTCTTTGTTCAAGAGCAGGAGGTCTGAGAAGCTGGGGGAAGGACTGGCGGGGGCTAAAATCCAGGTGGTAGAAATGGGAACTTCTAAGGAGAAGTTGTCTGATGTTTAATTTCAGATCGCTGCGGCACCGTGATGTACATTCTTTCATCTCTCCAGACTTTTGGTGAGCTCTGCGAGATCCCAAGTCCTTCTGTGAACGATCATTTGGACGAATTTGAGGGAAAGGACATACTTCCATGCCTGGGCAGAGAGTAGGATCCACAAGCCCAGGATGGCAACACGACCCAGAAATTGATTAATTTCTTCCAATACAGAAAGAATTATAGAGCACCTACCACGCGGTCCTGAATGCGTGCTGGTACTGTTATCATGACATGGAGGCCTGTACTAGGTGATGCGCGGCGCCGAGTAGGCAGGCAGGAAGCTGACGGTATTACAGGAGGCGGGCAAGAAACAATAAGCTAATATTGTATCAAAATTAGCGAGAACCCCCTTTCTGCAGCTGCGCTAAAGTGCTCAGTCCTTCCGAGGAAGGCCAAGTTGGAGCAAGACCCTTCCTTCGTCTGGCAACTGGCACCATGCTTGGCACCTGCTAGCCTAGCACTCACCTGCACCGTGGCCTCACTCTGAGTTCACCTGCATCTACTCAGCCCCTGATGGGGACCAGAGTATGTGACCCCAAAATGCGCCACTTTGACTTTTGGATTATTTGAGCTGAAGGCAAGCATGAGCCAGCAGACTCAAGAAAAACTTTAACCTCCCCGCTTAACCCCGTAAAAGAATTTAAATAGGAAGCCTGGCTCAGAGAGAGAAAGAGACAGCTATTACCAGAGAAAACTTTTATCTGAATGACTTATCTGGATGGCAGGGTAAACTTTTTATTACCAAACATCTGATCTTCTTACATGCCACCCACCTCACCCACCATCACACACCACCACCTCTTACACCAGATTCCTGGAAAGATGTGAAAGGTGAAAGGACTAGACGCCTTTCATCATAAGGGGCAGGGGAAGGTTTGAAACCCTTTCATTGTGGATCACAGAAGACAGGGATCTCAGCTGACTTCAGGATTATTGCATTTAATAGGTAACAGCATTAATAAATACTATTCAGAGAGGGTCTAACAAGCACCAGGCTCCATACTAGGCACCTCATGTATATAATCTCACTTATACCTTTGAACCGTGAGCAATAGGTTTTATTAGCCCCCATTTGACAGATGAGAAAACTGAGGCTCAGTGAGGTTTAGTAAACTGCCCGAGTTCTCAAAGCCAAGAAAACACAGCCGGTATTAGAACCTATGTCTCTCAGACTCCAGTCACCATGTATAATATAACCAAGTGCTAAAGAATACAGTGTCTTTGCATCGGCCAATTCATTCATTCATTCATTCATTCATTCATTCATTCAGTAAATTTACATTGAGTTACATCTGTATCATGTACCAGGAATTGGGAATGTAGCAGGGAACAAAATCTGCGCTTCCATGGAGTAAAAGCTGAGAACGAAAGTGAGAGAAGACACACACCTGCCAGGTGGCATAAGCACATAGGCCCAGCCTGTGTTCAGTTTTTCCCCGCCACCATTGCCAAGCGTTGGGCAGCTGTCCTTTAGTTATTTCCTTCTCTTTAATTTGATTTACTGGAATAAAAACACGTGTGTGTAAAAATGAAGGGAGCATGTGAAGTGATTTCCTCCCCCAAGCGATCTTCCTCCAGAAAGGGTGACTCAAGTGCCCTAAACCCTTAGCTTTCAGTGTTTCATGCAAGATTTGAGGCACAGTGGCCTGGCAGGCTCTGCTTCTCCAAGGTTTCACTGTTGGCCCAGATCTCATTCGCAGAGATGGAAGTGAGCTGCGTTTTCTTCCTTCCTTTGCAGCTAGCTCTGTGCTGATCCCCGCGGGGTGCTGGCTGAAGTTCGTGCTCAGCCTCCGTCCCCATTAGCCCCTCCCCATCTCCCACTGGCTCCCCTAGAGGAACAGTGGTCTCCTCGTGTCTTCCAACTAACGAGTTTTCCAACTTTTCTGGCAGAAGAATTTCTGTTTATTGAAGGAGCAAGTTCTGACTTGCAGTCTTCTCTCTGCAGGGCTGGAATAAAACAAAATTGGAAAGAGAAAAAGAGTTGCTGAAATCACTGAATCACAGCTGGCTCTCTGGGGGCTGGGGGAGCTGGGGAAATCCTTCCTATTCTAAGTGGTCTGTTTCATTGCCTTCCTATCTGTTAATCTGTCTTCTCTTACTATGTATGACTCAGTTCCCAGATTGTTCAGAAAATAATTCTTTCCTCATTCAAAAGAGCTCAGTGCTGCTTTCCCTGGCTGCTAGTAGGTGAGAGAGCAGAGTTTTCTCAACGGATTACACGAAGAGACTGCGTAAGAAGATAGTTATCTTTGATTTATCCTCAGAAGATTTTATTTTAAAATAAACCCTTTCAAAAATTTATCCTTATCACTAGTACGGTCCTGCCTCCACAACAGAACAAATAAACACAGATTTTTTTATTGCCTGGTCCTTATTACTCATCAGTTGATGGCTTTCCATGGATCTTATGTCCTCAGTAAGATTCTAGGTACCTCTGATGAGAGCTCCATTGTTTGAATCCCCTGGGTTTGCGGTGCCCAGCACTGTGCCAGGCACTCAGGCTGCTCAGTGCTTCTTGATTACCCTATAGTCACTGCTAAAAAGCACGCTAAGCCCCAAAGCAGGAAGGAAAAGGGGTATGTGTTTTTGCTGCATCTGAAAATGTTTTTTTGTAAAAGGTCTGCTCATGTCTCTAGAGCAGGATAGAGACCAGACGTAGGCAGTGGATATGTCTTATCTTGAGGGAAAACAGGGCTTAAGATGATAAATATTGTGGGGTATGATAAAATCGGGAGGCCTTCCTGGGCTATCAACAAATTTTAAAAAATCTAAATATATTACCTTATCAGAGAGAGTTATGTTCAGTTGAAAACCAAGGTATTTTGAGCTGAGCAATCGAGAACTCTTAAATTATAATGGTGCAGAATAAATCTTTGGCAAAGCTGTGGATGTCTTGCTAAGTTTCTCAGGGACAGTGATTTGCAGAAGTGACAGGATTAAAGAGAAATTTTTTTATGATGTCTTATAGCAAACAGACTTTACATAGGGCCCAGAATATCTAGGCGCTCAATAAATACGTTTTATTTTATTTGTTAAACAAACAGAAACGTCAGGCACTATTCTAAGTGCTTTACAACTATTCAGTCTTGCTCCTTTCTCTTCCTGCTTTGAAACTTCGTGCTAATCAGCACAGGAGGGTAAATACTGGGGGCGGGGGTGGGGCCTGGGCACTGATGACCCACCTGTTTGGTGTGACAAATTGATGTGGGGGAACAAAGGCAGAAGGAAATGTAGCTAAAGTTAAATTTCCTTACAACCCGCAGCCCACTAACAAAAACTTGAAGCAGAGAGAGTATGACATTCCTTCAGGAAACTCCCGGCTATCTTAATAGTCATGCTTTGCTAGAAGGGAAAACAACCTTAGTTGGACAATAGCAAGTCCTCCAATATCCTTTGAGTCTTCTTTAGCATATGAAAGTCCTTTTGGAAACTTCCCTTGGTCTTTACTTCCCCCAACTCCCAAGTATATAATTGGTTGCTCCTCACAATCCTGGGGCACTAGCAGCTCTTACTGCCTATGGGTCCTGTGCCAGGGCTTTAATACAACCACCTTTTGCACCAAAGACACCTCAAGAATTCTTTCTTGGCCGTGGGCTCCGAACCCCACCAGTTCAAACCACAGCATTTTGGCGCACCCAACACGGGGCTTCAAGTCTTCCAGTCTGGACTCGGGGTAAACTTAGTGAGTACTTCCTCTCCTCTCTCTTTACTTTCATTTCAGGGGCTTTTCAAGGAGTGTGGTCTTATTGGAACACTTTCATGTGGATCGCTAGGCTGCAATCTTCCAGCCTGTGCCTACTCTGTGGGGGGAAGAAAGCCTGCCTTTTAGCTGGATGTTAGTACCCGGGCCAGGATGGTAATAAGTGACGCCCTCTCTTCATTTCTGTCCTTATGCAAAGTTGCCTGTCTTGGGCACGGCACAGCCACCTAAGTCACCAGGACCGCTGCCAACTTTAAGACTCCCATGTGACGTTTCCTCCTCAGGGGTCTAATGTGATTCCCTTCACGTCCGTGGTCTAGCTGCTTCTGGCCATGGGATCTCCACTTGGAACCAGCCGAAACCAGTACCTGATGGAATTAAAACCCAACAAGGGACCGTTTCCTGGAGAAGTTGGCTGCAAAGACCACATGTGTTGGAATGTCGCTTAGTCCATGATGGATTTCTATCTTTACTGTTTTCTGTCAATGTCCCCTACTGTTTACTTATGTTACAAAATTGGGTAATTTCCCCTTGCAAAACTTTTCTGTTGTTTTCCATGGGTTATAAATGGCAAGTTCTTCTCAGCCTTCACAGGAAGGCAAGCAAAGATGCAGCATGGCTTTTATGGCGGGACCTTCAGAGCATCGCAAACTTGGTCCATATGTTGGCACCCATTGTAGTCTAGAATGCGATGGAGAAGCGGGGAGAGGGCAGGCCTCCCTCCTACAGGACTTTATGGCAGGGCCATGATCATAGTGATTTCATTCCAGGGAGGCCTCATGTTGATGCCAGGAACCTCTGACATATCCTGCACGTGGGACACCACCCGGGAGTCAAGGGTAATGAAACTTCTCTCTTCAGTCCCCAAGGACTCTCTCTTGGGATGCCTTTTAACGCACTGGAAACAATTCAGACTGCAAGATTTAAGGGGGAAAAAACAAGGGTTTTCTTTTGTAACACTGCATGGCGTCAGTAGGATCTATTGGTTAGATCTCTTTTGCAAGAAACAGGGCAAATGGACAGAGAGACCCTATGTTCAGGCCTTGATGGCTCTAGACCAGGACCCTGACTTAAGGGCCTCTTGCAGAATGTATTTGTCAGAACATGGTTTGGCTAGTAAACCCCTTCCTGACATATTGGATAATAATTGTGTAAATAGGTGTCCTCTGAATAAAACCAGGTTGCTGGAGGACATACAGGTCATCCCCGACAAGGGAGACTCTGACTCTCATTCTTTCTCTCTGTTCCTCCTAATAGATCCTGGTTACTCTAGCAATATGTGGGGGCTTTGCCCTCATTCATTTCCTGGGTTAACGGCTGTAATTGGAGCCAATAGTCTCTGATTAGTCTACCTCAGGATGGGACTTTATGAAATATTCTGAAGCAGCTGCCAAAACTCCTTCTGTTTCTGGTAAGTTCCCTGTCTTCTCTGGCCTGACATGGACTGCTTATTTCCACTTTGGTGGGGAAAAAAACATGATGTCTGCTCATGTGTCTGAGCTGACAAGTTTTAGAACTGGGAACCCTTTTCTTTGCCTTCTGGCGGCACTTCACCTCTTCTGCCTTCCCTTCCTCTCCTCCTCCTCCTATCTCTGCACCACCTCGGGGACAGCCTGCATACACCGCCCACTCAAGATTTCCCCACTGGCACCCCCAGTAAAAACTGACAATGGGGAACAAATTGATTGACTTTTAAGTGGACACAGGTGGAACATAATTCTGTATTTATTTATTTATATTTTTTTAAGATTTTTTTTTAAAATTTATTTGACAGAGAGAGAGGGAACACAAGCAGGGGGAGTGGGAGAGGAAGAAGCAGGCTCCCAGCGGAGGAGCCTGATGGGGGGCTCGATCCCAGGACGGGATCATGCCCTCAGCCAAAGGCAGACGCTTAACAACTGAGCCAACCAGGCGACCCATAATTCTGTATTTAAACTAATTTAAGTTTGTTGATTTAATTAACACACACATATATTTAGAATTATTAGCATTAAATGTGAAACTTTTATTCTACCAAGGTTTGCTGAAGGTCAAATAAGCTAATGTTACCTCTGTTGCAATTTGTCAGCGAAAAGAGGACGTAAAATGATGGTTAATTTTGTTTGTCTCAAAGTTTTCATGGGTAATTGTTAAGACAGCTTTCAAAGTCTTTGGCAACCTGAACATTTAAAGTTTTGCTTGGATAATCAATGGGATTGGATTCATTGGACATTTAGGCCTTTTCCAAATGAGAAAAAATACTGAAGCATTGATTACTGAACTTAGGTTTGTGCTTTTGGCTTCTTATTGTTGAGGATACTTGGGTCTGTTGTTAAATACGCTTTGTGCTTTATTAAAAGATTGTACTATGAAAAAATATATGTTTTTAAAATTGTGAAATGTATTTATAAATTTGCTATTGAAAAAATTCTGGCCGTTCACAACTGGTTACTATTATTTAGTTTTCTCTGGAGACTAAGGTTTCCAAGGGTGCAAAATTCCGCTAAATGTCATCAAGACTGATGGAAATAAGGGAAGCAACTCTGAATGAAAAAGTTATAAAAGGTTTATGGAGGGGAATCTTTGGAAAGGAATTTTTTAAAAAGATTTTATTTATTTATTTCAGAGAGGGAGAGAGAGCAAGCATGAGTGGAGGAAGGAGGAGAGGGAGAAGTAGACTTCCTGCTGAGCGGAGAGCCCCATGTGGGGCTTGATCCCAGGATGCTGGGATCATGACCTGAGCTGAAGGCAGACGCTTAACTGACTGAGGCACCCAGGCGCCCCTGGAAAGGAATTTTATATGTGGTCAGGGTTAAAGTTAAAATGAAAGGATTTTAAATGTACACTGGTATAAGATTGAAATTCTGCTTTTCTCTCTCTTCAAAAAAGTTTTCTTGAGGGGTGCCTGGGTGGCTCAGTCATTAAGCGTCTGCCTTTGGCTCAGGGCATGATCCTGGACCCCTGGGATCAAGCCCCACATCAGGCTCCTCCCCTGGGAGCCTGCTTCTTCCTCTCCCACTCCCCCTGCTTGTGTTCCCTCCCTCGCTGGCTGTCTTTCTCTCTGTCAAGTAAATAAATAAAATCTTTAATAAAAAAAAAAGTTTTCTTGGATGTTGGTTTGCACTTGATAAGAAAATATGAAAAAGGTTTTTTGTTTTTGTTTTTGTTTGTCTGCCCAGAAAAACAAAACTTGTTTTCTCTTTATCAGGTCTTTGATTACGTAAATCTCAAGGTTAAAGGAGCTGAGTTTTGCTAACAGCTATATAACCCTGCCTACCTGCCTTTTGAATCTGTTATTGTCACCTTGTTTAAAGGTTAAGTAAATAATTAAATTATAAGCTTTGTAATGATCTGTAATCCACTATTCAGGCATGTGCTTTATAACTTGCTGAGGTGTCTTTTAACATACTTCCCAAGGTTTAAATTGTAAATGAAATCTTTTTGACTACTTAGTCTTGTTTATTTGGTATGTTAAGTTACTCTGGAAGCACTGGTAAACAAATAATAAGACTTAGGTTGTATTGCTTGGGTAACTGCTGTAACTATTTTAGAGAGTATATGCAATTCGCGACGTTTAGTATGTTCTGCTATAAGGCCGTCACTTAGTATTCCGATTACTGGTGAGCTACGTGTCACAGACATGACCAGACTTCCTTGTTGGCTATATTGTAACCTCTCATCAGATCTGTCACCATGTCCAGTTTTGAGGCTTTTATCATTTATAGTTACTGTTCTTATTCTTTTGTGAAATATGTTTCATCTTCAAGGAGATTCATAAAAAAGCCTTTTGACAAATACGGGTTTTTAATATCTTTAAAATCCTAAAACTGAAATTAGTAAAAATTTACAGAACTAACTGAAAGCTGCATTCATACCGAACCAAGAATTAGTAACATGGGACTAAATGAACCGAAGAAGATGATTATGGTTTTTGTGACTCTTGTTTGAAACATTGCTGGTTCTCTAATGTTTGCTCTTCCACATTAAGGAGACTTTCTCTTAAGATATCCATGATGTACAGAAATAGGATAGAATATTCCTCTCTGAACAAACTGAAGCATTAAACTTTTCTAGCAGAACCCTCTGAAATTCAAAAGGTCTCAATAAGTATTCTTTCTTCCTTGGCAATCATAGTCATTTGCATAGGCTCAGTAAGAATCTGTTCTCCTTGTAACAAGACATCATTGGAAACATTAATTATTTTACCAAGGCTGTGACTGAAATATCATATTTGAGAGACCTGCATAGACTCAGATGTGACCAGACAGCTTTAAGGAACTAAGGTTGACTTTATGAAGCATGAAGCCAATAGAGCTCCATGGAATTGTTGGCCTGATACCTTGCTTACAGAATTTCCAGCAGCCTCACCGGGTGAGTAAAGAATGTCACTTCCTGGCAGGTGCAGAAACTTCAGGATACCTTGGGGACTTCTGAAAGAAGAATTCGCCCAAATATACAGGTATTGCAGGGATGTCTGATGGCAAGTATTTGGCTTGATTTCTGGCCTAAAGAGGCTACTAAAAGTTCAACCTGGAGATTCCTCACAAAAAGTTCCAGGAAAGTAGATTCTAAAAAATCTGTATCATCAATCACTATTCTTGCTGAGCTTATGTAAATAATTAGGCCAAGTTTGTTAAAACTGGACTTGTTTTTCAAATGAATCAGTCTTGATTTGGCTATCTCTGATTTAAAATGAGGGTGATTATAGACTATACAGAAAATGTTTCAATAATGCATCTTTGTAGATAATCTATTTTAAGCATTGTGACTCAAGAAAACTGGATTACTCTTTTACAGGTAGGGCTTCTCAGAATGAGGATTGCCCCAAAACAACCAATAGGGTTAAGTCCCTTTGAGTTACTCTATGAAAAACTTTCTCACTGTAGACCTATCAATAGATGGATACTATAAAGTTCTGTTAAATTATTCCCTTGAGACCAGGTTAGTTCATAAATCTCTAAATGAATACGCAAACTATATCCTCCCTAAACCTGATAGTCACCTGCAACCCACTCCATAGGAACCCTGGAGACATGGTTTATTTAAAGGGTTGGAAGTCTAATATAGCAGGGGATTTAACTCCAAAATGGAAGGGCCCCTCCAGGGTCATATTGTGTGCTCCCACTGCAATATGATTAGAGGGGCACTCTTCATGGCCTTTAGATCTAGAATAAAACCTGTACCACCGTCACAGGAGACCAATGAGCAAACTAAAGTGCCTTCTTATCCCTGTGAACCTGTGGAAGACCTCAAATTTCTCTTTAAATGACAATAAAGGACTGGAGAAAAATTTTAGTTAACTATCAATGCCACTTTTATTGGGCTTCTCTTTCTCATTATAATATTAACCTTATTTTGTTGTCTTTCTGGTGTCTGCCTGCCCGGTCCCAAGACTTCTTCACTGCCATAACTTCCAACTGACAGATAACCCTTTCTCCTCAGGGAGGTTCCCATACGTTGCCTACCTTGGACTGGCCACCTCTGACTTTGGTAACTCCTATACATATAAATTCCCCAACTGACCCATGTTGACCCATAGGTAGGGACATCTCTACGCCCCTATTCAGCAGGATGAAGTTACAGAAGATAAGCCCTTCCATCCTCAACAACCTTAAAGATTAAAGGGTCAGAATTGTTCAGGGAGAATGATGTGGGGGAACAAAGGCAGAAGGAAATGTAGATAAAATTAAATTTCCTTATAACCTACAGTCCACTGACAAAAACTTGAAGCAGGCAGAGTATAACATTCCTCCAGGAAACTTCCAGCTGTCTAAATGTTCATGCTTTGCTAGAGGGGAAAACAACCTTAGCTTGACAATAGCAAGGCCTCCAGTATCCTATGAGTCCTCTTTAGTATATAGGAAAGTCCTTTTGTAAACTCCCCTTTACTCCCCCCAACTCCCAAGTATATAACCGGTTGCTCCTCACCAGCTGGGGCAGCAGTTCTTTCTGTCCGTGGGTCCTGTCCCCATGCCTTAACTAAACCACCTGTCGCGCCGAAGGTGTCTCAAGAAGGTTTTCTTGCCATGGGCTCGGAGCCCCACGCCCCACCATTTCAAATCACTTCGGCCTCAGGCTGTGTGCAGGCAGGACTGATCCTTGCGTCAGGCATGGTTATTACCATTAACTCATCTGACTACGACAACCCTGCTGGTTCCCTTCTCTGACCTATGTGCCCTCCTGTCCTCCTGCTGCTCTTAGGCTGAACCATATGAAACCACTAATGTTTGTTGCTGGTGTTTCAACTGTTTCTGTTTTTAAAAATGGCAATTTCATGCGATTCAACCTAATGTTGCCCACATTTGAAAGAAGAGAAATGGATGCTTGGAGTGGTTAAGTAATTGGCCCTAAAATCTTGTGGTCCATAGCAGTATTAGGATTCAAAATCCAGTTTGCCTCCTGAAATTCTTAGGACCTAAAAAACAGCCACTTGGTTTGGAGTATCAGTTCATCCACTTACTAGCCTGTGCCTTTGACATATTTTCCTCTCTGCACATCAGTCTTCTCATCTGCAAAATGGGGATAACAATAATGCAATTATTGTCCCATGTGTAGGGTTGCCCTGAGGATCTGAATGAGGAATTCTAAGTACAGAGTGTATGTAGACAGTGCCTGGCACTTGGTAAGCATTTTATAAAGGTGAGGTGTTTTTTTTTTTAATATTTTATTTATTTATTCGACAGAGATAGAGACAGCCAGTGAGAGAGGGAACACAAGCAGGGGGAGTGGGGGAGGAAGAAGCAGGCTCATAGCAGAGGAGCCTGATGTGGGGCTCGATCCCATCACGCCGGGATCACGCCGGGATCACGCCGGGATCACGCCCTGAGCCGAAGGCAGACGCTTAACCGCTGTGCCACCCAGGCGCCCCTATAAAGGTGAGGTATTATCTTCAGGTTTCCTCTAATGCTTTTTTTTCCTGCTTGAGTAAATCTACCAACACACACCACCTTTGTGTGATAGCACAATGCCACGGAACCGAGAAACTTCATAGCAAAAGACCTTATTATAATGTCAGTAGGTATGGGTTGAACGGTGAACCCCAGGGCTGTGAGCTTCTCTCAATTTCCCTGAAACTGCAGTTTCCCGTTAACTTTACGAGATCCCCCCCCTTTTATTTTTTTAAGGGGGTAGCGGGGTCTGACACTTCTAGGGAGTACAGCTGTGATTTATCATTCTTGATACCGAGCCAAAAATCCTCCAGATAAAGGGGACGCAGCCTGAGAGGAGGCCCGGGCAATTCTTGTAAACAGTCCCTAAATAAATCCTGGCGGGGGCGCGGGAAATTCCACCTAGTTAAAAGTCTAGGAAGCGGTGTCAAGTTCACCCCAGGAGGGCTCTGGTGAGGAAATCCCCATCTCCCCTGTCCCAGAAACCGCCTCAGGTTAAAGTCACTGTCTAAAGAGAGTTTGGCGCATTCGGGTTCATTTTGGGGCCACTCCTTTATCTCAGGGAGCACAGCCTGTCCCAGGCTGCCCGGGGCCGTCTAGAAGCCACACGCAGCCCTCCCAGAGTCACCGGGGCGAGGACGACTGGGTGCCCCGGTGCGCCCGCGGGCGGCGGGTACAGGGCGTGGTCTGGGCCGGCGCCCCCCGCGGCTCCTTTAAGGGCGGGTCGCGGCCCACGTGTTCCGTGACGTCAGAGCAGGAAGTGTTTGAGGAAGTCGCGCTGGGCTGGCAGGTTTAAGATTCCCGCATTTTAATGTCTTCGGGGAGGTGCCAGAGCCCCCGGTTTTGCCGCCCCAGCCCCCGCCTCCCCCGCCGCGGGGAGCGGCTCCCCTGCCCCGCGTCCCTGCCAACAGGTGAGTCCCTCGAGCGGCCGCGGGGGGGCCCCTGGTGCCACCTGCAGACCCCGCGTCTCCTCTACACCTGCGAGCTCGCACCTCCCTCCTCACTTGAGGCTCCCGAAGAAATTTCTGTCGAGTTTAAAAGTCGGGGTTTCTGGCTGTACAAGCCTTTCTCTTGCGCGGGTTGACGTTGGGAGGCCCGGAACAGCCCTGGCCCGGGTGGTTCCAGGTGGCCGCTTGGAGGTGGTGGCTTTGGGAGAGAGCCATGATTCATTTGGACTGTGTGAAGACACACGTGACCGTGGGGAAACTCAACGTTAGACTCTGCGCCTGCTACCTTGAGCAGAATGCGCGCGGGGCAGGGCGCCCCTTGCTGGAGTCCAGGCTGGGATACCCTTTCGAGTTTAGGGGGCGTGGAGTAACATCTTCTTTGAGTGACTTTCCTCCCTGCCTCCTTCCACAGCAGCTGAGGTGGGGGTGGGGGAAGGTGAGAAAAACAAAAGTTTGCTACCAAACCCCAAAAACAAACCAGGTTTATATACAAAATGAAAACCAGCCGAGTTTTTTGTTCTCTCGCATCGAAGGGCAATGTTATCTCTTACCTTCTCCATCTCGAGTTTCTTTTTTTCTTAATCTTAATCTTTTGTCCCCCACACCAAATTGCTTACAGAGTTAGCACGGCATCAGTATGAGCTGGTCACCTTCTCTGCCAACCCAGACATGTGGGGCCTGGGAGATGAAAGAACGACTTGGGACAGGGGGATTTGGAAACGTCATCCGATGGCACAATCAGGTAGGGCCTCTGTGGAGCTGGGAGGAGCTAAAGGCGAGCAGGGGTCGGAGGTGGGGAAGACAGGCTCCCCTCCAATCGCCTCTGCCCCACACTGTGCTAGGTGGGGGGAATGGGACTCACCTTTGGCCATGGGCTTCTTGGGAGAGAGTGAGAACCGGGAACAGGAGGGGCGTCAGAGCTGCCCAGCTAACTATAAGTTAGTGGTCTCCAAGCTTTATTGCCTATACTCCCCAAATAAATAGTAAGAATATTTTAAGTTTTCAGCCTCATTTTTATGTATCTTAAATTAGTATTTGTGCTACCATGTACTAATATGTTACATGTTACAAAACATACAAAAATAGAAAAAATTTGAGGGATGACCATAGTAAGATATATTTAAGTGTTTAAAAAATTAGTTTAAAGATATTTTAAACATGTACTAATTATTATGCCTTCCCAGTATTGTTTGCAATACTGCACAGTGCAGAATATACCGATCCATATGAAAGAATTATCGTTAAGGATAGTGGGTGAAAAATCTATGTTTCAAAGAATTTTTATAATTTGGAATTATTTGGGTTGATTTCTTTTTAGATCTGATTAGATCCTCATTGTTTTTACTCCTATATCTGAAGTGAGTTTCTCATGATACAAGTGTTAGTTCTTCCATATTCCTGTTTGCTTGTGCTGGTGTTACATGTGCTGACGTTCTCTGCAGGAATTTCTTTAGGCACTTGTCCATTTTATGAGAGTCATTGTATTGAAATTGGGTAATATAGTCCACGATCTAGCTAAGCTGGGGCCCCTGTCCACCAGGGCCTGTGGAATGCCCATTTTCCTCTGTTTACCTCGAGTCCGCAAGTGATGTGTAATCTTCTGAAAAATAATCTGAGGAGGGTATCATAAAGTTAATATCAGAAAAGCTTAATTTCTTTTTAATTTTTTTGAATTCCAGTTTTGGGTAACCCTGGTGCACATATACCCGATTTGGAGACCGCTGCTCTAGGGAACCCTCAGTCACTAAATAACTGAAGTTAGCTTTCTGACTCCAAAGTCAGACCTGTGAAGTTCTTGAAGGAAAGCACCTGCTTTTGATCAGGGGCTGCTGAGCACTTCATTGGGCTGAAGGGGTGGCAAATTGTGCCCCATTTCCCAGGAGCCAGCTGCAGCAGCCAGCGGGAGAGTCATCAAGGCTGCTGGCCAGCCACATGAGAGCGTCATTCCAGACAGCCACCCTCCTTTATCAGTTAGTTGGAAGGCATTCTAGGCCCTGCCCTGAGTCGTGTCAGCTCTGAGTAGATGGAACGTCCCCTGGAGGAATGTGGGAGCCAGAGCTGAACGGTAGAGTACAGTTCTGGAGGTGGCAATTCCCACATTCAACCAGGAAACCAGAATTCCAGCGAAGCCTGTGGCCGAGTGGGCCGTAGAAACACAGCTGGCTCAAATGTGTTCTGGTCTGAGTATAACCATGGGCCTAGCATTACAACAAGAGCCAGATCATTCTATGGCCCCACATATACCTGGGCTGGCCTGGGCTCGGCTGCTTCTAGGTAGGTTACAGCTTTGAAGCTTCGTGACTACAGCAGCTCTCTCGCAGCAGCTGAACTAGAGATGTTTGGTTTCCCTCAGAAGGAGACAGAACTCCTGTGCCATGTGTCTGTCATCTGTAGCTCAAAATGGCCTCCATCTCCTCTGTGAGTTTGGAAAGCTGTTATCAAGACAGTATTTGTTCCTGGCTTTATAGATGTGGGCCTGAAAAGATGTGTGTGTGTGTGTGTGTGTGTGTATTAGTCTTCTGGAATTACTACTTTCAAGTTCCTTCCCCTGTTCAAAAAACTTAATTTGTTTTTCATTTTTATTTTTTAATCGAGGTATAGTTGGCATATATTATTATATTAGTTTTAGGGGTACAACATAGTGACTTGATGATTCTATACATTATACAGTGCTCACCGTGATAAATACAGTCACCATCTGTCCCTATCCAGTGTTCTTATAGTATTATTGACTGTATTTCCAATGCTGTACTTTTCATCCCCCCATGACAAATGGTACTGAAAGTTTGTATCTCTTAATTCCTTCACCTATTTCACCTATCCCCCAACTCTGTCCCTTCTGGTAACTACCAGTTTTCTGGGTTTATGAGTCTGTTTCTACTTTTTTGTTGCTGTTGTTTGTTCCTTCATCTGTTTTGTTTAGATTCCACATGAAGTGAAATCATGTGACATTTTTTCCTCTCTTATTTCACTTAGCGTAATACCCTTTATGTCCATCCATGTTGTCACGAATGGCAAGATTTCATTCTTTCTTATGTCTGAGTATATATTCCATATATATATATATATGCAATGGAATATTACTATTCCATTACTATGTATTACCATATATATATATATATATATATATCCCACATCTTCTTTATCCATTCATCTGTTGGTGGACACTTAGGTTGCTTCCCTGTCTTGGTTGTTGTAAATAATGCTGCAGTAAACATAGGGATGCATATGTTAGTGTTTTCAAAGTAGTGGTTTTGTTTTCTGTGATTAAATACATAGCAGTGGAATTACTGGATCATGTGATAGTTCTGTTTTTAAGTTTTTGAGGAACCTCCACTCTGTTTTCCACAGTGGCTGCATCAGTTTACATTCCTACTAGCAGTGCGCAAGGTTTCCCCTTTCTTCACGTCCTCACCGACACCTGTTATGTCTTGTCTTTTTGATTCTAGCCATTCTGACAGGTATAAGGTGATACCTTATTGTGGTTTTGATTTGCATTTCCCTGATGATGAGTGATGTTGAGCGTCTTTTCATCTGTCTGTTTTCCATTTGTATGTCTTTGGAAAAATGTCTGCTCAGGTCTTCTGCCAATTTTTTTAACTGGGTTATTAGTTTTCGGTGTTGAGTTATGTAGGTTCTTTTTGTATTTTGCATATTAACCCCTTATTGGTTATATCATTTGCAAATATCTGCTCCCTAGGTTGCCTTTTCATGTTCTTGATGGTTGTTCATTCATTCATTCTTTTTTTCTTTCATTCTTTCTTTTTTTTTAATCTTTATTTTTTAAAAGCCAAAGCCAAACTCCTCATTCTACCGTTTGAGGCCTCTTCACAGTCTGGCCTCACCCTGTCCTTCTAGCCTTACCTCCTCTTATTGACTCCCAACAAGCTGGTTGGCTGAGCCTTCTCTGGGACAAGCCTCTGTCTCCTGGACAGCTTTACCTAATTCTGCCCCTTCCTTCAGGATCAGCTCCAGACCACCTCCTCAATAAACCTGCCACGGACTCTTTCATTCTATGGAAATTAGTTCTTCCATTGAATTCCCTCAGCTCCACTCATTTGGCATGCTTCATATACTGCCTTTTTGTGTGTGTATAAGAATGTGTCTTGTCAAGGCTCTGAGTTCCTGGTCAGCAGGGTCCTGTCTGGCTTTGGCTGTCTTTCAATTCCCCCATAGCAATTGTCTTTATGTTATACACTTGTTAGGTGCATAAAGTCATTCACTTGCTCTCAAGATCTTTTTGGAAAAGGGAAAGAGCCATTAATCAATCATTACAAATGTAAGCTCCCAGCTATCATAAGTGTGACATAGAGAGGGGCCCATGGCAGTGATACCTTATACCAGAAGGTGGGATCAGTCAGGAGGTGAAGGGGAGGAGGCTGCTTCAAGGAAGTGGCGCTTAAGCAGAGACCTGAGTTATTGGTAGAAGTTAGCCAAGCTTAGCCGGGCTAAGAAATTGGGAGGAGAGTTCCAGGAAGAGGGAGCAGCCTATTCAGAACCCCTGTGGTGGGGCAGGTCTTGGCAAGCAGGTGGGATGGAAAAGGCCAGCAGGACCAGAAGGGAGGAAGAAGGGAGCCAGGTACAAGGGTGGCTGGAATGTAGAAAGTGACAGTGAGGTCCTGCCAAGAGCTTTTGTTTTGTGTCTGAAGAGCAACAGGAAGCTATTGGAAGGGGGTCTGCTGTGACTGCAGGAAGAGTTTGGAAGGGGCCCAGGCAGTGATGTGCTGGGAAATTGGCTCTCCAGAATAACGTCCTGAGTCGTAGTGTTTACCAGTTTCCACGGGTTAACTACTCCCACCATGGCTTGTTTCAAGCCACTGACAGTTTAATTAGCGGGTCTTACTGAATTCCTGAATATTTAACAATCCGCTCTCGGACGAGCTGGTACCAGGATGCCACTGGCACTGCCCTGTCACGTGGGGAGAGCAGTCATGAGGCGTTTGGAGATTGGACAGGTGAGAGATTGGACTGGGCTGGTGGTGGTTGGACATGGAGAGAAGTGGGCAGATCTAAGAGCTATTTTAGGACTTAGTCGGGGAATAGAAGGTGAGGGCGGAGGGAACAGGAGGAGTCAACTTTCACAAATACTTTGTGAAACCTTGCTGATGAGCCTGGCTCAGTCCGGGAAGCTCTCCATCCCCCTCCCGGGTTGTTCCTTGCATGGGGAAGTCCTTAGGTCTGCTGTGGGTGCTTCGGAGGTTCTTTAGTTGATGTCCAAGCTCAGAAGAGGAGTAGGATATTCTTTGGTGGATGCCCCAGTGTTCAGAGTCTCTTGAAGAAAGCAGGTGGGGTAGGGTGGTTTTGGCAACTTAACTCCAGTCAGTATGATGATTAGACTTTGCAACCATGTGCATTTCCTAATATTCCATATACTTTATCCTGTCTACAAAAGAGAGACTTTTTAGTTCATTACAAGAGTAATTGCATAAAAGAATCTAAGCATTGGTATCCTCAGTCACATGTGTGACACCTCGTAATCAGACCCATTGTTTATCGAGAACCTACTGTGTGCCGTCATTGGGCTAGGTATTTTGCGTGTTTTATCTCTGGTCTGCACAATAACCCTAAAGGAAGAACTGTTTTTTTGTTTTCTTAAGTTTATTTATTTAAGTAATCTCTACACTCAAAATGGGGCTCGAACTCACGATCCCAAGATCGAGAGTCACACAGTCCTCCAACTGAGTCCAGCCAGGCACCCCAAGAACTATTGTCTTTATTTCTGTTTATTGCTGAGGAAAGTGAAGCACGGAGAGGTTAACAAGCCATTTGCCTAAAGAGTCTGAGCTGGAATCTGAACCTACATTGATTCAAATCCCAACTTCCTGCTTTCTCCACCGTGGCTTGTGGCTTTTCCATGGTGGGTAATCCGAGGTTCCGGACACCCCTAGAACATTCTCATTTCTCTTCGATCAGTCTAAACCATTTTGAAGCACTAAGGGAAAAACTCTCCTTTGGAGGACAACATGCATAAATCCTTCTAAAACAAATACTTCTTAGTGAGGAAGGGCAGTGTACCAAATGCCCCTACCCCTGTTTCCCTGAGTTTTTGGACTCTGTTAGCAAGCATGGGCCTTGGCAGTCCTTGCCGTGTCTGTACTCCCTTAAATCCTCAGCTCGAGGGTCAGCACAAGCCATTTATCAGTACAGACTAGACAGGCTGTTTTTTTCAATAAGACCTTTGTTAAATACAGAGAAAGAAGAAAAAGAGATGACCTGAGTGACCTCAGCCTGCAGCACCTTTTGGGAATAAGGGGGGAAAACCACTTGACTCCCATTCACCCATACCTGGGTTCCAGTCCTGGTTCTGTTTCTTGCCAGCTTCATAGCTTTGGGCCCAAACTTCCCCTATGGATTTTTGAGGATGCTAAGATACTGATCTCTTTGGCTCTCAGCATGTCTGGGCATGAAATAGGGTAGCTGCTTTCTGAAAGGATCTGGAAATGTCCCAGGGTGCCTTGCAAATATATTCTGTGTGCACTTTGCTGTGAAAGAGGCTGGGAATTGCTGCCTGGTTTCCCAAGGATGCCTGTGAGGATGACATGAGGTAATGTATGTACTGGCTATTATAAAGCTATCAAAGGTAAGGTGTTATTAATTATCTCTTCTACGAAGCGGTACCAACGTTGACTTGTTTCCTCGCTGGACAAGATTAAGCTCACTTCAGCTTATGTGTGTGTTTTGGAAGTCTTAAAGACTTAAGCCAATTCACTAAGGATTTATTGGGCACTGACCCAAGCTCCATCAAGGGAAGAAAAGAAATGACCTTGTCCTCAGTGTGCTTATGCTCTAATTGAGGAGGTAAAAGGAATACTTAGTGGTATATTAAATAGGTCTAAATATGGGCACCAAATTGTGTAGAAATATGAATGGCTGGTGTTTACGGAGTGTGTCCTGTGCCGGCTGTGCTAGATGCTTATCCATATTATCTCTTGAGTGCTTGGGGCAGAGGGAAGGCTTCTTGAGAAAGTGGAACTGGAGCAGAATCTTGGAAGGAGCCAGACTGTAGAGGGTCTGAAGAGAAGACAGATCAAATGGGTAGAGTAACGTGCACAAGGCCAGAGAAGGGAAACGATGCTACCGTAACGTGCTCAAGGCTCACTCCATATCAGACTCTCCGTCTCGTTTTGACTGAGGGTTAGAGTCATCTCCCCTTATGGGTAAAGACCCAGAAGCTAAAGTAATACGCCAGGTGAAGGAGGAAGAAGTTAACACCCTGACTTATTTCACCCCACAAGCCCCTATGGGTGAGTTTGGAAGCCACTGTGTCTGTTGGGTGTTTACACCAAAGGTTGAACTCAGCCTTCTTAGCATAGACTGGTCAGCGCAGTTGAGTCACGGGTGAAGCCAGGGGTCTGCCCTGTACCTTTTGACTCTCAGGCCTGAGTTCTGTCCCTAGGATCTCTCTAGGCCTAGCTTTGCACTTCCTCTCTGAAGTGTTCATCTTGGAGGGCAGGGCCTGAGAAGGAATGAGCTGGTTATTACTAATTGCCCCCTTTTACCACAATGGCCTGTTGGATGGTTGCCATGGTAACAAGAGGCAGGTTTCTGAGCTAAGGGTTTGAATGGACCTCTTCACTTCCAGCGAGTTTCCCCTCCTCATGTGAAGAAGGCTAACTTTGGGAAGCCGGGCCAGCTCCTGAGTAGACTCCCCACATACACTTTATACCACACCCCATTTCTACACAAGTTTTACGTTTTCATGTACAAAACGAATTGCAGACTTGAGGGACCTTCATGGTAAACTGCATTCGGTATGGGTAACGCTGTTGGTGCCTATCTCCGTTTTCTCAAAATGAAAACCGATTTTAAATTTTGTCCCACATGAGGAGTCCACTTACCAGAAGTTGGAGCCTGAGATGGTTTGGGCTAAGGCTAGGTTTCCCCAGAACTGAACTAAGACTCTAGGAAGTTCCAGCCCAAATAAAGAAAGTCCTCTGCTGCTCTTGGAGTTTCATTGCTAGTGAAGAAGAACAAGCTCCCCAGGGTTTCAAAACTGGTATTTTTGGTCGGTTTCTGAACTGTGTAATTGAATTTTGCTTTCTAGAGCAGGTATGGTTTTAGCAACAGAAAATCATTCTGTTTGGGTTTCTGTTTCAAATGAAGTATTACTCATGGAAAACTGGAATGTTTTAGAATGCAGCCTCCAGGGCTGCTGTATAAGAAGAGTTTAAGTGTGTCCGTATCTGTATGAGACATTCCCAAGCCTAGGGAGTTAGGATTTCCCCTGCAACCGTAGGACTAAGCTGAGCTGTCCAGAAATAGAAAGTGAGTTTTGGTGTCTGTGCCCAGTTAGTCCACAACGGGTTTAGTATTCATATTGCGAAGTTCACTTTTTAGTTTGAATTAGGATACTGATGCGAATATCAAATCTTCAGTCTTTAATATCAGTCTTCAGTATCAAAATCTGTTTCTGGACTCTGGGTTGGGCTGGGTAACAGCTGTGTGTTAGATCCAATGTTTGTGTCGAACAGAAGATCTCAATTATCTACAATTACCCAATGTATAGATTACCTAAAATATTTTCTTTTTTTTTTTTTAAGATTTTATTTATTTATTTGACAGGATAGAGACAGCCAGCGAGAGAGGGAACACAAGCAGGGGGAGTGGGAGAGGAAGAAGCAGGCTCATAGCGGAAGAGCCTGATGTGGGGCTCGATCCCATAACGCCAGGATCATGCCCTGAGCCAAAGGCAGACGCTTAACCGCTGTGCCACCCAGGCGCCCCAATATTTTCTAAATCACTTAATAAATCTGCCTTTGGGGTTATATATTTGTCATTTTTATGAAGGAAGCATACTGTCTGTGGTAGGCAGAATAACGGCCCCTCCCCAAGATGTCTGCATCCTAACCCCTGAACCTGTGAATATTTTAGGTCACCATGGCAAAGGGCAATGAAGGTTGCTAATCAGCTGACCTTAGATGGGAGGATTATCCTGGACCATCTGGGTCAGCCCAATGTGATCACGAGGGGCTTAAAAGTGGAAGAGGGAGGGGTGCCTGGGTGGCTCAGTCAGTTGGGCGTCTGCCTTAATCTCAGGTCATGATCCCAGGGTTCTGGGATTGAACCCTGCATCAGGCTCCCTGCTCAGCAGTGAGCCTGCTTCTCCCTCTCTTCCCCCGCTCATGCTCTCTCTAGCTATCTCTATTGCTATCTCTGTCTCTCTCTCTCAAATAAACAAAGCGTTTTTAAAAAAAAAAGTGGAAGAGGGAGGCAGGAGAGTCAGTGTCAAAGTGATGCAATGTGACAAGAGTCAGCTGGTCCTTGCTGGCTTTGAGGATAGAGGGAGGGAGCCTGAGCCAACGAATGCGGGCAGCTTCTAGAATCCGGAAAGGTCAAGGAAATTTATTCTCCCCTAAAGCTTCCAGAAAAGAACATGGCTGCTGACATCTTCATTTTAGCCCCGTGAGACCTGTACCAGACTTCTGACCCCCAGAACTGTAAGGAAATAAATTTGTGTTGTTTTAAGCCACTAAGTTTGTGGCAATTTGTTAATAGCAGCAGTAGAAAAAAAAATTAAAATAGGTGCAGATCTTCAACTATCTTGATTTAAGCTCAGAGTCATTCTGAGGTAACAAACCCTGAGTTGCAGTATCTTGTACTAAACTGTTACTTGTCAGACTGTCCATCAAAACATTACCTGTTGAATGGACTCCTTCGGCACTGTTACCTCGTTTTACACTTGGCCCATCGTTGTAGGACTGTGCATTCCAGTCTCAGTTTCCCTGGAGATCCCACCTGAGCAGAAAGAAGCATCTCTAATGGCATGTTGTCAGAGCCATTGATGAAGTTACCATAGGACTGGGCTAAAATGTTTGAGTCTGAACACTCAGGGGAAGTGAAACTTGAAAGCAAATTTAAATCAGTTCAAGAACAGACCGGAATCGGGAAGTGCGTGACGTAGAAGGGTGTGACATTTTGTGAGATCTAACAGTCTGTATATTGATTGAAGAAACGGTATTTCACACGTTCCCTAACATGAAAAGTGATGAGATGGATTCCTACCCGAGTTCACTTGTACAGCTGCGCTGATTGGTTCAATAGCAACGGGATTTATGATTTTTGAAAGTGGTCAGCTCTTCTCCAGAGAGTGCCTCGGGATCTGGGCAAAGATTGGGGTTCTAATAGCAGCGTGTGAATGACCCGGCAGGACCTGGTTATCGGTGCCTGCTACCACAGGCTGCAGCAAGGAGAGCGCCTGTCCTTCCGAAAGGAGGCATGTGGCTACGCATGGGGGGGCCTTGGGACCGTCATGCTAAGTGAAAGAAGCCAGATTGCATTTATGTGAAATGTTGAGAACAGGCGCACCTGTAAAGGTAGGTGGTTGCCCTTGCCCAAGGGGCTGGGGGAAGAGTAGCTGCTGGTGGATGTAGGGTCTCCTTGGGGGATGACGAACGTGTTCCAAAACTGATGTGTGGTTTTGGTTGTACTACGCTGACCGTACCCCACACCGTTATACTACACACTTTACATGGATGAATTGTGTGATATGTGAATTATATTTCAGTAGAGCTGTTTAAAAAAAAAAGTCGGCCTGTGAGGGAACTCCATGACACACAGCTTAACCACAGCAATGTGGGGATTTGCTAGAAGCAACTTCTGAGAGCATCGTAGAGGTGTTGTATCTGTTTTCTGGCATTGGAACTGTAAGAGGCAGAAGATGCTTCCACCTTGTTTCTGAACCTTATCTTTCTCGAATGTCAGTTTTAGGAATTGGTCTAATGATCAGTGATTTGGTGGTTTTATCAGACAATTTCTGCTCATGTTTGGAGACTTCCGTTTTTCCTTTTCCTACTGGGTGGGTCTGTGTTCCTGTGGGGATCATGGCCCGTTTGGTAAATGCGTGCCCACGATGCAGTTCTGCTGCAAGACAGCCGCGTGCACACGGGTCAGTCCTGCCACAGTTCTCCAGGTGTCTTTTCAAGATTTTTTTCATTTATTTATTTATTTGGGAGGGAGAGGGAGAGAGATGTGTGAGCAGGGGGAATGGCAGAGGGGGAAGGAGAGGGAGAAGGAGGGAAAGACTCTTGAGCAGACTCCCCGCTGAGCCTGGAGCCCTGAGATCATAAGCTGACTGCAACCCAGAGTCCGCCCCCTCAACTGGTGGAGCCCACCCAAGTGCCCCTCGACGTGTCTCGTTAAAGTCCCATTCAGCACCATATGAATTGCTACACTGACAAGAATGAGGATTCTTTTCACGGTGCATTTCCCTCAAATGACAAAACTAAGAGAACGGTCTGTCAGGGCCTCTAGAATATCCTTCTTCAGTTGGGCAAGTCGTGGAATTTAGGTGCCGTTCTGCCATCTTTTCGTGTTGGAGGATTTGCTGTAACCATCCTGCAGGTGTGGCTCTTCCCTAGTACATAGGGCTGTTGGGGAGGTCGTCGCTGCATGGACACAGAACATACAGGATGCTGGTATAAGTATAAGTCAGCTTGCTCGCTGATGGCAGACCCAGCTTTCAGGCCCCTGCCACTAGAGGCATGGCCAGGGGCACCCACTGTTCCTCAGCCATCCTGGAGGCCCCTGTGGGCCTGAGGAGTTGGCAGCAGTATAGTGGTTACCCCCTGTGGTGGGCAGAGTGCCCGAGGCTAGAGCCACTCTCCCTGCGGCCTCCAGCCTTGGGCCTGTAGCCATGGGCCTCACCCCTTTTAGTCTGTCCCCGGGGCTCCTTGGTGCTGCCTAGGATACGAAGGAAAAGGGCTGAGTTAATCCTCAGGACCCAGGCAGTCAGTTAATTATTCAGTTTTATTGATTGCCTTTGTTTCCATTCACAAAATGTCAGCTGAAGGCATTGTGCCAGTTACTAGAGAAGAGGTTAAAGTGCATGACGATGGATACGCCTGTAATTTAACCAAGAAAAGAGAAGATAACCCTACGACTCTACAAAAATAAGTCTTTGGTAGGTGTGTGTAATGAAGGAGTGCTCTGGAGAGCAGAGTAAGAGGCCTTTGGTGGGCTCCGGTGGTGCCTGTGCGCCCACAAGAGCCAGAGCGAAGACCCAAGAAGTGCAGGACTGGCCAGGTGTCTAATCCAGCTGCAGTGTCGGATGCCCAGGGGGGCTTCTCGTGAGAGGGGTTGCAAAGGCAGGGTAGAGCCAAGCTGCAGAGGATTTTAAACGCGAGGAGTACTTGCAGGACACGGGTCCGCTCCCAGCAGTGTTACTGAACACCTGCTAAGGGCTGGACACTGCTAGGTGCTAAGCTTCAGGATAGCCCTGAAAGGTGGGTGTAGGCATTCTTATTTTACTTTTTTTTTTTTAAGATTTTATTTATTTATGTGACAGAGAGACAGCCAGCGAGAGAGGGAACACAGCAGGCGAGTGAGAGAGGAAGAAGCAGGCTCCCAGCGGAGGAGCCCGATGTGGGACTCGATCCCGGAACACCGGGACCACGCCCTGAGCCGAAGGCAGACGCTTTAACGACTGCGCTACCCAGGCGCCCGCATTCTTATTTTATAGATGAAGAAACTGAGGCAGACCAAGTGCTCTGCCCCAGGTCACAGAGCTAGTAAATGCTAAATTGAGTCATCCTCTGTGTTCCAGCTACTATGCTAGGCTTGTCTTCTCTCTGGAGAGATGGAACTCTTGCATAAAATATGAAGGCAGCGTGGCATTCACTGTAGATTGAGTCATAAGCAACTGCCATTTGCATGGGTCAAAATGGTCAATACCAGCAACGTCCTGTGGTTCTATCCAGCAGTTGCGGCTCAGAGAAGTGAGAAATCTCTTCCGCAGGAATAGTGAGCAGAGGTTTCATGGAGGAGGTGGGAACTGAACAAGGCCTTGGTGTAGACTCTGGATGGCTGGAAGTGAGAAAGTCAGGGAAGAGGTGGCGGTGTGGAGGCCAGCCTGACAGGCTGGCAGGTGACTTGGGGACGTCTGTCAGCAGATATGTAGATGGGCCTTGGGATCCCAGAGGTCCTGTGATCCATGCTTTGGGCCCTAAGGAGACCATTTTGTATTTGACGCATGGCTTTCTCGGTGGCTTTGGTTGTGAGTTCTGCTCATCTTGTCTCTGTGTGTGCTCTCTCTGCAGGAGACAGGGGAGCAGATTGCTATCAAGCAGTGCCGGCAGGAGCTCAGCCCCCGGAACCGAGAGCGCTGGTGCCTGGAGATCCAGATCATGAGAAGGTGAGGGCCCAGCGCACTAAGCCAAGACAGGGCTGCCATTGCAGGGGGACGAGGAGCCGGTGGGAGCTGTGGGGCCTTGGGGCATTGCAGTGACATCGGGGGGATCCCTCTGAGCTTCGGGATCTGGGGCGACGGCCCCACCTGCTGCATCTGGAAGAGAGTCCTAAATCCCAGTCACTCAAGCAGGATAACAGATGACTTCTAGAGGAGTGGCCCTTAGTGTCCAACTCTGGGCCTTATCAAGGGCTCTTGGTCAGTTTTATTTCTTACATTAAATAATTTAAAATAGCCACCACACTGGCTTTTTCTTTGTCAGCAGAGATGCTTTTTTTCCCCCTCCCATATTTCCAATTCCAAGTGGTAGGTGACACTCCATGGCTGTGAACCAGTGGCAGATACTTATTCCTCCAGTGTGGAGACAGGGACTGACAGTCCCTGGATGGATGCTGTCCTCCCAGGTAGTGAGGGGTTTAGGTAAGCATTTAGGTAAACTAGCAACCTAGTCGCTTTGCAAGACCTCAAACAGGTGCTCCCTCCATGAACCTCTTAAAAGGGAGGCATCGCTTCGTTTGCACACACACACACACACACACACACACACAGCCCATCCCAGCTTGAATGGCCTGAGATTGGAAGTCCTGTACTTGCTGTACTTTTAGAAGCAGTTTCGAAGTACAGTGAGGACTTGATATGGGGCACTGTAAAGAAAATTAAGTTGCACGTGAGGCACTCACGTCCTTGAGCTCATGGTGCTGAAAGTAGAGCTGGCTGGATGCTAACTGACGCGGCACCGAGGTAAGTAGCCCATGCCTGACCTCTGTCCTCCTGCTTATTCCGGAGGGCCCTCGGTTAGTCCGGGCCTTTGTTGTAAAGCTTTGCTGAGACATGGACAGAGCAGGGAATGGGCTTGAGCCAGAGCCGGGGTTTTTCCCTCATTGCTGTCTCCTTCCTAGGCTGAATCACCCCAATGTGGTGGCTGCCCGGGACGTCCCCGAGGGGATGCAGAACTTGGCTCCCAATGACTTGCCCCTGTTGGCCATGGAGTACTGCCAGGGAGGAGATCTCCGAAAGGTGAGGCTTAAGGGTGGCGGACGCAGCCTGTCTGGGCAGAGAGCAGTGGGGATGCCTCTCGCCCCTTTCCTCATCAGGAAGCTCAGGCAGCCGTGGTGACTTCAGTGGGCTTGCTCTTCCTTCTCAGATCCCCCTCTTCCATTCTCAGGGTGGGGCGACGTGCGCGATATGAATCAAGAGACTGAATCAGAAGCTCTTACGGGAAAGTCAGGGAAGGGCTCGCTGTATGTATGTCCTGCGCGGTGATTACTAAAATGACAAGAAAAAGTCACCAGGTTTTAAGGACGGGGAAAGACTGGACCAGTTCCAAAACAAACTTTTCTTCCCTGGGCATGTTAGGGCCACCGCTGTCCTCCAGCGTCCACGTCACCGCTTCCCTTATTAGGAGGGGTTTTGTCCCCCAGATGTGGCAGCGCTGCAGACAGGGTCACAGAGCGGAGCAGGAAGGGAGCTGGCTTAGTAATCAAAGGACTGGGCTGATGTTCCAGAGCCACCTCTGACTCACCATCTGGGCGTTCGTCCCTCTAGTGCAGTCACTTCTCCTTGCCAGAGCGTATACTTCAGGGACGGTCGTGTCTGGCCCCCTCCCCAGTGTTGTCCGAAACAGTGTCATACAACCTGCTTTTATACTTGGCCTTGTTTGATTATCAACATCCCTGTGATGCTGGTACAACATGATTCCCACGTGAAGGATGTAGCTCGTGGCCCAGGATGGTGAGGTGGATGACCAGGCCTCACGCAGCTGCAGTGGCAGAGCTGGGGTCACAGCCCATGGGAAGCCAACTGCGGGCCACCTCTCCACCTAGGACACTGAAGAGTGCCACGTAGTAGGAGGCAAAATAAAAGTTGTCTCTGGACAACTAAGTTGTTTCTGTATTGAAAAAGAGGTGGTTCTGTTAGCGCACATCTCCCTGAACTCTTCACTCTAGAAGAAGGGCCACAATATTATGGGGGGAGGGAGGCAAGATACCCAGGCATTTTTTCTGTCTTGACATGGCAGTTTCCTGGACCCAGCATCATGTGCTGTTTCCATTACTTTTCTGGCCCCTTCCGCCTTCTTTTTGTAAAGGAAACTTTCCACAAGGGTTGATCTGCTTGAGAGGCTTTCTCCTGCCATGGGAGATAGGCAGGTCATGGGAGTGCCATGGCAGGATGTGGACAGTCATTGGCATGACCTACACGCCAGGGACTGATAACGGATGAGAAATGGGGAACTTGATAATGCTTCAGTTTTCCTCTTTATTTTCCTAACCTTTGACAATCATCCGATTACTAAATGCAGTTGTTTAAAATGGGAGATAGAGTAATGTTGCTGCTAGAGTGGGTGGTTCTTAGAGGGCAGCGTGGGAGTTGGTGGGATATGACCAGATTATGGAGGGCTCGGAAGCCCAGCAGAGAACTTGAGACTTGATCTTGCAGTTTGCGTCCAGTCAGCCAGGGAGGAAGATGACGCAAACTGCAACACGATTGACCTGGCATGGGGCGCAAGATGATCTGGGGGAGGCAGGAAGCCCTGCGCTCTAAGGGGCCTTTGTCCGTAGGGCCCCCCATTGGGGGAGGGCAGTGCAGGGAGGGTGCCGCTGCCCAGAGCGCCTGGAACCTCTGTTCTCTCTGTTCTCCAAATGAGGTAGCCTGTCTTTCCCTCCTCTCAGGAGTTCAAAGCCTGCTCCCCTGGGCACTGAGAGACAAGCTTGGCCAGCACATGAGCAAATGTAGAAGCCAAAACTGATTGAAAGAGTGAAGTCTGTATGCCCAGCTCAGGAAACAGGCTCTTCGATGTTCTTGGATATAAATATTAGTTAATGACTATAACCCTCCACTGGGAAGTTATTTTCTCCATTGTTTTCATTTGAGGCCATCTGTGCCAGTAGCCTATTGAGCCAGGACCAGGAGGGCAGAGAGGGCAAGTGTTTGAGCTCAGGCCTCAAATAGACATGGCTTCATATTCCAGGGCTGCCCTGGAGTGGCTGTGTGAGCAGACCTCATGGAACCCCTCCATTCTCAGGCTCGTCACCTGTGAGGTGCAAATCCTGACAGGACTTGCCTTGGTGGCAGTGGGAGGATGGATAAAATGAGACAACGTAGGTAGAGCTTTACTGAGCTCATCTGTGCCAAGATTTGCTGGGTTCCAGGCACGTAGTAAGTGCTCATTAAATATTCCCCACGCCATCATCCCACTGGCCGTGTTGGGGAGGTGGTCAGAGCGCGGTGTTCAGTGAGTGCCTTCCACCCTGCCCTCTGCGGGCCTCTCAAGAGCAGTGGTCCCGTTGTGGCACAGCGTGGCCTCTGGCCTGCCTCCCTCAGAACTGCTGCTCAGGTGAGCCTGAAAATCCCTCCTCTTAGAATGAACTCAGACACCTCCCCTGTGAGTACCTGAGCCCTTCTGGCAGTTCTCCCTACTGCTTCCTCCTTCTCCCCCTTGGGCCAATTCCTGCCAGTCCTGCCCAGGCTGCCTGTTAGCCCAGGTCCCCAAAGCCCGGGGGGCTGGGGTGAGGCCTCAGATGACTTCAGCTGGGAGAACGCACTGCGGGCTTGGTGGTGGTCAGGGACCACTCGCTCTGATGCTTCTTTTCAACTTCTTGACAGTACCTGAACCAGTTTGAGAACTGCTGTGGCCTGCGGGAAGGAGCCGTCCTCACCCTGCTGAGTGACATTGGTAAACCCCAACCCTGGGAGTCAGGCTGTGCCATCCAGGGAGTGTGTGGTGCCCCTGTGAGTCCTGGCGGAGCACAGAGGGGAGCTATTTTGGTCCTCTGTTCCCTCCAGAGGGTGGGGTTGAGGGGTCACAGACAGAGTGGGGAGGTCAACAGGGGACTAGTTAGGCAGGTGCTGAACTCAAATAGATTTCCCTTCCTTCCGGACTAAGTCATGAAGTGAATTATGGTGTATATAGAATAACAGATTTCCTTCCCATTAAAAAGCTCCACTCCCTACTTTCCTGGAATGGCCAGCAATGGAATAGGTTGTCATTTGAATGAATTTCATCCCCTGGCAACTAATTTTTCCACTTCCACATTGGCAGTTCTTTTGCCAATTATAGGCATAGGAAAAACTGCTCCCGTTTAATCCTTTGGTGCTGTCAGTGTCCTCAGACGAGGGTGTCTGCCACTCTCTCTGAGAAGATCAGGGAAAAAAGTGACCTTGGATCACAGAGCTCAGATGCAATCTTCTGGACCCTGGTGCCTGCTCCAGGAGGGAGCATGAAGGGGGATCTCCGCAGGTCAGCACATGGCTCCAGCCTAGAGACAGACATCCAGAAGTGAGAGAAGGCCTGACCTAAGCCCCCCTCCTTTATTTAAATCTCCAAGGTTGTTGGTACAAGTTGCTAGTTTAAGATTTAAAGTCATCCAGAGCTTACCACTGAGTGTTTGCCCCCAGATGTGGGCACTGATAGAGTTTTCATCCCTCTCCATTGTAAGCTCTTTGAAGCTACGTGCTTTCTTCTTTTCATTTGCTCAAACTTTTTTTTTTTTTTTTTAGAAAAATGTCAAGTGTATAGAAAAGTTGGAAGAGTAGTGTAGTGAAACCCACATACACTGTTCAACTGGATTCACCAGTCGTTACCATTTTGCTGCATTTGTAAACCTGTGTTTTCTAACTCTTGTCCTGGAAGGGTAGGTGGGCCTCCAGTCTCTAAAACACTTTGCCTCTTTAATGTGGGTCCACCTCTCCCTTACCCTGAGCCACTTTTCACAGAGGGTAGGCAAGAAGGAAATGAAGGCAGGGAGAGTCCAGCAATGACATCAAGCTAGGATCCAAACAATCTGGCATAGAAAATTCCGTCTCCCTCTCTTTCCCATGTCTTTGTCCTTTGGATGGAGCTCTCTGTGAGGACAAGTTGACACTGCACTAATTTTATCTGACTTGAATGGGCGTCCACCCCCTAGCCAGGCTGATTCCTTCATGAGTTGGCCTGTGTGGGTCTACTGGAAAGGCCCTCTCTGTCTGCCTAGAGGGTTTAGTCCATAGGTTAAGAATCCCACCTGTTTCCCTTACACTTTGCCACATGGCTCACCAAGCCAGATTTTCCTTAGATGATATTTGTCTTGTTACCCCAGTGGCCAGATTACTCATTTATTCTCTATTGAGCTGGGTTAAAGGCAGGTTAGTAGGTTGGAGAATATTCTTTTGTTCTTCATAGGAAACTTATTTTATTTCTCTCTGGTTAGAGCTTTAAGTCATTTTTTAAATGTTATTCTCTCAGATATTTTTCTTTCACTGATGAGATTATTTGTGCATTCAGCAAATAGTTAAAGTCTTTATTGGCTGGAGTACACAGAACTTTCTACTTCCTCTTCTAACTTTTACTTCCTCAAGTGATTCTCTAGTGATATTAATAGAGCCTCTGCTGGTTGCGTCTTCTTTGGTCTGGGCACATTTTGTATCCAGTTACCATGACTGGTGTGACAACTTTCATATTATGTATTGAAGTTGTAGGTGTGTGTTTAAGTTGTACGTAAGTCAGAGTAATGAATGCTGGTAAACTCCCAAGTGCGTATGTAGTTCAGCTGTCCGATAGGTGGATGAACATTCAAATTCTTTAGGTCACTGCTTCCCTGTCTTTCCTCTTCGTGACCCTAAATTGGAAATAATGAGGCTTTGAAGTACTCCTACACTAGAATGAAATTCTTGAAGGCAGAGACTTGAGTCATTGCTGTATTTCCAGCATCTGCAATAGTGGTATCTTATGTAGTAGCTTCTCTGTAAATATCTGTCCAGCGAATGACATGAATCCCAAAGGAAATTAAAATAAGTAAGGACCTATTTAAAAAAAATGGCCACAATATAATTAACAGTCCCAGGTCACATACCCACTCCTCCATTTATTGGCATTGTGACTTTAGACATGTCACCTAGTTTTTAAGAACATCTGTTTTGTTAGCTGTGGAATGAGACTGTCACGCACCTCATTGGAATCGTTACGAGGATCAAATGAGGTGATGTACGAAAAGCCGCCAGCACAGTGTTTCTGCTCCTAGCGTAATGTGTGGTCAGCACATGTTTGTTCCATTCTCGTTTCCTTCCCCCTCTGGATTTGGATTAATAGCATACCTTTTGAAAAACCTCAGTCACCCCGATCGGGGATCTGGTAAGCCAGGCTGCTGGCTGCCTTGTCGAAGCTTCCCTTCCTGGAAACAGTTACCTTTCCGACCTGTTCCTGTGTCAGTCACTTTTTGGAGGCAGTCACATCCCCCGGTATTGTGGTCGTGGTGGGGGTTGTTGATAAGCTTCTATTTTACTCTCATTCCCGTTTCTGATTTGTGTACAAGATTTATCAAATTTATTTCTTTTGCAAGGATCTCACCGCTGAGCCAGAGTTCAAAAGCTTTTCTTGGAGCTCATCTAACATAACTCTTTTGTATTCTGAAACATTTCCTGAGCATATTTTGTTCCAGTTTGTTCTGAGTGCTGGCCTCATGTTTCCTTTGTTGGCGTTGCCACTGCTGTTGTCTGCTGGGTGGACTTCAGATAAGCGACAGAGCCACACCCTTGACCTCTGGGTCCAGAATTCATTGCCTTCTCTTCTGGATTAAACCTGTTTTAGCATAACCTCTTCTGTGCCACTAATCTTGCAGAGTTGCCCACTCAGAGCACCATCAAGGTAATAGAGAGGATTTTTCCAGAAGATACTACGAGTACATATGAGAAAAATAGCAGTTGCCTGGTGAGCATGTGTCGGGACAGACCTATTAGACAAATTCTTTTTTTTTTTTTTTTAATTTAAGATTTTATTTATTTGAGAGTGAGAGAGAGTGAGCACGAGTGGGGGATGGGGGGAAGGGCAGAGGGAGAGGGGGATGCCCAGGTACCCCTAGACAAATCTCTTTTTTTTTTTTTTTTAAAGATTTTATTTATTTATTTGACAGAGATAGTGACAGCCAGCGAGAGAGGGAACACAAGCAGGGGGAGTGGGAGAGGAAGAAGCAGGCTCATATCGGAGGAGCCTGATGTGGGGCTCGATCCCGTAACGCCGGGATCACACCCTGAGCCGAAGGCAGATGCTTAACCGCTGTGCCACCCAGGCGCCCCATGTGCCACCCAGGCGCCCCCCTAGACAAATCTCTTATGCTGGTAAGAGATCCAGAGACAGGTGCAGAGGCAGCCGGAAATGATCTGGATTTCCACATAACCTAAAATAGCTCAAGGAAGTTACATTTAAGTGGACTCTATTTAAACAGTCTTGCTCATTATCCTTTGGAAAATATTGGAGTGTATTTCCTTCTGCCAGCAGAGGCGCAAACTCCTGAGCACTCAAGGTTGAGGGACAGACGGACACACTCTGGAGGCCCATGTCTCCACTGTCAGATGGGGACCTGCCTGTGCCCTGGCCAGGTGGGTGGTCCAGTTGTGTGATCTCATGGCCCTATCAGGTCTTAAGACCGAGTCGATCCTCCTTGATTGTCCTGATGGCCAGTTCACTGTGGGGACTGACCATCTTGTCCTCTGAACGTTCAGGAACCCCGCTCCCCATCTCATCTGTGCTCCATTCCGAGTCCCCATCTCTGTCTGTGTTGGAGCTGCCCCTCACAGGCAGCAGTACATCAACGTTAAAAAGCAGAGAGGGGGGGCGCCTGGGTGGCTCAGTCGGTTAAGGGTCTGCATTCTGCTCAGGTCATGATCCCAGGATGATGGGATCGAGTCCCACATCGGGCTCCTTGCTCAGCGGGGAGCCTGCGTCTCCTTCTGTCTGCCTCTCTCTCTCTCACACACAAATAAATAAATAAAATCTTAAAAGAAAAAAAAGCAGAGAGGGTTTCAAAGAGAATACAGGGCTTTCTGGAAGAGAACTTCATTCTATGAATCAGAAAATTGACCTATTTACTGTTTCTCTCTAATTGTGGATTTATAACACAAGAGGATTACCTGATCTCAGAAATTCAAATCATTGATATATAAAGTATGTTGGAAATCATAAATGAGTATTATAATGATAAAAGAGAACACAACTGTCCTTTGTCCTGGCTTCTCCATGTTCCCAGCTCTGTCACTTTGGGCAAGGGCCTTTTGGTCTGTTTATCTTTTCATTTCTTCTCTGTGGAAAACTGGTAACTTTCTGGGCCTACATGTCCTCAACTTTAAAATGAAGAGGTTGAGCTCAGTGATCACTAAGGTCCCTTCTAACTAAATACTCCATTTTTATTATTCAGGGAGCTGGTTTTCAGAATGGGCACCCCAGACTGTCTTTGAAGCCCTCTCCACTGTCCCAGCCTTACCGCATGCCCGGTGCCTCTTGCCTCTCCCCTAATGCATCGTCTTCCCCCAGAGTTTTGTCTAGATGCCTTCTGTTCATTCCTGCTCCATCCCCTTTGTCCCTATCTGCACCTGGACTGACTGCCCACTGCTTTCCGGTATTCTATTTGCCAGGCTGTTCTCACATCTTTATCATATCTTCTCTAAAGTCTGGTATTCAACCCTGAGCTCTCTCCTCAACTCCATACCCACGTCTGTATACTTCTCCCAAAGTCATTACCAAATGGAAGTCCTAGATTTCTTCCTTTAGCCACATCTCTTCCCAGCATCCCTTTCTTCTGTCACCATCTTCCCATCAGCAACCCAGACATGAATGTCGTCTCTTAGAACCTGCCCTCTTCCTGCTCCATACCCTCCCGTTTAAATGCTCCAGATCCTTTCAGCCTTCCTTCATGTCCCGTATCCCGCTTTTTCCTCTCTGTTCCCACTGCCTGCACTACTTCCGCGTCAGAGCAAATCGCTGTCACGACCCCTCACCTGGGCTCCTTAGCCCTATCTTACTCACCCATCTTTCATGCTTTTGAAGAGGACACTTATCATAATCCTTCAGGGCCAGAACTCTTCACCTCACATTTCTCTCAATCCACTGTCACCAACTTCGCATCTATATGGCTCCCAAAACCCGCTTTTCAACCCTCCTGCTTCCCTTTGCAGATGGCCGTTCCCTTTAGAATGCTGTTCCTGCACCTCCGCAATGACCCTAAGCCTTTCTGTCTGCCAGGACCCGGCTTCAGACCTGCCCTGACCCATCGCTCGCAGCGCTTCTCCTTCTCGCGGCTGTCCTTCCCCCGCTGCCTCCTGCACTCGTCTGGTGCCTGGTGTCTCTGCTACCGCCGTGGGATCTCTGCCCATGCTTGACAGTGGAGACTGACTTCTGGTGCGGGGGCCGCTGGCCGGACTCTGCACTAAGTGGAGCAAATGCCTTGCTTCGGTGGCACATTTTCCATGATACCTGGGAAGTACAAGACACCTTCTCAGTATTTGTTGAACGAGCGAGAGTGGTTGTGCACGTTTCTCTCAGCACTCAAGGTGACGGCCTTGTTACCTTGCTGATTCGTCATAGGGCCTGTTTTAGCCGAGAAACCCTCAGCTGGATGAGATCTTTCTCCACGTGTTCACACCTGGCCTTCTAATATGTTTTGTTTGGAAAGTCCAATGACAGCAGAGTGACTGGCACATAGTAGTGTTAAATGTGAAAAAACAAAACTCAGCTGAGTCGATTTTAAAGATCTTACTGGCTTTATTCAGTGATTCATGAATTGGGCAGCATCCGATCTAGCAAATAGAAAGGAGCTCTGAAGAGCTGTACTAAATGAAAGACTTTGATAGGCAGAAGGGAGAAGGACAAGGAAGTCACTAGCAAAGAGTGGATTGTTTCAGGGAAGGTCACCTTTCTTTGGAGGATGGCAGCGGTCCCGTCAGGCAGAATAGCACATTAGTGCAGACCAGGTAATTCCAGATTGACTGAGATTACATTTTTGGGAGAGGCTGAATCTACGGCTAGGTTAGGTAGTAAAGCTCAGTTTGGTGACGTGGGCTTAGCACAAGTGACTCCATTTTGAGCCTGCTGTCTCTTTTTTAACAGTTCCTCACTTTTCATCAGACTTTCAGCTTAACTAAGATGTGATCAACATTGAAGGCATCAGTGCCATTCCCAGCTACTGCTCTGAAGTTCTGGTAGTTTTTGCCGAATCTCTGTCACAACTTAAGGTTCTCATTTTTTCAGTCAGTAACTTTCTTCATTCCTTTTTCAATATTCTAGTCTTAGGGAGATCATTTGGTGGTTAGTGGCTATGAACATGCATTTAAAACGCTTTGAGGAAATACGGTACACCAGGGAGATTACTATGATTATTATACACAGGGTAATTCCTGATGTCTAGAGTGCACTTCAAAGCCATGGTCCCCAAGACCCAAACCAATCAAAATCAAATAAAGAAAGACCATGATGAGTCCCTTTGTTAAGCCAGGTGGCTTAGTTCAGCGATTTTATGTAGCTGGGTTTCCACTTCCCCAGAAGTGTTAATCCAGGGGCAGCAAGCAGTGTTGGCCATAGCACAGACGCCTTGCTCAGCTGCCGGATAATCAAGGACTATCCTTTTATCAAGCACAACCTTGGTCAGAGTCTAAGGACTTCTGTTGGGTAACAGTTGCTTTAAGAGTTAAGGAGAGCTTCTTTTTTTTTAAGTTTTTTTTTTTTAAGGTTTTATTTATTTGTCAGAAAGAGAGAGAGAGAGAGAGAGCAGCAGGCGGAGGGAGAAGCAGGCACTCAGTTGAGCAAGGAGCCCGATGTGGGACTTGATCCCAGGCCTCCAGGATCATGACCTGAGCCGAAGGCAGACACTTAACCGACTGAGCCACCCAGGCGTCCCTACGGAGAGCTTCTTGATCATTTGTAGTCCTAACTGGGAAAGCAAGGACCTGCTGAAGAGAGCTCATTTTGAACACCTCCTGCAAATTCCTACTTGAGTCTGTGGCACAGGACTGGCATGGAGGCCGGTAACATTTAGGGGTCTGCGGACCACACAGACAGTTTTTGTTCTCGTTACCCTTGCCTTGTGTCCCTTTCTTTGTGTAGAGTCTGGATGCACGGTTCCCTGGGTTTGGGATTGTTAACCAGAGACCAGGAAACGGACCCCAGGGCTGGGGGGTCTGACGCAATAGAAAGGGGGTAGTTTGTTCCAGAGAAACTGACACATTGGAAATAGAAAGTTTGTGAGAGGCAGAACTACACAGTCACCAGCATTGTGGCATACCCAACAGTTGTTTGGAGGCTGGATTACCCCCCTTAGCAGTGGCCTGCAAGATACAGATTGGCGGTGTTGTCTTCCCAGGCCAGTGCCAGAGTAAAGGACAGAAAAGGAGGAAGAAAGGGTTTCATGTTTCAAGTATGAAGTCTTGATCTGATGGCCAATATCTATAGAAATGCAAACAATTTTTCTCTGCAGTTATCCCCGTTTTTTAGTTAAAGATAATTCCAGTAAAACCGATTTGTTTGCATTAAACTTGGGCTGATTACTTACATAAATGCAGCAAGAATATTGATTAACCATGTAAGTTCCTTTGAAGACTGCTTTGTGGAGCTTTTCATAAAGAATCAAATTGAACTCTTAAAAGCCTGTGAAGCCAGGAAGCCACTCCAAGGACTTACCATCAGATATTACCTGCAGTACCAATAATTTGGGTGAATTTCTGTCTTCTCAGGGTTCCCCTAAGTATCCTGAGGTTTCTGGGCCTGCCAGGAAGTGACCTTTCTTACTCATCTGGTAAGGCTGCTAGGAACCCTCTATAAGCAAGGTACCAAGTGATTTTTCCAAGCAGTTCCTTTAACTGTCTGGTCATATCTGAGTCTATACACATCTCTCTTAAATATGACATTTCAGTCAAGACCTCTGTAATGTAGCCCGTGTTTCTAATTGTGTCCTGTTACAAGAAGAACAGAGTCTTAATGAACTTACGTAAATACCTAACTATATTACCAGGAAAAGAATACTCAAGAGTGTCTGGATTCTGGAGGGATCAGGTAGGGAGAAAAAGGAAATGTTTCATTCACACCTTTGTCACAAAGGTATGCTTTATCAAATTGCTTTAAGTCATAGATAGTTTAAAAAGTTTCCTTTAATCTGGAAAGGAAAAACAAAACACTGAGGAACCAGCAGTGTTTCACTCGAAAAGTCATAATCCTCCTTCTCCGGTCATTCAGTCATTTAATTAATATCTGTTCTGCTTGAATCCATTTCTTCCATTAGTTCTGGAAATTCCTACTGAGGACAGTTTTATGATTTTTTTTTTTAAGATTTCACTTATTTATTTATTTGACAGAGAGCACAAGAAGGCAGAGTGGCAGGCAAAAGGAGAGGGGGAGAAGCAGGCTCCCCACTGAGCAGGGAACCTGATGCAGGGCTTGATCCCCAGACTCTGATATCATGACCTGAACTGAAAGCAGACGCTTAACCAACTGAGCCACCCAGGCACCCCCAGGTTTATGATCTTAAAGTATCAGAAACCTGTTCTCACCAAAGTTCTTTCCAGAGTACAAACCTGTCTCTTTGAAGACGGAGCACTTGGGCAGAAACGCTTTCGTAAGAGCATCAGAGTAGAACAGTCACTCTCTGCAAGTGACAAAGACTGAAAAATGACCACTGTTAAGGATGTGATGAGAGTTCATTCGATGAGGAAATTTAGTAATTTCTGTGATATACAACATTTTAGGATAATAATTGGAATTATTACTGATAATATTCTAGAACATGTAGACTGCCGGGAATTTCATACAGTTCCTGGAACACTTACATACTTGCACAAGGACAGTGTAAAGAAAGCTTGGTATTACTCCCCATTTGACAATGTTTCCCAGGTAATTTAACATAGCAAACAAGCCCAGTTAGTTTTCCACACCCCTTTGTATGGAGAAAATAAATCTTTTTTTGAGATGTTCCAGGAGCCCTCTACAAACTACCAGGTAGTTCAAGGTCAGAAAGACTTCATTTAGACCAATAGCCCAAGCAAACTTTGTCCTTCTAGCAGAGAGAAAACCAGATTCTAATTTTGTACCGGCTTACTTTTGATCTTAAAATTCCTTTTTTATTCAAATAAGTTCATTTCAATCTTAGCCAGCTTGACCACATATAAAATTCCTTTCCTAAGATTTCCTTTTTTACAAACCTTCTACGTCTGTTTTACATTCATATTTTGCCCTGTGTTTTTCCTCTTTTTCATTCTGAAGTAAGTCTTTAGGACAAAATGTCTTTTCCTTCAACAAAAATGCCTCTCCGTCCCTCATACCTTCTCTTACCAAAAACACACACCCTGCTTTTCTTGCATACAGAGATGTTTCTCTTATTATTTCCAGTAGCTTTGATTATATATTATTTTGACACTTTAGTTTCTAGTGAAAACTAAGACGTAGGCAGTTATGGACTGCCTTTTTCACCAAAATTTATTATGTTGGCAAATGTATGAATATATTTAATAATTTTTAGAAGCGTACGCTTTTGTTTAGACTACCCAGGGAAACTTCATGAGACATTAGACAACGTCAGCCATCATCCTGTTATTTTTCCTGTTGACGATATAATATAGATATCATATGTTCATATCATATTATCATATAGATAATATCAGGTTATTTGACTTGTAAACCTATGTAGAATAAATGTTGTGTGTCTGCATTATATTTAATGCTGACAACACTGAAGACATGTCTATTTTAATTAAACCAACAAACCTAAATTAACTTTAATACCGAATATTTTCCTAGAACATGTGAACCTGAAAGGCATTTGGGTTAGTTTCTATTATATTTCTGAGAATTTTAGGAATATTTCATATAAATGTTTGTTTGTAAGTCAATTAAATAGAGCCCTTTTGCATATGAATTTTGGCAGTGCCATTCAGAGGAAGAATATACCACACATCTGCAATGCGCATATGTATAGACACCTGTAAACATACAGACGTGCAGACAGAGCCCTGGTAGCTTTCACTTTAAAATTTTAGCAATAAGATGGGTATGACAATGCAAAACTCACTAGTTTTGTTTTTTGTTTTTTTTAAAGATTTTACTTATTCATTTGACAGCCAGCCAGCCAGAGAGAGAGGGAACATAAGCAGGGGGAGTGGGGAGGAAGAAGCAGGCTCCCAACCAAGCAGGGAGCCTGACGCAGGGCTCAATCCCAGAACCCTGGGATCACGCCCTGAGCCGAAGGCAGACGCTTCACAATGGAGCCACCCAGGTGCCCCCAAAACTCACTAGTTTTTAAAAGAGCATTTGGATCCAAATCAGGTTTCTGGCAGATGAAATGATGTTATCTACTTAGATATCTAAAGCTTTTTCTACCAATATTTGTGGGGAAGACACTTAAGATTTGTAGTTAAATGTATGGAAGCTGTGGACCAGATTTGGGACAAGGGAGCTTCTATAGCAGGTTGTATTTGTAAAAAGCCTCCACCACTTTTTTCTTCAGTCCTAGGAATTGAGGATGGTCTAGATGAGAGTTCCTGGAGACAACCAGGTAGAACATTGACCTCTCAAAGGCTCAGGGAAAGAGTGCAAGTTCCTCTAAGAAGTACTTTTGGGGGCACCTGGGTGGCTTAGTTGGTTAAGTGTCTGCCTTCGGCTTGGGTCATGATTCTGGGATCCTGGGATTGAGCCCTGCATCAGGCTCCCTGCGCAGGGAGCCTGCTTCTCCCTCTCCCTCTGCCACTCCCCCTGCTTGTGTGCTCTTCACTCTCTGTCAAATAAATAAAATCTTTAAAAAATAAAAAATAAATTTTAAAAAGTACTTTTGTTCCCTGAAGTCAGAATTTTCACAGTCCTTATGAGACTTTTGAGAAAACTAGGGGAGGTTTTGGGATTGGTAAAGAGGCTAGGTGGGGTTTGGATTGTTTCTAGAGCTGCGTTTCTGGTTTTGTCAAGATTTGTAAAGTAAGGACAGTAGCTTTTAATTTCTCAAGGAATTGGGCTGTAACTTAAATGATAGCATAGGTTGATCTACCCATTTAAACCACATTATCTTTATTTATTTATTTTTGTATCAGGGAGATTTCTAATTAAAATCAAAAGATTGCTGTATTCTGGATTTAGAGCTGTTTGTCTTTGGGATGTTTTAGCAAATCCTTCCACAGAGGCTTCAGAAGTTTTTTCTTTCCCTCTAGATACATTGTTTTATTTTAGCTTAGGGGAGAAGACCTAAAAAAAAAAAAAAAAGTTCCTATCAGTGTCTGAATATCAGCTCCCAGTTTGGCCAACTTCTGACCACAGTGTTATTTTAAAAAAGTCTTTTCAGGGGCGCCTGGCTGGCTCAGTTGGTAGAGTGTGTGACCTTTGATCTCAGGGTTGTAAATTCAAGCCCCATGTTGGGTGTAGAGATTACTTAAAAAAAAAAGTCCTTTCAAATACTTTGTCAAGTTGGAGCCGGGACAAACAGTAAACATTCCTGGCAGTATTGAACAATCCGTTGGACTCAAGAGGCCTCCACAGGGAGGATGCAAAAGATATTTTCTTTTTCTCTCTCTACTGGGTACTAGAGACAGATATCAGGAAGAGCTGACTCTAGTAAGAATTCTCAGCTTAGCTGGCTTCTGCCAGTCTTCCAGGATCCTATCTGTAGACTCTGAGTGGGGTTTAAAGTAAAGTGTAAGGGCGCCTGGGTGGCTCAGTCGTTAAGCATCTGCCTTTGGCTCAGGTTGTTCTGGGATCGAGCCCCATGTCACGTCGGGCTCCCTGCTCAGCGGGAAGCCTCCTTCTCCCTCTCCCACTCCCCCTGCTTGTGTTCCCTCTCTCGCTGCCTCTCTCTCTGTCAAATAACTAAATAAAATCTTTTCTAAAAATAACTAACTAACTAAATAAATAAATAAATAATATAAAATAGAGTGTAGCTCCGGTATCTACCAGAACTTGGTAAGGATTTTCATTAGTTTTAATTTCAGTTTCCCCTTAGCTGTTTAAGGGAGTAACGTAGCACTTTACCAGAAAACCCCTCAGAGTCTCATCATTGGGGACCCTCCTTCAGAGGCAGGAATGTGAAGGACATGCACAAAACCTTCGAGAAAATGTTTTTTCCAGTGTCCCAGTTGATTGCCAATGAAACACTGATTTCTAGGCCAGTTTTTTGATGATGCACCCCTGGGAGGGTGCAATGCAGAAGACCTAGGTGTTTTATTTATTTTTTATTTTTTGAGAGGGAGAGAAAGAGAGGGAGAGGGGAGCATGTGCACGAGCAGGGGGAGGGACAGAGGAAGAGGGAGAGGGAGAGAGAATCCCAAAGCAGGCTCCACATTCAGCGCGGAGCCTGGCACGGAGCTCAGCCCCACGACCCTGTGATCCTGAGTCAAGCCAAAATCAAGAGTCAGACGCTCAACCAACTGAGGCACCCAGGTACCCCTAGGTGTTGTTTTAGATAACCTTTTGTGTGTGATTTTTCATTAGCCTTTTTGCAATGAAACTTTGAATGAAGCTGTTTTGGAATTTTGAAACCTTTTGGAAGCTTCTCTACATCTACTAAAATAGATATCAGTTCTATTTGTTTGATTTGGGAACCCTTGCTTTTCAGTGTACTTCTTAAATAAAGGATCTTGTTTAATTGGAATGTTCCCCATATTGGCCATTGTAATTCTAGGTTGTCTTTAGTAAGATTTCGCCATTTTTGTAGATATTTATAGCTTCCCAAACCGTAGTTCTTAGTCATTAAATGAGGAGGTTGCTAGAAGGTAGTGCACTCAACTCTTCGGAATTTAAGGATTTTTTTTTTTTAAACTAAGGCTTGGACTCCCTTGGAGCCAGCCTAAAACCTAAGGGGAATGTGCTGCTGGTTTGGTGATTAGAAGGTGTTTTATGGGATACCTCCTCACCTGGTAGTTTTATTGAGGTTGCAGGTGCCGTAGTGTGACTCTAACTCAACCTGTAACCAATTTATTCTTGAGTTAGGTGACCAGCTTAAGACTCGGGAGTCTCAAGAGTTTGATAGCATTCATTCTTACAGCTTTTAAATGCTCAATTATGCCCACTAGATTCGTGGATTTTGGTTTCGGAGATTAACAATAGCCTTCATCTACACAAATCACATTGGACCCGATCTGACTGACCCTGGTCGGTAACCACCAGCAATTCCTAACATGGAACTGGGGACTGGAAAAAGGACTAAAGCAGCAGACTCCAAAGAATGGGGACTGCGGGCTGGGATTCTAAACAGATGGGGAACTGTGAACTGAACAGCCAGCAGTTCCCAAGGTAGAATCTGGGGGCTGAACCAAGGGCTGGGGTTTCCAATCAAATGGGGAACTGTGGAAAGCCAGTTAGGTGGGGAGCCATCTTATTGCCAATTAGTGCCAAGAGTAGAGCTCAGAACCAAGAGGATCTTAACCAATGGCCCTTGGACAGCAAGAAGGAGAACTTTAAGCGTTCAAGGGTACCATGCCTGTGTTTCTTGTTCCTGAAGTTATCGGAAGTTTCCTTCGGATCCCACAGTTGTCACCAAATATGTTGAAAAACAGAAGCCAACTGAGTAAATTCTAAAAATTTTTTTGGCTTTAACTATTAATGAATTGGGCAGCATCCCATCTAGCAAATAGAAAGGAGCTCCAAAGAGCTGTACAAAATGAAAGACTTCTATAGACAGAAGGGGAAGGGACATGGAAGTCACTGGCAAAGAGTGGATTGTTTCAGGCAAAGTTGCCTTCCTCTGGGGGATAGCAGAGGTCTGTCCCGCAGATCACCTCACTAGTGCTGACCAGGTAGTTCCAGATTGACTAGTTAAGATTACATTACTAGGACAGGCTGAAAATGCAGTTAGGGTAGGTCTTTTTTTTTTTTTTTTTTAAGATTTTATTTATTTATTTGACAGGCAGGCAGTGAGAGAGGGAGCACAAGCAGGGGGAGTGGGAGAGGGAGAAGCAGGCTTCCCACTGAGCAGGGAGCCTGATGCGGGGCTCGATCCTAGAACGCTGGAATCATGACCTGAACTGAAGGCAGACGCCTAACAACTGAGCCACCCAGGCGCCCCAGGTCTTTTTTTTTTTTTTTTTTTAAGATTTTATTTTATTTTTATTTTTGAGAGAGAGTAAGCATGAGCAGGGGAAGGGGCAGAGGGATAAGCAAACTCCCTGCTGAGCCGGGAGCCCAATGCAGGGCTTGATCCCAGGACCCTGGGATCATGACCTGAGCCGAAGGCAGACACTTAACTGAGCCACCCAAGCTCCCAGTTAGGTTAGGTATTAAGTCCCTGTTGGTGATGTGGCCTTAGCACAAGGGACACCATTTTGGACCTGTTTCTTTTTTATCACAGTCAATTTTTATTGAGTGAACAAACATCCTGTTGTACTTCTTAGTCATTTAAATCATTTGGTGACTGTCTCCTTTTTCCTCTAATCTCTCTCTTAGTTTTTTGGTCCATTTATCTTTCCATTTCTTTTCCATGGAATGTATCCCAAATAAGACTCTTCTTTTTTTTTTTTAATATTTTATTTATTTGAGAGAGCGAGCACGAGCGGTGGGGGGTAGTTTGGAGGGGGAGAGGCAGAGGCAGAGGGAGAAGCAGACTCCCCACCAAGCAGGGAGCCCAACGTGGGGCTGGATCCCAGGACCCTGGGATCATAACCTGAGCCGAAGGCAGACACTTAACTGACTGAGCCACCCAGGTGCCCCAAACAAGAATGTTCTTAAGGGAGTTTAGTAATCCCTTTAAATCTGGGGTGTGGTAAATAGGAATTCATCTGGATACAACTCTTACAAAACTGCTTTTCTGCATGGAAATCTAGCTGGTCCTGGCTGGTCCCTGATTTGTGGTTTGTAATCTGAAAAAAACATGTAGGAGCTGTGATTTGAAGTTCTTGTTCGTCAGTACTCCAGAGCGTTGCCTTCCTCAGTTAGATATTGTGTCTCCTCCTGATCTAAGGGAAGGCTGGGGTAGCTACCTAGATGCCGTTCCTGACGGGGATAACAGAGGAAGCTGTTCTCCTGTGGCAAGTCCTTAAGCTGGATCCTCTCTGCAGTCTATCCTAGGAAATGTCACTGTGTAGCTTAAAAGTTCACATAGAGTTGGTGTTTCTTACAACTCTTTTCTAGAATTAGAATGTGAGGAATTAACTTTTAGGCTTTATGCTCTGTAGTGTGGTTTTCAATTTTTATATACGTGTATTATCACTATCACTAAAGGTTTTGGTTTTTTTTAAGATTTTATTTATTTATCTGATGAGAGAGAGCGAGCACAGGCAGGGGGAGCAGCAGAGGGAGAGGGAGAAGCAGACTCCCTGCTGAGCAGAAAGCCCATCGTGGGACTCAGTCCCAGGACCCTGGGATCACGACCTCAGCTGAAAGCAGACGCCCAGGTGTCACAAGGGTTAAGATTTTTAATAAACTTGCAGGTGCAGAAGTATTTTTCATAATCTCAAATTCTCATTTTCCATCCAATTAAATTAGGTTCTCTCATCTCAAGACAAGTTTGACACATTTTGTGACACTGTTCCTCAGGTTCTGTTTTGTAAAATGTAACACAGTCAGGCTGTGCCTTTTACAGACTGATTCTGTAAGGGGAGCTATTTCAGAGTTGTTACCTATCGAAATTTCGACTATCTTATTCAGTCCAACAACTACGTATCGAAATACCTGAAGAGTTCTTTATTGCCAGACTTAATATTAATTTGACAAAAGTATTTGAGAACAAATGTCCTGAGATGAGGATTAACGTTTGTTATGCACAGTTGCTTAAATGTAAACAGACAGCTATTAATAGTAGCCAGTGGATTAGTTACCAGCTTGCCTCCCTCCTCACTAAAGATTAGATGACAGTTCCCGATCAGCCCAGTGTAGAGAATAGTGCTTTCAGGCTGATCTGAATGCTCTTCTCCATCACTGGGGGGCTTCTTGGGATGTCTCCCCAGCTTGTGGCCCATGGTATATGCAATGAGATGTGCATATCTGACTTCAGAGGCGTTATGTTAGCCTGGGTGCATGTACTTGCTCAAAACACAGTGAGTCTTAACTTTCATATATTCTGCTTTGGAGCAGACCGGGCTACCCTTTTAGAGATCTTGCCCTGACACTCTTGTCAGATACCAAAATGGGCCTGTTGTGTCAGTCAGTGTGCACACATGTTGAGTTCCGGCACACAGGGCTCACAGTCAGCCACGAGACCTGGTCCAGCGGCACCATCCCCACATGCAAGGTTGTGTTTGTGCAGTTATCTGAATGTTTTGCTGTACTTTGCCTTGATTCTTTAATAAAGATTAGGAAAACACGGGTGCCTGGGTGGCTCAGTCAGTTAAGCGTCCAGCTCTTGATTTTGGCTTAAGTCAAGATCTCAGGGTTGTGAGATCAAGCCCAGCGTCCAGCTCCAGGCCCAGTGCAGTCTGCTTAAGATTCTCCCTCTCCCTCTTCCTCAGCCCCTGCCCCCCACTCTCTCTTTCTCTAAGAAAAAAAAAATAGTAAAATAAATGAAAGTGCTGGTCAGAAGCATCAGGTTTTTTTTTTTTTTAAAGATTTTATTTATTTATTTGAGAGAGAGAACAAGTGGGGAGGGGAGAGAGAAGCAGACTCCCCGCTGAGCGGGGAGCCCGATGCAGGGGCTCCATCCAGGACCCTGAGCTGAAGTCAGGTGTTTAACTGACTGAGCCACCCAAGCGCCCCCAGAAGCATCAGTCTTCAAAAGTTAATACAATTGGAAACAAGATAGAGTGGAATGTTTTGCAGGGTGTCTTTCACTTCATTTGGACACTCATTGGCTCTAAGCCAGTCCTCTATTCAGTTATGAAAGAAAAGAAAAATAAGGAACAAGTTTGAAATACTGGAACTATATGGTTAAAGGCTGGGTTAAAAGGGCAGATGTAATTAGGCGTTTTGTGATTAACTTAATATTCTGAGATGGAACTCCCCTAGTAAGATGGAAGTCACTTGTTTATCTGGGTTTGACCTTCAGATGTGTTTTTAGGAAACCTTCAGCATGAAAGTCTTTATGCAGCATATTTGACAACTTGGTTTCTGTGGAAGGCCTTCTCCTGCTCTGTAGAGAAGACAGGAAATGCCCACGTCCCTGGTTTGCCTGCATTCTGTCTGGTGTGATGAGTCAGTGAATGAGTGAGTGAGAGAGGGAGAGAGAAAGAGAGTCTGTGTGTGTGTGTGTGTGTGTGTGTGTGTGTGTGTGTGTGTGTGGTGGGGGTGTGGCAGCACAGGGAAGCCTCATTGTTGAACCTCTTAGTGTTGTCTTTGCTTATTACCTTTTTTAATTTTATTTTTTTTTAAGAGAGAGAGTGCAAGCAGGGAGGGGCAAAGGGAGAAGGAGAGGGAGAATCCCAAGCAGGCTCCACCCTCAGCACAGAGCCCAACACAGGGCTCGATCTCATGACCCTGAGATCATGACCTGAGCCGAAACCAAGAGCTGGATGCTTAACTGACTGAGCTACCCAGGCACCCCATTGCTTATTACCTTTTTAAAACGAACAAAAAAAAACCCCATCTTTGACATCCTTCTGACTCGAATTTATCTCTGAGTTATATTCTCTATAAACTTAAATGATTTTGAGACCAGTGCCTGCTATAAGGTGGCCCTGTCATCGTTTGTTCAGCCGTTCCTAATTGATGATTTCCAGTTCATTTCTATGTATTTTACTCCAAACTATGCAATAAGCATCCTAATCTGTATGTTATGGAGCTTTTGACTTTATAAGCCCGATTATTAGAGGTGGAAATAATGGGTCGAACAATATGTACATTTTAAGACTTAATAGATATTGCCATATTTCCTTCCCCAAAACACCCAGCAATTTTTACTCCCTTCAAGCTATGTAGGGAAGTGCCTTTTATTTCTCATCTAAAATTCTTGCTGGTTGAAGAGGTAGAAACAGACATTTCATTTTGCTTTATTTTTTTTAGTTTTTAAAATATTTTTTAAAAAGATTTTATTTATCCGTTTGAGACAGAGAGCGCAATCACACAAGCAGGGGAAGGAGCAGAGGGAGGAGGAGAAGCAGACTCCCTGCTGAGCTGGGAGCCCGATGTGGGGCTCTATCCCGGGACCCTGGGATCATGACCTGAGCCAAAGGCAGATGCTTTACCAACTGAGCTACCCAGGCACCCCTAGTCTATTGAGTTTCTAAGCATAGAGTCATATCATCTCCAAATAAAGATAATTTTGCCACCTTCCAGTATTTACCCCATTTTTTTCTTTTGTAGTACAATGAGCTAGGACTTCTGTTAAAGTTATTAAGCCTCTTTTATGGGTGCCGATCGCATCAGGCTTGGAGCCTGGCTGCCGCAGGAGTGCTGGTGCTCTGTGCCGGGGCCCTCCCATACCACATGCTCACATCTCCTCTGCACAGCCAGGGTCATGCAGGCGCCTTCCTTCCTCCCCAGCTGGATTCGGAGCTCTTGGGCATCATGTCTTATTTTATGTCCCTCCCAGAGCCTAGCAGAGAACTGAGCAAATATTAAACACATGTTGAACTGTCAGATGCATGGAAGGTACTCCTAGTCTCTTCTGCCAGGGCTGTCCATTTCTTCCTTGAAGCTGGCTCGGACTTCGGTGGACTTTCGATCAGGTGACCAGAGTGCTCTCTGCCCAAGGGCCCTTCTCCTTTACCCGCCCTGTGGGATTTAGACTTGAGAGCCGCTACACCAGAGACGTTCCCCTTCTCAAACTTTATCAGCGTCGCCCGGAGATCTTGTTAAAACACAGATTGTGGGGTCACCCCCAACAGTTCTAATTTAGTAGGTCTGGGGTGGGATCCCAGAATTTTGCGTTTCTTGCAAGCTCAGTCGCTGCTGGTCCGGGCAGTGCAGTGTGGGAACCACTGCTCTAGACTAATTGGTGACTTCGCGGATGGAAGGCTAAGAGTTCTTTGTGTGAAAAAGCCAGATTCTTGTGGTGCTCCAAATTCTGCTCAAGTAACCAGGCCCCCCTCACTTCCCGCCAGGGGCTTCTGCCCCAGGCCCTGTCCTTCCATTTGAGTCCGTGCTGAAAGTCAGAGTGCGTGTCAGGGCCACACAATATTCGTCTTTCACAGGATAGGGGATTTTGAAGGGAAACACATTTTGTAGGTTTAATAAAAATGGACTCCCCTTTCCACCCTCTCAGCCTCTGCACTTAGATACCTTCACGAAAACAGAATCATCCATCGGGATCTAAAGCCAGAAAACATCGTCCTGCAGCAAGGAGAGCAAAGAGTGAGTGACCTTCCTGGAAAGTCCTGGGGACTGCCTCAGGGGAGCTGCTCTAGGAGAGAAAGAACACCCTTTGTATCTTTGTTTGTATTTGCGTTTCCTTGACTTTGTATTTGCTTTGATTCTCTGGGAACACTTTTTGATTTGAAACAGAATACAGCAAGATGGAGGCAAGTTTGAATGGATCACATTGTTAGTTGCCCAAGTTGCAGGAATCTGATAAGGAAAACGTTTCTCCTCCCACCTCCGCCCCAGCCTTTGGGACCAACACCTCTGAGAAATAGACTTTTTGTTTTCTGTGTGTTCGAGAGCACAGCTTTTGATGCTAACCTGGAAACCAGCTCTCAGCTGGTTCTGGATGCGACGCAGAGGAGGCATTGGGGCTGCACCTGCTCATAGGACCTGGCCCCACCTGCCGTCTCCGCAGAGCTCTTCAGGACCCTCTGCAGGGCCCCTCCTGCTTGGGTGTGATGGTTACCTCCTCATGGGGCTTGGCGCTGTGCACTTTCACGGCCTTGTTCGTTTAGCTGGGGTCACAAGCAAGGGCTCAGCTGGGTGGAATATAGAAATCCAACATATGGGCCACTCACTCTTTTCTGGTGGAGCTTCCATCAGCATTCTGGGCCTGACCCATGACTGTCCTAGCGCTCCCCTTGGTTCCAGTTCACACTCATTCTTGCCAGTGGTTCTAAGATTTGAGAACTGCGGGTAGTCACTGAGCAGGTCTTTTACATCATCAAGTCCAGATTTAGCAATCTTGAGGGCTGGTGGGGAGTCCATTCATTTTGACCTTCCTCTGGTGAGTAGTTACAAAGGGGAACATGTGCCTTTTCTCAGGATTTTTACTGTGTGTGTTTTCTCTTGCCCTCTGTCTGCCATGTTGAAGGCAGTCTCCTGTGTATTAGGTGGTTCTTAGGAACTCAGGATCTAATACCACCTGGGTATTCTGAATATCTTCTGCTCTGGTCGGCCATCTGTTCTTATAGGAGGACAGTGTATTCTCATAATCCTCCGATTTTTCCTTTTTTTCAGTTAATACACAAAATTATTGACCTAGGATATGCCAAGGAGCTGGATCAGGGCAGTCTTTGTACTTCCTTTGTGGGGACCCTGCAATACCTGGTAAGACATGGGGTTTACATGTTTGCTTATCAGCTGCTCTCTGATGGCTGTACGTGTGTGGCTTCTCTCTGTCCTTGCCTTCTAGCATCTAAACCTTACCAGCTCTTCAGAGGTTTCCCAGATGTATAGGAACCATTGTATGACAGAGACGTACAAGTCAGCACGTTTTGCCAGTGGAGGCCTGATGGAAGGAGATGGTCATCTTCTCTGACGTCAGAAGGGCTTTGCTAGTGGCCCTCGCACACCATCTTGTAACATCTTGGGCTTCAGTATTTTAGCTGAAAATAAAGAGTTTGAACTAGATTCACGCTGGTCTGTAGAAGCCACAGTTTCCACGACGTGTCTCGGGCCACCAAGAGGGAGCTAAGCTCTGAGCCCCCACCCCTTCTTTGCATTATTTGGTCTGAATATTGGGGTTCTCTTTGAGTCACTCAGTCATTCAGGAAATACTGAGGGTAGTGTATGTCTGCTTGCCGGGCACTGTGCTGAGAGCTGGCGATGCCGTGGGAAAGAAGATACGCATTTCCCTGGTCTTTAGGGGCTTGGGAGTGTAGTGAGAAAGCAGGCATTAACCCCACACTTACACAGGTAACTAAGAAATTAAACTTGTAACAAGTGCTACAAAGGGAAAGTGCTAAATGAGCTTAAATATTTTATCTAGTTCTTAAAGAAAAAAGAAAAAAAGTCCTTCGCAGTCTCTCTGAGTGCATTTCTACTTCCTGCTTATCCCACCAGCAAGGTAATGGGCTCCATTGCTTTATGACCTGCTCTGTGGAATAGAGATTTCAGAGTGGCATGATGTGATTCGGGCCCACGTAATTACGGAGGTCCTGCTGAGCATCCTCTGAAATCCTCGTGGGCTCAGCAGCAGTTAAGCAGGGGGGACCCCCTGCTCTGACCAGGGTGCTCAGTCAAATCCTTCACCTTAAGAACTTAGATTTCTGTCCATAACCAGAGACAGAGATTGATCCCCCAGTTTTTCCTTGCAGTTTTCCCTCTTTGGTTCTTCTGTAAGTGTCACACTTCTAACCAGACCATGCAGTCCTGTCTCCCTGCCTTTGCTTGTGATGGTCCTTTCTAGAATATTTCCTCGCAGACACTCATGTGAGGAGCCTTCTTCTGAGCCAGATTCCATTCCCACCTGTGCTTCAAAGCTTTGCTTGGTCATTCCAGCTGTCTCTGCTTGGGTAGCAGGCATGCATCAGGCTTTTTTCCTGCCTGATTATAAATGTCCCATCCCGTGTATGACCACACGTCCTGAGTCACATTGGTTTCGGAGACGTGGTCAGCATTAAATGTGTGTATCATGCATTTGGTGTGTCTAGCGTGGTGTCATTTTCCTCTGTGGTATGTAACCTATCTTCCCACCTGGACACGGCACCCAAGGAAAGGGTATATGGTGTGCTCTCACCTACCTCAAAACACCCCTGGGGGGCCCTTGTATCAGCATCAGGAGTGCATGAGGTACAGAAAAATTGTAGGTATCACATGTGGTCACCTCCCCCCCTTGAGTGGACACGCCAGTCGGGGGATGCAGGAGACACGATGAGAAGGGCCATTTGGCGCCCCCCCCCGGAGGCTCTTTGGCAGAAGGAGCAGTTCAGGTGCTTCCCCACCACACGTTCTCCTACAGGCCCCAGAACTCCTGGAGCAGCAGAAGTACACGGTGACCGTGGACTACTGGAGCTTCGGCACCTTGGCTTTCGAGTGCATCACGGGCTTCCGACCTTTTCTCCCTAACTGGCAGCCCGTGCAGTGGTGAGTGAGGGACTGGGGGCTGCAGGTGGGGCCAGGAGCGTCCCCTGAAGGGAGGAGGGTGTCCCTCTGTCTTTGTCATGTCCTTCACCTGTTCCTATCTCCCTGGGCGCTCCCAGCCTGGGCCTGAGACATCTGTCTCCCATAGAGGATGTCCCGTTAGAATCCAGCGTGTGGTCAGTCCAGGCTCCGAAGTCCTGGGAGAGTAGAGCAGTTGTTTAGTGTTAGCATCTTTAAATGTAACACCGTATAAATGTTTGCCGTGTGTGCAGTAGCAGCATGGCCGTGCATTTACAGACCGCTGTGTACATTGGTGCACTTACACTGAAGATGCTGTGTATTAGTAAACTATAAAGGACATGTGCATGTGACAGATGAGAAGTATTTACGTGGAAATGTATTATTGACACATTTTACTATACCTCAATAGAAATTCTCGTTTCAAAAGCATAAGAAAGGGGCTGCTTAGAATATGAACCAATACGTACACGAATAAGTTACCAAAACAAAGATTTATTTTTTTATTTTTATTTTTATTTTTTTTAAAGATTTTATTTATTTATTTGACAGAGGTAGAGACAGCCAGCGAGAGAGGGAACACAAGCAGGGGGAGTGGGAGAGGAAGAAGCAGGCTCATAGCGGAGGAGCCTGAAGTGGGGCTCGATCCCATAATGCTGGGATCACGCCCTGAGCCGAAGGCAGACGCTTAACAACTGTGCCACCCAGGTGCCCCCAAAACAAAGATTTATTGATAAGAAAACTGAAGGACACAATTAAGTTTTTAAAAAATTATCTTTACCTTTTTTTATTACAAAAATAAGTGTTCTTTGTATGTGTGAAGGTTAACCATTACCAAAATGCATAGTTCAAAAACTCACAATCCCCTAAATCAGGTTTCATTCAGTGTTCCTTGAGAGGCCACACGCTAATTTTAATTGATGCTACTGTTATTCCAAATTTTGTTTTTATTTCCAGTTTTTGTCTTTTTGGAGCAGTAATAAGTTCACATGGTTCAGGCTTCCAAGAGTAGTAAAAGCACTGGGAAGCCCTCTCTGACCGGCCTCCCAGCCACCTGGCTTCCTTCCCCACAGGCACCTGATACCACTGGTTTTGGGTGTGTTTCCAAGGATGTTTCATACGGGTACAAACAAATTGGCTTATATTTGTCTGTTGGTTCATTTACGTGTTTCACCCCTTTCTTACATCAACGATAGCATAATATGAACTGCCCTGCATGTGCTCTCAAAGCATTTCTACACCATGAGAATTTCCTCCACACAATCCAGAAATAACCACTACAAACGTGTTTGTGTGTCTCTTCAGTATATGTGTTATACTTTAAAAAAAAAAACCACAAATAAATTACTACAAACACCCTCATATAACCTGCTTTCCAGTCTTGCTATTGAAAATGCTTTATGTTTTTCCATCATTTGTAATGTCTGATATTCAACTGAGTGGCTGTACTGGAATTTTTTAAACTTCTCCCCTGTTATTGGAAGCATGGGTGGTTTATAATTTTTACTTATTAAAAGAACACCAAGAATAATGTCCTTGTAGGGAAATCCTTGTATATCCATAATCATTTCCCTAGGGTAATTCCTAGAAGTGGAATTAACTGATCAAAGATTATGCATATTTTTAAGGTTTTTGTTGTGTATTAAAATGCTCAACAGAAAGGTTATATAAATAATGTTTCCACCAGAAACATACAAAGCTGCCTCTTTCACCACACCATTGCCAGCACTGGCTATTATCATTTTTCTAAATGAAAATACTAACTTTTTCGAAGGACAGGTTTTTGCGTCATGAATTATTTATTTATAAGATGTAGCCTTGGAAATCCATTCTAGAAGAGTGGTTTTTGTGGTGGCGGTCCAGTTTAGTCAACATGTATAAGCCAAACTCTGGAAATATGAAGATGATTGCCACCAGGTCCCTACTCTTCAGGAGTCTGGCGAAAGGGCAAAGTATGCCCTCCTGTGGTGATTTATTTTAAAACAATCAATCCTTGACCTACATAGGTTCTGGAAGATTGAGGAATTAGCTCATTAATTTATAGTCACACCTGATACTGTAACGCTCATAAAAATAACTTTTAAATATCTGTACATCAGTAGTGTTTTTAACTAACCGAAGAATTACTGCATTTCTGCAGTTCAAATGTTGAGCATTTTCATTATTTTTAACAAGATGAGTTAAAATCCTTTCAAACTGGAAAAACAAGTGCTATTTGAAAATAAATCCCTGATGTTTCAGCATCTGTACAGTAAGTCTGTTGTCTGCAGAATCAGCTTCTCAGAACTCCCCTCACCAATGCTGGAAGACCAGATGACACTTTCAGGTAGACTTCTTGGACCCCCAGTCAGGAGCTGTTCAGTGGACTAGTTTGTGAGAAGTGTCTGTCTCATCTGCCTTGTAATGCCTCAGACAACTTTTTAAAAACTTCACTCTCTCCTCTCAGATGGCAGGTGGATAGGAATTTCAGGATAGATGCAATGCGAGCTTCATAATTCTATTGTAATGCTACTTTGAAATACATTTCAGGACCTAAGGAAAAGCATTTTATTTACTATGTCCTTTTATGTTTATAATTTCCCATTGACCAACTAAGTTTTCCACTAGAGGATCGCCTGTCTCACTTACACGTCTTGACGCTCTTGGTGCCCCTGCCTTACAGTCAGTACCAGCCGGAGCTGTAAACGGCTGCTGCGGCCTCACGCCGGCGCCTGTAGGTCTCCTGTGTGCCCCTCACAGACCAGCTCATCCCTGCCGATGAGAAACGTTCAGGACTAAAACATTTTTGTTTTGAATTTCCCAGTGTTTTTGGAAAGGAAAGACTTGGACATTCAGACAGAGTAGAAAAAGAACAGCAGACTTGGGGTTTGAGCCCCCGATTCTACCACTCTGTAGTTGTGTGAACTTGGGCGAGCCAGTGGCTCTTCATTTCCTCACCACTGAACGGGAGACTAAACACGGGGTCTACCACGTGGGGCCATCATGGCAAAGAAGTCTGTGTTCAGTGTTGAGGTACTTGGTTATCTGTGAAGCATTATTCACACTGAAGTTCTTTTCCTCATCACTGAAAAGCTTTGAAATTAGTGAGTTTAAAATGTGCTCCCCTCAAATTCTGTTTCCGATGCATCGGTGCATCAGCGAGTTCTAAACTGGGAAACGTAGAAGTTCCTTCAGCACCAGAGGTACTCTCAGCCGTCTACATTCAGAGGGAAGTGCGTTGTGCGCGCGCGTGTGGTGCCATCAACGTGATACACGTGCGGTGATCCTGGTTTGGAAGTTCTCATTTTATCCTCTGTCAACACATGAATTTTGTCTGAGATAAAATGAGAAGTAGAGGAAATGACGAAGACACGCTAAGCGTGAGATGAGGAGTCGGTGGTGCCGGCTGCGGAAGTCCGGGCACAGGACGGTTGGTGCCTCCACTCCTGCGGGCGGTGCAGCCGGGTCTCCAGCTGTGAAAGAAGCCATCCTAGCAGGATACCGAGGCACTGAGTGTTACCCAGAGATAAAATCGCGCCCTGGGGTATCCCGTACAGTTGTAAAGTGATCTGTTACAGAGGTGAAGTGCATCTTGCCCGCTAAGTGACTTCGAGGCTGTAATTAAGGAGATGACCCGTTCGCAGGCATTCCAAAGTCCGGCAGAAGAGTGAGATGGACATTGTCGTCAGTGAGGACTTGAATGGAGCGGTGAAGTTTTCAAGCTCCTTACCCTACCCCAATAATCTGAACAGGTAAGGCCCAGTGGCACTTCAGATAGCTTTTAAAGAGGTTATCAGGATAGCATCCCGTGACGAAGGACTTGACATAACCATCTCCATCTTAAACTTGGAATGGATTCCCACCCCTCACCCCATCTAGAAATCATCTCTTTCCTAAATTCACATAACAATTTAGCTGTACCTCTTACCACCTCTAGTAGCCTCTACCTTGTATTACATTTAGTTTTGCTTGGGTTTATCTCCTAGTCAACTGTGAGCCTTTTCAAGGTAGGGAATTATATTTTACTTCTCTCTGCATTCTTGTGTAGCTGCATAATGTGTAATAGTCAACAAATAAATCTTTGTAGTTTGAACAGCATTGCAATCTAGTCTTAGAGCCCGAATGTGAACACTTAAATAGTAATGCCAGCATTGGGTAGTAGTACAAAAGAAAGCAGCAAGGCAGTCACACACAACTGAGTAGTATGGATAATAATTACCATGAGTATTTAGAGAATGGGGAGAGAGGTATCGTGTGGACTAGAGCTTTGTGGAATGACTCTGGATGAGCTGGAACTTTCTGGAAGGATCTGGAAAGATGTGCAGGGCATGGATAGATGAAGAGGAAGTAAGTTTGAGGGGGAAGGAGTGAGGGGAGCAAAGGCATGTTCGAGGGCGCAGTGAGTAGGGAGTTGATCTCTGTGGAGGCTGAGAACACCTGCACAAGGCGGACCTGTGCCTGGGAAGGAGTGTGAACTTTGTTGTGGGACCACAAGTAGTTTTTTGGGAGGGTGTGGATTAACAAATCTGGCAGGATGGCATCTAGCTTGTGTGTGGGGCTCACCTGGATGTAGGACATGCTTGCGACATTTAAAGAGCTTCACAGATCATTCTCATGCAGCCAGGTGGAGATCAGTCTGTTGACCCATCTGTTGAGAAATCTTGGCTTTCAGGGGGTGTCATAGCAGATTAGGAGAAGGGATAAGCTCCCGAATCATGGGTCTGGCTGGAAATGTTTGCTTGCCCTCAGATGAATTCATTTTCAGTAATCCCACATCGGCTGCCACGGATGTGTTGTGGTGAACGTATGTGAGGTCGCACGGGAGGCTGCCTGAGAACGGCACTGGAGCTGTCCCCTCCCACACCGTGCTCTTGTTCCCCGCAGCATCCTGGCACAGCGGCTGGAGAAGTGGCTGCAGCTGATGCTGATGTGGCACCCACGGCAAAGGGGCACCGATCCTGTGTACGGGCCCAACGGCTGCTTCAAGGCCCTGGATGACATCTTAAACCTGAAGGTGAGCACAGAGCCAGGTCAGCCTCGAGGCAGCACTCCCCGATGGGCTGTGGCAGGGCTCGGGAGGAAGGGGCTCCTTAAAAAGCGGGTCATGGGCTACCTGAGCAGCAGAAAGGGAGGCCCCATGCGAGTGCGTGCCCCTGGGCCAACTGACGTCACTTGTGAGGTGGTAGCTATGGACAAACAGGTGTATGGAAGACCAGAATTATGAACCTTGGCACTGGGGCTCCCTTCCCCCCTCTAGCCTGGCCCCTCTGTTTGTGTGGCTGGGAAGTGTTTGTTAGCAGCAAACAATCCAGGCAAATAGGCGGGTCTCTCTGTAAAGATGCGGGTTTTTTTCCAATAACATCTGGGTTATGTTGCAGCTAGTTCATATCTTGAACATGGTCACAGGCATCATTCACACCTATCCAGTGACAGAGGACGAGAGTCTGCAGAGCTTGCAGGCCAGAATCCAGCAAGACACAGGAATCCCCGAGAAGGACCAGGAGCTGCTGCAGGAAGCTGGGCTGGCGCTGATCCCTGACAAGCCTGCCACTCAGTGTATTTCAGATGGCAAGGTGAGCCCCTGCTCCTTACTGAAGGCCCCGTTTTCCTCAGACTTTGCCTCCCGGCTGTTCGGATTTCAGCTCTGCGTTGTCACACGGTACAGATACCTGCCCGTGTTTTCATTTGGAATGTGGGGTCCCCTGCATGGCCTAACGGGAGACACAAATCCCTCCACACTTGACTCGTTACTTCCAGACCACTTGGGACACCTCTCCATTGCTTTTGTTGTCAAGCAATGCTTCATTCCTCTGAGTCAGCCAAAGCTATTTCCAGTGTACCTCTCGTGCATGGAACCGTGCGGACAACCACGGCTCTATGCACGCCACGGTCCCTGCCCCGAGAAACTGATACAGTCAACTTAGGAGAAGCAAGAATTGGACAGGAAGGGAGATGGCGAACATCTACATTGCACAGTAAAGCCAATAGAGAATAGATAGAAAGTAATAAGTTGTAAATAAGGCATACATTTGGATAATAAGTGTAAAAGGAACGGGAAAGGAAAGTCTAGGCTGGAGTCATTGAGAAAGTCTGCATGGGCGCTCAGTACTTGCCGGCTGAAGATGATGCCATTGGTGAACAGCGGGAAACGCTCTGAAATCCCTGTGTTATTACCTGGAAAAAGCAGGGGTAGGATCCACAAGATCTCATCTTGTTCTTGTCCCTTTGTAGCTGAATGAGGGCCGCACGCTGGACATGGATCTCGTCTTTCTCTTTAACAACAGTAAAATTGCCTATGAGACTCAGATCTCTCCCCGGCCCCAACCTGAAAGTGTCAGCTGTATCCGTAAGAACATCATTGTTTGTTTGTTTTTTTAAGTAATCACTTATAATGCTTGGGACAGGGTAGGAGGAGGGAGAGACATGGACCAAGGGAGGGGTCCACACCAAGGAGATGAGCTTACCTAGTCCTCAGGGCAGCCTTCTTGACTTGGGGCTCATGAGTAGCCCAGCCAAAAAGAGGAAAGGAAGTTTTCAATTTCAATGTCATAAGTAGAAATTTAAATACAGGACAGAGAATACTGCCTGCAAGTCTCTGAACTTGATCAAATCAGATGGCCATTTTATTTATTTTTGAAGTTTTATTTATATTTTAATAATTAGTAACATGTACATGATACAAAAAAATCAAAAGGTACAAAAAGAATAAACAGCAAAAAATAAGCCATCCTCTCTTCCCAATTTCCCGGTCTCTTCCAGGGAAACTGCTCCTGTCAGATTCTTGGGTATACCTTCCAGGAGTATTCTACACATTTATAAAGTTTATATATATTTATATCTCCCCCCAACAAATGGTAGCATACAACATGTACTGTTCTGCACCTGGCTTTTTCACTTAATCATATATTTCAGAGATTTTTTCCGTGTTGGTGCATATAAAGCTCCCTAATTTCTTCTTTTTTTTAATAAAACTTTTTTCTAAAGATTTATTCATTTATTTGAGAGAGAGAGAGTGCGTGGGAACAGGGGGAGGGGCAGAGGAAGAGGGAGACAGAGAATCCCCAAGCAGACTCCCCACTGAGCTCAGAACCCGAAGGAGGGCCAATCCCAGGACCCTGAGATGATGACCTGAGCCAAAATCCATTCGGCTGCTCAACCAGCGAAGCCAGCAGGTGCCCTGAGCTCCCTAATTTCTAATGCTTGTGTAGTATTCTGCCGTATGAGTATTAGATGGACATATTAATGCATCCCCCATTCCTGCTACCACACACACACGCACACGCACGCTCACACATTTAGAATAAGCAGATCCGAAGTCCAAAGTCTTAGTTCCAGACTTACTGCTTATTTAAACGTGTTCTAGTACTATTGGTTGAAGCTGAATTTTTAGAAAACTTTGTATGACCTTAAATGTTGTAAGCTAAAGGTTTCTATTGAAAGCATATGAGCCTGTATACACGTGATTGTCTATACATGGTTCACAGAATGTTTCTTCAGCTCGATAGTATTTATTGGTGCTATTAATGGGTACAAAAAATATATGTGACAGTAACTAGGCTTATCACCCAAAAAGTTATGTAATAGCGTAGTAGTTCCTTTTTTTTTTTTTTTAAGATTTTATTTATTTATTTGAGAAAGAGAGAAAGAACACAAAGGGAGAATGAGAGGGAGAAGCAGACTCCCCGTGGAACCGGGAGCCCGATGTGGGGCTCAATTCCAGGATCCCGGGATCATGACCTGAGCTGAAGGCAGACACTTAACCAACTGAGGCACCCAGGCGCCCTGCGTAGTAGTTCCATAACTAAAAAATGTAGAAGTCCCAGTGAAGTCGCAAGGCAGGACTTGGTTAATCTCAGGGTGTTCTCTGACGGTTGCGTACGTCTCTGTTCCAGTTCAAGAGCCCAAGAGGAACCTGTCTTTCTTCCAGCTGAGGAAGGTGTGGGGCCAGGTCTGGCACAGCATCCAAACCCTGAAGGAGGACTGTAACCGACTGCAACAGGGACAGCGAGCTGCCATGTACTGTGCCGGCGGTTTGGGGCTTAGCTTATTTTAAATTGCTTGGTGGCTTTTGCCACAGGGAGGTGGTGGAGGCAGGGAGCCCAGAAGCCACTGGTAGGAGAGACAAGAGGGAGACACTGGTTTGGACGGGCAGGAAGTGGTTGGCTGGGCAGGATTGAAGGAGGCCCTTTTAGACTTTATGAGGTGAGTGAGGTCAGCACATGGAGCAGGAGTGTAAAGTGAGGGCCAGGCTGACTGAACTAGGGGCAGAATTTGGACATGGAAAAGCTCATTGCAATTTGGGTCAGCAAAACTCCCCTGACTGTCATGCCGGAGACTGCCTGACTCCCTCTCCGGGTGGCTAGCCCTTGGTGTGGTACCGTGCCTAACTCTGGTTTTGGTGCAGAGCCACATGCTCGCTGAGGGCTAGGAAATCGTCTTTATGATTAGAGGTGGCTGCTTTTGTTGTAACAATAATAATTATAGTAGAGACCTGCCTTGGCGATTGAGGTGGTTTTGTTATTGTACAGGATATGATATTTGGATCCCCAAGATGCCCGAAGGTTCTGTTTTCTTGTGGTCCCTGCAGGATGAATCTCCTTCGGAATAATAGCTGCCTCTCCAAGATGAAGAATTCTATGGCTTCCATGTCTCAGCAGCTCAAAGCCAAATTGGATTTCTTTAAAACCAGCATCCAGATTGACCTGGAGAAGTACAGTGAGCAAACTGAGTTTGGAATCAGTGAGTGTACTCTCTGCAGTCCGTTGGGAGAGACCATTCCTGTCCTTTTTTTTCCTTTTCCTGAGGTTTCTTTTGCCTCTTATAATTGAGTTGTTTGTTTCTGTTTTGGTTTTGCGGTGTTTTCATTTTGTTTTCTTTTTTTCCCCCTACATTTTTTCCCCTACATTTTTTCCCCCAGCATCAGATAAGCTGCTGCTGGCCTGGAGGGAGATGGAGCACGCTGTGGAGCTCTGTGGGCGGGTAGGAGATGCGTTTTAGATTCCTGTCCTTACGGGGTGGGGGTGTTGGGGGGGGGGCTCTGATTCCCGTTTCTCACTCTCTCCTCAAACACTGGATCGATTTGTATGTCCGAAATCAGGTTGTCCTCATCATGCTAGGAAGAGGCCAGGCTGGTAGCTAGTAAAGGGAGCCCCACGGTGGCAGCTGGAGGAGCCACCCACACCTGGTGCAGACTTGAGTAAGGAGCAAAATGTGAAGTGTCCCTGCAGGCAGCCCAGACCTCTTCCTCTTAGAAAGGGCCTCTGATGAATGATCGACACTTCTTTCTGCCAGAGGTTTTGCCTAGCTTTGTTGAGACCCTAAATCCACAGGAAAGAAAAAGTGGAAGCATAAAGTCGTAGGACAGCATAAATCAAATACCACTGAAAAATGTTCATTGTGAGGGAAGGGGAAGTAAATATAGCTTTAGTGAACCCCACACAAATTGAAGATTGAAGGCTCCAAGGCCTTTCCTGGACTTTTCGCCATTTTCTGCGGTAAACTTGGGTAGGAACCTTCACCTCTGTGTCTTAACATCAGTTTCTATGAATCAATACTGACGTGTGCTTAACGGTGGGTATTATGTAGATAATACCTCCCCTCGCCACAGAGACAGTGAGTGCTCCGCCCCACCTTGGCATTCACACAGTAAGCTCTGAAGCACGGGAGCCCAGGCCTCCCCACGTGGGATGGACAAAGTAGGGGAAGGGAAAGGAGTGCGCTTTGGGCATCTTCTCTATGCCAGGCACCCTACCGGGTACTTCACCTGCTGTATCTTATCTAACCCCTAAAGTGGCTCCTTTAAAAGCCTGTTTCATGGCTCAGGGATAGGATGATTTGCCCACGGGTCACACAACTAGAAAGTGATAGACCTGAGCTCCAGACCCAGGCCATCTGACTCCAAAGTCTGTATCCCTTCTAGCCAGTCAGTCGAGAGTCTTCAGTGCATTTGGAGGGTGTTCCCCCCAAATCTCGCGCCTCAGAAGGCTCTTATTACGTCAGTTGACATTAGCACAGCTTTTTCATTAGGAGAATGAAGTGAAGCACCTGGTGGAGCGGATGATGGCGCTGCAGACCGACATCGTGGACCTGCAGAGGAGCCCGATGGGGCGGAAGCAGGGCGGCACGCTGGACGACCTGTGAGTAGCAGCTGGGTGGCGGGCCAACCCACAAACGCCCCAGACGAGCTTCTGCACGGGTGTTGCGATCATCCAGGGGTTCAAGTGTGGCTAGCGTGGCTGCTCTGTGAGACCATTCTGTGCAGCATGACCCTCTGGTGAAGCATGTTGGCACATTCCACAAGAGTTCCAGAGGTGAGCAGGTGCAAATCACCATTGCTGTCAGCCTTCAGCTCCGTATCTATCGAGTGGCGAGCAGCGCTGTCTGACTTCACAGAGTTGTGCAGGCCAGTTCAGATGATTCGGATAGAGCATGGGTTCGTCAGCTGTAAAGGCCATGAGGGAAGCAGCCTTCGCTATGGTATCAGACGTCACTGTCCATGCAGCCCGCCCTGATCCAGGCATGGTTCGAAGAGCAGAATGTAGAACAGAGAAGGAGCCTGGCAGGTCTTAAGAGTTTGAACCTGGGAACTGTTCATTTAAGTCTTTATCAGGAATTTGGCCTTGTCTCTAGGTGGTGATAAGATGTCCCAGCAAAGCCATCCTACCTGAAGGGAATCACGCGGAGCTCCCAGGGCACAGGTGGGAGGGAAGCAGGCAAGCTGCGTCAGACTCACAGGAGCTCTGGCTTGGGCTCAGCGGGGTCCTCTGATGCCTTTACTAGGACTCTCAGGACCAGAAGCTAAAATACCAGAAATCTGATTATCCGGAGTGTCTTATTTTCTCAAATTGTTTAACCCTTTATTCTCCTTTAATTTTCAAATGAAAGTCACCTCTGAAAATGTCATCCAGTTTCACTGTGTTGAGGCTGTAAAGGGATAGAAAATTGCGTTGCCTTTGGGCTTGAGCCCATGTTCTCTGGGCTTAGGCCCAGTGATTGCATTGGGGTCACTATTGCAGAAGCCATGTGGAGAGGAAATTCTGAGGGACAGAGTAGGAACTCACTTCCTTGAGACTCTCTCTCATTAAACCTTGGAGATGGTTCAGGTTTGATGGCGAGGGCCATCACTTCCTTGTTGTAGGTATCACCTGTGCTATCTCCAGGGGTAATGATTTTCTCCAGTCAAGACATAATGCCAGTCTTGTTTCTAAAAGTCAGCGATTGTACTGGCAGAAATTAGCTAACCAGTGTTTCATATGTGCTTATTTGACCTCACATCTTGACAGAGCTTCTCCTTCATATGTTTCAGAGAAGAGCAGGCAAGGGAGCTCTACAGGAGACTTCGGGAGAAACCCAGAGGTGCGTGGGGCATTCTGTGTGCAGTGGGGGCCTTGTTTTGTCAGTATGCGGCATTGGCGCTCTCTGGCAGCCGCCTTGAGGAACTGTGTGGCTCTTTCCCTCTTTCCAGACCAGCGAACGGACGGCGACAGTCAGGAGATGGTCCGGCTGCTCCTTCAGGCCATCCAAGGCTTTGAGAAGAAAGTGCGAGTGATTTATACACAGCTCAGGTATACGCCCCGACTTCCCTTCCCGAGGGTGGAATTTGGAGAAGCAGCGAGGCCACACGTGAGCTCATTTTCTCACTCCCCTCCGACTTGCTTAACCTGGAGAAAAGTTATCCACAGCTGCTGTTGGATTCGTAATTCCCAGGGATTATGTTCTCCTGCTTTCTCCAACCCCAGTGCCACTGGAGCTTTTCACGTTTATTCTTTACAGTAAAACTGTGGTTTGCAAGCAGAAGGCTCTGGAATTATTGCCCAAGGTGGAAGAGGTGGTGAGTTTAATGAACGAAGATGAGAAGACTGTTGTCCGGCTTCAGGAGAAGCGGCAGAAGGAGCTCTGGAATCTGCTGAAGATCGCCTGCGTGAGTGAGCCCCGCAGCCACGCCCTCAGCCCGCCAGCCTCTCGGGGCCTTTCCACCTCTGTGCTACTGCCACTACCCTCCAAAGGAGACCACAAACCCCTGACCAACGGCTCAGCTGCCACTGCCCCGATCGCATTGCCCTCCTCCAGGCCGGGGTGTGGGCGGGCAGGGGCAGGCTGGCACCGGGTGTTCTTTCTTCTGCATGCATGCGTTTCCTGTGGCTGCGTAGGGAGGTACCATCACAGAGTTACTCCCTCACGGTTCTGGAGGCCGGATGTCTGAAATGAAGGTTTTGGCGGGGCTGGGCCCCCTCTGCAGACTCTAGGGGAGAAACCTTCCTTGCTTCTCCCAGCTTCTGGTGGCCCCAGGCGTTCCTTGGCTTTTGGCCACAGCACTCCAGTGTCTGCCTGTGTCTTCACAAGGCCTACTTCTCTGTGTCTGTCTCTTGGGTGTCTCGTATAAGTACCCATGCCATTGGATTTGGGTGCCCTCTCAGTAGCCCAGGGTGATCTCCTCTCAGGATCCTTAACTGCATCTGCGAAGACCCTTTTTCCACTAAGGTCACATTCCCAGGTCCCCAGAGTTAGGACACGGGTGGATCTTTTGGGGGGACCTTCATGCAGCCCACGACAGTGCATGTCTGCATGACCTGGTTGATCCTTACCCGAGCCTGTGCTGCTTAGTATTGTCACCCGCATTTTCTATGCCCACTGTCTTACTGTAGATTTTATTTATTCACTTGAGAGGGAGAGAGACAGCATGAGCAGGGGGAGCAGCAGGCAGAGGGAAAAGTAGACGCCCTGCTGAGCTGGGAGCCTGACATGGGGCTCAATCCCAGTACTTGGAAATCATGACCTGAGCCAAAGACAGATGCCTAACCAGCAGAGCCACTCAGGTGCTGCCCGCCCCCCCCCCCACTGTCTTACTATAGCTGAGATTCCGCTGCATGTTGCTCAGAGAGAAAACAGGACACAAAAAAGAGCCTAAGACAGAGAGGGAGAAGAGCCATGTAAAGACCGTGGAAACCAGAGCTGATGGGAGAGAGGCCCGCACTGTGCAGGCCGCAGAGAGGTTGCCTGGGATGAGGAGCGATTTAGTCACTGGTAGTATTAAAGAGCAAAGAGGAAAATGCGAAGATAGTTGCTTAAGGTGCAAGCAGGATGCAAGGGTGGTGTTTTTAAGATCATGGACTGGAGCAGATTTGTAGGCCAAGCAGAAGGAGACAGTGCACTGGGGGGAGATTCACAGTATCAAAGGGGCAAGAGATAGTTGAGTCTCCCAGTCCTGAGAACAATGGGTATCAGCATAATGAGCATGCATGGAAGGATTGGCCTTGGGAAGGGGGGGGGGTGACATTTCCTCCTATAAGGAAGGAGAGAAAAACAGAGAGATGACAAGGAGAAAAGATTTAGGAAAGAGAGAGAAGTTGAGGGATTCCTAGTGATGGCCTGATCTGCCACCTGCATTCATATGCCCAGGAGCCTAGGAATGGGATGAAAACTGGAGGTTAAGGAGGAAAGAAGCATGGTGCCCGACCCAGGGGCTCATAATCTGGTGAGGGGCACACACAGGGAAGTGGTTTTGAATTTGGGGGCAGGCAGTGTTAATCAGCAGCTAGAGAGCTGGAAGCTGAGCTGTAGCATGAGTGCCGAGAGTCACGCCAGCCTCAGTCTTGGAGCTGAAGTTCACAAGGTGTTGCTTCAGCTGAAGAATTAGTAGGAGTTACGTGGGTAGGTGGAGATGACCTTCCAGCGCGAAGACTGCTCTATCAGAGGCACAGGACATTGGCCTGAAAGAGTGGGTGTGTTCTGGGTGCTACACGCGGAGTGTTGTGGTGTGGGGGAGAGGGTATCGTGTGGAATGAATTGGGGAGGCAGTCGAGGGCCAAGCTTATGCAGGCCACACTTGGTTTTGAAGGCATAGAAAACACCGCAGAATTTGTTTTTATCTTTCATGTTGCAGGAAGTTAAGTATGGGAATGGTATGATCACATTTGGGTTTTGGAGAAATCCCTCGTGGCATCTGCAGAACGGATTTGAGACTTGGACAGACCTCACCCCCGAGAGGGCTGGAGTCTTGGAGCCCCTGTGCTGCACAGGACAGGACAGTGGAAGGGTTGCCGTCCTGCCACACTCACAGGCCCAGGCAGAGTGGAGGAGGCAGATGGCTGGGTCTCTCCGTGGGTGACGAGCAGCAGGGTGAAAGTGGGTGCTTGACCGGTTGGTTGAGGCTGAAGCTGGACCTTGACGTTCAGCTGGAAGCAAGGATGTGGAACCAAGGTAGGTCCCCCAGCTTGCGAAGCTGAGCGGGATTGAAGTCCCGCAGGCCGCAGCAAGGGCAGGAGCCAGGTCCACGAGAAGATGGCGAGGCCGACGGATGAGCGTTCGGCTGGGGACTTGGAGAGCGGAGGGGCATGAGGTGCTGAGAAGGTGGACAGTAGGTCTTACCTGCGGCCTGCAGGCCATTGGAGCCCAAGCCACTGGTTTAACCTCTTGACTGAGGCAGAGTGGCTGCAGCAGCCATTGACCGCTGGGGGCCGTCAGAACATGTTGGTTTTCTTCTCAGCCGTCCGACGGATGATGCGATTCACAGAAGGCCACTTACAAGCTTTTTGTGTGTCTCAGTCTTCAACTTGGAAAAATAAAACCGTCTCTGTCTTAATTTCCTTGTTAGAGTTTGTTAAGCAAACTCATGAATAAACCTGCGAATACAGGTATTCAAATCTCCCTATATTTAGAATCTTTTACCAAAAAGTATACCTATAGCGTCTGCCTCGGCTCAGGCCATGATCTCAGGGTTCTGGGATCAAGCCCCACGGCTGGCTCTCTGCTCAGCGGGGAGCCTACTTCTACCTCTGCCTGCCACTCCCCCTGCTGTGTGTGAGTGAGTGCTCTCTCTCTCTCTGGCAAATAAATGAAATCTTAAAAAAAAAAAATACACCTATAGACGCAGAAATTTTCTTTTTTTTTTTTTTAAGATTTTATTTATTTATGTGACAGAGGGAGACAGCCAGCGAGAGAGGGAACACAGCAGGGGAGTGGGAGAGGAAGAAGCAGGCTCCCAGCGGAGGAGCCCGATGTGGGCCTTGATCCCTGAATGCCAGGATCACGCCCTGAGCCGAAGGCAGGCGCTTAACGACTGCGCTACCCAGGCGCCCCTACGCAGAAATTTTCTAAGCCGAAATGCAAACCGTGGTCATGAGTAGGGATATTGACTAATAATTTATAGGAATAGCTAATGTCTTGTGTTCCATAAGAAAATACCATGGTGTGAATGCAAAATTGGGATCATCCCTTTGCTCCAAAATTCTGTTGACTTTCTTTTGGTTTTGTCCTTTAGAGCAAAGTCCGTGGCCCTGTCAGCGGAAGCCCAGACAGCATGAATGCTTCTCGCCTCAGTCACTCGGGTCAGCTGCTATCTCAGCCTTCTGCTGCCCCCAACAGCCTACCCGAGGCCATCAAGAAAAGGTGGGTCACTGTTCAGTGCCAGGCGTGATGGCCACAGGCACATCAGGAGGTCATGGGAATGGAAATGCATGTGTATCATTGAGAGATCATTTCATCTGTCTAGTGATTCCATGCATGTTTTTCTTTGTGTTGGTTCATATGCGAGGCAGATGTGGTATTTTATTCTCCTGGTCCCTTGTAATTTGCTAACTAAGTGCTTTTCTTGTCTGAGGATTGGGTTACAAATTGCTTAATGAGGATATCGAAAGTGCTAGTCCCGTCAGCCATCATCTGTGTTCAAAACCAGATTCCCTGCAGGGTGTGCCCTGTGGGCCACGCCTTGGTTGTCTTGCCTCCTCCCTCTCACCTCCCACCACTCTGAGTTACCAAGCTACAGTTTTCCTCCTGCTGCCTGTCCTTACCCCCACTCCTCCCACTCCTCCCTTGCTTTCCCCTCCTGTCCCCTGGGCCACTGCCACCGAGGTGGTAAGCAGAGTGTTTCTTTCTGCAAGGCGTTTCACCTCCCTGCTTCCTGTCTGGTACCACCTCCAAGCCCTTTCTGGTCAGATGAGTCTTCACAGAATACCATTGGATCAAGTTATTTTTTGGCCAGTAACTAGTAGTGGCTTCCCGCTCCCCTAGAGGGTCCAAGCGGAGCCTTTTCAGACACATGCGGCCACCTCCGAGCCACTCTCCAGGCTGCTCCCCTGTCCCCTGGCCTAGCCCGGTGATTCTGAAAGTCTGACCCAGACCAGCGGCATCAGCAGCCTCTGGGCACTTGTTAGAGATGCAGGTGCTGAGTCAGCTGCTCGGGGGCGGGCCCCGAAGGCAGCTTCTCAGAAGCCTGGCGGGCTGCCTCTGGCCAGTGTCCTGCCCTGGGTGGTCCGCCCATCTGCAGGGCACATCTGCTTCCCTCTTCTTCCCCCTCCCCCAGTGCCCTGACTACTCATACACACAGAGCTCTCTCTTCTGTGTTTTTGTTTCTAGTTCAGCCCCACGCCGTTTCTTCAACACCTTCTATGTGTCGGGTCTTAGGCACTGGCGATGGGTAAAATCATTCCCGTGACCCAACCTTCAGACACAGAAAATAGACTAATGATTGCCTAGAGCGGGTGGAGGGGAGGATGGGAAAGCGCTGATAATGGGTACAAGGTTTCTTTTTAGACTATGAAAATGTTTTAAAACTAGATTGTAAAGATTGTATAATTCTGTAAATATACTAAAACTATCAAATTATACAGTTTAAATGGGTGAACTGTATGGTATATAAATTATATCTCAATAAAGCTGTTTTAACAATCCTGTTCCTATGCTTGGGGAATTCCTAGCCTGTGCTGTTGTGGTGCTTAATCATACGTGGCCTTAGATTCTTGACTCTCTCCCCAAGCTGCGGTGAGCTTGAGGATGCTGACCGCTCCTGTGCCTCTTCCATTGCCTCTGGAGCTGGCACTGAGCCTTCAGCCTAGTTAGTAGCCACACGGGCTGAGCGAAAATGTGGCCTGTGTTCCTCCCTTCAGAGTGTCATGCTTTGCAAGGTGAGTGGAGTTCCAGGGCACTGTCTTGGATTGGGCATAGTCCCTCCAGTGATACTCTGGAAGCTCTGGAAAAGTCGTCCCGGGAGAGGTTGTCTGTCCATGTCATGGAGCTGAGGTTGGAATAAGACAGCAGCTTATTGTACTCTCCCCTCTCTCCCCACCACAGTCCTTGAAAGGACAGGTGCATTTCTTATCCTAGAAAAGAGAAAATGGATTAAATCAAATCAGCTCCCAGAACTTGCTTTTTCACAGATCTCAAGGAACTATGGAAATGGTGAAATTACTTGGTCTATATAATTTTTTTTCTATTTCAAAAATTGGAAAACAGGTGATTTGTGAGATATCTTCAGATTTGGGCAATTTGGAGAGGATTCAACTATTTAAGTCAGAAAGCACTCATTTACTTCTAACTTTTCTATTAAAAAGAGATCTTCTTTTTCACACCGTGAACGGTAATGCCTATCTGTGGCTGGATGTGGGCTTCTGAAAAGTGCTTAACGAGATGAATGAGATTACTAATCAGGACGTGGTACTTTGAGACACTCAGCATCAAAGTAATTGTAATTTAATTTTTAAAATCTTGTCAAAAGCTCTGTAGCATATCTTCTAAGCAGTAGTGTTATCTCTGAAAAATCAGGTTGAGCATTTTCTAATACTGCGATCCTTTCCTTTAGTGAAGAACTGGTGGCTGAAGCACATACTCTCTGCGCCCAGCTAGAAAACGCAATGCAAGACACCATAAAAGAACAGGACCAGAGTTGGAGGGTAATGGGCTGTGTGAATCCCAGCTGTTCCATGTCTGTCCTTTCCACAGCAAACCCGAAAAAGAAAATGGGAAGGCAGTCCAGCGTGTCCTCCGTCTCAGTATATGCTTATGCTTTTCTAGTGCATATTTATTATTGTTCATAGTGATGCTAACAATTACTGAATGGGTGCAGTATTCCGTTTAATCCTCGTAACAATTTTCGTAAGGAAGGTAACGTCATTCTGAGAAGGTCTTTCTCTCCCTGCGGTTTCCATAGCACTGCTGAGCGTCCGCGTGTGTGGAGTGCTGTGCTGGACTCGGGGGATAGAACCAGAGCCTGTCACAGCCCCACCTCGCAGGGGCTGAGCTGAGCCGTAGGTAGTACTAGTTACAGGGAAGCTAACGTGACAAAAAGTGAGTCAAGACACGGGTACACTTTAAGGCGAAGCTTACGTTGCTGAGTGGACTCTAAGTCATGCCTCAGATTTTAAAAGGCCCTCTCCCGCCAAGACAGTGACCTGCTAGCCTCCCCCTGACTTCCCAGTTGCCAGAGGAATCAGACGGGATACCACTGCTAACTGTCATCACTTCTTCATTCGAGTGCCTGTCTCTGGTGTGGGGCTGTCTCTGCTCTTCGTCGCTGTTCGTCCTCCTCCTGACAGGCCGCATTTCGAGCATTTCACTGCTGAGTTGTACTTCTGCCAGAGGAACAGGAAGTCGTATCAGGCCATGGCATCTGGTAGGGTTGGAAATGGGTAGCTGAGGTGAGCTCCACAGCGAGCATAAGTGGGTGCTGCGAGCCGCAGGTAGTACTAAGACTTCCCGCCTGGTTTCCATAGTCGCAGCATCTGAGGGACTTCACGCTAGGCCAAAGGAAAGTTCCTGTATGGTTTTGAAAATAGAGCTTTAGCCCAAGAGTAGCCTGCAATAACAAGACTGCTGTTAATGGGAGGATTTAAATTTCCTTCTAAATTGTGCCGGTCGCCTCCTGAGGAAGACAAACAACCTGAGTTGTATTGGTGCCGCTGTATTTTTAACGTGCCTGTTGACTTTCAGTCTCTAGACTGGAGCTGGTTACAGACGGAAGAAGAAGAGCAGAATAGCCTGGAACAGGCCTCTTGACTGTGTGGGTGGCCTTGACCACCTGATGGAGCTGCCTGGCCTGAGGTCCTCCCTGCTATAATGATGTCCCAGAAGTCTTCGGCGCGCAGACAGAGATCTTCTCACTTCCCCGGGAGCTGTGACACTCACCACGGGCCAGGGGTGTGGCCCTCCGTGAGCGCTACCAGCAACTTGTCTGCACACTGGAAGTCCTCCCTCACAGAGGCTCAGCAAACACTGGTGCCGGGCCTGAGCTGCTTCCTCGGCTCTGAAACAGTGCTCAAGGTACTTGCCCCACAGACCACTGGACGAATGTCTAACGGGACTCTTTCAGGACAAAGTATGAAGGACACTCGATGTCAGCCTGGCCTCTCCTGACCCCTCCTGATCTCCTCAGGCCCTGATCCACCTGTCCTCCCAGCTAGTGTTTCATCTGGTTTCAGAACCAAACAGACTTTAAATCAAAGACTCGCCTGGCCCCATCCTTTCTCTTCCTCTTTTCATTTCACTGCTGCTAAAATTTCCCTTTTACCAACGACTTTGGTGGTTGTGCTGCCTCGGCAAGGTTGTAGGTGAAAGCTAGCTCTCCCCGGCCACAGTCCTTCAGCCCCAGAGTGACTCGCTAGAGCCGGCACAGACGAGCAGCTTCCTTCCTCCGGGTGCCACACACCACCTGGGAGTGAGTCATCGTGGGGAAGAAGGAAAGAGGAAAAGGGTACCTGTCAACCCCATGTCTGCCGACCGCTGTGCCCACACCTGTCCTTGCACACATCCCTGTGAGGCGGTCATGGGACAGGGGAGCTCCTGCTTCTCGTATCATCTAGCAGTATTATTAAATTGATTTATTTAAAAAATAGTTTCTATATTTTGTAACATAACTCAAACATTTCTACTGGGTTCCACAATCTATTTTTACAATATTTATGGTTAGGACTTAGGAACTCAGAAACCAGCTTACTGGAAAATGTCGTAAGATCGAAGACTGCATGCATCGCATGGTACTGGGTAGCACTAGCCCTGCTGCTCTGACAGCTCACAGAAGTCCTGTATATTAAAGCAGGAAAGCAGAACGAGTGCAGATGGTCACGACAGGCGAGTTTGGTCAGACGAGGAAGTTGGAACAGAAGAGTTTCACACACTGGCTTCCATGGAAACAGTACAAAGGGTTTCATGGCCAAGTAAGTTTAGGAAATGCTTCATGCTTTAATTGTCTCTTGGAGAGTCACATTGTACACTGGCATATTAAAGTTCTGAGAGTCCTGTGATAATAAACTGCCCTAACTATGTAAATCTGTTTACCAAACACGTTTGACAATAGAGCCTTTTTTCCCCATGTAAGTGTAACATTTATTAACATCCCAGAGAGCTGGAGTTGGATGCAGCATGATTTTGGAAACACTGATGAGGAGCATAGTGGGAAATCAGACCACAAACACAGACTGGGATGGGGCCAGATTGGGGAGGGAATGAATCTTGGGCAAAGGGTTATGGGTTTATTTTATAGGCACTTGGAAGTCACTGAAGAATTTTGAACAAGAAAATGACAAAGCAATGGTTTAAAGAGACTAAGGTAACTGGAATATGCTAATTGATTTAAAAAAGTGAAAACCTGAGGTAGGACTTCCGCTTCCAAGAATATGAGGTAGATGTACTTTCCCCAATCTTCCCTTAAGTATAACTAAAATCCTTCAGTGTTATCTGTAAACAATACAAGAAGTCGCTGAAAGGTAGAAGGCCAAAGACCAGCTGGAGACCTTGGACCTGAGCAGTGACTTGGTCCTGAGTTCCCTGGGTTTTGCTTTTGCCTCGTCGGTCCCCAGCAGGGTGCCAGAGAAGCCAACCGACAGGCACAACGGAAGAGCTGCTCCCTCTAGTGGTACTAGATTCCCAGGGCTGCTTAACAGTCACCCCCCACCGCATGGCCTAACACAGCCGATGTCTGTTCCTGCACAATTCTGGAGGCCGGGGTCTGTAATCGGGGTGCTGACGGGACAGCGGCTCCTCCGGAGGCTGTAGGGGAGATTCTTTTTTTTTTTTTTTTTTTATAATATTTTTTTATTATGTTAGTCACCATCCCTAGTTTTTGATGTAAAGTTCCATGATTCATTACTTGCGTATAACACCCAGTGCACCATGCAGTACGTGCCCTCCTTACTACCCATCACCAGCTTCTTTTCCTTGCTTCGTGTAGCTTCTGGGGAGTCCGGGTGATCCTCCCTTTGCGGCTGCATCTCTGCCTCTACGCTCAAGCTGCCATTTCTTCTGCCTGTCACATCTCCCCTGTGTGCGTATTATTAGAACCCTTGTGACTGAATTTAGGGCTGATCTGGATATTCCAGGATAAGCTCCTCTTCTCGGGACCCTTAATTTAATCACATGTTTTGCCACATAAGGCAATAGTCACAGATTCTGGGGTTTAAGATGTGGACGTTTCTTCCAGTGGGGGCCACGATTTAACCTACTACTGCCTGCCCTCTAGCCCCTCAAAATTCATGCTCATCCCACATGCAAAATACATTCACCCCATCTCAACATACCCAGAAGTCTCAACCCATTACAGAACCAGCTCCACAGACCAAAATTTAAATGTTCGCTCAGCAGTCCTGAATTTCATCATCTACGTCACCTTCGGGAAGACGGCATGATCCATCCTGGGTCAAAAGTCTTCCATCCGTGGACCTGTGGAACTAGCAAACAAGTTACCTGCTTGCAAGATACAATGGTGAGATAGGCATATAATAGCTATTCCCATTCCAAAAGGAAGAGATTGAAAGGAATAAAGGAGTCACCCGTCCCAAGCAAGCTTGAAATCCAGCTAGGCAAATTCCATTAGGTTTCAAGTCTTGAGAATCATTCTCTGTCACTTGAGGCTCTGCCTGCTGGGCGCAGGCCAGCTCCATAGGCCTCTTGAGTTTGTGCCCACAGTGACTCAAGGCCTCTGCTTCTGTGCCTGCTCCGCCAGCCTTTGCCTTTGTACCCAAATGTACGCCCGCAGAATCATTCTCACTTTTTCTTGAAGGCTAACGTGCCGAGTGACTATCAGCCATTCCCAGCCTGCGAAGTTTTGGAAGTCCAACAGACATCTCTTTTCATCCTCTCTCTGCCCCTTTCAGTCCAAGCTGGTTTTTGTGATATTCTCAAAAATTGTGTGGGTCTCCTGTGTATGTTCTGAGAATCCATACCATTAGACAAAAGGTCCACAGCTCTTTCTTAGGCAACCCCATCTCTATTCCTGGCTTCTGCCGAGATGATTGAGTGGGTCTCTGAGCCACACACATAATCTCGTCAGCAACAGGTTGTCCAGCTGCACCCTTGACCTACTCTGCAGAGGACGCTTTCCCAACAGTGCATTTCTTAATTTTAGTGTCTTTTGCAATCTGGATAGGCTGAAAACCTTGAAAATCAACAAGCACTGGGTTTTTGGGGTTTTTTTTACAGTCCTTTCTTCATTTCCTTCCTTTTCGCATTTTACTCTGAACAGCAAGGAGAAATCAGGCCGCACCTTCAACACTTTGCTTGGAAATCTGAGCAGCTAACAGCCAGGTTCGTTGCCTGCAAGTTTTACTTTCCGTAATGGCAGAACACAGCTCAGCCAAGTAACATATTTCTACCAACGTTCTGTTGATGATGATACATGTACTCTCTGAGATGATAGAAGCTTTATCTACTGTGATCCTCCCTTTCTGAGCCCTCATCAATGTCTTTAATGTCCTTTTTTTTTTTTTAAGAGAGAGAGCACACATGCGCGTGAGCAGGGGCTGAGGATAGAGAATCTTTTTTTTTTTTAAGTTACACCAAAATAAGCAGCTGCTATAGATTTTATTTTTTATTTTTTGCAATCATCTGAAAAAGTTTATTCTTTTTCATTTTACAATGAAAAAATTCTTCCAAATCTTATGAGCAACCATCTCAATATACAGTAAATGTAATGGGCCATTTAATTTTTTTTATGTTCAGTTAGTCACTGAATAGTACATCATTAGTTTTTGATATAGTGCTCAATGATTCATTAGTTGTGTATAACACCCAGTGCTCATCACATCACACGCCCTCCTTAATACCCATCACCCTCTTAGGGGCACCTGGGTGGCACAGTCGTTAAACGTCTGCCTCCGGCTCAGGGCGTGATCCCAGCGTTCTGGGATCGAGCCCCGCATCAGGCTCCTCCACTGGGAGCTTGCTTCTTCCTCTCCCACTCCCCCTGCTTGTGTTCCTTCTCTCGTTGGCTGTCTCTGTCAAATAAATAAAATCTTAAAAAAAAAAAAATACCCATCACCCTCTTACCCCATTGCCCCACCCCCCCTCCCCTCTGAAACCCTCAGTTTGTTTCCAAGGGTCCATAGTCTCTCATGGTTTATCTCCCACTCTGATCTCTCCCTCTTCAGATTTCCTTCCCTTCCTCTACGGTCCTCCGTGCTATTGCTTATGTTCCACCTATAAGTGAAACCACATGATAATTATCTTTTTCTGCTTGCCTTATTTCACTTAGCATAATCCCCTCCAGTTCCATCCATGTCATGCAGATGTTGGGTATTCATCCTTTCTGATGGCTGAGTAACATTCCATTGTATATATGAAGCACATCTTTATCCATTTGTCTGTTGAAGGGCATCTCGGCTCCTTCCACAGTTTGACCATTGTAGACACTGCTGCTATGAAATTGGGTGCATGTGCCCCTTCTTTTCACTACATCTGTATCTTTGGGGTAAATACCTAGTAGTGCAATCTCTGGGTCGTAGGGTAGTTCTATTTTTATGGGGCTCCATGCTCAACGCAGAGTCTGCTTGAGATTCTCTTCCTCTTCCTCTGCCCCTCCCCCTGCTCAGGCTCTGTCTCTCTAAAAAAATAAACAAGCAAAATCTTTAAAACAAAGCTAGATACCATATGAGTCAGCAATCACTCCTGGCATTTATCCTAGAGAAATAAAATCGTATATTCATACAAAAAGCTGTTTGTTGCAGCTTTATTTTTAATAATCTAAACCTGGAAGCAAAATTTCCTCCAATAGGTGAATGGTTAAACAAACTGTGATAGACCCATAGCGTGGAGCAGCACTTGGCATGAAAAGGCATGCAACAACTCAGATGGACTCAAGGGTGTTCTGCTGAGTGGAAAAAAGCGAATTTTCCAATGTCATACACAATCTGGTTCCATTTATCTGACATTCTCAAAATGATTATTATAGAGATGGAGAATAAAGAGAAATTAGTAATTTCCAGGGATTAGGAATCTTGGTGGGGAGAATGGTGGGTGTTTAAAGGGATAACATGAGGGAGACCTGTATGGTGATAAGACAGTTCTGTATCTCGATTCCGGTGGAGTTACACAAATCACACGTGATGAAATGGCATCGAACTATATGCACACACTGAACCAGTGTCACTTACCTGCTTTTAATATTGTAGCATTGTTACATAAGATGTAACCACTGAGAAAAACCAGGTGAAGGGGATATGGGACCTCTCTATAGAATATTTGCAACTTCCTGTACATCTGTAATTATTTGTAACTTCTGGTGAGTCTATAATTATTTTTTTTTGAAGTTAAGAAAGAAACAAGAATAAAGAAATCCCTAGAGGTAGAAACCCAGTTTTTTGGATGGGTATTAGGGTTGGGGGCTGAGAGAGGGGAAGAGAGGAAGTGTGGACAATAGACGGTACGAGCGGAAATGGAAAGGATGTGGCAAATGTGAGTGACATGAACATCTAGTAATATATTCTATGTATATAATAAGTGCTTAGTGCAAATCGACAATAATCTATTTGCTAGTCAGCAATGCTAATTTTATCTTTACCCTTTTCTTCTGGACCTGTCCTGATGAATAAATTAGGTAGCAACTCCTTTTCCCTCTATGTCATCTCGACTCCGATTTCAGGAAGATTCAAATATTTAAATAAAGATATTATGGCATATAATTTGATGTCCTCATTGATAGAATTTCCTAGAAAACTGTTGTTCAGCAGAACTTTGTGTGATGATGAGAATGTTCTAGTCTGCACTGTCCTGTAGGTAGCTACAAATCACATATGACTGTTGAGCATTTAAAATGTGGCTATGGCAACTAAGGAACTGAATTTTTATTTTATTTAATTTCATTTTGTAGCTACTATATTGGACAGAGCGGTTTGGGAAGAAAACACTGTCTTTACAAGATGTGTTTGGAACAGGACAAGCGTTTACGAATTGGTTAATATATGCCAGGCAATGAACTAACTTGACTTGAAATGCGTGTTTCATCAACTCTACCACACATTTGTTCTCAGTGGGATATGTCTTTAATCAATGGCAGGTCACAGTATAGGGGGGGTCAGGCGGCAGTTGTATCAGTTGTAATTACAGATGCGAACTTAGTCATAGGTGTCACTCAGCGGAGCTGTATTCATTTGGCACCATGCATGCTGAGTTTAATTGCCTTCAAAATCTCTTCAGAAATATTACCCTTTCGGTGTGATTTGAGACAGAAATTAATTGTGTACCCAGAAAGGCCAAAACAGAGCAGTGAGCATAAATCTGATATTGGTCATATAAATACTCTTGAGATATGACCATAATTCCATATTTTCTTTCAAAGTAACAGCCAAATGCTTATGGGTCCTAAGAAAGGAATATACCTAGAAGTAGGTGAGGCTGTCCGTTTGTCACTGAAATACAAGCAAAAGAATTGTTTATCTCATGTCAAGCAACTGAAGGCAAGAGAAATTGCCAAGTGCTTCAGAACAACTAGAAAAATTCAAAGCAACATGAGGCTGGTGTGACTAATCCATTTGTCATCCAGGATCATAGTTAAGACATTGTGCCATAGATGGGACGCCCGGGTGGTTCAGTCGATTAAGCGTCTGCCTTCAGCTCAGGTCATGACCCCAGGGTCCTGGGATCAAGTCCTGCATCCGGCTCCTTGCTCAGTGAGGAGCCTGCTTCTCCCTCTGCCTGCCGCTCCCCCTGCTTGTGCTCACTCTCTGACAAATAAATAAATAAAATCTTAAAAAGATAAAAAGACATTATGCTATAGTTTAATTGATAGCCTTTTTTTTCCTTAGTGGTACGTAAAATGATGGTGTTTCTTACAATTCAATGGATTTAAGACTGTTAAAAATACAGTCTCTGATAGTCCTCCCAATTCTAATGAGGTAAGTGCTATCATTATCTTCATTTCATCCACAAGGAAACTGAGGCATGGAGAGGTTTAATAAGGTTAAATTAATTCTGACCTTCTTGAGAAGGCTAAGACAGGTCTCAAAAGTGACTCTTTTTCCTTGAGGTGTTGGCTGTAGGAGTGGGCAGAAGTCCGATTTTTCTCAACACAAACTGACTCGCGGTTTGTTGGAATGATGTTCAGTGACTGCTAACTAACGTCAGGAGATTCAGAGCTTTTTAAAAAACTTGTTCTATGACAATTTGACAAATATGCAAATACAGACAAAGTAGTGTAATAAACTTCTTTATTCTATTCACCCAGATTCAAATTTATCGATACATGGACAATCATATTATTTCCTCACCAGCTGCTCTATTAATGAAGAAAATCTCAGACATCATGACATTTCACCCATATTTAGCATGTACCTCCAGAAGTTTAGCCCCTTTCTTGTTTTCAGCATAATTACAATACTATTATCAGAATTCTTTCATTCAGGGTCCAATCAAGGGAATGAAACTACACAGCAGATTTAACAAGGAAAGTTTAATATAACAGGGAATTGGCTTTTTTTTAATTAGTTTTTTTTTAAGATTTTATTTATTTATTTGACAGAGATAGAGACAGCCAGCAAGAGAGGGAACACAAGCAGGGGGAGTGGGAGAGGAAGAAGCAGGCTCATAGCAGAGGAACCTGATGTGGGGCTCGATCCCATAACGCCGGGATCACGCCCTGAGCCGAAGGCAGACGCTTAACCGCTGTGCCACCCAGGCGCCCCAGGGAATTGGCTTCTTAACCGACTGACCTACCCAGATGCCCCTCTCCCTTTTTTAGAAGATTTTATTGAATCTTAAAGATTTTATTGAAGCCCATTATAGAGTTGGCTTCTAACAGGTGAAGAAAACTAAGAATGCAGGAATAGCAGAAAAAGAGAGTAGCCACAACCCCAGTGGCTGAAAAAGCCCCACTCCACCCCCCACCCCCAGGCCCAGATCCAGACATCATCAGAGAGGGTGTGGCTGTGGCTTACCACTGCAAGAAGGGAAAGCTTGGTGCTGAGTTGGCCAACCTCACTGGGCAGCTGCCCCCCGGGGCGCTGGGGAAAGCTGTCCGCTGGGAGGTGCTGCACCACACAACTCACTGAGAAACTGCCAACAGGGGTGCTTTGGCACCTTTGGGGTGCCAGAGGAATCTTCCTGCTCATTGCCACACACGCTAGGAGCGGCCAGTAGGAGCCCACGGGAACCAGGAAGAAGAGCCCTTTCTTCTTCCGGTGTTCTAATGTTCCTTACGACAGAGTTTAAAATTGTGCCCGTCGGCGAGGGAGAGACGTCCCAGCAGCAAAAACAAGACAATGAAGAATGGATTTGGAATTAAGAGGCACTAGGTTGGTAATCAGCACAGTCCTCTCCCTGACTAATCAACTTCCATGTGCATCTTTCTCCATACATTAAACCTCCAGGCAAAAACTAAACGACTCTATGTTTACACCTAAGATACAGCTACACTTCAGAAAAATGAAAATCTCTCACCTTTCCCCCAAATCAAAAGATACACAGACCCAATAATCACCGTATCTATCACTAGCCATATAAATTGCTCCCCAAATGCCATCACCCTAAGTTATACACTTTATCTTCAACAACTTGTATGTAAACTAATATTGGGAAGGAGAGAGAAGAAGAAAATGGGTAGCGTGTGCAAATAAGCACACACATGGAATAAGATAAGCAGAGAGAAAATACACAGAGTTCCTGCAGTCCTCGTTTCTATAAGTAGTATCTGTCTCTTCCGTGAGCCTGGAACTGATAGCTACAGGTTTATTTTCCCTCTCCTCATCCCATATTTCCCCTGCCCTCAGCCTCAGCCTCAGCTAGTCAGGATTCTTTGTCAGGTGTAATGATCCTGAAGGATCCAAGTCCAAAATTGTACAGACTTTTTTTTTTTGCTGTAATTTTGCATTAATTTTAACTATTGCATATGAAATGTGTCAAAAGAAGCCCCAGAAAATCTCCTGGCTCCAGACATAGTCCTCACTACCCTGATTGCGTAGCAGCAACTCAATTTCTCCTTGGCAATCAAGATCAATCATTCTAATCAGTAGTAACCTTTTCTTGCCTTTTGGCTCAGTGGCATAGGAATCCAAAATGGCCAGGTAGCAACCTCATGTCCCAATTCAATGGAATCATTGTGGTGCTGCTGGTTGAAGTATTTCCCCTCCTTGGGCACTAAGAGCTCCAGACAAGCGGAGATCAAGATTGCCAGCGTGGGAAGCCAAAATTTTGCAAGGGGGTTTTTGTATATGCAGTGAAAGAAGTCCCTCCTACTTTTCACCCTTTGAATCCCAGACCTATTCATTCTCACTATAAGGAGATAACATCATATAATGCTTTCTGATTCAATGTACAGACTGCATCCTGCAAGACAGAACTCCATCTTTCCAGGATGTTGTGGCCCAACTGGCATTGAAACCATGTCTTTATCAAGCTATTCCAATTTCAGTTATCCCGGCCACTTTTGGATGATAGGGTATATGGCTGCACTTCCTTTGCTGTGATCCGAATTCTTTGATCAGAAGCAATGCTTTAGGATTGCGGATCTGTAAGTCCACAGACGGTGATGCAAGCAGAAGCAGACAGGGAAGGCAAGTCCGTGTCCAGACTATGTATCTATTCCAGCGAGGAATGGTGATAAGGATGAACATCTGCTCCTTCTAATGTCATCAAACTGCCATTAGTCGGCTGCCTTGCTTCCCAGCGTGGTCGTGCCGTACTGGGGGCTAGTTGTAGTCTCTGTTGGCATGTTAACTGGAGCATTATCCCAGTCAGCCTTGGTAAGAGGAAGGTGAGCCTCATCGTTGAGCCTGTGCATAGCCTCCATCCCTGTCACCACAGCCACTGTGTTCATAGCCTACTGAGCAAACAGTGAGATGATGGGGCAAAAAGACTGATACCACTCACCATGTAATTTTGTCCGCCGTATTATCAAGAGCCTCCTATACAGAGGCTATCCTTTCATGGGCATGCACGTGAGACACAAATCATCTTCAGTCTGCGTCCATTGTGAGAGGTTCATCCACATGCCTCTTCTCTGGACTTCCTTGCTGGCAATCTTCCAACCCTATTCTCTACAAGTTCCTGATCATCCAGCCAATCTGTTAGTAACAGCCCACGAATCAGACTGGATCCATACTTCTAGCCGTCTCTTATTCCAGACAAAGAGAAAAACCTGTACTGTTCCCAATTCTGCCCACCAAGAGGATTTTCCTGTGCTACTGTGCTTCCGAGCTCCCCTGAGTGGGGGGTAGTGCTGTAGTTGTTTTCTTTTGGGGGGCACCGGCATGTCACGTAGAGCCACCAATAAACCAGGCTGCAATTTTTCTTCTACAGGTAACTCGCCATGAAGGACATCATCCGCATGCCACAGACATGGACTGAGAGAGAGGACACGAGCAACATCAGTGCTAAAGGGCTGAAGGGGCCTGAGCCACCCGCTCATGCAACTCACTCACCCCTTTTGGATCTTCTTCCAAGTACCCTTAGCACCAAAGAGGACAAGTATTCCGACTCTATCGCCATACATCTCTTTTGCCTCTTTGAACTTCCTATATTGTCACTGAAGTCATTTTTTCAATGTTTTATTTCTATAGTTTCTTTTTCGTTGGTTGTTGCTGGTAGAGAAGAACTAATGTTTGTAAGTCAATCATGTATCTGGGAACCGTACTGAAATTTTATTAGTTCTAATATTTTATCTTAATTCTATTGTGTTATCTGTATGGATTACTCTTAGCTGCAGATAATTATGGTGTTGTCTTTTCTAATACTAATGCCTTTACTGTTTGCACAATTGTGGGAATAGCGGACATCCTTGCCCTCTTTTGAGACTAAAGTTTCTCTGTCAGAAATTATTTCTTTAAAGATTTATTTATTTAATTGAGAAAGAGAGAGGACGAGCCGGGGGAGCGGCTGAGGGAGAGGGACAGCAGAATCCCAGGACCCCGAGATCATGACCTGAGCTGAAGTCAGATGCTCAACTGACTAAACCACCAGGTGACCCTCTCTGTCAAAAATGATGTTTACTGTTGGCTTCTGACAGAGTCTATATGAAGTAAAGTATATTTTCTACTATTTTCTGTTTTCTGAGCCCTTTTAAAATCACAAACTGGAGGGCACCTGGCTGGGTCAGTTGGAAGAGCACGCAACTCTTGATCTCCAGGTCATGGGTTCAAGCTCCACGTCTGGGTGTAGAGATTACTTAAAAAAAAACATATTAAATCAAATCACAAATTGTTTTGAACTTTATCAAACACTTTTCATTTGTATACTGAGGTAATCATGTGATGTATTTTTTCCTCCCTCCTATTATTGTGAGGAATCGTGTTAGATTTTTCTGGTGTTAAACTGTTCTTGCATTGATAGAATGAACTCTATGTGCCCATGATTTTTAAATAGATCTTATTTTTTAAAGATTTTATTTATTTATTTGAAAGAGAGAATGAACAGGGGGAGGGGCAGAAGGAGAGAGGGAGAAAGAGACTCCCCACTGAGCAGGGAACCTGACATGGAGCTGGATCCCAGGACCCTGAGAACATGACCTGAGCCAAAGACAGACACTTAATAACTGAGCCCCAGTAGAGTTTATTATTTTAAAGCAGTTTTAGAATCACAGCGAAATTGTGTAGAAGGTACAGAGATTTCCCACACACCCCATGCTCTCACAAGTTCATAGCCTTCCCCACCATCCACATCCCCCACCAGAGTGGTACATTATTTTCAACTCGTGAACCTACATGGACATTTCATTATCATCCAGAGTCCATAGTTTACATTCAAGTTCACCTTTGTGTTGCACATTCTGTGGGTTCGGACAAATTTATAATGACATGTATCCACGATTATAGGATCACGCAGAACAGTTTCACTGCTCTACAATTGTTTGTTTTTAAATTCAGTCACTTGGGGTGCCTGGGTGGTTCAGTCAGTTAAGCGTCCAACTCTTGATTTCAGCTCAGGTTATGAGATTGAGCCCTGAGTCGGGCCCCACACTGGGCGTGGAGCCTGCTTAAGATTCTCTCTCTCTGAGGCGCCTGGGTGGCTCAGCGGTTAAGCCTCTGCCTTCAGCTCAGGGCATGATCCTGGAGTCCTAGGATCGAGTCCCACATCAGCCTCCTCTGCTGGGAGCCTGCTTCTTCCTCTCCCACTCCCCCTGCTTGTGTTTCCTCTCTCGCGGTGTCTCTCTCTGTCAAATAAATAAAATCTTTAAAAAAAAAAAAAGGCAGAACAGGCTTTCTTTCTGCTGGGCTCTGTCAAATAAATAAATAAAATCTTTAAAAAAAAAAGATTCTCTCTCTCCTTCTCCCTCTGCTCCTCTCCCCACTCGCATGCTCTCTGACTCTAAAATAAAATAAAATAAAAAATAAAAAAATTTAAAAATTCAATTACTTAATATTTTATTTGAGATGTTTACATTTATTTTTATATTGGAAATGGGCCTATACTTTTCTCAGGGGCACTCAAAATAGAATATGTATTCTATGAAACTGAAGGGAAATGTTGACTTTTCCATGGCTGGTGCTCATGGCCTTACTACCCTCTTTATGTTGACGGCTACATTTATATCCCTAAACTTCAAATATGTAGATTTACCTCTGTGGTGAACATACCGAAATACCTCAAAAATACTGAATTTATTCTCTCCCTGTCCCCCAAACCTGTTATTTGTATTTTTGTGAGCTCGGGTAATGACACTGCCATCCACCAAGTCCTAGAAGGCAGAGATCATGCTAGACTCTTCCTCGCTCTTCTCATCTAAGACCTGCCTATTTTTCACCTCTTAATTTTCAAACGTTTTCCTCTCATGCTCTCCTGCCTCAGGTTTTTAAATAGTCTCCTAAAATCTCCCACTTAGCAAAAATGTATCCTCTGCAGCGCTGTTAGAGTGAAAATTGGAAAATGTCACTTGGCTGCTTGAAACCCCCTGTGACTCTACAGCACCAAAGACCAATGACAGTCTCCACGGTCCAGCAGACATTGACACTCATCTTGACTTCCAACCTCATACGCTACCAACTTCGGGGCAGTATTCTATTTTCCTAATACACACCATACTGTTTCTTCTCTGTGAAAAGGTTTTTTTACATGTCTCACCTCATCTCATCCTGTTCATCCTCGTCCGTGGCTCTTCCTGTTTCTCTCAGTTGATTCTGTGACCTCTCCCTGACCTCTACACTAGCTGCACCTCCCCCCACACCCTGCTACACACACACACACACACACACACACACATACACACAAGGAGTTCTCTAATCTAGCCTTACTCCCAAAGCAATTTATTCTTGCCTCATAGTTTTATTTCTTTTTTTTTAAGATTTTATTTATTTATTTGAGAGCGAGAGCATGAGCGGGAGCAAGGAGATGGAGAGAGAAGCAGGCTCCCCACTAAGCAGGGAGCCCAGCGCAGGGCTGGATCCCAGGACCCTGGGATCATGACCTGAGCCAAAGGTCGGTGCTTAACTGACTGAGCCACCCAGGCATCCCTCCCACCTCCTGTTTTTAAACACCATACAGATGCTGATGGTTTCTAATTATACCTCCAGCTCAGACCTCTCTCCTAAACCCCAGGATAATATATCCCACTGTCAACTGGATATACATCACACATTCCAAAAATCAACTCCTGATTTTTCCCTCCCAAACTTTTCTTTGTAGTCTTCCTAACGTCTTGAATGACAGCTCTGTTCTTCCAGTTACTTAGTTAAATAACCATGGATTCACCCTGACTACTCTCTTTCTCATACCCCACATCCAATGTATCCAATGAATCCTGGTAGTTCAACCTTCAGAATATACCCAGAACTTGAATATTTCCCATTTCCTTCAGTATCACCTTCTGCTCTCACTTTGCTACCACCACTCTGACCCCCTCTCTGTCCACGGGGCATGCTGCCCGCTCCTTGGTACCATCATCTGCTACTCTCGTCCTTGCTCACTCTGGACCACCCACACTATCTTCCTCACTTATCCTCTATGAAAGAAAAAGACTTCATTTCAAATTGGGTTTTGTTGGTATCACCCTTTGTTGAAACGGTCATGTAATCTGTGCCAATCTGCCTAGAACGTTTTAGCTTCAGCCTCGGAGGTGACACTAACATTTTCCTCTGCCTGGATCACTCTCTCCTGCAGAGAGCCTCATGGCTCCTTTCCTCTCGGTTTACATCTCTGTTCATATGCAGCCATATCAGAGAGGCCTTCCCAAGCCATCCTCCATGCTGGCACCCATCTCCTACCCCACCACCCAGGCGGCTGTCCCTGTACCTCTGTTATCTTGACTTATTTCTTCTTATGCACTGTCACCACCTGATACATTTATTTGTCCCTCCATACATCCATTAAAAAACTCCACGAGATCAGACTTGGTCTGTTCATTGCTGTATACACAGCACCCAGAGTAGGGCAGGGCACTTGGTAGGGGTTCAATAAATGTTTATTGATTGAATGAGTACTTCTAGCTCACACATATTTTGTCAGAAGTACCTAGCACTATCTCTTGAAAGGGTTTAGGCTTTTGAAATCCTGAAAGGAGAGACTAGGGGCTTTCAGCTCTGTCTCTTCTTTTGTGTGTGTGTCTTATTTTTTATTAGTATTTTATTTTATTATTATTTTTCATTTAGCTCTGTCTCTTCTTTATGCTGAGGAAGTGAAACAAGTAAAAATATTTGCTTGGGATGGGTAGAAGGGAGGAGAACACTGACAGTTCATATTTCAAAAAAATGATCACCCAAGGCAGTTCTTACTTCTCATTTCCCCCCGAGTCCACAGGCTTGTGGGTTCTAAAGTAGAGAATGGTTTTTGGAGGTTTGTTTTTTTTTTAAAGCCAAAACATTATTTCTGTGTGGAAATTTGAGGTCTGTTATCACTTGATTTACTCCATCACCCCCAACCAGCTTTGGTTCACTCCCTTGTATTATGTGTGAATCTTTCCGGTTTTCACAACAGGTAGTGTGGCTTAATATAACTTTTAATCCTTCTTTCTCCTTTTCCCTACTATGCTCAATCTCATTCAATAAATGTTTACTTAGAAAAAATGTTACCCAGTTAGGAGCCCTTAAACAGTGCTCAGTGTTATTTTCCAAATAAGGTTTTGTTAGTGACATATCTAAGGGTGCATATCTTAGGATGGACCAACTTGTCTCAGTTTGCCCTGAACTTTCTTGGTTTTAGCCCTGAAGTTCCGTATCCCAGGAAGCCCCTCAGTCCCTGCCAAGCTGGGCAGTTAGCCACCCTACATCATGATGTGTCAATATCCTCTGTAATTTAAAGTATTTGATAGTTCAGCAAAATTGCAATTTAGGATATTCATTCACTATGTATTTATTGAGCCCCTACTCTGCTGGAGCTTGCAATCCACATTAGGGGAGGAAAAACAGAGCAGAGAGAAGATAATAGGCAAGTAACCATGTGTAAATTTCAAATCATTTTCATGGAATGGAATAGTTCCACAGTAATAGAAAGGGCCTGGTTGCTGCTCAGGAATGTGACAAGGATGTGACCACTTGGCTGGGAATTGAATGTTGGGAAGGCAGCCAGGCAAAGCCCTGAACAACGAGAAAAGAGCTCTGAAGGTACATGTGTGTGCTACATAATGATATGTGTTCACTAACAAACGGAAAAGCGGTGAGAACTAAACTAGGAAAGTTGGAAGGAGATAAATCACATTAGGCTTTGTGGGCCATTGGAAGGAATTTGGAATTTATTCTAAGTGCAGTGAAAGCGTATTTAAGTAAATGAATGACATGCTGATATACATTTTTAAAAGACTACTTTTGTCTTGTTTGGAGAATGGCCTGCCAGGGACAAGAGCAGAACCAGGAAGCCCACTGAGGAGGCTAGGGCAGCAATCAGGGAGTGAGATCATGGTAGACTGGACTAGAGTAGTGGCAGTAGAGGGGTGAGAGGTCATCCAATTCAGAGCGCGAATTCTGGAGACAGAACAGACAAGACTTGACAGATTGGATGTGGGTTGTGAAAAGAGCCATTAAGAATGGCTCCTAGAGTTTTGACCTGATGGCAGGGTGGATTAAAATGTCATTAACTGAATTGGGGAAAAGTTCAGGAGAAGTTAGTGGGGCAAAAATCAAGAGTTCTTTAGGACATTTACTAGTGAGATGCTTACTATGGATGAATACAGACAGCCAGCAGGCAGTCTGATATATGAGAGTGGAACTCAAGGGAGATGTCAGCGCTAGAAATACAAATTTAGGAGTCTTCAAGCTGGCATGGCATTTTAAAAGGTGAAACCCAACAGAGTGGAAAAGCTGGTTAGAGGAGCAAAGCCTGAGGCACTTTCTCAGAAAAGCTGGAGAGTGGAGGAGTGAGAACCAGCACAAACACGCAGAACAAAAACTTGAGAAGGAGTGGGTATGAAGGAAGGAGGAAAACACAGAGCATGTGCTATCTTAGAAGCCAATTAAAAACAAAGTATTTCAAGAAGAGAGGGGTTAAAGTTTGTTGCTGGTTGGTCCAAGAAGATGAGGACAGGGAATTGATCACTTCCCTTGGATTCTCTGGCACTGATTTTTAAAAAGTATAATCCTCATATGCACTACCCATATAAAATGAGTATTTTTTTACTCATATAAAAATGGCATAATACTCATATAAAACACTCACAATGCTTATTTAAAAGATGATCCTACAGTTCCCTAAAGTTGTAACTTTCATTTTTCAAAAACGAATAAAAACCTTTCTTTCTTTCTTTCTTTCTTTCTTTCTTTCTTTCTTTCTTTCTTTCTTTCTTTCTTTCTTTTTTCTTTTTTTTTTTTTTTTGGAGAGAGAGAGCATCCCAGGCAGGCTCCCCACTCACCCAGGGGAGAGCCCGACTTGGGGCTTGATCCTGAAATCATGACCTGAGATGAAATCAAGAGTCAGGTGTTCAACTGACTGAGTCACCCAGGTGCCCCGGAATTAAAACTTTTTTTTTTTAATTTAATGAAGGATGATCATTCTTCAGACCATAATAATATGAACATAGCATGGAATAAGGATTGGGTAGGAAAAAAGCTGAACTGAGAAAAATACTAAGACAGCTCATATATCTAAACAAAGGTGGGACTCAAGGTGTTAAGAAACTGTTTTAAAAATTTAGGCAAGGTATAGGGGCGCCTGGGTGGCACAGCGGTTAAGCGTCTGCCTTCGGCTCAGGGTGTGAAACCTGGCGTTCTGGGATTGAGTCCCACATCAGGCTCCTCCGCTATGAGCCTGCTTCTCCCGCTCCCCCTGCTTGTGTTCCCTCTCTCGCTGGCTGTCTCTATCTCTGTTGAATAAATAAATAAAATCTTAAAAAAAAAATTAGGCAAGGTACAAGTTGGGAAGATACAAATATTTACAAAAAATATACAAATACAATATACAAAAAAGGATTAGCATTTATATATATAAAAGAGCTAACAAATTAACAGCGGACAACTACCCCTAATGAAACACGAACGAAAGATATACAGATTGGAAGTTCATAAAAGAAGAAATACAAATATCCAATAAGCATAACTTAAGATGTACACATTGTCAATCAAAGAAATTACTTGTATCTAAAGCATTATTCCATTATTGAAAAATAATGGTAATTTTTAAAGAACTGGCTTACAAGACTAGAAGCATATGTTACAAAAAATTAATCATGATTAAGCTGGATGGTGAGATAATCGATTTTTTCTCCATTTCTACATTTTTCAAATATTTCTACAACACTCATGCATCATTTTGTAATAAGCTTTTAATTTTATTTACATACAAAACGATTGCCTGGAAGTGGCAGTTCAGTATGAACCCAGGAGATACACTTGTAAAATAAAATATTGCTGATGTCACATTTCCATCTTTTTAAATTTTATTTTAAAGTAATCTCTACATCCAACATGGGGCCCGAACTTACAACCCCCAGATCAAGATCTAGTGATAATGCTCACAGTCACCGACTGAGGCAGGTAGGCACCCAGGTCATCCATCATGTTTTAACGACAGTTTTATTGTTCATTATCTAGGTTAAGCACTTTTCCCCTTCCTACTGTTTTTTTTTTTCATTTTCCGCTTTAGCTCCTACCGCAAAAAGCAGGGGAATAAAAAATAAAATACCTTTGACATTGGTTGGCATATCTGCTAAAAATTTTAGTATAGGAGGCTCTCCTATAATTGGCATATATCCTTCTCTGCTCCTGCCTGCACCCGAGGTAGGGAACTCCACTGCACAGTGCATTGGCACTACATTCTTACAGAAAGCTTGGACAGTTAAGTACGATGCCGGTGTTCCCCTCTTATCACATATAATAAGTCCTGCACTCAGTAACTATTATTGTGCACAGATGATACGTTCACAAGAGTAGTCTTCGGTATCCCCTTCTGGGGAGAGAAATCAGGAAGAACGTACTGGGAAAACAGACATAATGTCTCAAATTAAGAATGCAGGTCTTCCCACAGAAACCCGGTTGCCAAACCCGAGCTCTGGCGCAGCTTCCCCTTCCAAGTCTCCTTCGCCTTCGCGTTCCGTTCTTTCAGGCACCAAGGGAGCAAGGCTCGAGCCCCGCCCCCCGGCACGCCCCGAGCGAGTGACGTCACCACGTGCGCCGTGCGCCGCGCCCCCTGTCAGAGGCAGCCATTGTTCAGTGGGTCGCGCTGGCTTTGCCGGGGCTGGGTTGGTCCTGCCCCCCTCTCCAAGTCCCGGCCCCTCCTTAAAGCTGGGAGAGGGGGCCAGTCCCCGGCTCTGAGCATTCTGCGGTCCTCGGGTGCAGGCCACAATGAGCAAACGGAAGGCGCCGCAGGAGACGCTCAACGGGGGAATCACCGACATGCTCACAGGTTAGCACCGGGCCGGGCGCTGCTGGCTTTCTTCTCCTTTCTTCCCACCTCATTGCCTTCCCTTGCTTCCCTCGCGTCCCCACAGCCCTGTGGATGGGGTCGGCCCCTTGCAGCGGGTAGTCTTCCGTGCGGATCTTCCTTCGGCGCCCATTGCTGGTGGCTGAATGTCAGTCCTGCTGGGGATTCCTGTGTCACCGTTTGGGCTGTCTTTGGCCTGGCCCGTGTACAAGCGCGGGGGGGGGGGGGCGGTCAGTGTCCCTTAAGAAGCTGTTACATCCCCTGCTGAAAAACTCAGTTCTCGTTTGTTTACTCGCGGTTCTTGTTCACCCCAGCCTCTTGTTGCCTTTGCAGAACTCGCAAACTTTGAGAAGAACGTGAACCAGGCAATCCACAAGTACAATGCTTACAGGTGGGACGGTGCAGCATTCTCTGGTAGCATGCGTCCTGGGATGTGTGGCAGTTAACAGGGCTGAGGGGCCAGTGGATATTTGGACCATATGCACGAGGAGAAAAAAGCAAGAACTGAGGGTATTGACTCTGTGGTGATACCTTACTGCAATATTTCTGGGATAATTTGGGCAGAACTCTGTAGAATCATTTCTGATGAGTTCCCAATTCTGATTAAAAATAGGTGTAGCTGATGTGTATTTTTCCCATCATCAGATATGAATTGCAGAAAATGCAGTTTGATTTTAAGCCATAATGAAAGATAGTGGATGAGGTCTGTGCTGTGAAATAGATGTGGTTCAAAGAATCAGATCTCCCATCTGGTTGGTATTTGGCTGAGCCTTGCATCCGGTCCTTGTGCATCTCACCAGGGCCCTTATGGTAGTCATTATTCCCACATCCAGTCACTTGTGCCCCTTAGCCTACAAACATGGCCAAGTCCTTCAGCTCTTAAAAGCAAAAACAAAGCAATCTTAACTTCTCTCTGCCCTCTAGCTAGCTCCTGTCTCTTTCCTCCGTTTTACAAACTTCTTGAATAATCCGTTTCTTGCCTGCATTTCTTCAGTCCTAGTCATTCATTATCTCATTGTGGTATAATTTCCATCCTGCCATTCCTCTGAAAATGCTGTCACCTGCATCTCACCTTATTGGAGTCTCATTGGCATTCACCACTCGCTCATCCCATTCAGGTCTTACCCTTGAATTCCGTGATGGCACTCCTACCTGTTCTTTCACCTCTTATATCTTCCTTTCAATGCTGGTAGTTCCTGGAAGTCTGCCCTTAGTCTTTTTTTCTCATTTTCATAATTTCCTTGGCAATCTTACCATTCTTGGCTTTGGGTACTGGTTATGTCATTGACTCCAAATCTGTATCTCATTGGGCTTTTCTCAAGATTTTTAGGCCTCTATTACCTTTATCTTCATCCTTTCATAATCGAGCTCAACTCTCTCCTTCCCTTCCCATTCAACATAATTAAAAACTGATTATGCACCTTTCCTTATCTCTCTCGACTGCCTGTTTAAAGTAATTGTACTATCATCCACACATTAGATGGTCTAAAAATCAGAGAGATATTCAACCCTGTATTCTAAGTTCAGAGAGGAGGTGTTTAGTTTTGAAGGAGCCTGTCAGGGGTAAGTGAAAGGAAGAACAGTCTAGAGAAAGGAAACAAAATGTGCCACGGCATTGAGGCATTGAGACTTGAAGGAGTATAACATTTTCCCGGAAGTCAATAATTCACTTTGCCTGAATGGGAAATAAGTCTGGAAAAGCAGATGTTGCCTGCATGTACTTCCCTACCTTGATTATACATTTCTCTTGACTGTGGCCAAAGCATTCTTTTGAAAATAGTTATCTGATCCTGTCATTCCTCCATATCAGATGACTGAACATTTCCTCTTTACCTTGATAAAGCCCAAATGCATTGTGGCATACAAAAAGCCTTTCATGCTTTAATGCTTCTTTCTTTCAGGCTCTGCCCCATAATACCAGTTGTCTGGAACTACTTGTCTTTACTGAAACAATTCCCTCAACAAACTGTCCTCAACCTACTTTTCTGGACTCATCATCAGTAATATGCTAATAGAGAAGTCGAAATCCAAATCTAAAGGTTTATATGTATTAGAATAGAATGAAAAACCAAGGCAGCAAAGACTACCCAATATTTATGTTTTAGACTTAGATGTACTCTGACTTTTATCAGCATCACTACTAAACTACATTTAGTATTGAAATTATAGACAGGAGACCATCAGTGAGTTCCCGCGGTGTTCCCAGTGTGTCACCAAATTACTGAGCTGGATGTGTGTGGAGATGGGCGAGAATCACAGGTCAGTGCTTTATGTGGAATGGAAATGAGAGCAATGAAGGAAAAGAACATAAGTATAAGGACACAGGGGAATGCAGTCGCAGTTTTAAGCCATGAATTTAAAAATAGCCATCCAGAGACACCTGGGTAGCACAGTTGGTTGAGGGTCTGACTCTTGGTTTCTGTTAAGGTCCTGGTCTCAGAGTCATGGGATCAAGCCCTGCATAGAGCTCCACGCTTGGAGGGGAGTCCGCTTGGGATTCTCTCTCGCCCACTGCCTCCCCCGCCCCCCAGGCTTGCATGCTCTCTCTCTCTGTCTCTTGCTCTCTCGCTCCTCTCTAAAATAAAGAAATAAATCTTTAAAAATAAATAAATAACCAGCCTTAAGCCAGTTTGGTATTTAGTAGTCCAACTACTACTAGGTGGCACCTTTTTATGAGAGTTATGAACAATTTCTAAAAACTAGCTTAATCCCAAAAAGGAAAGGCTACTGGTTTGTTAAATCTCCCTAGTTTTAAACATACAGGTAAAATTATGTTATCCTCAAATGTGAGAATTTTCAAGATACTTCTGAAAGTCATGCAGGTGGTCTGTCAGCTCCTCTGAGTTTTTTTAAGTTTGACACAGATGTAGAAAATTCGTTATTGTGATAAAAGTTGAAGATGCATATTTGCTTGTGTGTATTCCAGTTTAAGAAAAATGAAGACCTCACTGGATTTCTAACTGGATTTCTTTTTTTTTTTTCTCTTTATAGAAAAGCAGCGTCTGTGATAGCAAAGTACCCACACAAAATAAAGAGTGGAGCAGAAGCTAAGAAATTGGTAAGTTTAGTGAGCAAGCTGATTGAAGAGTTCACACATGTACAAATTTGGTGGGTTCCAACAAAACTAAATTTGCCTCTCTGAAGCTGCCTTGACCCACACAGGCAGATTTCACTGCCCCTTTTTTTACTGGGAAGGGTATGGATTGAAATTTTGCTTTAAATCTATGTAATTACAATTTTTTTCTGTACCTTGCCGTATATACATGTACTCACATTGAATTTGAGTGTTAGTCCTTAAGAACAGTATAGTGACAGAATTGTATTGGCATGTCTGGTCTCCAGCTATCTTTTTCTGATCCCCAGGTATAAGAATTTATGTGAGTTAATGAGAGTTAGTGTTCCCAAAGAAATCTTACCTACTAATCACATAATTAAGCCCCTCTATATATTATTGCATTTAGCCCTCTTCTCTGTAATTTCCTTAAAGCCCTGTATGCTGTGTCATGGTATGTGTCACAGTCTCTAGAGGGTCACATGGCTTGGTAATTTACATTAGCATTGCTAAGAATATCCTAGGAAAGTCTACCTATTGATAGATTGTTCTCTTTCATCTAAATCTCACTAAAAGATTCTAAGTTCTTCAGAATTGTGGACCATATCTTACTTGTCTTTTGTTAAAGATGTCAAACTGATGTGGCTTTTGATTAGTCCAGGTCCTGATAATTGTCACCTTCTTCTGTTTTTCTTTACCCATTTATGTTCACAAAAGTCCCCTAGAATTTAGGTATCAATATTTGATTGTCCTTAATTTTCTCATGAGAGCCTTCAGAGTATGAACCCTAACTGTCCTTGTATTTTCAACTTTCAGGGTCATAAGATTACCATAAATCTTGCATATTTTATGATTGAGTGACAGATTATCCACATTAATTATGTGTCACATCTTCATCTTGAATTTATTACTCAATACCCTGGTATATAGGTTTTAAATTCTTTGTGCTATAAATAGTTCTATAAATAGTTCTCAACATCAGTATATCCTCCCCAAATAGACTAACCAAGGAAGTTATAAATACATTGAATTTTGATTCTGAGTTTCTCTCTTGGTGAACTCACACATTGTTAGTCTCCAGAACCACTTCTTCCATTCTGTTCCCCTTTTATCACTATTGAATTTCCTTTTTTATATTAATTGCATGTAGCTTTGCTCACTTATTAGATTTAAACTTTTGACAAGTTCTGATGCACTTTATCTCAAATCTGAGCTTATGGTATATCCCTAAAAAGAACACAAAAATATCCAAAATTCCTTTTGCATGAGACCAGACTTAATATGAAAATCTCATCATTATTCCTTTGCACTATTACATTAAAAATTACTGAACCTACTTTTTGGCACATGCAAGTGCTTCTCAGTAATTCTAGAAATTTGATATTTCCAGAGTGAGTGTTTGTTTTTTAATCTTTAATGTTAAGTATAGAAAATAGCCTGGGCTTAAATTGCTTTGGTCAGTATGTATCTTCTGATACAGGAAATGGGAAACCTGAGCAGTTTCCATTTCCTAGTCTATTCTGCTTCCTAAGTCTTGTTCATTTCTGTCTGGTAATTGCTATTTTCAGAACTTGAATATGCATTCAGTAGTCTTGGAACACTTAAACATTAAATAAATCAAAAATATAGAAGGGTGAACTTAGGGCTAAGAGACAGTAGGAAATGACCGGCACACATGTTGATGCATTTGAGCATTTAACTAAAGAGGACCAACACGGCCAAGAATGAACCCTGATGTAAACTTTGATGATATTTCAGTGTACGTTCATCAGTTATAACAAATGCAGCACTCTGGTGGGGGATGTTGATAATTGGCTAGGCTATGCATGTGTGGGGGCTGTGGGCATACGGGAGCGGTGTACTTTGATCAGTTTTGCTGTGAACCTATAACTACTCTAAAAAAGCCCTTATTTAAAGGGGAAATGTAAAAATAAAAAGGAAATAAAAAGGATCAAAAACATGAAAGAGTTCAACTTCACTAATCAGAGTTGCAAATTAAAACAAGGTGCTGTATGGTGCTATTAAACTATCAAATATAGTATACAGTATGGATAAAGATGCGGAGAAAGACATTCAGTTACTAACGATGGAAGTCTTGGCTATTTCCAGCTTTTCTGAAGGATAATTTGGCAGAATGTTGGCAAAATGTATATATCCTTTGTCCCAGTAATTCTGCTTTGAGGAATTTATCTTGAGGAAACCAGTAGAGATATATGTATACAAGGATTCATTAGTTCATAATTTTTGAGCACCTGTATGCCAGGTATTCATCCAGGTGCTGGGGGTAAAGCAGTAAAAACAGGACCTCTGCTCTCATAGGGCTTATATTCTAGAGCAATGTTGTCCATTACGGTAACCATGGGTGACATTTGGCCAGTGAGCTCTTGAAGTGTGGTTAATGGACTGAGGAATGAATTTTTTTAATTTTAATAATGTAAACTTAAAATGTCCCATGTGGCTGGTGGCTGTCATGGTTGTGCAGTTCTAGAACAGTGGTTCTCAAAGTGCTGTATCTAGACCAGCAGCAGCATCACCTGGCAACTTGTTAGAAATGCAGTCTTTTGGGGCACGTGGCTGACTTGTCAGTAGAGCTTGTGATTCTTGATTTCAGGGTCATAAATTCGAGCCCTGCTCTGGGTGTAGAGTTTACTTAAAAAAAAAAAAAAAAAAAAGAAATGCAACCTATTAAGTCCGAAACTCTAGGGTGGAACTTGGCATTCTATGTTTTAATGCATCCCCAAGGTGATGACAATGCAAAAGCTTAAGAACCTCTGCTCTAGAGAAAGTTCATGACATTGTTATATCAGAATTCGTAAACTGTCTAAATGTCTCCTGTAGTAGGTTATTTCTTAAGTAAATTATGATACAGTCATACAATGATATACCACACAGCCATTAAAGATATTGAAGTTGTATTTCTATACTGACATGGAAATTTGTTCATGATGTATTTTTTAAGTTAAAAAAAGTAGTTTACAAAGCAGAATGATTCTATTTTTGTAAGAAAAATATGTATATACATATACACATATATGTACATGCACATATGATTGCTTATGTATATAAGCAGAAAAGAAGTCAATGTAGCAGATGTTAGGTGATGAGGTTACAGTTTCCTTTAATTTTCAGGATGATGAAATTAAGTGATTTATATATTTTTCTTTATGCAACTCTATTCTTCTAATTCTTCTACAAAAAAAAATAATTTTAAAAAAGTAAATCATCTAGAATTGTTACATTGGGGCTTCTCTTTTGTCTTCATTTAAGGATTTTGTTGGGAGAATATGTATTTTCGCCATGGTCAATTTTCTGTGTCCTTTGTTTTAAAACTGGTCATGTGACAGTCATTTTTTTTCCATTTCCTATTTTTTACTTTATCTTTGAGGGATTTGGTAAGCATTATATTTATATGAGTTTATATTTTTAATTTTCTATTAGCCCGGAGTAGGAACAAAAATTGCTGAAAAGATTGATGAATTTTTAGCAACTGGAAAATTGCGTAAGCTGGAAAAGGTAAAATTTTAACTTGTTTGCTTATTTGATCATAGTGTCTGCCTTTAAAGCAACTATCATGTAGCATCATTGGAGGGTGACTGATGTTATTTACCTGGTGAGACTAGGAAGAAAAAGAGGAGTGGAGTTTATTGCTTTAAGGGTTCTATTTTAAAATTTTTGAATATTGTTCCTGTAAAATATTCAGTTATTTTATGTGGCATTTTAGAGACTTTTAGCATCTGTGATAGAATTAGCTCCTTATATGCAGTATCATTGAGAAGGTAGATTATAAACTTTGATAAAACATTGGTATGTATTAGAATTTCTGTCCTTAAACTCTCCAAAGCATTTTTATGGTTTATTTCACCCTGATTGTAATTATACTACTTATGGTCTTTTATGAATAAGCCTTTTTAAAATATGGGATAAGTTAGAGATGAGACATCTTCATCTACTTTGTTACTTATCTAAAACCATTGAGGTTTATCCAGACAAATGTAAATGGCTCTTCAGGTCTCTTAGCAGACTGGTGCATTTCCAATAAGATCATTTGAATCCTCAAAGCATTCCTAAATCATTATTAGACTTTTTTTTTCCTTAAAGATTCGGCAGGATGACACGAGTTCATCTATCAATTTTCTGACTCGAGTTAGTGGCATTGGGTAAGAAGTATCTTCTATAAGCAGACACAGTAGTAAGCTTGGTTTTATTTTTTCTGTGAGCTAAAATAAGTACCTGCTGTTTCTCTTGAAAACCTGTACCTTTTCATCCCTGTGTCTTTGACCACGTAGTTCACTCTTCCGTATCTTATGTGTCTGGGGCTGGTTCCTCAGGTGCTACCTCTACTTTAAAAGCCCGTCCAAGGCAAATGTTACCTCCTTCATAAAACCAGTTCGATTCCCCAGCCAGAAATAACCTTCTTCTAAACTCCACTAACACCTGCCACTTGCACATCTTCTCACTCCCTCCAGATTATGCCTCTTTTGCCTCTCTGAGCAGGATATTTATCTTAAGCATTTAAGCTGTTTTTCCATAGCACCTAACAGAGTGCCTTATAAATTTGGAACAAGCACCCAAGCATTTTTAATGAAGGAATCTTTATCTTAAAATTTGAGTTAGCTCCAAAGGGGGCTTCTTGGACACTTCCTGACAACATAAAGATTAACATTCAAACATTAAGGCTGTGGGGCACCTGGTGGGTTCAGTCAGTGGAGCATGTGACTCTTGATCTCGGGGTTGTGAGCTTGAGCCCCACGTTGGGTGTAGAGATTATTTAAAAAATAAAATCTTAAAAAAAAAACCATTAAGGCTATAATGCTTTACTTAAGTCTCGTCTTAATGGAATGAGGCATTCTTTTAGATATGTGATGATTGTTTATTTAAATGGCAACATTTTGATGAAAGTATTCTAAAATGTATTAAATTCTTAAACTTAGCATACTGAAAATGAGCATGATTCCTTAGGGACTTCAGGCCATTCTAAAATGTTAAGAAGTTGTTCTAGAGAGCCTCTGTGTTATTATCCTCTTTTTCCAGGCAAGAACACTGGATACAGAAAGTGGGATAACCGGCAGAGTCAGATTCAGTACCCAATTTTGCTGACTCCCAGTTCAGTTTTACTTCTTAGGTGCCTCATTGCCTTTCTGCTATCGATATCTGTTTCTGTACAAAGATTCTTTGCCATTAAAATTTCAGTTTAAATACCATTTCACAGGCCTTTCCTAGCTACCCGATCTAAAGCAGGATCCATCCACTCTGTCACATTACCCTATTTTAATTCATTTACCTAATACTTTTTGTCTGTTAATATATCTATTTATTTTCTGTCTCTACTCACTGAAATGTAGTAGGTAAGACCAAGGCACTTATTTGTCTTATTCCTGCTGTATTTTCGGCACCTAGAAGAGTATCTGGCACATAACAGGCCCTCAGTTAATCTCATTTGAATGGATGAACTGCTTTCCTGTATGTATGTCTGTTTTATGAATAAAGTACATGTACATTATAACACCCAGCTGCTTAGATGTCTTTGTCATGTCTAGGTTCATGGCTGTCTTCCTAGATTGAGGCTTCAAGAATTCTTCTCGTCAGATAAAATCACCAAAATAACCACATTTTAGCAGGTCTTGTTTAGCTCCATAGTTAACTCTTTGACAAGAAAAGACAGTAATAATACTGAGTTTCATTCAATATACTGAGTTTCACTTAATATTGAGATCATGCTTTTCTTTCGTTGTAGTCCATCTGCTGCAAGGAAGTTTGTAGATGAAGGAATTAAAACATTAGAAGGTGAGTATGTACAATAGGTCATCAGTTCCAAGTCAGAGGTGCTCCTGAAGGGTGGTTAATACTCTAGGAAACTAGAACCTGAAAAACCTTTTCTCAGCTAGTAGAAAGGAATGCTAAGAGTTTCTTTTTAACTCTACAGTAGAGAATAGGTATAAAGTATAATTTTTATTCCTGTGTTAAACGTTGTTTAGGTTTGTAACTTAGAAGAAAATCAGGAAGAGCAAGCAGTGGCTTCTTGGTTTAAAATGATTTCATTTGAGACTTTTAGATTTAAATTACCTTTGTTTCTCTAGTAAAATTTTGGACAACAGAGTCCTACACATTCAGCCTAAAGGCCAAGTGATATATATTGAGAAAGATTCTGTAAGAGGCTTACAATATTTATTGAAGGAATTTTTGCTTTCAAGGAATTGATAAAAATAGAGCCTAAGTCAAGTAATTATAAAACATTTTCCTTAAACCTAAGATAGCAGTCCTTTGACTGTAAGTTATTTCTTCATACTTTTAAGGGTATATACTATAGATGGAGATAGAACTAGAGATTTATTGCAGTATATCTGTGGCATTTGGGGTTTAATATTTGTGAATTCAACTATTTGTACCCAAATGGTTAAAGTGGACAGGTTCTAGGGACTGATCTGGGTCTGAATCCAATTTCCACCACTTGGTTAGAATGGATGACCATGGTACTTTGGTTTCTGAGCTACAAAACGCTATCATAATTTCTGCCTCATATGATTTAATGCCGTAGTGTATGAAAAGCACTAGTGCACAGTGGTTGGTACCTACCTAAGTACTTACAAATAGTAACTGGCTCTTAAGAGGCATGATTAATTAGTAATACTACAAAGTCAAGAATTTGTGAGTCCTGTAACTGGAGAATGAACTGTACCGTATCTGTGTCTCAGGGTTTGTGCTTTTCTGCCTGTGGCATATTTGGTTTATCCGAGTGAAATATTGGTTAAAGGGGTCAAGAATTTGTTTCTCAAACAAAAGTTACATCCCTTGGGAGTTTCAGAGATCTGCTGTAATGGTTTTTACATTATTTCACAATTCACAGATACGTAATATAATTATCAACATCTATGTCCATATATATAGCAAGCGCGTTATTTCCATCGCATTTTCAGTGTTGACTGTGTACAAGCAGCTATGAGAAATATTAAAGTGCTCCATGTGTCATGAAGATGCTTATTTCTCTCCATTTTATATCTCCAGAGAGAATTTATGTTTGTGAATATGTAAGGGTGACTATAGGAATTGATTTGGGAGCATACTTATCTTGCTGTTTCTTTTATAAGCCTTACTCCTGTACTCATGCGCAGTAAAGGAACACCCGAGTGGAATTAAATAACTTTTGTTTATTTATTTTTAAAGATTTATTTATTTATGTATTTGAGAGAGAATGAGAGGTAGTGAGTGCACGCATATAGGGAAGGGGCACCTGAAGAGGGAGAGAAGCAGACTCCCCACTGAGCACAGAGCCCCACGTGGGGTTTGATCTCACCACCCTGAGATCATGACCTGAGCTGAAATCAAGAGTTGCAGGCTTAACCGATTGAGCCACCTAGGCATCCTTAAGTCACTTTTAGATATAAGATATGATGTTATGATCTGATAGTTTTTTAATTTAAATAATGAAAATAATACCTCTCCTTTCAACAGAATTTTAAGCACAGTGCCTGCACAAGTTATTACTCAATAGATACTAATTGAATGAAGGAGTGAATGAACAGCAAATGGGCAATATAAATACTTATTCAGAAAACATTAAAAAGTTGAAGTTGCTACTGCTATTACCATAAGTTACAATGTAGGTTCTTATAAGGCTGCCTTTTACTAGAGTTAGTGAAGTGTGGTATGATCCTGGTATGTTTTATCTACTATTCTGTGTAACTGTAATTGAAATTTTGATTCAGTAAGTAAAAATGATCATGAAATCAACTGTTAGATTTTACTACATTGATATCTAGTTCTTAATATCTGAATTTTTTTTCCTTTTTAAAGTCATTTCAGCGTATTTTCCTTGTAGTTCCTTGTAAAAAGGATCACTAAATTTAGCGACTTTTTCCCAAAAATGTTTAAATTAGCACCTCAACTTTATATGTCTTCTATACAGATCTCAGAAAAAATGAAGATAAGTTGAACCATCATCAGCGAATTGGGTTGAAGTAAGATAGCAAATTTTCTTTTCTTTTGACACTTGAGATGTAAAAGTAAGATTTCTTATAGCCATTCTTCCATACACCATAGTAATTCTTCAAATTTAACTAAACACAACCGTTTCTCTATTCAGGAATGCTAAGATTTGTTGCAGACTTTTGTAGAGAATATGCCTGTTTTCACACATTTTGTTATTACCTTCTAGTTCGTTTTCTTGAGTATTTCTCTCATTCTCTTGACTTCAGTGAAGAACTTCCTCTTAAAACCATAGAGGACTGAATACATAAGTCGGTCAGTGGGTGTTTATTTTGTGCTTAAACATCGTAGAAAGCACTGCATTAGGTCTAGGGTAAGGATATAAACAGGGTTAGTAAAGCTGTTAAGAAGTTTAGAGTCTACCCTAGAAGCTAGGACGTGAACATGGAATGCTAAATTAAAAACAGAAAAAGAAAAAACCCCAAATGCCCAAATAACAGTGTAGGGATAACTAGTAGGAATGTTGTATATCAGCATCCGTAATGATTTCGTGTGCTGAATACCATCTGGAACCCCTTTTCTAATTGATTTTTTCTAATGCATAGTACATAAACATGTATCTCCTGCCTTATATAGTCTCGTTGGCAATTCAGTCCTAATAACCCCCTGAACTTTCCTGTTGATGCCTAACCATAATACCGTAAATTTACACTGCTCTTCCAAGACTTTGAGCCAGTAGGAGACCAGGATGTTCTCACTTTCCTTGCATTTACATAGTAGAGAGCTTCTGAAGAACTTGGTTGTTTGAGAATTAGTTTTGGCTAGGTGCTTTATCATTTTTAGATGTTATTTCATACTGAGATATTTGTATAATAGCCTTATTGAAATATAATGCATGTGACTCACCCATTTAAAGTGCACAGTTCAGTGGTTTTTAGTATATTCATAGAGCTGCGCAGTTGATTTCAGAACATCTTTGTTATATCCGAGAAAGAACCCATATCTTTTGGCCTTCACACCCCATTTCTCCCCGGCTGCCCTTCCGTCCCTGTCTGCTTCTGACAACCACTAGTGTACTTTTTGTCAATACAGATTTACCTGTTCTGGACATTTCATATAAATGAAATCATACATATGTAATTTTGTGACTGGCTTCTTTCACTTAGCGTAATGTTTTCTGGATAATGTTTTAAAATATAATTTTGCAGGATGTAAGAGCAATAAACTGTAACTCCTTGACTTGCCAGCAGGGAGCAGTCTAATTTGGAAACATACTAACATATTTATTTACTCTTGGTATATGAATGTGAATTTTATTTAAAATAAGTTTAGCTGGAGTATCTGGAATATCATAAAGGATGGCACTTAAACAGTTTGGTCTAAGTTAAGAAATAAACCTATCCCACCCCCCAATTTTACTGTTACCTTCTTACTGAACCTTAGTCTTGATTTTTGAATGATCTGCTGGTATAAGGACACCTGATATAGTAGGCAATTTACTTTTTAAGAAGATTTAAATTTCACAAAAATCTTTTGTCTACTTATTCTGTCTTTATAGATATTTTGAGGACTTTGAGAAAAGAATTCCTCGTGAAGAGATGTTACAAATGCAAGTAAGAGTGTGCTGAATTGTATTCTTTGATTAGAAATGAGAATGTCACTTGGTGAAAAGCCTTTTTTAGAATACTGACCTGATTTTTTTTCTATTAGGATATTGTACTAAATGAAGTTAAAAAAGTGGATTCTGAATACATTGCTACAGTCTGTGGCAGTTTCAGAAGAGGTAACATACTTCTTAATCTTAGGTTATTCATGCCTTGATGTTAAAATTGCCTAATGTATACCCCAAAAATGGATTAAAGAGATGTAATTTGTGTTACTTCATAGATTTACTAAAATCCAGTAGAGTATTAGCTAAGTTTGTTTGTTCATAGATGGGAATATTTATTAAAAATGAGAGGAAATTCATCCTGATTTTATTATAGTATGACTTTTTAATGACTATTTTTAATAAATTTTATAGAATAATTTTATGTGTATTAAAATCCTGAGCGATTGTTTGGCTAGATGCTAGTGAAGCTGTGGGTAGGTGGTGGGGTGTTGTTGTTTTTTTCTTTACTTTTTTTATTTTCTAAGTTTTCTATAATGGATCTAAAAATGATGTCGCTGAAGCACTAGTTCCAAACCAATTCTCATAATAGCCAGGGCCTTCAGAAGATCTCCTTCTCTTACGTGAATGTGAGCTAAGTGAGAACCAAGCGAATCCTGGTTTCTTCCTGGCTCAAAATTTGGAAGGGTAACATAAATTTTAAAATATTAACTTTAAAAATTGGAATACAAAAATTTGATTTAAAACTTCTGGAATAGATATCTGACTGAATCTCTGGCCACCGTTGGAGTTTTGCTTAGGCGGTAGGTGATAAACTATCACAAATTCTCAGGGTAGCTGCTGTGAGAATCTGGAGTTAGGGAGAGGAAAGTGTTAAATCCATAATTGCTGATAAGTAGAAAGAATACGGGACCGGGGCCTAAAGAACTGGGTCCTGAAACCAAATCTATTGTCACTGTAGATCGAAGTCTCTCTCTCCACATCCTATTTTCCATGCAAAGTTAACCAGTTGTCAAGTCTTTCTCTGCATCAGAAATACCTAAAAAGTTTAAAAAAAAAGCCACATTGTTATACCCTGCTGTAAACCTACTAAATAAGAATCTTCTCAGGGTGGGGCCTCGGAATCTGAACACAGACTTGGATACACACCAAGCCAAATGCATGCTCAGTTGAAGAAGACAGCCTTTCTGGATTTCAATATTGGTTTTATTTTTACTTTTTTATTATTGAGTAGGCTATATGGTTGCGTGCTTTAATATTAAAAAGGTCTACACTAAGAAGTCTACCTTCTACCCTGTCCTAGTTCACTCTCTCCTCTCCCTCCCAGCACTGTCCTGTGAATGACCACTTTCTTGTGTGTTCTTTCAGTGGTTTTACATGTAAATGTAAATAAATAAATGTGAATATACGTTGTTTCTTCCTATTTTATTTTTTATTTTTATATATTTAAACAATTTTTATTATTGAAGGATTGACATACAGTGTTATATTAGTTGCAGCTGTACAACGTAGTGATGACAGTTCTGTACACTACACAGCGCTCACCACAATAAGTGTAGTTACCGTCCGTCAGGGTACAATGTTAATATGATATTGACTGTGTTAACTGTAATGTACTTTTCATCCCATGACTTACTTATTTTATGATTGGAAATTTGTATTTCCTAATCCCTTTCACCTGTTTTATCCATTCCCCACTTTCCCCCACCTCTGGCAACTACTAGTTCTCTGTACTTGTAAGCCTGTTTCTGTTTTGTTTACATTTGTTTTGGTTTTTAGGTTCCGCAAATAAGTGAATCATATGGTATTTGTGTTTCTCTATCAGACTTGTTCCACTTAGCATAATACCCTTTAGGTCCCCCCATGTTGTCACAAATGACAAGATCTCATTCTTTTTTATGGCCGAGTAATATTCCATTGTATATTTGTACCACATCTTCTTTATCCAGTGAATATACATTCTTGGTGTTCTCTTCCTCTTTCTTTCACAAAAGTAACATAATATATACACAGTACTGTACCTTACTTCTTTCACTTAAAAATATGTCTTGGAGATCTTTCCATATCAGTATGTAGAGAGCATCCTTATTCTTTTTCATAACATTTGGTTGTGTCAATGTTCCATGCTTTATTTATCTGTTCCTTTGTAAATAGATTCTTGGATTGTTTTCCCTTTTTTGCTAAAGTAATTGTTTTGCTTTTTAAATGGATAGAGTAATACATTTTTGGTGGTAGGTGGATGATAAAAGAGACTTAACTTTTAGGAGAAAGAAATGAAAAGAAGACAAAACTTTCTTTCTTAAAGTAGCTTCTCTGAACATACTGGGATCAGCACACATTGAATCTAGTCTTCTTTATGTTTAAATACTTGGTTAGCCATTATTGATGTATAAAATGGTGGTCCAGAGACGCTGCCATGTCTTCGGTGACCAAAAATATGTTTTACATATATGTAAGTGACAAATCACTAAATTCTACTCCTGAAACTAAAACTACACTGTATGTTAACTAACTTGAATTTAAATGAAGTCTTGGAAGAAAAAAATATGTTTTACATATATTGTACTTATAAAAATACAAAGAAAGGAAATATTATTTTATGCCAACTGTGTGGCAGGTCCTATTCTAGATGCTTTTACATATGTTCTTAGTTGCACAATGGTCTGTAGTTTTTATTAGTTTATAGACAGAGAAACTGAGGTCTAGAGGAATATACAGTCCTCATTTCCAATATTGAAAAAAAATTTTTAAGTGAAAAAGATCCACTTAAATGGAGATAAAACTTCATAGTATTATAATAAAAGGAAGTATAAACAATTTTATATAATCTTCCTAAAGTTATGTGATTGTAGAGTGGGGATCAAAACAAAAATCTAAGTCATTATAAAATGCTATGTTCTTTTTTTTTTTTTTAAGATTTTACGTATTTATTTGAGATAGAGCATGAGTGGGGGGAGGGGCAGAGGGAGAAGCAGACTCCCAGATGAGCAGGGAACCTGAGGTGGGGCTCCATTCTAGGACCCTGAGATCATGACCTGAGCCGAAAGCAGACACTTAACTGACTGAGCCACCCAGGTGCCCCTCAAATGCTATATTCTTATCCATGATACCATAATAGTAATTTTTACTAGCATTCATAAAATGAATTCAGTCGTAAGAATTGAAATGGATTTTCTGCTTAATCTTCACAGGGTTAAGACATATTGTTTAATTTGAGGTTTTCAGATATATAGTGTTCGTAGGTGTATTTTAAAGCTGTTTTTTAGATGGGGGTTTATCCTTTTTAATTGTTCTAAACTTATATTTTTAGCTTTTTAAGAAAATTCAAGTAAAATTAGCATATAGTTATTTTCAGGTGTACAATATAATGATTCAACAATTCTCTGCACTACTCAGTGTTCATCATGATAGTGTACTCTTAATTCCCTTCACCCATCTCACCCATCCCCACCTGTCCACGTCCTCTCTGGCAACCACCAGTCTGTTCTCTATATATAGAGTCCGTTTTTTTTCTTTGTTTTGTTTCTTAAATTCCACATAAGAGTGAAATCATATGGTATTTGTCTTTCTGTGACTGACTGACTTCACTTAGCATGATACACTCTACATCCATCCATGTTGTTGCAAATGGCAAGATTCATTCTTTTTTTAAGGCTGAATAATATTCTATTGTGTATATATATATATACCACATCTTCTTTATCCATTCATCTGTCAATGGACACTTGGTCATCTATTGATGGAACTTGTTTGCTTCTGTATCTGGGCTATTATAAATAATGTTGCAATAAACATAAGAGTCCCTGTATCTTTTTGAATTAGTGTTTTTATTTTCTTTGGGTAAATACCTAGTAGTGGAATTCCTGGATCATATGGTAGTTCTATTTTTAATTTTGGGGGGAACCTCCATACTGTTTTCCAGAGTGGCTACACCAGTTTGCATTCCTACCAACAGTGCAAGAGGGTTCCCCTTTCTCCACAAGCTCTTCACCAACACCTGTTGTTACTAGTGTTGTTGATGTTAGTTATTCTGACAGGTGTGAGGTGGTATCTTATTGTGGTTTTGATTTGCATTTCCGTGATGATGAGCATCTTTTCATGAGTCTTTTGGCCATCTGAATATCTTCTTTGCAAGAATGTTGTTTTTAAATGTTTTTATTCATTATTGAGTAATTATTTAGGTGCATTTTTAATACATTTAGCCAGTTGTGTATAATGCATATCTAATCCCAATTACTGTTGTTGTCCCAGATTCTTCTGTTTACATCAGTATACCTGAATAGTTGGACAGAAAATTGAAATCTTGTAACTAATTCTGAATATGAAGTGCAGTGAAAAAGAAAGTTAGGCTATAAGAAGTAAGGCTCCTCCATGTGACATCACTTTGGTTCTCTTTGCCTAATTGATAGATTTGTATGGAAAATACCATACATATTTTTTATGTAGGTGCAGAGTCCAGTGGGGACATGGATGTTCTTCTGACCCATCCAAGCTTTACCTCTGAATCAACCAAACAGGTACCACAGAATTTATAATCAAATATGCTAAGTGTTACACAACAGTGAATATCATTTTCTAAATGGTAGTTGGGTATTTCAGAATGAATTTTTGTTTTAATCTTTCTGAAAAGTCATTTTAAGTGCTTTTTACTGACTGAATTCTGTGAAAGGCAAAGTAAGTGGTTGAAAGGGATACACAGTGGTGTTCTACAAGGAATGGAGGGGGTAGTCTGATTTGGGGGGAAAAATGAAATTTAGTAAAACATTTCCAGAATATTTATTGTCTTTCATGGATATTTTAGAAATAACCAGTAAATATTCAGGTTTTCATTTAGGGAATATTTTTCTATTAAACAACATTATATTAAGAAACTTTATTCCTATCAGAAAACCCATGAAGGCAAAACATTTTTGATTTTGGAATTTATGTATTTTGAAGATGAAGCAGCTAACTTTTTGATTTAATGAAACAGATGAACACAGATGATGTCTGTTTGGGGGTATCATGATTTTGGTGAAGAATGATGGTTCCTAAAAATATGTTTTATTTGATAAATGAATTTTGTGTTAGAAGAAAAAAGTACTTAGAACAGAGGAAAACTAGGAATTTCTCCATAGATAATCAGAAGACTCATGTTAAAAATGTTTTCTTGCTATAAAAGAGTAATTTGTTCTTTTTCTTATTTCCTATTTATGTTTCCACAGCCAAAGCTGTTACATAGTGTTGTGGAACAGTTACAGAAGGTCCATTTTATTACGGATACTCTGTCAAAAGGTGACACAAAATTCATGGTAAGTACTCATTTGAATTAACATTTCTGAAAAAAAACCTTGGAAACTGTTCAGTACCCATTCTGTGACCCCACTGCGTCTTAGTATTACAGTCAATAAATAGGATATCCATGAGAATATATAGAAGAGTTAACAGGATGCTAATCTCGGAATACTTTAGTAAAGGATTTTGTTTTAAATTCCCCACTTGTAAATAATCTGTGCCATTGGAATACATAATTAGGCATAATCTACTCTTTTTTTAATTTCTATAAATGACTTTGACACACCATAAATTTTTCCTTAAAATAGCAAATGTTCTCCTATTCTCTGACTCAGAATTGTTCAGTACGTGAGATTAGAATTGTCTGAAGTGTATTAATCTGTTACAACACCAAAGAAAAGAAATCAGGGTATGTGCTATAAACCAGCTCTGTGGCATGATAAGGAGCAGAGTTAATAGAGGGGGACGCTTGCAGAGATTTTCACAGTGACACCCGTCATGATCAACTGTTAAAATCCTGTAATCTTCCTAGGGAATTAAGCTTTGAAGATTCAAGACAAGTGGCAAATGAATTAAAAAGAGGTTAATAAATGTCCCTGCATAAAAACCGACAGGAAGGCAAATAGAAATCTAGGACTAAGGTAATAAAGAGTTACCTTTATTCTACTGCTCACTTAAATTCGTACTTTGAATCCCCTTTTTCCCAAGTTATGTGCCTGAAATGGAAAGAGACTGTGCTTTTCGGGAACAGACATGCTAGTATTAGTGAGAGTCTTACCGCATAGATTTGACAGTGGTTTTAGCTGAAAGTAGGAGATGGTTGATACAGATTATCGAAATATCCTGTCATTCAGAAAGTAGCATGGTGCCTGCCAGGGGCCTATGGGGAAGGGGCCGAGGGCGTCACTATGTAACAGATCCAGAGTTTCACTTGGGGAAGATGAAAAGGTCTGGAGGCGGATAGCGGTGGTAGTTGTACAACAGTGTGAATAGACTTAATGCCGTAGAACTGCACACTTAAAAATGGTTAAAATGGCAAACTTTATGTGGTGTGTATTTAATCAGACACGCATAAAATCATGTCATTAAATTCAATATGGTGATTGTAATGGGCTATGAAACTGTATTGCCAAAGTTGGCTACATTTTATAATGTTTTCAAAAGAACTTTGGGAAAGGTAAAAATAAAAATTCTTGTCAGTCTTTGGGAATCAAAATTATGAGCTGTTCTCTCAAATCTATCAGATTTGGAGCTTTTACTCTACACCCAGAGATAGAGACACATGAGATCGTTGTTGTCGTTGTTGTTGGTTTTTTTTTTTTTAATTTTAAAGATTTTTTTTTTAATTTATATATTTGACAGAGAGCACAGCAGGGGGAGTGGCAGGCTGAGGGAGAGGGAGAAGCAGGGAGCCTGATGCGGGGCTCGGTCCCAGTACCCCGGGATCATGACCTGAGCCGAAGGCAGACGCTGAACTGACTGAGCCACCTAGTCGCCCCTAGACACATGAGATGTTATTCAAAATAGGGTTTATATATGTTCTAGGAAATCCCTTTTAAATCGAGATTGATTTTAATTCACTCAAAATGAATGTGCACAAATCTTACATTTAAAGAACACTCAGATAAAATCCTAAAAATAACATGTGCTAGACAAGTTGAAATTTTTTTTTCATTGTTGGGAAAGTGTCCTGGTATGCCTGGGCATATTCTGGGGACCCCTTCTGGCCTGTCTACCTCCAATAGTCATCTCTGTGAAAGGCCCTAGGACTTGCTACTGGGGAAGCCCACCAGCTCTTTTCAGAGTCAGCGACCAGGAAGGTGTTTATGCGATGCAGTAGTAAAAGCATTTATTTTGCGGTTTGAATAGTATTGTGCTGTGCTCAAGGAGAGATCCAGAGGAAACACCAGCGGAGGCTAGTAATCCAGCTAGCAAGAGTACAAAGAGACATTACAAGCTGGTGGGCTGGGTATAAGCTGAGACGGAAAGGTGGGCAGCCACAGGAATGTGAACGTAAAGAGTTGCTGGCAGTGGTGGAATTGGGTTAACCCAGTAGCTGCTCAGTCGTAGAAGAGCAGACCTTTGTCTCGCAGCCAAATTCCAGGGACTGCTGCAAACCAGGCTGCTTCAGACCTTATTGTGTATGTGATACTTGAAAGACTAAGGCCACTCACCAGTCATAGGACAGGGGTGGACTTGTGGAAACCTTTGCTCTATCTGGCCTTCCCAATCTGTTGGTCATATTCCTAGCAGCACATAGACAGCTATTGCCAGAAAGAGAATCCCTCACATCTATTTCCAGAAGAAAACAGGTTAAAAAAATAAGAAAGCAGGTTTTTTCTTTGTTTTTAGAGTAGAGAAGACCCAGTTGACAATTAGAGCAAGAAACTAAGGCCTTTATGTTGTGACATAGGACTCCATCTTAGTGGAGGGATGGTTTGTGTATAAACTTCGGATACTGTACATGTGGTTCATATATTCTCTGAAGCTTAAAAAATGCCATGCTTGAGCCTGCTGTTATGACATTTATAATTAGGATATGTTAGGATGAGAAACAAGCCAGATTAGCTCTAAAATCAATTTATTGTAGAGGCAGTAAGAGGTGATTTATATCTAGTTGCAAAGGAAAAGGTGTGTGTTGCTATGTTGCGTTGTGGAGGAATAGACTTGGACATGGAAGCTATCAAGTCTTATTCTGGCTCCATTACTAATTCATTGTAGGATGTTAGGCAAGTTGCTTTACTTCTGTAAGGCCTTAATATTTTCATATATAAAATAATAACTTCTGTGTCAAAGGACTATTATGCAGATCAAATTAAGTAATACACATGGAAACTCTGAAGGGTTTGTACATGTATCTTCATATGAATAGATCTTCAAAGAATTATACGGTGCTATCCTAATATAATATGATATAATATAATGTAGATATAATATTTGTTTGGAAATAGATCCGTGAAAGTGACCTGGTAAGGAGTAAATTGGGAAACAAAAGAGGGACAGAAAGTGAGGTAGGATGGTGATGTGAAAGAACAAGACAGGGAGAATGAGCGCCAGTAGGATGAGAAGGTGTGTTCGGCCAGTTTAACAACTATGTATTAAGCATCTCTTACATCCCCGGCACTGTTCTAGGAGCTTCGGATGTACCAGTGAATTTCAGTTGAATTTATATTTGTGGGGTGTGAGAAGGGACTGATAGTTAACAATGAACATAATAAATAGGTAAATTGCATGTTAGGTTAAGATAACAAGTCTATTTTTATTTATTTTTTTAATTTTATTTATTTATTTGTCAGAGAGAGAGAGCACAAGCAGGGGGAGTGGCAGGCAGAGGGAAAAGCAGGCTCCTCCGTGAGCAAGGAGCCCGACGTGGGACTCAATCCCAGGACCCAGGGATCATGACCTGAGCCCAAGGCAGATGCTTAGCCAACTGAGCCACCCAGGCGTCCCAAGATAACAAGTACTATTTTTATAAAAGGAAGAACAGGGTATGGGGAGATGCATGTAAACCATGCAGTAAACCATTGAATAGGATGGGCAGAAGCAGCCTGTTTTAGGGGAGGAGCCTTGGGGAAGGACTTGAGGTAAAGGATTTAGCCGGTCAGAGAGCGTGGCGGGAGTCAGAGCAGTGCCAGGGGGGCATGAGCATTAGCAGAGACAGCCAAAGAAGTTGGGATCTCTGTTTCTGAAAGGAAATTGGCCGCAAAATGAATTCAGCTTACAAGGTGGAGTAAACCTGGGCTCCTGGCTGTTTCATTCGGTGGAAGGTGGGACTCTTGATCTCGGAGTTTTGAGTTTGAACCCCGTGTTAGGCGTAGAGATTACAAAACACAGAAACATCAGAGTGGAATAAACCATCCTCGTTCCATATCCACTTGATTTCAAAACCTCTTGTTGCTGTAACCACTGACAGCTGTTTAAACATGACCATTCCATGTGTTTCTCAAGTACTCTTCAGAACGTGAACTCCTTTAAACTAGTGCTCACCGAACCTTAGGAGAGCCAGGGTTAGTGTTCCAGATCTCCTTGTAAAGCCATGATTTTTAGGTAATGGAGTTATTCTTCCTGTGAATAAAATAGCATTTGGAAGGAAAAAAATTTTCCTCTGCATTTAGATGCCTGTTTGCTTCATACATGATGAGTACCTTTCAGATTTTAGCGTTTCGTGCAAGTTTGGCCCCGGGATGATTTTCTGTGAAATATCTACACTACAGTAAGGATTCAAGGGACAACGGAAGATCCCTTGATGACCCTGAGGCAATGAAAGAGGCTTTATTTCAGGAGCGCAGCATGAAGCTACCCAATTGAAATGCCAAACAAAACTAATCCACTCAAACTAATAAAGAATTTACAATAATACAGAGAAACTCTTTGACATTAACACTTAAGAAAAAGTGCAGGAAATAAAATGAGCCTTTAGGAAAGGAACAAAGCCGTTAGACAAAATCCTATTACTGATGTGACAAACGGCGAGATCATTGCCTGTGGCCCTCAAACATCCATATCCGCAAGGTAATACCTCGTAGTAATTCCAGATGGAAAGCATTTCTGATCCATTTGAAGGTTGAGTTGGAACTTGTTAATGCCTAAGAAGGTAGGTTTCATATTTTGAAGATGAAACGGGTTTCATTTAATCTTTCAGCCATAGTAACAGTAAAGAAAATACCCATTTTTGATTCTAGATTTTAATTTTTCTATGTTGCTAAGTGAAAAAGCTTTTAGTGACATGTGTACTAAGTCGACTGTTCATTAGGACCAGAAGCCTGTCACGTGTGTACTTTTCTTTGAATGTGGCATTTGAAACTTTTAATTTGAAATTTCTGATGTTTGTGGCTCTTTTTATGTATTTATGGGTTGCTCCCCAGTCCAGAATTTTGGCCCATTTTTCTAGAAAAGGAAAAGATTACTAAATAGACCTAGATAACTTGTTTGAAAACTGTAGAATTCTAACGAAAACTCACCTGTAGAGAAGAAAGAAAATGATCCTCTAATTTTCTTACCTTTTAAAATTTTATTTTTCATCTCTCTCTCTTTTCTAATTTCTGGGAGATTTCCTCAATTTTAAACTCTTCTGCTATCGTATTTTTAATTTTGATTTAAACCTTTTCCTTAAGTGTTCTTTTTCTGTAGTGTTCTGCCCTTACTTCATTTATGGAATATTTTCTGAGAATATTACCGATAGCTCTTCTGATGTTCTTCTCCCTCAGTCGTGATTGTTTCTTCCAGATTGCTTTTCTGTTTGTTTTGGTCTGTGTCTTTCATGTTCGATGCTTTCCCTGATCAGCTTTTGTTTAGAATCACACAAAGGCCAAATCCTCGTAACTAGACTCCTTGCCTGCTGTTTCCTGTAGGTCTTTAATTACCACAAAGTATAAGAGGAAGGTGGCGACAATATATAGTGCATAGAAAAGCCACTAAGTTAGAAGTGCTCAGGATTCTAAAACTGCTTGCAGTTAAAGCAAAAACCTCACATTTAACAACATTCAATTAAAGTTAAGCCTGAAGTTTAAAAACGTCTTTAAGCATTCTTTGAAATATCCATTTTAGGGTGTTTGCCAGCTTCCCAGTAAAAATGATGAAAAGGAGTATCCACACAGGAGAATTGATATAAGGTATTACTCAAAATTTGTTGCTGACCTATTAATTTTTCCCTTTTCTCTTTCCTTTGTCCTCTGTGTATCTTGGAATTCACATAAATGTCTAGAACCCCCTTTCATTCTGAAATGCTGTATGTTCGTGGTATAGACACCGCTTAGCTTGAAAATATGCAAAGAGTAATTTCTACAGAATCTCATCTATTTTCTCTAGATTTGCATCTCATTATGATGCCTTCCACAGCTCAAAAGTAGTTTCCTGCCTGGGGAAAGTCAGTTGTTATACGTGATACTGCGTTTCGTTCCTGCACACCTCTTGCAGGGCGTAGTTTGCTGAAACCTAGACTGACTGCAAGCTTGGAGTAATCGCAACAGTCTACCTAATGATAGCCTCCTCCTTAGGTTGTTAGACTGCATAGACTTATTTTAGGTGTGTTGTGCCTTATCGATTATACAAGAGTCCTATTATTGCCAAATTTGAAATGTGTGGTGAAAGATTTATTTATGTATCTATTTATTTTAGGTTGATACCCAAGGATCAGTATTACTGTGGTGTTCTCTATTTCACCGGGAGTGATATTTTCAATAAGAATATGAGAGCTCATGCCCTAGAAAAGGGCTTCACAATCAATGAGTACACAATCCGTCCCTTGGGAGTCACTGGTGGGTATTTGTGTCTGCATTAGAGATAATCCTGGTCATCTGGAGAGAAAGTTATTTTCAAAGCTACTTTGGTTTAGCAGCTTTGGTTTATCTCAAAAGCCTTTAAGTAATTATGCCAGTTAATTGTAGTTTCTTTGTATTGTGAGTCCCTCAGGCAACAAAAGGGTCTTTAAATCTATACGTGCTCTCAAGCTCTCAGTTGGAGGCCTTGCTGACAAGAGTTATTTCTAGCTCTATTAGACCGAATTAATGATGGTCAGTAAAAAATCTTATTGGTCTAAAGTGGTTTTTGTTTGTTTGGTTTTCGTGTATCTCCAAGACTTCCGAAGAACCTAGGTATCATTGCTTTTAGTGCCAGGACAAACCTGGTAGCTTTGGCCACGTGCCTTCTAAAGTTTAAAGAGTTGGGGCACCTCACTGGCTCAGTTGGTAGAGCATGTGACTCTTTTGGGGTCGTGAGTTCAAGGCCCACTTTGGGCTTAGAGCTTACTTAAAAAATTTTTTTGAAATAAATAAAGTTTAAAGAGTAAGAATTGCTTAATCTATGCTTGTTAACCTTTCATGGTGTACTATGTGGTATATTATTCTCTACTAGGAAAATGAAGATTTTTGTCATTTTGTCCTGAAAATGTATAAAATAGGGCTTTCCTCCCTGGTAGATGAGGGCAGTGGTTCTCACACCTAAATGTGTGTACGTGCCACATGGGGACCTCATTAAATGCAGATTCTAATGGGGGGGGGGGCAAGATTCTGCATTTCTAGTAAGTTTCCAGGTGATGGAAACTACTGCTAGTCCGGGGGCCACATTTTGAGTTGCAAAGGAAACTAGAGTATTTCATATGGTCCACAGTGGCTACAGTGGAGGTCCAGCAGAGAGGAAGGTCGTGGATTAGGGTCACTTTAACGGCCCTAGTTGGGATACTCAGGTTCCTTTCGTAGCACTGGTAACATATGCGACAAAGCTCAAACGCAAGCCCGTGTGGGGGGAGGAGGAGGGCGAGGTCAATATCATGTTTTAGTGGCTTGGTTACTATTTTCTCTTCCTTCTGAAAGTGAGTCTCAAACAACTGTCGTCCCTAAACCCTCATAACTAAATTCCAAAACCAGTTTGTAAGTAAGTTTTTTTCTCTCTGTACTTGCAGGAGTCGCTGGAGAGCCTCTGCCGGTGGATAGTGAGAAAGACATCTTTGACTACATCCAGTGGAAATACCGAGAACCCAAGGATCGGAGTGAATGAGGCCCGTTCTTCTCAGGCCAGCTCAGCTCAGCAGGAGTCTTAATTTATTTCTTAACCTTTGCTATGTAAGGGTCTTTGGTGTTTTTAAATAATTGTTTCTTCTTCATGCTTTAGCTTGCGTTGTAGTCAATAAAGCCTCTCATACTATTATCAGATGTTCTTGTTCTTAGTTTATTAGCAAATAACATATCATGTGTACTCACGGTCACACTTTCCTAAGGGTTTAGTGGAGAGAGGAGATGAGATGTTAGCAATGTTCAGTGGGAATTTTTATTTTCTCATTTTCTGCCCTTCTGCTGTAAACCACATTACCCTACTACCTTTCCTCCCATTTATTGATTACGGATTAGTCAGAGACACTCAGAGACTGGGCACTGGAGGATGATTCAATATTCTTTAGAAATCAGGGACCTCCATAAATTTAATTTTTTTCTTCGGTTGGCTTGGCCCCCATATTCAATTTTGTCATATATACTTAAAAACCTAAGATTAGGGTGTGTGGCTTAGCTCTTAAATGAAATGTGAAAGTGGTTGTAATTCATGAGAAAGAGCTTCCCTAAGCAAAACCACTTATAATATGCACCCATATGTACAAAATATGGCCTCTTCAACTTCAAACAAAAATTTCACTTACTTGCCCTAGTTTTCCTCCAAGGTAATTTTTAAGTTCAAATGGTCAAGCATATAAATAAAAACGTTCCCTTAAAGCCCTAGCTTTGAAATTATATAATGTGTATAATTAAATTAACATAATTAATATATTTTAATATATTAATTATAATTTGTTTATATATAAATTTTATGTTTATATATAAATTTTAACATCACATAAATATAAAATTAAAAAATTATCAAATGGTTAAGTAAAGCTTTGAAAGTAAAAACACTTCTTGAAAGCCCTAGCTTTGAAATTATATAATCTATATAATTACTATAACTAGATTAATATAATTTAAGTTATACATAATTAGATTACATAAATTATATGTGATTTAAAATTATATGTAATTTAAAATATAAAATGTAATATAAATGATATTAATTATATAATTAAGTTATAAAATGTAAAAAGTTATCAAATGATTAAAGCTGTTGAGAACAAAATACACGCAAATGCTTTATAACTTGCAGAGGACTATAATACACGTAAAATACTACCTTTTGAATTTTATTTCTTTATTAACCAAATTATTTTGTAGTGAAGGGGCATTTCCCTTACAAGAAATGAAAGAAAAGAAACAAGAGGGATTTTAAGGAAATTTTTTTCCCCTTAATTTACTGTGTTAATTTTCACTGGTAAGATAAGAATTACCTGCAGACCATCACTTTTTTCCCCCCAAGTTACTGTCAGGTACCAGAATTTCACCAGAAATTACATAAAGATTTATTTGAACTAGTTGAGTCACTAGATCAAATTAACTTTTCTGTGGAATCACATTACTTTGCAGAAATAGACAAGAAGCCAAAGCCAGTTTTCCTTCATCACAAGGCAGCACCCCACGGCGCTCTAGGTCCGTCTATTCCAGTTGCTACAAGATTTGATTTACAGAGAGACGGAAAGATTTTTAAATTAATGTCTGAGATTTCTGTTTGAATACAGTAAGGAGTTGTCTTTTATTTTGAAATCTTTACAGCTTTTTAGATTTTTTGGCATACTCTTAACCGTGCATGTTGTCGGTTGCCAGTCACTTGATTCCGACATAATAGTCCAGGACCACAGTCACAGCGCTGGAAGATTTCTGGAGCTTGAGCAGTGTCTTTCTGCCCTCTTCTAGAGCACACCTGTCCCTCCAGGAGGACTGGCTTACAAATTTTAGTCCAAAAATGACGAGCACAGCAAAGTCCATCTCCACAGTCAAAAGTTCTGAGACATCTTTCTCCCTCTTGTCCTGTAACAAGATTCATACAGGCTGTTGCAATAAGTCGGGACAGTGCCATATGGGGAGCTTGTAGCTGGGATCAAGGTGTAGGATCCAGAACTGAGGGCTCCAAAGTAAAAAAAACCAGCATGCAGTTCTCCCAAAGCTAAATCTTACGTCAAAAGTAGATGAAATGGAAATTTTCGCCCTACCTGATAGAATTTGTTTTATAAAGTTAAGATATTTTCAAAGGGAGATGAAATTTCCAATCTTGAGGAATTAAATCCGTGTCTCCCATCAGTGTTTTATTAAATGGGTTTATATTGACACCATGACTGATAAAGGGGCCACTTAACCTGGAGACACAGACTGGCCAATTCACCACCTTCAAACATTCCAGTTATTTTATGTCCAAGATTGGAATTTGAGACTGCAATTTTGCAAAAAACTTCATCTTAGTGAAGTTTGTATTTTGTCCGAGAATAAAAAGTTAATGCATCTACTTTTATTTCTCTTCTATTTTGTATCCTGAGGACCTAGAAAGGGAAACCGCCGTTTGTTCAATTACAGACCATAAAAACGTGTATGTGTAAAATTCCCTGAAAGGTTTTCTTGCTAACCAGTTCATTATTATGGCTAGTCCCCTGTCCTCTTGACTGGCTGACTGCCTTACGCTACCCCCTACATGATCTTCCTAGCTGTGGATGGAGAGAGATTAGAAAAAGGACATCATCCCTATTTTTCTGGAGTGGGAGGAATCAAGTCAGGTTCAGCCTATCCTTAAAAGCCTAGGAGGAGGAAAGCTTTTACTTCTTTTTCTTCTTCTTCTTCTTCTTCTTTTTTTTTTTATTAAGGATTTTATTTATTCAAGAGAGAGAGCACGAACAGGAGGAAGGGCAGAGGGAGAGGGAGAAGCAGGCTCCTTGCTGGTCGATCCCAGGACCCATGAGATCATGACCTGAGCTGAAGGCAGACCCTTAACCAACTGAGCCACCCAAGGGCCCCAGGAAAAGTTTTTCTTTAAAAAAAAAAAAATTGCTCAGAATGCTTCTCTTACCCTTACTGCCTTGTGATTTCTTAATATTTGGCTTCCTTTTCGGTTTGTCTTCCTGAATCGGATGCTCAGTTGTTCCCTTCGTGTCCACAGCATCTTGGTCATCGATCTGCCTCTCCAATACTGGCACTGCATCTTCCACTGTCGTACAAACATCTGAGAGACAACCAGTGTGGTTAGAGTTATTAACTTCAAGGATCAGGACCACGGACATGCTAATTATCGCACTGTTAACACAGTTTGGCAGTACTTCCGCCTCCAGTTTACACATAACTTCCACGATTTCTGGGACATACGCACCAAATATTTACACACACATATGGCAAAGAAAGTAGTTAAGTAATTAGTGGAATCCATGTGAAAATGAAAGAATTTGAAAGATTCCAACTTGAACCCTTCCTTTAAACTTATATGTAAGTTGTTGACAAAAACTGTTGCCAGGAAATAAACTATTTTGTTGCATTAAGAAAAGGCAGCTGCATGAATGACTTCAAGCGTGAATCCAGGAGACTCTCAGAGAGTGCCTGTCTTGGAATATTCTAGCGTATGAGACTCAGATGCTGTCTTCAGTCAAAAACCACTGTTCCTTGGGGCCAAGCAATCCAACAAGGGTTTACAATGGCTTACCATTCACGCAGAGTGTCCCAGGGCAGCACATGGCGTGACGTTGGCACCTCCTTCGTAACCCACGACATGTAGCACAGAATGGCTTCTCATCTTGAGGTTTGAGGCAGAACTTTCTGGAATTGCAGTCCTTGTCAGACAGGCACTGTGAACCCTGTAAGGAAAAACTTGTCACAGGGCTGGGGAACCCAAAAGATGTAAGAGGACTTTTAACTCAAAGTGGGAGGTGGAGGAAGCCGAATCATAGTGGCACTTTGCATGCGGGACAGACCTTCGGTGGCACCTTAATCTTTCAATATAATTGCTTCTCTCCCACAAAGGGGAGATCAAATCTCCGATGAAGAAACCTATGTGCTGCAAGGGTTGTGTTCGAAAAATTGTCCTGCTTTTAAAACTCAGGATTTCATTTTTGTGTGCTCTTTGTGAAAATGGAAGAAAATGCCTTCCCATGTGTGTCATACAGATGATGAGATTTTTGATGTGGATCGAGAAGCCGAGCTACAGGTTGAGTACATAGCATGCTGGGGTTCGTGCCATACCTATTTGGTGTTTCGACTCTAGTGAGTCCCAGCAACCGCTGCGTCCATTTGCCAGCCCTCCCCCCCCCCCCCCCGCCCCCAGCCTTACCCCCGTGAACCGCCCCCTGCTCCCTTAGCGGCGCGTTACCTTCCGAGCCCCGTGCACATCAGCAGAGCTCTTGATGTTGTTGAAGTCCAGAACCAGAGCTCCCAGGGGGGCGCAGAACCAGCTCAGCCCCAGCAAGACCACCACCGCCATCCTTTAATCGCCCCTATACCTCCTCCAAACCGGGCTGCTCCAAACCCACAAGAGAGCAAAACGGAAACCCTACAAGGTCGTCTGGAACTGCTTTTCCTGAAGGAGAAGCAAATCTTCGTCTCCGTAAGGTGTGTGAACTCCAGTGAGCAGGTTCCTTCTGAAACTTTATACCAGATGTGGCCCCTCATCTCTCTCCACCCCCCTCCTTCATTTCCTTCCTCCTTACCCCACACAGGCTTCAACAAATCCCTTTAAATCTGTTTGATCAATGGTTCAAAACAAGGATTCAGTAGAGGGAGAGAAGGGGCAGGGCCACAGCGGCTTCTCCTGCAGGGGTGGAATCCCTCTTAATTATTGCATATCAAAGTTAGTTCAAAGGGCTAGCAGAAGAGCAGGATGTCTGTATCAAAGGCAAACTCTGATAATCACCTGCATTTCCTACCTCCAGGAATCCTTTGCGGGTGGAGGGAGTCTGTTCTAAGATCTGTTTTCACAGCTAATTGTGCTCAAAGAAAGAATGAACCATATTGGCCAATATGACTAGAGAGGATGCCAAAAACTAATGAGTTACAAAATATCCTGAGGAGCTTTAAACTCTGCTTCAGATAGTGAAGACAGATAGAAAAGAGAGAAAGCCTTCTGATTAGCTCTGGCATCTAGATGTAAAAATCCCAATAACTTAAAAGCTGTGAACACAATAGCACCTGTTCAATTCAATGTCAATTGGAAAATAATCCTTCCTAAACTGCAAATTGAACTGCTTGAAGCCAGGGTTATTTAATTAGGAAAATAAAGCAATTTAGAACAATCCACCGCCTCCTTTTCTTGATGGTGGGGACAACTGCAGGAAGCCCGTTTTATGCAGATCCATATAATTCAATAGGAAGCGTCAGATGCATTTTATGTGCAATGTGTTAAATTTGTATTGCATTGTGTTAAATGGACTTGAGCGGAACAGGTCTCCAAGTCTCTAGCTGATTTCAGGTGGGATTTCATTCATTTTCAGTTTTCCTAATTTGAATTTTTAAAAACATCTGCTTCATCCCGTTTTGTCTCATTTATTTTCAGCCAGACTGTTAGAGAAGTCAAATCACTTAGACCTGTGCTTATCACTGCCTAAGTATTTTAGCAGTAGAACAATCTAGATCTGGGTCGAAACATTTTTCCCCACGCTTCTTGGTTTCATTGTTCTTAGCGTAGGCTCGTCCTGGTTTCTCAGGTGTGAACTGCTGTTTAAAATCTAAAAATACTCGGTGGTGGGCAGCATGTCTGGCTGGCTCAATTGGAAGGGCGAGCACTCTTGATCTCAGGGTTTTGAGTCGAGCCCTATGTTGGGTGTAGAGATTACTTAAATAATCAATCAATCGATTAATCTAAAAACGCAGGGACGCCTGGCTGGCTCAGTTGGTGGAGAACGTGACTCTTGATCTTGGAGCTGTGGGTTTTGAGTCCCATGCTGGATATAGAGATTACTTAAAAATAAAATCTTTAACAACAACAACAAAATCTAAAAATGCCTAGTTTCTAAGCCAAAAATGGCACTCCTGGTATTACTGGGTCTTCTTCCAGAACATCAGCCCATCGAAATGTATCTCAACCCCGTGCCAGGGGAACATCCCCAGTCCTGAGTAACAGCTGGTGCCAGGTAGCAGCGTGTGACCTGAGGCGTCCTTCCCTTGGTTCTCTACCTTGGGTTGCAGCCGCTTGTCCGCCACTCAAATGGTGCATGGGAGCTACTCCTTCTGCAAGTACCCTCCCCCCCTTTTTTTTGCTTCAACTGAAAACATCAAACACCCTTTGATAGTATGATAAGCCCGGTGACTAGGTGTGTTACAGGATTTATTTTGAAGTTGGACCATTATGACCCCAGGGTTCCCTCTCTGCCAGGGATCTTTGCTTCCTGTTACCTAACTGAAGAGAGAGTATCAGGGCACCAACGGCTTCTGGCAATAAACACAGACAAAAGGACTGATGGGAAGTCCTGTAACACAGCAAACATTCACTGAGCACTTCGTATGCAGCAGAACCTGTGGTTCCATGTTGGGAATAACAAATAAAACACAGTCCTTGGCCCCGAGGAGCTAGCGTCCCGTCAGAAGACACATATATATTTCTAGGGACCGTTCCAATATATTATAACAAGCGCTAGGATAGAGGCATAAATGTGGGGCTGGAGGGCCACAGAGGAGGGCATGAGCAGACCTTCTGGAGAAGCAAAGAAATGCATCTACAGAGGAGGTACTATTTGAGCTGGGTTTTGTGGGATGAGTAGGAGTTTTCTGGGTTGATAAGTAGGGAATGGTCTCACCCCAGGCTCAGAGAGTGAAGCACGTGGAGGGGCAGAGAGATGCACTTTAGGTCTCGGGAAAGGTTCTGTGTGGCTGGGGCAGGTGGTGGAGAGACAAGGTGAGGCTAGATGAAGAACCTCTTACACTGTGCAAGGAAAACTGGATTTTATTCTACGTGCAGCGTAAAGTCATCAGAGACGTGGAAGCCTGAAAGTGGCATGACCTAGACTGCTTCTTCAGCAAGCGGTGCTGGTGGCAGTGTGGAGCTAGGCTTGTGGTGGGTGACAGGGGACGCTGGGCCGTCACCCGGTCTCGGCTGTAGCTGCCCAGAAGAGGAGAAGGAGGAGGTCCGACGTCAGGCAGCGGTGACGAGAACTAAGCAAAGGCTGGGGTTTTAAAGTGGAACCCCACCCGTCAGTTGATGTGGGAGGTGGGGAGTGAGTGGGAAGGAGGAGCTGGAAGAACGTGGCCATTTCTAATTTCTCACGCTGGGTGGACTGTGGTGGCGCGAAAGCAGAGAATTCCAGATGAAGAGCAGGTTGGGGGGCAGGGTGACAGGTGGCCGTAAAGAAAGCTCTCCAGATCATCAAGTTCTTGCTGGACATCTAATCCTGAGGTATTTTCCACGAGAGATGCTCTCCATCTTGCCTCCCACAGACAGAGAGGAGAGGATGCCGACATCAGACCCTGGAGGGTCACAAATAGGACACAGAACGAGACAGAAAAGCAGACGTCTCTGTCTCTCTCTGCGCTGGGAGAGTACAGGATTTGGGGTCAGGCTGGTGTGGTTTGATCACAAAACTGGCTTCTCCTGCGGCATCACAGCGCCCATCTCCCCCGTGCATCCATCCCCCTGCCGGTCACGGTACTTGCAAAGCTCTGTTGTGATTGTCTACGGATTTGTCTCTACAGCTGGACGATAAACTCAGCGAGGGCAGGGCCACGGCTGATCCATCTTGATAGCCTCGTGCGCCGGGTGCCCGGCTCTCAGGAGAAGCTCCCCACGATTGTTAGGTGACAGATGGGTACACAGCTACATGTTTAGTGACTTTGGGGTGCTGGGCAAGTCACGTCAGCTTTCGGGGCTGCAAACTCCCCAACCGGCAGCTGGCACTGCGTCCTCCACAATGACTACATTTTGAGGGTTCGGCGTGGGAATACGTGGGCAGGGCCTGCTACAGTGGCTGGTGCTCAGAACGCTCTAAACAAGCGTCTTCTACCTCTTTTCTAGGCCAGAACTTTCCGCGGTCACATCAACTTCAGTACCCGGCTTAACTCATGGCCCTTCCACGGCGGGCTCCCCACAGATCTTTGTTTGAGCCCACTCGCGAGGAAAACTTCCCCCTAACCTGAGGCCTTCTTTGGCAAGAGGGCCTCTATTTCTAGGTCTCCTAAAAGCCAGAGCAATTGTGAGGAAAGTGAGAGTGTGAAGTCTCATGTGGAATTTAAGGAACAGAAGATCCTAGGGGAAGGGAGGCGAAAATAAGACGAAATCAGAGAGGGAGACAACCCGCAGAAGCTCCTGACTCCAGGGAACCAATGCGGGGGACTGGCGGGGGGGTAACCGGGTGATGGGCCCGGGGTGTCACACGCAGCTGATGAGTCATGACCTCCGCCTCCGAAACGAGACGCTAATGTGAATTAATTGAATGTAGGTAAAATAAATTAAAAACTAAAGAACGTGAAGTCTCCCTGGAAAACGGCTTTTGGCGTATTTTCAGGTCGTCCGTACCCGCGCCGCTCCTCAGCCGGGGGCCGCAGCCAGAAGGAGGAGGACGGGCCCCCTGGCAGGTCGGCGAGGCGGCACCTGCGCAGCTCGGGCTCGGGGACGCCGGCGGGAGAGGAGGCGGCCGGGGAGGGAGCTGCAGCCCCGCGCCGGCGGCCACGGCGTCTCCTCGGCCCCTCGGCCCGGCGCCCGAGCTCGCGGGGCAGGCGGCGGCGTGCTTGCCGAGCGCCCCCGGGGCGGCCCCTGGAGCCTCGCGGGTCGCCGGGCTGCGTGTCCGGGAGACCCCCGGAGTCCGCCAGCGCCGGGACAGGGCAGCCCTCGCCTGCAGGCTGGCGCCGGTGCTGCCATCGCGACGCCCCCCGCAGGGATGAGGGGCTCGCTGCACGTCTCCGGCGGCTCCTCTTACCCATTGCGCGCCGGGCCGAAGCAACGTGCGGGTGCAGCCCTAGGGACGGAGCGGACGACGCCCGGGGCCCAGCCTCGGCGCGCAGGGGTGCGGCCCCCGGGCGGGCACGACCTGCACCCTCCCGCGCCGCCCCTGCCCTGGGTCAGGTCAAAGGCCGAGCGTCAGCACCCATGATTTATATGCACCGAGGAACGGACACTGCTGCGTGTTCGGGCCCCTGTGTCAAAGCCAGTTTGATTTCCATAAATTTTGCTTTCCTTAAAAGAAAATCAAAGTCGCTGAAACAAGCAGGTCTTTGGCAGAATCTCACAGGGAATGTTCAATAAAATGAAAGATGAGACGGGCATGTCTAGAGGAGACGAAGGTTGCAGGGTGTAATCCCAGAGCGGCTATAAACATCACGGTCTAGTTACGTGAGGGCAGGAGGCAGAGCAAGCCCTTGCAACCGCTCAGGAGGAGTCTGTCAGATGTCCTGCAACTAAGCGTGGGGGCAGCGGGGTGGAGGCCGGGGAGACGGTTCTGGCCTCTTCCCTGTCACACCACCGCTCAGCCTACGTCCTCCTCTTCTCGAGGGCCTCTTACAGGCCAGGGTCCCGGGAGTGTAGGGTGGGAGTGTAGGGTGGGGTCCCAGGCCACCCTGGGGCTCAGCCCCAGGAGACCGTTCAGATGCTGTCTCTGCGAATTGCCCCCTTTGGAGGGGCCCCACGAGGTGATGCTGGGGACCCCCTTCTTCTAGCAGCAACAGCCTCAGAGCTGTCCTGACTTGGTTCCAGGCATCTAGCCAGGAACAGCTCCAGGCGACCACGAGCTTCCTTCTTCAAGGATAGGATCTGCCTTCTTTTTACCTAAAAAAATTAGATGAGGTTGTGTGTGACTTCATAGACCCAAATGCCTCTCCACCCTACCTTGTTCCCCGGGCGCTTCCCATACCTGTCTTCCTCCGTCTGGGCTGCTGTGACAAAACCACCACAGACCGGGTGGCTGATAAACAACAGAGATTGATTTCTCTCAGGCCTGGAGTCTGAAGCCCAAAATCAGGGTGCCCCAGTGGGTGGGTTCAGGCTGGGTTCCTGGCTCCTAAATGGCTGTCTCCTCCTGTGGTAGAAGGAGAGGGGAAGCTCTCTGGGGTCTTTTATAAGAATGCTAATCCCATTCATGGGGGCTTCACCCTCATGACCCAGGGCCTCCCAAAAGCCCCACCTCCTAAACCTATCACATCAGGCACTAGGATTTCAACGGAGGAGTTTGGAGAGGATGCAGTCAGACCACAGCAATACTCTTCTTCCTTCGAGCCCTGTAATCACAGACATATCCTGTTGCACAAAATACGGGGGGCAGGGGAGTGTGACAACAGACGCTACTATGAAAAGGCAAGAGAAGGGGAGCCTGGGTGGCTCAGTCAGTTAAGTGTCTGCCCTTGGCTCAGGTCATGATCTCAGGGTCCTGGGATTGAGTCCCTGCTCAGTGGGGAGTCTGCGTCTCCCTCTCCCTGTGACCCTCCCCCCTGCTCATGCTCGCTTGCTCTCTCGAATAAATCTTAAAAAAAAAAGACAAGAAAAAATGAAAAAGCTGACCGTGTCTCAATACATATCAGTTGGAAAAGGTAACAGCCCTTCCTGGGTCACTGAAGGAGTCCGCGAGCATACTTGGGCGACCTGTGGCGGGGCTGCCCCTGCTCTGCGGGGGCCGTGTCCCTTCACCCATGCCGCCATGCTCCCCAGAGGCAGTCTACTGAGCATGTGGAAAATTTTGGTTTTTTTTTTTAACTGAATATTTACGTTTCTAGAGTAATTTACAACTGACAAGTTCTTGAGGCCCTTTTAGCCTTTTGGTTGCCTGCAGCGTCTTCCCAGGACAAACCAGCTCCGGCCATCTTTCGATCTAGACTCTAAGATACAGACCAAACGGGGTCTGATGCTTTTCCCTCAAAAGTAGGGGGTGACCCCACAGCAGTAGGAGAGCCCAAACCTGCCTGGAGTCCCAATTATGAGGGAGCACATTTTTAAAAACGAGTGACTACCATGACTATAGCTAACTATGACAGTAGGGCTGTAACGTTCTCGCCCTAACAACTGAGAGAGAGTAATTATGTGAGATAAAGGATACGTTAGCTAACCTGACTGTGGTAAACATCTGCCACATATACGTGTATCAAATCATCACGTTGTACTCCTTAAATTTACACAATGTTATATGCCAATTATATCTTAGTGACACTAGAAAAAAAAAAAGAATACCCACCCATGAGCTCTGCACACGTGAGCTCTGGAATCGCCTTGTGGAGGCGGGAAGCTGCTTGCTTTGAATTTCCCTGCGGTGTTCTCCAGGGGCCCACCTAGTGCTAGTATCCCTCTGCGTTAGAGTCTCCCTGCCAGGGGAAGTCTTCATCTGGTTACTCCATGTCCCCGGGTGTTGTCATGTATCTGACTCACCGGGTGTGATCGAGCCTTATTGCCAGGCTCCCACCCTGGATGTACCCTGGAGGTGGTCCAAGCCTCCTCACAACTTGGCCAAAGGAGGCTATCTGTGCCTGGAGCCCTCTGGGTGGGCCCCATTTGACCAGGAGTTTACTTCTGGGGGTCCCCATCTTAAAAATGAAGACACTGAGATTGAGAGAGGTCAAGTAATTTGCCCCAGGCACAGAGCTAGTGAGTTGCCAATAGATGTAGAACTTGAACATCAGTTTTCTGATTCCAGAGTTTATTTTTTCCTCTACACCACACTACATCGCTTGCTACCTGAAGTCCCCAAACATCAAATCACTTGAAACGTAGCTGTAGGTTCACTAGGAAATAAAATCACAGGGAACACTGCCTGTTGCCATATTTGGGTTACATACAACTGTAGGACTATGTCACCTTTCCCCTAAATTATCCTTTCTGGAAATGTGATTATAGACGTTAAGATTCGATAACTTGCAGGTTGTATCGGCCGGGCTGTACCCTAATCTACGTGTGGTGGTACATTGACGAAACTGGTTTCCGCACAAAGACAACTTGCCATTTTGACTTTCAACGTGGACTCTGACATGGTAGGGCAGCCTCCAGACACACCATCCAATCCTGTAGGATTCATAACTGTGTTCAAACCTTGCGAAAAATTTGGGTGAACCCTGGGGAACAAGAGGAGGGCAGGGTTCATCGCCCTGACGCACAAACCCAAGCCCAGTGCTCTCCAGCAGGTTTAGCTTTGCTTTTACTTTGATTCCTTGCGCCCTCTTGTGGTCAAGTGAAGTGGGCCCTCAGAAGGCCCCATGAAAATGCCAGGTACTCCATTCCAGAGGCGTTTCCCAGTTTTTGGTGGAAATTCCCCATGGAACAGTACTTCCCTTCTCATAAACCTCAGTACTGCCCCATCTTAGGAAAGTGACCTTAACTTTTCTAATTATAACTGAAAAACATGTTCCCAAATTTAAAATTTTGTAAAATACAGAAAAGTGTAAAGAAGAAAATAAAAGTCATGTATACTCTGACCCAGCAGAGACAGTCACTGTCGAATTTTGGTAAATTCTCCCAATTTCTTTATGCAAGTACATATACATATAACATTTATTTATTTAATATACAATATAATTGATCTATCACCAGCTCCAGAACTAGCCATTACTAATGCCTATACCGCCCCAGGTGCACCTCCTCTATCCAGTCACCCTGTCTGCCTCTCCAGCACTGATGTTTATGGTTATCATTCCATTGCTTCTTTTTTTTTATTTAAAGATTTTATTTACTTATTTGAGAGAGGGACGCCTGGGTGGCTCAGCCATTGAAGCGTCTGCCTTCAGCTCAGGTCATGATCCCAGGGTCCTGGGATGGAGCTCTGCATTGGGCTCCTTGCTCGGTGGGGAGCCTGCCACTCCTTCTGCTTGGGCTCTCTCCCTGACAAATAAATAGATAAAATCTTTTTAAGAATAAAAAAAAATATTTATTTGAGAAAGAGACAGCAGAAGCAGGGGGAGGGGCAGAGAGAGAGGGAGAAGCAGACTCCCCTGTTGAGCAGGGAGCCAGATGTGGGACTCCCTCCCAGGATCATGAAAGCAGACACTTAACAGACTGAGCCACCCAGGCACCCCTCCATTGCTTCTTCTTAAGGTAAAATTACAACACACACACACACAATTTGGGATTACATTGTGTTTACTTTTGCTTCCTCCTCTTTGTTTTTCACTGAACCTTTTCCTCCGATCATCAAATATTAATCACAACATTCGGCTGTACCATAACCCGGAATACAGGTATATTACAGTTTATTTAATGAATCCTCTAAATGTTGACCACTTAGGTTGTTTTTAAATTTTTGCTATTCTAAATCATTCAAGCTATTTAAGAGAAGTCTTTGCACACATCTATGATTGTTTCCTTGAGACGAGCCCCTAGACATGGGATTTCGGGGTATGGTGTATTGACATCTTTGATCACTCTGTCCCTCTGCCCTGGAAGTCATTCCCCTGTTGTCTACCTGAGCCATTCTGAGACATCACTTCCTCGGAGCCGCCTCAGTCTCCTCCCTCAGCACCCTGAGGGGCTTCCACCGCCAGGTCCCTCTGCACCCTGCAGACTCCCTGTAGAAGGCCAAGGGACATGGTTTGCACCTCCTCCTCTTCAAAGATGCCTTCAGCTGCTCAGTAACTAGGGAGTCCTCACCCCTCATCAGAATTTGGGGTCCTTGAAAACAGACAAGTGAGCCCTTTTGCTTTAATGAAAAGAAACAGGGAATTAAATAATACCGCGGGCTTCAGAATCTTATTTTTTACATTTAGCATAATTGAACTACCAAATCTTCACAGTGAGGCCTCTGCTCTTCGGTTGATTTTTGTTTCTGAGGGTAAAACTGTACTAACCTTCTGAGATTTTTCTCTCAAAAAGGTAATGGAGGCAGATCAGTGGCTGTCTTGACTCAAGCAGGTGATTTGTACTGGGAAACTGCTCGCCCTCAAGGCGACATGGGCCTCTGGACCCAGACAGCACTGACACGTAGGGCTGTTTCCTCCTACATTGGCTCCGAGCATGGTGCCCTACACATAGCAAGTACTTAGCAAATGTCTTACCAATGAAGGAGTCTAAAAGCTCTTCCCTCCTCTAAAATCCTGTTTCGAGAGACTTTATAGGAGAAGAATGCCATGTTACTAGGATTTGGACTAAGAAGGTTCCAAGGGTTTAGATCCCAGTGCGGGTGGGGGAATGAGAACTGGCTGTAGTTTCAAGGTGATCAAGGCCAGGGTCTTGCTATGGACATTGAGCATGAACCTGGATCCAGCTAAGTGGACAGGACTAGAGGGACATGAAGCAAAGGAAGGATTTCCTCGGTGGCAGCTGTTTTCCTTAATACTTTCTTTCATCACCTTCCTGAGAAAGTCTCTCTGCATGACCTAGGAGTGGTGTTGTCAGGTCCTTTCAGAAGAAAGATCTTTGGATAACAGAAGCTGAGGGAAGGAGTGCTGCCAAATTCCCATTCAAGTGTTCCTTATAATAGCCTTTAAGGGCCTGCTGTATCTGACAAAAGCCAGGTCTGTGCCGAAGCGCAGGCTGAAGTGTGGCTCTAATATATGTGTGTGTGTGTGTATAACATCTTTGTGTAACTTTTAAACTCTTACAGCACATTCGTTTTCATCTGTTATTAACTAATGAACATTTACCATATGCCAGGTAGATTGTTATATGCTATAAATACCTTATTTTATTTTCTATCCGCTCAATCCTCTGAAGTAGATCCTGTTTAGTTCTATCTCACAGAGGTAGAGACTGAGGCATAGAGAGGTTAAGTTGCTTGCCTAAGACCAAAGAATTGGCCCGTCTAGGATACAAACTCAGCCTCCTTGGATCCAAAGCTCATTTTATTTAGCCTACTAAGTTATACTGCTTTGCTTATGATATTTATCATATTCTGCCTCATTCAGCAGGTATTTGTCCAAGTCCTACATTATGAGTCCTTTGGGAGCATTTATCTTACTTATCTATTAGCCTGAAATGCCATACACACATCAGGCAAATAATGATATCTGCCTACTGATTCAAGCAGCAACTTGTAGACTGAACATCAATAACTTTGTGGGGCTTTTTTCTCCCCAACTTTTTATTTTGAAAATTTTACAACTTACAGGAAAGTTTAAAGAATCATGCAATGAACACCCACATAACCTCCACCTAGATTCATCAATTGTTAATTGTACATTTGTTTTTTTCTTAACCATTTGAGTTAGCTGCAGATACATGCTATTTCGCTCCTAAATATTTTAGCATACATCTCCTAAAAACAAGGCCATTCCTGTATAACCAAGATATGGTTATGAACATCAGGAAATTATATGTTGGTGCAATGCTAACATAATAGAGTCAAATTTTCTCAATTATGCCAGTAATGTTTCTCAGTAGCCGTTTGTTTTTTTGATCCAGGGTTCAATTTGGGATCACATTGCTTCCAGTGCCGTACCTTTCTTTTGTCTCCTTTAATCTAGAACAATTCATTAGCCTTTTTCTTACTCTTTCATGAAATTTACATTTTAGAAGAGACCCAGAGGTTGTTTTGCAGAACGTCCCTCAATTTGGATTTGTCTGTTTCCTCATGAATACAGACACACCTTTAGCAAGAATAATACCTTTTTGTCCTCTGTGCCTCACATAGGGGAACGCATGACATAGTCTGTACCATCCCTGGTGATGTTAAGTTTGATCACTTGGTTAAGGGTGACTTCTCTCATGTGAAAGTACTCTTTTTCTCTTTAGTAAGGAATCTGTGGGCTCATACTCTGGAACTGTATGACTATCTTCAAATGTCTAGCATCTATTGATAATTTTTGCCTGAAATTGGTGGATCCAGAGTGGTGATTTTCTCTTTCTATAATTTCTTCTATATTTATTAGTTGGTATTCTTCTCTAAAGAAGAGCTTTCTTTCCTGCATCTCCTCTCTCACTTTTAATTATAATCTATCGCTACCTGTGTGATCTTGAATAAGTCACGTCACTTACCCCTGGGGGCCCCGTTTACTCATCCTTAAGATGAGATAACCTAAGGGTCACATTCTTGAATTTTAGTCAGTCGGGGACGAAATTCCCGTAAAGGTCTGCTCCGCATCTGAACGAAACAAGCCAGGCCACAGCATCCATCAGGGGTGTCCCAGGTCCTCTCCGCCCGCCTCGCCCGCGGCCCCTCCTATAGTAACGGTAACTAGTAACCTCCGAGCGTTCTCGCGAGAGCGAGCCCCTTCAGGGACAAAGGTGCGGTCACCCAGGCCTCTTCGCCTACTTCAACTCCTGCTCCTGCCACCTGCTCGCCGGGCCCTCTCGCGCACGCGCGCACACGGAGCCAGACAGTTGGGTTCGCCTCAGCTGTTCCTCTCGGCACTCAGACCCGCGGCGCGCGCGACCCCGGCGCGACACTACGGCGCAAACGCCGTGCGCGGGAGGGGCGGGTAGGGGCGCGCAGGCGCCGCGGGGAGAGTGAGGCCGCGCAGGCGCGGACGGCGTTGGTTTGAAGAAGACCTTCAGCGTTGCCCGGGCGGAGCGGAGACAGGCCCTCTGGTTGGAGGTGAGGGGACTCGAGGCCGTGGGCGGGGGGGCCGGCGGCCCGGCCGGACCGGACCGGGGTGGGTGGCAACTCGCCAGAGAGCAGGGGACCCAACGGGAGGCGGGCCTAACGGAGGGCTCAGAAGGGAGAGAGGAGCCTAACGGGGAGCGGGCCCCGCCGGGCCGCGGAGGGCAGAGGGGACCTTGCTCCCCTGGCTGCTTCAGGTGATGGAGCCATAGCGCCGGCGTGGGGAGCGGCGCTCGGATCGCCGAGCCGCGACCCTCTCCCTTCCTGGTGGGCCCACAGGACTTTCTTTATAGGCGTCAGGCCAGAAAGGAGGTTGGTTTCTAGGGAAGTTGGATCCTCGAACCCCAAACCTACCCTCCCAACCCCTCCCCCGTCCCCCCCCCTCCGTCCCCAGCTTCCTCTCTGGAATTGTCGTCCAGTATCAGGGGAGCTCTGTAGCACTCCTTATCGCCAGGGGGAGGATGCTCTACGTGCAACTGGAAAAGGCGAAACGAGGAACAAAAGGGGCTCTTTACTGACTGTCAAGTTAGTAATTGTGTAAAGCAGTATTACCTAATTAACCCTTCCCCTCTGTCTGCATCTAAAGCAACCTCGTATGTTGTGCATGCCAGCTACAAGTGCATTTTGTAGAGCTGATAGAAATACATGATGATAGCTTTACTCCCGAGTGACATGAAGTCTCTGTGTCTTCTCTGTTTTTTGCTTGATCATACCAGCAGTGCATTACCCATCAGAATCGTGGGCCTGAAAAAGTAAGCTTGAACTAGGCAGAACTGAGTAAACTAAACCGGCTACACTTTTGCAAAGTGTCTAGCAGTGGTTTTGAAAAATAAAGCAAAATGCTGAAAGACTGTCATCAGATGGATGTTTCCAAATATTTACGTGTATCTTTTCTCTTGTCAGTAGATGAAAATCCAGACTGTAAAGGCATAACGTTTTTTTTTAATATATAGGGCCTGCCTTTCTATTCTGATCTCCTCAAATTAAGACTTCTGGCAAAATTTCATCAGATACTAGCATCGGTTGAAATAATTAAGAGTAATATCAGATTGCAATTGGCAATGTGTAAATAGTCTACACTCGATCATTTGAATGCAGGGAATTGGATTGTAAAAGAATTGCCCTGGAAGTGAACTCTGAAACCCTGTGGCTTAGGACCAAGTTTTATTTATCATCTGAGTCAGTACATTTATACTCACTTTCACCTTTACTATACTCTTTCCTCTTTATATATATATTTTATATTATACTCTGCCCTCTTAACATATAATGTCTGTCATATTCGACAGGTTTAGGTTAAGGAACAAATTTTAAATGACATTCACAATTAAAAAGTGCATCATGGGTGTATGTTGTGTTCAGATATGATGGTATAGGCAGAAACTTAGCAGAAGGGCAGATTAAGAGCCAAGCTAAATATAAGTATTAGTTTGATTGTGTAGATAGTTCAGATGTAGTAATTGCATGGGATAGCTGGTGCTCTGGATTTTTCTGGTATTTTTCTGGTATTGGGCTAATGGGACTGCTTCAGATGGCTCTACAATTGGTTAGACATGGCTCTTGAGGCTGCTGTCCAAAGAGATTTCCCATTATACAAAGAGGGCAGAGGGGTGGTATGTTTATCCTTGTAGATACAACTTCTGAGAACTTTAATGTGAGAGCCATATCGGCAGTAGGAAAGCTGTGTGAATACCAAGTAGGTAAGGTGAAAAGTGAAGGCACTTTTGGTTTTCGAAGGCTTTAACTTTAGAGTATATGCCAATTTTTGGTAACCAGGATTACTGCAGGTAGAATTTATCTTGTTTGTGGTTAATGGATAAGATTATATAATTTTATGTTTAAAAGATCTTTGAGAGAGGACATATTCTGGTTGAATGCATTCCAATTAGTATGGCAATTCTTATTTTAAGAGCTGAATTTCACAGTGGCAAAAAAACAAAACAAAACAAAAAAAAAACCCTGAAGATTTTTAATGCATCTGTTCTTACAGTTCTTCAAAACAATTTTACCTTGTCACTTTAGTAGCTCTTGGCTTTATAACAGCCCAAGAAATGTTCTTCCGTAAAGTTTGCATATATATATATATATTTTTTTTTAAAGTAAAAAGTCCAATTTAATAAAGCATCTCCTTCAGTCTGTGAGAATTTCTTTTCTTTGAAATGCAGTCAGAAAGATGATCTCTGTGAATCTCATGAAAAAACCCTTTTATTATCCAGTATTCTGGAAAGTTCTTTGTAAAGAAGCAGAATGCCTTCTCCTAACTTTGCTTGCATTAGTGTATAAGCATTAATGATGCACAGGAAGAGAGAACTGTATACCTCTCCTCAGGACTAAATACTAGGACTGTGGGTGAATAAATACTAAATGGCTATTTTTATTCCTTTGTCCTTATTTTTCTTTATAAGATATGTGTAACACACCGACTTACTGTGACCTAGGAAAGGCCGCCAAGGATGTCTTCAATAAAGGATATGGTAAGTATGCTGTTGTACATTTCCAATTTGGGGTCAGGGTTAGTGTTGAATGCTTATTACTGTATGCAAGATGCAGTGCTAGTAAAATGAGGTTAAGTTAACATTAATCTACTTCACAAGATTTAAGGGGATAACTATCAACAGATTATTAGACTTGACTCTTTAGAGGTAGAGTGCCTTACAGGCATTAAAAGCAATTATATACATGTATGGATGTGTATATATTTGCATATTTAATGTTATCTGTAAGATGAAGTAATAGAAATCTGTAAAACTTCTGTGTCCTCTGACTAGCCCTGGGGACAGTTAAAGTGGGGGGTACGTTTTTCCTCCTCCAAATAAGGGCAGTGTTTTCATGAGCGTGAAGACACAACTTTTGACTTCTTTGGAGTAATATATTCTTGATCCCAAATAGACATTTATTTTTGGTTTTTAAAACTTAATCTTTTAATTTTTAATTTTTTAAAATTATACATTTGATTTTTCTTATTAACTAGTATAATTATCTAAGTTTATACTGTGTAAGCATATTTTCTGATAATTGTTTTTCTTTGAGAGCTTAAAAATTATACTTAAATTATTTCGTTAGAGTTCAGGTTTCAATGGAACTCTCACCTAGTGAGGATACTGTGTATTTTCCATATGGAAGGTACACGGACTGTTTTCATAATCTCTAAGTTGTAAAAACTGGAGTGAATATCACATTTTGTACATTACCGTGTTTTTCTGTTTGTCTAGGATTTGGCATGGTCAAGATAGATCTGAAAACCAAGTCATGTAGTGGAGTGGTGAGTACCCAATATAATTTTAATAGATGTAGCATAATTAACTTCAAGGAACCTGTTAAAACATTGTTTAGTCTAGTTCTGTGAGTCAGTGTCCATTTAGCACTATGCTGTCTTCCCTACAGTTTTGTCATACGCTCAGATTTCAGTGAGCATCTTCCCATTAGCCCTAGACAGGTTGAATTTGGGGGGAGAACAAAGGTTCTCAGAAGAAGAAGGAGAATTCTCCCCCTCGTAATAAGAATATGCTGAGTCTTATTCTCAGGAGATATAAAATATATGTATTTTTTTGGCCAATATCATATCTTTATACTTTCATGAAAATGTATATGGGTACTAAAAACTTTACTTCCGTTCTAATGGGTCCATGCAAGTTTTATCGCCCTCTTACAAAAACATTAATTTTAGTCTATCCCTTCATGATTGATCAAAACAAAAATAGAACTAAAAATGCACGTAAAGGATTAGTCTACAGTTTTTACTGGATGTTCACAAAGTCTTTTTTACTGAAAGTTAATATAGTAGAGGATGTAGGCATATTTTTCAAGTGTCATTAACCAGAACTTTTATTCAGTAAATCTGGCAAATAGGTTGACTTTGCATTCACCCCATTCTCTGATTTCTGCTCACTGACTGTCTATCTTTTTGGTATTTACCTATTTAAACCAGTGCTAATTTTATTTCCAGATATAATAATTTAATTAGAGGAGCTAAAGGAATGTGGAATTCGTATGATACTTTGTCTCATACTCCTGGTTTGTCATTATCATTTTTTCCCTGGTTTTTCTAGTGGTAAATAAATATATATGCAGCTACTACTAGGGTGGGCATATTGTTTTATGGGTCTGTTAAAATAGAAAAATTATATTAACTTTGAATAGGGTTTCAGAATTTGGTCAAGGTAGGTTTGTGTTGCAAAAATCGACTAAAATTTTATCTCCCTCCCATGCTGCTGTGGTGTGGAACTGTTCATTCAGATGGTAAGAAAAACAGAGCATATTTGTGTGCTTGTTTTTATGGCTGCTTTCGGTTTCTGGTATTGATTTAGGATAAATTTCATCTATTGCTCCAATCAGTTCTTAGATTGCAACTTAATATTTTATCATATGCCATCTATTTAATAGTAACATTTTTATGGTGGTTTGTTGCTTACTAGCCTTTATTGTAGAGCTGTAGATGTTATATGCATGTTACAAATATATTTTGCACTGTTTGATCTAATGATGAAGTTAGAGAGAAACTAAAGCAATTGTGAGCCAGTTAAACTTTTTAATTTAGAAAAATTCTGGCTTTTTCTTTTAAGATTTGTACCTCTGGTATTTTAGACTTTTGAGAGAGCTTCAAACTAAGAAGTGATGGTAACAAGGAAAAAATATAGACTAACTACACTTTTACCTTAGTTTTGTGTATGAAGTTTTCCTAACACTAAAATTGAGGTTTATCTATGCTATACTTTCAAGTTTATGAGAGGTATGTGTAAAAAAAAAACACTGGATGGCTGGATCTACTAAAAGAAAGCAATGCTGACATTAAGTAATTGTGTGGGCTATTAAACATGACTAGCATTTTGTCATTTTGTATCGAGGCCTTGCCCTAAAATGTGCAGCGTGATACTCTCTTGGAAAACTTCCTGTGCGGTGTTGATAAACAGATCATAGCTTCCCAGTTGTTTCACCAGCCTGTAGGACTAGAGGTAGGGAGCAGGCTCTTTGGTAAGGGAGGACTCATATTGCAAGCAGTGAAACAGAACTGCTCAGGGCTGGCAGCATTTCATGACTGTTGGCAGATTTTCAAAAATGTTCTCTAAAAACAGGGCCAGTCAGAAGGTTTTTTTCTTGACAGTTCATAGATTGTCAGTGACAGGTGTTGACCGTTGGCTTCCTTTTAGAGCGAGATCTGTTTCCTATTGCTCATTGTCATATGACTGAAAGGACACCTACCTAGGGAGGAGGGTATATTTTAAGGTGTTCATAGTTACTATTTGATAGAAAGCACTTTAAAAGGTGGGGAGAAGAGAGAAAGAGAGACAAGTTGCACCATTCCATTTTGTTGTGAAAAATGAGTACGTACTTTGAAATATTGAGATTGTTTATAACAAAAGTTTTACCGATAGTTTTGTGGCCCAGAGCAATAAAGTTTTGGTGACAGTGTAACTGTACTTAATGCCGCTGAGCTGCACACTTAATAACGGCAAATGTTATGTTAAGTGGATTTTACCACAATAAAAATTAAAAAAAAATTTTTAAAGCTTTTATTTATTTATTTGACAGAGAGAGAGCACAAGCAGGCAGAGTGGCAGGCAGAGGGAGAGGGAGAAGCAGGCTCTCCACCGAACAGGGAGCCTGACTCGGAGCTCGATCCCAGGACCCTGGGATCATGACCTGAGCCAAAGGCAGATGCTTAACTGACTGAGTCACCCAGGTGCCCCCCTCCCCCAATTTTTTTAATGCACTGAAGTTCTATTAAAGGAGGGTAGGGCTGGGGCATTTGGGTGGTTCGGTCGGTTAAGCATCTGCTTTCGGCTCAGGTCATGATCCCTGTGCTTTGGGCTTGTACTCCACGTGGGGCTCCCTGCTCAGTGGGGAGTCTGCTTCTCCCTCCCCCTGCTCTTGCATGCGAGCACACACGTGCAAGCACTCTCTCTGTCTCCTCTCAAGTAAATAAATACAATCTTAAAAAAAAAAGGTAGAGTAGTTCTTTCTAGTGTTTGGGGATTTTTAAGGATTTGAAAATTAACATAGTTTGAAAGATATGGTAGGGAATGAATAATCTTTTTTCAGGTCATGAAAGTAAAATACTTAAGATTCAATATTTTTATCTTTTTAGTAAAGGCATTTATTTTCAGTAAAGATATTTTTCTTTTAGTGGAGAGAATTTAAGATTCCCATTTTAGTAAGAGAGAGTATATGGAACAAGAAGTATCAATAAGAGCGGTGGAATAATGGAAAGATCTGAAACTGGTGGAACTTTAGAAATGAGAGGGCAGGAAATACATTGTGGTAACAAACTACATTGATTTCTGATCCATTGAACACTACTTTCTGAAATGAGTGTTTTCTGTTTGATGAGTTGATTTTAAAGTAATGATTTTTCTTGCTTATCAGGAATTTTCTACTTCTGGTCATGCTTACACTGATACAGGGAAAGCGTCAGGAAACCTAGAGACCAAATATAAGGTCTGTAACTATGGACTTACCTTCACCCAGAAGTGGAACACAGACAATACTCTTGGAACAGAAATCTCTTTGGAGAATAAGGTAAGAGAAAGCATTAGAAGTTATTTGTAGGTTAAATTTATCTTGCAGGTAAAATGATCTATAAACCCCAAATACAGTGTGAATGAGATCTTATAACCTAGGTGGTAGCCATATTTTTTCTCTGCATGTGGCCTTCTTTGATATGTCTTAGATTTCTAGAAAGTAAAGCTTTGTGAGTCCATAATTATCACATTACATCTCTGTTCTGACCAGTTCTGCTTATGATTGAGCCTCTCCTGGGTAAACCAAACTATTTACAGTGAGGTAGTTTGATTTTATTTTGTAGTCGTTGCAAAATTGGCTCCGTAGAAAAATGTTTCTAAATTCTATGATGTCTTCAAAGAGAAAAATTTATCAGCAGATATTTGTTAAGTATTTGCTACGTATAGGGCACTGTTTTTTGAGGTATGTCTACGCGCACACTGCCATAGGTAGATAACATGTGTGTGTAGCTGAATAAATTCCTCAGGTTGGCTTGTTAAATGTCAGGTTATCTCATTACAGTAATTTTCAAGAGAGTATCAAGATTACTTGGTTGTATTGGAATTTTGTTGGTTTTTTACTGTAATTAATGTTATTGGCTGTGATAGAATTTGACTGCCACATTTAAACATGGTTTTAGGTGAGAGAATCTGATGAAACCTGGGGTAAGGGGGGGAGGGGAAGGATAAAGACATAATTCGGTAAGTAACTTAATATTTGGCTTACTTTAATGACTCCCTTTTTTTTTTGTTAGGAAGTTAGAGAAAACTTTAAAATTGGTTTCTTGGGTCAAAAAAAAGAGAAAATTACTAATTGTTTATTTTAAATCTTTGTTTTTCAGTTGGCTGAAGGATTGAAACTGACTCTTGATACCATATTTGTACCGAACACAGGGTAATTATCCAAACCCCATCTTCTGAAAAAAAAAATTTTTTTTAAAGATTTTGTTTATTTGAGAGAGAGAGCACAAGCAGAGGGAGCTGCAGGCAGAGGGAGAAGTAGGCTCCCCACCGAGCAAGGAGCCAGCTGTGGGACTCCATCCTAGGACCCTGGGATCATGACCTGAGCTGAAGGCAGATGCTTAACCAACTGAGCCACCCAGCCGTCCCTCTGAAATGTTTTTGTAGACTGTAGGGAGAGAGCACTTTAGACTAGGGAATTGCAATGAAAGGTTTAGATGCCGGGAGAACTTAGGAGGTTGCTGTTAGGAATACCATAGAGACCTGGAATGTGCAGGAAAGAGAAAGGAGGATTCCTTTGAAGCAGGATGCAGTTTTGATTTGAAAATTGAACAGATGAACAAAAATACAAAGCTTAAAAATACAAAGAGGCATGTAGTAGGAAAAGTTGAGGAACTAGAAGGGTTTGAGACTAGATTTTTTTTTGAAGATTTTATATTTAAGTAATCTCTACACCCAGTGTGGGGCTCAACTCACAACCCTGAGACCAAGAGTTGCACGCTCTACCAACTGAGCCAGCTAGGCATTCCAAGACTAGATATTTCTTAAGCTATTCTAAAGATTCGTGGATGGGGTATTTTGCTGAGAAGTTAATTTCTTAAGAAAACAGTGTAATCTCCTGTCTGTGGAACACAATAGGCAGTAGTTCTGCTACTGACGTGCTTTCTTAGCCTTTAGAAATCTCCTAACCTCTCCGCTTCAGTTTGTCTAAAAAATGGGGACCGTGTTGTTTCCTATCTACTTCACATGAGTTGGTGCTTGAAAAAGGCAAAGTGACATTTTTCCTTAGCTGTAATGTGTGTCATTCCTGCCACACACTTCAGTTATTTTCCAGACAAATATTCTCAGAAGAAGCCTAATTAAATAGGACAAGGATGATTACGAACCAGTTTCATGTTCTCAGTACTGACATTCAAAAGTGCACAGTTCTCTTCCATCCATCTAATGTTGTCCAGGGAGAAAACACTGACCCTAAGGAAAAAACTATGTTTATTAAAGGACTGTATCCTTTTAAAAGAAAATACAGTGTTCGTTGTGATAGGTTACTAACTTAGAAGTGAAGTGTGTCAAGTGTTACGTTTTGAGCATCTGGACATTTAAAAACATTTAAAGAAATTTGGGTTCTCATGAATACATACATATTCAGGTTATTAATTTGGTACTGAAATAGCTTATTCCTTTTTATACTTTTATTCATGCTTTCATGATATTAATCATGAAATATCCCGTCATTTGAACTTACAGTGAAGAATAGGTAAAAATAGTATATGCATTTCTTTTTTTTTTTTTTTTTTAAGATTTTATGTATTTATTTGAGAGCGCGTGTACATGAGAGAGAGCACAAGCGGTGGGGAAAGCAGACTCCCCGCTGAGAGGGAGCCTGATGTCAGGCTCAACCCCAGAATCCTGGGATCATGACCTGAGGCGAAGGCAGATGCTTAACCGACTGAGCCACCCAGGCGCCGCAGTATATGCATTTCTAATCCTAACAAAATTATATTTGTAGAGCTGTCATTTGAAACTTTACTGTATGTATGCCATCTACTGAAATAGTATTTACATTGGGGGAGAGAGGGGATCTTACTCTGAAGATTTCTGGACAGTAGTAGAAACTCATGTTGTTTTCATTGTGTTGTTTTTATTTCTTACAGAAAGAAGAGTGGAAAATTGAAGGCCTCTTACAAACGGGATTGTTTCAGTCTTGGCAGTAATGTTGATATAGATTTTTCTGGACCAACCATCTATGGCTGGGCTGTGTTAGCCTTTGAAGGTTGGCTTGCTGGCTATCAGATGAGTTTTGACACAGCCAAATCCAAACTGTCACAGAATAATTTCGCCCTGGGTTACAAGGCTGCAGACTTCCAGCTGCACACTCACGTGTGAGTGTTTATAATTCATCTGCCTTTAGCACTGGCGCAGTTGCCCAAAAAGATGGTAGCCGTTAGCATGTTGAGAAGGTTAGAAATGATCGTACTTGCATTTAATATGCTTTGGTGGATATCCAGCCTCACTGTACTATTTTCCCAGTCAGCAGAACATCGCCAGACGTTAGTGCACTGGGTGCATTGTGCTGTGCCTCTCAGCCTGTACCCCGAACTTTAGGAAGGGTTAGGATCTATACAAGAACCACTGGGATGGAGAGAGCCCAGGCATAGGTCACCTCCTGATCAAAGGGATCCTTTGGAGATATTTCTGCTTCCTCTGGTGCCTTATTCAGTTTGGCAGTATCTGGAAGCAGCTCTGGATCGTGAAGAGCAACCACCTAATTGATCTGAGCATCTGGACCATCTCCAGTGATTCTGCGGAGATTTTCGGGCACCCTCGGTCACAACTCAGCCACCCTATTGCATTCAGAAGAAGCAGAAGTCCTCAAAGCAATCCTGGATTCAATTCTGTAGGCTGCATCCTATTGGTTAAATGAATTTGAACTTTTAAATTACAGTTTATGTCTTGGCCTACTGGGCACTGTTAGTATACCAGGGGGAAAAAGCAAAGGAAGATATCTTTGTTTTTGAAGTGTTGTGGATTGCTCTCCCCTAGACATTCCAGTTCACTGTGATGCCTGAAATAAAGTCAAGCAGTGGTATAGACAGTGGCATTAAAATTGATGGAACAGCACGAACAGGAAAACCATGAGAACTCAGGGACTAAGTTCTGGGATGCTTTGAAGCAATAATTTAGGTACTTCTCTAGAGTAGTATGCCCTAGATATTGTGGGGGTGGTGCTTTCTGACTCTAGGGTTGTTTCAAATGAAGTCCAGAGTTGGCTTTGTTCTTGTACTCTGTATTTTTTGTTCTGCAGAAATCTTTATTGAACTATGCTTTAGATTTCTAAATTCTTTGAAATCTCAAAGACTTATAGATCATATTTACCTAAGGTATCTGCCTGTGTGCATAATGGAATTATGTCTAAGAAATTTACATTGTGGGGAGCTGAGTAAATGAATCCAGTGTTAATTATATTTTAATTAGCCAGTTATAAATTACGTAACTGGATTTGGTTCCTTGTTTTGTTTCATAGTCATTTATACTAGAAGTTTGCTGAAAAAGGTAGTTGCAAAATGAGATCCTTGTCTAAACAGAATTTGTTTCCATATCGTAAGAGTGGTACAAACAAGATATTTATGACTTTTTCTTATACCATGAAAATAGGAATGATGGCACTGAATTTGGCGGGTCTATCTACCAGAAGGTTAACGAGAAGATTGAAACGTCGATAAACCTTGCTTGGACGGCTGGCAGTAACAATACCCGTTTCGGCATCGCTGCTAAGTACAAGCTGGACTGTAGGACTTCTCTGTCTGTAAGAAGTGCTGCCAGACTGGGCCGCAGCTGAGTTTGAATGGATGTTGTGATCGGGTGGTTGCATGCGTGTTCTCTGAACTTCAGTGAGCGGGTTGCCGTGTGGTGAAGAGTGTTTTACCTCGGGTCTGGGAGCGTGGATTCTAGTCCCAGAGCCTCCCAGGCTGTTGTCTGACCTTCTGGAGTCCTTTTATCTCTTCGGCCTCAAAATTTTCTGATCTGTAAATTCACGGGATTTGATTACTATTCCTGTTGCTATTAGTAATTCTAATTAATAATGACACTAATTGAGCTCTTAAATTTCAGGTACTGTGCTAAGGGCTTAATGTGTAATATCTCATTTAATCCTCCCAACTACTCCATGTGGTGAGTAGTATCCTCATGCCCGTTTTATAGATGAGGGAACTGAGACCTGGACAGGTCAGATAACTTGCCCAAAGTCACAAAATAAGTGGCAAGATTGGAATCCAGATCTTCTCTCACCAGAGTTCATGTTCTAACCACTGTCAGAGATTATAAACTGACATCTCAAAAAATTCAGTATACCAGGGGTGTTTGGATGCATAATGTTTTAAAAATTTTGCTTGAGGCCTTTAAGCATGCATTCTCGAGGACCCTACTATCCCTACCAGTCCTATTAACTGAAAAGACTTACCTTTTTATTAATTAAATTTTCAGTTTTGGTAGTTCTAGACTGGCCCGAAGTTGCTTTAGTTTCGGAAATCTGGTGCATGAAATAGTGGTTGTACTGGACTTACGTATTATGAAGTTGATTGTTTTCTGTTTCTATTTCATCTCCTAATCTTTAGGCTAAAGTAAATAATGCCAGCCTGATTGGACTGGGTTATACTCAGACCCTTCGACCAGGTGAGTAAAGGAATTAGTAACAATGGGCGTGGGTAGGAGGTAATGGAGGAATAATGAAAATAACCTATAAAACCTTCAGTCAACTGCAGGTCAATTCAGACCATTTTGTCACTGTTGTTTGTTCATACAAAGTAAAGCAGATCAAGTGCCTTTGAAAGTATGTACATATTTTTTACTGTAATTTGGTCTCTCTGGCTTGTGAATTTGGTTATTCTTAACCTGAACTCCAGGTGAAGTTTGCTGTGATTATGCCTTGCTCACTGCAGGTGATTATAGATAACCCTGTATTGACTTAGTGGTACCTGACTCGTAACTCGCACACCCGGCTGTAATCTGTGCCCTTGAAAACTGAAGATCTGATTGTAATACTTGTTATGAGTGTTTGTGGTGTTTTCTTCTTCCTAGGTGTCAAACTGACCCTATCAGCTTTAATTGACGGAAAGAACTTCAATGCAGGAGGTCACAAGGTTGGATTGGGATTTGAACTAGAAGCTTAATGTGGTTTTGAGTAAAGCATCCGATTTGTCCCTGGAGGTGAAGAGAACCCACTATGTTTTGGCCTTAAAATTCTTCTGTGAAATTTCAAAAGTGTGAACTTTTTATTCTTCCAAAGAATCATAACCCTCCCCACACTGAAGTCTAGAGATCGCAAGTCCATCCTAAGGGAGGTACTTGAAGGCATGCCTGGAAGTTGTCATGTTTGTGCCACATTTCAGTTGAGTTCCGCAGTGTTATTTTAAATGTGTTCCTCAGCGACAATGTAGTGTCATGTTACGAAGGAAATGACCCGATCCTCCAGTTTGTACATCACGTCCTGCATGTCCCACACCACTTTTTCATGACCTTTTAATATTATTGGTCTCTGTGCTGTAGTGGAATCTTTGGTTTTGCATCAGAGTAAAATAAATCCATCACATTTGGAACATAATCGCTCATCTGACTTGCTAGTGGTGGTTTTCTTCTATTTGGTGTGATTGGTTTTGTTTTGAAAAATACCCTCATAGGTGGTGGGTGGGATTTGTATCGAAGGTGGTATGTCTGACTTACCTGTCCCTTCCACTCTGGCTCATCGCGCTGACTGCTCTTCTGCACTCAGGCCGAGGAGTGAGACAGTGAGTTCCGGCCCACTGGGCGGAGGCGCATTGTTGGGGTGCTTGCTTCCTACCACGCTGAGTAGAGCGGGATCGTACTGGTAGCTGTGTAAGTGGCTGAGAAAGAGCAGTGGGGGAGGGGGGTGGGCAGAAACACCGGCAAGGGAAGAGTGGGGTTGGGGAAATGCTGTGGGGAGGAGATGGGTAGGAGGAGGCCAGCCGGAGGAGGCCGAGGAGGCCGGAGGAGGCCGGAGGCCCGTCTCTGGCTCCCCTCAGGGCCTCAGGAAAGTGCTTTCGAGTACTGGACCGAGAGAAATGGTAACCAAAGAATGAAGATACCAGCTTAGAAAAGAAATGAGTAGGCTGTAGTACCTTCAGGGCTTACTTAGTGAATATCTTCCTTTCTAAAAATAGAAATCTTTTGGAAATCTTTTTCTAAAAACAGCATATGCTGGTTGCAACAAATTCAGTCAGACACAAAAAAAGTGAAAATTCCTATTCCCCTCTCCAGTCCCTTTCTGCTCTCTCTAGCAGTTTGATACATATCCTTGCAAATATTTTTCATTGTCTTTAGAGATTACGTAAATATCTTTATATAAAATGTGAAAATGCATATCTTGTTTTGCAGTATACTTTTATTTATTTTTATTTTATTTTTTTTAAGATTTTATTTTTAAGTCATTTCAGTACCCAACATGGGGCTTGAACTTCTGAGATCGAGAGTCACATGCTCCAGCCAAGTGAGCCAGCCGGCGCCCTGCAGTATGTGTTTCAATTTGACACATCGCAGTCTTCTGTTTGTTCGTACAGCTCTGCCTCACATTTTTTTATTCTGCTTGACTTATAAATGTGATATTAACTATTCTCCTTTTTACTGTATGGCGTTTTTTGCTTTATAAACAATGCTGCATTGAATATCTTTGTCCACTTCTGTAAATATTTCCATAGCAGTGCTGCCCAGTAGATCTTTCTCTTGTGATGAAAATGATCTGTCTGCATTGCCTCATATGGTAGCCATGTCTGGCTGTTGAGCATTGAAATGTAACTAGGTCAATGGAAGAACTGAAAAAAAAAATTTTTTTTAAGTAATCTCTACACCCAACATGGGGCTTGAACTCACAACCCCAAGATTTAAGGGTCCTATGCTGTACCAACCAAGCCAGCCGGGAGCTCTGGAAGAAACCAGTTTTTAATTCTATTTCATTTTAACTAAATTTAGGAGATTGCTAAACCATAGGGCATGTACATTTGCTAAGTAGTATGAAATCATCCTTCAGAAATTTTATACCAAGTTATATTTCTACCATTGGTGGTCAAGAGTGCCCATTTTTCACATCCTCAATAGCACTGAATGTCCTCAAACTTAAAAATATTTACGAGTCTTAGAAATGAAAAATGGTATCTTACTTTAGTTTGTATTTCCCTAATTGCCAGTGAGTTGGAGCTGTTTCCATGTATTTATTGATCATTTCTAATTCTGATTGCCTGTTCAGATTCTTGCTCAGTTTCCAAATGAGTCATCTTAAAAACAACTAGACACAACGCTTGCTTTTTGAAAAATGTTAGTGCTGCAAGATAGTCCCCCCCCAATCACCAAAGATTATCTTTACTAGCACCCAAATTCAGCACTCCTTATGTTGGAAAAGATCTGTGATACCAACCACATGATGTAATTTGATTTTCTCATTATCTTTGTGGGTTGAACCACCATTATAGGCGAGAAATACCACAGGAGAGGAAAAGGGAGAGGAGTTCACAACAAATTCGTTCTGTGCCGTGGACATCTGTGTCTAGTCGACAGGTCGCGGCCGAGCCTCAGGCGCACCGAGCAGGGGTGGGGCGCTGAGGCGGGCTGGCCGCTGCTGCACTCGCGCTCCCGTGGCGGGCGGCCCGCAGCAGGAAGGCAGGCTTCTGGAGCTCGTGTAGCGGTCACCTTGTGTGACATACTCTTACTCCTTGCAACAGGAACTGCAGACGCCTCGGAGTCCAGGTGTCCAGGACAGAAAGCCACGAGAGGGTTCTAGGACAGAGCAGGTCCTGGTGGTTTCTCATGGTGGGAATTCTCAGTAGCTCCCTCTCTCCATAAAAGGCACACAAGCACTTCTCTCTCCCCTCCATCCCCCAGCTTGCTTCTCCTTATTTTCCCTCTTCATCCTCTCTTTTCCCCCCCAGTTAGCCTATAACTCCTTGGGCAATCATTTATTTGATTTTGTTCAAATTTAAAATTGACCCGTTCAGGACACTGCTCAGATCGTCAGTGTGGCCTTTTGAGCCTTACTCTCAAGGTCACGTAGTTTGGCCTTAACCATAGCCTGTAAGCTTTGCACCTGGGAACAGAGAACTGACATTCTAGGTTACATGTTTTTAAAGTCAGTGGATTCTTTGATTCAGTGTCTCTGCTCTTAGGAATTTGCCTTAAGGAACTCGTTAGAGATGCGCAGGGCGGTGTTCTGGATCGGGGAGAAAGCGGGTAGCATTTCCGCCTGGGTAACGGGCAGATGTGTGTTCATCAAATGGCACATTCTTCAGCCATTAAAAATCATGTTTTTGAAGAATAATAACCATTGAGGGTTATTCACAATATGTTAAATAGAAAAAGCAGAGTAAAAAACTAACCTCAGTTTTATTTTTTTAAAAAGTCTATGTTGGGGCGCCTGAGTGTCTGACTCTGGTTTGGGCTCAGGTCATGATTTCAGGGTGGGAAGACGGAGCCCCACGGGGGGCTCTGTGCTTAGTGCAGAGTCTCCCTGAGATTCTCTCTCTCCCCTTCTGTCCACCCCCGCCATGTTCTCTCTCAAATAAATCTTTAAAAATAAAGTATATGTGGGAATGGGAGAAAATACTCCAAAATATTAATATTCATTATTTCAGGAAGTTGGAATCATGAATAATTTTTAATGATTTTGTACTTTATTTTTCTGGTTTTCTAAAGTGAATTTAGTTCCGTAATTAAGGGAATACTCTTCTAAGTAATATTGCTTGGAAAGGCAGACAGCACCTGTGCCGCACCGTGGGCAGCGTGTGTGATGGGTGCTCCGTGTGTGCTGCGCGGCAGACTGTGTGCCCCCTAGTCTGAGGGGGACTGAGCCCCAACACATTGGCCGAGGCAAGAAGCACCAGGGGCTCCTCCACCCTCAGGAGAGTTACCCAAATAGATCGAAGTCCTGGTGTTTGTTGTGCTAAGAAACTAATTAGGCATGAGGTTTTTATTAAATTTTAAGAGACTGAAGTTTACGCATCACATTTTATTTATTTTTTAAAGATTTTTTTTACTTGAGAGAGAGCACAAGCAGGGGGAGGGGTAGAGGGAGAGGGAGAAGCAGACTCCCTGCAGGGAGCATGACCTGAGCTGAAAGCAGACACTTCGCTGACTGAGCCACCCGGGCGCCCCCCGCATCACGTTTTATTTATTTATTTTTTAATGTTTTTTATTATATTATGTTAGTCACCATACAGTACATCCCCGGTTTCCGATGTAAAGTTCGATGATTCATTAGTTGCGTATAACACCCAGTGCACCATGCAATACGTGCCCTCCTTACTTCCCATCACCAGTCTATCCCATTCCCCCACCCGCCTCCCCTCTGAAGCCCTCAGTTTGTTTCTCAGAGTCCATAGTCTCTCATGCTTCATTCCCCCTTCTGATTACCCCCCTTTCTTTATCCCTTTCTTCTCCTACCGATCTTCCTAGTTCTTATGTTCCATAGATGAGAGAAACCATATGATAACACACATCACGTTTTAAATATTAGTTCTCCAAGAGCTCGGAAGACGACACGATGCTTTGCTCATCCACCTTCGTCCCTGAGCACCACTGCTTAAGGAGCAGGAGGGTGATGAGTCCCAGAGTTCTGTGACTCAATGCCTGTCTTTGGAACTCGCCAGTAACATGGCCCAGCCTCAGGTTCCAGAACCCTGGACAGGAGGAGCTCTAAGAGAGCTGAAGCCATTTGCGGGCTGCCCTACAGTGTCACCTCACTGCACACACATGAGGGTCGCCGTGTTTTCTGCACATGAAGACCATCCGCCCTGTAAGGCGACAGCCTCTGATGGCGCGTGCTCTGTGTACCCTCTGCCTCTTGCCCTTTGGAATCAAATCCCTCTTCTCTTTTGCCCTCACTCAAATGTCAACATTCAGGTTCTATCCTCAGCCTTCTCTAATTCTACACCCTGGCGTTGTGTTTGTGTGAGTAGCTTTTTCAGATGACATCTGCCTGTCCTCAGAGATTCTGATGGCCTCACGGGCCTCCTCAGAATACAGGTGGTCGGATAACAGCACCATTCTTCCTCGGTTTTAAACGAAGGGTAAATTAAGACGTGGTGTCAGTGGACAGAAGGCAAAAGCTGCATCTTTTGATGAAGGCTACTTGACACGTGCTTAGGGTGGGAGTGACAGCAGCAGCCGGCCGGGGCAGGCCTCCCCCAGGCCCAGGATGGGTGGAATGGTGGAGGGGAATTGAGTGCTTCCCAGAGGAAGGAACTAGCTCCAGCATGCCCATTCGTTCTTCCCAAATGTACCAATCCCATGCACTCCTTGCCCCTGGTGGAGGGAGCATGACGGGAAGAGAGGCCAAAGTGTGACGCTGAAGGTGGGCCTGTCATGTGGAGGGAGACCCTGAGAACAGGACACAGCATTCGGGGCGTGTGCTTTTAACCGCAGTCCCCACCTCCTCCCGGAGCTGGGGCTCGTCCGCTGACGACATGGATGCGGACCTCGAGGTGTTGGGGGGAGCGGAGTGTGTGCTTCGGCCCAGCTTCTGGGGATCCCCACATACCCGCTGTCCTGTCTTCTGACAGCTGCCTCCCAAAGCCATTCCCAAAGCTCGGTGCCATATAAGATGGCCCTGGTGACCTGCAAACCCTCCCTGCAAGCTGCCTGTCAAACCCTCTTGTCGGAGAGTCTGCGAGCGTCTAAAACTCTGATTCCCAAACTGAACCAATGCTCTCACCGTTCACCTTGCCCTTGGAGTTTCCGCCAAATTTCTGCCTCTTCAGGGAAAGCTTCCCCACCCTTGAGGTGGCAGCAATCATGTACTGCATTTTTGCTCACCCACCTCCCCGCCCGCCTGAGAACTCCTAGAGGCGTTTTTGTCTCCCAACCTCCAGCGGCCAGGCCAATACCTGGCACACGATAGGGACCCACGGAGTATTTACCGAATGGATGGAAATGAGCCAGCAGGCAGGTGGGCCTGGCTTGGCTTCTAAGTTATGGGGATTTCTGCACACGGACTGGAGTTCTCCTTCGGCAAGTACTCGTATTTTCCTGTGGCCATCAAAGAAACAGATATTGACATTTCTAGCAACTCTTTGAATTATGATGTAATTATTCTGGGAGGTGATTGCACTGCTGAACTTTAAAAAGGTTCTGGGAAGATGGTCACGGTTGCAATTGCACCTAATTCCACTGGGTGTCGCTGTTGTCGCTGTCAAGAGAAGATGATGGTCCCGCTGTGGAGTCTGGTGCCTTCTGGCCTGCAGGTCAGTCGGCTTTCTTTTTGACCTCACTCCCTTCCCCAACACCCTACCCGACTCCGAATTTGGAATGTCTACATTCGGGTTTGTTTGAACCTCCAAATGTCAAGCCTTGGGAAAAGGCAAGGGAACTGTCCATCCTACTGTAGCCCAAAGCCCTTTCGCTTCTTCCGTTCCCGATTTGTTCTAGCCAAATCTAGTAGAGATTAGAGAACAGCTGATCACCTTTGTTGAGTCAGAAACTTCTTACTTTAAATCAGATTGAATTCCTCATGTTTCCTTTATAAAAAGAGGCAGAAGAACTCTCTCACCCTTTCCTCCTGCGCTTCCAGGTTCTTAATCCCCTGCCAGTGTTCCTTCTGAGACTCTCCTCCCAGGCCTACGGCACAGTCCTTCCTCCCTTTTTCTAGAGACCACAGTTGTGGACACTATCTGACAGCTGCTCAGAGGGAGAGGCTGAGAGGAGGCCGGGACGCCTGGGGCATACTCTGGTCCTCTGACCATTTGTCTGCCTAAACTTTTTCTCATTCTGTGCCTTAGTTTCCCCAGTGCCTGGCCAGCTCCAGGTGTTTGAAAGACTGGCATCTCTCAATGTGGGGGGATGACGGAGTGTAGGTGACTTCTTTTTTTTCCATAATATGCTTCGGGGTTGTTTCCTTCAATAATAAAGGATGACGTGCTAGGAAAATATTTAAGAGGGTGACAATCCAAGGATGGGGCTACATTTCCCCCCTTCATGAAAATTCAACCATATCCTACAGGTCTCATCAATCTTCTTCCTCCACCTAGCGTGCAGAGAACCCATTCTCTGGTTTTAGTCTCTGGCTGTTTTGTCTTGTTCAACTAACTGTGGCTTATTTTCTATTCATTTTCTCCACCATCTAATTTAAAGTTTTCCTCCAAGCAGTCCCCCTGAGAGGAATCATCCACAAAAAGTTCCCATAAAAACAAGGGAAGAGGGGGAATGAACCATGACAGACTAGGGACTCTGGGAAACAAACTGAGGGCTTCAGAGGGGAGGGGGGTGGGGGAACGGGATAGACCGGTGATGGGTAGTAAGGAGGGCACGTACTGCATGGAGCACTGGGTGTTATACGCAAGTAATGAATCATTGAACTTTACATCAAAAACTAGGGATGTACTGTATGGTGACTAACATAACATGATATAAAAATTTATTAAAAAAATAAAAAAATAAAAAAAAATAAAAACGCCACCCCCCACCCAAAAAAAACAAAAACCACCAAAAAAGACCAAACAAGGGAAGGCACACACACCAGTTTATGGAGCCCTGTTCTGAGCCAGGCCCGGAATGGGTCCTTTCACTACACCGTGCCCCCAGAACTCCTTACAGCCCCACGCGAGGCCCCAGGGAACGCGCTGACGGGTAGAGGCGGTTGTCGACATCGACGTCGACACTGGGGCCCAGCGCTCCCTGGCTCCAGGACCCGCTCCACTTCAAGCGCAGGGTGGTCTCGCTCCCCGGAGGGCTCCGCGGAACACACTGCGTGACCTCCCAGCGCCCTCTGCCGGCCTCCTTGTGTAACTGGACGAACTCACGGCCGCCCACCACGCCCCGAATGATGGAAGGGGAAAGTTATCCTGTTAAGAACCAACAAATGTGTTTACGTATTTGCTCAGAAGTTCGATCCTCTCGGAAAGGCAGGAAACGAAGTAAAAGAACACTGTCTTGGGAGCTCACGCTCCTTCGGGAGCTGTGGCCTGTCCTCCGGGCGGACTGTCCCTCCGAGAGGAGCCCGGACGCAGGGAAGGCAGGGCCTCCAGGGCGCTCCCCTGAGCCCCACTCCGCTCTCCTCTGCAGGCGGTGAGCTGGCGACAAAATCCCGGGGTCGTCGGAGCCGCCCTGGTCCGAGGCGCGTTGGCGTTTTCAGAGGAAGAGGCTGCCGCTGCCGGACTCAGCTGAAAGGCCCTCCGCGGCCGGGGCAGGGGGCCCTCCCAGCGTCCGCTTGCCCCCAGGTGGCCCTCCTCCGCCAGAGCTCACCTCCCCGCCCCCCTGCGGGAAGGGACGGGGCGCCGGCATCTCGGTCGGGTACCAGGCCGGGGAGGGGGCGCGGGCACGGCTTCTCTCCTCACTGCCGGTGACGTGATGCGGCTGCGGGCACTCGGCGGCCGTGCACGCGTGACCTCTGCCCCCTTGGGCTCCCCGCCCCGGCTCCCGCGGCCCCTCTCCCAGGGCGCCGCCTCCAGCTGCCACGGTTTTGCTGTTACTGCTCTTACACACTGAGGAAAGCGAACTTTCTCTTGAATCTGCTTTTACCAGAAGCGGGGAAAGCAAAGGCCTAGAATGCCATTTTAAAAATCAGAGAAAGCAAATTTCTTCGTGGAGACACGAACTTTTCACACGTGGTCAGCGTCCCTGTTACCTTCCCGGCTCCAGAAGGAGATGGAGCTGGCGAGCCCTGCTGCGGAGGCTGGAGGAGTTGGCTTCTGGACTCCAAGCAGGTGCGCGGGGGCTGCTCGAGCCGAGAAGAAAGAGGACGTGCGCTTCTCGGCTGGGTCCTTAGCCCTGGACCCGGCTGCCCCCCGCCCCCACTCCCTTCAAGAGGCTACGCGCAGAGTCAAGAGGGAGACGCCGAGCCCGGAAGTGGGATACATCTTTTAACCAAAACCCGGCCCGGGACGCACCCTCTGTCCGTTCTTCGCGGAAGAATCAACGGGCGCGGGCACGGGCGTGCGTGCCAACGGCGGGGACTTGGGGATGTTTGGGCTCTGTGTGTCTGTCATTTTTTCCTTCTGTTGCTCATGTCTATTTTGTGTACAAACATGTAATCGTAGTAAAAGAAGAAAGTTATCTGAAAAATAGAAGTAAACAAATTATATAGCTTTTATTTCTGTGGAAACTGAACGAAACACATACGGATATTTAGAAAAAGACCAGAGGCAAACTTTCGAGGGGCATTTTTTTATTATAAATTTAATGTGGTTGATTAATGAAAAATCACAATGAAGTACCAAGAAAACGTTTGTCAATATAAAAATTTTAGCAGCATTTCCACAGTTTCAGGCTCTAACATTAGTCATCCTCCCTCCCTCCCGCTACCGACAAAGAATCCAATGGGGCTACAGTAGAGCATCAGGACGTTCGGCTTAGGAAAGGCCTCAAGGAAATCCTCAAATCCAGTGTATTGTCTAATAGTCCAGCTCTCCCTGCTCCTGAATTTCGAGACTGTCCTATCACTCGCCTTTGTGTTTGAGACAAGATTTCTGTTCTTCAGGCCGCGGGGAGAGAACAGGGGGAGAATTTAAACTGGACTTGGCATGTGGCGCTTGATCACGCAGCCTCACCCACGTCCGTCCTCTACACGGACGACGACGCAGGGCCACTGCGAGGTTCGCCAGCATCTGACATGTGGCGGCGAGGGGGGGGGCGGGGCGGGGACCGGAAGTAGGCCCTGTACGTGCAGGGGCGGGGGCGGGGGGCTGGTGCTTCAGCATCCGCACTGACAGGGGGCAGGCCGGCGCCCGCGGTCTCCCTCCAGCACAGGTGAACGGTAGGATTAATGAGAAGGGGAGACAGACAATATGAAAATATAATACTGGCAAACTATTCCCCTGCTTCTTTGGTACTTTCCAAAATTCTCTGATCAAAAAAGTACAGGGAAGCACACCATTAAAAAATTACAGTTTTAAGTATTTACAGAAGCAATTAGGATATCTTACATAATCAATACACAGTATATGAACAGATTCCTCAGTGAAAGCACTTGTGAACTCCTAGCCCAGTATTACTCAAGAGCACACCTGCCCAAATGTGCACCAGCCGGCCCGAGTCTCGCTTAGCCTTACAGGATATTCAATGGGGAAAACATCACCTTCCAATCTACACTTTCCTTTTAAAAGGTTCTTAAAATTTGCCACTGAAATCATGACGTACACAGATTTGTAGACTATTGAGTTCTAGGCAATATATCTCCACTCCCATCTGGAATATGTTTGAAATAACGCTATCTAGTCTATGGATACAATATATATTCACCAGATACGTAACTGCACCACGTGATGTCACCACGATACCAGTTTAATGCACATGACTATGTACAGTAGTTAAGTTAGCTCTGGAGGGTGACTCGCTACAGTGTAGGTGAACGGTGTGGTTTGGAACCATAGGAAAGGGGCACGGAGAAGCTGGCGGGGGGACAGCCCGTGCACGGGCAGGGCGTGTGCCACACGCCGTGCACACGTCCCCACACCAGACTACCCCTTGTGCGCTGGACGGAAGAAGCCAAGTCACACGTACGGAAGGATCCCGTACATGAGGAGAGCCATGATAGCAGCACTGAACAACCCGGCCACGGGGACAGTCACAAACCAGGCCACAAAGATGTTCCGGAAGAGGCGCCAGTCCACGGCCTTCCGGGAGCGGATCCAGCCCACGGCCACCACCGAGCCCACCTGCGGGAGAACAGACATTTTAAAGTGAAAACGGAGCCCGCAAATTTAAAGGTGAGACACGGACTCTACATTCAACCAATGTAAACTGGCTCATCTCAGAAGTAAACTGCATTATAAAATTACCAATTCTTTCCCCTTAATTTGTTAAAAGCTTTTAAAATAATTGAGATTGTAGGTATAATTACTTTAGGATTATTCTACTCAGCATGTAGTTCCGACATGCTTTTCCGCCTATATTCTGCTCTGTTTGAGCGGAACGTTGATCAATTGCTTGTCTCCTCTTCTCTGTGCACCTTATAAGCTAGCTTGTCTTAAATATTCTGCAGGTGGGATACCGCTTGCCACAACATACGAGCCTGCTTTAATTGTGTGTTTGAACGGCAGTAATGCACCCTTCTCTTAGAACAGCAGCATCGTAAGTGCTGGAGCTGGAGAAGACCTTCGGGAATATCCGATACACGTCATTCATTCTACAGAGGACAAAACAGATCCCGAGAGGATGCAGGGGCATGAGGAGGGGGTGCAAATCACAGCAACCTGAAGACTCGAACTCAGGCCTCTTGATTTTGAACAGGTTTTCTCCTCTATCTCAAGCTGCCTGGCTGGCTGTCTCTGTACTTTAGCTAGTGTGAAGGGAAGTAAAAAACAGCAAAGTAAAATAAAAGGGAGCATAAATACTATTGGATCGGAACTGTCACTCATGTCTCACAAAAATGACAGGTATGGATACTTGAAAACCAGAATGTTAACACAGATTCAAATCTTTTTCTAAACACTCACAGTTCATTTTATGGTTTGTTGAAAGTTTAATTTTTTAAAAAGTTTTTATTTATTCATTTGAGAGAGAGAGAGAGCACACCAGCAGGGAGAGAGGGAGAAGCAGACTCTCCGCTGAGCAAGGAGCCCAATGCGGGGCTCGATCCCAGGACCTGGAGATCACAACCTTGAGCAGAAGGCAGACGCTTACCTGACTAAAGCACCCAGGCGACCCCGTGAAAGTTTAAGAAGGAAAAAAGACTCAGCTTTAAGTATCGTAAAAATGAAAATCATAAGAAAGTACAATTCCCATAACATCTCATGCCTCACTCAGGCTCTGACGGGGCGCAGAGTTTGACAGAACGCCCATTGGTGAGCTGGAATGTTAAGATCTCCATAAAATAGGCTCTGTTTCTACTGACCCTCAAAAATATCCAGAACCATCAGTGGCCAATGAGGTTCAAATAGCAACCAGGGTCTAACCACAGAAAAAATAAAATCCAACACATTAGATTGCTTATGGACGCAAACCGGAGCAGCAAAGACAGTAGCATATGGAAAGGCAGTTAATCCAACGTTGTGTCAGCCCGAGCCCTGATTAACCCACATGTCCAGGACAGCAGCTAACCAACATGTACGAGGAGCCTTCAGTGTGATTACTGCATTTAAGGTCTTTGGCTGTACCCAGCACCCTGTATGAACCTGATAATCCTGTTTAGCAGTTCCTAAAACATGACAGACAATCGAGATTATTCTACTGCATAAGGATCAGCTAGTTTCTGTTGGTCCACAAACTCTAGCTCCTGTTATGCCCTGTCTCTCCAGAGCATGTCCTCTTTAGTGCCCCTTTGGCTGTTCTGGATTCCCTTAGGGGAGGACACGCTCAAGCTTCCATTTTATCACACCTTCTTCCTTTCTTAGAAAACTTTTTTAAAAAGCATAAAGGAGGGGTGCCCCGGTGGCTCAGTCGGTTAAACGTCTGCCTTCGGCTCAGGTCATGATCTCAGGGTCCTGGGATCAAGCCCCATGTTGGGCTCCCTGCTCAGTGGGGAGTGTGCTTCTCCCTCTCCCTCTGCCTGCCGCTCTCCTCCACAGCCCCCCACCTGTGCTCTCTCTCTCAAATACATAAAATCTTTTTTTTTTAAAAAAGCATAAAGTTAGAATAATATTATAGCAAGTTTATGTACCAGGAGGGATGGACAATTACCCACACCCCCACTACTGTCCTATTTCTATATTTTTTTCTTGTATTTTTTAATCAATATACTTTTATTTGTAAATAACAGGGCACACTATTTCCTTTCTTTTAAAAAATGAACATTGTGGTATAGGCATCTTCCCGTAGTGCTGACAGGCTTTAGGATTACCATGAAAATGGCACACCCTTTAGGGGGATGCACCTTAACTTGACCACTTCCAGTTTGCTTCCAATTTCTCCCTATTAGAAATAGTTCCAGGGCACCCAGGTGGCTCAGTTAAGCGTCTGCCTTCGGCTCAGGTTGTGATCCCAGGGTCCTGGGATCAAGCCCTGCGTCAGGCTCCCTGCTCAGCAGTGAGTCTGCTTCTCCCTCCCGCACTCCCCCCTGCTTGTGCTCTCTCTTTCTCTGACAAATAAATAAAATCTTAAAAAAAAAAAAAAAGAAATACTTCTATGACTAACGTATTCATTCATATAGCTTATATTTGGGCCTTAAAAAAAGTAATATTCCCTGAAATAGATTATTAGTTAAAGGGGGCATTTATTTAGTTTTTGTTTTTGTTTTATTTTAATTCCAGTATCGTTAACATACAGGGTTATATTAATTTCAGGTGTACAACAGTGATTCGACAACTTTAAAAGGAGCATTTAAAAAACATCTTGAAATAATTTGAAACTTAGAGAAAAGTTGTAAGAGCTCCACATACCCTTTACCCAAATTCACCAGTTCTTAACCTTTTGCCACAATCTATGAAGAAACACTTTCATACTATGAAAATATCCTGCTCCTCATCGACCTCCCTCTCCCCTTCTGCTAAAGACTCTGCAATCCCGCCTTTACTACAACGGGTGCGAAATGGTAATTTACCAGCTCTCTTCCACGTATCAGAGGGAATGCTGCTTGGAGGAAGAACGCATCTTAACACATGCGGCCAGAGGGCTTTAGAAACAGCTGAAAATGTACAAGGTCAGCCATGATCTGTGAATCTGGGCACACCGTAATAATCCTCCTGCAAATTGTTCTTTTTTGCTAACCAATCAACAAAAACATGTGCCACTGTTGCTTTAATTTGCATATCTTTAATTACTTCTAAGGCTGAACTTAGTTTTATTTATTTATGCAATTGTACTCCCTCTAGTCTTTACTATACATAAAACTGTCATATTATTTTGCCCAATTGGAATCTAAATGTGTCCCCTTATTTATTTATGCGTGGTCTTTATTGAATGAAGATATTACAACTCTTATTTAATGCAAAGATTTTCTCAATTTACTACTTTGCTTTGTTTCAAGTTTCTAATTCCATACCATGCTGCACTCTTCTCCAGTGATTCAGCCTTGAATATTTGATAAATATTTACTTTTATTTTACTGTAAATTTTCTAAAACAAGATTCTATTTTATTCTAAATTTTAAAATGTTTTAAAAATGCTAGTTAGGCCATCAGATATATTTTTCCAGAGTTGTGTGTTTAATTTTGCTTTTCTCAATTGACAGCCAGCTATCTGACGTCGTTGACCCAACATCATCAAACTGTATTATTCCCATATACCAGGGTCTATCTCTGGTCTATCGACTGTTTTATAGAAACATCAGACTTTTTTTCATTGTTGTGGTAAAATACGTATATAATAATTTTAGCCATTTTTAAGTGTACAATTGAGTGGCATGAAGTATTTTTACATTGTTTTGCAACCATCAACACCATCCCTCCAGAACTTTGTCATCTTTCCCAACTGAAACTGCCCCCGTCCACACTGCTGCCCTGGCTCCGTGTATTTTCAACTTTCTTTCTGGTAAGAATAGTCCCTCCTCGTCACGTTTCTTTTTAGATCATTTTATATTCTCGTTAACTTAACCCACCAAATTCACTGTGGTCTCCTTTCGTAAAGTCAGAAGAAAAATTTGGTTGGGGCTGTATCTGCGGGGAACATAATATCTTTTTCTTTTAAGATATTTCAAAAGTACTCTCTACACCCAATGTGGGGGCTTGAACTCATGACCCGGAGATCAAGAGTCGCACGCTCCATTAATGGAGCCAGCCAGGCACCCCGGAGGGAACTCGTATCTTTATAAAATTTAGTTTTCCCACCCAGTAACACAGTCTGTCTCACCTGCTCGTCTTCTTCCATGTCTGTGCAAAGTTTTGTGCCTTTTTCATGTACAGCAGTCGCATGTATCAGGATTATTCTGAAATACCTTTTCACTGCAATTCTGGAGGTGTTCTTGTTTTTACATTTTCGTACTGGCTATTGTTGACAAGCTCTAGAGTTCTGTATTTTTAAGGTGGGCTTGGTCATTTTTACTGAGTTCTAGCAGTGCTTTAGAAATACATGCTGAGGTTTATCAAATGTCTTTTGGCGTATATGCCAGCAGATGATCACGTGTTGTTGTTTCATGGACTGATAAACCACGTTATATTGCAGATGTCAGAACAGCCTTCTTGGGATTCACTCAACACCTACACAGGGCTGGCCACGGATAAACCGAGCCCTGTTCAGAGCCTGTTTCCTACTAATATGCAAAATCAGTCTGGTCCTGCTGAAATGCTCTAAAATCGCTGATGTCATTTATTAGCTCCCTAAGCTTTATACCAATATTCATATGGAAATACAGCTTTCGTTGTCATGTTTTAAATCAGGTTTTGGTATTAGGCTTATTCAGTATATGCTTTATAGAACAAAACGAAGAGTTTCCTGTTCTATTTTGTTTTTTTCTAGACTGTGGAAAGTCTACATAACATTTTAAAATGGAAGAGGCTATGGGGCGCCTGAATGGCTCAGTTGGTTGAGCGTCCGACTCTTGGTTTTGGCTCAAGTCATGATCTTGGGGTTGTGAGATCAAGCCCTGAGTTGGGCTCTGCATCCAGCAGGAAGTCTGCTTGAGATTCTCTTCCTCCCTCGGCCCCTGTTTTCTCGTGTGTGCACGCACGCTCTCTCTCTCAAGTGAATAAATGAATCTTCGGGGCGCCTGGGTGGCTCAGTCAGTTAAGCGTTTTGGCTCAGGTCGTGATCCCGGGGTCCTGGGATCCAGCCCTGCATTGGGCTCCCCGCTCAGTGGGGAGTCTGCTTCTCCCTCTTCCTCTGCCCCTCCCTACTCGTGCTCTCTCTCAAATAAATAAAATCTTTAAAAATAAATAAATCTTTTAAAAAAATAAATAAGATGGAAGAGGTTATCTAATGAATCCATCTAGAACTGCAGTCAGCTGTGCCCCCTCCTTTTTGCTTTTTCAGATGAGAAGAATTGTTTTTGGAGAATGTCCTTAATTTCTTCCTCTGGCTCTGGTCAGATTTTCCATTTTTTCCTACTTGTCAATATTTATTTGTCATGTACAGTTTCTGCAGAAAATAATTCATTTTACAAAAGTTTTCAAATTCCTTAGCACACAGCTTCATGGTTTCTTATATAACTTAAAAATGCCCTTCTCTATCTGTTGTTAAAATGTCTTTCTCCTAACTTAATTCCCTTTCTTTTTTCCCTGATGTGATTTGATATTCTTTTATTAGTAACCACTTTTCTCTCTCCCTCCCCTTCAGTATTTTTTTAAATTTATTTTGCTATTATAATTATTATACCTTTCTTAGTTTGCTCAGAAAAATAAAAATTTTTATAAAATCCTAATTTGAATGTCTAGCTCTTTTATTTTCCCTATGTTCAATTAAACCATTTAAAGATAGGACTTTTCAACTGAGTATAACTGGCTGCCAAAGGGTTTTCCATGTATAACCACACACACATAGACACACACACTTTTTTTTTTTAAAGAAAGCTATCATAATTTTTAAACTGCCTGATTCAACTGTTACTTAAAAACAGCATTTAAAACTATCCAAGGGCTACTCCCTTTTTCAACACATACTTAATTTATACTTTATTTCACTGTGATTAGTGTATTTAGCACAACTTCTGTTCTTAATTTATACATTTTAAAGTGATTTTTATCATGGCCTTCTGAATTTATGATTAATTTTGATAAATCCTTGATGATACCTGACAAAAAGTCACGTATGATTAGCAGGGTAAAACTTTGATATATATTTATTAATTATACCACTTTAAATCTATTATTCAGATCTTTTATGTTTTTCTTTAAAATTTATTTATCTATTTATTTATCTTAAAAGATTTTATTCATTCATTTGACAGAGAAAGACAGAGAACACAACCAAGGGGAGCAGCAGGCAGAGGGAGAGAAGCGGGCTCTCCGCTGAGCAGGGAGCCCGATGTGGGGCTCGATCCCAGGACCCTGAGATCATGACCTGAGCTGAAGGCAGACCCTCAACCGACTGAGCCACCCAGGCACCCCAAATCTTTTATATTCTTAGATACTTTTTGTCTTCTTCCTCTGTCACACACGACATTAATTTTTGAGTCCTAGTGGTTTTTGCCTTATCTTTTTAGTTGTTATGTTATTTGGGTCACGAGGGACCCAGAGTAGTATGTCTTCACTACTGACTATGTCTTTTGTTTGTATGATTCATGCTGTGCTGTAACCTCCGTCTTAGCTAAATGTGCTTCCAGATTAAGGCCATCGTAGGCCCCAAGAGCAATAGAATGATCGAGGAGCAGGGGAACCAAAGAGCAAGAGTTAGAAAATTAAATTAGAAATTATAATACTAACTTTTAAAGTCAGGAGTGTTTCCTAAAAGTGCTTCCAAATCCACAGGCTGGTTGAGTAATCATGTATGTCATCAGTACAGATGAGCGACGTGGGCAATTCACAAAGAAGAATCATCTGAAACCACCCCCACATGCAATTAAGACGTTTTGGAACCCCACTCTGAATCTGTTAGAAAGCTCACAGATGTGTCCCATAGTGGCCACTGTCTGCTGCAGTGACGGCTGAAGACCAGAGCAGATCCAGGCCACAGAAAGGAAGATGGTTAAAGTTACTGGACCATACATCTGCGGATACTTTTATTTTCAAGAGTTCTTTCTATTTTTTTAAGTAAGGCCTTTACCTTTAACCAGAGGTAGTGTCCCAGGAAAATATCTAATGAACTGAACCCTCAGATGTAAACTACAAAAATGTGTAACACTGAAGGACTGACAGAAAGCAAAACTTGCCTTACTCGTGCCTTCTGAAATATAGGATTATACTCACATAGTATACTATTATGCATAGTAGGATTTTTCTTACTATCCTTTTTTAAATTATATATTCGGCTACCGTCTGTATCACCTAATGGAGGTTTATAAGTGTTTTAAATGGGGTACAATAAAGTTTAAACTATGCCCTTAGCTATGTACACTTAGAAAAAAGCACGAATGAATAAAATGTACCCAGATACATTCAAAAGCTTATTTTCAGCAATAGTCTCCATCTTTCCTGCCAAGTTCCCAACTTTTGCCCCCTTTCTGTGGAAGGTGGCTCTAAGCAAGAAACCTAACACGCAGACAGGACAGGAGGCAGAAAGCTGGAAAAATCAAGCAGGTGGTGTGATGATTCCTGAAAACACAATGGCATTCAGTTATGCCTTTATGCAGATGTCAGCACCCTTTGAATGTTTCCAGAATCATGGTGTCACTCACATGGGGCCATGTTCCTAATGCCGCGCCGTATCTCTCATATTTCCACCTGCACCTGCCGGGCGGGGGTACGGCTGGTAGAGCTGGTGCTGCAGGAGGGCGGGCAGCGGCAAGCTCTTCCCAGCGCCTCCCCGCCCAGGCTCCGCGCTCCATGGTGAGGTCTGGAAAGCCAGGACCCTGACTTAAGCTACTGCAGCGACTAGCTCTGGGCTTTGTCAGTCCAACAGTGACACTGGCCAGACTGATGAGAATCCGAGTTGAGGTCTGGCTCCTGTCTATCTGATAGCTGACATCGACTGTGGCCTCGTGTTAAGGAGACTTATTTTAAGTCTCCAACAAGCTATCCTAACTCTACTTTTCACCAGCTCTAAGGAAGCAAAACCCATCACATGACTTGTATAGATATTTTAGGATAATGATGACATACACATTTATTCATTAAGGTCCTGTGCAAACTGGATATAAATCCCTTAGGAGCACTTCCTCATTATAGTATAAATATAAATACTGGGGAAATGACTTAAGAGTGTAGGTTTTTATGGGCACTTAATACTGTTCATCTATTTCTATAAGTAGTATTATAAAATTAAGTGTTATTAGCAAAAGACGTATTGTCAGTTACAACACTTCATACATTCGTATAGGTTAGCCCGCTGACAGCGTTAGGTAACAGCCCAGGAAAACCAAACTTGGTTTTTCAAGAGACTTTCAACTGGTGGGAAAGAGGTGGCCTTCACTAGGCTTGCTTATGTGCAGCGTTAATCATTAAGAAGACAGTAACATTTACTTAAAAGCAGCCCCAAAGACACTTCATGCCTGCAGAAAAGTTCAAAGCCTATTTCTTTGGGAGAAAAATATATTTAGCAAGCGGTATTTCCTCTCTGCTCCCACACACCAGTGAACTGAAGCTGATGTTTAGTAAGGCAGAAGAAGATCACTTTTCATTCCACAGAGTTTTCTACTGTTTGAAATATTTCAATGAACGCGTGCTTCCCTTGTAACTTTTACATCACTGGAATCAGAACAGGAACAGTGATGGATGGCAGGAGCTCCACGCACTTTTCCTGCCTTCCTTCTTTGTACCTGCCAGGCACGCGGGGCAGGGCGTGGGAGAGCAGGGCGGGCGCCCTGCCGCTGTGGGACCTCCGCTGGGCCCCTCCCTGGTCGTGTGAGCTTGGGTGAGTTGCTTAACCTTTCAATCTTCAGTTTCCTCACTGGTCAAACTGAGATCACCTTAACACTCACCTCCAAAGGTTCTTGGGAGGATTAAAGGGGTTCATATTCATGGGGCACTTAACACGCTGCCCGCAGAGAGCACCTGCCCCGCATGTCTTCGTTGTGACTGGTTACCGTTACCAGGATCACTGTGACAAGCAGGAGGCACAGAGCATGAGGTCAAGGTCAGAATCCTGGCTCTAGCACGTGCTCAATGTATGATCTTGGGAGAGTGACCTAACTCGGGAGGCCTCAGTCTTGTCATCTGTAAATTGGGAATAACTACCAATTTCACAGGGTTGCTGTGGGGTTAAGTGATGTATTTATTGCACATGTATGAAGCCCTAAACACAATGCTTGGCATTCCCCAAGCACCCAGTAAGTGGCAGTGATTTTTATAATAGAAATTTGTGGAAATTGAGGGTTTTCTCTATATTGCAGCAAAAAAGGAAAAAACAAGGAAACAAAAAGCCTCTTTCCAATGAGGCTGATTCTCCATGCCACAAGGCTCTGGATTTGCCACTTAAATATGCCCATAAACGCCACCTGACATTTTAATATTTGAAGCACTAAGCCATTCATGTGTAGTGGTATTTGTTCATAATGAGCACACCGGCTGGCATTTTTAAACTGTGTGTGAATGGGGACGGCTGTCTTGTCTTCGTCACTGTGGTCCCCTGGTGCCCACAATGAACGGTGCCTCACACAGAGCAGGCAGATTGAGTTTTTCTTGAATGACATGAACGAATGAACCTAGGAAAAATCTGGAAGTGCCTTTTGCTTTGTCGAAGTTGGAGAATATTTTTGTACTTCGGAGGCCCACTGAGTATGTTTTAGCATCTCTCCAGATACTGGGCAGACCTGGGTTCTAGTCCTGGCTCCTCCCTGGGTGACCCTGGAGGACTCCTGGAAACTCACCGAGACCATTTCCTCTTCTCAATCTTTCAAGTTCCTTGCAGCTCCAACATTCCCCCATTCTAAGGAATTCCCTCCTGCACAGCCCTGAGTTTTAGAGCACTTGGCCATGATCAATATTCAGCATTACCCCTCTTTTGGAATTTACTCTAAGGCAATGGAGTCACTTTGGCCAGTCATATAAGGAAAAAGAACTGAAACAGCCGAGTCTTACGCTTCCATTGAGATGATTTCTGCTTATGTCTACTTCCACTGTCAACTCCCAGTCCCCTGCACTGGCTGGAACTGGGTGCCATGCCCCCATGTGAGCCTATGAATATGGTTAGCGGACACATGACTTCAATGCAAAATCCACTGTGGAAACGAGAGAGAAACAGGACAAATGGAAAGTGTGAAGCACACATGGAAGGAGGGAGAGCTCTTGCCGTGCATGCGTTGAGAAAGCCAAGTATGCGCGACAGAAGGCGTCCCGCCGCCGAGCCCGGAAGGCCAAGAAGGACAGCATGGGAAAAGCCAACGCCCACAGCCAACAACACTGCAGCGGACCCAGTAAACCTCGAGAAGACCGTTTTCACAAACGAGCATACACCAAGCACTGCCAGCTTTTCTCTGATTCGCTCGGTGACTGTGGGCCGACCCCAGCAGCCCAACGGAGGGACCCACCTTGCAGTGCGTGGTGCTGACGGGAAGCCCGACGTTGGAGGCGATCACCACTGTGAACGCAGAGGCCAGCTCAATGGTGAAGCCGCTGCGGGAGGGGCACAAGACACACATTACAGGCGCTCTTTGTATCAGCCCTACTGACACCCCAGGGGGGCCAGAGTCTCACCAGAACATTCTTTGGGTCGATTGTTGGACTGCTGACTGGGCCAGATGACATTAACAGAAAAGAAACTGCTGCATAATGACAACAATTCACACTGACACTGTGCAGGATACTGTTTACAGCCCTAAATAGCCTTCTTTTTCTGATATGTTTTCAAAAAGCACACACTGTCGTAACTGGGTCAGAAATTCCTGCTGTGTAAAAAATGCTAAATTAGTCACTTCTAAAGTGGCAGAGAAAAAAAGTACTCCCGTTTTTAAAATGTGTACTTCTTGCAAAAGAAGTGAATTTTTCCTCAGATTGCTCATTTTTCTTCAAATCAATCTTTCATTACAGTGGGTTTTAAGGGGAGAAAAGACTTCTTACAATAGGTGGTTCCAAGTTTAGTTGTATTCTCAAAGTTCTCCTGTCAGTTTGTACTTAATCCCGAATATATGTGGAGAATACACAACAGAAGGACCAGTGAGAGACCATGTGGGAGGGTGGCAGGGCCCCGCTCCCCATCTGCGGAGCTCCAGGAAGCACGCCCGGGGTAACCTCCAAGGGCAGCCCCAGAGAGCTGCTTCCATCCAGCAGGTGAAGCTGGTGTGGCAGAGAATTTTCAGGAAACGCGGACCCTGCGCCTAGTGCAGTTTGCATCCCCTCCGGCCCCACTTGCCCTCTGGGCCTCCCACAGGGTAAGACCACCAGGGGGCCTGGACCAGGGCTTCTTTTCCTCTTCCCCCTGCTCTGCTTCAGCCTCTCTTCCTCCTACACTCCCAGCCTCTCACTTTGTCTCCCTTACTCGGTGCCACTGGGGATGGGCCGGCTGCGCAGGCCAGAGGGTGACAACGGGCGGCGAGCCCTCTCCCCACTGGGCCCCAGCAGCCCGGTGGCCATGCTGAGGGCGTGCGGGCAGAGGGGCCGCAGGGGAGCACTTCAGACATTCCAAGCTGGGTGCTGCGGCAGGCCCCGGAGGACAGCCCTGCCCACCCTGCTGGCGCTTGACTTACCTGGACGGCGTGATGGGCGTGAGGTCTTTCCCCATGGTTTGGATCACTCTCCTTCCCCAGACCCAGAGACCGGTACAGATTCCGACTCCTCCATAAAACAGCAGCCAGACGGGGGTCGCTGCCTCTTGCAGGACGGCGCCTTGCTCGTAAATCAGCCACAGGGCTACCAGGGGACCGATGGCGTTACTGGGAGGGAAAAAGAGGTGGTGACACAGACGTCGTCTGCACTGTGCACAGCGGGCGGTGGCTCCCCGGGCTAGAGGAAGGCCCACCGGACCGTATTTGTAGATCGCCCACACGATCGAAATGATGACTTTGTTTTATTGTGGTGAAATACCCCATGAAATTGACTGCTTCCACCATTTCTAAGTGTACGGTCCAGCAGCTGACACTGCCGTGACACCGATCTCTAGGACTCTCTCACCTTGCAAATCCGAAACTTTACACCCACGGAACAGTAGGTCCCTTTGCCCGGTGTTCCCCAACCCCCCCCCCCCCCCCCCCCACGGCTCACCACCATCCGAGTTTCTGTTGCTACAGATTTGACTACTCCGGGTACTTCACAGAGTAGAATGACTCAATATTCGTCTTTGTGTGACGGGCTTATGTCACTCTGCGTCACGTCTTCAGGGTTCATCCACGTGGGAGAACGAGTCAGAATCTCCCCCCCTTCAAGGCTGCACACCCCACTGGACGCATGGCCCACATCGCCGTCCATCCCGCTGCCAGCTCACGCCGGTCGCTCCCACCCCCCGGCTCCGGTGAACAACGCTGCAGTGCACACGGGCGTACGGCTGCCCCTGCACCCCGCCTGCACTTCTTCTGGGTACACACTCAGAAGGAAGAAGACTGCTGGAGGACCCTCCAGACCGTGTTCCACAGCAGCCGCACCAGTTTATAGGCCCCCCAACAGCACACGAGGGCTCCCGGTTCTCCACACCCTGGCCAACACTTGTCACTGTGGTTTTGACAGGAGCCCCCCCTTAATGGGTATGTGACTTATTAATGTTTTAAAGAAGTACTAAAATATCACAAGTGGACACAAAAACCCAGTTCTTTTTTTCTCTTCTATTTTTTCTCTATTTTCATTTTCATTACTAGCACTGCTACTAATACTAGCTACCAGTTCGGGCAGCCGTGTCCACTCCCACACGACAGACCACAAACGCGTCTCTCACCGTTAGTTCTCACACCCACCCTGCCACTAGGCATCGTTGCTCCCGTTTTACTGACGAAACAGATGCCAAAGTTTTGTCACCAGCAGGAGACAGGTCTCCCTTTCCCCTCAACCCGCTACTGTCACTCGGGCCCTTGGCAAGCACATGTGGACTGTCTTGGGGGATGCCACAGGTTTGGTTTGGTTTGGTTTTTAAAGTAGGCTCCATGCCCAGAGCGGAGCCCAATGGGGGCTTGAACTCATTCAGTACTATAAATTTCTAAGCACTGCTTTTGCTGCAACCCATTAATTTTGATTTGCTTTCATTTTAATTTAGTTTAAATTACTTAAAAATTTCTCCTTTGATCCATGTGTTATTTAGAAGTGTTGTTTAATCTCCTTGTGTTCTGGGATCTTCTAATAATCTTTCTGTTATGGATTTCTAGTTTAATTCCATTGTGCTCTGAGAGTAGTAGCTTTATTTTTTTCAAATGTGTTTAGGTGTGTTTTATGTTCTAAAATATAGCATATTTTGCTGAATGTTCCATATGAGCTTGAAAAGGATGTGAATTCTGCTACTGTTAGATGAAGTACTCCACAGATGTCAGTTATATCCAGGTGATTTGATGGGTTTAGTGAATTCAACTATGTTCTTACTGATTTTCTGCTTGCTGTGTCTGTTCTAAAATTAATACAGCGACTCCTGTTTTCCTTTGATTAATATTAGCATGGTATATTTTCCTCCTTCCATTTACTTTTAACCTGAATGTGTCTTCATATTTAAAGTGAATTTCTTATGGCAACATACATTTGGGTCTTGTTTTTTGATCCAGTCTGACAGTCCTAATAGGTGCATTTAGACCACTGACATTCAACATGATTACTGATATAGGACGATTAATATCTACCATTTTTGTTACTCTTTCCTATTTGTTGGCCTTGTTCTTTCCTATTTTTGTCTTCCACTTTTTTTTTTGCCTTTTAATTGAGCATTTTATATGATTTCATCTTCTCTCTTAGCATATTGATTATACTTTTTTTAAACTGTTTTTAATGGTTGCGCTAGACTTTGCAATATATACTTATACAGCTAATCCATGTCCACTTTCAAAAAATACTATACCATTTAACAGACAGCATGTGTCCTTAAAATTAAAAAAGATCCTCATTTCTCGCTCCCATCCCCTGTATCACTGCTGTCATTCATTTCACTTAATACAGGCATACATGACGATATATATATATATATAAAATATATAATATAAAATGTATAAAATACATACATAGTTGACTCTTCAACACTGTGGGGATTGGGATGCTGACCCCCCAGTCAAAACTCTGTATATAATTTCTGACTCCACAAAAGCTTTACTACTAATAGTACTGTTGATTGCAAGCCTATTAACACATATTTTGCATGTTATATGTAATATATAGTGTATTTTTACAATAAAGTAAGCTAGAGAAAAGAAAATGTTAAGAAACTCATAAAGAAATGTATTTATAGTACTGTACCGTATTTATTGAAAGAGACCTGCATATACATGGACACAGTTCAAACCCATGTTGTTCAAAGGTCAACTATATATACATACATACATATGCATACCTTCATATACACATAGATAGCTGTGTGTGTGTGTGTGTGTGTGTGTGTGTGTGTGTGTAGAGTTTTATTCAATTATGGGCTGAGAGCAGATGTTGTATTATTTATATTCTTTTTAATTTGTTGAGATATGTTTATATATTAAACTATATTTAGGTAACTTTATATGTATATATAATATATATTAACATACACGATTGAATAATTGATACACTGTTAGTACTATTTTGAACAAACTGTTATCTTCAGATCAATTGAGAATAAGAAAAACAAGTACTTTTACCTTTACTTAACCCTTCCTTTGAGTTTCTGAGCTACATTATCTTTCTTCTCTCTAAAGAATTTCTCTTAACATTTCTTACAAGTCAAGGTATTTCTCTGGCAACAAACTCTCTCAATTTTTGTTCATCTGAGACAGTCTTTATTTCTCTTTCACTTCTGAAGAATAATTTCCCAGGGTATGTAATTCTAGGTTGGTGGATTTTTTCCCCCTCACTTGAAATATTTCACTCCACTCTCAACTGCATGATTTCTGAGGAGAAGATGGATGTAATTCTTATCTTTGTTCCTCTATAAGTTTTTTTCTTCTGGCTTCTTTCAGGTATTTTTTATCTCTGATTTTCTATAGTTTGAGAATGATATGCCTAGGTATAATTTCTTGGGGGCATTTATCCTACTTGCTACTCTCTGAGCTTCCTGGACCCATGGGTTGGTGTCTACCATTGATATAGGGAAATTTTCAGTCACTATTGTTTCGAATATTTCATCTGTTCCTTTCTCTCTGTCTTCTCCTTCTGGTAATCCTATTATGCATATGTTAACACCTCTGTAACTGTCCCACACTCCTTGAATATTCTATTCTGTTTCTTTCGGTCTTCATTCTCTTTAATTTTCAGTTTTGGGGATTCCTGTTGACATATCCTCAAGCTCAGAGATTCTTTCCTCAGCCGTGTCTAGTGTACTAGTAAGCCCATCAAAGGCATTCTTCATTTCTGTTACAGTGTCAACTCTCATATTTCTTTCTGGTTCTTTCTTTTTTTTTAATATTTTTTTATTATATTATGTTAGTCACCATACAGTACACATCCCTGGTTTTTGATGTAAAGTTCGATGATTCGTTAGTTGCGTATAACACCCAGTGCACCATGCAATACGTGCCCTCCTTACTACCCATCACCAGTCTATCCCATTCCCCCACCCCCTCCCCTCTGAGGCCCTCAGTTTGTTTCTCAGAGTCCATCGTCTCTCATGCTTCATTCCCCCTTCTGATTACCCCCCTTTCTTTATCCCTTTCTTCTCCTACCGATCTTCCTAGTTCTTATGTTCCATAGATGAGAGAAACCATATGAGAATTGTCTTTCTCTGCTTGACTTATTTCACTTGGCATTATCTCTTCCAGTGCCGTCCATGTTGCAGCAAATGTTGAGAATTCGTTCTTTTTGATAGCTGAGTAATATTCCATTGTATATATGGACCACATCTTCTTAATCCAGTCATCTGTTGAAGGGCATCTCGGCTCCTTCCACGATTTAGCTATTGTGGACAATGCTGCTATGAACACTGGGTTGCATGTGGCCCTTCTCTTCACTACGTCTGTATCTTTAGGGTAAATACCCAGTAGTGCAATGGCTGGATCATAGGGTAGCTCAATTTTTAACTTTTTAAGGGACCTCCACACTGTTTTCCAGAGTGGCTGTACTAACCTGCATTCCCACCAACAATGTAGGAGGGATCCCCTTTCTCCACATCCTCTCCAACATTTGTTGTTTCCTGCCTTGCCAATTTTTGCCATTCTAACTGGCATAAGGTGGTATCTCAGGGTAGTTTTGATTTGAATTTCCCTGATGGCTAATGATTTTGAACATTTTTTCATGTGTCAGTTAGCCATTTGTATGTCTTCATTGGGAAAGTGTCTGTTCATATCTTCTGCCCATTTTATGATTCGTTTATTTGTTTCTTGTGCACTGAGTTTGAAAAGTTATTTGTAGATCTTGGATACCAGTCTTTTATCTGCAGTGTCATTTGCAAATATATTCTTCATTCCGTGGGCTGCCTCTTCGTTTTTTTCACTGTTTCCTTGGCTGTGCAGAAGCTTTTTATCTTGATGAAGTCCCACAAGTTCATTTTATCTTTTGTTTCTCTTGCCTTTGGAGATGTGTCACGAAAAAGGTTGCTGTGGCCGATATCGTAGAGGTTGCTGCCTATGTTCTCCTCTATGATTTTGATGGATTCCTGTCTCACATCGAAGTCTTTCATCCATTTGGAGTTTGTCTTTGTGTATGGTGTGAGATAGTGGTCAAGTTTCATTCTTTTACATGTAGCTGTCCAATTTTCCCAGCACCATTTATTGAAGAGACTTTTTTCCACTGGATGTTTTTTCCTGCTTTATCAAAGATTAGTTGCCTAACGAGCCGAGGGTCCATTTCTGGGTTCTCTATTCTGTTCCATTGGTCTATGTGTCTGTTTTTGTGCCAGTACCATGCTGTCTTTGTGATCACAGCTTTGTAGTACAACTTGAAATCCGGCATTGTGATGCCCCCAGCTTTGTTTTTCCTTTTCAACACTTCCTTGGCGATTCGTGGCCTTTTCTGGTTCCACACAAATTTAAGGGCTGTTTGTTCCAGTTCTTTGAAAAATGTCATTGGTATTTTGATCGGGATGGCATTGAAAGTGTAGATTGCTCTGGGTAGCATGGACATTTTAACTATGTTAATTCTTCCGATCCATGAGCATGGAATATTTTTCCATCTTTTTGTGTCTTCTTCAATGTCTTTCAAGAGTGATTTGTAGTTTCTAAAATATAGATCCTTTACGTCTCTGGTTAAGTTAATTCCAAGACAACGTATGATTTCTGGTGCTATTGTAAATGGGAACGGATTCCCTAATTTCTCTTTCTTCAGTCTCATTGTTCGTGTATAGAAATGCAACTGATTTCTGAGCATTGATTTTGTATCCCGCCACATTACTGAATTGCTCTATAACTTCTAGTAGTTTGGGGGTGGATTCTTTTGGGTTTTCCATATAGAGTATCATGTCATCTGCGAAGAGAGACAGTTTGACTTCTTCTTTGCTGATTTGGATACCTTTTAAAGCTTTTTGTTGTCTGATTGCTGTTGCAAGGACTTCTAGTACTATGTTGAAAAATAGTGGTGAGAGTGGGCATCCTTGTCGTTCCTGATCTTAAGGGAAAGGCCTCCAGCTTTTCCCCATTGAGAATGATATTTGCTGTAGGCTTTTCATAGATGGTTTTTATGATATTGAGGAATGTACCTTCTATCCCTACACTCTGAAGGGTTTTAATCAGGAAACGATGCTGTATTTTGTCAAATGCTTTTTCTGCATCTATTGAGAGAATCATATGATTTTTGGCTTTTTTCTTGTTGATATAATCTATCACACTGATAGATTTGTGAATGTTGAACCACCCTTGCATCCCAGGGATGAATCCCACTTGGTCATGATGGATAATCCTTTTAATGTACTGTTGGATTCTATTAGCCAGGATCTTGTTGAGAATTTTGGCGTCCATATTCATGAGGGGAATCGGTCTGTAATTCTTTTTGATGGGGTCTTTACCTGGTTTGGGGATCAAGGTAATATTGACCTCATACAATGAGTTTGGTAGCTTTCCTGCTTCTATTTTTTAAAATAGCTTTAGGAGAATAGGTATTATTTCTTCTTTGAATGTTTGGTAGAATTCCCCAGGGAAACCATCAGGCCCTGGTGTTTTGTTTTTTGGAAGGTTTTTAATCACTGTTTCAATCTCTTCATAATTAATTGGCCTGTTTAAAAAATCAATTTCTTCCTGTTTCAGTCTTGGTAGTTTATAGGTTTCCAGGAAGGCCTCCATCTCTTCCAGATTGCTTAATTTATTGGCATAAAGCTGTTGATAAAAGTTTCTAATAATCCTTCCAATTTCGTTGCTGTTCGTTGTGACCTCTCCCTTTTCATTCGTAATTTTATTAATTTGGGTCCTTTCTCTATTCTTTTGGATAAGTCTTGCCAGTGGTTTGTTGATTTTATTAATTCTTTCAAAGAACCAGCTTCCTGTTCTGCTATCTGCTCTACTGTGCTCCTGGTTTCTAATTCATTGATCTCTGCTCTAATCTTGATCAACTGCTTTCTCGTGTGTGGATTAGGCCTGTTCTTCTGTTGCTGTTCCAGCTTCTTGAGGTGAGAATATAAAAACTGCATTTTAGATTTTTCTATTCTTTTAAGTGAGGCTTGGATGGCTATGTATTTTCCCCTCAGGACTGCCTTTGCAGTGTCCCATAGGTTTTGAACCGTTGTGTTTTCATTCTCATTGATCTTCATAAATTGTTTAAATTGATTTTTGATTTCCTGGTTTATCAAATCATTCTTGAGCAGGATGGTTCTTAGTCTCCAAGTGTTTGAGTTTCTTCCAAATTTTTCCTTGTGGTTGAGTTCCAATTTCAAAGCATTGTGGTCTGAGAATATGCAGGGAATAATTCCAGTCTTTTGGTATCGGTTGAGACCTGTTTTGTGTCCCAGAACATGGTCTATTCTTGAGAACGTTCCATGGGCATTACAATTGAATGAGTATTCTTTGGTTCTGGTGTGTAGTGTTCTATATATATCTATGAGGTCCAACTCGTCGAGTATGGCATTCAAAGCTCTTGTTTCTTTGTTGATTTTCTGCTTAGATGATCTATCTATTGCTGATAGTGGAGTGTTGAGGTCCCCTACTATTAATGTATTATTATCTATATGTCTCTTTATTCTGGTTAAGAGTTGGCTTGTGTATCTTGCTGCTCCTCTGGTGGGGGCATATATATTTAAAATTGTCATATCCACTTGTTGGATACATCCTTTAAGAATAATACAGTGTCCTTCTTTATCTCTATAGTCTTTAGTTTAAAATCCAATCTGTCTGATATGAGAATTGCTACCCCAGCTTTCTTTTGAGGTCCATTGGCATGAATGATGGTATTCCATCCCTTTACTTTCAGTCTGGATGTATCTTTAGATTCAAAATGAGTCTCTTGTAGACAGCAAATGGATGGGTCATTTCTTTTTATCCAATCTGCAACCCTGTGGCATTTTATGGGAGCATTTAGGCCATTCACATTGAGAGTGATTATTGAGAGATATGATTTTAATGATGCCATGTTGCCTGTAAAGTTTTTGTTTCTATAGATTGTGACTTTCTGTTCTGTATCACTCTTGGGGCCTTTTTACTTTTATAGAACCCCTCTTAATATCTCCTGTAGGGCTGGTTTCGTGGTTACGAAATTGGTCAGTGACTGGCGATGTTGGAAGTTCTTTATCTCTCCATCAATTCTGAATGACAGCCTTGCTGGATAAAGGATCCTTGGCTGCATGTTTTTCTCTGAAAGAGCTTTAAAAATGCCCCCCCCAACCCTTTCTCTCATTCCAGGTCTGTGTAGACAGGTCTGATGTAATTCTGATATCTTTGCCTTGGTACGTGAGAAATTTCTTTGCCCTGGCCACTTTCAATACTGTATCCTTGGATCTAATATTTGCAAATTGCACTATGACGTGACGTGGCGTAGGTTTGTCGTGGTTGAGCTTGGGAGGGGTCCTCTCTGCCTCTTGGACACGAATGCTTGTTTCCTTTGCTAGATTAGGGGAGTTTTCAGCTACAATTTGTTCAAATATCTCTTCTAGAACTCTGTTTTTCTCCACCCCCTCGATGCCGATGATTCTGACACTGGAACGTTTCATTGAGTTAGTAATCTCCCGTAACCTACATTCTTGAGATTGGATTTTTTTGAGCCAAGTTTCTGTCTTAGCTTTCTCTTCTACTAACCCATCCTCCAATTCGCCGATTCGTTCTTCTGCCTCATCCACCCTGGCCGTCAGAGCATCTAGTTTTGACTGCATTTGATTCACAGCATTTTTATTTTCTGCCAGATTCACTCTCATTTCCGCCCTTAGAGATTCTATATTCTCGTTAATATTTTTGTTAATATTTTTTCAAGTCTACACATCATCTTGACCATTGTTACTCTAAACTCCATTTCTGATAATTTGGTTATATCCATATCCATTAGTTCTGTGGCAGAGGCCACAGACTCATTGTCTTTTCTTTGCTGGGAGGGATTTCTCCTTCTCGTCATTCTGATGAGGAGAGGTTGCGGGTTTTCCAGAGCCCAAATTATTGACCAGGACCCAGGCAGTGTGCACTTGTTTTATAGGGACCTTAGGGATGTGGGCTTCTTGATTTTTCAGCCTTCCTTCTGGGGGAGGGGTCTTGCCGCTCCGATACTCAGGCAACCCTGTTTGGGTAGAGTCCCCTGCAAGGGGGGATGGGGATGGGTACCCTGTGAGCCAGTATTTCCAGGCTTTTGTTCTCTGGCGGCTTTCCCTGGCGGTTTGCTGTGCCTCTTCTGAGAGTCAGAGCAGCAGCGGCCGAATCTCAGCCTCTGTCTCAGAACAGAGGGATCGCGGACCGTTCTCCACTGATGTTATGGCCACTTTAACTCTGTTTCTGTTGGTGCTGCTCAACCCTGCAGCGTCCCGGGATGTGCGCCCCACACCCAGCTCCCAGCTCTCACTTCCAGGGCCTGCGCGTCTCTGTCCTTTGTGTTTCTAACACCGCCAGCCACCAGCCGCCCCCGCACACTCCGGAGCTCCGGGTCTCAGTCTGGTGGCGCCCACTCCCTGGCTCACGGTCTCAGTCCGCTCTCTCGCGGGTGCCGGTCCAAGAGTCCACCCGCTCTCCAGTGCAGGTGGCTACCGCTTCCCGGCGCCCAAACACGGCGGCTCCCTCCCCCTTCCGTTTATCTTCCGATATCTGTGCACGGGTTCACGGCTCCCCGATTCGTTCCGCAATACTCAGCGCTGGAGATGTTCATTTGTAGAGATCCAGATGTATCTTCCTGCGACTCACGCTGATTCCATGGGTGTTCAGGATGGTCTGGTACCTATCCAGCTCGACTCAGGGGACCAGCCGAAAAAGGGGACCCCTACTCTTCCGCCATCTTAACTCCCCTCCCTCTTTCTGGTTCTTTCTTAGGGTTTCCACGTCTCTGCTTACATTGCCCATCTGTTCTTGAGCGATGCCTACTTCACCCACTAGAACCCTCAGCATACTGATCACAGTTGTTTTAAATTCCCCGTCTAATCATTCCAACATCCCTTGCCATGTCTGGTTCTGATGCTTGCTCTGTCTCTTCCAATTGGGCACTCTGCCTTTTGGTATGTCTTGTATTTTTCTTGACAGGCAGACACGAGGTACCAGGTAAAAGGAGCTGCTGTGAGCTGGCCTGCAGTGATGCAGTGGAGGGGGAGGCCAGACGGGGAAGGCTTCTCTAGTCCTAAGGTACAGCTCAGTCTGTCAGTGAGGCTCTGCCTCTGGACTGCGAACTTTACAAGTATTTCTGTTTGTTTCTCCCCCTTCCTGTAGCACGGGATGGTTCGAGTGAGCTAGAATATCCCTTCCTCCAGGTTAGGCTGTGATAGTACCTCAGCGGGTTAGGCTCTGGTTAGCTAGTTTTCCCTGAGGGCAGTTGGTTAAGAACACAGTGCTCTGGGTCTGTCAAGATGGTTACTTTGCCTCTGGCCCGCCATGGAAGCAGGAGGGCATTGTTTTCCCTGATGTTCACCGTGAGGAGCTGGTAGAGTCCCTAGAGGTAAAACTGACAATCTGGTGGGGGCCTGCCATGGGCTCTCCCTGAGTCTTCACCTCTCACACTTGTCTCCACCGAGCGTCCAGGAATTCATCATTACGGCTCAGGCTCTCCTGCCCGGCACTGGTTCCCACAGCTCTTTCCACTCGCGAGTCCCTCCATGACCCCCTGTACTTGTCTGTCTCTCCCGTACTCGTCCTGGGGGCAGCTGTCTGCCCTGAGTCCTCCTCACTCTCATGGATCCAGGAGCAGTTGTTGATCTTTCAGTCTGTCCACTTTGTCGCTTGTTGTGAGGATGGAGGACAACCTCCGAGCTCCTGCGTGCGGAAGCCCCGCAGGCCTCCGACGGCAGTCGCCTGCAGCTCCAGTCTCCCCTCCTCAGCTGCTCGACGCCATGCAGGCAGAGTGGAGGCGGAGGGTCACAAAGAACTGCCTCTCGAGTCGGCTTCCCGTTAGCTGTGTGATCCTGGACAAGAAACGTCACGTTTCCGAGCTTCAGATTCCCTGTCTTGGGAGGATACCCCTTATGACCTCAAAGGGGACCATTTTGAGGTCAATTAGAGTAAGTTACAAATGGTTCAGCCCCGAAGCCTGGGGTAAACTTAACCTTTGGTTAAAGGAACAGAAGCCTCTCTTCACTGTCACATTACTTCCAGAACCTTGCTTTTATCTGACTGTGTCTGTACTCAGAAACCTCAAAACCAGCCCCTGCACTGCAAGCCACTGCCCCAGACTCCAGTCACCTGCAGCAGTCCCCGCCCGGACTCTTCCCGAGGCCTTGCAACACTGCTCGGGGGGGTTCGTTACTTTTCCATGTACCTTCTTTTAACCAACCCAGCTGGAATTTAAACTCCCAAAGAACAGCGACCCAATTTAGAACACTGCCAGTACCAGGGCTTCAAGGAAGAATTTCTTCTGATCAGGAGGAAGAGGAAGTAGGGTGGTGCTGGGTGGGGGGTGGGCAGTCAAAAACCTAAGATAGGACAGCACATGATGCCTCAAATACAATAACATGGCAACACTTATACAACAGTGAGTGGAACTCAAGATGTCCAGGCCTCTCGTCTGGGAGGACAACTCCTTTTAAAAAGAACAGACATTGAACCACACGTGGTTAGGCAGTGTCTGGAAAGCCACAGTTATAGAATGGAGAGTCATGTATCTGGGCAAGAAATACAACAGCATGTGTTCCTGATTTTGAAAAAAACATTCGGCCTGACGATCATTATAATAATAGTAATAAGGACATACATAGATACTGACTATGTGAGGAGCACCGTCCTAAGCACATTAAATACAACATCTCACTTACTCCTCCTGGAAACCTCATGAGGCTGGTACTAGTTTTACTCCCATTTTACAGATTGGGACATGGAGGTTTTGGGAAAACACATGCCTTGTCTAGGGCTTCCCAGCTTGTAAGAAGAGAACATGGATTCTTTACACATTCCAGGCCTCTATGACCTGCTGATCTTCCAGTCCACACTCTCTCCCTCCGTGGCCTCCTTGCTCTTCCTACGATAACCTAGGCACGCTCCTGCCTCAGGCCTTTGCACCTGCTGTCCTGGGACTGCTCTCCCACAGATGCTCAGCGGCTGGCTCCTGCAGCCCCTTCAGTTCTCACCCGGCGAGCCCTAACTTGAGCAGCCTGGCCAACACTGCAGTCCCCCAGATGCTGCCATCTTATTCTGCCCTTCGCATTCACACCGCCCAGCACACCACACACGCTAGCCGCCTGTCTACTCCCAGCGACAGGGCTCTTAGTTGGCCGTCCGACACCCAGCACAGTGCCTGGCCCGCAGGCAGACCCTCCGCACGTACTCGCTGAAGGAACGAGTGGCTTACCTCACGTCATTGCCACCGTGAGCGAAGGATCCAAAACAGGCAGTGAGGACCTGCAGGAAATGGAACAGGAGGTGGACCTCAGCTGTGTCCTTCTCCTCCTTCTCGTCTTCGGCAGGGTCCTCTCGGGGCTGGTCAGGGTCTGTCAGCTCCGATGCCAGCTTCATTTCCACACCTCCCTCGTCGGCCTCGATCTCGGCTTCCGCCACCGCATTGCAGTAGCTCGAGTAGCTGTCATAGCGAAGTCTCTTCTTGGAGTAGGACACGGCGTCGCCCACCAGCTTCTCGCTGTCCTCGGGGGCGGAGGCCGAGTCGGCGGCTTTGAAGGTCGAGTGCACGGGCATCCCACAGATGGCGGCCGTGTAGCACGTGTAGCTGTTGTTCCGGCGCAGCAGCCTGTAGTTGCTCTCGGGGCCGGGCCTCTCCTCGGGGCCCCTGTCCGTGTGCATTCTGTGCAGCAGGTCCTTGTAGAGCCCCGAGTCTTTGTGGACTGTATGGTACACGTGGCCGTCGCTCCGCGTGGGGCCGTCCAAGCCGAAGGTGCCGTTGGAGACAGGCGACTTTGCAGAGCCGTGAGTCATGGAGAGTGCCCTCCCTGCAAAGGGGAACGAGAGTCTGACTTTCTAGCCTTTGGAATACAAATCATTTCTGGAAGGAAAGACACTTCTTGGGGTGGGTATGTCTGGAAATCAGGGTTATGGGGGATTTTCTAATTTCCCACATGCTTTCTTTTCCAAATCAACTACAAAGAACACGGTTAAAATCAAAAAGGAAACTTGGAAACATACAAATTAATAATATGGCATTTGAAAATGATGCTATCTTTCTCCTAAAAAGTGTCTTCTAGAAATTACCAGAGCACTTGTTCCTGTTTCTAGTAACCAATAAAGGGAGAAGCCTTATAAGGAACTTATCCTGGGAAAACTTCATACATGAGGGACAAAATCCAGTTCACTGTGAGACAGATATTCCAGGTGTTCCTTAAAGGCCAATCATGACTGTCAGAGGCAGATATCTCTCGGATCAGTGGGGCAAAAATCCACTGGCTTTCTTTGGGCCAAGTCTGAGAGTGCACCCACAGGAAGCGAAAGCAGGTGCCAGGGCCCCACCTCGCAGGGAGGCGGGGAGCTGCCCGGACAGGCTTGGCAGAGGCCGGTGCTCGCCCATCCTTCACAAATGTTAGGAGACCAAAGAATCCCACCATCGCAGGACAATCTCAGTGTTTCCTGAGGTTTCCGTGACTCTACAGCAGGACAGGCTCCTTGGTTCCGATGTCAGCTTTCTCTGTCTTCCAGGAGGAAGGCACACTAAGCGAGCTGGAAGGGCCAATCTCCGGCAGCTAGGTGACTGCACCACGGAGGACGCGCGTGCAGCTGACTGAGCCGCACGGAGGCAGTGTGCGGGCCTGACGGGACTAGACATAGCTCTTGGAACAAAATCATAGGCCTGCTCTGTTGACTGCATGATCTCCTGAGACATCTTTAGCCCCTGGGTTGTCCCAAAACATGAAACTGGGGAACACTTTTGTGCATTAAAACCCAACCATCCAGAGACAGGCCTGGCTGGTGTCCCCCAGAACTGCTCTCTGCCACCATGCAAACCCAAAACCTCTGCACGCGTCTCACCATAGGAGGCCCGGGGGTGGTTTCCCACTGAGGTGCCTTCTGAGGTCCCAGCTGGCTCCCCTGCCGGCCCCGTGAGAGGGACGGTGCTGTCGTCATTGGCCTTGGCACCTGGTAGCTCTTTAAATACTGGGGACTCCACTTCCTGAATTTTCCCAAGGCTTTCATCAGACACTCGTGATAAAGCAGCTTCTTTTTGTAATTTGCCTAAAGAAAATATAGTCATAACTGAAAATGCTGTAATAGAGTTCTTATTAAAAAATGAATATAAAAATGAGTATTTATCTTTATGATTCAATACTTACTTTGGAAATGAAAAAAAAATAGTTATAGCTAGATAGAAAAAGAAAGTGGAGAGTTCAATTATCTGGGAAACTTGAGCCAGAAAATTCAGCTACTGAGGACAAGAGGGGGGCTCAGGCCTCAGTTATCTCCTCCAAAACCAACAAATAGAGAGGGCTAGATCTGGCCCCCACGGTCCCTTCTAGGGCTAGCATTCTGTAATCCTACAACCATCTGGACTGGACTTCTGTTTTCTTAAACTAACCTCAAAATCACTGAAATGTTTATCCTTTTTGTCTTCAGAGATATTAGTTATAGTCTCTTTGGTTTTCTTCTGTTCAATAAATTATTGGTCTCCGATTTCTTCAGGTCACCAAATCTTAGGAAACAAGCAAATCATCTTCCAAAAAGGAACAGAGAGATCTTACTCACTTTTAAAAATCCTTTACTTTCAAAAGAGAGAAGGGATTTTTAAAAACGCTGCTTGAAAGCTCTGTAGCATTCTTTTTAATTAGATCTGATAAGTGGTGCCGCTGATTGAATGATCTCGCTGCTTACGAATTCTCCTGGGCAAATTTCTAAGCTCTCACCTAAAATGCAAGTATTCTTCTCAGTCCCTCTGCTGGATACACTCACAAAATCGCCATCCCCTCTCTTTCTCTATCTAGAGAGTCAGAAGAAATACAGATTTTCCAAAACTACACTTCTGTACTACAGGGAACAGAGAAAAAGGTACACACACATCTCCGACCACGAGATGCTTATAATCAAAATGAGAGAAGGTAATTTTTGTAAAGAAAGATTACAATAATAATTAAGCAAAAATTGTTAATGCTTAAGTGAGATAGGTTTCATTATTTTCTGCTTTTTATTAATGAACACGCTGAGGTACAGACAGATCAAGTCATTTGCCCAGAGTCACCCACGTGGTAAAATGCCTGCAGTTTAGCTCTATGGCCTGTGTCCTTAATCACTAATGTGTACTTAAAAGAACTGAACAAGAAACATACGGTGAAATACCAAAATATGGCATTGACAAAAAAAAAAATCTCCTGGGAAGCCAGAATGGCGGGCAATATCAGTTTTCTGCTGTCATATTAACAGCCTTAAGCTGGAAAGCGACGATTTTATAGTCTATTCGACAAGTGTGTTCAGCTATTAGGAAAAGCCTTTAACGTCAAAGCATTTAAGCATGGGGTTCAGTCAGGCCAGCGGCATGTTTTAAGGGGTTCATCTTGAGCAAGTGCTCTGTATGAACAGAGCAGGTGGTAATTATTCTCAGCAGGGAGCGGGGCTACCTGGGGGAAGCAGCAGCAGCTAGCTATTAACTATTACTGACGTGGCTTTACTATTTAGTCTGAAGTTGTATGTATTAATGCGGATCTTTCTAGCATTTGTTTTTTTCATTTGTATGCAGTAAGCTGAGTACGTGCATATGTGTCCATCCTGATTCAAAGACGTGTCTAGATCCGTGTAGCCCCCACCACAATCAGGATACAGAGAGGCCCTACCACCCCCCAAAGCTCTCCGTGTAGTCAGATCCCCTGCCCAGCTCCTGGGCAACCGCTGACCTGGTCTCTGTCCCTAGTGTTGTCTTTTTCAGAATGTCATATAAACGAAACCACAAAATTTGTGATTTTTATAAAAATTTTAAAAAGGGAAAAAACTTTTGTGAGTGGGTAAAACAGTTTTTAGATGTGACACTCAAAACGCAATTTATAAAAAAGGTTGGTAAACTGAACCTCGTCAAGACTAACAGCTGTTGCTCTGTGAGATACACTATTAAGGGAATGAAAAGACAAGCTACAGCTCGGGAGGAAGTGTTTGCAAATCCCGACAGAAGATTTGTATTCAGAATATAGAGAGAAATCTTCAAAAATAGCGCAGTTACAAAATGAGCAAAAACTGTGAACACACACTTCATCAGCAAAGCTATATAAATGGCAAATAAGTGCATGGAAAGGTGCTCCACAGTGTTAGTCATCACAGAAGTGCAAATTAAAATCACGAGATATCACTACACACCAATGTGAATGGCTCAAAAAAATATGGACAAGCTTTATGCATTTCTTTTTCCCTAAGAGTCTTATCACTTTCTATTTTCATTTAATTCTATGATGCACTTTGAGTTAATTGTTTTTTTTACAGGTGTGAGGCTTAAGTCGACGTTCTTTTTTTTGTATGCAGATGTCCAAATGTTCTAATACCATTTGTTGAAAGATGACTCTTTCTCCACTGAAGTGCCTCTATACTTTGCTGAAAATCAATGTGCTGTATTTGTGTGGGTCTATTTCTGGACTCTAGCCTGTTCTATTAACGTGGGTATCTATCTTTCCACTAATACCACATGGTCTGCTTTATATTAAGTCTGAGTCAAGTAGTATGAATCCTCCAACTTGTTCTTTTTTTTAAATTGCTTTTGGCTATTCCGACCCCTTTACCTTACCATATAGATTTTAAAAGCAACTGGTCTAAATCTACGAAATATCTTGCTGGGATTTTAATTTAAATCGTATTAAATCTAGAGAGCAATTTGACAAGAACTGACATCGTAACTATACTGGGTCTTCCAATTCATGAACGTGGTATGTCTCCTCATTTGTTTTGCTCTTCTTCAAAATATGGGTTTTCAAATTTAGATATGTCCACACTGAAACACAATTGTAAGGCACACTCTAAGGCCAAAAGTAAATACTACTTTTCTTTTGAGAGCCCTATAAAAGCATGTGGACTCAAGGCTTGGAATTATGTTGCTAGTGACAGAAAAACAACTCGGGCAACTTTCCGACCCATATTCTTCTTTTTTAAAAAATTGTTTATGTTGAGGTGTAATTTATACATAATAAAATTCATACATTTTAAATGTACAGGTAGATGACCTGTGATGAATGAGTAGACCCTATAAACATTCCCCCAACTGGGACAGAGAACATTTCCATGTCCCTGGAATGTTCCCGTGTGCCCCTTTGCCATCAGTCTCCTGTAATTCCCCACCATCTCCAGCACCCAGTGGTTTCAATTGCTATAGATTAATTTTCCCTAGAAACATACGCTATGTACTCTTCTTTTGTATCTGGCTTCTTTTGTTCAAAACAACATCTGTGAAATTCATTATGTCGTGGGTAGTTCATTCTCTTTAGTGCTAAGCAGGTTTCTACTCTATGAATACACTACAATTCAGTTATCCTTTTACCTATTTAGGAACACTGGGGCTGTTTCTAGTTTCTGGCTGTTATGACAGAATGATTGCATACAAGTCTTTTTAGGAATGTGTATTTTCATTTTTCTTGGATAAATTCCTAGGAGTGGAATTACAGGGTCATGTGGTAAATGTATGCTTAACTTTACAGGAAACTTCTAATTTCCAAAGTGGTTGTACCATTTTTCACCATAACTGCATGTAAATTCTATTATTCCACTTCTTCATCAAAACTTCAAAATACTAGTTAATTTACTTTTAGCCATTCCTATGGGTGTGAACTAATATCTTATTATAGTGTTAATTTGCTTTTCCTTGAAGACTAATGTTTTTCTTCGGGCTGGTAGAACCTGACCAAATAGTTAACTTCCAGTTATCCAAGGCAACCAGGACTGCTCACTCAAATCACAGGTTACCAAGAAAAAGTTTGAGCGGGAAAATAGGAGCCAAGAGATAAGGATGGGGCATGTATCTCAGCGCTATGTTCTAGAGTCATCGAGGCTTCCAGTTTCCTGTGTTTGTAAGGGTAACGGTGGATTACACCTGAAGCCCCAGGAACCAGGGATTTTGTAAATCAGAGGAATAAAAAAGCCCTTACCTGCTATTTTCCTCCGCATCCATGGACACACAAAGAGCCATACAAAAAGGGCAAACAGCAGGGCAACACCGAAGGAGATGAGTGCTATTGCCCACATGGGAAGGACCAGACCAAGCACTGGGAAGTAAGAAGGACAGCGGTGTTGTCAGTGGATACTTTCTGAAAGGTCAAGCCTCATATCGACATACTTCACATTTCCTAAATCCAAAATAAATCACCTGGACTTTGTATTTAATAAAACTCTCAACCAAAAAAAAAAAAAATGCTATAGTTTTGGGGGTAGGAAGCTGTGTGTTTAAAACACACTACACCTTGTTAATATGTGGTTAAACTGAGTAGTAAGCCAACCATTAACATTTTACCAATGTGGCGCAAAGAGTGTATTAAGTTGTAATAAAACCATTTACTCATTATCTCAATATCAAGGTTCTGAAGCGGACAAACCCGGCCAAGAAAGGACTTTGCTGTCCTTTGTTGTGTTGCTGGCCCCCGCCAGGGCAGCAAGAAGCCGAGGACTGGAACCCTCACTGCACATGGCTGCTGACTGCTGCCTGTTTGGGTTTCTGAGGAGTCAGCAGCCCTGCTTTAAATGGCCATGACACTCTGACCACATACACAAACCTTTTTAAAGTCAGCTTGGAAACAGAAGTTTTTTCAAAGGACATTAACATTCAAAACTTAACTCTTCTTTGAAGTGTCAACTCATGGAATTACAACATAGAAAAACTTTTCATTAAAGTTCAATAATGCACACTAAGTTGCAATTACATTAGCCAATAAAAGGGCAGAAGTGCACGTGGTTTAGGAACATCACATTTTCCTGGCACTGTACTGTCTCCAGAACTCATCACTACATATCTTGTACATCTTCTGTCGCTGGTGGCAACAGGCAACCTTTCACCCGCATTCACACGTTTTCAATTTCAACAAGCATGCTTTGCACAGGAACAAGCAGACGTGTAAAAGAATACTTCCGTGGCATTATTTATAACAGTACGAATGTGCAAGACAACGAATGCCTGCGTCGTTATGGAAATGTGAAATAGATATAGGACAGAGTCATAAAAATGAGGTAGATCTCTACATATTGATAAGGAAGAGGCCCACAATCTGGTAAGTAAGAAACGCTGCCTGGATGTACACCATGATCCAATTCATGTTTAAAAAAGAAAACCCCATATTTATACTCTTACCATATGCACAAGTGTATAGAAAAGTTCTGGAATGATATAATGGCTACTCCTGTAGAGAGACAGGAAATTGGAGGGGCTTTCACTTCTGACTACATATACTTTCGTGCTGCTAACTTGGACAACATATGATAAGCGTGTCACCTTTGTAAACTGTTAAACATGTTTTAAAAGTCTTAAAGGAATAAACTATTTAAAACCTTGCTCTTTGCTCTTGGATTAAATAAATCTTTAAAGATGCAGGCTTTGTTACACTGTTAACCATTTCATACATACAAACCCACTCAAAGTTATTCTATTAAGGTATTATTAAACATTTCGGGAACTGTAAGAGGTAGAATGGGTATTAATACTATAAATGAGAGCCAGGATTAGCATATATAAATAGGAAAAACAACAAGCCAGAATCACCTGGCTGAATTATAGCTAAGGGGTCGCTGGTGGGAGTGTAGACACTCAGGGGCTAGACTACTCCACTCCCAGCACTCACTCTGACATCAGGAAGCAGTGGACTCAGGTGGGGCTGTGCCCTGTTAGCTGGCAGCCCAGCTCCAGCTCTGGCTCTGCCCCTAAATCTGTCAACTGTAAAACCACTCGGGCTCCCCTTACTGGGCTGTGCCTGTGGGTCTCGGCGTCCTGCCTTGCGCTTTACAACTTCACGTCAGCGTCTTACTACATGTGATACGAGACCACGCCAAAGCTGGCTCTTGCCAAACCGAGTAGTAACTTAATTAGCAACATCGAACTGATCAACTGCAACAGTACCACTCTTAGAGCTTCAAAGTATTTTTTTTTTTATTTGAGAGAGAGAGAGCATGAGCAGGGGGGAAGGGTAGAGGGAGAAGCAGACTCCCCACTGAGGAGAGAGCCTGATGCGAGACTCGATCTCAGGACGCTGGGATCATGACCTGAGCAGAAGGCAGATGCTTAACTGACTGAGCCACCCAGGTGCCCCAAGTATTTGGTTTTTGAAGGGGTTTCCTTTGTGCCTTCTGGTTTAGTTGATGATAAAATTGTTAACTGGGCCACTTTTAGCTTCGTTGCTGAATCTAAGAGAGGCAAGCCCTGGATACTGTGGGAAGAAAGAAACAATCTGGAGATAAATTTTCACAGATTTCATATATAATCTATCTATCTATAATCTGTTTTAAATGAGTGCGCACGTTTGCTCTTGGGCACTGTTTTTTTTTCCATCTGTGCTGAGCACAGCCTATGACAAAAGCAGAGAAGGCTGCTTTCTATGTTCCTTCCAAGCCCATCTCCATGCTTTCTGCTGGCGTCCTGTGGGAATCCTGAGGTGTCAGGACCAACATCCAGAAAAGAGAAACTGAGGTTGGCTACAATACTTTTGGTCCTTGGCATAGACAATAAGTCACAACACCACCTGCCCTTTGTAGCTCTATCATCACAATCTCTTTTGCCATCAGTTCGGCCTGGGAAATGGCCAGAAAGCTCTGAGGTCACCCTCCTAAGTCAGGAGAAACTGGAAGGGAGAGTAGGGGATAAACACATCACTAAGGGTGGAAGTAGAGGAGAGACAGTAAAAAAATCAAGAGAACAACTGAAGGAATGCAGGAAAATGGGGAAAGTCGTTGACAATGAGAGCAGAAAGGAACAGAATGGGGACAGAATTTGGATCTGTCCAAATTATTCCAGCAATTTAGTAACGTACCAGGGCAGCAAAGGAATGCGAAGAGTCACTTTTAAAGCTGGCATGCGAGACAAGCAAACGGACAGTTACGTCACACAGCTGTGATTGGTACTAATATATAAAAGCGAGTTTCATGGATAACAAACAATTAAGTACAAAAATTCGGTGTAGAAAGGCACTTGAATCAATGCGCATCCAAGGCAAAACTTTTGACAAAACTACTTTGCCTTGTCTTCCTGTGAGGATCTCAAACTGTTTTCCAATAATCACACCTTAGGTTGGCAATAAGACACGGGGCGCCTCTTCACTCCGCGGACAGGGCGCGGACCCTTCCGTTCCCTCAGCCAGGAGCTCACAGGACACCGGGGCTGCGAGGCCCTGCCCTCCGGCCCAGGCACAGGACCGCCATGCAGTCAGGCCCCTTCTAGCTTCTCAACAGCTAAGACGTGATGAACAGGGATGCAGCTCTACCCTCAAACATCTTCACAGTGCGATGTCAAATCCCCCCAAGATCAGAATATGCAGGAGACTTTCTAAAAACACTAGCTTCCGGGTTCATTACTTTGCTACACCTCTCATTTTTCACCTATGATGGTCATTACTAGAATCTACAGAATAAATACGACTCCTATAAAACCAACAGGATGTTAACTATATTACTTCCCTTAAACCCCTGCTCCTCAGCATCTCTCTACAGCCTTTCTTGCTCTTCTCTAATTTTATAAATAATATATGCTTGTTATGCTATTGTGAAAACATCCGTACAAAACTGTATGATGTACAAATATGAAAATTCCTCATCGCTCTTCTCTCTTGAACCTACTTTCTAGAGAAACACGGTAAACTATTTTGTGTGTCTCTTTCCAGGTATTTTCTAAATATAAACACACAGTGTAGAATGTGAGAATCTCTTTTTTCCTTTTTTAAAAAAAAAAGAACAGATGTACAATCATACTGTATATATTGTTCTGTGATTTCATTTCCCACGTACAATACACTGTGGACATCTTTCCAGAGTCACACACACACACACACCCCCCTTTACCTCACCTGCAGATGCTGATGCTGCTGGGCGAGGGACCGCACTTTGACCCGGAAGTTAAACACGACCGCCAGAGGCATACTTAGCCTATCAGCCCTGACAGCTCAAAGAAGCATGCAATGAATTTCAGCACTCATTCTTTCAAAACTGAACAAAACCAGGTCCCACAGGTCCTTCACAACTGAAGACCTTTTCATTACAAATAAACCTCAGGCTTGTATCCAACCCAAGTGAGCACTTTATCTCCTGAAGTTATTTTTGCTTCTTGCAAATTATTTTTTTAAAGACAAAAATGCAGAGACCATTTTTGAAAGTGCTCAGGCTTTGAAGTAGAAGAATGACTTTTACTTGAGAAAAGTCATGTCAAATGCAAAGTAAAACAAATCAAACTCAGCCTAAGATATAAACAACTTCAAAATAATTTAGAATGGAGGAGCAGAGGACATCAAAACACAGCACTAGAACTCAACAGCCAACGAGCCCCACTGAAGTCACGGCCATGCGTAAAAATGCTATTTATCAAAAGTTCTTACAGCTGAAACAGGGTAAGATTAATGCTGCTACTCATTTTTGAGAGAGAATTTCGTTTCTTTCTTTCACCTCTGAGACTCCTACGTGTTAAACGGAAATGTCCTAAGGAGGGAAGGGAACTAGAAGGAACAAACTCCAGACCAGCAGGAAGGCAGGCCAATTCTGAAAGGAGGCTGACTGAGTCACTGTCGAAGGGACCCTTCTCAGCTCAGCCGTATCACCAAATATGACACCAATGCTATCAGGCAGCGAGGCCCCGCGTGAGGGAGTAGTAGACAAAGCCTGGTTTGAAGGGCAAAAGTTAACCTTTGTTTAAGTAAACAGAAGATCTGGACGCGCCTACTGGACAGTCTACAAACATGCCCCAGGAACCAAAATATTAGCAAAGTCCTTTCCTGACTTAGTGGGGAAACAAAATGACCTTCTTCTCTTCCTTTCTTTCTCCCCTAGGCAAGCCCCCCCCGCCCCACCTGCCGGAAAACTTCAAGTAAGAAGCTTTCCAAACCAACATGTGTGGAAAAAACAAAAAGATAGGATGACTCAGGATATGCTGGCAACTTAAGGCGGAAAAGATGAGGCTACTAGCCCTAACACGTATTACAAGGCACTATGGGCCAGGCACCATGTTCGCACCCTGACTGCATTATCTCACATGATGTGGTGGCCCTTTCACGGAAGTCCTCCTGCTCTCCTCACTTTATCATGACGCACAGGGGCTCAGAGACGTGAGATGTGACGTTCCTGACAGCACAGCTGCCCAACCAAAGTCCTTGATGTTAACTCCAGCACTGGGATTACTGTCTGTGCTCTTAAATGAGGAGTGATCATCAAGATTCTTTTTTTTTTTTTTTTAAAGATTTTATTTATTTATTCTACAGAGATAGAGACAGCCAGCGAGAGAGGGAACACAAGCAGGGGGAGTGTGAGAGGAAGAAGCAGGCTCATAGCAGAGGAGCCTGACGTGGGGCTCGATCCCACAACGCCGGGATCACGCCCTGAGCCGAAGGCAGACGCTTAACCGCTGTGCCACCCAGGCGCCCCGATCATCAAGATTCTTGTGCAGATGTTCTAATATGCCTGATTAAAGAGGTAGCTACTCTCTTTACATTACCTGTATATTAAAGATATACAAAAAACACAGAACCAGGTTTCTAGATGTATTAGAAGCCCTTTTTTTTTTTTTGAGAGAGAGAAAGCAAGTGAGCTGGGGGAGGGGCAGAGGGAGAGAGAGAGAATCCTAAGTAGGCTCCACGCCCAGCATGGAGGCCACTGCGGGGCTCGATCTCACGACCCTGAGATCATGACCAAAATCTCTTTAAGTCAGGCGCTTAACTGACTGAGCCACTCGGGTGCCCCTATTAGAAGCCATTTGTAAAGAGAGTGAAAAGAAGGGAAAGAATGTATGAAGGTTGGTGAATTTTTTTTTTTAAGTAGGCTCCATGCCCAGTACTGACTGTCATCAATGGTGACAGGAGGGACCAGGAACTGCAGAGCAGGTGTCTAACCCGTGCCGTGTCACATGTCAGTGTAACGTGATCACGCAGAACCCAGGGTTCGGGACTAGGATTCCCCACCTCACTAGTTATATGCCCTTGGAGACTCAGCCTTCCCTGTCTGCACTGCCAGTGTCCCAGAGGAGCTCAGGGGACCGAAAGGGTTAATTCATGTGCAGTTCAGCTCATTAAAACTCAGCATTTATATTCTTCATTTCTTACAACCTCCCTATGAAGTACTGATATTATCCTTAGTGTCTCATCCATCATACAGTTTAATTTTCTCTACAATATTTACTGCTCCACTCAGATGATTCTTTCAGCAAATTTGCACTAAAACTGCAGCAAAAAATGAGGAAACAAGAAAGAAGAGATGGGAAAAAATTAGGCCAAGTACAGAAAGAGGCAAATTTTAATTAAAATCACACAGTTGACTTTCAACATTCAGAAGAACCACGAGGAGCAAGAAGAATAGAGGGTAGAAAAAAAATAAAATGCGGAAATAAAAATAAATCATCCTGATTTATACCAATTCCCATTTCTGGGACTTGGTACTACCAAAGGCATCCCAAGCCTCCCCTTAGTCCCTGAAATCACTAAGCCGAGAGATGGCTATTGACTCTTGCTGGGCTTTTCCTTCCGCTACCTTGTACTCTGGGAGCTGATATAAAATCACGAACAAGACTCCCAGGGAGCGAGGAGATGGGAGGCACATGGCAGCTCCGGGACAGCTCCCTCCCACCCTGGCGCTCCAGGGCCGGCCAAGCACCATGTGATGCTTTGGGAGATTTACACTTGGTGGTGGGATTAACTTTGTGCTGTGGAGCTGCGTTCTCCCTGCCTCCAATTTTCTTATATATTGAGAAGACAGTCTGTGACACACACCCTTCCCAGTCCATGAATTACAAAGCCTCGAGGGCCACCAGGCTGCTGACATCCCAGGCTAGGGCTCCATCCCTCTCCGGCTCTCCTCGCCCCCATGACCTTCAGCTTTGTGCTTTCCGTTTAACTTAAGGCAGCTGTGACACTCTACCCCTGGGCTCCCACCCGAAGTCTAGAAGTCCTGATCATGAGTATTTAAACCCTAAAGATGAACATTTTGAATGCTGCAGAGAGGCCAAAGCAGAAAGTTATATAATGTTAACATTTGTTCAGAAAGTTTCTTATTTGCAGTACTGAAGTACACAAACATAATCATATATGTCTAATAAAATAAAATCTGAGAAACATGGCCTTGAGGACACTGAATTTGAGGAATTAATAAGGACATTCTCCCATTTTGGAAGAGGGCACTTCTCAACTATGTTATGACATGCTATTTAGGGGAAATTTTATCTTTTTGAACAGAAAAAGGTAGATTTTTGTCAGATATGGCCAATAACTGAATCTTAATCCATAAAGAACATGAACAAGAGGAAAAATGACACATAACACAAACTAACATATCCGCTGAGTCCAGATGTCCCCACCGTAATAGGTATATTTGGGATCTCGCTGCAGGAGGCCACCACAAAGAGAAACAGGAGGAATCCTCTCTACCAAAACATGTACAGAAGTATTTAATTAGAATGCTCACCCATCCTGAAAGGTTTGCCAATAGGAATACCATACATGTTCTTCCTTAGCCATCCAAAATGCAAAAGAAAACAACTTTTAACTCTTGCCCCTCCCCAAAAGCCCCTAAAACCTTATAAAAAGAAAAAAAGCCATTAGAATTGGAATAGGTAATCCTGAAAATATAATCACCACTGGTTTTGGTATCTTAAAAAAAAGGGGGGGTAGCATCTACTCATTGGATTCTTTGGTCAAACGCCAGGGAGTTGGGCATTTGCGTCATGCGCCATGTCAGAGCTTCCCCTGCGCGTCACCCATGTGTGGACGCTACTGCTCATGTGTGCCCCACCCCTCCCCAGACTCCTCCGTGGCTCAGGGGGGTGCACGGTGTTAGACCCCGTGCTGAGGCTCAGAGGGCATGAGAAGGCTGCCATGCTTACACAGCAGCACAAACGGCAGAATGAGGATTGCAAATTTCTTTTTTCACTTGAAAGTCTGTTTGTTGCCTTTGTCCTTTACATACCTCTTGAGTATTTAAAACAAGGATATGCATTTACTAGTCTTTTCCCTACTCCATAATGAGCATGAATGATGCTTTTTACTGTCGGCCAACAACAGTGCTGGCACCAAATAAACCAACCCTGTGAAGTCTAATGGTAATACTACGCCTTGCCTGCTGGATTTAAGCTTCCGGGGAGTTCTTACCTGGCGCTCCTGTGTACATGATGGAAAACACATTTATTGCTATTGTAGCAGCATAGAACACTGGGAGTGCCCGCAGGCCATTGGGAACAGGGTCCTCCTGTATGATAAGGAGATAAAGCGGAAGGTCAGGATTCAGGAAGCCTCTGGAGCCACACAGGCAAAATGACAGAAAACACTGTTACGAGAAAGTCTTCCAAACAGTGGTGTGGCCAAGACGGCGGGCCATGTCACTGCCGTGTGATCTGTTGCACGTCGGCTCGGGCTGTGTCTCCCACACAAATGCTGTTTCAAAGAGCACTATTGTGGCCAGCAGACACGCTGAAGCGCTCGAATCACATGAGCTGATGTCAGATTTAGAAACAGAGAAGAACTGTGAGGTCAGGCCAGTCCCTGGGGACTGAAGCCCAGAGCTCAGGATCTACTTCAAAACCCTCGGCACTCGCCACTCCAGCTGAGTTCAGGTTTGGCCCTGAAAATCCATATTTTGAGACTCGGCCCTTGGAGGATGCTCTAAGAGAGCCAAGTGACGTGAACACCACTGCAATACTGGGAGATTTCCCTTCGCCCTATTACACACTCCATTTTAGCTCTATTAAAAGGTATAAAGCAAATATATTACCATCTGCTGTGGTTTTAAAGATCTTTTCATAAAGCATAGTATTTAACCTTCAACTACTGAAAGTTAAAAAAAAACCTGTGGGTTCTTTGTCTAATAAAACATTTACTTACAACTTTAGGCTTCTGGGACATTCCCTAAATCTAACACTTGAACAAGAATGGTACTGCATATGTTTCACACTAAATAACATCTGAGAGAATATCTGAAATTGAGGGTTCTTTTTTTAAGAGTTTATTTATTTATTTATTTGACAGAGAGAGAGGGAACACAAGCAGGGGGAGTGGGAGAGGAAGAAGTAGGCTTCCAGCAGAGGAGCCTGACGTGGGGCTTGATCCCAGAACGCCAGGATCACGCCCTGAGCCGAAGGCAGACGCTTAATGACTGAGCCACCCAGGCGCCCCTGAAATTGAGGGTTTTAAACAGATCTACAGAAGATTTTGAAGCAAAAATATGGACTGGGGGGATGCCTGGGTGGCTCAGTCAGTTAAGCATCTGTCTTCGGGTCAGGTCATGATCCCAGGGTCCTGGGATGGAGTCCTGTGTTGGGCTCCCTGCTCAGCAGGGACTCTGCTTCTCCCTCTCCCTTTGCCTGCTGCTTCCCCTGCTTGTGCACTCACTCACTCTCTCTCTGACTGATAGATAAATAAATAAATAAATAAATAAATAAAATCTTAAAAAAAAACCCATAGACTGAGAACTCCTCAATATAGCACTGGCACATTAGATGTCACTTAAATAATTCAAAAAGGGACTAATTTCTAATAACCATGTAAGACACTGGTATTTATATGAATCTGCCACCTACCCTTGATAAAAGGAAAATGAGATCTAACAACTGCTGTGGGCTACAGGAGTAAGGATAAATAGAGACTGTCAAAGATTCCTAGTATCAAACGCAAACATGTACAGAAATCAAGTGTGTTTGCAGAACAGTACAGCCCATTAAGAAGCTATTCTGCAACGTCTCAAGTAGCCACCAGCACTCGTCAAGAGGCTTGAGTTGAACGGTAATGAGGTATAAGGACCAGTAAGAGCAGGGGTCGCAAGTGATTCGACTGCATGAGACTCACAGCCAGGCCAGCAAACAGGAAGAAGCTAGGAGGCAGGGCAGGAGCCAGGGGTGAGGTACAGTGGTCTTCTAACCTGTCAGGTACCACACGACAAGAACCCAGGCCCCACTACAAACGAAATGCTCGGGTGCTCAAATGCCTACTGCCCCTGGTTTCCAAAATGTTTTCTCAGGACAAGAGTTGCTGAAGACTCCCACCTGGAAACTTGTGAACGTGTACAAGTGCTGAGTTTATGGGTTTTTTAATCAAATCACCTTACGTTTTCTCAAATAACTTATTCTTAAAACTCAAATGCCAACTGTCTCAAGATTTGTCTTCTCTCCTCCCTCCTGGCTCCCTCCCTCCCTCTGTCCTTCCCTCTCTCCTTTCTTTCCTTCCTTCCATCCGTCCATCCATCATCTGCCACCTATCTAAGCATCCACCATTCCCTCTTAAATACCAGTGTCTTCCCAAGCACAGCACTGGGCACTGGAATACCAAAGTAAGCAAGACAGTTCTACTCTCACAGATCTTATAGTCGGATGGCAAACAGGCCAGCACGCAAGACCTACAGCACCACACAGCACAACAGTGCAATGGTAAGAAAGCACGGCGTGTTGCAGAAGCATGAGACAGGGAAGCCACCAGAACGGGGTGGAGAAGAAAGGCTTTCAAGGAAGCGGCACGTGACGGCTGGGTAGCAGCAGGAGTTTGCCAGGCGAGGATGGCTTCCAGGCAGAGGAAGTCAGAAAAGTGAAGTCTAGCAGGCAAGAGAGGGTGGCACCTTCCAAGATGTAAATAAAGATTAGTATGGAGAGAGCCCAAGAGAAGGAATGTCACTTTGTACGGATCCAAGAGAAGGAGCCCTCCAACAGACCGCTAGGCGGTGCCGAGGGAAATAGCGGCGTCTTCAAGCGAGGATCCACTTGAGGGGAGGCCTGTCCTGGACGCGCACTGCCACACAGGGACCTGGGGCCTGACTTGGGGCATATAAAATACTGCGACAACCCCTTGACAGTCAAAAAACCACAATCGAGTTTTTTCCCCTAGAACAGGAATCTCAATAAGTTCATCAATCTCCTTTCGTTTTTTATAAAATCTACCCCCAGTAGGTAGATTTCCTTCTTTTTATCCATTCCTCAGAGAGAGGAAAAAGTCAGTGTCTCAAGCTTGCTTTCTCTGTTAAAATATAGAGAACACTTTATATTTGGGAAAAGAAATTTTCCAGCTGTGTTTAGTGACAGTCTCCTTCAAGTCTGTTGATAGCCTATGACACTCCGTTCTGTTTAACATTCAGGAAGGATTACTTTACCTTTCTTGAGGTCTGCGTGCAATGCCTGGGAGCGCCGACTAAAGAACTAAATCACAGGGCACAAAACACTATTTACAATGCTGTTTTCTGGGGAAGCCCCTCAGTACTCTACCTCAACTCGTTCTGCCTACTTTATTTTTTTTTTTAAAGACTTTATTTTTAAGAATCTCTACACCCAACGTGCGGCTCGAATCCACAACCCCGAGATCAAGAGTCGTGTGCTCTACCGACTGAGCCAGCCAGGCCCTCCTTTCTGCCTACTTGAAAATAAAGTCTAATTCTAACTGCAGGGTGCCGTGCCTTAACAATGTAAAAATAAAATCATTCTTCTGACTCCCTAACAATTATTTCTATTGAATAGAACTAAAATTAGTTCTAAAACGTAATAAAAACATAACAGCCTCACTTACCTTCTTTAAGATGAAAATTCTGATCAGTACAAACAGCACGCCAGACATGAAACCAGACAACAGTGGAGATATAAACCAAGAAGCAACTGAATAATTAAAAAAAAAATCTAATGAATGTTAAAATTCTACATAACTCAAGTCATATTTATACAATAGAATGATAACCAACACATAGTATATCCATTCATAGGTGTTCTTGGAATTTTTCACCTTAACAGAACCTAACAAACCCTACTTCCCTGGCAGGACCGACCTTCACACGTACACAGCTACCCTCACACACAGACAGAGTCCCGTGTAAGTGAGCACACTCCCAGCACACAGCCAGGTGAGGGATCCCTAAGCCTGGCCTCAGAAGACAGTCTCCCTTGATTCCCACTGAGCCTCTTGTCTGCTCTTCTTACCCATCCACATATGGAGACCTGGTCCTTGCTCCAACAGTAAAGTTATTTAAAAGGGGAGCCACCTTCCATTTCATTTTCCTAGGTTAGCCTGGTCCTGCCATCCTGACCCAATGGCCCAGCAGTTCCCATCTCTGGCTGCATGCTGGAAACATCTGTGGAGTTTTCAAACACTAGTATGCTCAGGTTCCACCCCCAGAATTTTCATTTAAAAGGTTTGGAATGGGGTTCTGGGCCCTGGTATTTTTTTAACTGCCCCTCCAGGTAATTCTCAAGTACAGCCAGAGTTGAGAGACATTGTTCTAGAAGCCTCTGGGATCTAAGGTGATTTTCCTGGCCATCTGTGTCCCTGGCTTGGTAGGTCAGGAGTCTGTTTGACCTAGAGCTCCCGAGGCCAATGTGATTCTTCTACGGATGAGTAACCCAGTGGGCGGAGATGGGGCGAAAGAATGTTGTTCAGAATGGGAGGGTTTGTACTTATGGGGCTGAATGGATTTCCCTCTTGCTAAAAGCCAGAGCCAGGAGGCAGACCGTCAGACCTGTCAGACCTGTCCCTGCTGGGCAGCCTACAACCCAGAAGGAGCACTAGAGTGTCTCCTATGTGGGCTCAGATAGGGAGACCTCTTGAATGCAGTGAGGTAAGTAAGACTGGGCTCACTCCCAGGCTTCCCCATGACCACGAACCCTGTCTCCAGACACAGAAGGTATTTTCTTCACCAGCACCTAGTTTTTCTGACGACAGACGGATTTCAATCAGATAAATTTCTGTTCTGTCTGGGAACAACAGATAGATACTGATTTTCAAAGCCCTCTGACATTTGAAAAGAGTGGCATTAAAAAACTAACACATAAAAGTTCACAACCTCCATTAGCAGAAATCTCAGGGAAATGTATTATCCACATAGGTCTTGTCTTCTAAACCTTAACATTTGAAGGGAAAAATAGATTATAACGGTGACTTGCAATAAGACTTGCTCTAGAGAAGGTAAGCCTTGCTTCGGAGAGGTAAAGGAACATGGCAATTACCAATCTTGACGAGCTCCATCCACTGCACACCTTGTGTACCAATGGCGACAAGCGAGAACCCTATAGTAGAGCCGACGATGCAATGGGTTCCTGAGATGGGAAGTCTCAGGAAGGACGCAATCAGCTGCCAAACCGCCGAGCCTGTACATTGGCAGATTTAAAAAAACAAAGTCAGATACAGAATACAGGATCTCAAACAGCCACAAAAGGAAGAAATCCAAATTACTGTTTTCACAACAGTATCCGCCTAGGGTTGATTTTTTATGGATTATTTCTTTACAGAGTGCTAACGTCCTGACAGAAATCACTCAACTTCAGTCAAAGGAACATTCTTCGACACTAAAGGGATAATGATGATTTATTGAAAATATTTAAAGAAAAGTCTCTTGATGCCAGTTGTTAGCTGCCCTTGTCACATTTAGGTACAGGTGTTGACGATGAACTTGTTCTCATGTGAAGTGTGGCTAAGACCAAGCAAGAGATTACAGACCCAGTGAACACAGAGAAGTATGGAAGGCTGCACACTGGAAAAGACGTCACTGCAGTTAAGCCTATGGTCCCATAAAGAGGAGGGCCAGGCACTCACGAGGTCATATTAATTGGTCTGTAAGAGAGACTGTAATATGCAAACAGTGAATCATTACATTGTACACTGAAACTAATATAGTGTTACATGTCAATGACACCTCAATAAAAAAGTCACTATGAAATTTAACCCACAGGTGGGCGTCTGCTCTCAGCCCCTGCCCAGAATGCCAGGCATTTTCTTTGTATGCTTCCTCAAGTCTTCTAATTCTTACCACTTAAGAGGATCCTTAGTTTTGGCTTTGTGTCCTTTTCCCTCAATTTCACCTCCTTTTCCAGGCTTACTGTTTTTCTAGGCTACAGTTCACTCCAGATATTTTCATAAGCAGATCAAATTTTGCAGTGCATATTAAAAGCATCAGCTGGGCGAGATCACTTTCAGAAACAGTTGTTGAAAAGCTCATATAGAACTGTAAGGGAACAAAGGGCTTGGCTGATAAGCAGGGCACGTTATTAATCCCAAATGTTAATTCTGGAAATCTGGTTGCTTGGCAGCAGCACTTTTAAGCAGATCCCTGGCATTTTCTTCAACGATATCTGAGTTACAAAGGATCATTACTGGCTGTACAGGCCCTAGTTTGGGCAGCAATGCTGACAACTGCTCCGGGAGTGCTGGGCATGCCCACCTGTGAGCCAAACTGGGCTATGACCCTGTCCGTCTACCCCTGAAGCGTGTGTTGGGAGGAGGAGGGGCCGGCCTCATGCTGCCAAACTGGTGACAGGCTCCATGGCGGAGGCCAGGCCTCCCTGTGGACAATTCCTTAAGCCTTCACATCTAAGCCCTGAGCTCCTGAGTGACTGACTAGTTTGTGTTAAAAATAGAGCCAGAGCGTAGAGCATGTTACGTGGCAAAGAACTATAACTTGAGAAACACACTTTATGATTTCTATTCTTACAAACTGAAAATAATCTAGTGAAGTTCACAGAAGAGTACAAACTCACCCAGATGAATTCAGACCATGAGATTTTCTTTCCAGAAAGCTGCTGACTTTATAACATAGGTCCTGGAGCAGCAGCGTTTGTAAGGAAAGGTCGGGAGGACAGGCCTGCCCGGCCAGGAAGGGGGCCAGTGGGCAGGAGGGGAGGGGCAGCGGAAAGGAGGGGAAGGCAGAGGCAGGTATTTGCGGGGCACCTGGCAAAGTGAGAGTGCGAGGCCTCCTAAGCCTTGGGAATTTCTGAAGGCCAACGGGATTACATTAGTGTTAAGAAAAACAGTGGGAAAAAAGACAGAGATATTTTAACTTAAGATAATGATATCTTATAAAAAGGAAGGGATTAAGTACAGAATAAGGGTGTAAGACAAAACCTAGGGAAAGTCGGGGGAAGGTGGGCATCTCTGAGGCAACAGTTCCTGGGAAGGTGGGGCAGGGGCCGCGCAAAGGTGCAGGGTCACGCTGGAAGCAGACAGGCAGCATGAGTGTGCTCGGCGCAGAGAAGGCTCGGCACTGAGGGGGTTTTAGGAGGATGGGACACTTCTTACTTTGGTTCAAGGAGACGGCTTGTTCATGCTATTGTGGGTATTTCCATGAGAAGATGGTGAGTTCTGAATTCTCAGATTTTTGAAACCATTGGTGGTTTCATACTAAGTGGACTGACTATTGCTTTGGGGCTGAGCTTATTGTTCAAAAAGGGACCTTGTTCTGGAAGTTTAGCTGATACAAATGATCTCTTCCACCCAACCAAACTAATGCTACCACAACTCTATCAGAAAGCACAGAGACCCAAGGGCTTGGGGAGACATTTCTAAATAAATAAATAAATACATAAATAAAAGAATAGAATAAAAGGACAGGGGGAGAAAAAGAGAGAAGAAATGGATATTGAATTTAGAAGAGGGAGAAGGTGACAATTCAGGCATCAGAAAAGAATCAGCTTTGGTTTTGGCCAATAATAATTATACCAGCATCTTAAATTATCAAAGCTCTCATTTGTAAGGAACCCAATCTAAAAATCTAGGTAACTCACACAACTACCCAACAAAACAGCCTTTGAGATTCATCTACCCACACACCAAAAGAGAAAGAAAGAAAAAGAAAGACTAAAAGAAAGAAACCAAAGCAAACAAAATCAAGTTATTCAAGCAAAACCTCAAATTGCTTTGGTTAACCTAAATTCTAGTTGAGGTAAGTATTCTTCATTCTCTCAGTGAAGAGCCAAAGACCAGGGGTGGGAGAACTGGGAAACTGGACAAGTCATACTGCCCACACGGAAAGTGAGCAGTGACATGAAGCTCCGAGCTCAAAAGGCTTTCAGTCTAAGCCAGGGCCTCCGTGTGGCCTCGCTAACAAATCTTTTTAATAACCACAACCATTCTGGGGCACCTGGACAGCCGTTAAGCGTCTGTCTTTGGCTCAGGTCATGATCCCTGGGTCCTGGGATCAAGTCCCCATCGGGGAGTCTGCTCCTCCCTCTCCCTCTGCCCCTCCCCTGGCTTGTGCTCCCTCTCTCACTCTCTCTCAAATAAATAAAATCTTAAAAAAAACCACAACCATTCCTCAGAAGTTTTATCCAAGGAAAGGAGAAGCTGCTGTTAAGAGTTAATTTTATAAGTGTTTTTCTTTATTTCTTTCCTACTTCCAACATTTCTTGCCCATATCATCCTGAGTGGAGAAATCTTAATTTCAGCTCACTATGATTATGCCTTAGATACCTATTATGACAACCAAGGGTGACTTTTTACAAAAACTGTCATTTTCCTAAGGGAAATTTCACTTTTATCTATGATGAGAAACAGACATCCAGTGAAGGTAAATAAAATTCAATCATTAGAAGAGCTGTTGGAATGAAAGCATTCATGAACCGCACATCTTGTAAGACACCAAATGCTGAGAAACAGAACTCCTCGGCGCGCATTACCAGCGCCCTGTGCTTAGCAGAATCCACTACCTTAGTATATGGGTACGGGATATGGATCAAACACCTCAATGACTTCTCAAACCAACCTGCTGTTGCAAAAAGATGGTGGGCCATCTTATATTTGGCAAATAACGTCCACACTCTGGGTGCTTCAGAAACACTAGTGACAGTAAAGAACTAGGGGCCTGCGGAACGTAGCTGTGTTCTTGGTACACCAGCATCTTACCTCCTACTGCAGGACCCTTCCTACCAAAGGATGTGTCCTGTTGAAAGCAGAAGGTGGTAGGATTCCTCTCTAACCCTCTCCTCCCTAACCAAATTACCCAACTAGATCAGCTGTCTGCTGTGACGTCATCGCTACCCAGAGGCAAACAGAGCGAGAGTCCTGTGGGCTGCACTTAAGTATTCCTGCCTGAATCTTCTTTCTGGCGGTAGCGAGGGCAGGAAGGGCTGAGCCCTCACGGTGCTTCAAGCTGATGGTCAGCTTGGCCAATGGAAAAATCACACCGACTGGCCGGTCAGTCTGCTTGTTAACATGATTCACTGCCCTCAATACTTCCCTCTCACCTACACAACTCGAAACTACCAATATAAGGTCATACGGTAAACAGGTGACACACAAATGGTCTTTTGGCCAGAAAACAAAACAAACATGCCAAATGGAGCTCTCAGAGGTAGAATCAGAAAGTCAAAACAAAAGCCAACAAAGGGATTACAAATAAGGTAGAAGACTAGAATTTCCTGAAACACGAGCACTTGAGATTGATTCGGTAACTGCTCAAAACCTTATACTGAGAATATAAAACTTCATAAATACTGGTTTTTGGCATCCACATTTTCAAAACATTGCATCCTAACTGATGAAAAATCTATGGAAAAATAGACATCAACTGTCAAGGATATCTCACAAGTCAACCTTACAGACACATTCACTGAGACATGTTATTTCTTTAAGAACTCTCAAACCAGTTTAAAATGATAGCTAGTTTATAAACATCTTTGTCTTTACTTTATAAAAAGTACTTTTAGCCAAATCTATTTTAACAACAAAGTTTGCTAAACATTGAGAAAATGTTTGCTTGATATTTGAACACTAAAAAAAAAAAATTAAAATGCAGAAAGCAAAAATATGATGTAGTAAATATGAAACATCAAACCAGTTTTTGAAATTAAAGCAAAAATCACACTCATGGACATGACAAAAGTATTGTAGGAAAGTAGGCCAGCAGACACTCTTTCCCATTGATGTAAAGAATAAGGCTACTTACCAACCATCGCACTAACTTCCCCAGCCATTAGTGTTTCTACTGTCTCGTTGTAAAGGTTCACATCAATGATACCTTTTCGAATGGTCTCTCCCACTTTGGCTCCCAGTAACACTGAGCCGGTGGTTTCAAATATTGAAGCCAAAATGCATGCCTGCCTCAAGGTCACCACGCCAGAGCCCACAGCAGTACCAAATGAATTGGCAACATCGTTCGCACCCACAGAAAACGCCAAGATAAAAGCTATGATAAAACCCAAAATGACCATCCACAAATACTCATCCATGGCCATTTTAGAAAGTGGGCTCCGGGTACTTTTCTTTTGCAGAAATATTTTAAATAAACGAAGCTTGAGGTTATAAACGTCGTAAGGCCGAGAGTTCTTGTAAACAGTGAGTTTGCTCTGGAAAGTGCTGGACAATGTTAGAGCCTGAACAAACTGCTAACTGCTGGTTTTCAAACTACTGTCAGTACAGTTCATTTGGTTGTGTTCAGTCAGCGGTAAAACACATTCCATATTTTTCCTCCCAATCTGGGAAAGCTGTGATGTCTCCTCCTGTAACAGAAAACAAAAGAAAAGAAATCAATTACCCCAAGCAACCTGTAACAGGTTGTTCTTTCAGAAATAAATGTTTTAAGCCTACTAACGGGAGCTAACTTTGGCATGTGACAGATCTAACCATAAAGCAATTCAAGGAAGATTATAATTAGGTTAACTGCCCACCCCCCCCACCACCAAAAAAAGCTGGTCCCTAGAATATCAGAGGTTGAAGTATGTTTTATAATTACAGGCTGACAAGCCTTAATAAGATAGGACTTTTTGCAATCTGGAAAATACATTTGGTCATTATTTTCAGAAAGAAAAAAACTGCTGTAAATGGGCAAAAGATAAGGAAATGAGAAATTCAGTTACAGAGTTTTTCAGATATGTGGAATGTGCCGAATTTCTTGGACCGGTGATGACCAAATACGATTCTGTGACACCACAGGGTGTGGCTAATATCCTGCCTGCACCTTTACGCATAAGAAATGAGCACTTTACGAGCACACCATGCATGTGTCGGAAAAGCTTCCAGGTTCTAGTGTAAAATGACTCATCCAGAGGGTGACGCAGGTGGAAATGGAGGGCCCTCCGGAGGAAGACAGAAAGTTGCAGAATGAAACGATCCTACGGAAACACGATTCAGATCCTGTCACTATTCCATGACTACCCATACTTCACTCAGAGGAAAGGCCAGAGGCCTCACCATGGCTTGGAAGGCCCTCCAAGGTCTCCTGAGAGCCCTGCCCAGCCCACTGTCCTCAGCTCCTATTGCCTCTTCCTTCACAGGCTCCTTTCTATTCCTTGAAAACACCAACCACTCTCACCTCTGGGCCTTTGTACCTGCTGATCCCTATGCCAGAAAAAAATCTCCCTGACAGCTGTGTAGCTACTCATGCTATTTAGGTCTCTGCTCAAATGTCACCAACAGAGAGGCCTTCCCTGACCTCTTGAAAGAGCAGCCCCTCCCCCCATGCTATTATCCATCCCTCTCACCCTACTTTTTCTCTGTTTTACTTATCACTGCATTCATTCATTGATTCATTCATTCTTGTCTGTCTCCTTTCAGGAGAGCGCGGGGACTCTACTGGATTCTCTGCTGTATCTCCAGGACACAGCATAGTGGCTGGCATGGGGGAAGCCCTAATCGATTTGTTGAATACATGGAAAAAAGAGGCTATTAAACATGGAGAAAAGTCCTCAAGATAAAGAGGCAATGTCACAAAATTAATATATCCATGAAGTAAAACTGTCACTAAAAGCTTTGGAACTGTGGTATTCCGTTATTATATAGTCAAGGTATCAAATCTGTATTTTTTTGAATGTATTACATGTGCAGAATGGTGCTTATTAGCACAGTGTGGTTCTTCACAGATGCTTATTGACCTGAACTGGATAAATTAGGCTCATATGTCATGTCATAGACAGTATAATGATCAATCAACATTAAAATTATTTAGGGGGAAAAAACAGGACACTAAATTTTATGTATATTGTGATCATGGCAATGTTAAAATCCATAAAAAAGATGGGCAGGTAATATACTAAAATCAGAACAGTGGCTAAGTTTGAGTGGTGGTGTTATAGGTGATTTTTTCCTTTCCACCCAAAACTGTAAACTGGATCACATGCTTTTCAAATTAAAAGAATTTATAATAAATCTATAAGCATATACTAAGAGCCATCTATGTATGCAATGCTATAGGCATGTAATGAAACAGAAAATATACATTGATAGATTTTATCATTTGCTAAGATTTGAAGCCTATGCAATTCTAGAGATTTAGATCCCATGTGAGACAAATGAAAAGACCATTCTAAAGGCAAAGGACAATATCCCACTAAAAGAGTATTTTATTAATGTCATGGACACATTAAATCTAGAAGTGAAAATACAAAATAGGAATATTTTGGACCAATATGATCTAATCTTAAAACAGAATTCTTGATGAAATCTTGTCTGTCAGGTTCGCTTGCCAACAGGGCAGACAAGAACAACATTCGACAAGTGTTTATTGAGAACCTCCCTTGTGCCAGTCACTAGGAATATGATGGTGAGTGAAAATGGACGGGGGGCTCACCGACCCGTGAGGGGGCAGACACTAACCGCACAAACACACAAATGTACGACCCTTAGCTGTGGCGCGTGCCACGGAGGCAGGAGGCCCTCGGCCCCCAGCGTCGTGAGAGCACAGTTCTGGGCCGGGACCGGGTCTGAGAGGGCAGGGAAGGCAATCTAAGGATGGCAGCAAACTCTGGGTTGGGGGATGCATTCCAGGCTTGGCCCGGGGCGGGGGGAGCAGCACGGGGGAGGACAGGCAGGCCGGCAGCGTCCAGCAAGCTGGAGGCTGCGGCCACCATGCAGACAATCGGGTGCCACTGAAGGGTCGTAACCTGAGGGAGGCCGACACGATCAGACTTTCACTTCGAGAAGTTTACCCTGGGTGCCATGTGCAGAAGGCGCTGGACAGAAGAGGGAATGTGCTGAGGCTAATTTGGGGCCACTGCGTGGTTCAGGCAGGCTCCCTCGGAGGCCCCCGGCCCGGCATGGCCATGGCACCGACCGAAGAGAAAGGACACTGAAGGAGGGGTCAAGTGGTGGTGGCCTGCGCTCGGGGACTGAGAGAGACAGATGGTTGCTGACTCGCGGGACTGGGCTGAGAAACTGCCGAGGAGGGTTTTTATGTTTTCTCCTTTGCACTGTTTCTAGTTTTGTTTTTATATGTTAGGGCAAGGTTTGCCCACAGGTGCACTCCAGGACAGGCTGCACACAGAGGTCAAGTCCAGGAGCACCAAAGCAGGTATGTCCTCAGCCCAGGGTGGCTTGGGGAGGCTTGTAATTGTCCTTATGGGACCTCAGGCACCATTTCAGACCAGGGATGCCCTCTCCTACTCAGATAATCTTAGGTAACTTATTTCTACACCTGGGTCTGTGTTCTTTAATGCAGCTTTTCTCCCTCACATTACGTCCAATAAGCATCCGGTTGAGGAGAAAGGCTTTTTTGAGACCAAATGACTTCTATTTTGTATTCTATTTGTAAGACCTGTTTTTTATGGCAAGGACCAACACCCTGATTTTCTCCCTCTTCCACTCAAACAGGAGCAAAATAAAACAAAGCACTTCAACAACTGCACGATCTGCTGCGGAAACAGAGCTTGGCACCCCCGGCACGGGGGCCAGGGAGCGCTGTGTGCAAGGCCGAGATGGGAATCTGTCAGGAGTGTGGAAGCCCAAGTCCAGAGTGGCTGAGGTCTGGCTGGTGTGTCACCGGACAGCGCTGGCTGTTTGAAAGCAGGATTCTGGAGGTGGGCAATCGAGTCAGCGGGGAAAGGTTGGCTTATTCAACAAGTGATGTTGAGCCAACTTGCTAACCATCTGGAAGGAAGAAAAAAAGTTAGATCCCTACCTCCAGCCAAAATAAACTGAAGATTTAAATGTAAAAACTGAAACCTGAAGAAAAGAACACAGAGGCAAATATTTACTTAATATCAGGATGGGGGAGCCTCGACCTGATACTGAAGAAGCAACCCATTTGAGTTCATAGAAATCACGTAGCTGGGAGACAGAGACGCCTGATGTGTGGAGGCGTCGCATGGAAATGCCTCCTCTCCTCCTCAGTGATTCTCAGTGAGGGCGCAATGGTGTTTAGATCTTCCAGCTAATGCCTTGGTTCTTCTCACTCTCCTGCAAGGGCTTTTCTGAAAAGGGTCAGAACAAGCCTCCTAACTCTCTCTTTCCTTTCCCAGTATGAAAGCCTCTAGATGGCTTCGATTCACAGGCCTGAACGTTCCAAGATATTCCTTAAGTTTCAAATGCCACCGACCCTCATGTTTGAGGAACAGAGACCTTAGAATGTTTTGAATCATTGGAAGAGGTACTGAAGGGTTTTGTAAGTTCTACTTCCCAGACTTGTAACGTGAAGAAGATACTCTCTTTTCTCGGTGCCCTCAATGCTTCTGAGCAAGCTCCTCAACTCTGAGTCCTGCCCACCATCACTCTGTTCCTGGATCTCTGAGCCAGCCCTGCTTCCTGCACCAGGCCCAGTGAGAGCACTGGCAGGACGCCCGTGTCAAGGATTTACAGACCTCTCTCTAGAACTTCCTCTGTGAGCATCTGCTTCAGCTCTACCTCATACCCTCTTATCTACGCTAGAAATCCGAATGTTGAAGAAAAAGTGAAAACGAACATGCTCAGAATATTTCCAGTCGAATTTGTACACGGTTTAAAAACAGGAACGTGGCTGAGCTGTAGCACTTCATAGACATGAATACAAAAAAAAAGCTTGGGTGGGGGGCTCCCTGTTCTAAAACGTTGCTAAAGGTAACATCCACGATGACCCCTGGCCTTCCCAAGCAAAAGTGCCAAGGGGGTGCCTGTTGCAGCTTCATTTCTGAAATCTCACTTACAGAATAGCACAGCAGAAGCGGTTTTTTCTTTTCAACACTTGGGATGTAGGTCTTGTCATAAGGAGTTTCTATCAACACCAGTATTCTTGAATAGCTCATGAAAACATCTACTTTACCCTCTTAAATTTTAAAAATTTAAAAAGTAATAGTATATTTATGATAAAACATATCGAGTTTCATATTTTCACACTAATGATAAAAAAATGGAAATATGACAAGAATGGCTCTGAAACTTGCTTTAACTACCTTCAAAAGGCATATTTATAAATACGCAAAGCAGTCTATGGGAGCACAGGAGCCTGGAGAAAGGCAGATGATATTGTGACTGAAGCAGAAGCAAGAAAGCAAGCATTTAAAATGGGGCGCCTGGGTGGCACAGCGGTTAAGCGTCTGCCTTCGGCTCAGGGCGTGATCCTGGCGTTCTGGGATCGAGCCCCACATCAGGCTCCTCCGCTATGAGCCTGCTTCTTCCTCTCCCACTCCCCCTGCTTGTGTTCCCTCTCTCGCTGGCTGTCTCTATCTCTGTCGAATAAATAAATAAAATCTTAAAAAAAAAAAAAAAGCAAGCAAGAGAGGGATAGGGAAGAAGGGAAGGGGAAAGAAAGAGGAGGGAGAAGGGGGAAAAATGTCTGAAGGGAAGGCAAGACAACCAAGCCAAATGTTAGACCCAGGTTGGAACATGGGGACACAGAGGTGAGAAGAAGCAAGTTTGCTCAACGGGGACAAAGAGCATGAGTATAAAGCCTGATAATCTTTATCAAAGACATTCAGAGTGAACGAGCTGCAGACTTAAAACCCAATGTGAACTGGAAATAAAAGGCAAGGATAGCTGACTAACACACTGTGGCCATTCCCAGCACTGCATGTTCTTTCCCTTCTCCTTCTCTGTTGTTAAAAAAGGAACAAGCGTTTCTCCTGCATGAAGAAAGGGAAAGAGGGGCGCCTGGGTGGCACAGCGGTTAAGCATCTGCCTTCGGCTCAGGGCGTGATCCCGGCGATCTGGGATCGAGCCCCACATCAGGCTCTTCCTCTATGAGCCTGCTTCTTCCTCTCCCACTCCCCCTGCTTGTGTTCCCTCTCTCGCTGGCTGTCTCTATCCTGTCGAATAAATAAATAAAATCTTTAAAAAAAAAAAAAAAAAAAAAAAGAAAGGGAAAGAGCACAGGACCTGCAGTCAGAGGTTCTGGGCCCATCCCAGTTCAGCTAGCTACTGGCTACACAACTGTGGGCAAAATTATTTAAATGGCTCATCTGAAAAATGGGAATAATGATACAAAACGTGGTGGCTCTGTAAAGGCCCCAGCTCCACGCCAGGGATCAATACACAGCGACTACTATCATTGTTAGCAGATAAAGCCCTGGGGTCACAGTCAGGAAACCCGAGGCCTAATCCTGGCTTTGTTACTAACTGGCAGTGTGACCTTAGGTAAGGTACACCCATTTTCTGAATTCCATTTCATCATCTATAAAGTGGGGATAGTAATAACACATGTACTTGACAAAATTATTGTTAGGATCAGACCTAATGTATGCATAAGTGTTTTGTGGTTAGCCTCAAGCACGCTGAAGTTATCAGTACCACTGCAGACATAGGAAGAACAACTTGAAGCTCCAAAATCCTTCTAGAAGGATCTTTCTCACTCTTATGCCCCACCTCCAGTAATCATGTGGATATACCCAACCCACCTCTCTCTAGTCCTGCTCTTCTTCCTCAAAGTACAAATTCTGGCCTCGTCTTTGATTAAAGACTGATGTACATTGTAAGGCAGAGGAACAGTTTTGAGGGGTGGAGGGAGGTGAAGAGGCAGATGAAGACACCTCTAAAAGGTGCTAAGAAAAAAATATCATGCAAAATGGTAACGCCACTCTGGCAGGTTCTTAAAAAGCATATGCTTATCACATAAGTCAGCAGTCCCATTCTGAGGTATAGTCACCCAAGAGAAATGAAAACATATGTCTACACAGGAAACTTATTTTTCTCTATCTTGAGTATGGTGGTGGCTACACTACTGGGCACGTGTGTCAAAACTCATGAAACTGTACACTTGCAATTGGTGAACTTTATTGTATGTAAGTGATACCTCAATAAAACTGACTATAAATAACCCTGGCATATATAAATACGTGGGGTGATGGATGTATTCACTAACTAGACGGGAGGAACCTTTCGCAATGTGTTATGCGTATAAAATCATCATGGCGTACACTTTAAATACCTTACAATTTTATTTGTCAATTATACCTCAGTAAAGCTGAGGTAAAAAAACCAATACAACACTGGTCATAAAAGTTAATATTCACTTTTGATATTTTTCCCTTCCTGTATTGCTAGTGTTGCCTTCCCCCACCCCCAACCCCCTTAGGGTAAGTTATAAAAGTTAAATAGTTAAAAGGAAAAGAAAAGAAAGAAGGGGAGGGGAGGGAAGAGAAGAGAAGGAAGGGAGGAAGGAAGGAAGGAAGGAAGGAAGGAAGGAAGGAAGGAAGGAAGGAAGGAAGGAAGGAAAGAAAAGAAAAGAAAAGAAAAAAAGAAGAATAGTTCCCTTATTCAATGAAAGAAGGAACATTCTACTCAGACACAGTAAAAGCAGCCAGTTTGACTAATCCAGCAAGGGCTCAGGGACAAGGTGTCACACCTTGTTTAAAACAATGGCATCAAGAAGCAAAGAGCAAACAAAGATCAGTGAGAGGAGACGGCTGACTTAGAACTGCAAATTCAAAGTTCCACAGAAAGGGACTCAGACAGAACTCTTGAAGGCCAGAGATGAAAGAGGAAGGCCTGCTGTGGGGACAGACTAGTGACCTCTCTTCCAGCCAGGCACGTACTATTTCTACAGAGAAAGAAAAGCAGGACGTTCCTGTGGAGACAAGTCTTCAACCTTGCTTCTCCAGGATCTAAAAGGTGGAAACCCATTCACTAGCATTCAGATTTAGGGCAGATATAAATACTTCAGCTGAAAATCACACCTACGGAGGCCCACAGATTAAAGACGGTTTAAATCTGGACTTGCGGACACTTCATACTCCAAAAGCTTCAAGGAGGTCAATTAAAATAAGTTAGAGTACAAGCAAACTATAAATATAAGTGTCACCTTGCTCCGCTACGCCAATACCTACTCTAAAATCACTTCAGAAATGTTCTCGCTCCTAAGTACAGCTGGAATGATTTAAACAGTTCTAAGTAGGAGCACTTATTTTTCATATGGGAAATGGTGCTTGTAAATGTGCCAGGCTGGGTCGGATGCATGGCAGTCCCAGTACTCTGTCTTCAACAAGAAGTACTCAGGGAGGGTATGGTGGCTTTATGACATTAACCTCCCAAGTCCAGGAAAATGAGCAAATAATTTGAAATGTGAACAAATACTGATCTACAAAGATGCCATTTATTATGATCATGAAAAAAAAGGAAACCATTTAACTATCCCCCAGATAGGAGGAAAGGCTAAGGAAATACTGGTGACTTCTAAAGAGAAAATCCTATATAGCAACTAAAATGATGTAACGTGAAGGGCACCTGGGTGGCTCAGTGGGCTAAGTGTCTGCCTTTGGCTCAGGTTATGATCTTGGAGTCCTAGGATCCAGCCCCGCATCAGGCTCCCTGCTCAGTGGGGAGTCTGTTTCTCCCTCTGCCCCTCCCCCTGCTCGTGCTCTCTCTCTCACACTCTCGCTCTCTCTCCCTCAAATAAATAAAAAATAAAATAAAATGAAATGATATAACTTGAGTTTTCCACGGCAGTGGAACAGTCTGCTAAGGGAAAAATCAGCATACAAATGGTGTATGCCAAATGATCTCAAGTATGTTTGACAAATGCACCAGCAATGACACTTTAAAGAAATACACCCAATGTTCAGAGGGGTTCTCTCTAGGTGCTCTTGACATTTTTTTATATTACCCAAAACTTCCTACCATGAGCAATTACTACTTTTAGCATCAGAAAAACCCTTCAAAACACTACTGGGGAATGTACAATTTTTTGAGAAGTTAGGAATGTACCACCAAAATACGCTTTGTTTTTGCAATAAATAAAATGAATTTATCCTGAGTCTGTTTTCAGCCCAGGAATCTCAGACAATTCTTCCTTCAAGCTTCCGACCTATAATTTAAGAGGTAAATACATCTTCTATACTTTTTACTGATCTTATCTTTGTCACTTTCAAGAACATCCCGTTGTGCTGACATCTACACACGAGGTGGAAAGGTCACTGCGCGTTTCAGAGCCTCCTATCACACTCCCATCTACGGGGTTCGAAAGTGCAGCCTCAGTCACACGTGGTCCTCCTTTAGAATTCTGCCCTCATCGTTTGTATGCTTCTCTTGAGGACTGGCCATCAGAACCGAACTTTACCCAGAGAGTAAGCAAATGTCCCGCTGGCGCCATGTACTCCACAAGCCCGACTGAAACGGTATCTGAGGTTAATGCTTACAAGAAACAACCTATGATTAGTCTCTTATTCCTGTTTTGGTTCACAGAATTAGAGAATCAGAGAACATTACAGTTTGAAAAGACTTGAGAAGTCCTCTGGTCCAATTTTGGTCATTCTGAAGATGTGACTGCCATAACTGAAAGTAGAGGCAAGATGATTATTCTCTGAAAGGGTTATCCACTGATTGCACGGGAGGCACTCGAAGGAGAGCAATGGAAGTGGTGCCCTTGGTTGGCATTCAACAAGCCTTCCTAAGGATACTAGCTCCTATCTGGGAGTTGAGTTTCCTTAGGGGGTGGAAGGCAGGGACAAAAGGGAAAGAGAAAAGGGTGAAAAAGAGAATGGGTTACAAAGAATGTTGCAGAGCCGTGATCCTTGGAAATTTTCAAGAGCAGATGATCTCCTCCAGTCCCGTCCAGCTCAGTTATTCTGTATCAACTAGAGACCACAGGACTAAGAAGAGGCAGTGCAGCCTGCAACTGCGAACCACAGGACTGTGCTGTGGGGAGAGGGGGTGGGAACTCCTGACCCTTCCTGGAACAATGCAGTGAACGGCCTTCATGAATTCATGGACCATCGCAGGAGCTCATTTTGGTCCTCTGCTGCAGACCCTGTGGGCTCAGCCCCGCTAGACCCTGTTTCTTTTCCAGCCCTCATTCCTGCTGTATTCACTCTCCCTCTTGCATTTTTGTCATTCTGACATTTAAGTTTCTCTTTGGCTCATAAAGCATGTGTGTTATTTAGATGTCTTCCAGTAGCCTTTTGCTCTGTGGGAAGGCATTGTATGAAACTTTAAGTAAATATGTTTTTACAAGGATAAAGAAAGAAACAGCAAAAATAATGAACAGGAGATAAAGTTAAAGGAATCATGACAATTTGGCCTGAGGAAGGGAAGATGGAGAAGGTCCTACAGAACCTAAGTGAAAAATAGTTTTTAAAAACTGAAAGACTGCCTCAGGACGTGGAAGTGCCATTTCCTTGGAGATGTTCAAATGGAATCTAAATGACTGAGGAATTATTTTCAGAAACTTTAATTTGTTGTTTCCATTTTGTTTTTTATTTATTTTTTATTTTTTAAAAGATTTTATTTATTTATTTGATAGAGAGAGAGCACAAGTAGGCAGAGCAGCAGGCAAAGGGAGAGGGAGAAGCAGGCTCCCTGCTGAGCAGAGAGCCTGATGTGGGACTCGATCCCAGGACCCCAGGACCATGACCTGCGCAAAACGCAGATGCTTAACTGACTGAGCCACCCAGGCACCCTTGTTTTTTATTTTTTTTTTTTGAAGATTTTATTTATTTATTTGGGGGGGGCAGAGAGGGAGAGGGACAAGCAAACTCCGCGCTGAGAGTGGAGCCTGACACGGGGCTCGATCTCAGGACCCTGAGATCACAACCTGAGCTGAAATCAAAAGTCGGACACTCAACTGACTGAGCCACCCAGGCGCCCTTAAAGGTTTTATTTTTTAATATTCTCTACATCCAAAGTGGGACTCGAACCTACAATCCCGAGATCAAGAGTCACATGCTCTACCAACTGAACCAGCCAGGTGCCCTTGTTGCTTCTATTTCAATGTTATAATTTGATGATTTCATGAAAAAGTTACTATAAGGAAATACATATCAGCCATTCTTTATCAAATTTGGAAATATGGAAAACAGTCTTTCATTGTAATTACGACCGCACTTGGAGAAGAACAAAAATTTCTAACTGAATGGCTTACTGCACACTGCAAAGCACTCCCATTAGAAACGTGGAATTAACCTGCATAGAGATTTTTTTTCCCAGGATTATGACCACCTTGTTGGAGTGCTGTACGTACAATACCGCTTGAAAGCAGGGGACAAGGATAGCTGGCCTTCATACGTGTATTCCCACTCTAGCAGACAAATGGCCTCTGAACACCTTTCCCTTTCTGTGTACGCTACAGGTGGATTCCCCTCAGATAGTCTACATAATTTTTTTTCAGTCATAACCAAAACTTGGTTCATTTTCAGGAGCAAATCACTTAGCATCACTTCTGTCACACGGCAAACCTGGGAGCACTTGTTCCAATTCTGTGCCCTCGAGTGTTGGGTTGTTTGGCTAAGCTCCGAGAGCTATATTCGGGAAACACTTTCTCTTCAGCCACAGTTTAAAACAGAACTATGTATGTAAATAGATATCTTGGTGCTTACAGACTTATTTGCTAATTTTGTTCTGATTACAGTAGAAGCTCAACAGAAATATGAATGATACTTATAAAAACACTGATTCCTGATACCACTACATATTCTTTCTATTAATAGGACTTTAATATAAATAGGAGAGCTGATAGGTGGAGATTAGTATCTTAACTATTTTCCATGCTCCACTTACAGCCCCATAGTTCTTGTGCTCATTCCAAAGGTTCTTAAGCAATAGTTCTTAGGCAGCAGAAAAAGCAAGAGGGAGCAAACGATTAAGTTGATTCAGTGAGACTTTTCCACTTTGCAAAATAGGAAAGTTGGTTAAAGTCTCTAAAGCACTTCATCAGAGTCTGCAAACTTAATTCAGTTCCACCCAAATTAGTGGTATAAGCAGTCTAAACAAGGCAGTAAGTCCAAAAAACTGTTCATCTGGTCAGGAAGTCAGGTGAAAATCTAGCACTTCTTCCTATCTCTCACTGAAACAACTGAAACTGAAATGTTTTTACGAATTTAAGAAACCATAAGTATTTGCTTGATATCACCTCCAAAGAATGATGAAAATAGCAGTTTAAAAATTTGAGAGAGATACGTTTTTAAGATTTTTTTTGAATACTACTTCCTGATTCAGAGACTGCTCCTGGTACTTAATTCCTTATGATTGATTGAGATAAATTTTCCTGGGCAAGTCACTAGCTCCCTTTGGCTCAGTTTTTCCTTTAGAAAACTTGGAGCTAGGGAGGATGCCTTGATGTGAACATAAAGAGCTTTATTATAATAACTAGAAAGCAACTGGATATAAGCTGTTCTTTAGTGGTATTTGAAATCAGTTATGAGAGGAAAAAAGAAATATGTAATTATACAGTCTTTTGTCATTACCTACTTAATTACCTCTGCCGAAGTTCTTGTGTGTGTGTGTGTGTGTGTGTGTTTCAGTTACTGTCTAGTGTCACTTCCCTTCAGCCTACTAAACCTCTTTTAGTGTTTCTTGTAAGGCAGATCTGCTAGCAATGGATTCTGTTTTCATTTACTTGGAAATGTTCTCATTTTGGCTCACTTTTGAAAGACAGTTTTGCAGGGCAGAAGATTCGTCAGCACTTTAACATGGCCTCTTCACCATCATCTGGCCCCCACTGTTTCTCATGAGAAGTCAGGTGTTACTCTTATTGCAGTTCCCCTAGAATGGAGTCAGTTCTCTCTTGCTTTCTACATCTTCTTGTCTTTCAAAATTTTGACGATATGTCTGGGTGTGGATCTCTTCATGTTTATCCTAATCAGAGTTTGTTAAGCATCCTGGATGTGTAGTTTAGTGGTTTTCATCAAATTGGGAGTTGTAAGTCATTCTTTGAATATTTTTCTGCCCCTTTCTCTCTCTCTTCTACTTCTGGTACACTTAATGGTGACCTATATTTTGCTGAGATTCTGTACATTCTCTGTCATTCTTTCTGTTCTTCAGACTGCATTATCTCCACGGCTCTCTATTCAAGTTTGTGGATTCTTCCTTCTGACAACCCAAATCTACTGTGGATCCCTTCAGCAAGTTTTTCATTTTGTTATAGTCTTCAATTCCAGTATTTCCATGTTTAAATTTTTTTAATTGTGGTAAAATAAACATAAAATTTACAATCTGACTACTTTCAGGTGTACAATAGCATTAAGTACATTTGCATTGTTATGCGAACATCACCACTATCCATCTGCAAAACTCTTTACACCTTACAAAACTGAAACTCTGTGCCCGTTAAAGAATAATTTCCCATTTCCCCTCACCCCAGTCCCTGGCAACCACCATTCCGTCTCTATGAGTTTGACTACTTTAAGTACATCCATATGAGTGAGATCAGTGTGTTTTTGTGACTGCCTTATTTCACTTGGCATAATGTCGTCAAAGTTCATCCATGCTGTAGCATGTGTCAAAATTTCCTTCCTTTTACAGGCTGGATAATATTCCATCGTATGGATATGCCACATTTTGTTTACTCATCCAGCGGTGGACACTTGGGTTGCTTCCACTTTTTGGCTACTGAGAATAAGGCTATTAAAATGGGTGTACGAGGGCGCCTGGGTGGCTCAGTCAGTTAAGCGTCCAAATCTTGATTTAGGTTCAAGTCATGATCTCAGGGTTGTGAGTCTGAGACCCATGTTGAGATCTGTGCTGGGCATGGAGCTTACTTAAAATTCTCTCTCATCCTCCCCCCTGCCTCTCCCCCCTTTCTCTCCCTCTCTAAAAATAAATAAATAGATAGATAAATTAAATTAAATTAAATTAAATTAAATTAAATTAAATTAAATGGCTGTACAAATATCTCTCCAAGTCTCTGCTGCTTTCAGTTCTTTTGGGTGTACATACAGAAGTGGAATTGCCAGGTCAAGTGATAATTCTGTTTTTAATTTATTGAGAAACCACCATACTGTTCTGCACAGCAGCCACACCATCTTATATTCCCACTGACAATGTACAAAGGTTCCAATTTCTCCACAACCTCACTGACACTTTTTATTTTGTTTTGTCTTGTTTTTTTTTAACAGCAGCCATTCTAATGCGTGTGAGGTGATATCTCATAGTGGTTCTGATTTGCATTTCCATAATGATTAGTGATGTTGAGGATCTTTTCATGGGCTTGTTGGCCATCTGTATATCTTCTTTGGCGAAATGTCTATTCAAGTCCTCTACCCATTTTTGAGTTGCTCTTGGCAGCTGAGTTGTAGGAGTTCTTTATATATTCTGATACTAACCCTGATCAGATAAATGATTTATAAATATTTTCTCCCATTCAGGAGGTCGCCTTTTCATTCTATTGTTTATGTCCTTTGTGGTGCAGAAGGTTTTAATGTTGATGTACTCCATTTTATCTATTTTCACTTCTATTGTGCTTTTGGCATCATATCTGCATTTGGTTCTTTATCATTTCTATCTCTTTAAAAATAGTCTCTATTTGATGATTCACTGTCACCACACCTTTCTTTAATTCTTTAAGAATGGTTTCTTTTAATCTTTGAACATATTTATAATTAGCTGCTTTAAAGTCTTTGTCTGCTTTGTTCAATATATGGGCCCCCTCAAAAGCAGTCTCTATTGTTCATTTCTCCTATTTATCTGTCACAAATTCCAATTTCTTTTTTGTTGAAAATGAGACATTTTAGATAACATATTGTAGCAACTCTGGTTAATGACATTCCCAGCCCCCTGAGGTTTTGTTGCTGGTATTTGTTTGTTTATTTGGCTGATCTAATTCTGTGAAGTCTACTTTCCACACAGTACACAACTGTTGATGTCCCTGCTCAGACTTTCCCCCCTTGTTTTCACATTTTAGTCTGGCTTCCTAAGAATTACCCATAAGCCACTTAACTGGTCAAAGGCTGTTCATAAGCCCCCTTAACTAGTTAGATTTTCACCCTTCACCATGGCTGCGTATGTAACTTAGAGACTACTTTCATAGTTCAGGGAGTAAAGGATGGAGGGAAGGTCTGAATGCAAAGGGGCAGCACAAAGATAACCTCTGGGGTTTTAATTATTATTTATCCTATATGTGCCAGGTGGTCACAAAACCCTGAGTGTGTGTAAAAACTCAGAAATACAGTGTCACCAGAAAAAGTGAATTTTACTATATATAACTTTTGTTGAAGTGGCCATGATTTGCCTTTAAAAAAAGATACTTCTATACCTGTATTGCTCCCCCATATTTGGATCCAATTAGGTCATTAGAGTTCTTAGAAGTTCGCTACTTAATAGCTAATGAGGAGATAGAAAACAAAATCTTTCTCATTATGCTATTGCCAATTGAGGGTCATTTCCTCTCAGAATGCAATAAAATAAAAATTAAACTTTAAAAAATGTATCATTGTAATACTTAATAGTTCATATGACAATGTCAAGTTTTTATTCCTGATCAGAACTTTCTTCTGGATTAAGCTTTAAGTCATTCTTCTTCAAATAAAAATTCTGGATTATTTAATTGTTACTGACAAGTCTCACAGAGCCTAAAGACACTGTGATTTAAAGATCAAGGAAAAACCAAAAAAATGTAAACAAAAGGAGAGATGGCAAAAATCAGGTCTGACAGAAAGAGGTGCTTGGCTGGACACTCTATCCTCTAGGTTCCTAGGGATATTGAACTTTCGGCTGAGGCAGAAAGTGACAGAACATCCCAGCAATTCTCTCTTCCTGTTCTAGCTGCCACTTTAATTTCAAGTCAAGTCTTAAGCACTTTCTTTTTAAAACCTTTATCGTAACAGATAAGCTCATCTGTAACTCCCAACCACCTCACTATGCTGAGTGCATTCCTATCCTCCTCCTTTCGCTTTTAATCTTTAAAGGCAAAAACAAACAAAACCAAGAAATGAACGAACAAATGAAAAAATAAAAGGAAGAAAATAAACTCAGTCCAAATCTTTAAGCTGAGATCCAGTCTCTTCTTGCTCTTCCAAAAGCCACCCTTTCTCTTGACAGCAGAGAGTTTTTCTACCTTTTCTAACTTGATCTAGAGTCTCAGAATCTCAGAATATCGTCTAGAAATATTTTTATCTGTTCTGTCACTTTTACAAAAGCTGTTCTCTTTCTTCCTTTGAGCCACTCAAGCTGCAAAAGCGTTCTATCAATCAAACTGTAACCACCTATTTTATTCCACCTTGATACGCACGTGGCATTTCACACATCTGTGCTGACGCTGTGTGAGGAGGCCTGGGACTCACCTGCCGGTGTGGACATGCCCATGTGGTGATCACAAATCTCACTGGTGGCAGTACTCAACCCACTGCGTGTCTGACTCAGGGTTACATAGTTCCCCGACATCTCTTTCTCCCCTCCACTCCCCAGAAGAAATGAAGATAAACCCATTGGGATGTGTCTTTACTTTCCCAAAGAGCCAACACTGCAGAGAGGAATTACATGATTATTCCTATCTTATTACTGCAGGAGAGAGAGACAAGATGATAAAGAAATACAGGAGAGGATGACAAGAGCACTCCTTATAAGGATCAAAACTCGTAAGAAGGAAACTTGAAAAACCAGCTTTCTTAGTTCCAAGTATTCCAGGAAATACTCTCCAATGAGTGACAAAGGTCCTGAAACAAAGGCTAGGCCAAAACATGGTAGTACATACACGCTACTAGGTTTCTTGTGTTTTTTCAAGGCACCTTAAGTCTAGGGGATCAGTCCTGTTGACGGTGGATTCAATTCAGTCTCAACCTACCTGTGTCAAGTAAACCTGGTGACAGATTCTACTCATTTAGGCCCAGACTTAGGAAGACACTTCAAAGAGAGACCCTTTAAATAACCGTCAAAAGTACCTATTCTCCCACATTACCACACAAAATGGGCTGAAAGGGAGGCCTACTGTTTTTGCTCACTATTTTCTTAAATCAACTGCCACCAGTACCAAATAGTTACCCCAAATAACCTTCTCATTAAGGCCACAAGAACATCCTAGCAGCATTTGGCAGAAATAATTGAGGGAGCCAAAAGTGCTATCACTTTTAATAAACACTGGTGAGATACACTTTGATACTGCAAAGAGAAGTGCTTTGGAAATACTAGCTAAGTGACTTGTTCTTTCTATCATTCCTCATCACTGTCACTCAAAATATTCTGAGCTCTACAACGTACGGTTCTACCATTCACTATTTTATATCTAAGATCAAGAATGATAGTCCCTTACAAAATTTAAATGGATAATTCTAACACAAAATATTATTTTAGTGACTTAAAAATACGCTGGATTCCCCCAGCTCCCTTCCATTAAATAATACCTGAGATCCTATTCAATTTGAAGTCATATTAGAGCTCACTGAACATCCACAGTCATAAGTTGTGAAAGCAGACCCTTGCCGAATAGCTTTTATGCTGCAGAATTCACAAAATTACCCCTTGTCCATAACTGCCACACATTGGTTTGTGTGGTGGGCCTCTTCCCAAGAACCAAGGTCTCAAATGTGCCTTAAAGATAAGTCAAATCTTCCCATTATAAAAATAATACACACTCATATAAAAAAATCTGGTGAAAACACAAGAAAGTAAAAGAAGGAAAAATGCTCCTAGCTTACCACTAAAAAAAACCCATTGTTTTGTGTACGTTTTGGTGTACTAGTTTCATCCACCGGAGTACGCATTACTTACGTAAGCCACTGGGAGGCCACTGCCAAATTAAATAAAATATAAAAGTCAAAATCAAAATGAATTATAATAGCTGTGTTTTGAAAAGAAAGTTTTTCATTATTACATAATACATGCTCATTGAAAAAAAAAATCTAACATATAGGCAGCCAAAAAGAAGGGGAGAAAACATCATACATCAGCTCACCTCCTTGAGATAACCACTGCTTACATTTGGTGCACAGCATTCTTTTTTCATGTACATATAAGTACCTCCCTTTTAAAAAAGAAATGAAGCCATTAGGCCATGAAAAAAATGCCTTCCATTTGGCAAATGGTTATACGTATGTATTTTGTAACCTGCAAGGTACCCGCATTACAGATGGGACATCATCATTTCAAATGTCTGCACGGAGTTGCGTTAGGTGGCAACACCACAAATTATTTAACTAGTACCTTATTAGGTTGTTTCTGGGGATGTTTTATTGAATCATTAGGTCAGTAATTCTTCAGTAGTCTAATAATAAGCAAAGGAGCTTCTCCCCCTCCTTTCTCTTCACGTTTAATTTTTTTGGACTGAACAGCTATAATAAAAAAGGTTTAGCCAAAGCCACTTACCCACTCGTTTTTTTTTAAGATTATATTTATTTATTTGACAGAGAGAGAGACAGCCAGTGAGAGAGGGAACACAAGCAGGAGGAGTGGGAGAGGAAGAAGCAGGCTCCCAGCAGAGGAGCCGGATGTGGGGCTTGATCCCAGGACCCCGGGATCATGCCGTGAGCTGAAGGCACATGCTTAACGACTGAGCCACCCAGGCGCCCCAACCCAAGTCTCATTTTTTTTTTAAGATTTTATTTATTTATTCGACAGAGATAGAGACAGCCAGCGAGAGAGGAAACACAAGCAGGGGGAGTGGGAGAGGAAGAAGCAGGCTCATAGCGGAAGAGCCTGATGTGGGGCTCGATCCCGGATCGCCGGGATCACGCCCTGAGCCAAAGGCAGACGCTTAACCGCTGTGCCACCCAGGCGCCCCCCACTCTCATTTTTAATGAAACACATGTGGACTAGATATAAGCATGATTTTAAAAACAAAATTATTTTTGCCAGGGTGAAATACCAAAGGGGATGACTCTTTAGTAATTTCTCTTTGTATAGACATCAAAATAGCCTGTTGCCTGCTCTCAGTAAGAATGAAACCAACTAAACATTTGAATTTTTTATTGGATTTATAGTTATTGAGAGTTCGCTGGTTTTAAAGAGAGCATTTTATATTCAGACCAATTAAGGGTATTAAAAATCAGCTGTCCCTGCCCTCTGGATTGGTGAGATATAGCTCTCTTATCAGGGTGCAACCAGGATTCACAGGATTTCAGATACTCTGTAAATCGACACAGATGGAGAAAGTAACAGTGCCTGCAGCTTCACATCTGCGAGGTCAGTGTTTTCAAACACAGCCCGGTCTGCAGATGGGGCAACTTTGCTATATCCACTTGCCACCTTTACCCTTCTGTCTCCCATTACAAGGCAAACTGGAGTTTGAGCCAGGCTGCCCTCACTTGTCTTTTCTCACTTCAAGGAACTTTTAATACTCTGCGAATGTGTGATTAACTATAGCTATAAAAGCCTAGCATTCTACCTATCCCGTTTTTAAGTACTAAAATATGAGCGCACAGTACCCTGGCCAAAACAGAGCATGTCTTCTTTGGAGACAGCAGTGTGCCACTGTGTGACACTTTTTAAGCAGCAATGGCAAAACACGTCCTCGGAGAATGCCTCTTTATGACCACAAAAAGCTTTTATGATATAAAATGCTATAGAAAATATAACAAATAGACACATTCTCAATAGTTTGTGTTTTCGACCCAAGACAATTCCATCAGGCAAAAGCACAAAGAGTGGAGGGACTCTGAGGAGGAGTAACTATTTTGATCAGGAAGGGGAAGAATGGTCACCTTCCTAACTCTAGACAATTTATTACACAGGGGAGGGCAGAGTGCCTGTGGCCTTGAACATTTCAACTGAGTAACCATTCAATTGCACTAAAGTGCCTAGCATGTGTACCACTGAAAACATCAAGATGAAATAGGTCACTATCTTCACCTCTAGCAGAGACCCCCCCAAACTGCTAATATTGGCCTATGCTTGCATTCTCTTTAGGCCCTCTGGCTCTGCCCCTCCACCTAGGGTGTCAGATGGAATTTCCCATGGCAAGGATGAGGAATGGCATTCCTGCAGGTGGTACAACAGCTCACTGACAAAGTTTTCCTCCTGCAGAAGGAACAGGGTTGGGAAAATGGGGAACAGTCAAACTTTCCCGATAGCCACCTATCTTCTGACATGGGCTTCGTGAAGAAAGCGACCAATCCAGCCAGCAGTCTGTGACACAGAATGATCACCAGCTAACATTCCTTGTTTTGACCTTTGCCCAAATTCCCCTTCAGGTGGCTGTAAAAAAGTCACATAGGGAGGAGGGAGTCTACTGAATAAGACTGTGATATTATCTGATAATACAACAGTACCATCACATTTTCTCATTTGATTCTCATTTGAAATGGGCACTGTCTTAACTACTGAGTTCAGAAAAATAATTGCAAAATTTTCCTGGTTAATTATTAATCTTCTCTAAGTGACAGAGGAAATCCAGAACAAAGTTAGGGCTAAAAGGGACTTTGAGAGGTCATTTATCTCCAGACTTCAGAAAGAATATTGAAAACATCAGAAACAAATATAGTCCCATTTTTAAATGACTTCCAGAAAAAAAGCTTATATTTTCCAGTATTCAAATTCTCCATTTTCTAAAACCTTGCTTTATATGTCACCTAGTGGTCCTCCAACATTAGTGTGCATCAGAATCATGTGCAGGGCTTGTCAAAGCAAAGAGGTTGCTGGGCCCCATCTTCACAGTTGCTGAATCCATAGATCTTGGGTGAGGCCTGAGAAGGTGCGTTTCTCACAAGATCCCAGGTGGTAATGATGCTGAGAGAACCGGCATTGCGCCGTGAGGACCACGGTTCTAACCCAGCCTTTGCTGGACTGAACCCTTATATTCTCAATGGAAATAGATACTAGTTGGTCATCATTCCTTGGTTCTGAGACATATACTTACTTGCATAACAATTCAAGAGTCCCCTGGTCATTTTTTTCTATCAGGCTAAATAATAGAAGTTTTCTAACATCTTATTATAGATATCATTTTCAACCCTTTAATCATTTTGTGAGGTTCTTAGTTGAGTCTTCTCCAAGTCTCTTAGCTGTGGAGCCATGAACTAGACCCAGAACCTTAGTCAGAGACTGGCTGAGGTTGCATATAAAGGGAAAAATGACTCACAGATTCATACAGAATACTCCTATTTATTAATCTCCAATACCCAAAGCTTGTCTTACTAGCTCCCTTCTGATTCATGTTCTTCTGACTCTTTTATGAGCTGCAGTAATGCTTAGGTGACCTTCGTAATACCTTTCTTTTGAGAAGCTCAAGGCACTTCTCTAATTCAACAGGTGACTCAACATCCTAACCCAGTGCAAGGTTAAGGAACTAGTTCAAGCGCGTATCAGTTCAGGAAGAGAGAGAAAATCTGGAATGCAAATTCAGATTTCTATCCAAATACCAGTATATTGGGAAAGATGCTTCTTACATTTACTGGACTTTCTAAGGCACTAAGTTTACCTCCTCCATATAATAAGCGTTCCAGGTGCAGGGAAACTAGTGAATCTCCACCCTTTTGTGGGGAATTCTAATGGGGAACTGGCGTCGGGGATCTGGTGGCTGGGGTTAGTCTCATCTATCTCCATCACTTCCCCAGCTGCTGGAAGAGAAAGGGAAAGAGCACCCTGGGGGACACTGTAGTTTGTCCTATTTGGCAAAAGCCCAGATGATCTGAAAACTACCCCACAAGCTACCCCCAACCCTCCCCACTCCAATTTGTTTTCCTTTTCTTCCCTTTCATATTATGGTTTCTGCCAGTTTACTCAGTGTGTGATGTCGGGGGCCCGGGTCTCTGTGTACTGCCGAATTTCAGCACGTGAGTCCTTCGCAAGTAGGAACTATGCGGTCTTTGTGCATTGTATGTGCTCTGGGGGTGTTTCTCACATGCTAAGTAATAACAGCAGTGCCAGTATTTCCAGAAGAAATCAGAATTCCAGCAGAGGGTCCAATCCTATTACCATCTACCTGTGCACAAGACAGAGCTCAAGGGATCCCTCTGCGCACTGTTCCTTTCGTTTTAGATAAAAGAGTTGAAATTCAGTATAACAAAGCCTATTCCTACAAAATTTCCTTTTGAAAGAGAACGTTCTAGAGATGTGATCACTGTGTACTTGCATTCAGCTCCAAACCAAAAGGCAACCTGTTAGATAATGTAAGTTCCCCTATAACTGCACAGTCCAGTTACGTATTAAAAACCTCATGTGAATGAAGAGGAACCCCCCCCCCAAAATTCTTCTTTGCTTCCCTGAAAAATCTCTCAAAGCCTCAGAGCAGAAGGCTAATTCTCTAGGAATAGAGAAACATTAGAATAAATCTACTGCAAGCAGGAGCTACTCAGTCAGAGCCTGTGTCTAGAACTATTTTAAGAGGCAGGCGGCTAGGAGGAGAGGGCAGGCGGCCAGGGAAAGCAGCTTAAACAGGACTGGAGGACAGAAATGCACAAAGCCAACTGCAGGGAGGGCGACGAGGGAAGGTGCAAGTGTGCACAGCACATGCGCAGAACAGTGGGCTGCTGGTCTCTTTCCGCAGGCCCCACAACTGCCCAGGCTGGTCAGCATCTGGACCTCCGACCTGTGACCCTGAGCTGAGCTCACTGTGATGCGTCACGCCCAAGGTCATAACTAGTCAACAGAGACTCTACTAATGAGGGAACCATAACCAGTATCAGTTCATCAGGCACACAAGATAAGAAGGGAAGAGAATCACCGCCCCAGCAAACACAAGAAATTCCCACACTGATGCTTACATCATTAAAATGATCTCCCCTTTCACTCACCTATATCAGGCTCTCACAGCACATAAATCACTAAAAGGGATACTCTGAAAGTGTTTATGAGCATTTTAGCAACTCCTCCTAGAAGAACACACGCTTCCTCTAGTAAAAATACCTATGGAAGCTTCTTTCTGTTAAATTTTTTAAATGGACACATTTTGAACAGCCTTTCTTTTCCACAGGACTAAACGACAGCCGACAGCGGAGGGAACGAATAACAGCTTGAAAACCCTCGAGTACCCCCGACGGTGCACCTTTACAAACACTCCACTCAGATGCTGATGGCGCGTCCTTGACAATTAAAACTTTCTTCCCATGGAAGTATGTATTATGAAGCAAATGCTGGAACAAAGCCCCTTTAACTACTGAAGATGTATTACAGACTTTTCTGTTATAGTTACAACGAATCTGGACTGTAAATTTCTCTTTGGCTCAACAAAAAACTTAAGTTTTAATAGGGGTTGCTTTCTAAAAATAGCTCAAGAACTCAGTTCTATTTTCCCTTCTTACATTCTTTTCCTACTAAATGTACCACTGAAACATTTCCTTTCATTGTTGACACCTTAGGTCATTTGGATTTAAAATCAGACAATACATAATAACAAAGAAGTCTTTGAATAAAGACTTGCAAAATGGGAAAATGGCATTTGAGGGAATGCCTCCCTCCTTGCTCACAGTGCTGATAAGGACGGGGATGCCTGGAGAGCCGTTACTACACGACCTATTAGAATTGTTTCAGTAAAACCAATATTCCGCCAGGAGATATAACTTATGTTAACTGATTAAAAAAATGTTCTGCCTGGTTCTCTGTTACAAGCATGTTGTTTGGCATGAAGCTGGGTGTACTCTGAATTAAAACGCACCTCAAACTAAGCAAGGTACTTCAGATTTTATTTAACAATACTCGATATTAAAATCTTTAGTCTTCTTCAGTGTAAATTTAAGTTGGCAATGTCTTGTTAAATTAAGGAGCAGTTAAGATTTAAAAGTTTCATGACCTTTGATTAATTTTGGTAACTAACTCCATCTTCTAGAGGATGCTTTCAATTACTTTGTAAAGCCTTCTCCTAAATTTATTTTTTTAAGTGCTTCTCTTTAGAGGGCCATAGGTCTATTTTTAAACATAAAATCTTCTTAAAAAAATAAAAACCACCCACCTATACATCTTACAAAGTTACATGTGACACTCCCATTATTTCTGTATATAAACTTGTAGCTCAGAGTAAGTGTAACAGGAATCCACTTTTAACTTTTTTTTCCCTAAGAGTTAGGTTACCATAGAAATAAAGCTCAATGAGACAACCACTCCATTAATCGAATATTTTAACAGATAAAATAAGAAATAATCTACAGACTGCTTCTGCAAAGATAAAACGGTAAGAATCAAATACTTTCTCTCGGGAAAACCGAAAAAGGCAGGTTTCTTGCAGTAAGATACATGTAAAGAAAAACCTTTGCCACCATTCTTAGAATCCTCTGAAGTACCCATCCCAAGGTTTCCAGCTTTCCCAAGAGATAAAAAAATTACTATAGGAAGATTTAAGGAGAAAAGAACAAAGAAATCTTAAAAATCCACCCACTACTTACAAGCACTTTCAAAGGAAATCTGAGCCGCAATTCTTCAGAAGACTGCTCTCCCGACCATAAACACAATCTGAAGTCTAAAATAGATATCCTATCGCATTAGGCCGAGAAGTCACATTTCAGCTTACTAACTTCTACTTGGGTAAACAGTTTTACAACTCCTAGAACAAACCGCGGCTAAAATTAACCGCACCGGCGCAGCAGGCAGGAACTCGCTGATTGGCATCATGTGTGCCGGGATTTATTCACTAGGACAACATCGGTGTCCTCTTAATGGGAAATTTGGCCAAGGGGCGTGCTCTGCTGAACAATACATAGCATCATGATTATGCTAATTACTGAATTCAGTCCAATAATACTAACTTCTTTTAAAATGTTTTCGCAAGTACTGACAGAGAAAGAGTAAGCTCTTTTCACGACTCGCGTTCAGTTGAGTTTTAAGCACATTCAAATCAGAACTTTGACAACAAGGTGGCAGTGCTGTTTGCTCCTCACAAGGAAAAGCAAAGTAAAAGGACACTCTGTCAGATTCTTTAAACAGTGTGATTAGATGTGAAATTAAATAGGCATCAAATATACACACTAAGTCTATCAACAAGTGCCCTTCAATGAAAGCTTTTTTCTTGATATAGAATGAGCTCATGTCATTTACTTGCTTTCTGGCTTTGTCTTCTGCACCTCCCGAGGAGTTGCTATGAGGACACAGGTTCACTAATAAATTACAACTGAGAACAAACATCTCAAATATTTGCAAAAGGCATCGTCCTTGACAAGAAGCATTTTGAAGTACGTTTAACTTCCTGGGTGGCTGGAACTGGTAATTCGTCCCCTCTAGGTGACTAACCACCTATAAGGCATGTTGAAACTCAAGTTAACAGCTAAAGACCCAAAGCATACACCTGACATTCAAAAGAAAATTAGGAGTAACATAGAACTTTCTTTAAAATATATACACTTCCTTAATAAGTACAACTTATATCAAAGCCACAGACCTGCTTAACATCTACTCAAGACGGTTCAGATTAGTTTTAGACATTTGAGTTCCGATGACATACTTTGGTCTGACTGGTCACTTTATGAAAGACACATTCAAACATCAATCAAAACTCCAAACACCTCTGAGAGATATTATCCCCCTCCCCTCACTTTTTTTAAACAGGTGGGTAACACAGGGAAATTCAGTGACTTGTCCAAAGTTTCACTCTGAATCAACACTGGATAATTCCATCCCCCTCCTAACCTCTCTAGGACACGTCTTCCATATTAACCATTTAGCTATAATCCTAGAGATCTTTTCAGAGCTGTTTGTTTTCCTAATTTTACAATATTGTGTCAGTTTAGAATTCAAGAGACTTTTTTTCTACTCAACTCCCAAATCCCAGGTCTGTGCTCCAGGGCCCGGCTCACTCCTTGACTCCCTATCACAGGCAGGTATCCCGTAACATGGATCCTCGAGACCTGACTACGCCCTCATGAAGCACTATCCACCTATGGCACAAACACCCGAAGTGGTAAACAGCCCACTGGCATGAGCTGGTAACCACCAGCACAAACCCCCCTCCAGGTTGTTCACAAAAACTGCCAGCTGCCCGTCTGGGATCCCACCCTCACTGCCCAGCTGTAAAGGGCACTTGCTTCTCCCCCCACGAGATGGTAGCTGACACGCACTCACCACCACCCCAAGCCAAAGTCACTGGAGGTGGGCGATTTCCCACTCCATGCCAGAGGGAAACAAGTCGGCACTACTCAAAGATGACTAACCTCAGATCAATATAATTAATTCTTAGTGATCCACAGCATTTCTGGAATTCAAAATTTGATGCCACAAGAGGACTTTGTGAGGCTATTTTTGACACAATTATCCTTAACCGATTACATCACAGTTCGGAAGAAGAGTTTCTAAGCTAAAACATGATTTCTTCCCTAAACCAGAAAGAAAAAGCAAATACACCAAGTTTACTTAGGCACTGAAATTTGCACTGCAGAGGAACAATATGATGAATCCTACATCCATTGTATGGAAGGCAGGGAACGCTGAGCAGTTTTCCAGTTTCTCATGTATCAAATATGCTGAGTATGACTCCACTGTTTCTTTCAACAGTGGCCACACCTGTTCCAAAATGGAAGAACCCAAACATTCCAAAGAAAATAGTGCATCCTCCAATTTACATTAGTCACTCTGTTGCTTCCTTTTCATTAGTGAAAATAATTTAAGAGTCAACTGTACTTTTGTTTCAGGCCTACGTATGACAGAAAAAAATCTGTGTGCATCATTAACAGCAAGGTAAATTCTCCCCATGCATTTTCATGAATTTTTGGATGGGGGGGAGGCAGGAGAGGCAGGTCTATGTGTGTGGGAGATGGTGATCTATGGGCTCTTTAGTGCAACAGATCCACTCAATTATTTATTTTTTTTAAAGATTGTATTTATTTATTTGACAGAGATAGAGACAGCCAGCGAGAGAGGGAACACAGCAGGGGAGTGGGAGAGGAAGAAGCAGGCTCCCAGCGGAGGAGCCTGATGTGGGGCTCGATCCCATAACGCCGGGATCATGCCCTGAGCCGAAGGCAGACGCTTAACGACTGAGCCACCCAGGAGCCCCCAGATCCACGCAATTAAAACAAAAACAACTGTTTTTATGAACGCGCATTAATGAATTCACCTGGATATTGACCCTCTAGTGTAGCCACATACATAATTTTAAATTTTCTCACAGTAAGGTTAAAGAAGTGAAAATAACAGGGAAAATTAATTTTAATAACATATTTTATTGAACTCAATATATCCAGATACTATCATTTCAACATGAAGTGAATATAAAAATGGCTAATGAGCTGGTGGGAGAAATGGAAAGCTGAGGAAGGCTGAAGACCAGAAACAGCCTGAAAGGGAAGGAAAAATGATCTAGAAAGGAAAAGACAGGACCAAAGGAGGACAAATAGACCAAAAGGAGGGAGAAGAAAAGAATTCCTCCCCAAGCATGGAATTCAGTTATAAAATCACATAGCAGATACCAGAATGCTCCCATTCGGGGCTAGGTGCTGCTGATGCAGAGAGGACAGACAAGGGCTCTATGTTGATGAACTCACACTCTGGTGAGAAGGACAGACCCACCCAGGCAAACACAACGTTCTGGTGAGTATGAAGACAGAGTTATGTGCGCTGCGCTCTGGGAGCGCACATGGGGGTAAGAGTCGGGGAGAGAAGCAGTTGATTTTTTAAATGAAGGTTATCTTCTAATGACATTTTAAATATATGTTCTAGAATATCTCAGGATTCTGAATTTTACTTTGGAACCTTAGAAGAGTCATGGTGACATGATGGGAGGGATCAGTTGTTCTGGAAGATTTAAAAATTACATCTGGAACCAGCAGTAAAATTTCCATTCTGAGCTTTTATCATCTTCAAGTTAAACCTGGTTATTTGGTCCAAGTAGTGAGGGTTGTAGAGTAGGGAAAGAGTAGAAAGGGAAAAAAAACCCAAAACGAAACCCAAAACCTCCTGTTTCTCCATGGTTCCCTCTTTTTCAAGGGTGACATAAAATACTCAAAGGCTTCATGCTGGAAAAAAGCATGATGAACCCACTAGCAAGCAACTCTTCTTCGGAAGTAGCTGTGGAGTCCGAAAGGCCTGAGTTCAAAATGTAGCCTCCCATCAACCAGCCACAGGATGTCTGCGAGTCTGCTTCCTCACCTGTAAAACAGGGATAATAGTGCCAACAGCAAGGGCGGCGTCAGAGCCCTCCAAGATGCCGCATCAGCACACAGGAGCTCTCCTCACTAAGTGGCTGGAGCCACTATGATCACACCCCTTCTACCATCGCTGTGGTCCTTGCTGAAGATCAATTTGGGATGTTAACTGAGTGAGGGAGGATGAAAGGCTCCCCACTCCTATAGCTCAAATCTTCAAAAAACAAAGACTGAAAGGGGCTTCGAATGACTATTAAGTATTTCAGCAGAACCTAGGGTCTAGAAACTGTCTCTCTGAAAACTCTGTAGCTTTGAAAACCTGCTCATTTTTTCTCTATTTAATCACCTCATGTTGCTGTCCTAAGGTCACATCAGAATTTAGGGACACTGACTAAGTAGGTACCTACAAATTCCGTATCTTGGCAGCTTGTTGCAGTAATGAACCCCTATTTATTTCTGCTTCCTTGCATCTACCCTTGGGTAGCTCCTTCCACACTGAGTCGGGTTTGGCCAGCAGGACAAGGGCAAACTTGAAAAGAGCTGACCCACTGGGGCTTGCCCTCTCTTGCTGCACTGTGGAACCCCAGGAACGCCACGTGAAGAAGCCCTGGCTAGCCTACTGAGGATGAGAAGACCACATGGAGCAAAGATGTACCATCTGCTGCTGAGGCCCCCACACCAGCCAGCATGACGACCGTCACACATGTGAGTTAGGCCATCCCAAAGAACCACCCAGGTGACCTATGGAATTATAAGACATAACACAGGCTTCTTTTTCTAAGTCACTAGTATTAGGTGATTTGTTACATAGCAAAATCTCACTGATATACATATCTTCAAAAAGTCTGTAACATTCCATCCCTATATCTCCAAATTAACCTTTTAAGATTAAATTGATAAATTTACAATTTTGATTACTATATCATATCAACCATTATGTTAATCAAACTAAAATGAAACAGTGATATGGTCTGATTATAAAATTGCTAAAATCAGAAGTTCTCTATTTATTCCATCCTATAATTTGAAACAAATATATGTGGCCTTCAATGTTACTACTACTCATATATGCTAAAAAGATGGTTCTTTCATCCTAGGCTTCAGAGTGATTATATTGGCATAGTTCATAGCTATTCAATCTGTCTAAATACTTCAGAAATGGATTAGGGTACCTTTATCCGCACATGAACAGAACAATCTAACTCCAAAAGAATAAACCATTTCCTCTTCAGCATTCTTTTTTAATAAGTTTAAAAAAAAAAAGACATACATAGTAGCAAACTCTTAAAGACAGCTCTTTTTTGAAACCTTAGTAAGTAGTTAATTCGGCATGATTTTTTTTTTAAAGATTTATTTATATTTGAGAGAGAGAGTGTGAGCATGAATGGGGTGGGGGGGAGGGTGTAGAGGGAGAGGGAGAGAATCCTCAACCAGACTCCCCACTGACCACAGAACCCCGAAGTGGGGCTCGATCCCAGGACCCTGAGATCATGACCTGAGCTGAAATCAAGAGTCGGATGCTCAAAGGACTGAGCCACCAGGTGCTCCTAGCTGGCATGATTTTATACCATAATTTATATCAGGATGTGAACATAGAGGCAGTATTATTACTGCTGTTGTCTGAATATTTATTTTATCATAGTTGATTTTTTAAAGTATCATAGAATGATACTGGGAAATGATACAGGGTAACTCTGCATACATTCCTAATGGTCATCCATTTAACAAACATTTGTTGAACAGCTGTTTCCTGCCATCATGAAACTCCCAAGCCTCTGCAACTTTGTGTGAATGGCAGGATGCCCATGACTATAGCAGAAAATAGTGTAAGTGACAGTTCTGCCTTCAAGAGGCTGAACATCTGGTATGAAACATGATAGTAAATACAAACTTGCTACCATAGAAGAGAGTAACCAGTAAGTATCTCAAAGGGTAGAATTTCATCCCATTAGGAATCTAATTAGAGGCTTCCAGTTGGGTTCATCAAGAAAGACATCTTGGGGGAAGTGACATTTGAACTGAGACTTTGCATGCTGGTGAGCTTTCAAAAGCAAAAGGAGTAGAAAGAACATTATACAGTAGCAATGACCTAAGCAAAGATAAAGAGAAAGGAAAGCTATAATGTATGTCCGGGGAATGGACTGGATTAAGAATTCATCTCTATCTCTCTGAGTTCAAATTCTAGCCTCATCATCAGTAGTTATTGACCTTGGGCAATTAGCCTTGCTGTGTCTTAGTTTCACCATCTTTAAAATAGGGACAGTAATAGACACACTTCATATGGTTATTATGAAGATTAAATGAGTTTATGTTTGTAAAGCATGTAAAACACTGGTGCTTAATATAGAAACATTTTATTAAATAAATTCACACGTTCATGCATACACAGCAAGGTAGATAGAAAAACGTGCATGAATATATAGACATAGCTATACCACTTAAAAAGAGTACCTGGTATGTAATAGGTGTTAACACCTATTTGTAATAGGTGTTAATAGGTGCTTTTTAAATAGGTTTAATAGGTGCTTTTGTTTTCCCTTTATCTGGAGTTCATAGAGTACAGAGTCAGACATGTTTTCATGCGCCCCAACATTAGCATCCACTAAGTTAAAAGAGCAGAGACCGGCCCTCCTCTACTCTGAAACTGGGAGTTTCCTCCTTTGTCTTGGGGCAGTACTTCTGCATTTACTGATATAAGAAGCTCTGCTTGAAAGTGCTACAGACACAGCCCAGTTGCCAGATCTGAACAAACGAGCACTAACATCTTATGTAATAAATACACCATAAATGAAAAAAATAAGCATAGGCTTATCGAGTACAATCTGAACTTCTATAACTTATTAGTATTCAAGCTAACCCAAAACAACAAACGAATGTACTGTAATTTGAGATTTTAGGAAAAACATTAGATTTAAAGTCACAGGATTTCAAAAGATAGAGCAAAGTATTTCAAAAGTAACAAAATCTTCCTATTCTACTCTAATTTGGCTTCAAGGTAGTCATATATCCACACTGAAAATACTTGTAAACGTAGCCTTATTACTTGAATCTATTAATAAAACGTTAAAGTGAGTTCTCTCTGTTTTTAAGGCGTAAGTAATTGCAAATACTCTATGTTGAAATAAGTAAAAATGTCCTGCAATCTCATACTACTTATTTGTTTGGAAACCTCTTTCTTACAGATAATATGAAGGCAAACTTCACCCATCACAAATCAGACTCGGTTGCCCCTCCTGTGCTGGTGGCCGGTGTATGGATGAATGCACCGCGCTGAGCGGCTGGTCATAAACACCCACTTCTCCGTTTATTTGATCCAATTACAGGAAAACTATTAAGAATCAGGCAACGAGCTACTGACCCCCAAAAGCTTTTGGTACAGTAGAACCAAGTATTAGTTTTTGTTACTCCAATGCACACTGCTTCACAGCAATCAAGCTTACCGCAAGAGCATGTACGATCTTTTTAGGGTAAGAGCTACTCTACTTTCTAACTTGAGACTGAAGATTTTCTAAGGAAAAGAGGACTGTAGAACACTTAACAGAGTCATACTGCTGGGATCGTTCAAATCGGAGTTTACTAGCTTTGCGACCATTGGGAGTTACTTAACAGAATTCTCTCCGCCCACCTGTAAGATGAGGATAACCCACTTCCAAGGATTGTTGAGAAAACGAGTTCATGTACATATAGCACTCAGAACAGTACTTGACACAGAGTTCTATATATAAACTGTATTTATATATATTTTTACTTATACATATTTTTTAGCTATAGGAGGTAACAATGAAGGGGAATTTCAGCTTAAACCACCTGTATGTGATAGAGAATCTACTTTGGGGTTCTGGGTTTTTAGGTTCCCTCTCTATCATATTTTGGATGAATAGGGAACTTGCAGGATAAGAATATAAGGATCCTCATAATAACAGCCCAAGGCTACCGGTTTTATTATTAATAATTTCAAATATGTTCTCATGGGTCCCCAAGCATCTGTAAGGTTTGTTTGAAGGGCAAACGCTCAAGTGTGTGATAGAATACAATACTTGGTACCAATTTACCAGAGACTTGGGGAATCAAGAATGTATTCTATAACTTTTGATAATTCTGCTGTCGATGAATGTGGTCTGTTGACATATTCATAAGAGATTCTAATTTCAGTTGCTACGGGGACCCCGTAGGTAACTAGTTTCTTCCAGGGGTGGGGGTGGTATAGCCTAGTCTCCTGATGATAGACATACATAATTGTATCTCTTAAGCACTAAATAGTTCATTTAAAACTGCTCCAATGATGGATGCTCATTTTTCAAAGCAGCAAAAAGCCAGAGGATTAACAACTTAGCTCTGAGAATTATAATAGCCCAGTAATTATAATAATCCAAGAAGCCATTCTCAAAAACACCATGGACCAGTTCCTTTCTGTAGGCCCTGGCTCACCAAAAGAAGAGTGGACAAACAATACCGGCGTATCTGTGGTTGATTGTAGACTGTGAAATAATAGACCATTATCCATTTTAGACCTTAATGCGGTCATTGTAAGAGTTAGTTTCTTCTTTTTTCTTGACATTTTATTTTCCTGTCTCTCCAGTTGCCCGGAAAGGCTGTATTTCCCAATTCTTTGACTCACATCTGTTGCTAAAAATGCTCTTAAAAAATGACTAAAAATCACTCTTTTTAGTTTCACAGATTGAGATCCTTTTATGTAAACATATTTAAAGAAGGGGCTCTTGATAAATCCAGATTTCTTCAAAGCTTTTTAAAATACTTTTTAAATAAGATGAATGGAAGCATAAAAGGATAGCATATTAATACATTCCAACTAACATTCTGATTTTGAATAAGAAAAATCTTGTCCTTATTATTCAAGCTTATAAGATTATAAAATAATCAGAAGCCCGTTAGACAAAGGGTATTCTAGTTGTTCATACACAGCATATCAGAATGACGTACACCCAACTCATGACATCAGACTAGTACTCGCTGTCCTTTGTGTAAGTGTTAAATAAGCCATCTCTTCTCGTAAGAGTGCAGTGGGGGGGTGTTCAGGAAAAATAATTAAAAGGCAAATAAACAACCCAAGACATCCCCCACAAAATATCCAAAAGAATCTCTCTCAGATCATTTACTAAAGTAATGTCTTCCAAAATAACCATTAAATTAATCCTGGGCACTGAAGAAACAGGAAGAATAAATCACATTGAAGTTACCGTTCTTTAGAATGTGTTGGACAATTCTGAGACACACAGAGAAAAAGTATTAAAAATAGCCAACAGAAGGACTAGGCAGCAGCTAAACCTAAAGGCCAGGGGTGAGATCAAAATTAGAAACATATAATGTCTGAAGAACTGTCCATATAAGGGTGTCTTTAAACCCACTGGGGAAAATCAAGTTGCCATCATCGTAATGGCTGATTCCCCATCTCTCATTCAGAAATCTCTGGAGAGTCTTATGATACAACTTTACGCTATTATGTTTGATAATGTTCAATAGTGTTTGGAGATGTTTTCAAAGGTGGTCTCGACTTTCCTAGTCCCAGATGAGAAACTCCATATATTGATCGTTCATTCTTATAAAAGTATGAAAGAGCAATAGAGGATAAAACTTCCGCCGAGCATTCCTTACCACAGCAAGTATACCATATTTACCTTCCCCAACCCCGTGGATTTCTAGATTCCCCACAGTAGGCTGCTGTTTGTTCGCTGTCATTTACTCATTCATTAGACTCTCAGGGAGCTTCTTAAACCTGGTGTCAACACTAGAGAAATGAAATAAAGAAGGAGCCTACCTTCTAGGAATTCACTGTAATGTGGAAGACAGATACACAAGTAATTATAATACAGTTTAAGGCCTATAATAGAAGTTAGTACAAAAGTAGCATTGCAATTCTCTTCAGGGGTTGGGGGAAGGTTTGTTTTATGATTAAATGACCAGGCAGAGAAAGGCTGAAAGGCATTTTAGGCAGAGCGAGCAGTACGGTCAAAAGCTCAGAGGGAGGAAACAACACGGAACGTTCTGGGAATAGCAGAAGTATATATCCAGAGAGCAAATGATGGGATATGAATGGGAGAGGAGGCAGATCAGGCTGAAGATCAGCACTGGGCTCCTGAGGACCTTAAGTGCCACGCTAACAAGTGTGGCCATTACCCTGTAGCCCTGAGGCTCTCAAGTCTGGCTACACATTAAAATCTCCTGGGAAGCTTTAAAACAAAATATTGATGCCTGGTATTTGTTAGCATCAATTAATTGGTCTAGGATGGGTCCTGGGTATTTCTTTTTTTTTTTTTTTTTTTAAAGATTTTATTTATTTATTTATTTGACAGAGACAGCCAGTGAGAGAGGGAACACAAGCAGGGGGAGTGGGAGAGGAAGAAGCAGGCTCCCAGCAGAGGAACCTAATGTGGGGCTCTATTCCAGAACGCTGGGATCACGCCCTGAGCCAAAGGCAGACGCTTAACGACTGCACCGCCCAGGCACCCCTGGGACCTGGGTATTTCTTTAAAAGCTTCCCATGTGACTCTAGTATGTGGTCTGAGGGGAGAACCACTGCTGTAGGCAACAGGGAGTCAACACAACTGTGTAAGCAGGATGGTGATGTAAAAACACTAAAAAAAAGTTAACTGGGCAACAGTGTGAAGAGATTACAGGCACGGAGCTGCGAGGAGGAATGTCAGTGTATACGCTACCGGATACAGGCTAGAGATAAGAGTTGAAGCCAGTAGTTATTAACATTTTGTGGGTCACTGACCGGTGTGAAAGTCAATGATAAAGGCTAAAAGCCCTCCCCTTAGGAAAAATACACATATGTCAAAAGATGTACATATAATTTCAAGGGATTATGAACCTCTTTGAGTATGATTAATTCAAATTAAAAAACCCTGACCTAAAAGCAGTGATGAGAAAGAGGAAAGACTCCTGAGGCAGAATCACCAGCACCGAGGATGCTTAGGTGAGGGGAAAGAAGAGGAATTAAGGATGACATCACCACTTCCAGCTTAAGTTATAAATAATGAATGGATACTGTGCACTCACTTAAGCATCAGCAACCATACCAACTGCTAACATGTTTGTATCTCACTGAATTTTCCCAGTTGTGTAAGACAGATGGCTATCATACTGATTTTATAATTGAAGAAACTGAGATTTAGAGACAGACATTAGGTCACTTGTCCAATGCCACATGGCAATAGTGGTAGAGCTGGAATTTACTCCAAGACAGTAGGAATCCAGAGCTTGCGGTATTAGCCTCTTCCAGTGCTACCTCTGCTGAGTGGTGCCCATGGATGAAAAGAGGAGACAGGAGGAGAGAGCAGGAGCAGGTTTAGGACGAGAAGAGGAAGGGATGGGGATGGGAATACAAAAAAATTAGTTTTAGATGTGCTATTTTCAAGATAGTACAAGACATACAGATGATAGTATCTGTTGCATCAGGAAAAACAGAAAGGAGATCACAAGATGAGAGAAGACACAGGAACAGAACGGGTACAAAGTTCTCCTGACGCACCCGGCACCATGCTTTCTCACAATGTAGAAGCCCCAGCATTATCTTTCATGGGAAGTCAGGGCCACACAGCCAGTGAGTGGTGGAGCCCATCTTAAGCCCTGAACTAAACTTCTAGGGCCCTATGAAAAGGAGTGGAAACCATGGGGTCCTCAGTGGCAATAGCCCCCAATCTCTTTTAAAACTGCTAATGGGAGACACAGGGTTTGTTTTTTAAAAAGCTTTATATAGAATAATTTGGGCAATATCCATTTCTATAACCTAAAGTTAACTATTTGAGGGGTAATGAAAGATATCTCTGTTAATCAACTTAAATAGAGATCCATTTTCACAATATGCACACTGAGGGGCACACCTATGTAAATGATACAGCAGGACACCAATTCTCTGGTGTGTTACTATTATCTGAGTCAGGATTCAGACAATTAGTCTAATGGAGGTAGTATGCCTATTTCCTGAGGCCACCGGAAGTGGTGAAATTTCCTTTTTTAAAGCTCTTTTTGCAGCTTGAAAAGAATGCGGTTTTCCTTCAAAGTCACAAAAATAAAATCTTCAACCACACTCACTCTACAAGTCTAGACTAGCTACTTCAGATGTAACAGCAGAATAACACGTACATCACGATTTCAGATAAAAACCTATTAGAGTTCAGTGCTGCAGCACCTATACGGACAATCATGTAGTCTGAGTCAAAAACACTCCTCTATAAAAGTACTTTTAAAGAGCCTACGATATTACCCTGGACTTGTCTCCTCTTTTAGAATTAAAGTACCTGAGAGAAATATAAAATTCCACTTACCAGAGTTTTGAAGTCTTGTTAAACAGTTTATCACTGAGAACAAGGACACCTTCTACAGCCCTTCCCCAGTCACCCATCACTAGGACTGAAGGGCTCCACTGGGAAGTCACTGCTTTCTAGGGCAGCCCACCCCGTTACTGGAGAACTCTCACTAGAGCTTAGGTCACGTCAAAATCCTTAGCCTTGTAATATTCATTCATTCATTCATTCATTCATTCATTCATTCAAACATTTACTGGGCACATTTTCTGGTCTTCCTATTTCTTAATCTACAAGGGTTGCCACCATTGTTCTTTTACACCCTCTCCTTCAGATCCAACAACCAAACTCCTTTTGCAATGGTTACTCGTGTGACTTCACATCTCAGTCCATCCCTATCCTTGTCCCCCTCCTTTGCTTGTGTCTCACCCAAATGCGGTTTTCAGACGCAAACACAATTCATCAAATGTGGTCCAACTCACTCCTATTTTTAGCAGCCACATCAGAGAGCTAGCCCACACAAGCCTGTGGGCAAATCCGCTCCTAGCTCCTTTTCATCTTAGGTGCATCTGAGATTGTCCTCCATGCCCAACCATTCCTCAGTTCCTGCAGATGTTTATCCTTAATATCTTTCATCTTGCTGATTTTAGAACATCATTAGGACCTATTAAGGTTATTCTGAGTCTGGAGTGTGCTAGCTATGGCATTAGCCATCTCTCCTAGGCTTATGCCATCTGGAAATTAGAAACATATTCCAATCCAGATCTTTACAGAAAGAGAATATTGTGATTAAAAATGTGCTATCAATGGCAACTCAGTACTTTACAGGGTCTGCAGACTAAGTTCTACTCTTGATACCTTATTACAAATTTTTAACCATTTTGAGGGGCAATAAAAACCCCTTTGGAAAGATGATAAAAGCCATTAAATGTACACAACTTTTCAATCAATATCAGATGGTTCATGGACCCCCATGAAGCCTATCTGATGGCCTCCCATTAAGGTACTCTAGGGATTATAGGACCTATGAAAAACATTTCTGGCCATTAGGATTTATTAATATTCATTTCTAAAATAACTGATTCTCCTATCTAAAGCCCAACTTAATACCTAGGAGCCAATTAATGGGAAATCAACTGACTTTTAGCCCACTAATTCTCAGTATCAAAGAAAGCATCCAGAAACTAAGAAAGCATCCAGAAACTAAGACCAAAACCAAACTGTGGATTATAAAAATACTTTACAAACAAAAGCAAAGGACCTAAGCTTAAATATACAAAGATACACCATTGTTTGTGGTAAATTAAAAAAAAAAAGAGAAAACACACCGAATGTCCATTCGCAGGCAAATGGCTCAATAAATTATGGCATATTGAAAATGTTATTCATTTTTTGAAAATAAGAGTTAGATATATATTGACCTAAAGAAATATCCATGATATAATAAGGAGGAAACACTACATAATAATATATTATGATCCTATTTTAAAAACAAAAAAACTCATAAACCTTATATTGTTAAACATACTTTTATGAATACTGAAAAAGATGTGGTAGAATCAGGCTGTGAACATCGGTGGGGTATTAATTATTTTTATCTGTACTCATCTTTGCATACCTTCACTTGTTACACTTTTGCCAAGTAAAAATTAAAATAAAAAAGGAAAAACTAAATAAGGCTGACAATAGAATCTATCAATAAAAACTGAGACCTCTCACCCCAACACCCCATGCAGGTTTTCTAAATGTCCAATTTCCCAAAAAGCGTCCCACCCATAATATGCCCCGGATGAAACCTAGTTTCCTTTTGACTTGTCAATGATTTAGAGTTTCTCACTGTTTGGGGTATTTCATTCCAAAGACAGGCACTCTACTGTTACACACATTAAAGCTCCGTTATAGTTTCAATGTGTCCACAATTCGCATGTGTGGTTCCCCTCCCCCCCTTAGGAAAACAGGCATCTCCACAGAGCCATAAATAAAAGGTATGTGGAACCCACATTAATCCATTAGAGATGGATGCTCGTAGCACAAACACTATCAAATTCTAAGGTGAAGAAGTATGAGCATAGTGGCCATTCCTGTTGGGTCAGTGGTTCTCAACCCTGGCTAAACATGAAAAGCATGAAAACTACCTGGAAACATTTTAAAAATACCAATGCCTAGGCACTACTTCCAGAGTCTAATTTAACTGGCCCAGGGAAAGGTGCTTGCTCCGCTTTAAAAGTTACCTAGATTATTCAAATGAGCAGAGTTAGGAACCACTGCTTTCTACATTTTGTTTCCTTTCTATCAATTTTTACAAAACTTTCCCTTTATCAGTTATTTTAAGGCTATTAGATATATTTAGGAAAGCCAAAACTGATCAACCAGCTAATGCCTGTCCACCACACCTAATTTATATTGTCCTTCTGCTGACTTTTGATGCCCAAATTCAGTAACATTACTTAAATCTATGGATATTATTAGGAGCTCTTCACATATCCACAGTATTTGTAGCTTCACCTTAATAATGACATCATTTACTATTAATCTTGGAGACAAGTTTATAAAACATCTTAGGACCTCAAACATTCTGTTGGAAAACAAAAGTCCAACATTACCAATTATTTGAAATACTGCTTGACATCAATTAATGGACTTCCTGACTTTTCATGTTCATCTTCACAAGTATTTTAAAATTTCAATATCTACCACATTGCAAAGAATTGATAAAAAGAAAAAACATTACTTGAAATACGTCCCCCACTCAAATTTAGTATCTGAGAATAGTAACATACCCAAGAAAAATGTCAATACAATATGAAAGGGGATTCATTAACAAAATGAAATATTTATTTAGTACACATTATATTACAGTACAAAAAGATCTGAAACTAATAATACACTATATGTTAATTAATTGAATTTAAATAAAAAATTAAATTAAAAAATATTACAGTACAAAAAAAAAGGATTCAATACTTTGGACTGATGGTGCAAATTATACAGAAAGGTATTTTAAAACAAAGGACACTATATTATTTATAATGGCTGGCATTAAGAAATAACTGCTTTTATATATCTGCACATGGCATTAGCATGTATTTTCAAAGAAGCTTACAATGGCCCATTTAAAAAGTTCTGATCCAAGAACTGTACTCCTAAGCATTTATCCCAGTGAAATGAAAACTTAGGTCTACACAAAACACCTGTACACAAATGTTCACAGCAGCTTTATTTGTAATAACCCAGAACTGTAAACAACCCAAATGTCCTTCCACTGGACAGACGGTTCAACTGTGGTGCATCCACACCATGAACAGAACTCAGCAATAAAAGGAACAGACTATTTGACACACACAACAACTTGAATGGATCTCACAAGCATCGTGCTGAGTAAAACAAGCCAATCTGTAAAGATCACACGCGGCATGACTCCATTTATATAACATTCTGAGTAACAAAATTAGAAAGCTAGAGAACTGATGAGTGGTTACCAAGGGTTTGGGGAAATTATAAAGGAGAGCAAGAGGAGGCTTTGGGTTGATGGGTCAGGGATACAGTCTCCTGTATTTTGGCTGTGATGGTGGTTACACAAATACACTGTGATCAAACTGCACAGAACTATACACACCACACACACACAAATGAGTGCGTATAAAACTGGAAAAATGTGAATAAGTTCTGGATGGCACCAGTGTCAGTTTTCTGGTTCTGACCTTGTACTACAGCTACCTTCGGGGGAACACTGGGTGAAGATACAGGGGACCTCTCTGTATTTTTGCAATTCCCTATGAATCTGTAATCATTTCAAAATGAAGTTTTTTTAAAAAGTTTGAGGAAAACGTGAAGGTGGTCACTTATTTAAGATACACATACCATTTGTCCTAATCAAGTGAAGGTATAAACAAGTAAAGGGGGAAAATATAATAAGGATGGTTGGAAAGAAAAGGATAGCTTGAATATTTTTGGAGCATTTATTATGTGCCAGGCACTACAGCTTATCTCATTTAACTCAACAATCCAATGAGGTGACTGCTGATTAATATCCTCAGTTTTCAGAGGAGGAAATGCAAAGAAGATAAGAAATTCAACCAAGATCCCATGCTGACAAGTAGTAAAGATGTCAAGAAAAGACAACTGCAAAGCAGAGGATTTTAAGAACAAGTATCCTTTATGTATCAAGAAGTAGTTTATAAAATAGCCTAAAATAGGCAGAAAGGGTAAATGCTACAGGGGTCAATCACAGCACAGGATGATGAACACTATGCCCTCGGAGAACTTAAAACCCGTAATACACATTAGCCTAGGAAAACTCCGTGCACTTGACCAGCGATGTAGTTGAAACTGGTTTTTATTAATCTCTCAACTTTTGCTTAGAAATGAGAAGAAAAGTAACAATGATTTCTCTTCTTTAAAAGATGTTCACTGAATGAAAACAAGTAGATAAAAGTGAGCCATAATACAAATAGGGCACTCAAAATGGAAAGAAAACTAAGCTGATTGACAATAACAAAGCCTATTCACGAAAGAAAACGAAAGGCTGTAACACTGTCAAATGCAAGGCAGAAAAGTCTAAATTAGGTTAGAATAAAACATGAATCTGCATATAATGAACAATATGCGCTAGCAAGATGAATATTTGTTAGCAATAAAATAGTTTTAAATAAAATTATGCTGTTAAGAGTAGTTTCGGTCTGGCTTAGAAAAAGCAGAAAGAAAATTTCAGCCCTCTTTTTCACTCCATCTTCAATTTAGATCACTGCATATTTTAACAGCATGTCAAAAAACAAGCAATTCTAGGATAAATTCAACGCAAGTAAATGGTTATTTAAAAGGAAGTTTCCTATTCTGGTTGTAAAGCCTCTGAGACAGGGTTGTTTTTCTAGAGGGGAAATAACACCTCAATTTTAATTTTAAAGATCCAGTGAAACCCCAAGAAAATACGATATTTAAAATATTGGGAGTATTAGCCATCCTTTTAAATTGTTGAGTCAAGTAATCCACGTAAGTACGCTGCTTGAAGTAAACAGAGTAATTACAGCTGGTTCTGCCTTTAGGATCAACTCTGATATAAAAGGTATTCTTTCCTCTTAAATTATCTTCTTAAAAGCAAATGAAAATGCAGTGATGATGTTAACACATTGATTCTCTTAGAGGCTTTTGTAAACTCCTAATTCAGGAAGTAATATGCAGGAATTTTACTCAACATTCAAAAATCTCTCTACAGAAGATGTAGAATAGAATGGCCATACTATATTCTCACCCATGGCTTCAGTTAATAGGATAAAATCTCTTTCAGATTTTATCCTTGGAATTTCTTTTCCATGCACAGATAAAGAGTAAAGAAGGGCCAAAAAGCAAATGCATACAATTGGGGGATATCTGTCATACAGTCTTTAAGGATTTCTCTACTCTAAGGAAATCTCATGAGAGGTTAACTTATTTTTCCCAGGTAAAACCCGAATACATTTTTTATAAGAGCCATAACCTAGGCCATTTTGTATGATGTACAGATAACACATTAACATCTCTCTAGGAGCACCTGGGTGGCTCAGTTGGTTAAGCATCCCACACTTGATTTCGGCTCAGGTCATTATCTCAGGGTCCTGGGATCGAGACCCACATCGGGCACCCTGCTCACTGGGGAGTCTGCTTCCCCTTCCCCTATTTCCTCTCCCCATGCTCACACATGTTTACTCTCTCTAAAATAAATAAATCTTTAAAAAAAATCTCTCTATAATTTTGGGGGATTATACCAAGGAAATGTATTTTCAGTAATGCCTGATTCTAATCCATGGTGAATTTTTTACAACTAAATATCCTTAAATAGAAATATTTTTAAGGTAGGATAATGATATTGCAGTTGTGATTTGAAAAAGATTTCTTGAACATATTGAAATATTTACAGATGAATAATTTGTATCTGGGATATGCTTAAAATAATATGGGGGGGGCAGTTGGATGGGAGTTTAAACAAGACCGGCTACATACTGACAGGTAAAGCTGAGAGATGGGGACATGGGGATGAATTATTCTCTGTCTTCTTTGATACATGTTTGAAATTTTCCAACATAAAAACTCTGTATATCCTTGCAATAGGATATAAAGTACATTCATGTAACAAGGAATTCTGAGCAGAAATTCAGGTTCTTCTTTTTTTTTTTTTTAGAGAGGGAGGGATGCAGGAGAGAGGAAAGGAGAATCTTAGGCAGACTCCACGCCCAGCACCGAGCCAACCTGGGGCTCAATCTCATGACCGAGATCATGACCTGAGCTGAAAACAAGAGCTGGACGCTTAACCAACTGAGCCACCCAGGCACCCCAGAAATTCTTGAATGCTTCTATTATGGCAAAATCCCAGGCAAATCATCTCACCCTGTGGTACCACAGTTTCCGGTTTCTAAAATGCAGAAATGGAACATGATTTCTAAGGTTGCTTCCAGTTCTTAAGTTTTTACTCTTTGAGAATGCTCTTTTATTCTTCTCATAGAGTTTACCGTACTGAGAAGGCACAGGTGTCTGAAGGCAAGATGTGATCTCAGAGCAGCTCTCTAGGACCACGGGTGCCACCCCCACCATCAGCTCTCACCACATGAAAAAAGAAAATAGGGGCGCCTGGGTGGCTCAGACGGTTAAGCATCTGCCTTCGGTTCAGGTCATGATTCCAGCGTCCTGGGATCAAGCTCCATGTTAGGCTCTCTGCTCAGCAGGGAGTCTGCTTCTCCCTCTCCGCCTGCCCCATTTCCCTATTCCTGCGGGCGTGCGCTCTCTTTCTCTCTCAAAATAAATAAAATCTTTAAAAGAAAAAAGAAAACCATAACGACAGGGGTATGGCAAAGGGCTACAGGAACCAACTCAATGACTCCCAATGGCCACAGCTAGAAAAAATAGAGCAATAAAGTTATATTGGATTTAAGTCAAAGTATCAATATCCACTAGTCTACACTGATACAAATAAATGATTCAGTAGAGATAAATGGGAGAGGATAGATAAATCTCCTATGTAGAAGAATTCCAGATTATGTATGCAGAAACTCTGCTTTTGCCCTCCAGAAGGTGGAGCATAACTCTCGTTCCCTAAGTGTGGGCTGCCTTCCTTCCAGAGAGTACAAGATGGAAAGCAGAGAAAAAAAGAGTAACTTGACAATAGAGAAACCTGACAAACACTACCTCGGCCAGGATACCAAGGTCAACGTCAACAGTAAAGTCACACAAATAGGATGCACCCTTGAAATGATGTGATAAAAATAGCATTTTGCCTCTGTGGCCTCCCTCAGTCTAACCCCACATAACCCCATTCTAACCATGAGAAAAACATCAAACAAACCCAGCTGAGGGTCATTTTACTATCTGACCAGTACTCCTCAAACCTGTCAAGGCCTACAAAGCAGGGGAAGTCTGAGAAACAGTTACAGCCATGGAGAGCCTAAGCAGACGTGATGACCACATGTAGTGTGGAATCGTGGATGGGTCCCAAAACAGAAGACAGGAGGTAAAAACTAGGGAAATCTCAATAAAGCAAGGACTTCAGTCAATTACAATGTATCAGTTTTGGTTCATTAATTGTGACAAATGCTCCACACTAATGTAAGAAGTTAATGATAGGGGAATCTGGGAACTCTCTGTACTATCCGTGCAATTTCTCTATAAATCCAAACTGTTCTAAAATAAAAAGATTATTTTTTAAAAATGAAAAAACATTAGTAAGATATAAACAATGATGTGAAATGATGGCCAATATACAATAAACAAAAGAAGTGTTACTAGACAATATTCATGCTATGAACTTATTTTTGTTTTAAAAATATACATATATGGGGGCACCTGGGTGGCACAGCAGTTAAGCGTCTGCCTTCGGCTCAGGGCGTGATCCCGGCGTTCTGGGATCGAGTCCCACATCAGGCTCCTCCGTTATGAGCCTGCTTCTTCCTCTCCCACTCCCCCTGCTTGTGTTCCCTCTCTCGCTGGCTGTCTCTATCTCTGTCAAATAAATAAATAAAATCTTTAAAAAATATATATATACATATATGTATTTTATTACCAAAATGTTTGCATCATTATAAATCAAAATGTTATTAACCTCTGAGTGGCATAATTACTAGTGACTTTCACCACCCCCTTTATACTTTTCTGTTTTATCTGATTTTATTCTTTCCAATAAAGCACTGATTACTTTGAGCCTTCTATAATCTTATAAACTATTAAAGGTTTTGTGGTATTTTTTGGAAAAAAATTAGGCATATAGCACAGGATTAATAAGAGTACTCCTTGGTTCGAAATAATATGCACTTATAAAAGAGTAAATTTTACTTTTCGAAGAGGAAATATTTTACTTTTTAAAGATTCATTTATTTGAGAGAGAGAGCATGTGAGCAGGGGAAGGGGCAGAGAGAGAGGGAGAGACAAGCTGACTCCCCACTGAGCACGGAGCCAAAGCGGGGCTCTTTCCCAGGACCCTGAGATCATGACCTGAACTGAAACCAAGAGTAGGACGCTTACTTGCTTAACTGACTGAGTCACCCAGGTGCCCCAAGGAGAAATAATTTAAAAGTCAGTATAGAAAAGTGAATGAAAGCATGAGATTTAACCAGACTTGGCTTAAATTCCTGGTTTCACCATTTACTATTGGTGTGACCTTGGGCAATTCAACAACCTCCCTCAATGTCCTCATCTTTATAGCAGGAAATATGTAACACAACAAACCTATTGTTCTGCAGAACCACCCTAACATTTATTTACTTGTCAATGTAAACATATATTATATGTTATATATGAATGGATAGTATATAAAACCTATTTCATAACATCAAATTTTATTAGAAAGAATTACATTAGCAGTAGCAAAGAGTTTAACGTATGTCAAGAGCCTGGCCCTACTGAGGATCCATAATGGCAACCATTATTCTTACTGGTAATGTTAAATAAAAAGCCAAGAAAAAAATAAAACACTATGGGACAAGTTTAGTTTTGGGACGCCTGGGTGGCCCAGTCGGTTAAGTGGCTGCCTTTGGCTCAGGTCATGATTCCAGGGTTCTGGGATCGAGCCCCGGCATTGGGCTCCTTGCTCAGTGGGGGGCCTGCTTCCCTCTGCCTGCAGCTCCCACTGCCTGCCCGCTCTCTCTCAAACTCTCTCTCTGACAAATAAATACAATCTTTAAAAAAATTTTTAGTTTCTCTAAGAATATAACAGGGACAAAAGTGTAAAAGACAAAACCATACCTCAGTTCATTCTACATCAGCAGCAGCAATTTCCCAAATATCTCTAACTAAATATTTATTGTGGGGATTAAACATGTCATTGTTAACATGCCCGCAGACCTGAGACTCTTCCAGAGAATACAAATGAAAGCCACTTTTCTAATCAGAACCAGTTTAAACTAAGCTTTGGAATATTAATACATCAAGTCTCCCTTTCTATGGAATCAGCTTCCCTATTTATGACTGTAATGTCAATACAAATAAATACCAGCCATAAAATACAAACTAAACTTACTTAAATCTCTTGATTGTAAATAATGAACTTTAATAGAGAAGCTCTAAACAAGACATATATTTTGATCTGTAACAAAATTCAGGGCTGGTTGTTTTATCTCAATACTATTATCTTTAAATCACAGTATGATAGACGAGTCTAAACATGCTATGACTTAGTGGACTTTTATAACAAGGCCAAACAATCTGGATCAGAAGAATCAATTTGTTTCATTGAGTGAAAAGTTTACCCAGCCTGTTTTATCATATAGTCTAGGACACAGACCCTTATTTTAAAGACCTGTTAATTTAGGGAAAAAAATTAATCCACCATGAACAAAATAATATTAAATTATTGTGCCAATTTTTTCTACTACATAAGAAAATGCACACTGTTCAGCATGGTTCTATTAAAGGAAGTTAATTTAAACACCTTTTAAAATAACAGAAACATAGATACAATTTAGGAATATATTCAGGTTGGTATATATAATCCATTGTTGGGACTACAACTATACAAAGACTGATTTTATAACATATTCAAAAGTTTCTGTCCCCGATAAGTCTTACCCAACTTTCCCAAAAGCAGTCATTACAAAGACCTATTCCAATGATGTTGTCACTCTTGCGAAATACTTTAGAAGCCTATGGCACACTTCTGTCAAATATGTTTAATGGTAACAAATTCTGAATTCTCTGAGAACAGATTTGATTTATGGGAATAGACAACTGTCACTGGGAACTACAACTGGCAAATAGACCAAATAAACTTCTTTTGGCTTAAAAAAAAAAAAGGGACTGACTACAAGGTTTTGAGTAAGTTTAGTTTTCTTAAAAACTATTAAAAGCAAATTTAAAATGGGAATTCCAAGCATTCTGAGCAGCAATATTATCTATAAAATAAGAGTATGATCCTACATTATGTTCTCCAAATTCTAAATAATAATTGAATAAGGGACCATACTGGTACCTCCTATATATTATCTCAGCTAATCCATATAACAATCCTAGATAATTATCACTATTTCAAGGGGAAGACACTGAGTCTGAGTGCTTTGAGTAACCTGCCCAGGCCATAAGGGAGACACCAGCAATTATATCACAGTCAGAATTTACATGCAATATATATAAACAGTTATATACATATTATATCTGACTTTAGGTTTTTGACCTACACAATTGGCCTGGTCCTGTAACAGCTGCTACATACGTGTATTTTAGCATTTGCCAGTGTACTGCAATCATTTACTTACCAATCTTCCCTACTCAACTATGAGCTTCCAGAGAGAACGGATGATACTTTGTTCATCTCTGTAATCCCGGAACATAGTCCTATACTTATCAGCACATCTACATAAATTTCTTTAGTAGCTTATCCATGGTTCTGATGTTATTTTTACTAGCTGCTCACAGGTGGTGAATATTACAGAAACATTATCAGACCAGTAGCCATTCCTTCAGCTTCAAGATGCCCAGCCACCACCACCACAAGTAGAGGAGGCTCAGGCAGAAAGAATGTTCCATACAATCAACCCCAGTTTGTACGGTTATTCTTAAAATCTGAAACACTGCATGATGTGCTGTAAAGGGCTCTTCTTTTTCTAAATTTCATAAACCTGCATCTACACTTACATTAGTCTACTTCCAGTAGTTCATACACAGTACAGAAAACTCAATTACAGGATCACTCCACATTCGTAGTATATACAAAAATTATCGAAAAACGTAAGACAACATAAATCATCAACAGCATAAAATAAAAGTTTGCCAATAAGCTACCTTTTGATTTATAACATGACTACAGAGCCCAGAGGGGCAAAACCATACAATTTATGAGTTTCCCACACAAAAAACTAACAGAGTCAGACGTTAATGGCATTTTTAAGAATGTTACAGTGTAATTATAAAATGACACAGGTTATTATTTAAGGCGACATCAAGTCTCTCAAAATAAAATGAATATTTACAAGATTAAGTTTCTGTTTTGTTAAACATTAAATAAAGGTGTTGGAACTTAAATGGAAATGTAAAAATACATATGACTGAGTACTAAAACTAGTTAACAGAATTACTGATATTTTTCATTCTGTTAGGGAACCTTTCACCTAATAAATGTTAAAGCATGTGGTTTGTGTTTTCAGTTTTCTCTCCAGTTCTAGAAATTGACTATGAATCCTTTTCTAGTATTTACCTTTCTCTTCCTACCTTCCACTCACTCCTATCCCCAAACCTGGTTTGGATGTCTTCTTTAATCTTTCAAAACAAGGGAGTGAATTCAAATGTCATGAACTCTTGGATAAAGAGTTAAAATGACAGCATCATGACTATCCTGACTCTCTTTAAAGTAATATTAGTCTTCTAGAATACCAATCTAATTCTTAGAAGCAGAAAACACAGGAAGCTCAATGTTCCAAGAAAAGTTAATAATAATTGATTCATCCTGACTACCCAGGAAATACACAGCAAGGATCTGTGTTCAATGCAAATACTGACAACAAATCCATCTAGTAATACCTACCACCTGGGGACAAGAAAAATAGAAAAAGAGCTCACAAGGCAAATGCACAATGACTATTAAGTACAGAAAGAAAACATCAGCAATTAAGAGATGAGAAGGAATCAGAGCTGCATAAAACACAATAGATCAGGGAGCTTATACCGACAGAGGTAGACCAAGGCAGTGGAAGAGATGAGATCACCATTAATGGGAGATGACAGTGGGATGCAAGTGGACAGGAAGTAAGGTGGACACAGGTGAGGGGTAAAACAGGCAGGAGCTGGAGATGACAGAAGCTGAATTACAAAAGATAACAAAAGACTGGAGGCAATGGAGTAGGAAGGAGGCCCACCCAAGGAAACAGACGGTAAGGAGAACAGAAATCACTTTCAATGGGAGGCTGAATCATGGAAAAGGCAGGAAGTAGGCAAAACACAGATACCAAGCAAGAAATTCTGGAAAGATGGGGAAAAAAAATGTAAAAGTGACACTAGGTGATAAATAGGGTAGAAAGGAGGAAAAAAGGGTGAAGCAAAGAGTCCTACTGGGGAAGGAAATATTTATTAAAAAATGGTTTCTGGAATTTTGGTTTATTAAATTTTAAAAGCTGCTCTTTTGCTTATATTTTTCTCTGCTGGATAAAACTTGATTCATAAGAACAGAGGTTTCCTCAATTTACAAAGAAGAAAATTATGGATCAGGTCAACTGACTCAGTTGTAAAAGTAAGAAGAGTTGAAAAGAGTAAAATTTACTGTTAATGATTTTAGTTCTAAGCCACAAACTAATTTTTATACTGACAATGTGAATATACACATTAATGACCTTAATGACCAAATGCTTCATTTGTTAAGTACAAAAGCTCTCTCTCCTGCTTCATTTGTTAATTACAAAAGCACTTACGCGCATGCTCTCTCTCTCCCTGCACTTAACAGCATTTGGAGAAACCCCTGCTTCTTACTACTTCCCCACAAAAGGAAAGGGCAGAGTAAGAAGGTAACATTCACACCAATATTGCTAAGAAGAAGTCTGATGGAGGTTTAAACAGTAATAGTTAAAAGATGTCGTAAATTTTCTATAAATTTCTATGATCCATGTTATTCTGGTCTCCTAGATAACTAAAAACACAACACAGAGATCATCCTTTATTTCCACCTAAAAAGAGCAGAGGAAAACCAAACATTGAACAAGAATATAAAAATAGTTAAGGAGAACAAATCTGAAAACGAATGGAAATTATTCTATTCTTGATCTTAGAAAATAACGTAGGGTAGGAGAGAACCATAACAAAGGCCTATTTATGAAGATATAATTCTCATTTTTAAACCAAAAAAACTATGGTCATTAAAAAATTGTGCAAGAAAAAGCAAGCACACAAAGGCTGAGAGTAGATAAAAGATGAATCGAAAGCCGCAAAGTCTGTGAACAAGCAGCAGCACATTATGAAGAAGCAATTCGTCAACATCCTCTCCCTTTAGTAATGACCTAGCCGAAGCTGGCTTCTGGGGCCGTTCCCATTACTCCTACTATAGCTAATAGTTCTCTACCCACATGAAATAAACTCTGATCATGAGGGGACTACCAGCTATTGCACTAGAGGAAAATAACTCAACTATTATACACGAAAGCAGCTGGGTTAACAAAGGTACTGTAAGAAACATGTAAAGATACGTGCTAGAGTCTTTCACTCATATTTTCAGAACTATCTTCTTTCAACTCCTCAAAAATCCTAAATGATATTGGGGTTGCTTCTCGAAATCTGCCTTTTCTTCTTCTTCTTTTTTTTCTCTTTTCTTTCTTTCTTTCTTTTTTTTTTTTTTTTTTACCATTCTTCCATGAATATCTTAATGAGTCACTTGGCCATATAGTCCATTCACAGGCATCACGAACACATTATCATCGACTCCTGGAAGTGGATGCTGCTCCGCAAGCTTTAGGAGACTTCTTGAAGGAACAAACCTGGTTCTCTGCTCTCTGTTGAGGACATGCTCAAAGTAGGATTCTCTCTCATATTCAAAGATGACATGGAAGCCAAACTGTGCTGTTTCCAAAATAAGATGCCTTTAAAAAAAAATTTTACCAAAGTTAAAAATCAACCAGATTTTAAAAACACAAAACTCTAATAAAGCAGCACAAATTCTCACACAGTATCACATTTTAGCTAAGACTGAAAAATAAGTAATTTAAATTAAAAAATTTTAACCTTTCACTTCAGCTTTAAATATACTATATTTTCAAAAAACTCTAACAGGGCATCACAAAGTATACGATAAAAATACTGCAAAAAACAGACGCTTCCTGAAAGTAATACAAAAACATCTGTTAAAATTATAAAGTAATTTTGGTGATTGATGTTTTAATTTTTACCATGGCCAGGACAGAAGACAGGCTTTGAGAAAACACAATTTCGCTGCATTCATATATTATTTGGAAATTGTATGAACAAGCATGGTTTATACTAAGCTTTAAAATGAGCTACTGAATTGACTTGGAAAATTTCTTCCAGCCATAAAATTCTGAAATTACATGTTATCTGGTGATACAATCTTGGTACTAGAACCAGCTCTAGGCAAGTCATCTGACTTTGCCCCAATTTTTTCATCTATAATAAACAAGGCTGGTACTCACAGGGGGAGGCGGGCAGTAGGGTCACTCGAGGATGGTTTAAAATACAGATGCCCAGGCCCAGCTCTAAAGAATCTGAATCTCTAGGGTTAGGCTAAGATATCTGTTACTTTCATAATAAACCCTGGGTCATTCTGATGTGCACTCCTACTTAAAGAACCACCGCACTAGATCAGCACTGGATCACATTCAGGATCCAGCTCTTCGACCCTAAAATTCATCAAATGGGGCAGTAGAGATTTTATTAAATTATCCCATACTGATAGAACTAAAATAATTGAATCAGTGCTTCACTTTCTCTTTCCCTAAAAGCCCCCATTCCGAGAAGAACCTGAAATTAAGATTAAAGCTAACATGCCAATCGGATGAACACTTCAAAATAGATTATTTTAACTCCAATTATTTCCTGGGATGTTTAAATAAAACACAAGGGTATGACAATATCCATAGTTACAACGTGCTTCTCTGACGGGCCATCCCATAATATGTGCTGATATTAAAATGACAACAGCAGGTCATTGCTTCACTGACTCAAATTATAAGGCTATCCCTGAGAAAAACAACATGACCTCCTGCCCAGCAGAAAGGATCTATAACACAGAATACTATACCTGCAGAGCGTGTGTCCTCCCTGGCTGCTAACCAGGTTTGTGGCCCATGCTTCATTCAAGGGCACTTCCTCCTCTGATTCCTGGACAGTGGGGGTGCTGATGCATGTACTCCCTTATCTCTGGAGTCGTTTAGGTTCAGGGACTCTGGTGATGCCCAACACCCCCAAAATAATACTGTCAGTTCCTGACAAAAGGGACACAAAAGCGGGCTTTCAGAGAATCCCATTTTTCTTCATCTTGCTGGCTTCTGTTTCAGCCCCTCATCCAATTCCACACAGCTTCAAAATGACTTCACTCCAGGTCTGTCACCCAATCACCAGCACGATTTTACATTTTTTTCCACCAAAGAAATATTTCTTGGTTTGAAGAGGCCTCCTGGCCCCAACAGTGTTCTCTATTGCCCAAGACAAGCTGAAAAAGTGGATCGAGATTCCACGTAAGGACAAAGCAAATGGATAGAAGTGCATAGGAAACTTTCAGTAACACTCACTTCCTGGTAAATTACTACCACTAGGGATGAAATCTTGTAAGTGTTTAAAAAAGAAAAGCAGTAAGACATCACGTATCATTCAATATTATATTTCACGGAAATTTTTTGACCCTAAATTAATAACTTAAACAGTCATTGTCCTATGTCCTGCTGAATCACCGTCCGAGAATTCAATGCCTGCGAAAAGTTATAATCCTCTTTCAGCTCTGAGATTCAAAATTCAGTTTCTCTCCCCTTGCCTTTAGTCATTTCAAAACACACTGCCCTGTAACCATTTGTCAACCACTTGTATTTGGAAAATCCACAGCATTGTTTCTGCAGCACAGTCATCGCAATCTTTTATGCTACTTTGAAATCTGAAAAAGAGCCTTTTACAGTCGAAAAAGTAGTGTCAACTTTTAGATCTCTCTTCTTTGATAAAGTAAATTTCCCACAGAAACGACTTGACTGGGGGGCCAGACCACCTGGGTTCATAGCCAGTCTCCCTACTTACTATTTGCATTGTGATCTGGGGCAAGTGACTTAATTACCCTGCTGTGCTTCAGTTTCTTCATTTTAAAAAGGGGATTCTAACTGAACCTATTACTTCAAAAGATTGTTATGAGATTCATATAAATTAACATGCAAAGGCTCCTGGAACACTATCTGGCACATTTTAAGCACTACATAAATGTTAGCTCTTATTATTACGTTGTTTCATTTAGCTACAAATTCTCATACTGTTTCACACGTGTGCACACTGCCTTCTAAAATACTACCTACTTGAAGACTGGAACCACAGTTTCAGTATTTCTGACAACTCCCCTATGGTATTTAATATTCACTCAGTAAGTAAATACAAACCTACTGTGCATATATTATTATTCTGGATAAAGAAGGAAACATAGTACCTTATAAATAGATATTCTCTGCCCTTGAGTAGCCTCTACTTTAGGTGGGGAAACAAAACAAACAAGGAAATGCTTATGTAATAGTAGAAAGCCATAAAGGATTAAATGCCCAAGTATGTGGCATAAACATCTAACATTCAAAGGGCTTATTGTGGGCTGCAGATTCTGTGGAGATGGCAAAGCTGGAGTGGCCCAGCCCCTAAAGTTAAGTGGGATCTTCAGTACTGAAAAGAAAAGAGAATTCCAATGTACTTTTGTTCATTCCACATAGTCACTGAGTACCTTCCATATGTCAGGCTCTGTTCTAGGCTCTGGAGACACGGCAATGAGTGACAGAAAAGATCCCTGCACTCTGGAGTTTAAAGGGCACTCCATGTGAGGGCCAAGTTTTGAAGGAATGAGAAGAGCTTGTCTTCCCGAACGATGAAACGACACTGCTTAAATGCCTTAGAAACAGAAGCCAATGCTGGCATTATGGTCACTAACTTTCCAACAATGACAAACATACAGAAATGGCTGCCATGAAAAATTCAGCAGCTTTCATATACTGTATTCTAAATGTTCCACTGTTTATAAAACACATCAGACATTCTCCATATTTCTGAATACAAATAACATACAAGAGATTTTAAACACATAAAGTTAATACTGCTGGAATGATTTTCACAAGAGGCCATTGAAGGCCCAGTTCCTAAATTTTGCCCAAATGAAAAGCCTATTAGTGCTTTGTTGTACACCCTTGAGCTTTGTCTCCACCTCCAATCCACCCCCTTTTTCCTTCCTTTACTTGATCTACTAGCAGCTGCCCACAAATACCAAATATCTACTAGGAAAGTGCCTGAAGATGCATGTGGTGACAAGATGACAAAAACCAGTCAGTCACGATGGGTGGAAGTATTACCTCCAAAAGAAAATATGTGCTTTTTTTCCTTCTTATATCCTTCCATTGAAGACAACTCTCCACTTATCCCCTCCCCAAACAGTAGGCCTGGCGGTAAAGGAGTCCTCTTATAAACACTGACTGGCAAAGCATTCCCAATCTCTTCCTCTCCAATGACGGGCCACTAGAATCAGGAGACAGGTTAAGTCCAATATGCTCTTATCATAAATAAGACGCATTTCCAAGGATCTCCCTTGTCCTCTCCAGTCCTTTTCAACTACTTCTACTCTCACAAGATGCAAACTGTTAGTCCTCACCATCATTCTCATCATTGTTATGCCTACACAAATCATTACATTGTATTTTTGGAAACACAGTCAAAATAAACTTCTTGATCAAGGAAGTCAAAACTACTCAATTAAATCCAATCAAAAATGTTAACTTCTTAATGCACAATGTACTGGACTCCAAACTACTTATGATATTTAAAGGCAAAATGAAAAATCAGGTAGAGACCCTACAATGCAGATAATCTAACATTCTTAACATTCATATACCCACGAATGTTAGACTCATCAACAAAGTAATAACCAATCCACTGATTTTTATTTCCTTGGTTTGGTATTGGAAAATTACTCTTCCTGTTTCATTGTCATTTGTCAACTCCTAGTTAGGAATGCCACTTAGAAAAAATATGGTGGGAGGGGGCCTTTCAGAAGGCCATTAGGCTTCCCCAACGTTTACCTTCTTCCAATGTCCAAGAATAGCCTGTTCATTGGGTGATCGTGGCGTGTCACGGGAACTTGGATAAATGAGACACAGTGCTTTAGAAACTACTGAATACCCAAATAAAGAGACTAACTGCAGTTCTATGCAATTTTAAACCCATCTTCCAACTTGAAAAACACATTAATTTAGTCTGAGTCATTTTATATTGCCAACACCCTTTTTTACAAAAGCAGAAACAGAAGTAATTAATGTACATACTCCACATTTGGACCTATTCAAATCAAACCCATGTATTCAAAAATTTTTGAGCAACTTATGCTTATGCAAAAGTTATCCCAGAAGATTAAATGAGATAAAGCATGTACCATTTGGCACAGGCCTGGCAAACAGTCAGTACTCAATATTACCCTTTATTATCATTCCTAATTTTCCAACTTCAGAGTTAAACTAAATAATTATAAGGCAAATATAGCATAATGTATATATAATACATAAAAACTAACGTACTAATACTGTAAATAAAGCTAGTACCTTATTGTACCAAGTAATGCTCTTCAGACAAAGGTGTGCTTAATTTTAACAGAATGACCCACAAAAAAAGGCAGAGAAAACTTGCTAAGGGACTTGGGTTAAACGTTAGCTCTTACCTCTGCTTATTAATTAAGACTACAACTTCTACAAGGTCTAGGATGAATTATAATTAGCAGTCAGCTGACCCTAGAGAACTAGCTCGACATAAACAGTTAAGTCCTCAAGCACGTGGACAAGTGACCATTTATTCCCAAGGTTGCTACCAACCACTGAAATCTGATTACTTCAACACTGATGCTGAAATCCGGCATAAATTCATTACCTGTCTCATGCTAGAAAATATATTTTCAAGTCCCTATACACGTACATTTTTTTGTTTAAGACACAAATATCACTTCAACTGACAATATTGCAGCATCCTGGGCACATCCAGGTTTTAAAACACCTCAACAGTCTCAGGCACGCAGTATTCATTATGACAGGAAATGGAAAGACAATTTGGAGAGCATACGCTTCCTTAAGTATCAAAGTAAGTATTAAAAGTAACTCTATGTCCTCGTTACGAAAAAAAAATCTTCGTGTTTCCCAGCTTAATCCCGATTCGTGGGACAATGCACATTCCCCCCTCCCACGCTTTGAGTCACGCCCGGGCGCGCCGAAGTGGGGCGGGAAGAGGCACGGAACTCCCGGGTAATGACCTGTCCCCGCTACTTCTCGCCCGGTTTTGGCACACCACAGCTACACCCACGTGGACTTCCAGGCGGGGGCGGCGAGACCCACGGCCACCACCAGCGCCCGGAGCCCCGGCCCGCCCAGCCTTCCCGCGGGGGCTCCGGGCTCGGGGCCGGGGGCTCGCGGAGGGCGGGGGGCGCGGCGGTGACGCGCCGCGGGGGAGGGGAAGGGAGCCCGGCTCCACTCACGCGCCCGGGGGCGGCACCGGAGCAGTCGCTGCGTCGCTCCCGTTCAAAAACTGAAAAGGGGGGCGGGGGGCGGGGGGAAAGACCTGGCTCCTCGTTTCATCCGGAAACCGGCGGGCCGGCAGGAAATGACGAAGGCAGAGGTCGTCCAGGTCCGTTCGGTAACCGGGTCCCGCGCGTCCGGCCTCGACTCCGGGGGAAAGAGCCCCGCGCGGAGCAGCCTGGCCCCGTGCCGCCTCCGGAGCCAGCAGCGTGAGTGGACCCGCGTCTCCGCGCCTCCCGGGCCCGAGGCGGGGCCGCGTCACCCGGCCCCGCCCCCCCCCGCCCGCGCGCCGCCCCGCCCCGCCCCGCCGCGGCCTCGCGGGGGAGGGGAGGGGACCGCTGCCCGCGGCGCGCCCCCAGCCCGGGGCTCGGAGGCTCCAAAGCTTCCAGCCAGTGCTGCGAGCCTCTCAGGGTCGTAAGGAATAGTTTGGCTCCGAGCGCCAGAGATGCAGACAACACACCGAAGCAGCGCCGCGTCGGCCACGCGAGCAGGGGTGGGAGCGAGACGGCCCGAGGCGGCCGGAGTTCAGCGCGAGTGTTTTAAGATTCCGCAGCTGATTCCGCAGCCTGCGAGCGGAGGGAACGCAAAAGATGTCCCGGCAGCTCTGGAGGCTGCCTGTGGTCACTTACTGGGAGGGGATTGTATTTTATACCCGCGCGACTGGATTTCTTTCCGGGGGGAACGGGTGTCACAGAACCGGGGGCACGACTGGAAGGGTTCAGGTTTGGGAGTCAGTTACATGTAACAACCCTAGCCTGTGCAACTTTGGGCAAGTTACATAACCACCACTACCACCTTCCCGGTTTCTTCTGTAAAATGGAACTTCAGTGCCTCCCATCAGGGTAGTTGCAAAAATTCAGTATGTGGACTGCCCTACTCATAAACCCACAAACTGCCTTCTTCCTCTTGGTTGAAGGCCTGTTACCTTGTAGCCTTCTGCTTTAGGAACCCAAACCCTCAGTGTTTCAGAGGACAGAGAAAGAAAATTACACTTAAGCAGTGGATTGTGTTGTAAGGAACTGTGTAAGTGATTCTGGCCTGAGTTTGTATTAAGATAGCAAAGCTCTAAGAGGCAAAAATGATAACATTTAAGGCATAATGACAAGAGATACTCAATTTTAGAACCACCTAGACCTGGTATCAGGAACCTAAAATCAGGAAACTGATTTTAAAACTTATGATATAGTTACTTGATCTCTGGAAAATTTTTTCCTAGTTCTCAACCTAAAAGTTTATCAAACTAAAACCAGCCCCTAGTTGCCATATTTTGGGAACTCTATCTCTGGATACTAATGTTTTACTTGGGTCTTAATTCAGCTCATCTTAGAATTTCCTTACCGAAATTGTTCAAGCATTAGTGTCCAGGAAAAGTATGTGAAAAAGGTTCAGTTTTCTCAAAAGAGCCCTGAATGACGATCCAGGCACGTGGCTAGCTACATGGTGATCTTGCTGAAACATTAGCTTGCCAGGAATGAACCATTGTAATGCCCCTGGGCATTTGGCTTTAGAAGAAGGCTGTGGTGGTATGAAGTAACTGCTTAGCAAGTGTGTATGTGTACACTTGGTTAGACTGTAGTGTGCTGGGAGGTGACGGTCATAGTTCAGGCCACATGTGGGCCATGGTCTATACTATGACTCCGGACAAGGCCATTCCTTATTCCAGTCTTGCAAAGTCATGCCATTGGTCATGATGGAGGACTGGGCAGGAAAGGCCTACCCTCGGTGCAAATCTTTCACAACTACAGTACTAAAAATAATTCAAATGCGTGTCCCTGGAACTGTGGAATGGTAGTGTCATTGCATACCAATGATGTTGTATAATACATGTTGTTTAATTCACGTTAAAATTTTACCATTCTGGGTCGGTAGTAATTCAAAATCCTTCTCTAAATACAATTCAAGACTGGCATATTTGTAGCAGGTTAAAGACAAGCTCTGTAGGAATATACCACTTATTAAGTGGCCGATGAAGAGAATTTTGTGAGAAATTGAAGCAATAAATTAGCCTGGATCAGATCCATTCAGGTGTTAGAAAACAGGTAGGAAATGCTTCCGGGATTTGTCAGGTAAAGGATACCTGCCGAATGTTCTAGTGGCCGTTGCTGTATGTTCCCTGTTTCTTCCTGAATTTAATAGCTCTCAATCCTTAAACCTACCACCCTTGTGGCAGAATTGTCTGTGGCCTTCTGCAGCATCTCAAATCAGACATCCAGAGTCATCTCTTTTTGCCAAAAACACATTCACTGTTGTTACTTTACTTTTCAGCACCAGCAAAATTCTAGATTCCATAAATCATAAAGACAATTATAGTCTCTTGTCTTCCAAAAGTTTCCATTTCTAAAATAGGCTGATTACTTACTGTGAATCATAATGTTACTTTCAGAGAAACTCTGGAGTTCAGTTTTAAGAAATAAGAATTAAAACTGTGAATATACCAAATCTCCCTGTATCTCCCACACTCTTAAAAAAAAAAAAATCCATAGCCAGTCTTTAATATCAAGGAATTGGGTATGGTGTGATGTTTAAATAATATTTAGATCTTGTATGTCTAAATTTTTATGATTTAAAGTAAATTCTGTTTTTATTATTACTTGGCTAATTTTTACAATAGTTCTTTTAAAGAGATCACTCTTGACCTCAGTGTCTAGAGTTTAAGTTAAATGATCATTCACGATACTCACTTTATCATAAATGAATACAATATGTCCTCAAACATCTGACAAAAACTTCAGATGTAAGAACAGGGAAAACATGCCACCTGGCTTAGGAGCAAACTTATGGAAGAATTTTATTCCTTTTATGCAGAGGTAAGCTATAAGAAAGAAAACAGACACTGCCCTTTATGCACACTTCTTAACTTAGTAAGCCAGATCTACATTACAGAACATTTTAGAGACTTACAGGAGATTGGAAGATATTTTAGTGCGAGAATGTCTGCAAAGCCTTCATTGTTGTAGACTATCTAGAGAAAAATTGCAAAACAATTTCTTGGACATTCAGATACTCTTTTTCTCGGAATTAGAAAATGACTGTCTTATTCCTAGAAACTACAGTACATTTATCACCTATCACTTGTTCAGTTTTTCTCCTTCTTGTAGAATGTCTAAAAAAATGCTTTTGGTTTTCTTTCACATATTAGGTCATTTTACTTATTAGACTTACCTTTTATGCCCAACAGAAGGAATGAACTTTCTCTTCAAGGAAAAATTCAACTAACTCTCAAACACAAGGAGGAAACCATTACTCTTTTACTTGCCATTTGATACACTTGCTCTTACCACTCTTATTTTCTGTGGGAATGTCCAAAGAATGCATTTCCTTGAATAGAAGTCACAGCTGTGTAAATAGCAAAAAGTAACTTTTTATCCCATAGCTTCTTTCAAACACATTTGGCCGGGAGGCCAAATTAGATAAAGCTTTTAATGTTTTCCACTTGTGGGGGAGGCCAGTCCAAGAGTCTTGCAATGGCGGTCTCATCTTTTCTAGGCTGCCGTCATGAGCGCAACACGATTTTTTAATATCATAGCCACTTGTTTGGGTCTGTGTTTTAAAATATTTGGGTGCTTTCATCTGGTTGTTACAGTTCAGAAACTGGGCAATAACATTTCAACCATATATGCTTTTTATTATCTTTTTGTAATAGGATTTTTAAACTCCAGTTTTCACCTTCATGTAGAAGATAAAATGTTTCCAAACCAAAAATAAGGGGAAATATGTTACACACCCTAAGTATCTAGGCCAGGAGTTGGCAAATTTTTTCTTAAAGGGCCAGATTGTAAATACATTCAGCTTTGCGGGCTGGGAAGCAAAAAGCAAGGATATTATACAGGTACTTAAAATCATGTAAAATGTATCGGTTTAGAAATGTAAAACCATTCCTAGCCCCTGGGCCATCCAAAAACATAAATCCAAGGCTGGAGTTGGCCAGCAGGCCCTATGTTTGCCAGGCCTTCTGCAGAAGGTCGTACCAGCACTAAGAGAAACCCTCCTTTCTTCTCTTTCTTCCAGCCCCATGCCTGGAGCTTACGGGGTGATGGGTGACGATGGCTCTATGGATTATAGCGTTCATGAGGCCTGGAACGAAGCCACCAATGTTTACTTGGTCGTGATCCTTGTTAGCTTTGTTCTCTTCATGTATGCCAAGAGGTAAAGTTTTTAGTATTTGAGGGTTGATAAGAAACTGGGCATTTCAAAAGTTGACACGTTCGTTTGTTTGCTTGTTTGTTCCGAATTAAGTGCGCACAAATCATTTTCATCAGCATTTTTGTTCCCGAAAACACTGTCTCCCCGGGTCTGTTCTCGAGCTCTGGATGCCAGTTTGGCTTTGAGGAGCCTGTTGCTTTAAGAGTTGGAGATTTAAGTGCAGCTCTGGGCACACTGACCAGCGTTTGCCTTCCCGTTCTATCATTTCTAATATGGCTCAGTTTGATCGTCTAGCCTGGGTTCACTGTCACTGTTGGATGAGCCTATTTTTTTTGCCCATGTCCCTGAAATGCAGAAACCCTAATTCCTATGTATTTGGCAGTTCTCTCTTCACACATTTTAAGTTTTCCCTTCTAACTCTTGTACACGACTGTGTCATAGCACTTACTGAATAATAATGGTATTATCTGACGACTTGTCTATCTGTTCCACAAAAACTCCAGTCCCTTCAGAACAAGGACTTTGACCTTTAACCTTTGTGTCCCTGGTGTGCCTCAATAAATATTTCCTGCTTTAATTCTAGATGTTGTAGCATAATTTAACTATTCTTTTCCACACTCCCTGGCTCCTTTCTTAAAAAAAAAAAAAAAAAAGAGGTGGGTGCTTTGAGGAGGAAAAGCAGCATTGGACTGAGTCGCTTCTCCTTAACAGCCACATGCTTCTTGGTATTCTCTACCAAGGCTAGAAAGGCATTAGATAGTTCAAAGTAATTAGTAATCGAAAATAATTGATGTTTGGCCTGGGGAGCACCTGTTCTCAGACAGGCAGGTTTGCCCTTTCAGGCCGCATGACCCCCAGGGCAGCTGGCTCATTGGTTGCCTGGCGTTGGGGGTGGCCGAGAGGAGGCTCTACAGGTAACAGCTTTCCTCCAAAAATAGCCACCACCTCCTCCCCACTGTCCTGTTTTAAAAACAGAGACACAATGTTGTTGATTTTAAGTGATGGACCCACTAAGGCCATGCTATTGTATTTAAGAAATACGGTGATTCACTATTTTCCAAAATTTAGATCTACTCGCATTCTGTTTATTCTCTAACCCAGTAATTTAGCTTTATTTGGATGACACCAGAGGGAGGAGAAAAATAAGATGTTTTCCCGTTGGTGCATTTCGCCGTGTAATACTTGGTTGTTGGAGGGGCCAGGACCGGCAGCACCGTGGAGGTACGTCACTTCATCGTATGAAGTGGCTGTGTTCGGCGTCCTCCGCTTTCTTCGAGCCCTGTGCTGTACGCGTACAGCTTCGTACTTTGTAGTGAAGGAAGGAACACTTGAGCCAAGGAAGCATCTCGCAGAGACGAAAGAAAAGATGAGCTCATTGTTACTCAAGTCCTTTTAACGTAGCTCCTGATTGCTATGGTCCTGAGTCCATTACAGTCCTGTAGCTCTTCATCCATATCGGTTTTGTGTTTTAGGAATAAAAGGAAAATTATGAGGATATTCAGTGTGCCACCTACAGCAGAAACTTTATCAGAGCCCAGCTTTTATGACACAATAAGCAAAATCCGTTTAAGACAGCAACTGGAAATGTATTCCATTTGTAAGTATATTCTGTGTTGAATGGAGGCATGTTTAAAATAGATTTTTTTTTTTTTGGAATTGAGTTCAATTAGCAAAAGGTTATCAGAAATAATTGGTAATGAAAACTTAGTGCCTTTTTTAGATGCTCAGTACAGTATTAGCAAAGGCAGATCTGCCGTGAAGTTGAAGCTTCAGGACCCTCTGCTTATATGGGGCCCTTCCAGAACTCTGAAAACAGCCCTACAAATGTGCTTATATGAGGATATTTTTATAAATTTTGCAAAAATTCAACATATTTATTTTTTTTAATTCAATGTTTTAACCATCAGTTAAGACTGTTCTCTCTTCCTGCTCTAATTTGCCCTCCTCTGCATATCCCCTCATGTGGAGGAGCATTGAAGTGACGAAGAGCATTTGGGGATCTGGCTGAGGCTGAGTTGGAGCTGCATTTAGTTTGGGTTTGAATTTTGTATTTATGGAGTTTGCAGTCATTTCTATTATAATTAAATTACTGCAAGCCAAAGCAAAATAAGAATGACTTTCAGGGCACCTGGTTGGCTCAGACTCTTAAACATCCAACTCTTGATCTCAGCTCAGGTCTTGATCTCAGGATCATGAGTTCAAGTCTCGCACTGAGCTCCATGCTAGGCATGAAGCCTACTTAAAACAAACAAACAAAAAAACCAGCAGCTTCCAGGAATATGGCATGCAATATCAACGTGCAAGGCCAGAGTTCATGTCTCAATATTAACATGTCATATGGTACTGAACACTATGAGTATGTATGTCAGGGAGAAGAAGTAAAGTTTAAAATGTATGGAGCCAGAATGAATTGTACATCTAAGCCACAGCCTTTTATGCCCCCATTTAAAAGAAAGAGTTGTGGTTGGGCACCTGGGTGGCTCAGTCAGTTAAGTGTCTGCCTGAAGCTCAGGTCAAGATCTCAGGGTCCTGGGACTGAGTCCCACAGCGGGCTCCCTGCTCAGTGGGGAGTCTGCTTCTCCCTCTGCCTCTGCCCCTCCCCCCTGCTCATGTGCACACGCGCTCTCTCTCAAATAAAAATATTTTTTAAAAATTAAAAATTAAAAAAAACGAATTAGTTGTGGTTTCCAAGGTGTATTATTAAGTGAGAAAAGCAAGATAAGATAGTATATATACCAGGATGCTACTCTTTTAAAATCGAATGACCAAAATATTCCTTGTGTTATTTATGTGTAATATAAATGTTCTATATAATTATGCAAGCATGGAGGAACGCTTGGAAAGATACACATCAGATTATTAACATTCATTACCTTGATGGGACTGTGTGGGATTTAAGGGGAAAAGACTGGAGATTTTTTCAAGATGTCTACAGTAAAACTCAGGGGTGTGTGCACATCTGTGTGTGCATAGAAAGAAGCAAGAAAGGATGATCACCTGATCACCAAGATATCACTAGTATATGTCTCAGGTGGACTGGAATTTCAGGTGAAAAACAGAAAAAGGTCTGTGTATATATATATATATATATATACACACATACATGCATAAACACGAGTAGAACTTATATATATATATACATATACATGCATAAACACGAGTAGAACTTCTGAAGTCTTAAGCACAAATTTTATCTTAAAAACTAGTGACAGCTGTTCCTTTGGGGGAAGGAACTGGGTGGGTAGCGGCAAGATTGAGCAGGTAGAAGGAAGATACACTTTTTACTGTTTCCTTTTTGTTCCTTTTGCATTTTGTACCGTCTGCATATGGTACCAGTTCAAAATAAGAAGTAAAGTTTAACCTAGCATTATTCACAATAGCCAAAAGGCGGAAACAACCCAAGTGTCCTTGACAGATACACAAAATGTGGTATAGAAATACAATAGGATATTATTCAATCTTTAAGAGGAAGGAAATTCTGACACACGCTACAGCACAGATGAACCCGAGGACATTATGCTTCGTAATTATTCTTATGAAGGCAAATAAGCCAGTCACAAGAGAGCACATATTTTACTTATAGGAGGCAAATTCATAGAGACAGAAAATAGAATGGTGGTTGCCAGGGGCCTGGGGAGGAAGGTGTGGGGAGTTACTGTTTTATGGGTGTGTTTAGTTTGGGATGATCAGAAGAGTTCTGTGGCCGGAGGGCGGCGATGGTTACACAGCACTGTGAACGTACTTAATGCTGCTGAGCCGTACACTTAGAAATAGTTCAAATGGCAATATGTGTGTATTATTTTACCACAATAGAAAAAAGTTCTTTAAAAAAACTTAAATACTAAAAAACAAAACAAAACAAAAAAACAAAAGTACAGAGTCATAAGCTCTCTATGGAAAATGATGAAGAATTAAGTTTCCCTGGATGTCCAGTCAAAACAAAGCTAGTTCCTATCAGTAATACACTCAGTACCATAACAAACTATTACAAACCAAGTGTACAGGTTTTTTCTTCTTTGATGGCAATGCCATAGAATATAATTTATCGGAATTCCTGTGTTTGAAAGGTATGTTGGTTTTCTACGGCTGCTGTAACAAATTACTACAAATCCTGTGGCTTCAAACAACACAAATGTACCATCTTACAATTTTGTCGCGTAAAAGTCCTACAACAGTCTGAAACCAAGGTGTCAGCAAGGTACTCTTTCTGGAGGTTCTAGAAGAAAGACTGTAACTGCCTTTTCCAGCTTCTAGAGGCCCATCACGTTCCTCGGTTTATGGCCTTCTGCCTCCATCTTGGGAGCCAGGAGCATTTAGCCTTTCTGATCATTCTTCCTTTTTAATTTCTTAGTCTTTCTCTGCAGTCAGGAAAGGGTCTCTGATTTTTAAGACACATGTGATTAGGCTGGGCCAGATAATACAAGGTAATCTTCCCCTCATAAGGTCCTTACCTTAATCACATCTTCAAAGTCCTGTTTGTCCTGTAAAGTCACATATTCACAGATTTTTGGGGACTAGGATGCAAACATCTTTAGAAGCCATTTTTCTCATAAATAGTGTGTGGGTGGATTTGCACATTTAATGAATTCCCTCACATTGGGTCATTCTCAGTGTTTTGGACCTATCTAGTCCTGACAGTCTCTCTGGCAAGAGGAAATAACAAACACAATTCTTTTTCTTAAAGAGGACTCCCAAAATTGTATAAACGTTAGGTCGCAAAAATTTGGGTGCACCCTGAGTAGCATAAATAAATCGTCTCTCTTTCTTGGCTAGTAAAAACTTAAAGAAGAGACTGAAAGTTTTAACTCTAGGCAGGGAATGACATTCAAAACGATTTTAACTCCATACTGTCTCTAGTGGCAGGTTATAACCATTCTTCTTCAATAAACATTTCTCAGAAGTACAAAAAGAATACAGAATGTGTATCTGTTTTTCTTCTAGTTTATATCCATGACGACTAATAAGTCTCTTAGACTCAAAAGTTGAAATACAAATTCCTTATGATGTGGACAAAAGCATTATTATTAACTTATCTTAAGGTGGAAGTGGGAGATAAGAAAGAAGGAAATTATAAAATGTTAATTTAACTTGAGGCGCCTGGATGGCTCAGTCGGCTAAGCATCTGACTGCTGATTTTGGCTCAGGTCATGATCTCAGGGTTGTGAGGTCAAGCCCCGCATCAGGCTCCACGCTCAGCGCAGAGCCTGCTTGTCCCTCTCCCCCTGCTCTCTCCCCTGACCCCCCAACTCAGGCACACATGCTCTCTCTCAAATAAATAAATCTTTTAAAAAAATGTTAATTAAGTTTAATAGCTTAATTGTTACCTTATATTTCAAAGCTCTGAATAATCCTGATATACAAATAATAAAGTTAATATATAAAAATGGATATCAGCGGTGTTGAGAAGTTAGAGGATCACAAAGTATTATAAATTTCCTCTAATGAAAAAAATTAATTCTAAGCTAACTCTTTACCGAGAATCATGACTTGACTGTGGTTTAATGATGTTAGCTAATAATTATTTTGCTATTTTTATTAATTTTATCTCTTTCTTTTGTTGTTGTTTTGTGTTTTGTGTTTTAATAGCAAGGAAGTATGACTATCAGCAGCCACAGAACCAAGCTGACAGTGTGCAACTCTCGTTGGAATGAGATCACAGAAGACGAACAGCATAAGTAATGTTCAACAGTCCGGTAGGAAGCTCCTAAACATGCTGAATCATGAGCAGCATTTTTTTAAACCCTGTGTCCCTAAAATCATTTTACTTGTCATTTTCCCCAGTTTTTTTGTGTGTTTTGTTTTGCTTTTTAAAATTACATCTCCAAGTCATTTGTTATACCAAAAACAAGGGGGGGGGGTGGGAGCAGTCAAAAAACCTGGATGCAGAGAGTCTGCACATACTTAGGAAGATAGAACATAACCAGAAATGGTGATTTTACCTTGTAAAGACCTTTGATTTCTTCAGCATACAATCGGGAATAAAAATATATCTTTGGAAGTGAGAATCTGGAGATTATGCCACTTCGATTTAAACGTTTTTGCAAAATTAAAAAGTAAAAATCCCGGCACTGGAAGAACACCATCCTCTTCAACTGTATTCTATGATGAATGTAATATGGCTAGTGGACGATTGTGTTCTTCCTGCTGTCGTCACCGCGCTTTAATTGAATCAACGATCTTTGCTTCTTCTGAAATTGCACAGAGGACTGTCTCTTCTACTCTCTTCATGAAGCATACCCATCTGCTAATTGTGGAGGCTTTCTGTGATTGGCATGTTTTCCCTTCATTGTGTTCCCAGGAGCTTGTTTGCTGTTTTTGGTCTTTCTGTTTGTTTTTGTTTTTGTTTGTCCATTTGTTCTTTAATCCCACAGTTTAATCCCCTCCAGAACAGTCTTCTTTGGACCATACTGGAGAATAAATGGGCACCTCTCTACTGGTGTTGGCAACTTCCTTTTTTGGTCATGTAACTCTCAACTTTAATGTAACTGTCTGATTACTTACACTTTTCTAGCATAATAAGCTTCCCTGAAGATTCTCATGTCTTGTACCGTACATTGAAATGTTTTTACCTAATTTTCCGTATTTATTTAAATAAAGGTTGGTGGGAGGTAGTGGCAAGGAAATTTACCTGTCTGTATCACTGTCCAAGAATTAGTTTTTGAATCAAAGCTATTCTTAATTTTAAGAGTTAGAGTTAATATTTCAAGGATTGTTTCCTTTTCCCTTTATAATTGTGAAGTAAGGAACATAAATTTTAAATGGAAAAGTTTAGACCAAATAACATTATTGAGGGAAATTGCATTTGCTTTTAAATTTTAATTATATTATTCAAAAATGTCTTTCTGGTACAAGGTGAATTGTTGACTAAATGGAATAACTCTCTCTTGACTCCCAGAAGAGTTTGAATGCACTACCAACACAGAATGAAAAACTGACTTCGGGATTGTAAACAGTTCCAATTACAGGCAGGAGGTCACAGAGCAGCAAGGGGACAATCTTCTTAAACTTTTCTTTGCTCTTAGGAAAACCACCTTATATTTCTGTGAGCAGAAAATGTGATCAGGAGCAGGGGCCGTTTCCTTGTATCACTGACATGTTGCGCAATCTGGACAAATTACAAAAACTGTCCATCTCAGATGATTTGTAAAAAGAGTGTACATAAATAAATGTAAATCCCGATGAAATTGCCTGCGGTTGTTTTTGATTTGCATCCACTAGACAGAGACAGTCAAAACCAAAAGCTGGTAGATCGTTTGGTGAGCCTCAAACCTTGGCAAGGAAGAGGATGAATTCCTCCTCATTTTTTCTCTAAAGCCAACTGATGGGAATCACACCCCCCACTGGCAGGAACAACAGCAAGTCCGCCTTTGAAGTTGCTTCTCTGCTTCAACAGCTGAGCTGGGAAAGGGCTGGAAGCCCTGCAGCCACACTTCAAAGCCACCCCAGCTGATTGTCCCGCTTCTGCCCGCCCCACCCCACCCATCCAAGGGTTCCGTGGAACTATTTTCTTTGGAAGAAAACTGGAACGACTAATAAACTGGTAACTAACACGTGTGTTCTCTCTGTCCTCGTTTCTTCTCTTTCTAACGCATAAGATCTTCGGCAGTGAGCACTGGTCAGCGTCTATTGGCACACAGCCTCATCGTGGTAAATTACTGGATGCTTCGCTAACGCCAGCCAGCTGCATTAAAGGAAGAAGTTGGCTTCCAGAGGGCACAGGTGTTTGCTATTGACCTATTCAGGTGGAGTTATTTATGATTCATAAATGAAATGCAGAGTTGATCATAAAGTTGCTGTAATGTCAGAACTATTTTAAGGATGGAGGAGAAATAGATAAAATTATCGTAATAAAAATCATTTCCGGGGCGCCTGGGTGGCACAGCGGTTAAGCGTCTGCCTTCGGCTCAGGGCGTGATCCCGGCGTTCTGGGATCGAGCCCCACATCAGGCTCTTCTGCTATGAGCCTGCTTCTTCCTCTCCCACTCCCCCTGCTTGTGTTCCCTCTCTCGCTGGCTGTCTCTATCCCTATCAAATAAATAAAATCTTTAAAAAAAAATCATTTCCGTGATTAAGATAAGAATACATTTAACTTAAAAAATGTAATTAAAGGGGGAAGGGACAGAAGTGTATTATACCGAGCCAAGCACTTCATTCAACAAGCAGTTGTGACGAACAGACCCTGTGCTAGCTGCCTGTGATCTTCTAGAGGCTATTCTGGTCTAGTAATAGAATCAGAACAGGAATAGGGGCCAAAAACCAAATGGAAATAGAAAGGACACATGGCTCACCTGCAACCTGTATGCAAAAGTGAGGATCACAGAGTGGGAACTCGAGCTTTGTCTTAAATCTGTTTCCCAGTGGACATGCCCCCCCCCCCCGAAGCCAGAGCTGAACTAACACAAAACTATAAAGCAAGAAACCCTTCCCACCCCTCTTTTGGTCCCTCTCCAGCCTCCTGCAAGGCTATGCGCGGCGCAGTCTTGAATGAGGATGTGAGAGTACGGATGAGGCAAGAGGCTCCAGAACCGAGGAGGGAAACCCTACTAACTCCTGAGGCATGTGTGGAAACTCAGCAGCAGTTCATCCTCCTGTCCTTGACCTATCTCTCACCCCAAAATAAATGAGGGGCATTTAGCATCGGATTTCATACTGATGTATTCTCCACCTTTATTTTATTCAGATCTAGAAAAAAATGAAAGCCGATTATATAGATTAGTAACATTCCCCGTTCTAGGTAGGAAGGAGAGATAAAGCCAAGGGAGGCTACTCACCGCCCAGGCTCATTGGTAGTAATCTAGCCCCCAGTTTGATGCCGAGGGCCCACTGTGCTCACTTTTATTTTTGATGTTTCTAGTTCCAGAGTTCCTTCTCTTCCAAATAGAGAAACCACAGAGGTTTTGCTGTGAGGAAGGAGTGGCTCCATAGCAGGAATTTTTATGAAAAACATTTTGACACATTTCAAAGTAGCTGAAGAAAGTTGGGTTTTGCTTTGCTTTTTTCCTAGTTTCAGGGGTAGAATTTCGTGATTCATCAGTTGCATATAACACCCAGTGCTCATTCCAAGTGCCCTCCTTAATGCCCATCACCAATTATCCCTTTTCCCCACGCACCTCCCCTCCAGCAAGCCTCAGTTTGTTTCCTATAGTCTAAAGTTTCTTATGGTTTGCCCACAGATCAAAACCACAATGAGATATCACCTCAGGGTCAGAATGGGTAAAATTAACAACTCAGGAAACAATAGACGTTGGTGAGGATGAAGAGAAAAGAGAACCCTCTTACCCTGTTGGTGGGAATGCAAACTGGTACAGCCACTCTGAAAAACAGTATGGATTTCCTCAAAAAGTTGAAAATAGAACTACCCTACCACCCAGCAATTGCACGACTAGGGATTTATCCGAAGGATACAAACATAGTGATCCAAAGGGGCACCTGTACCCCAATGTTTATAGCAGTAATATCCACAATAGCCAAACTATGGAAACAGCCCAGATTTCCATCAACAGATGAATGGATAAAGAAGATGTGGTATACACACACACATGCACGCACACACACACGCACATGCGCGCGCACACACACACACACACACACACACACACACACTGGAATATTACTCAGCCATCAAAAAGAATGAAATCTTGCCATTTGCAGCAATGTGGATAGAACTAGAGGGCATTATGCTAAGTGAAATAAGTCAATCAGAGAAAGACAATTATCCTATGATCTCAGTCATATGTGGAATTTAAGAAACAAAACAGATGAACATAAGGGAAAGGAAGGAAAAATAAAATAAGATGAAAACAGAGAGGGAGGTTTTTAACTGCTACCAACTGTTGGTGTTGTTAAACTTAACTGCAAATGCTTCTGGCCTCAGAAATCTGAATTTCTTGAAAAAATGCACCATATAAAGGTAAAGTATTTATGACAGAACAAATAAATGTACGTTTAATGTATTCATTTTTGGGGAAAGGATTGCAAGTACCTCTGAATGACATTTTATTTTGAGATTTTAAAAAACCAGGCCCATTCAAGTGGACTACAATCTAATACAATTCTTAGATCTCAGATGCTTTCTAGCACCTAGTATTAGCAGAGTAACTACCCCAAAGTAGATGCCTGGTAAATACTTGCTGAATTAATTAATTTGCTTGTAACAATTTGTAGAATTGATGTTTTATTTTTTATGTTTTTAAAAAGTATTCTGCATCAGGTTCTGCTTCTGGTAATGGAAGAGGAATTGTATAGGGCTCTTACAGATAATGGTTATGAGTTCACAGCAAAACATAAAAAACAACTATTTGAAGGTAACCATAGGCAGACAAACCGGAAGGAAAATGACCCTTGAAAGGAAAAGATTTGTGTTTATATGGTTCTTTGCCTGAAGGTATTTCCCATTCTAATAACTGAGATAGCTAGCTAGAACTCAAGTGAGAAGCTACAGTGAAATCGGTTTGAGGAATAGGACAGAGTTCAGGGCTTCTGGAGAGACTGGAATGTGAGAAGGAACATCAGAGAAAGAAGCGAACCACAGAAGGGGGAACCCCCAAATCTGCATATCAATACCGACAAGTCCTTGACCGATCCCTGAGCTACAACCCTAGTAAGACTCCAGCAGAAAGGAGCCTAGCAGAAAACAGCTAAGAAACTGAAAGAAATCAGCAGGGTCTTCAGCTGCTGCTCACCATAGGAGATGCAGTTTGAGTCCTGCCAAATTGCCTTAGAACAAAAACAACACTTTTCAGAGGAAGACAACAGAATCTAGAATCTCTGTACCGTATTACCCACAAGGTCTAATATACAATAAAATCATTACAGGAATGAGAACAGGAAAATGAGATCCACAGTCAAGAGAAGAAACGGGACAATATGGTCCATAGTCAAGACAAAAAGAGTCAATATAAACTGACACTAAGACAACCCAGATGTTGAATTAGCACACATGGACTTTAAAGTAGCTATTCAAATATATTTAGATAAATGAAATTGAAAGGCTTTATCAGTAGCAGATTTGCTGTACAAGAATACTAAGGAAGTTCTTTGGGCAAAAGAGAAATGATAGCAGATGGAAATTCAAATCTAAGCAAACTCTAGACTGAATGAACAGACGGGGAGACACAATGATAGTGCTTTTAACAAGTAAAGATAAAGAATATATAGAAGTTTCTTGTGCTATTATAACTTTTCTATAAGCTTGAAGGTTTTTTTAATTATAGAAAAAATATTTGTAAATCAATATCTTGGTAAATCAGATTCTTTTTTGTGTGTGTCATACCAACCATTGGCAAAACCGAAAAACAGGCAAGGTGTCCAAAGGGCTGTTAGACAATGTTATGCTTCTTTCTTCTCTACTTCATCCCACAGCATTTAATATTCTATTCTCTATCGAAATCTACTCCTAAGAAAGAAGCTAATACACACTTCCACAAAGGAATAAATGACCTATAACAATTAAAATGCTACTTCTCATAGGACATTTGTTTTGTATTTTAAAGAGCCTTTAACTGGAGAGACATGGAGATTTCAGACATTACAGAGAAGTGGTAATTTTTAGGGATAAGAGCCTTTATGGCCTCTTATGGCCTCATATCATATAAGCAATTAGCTAAACTCCACCTATTCACTTGGCTACCATTTCCAGTTCTGCCCTCCTCCATTATCTTAGTTTAGCAATCAGAATGTCACCTTTTCCCCATCAAAATTATTAAATGCATTGGAACTCCTAAAAAAAATTGTATCTGTCAAAACAGCGCACAGTCAACTCTGCTTTATTGTTGCATCTCTGTGAGGTAGCAAGATAGATGATAGCAGCTAATGACCTTTTGAGCACTGTTTTACAAATGAGTAAAAGTGAACAATGTGAATGGGTCTCCCAGTCCTGGACCTTTGCAATATTGAGAAAAGTGAAGACTGGGTGGGAAGAAATATCTCCAAGGCCAAATAGGAGAGGTACGAAGGCAGGTATATAAAAAGGCAATTTATGACAAACATACTGTGTTTATTAATGCTTTTTTTTCTTTTTTTTTCTTTTTACTTAGGACTGTTTTTTTTTTTTAAAGATTTTATTTATTTATTCGACAGAGATAGAGACAGCCAGTGAGAGAGGGAACACAAGCAGGGGGAGTGGGAGAGGAAGAAGCAGGCTCTCAGCAGGGCAGGGAGCCCGATGTGGGGCTTCATCCCAGGACCCTGGGATCACGCCCTGGGCCGAAGGCAGACGCTTAACCGCTGTGCCACCCAGGCGCCCCAGGACTGTTTTTTTAAAAAACACAGATACAAGTAATCACTGGTTGAGTTCCTTTTCTCTGGTGTCAACTTTTTTCTTTATCTACTAGAGTACCTTGCAAATACTAGGTGTTTAACAAATATTTACTTAGTTAGATCAGGTCAAATCCAGTGTTGCACTATCCCAGGAAGGAGTCAGGCCTAGGGAATAACAGTTTTGAAAGTTTTTAAAAATTTTTCCAGCGCAACAGAGAGCAACAGTGATTCTACCGCTCTTGCAGCTCTTTCTAGAAGTCCAGCATACTTTGTGAAAGTGGTTAAATCCCAACAATGTATCGTATTTTATCTTATTGTTTTATTTTATTTTGTATTTATTTTTTTAGTGGCTTAAAACGACAAACATGATCCTGCACTTGAAGGATTCAAGAGTAGTGTAACTGGGTGGCTCCAGGTCTCTCGTGAAGTTGCAATAAGGATGGGGCTGCAGAAGCTGCCTCCAAGATGGCTCCCCCACATGACTGTCGGCAGGAGACCTCAGGGCTTTGCCATGAGGGCTATATATATTAATACCCTCCATAAAGAAAAAAGGAGGATGGATTTTTTTTTCCCCCACAATCTTCCAGAACACAATATACCATATGTATTTCACACATTACAATTTCTTAAAAATACATAATTATTTTTCAAGGGGCTCCTAGGTGGCTCAGTCAGTTGGGCATCTAACTCTTGATTTGGGCTCGGGTCATGATCTTGGGGGTCCTTGGATTGAACCCTGCATTGGGCTCCCTGCTCAATGAGGAGTCTACTTGTCTCCCTCTCCCTCTGCCCCGTCCGCTGCTCACACATTCTCTCACTCTCTCTCCCAAATAAATAAATAAATCTTTAAAAAATTTTTTTAGCAATTAAATCTCAATTAGTCACACCGATAAAAGTGGTTACATGGAAAATCCAAAAAAGCAAACAATCCAAAAATGTTAACTTTTGTTTGTTTGTTATACATTTGCCTTTCCAAATTAGTTTTGCTACACCAGTATTTTAATTGGTTTGCAGTTTGGTTTGCATTATACCTAATGATAATGACCAGCAAGTGCACGGCTCTCTGAATTCCAAAGGGAAGGCAGCTGGCCTGCGACTGGGACAAGGTGACAGCTAATCTACAAATTTGCCAGTTGGTATTCAGACAATCCTGAGGGGACCAATTCTGGTTTTTGAAAGCATAGACCTGGCTCGGGAGATTGTTTTTACAAATTCATTTCTTCTCTTGTTATATTCAGATCCAGCAAATTACCCCAGCAGCACATCTTGAATTTACTCGTCACCATCTTCCACAATCCCTAGTTCTTAAGCAAGACTGAACATGTGGTTACTGTCTTGTATACCAGCAAAACATCAATCAACAAAATATTGTTGATTGGAAATCAATTATGGGGGAGGAAATATGTCAACAATCCAGAACACGGGAGGGGATGCTGGCCTGGCTCATCGCAGACAAACGTTAAGCACCCTTTTCAGGCTGTCAGCGCTCTTACCAACAAATCTTTCCGGGAAAGCAGTTGCTCCCTTTCTTCCTGGAGACTTTTGATCATCAGAATTCAGCTTCTCTTTTCATCTTCAACACCTGTGATGTGTTCTGCAGCAGACTGGGGATTGGGTTTTAGAAACGCCAGTTCCAAGGACAGGTTTTCATTTATCTACAAATTATAAATGAATAAAAGTGGTTGGAAACTTACTTACCTAAAATTTGCTTATTTACTGGCATTCTAACCTCACTTAAGGTTCTGGATGCTTTTGGCTACTTCTTAGGTGCCTTGCTCAATGGCCTGTGTCCCGTTGCTATGGTGAAAGAGAATTAATAACAATTCTTACTTCTGTTAACTTAATACTTGTAAAATATACCCTTTCTTTGTTTATTAAAAAAAAGACCCTGGCAAATCTTGTCTGCTTTAAAAGGATTAAACAATTTTTAGAAACACTAGTCTGTAGTTAGAGCTGTGGAGAAATTTCAGCTGAATGTGTGAACCAACATATGACAAATGCAGACACTGTTCTGCTCGCCGGCAGCTCTGACTGAGCTTGACATTGGCTTTTTCAAGCTGTTTGAGTGTAAATTTAGCTTGAAACAATTCTGAATGGAGTGAAGTCACTTCGTGGTCCAAATAATCTTTTTTCCTTTTGAACTCTATTATAACTCGTCATTTGGGGCCAATCGGAAAGATCTAGTTCATCCGTCTCCCAAGAAGTTACAATAAAATTTAAATTTAATTTAGTTTGTATAAAGTCCCACTTACGACAAAGGCAACTCTACATTTTTGTATGTTTCCAGACAACTTGTAAAGCACCAATATAGATAAAAAATGAACTAGGTAATAGTTTAGCTAACAGAACACAGAATTTGAAGCCTGAGTTCCAGCCTTGTTTTACTCTGGTCTGTATTTATTTGAATTTGAGCATATCATTAACCTTACTAGGCCCCAATTTGTTCATTTCTTAAATGGGAATAAGACTGCCTTTACCCCAGGGATGGTCGTATTCCTAATGATATGATACCTGAGCCCCTTGGAAGGAAATGTAGTGATCCTTGGCAATGTTGCTGTTGTTCAATATTCTTTTACTGTGTAACTACTTGATTTATTTAGAAGTTTGAAGATCAAAATCAGACAAGAATGGAATCCCTAATGCCTTGAGGCCACTAGAGAATGTATTCTTTTTTTTTTTTTAAGATTTTATTTATTTATTTATTTGAGAGAGAGAGCGTGCGTGGGTGAGCAGGGGGAAGGGGCAAAGGGAGAGGGGGAAAGAGAGAATCTTGAGCAGACTCCACGCTGAGCCTGACGGAGGGGCCGATCTCACAACCCTGAGATCACGATCTGAGCCGACATCAAAAGCCAGAGGCTCAACTGACTGAGCCACTCAGGAGCCCCGTAGAGTATGTACTCTTGAGCTCTCTGTGCAATACCAGAAAGGCAGTTAGCCAATGAAAACTTATGAAGTACATGAATCAAGTAATCTAAACCAAATTGTCATCTCTGAACACACAGCTAAGTCATCACTTACTTTGACTACATTAAGAACCTTCAGTTTTCTGTGTCATCCTTCGGGTAATGATAATATCTCCATTTTTTCAGGAAGAAACATGGGTGCAGAGAAATTAGGGGAGCAGCCCAATGTCAAAAACCAGAATTTTGTTCTCTCTTGAGATCCTTTCCACTCTATGTTTCTGTGATCCGAATAACAGAAACAAAATGGTTTGGAGGTTCAAGCGTTGTTCCCAGATATTATTGATGGGAAATAATTAGCATGCCTAATTTATTAGCCTTATTCAAGTCTGTTTGAGATAAAAGTCAAGCAAATGGCAGCAAATAAGTTTTCCTTACAATATTTTAAAAGTATCACTCCCAAACACTCAAATATAGGGAATTCTTTTCGTTTTCTTTGTATTCGACTATCCCATAGTTTATAAATCACACGTCTGTTTTGTACACTTTGTACCAGACAAGTCTGGGCATGCAAAGATTGTAGCGAGTTTACAAAAGCCACTTAACATATTTGGTTGTCATTTAAATTATGACTTTGAAAACACAGAAGACAAGCTCTTTTACAGTGATAGGCGGGTTTACATAAGCTGCCGCACAAACTAAATTCAAAATAACTTCAGTTCATATTGAAAAAGTTATTCCTTCATTGCCACTTTGCCATAACAGTCTTATAGTTTAAAAAACATCCATGGCAATTTTCAAGTATGAAGGGAAGTTCTCCTGTGTATCCTTTTGTAAGTCATGGAAACTGCCGCCACCAGAACTTGCTGTTGATGACTGGATGAAGCCTACCTTTTCCTTCAAAGCACTTACCCTGACACGCTGTGAATCAGGGAAAGAAAGCCAAGAGACACAGTCTTAAGAGCACAGATAGGACTTGGGGTTTGTCCATTTGCTTCACCCAGTATCTCTTTGATTTGCTCTAGGTTCTGTTGGTGACTCAAGCATATTCAAGTTAAAACAAAACAAAACTCCAGCAGTTCAGGCGCCAGCAGAGACCCGGAAGTCAGGAGGTGTGCAGTGCAGAGTGAGCATGCGTTGGAAGGGCTGGCGCTGTGAGCGGCGGCCCATGAGACACCCAGCTCTTCTTACCGGCAGCGCCCTGTGCCTCCACCTCTAAGATGGAGAGAATCACTCCCATCTCAAAGAACCTTCTTCAGGGTTAAATGAAATTCCCAGTGTTAACTGCTCAGCATGGTGTCTGACAGAAGAGTTACTGTATACTCGCTCTGTGCCAGGCTATATAATTCAGGCTAAAAATAAAGTGAAACATTTATGAGGATGAATCAAGAAAGAAGACCATTCTCAGGAGTGAAATATTTGTATTACATGACTTTAAAAATAATAAAGTTTCTTGTTTTCAATAGCATACGGTAACAGCTACATGCATAAAATAACAGGCAAACCTGTTTTAATGAACAAATAAGAACCACTTAGAATTATCATAGCAGGATATACTGGAAGGGAAGGTTAGATCTACTCGATTTCGATTCTAGCTTTGTCCCTTGAGCAAATTTCTTTATCTTTGATCTTAGGCTCCTTCATCTGTTAAAATAACGTATTGCAGGGTGTAGTGAGGATAATATGTTAAAACCACATATGTGTCTGCCTACCTAGGATAATATAAACTACATTCACGTCTGTCTATCTATCTACCTAGCTAGCATCTATCTATAGAGAGCACACAATAAAGCATACAGAGTCATGAGTATTCCAAATTATAAATTTTTTACTACAAGTAGGATTTAAAAATTATTTTAAACATGAAAAATTAGTCTGATACATGTAAGCATTCTCTTTGAAATTATTTACACTATTGCTTCCCTAATCGTTTTGTCACTTATATAATTAAAAATTAACCTCGAGGGGGTTGTGATTGTGATGGGGCACAGGGAGTGGCTTCCGGGGTGGATGGCGAAGTTCTATTTCTTGCCCTGGGTGGTAATTATAAGGGTGTGTCTGTCTTGTAATTACTCATTGAGTTATGTATTTGTTTTGTGTGGATTTTGGTGCCTGTGTTTTATTATACAATACAAAAATCTTTAATAAAAAAATTCACTCAACCCAGTTACTGTATGAACTACTACAAAAGTGAAATCATAGAGGACTGACTTAGGGAGGTTTTATTATATTCTTAAAACACATTAAATAGGATTAACATGTAAGTAAATGAGTGATCTTAAGTCCTACATTTTTATTTGGTCCTTCCACCGATGCACCAAATTGCTATCTGAGTTTTCCATTTTCATGTGAAAAATTTTGGATGCCAACAACTGTAAATATAAAGCGGAATTAATATCATCTTAGAGAGCAACAGAGCTTACATGGCAATATACATAATCAACGTGGTTAATTCAAAAAGATGAATCTAACCGTAACTCATGATCTCAGTCACAGTAAGCGTGGTAGTACCCACTTAGGAATAAAAAGTATAGACAGTTAAAAAGAGATCGGTGGGTGACAAGTTGAATATGAGTCCACTTTTGTGTGGTTATTAAAAGAACAAAAAGACGCCCTAGCTATAATAAGTAGGTATTGAACACGTTACTATTATCTCCAGTGAAAAATGTGAAAATTGCAATTACTCTATTGCTACGTAGAAAACATATGCATAGGTACTTTTGGGATACTTTGGTTATAAAGAAGAGGAACCTATTCAAGCTTTCTCTTGGTCAGGGCACCTGGGTCAGTTGGGCGTCAGACTCTTGATTTTGGCTCAGTTCATCATCTGAGATGGTGGTGAGATTGAGCCCCACATCAGGCTCCACACACAGCATGGAGTCTGCTTGAGATTCTCCTCTTCTCCCCTCCCCCTCCCCCACTCATGTGCTCTCGCTCTCTCTCTCACTTGCTCTCTCTCTCAAATAAATAAATTAATTAAAAAAATTTTTTTAAAAAGCTTTCTCTTGGTAAAGGAGTGTACAGGTGTCTTATGACATCCAAATATTCATGAGGGATCAGAAGCAGAAAACTTCTCAAGAACCAATGAAAGCCTGGTCTCTCTCCCTTGCCTCCATGGACTCTTGCTCTCTTCTCTCTGCAGATCATCTCCCACTCCTTGTTGATCTGCATTCATGTCCCTGAACAACTGCCCTATGCTTCCAGATCTCTTGTGACCGGCATCTGATGCTAAAGGACTCATTCTGTCTGAGCCCCAATTCCAAATAACTGTGGGCAAAAGAGACCCTGGGAGGTATTGTAGAAGTGGGGGGCAATGACTTTACTAGAACTCAACACAAACAATGACATGGCCACTAACATGGGTCACTCTTGCATTCTGCCAACACTGAACTACAATGAGTCAGACTGCTAGGAATTCAAGGATGAATAATGCCCAGTTCCTGTCCTGAAAGAGGTCAGACTTCAGAAAACAAGACAGAACATCTAAAGAAATTCTTTAAAAGAGGGTAAGTTGAAAGAAGTTTGAAAAAAGCCTTTCGGGTGCCTAGAGGAAGTGATGACTAATTTCACAGAGGAAATTATAGTAGAACAGTCTTGAAGAATGAATATTAAAACTTGCAAAGTACAAGCAGGCAAAAGGTACATTAATTAACTTATATCAAAATTGAGTATTTCTACTCAACAGGAGACAATATGGATAAAGTCTTGACAGAGCCAGGAGGACTTTTGCAATATCTAAAAATGACAAGGATCTAAGGCAAATCAGTATGAAGAAATGATGGGGAAACATTGTGAATAAACAATCACCAGGGGAGAAAACCAAAAGCATCAAGTACCATTCACCCACAATCATTTTGCAACAGTTAGACCAGCAAGTTCAGCAGGCTGGATAGTGTGCCAAGAGTGGGCCAGGGCCGTGGGACTACAGGCTCCAGGACAGAGGTATCAGTAGGGCATCCACCCTGGAGAGCACAGTGCTTCCCAAAGCCTGCAGTAATATGCCGCATCTGGCACAGGAGGAGGGGGACAAAGTAGACAGACCAGCTTGGAAGGGTTTTCTGTGTCATGAGTTTGGTGTTGACTCTAAAGATAATGGAGGATCAAGAGAAGATTCTAAGAAGGCCAGTGACATGGCCAGGACAAAACCGATGGCAGCATGGAGTTAAAAACAGAGTGGGGGAGGGGGGCGCCTGGGTGGCGCAGTGGTTAAGCGTCTGCCTTCGGCTCAGGGCGTGATCCCAGGGTTCTGGGATCAAGCCCCACATCAGGCTTCTCTACTGGAAGCCTGCTTCTTCCTCTCCCACTCCCCCTGCTTGTGTTCTCTCTCTCGCTGGCTGTCTCTGTCTGTCAAATAAATAAATAAAATCTTAAAAAAAAAAAAAAACAGAGTTGGGGGGGGAGTGGCCCCTTAGCAAGTGAGCTAAGGGGCGTGACATACAGTGAGTAAAGCAGGATGCAAAATAGTACGCAGACGCGAGCGACTGCTGTATACAAATGACAGAGTACATTTACTAAAGATCAGAAGTGGGTCTGGAATTAAACATACCGTATTTAACATTCATAGGCTTTTTCCCCCTGCAGCAGCTTGTATACGATTTTTTTAATTGTGCAGAATGCTGTTCGGAACTCTGGAGTCTAAATGTCAAAAGTGTTATTTAACTAAAAAAAAAAAGATGGATGCCTGCGTGGCCCAGTCAGAAGAGCATGGGACTCTTGATCTCAGAATTGTAAGTTCAAGCCCCACATTGGGTATAGAGATGGCTTAAAAATAAAATCTTAAAAAAAAAAGAAGAAGGTACATTGAAATTGAAGAATAGAGTCACTAGCCTTTGATCCTGTCTAGAAGGTAAAGTCTCAGCAGCATTAGGTGGTTCAGACAGTTCTCTTTTGTAGGACTATTACGAAAATTTAGAGCCTCATTATACATAAATCACTCTTCAAAGAACGCAACTGCCCTGAGTTTATGGGTATATGGATGATTTTTCAAAATTTGTTTTGTATTTTTTGTGGTTTCTATGATGAGGTTGTACCCCCACACCTCACCATTTTCCCAACTACATTCTGAGTTTTAATTTTGATGAATTTAGGATTTGTTTTAGGTAGAGGTGCAATGGAATTGTAACCTTAAAGCTGACACTGGTTTCTGCTGTGAAACTAATTGGTTGGCCCAGCTGGTAGATGGCGTCACGCTGCTTCGGCCGGTGGGCAGAGCGGCCTGGCCCTAGGAGTAGGACAGTCAGGCTGGGCACTGGCCACTTCTTTGCAGTGATGGAACCTACGGAAAACTTGTCAGCCTAAAGGCACGAAGCTCACCGGTCCGACGAAGGGGGCGGCCCAAAAGTGCTCGTTCGCTTCTCTTTCGTATGTGCAGAGATTTAATTACCTCTCTTCTTAGAAACTGCTCATTTTGGCTTCTGTAATCTGAATATTAATTAACACCCTTTTTTCTTTCCTGTATATCTACCCATCTCGGGGCAATGCCAACGCTGAGAATACACAAAGTCCTTTTTCTTGTTTGCTCCTAGTTTTCTAGCGTTGCTCTCTCCCTCCGCCTCTCCCCCTGATCTGTCTCAGCCCCTGTCTGTTGTGTCTCCTTTTGTACCCTGTGTCCTAAGGCTTAATGGCTTGTTTTCTCATTAATCCACAAGGAGACGGCATTGAGGCCCAGACACAATCTAGACAAACAGACTCTCGGGTTGGAATGTCCGTGTGGTCTTCTCCAACAAGACTTCCCAGAGATTAGGCTGGAGGATTTATGCTTATTTGGCAGGGATGTATTCTAAAGCTGAAGAACCATGTAAACATTATATTACTTGCTAGAATGTTGTTGTTCTTTTTTTAAAGATACTGAAGATACAGGCTAGCTCTTTATTTTATTGAAAATATCATCCAACTATTAGAAATGGTATTCAGTTGTGCCAGGGATTATGGTATGTGCCACATTCTGTTAGGCTACTGGTCCTAAGTGCCTTTAAAGAATTGCTTCATACTTTGCACCCATTATGACACAATTTAATATATTAAAGTAATAAATGAATAATAATTAATATAGCTGCACTCTACTTAATGCAATAAGTGAGCTCCAGAAAAGTAGCATGTAAATAAAATTATGACTAGAAAGAATAGGATTTTATTAAATGAGTAGGCTCTGTGAAGAAATTCTATTGTTAATTGCTTAATAATTAAAGAATCCTCTTGTAAATAAGATGGCAGCATAATGAAGTGGAAAAAAATGGAATTTGGAGTAAGAAGAACGAGGTTTCATTTCTGATTCTGCAAAGTGTGAGCTGTATTCTATCAAAACACTCAGCTGCAGTTTTCATCTGCAAAACAGGATTTATTCTCAATGATATTGCACTTTGCAAATTATAAAGTACTAGACAGGGATGAGCTGTTACTGTGATTACCTGCAGTTGTTTTTCTTTTTTTTTTTTTTTTTTAAGAGAGAGAGCGAGCAAGAGGGGTGGAGGGGCAGGAGAAGGAGCAGAGGGAGAGAGAAACCCAAGCGGACTCTGCGCTGAGCACAGGGTGGAACACAGGGCTCCATCTCACTACCCAGAGACCAGGACCTGAGCTGAAACCAAGAGTCCAATGTTTAATGCTTGCCCGACTGTGCCGCCCAGATGCCCCTACCTGCAGAGCCCTTTAATATGCATGTGCTTGTGTGATCCTCCTGCAATCTGTGGCTGAGACAGAGCTGGGTTTATTATACTTTTCTTTTCTAAGTAGGCTCTACTTGCAAAGTGAGGCTCACACTCACCACTTCAAGATCAAGAGTCTCACGCCCTACCGACGGAGGCAGCCAGGTGCCCCGATACCTTTCTATATAGATGAAGACACGGAGGGTCAGAAAAGTCTAGTGACTGAGCCAAAGTAACATTACCAAATGTGGCAGAAGCAAAACTAAAATCTAAATTCTCCGACTCCTAAACTGGTACATTTTCTACCATAGCTCAGACTTTGAGAGTGGGGAAGGGGAGGGGGAGGGAAAGAGGAGATGAATACCTATACATTAACAAGCTTTTTCTCATTACGGCAGAAAGTGAACGAGGATGGGAATCCGTGTTGGCTAAACTTCTTGTTGTGTGTCTTATAAGCTGCGTGAGCTTGGATAGAATATTTAACTGCATTCAGTCCCTGTTTAGTCAACTATAAAATAAAGATAATAATATCTAATTTGTAGGGTGGCTAGAATTAAATAAAATAATACGTGTCTCATACATAAAATAATACGTACATAATGCGTATTGGTAAAGAAAACAACTAGTTCCAAATTCAGGTCTACATATGTGTGGGAGAAAAGAAACCAAATACATCTAATGTGGTTTGGTGAGAGTTGATAGTTCTGCCTGCCCTGATCCTTTAGGGGGTTGTGTTGGGGACCAGCAGAAGAAAAACATTCTTCTTCATCTTCAGTGAATTCCTTCAACTCCTGTATTCTAGCCATCAAAACTGCCTACAATTCAGAACATCCTTCCCATTTCTTCCTGAGAAGAAATAATGAAGTTATGTCTTGATTACTAAAGGAAATAGAAGATTTTCAGTCTCAGATGGCAGATTGAGTACATAAATGTATACACTCTGCATTAAAATGCTAATAAATGATATTTTTAAAACTCCAACAATAAAGAAAATACGAGAGTGTGCCATCAACAAAAAATGAAGTTTGGGATGCCTGGGTGGCTCAGTCAGTTCAGCATCTGCCTTCGGCTCAGGTCATGCTCCCAGGGTCCTGGGATCGAGTCCCGCATTGGGATCCTTGCTTGGTGAGGAGCCTGCTTCTCCCTCTGCCTGCTGCTCCCCCCTGCTTGTGCGTGATTTCTCTCTCTCTGTGACAAATAAATAAAATCTTAAAAAACAAACAAACAAACAATGGAGTTCAACAAATTTCTGCAAAACAAAAAATGCACAGAAGTGTCTCATGATGAAGTAGGCCCCAGGAAACCTAGATTATCAAGAGGGACTGTACTGCAGGCATTGAGAGTGAGTGGGAACCAACACGATAGTGCCTGGAAAGCCTTGGGAATCCCATAGCAGGCATGAGGTAGGGCTGAACACAGGGATCTGCTGAAGATTTAAGATTAAAGATACATTAAAATCAGTCCTCTCCCATCTGCCTCCCACACTTCCCTATGTGTCTTGTAGCCACCTGCTTAGCCCCCAAACCAAGAATAAACAACTCTTCTGAAGACATTGAAAGAACTCTCCGGGAAGAACTACAGTAGTTAGAGCAGTGTTGGTGATCTAGGTAAAACTCACCACCTTCAGCATTCTGTGGAACGATGCCTCCTCCCAGCCTACCTGCCTTGTCGAAAGCAACATGTGTTCAGATGAAAACCCCACCACTATACCCTGTACTCCCAGTCAGATTTTGAATTTCCTCATTTTCAAATATAAACAGATACCCACAGTTTATCAGATGTTTGAGTCAAGCCTGCAAAGTGGAAGGGAAAAAATAAGTAAGCAAAGAGAAAAACTGTCCCCAGAAGAGATGGAACTAATTCATGAAACTGAAGATAGCATTTTAAATAATATAATTGGTACCACCACAGAGATATAAGTAAGTAATATGTCCATGTAACAAGGATAGAATGGGAAAAAAAAAAAAACAGTAAGAAAATTAGAAAGAGCTCTTGCAAACAAAGTGAAAAGAAAAATATTGCTGAAATTACAAATTCAATAGAAGGGTAGGAAGATAAAATCAAAGAAATCTCTCAGAAAGTAAACCAAAATGACACACATGCAAAAAGCTGAACCAAAAAGCAAGAGACAGGGAGACACACAACTAATAAGAATTCCAGAACAAAGAAAACAGAGGGGATCAGTTTATCTGAAAAAAATAACACAAGTTCTAGAAGTTGTAGCAAAAGAAACTACAAAGATGTCCAGAAAGATAAGTGAAAAAAGAGCCACATCCAGAAATTTCACTGTGAAATTTGGGAATCCTAGAGATTAAAAAAAAAAAAGTTCTAAAAGCTTCAAGAGAGCAAAACAGGAAGGAACAAGGAACAAGACACTTATCCCACCAAATGACGGCAGAGTAAAGATAGGCAAGTCCATGAAACATTTACTTCATATGCACCCCTTTACCAGAAACCCTGGGGAAAGTTTCCTGGTAACCGAGGAGTTGGACCTAGCACCAGTGGGTGTGAGCCAGGAAAGTCAATGAAGGATCATGCCACGATGACATCATGCAAGGTGGCACTTCCAGAACATGGCCAGGTCCAGATCAGGGCATGGAGGTCCTAGAAGGGAGGTCCCTGGGAGAAAAATGTTATGACCTTTTACCAAGGTCAGATAGAATGATTGTGCACCCAGAAAAATTAAATGAAGATGTCATAAAGGTGTTGGATTGAAAAAGGTAACCAGAAACTCCAGGCTAAACAAAAATGGATGTAAGAAAACCACAGTCCAAATAAGAAAAAAACTGGAATTTCAAAAGAAAAATGGAATAGTTTCCAAGCAATGAATAATATGGATTAGAACCTGGAAGAGAGGGGCACCTGTATAGCTCAGTTAAGCATCTGCCTTCGGCTTGGGTCATGATCTCAGGGTCCTGTGATCGAGCCCCACATGGGGGGGGGGTCCCTGCTCAGTGGGGAGTCTGCTTCTTCCTCTCCCTCTGCCTGCTGCTCTCCCTGCTTGTACTCTCTCTCTCTCTCTAAGATTTTAAATAAAATCTTAAAAAAAAAAAAAAAAAGAACCTGGGAGAGAATAGGGAGAAGGTGGAGAAGACATACCTTAATCTTTAAGGTCCTTCTTACAACAACAAAGCAAGGGTAATTAGAAACTTGAGAGACAAAGTATAAGAAAGACATTCTCCAAATACAAGGCAAACTGAAATGTAGCATGATTGAATTTTATGTTAGGACCATTCTTATTTGGGTGCTCACAAGTGCTGGTGAGAAAGCACTGTGTTCATAGATGTTATTTGACTGTTGAGTAAACAATATTTACAGTCATAATAATGTATATGTCATTAATTATTTTTAATATTTAGAATCAACTTATAGACAAATAGCAGAAAAGTTCATTATGGCTGCAAAGCAAGCTATAAACGTAACCAACTTTGATATTCTAAAATAAATACCAAATTTCAGCTAACGAAAGTTGAGATAGAGAGAAAGAGCTGGGTGGCTAATATTCGTAACACGTATTGGAGAGTGGGGGGATCAGTCCATTGTATGGAACAAGAAATGGAAGGTTAGTGGCTGTGAGGGTTGCAGCTGTGCCAGGGAGCTAGATCTGTAACCGTCATAGCAAGAAGTGAACACATAACATTTAAGTTGGTAAATCCATAGTGGTGGTAAGACACCCTACGGAATGGGAGAAGATATTTGCACATGACATATCCCAGAAAGGGTTAGTATCCAAAATATCTAAGGAACTTACGCAACTCAACGAGAAAACAAATAATCTGATTAAAAATGAGCAAAAGACATGAAAAGATATTTCTTCAAATAGAACACACAGATGGCCAACAGACACATGAAAAGACGCTCATTGGGGCACCTGGGTGGCTCAGTCATTAAGCATCTGCCTTTGGCTCAGGGCATGATCCTGGCGTTCTGGGATTGAGCCCCGCATCGGGCTCCTCTGCTGGGAGCCTGCTTCTTCCTCTCCCACTCCCCCTGCTTGTGTTCCCTCTCTCGCTGGCTCGCTCTCTCTCTGTCAAATAAATAAATAAAATATTTTTTAAAAAAGACGTTCATCATCACTTATCATTAGGGAAATGCAAATCAAAATCAAAATGAGATATCACCTCACACCTGTCAGAATGGCTGGAATCAAAAACACAAGAAACAGCAAGTGTTGGTGAAGACGTGGAGAAGAAAGAACCCTCATGCACTCTTGGTGGGAATGCGAACTGGTGTGGCCACTGTAAAAAATTGCATGGATGTTTCTCAAAAAATTAAAAATAGAAGCACCATATGATCCAGTAATTCCACTACTGGGTGTTTACCCAAAGAATACAAAAACCTAATTGGAAAAGATATATGCACCTCTGTGTTTATTGCAGCATTATTTACAATAGCCAAATTATGGAAACAGCTCAGGTGTCCCTGATAGATGAATGGATAAAGAAGATGTGGTATATATACACAATGGGACGTTACTCAGCCATAAAAAAGAATGAAATCTTGCCATTTGCAATGACTTGGATGGATCTAGAGGGTATAACACTAAGTGAAATAGAGAAAGACAAATACCCGTATGATTTCACTCATATGTGGAATTTAAGAAACAAAACAAACAAAAGTGACAAAACCAAAAACAGACTCTTAACTATAGAGAAGAGACTGATGGTTACCAGAGGGGAGGTGGGTGGGGGATGGGTGAAACAGGTGAAGGGAATTAAGAGTGCAATTATCATGGTGAGCGCTGAGCGATGCATAGAACTGTCCAATCACTATATGGTACACCTGAAACTAATGTAACACTGTATGTTAACTATGCCAGAATTTTTTAAGAAGAAAAAAAAAAAAGAGCTATCAAGTCGTGAAAAGATATGGAGAAACCTTAAATAAATTTTTAAAAATAGTCATGCAGAAAATGTATAACTTATGGACCTGTTGTTAACTATTAGAATAAATGAAAATAGAATAGGGCTTAAAGTAATGAGTAGGATGAGAGAAAGCAGAGAGGAAGGGAGCAAGGGACTGTTTGCTTTCATTATAATCCCTTTACAATTTGGGTTTTTTAATGTGATAAAAAGTAATTATAAAAAATTATAGTGTTTATAAAAATTATAATATTTTAAGTGATAAAAATAATAAGTTATAGCATTTTTTCAGTTTAGTTAAAGTGAGGTACACATTGCATATTATGTTAACATTTTTTTTAAAGATTTTATTTATTTATTTGACAGAGACAGAGAGAGTACAAGCAGGGGGAGCAGCAGGGAGAGGGAGAAGCAGGCTCCCGCTGAGCAGAGAGCCTGACGTGAGGCTCAGTCCCAGGACCGTGGATCATGACCCCAACGAAAGGCAGACACTTAACCGACTGAGCCCCGCAGGTACCCCTTGTGTCAACATTTTTATATGCTTCCATTCTGACATGTTGAGCACTTAGATAAGTACTATTATTATTCCCATTTTGCAGATAGGACACTGAGACTTAGAGGTGTCAAGTAATCACTCACTGCACAGCTGTAAGAGCAGAACCAAAATTACAGCCCAGGTCAAAGGAGCTCTTATTCACATGTGATATTGCCATTCAAGTCACATTCAGCCTGATTCTCTGGCGCTCAGGTGAACGGCGCAAATTCACCTGAGAGGAGGGAGAGTGCTGCTATGGTGAGGGGGGAGGGGTTTCTCCATATGTCTGAGAGTCACGTGCCTACAGGTTGTACCTCCCAGACTCAGAAGCAACAAACCACGCTATTTATGGGACTGTTTTAAAGAAGGCAGTATCTGTGATGAGTTTCTAAAAAGAGTTCTCTATGTGGACTCACAGAATTTCTAGAAAAACAATTTATATAAACCCATTAGTTTTGCTCTGAGGTGGTCTCCACCCCTGTCCCTGCACATGGTCCCACACGCACCCACATTCACGTAGTATCATTAAAACCATCAGGTTTGGGGTCTTGAACTTCCTGTTTGTGACTAAATCAATATGGCTTCAGCACAGCTGTCTTGACCCAATCTTTAATTTCTTTGAAGAAGCACACAATATATTGCATATATGATTGTGAAAAGGTCTTTTTTTTTTATTTTGCAAAAACTTTAATGGATAGGAAAAAAAGCAAATCCTAACAAAACTACTGTTAAAAAAAATAGGTACCTCTCATCTTAATTTTGATTTTTCTTCTATCATCCTGCTCTTAACAACTTCCTCCTCCTGTTTCAGCAGACTGTTTGAAAGCATGATGCATGTTTCTAAGGCATATCTTATTATCTCTGATTTAAATAACTTATTTTTCAAGCCATACTCAGAATCCAGGTTGTCCAGGTCCTAACTCCTGAGGCTGACTGTGTAGTCCATTCTTCAACCTAAACGAGCTGTGTTTTGAGTTCTGATGATGGTTTGAACTGTAAAAGACGCATACAAAACATTGTCTCCATTAGATACACAGGCAATCTGACAAATGCACCTGTTTTTATAATTTCATTGTGTTCTGGATCCTTCAGGGTCTTACTCTTTTGGTTTTTCCCATTCTTTCCATCCTATGATCCATCAACTTCTCGAATGACTTCTTCACTTCCTGTCTCTCCTTTCTTACTTTCCCACTCCTCAACTTCCTGACATCCGACTTCTTGCCCTGCCTCAACAGAAGTCCTGCTGTGCCAGGAGGGTGCACACTGGGAATCTCCCAGTCATGTACCAGAGCTTAAGATGACTCCTGTTCCATCATATGTCAGGAATTTTAAAAATATGCTTTGTCGGGGAAACTTCCATAGGCCATAGATAATTAAGAGATTAGGCATGGAGCTCCTGATCCTTCCATCATCCTATAGACAGGTGCAGTGGAGTCAGCCTCCCAGGTGAGGGATTCTCCCTCCATTGGTCTTCCATTTGAGGGCAAGCAAGAGAAAACTGTCTTGTTTGAAGGATTTGGGTACCTGCTGTTTAAGGAGTTATCCGGCAGCTCCAGATGTCTAGCCTGGGGAGACTTGATGGCTCATAAAATATTGCAGTCCCCTGTGCTGGGGAAGGAAGCTGCAAATCTCACGGGAAGCTGAGCAAGAGTGCAGGCATTCCAGGTCTCACACCCTCATGTACCCCTCCTCCCCATCCCAGCTGGCTCATTGTCTAGACAACCCAGAATTAGTTCCCTTCCCCACTTGTAAACAGCTCTGTTCATTTCACAGCAGACCCCTAGCCCCCTGAAGTTGTTATAGCTGAAAGTACAAGTCAACACTTAAGTAGCCAAATAGAGTGGAAGCTCTTCAGTCCTTACCTACTCATCCCTTCAGAGCACTTGACACCACTGACTGCTTCCTTTTCTTGAAACGCAAATTTCTCTTGACTTTCCCAATATTACCCTTTCTTCATTCTTCTGTTGGTCTGACCTCCAACTCATTCATCAGCTCCTTTTATGCCATCTAAATGTGGGAGTTGTAAAAAGTGAATGGATGATGTTTAAAAGGGAAAAAAGTACCGGGGCACCTGAGTGGTTTAGTCGGTTGAGTGTCTGACTCCTGATTTTGGCTCAGGTCATGCTCTCAGGGTCATGAGATCCAGCCCCACCATGGGCTCCATACTCAGTGGGGAGTCTGCTTGAAGATTCTCTCACTTCCCCTCTACCCCTTCTGCCTGCCCCTCCCCCCAGTGTTTCCCTTAAAACAAATAGATAAAATCTTTAAAAAAATTAAAAGGGAAAAATCCAAGAATTTTTAGATTTGTACAATATTTGGAAACATGATACATAGAAATATGTGAAGAATAACAAAGAATTGAACGTGGTTTCTTCTAGGAAAATTAAGAATTAGGGGCAAGGAGGGGTAGTGTCTTTTGTAATAATCTTTATGCTCTATTTAACTTTTTAAACATATATACCTATTTATTTGATTCAAATTTAAAATGTACTTTAAAAATCTCAGTAGAAAGACTGGAAGATAAATAAATCTTTATCCGTACTGACATATGGAAATACCTCTAAGATTTGTTAAGAGGTGAAAATCACAAAGGAAACAGTGGTTAGTATGTGGCTATGTGGGTGCATATCCGTGAGTATACAGTGCTCGGGTATGTATAGGATATCTCCAGGAATACGTAAGGTAATTTCACGGGCCAGGCCGACTCTGGGAAGGGAAACTGGATAGTCAGAGGACTGGGCTAGCCCTGAGGTTTTTCACGGCATACCTACCCTCTTCAGCTTTTGGATTTTGTTTCTATACATTTTTTTTTTTTTTACTTATTCAGAACAAAATTCTCATCCAAATCTGGTTTAAAGTAAGTTTTAGCAAGTGGCTCTTGAATGGAGACTCCCTGAAGCTTTTATTAAAAAGATAAAAGTTCATACCATCAGCAAAAACTAAGACTGATGGGCAACAATAAATAAGATTCTGGGAGGATTGAAGCCATGTTGAAAATATGTGCCCAACTTCCATCTCACGACATGCCATCTGTTCATCACAAATGGAGACTATCTTCATAATGGTGGAAAATACTTTAAAACCTACACCCTCCTCACAGCTCAGAGATTTAGGGTTCCTTTATTCGTAACTAAGTCCTTAAGTATTGTGTGAGGCACTGTCGTGGTGCTGGGGCTGAAGCCGTGTGCAGACCATCACAGGCATGGCCGTGATGAGATCATAACCTCACCAGAAAACTGAGAAAGCAGTCTCCACCAAGCTGGGACTGGCTTTTTGTTTTTGTTTTTGTTTTTGAGAACGCCAGAGCACTGTTGCTACCACCACTCACCCCTCAGCCTACACACACCCTTTGTTGTCTGTCTACACACATGAAGAGACAGGAACTCCCAGCTGACAAATGGAGGTGGTACAGAATATTCCTCACAAGTAAAGAATGGCTGGCAGGGGCAGGCAGGAAGAATCCTAGTAGTTCTGCGTGCCCAAATTGTATTTTCTTTGTTTAGAATATTACAGAATTAGGCAGAGGGAACAGGATATTATGTCATTTCCGCAGAGCACAAACGCACTGGTGAGTGCTGGCTAGAAACTCTAATGAGGACTGGGGGCTGGATTCACCCACCTCCTGTCCACTGGAGGATCTGTGATGAGTTTTTTTTTACCATCACTCAGATAGACCCAGAGTGAGCCCAAAAGCAACCCATATATCACATATATCAAAAAATGTTGTCTTATTATTTATTCAGAAGTCAGATGAGGCCTATAAGAATGTATTACAATGAAGAGAAGGAACAGCATAGTAAAGACTTTGAAGAGACCTCCAAAAACTTTTTAAAGTTTTTGAACTTAAAAAAAAAAAAAAGACAAAACTTCTGAACACTCTGCTCTTCTTAGTAGAATACAGGAAGATATGGTCACTATGGAATACAATAGCAACGTCGTAAAGAATAAGTAGAGTAAGATGGAAAGACATTAGAATGAAATTTAAAGGGTCATGGATAAGATGAAAAAAAGAGGAGAGCATGGAACCCAAAAATAAAATAGCAAAATATGATCTATAAATCCGAACTGGTTCTACAGAAAATCAAAGAAGTAATATAAAGGAAAAATACGGTAGACGGATCACGTTAATGGTCCTAATGTATAGTCTTCCGCTATCCATGCCCTTTGCAAGTCCCTTTCCCTTTGACTTGGGGCTCAGCCATGTGGCTTGCCAAAGAGACCGTAGCAAACTTGACTATACAAAAGCTTGAAGAGTGTTTGAGAATTTTAGTTCTCTGCCTGTTCCTCTGCTGTTGCCATGAGATGTGCTTAAGCCAAGCCTTGGGAAGGATGAGTGACCCCATGGAGCAGAGCCAAGCCATTCCAGCAAAAGTTAGACCCTACACAGTCAATGGCCAGTCCTTGACCACAGACACAGAGGCAAGCCAAGCTCTTAGCTGAGTCCAGCTCACCCTGGCAGAACCACCCATCTGACTTATAAATTTGTGAGACATAATACATGTTATTATTTAAAGCCATTATGTTTTGAGATGGTTTGTCACACAGCAGTAGCTAACTGGCAGCAAGCTTGAGAAAGTATCCAGAATTCAGAGGAAAATCACAAAGAAACAAAAAGATGGGGGGTATAAAAATAGAGAAAGGAAATCTAATCTAACATGTAGATAACTGCTATCCTTGCAGTGGACATCAGAAGAAATCAAACAGAAGTAATTATCAAAAGCAAAGGGGAAAAAACCAAATTCCTGCACTGAGGAAAACCTGTGTCATCACATTAAAAGTGTCCATCCAGTGGGGCGCCTGGCGGGCTCAGTCGGTGGAGCGTGTGACTCTTGATCTCGGGGTCGTGGGTTCCGGTCCTACGCTGGGGATAGAGATCACTTAAAAATAAAATCTTAAAATAAAAAAAAAAGTGTTCATCAAGTTTAAGACAAAATTTATTTGAAAAGACTTATACCAGGGCATAGTCTAGCAAATTTTGAATTACACAAATATTTTCTTCCTTAGTCTACTAATATGGAAAATTACATTGATTCATTTTCAAATGTTGAAACTGCTTTGCATTCTTGGGATAAACCTCACTTGGATGTATTGTCATTTTTATGTATTTTGGGGCTTAATTTGCTAAGATTTGTAGAGAATTTTATATGTTCATGAGTCACTGTCTGTAGTTTTCTTGTAATATCTTTATCTAGTTTCAGCATTAGATTAACGTTGACCTCATAAAATTAGTTAGGAAGTATTCCCTCCTCTTCTATTTCCAGAAGAGGATATGTAAGATTGGCATTATTTTGTCCTTAAGTGTTTGGTAGAATTTGCCAGTGAAATCATTTGGGTCTGAAATTTTCTATATAGGAAATTTTTTTTTTTTGGAAAATTTTTGTTTTATTTTATTTTACTACAAATTTGATGCATTCGATAGAGGACTAGTTCAGGTCATCCATTTTCTTCTTGAGTGAGTTTTTGTTTTTGTCTTTTGAGGAACGGATTTACTCTATCTCGATTGTCAAATAAATGGGTGGAGAATTTTTCATAGCATTCCCTAATTTATTCTTTTACTGTCTGAGGTTCTGTAGTGATAACGGTAATTTGTGGCTTCTCTCTTTTTTTTCTTGGTCACTGCGGCTGGAGGTTTTTCAAGTTTTTTGTTTTTTTTTTTTTGTTGTTGTTGTTCTAATCAAAAACACAGCATTTAGTCTCACTGATTTTCTCTCTTGCTTTTGTTTCTAATTTTATTCAGCTCAGTTCTGATCCTTTTCACTTCCTTCTGCTGGCACAGGGTTTAATTTGCTCTTCTTTTTCTATTTTTATAAGGTGGAAACTTAGAGGATTGTGCAGTAGGGACTGTTTGCATCCCCTGCCAGTTTCAATTCATATGTGGAAATCCTAATCCCCAAAGTGATCCTTTTCAGAGGTGGGGCTTTTGGGAGGTAATTAGGATTAGATGAGGTCATGAGGGTGAGGCCCTCATGATGGGATTAGTGCCTTTATAAAGAGGAGCCTCGAGTCTCTTCAACAACGTGCCCCGCCCCCGCTGCGTACTGAATTCAGACTTCCAGCCTCTTGAGCCATGAGAAATACATGTTTGTCGTTAAAGCCACCTGCCTGTGATTTGTTAAAACAACCCAACTGAATGAGACCGTGTGACACCTTTCTTCTTTTCTAATTTAAGCATTTAGTGCTGTAAATTTCCCCTAAGCTGCTTTAGGTGTATTCTGCAAATTTTGGTGTGTTGACTTTTTATTTGTATTCAGTTCAAAATATTTAATAATTATCTCTAGACATATATATATAGTCTGATATAGAGAGACTGTATATAGTCTATATAGAGACTCTATAGACATATATATATATTACGCTATATATTAATATTAAACTATACAGTTTAATATTTTGAGACCTTTTAGGAATCTATTATTGACTTTTTTTTTTTTAGAGATTTTTATTTTTAAGCAATCTCTACGCCCAGTGTGGGGCTTGAACCCACAGCCCTGAGATCAAGAGTCACACGCTCCACCCACTGAGCCAGCCAGGAGCCCCTATTATTGAATTTTATTTTATTTTGTTACGGTCAAGAAACATTTAATATGATTTCAATTTTTTTAAAAAAACGTCTGAAAGCTTATTTCATGGTCCAGAATATGGCATATATTGATGAGATTGTAACTTTTCTGGTTGTTCAAGGAAGGGTAGTTATTACTTGGATGTGAAAGCATCCTAGCTGATACACCTTTTCACTTTGACTGAAACAGCATAATGGAAGTAGCCCCAAACAAATTATTGCAATACATTCATATGTTTTAATCTCTCTTTTATATTCTTTCCTTCAAGTCAAAGATTTTCAGATTCCGCAAAAACCAAGATCGACATATATTTTCTTTCTAAGAGGGAGCTTAAGACAATGTGATCAAAAAAAAGTTTCAAGATAAAGGACGGGCAAATATATTAGACTAATAGAAACAAAAAATATAGCAAGAATTACAGTACATTACTATTCAAAATGGAATCCAATACAAACGCATTTAATGGGACCTAGAAAATATGCTCATCATTAACTTTCATGTATTGAACAGAGCACCAAAACATGTAAAGCCAAAACTGACAAAAACGTAATAGGAATGTGAATGTTTAATATACCTCTGAATATTTGACAGATCAAATAGACAAGAAATCTCAAGGATATAGAGCAGAGGTTGGCCAACTTCTGTAAGGAGCCAGATAGTACCTATTTTAGGTACTGTGGGCCACATGTGGTCTCTGTCACAAATGCTACTTTGTTGTTTCACAACCCTTTAAAACTAAATACCGTTCCTAGTTGGTGGGCCGTACAAAAATAAGCCATAGGCTGGATTTGGCGGTGGGCCATGGTTTGCCAATCCATGAAATGGAAAATCCAATAATATATTTAATAAGACAATATAATGAATTAAAGTAGACCTCAAACTTTGTACCTTACACATTCTTCCTGTGCTTATCCAGTGAGAGCTGTTTTGGTGGTGAGTTTAAGAAACCCTCTTGAATTAGCTGAAGTGGTGAAGGAGCCATAGTTAGGCACCACAGAGTTCTCCCGCAGAAGCAATAATCCACCTGGCTTCAGGTTCCCACCCAGGTCCAAGCGACCATGACCAAGCGAACAGGTCCCACCCCCATGAATGGGAAAAAGCATTATTAGAAAAAGGGGTTGTTGGGGCGCCTGGGTGGCTCAGTCGTTAAACGTCTGCCTTCAGCTCAGGGCGTGATCCCAAAGTCCTGCAATCAAGCCCCGCATCGGGCTCCCTGCTCCACTGGGAGCCTGCTTCTTCCTCTCCCACTCCTCCTGCTTGTGTTCCCTCTCTCGCTGGCTGTGTCTCTCTGTCAAATAAATAAATAAAATCTTTAAAAAAAGAAAAAGAAAAAGGGGTTGTCAGCTGAGCAGAACCTGTCTGTGACGTGACAGCCTTTAGAGAACCAGCGTTTCTGACTCAATTGTTCATTTCTCCAAAGAGGGCACCTCCTAGTGTGACCCCATTTCTCTATTGCTCGTCAAATTGTGGATTGCAACCGAGTCATGGGCATAAAATCAATTTAGCGTGTTGCTTAGCACTTTAAGAAATGAAATAGACTCTCATAAAAAATATCAAAATACCTTACATGTACTGTTAAGTATTGGTTTGAGATTTTTTTTTATTTGTTTTTTACAGAAATAAATATTAGTCATTTACAAAAAACTCAATTCCCAGGCACAACCACAACTGCACTCATGCCTCATCCCAAAGGATCCCAGATCCCTTCTAGCTGTGATGAAAACCACCCATCCCTTTTTTCAGTCAGGTTTGATCTGATTCAGTTGTACCTCTCTACCTTCCTATAGCATATGGACTAAATTATCAATTCACCCACCTCCCCCTCCAGCACATTCCAAAAAGGAGGCTGTCTGCAGGCGTGAAAACGTGACACCGAGCTTTAATTGTCTAACTGTATGAAGTTCTGGCATGAAAGTTATGCTATCTTGGGAGATCACTAAAAGGGAGATCATTCATCTTCTTCTGTGTGCTGCACAATTTTAAATAACTTTCGTGGTATCCACTCTTTGAAAGTTTGAAAAGACTCGGCTACAGAGCTGAATATATAGAGAGAATATGTACCTGTTTCATTGGCAATTTTTTTTAAATGACAATTTCAACTCTTCCAAGGTTATCATTCTGTTCAGTTTTGCTACTGCTTTTCGCGTTAATTTTGGTCATTTATGTAAAATCATTTATTTTGTCCAATTTTTAAAATATATTAATATTAATTTGTAGATCTTCTCTTATACTTATTAAATCTTTTCTGTATCTGTCTCCTTTCTGATATTTAACGTTATCTATTTATTTTTCTAATTTTACTTGCCAGAGTGTGTCTTTTTTTGTTGATTGTTGTTTTCAGAGAACTAGGTCTTAAGTTTATTTAATTCTATCATTTTTACATTTTAAAATTCACTTATTTTAGCTCTTTCTCAAATTCTTCCCTCTGCTTTCTTTAAATTAAAACAAAAAAATTTTTTTACTAGTTTCTTGAGAATTCTTGATCTGTTTATTTTAATGTTTTCCAAATTAATAATGAAATCATTTCGAGTAATTAATTTTCTTGAACGCAGTTTTGGCCTTATTTCGTAATTGGAGAGTTTTGAATGTTTATTGACTCTCTTTACTTGAAACTTCTATTTTTAATTTCTAAAATTATTGTGACTACAGAATGCAGCCTGTGAAATGTTGGCTTTTTGAAATTAAATTATGTTTCTATTTCTGATTAACATATGATTGATTTTTGTAGATATTTTAGTAAACTCCTTTGGAGATATCTGGCCAGCTTGACCCTGTTTCTTTGAGAATTGTCTTCTCTCTCCCCAGGGTAGGTTTTGTAGGTTATGTGACACTCCCACACCACACCACCCCACCTCCCCAATAGCTAAATAAACATGACTGAAGTTGAGCCAATCACAGTTTTTCTTCAGGAACTGAGAATTGAAGTTCAGTGATGATACGGGCCTTTGCTGGTTGTTCCACCTGTGGGGAACTCATACTCCACCTTGTGTGTGTAGAAAAATGAATTCGGAGAGTGGGGGGCAGCTTTCCAGCTTCCTGTTATATTTTCTTCTTGAAGTCTGACTGTATTTCAACCTTTGCTTTCCAAGAGATACTCCTGTATTCTATAGTAAACTTCTGTTCTTGGCTTCAGGGAATATGAGTAGATTTCTATTACCTGTGTAAGCAAGGTATGAAGGTTTGCTCTCTTTGGATGGAAAAGTGAACTCAGTTTCTCTTTGTAACATTAGCAATGGTTTGTCCTGCTCTGTGGGAGAGAGCAGCTCCCTCGGAGAAGTAAACATTTGCACTCCCTTTCAGGCAGTGGAAATCAGAGATCTGTGATATCTACAACTGGGTTCTCTTTGTCCGTAAGAAAGGAAAACTGCTCAATTTTTCTTGACTTTCGGGCTTTTCCTAATCTAGAATCAGGGCTAATATGAAAGAAAAAAATCAGGGTTCTCTTTGTCCATGAGAAAGGAAAACTGCTCAATTTTTCTCGACATTCAGGGCTTTTCCTAATCTAGAATCAGGGCTAATATGAAAGAAAAAAAATCAGGGCTTTTTGGTGTGGAAAGGAGCTTGGCCTCAAAACTGGAGGAGGCTGGGAAAAGTGTTGGAGCTAAAGAGGATTCTGGAAATGGAGCCATTTTCCAGGAAGCAGCAGGTGAGTGGGCAAGAGAAGGGCCTCTGCAGGAGGCAGCATTTGGCGTCCTGGAGCTGCGTTGTTGCTGTGTCCTTACTGACCACCGACCTCTGTTTTTAATCATTGGCCTGCACGGAGCTTTTTTTTTTTTTACTGCCGCTTTCCTAACCTCCACAGGCAAGCATTCTAATGTGTTTGAGATGTTAAGTATTCTTTAATTTGTTTTTGTAAAAATATTTTTTTGTGGTTTTATGTGCATGTACTTTTTTTTGAGACATAATTCACATACTGTACAATTCACCATTTTGAAAGAGAACCCAGTTGTGCCTTAAAATGCCTCCATTTTGACCTCAGTCTCTACCCTCCAACTGATTTTTCTTTCCAGCATTATCTCTTAACTGAGGCAAAGGACCTGGCAGACAAAGCATCCTGTGATGGGGACTGAAACTACCCTTCAAGCAATAACAACTGTCCTGACTCCAGCAAGACCCTGCACGATTGACCCCAAGAAAATGACCAACCTGACCTACTGGCCACCTGCCACCCACCAACATTTGTCCCACATTTTCCTTTATATAAACCAGCACTTGGAGTCAGTCTTTGAGAAGTTAGTCAGTCTGCTGTCTTCCCCCCGTTGGCCTCCCTGAAATGAACTCTTTTCTGGTTTCACTGCCACTGGTCTCTCTGCCTTTGTATTTTGTCAGGGGCGAGTGGCCAACTGAGGTCTTTTTGGGACCCTTGGAGCCAAGTGGGTGTGGGCCCTGGTTACGATTTAAGTGTATAATTAGTGGTTTTTAGCATACTCAGTACATTGTGCAAACAGCACCACTTTTGTGCACGTATTATTAATTTACATAAAGGTATTGTTTTGTATTGTCATTCTGTTTCTTACTGTTTTTGTCAATTACCATTTTTTAAAAATCCACCCATGCAGCTGCACGCACTCTGGTTCATGCCGCAGCGTATCCCACAGTGTACACCAACCACAGTTTTCTTGACCATTCCTTTAATCTTATCCAATACTCTTAAAAATAAAACTGCCAGTTATTTTACCAGCAAAAGATGGGTTTATTTGGGAATAGCAGAGAACTGCAACCTGGGGCAAGCAAGCTATGTCAAAACCCTAGGAGAGGCCACAGAACAAAGAAGGAGAAAGCTCTTTCAAAGAGGAAAGGGGTTAGTTGGGAGGGCTGTTGTAAACAAAAAGCCCATTGGAGTAAACTGGGAATTGGGAGTATGGTGGCTTCTCATTGGCTGAGTTGTGACTGCCTGTCATTGGCTGGGCTGTTGCCAGGGGAGGAGGAAAATTTCCTTCCTCCTGCTGGGCTAGGAAAGTAGTATCCGAACGCAGGGTCCGTCTCTTCCTGTTGGATTTGTAGTTGACAAGGAGTGGTAGGGCATGAGGGCTCCCCTGCCAAACCTCCCGACCCCATTGCTAGCGAGGTCGCTAGAACTTTCACGTCTCTGTAATGGACATCTAGTTATCTCCAAATCCCCACTCTAACAACCAATACTGCAGGAAGCATCCTCCTACATGTGCCCTTGTGGACCAGTGTGAGAATGGCTCTTTTGGAGGGGTATTGCTGGGTACAGGCTAGGGGGCCACCTGATTTGACGAAGCACCACCAGATGATTCTCTGGGATGGCCGCACCCATCCACACTCCTGCTGCAGTGCCCGTATCTCCATCGGTTCTCAGCGTTATCAGCGTTCTATTTTATGCCAATCTAGCGAGTATAAAGGGATATACCCTTATTTGTTTTGTTTGATTTCTGCTATTACCGCAAAGACTGCACGTAGCTTCATATGTGTATTAGCCTTTCAGGCTTCCTCTTCTTGAATTGCCTATTTTGTTGTTGTTGTGCTTGAGGTCTGTACCTCCCTTTTTCTCGATTGGTGTTCTTGGGTGTTTTTTTTTCTTTCCCTGCATACTCTAAATATTTGACCATGTTTGGTTTAAGATACTGTAAATATCGTTTCCCAATCTGATCTCACTGTTTTTTCCATGGTCTCTCATTTTCCATGGGGTTAGAAAATTCAAATGACCTGTACCCAGAGCCAGAGCCAGTCAACTGCCCAGCGTTCACACAAGTGGAAATCTGACTCTGTCTGCCGCACACCCCCTCACTAGCCAACTACAAGGTGGGAGAGGTGCCTGGCCCCTTCCACTGGTATCTGCTCTGTCGCCATCTGGCTTCACTGTGACAACTTCTAGTGCTACGCCCTCACCCCCACGCCTTCCAACAGCCATAAAACCACAGGTGGCCCGGACACGAAATGAGGCACTGAAGGGGGAGGACTTTCCTTCAGGGCCTGTGGGAGTGGGGGTGGGAAAGGGGCAGAGAGCGAAGCCTGTGGGAGAAGTCTGAGGTGGTACAGTAGACACGAACAGTCCACTAGGCTTTGAAATACAGAATACTTTCAGTGAAGGTGGAAAGTGGTATAAAGAGTAGGTTTATAAGTAAAAGATCCTCAGGAAAAATGTGGAGATGGGGGGCTACTGAGGATTTTCCCGGCCCAGGAAGGGAAACTGGTAATCTACTATAAGTCAACAAAGGAGGCCCCTGGGTCTCAGCCCATAGACCCCCTGAAGTGAAGGCTTAAATTAGATTCAAAGCCTTGAGTAAAATGTACCGGCAAAGTGACAGATTCCAGACCAAGGTGGCTTGGCTGGAAACAAAAAAAACCAAAGCCAAATATTTGAGAATGCTGAGATCCAGTCTAATAATCATGCCAAATTACAATAACAAAATTCTGTACTTTGGTCCCACCTCTGTTGTTAAGGTTTAAGCTCTAAGAGTTTGAGTCTGGGAATTGCTACAGGGGCATATATGATAGGAACCTGAAACGAGAGGAAACCCAAGCCCCAAAGCCTTGCTGAGGCATTTGTCACCATGCACCACTGCTGGACAAATGTGGAGGGGCCTCCCTTTCGAAAACTCTTTGCATGAGAGGGTTGAAAGGTAGCATAAGTGGATGTTTATGAAAAGGAAAGACCCCTTCTGAAACCTCCCCAGTCTATTTTTCCTACCCCTAAGCTGAGACTAAGAAGTTTTAGTGGGAAACAGAGCTTACTCTTGCTGCCAAAAAAACAGAACAAAACAAAAACAAAACAAAAACAAAAACTAGATAAGAAGGTGTGGTCCATCTCCAACTGTTTAGGTAACTGGCAAAGTTATTCATAGCGCTGCCTGGCCCAGCATGACAAGATCTTAACCCCTGTATTGGGTTTTAGCACATAAGTTGACCAAAAATAACATTGACAGGCAACTCGCTCAGGCTCCATGGAGTTGTGTTGCCAAGACAAAAAAAGTCTGTTAAGTGGGAGCCTGTGGTTGAGTTAGCATCTAATTTCTGTTCACATCGTACCTCTCTGAAACTGAGAACGACACTGAAAGAAGCAGAGCCAAGGAGCAGAGGACGGATTGTTTAAGACGTGATCCGAATCCCAGAATTCAGCCATGATGGAAGCAGCTCCTGTCCATTCTAGTCACTTTCATTTCTTGCTTAAGACAGTTTATAAGCTGGACTTCTACTGTGGGCAACCAAAATGTTCTGATTAGTTTAAGAGGTGTAAAGACTGGAAAGGAGAATAAAATTTTTGCTAATTACATTACCTACCTAGAACCCCAGAGAACCAGCTGAAAACTTAGTCCGACAAGTACAAGAAAAGATAATTTTTTTTTTCAATAAAAGGTGTTGGGATATTAGATTGCTACCTCATATCAAAATAAATTTTTAAAAGATAAATATTTAATTAATCCAAAAAAGAAATAGAAGAAAATATAGACAAATTGTTATCTGATTTAGGAGTAGGAAGAGACTTTCTTGCATTCAAGCAAAAGCAGAAAACAAGCAAACAAAAAAAAGGCAGACTTAAAAAAATTAACTCTTCTGTTTTAATAATAGTAATGACAAGCACAGAATGAAAAATTCAAAGATAGGAAATTTGAGAGGAAGATCAGGTTTGGGGCTTCCAGGGGCCAACTCTGGGAGTAGGGAAGATGATTGATTAGACATGTTGATACCTGGAGGAACTACTCTCTCTGTCCAAATGAGCTAGAAACAGATTACACATGGGTAAAACGGAGGGGCGACCACAAGATTAGAGACATATATTTGAGACTGGTCAGCATAGTAAATCTACTAGCGTGGATGGGATCACCTAGGAATGAGAAAAGAAGTGGTCCAGAACCTTGTAGAACACTGACATTCAAGGAACAAGGAGGAAGAAAAATCCAGATAGACTCTTAGTTACCTCAGGACAGGAGATATTCCAAGCCTGATTTCTCCCATGGCCTAGATAATACCTAGCACTGTCCAGGTTATGTATTGTATGTTCAATACACACCCTCTTGATTGTTTCCATTTGTTTCTTAAACTTAATTAACTTAAATTTAATTAAATGTCAGTTCATACGAGTCAAAATTCAGTAGGTGTGAAAATGTATTTCTTGGTTACCCTGTTCCTTAGCCACTATTTTCCCTCCCTGGAATCAATGAATATCAATACTTTCTTGTGTATCCTTTCAGAGATATTTTATGTGTATACAAGCATATGAGAATATATTTTCTTTCTTTTTTTAAACCCTCTGGTTTCAACTCTCTTTATTTATTTGAGAGAGAGAGAAAGTGGAGGAAGGGCAGAGGGAGAGGGAGAAGTAGGCTTCCCACTGAGCAGGACCCTGATGCAGAACTCGATCCCAGGACCCTGGGATCCTGATCTGAGCCAAAGACAGACGCTTAACCAAGTGAGCCACCCGGGCACCCCTCAACTCTCTCTTTTTAATTGACACAATATTTTAGAGATTGTGTCATGTTAGTAAATAAAAAGCTTTTTCACTCTTTCTCTGACTGTGTAGCATTTCAGTTTATAGTTTACCACAATTTGTTTAACCAGATCCTTTGTGATAGCTATATAGGTTATTCACACTTTTGATTTTAATGCTGAAATAGAAAATTTTGCATGTCATTTGATGGTGGTGGTTTTGAAATGTGTCAACTTGGTTACGTTGAACCATGGGCTTCACAATTCCCTTCTCTGTATGTTTCCTATAAGGTGGGCCACAGGAGACATTTTTGTCACATGAGATTGGAGGGCAGAAGTGAAGGTGCAGCCATATTGTTTTTTACTTGGAAGATCAGGGCCTATCACTCTCAAGAGTGGTTGCTTCTTTTTTTTAAGATTTTTTTTATATTTATTTATTTGATAAGAGAGGGAGCACAAGCAGGGGGAGCAGCAGGCAGAGGGAGAGGAAGAAGCAGATTCCGTGCTGAGCAGAAAGCCCGATTTGGCGCTCAATCCCAGGACCTTGGGGCCATGACCTGAGCCAAAGGCAGATGCCTAACTGGCTAAGCCACGCAGATGCCCCCCAAGAGTGGTTGCTTACCTGCTGCCTCACCTTCTTAGAGCGGAGCAGCCAGCTGTACCCACGTTAACTTAAGAAAAAACTCCGCTATGTTTCCTTGTCTGTTTTTACAGCTTGCTTCTCTAGGTTCAAGTGTGTAGCCCCTTTGGAATTTGTCCATGTGTTTACCAAGTGCTTCCAAGACCATTTATCAAATACTCTGCTTTTTCCCCACTGATACATTGTCATCTTCATCATATTATGTATTTAGGTCTATTTCGGGACTTTCTTATCCTTTCTACTGTTTTGTGTGTAACACATTATTTATTGAAATATATAATATTTAAACATATCTGGTTGGTCCAAGACCTTTCAGTTACTCTTTTTAGATTTTTACTGGCAAATCTTAATTCATTTCTTATGCAAAGTTTAGACTTAATTTCACCAATTTAAGAATCCATTTAAAATTTTTATTGGAATTAAATTAAATGTATAGATCAATTTAGAGAGACCTGATACCTTCATGATATTGAGTCTTACCAGTTAAGAACACAGTTTACTGGGGTGCCTGGGTGGCTTAGCCGTTAAGCATCTGCCTTTGGCTCAGGTCATGATCCCAGGGTCCTGAGATCGAGCCCTGCATTGGGCTCCCTGCTTGGCAGGAAGCCTGCTTCTCCCTCTCCCACTCCCCTTGCTTGTGTTCCCTCTCTTGCTGTCTCTCTCTGTTAAATAAATAAATAAATAAATAAATAAATAAATAAATAAAATCTTAAAAAAAAAAGGACACAGTTTACTTTCCAATTAATCTGTTTTTCTTGTGTGTCCAAACATAAATTTTAAAATAATTTTGTAGGAACTTCATGTTTATTAGTACATTTATTTCTAGCTATTTTACTTTTTGTGAAACCACTGAGATATGTGCTTTCTCCCATCATGTTTTCTAATTGTCTATAATTTATTCATTTCTTTTCCTTTGGCCTCTAAAGTGGAACACACCTAAACTGTTGCAGACTGGTTATTATTGCCTCTTTTTTTCCCTCTCTCCTTTCTCAGTAAGTTTCCTAGGCAGTCTTAAAAACAGTAAATTAAATACTGCATCTCTCTTGCAAATTTTTCTCTTAGCCACTCAGTTCCAAAATTCCTTAGCTAGGTCACAGATGGTGTCCCTCTCTGCTGGTATTTTAGTCAAATCAAGGTTATTGTTTATGTTGTTTTTTTTTTCCCCCTTGCAGGCCAAATAGTGGAGATATTTTTGGTTAAAATTAGAGTTTGATCTCATCAAGTCTCCAAACTGAGCACTCAGGATGCTGGCCAGCACTGCTGTTATCTGTTCTGAGGACCCCACTGGTGTGGATAATTGTGCAAGCCCGTAGATATTGCTAAGGCCATGTTTTCATACCCTCTTGTAAACTGGTACTACTTTGCAATGTTGAGAGTATAAAAATCACTCTGCTTTCATCACATTCATTAATTAGAAGTGGTTAGAACAGCAAGGGATGTTTGAGATCACACATCTAGTTTAAAGCTTTCATTTTACAAATGAAGAAGGCCATAGTAAAGGAACTAGAGTTAGAACTCTTCGCAGTGCAGGGATAGAGGGAACATACCTCAATATCATAAAAGCCATATACAAAAAGCCCACAGTGAATATCATTCTCAACAGGGAAAAACTGAGAGCTTTTCCTCTAAGGTCAGGAGCATGGCAGGGATGCCCACTGTTGTTCAACATAGTCCTAGAAGTCCTAGCCTCAGCAATCAGGCAACAAAAAGAAATAAAAGGCATCCAAATCGGCAAAGAAGTCAAATTCTCACTTTTTGAAGATGACATGATACTCTACGTGGAAAACCCAAAAGACTCCACCCCAAAACTGTTAAACTGATACAGGAATTCAGCAACGTGGCAGGATACAAAATCAATGCACAGAAATCAGTTGCATTTCTGCAACAACGAGACCGAAGAAAGAGAAATTAAGGAGTCGGTCCCATTTACAGCTGCACCCAAAATCGTGAGCTACCTAGGAATAAACCTAACCAAAGAAGCAAAGGATCTGCACTCAGAAAACTACAGAACACTCATGAGAGAAATTGAGGAAGACACAAAGAAATGGAAAAACGTTCCATGCTCATGGATTAGAAGAACAAATATCATTAAAAAGTCTAAACTACCTAGAACAATCTATACATTCAATGCAATCCCTATCAAAATACCATGAGCATTTTTCACAGAGCTAGAACAGATAATTCTACAATTTGTACGGAACCAGAAAAAACCCTGAATAGCTAAAAGAGGGTTGAAAAAGAAAACCAAACCTGGTGGCATTGCAATCCTGGACTTCAAACTCTATTACAAAGCTGTAATCATCAAGACAGCATGGTACTGGCATGAAAACAGACACATAGACCAATGGAACAGAATAGAGAACCCAGAAATGGACCCTCAAGTCTATGGTCAACTAATATTCAACAAAGCAGGAAAGAATATCCAATGGAAAAAAGGCAGTCTCTTCAACAAATGGTGTTGGGAAAATTGGACAGCCACAGGCAGAAGAATGAAACTGAACCATTTTCTTATACTATACAGAAAAATAGACTTAAAATGGATGAAAGACCTAAATGTGAGACAGGAATCCATCAAAATCCTAGAGGAGAACATAGGCTGCAACCTCTGTGACCTCGGCTGCAGCAACTTCCTGCTAGACATGTCTCCAAAGGCAAGGAAAACAAAGGCAAAAATGAATGATTGGGACTTCATCAAGATTAAAAATTTTGGAAAGCAAAGAAGACAGTTGACAAAACCAAAAGACAACCAACAGAGTAGGGAAGATATTTGCAAATGTCTTATCAGATAAAGGGCTGGTATCCAATATCTATAAACAACTTATCAAACTCAACACCCAAAAAACAAATACTCCAATCAAAGAATGAGCAGAAGACATGAACAGACATTTCTGCAAAAAAGACATCCAAATGGCCAATAGACACATAAAAAAATGCTCAACATCACTCGGCATCAGGGAAATACAAATCAAAACCACAATGAGATACCACCCCACACCAGTCAGAATGGCTAAAATTAACAAGTCAGGAAATGACACATGTTGGCGAGGATGTGGAGAAAGGGGAACCCTCTTACACTCTTGGTGGGAATGCAAGCTGGTGCAGCCACTCTGGAAAACAGTATGGAGGTTCCTCAAAAGTTGAAAATAGAGCTACCCTACGATCCAGAATTTGCACTACTAGGGATTTACTCCAAAGATACAAATGTAGTGATCTGAAGGGACACCTGCACCCCAATGTTTATAGCAGCAATGTCCACAATAGCCAAACTGTGGAAGGAGCCGAGATGTCCATTGACAGATGAATGGATAAAGATGTGGTGTATATATATATATATATATATATATATATATATATATATATATAATGGAATATTACTCAGCCATCAAAAATTGAAATATTGCCATTTGCAGCGATATGGATGGAACTAGAGGGTATTATGCTAAGTGAAATAAGTCAATCAGAGAAAGACAATTATCATATGGGAAAACCAGAAGGTGAGGGCCCCGCTGGCTCAGCTGCTGGGACATACAACTCTTGATCTCAGGGTTATAAGTTCAAACCCCATGTTGAGTGCAGAGATTACTTAAAAATAAAATCTTGAAAAAACAAACACACAGAAGGAGAAGAGAGAAAGGAACAGAAGTAATATTTGAAACAATACTGACTGAGAATCGCTCCAAATTAATGTCAGACACCAAAACACAGATCCAGGAAGCTCAGAGAACACCAAGCCAGTCAAAAAAATACACCTATGAATATCATATTCAACATTCAGAAAGGCAAAGGTAAAGAAAAAAATCTTGAAAGAAGGTACAGGAAAAAAAAACTTACCTGTACAAAAGCAAAGATAAGAATTACATTTGGGGGCACCTGGGTGCCTTAGGTCATGATCCCGGGGTCCTGGGATTGAACCCCACAGGCTCTCTGCTGAGTGAGGAGACTGCTTCTCCCTTTCCCTCTGCCTGGCACTAGGCCTACTTGTGCCCGTGCTCTCTCTCTGTCAAATAAATAAATAAAATCTTAAAAAAAAACCCAAACAAAACGAATTCTATCTGACTTCTCAATAACCCTGCCAGCAAAAGAGAGCACAGTGAAATATTTACATGTTGAGAAAAGAAAACCCACCAACTTAGTACAATTTATTCTATCAAATTATACTTCAAAAGAGAAAGAAAAATACTGTCTCAGATAAACAAATATTAGGGGAATTTATTGTTAGTTTGTTGTCAATACTGCCTTGCAGTAAATGTTTAAAAAAAGTTCTTGAGAGAAGGAAAATGACATAGGTCAGAAACTCAGGTCTACATAAAGGAAAAAAAGGCATCAGAGAAGGAATAAGTGATGGTGAAATGAAACCTTCTTCTTAATTGATCTAACATAACAATCGGTTCAAAATAATAATACCCACAGTGTATTCAATTATGTATGTTTATATTATAACTCCCCTTCATCAGAAATGGACAGATATAACAGGCAGAAAATCAGCAAAGACAGAGTTGAGTTCGACAGCACCATCCATCAACTGAGTATAACTGACATCGATAGATCACTTCGTCCAACAGCAGCAGATTACACATTCTTCTCAAGTGCACATGGAACACTCAGGAGGAGAGACCGCATTATGGGCCATAAGATACACGTCAACACAGTTAAAGATCTATTTGTTTATTTGAGGTGGGGAGAGGGCCAGACGGAAAGGGAGAGGGAAACTGAAGCATGAGCGTGGAGCCTCAATGTCACGACCCTGAGATCACAACCTGAGCCAAAACTAAGAGTCATATGTCTAACTGACTGTGCCCTACACCTTAACACATTTAAAAGAATGGAAATCATACGGTGTCTGCTCTCAGACCACAATGGAATTAAACAAGAAATCAATAACAGAAAGATACCTGGGAAATCCCCCAACTACTTGGAGATTAGACCACACACTTCTAAATAGCCTATGGGTCAAAGAAGAAATCTCAAGGGAATTTAAAAATTTTGAACTAAAAGAAACTGAAAATACAACGTATTAAAATTGTGAGATACAGTGGAAGTGGTGTTTAAAAGGAAATTTATAGCATGGAATACATTTATTAGAAAAGGAAAAATCTAAAATCAATTGCCTAAGCTTTTCCTTTAAGAAACCATAAAAAGAAGAACAAATTAAATCCAAAGTAAGAGGAGAAAATAAATAATAAAAATTGGAGCAGAACTCAATGAAACTGAGAAAAGGAAATCAGTGGAGAAAATCAACTAAAACCAAAGCCGGTTTTTTGAAAAGATCAATGAAGTTGAGCTTCTAACCAGACTAAGAAAAAAAGAGAAAATGCAAATTACTAACGTCAGAAAGAAATGAGGAAATATTACTACATATCTCATGGACATTAAAATGTTAATAAAGTAATATTACTAACGTTATGCTCACAAGTTTGATAACCTGGATGAAATGAACCTTGAAAGACACAATCCACCAAAACTCTCACAAAAAGAAAGAAATGATCTGAATAGGCCAATGTTGACTAATGAAATCTAATCAATAATTAATAATCCCCCCAAACAGAAAGCACCAGGCCTACATGGGTTCACTGGTGAAATCTACCAAACATTAAAGAAAGAAATTATAACATTTCTCTGCAAAATCTTTCAGAGGATAGAAGCAGACAGAATACTTCCTAACTCATTCTATGAGACAAGAATTACCCTAATACCAAAACCAGACAAACACATTACAAGAAAGGAAAACTACAGATCAATGTCCCTCATGAACATAGATACAGAAATACTCAACAAAATTTTAGCATATCAAATCCAACAATGTATGAAAATAATTATTTACCACCCCTAAGTGGGATTTATCCCAGGTATTGAATGCTCGTAAGTGCACAAAAGCATTTAATAAAATCCTATACTCATTCATGATGAAAATTCTCAGTAAACTAGGAATAGAGGGAAACCTCCTCAGCTTGATAAAGAATATTTACAAAGACCCTACAGCTAACATCATACTTAATAGTGAGAAATGCAACAATTTCCCTCTAAGATCAGGAACAAGGCAAAGATGTCCCCTCTCAGCACTGCTTTTTTTTTTTTTAAGTTTTATTTATTTATTTGAGAGAGAGAGAGGGAGAGCTCTTGCACACGTGCAAGCGGGGCTTCAGGGGCAGAGGGAGAGGGAGAGAGTCCTAACACACTGCACTGAGCAAGGAGCCTAACGAGGGGCTCGATCTCATAATCTTGAGATCACAACCTGAGTCGAAACCAAGAGTTGGACAATTAAGCAACTGCGTCACCCAGGTGACCCTCACCACTGCTTTTCAACATTATACTGAAAGCCCAGCTAACACAATAAGACAAGAGAAAAAATAAAAGTTTTACCTATTTGGATGAAGAAATAAAACTCTCTTTGTTTGTAGATGACAAGATCATCTATGTAGAAAATGTGAATGAATCAACTAAAAAATCTCCTGGAACTAATTAACAATTATAGCAAGGAACTAATTAACAATTATAACAATTATTGCTGGATGCAAGGTTACTGTACAAAAGTCAATTGCTTTCCCACATACCAGCAATGAACAACTGGAACTTGAAATAAATAACACAATACCATTTACATTAGCACCCTCAAAATGAAATACTTAGGTACAAGCCTAACAAAATATATACAAGATCTCCACAATGGACTCTGGGAAACAAACTGAGGTCTTCAGAGGGGAGGGGGGTGGGGGGATGGGATAGGCTGGTGATGGGTAGTAAGGAGGGCACGTATTGCATGGTGCACTGGGTGTTAACACAACTAATGAATCATCGAACTTTACATCAAAAACCAGGGATGTACTGTATGGTGACTAACATGATATAATAAAAAATATTTAAAAAAAGAAAAATATTAAAGGTGAACTAAAAAAAGAGAGATATTCTGTGTTCATGGGTAGGAAAACTTAATATTGTCATGATGTCAGTTCTTTCCAATTTGATCTATAGATTCAATCCAATTCCAATCAGAATCCCAGGATGTTATTGTGGATATCAACAAATTTAAAGTTTGTGTAGAGAGGCAAAAGACCCAGAATAGCCAACTCAATTAGAGCCAGCTCTAACCCAGTTAGAGGACTGACACTACCTGACTTCAAGACTTGCTATAAAGCTGTAGTAATCAGGACGGTGTGATATTGGTGAAAGAAGAAACAAATAGGGGCGCCTGGGTGGCGCAGTTGTTAAGCGTCTGCCTTTGGCTCAGGGCGTGATCCCAGCGTTCTGGGATCGAGCCCCACATCAGGCTCCTCTGCTAAGAGCCTGCTTCTTCCTCTCCCACTCCCCCTGCTTGTGTTCCCTCTCTCGCTGGCTCTCTCTGTCAAATAAATAAATAAAATCTTAAAAAAAAAAAGAATAAACAAATAGGTCAAAGGCATAGAACAGAGACCCTAGAGATAGACTCATATGAATATAGTGAAGTGATCTTTGACAAAGGAGCAAAGGCAATACAAAGAGCAAAAATAGTCTTTTCAAAAAATGGTGCTAGAGCAAATGGACTCCTACACGCAAAAAAAAAGAATCTAGACACAGAGCTCATAGCCTTCACAAAAATTAACTCAAAAAGGGTCATAAACCTAAACGTATGTTTTAAAACTATGAAAGTCCTAGTAGATAACATAGGAGAAAACCTAGATAACCTTGGGTATGGTGATGACCTTTTAGATAAAACACCAAAGACACAAGCCATGACAGAAATCACTCTGAAACTGGACATCATTAAAGTTAAAAACTTCTGCTCTGTGAAGGACGATGTAAAGACAGTGAGAACATAGTCCACGAACTGAGAGAAAATATTTGCAAAAGAAGCATGTGATAAAGACCTGTTATCCAAAATATACACGGAACTCTTAAAACTCAACAGTAAGTAAATGAACAATCCAATTAAAAAGTGGACAAACGATTTGACCATACACCACAGCAAAGAAGATATACAGATGGCAAGTGAGCATATGAAAAGATGTTCAACATCATGTGTCTTAAAAGAATTACAAATTAAAACGATGAGATACCAGTACCTGCCTGTTAGAATGGCCCAAATCAAAAAGACTGAAAACACGAAATGCCGGTAAGGACGTGGAGCAGTAGGGACACTCATTCATTGCTGGTGGGATGTGAAATTGTACAGTCACTTTGGAGGACAGTTTGGCAATTTCTTACAAAACTAAGCATGCTCTTACCACATAATCCGATGACGGCATGCCTTGGTATTTATCCTAACTTACGTCCATAGAAAAACCTGTACGCAGATGTTTATAGCAGCTTTATTCATGATTGCCCAAACCTGAAAGCAACCAAGATGTCCTTTCGAAGCTGAATGGATAAATACCGTGGTACATGGAGACGATGGCATGTTATTCAGTGCTCAAAAGAAATAAGCTGTCAAGCCTTGAGAAGACATGCAGGAGATTTAAATGCATACTACGATGTGAGAGAAGCAATCTAAGAAGACTACATACTGTAGGATTCCAACTACGTGGAATTCTGGAAAAGGCAAAACTAAGGAGACAGTAAAAAGATTAGTGGTTGTCAGAGTAAAGAGAGGACAGGGGAATGAACAGGTAAAGCAAAGAGGATTTTTAGGGCGGTGAAACTATTCTGTAGGACACTAAAACGGTGGCTACATGTCCTTACACATTTGTCAAACCCTCAGAACGTACAGCACCAACAGTGAACCCTGATGTAAACTATAGACTGTGGGGGATAACTATGTGCCAAGGTAAATGTATCAATTGTAGTAAATATACGGCTGCGGGGAAGGTACCCAGAGAGACAGCTGGGGAGGCTATGTGTGGCGGGGAGGGACAGGAAGCATATGGGAACTCTGTACTCTCTGCTCAGTTTTGCTGTGAACTTAAAACTGCTCTAAAAATTAAGTTTATTAATTTAAAAAAGGCAGGCATTATGGTGCCAAGTAAGTTGTGATATCACTTCACTTGGAAACCAGCCGCTCAGCATTTAAAGAAAAAGAAATTAAATATTTTGGATGTGATAAATTCTTTAAAAACTAAAAATTATTGGGGTGCCTGGATGACACAGTCAGTTACGCATTTGCCTTTTGGCTCAGAGCCTAGGGCTCCCTGCTCGGCGGGGAGCCTGCTTCTCCCTCTCCCTCTGCTTGAGCTCGCTCACGTGCGCTCTCTCTGTGCCAAAATAAATCAATAAAATCTTTTTAAAAACCCTAAAGAACATTTGTTATAGTTTTTCATATTAGAAATGAGAAAACCTGCAAAGCACCTTACAGAGTAAATTATCTTCTTACATAGGCTGAAGAATTACAACCAGAGGTTGAAAGACTTAAAAGTCTTTGCAGTTGACATGCTGAATGCCTTCTGAATAGAAGGTCAGAGAAGGGACTGACAATCGCGCCACTTTCCAACGACACAGTCACTTATTGCGGGGATGATTGGGCTCCCAATATGATAACTGAGTTAATAGCTCAGTTACCAACGGCACAATCTATAGATGTGGCTGGGCCTGCTGTTTTGCACGTATTCATCCATTATCAGCCCCAGCTAATAATCATCAAAGATCTCTTACGGGCAACGACCACAAAGAGTTAAATAAGTTTTTTGACCAAACGCGAGTTGCTTGGCAAGAAACACAAAGTGATGAATGACTTTATTGAACCTCATGGTTTATTCTGGAACAAGCCTGTTGACATTGTGTGGACAATGCAAAAGCCAAGGTGAATGAAACTGCTGGCACCTTCGCATGACTCAAGGCAGCGGCGCTAAATTGTACTAGCAGCCTTAGTATTCTTCACTGCCCGGGTAAAAAACAAAACAAAACAAAAACTGGTTTCACTTAAGAATGTCTTTGATGAGACTGTAAAAGTTGTTAATTTCATGCAACCCAACTCCTTGACTGCGTATTTTTGTAATAGTTCTGCACGATAAAATGACACTTGTGCCGCACGTTGCGGTATGGTGTCTCTCAAAGAAGAGCGTCTGCGCGAGCTAAACAAGCCGCTTTCGTCATGGAACACCATGAAGTTCTTTACCTGAAAGAACAGCAGATAGACAAGTTATGATTATTCAGACATGGGTATTGGGCAGACGTTTATAAAATGAACAAAGTAAACCTTGTATTCCAAGGAAAATAATTGATCGTTTTTCTTACCAATAATAAAACTTAACTTCCAGGGGAAAAGTAGAATATTATAAAGCTTGACTTCACCACCACGAGTTTGACAGCTTCACAATACATTCCTTTTGGGTAAGTGGTGATACTAATGAATTCTTTTGTATTGTATGAAGTATGTCAACATTTAGGAGATCTGTATAACTCAGTAAATAAATATTTTTCAAATGAAAAGTGTTTGATGGCATAGAAATAATTCATGAACAAAATATCCATTCAAAGTGTCCAATAGACCAAGGGATTTTAATGTCACAAAGTATGAAAGTTCATTACTATGGTTTCTGATTCCACATTGCAACTAACCATTAGTACTATCTCTTGTCAAGTTTTCATGTAGTATCAAAGAATAACCACGATTATCTGAAAAAAGCTATTAAAATACTTCCCCTTTTTCAACTATCTATCCATGTGAGGTTGGACTTTCTTCACATTTGTCCACCAAAATGACACATCATAACGGATTGAATGCAGAAGCAGACTTGAGAGCTTTCTCTTATTAACTCAGACATTAAAAAGAAATAAAATACATTAAAATGTAAAACAAAGTTACTCTACTCACTGGAAAATATAGTTTCAAATATAGTTTAAGAAATGTCATGTGTGTTACTAGGCAATGGGTAAAATGAATAAATACATAGAAAATTTGAAAACTGTGCTAATCTGTTCCTCCCCACCCCACTTTTCACTTTCCTCGCAACCTAATCAAATCAAGTCATGAGTATTTCAGGCTGTTTGAATTGCCAAAGCTTTCCCCATTTATTCACAGGAACTTTTATTCTGGCCCCACCTCCGGCCAACTCTAAACTTTGAGCTCCATTTTCTACAGCCCAACTCTGAACTTATCTGGGGCAACCATTCCTTACCTTCTTCCCTGCAAACAAAACTGGGGTTTTGTTTCTCCCTCCTCCGAATGACCTGACCTTCAGAGCAGTCTAGGGTCCAGTGAAGCCCCAAGGGGAATTTTAGCTTTGTCTAATGCAATCACAGTGATCTCATTCCCTTTGCCAAGTCATTGGTTTACGCATGGTCGTAAGACCAATTGGTGTCTGAACCATGACTTGTGAGAAAGCTATTGAGGAGCCTGGGAAGCTTTTCCTCAGTCTTAAAGTGAGGCATAAGACAGGGATGACTCCCTCTTTCTGCCTGGATATTGTTGTTGGCATATGAAGCCTGGAACCACTGTAACCATTTGGGACCCAAGAGGAGAACTAGCCTAGTGAACAAAGCAATGTGGAGGATGGCAGAACATACACACAGAGGCAGTTTGGCCATTGAAGAACATTGCTGTTCCATAAAGCTAGCCCGGCTACTGCCCAGTTTCTAGATTTCTTATTAGGTAGCTAATACATTTCCTATGGTGCAAGCCAGTGTAGTGAGTAATTTACCTTTACTTTAACTGACAATACCCAACTCCTCCAGGCGGTCATACATATTATTTTTCCCTGCCCCTGCACACTCCCATCTGCCTCTTGATCCTGTGGTTTCCTCGGGCGAGAAAACCATGCAGCAGAATGAAAAGTCCGGGTGTCAGACCCAGGCCCAAAGCTGGGCTCAGGCACATTCCAGCTGGTGAGGTGAGGGTAAGTTATTGAACATTGTTGGTTTTCCCATTTCTAAAATGTGGCTGATAAGAGGGATAAATTCTGTGAGGTTATGGTGACGATTAAAGTAGCTAACACATTTAAAGCGTTTGGAACAGTTATGGGGCTCCTGGGGTCTCAGTTAAATGACCGACTCTTGATTTGGGCTCAGGTTGTGATCTTAGGGTTGTGAGATTGAGTTCCATGCGGGGCTCCGTGCTTAGCAGGGAGTCTGCTGGAGAAGCTCCCTCTCCCTCTCCCTCTGCCCCTCCTCCCCCGCACGTGCTTGCATGGGCGCAGTCCCCCCCCCCCAAATAATAAAATGAAGCGTTTGGAACAGTTTCCACCTTCTCACAATCCATAAAAGGAGGATTCAGACAAGGTGGAGTTTCGGTGAATGCATCTTTGTTCACAAACTTTGTTTAGACCAAAATATGAGGTTGGACCACATGCAGTTACCGACAACCCAACATTGCTGACTTCCAAGCAGCGATTTTGTGTGGTTCAACCCACTACCCTGGAAGCTGCGCTTCAGACCTGTGACAGCAGCTTTCTTTTCTTTTAGAGAAGAAGAGCTGCTCAGAAGCAGTTGTGCAAAACACAGGACGTTGGAGACTAAACAGGGGTCTCCACGGAGCCGACCTCTGCACAGACAGACTTACAAGCAGGCAGCAAGAACAGAGAATCGAAGCAAGCAGATGAAATTATGTGTATATGATTTGAAAACTTTAAAGTGCGGTCCAAATATTATTATAAAAATTACTGGTTGTCATCTAAGCAGTCTTTAGTGCCTCATCCATGATCAAGATACATTTTAAATAGTAATACATTTGACATTTCAGTTTTGCACTTGAAAAGACCAAGATGTAAAGGAATTAATTGGTAACACCATCGACACTGTGAGTTTTATTCATCTCCCGATCCTGGGTGGGTCACAGGGACTGGAATAAAACGTGTTTTCTTAAGCTTTTGAGAGTCTGATAACTTTTCTGTGTCTTTTTCCCTACATTGGTTTAAATTTAAATTAGAGGATAATTCCACAGTAAGAAATGTGGGCTTTAGAAAACAGCACAGCAGCTGCCAGCCTGAAGGAAGCACTCAGAACCAGGCCCCGTGAGGGGCCGGTGCTGGAGCTCCCCCCAGCCACGGCTCTGCCCCATTTCAGAAGAGGAGTTGTCACAAATTGGATCTCCACACGGTGGCCCAGAAGAAGAATGTGGTGGCCTCACGTTCCCTCCCAGCATGTCCTACCAGGTTGCCAGGGGCAACACTCTGCCCTGTTGATGCTTACAAGGGAGGAAGGCGGGGCTCCCACTCGTGGCCCCTCATCCACTGAGCGAACTCCAGGGCACTGAGGGGGTTAAGGAGGGGCTCCTGAGTGTGGGCTGGGGAAGGGGGCAAAGACTGAACGCTCCACGTTCACTCTCTGTTCAGAGGGTCACTTTCTGTTTGGAACCCGCGTCTGTGCCCTGGAATTCTGATGTAGGCCTATTGATGCCCATGGAAACCGGCCTGTGGAGTCCTGGCGTGGGGCCACGTGTGAGCTACACTTGCACCAGGAAGGAGCCAGCTCAGGAGCTTCCTGGTGGTCTGAGTTCCAACCCAAATCTCTCTTTTGTTTCCCAAATGGCTTTTATCCCAAGCTCTGGGAAACTAATAGAAGCAATGTTCAGTGTGAAATGATCATGAGGTCTGTAGGGACCTCACACTTTGACTCAAAGCCTGGCCTTCAGGACTGGCACCCTGAGCTTGGTGTCAAGACACTTTGGCTCCTTTTGGAGAAGAGCTGGGCTGAGCATCAGGCGATGGGACTGCCCCGAGCTTGGCTTTCTCATCGGCTGTGTGTGTTTAGGGCTCCTGTGCTAACTTCCTTCTCTGTCCCCTCTCACCTCCTCCTCCCCCCGTGAGAGTAGCTACCTCCGGCCAGGGGGGGGACAGGACTGGGGACAGAAAAAAGTGATCTTGGCTTTACTTGCAATGTTACATTTCTTTGATAAAATTAAAGATCTCTGCAAACCTTTTAAGACAAAATAATAATGCAGTATTGTGGGGGGTGATTTAATTACTCTCTATTCTTCCGACTCTTTAAACTTAATACAGTACTTCAGATGTTAACAGTGGTGACATCAGTAGCGATACCTTATTTCTCCTTTTATGTGTTTCTCATATTTCTTCTAAGGGGCATAGTTTCCTTTTCCAGTGGGAGAAAATCTTTCTGAAGCCTGTGTTAAGTAACTGTTTGCACAAGGGGCTATGAAATAGGTGTTCTGTGGACAGCTGTTTGCACACGGGCCGTGCTTTATAAAGAGATGACGCTGGAGGGCACCAAGTGTCGGCAGAGTCACTCGGGGAGCAGAGTAAAAGCACTGAACACCGTAGCATAGAGTGAGACTATAGTGTGTTGAACTCTGACTAGGTCAAAGGTGAGCACAGAAGCGGCATCAGGGGAGGGCATGGTGTTCAGCTTGCACTTCAATCAGGAAGTTAGTGCATCCCGCAAAAGGAGGTTCTAGCAGTCCCTCCTACGCTGTAGACCTGCGGGAGGAAGCCGAGCATCGATGCTGAACAGAGGGAGAAGCCTTTCGCAGGACGGGCAGGGAAGGGAGGCCTTCAGGAGATGGCAGCAGCAGGCCAACAATACAAGAGGCTGAGAATCAGAGTAAATTGGAACTGGGGTTCTTTGCTTCATGACGAAGGCTCCCATCATTTGCCCAATAAGGAGCCTGGAGGGTTGTGGCACAGATTGGTGGTATAGTTGTTTTTATAGTTTCAGGTATATAAGAATGCCTAAGTTGTGGGTGCCTGGGTGGCTCATTCAGTCAGGTGTCTGCCTTTGGCTCAGGTCATGATCTCTGTCCGGGTCCTGGGACTGAGCCCCAGATGGGGCTTCCTGCTCAGCAGGGAGTCTGCTTCTCTCTCTCTCTCTCACTCTCTCAAATAAATAAACAAAATCTTAAAAAAAAAAAAGAATACATAAGTTGTGTACAGGAAAATCCATGTAGCTCATTAGATCTCAGAGTGTGTGTTCACGCTCAGCAAATACTTTTTTTACTTTAAGACAGCCTCAAGGTAAGGAATCTGGCCAGATATTGTTAGAGGTTTTGACTTCCCCTGTCAAAATATAGCTTCTAAGAATGAATAAAGCCAGGTAATTAGTCCTACCTTCCTGACCAAAAGAATGTTGCTTTGATAAAGCTTATTCTCCTAGCTGCGGTCCATATGCCAAGAGGGTCCGGTATGCATTAGGGGAGCGCGGTAAGCGCGTACAAGAACTCTCAATATTCTTGTTGCCATTATTTTGTCAATCCAAAATTATTTCAAATAAAAAGATTATTATAAAAATAGAAACAAAACAACAACAACCAATAACAACAACACACAGAAGGGTCTGGTACACTTTCTCATTCCCCAGTCCACGGATACGGACAGAGCACAAGTCGTATAGACCAGGCTCTGGGTCAGACGCTGCAATAACATAATGACTAAAACGGATCCAACCTCTGCCATCCTGGAGGCATTTCCTAAATGTGCATGGTGGTTCTTTTCTTTATAAACATTCTACCCGGCCTGCACCTAGGAATTCAAAAGAATCCTAACGTTGTTGAAAACAGTCACTTCTCCATTATAATTTATTTTTAGGTGAAACTGGCTGACGCATGTTGTGATGGTGAATTTTATATATCAACTTCCCCAGGCCATGGTGTCCAGATATTTGGTCAAATGTATTCTGGATGTTTCTGTGATGCCTTTTGGATGAGATTAACATTTATTTATTTTTTTTTAAAGATTTTATTTATTTATTCGATAGAGATAGAGACAGCCAGCGAGAGACGGAACACAAGCAGGGGGAGTGGGAGAGGAAGAAGCAGGCTCATAGCGGAAGAGCCTGATGTGGGGCTCGATCCCATAACGCCAGGATCACGCCCTGAGCCGAAGGCAGACGCTTAACCGCTGTGCCACCCAGGTGCCCTGAGATTAACATTTAAATCAGTGGACTTAGAATAAAGCAGATTACCCTCCATAAATTGGGTGGGCCTCGTCCAATCACTTGAAGGTGTTAATAGAACAAAGACTGACCTCCCCTGAGCAAGAAGGAATTCCGCCAACAGATGGACTTTGGACTCGAACTAAAACATTGGCTCTTCCCTGGGTTTCCAGCCAACCAGCCTACCCTGCAAATTTTGGACTGGTACCTCCACACTTGTGTGAGCAATTCCTCAAAATAACTCTCTCTCTCTCCCCTTGCCATATACATGCTACTCATCCCCTGTGAATTCTGTTTCTGTGGAGACCCTAGTACACGTGCACACACGTCAAACCTCATGTCACACCCACCAAAGGCGGTGAGATATCAAGGGGAGTGGGGATGGGAGGGGTCCATAGCTGCCAACCTTCCCATTGTCAGTGAAAATAAATGGGTTTTAGTCGCAGAAGCTGAAAAGATTCTTAGAAATAATCTAGACTTGTGGCATTCAAACTCCTGTTTTCTGAACAAGATCTTACACAAAATTCCAATGTGCCAAAATGGGGTAAAGGAACCCACTTATTTCAACTGCCTTATTCTCCTTCCCACTCCTCTTTCCGAAGTACCCCTGGAGGCAAATCTCCTGAAGTTGAATGCTCATTGTTTATAAACAGGATTAATGTTTGTGCTCCCCAGTCATGCATTCTTGCATGTCCCCAGTTGTCTTTTTATTGTAGTGTTCCTTGAGTCTGTGCCAACTTTCTTGTGGATGTAAATTCTTTATGCTCATAGCTCTTGAACAATTATAATAAAACAGATTTATAAATGCAATAAAAACATTACTACCAAACCAATACAATTTAACTTCATAACACTAATTTGATTTGCCAAATGATACTGTTTTGCTCAAACTAAATTGCTACTGATGATATGAATATGATAATGGCATCTGTGGAGAAATAGTGTGTATGTGTGCGTTTCACATGCCCACTTCTTTCCTTTGTTAAAATTACTGAACAACCTTCATTGATATCGGGTCCCATGGTATCACCTGGCCTTCACTCAATGTGAATCTTGTTGAGACCCCTCCAGTGCTTTTCTGGGTATCCCATGAAAAGAAAAACAGTACGGCCTGATGCCAAAGGCAAGATAATCATGACCAGACACTCAGGCTCTGGTGGTGGGTAGCCATCCTTGGTTATAAGGGCACAGCCAAGGGATTCAGATAAAAGCTTATATAAGTTTTCATTAGCATGAAAAACTAACAGAAAAGGCCAGCAGTCAGTGAGTTTAAGTGAAGGGTGTGTGGATGTTCTTGTCTCATGCCACTGACTTTTCTATTGGTTTGGAATTTTTTTAGTGAAAAAGTTGAGAAACAAAGAACTTTTCATAGAGAACCCACAGCTCCCAAGAATATGTCCCTACACTGCAGTGTGAGAAACTTCCATCTATGTCAACCCTTTATTTTATAGATTGGAAAATTGAGGTGCAGAGAGCAGAAATGCCTTGTGGGGATAGTCTGGGCTGAACAGTAGAGTATCAAGAACTGAATCTCAGTCTCCTTGCCCACAGTGACAATGAACTGTGGGGTCCTCCAAGTCTCAGAGTGTTGTGTTCTGCTGAAAGAAACAGGAGGATTTCACAATGGAACTATGTTTCCAGGGACCCCTGGGTGACTCAGTTGGTTGAGCGTCTGCCTTCGGCTCAGGTCATGATCCCAGGGTCCTGGGATCGAGCCCCACATCGGGCTCCCTGCTCAGCGGGTAGTCTGTTTCTCCCTCTCTCTCTGCCATTCCTCCCCACTTGTGCTCTCTCTCACATGCTCTCTCTCTCTCTCAAATAAATAAATAAAATCTTAAAAAAAAAAAAAAAAGAACTGTTTCCAGAGTGTCACCAAACTGACCTGTGAGAGGATACCAGCTTGTATACCCCACATCCATCACAGGCATAATCAAGAGTCAACATGCATGGAGAAGCTGAAACTTCACTCTGTCATAAAGCATCTCATTCTGAAACAGGAGGGAAAAAAATATTCTTTGTTCTTACACTCCAGGGACAACTAAAAATTCCCTCGCTCCATACCACCTGTGGCAGGGCGGGGCCAGGGGACACAACTTGGGGCCATGCCCACACCTGCCCGCACCTTCTGGGCTCTAAGTCCTGCCTCCAGCCCTGCCCTTTCGTTTTTCATCAGTAAAAAGAGATCATATAAAGCTCAGGGAAAGAAGCAAAAATGACTCTCCATAAAAGCACTTTGAAAATGAGAACATGAAATAAAACACAAAGTATTTTAGGAAATGCTCCTCATTTAAACCATCATCTTCCCCAACGGACAGGAATCCAATCCCAGGGCTAAATAGCTGAACCGACTGAAAGACATGATTGCTGCCAAAAGGGCTGAAATGACTAAGGAGTTGAGAAGAATTTGTGAAGGGCTTGAACAAGTAGCATCGTTTCTCATGTACTAAGAGGGTCGAGTTCATGAGAAAAAACCAGGGGAAAAGTCATGTTACATTTAACGTGAAACACAGACTCTATAGGTATTCATCAGAGGAAATTACATGCAGAGAGGGCTGTTCCAAGAAAACCTTATTCCCCCTACTGCAAATATACAGAACTGCGAATATATGACCAGAGTGAACTATCCTTTGGTTTTCAATAAACAGTCAACAACCTCTGTAAGCTATAATCTAGTTCTTACGGGTCTACATTTACAATTAAGTTGGGGATAAATGCATTTGACCACAAACCTTAGAAGTTGCACAATGTTTTCCACAAATGTTAGGTTCACGGTTCATTAGAAGGAGCCTAGATCCTGGGCCAGGGTGCCGGCTAGCATTCTGGTGCCTTTGGGAGAGTCTGGTGATGGGAAATGAAAGTCTGTAAGCTGCCTGGGCAACTCTGCTCATTGTTCAGATCTCACCTCCCTTTGGAACACAAAACAAACCAGCATGGGCTGCTCCAGTCAGGGGTCGAAAGTCTTGAAATTCCTCTCACTGGAATGGTTGGACTGGCCAAGAAGGTGGTTTCTGGAGAGAGGTGCTTCTTTTAGATTTTCTGTTACCTAAAAGTGTTTCACTGCACTCATTCCTCATCTCAATCCTCCCCCTGGGTGACGTCACCCAGTTCTGTGGTTGTAGCCACCATCCACCTGCTCCCAGCACGCCCTTCCAGCCCAGGTCTTGTGGATCGATCTCCTCCGTAGACATATTGGATGGCTCCATTTGGAGTCCCACGGGTATCTCAGGCCCACGTCCCAATGTGAGCTCGGCAAATTCCCAGCCCTTACGCCTGCTCCTCCTTCTGCATTTGCCATCTCTTTGGAAGGCAGCATTAGACACCTGAGAGTCATTCTTGACTCTTCCTGACATCCTCAGAAATATTTCTTGACTCATCCCTCTTCTCTGCCCACCGCTAGCTGTTCCATCGCCGCTTCCCACACTTCTGCGCCATCCCAACTTGGTGCTTGTGCCTTGAATTAATTCTCCTTGACTCTATCTTTCAATCCCCATGGCTACAGGAATGAATTCAATTCTTCAGCATAGCGGCAAAGGCCTTGCGATCTGATTCCTACCTCTCCTGGTCACTTACATCTCACCAAGACCTGAACGTTGGCGTCTGCCCACTGAGTGTACTGTTTCTAGGCCATGTGCTTCTTCCATGCTTCTCCTCATACCTGACTCGCTCTTGTTCGGCCTTGCTTCCTTACTCTGTCTGGCTAGCTGCTCACTGTTCCTGCAGACGTGGTTCAGGGGTCTGTTCTTCCTGGAGGTGGTTCCTGCCTGCTGGGGTTGGGTGTGGTCCTTCTGCCCAGCCTCAGCTCCTACAACAGGCCTCTGCTGTTTCATGTATTATAACGATCTCTTTATGTCTCACTTATACACTCACCTGCGAGCTCCATGATCAGAAGAGACTTGGGGTCCTCAGTTTTCAACAAAAGTACTTCAGAAACGTTTGCTGGATGAATGAATAAATGATTTCAGTTTACTTCTCTGGTCCTTAAGGAACCATTCCCAAAACAAATATCCACAATATAGATGCACCCATCCCCAGCAAGGGGCGTATTAGACACCCCTTTAGGGAAGGTGAGCTCGAAGCTCTGTTGCTTGCAACAGGTAAACAGTAGCCCTGGAAAGGCTGGATGGTTGACACTATAAGCCACAGAGCAGAATGACAGTGCAATGAAGGTTTCAAAGGGCCCAAGAAGTGGGCTGTTAGCATGGTTCCGTAGTCCTGAGAACTGAACTCCCTTCTGGGCCTCGATTTCTAAAGGAGAGCCTTGACTTAGATCAATCTAAATTCTCTTCGGCTTTCAAGAAGTGTCATCAGCTGAAACAAAGTGGCTTTGCCCAAGGATTAGAAAGTGATGAGTGATGAGAAGGGGACAGACACATGTGCTATGGACAGCCCGCTGTGACACCCTAATGTGGTATTCCATTTCCCAGAGCAGTGGGAGGCATTTGGCAATGCTAGAGACATTTTTGCTTGCTCTGACCGGGGGACTGGGTAGAGCGGCTGTAGTGGGCAGAAGCCAGGGATGCCGGGAAACATACAAAACAGATAAGCAAACACACCCACGTCTGACACTAGAAAGGATCACCGTCACTGAACCAGCAAAGAGAGTTTAAGTGTGTGTGTGTGTGTGTGTGTGTGTGTGTGTGTGTGTGTGTGTGTGTGTTAAGGCAAAAAGTTTAGGGTACTTAAGTGTTCAGGATTCACTCAGACTAGCTGTCCAGACTAGCACATTCCAGTGTCCTATCTAAATTAGGTGGAGGTGGGCAAGATTGATTCTGGACAAAATCCTGCCATAGTCAAGTTTATAATATCCCACCTACTCCCAGTGAACCATCCGTTTTCATATTGGTTCTTGTCCTCCAGTCTAGTAGAGGATGTGACACTTTCGTGGCCACTCTCCTTCTTCATCCTGGAAACATTTCCCTGAAGCCTTCCCAGGACACTGGGAAGCTCTGATTCCCCTTCTCTCTGACTCCATAGTTCTTGTGGTTTCCGTGGCACAGCATGGTGCTTAGTTATATATGGTTCGGTTTATCCATTGAAAGTACCTGTAACCGTAGTCATATACCCAACCGGATTGCAAGTCTTTCCAGGGGTTTCTGTGGCCGCTTAGTGCCTATCATACCACTGAGTCTGTGGCAGAAATCCATTTAAAAACGTGTTCGATTGGGGCGCCTGGGTGGCACAGACATGAAGCACCCGATTCTTGGTTTCGGCTCAGGTCATGATCTCAGGGTCATGAGATCGAGCCTCGTGTCGGGCTCTGTGCTCAGTGCGGGGGTCTGCTTAGGATTCTTCTCTCCCTCTGCCCCTACCCACCCCCTCTCTCTCTAAAATAAATAAATACATCTTAAAAAAAAACTTGTTTGATTGATTTCTATTTTCTAAAGAGACAATTAGCTAATTATAATAAACTAACTCCTGCTACTGGGGAGACTCAGTCTCTATAGTTAACTTTTCATGATTCCTTTTCTCTGCACACCCTCCTTCCCCCAGCAGCTCTGTCATATTGTAGCAACTCTGATGGTAGTTGTGTCAGACTAGGGAGGAAGAGATGGTATTGCAAAAAGGGGAAGATGTTTAGGCCATTAAAAGTTGGAAGGCTCCCCTTCCTTCATATTTGGCTGAGATGGCAAGTTACAGAGTAACCCTTTCCTGACTCCTCTCACTGTCCTATGGGAAGTGGCTGGAGCTTGGCTCTTTTTGCCTCCTTTCCAAACCTGTAGCTGAAAAAGAAGCCAAAAGTGTGTGTGGACAGGGAGAAGTAATGGTGGAACCAGATGATGGGAAAAGGATTTGTGGATTCTCTCCCTCCTTTCTGCGTCTCTTTACCTCTTTTCCAAGTTGATGTTCAAGTTACTACTCGTGTCTGCTTAGGTTAAGACTCAGGACTGTAACAACTGGGGATTTTCATGGTTTAACACACAATGCTCCTACGTTTGCAATGATACTAACCACACCCCTTGCTGTCAGATACTCTTGCCTCTGCAGAATATATAAAATTTTCAGGACTGTGAACACCAGAATGGGAAATGCTTTCAGAAACCATCTGGTTAGAGTTTTAGGACTAATTTAGTCAAGATACACACATTAAAGTGACTGTTTTCTATAATTTCTTGTATTAGGTAGTTGCTCTTGAATGCTGGCTCGTAATTGAGGGAGTAGCAATTCATCAGATCCCTGCCTTCAAATCTTTATTAACTCCCATGTGCTAATTAAGATGCTTATAATTCTAAGTCTTGGTGGGACAAATCCTTGACTAAGAGTCGGGAGACTCGGAACCTGATCCCCACTTTGCCACTGACTTTTGGTAAGTCATTTCCCGTCTCCAGCGCCTTGTTCTAAAATGTGGCTTATCGCACCTGCCCTACCTGCCTTCCGGGTTTGCTGGGAGGTTAAGTGGAATATACGGTAGTGCTCCCTCCCTTCCACTAAAAGGACCTCTTGGAATCCTCTGGCTATTTCCGTCTTGTGCATGGAGCCCCTCGCCTTAATGTGGTCTGCATCAGCATCACAGGAACGGCTGGAAGAAAGCATGAAGGTGGGCTCAGCGGGAGCAGGAGGCCGGAGGCCAGGCTGCACGCCTCATTCTCCTGCAGTCCAATCGCCTTCCATTTGCAGGCTTCCTTTTCCAGTCGTGGTTCCCCTGACTGTTCTGGAGAGACAGAGGCTTAGTTAGCACGGTACGGGTGCTGCCTGTTAGCAGCCAACGTCCCGTGTTCTCAGGGTGGCAGAGCAAGGAGGGGTGATGCCCATCCTCAGCATCTCCCGAGCAGCAGCCCCTGCGCCCTCCCTGTCAACATGCTTCTTCCCTTTCACTCTGGCAGCTGGGCCTAGCGCACAGGGACTCCCAGCCTCCCTCAGAGGCCGAGGCTTCTTCCCAACCCCACGCTCTCCCACGGCATTGCCTGCCAGCCTGGCTGGGATCCTGCATTGTGCAGAGAAGCAAGGAACTAAGTGTTGGTGGGAAATATTATGCAATTCCTAGGGATTATGGTAATGTGTATTCACCCTAAATTTAATCATAAGTATAGACATTAGATTATAGGCATCAGAAGTTGTTGATTGTTTACTGCAAACCAAGAGGGCAGTCCAATGTGATCCAGCAGTGCATCTTCATTAAGGGAGAAAAAGGAAGTGCTTTTAAACATCCCCACTGCATATAATTTACTCTGATGAATACCCAGAGAGTATGTGTTTCATGTCAAATACAAGTTAATTCTCCCTCTGGCTTTTTCCCATGAACTTGCCACTAGGCCATAACTACTTAATCTCACTAGCATTGGAGTTCCAGGAAACTCTTACTAAATTATAGGACTGGAATAATTCCTTCTCCCCCATCCCTTATCTCATTCTGTTGGCTCTAGATGAGTGTACTTCTGGCTCTGGTAGCTCCCCCACCTTTCATTACAGCTTTCCTGGGGGCTCACATGGGACATCCTCTCTGTGCAATTACCTCCTCAACAAACTTCTTCCATGAGTCCTTTGACCTCCAGAGAACCCATGCTCCTTTTGACATCCTAGAAAAGCAAGAAAAAACCACCAGCAATAAACCCAGACATGTTTGCTCAAGTGCTTTAATGTACAATTTTGGGGACTACCACTCTTCTTCAACATTTTCCTGTCACATGGCATCCCTCTGATTTACATCTGAAACAAAAATCACCATTTTCCAATTGGACATTCTAAGTCTCTTCAACAGGCCTGTGATGTCAACTCTGAAAGTGTACAGAACTGCTCCTTTTAGGAACAGAAATTAACATTAAGGGTGGGGGTGCCTGGGTGGCTCAGCCGATTAAGCATCTGACTCTTGATTTTAGCTCAGGTCATGATCTCAGGGTTGTGGAATCAAGTCCCTGCATCGGGCTCCCCACTCAGCAGGGAGTCTGCTTGAGATTCTCTCTCTCCATCTCCCTCTGACCCTTCCCCCTCCCTCTCTTAAAAAAAAAAAAAAGAATGGAAACAAATGTCCACCAATAGGGGACTGAAAAAATAAAATTCAGGGTGTTTAACTGATTTATTAAAATATAAGAGATGATACTGGTTCTGGGAAACCATTACGTGATGATACACCTGGGTGAGTCCCTGCTCCATCAACAGCCTAACGTGTACTTTGGATCCTTCTTGTCTTCTCAGAACATTCAGTCTTGCAGCTTCCCCTTTCTACTTTGCAACATCATTTTCTCTCCTTCTATTGAAACAACGAGCATTCTCTAGTATCTTTCATCTTTAAAAAAGCAAAACTTTCCCTTGAATCCTGGTCTCCCTGAACTCTTGTCCCCTATTTCTTCTTGATGATTCATCTTCAATCACTTCCCATTCTCTCCTTCACCTGCTCCAGCTGGGTGATGGAAAATGTAATCTCTAGCTGGGTGGCCACGTGTCTGGTGAAAGTGGGAGGTGGGGGATTCTGTTACTAGAAAGAAGGGAAGGCCACAGGCCGGGGCGTAGTTAGCAGCCTGCCACACTAGGCTTTCCCAGAATGTCACAAAGAACCTGGAATGCTGGGGGTGTCTGGATGGCTCAATCAGTTAAGCATCTGACTCTTAATCTCAGCTCAGGTCTTGATCTCAGAGTCTTGAGTTCAAGCCCCACACTGGGCTCTGCACTGGGCTCCACACCCAGCATGGAACATACTTTAAAAAACGAAGCAAAGCAATAACTTGGAATGCTTTATCTTAATTCAGTTAGGGTAAACTTGCTTTTTTTTTTCTTTAGTTGAAACTATCTTTCTTTGTCCTTGTTTTTTTAAAGAAAAGCTGTCCAGGTTATCCAGGCTGACAGTTATTTTTTTTCATACTTGAAACACATTATTCCTCAGTCTCATATTGCAGCTGAGAAGCTGGCTGACAGTATGTTATTCCTTTATATATAAACTATTTTTCTCCTCTGGCTGTTTTTGAGGTCTCTTTGTCTTCGGTGATCTGCACTTCCACAATGATGTGGTTTGGCACTGATTTCTTGCTATTTAGCACGAGATTCAGTTAATTCCTAAATCTAAAGATTTGCACCTTTCTTCAACTTTGGACAATTTCTTGCTTTTTGATGTTTGATCATTCTTGTTTTCTTTTTTATGGGATTCCAATCCACTGTGCTTTAAGCTTTCTCATCTTGCCCTTCATCATGTTCCTTTCTTTCTCTTCTGTTATGTTCCACTTGTTTGTCCTCCTCTGCTGTATTCTGGGTAAGATTGTTGGATATTTTTCTGTTCATAATTCTTCCTATCTCTTATGTTTACAACAAAGTCAAGTATTCTGTTTAAGCAGAGTAAAGTCCTTTTTAAAAATTTCACACACAGATACTCATATCCTTGAGCAGATTTCTGCATTAAACAGTTGCACACATCAAGATTCATACGTTTGTTTATTAATAAGGTAAATCCCAAATGGTTCACCAAAATGATTTTGTGCAATTAGGGAGGAACATTTCATCTCCTGCCTGTGTAGAAAATTGTGTGGATGGCTTTTGAAAACCTTCATTTTCAGTAGCTGTAGAAAAAGAAACTTCATTTAGAAGTCTGAGCCTTCTGTCCTCTTTCTCCTGTAATCTACATGCATTGAGTAGAATTGGTACCAGTCGGGGCTAGGAGTTACTCTTCCCATCCTACCTGGCGTGAGGACTGCACGTTCCTTCTATCCCACATGATACGCAGCGCTGCTCGGCTACTCCCGCTCAAAGAGCAGACGGGTCACGTTGGACGTTTACGGCCTGAACATACACAGAGACAGAAAACGAAATTTTCCACGCCCAAGAAGTGACTGTCTTTTCCAGTTCCTTCAGCTATGTCTAATCTGCCTTTTAACCTGTCCATTGAGTTGTAATTTCCATTAATATTATTTTGTTTTATTTTTAGAAGTACTGCATTTTGTTTTTCAAATCGGTCTGGTCTTTTTGATAGTATCTTATTTTTTGCTTCTGTTTTAGATTCCCTCTTCTGTTTCTTTAAACCTTGTAAAAATGCTCACTTTAGATTCTAGAGGGGATAATTCCAATACCCTTGGGGGAACTAACGCAGCTGTTCCTGCTGACGCGTACTCAAGGGAGTTTGTTCGCTCCTGTATTCTGTAATTGGGGTTGTGAGTTCGTGTCCTACTTACCGGGCTGTGTTTGTGGAATCACAGGAAACTTCGGTTGAGTGTGCAGACTTCAAAAAGGCTTCACCTTTAATTCTGCTAGGTTCCCTCAACCCAAGATCACTGTAAGTTAAAGTTCTTAGGTCTGGGGCTTCTGTACAACTCAGGTGACTTAGAATCATCCTCCAAATCCATGTGAGAAGGCCATGGTTATACATTTTCAGGCTTTTTTTTTTTTTTAACCACATCTAGAATCAAGGTCATAGCAGATAAATCTCTTTGTCATGTTTTTGCTGGTGGACAGTTTTTCAGGTCTGCCTTTACAGAGAGGGTGACATATACATGTAGGTCTTATTTCCAACATCCCAACCTGTATGGACCCAAGGCCTTGTCTCCTCTTTCCATGAGGCCATTAAAACCCATGGCTCTCGGAAACTGAGTTGGGTAAACTCCTTCATGGGAGTCTACGTATGGAAGCTGCCAGAATCTGCTTACCACTGTGGATTCCTGGTTTCCCTTCATTTTTGACTCCTGAGAATTTCCCCTGCTTTCTTGAAAGTGCAATCACTTGCAGCGTTATGTGCAATAGCAAGACATGGAATCAATCTTAAGTGTCCATTGACAGAGGAATGGATAAAGAAAATGTGGTATATATATATATATATACAATGGAATACTCTTCAGCCGTAAGGAAATCCTGCTGTTTACGACAACATGGAAGGAGCTTGAAGGTTTTATACTAAGTGAAATAAGTCAGAGAAAAACAAATACTGTATGATCTCACTTTATATATGGAACCTAAGAACAAAACAAAACAAAATACCAAACTCATAGAAAAGAGATCAAATTTGTGTTGACCAGAGAGGGTGGGGCGGTAGAGGGTGGAATTGAATGAAGGTGGTCTAAAGGAAAAGACTCCCAGTTATAAGATAAATGGGAACTTGGATGGATGTAATGCATCATATGGTGACTTAGCTAGCCCCGCTCTATGATATACAGGACACTTGTTAAAAGGACAAATCTCAAAGTTCTCATCACAAGGAAAAAAACTTTTTTTTTTCTCTTCTTGTAACCATATGAGGAAATGGATATTATCATAGTAATCAATTCACAATATATATCAATCAAGCCATTATGTGGTATACCTTAAACTTATCCAGTGCCATATGCCAATGACATCTTCATAAAACTGAAAGAAAAAAATCACCAAAATATTTTTTAAAGTGCAGTCACATATTTAAAAGAAAAGCTTAAAAAATGATTGCATCCAGGGGCGCCTGGGTAGCGCAGTCGTTAAAGCGTCTGCCTTCGGCTCAGGGCGTGATCCCGGCATACCGGGATCGAGTCCCACATCGGGCTCCTCCGCTGTGAGCCTGCTTCTTCCTCTCCCACTCCCCCTGCTGTGTTCCCTCTCTTGCTGGCTGTCTCTCTGTCACAAAAATAAATAAAAAATCTTAAAAAAAAATGATTGCATCCAATATTTTTAGTTGTTTTATTTGTTTATTTAGTTGTTTATTTTGTAGACTATCTATTCCACCATAGTGCTGGAAAAGGATGTTCCCTTCCATACTCAAAATCAGTTTTCTCTTTGGAAAAAAGATCTTTGGTAGAATAAGAAATATTACCATAATCATAAGAAAAAGCCTAGAAGTCAATGTACCTAGTTAGATGAATCTTGTTTACGTCTTGGATTGAGCTATAAACCCAGACACGGTGACAGGGGAATGCCTAAACAAGGCTGCACTCTAGTTAGGCCATTTATATTATATAATTTCATTTTAAAAGATTATATGTCCTTGCCGCCCTAATATGAATTCCTTCCTGGCATTAGAGTAATTATATGAGCCAAATGGAAGACTGGTTAAGAAATATACAGGACCACAGAGGAAAAATGATGTTGCGAAGTAAGAGAATGAGGGGTCTTCGGTGGCTCAGAAAGTCCTGGGGTGTTTAATGTCACTATTATGTGTGCAGGGCACCTGAACGCAGGATGCGAACCAGGTCAGATTCACTCTCAGCCAAATGTAATTGTCTCCCAGAAGAATGGTTTGCATGGTGGCTCTTACAGTTGCTGACGCGTGATTGTCCCAATTCAGCTAAGATCCTGTGGTTGCCTGGGCTTAGAGTGTTACCTTGGTGAACACACCTCTCAATTTCCATAGGACACATTTCCTTAAACAGCTAGGTCCCCACACCTGACCCATTGACTTTGCTTCAGTTGTAGGGTTCTTTAGAACAGCTCTAAATTATCTGATGGAAAACTTTGTCTTGGCCGGGGAGAGCATGTGCTTAGATGCTGTGTGGCAGGGCCTTGGGGAAACGTTCTCAACACATGTGGTCCATTGGATCTGCTCCCTTCATCCTAAGTGGTTCAACCTGTGTGTGTGTGTGTTTGTGTGTGTGTGTGCATGTGTGTTTGCCATTTTCCTACCACCTTTCCTCTGTCAGCATTGGCAATAATCTTGGGAGGCCGTAGAAGGTAATAGCTCTGCTTTGATGTCACACAGCCTGAGTAAAAATCCCAGCGCTGACTCTTACCACCTATGTGAACTTAGAAAATTATTTACCCTCTCTGAGCTCAGCTCCCTCAAATGGATAATAATAGTGTATATCTCATACGAGGACTGAGTAAGATAAAGCAAAGCCTTTAACACATTTCTTGGCACATGTTAAGCACTTGAGAAATGTAAGTTCCTAATTTTATGGGTGGTGATGTGAGTATGGGTAGAACAGCTGTGGAAAGAATGAGCAAGAGAAAATGCCCCGGGCTCTGGTTTCATTTGACCTAGCACTGTGTGTTTTTCTTCTTCCTCCTAATTAATTTCTTGTGCCAAGCACAGGACCCGGAGCTGTCCTGCATCCTGCCTATATCCTGGTCCTGCCATTCATTTACTTGAAGTGACCTTAGAAAAGCATCGCTTAGAATGGGTCATGAAGCAACACATTTCTTGGCTTGACATCCCGAAGTTTATTCTGCACTCGGGTCAGGTTGGCTGCGGGTCCAAGGAAGCCATCTTCCAGACGGTGGCGGTACAGGCTGCTCTCAGCCAGCGCCTCCCCCCTGGAGGGTCCACAGTGGCCCTGGCAGAGACAGAGGGTGCTCAGGAAGGCCGCCCCCGCTCCTGCGTGTCCAGCCAGTGCTGCTCTAGCCAGAACTCGTCCCCTTAGCCTTCCTTAGCACCGACGGAAACGGGGGAGCCTTGTAACCCAGGAGCACGGCTGTTGCAGCCATTGCTAGTCTTTGAGCCTCTCTGCGCCGCATCTTCCTCAGCTGCTCGACGGCACTCGTACCTCCCAGGGCTGGCGTGAGGATTTGCAGCACACGGAGAGGACGGACGTGCCTCTGTCGGGGTCCTGGCAGGACGCACGTGGACGCTGACTCGAATCAAGGGCTCCTGGAAGAGTCTGCGGTGGGACCAGGAGCACAGCGAGGGCCGAGTGAAGGGGACCATTAAGGGATGGAGTCTGAGGTTCGAGTCCTTAGCTGCAGGTCGCGCCCAACTTTAAGGCAGAGGGCGAGGGAGGCCGTGAGGGAGCCCACAGAGCAGGGCCGGTCTGAGGGGGGCTGGTGAGTGCAGATAGAGAATAACCAGCAGAGCACGTAATAAACAGTCAAGAAATCTAATGGGCTCGTCGTAGAGCCTCGGTAACGTCCGCCACCCCGCACTGGTCTGGCTTCGTTCTCCGGTCTTCCTCTTCCCTCACTGAGGCGTCCGGTAGGACGGGCTGTGACTGCAGACCCCGCTGCTCCAGAGGAACGTGCATCTGTGACACATGCCGCAGCCGCCCCGCACGTGTGGCCCTTGGCTGGTGCGGGGGTCCAGCATCCCCCCGGCATGCACGGGGCTGGCCTATCTGCGCTCCCTGAGACCCACCTGGGAAGAGTGCGGAATGGTCGGGAGCCCTAGGGATTCCACCCGGTGGTTTAGAGCTCATCTCCTCCCTCCCCGACTCATGGAAGGTCTCCTGTCCGGCGACCGGCCCCTGCTCCGCGCAGACTGTCTAATAGCAGGGCTCGCACCTCGAAACGAGCAGCGTCCCCTCCCTCCCAAAGAAGTTAAGTCCAAACCCCTCCGCCTGTCATCTGAAGCTGCTGATCTCTGTGCCCACCTCCCGCCACAGCCTCCATGTAAGGACCACCGCAACCAACGTAAACAGTCGCTGTTTCCTACCTTTTCCCTCCGTGGGGCTTGGCTCCAGACAGAACCCCCACCCCCAGCCCCACGGGCACTTGCTGAGGCACTGTTCTTCCTCTAAGGGCCGAGACAATACCAGCCTGTGTCAAAGTCGCTCTCTTGATCCTCCTTAGAGGGAAAGCCCCTTGTTACCCTCCATGTTCTGGTATGACTGCTGTCTGCCTGATGCTTGCAGTTTGAGTATGTGTTGGTCTCCTTTACTAGATTACAAGCGTAGCCCAAACCTTCTTCACTCTGTTGCCGCCTCGTGATACCCGGCATGGCGTTTTGCATGCAGCAGATTCTCAATACATATTGGTGGAATGGGGGTAAAGCCATTTGGAATCTTTTTCAAAATTAACTCTCACAAGAGCTGGGGAAAGAGAAGGCCCCGCGGGTAGGCCTTAACTTACATAAATCTCTCGCTTTAAAAAAAAAAACAAAACACAACTCCAAAACCTCAAACTTGTACAACTAGAGGGGTATGGAGCCATCAGAGACATAACCTGGGGTGCCGGGGTGGGTTGCAAGGCGGGTGTCTCTTTCCCCTGTACTCAGGAGAACTGCTGAAAGAATTGGAAGGGGCTGTGCTGCTTTTGCCCCAGAGTCAGAGTTCTGGGAGGTGGGCAACAAAGTGTGGTTCTTGGGTGGCTTGCAACCTCCCATGTCAAAATCAGGAGGGGCACGAAGATAGGTGGTCTGGCTCTCCCTAAAGTGCCTGTCAAGGCGGTCTCAGAGACTCTCCTCAGGAAGTTTGCACACACAGGACTCCCAGCCAGGATCCCTGCTTACCTCCTGCAAGCCTTCTAGCCAACAACTTATTTGCAAAAATGTCTTCATCTTTATAACTGAATTGCCAAGGGGACTTTGTTTCCCTCCGATACAGTCTTGGAAACGTGGCTGGCTCCTTCACCCAGAAGGTTCAAGCCTCAGCCCCCCACTGCCTGACTCCTCTGGGAAGTTGTGGGTCATTTCCTGCTCGCTGCCCCGCCCCCACTGTGGGCCAGAACACTGGGCGAGCCCTGCTCCCCGCCTCTCCCTTCTCTAGGCACCGGCTCAGAAGTAATATCCTGTGTTTGTGTAGCATGTTCCAGCCACGACTTCCAAAGCCCTTTGCAAACATCAGCCCATCATTACTGAGCTTCTCCCCTTTCTCACCATGTCAAGGCAAGGAGACCGTGGAAAGGGCACAATGTTTTGTGGTTTGGGAAAACAGCATTTGGAATATAAAATAGGAGATTAAGGGATGGGAAAGGTCAGAAAGCCTACACTCCTGGTTTCAGAATAAAATTCACTCTGGTTCGAAATTAAAATTTTCTCTTCTTTTAGATTCTAGCCACCTGGCTGCTTTCTTGGGGATGGTTCAGTATGGTGCGTCTGTGTTATGACACAGTTTGGGCGACTGTCCACTGAGTTTTGCTAGCCTGATGAGAGCACCGAAGGCATGAGTGATTTTGTGTAGAACAGACTCCGTGCATTTCTGAAGCTGCTATAATAATTCTGACTCGGCTGGTAGGAGTTAAGGACCTACTACTTTTGCATACTTTAACTCACTGACCTTCCTAATAAACTCTCCATTTTACAGATGGAAAGCTGAGGTCTCGGAGATGAGTCAGATCCCTGAGTCCACCCACAGCTCTTCCCACTGGACCATAGGTCTACGTTCTGCTGAATCTGATGGGACACGAGGAAGGCTCTGCAGACCACCAGGGTTCCCATCTGCCTCTCCTCCTCAATGGCTGGTTTCTGGGCCCAGGACGCTCAGGTGGACTTCTCCAGCTTCTGGCTGCTTTGCCTTCTACCGTGGCCCCGCCACTCCGAGTGTCTCTAAAGCTCAAGCCCAGACATTCATTCTCTCTCTCCCTTCAGCCTTTCCTCCCCCGGGCTCATCCTATCTTGGAACGTAGAAATTCACCTGGCTCTTATCTCAAACTCCATCTGTCCTACCCAGCACAGCCAGATAAATCAGATTACCACACAGGCCTACTCAGAGCAGGGGGCCTGGCACCCTTCCACAACCTACCAGAACACCATCAGCATTCCATGATATAACCTCCATCTACTCAAAGCTGAATTCCCACTGTTTCTATAATATACATAGCCGGTGCTCACATTCCTGCAGGGCTTCTTGCTAGGACGAGAGACGCTCCAAACCTTGCTAGTCCCCGCGATAATATCCACTTGCTCTTTTCCCTCTCCGTGGAATGCGCTTCCCAACCCCCATATCCACGAGCCAAATCCTAGTCTTTCTTCAAAGCCTATTTCGAGTGCCGCTCCCTTCAAGCAGCCTCTCCGGGTCCTCAAGGTCACGTGCCTCCTTTGAATCCCCAAACACGGTATTTCTCTTAGACAGTTCTTCTTATGCTGTCCTGTAGCATAATCCTTGTCTTATCCAAATGCTACTTGTATTGCAAATTCCTGAAAACAAGTCTGTGTCTCCTTTCTTCTCGATTCTTCCACAGTACATAGTGTGGCACTTGACACATGTCACACAGACGTTAAACAAATGTTTGTTGATTATTACATGGATGAATGTTTGCACTAGTAGGCATTCAAAAAATATCTATTGGAACTGATTTGCTAACGATCCCCACTCTACTTCTCCAGCTATAACTTCTCCATCTAAACTCCAGGCTTTTACATTCCAGGTGCCGGCAAGAATGTATATGGCGGGGCGCCTGGGTGGCTCAGTCGGTTAAGCGGCTGCCTTCGGCTCAGGTCATGATACCAGGGTCCTGGGATTGAGCCCCGCGTCAGGCTCCTCACTCAGCAGGGAGTCTGCTTCTCCCTCTCCCTCCGCACCCTACTTGTGCTCTCTCTCTATTTCAAATAAATGAATAAAATCTTAAAAAGAAAGAAAGAAAGAATGTATATGGTCATGCCTTATCCTTACCTGGAGCACAGCGTGTCAAAAACTGAACTAACCATCTCCACCCCCCTCCCTTACCCCTGGGCCCCAGTCTCAAATTCTTTTGTCTTTTTGCCTCACAAATCCTCCCAGCTTGTACTTTTATGAGAGTTACTTCATATGGGGCTTGGTGAGCATCAGAAATTTGAGCTGGTAGCCAAGTTCCCAGCACCTGACATCCATGGATTAATCAGTATCACAAAATTATAGGATGTCAGAGCTCAAAGCAACCTTAGTCCAACCCCTTCATTACAGATGAAGAAACCAAACCCCCAAAGGGATTTGCAAGAACTAGAGGCAGGGCGATCATAAGACTCCCATTTTCTCACTTCTGGCCTAGGTCTCTGTGCTCATTAGATACGACATGACCTTCTTGAGCTCTTTTGTTCCTCCAGGTGCTGCAGGTAGTGATTTTTCAAGTGACCGCATGTTTCAGCAGCTCATTTTCTCTGACTCCCACGGAGTGCTATTGGACAGCACAGGCCTTTAGAATCTGCGGCAGAGGGCTTGGGCAAAGCTGTTGCCTTCCCTGGCACAGGCTGCTCTACTGTAAGGCTCATTAACTTGGCCCCAGCGTCTGATGAGCCTGTTTCTCTAGAAACATCCTAGGCAGTTAGCTGGTAGGAACTTTCCATTACTAACCCAGCGGCAAATTCGGATTCTCTTCATTTTATCTAACATCCCCATACAAAGCTAAAGATAACCCAGGATACTTTAGGGTTTTGAATAGCCAATCAATTCAAAAAGAGTTATTTCAAGCATGATTGGAAATGACCAGAAGTCTATGGAACACAGTTTGCACCAGACAATATACACTTGGGCTGAATCATCCAAACTCCCAGGCAGCCTCAGAGAGACACTGATGAGAAATTACTCACATACAGCTGCTCTGCTGAGCTAAAGGGGCCAGAGAGCTCTTCCAGCTGGTCCTTCTCTCCCAGGCATGGAGATGGGAGAGATTCACCATTTGGGAGCACCAGCTATGCCCTTTACATAGGCAATCTCGTTGGATTTCATCCCTCAATACCTCATGTGCTAGTGTCCTCATTTTACAAATAAGAGAACCGACACATCGAAAGGTACAGTCATTTCTCAGCTGACGTAACCAGAAGCAGAGCCAGCCTTTTCAAGCCCAGCTCTGTTTTGCCTCCAAAGACTAAGGTTTTTCTATTTCATTGGTGGTTTCCTCCCTTCTTTCCTCCCTCCCTCCATCCCTCCCCTCTTTCTCCTTTCCTTCCTTCCTTCCTTCCTTCCTTCCTTCCTTCCTTCCTTCCTTCCTTCTTCCTTCCTTCCTTCCTTCCTTCCTTCCTTCCTTCCTTCCTTCCTTCCTTCCTTCCTTCTTTTTTTCTTTCTTCTTTAGAAGCCATATGCTTGGGACGCCTCGGTGGCTCAGTTGGTTAAACATCTGCCTTTGGCTCAAATCACGATCCCAGGATTCTGGGATCAAGCCCCACATCAGCCTCCCTGCTCAGCGGGAAGTCTGCTTCTCCCTCTCCCTCTGCCTGACACTCCCCCTGCTTGTGCTCTTTCTCTCTCAAATAAATAAAGAAATCTTAAAAAACAGAGAGACAGACAGACAGACAGACAGACAGAAAGCAGATCAGCCACCACTGGGTGGCTCAGTCGTTAAGCATCTGCCTTCGGCTCAGGTCACGATCCCACAGTCCTGGGATCCAGCCCCGCATGGGGCTCCCTGCTCAACGGGAAGCCTGCTTCTCCCTCCCCCTCTCCCCCTGCTTGTGTCCCCTCTCTCTCTGTGTCTCTCTCTGTCAAATAAATAAAATCTTTAAAAAAAAAAAAAAAAGAAAGAAAGAAAGCAGATCAGTGGTCGCCTGGGACAGGGGCCAGAGTGCTTATTGCAAAGTGGCTGAGGGAAACTCGGTCCATTTTGGGGACATTGGAAATGGTTCTGTATGTTGATTGTGGTGGTGATGTACGTTATTTGTCAAAACTCACTGAGTTTCACACTTAAAATGGGTGAATTATACCCCAATAACACTGCTTTGTCTTTTGTTTGTTTTATCTTTTTAAAAGCAGAATTGCTTTAATTGAGGAAGGGATGGCCCAATCCCCCCAACCACTCACTTAGTGAACCTGCAACCCCCCAAAGGGACCTTGGGAGTACTCTGTAGAAATGTATACTTCAGGAAGCTTTTAGGCCACACTAAGCTGCCTCGCACAGCCGTAAATATTGCCAGGCAGTCCAGGCTTTGTAAACAGCATACGATCAGCTCGTTTTCGAGAAAACCACTTCAGTATTCTTACTAAGGGCTGGTTCCAACTAAATTAGTAATGAGCCTTATCGTTGGCAAGAAAAGGCTTCTGGGCCAGTTGTATTCTTGACACTGTGAGAAGAATGCTAATGCAGAATTAGGAGCTAATAAATGAAACCGAGGAGTGTTACAAGCACAAATGAGTGTAGATATACATGGGGTGTGTGTGTGTGATGGATATAAATTTGCTTCACACCACTTAGATGCAGAAAATGTTTTGTTTTCTTTTCCTAAATCAAATCACATCCTGCTCCCTGTCTCCACTGACCAGAACAATAGGATACACGGCGTCCACATTTATTGCCTTGAGGCCATGCGGGAGTCCTGGGGCGTTTGTCAGCCCGGAGCATCTGAGGAAGTAGCTGTGGCCTTGAGCCCACCCAGCCACCGTCCAGCACTCAACCTCCAGCTGTCCATTCCCAAGGTCAGCAGCTCTGATGCCCAGCTGGGGCGGGGGACCTTGGACGGCCCCCCATGGACACACCTAATATTCGGCCTTCCCTCGGCCATCTGGAAATCAGGCCCCCATGGAGTGCTGGGTGCAGGGGGGCTTGGTCACTGCTACGTCCAGTGGCCTCAAAGCCAGTCCCTTCTCTCAGAGTGGAGGACTCTCCTTCCCCAATTCCCGCTCTCCCAACTCCCTGCCCCCAGCCAGGCTGCTCATCTCCTTGGGGCCCTGGAGACTTCCTCCTCCACGGAAGCAGATAGAGGAGGCTTTTTTTTTTTTTTTTTTGCTTTTCCTTGGTGAATCCACACAGGAAAAAAAAAGCCGAGACAGGAATTCGTTTCTTTATTAAGAACTCAACTAATTGTGTATGAGAGGTTGTATTTATACTTATGTAAGATATGTTAAAAAAAAAAACCCACAAAATTCAACTGAGTACATTTGAAGATCTAATCGGCTTTTTCAAGCAATTCATGAATCAACATTCTATCTAGCAAGTAGAGGGGAGCTCCTGGGGAGCCGGACAAACCAGAACGTCTCTATAGGAAGGCAGGTGGAGCAAGGAGGTAATAAGCAAAAGAGAAGAAAGGTTTTAGGCAAGCTCACTTTCTCTTAGTGTAAAAAGCAGGGGGTCCTATCATGCGTGTTACCTCATCTTCTTTTGGGGGGGACGGGGAGGGGCCCATGTGACAGATTACCTCACTGATGCCGAGAATTCCTGACTACATTCCTGGAGGAGTTTAAAAGTGCAGTTAGGTGGGGTATTAAGCCGTGGCTGGTGAGTCAGTCTAAGTGATGCTGAAAGAGCACTTCCACTGCCCCCATGGTGACCTCAGTCTGCACTTCGTAACCGATTCAGTTCTTCTTCCCAGCTTATCTCTTACCTCAGGCAAAGCATCCCAGGATGGGGACCGAAACTACCCCTCAAGCAATAACAATTGCCCTGACAACAGCAAGACCACATGTGATTAAAGCCAAGACAAGGATCAACCGACCTCACCTTTACTGGCCCCCTGCACGTACCCACTGACGCTTGCCCCACATTCTCCTTATATAAGCCTGGAAGGATTTTCAGTACTTTAGAGACAGTCTTTGAGACATTAGTCTGTTGTCCCTCCAGTGCTGGCCTCACGGAAATAAATTCCTTTCTGGTTTCATCACCACTCACCTCTCTGCCTTTGGATTTTGTCAGAGGTGAGTGGCCGAACCTTCTGTTTGGGACCCCACAGCCAGGTGCCCTGCACCCTTGGGCCCAGACTACAATGCCATTTGGGGCCTGTGGTTTTCTTTTTAACAGATCCATGAGGTAAAGAATCATGTTGGTCTCATTCACAGTTGTGTTCCCTGCACGCAGCTTGAGACCGTACAGGTGATCAATAAGTATTGGATATTCGTGAATGAATGAGGGAATAGTGTTAACAACAACAGCTATAGGCCAAGGTAAAGTCCCTTGACCCCAGGACAGCAAACCAAGACTTAACCGCACTTTCAACCGCTCCGGGAATGGAATTTTAAACCAATCATTGGAATTTTCTGGTCAGTACCAATGAGATAATCCGTCACATGGGCTCTCTCCTTCCCCCCAAAGGAAAATGAGGTAACCTAAGACCCTCCTCCTGCCCTTTCCCCCTAAGGGAAGATGATGTTGCCTGGAACAGTCCTTTCTTTATTTTGCCCTTAACTCTTTGCCCTTAACGTCTTTCCTATAAAAACCTGTATTGTACAGCTCAGGAGCTCCTTTCTACTTGCAAGATGGGATGCTGCCTGATTCATGAATCACTTGAGAAAGCCAACTAGATCTTCAAATGTAGATCTTCGACTCGGTTGCATTTTGTTTTTTAACAGTAGGAAATGGCCTGAAGTACACACGCGGCACCAGGATTGTTGGGGAAGTAGAATTCTGTGGAGCACTATCATTCTCATTTATACTTACTGTATTGTTTGCACTGCATGAAATTGTGTTTAGTGACTGCCATGTTCACATAGTTTGTATTAGTACACTTTTCAGACTAAGTAATCAGACATGTAAAAGTTTTCTTACAATCTTGTTATAAGAGAGAAGCCGGCAACCATGGTCCGCATTTGGTAGGGTTATACTATTGGGTGAGAAAATGTTGATAATGACATTAGGTCAGATTCAGAAAGGTCAGTGTTTGAAGATCACTGGATGTGTGACTGACAGCTGAGTGGGTGACTGGTTTCTGAGAACATGACTTAATCTTCCTACATTTAATGAGAAAATTTCTTAAGCATTTTGTCAGGAATAAATGGTATTCCCAGGAGATGTGAATTAGATCAATATGAACTGTATCTCTTCCAGACCAGGTTGAGAACAACTGTTCTTTCACATTTGTGAGGTTTTGGTCATCCTGTAGGAGCTCAGAGGAGAAAGAAAAAGAATACGTGAACTAAAATCCACACAAATCCAAAGAGCCTCCCTGGGAAGCTAAGGTGCTTAGAACGGCATTGTCATGAAAGCATTTTCTTTCTTCTTAACTCAGTAGACTACAGTTAGGGAAGACCTTTGGTTTCTCTGAAATCCCCAGAGAAAAACGCTGCTGGAGAACCAGGAACAGAGATGCAGGTAATCAAACCTAGCTGGGCGCTGAGTGGTAGCTCTCCCCACTCCACCCCAGTACTCCCCAGAATTACCCGAGGAACTTTCTCAAAGTATCAGGACTCTAACTCAGACCAGGGAAATCAGAACCTCTGGGTGGATCCAACAACCTGTATATTTTTAAGAACAGTGATTCCAGAACACTAGCATGCATCAAAATCATCTGTAGGGCTTTTCAAACAGATTGCTGGGCCACCCCCAGGGTGGGCCCTGAGAATTGGCATGGCTAATAACGTTCACAGGTGATGCTGATGAGAAGATTCTAACACTCACACCAAGTTAAGAACTGGTAAAGAACATCGTTCTCTACTCGGGCTTCCACATGGCAACCATCCGGGCACTCGTTAAAACTATAGACCCTGACATAACTAAATCGAGAATGGGACAGGACATTATTTGGTCATACCAGGAGCAATCTGGACTGATCAAAGAACAAAAAGGAAAAGCCTATCCCACTGTTGCTCCTGACTGCACACTGCACATGGATGTTACTGAGACACAAACACGCGGGCACTTGGAGAGCGGCAGTTATGGCAGGAGAAGCAGGGCCAGGACAGAGGAGGCAAGTGAGGACGTGGCTTCGGCCCCAAACTGAACTGAGTGCCCCCCAAAAACAAAAAAATTATACAAATAATTATCTTCAAATTATTAATTTTCAAATAGTGATAGACTTACAGGAAGTTGTAAACAACGGTGTTCCCCCAAAGTCGACATATATAGCTAGAGTACGGTATCAAAACCAGGGAACTGAAAACCAGGACATTATTGCTAACTGGACTACAGACGGCCGTGTTTTTAACCTCTCTTCGTGTGTGTGTGTGTGTGTGTGTGTGTGTGTGCAGAGCTGAATGCAATTTAAGATGGATGATATTTTAACGCAATAATTCTAAACTCAAAACCAATGAAAAAAATCCAGGATGAGCAACATACCAAAATTTTAAATAAAGACAGCCTCAGTAAAAGCTCTGCTAAGCAGACTGCAACCTGGGGCAAAAGGAAAAATAAGTAACATTTTGTTCATCATGGATTTTTTCCGTTAATTTTGACTTTTTAACAAATTAAAAGATTATCTGTCTCGGCTGCTGCGTTTTTGCTTAGATTTTGTGCCGAGGGGACTGCCTTGCTCTCCTCCCGCGCTCACCCAGCCCTTAGAGAGAGCTCGCAGCGACAGTGCTCCCTGCGGGCCCGCCCAAGGCAGGAGAGGACGCCAACCGTCTCTTCCTGCTGCTCTTCTCCACCGCCATCTGCTCCGCTTTGGGGGCCGCGCAGGGCGGCGCTGGCACTTTGATCCAGCACTGATTCTGCGCTGCGAGGCTAGGGCTTCCTTCCCGAGGCCCGACGATCTCGGCAGTCAGCGGCTCCCGCCCTTCCCTCGAATCCCTCAGGCTCCTCCGGAGCGGAGCACAGCCCGGCGCCCAGCCAAGCGGCGCGGGCCAAGTAAGGACCCAGCGCGGACCCCTCCTCCGCCCCCCCTGCTCTTCCTTGCCGGCAACTGAAACCAGAGGCCACAGCCCCCCAAAAAGTAGGCTCCCTATCCACTTTAGCATGGGGGTGGGAGTGCAGGGGGGACTCTTCGCTTTGCGGGAAAGCTGAAGCATTTGATTAACATGTCGAGCTGAGCATTCTCATCTCTGAGGACCTATGGTGACCAGAGAGCTGTCTTTCATCTGAGTCAGCAGAGAGGTCCGAGGTCTGCCCAATTTCCCATCCAAGGCTAAGGACAATTACCAAACAATACATTGAAAAGGACAACGGGAGCGGCTCAGGTCCTGATCCCAGAATCCTGGGATCGAGTCCCACATCGGGCTCCTTGCTCAGTGGGGAGCCTGCTTCTCCCTCTGCCCCTCCCCCTGCTTGTGCGCTCACACTCTCTCGCATGTGCTCTCTCTCTGGCAAATAAATAAAAATCTTTAAAGTAAATAAATAAATAAAATAAAAGGACAACAGGAGAGAAAACCAAGTTTGTTTTGAGCACGTCCCATGGGTCATCAGTAAACAAAAGGTTTTACTATAATGGTGCCAAGAGCGAAATACTAAAGCAATCAGTACATTAAAAGTAGTTCTCATTCCCCTTTAGCCATTTCCTGAGTGCTTGCTGCGGGCAAAGCACTATCCTGGGGCTACCAATATTAGTATCAGGTACTCTTTGACCCTCGGGGCTGGCAACTTAAAGAGGGAAGACCAACACGAACAAGAATAACTCTGACACCAGGTTGACCAGGACAGCAGTCCATCAAGGACCACACCTCCTGCCAGGGAGGGAGCTGGCAGCAAGTTTGCACTCTGGCGCGGGGTGGAACGCAGCCAGGGAAAGAGCTCATGTTTCTTTCAGCTATCTGTTGAGGCACAATTTATTTTTAAATCCAAACGACACAGAATGTGGGGAGGCATCAGAAAGGGAAAAATTGAAACTGACGGAGTTCCTGTCTTCCTACAAGAGCCTGGCTAAGTCTCTTCGCCAACATTCATCTAGCAGAGGCAAGACAGAGGGATGGCAGAGCCCTCGTTCTCCTGTCATCTTGTCCTGACCCCACCCCGGCATTCGCTCCAGAACCCCTCCCCTTCTGAAGGACCTCCGTCCTACGCTGATGCCACGGGACTGGCACAAGAGGAGATGAGCAGGACGCCCCAGAATTCTGAGTGAGATAAAGAAGAATCTAAACGCAGTAGCAAAAGCTCCTAGCCGCGAACTCCAGACGGCCTGTTCTGGGAATGTCTGACCGAAGATTTAGTGAAAGCACATCGCTCGTATTGAACTGTGTAAGAAACGAAGAAAGAGTAGGAGGGATGGGTCGGCCCAGAGTCCTCAAAAAAGGGGGGGAAAGCCCTAGCTCTGGGCAGGGAGAAGGTGCCACGCTCGGCCAACAGGAGGGGCGTGGTGGCCCCAGCAGGTAGAACCACGTAACGAAGCTGACTAGCTGGGCTTCCAGAACAGAAACCACAGGCCATCTACACCAGAGCGATTCGCCCTGCCCCGTGTATTCCTTTTCTGTGGTTGCCCTAGCAAATGACCACAAATGGGGTGGCTTAACAATGCATTCTCTCGGGGCGCCTGGGTGGCACAGCGGTTAAGCGTCTGCCTTCGGCTCAGGGCGTGATCCGAGCGTTATGGGATCGAGCCCCACATCAGGCTCCACCGCTGGGAGCCTGCTTCTTCCTCTCCCACTCCCCCTGCTTGTGTTCCCTCTCTCACTGGCTGTCTCTATCTCTGTTGAATAAATAAATAAAATCTTAAAAAGAAAAACAAACAATGCATTCTCTCGCAGTTCTAGAGGCTAGAAGTCAGAAATCCAAGTGGTACACAGGGAAGGCTCCTTCCTTTCTCTTCCAGTTTCCCGTGGTTTCGGGTCTTCCTAGGCTTCGTAGCTCTGTCCCTCCAGTCGGCCTTTGGTTCTCTCCCGTCCCTCTGTATGACCTCTCCTCTTCTTATCAAGACACAAACTTTGGATTTGGGCCCCACCCTAATCCAGTATGACCTCATTTTCACTTAACTAAGTGCATCTGCGAACGCTCCATTTTGCAACAAGGTCACGTCCTGAGGTTCTGGGTGGACAGGAATTTATTGACCCTGATTCCACATTCAAGAAGCAATGTTCTGACTTTGTTTTGCAGAGCTGACCACCTTGGTCCGTTGCCTGGTAGTTCTGTTTCCTGACACAAAAATGAAGTACCATTCTGGCTTTCTCCTCTAGATGCCTTTTACCAAACCTCTGTAGCCAAATACCCCAGAACAGACTCTACAGTTTCTCAGATGGAAACTTCCACCCACTGCATATATAATTTCCCTGGGGGCCTTAACAAGAGCATCTGGAAGACAAGTATGCCTTGTAGTTACTTGCCACTGTGTACCCCAGCGCCCTGCACAGCGCCTGGTACATAGTACTTGTTCGATGATTTTGTGGAATAAATAAATTATAATAGCTAACATTTTTATGAGCACTGTACTCAAATGTAAAACACGTGAACGACCAGGTTTGATTATAATAGCAGCCCTTTGACCTAAGTAATAATTTCCAAATCATTCTGTGCAAATGGGGACACTGAAGCTCACAGTGCTGGGGGACTGCCAACGGAGCTCAGTCTCAAGTCCAGGAGTGACTAACTAGGTTAGCGCGGGACAACTGCTCGCAGCCTGAGCAATTCTGCTCACGCTGGCAAAATTGATTTCTCAAACAGAGGGCTGAAGTTGGAGTCCTTGACCTTGGGGATCCCATAGGGAGAGAGCGTCTGTGAGGCTCCTGGAGACCAAGCTCTGTTTAATCTCCCCAAAACTACTACACACCACTTTCTGTGGCTGAGTCAGCTAGGGACGTTCTCTGAATTTCCTTCCCCTCAAGGTCTCTCTGGATAGTCTCTTCAATTTACCTTTTTTTTTTTTTTCCCACGAGAAAAAAACCACGTCCTCTCTGTCTCTTGATCCTTTCTACCCCCTCAATTTTGCTCCCTTTTCTCCCATCTTCGGTTTTTCCCTCCCTCCAGTCCACAAACATGCTCAAATCTTCCCACCCTAAAAGAAACTCTTGTCTTGATCCTGCCGGTCGGGATGCCATTGTTTTGTTTCTTTTCCTCTTCTCCGTAGCTGCCGTGAAGCAGGAGGCAGCCCGGTCTGCCGTGGGGCAGCATCTGTGCGGTGGGAGAGGGCACCGGGGGATGGAGCCCAGAGCGCAAGAACCTTCATTTAACCCCTGCCTTCTGACTCCACCCATATTTGGCTTTGACCCTGACCCCTTTTTATACGCTTCCTCAGTGGGTGGTGGGGGTATCCTAGAAGCTAACATTTACCACCCACTCACTCCTTTAGACTCTGGCTTCTGCCCAGTCCAGTGTCTCACTGGTGTCATCAGTAATCTCGTACACACCAGCACAGGCCTGCCGGAGCCATGATGCCATACTGCTTCTCCAGGTAATTCATGGTTTGGTAGAGAAGAGACACTGTCAGTTGGGAGTTCATGTCATTGCGAGTAATAGAGTATCCAACTTAAAGTGTCTTCACTATGAGAGCATTTATTAGGTTTTTTTAAAAAGATTTTATTTATTCATTTGAGAGAGAGAGAGGAAGCACGAACAGGGGGGAAGGCAGAGGGAGAGGGAGAAGCAGACTCCCCGCTGAGCGGGGAGCCCGATTCAGGGCTCAATCCCAGGACCCTGGGATCATGACCTGAGCCAAAGGCAGACACTCAACTGACTGAGCCACCTAGGCTCCCCAAGAACATTTGTTGTCTACTCAACAAGTCCCGAGGTAGGCTGTTGAGAGAATTCTGGGCCATTCCTCAATATCGTCAAGGACCTAGGCACTTTCAAACACCCTCCCTGTGTTGACTTTTTGTCTTCACACATGGTTACTACTAGTCACAGGATGGCTGCTGTTGCTCCAAGCATCATAGTCTCATACTGCATTCAAAAGCAGGAAGCAGCAAGGAAGGAAGTGGGCAGGAAAGGACTTACCTTTCAGCAGGAAGAAAAACATCTTCATTAGCCAGAACTGAGACATAGCCAGTGGTCTCAGCTTTGCTTTGTTCTCTGGCCTCCTATAAACATGAGCATCGCTCTGATTCCTTCAGACAAACTCAAGAGGTCTTCTGTGTATCCACTGCATCTGTCGTATACCTTGATTACAGAACTTAATGCTTTCATATCTTTGTTTAAATGCCTTTCTGCCTCAATAAACCTCACCTTCCATGCCCAGGGTCCAACTGCTCATAAGTGCTTATCCCACATATTTTTGAATGAATGAGTGAAGAAAGGAAGGAAAGAAAAGCTCTACCCATGCCCCAGTGTTTTCCTTTTCCTTTTTTTTCTTTTTTAGATTTTATTTATTCATTTTTAGAGAGAGAAAGAATGAGGCGAGGGGCAGAGGGAAAGAGAGAGGGACAAGCAGACTCCACACTGAGCACCAAGCCTGATGCAGGGCTCGATCTCACTACCCTGAGATCATGATCTGAGCTGAAATCAAGAGTCTGAGGCTTAACCAACTGAGCCACCCAGGCGCCACCTACCCACACTTTTTCTACTGGGGATGTCAGCCACAGCGTCAGCCCTGCTGTGTCTCCCAGGTGGGAGTCCTGAATTTTCAACTCCTGCTGGGACTGGGAATCTCAAATTCAACATATGCAAGACGGAACTTGGCATTTTCTACCAAAAATAAGTCTTCCAAAATGGGGATAATATTTTTGGAAATATGTCAGTTGCTTTTCTCTAGTACAACCCTGTGTGTGGTTTCTGAACATTCAGTTGCCTCCGGGAAGGTTAGGATTGTTGTAGGAATGCAAAGAGGAGGATAATAGTCAGCTTGCCCTATCCAGAGTGGACTTTCAAAAACAATCGTTTATTGTGGAAAATTCCAAACATATGCAAAAGTAGACAGAAGAGTATAATGATTCTATGGGTACTCGTCACCCACCTTCACCAGTTATCAACCCATGATCAGTCATGTTTCAACTCTACCCCACCTACCGCCCCCCAAATCATTAAACACGCAACCAGTATTCAAATTTTCCTGATTGCCCTTAATTGTTTTACAATTTGTTCGACTCATGATCCAATTAAGATCCATACGCCGCAATTGGTTCAGAAGTCTCCTGTTTTTTAAAAATCTGTTGGTTCCCTCTCGTCGCATTTTTTTTCCCCTTGTGGTTTATTTGTTGAAGAAACCTGAAGCCTCTGGTTTTGCTGATCATGGCCTGAAGGGGTGATTTAACATGCTCCTCTGTCCTTTGTATTTCCTCTAAGTGGGTGGTTACATCTAGTGCTTGTTCGGATTCTTGCTGGACTTCTTGGCAAAGAGACACACTCTTCAGCGATCTTAGCAGGTGTTGTCATCATCGCCTAGATCAACTGATTAATTGTTTGCAAAATGATGACATGCTTTCGTTCCTTCTTCATTTATTAGCTAGATTGCTTCTTGCAGGAAAATGTCCCCTCGTCAACTATCTGCTGAGGATGAGGTTCATTTCCCCGGGAACGGCGGGATAAATGAATTCTCCCCCGGTTCCTTTCAGTAGGAAATGGGGCTCCAGTGCTAAATCTGGGTGCAAGGTGAGCCTGCTCTTTTCAGAATGAGCATCGTTTCTAGGTGTTTTCAGTGCATAGAATTAAGAAATAGACTCTAAAAAGATAAAATACGTGATGAACTCACATTTATACATCCAAATTAAATTCAGGAGCACAGTGTTTCTTGCTTGATGTTGTTTCGTGACCTTACAACTGTATCTCTTTTTTCCCCCATGATCCCACTATAATTATTGGTTTCCTTCTTCTCACAATTCACAGACACCAGTCTCAAACTAATAACACCACCACCATCATCAATGATAGGATTACTGAAAACAGGTTTTGTTCTGTTTTTTGTGTTTGGAGTGGGGAGTACTTCTCTTTGTCTTCAGGATCTCTCTGACTGGATATACAATCAAATTATATTAAAGTTCCTTGAAATATCTCACTTCCGTGCATTATACCACCAGCTCAATATACAGTTCGGTCTGTTTGTGTAGTTGCTTTCAATTTTTAGGGATTTTTTTCCTTTGTAAATTTAACCTTTTTATAATTGTACAAAATATTTACCTGGTTTCAGGGGCGCCTGGCTGGCTCAGGTGGTAGACCGTGCGACTCTTGATCTCAGCATTGTGGTTCGAGCCCCACGTTGGGTGTCGAGATTACTAAGAAAAATAAATAAGCTTAAAAAATATGTTTACCTAATTTCAAAATCAAATCTACCAGACAAGTTACAGTCAGAGAAGTCTAGCTTTCTATACCTATTTTCTCAACCCTATTCTCTTTTTCTCCCTATCAGTAATCTCTTTCCTCCTTCTTCATGGTTCATCGTTCCGTTTCTAAAAATACAAGTTTATATACATATACAGAAAAATATGTGTATTTATGTGTATATATATTCATTTTCCTCCCCTTTATCAAATAAATGGTGTATTAACATTTCTTCACTTGTACTTTCCACTTATTGATATAATCCAGAAATAACAATGCAGTATTAGTATATGGAAATATTTATTGCTCCTTTTATTTTCCGTTAAATACCTCCCCACTTTGAAAATGCAAGTAATTCAAGCAGCCCCTATTGAGGGACAGTTGGTTTGTTGCCAATCCTTTGTTACGTGGTGCTGCAAGAATAGCCTGCCTTGTACATGCATCCTTTCTTATTTTTGCTACACTGTCCTTGGAATAGACACCTAAAAGTGGGAAATCCAGGCCAGTGAATAGATGCATATGTAATTATGCTAGATATTGCCATATTTCCCTCCATAGGAATTATATCATTGTACATTCCCAGCCGCAACGTATAGGAGTGCCCACTTTCCCACAGCATGGCCAAAGGAATGTGCTGTCAAACATTTTGGCTTTTGTCAATCTGCTAAGTGAGAGGCCTGCTCTCTCCATGAATTTCAATTTGCATTGTTCTTATTGTAGGCAAGGTTGAGAATACACTTAAGGGCTGTTCGGATTTCATTTTCTGTGACTTTGTTCATTTTTCTAGTCCTTGTTTCTATAGATTTGTGGTCTTTTTCTTCTTTAATTTAGAAACTATTTATATATTAGGAAAAATAACCTTTGTCTATAATTTTTTTCCCAAGCTCTTATACTTTGCTTTGGGATTTCTTGCCATGCAAGCTTTTTTTTTTTTTTTATGTATCCAGATTTATTAATCTCTTCTCTCATTGTTTCTGGATTTAAAACCTCAGGGAAGTTTTGCTCATTGCACCCGTTACACAGGAATTCACCCACATTTTCTTCTAGCAGTTGTGGGGCTCAATTTTTCACATCGAAGTCTCTGATCCATTTGGAATTTATGTGTACCATGTGGAGAATGAATCTGCTTTTATCTTTTTCCACAAGGCTATCCGAGTATCTTAAAACCACTTATTAAAATGCCTGGCTTTCCCCCACTGGTTTGAGATGCCTCCTTTATTATACGCTAAGTTTCCATTTGCAGCTGGATCTTTCTCTAGATCTTCTAGTCTGCTCCTCGGTCTGTGTGTCTACTTACTGGCCAATACCACACTGGTTTATTTACGGAGGTTTTGTAGCATTTTCCTGTTTTACCCTCTCCTATTATTCTTTTTCAAGGGCTTCTGGCTCTCCTTGCCTTTTTGTTCTTTTAAATAAACAAAGCATTCCTTCTACATTTTATGTGATCATACAATTTATAATCAGCTTTACCTCCATGAGGTCATCATGCCCCTTGGCAATCCCGCCAATTCCATCCCCCTTATCTAGATGCCTCTTGGAGAAAAGCCAGCTAGGGGGTGGATGATGGAAACTGAGCACTTGTTCAAGAGATCGCATCACCCAAAAGAGAAACGGAGATGCCCCTTCTCTGGCAAGCTTAAAGCTCAAGCGAACTTTCCTGTTACCCTGAAGGTGAGGTCTCGAGTGAAAATTCAGACTGCTTGTGGAGAAAAAAGAAGATATATTTTCTTTACATACCAGCCCAGGAATGTGAGTAAATGTGCGATGCTGTTCTTCTTTCTTTTCTTTTCTTTTTTTTAAAGATTTTATTTATTTATTTGACAGAGATAGACAGCCAGCGAGAGAGGGAACACAAGTGGGGGGAGTGGGAGAGGAAGAAGCAGGCTCCCAGCGGAGGAGCCTGATGTGGGGCTCGATCCCATAACGCCGGGATCACGCCCTGAGCCGAAGACAGACGCTTAACCGCTGTGCCACCCAGGCGCCCCAGTTCTTCTTTCTCTTGATTTTCTTATTTCTCCTAGCCTAACCATTCTCATCTGATGGAAACCTCTGGGTGATCTTTGAGCTTCTCCTTCACACTCCTCATCTGATCAGCCAGCAAGGCCTGTCATTTCCACCCTCACAATGTCTCTGTGCATTCCCGGATGGCAGATCAACAGGACCTCAAGCTCTCAACCATGTTGTCCCCTTGGCACCCAGGGCCAATTCTAGGAACACACACACATGTATTCTTCTAACCAATTAATCTTAGCCAATTAACTTTGAGGAACAAAGCACACCAAACCCCCATCATGGTCTCGTCTGTTTCTCTGTGCGGCATCAATGTTGATGCTGTTCCTTGTATGATATTTAAACAAAACATTGTACTTTTCCAGACTGGGGCCAGTCACAATTAAAAATCCATTTTCTGGGGCGCCTTGGTGGCTCAGTCGTTAAGCATCTGCCTTCGGCTCAGGGCGTGATCCCGGGGTCCCCACATCGGCTCCCTGCTCGGCTGGGAGCCTGCTTCTTCCTCTCCCACTCCCCCTGCTTGTGTTCCCTCTCTCGCTGGCTGTCTCTGTCAAATAAATAAATAAAATCTTTAAAAAAAAATAAAAAAAAAAAAAGGAACATGATAAGATGAAGTTGGAACTCCCATACAGGACAGTAGAAGTTCTCATGGCAGGCACATAGCTGGCTTTACAGGTGATTGTAAATTCCTTGAAGGTGGGAGATCACCACCCTACCCATTGTCTTGTCCTTTGAGCCATTAGTACTGTGACTTTCCTTTCCTTTTTTTTTTTTTTAAGATTTTATTTATTTATCTGACAGAGAGAGACAGCACAAGCAGGGGGAGCAGCCGGCAGAGGGAGAGGGAGAAACAGGCTCCCCGCTGAGCAGAGAGCCTGATGAGATGCTCCATCCCAGGACCCCGGGATCATGACCTGAGCCAAAGACAGACACTTAACTGATTGAGCCACCCGGGTGCCCCACTACTGTGCCTTTCTGAAACAGAGTAGAAAATCAGAATGGATTAATAAATGGATGGATGGGTGGATGGATGGAAGCGTACGTCCTCAGTACAACAGTTTAATTATCATTCTTAAATGCATGTTTTCTTTGTGGTAAGTCCTCCTCAAAGCTACATGATTATAACAAGCCTCCCTCATCTCTTCCCCTTCAATTTTATTGTGTCTTTGATGAAATATAATTATATCTAAGTGGTATTTTTCTCAGTGTTCTTCCTTATTGAAATACGTCCTGTTCTCATGATTTGTGTTCCATGGTGAAATTTTCCACTGATAAGAACTGGCATATAATCTCACATTTTCTTTCCATGGGAACTGGCAACATTAACAATTAGAGTCAAGTTAGTTTAAAATACACAAAATATATGAATACTGGAATTTCTTACCAAAGGCTTAATGTAAAAACGAAACTGTCGAGCACTTCCACCGGAAGAGAGTAAATTTCTCATTGACAGCCAGCCCCGCCAGCCTGGGCCCAGGGCAGGGGTCCACTCGGGGAAGGGCTATGGGGTAACTGGGATTTCTTTGCAGGCCAGTGAGGCTCACCTGGACTATAGAAGGGAATTGTTTGGTTCAAGGCTGCTGCTGTGTCTCCAGAGTTTGTTAGAACAGGAGTGTTTGTGAAGACACCCTTCTGTTTCCACCTAAATGCTGCCAACATCCTTAGGTTGCAGGCTGAGGAAGGAAGATCCATGGGTGCCTTCTCTTTGCCACTTTTTTTTTTTAAAGATTTTATTTATTTATTTGAAAGAGAGAGAGAGCATGGGGGGTAGGGGCAGAGGGAGAAGCGGACATCCCGCTGAACAGGGAACCCAATTCAGTGCTCGATCCTGGGACTCCAGGATCATGACATGAGCTGAAGGCAGACGCTTAACCGACTGAGCCACCCAGGTGTCCTCCTTTCCTACTTCTGAGAACATCTAGAACATTCCTTCCAATTTATCCTACATCCATCCTTAACCCTCCAGAGAACTGGACTCCTACTGTTTGCTGGATTAGAAACAGTATCTAACCTTGGCACGTTGACATTGTGGGCAGATAGTTCATTGCTGTGGGGTTCTCCTGTGTTAGTAGAGTATTTAATAGCATCCCTGACCTCTACCCACTGAATGCCAGTAGCACCCTTCTTCCCAGTGTGACAACCAAAATGTCTTCAGACATTACCAAATGTCCCAAGCAGGACAAAAGGGCCCCCGGTTGAGAACTACTGAATTAACTGATCAGATATGAGGGTCAATACTCAAACACCAGAGGCCCAGCTCCCAGGTGTTTCCACCCCATACAACTTCCAACACCCTCCTACAGATAGCAATTGAGAAGGGAACAGGAAAATATTAACTTCATGATTCTGTGATAGCCACTGGGTGCGGTGTGGGTAGAAACTATCAGATATAAGAAAAGAAGATAACAAAATGCAAATTTGATGATAATATTCAGGTGTCCAGGACATCTTCTGCCTGCAGGCAAGCCACAGAGAACTCACAAAGGATTGCAGAGTCGGTGAGATCAAGGAGTATGTTTCACAAAACCTTTCGAATCAAATCTAAGAGCTAGAACATCTCCTTGGTGGTTACTGTGCTATAGAAAGAAGGGGAAACCTGGGAATTCCCTAGTTAAATGTTTTCTGTGATTCGGTTCTTGGACTTCAAGGACTACCCAGTGTCTCTGCAACGCCTGCGTAGCCGAAGAGCCACAGTGGGTGTGGTGGCGGTGAGCAGGCACACGCAGGCCAGGAGAGCCCCTGACGCTGTACCGATTGCACATTTCCTTGGCCCATTATCACGTATTTCACTACTGCTTTATGTCCGTGAGCGTCATCTTGCCGCAATGACTGTGTGGTGACTTGATTCTGTCTGACACCATATCCTCTCTTCTCATAAAGGACCCTACAAGTTCCAAGAGGATCCAGGCTGAGACCATCGTAATACTTCAGCTCTGCCCACAGTGCGTAGTGGCCAAAATTCTTTTATTTGACATTTTCGAGGTTGGGAGAGAAGCTCCCTTCCCTCTCTGGTCAGGGACTAGGTGAAAGGTGTAAGTGAGGCTGGATGTACCAGGCACCATGTGGAAGAACCCATCCACACCAGGCGACACTAAAGCAATACCTGGAGAGAGGAAGCTCTGGTGACTTTGAGTCCCTAGTTCTGGTCTTCACGGTGCCCACAGTCCTGCTTCCCCGCCTCCCGGCACCTGTGTATTTAGATGTTCATCTGACCGCATAAAACCCCCTAGCATCACTCCGTTAGGTGCCCCTTGATTTTTTTGATTCTAAGCAAGTGTGATTTGAAGTCCTGTTCGTTGTAACAAGAGAATGCTGGCAATTATAGAATTGCCAGGATGGGCAGGACGCTGTCTTACCATCTTTGTGTATTACTGAAAGCTTCTATCACAGATGACCTCAACACCGGTTTTCAAGAGATTCTTGTTGATTCATTCTGAATATTGAAGTCTGAATAACTGATTCTTAAACAACAGTCTTCACATTGTTGGATGAGCCAGAAATTTTCCTGCTTTGCTCTCCATAAAACTACATGCCTTTATCTTGACTGAGAGGGACTGTACTGACATAAACCATGTTCACTTCTAAGGACAACCTGTCTGTGACATGTCACCCTGCTCACCACCAAGGTGACTTGGCTGATATCCCTGGGACATGGTGTCTTTCCTGCCTTCATGAGTGTCACTTCTGAGGCTGTTGAGTCTAAGAGGATAATCTTCAAAGCATGGAAGGGCTGCTTGTTCTAGCATGGCTATATTTATCTGGAGCAACTTGCTAGAGCCTATATTCAATAGATAATATTATCTTTTTTAACACTTATACTGGTATTTAATCAGCAGTGCATAAATATATATATTTAATATAATGTAATTATATATAATAATGTCAGTAGATGGCACATAGAAATTAAGAACTCACTCTGGAACCCTCAAATTCAAATTATTTGAATGTTTCTTATATCACTCATGGAGGCCAACGAATATGGGAGATGTGGGGGGAGGTCTCTCTGGTCTGGCCTCCTCATCCGTTGAAGGTCTACTGATGTGGATCCTCCAGGCACACCCTTTTCTCCACTGTTGTGATCTTTGCCTCCAGCCCTGTAGGGACAGAAAACTCGACGTTCTCAGCCTCGGTCTCAGTTGCCAGTTGGGTCCTCTGAATCTCTAAAATCCATTACTCGCAAAAAATAAAACAAAAAATATATTAATCATGAGGAGGAAAAACCATCTGTTTTCTTGCCTATGGGTTGCCATCTTTGTTTTTCTGATATACATACATCTTAACCTTCTTCTTGCTCAATGCAAAGGACAAGCAATTCTAATATCTGCACCTCTGAACTATAATCAAATTACAAATTGTGGTCAACAGTTGCAAGGAAAAAAAGTGACACCTTGGAATCCCGTATTATCACCCCTTATTGCTCCTTTTATAAACCAAAGTACAATTGCTGGATCATTTTGGAAAAATGTGGTTGTTTTGGTTTTGTTTTTTAAGGTTTTATTTATTTCTTTGAGAGAGAGAGAGAGAGAGCACAAGCACGGGGAGCAGCAGGCAGAGGGAGAAGCAGCCTCCCTGCTGAGCAAGGAGCCTGATGTGGGACTTGATCGCAGGACCCTGAGATCATGACCTGAGCTGAAGGCAGCCACTTAACCGACTGAGCCACCCAGGTGTCCCAAGATGGGTATGTTTGAAGAAGCACCCAAGAACTCACTCAAACTTCCACTGTTTTACAACCTAATTGAGAATTAGTTCATTCTGACTCTTGGCTCAAAAAAAAAAAAAAAGATTTCAGTAATTTTGAAAGGGAAACAGCTTGCCGCATGGGGAAGATGACTGTTCTATAAGAGGGAGGGTTGGATAAGAGCCAGTGAGGAATGCATAGAGAGGAAAGAAGAACAAAAGAAAAAAAAATAAGAAGGAAGATGAAAGATGAAAGAAATATCAAATATCATCAAAGAAACATTCATCTTCTTTCCCTATAAAGTTCACGTTAAAGATTTTTAAGAACTACAATTTTATAAATTTTCTGAATCACGAAGCATAGCAGCCCCACAGCCCAGCAGGGCTCCTATCAAAACACAAACAAACAAAAAATGACAAGTGTTGGTGGGGAGAGACATTGGGACCTGTGTGCACTGCAGGTGGGGAGGTGACATGGTCCAGCAGCTGTGGGAAACAGTGTGATGTTTCCTCAAAAAATTAAAAAGAATAACCATAGGATCCAAGAGTTCCACTTCTGGGTGTATATCCCAAATAACTGAAAGCAGAGACTCAAAGAGATATTAGTACACCCATGTGCACAGAGCGTACTCACAGAAGGTGGAAGCAAGAAAAGTGGCCATCAACAGATGAGTGGATAAACAAAATGTGAGATGTATATATGCAACTGAAGAGATATATACCATGGAATATTACTCAGCCTTAAAAAGAGAAGGCAATTCTGGCCCGTGCTCCAACACAGATGATCCCTGAGGATGCTGTGTTAAGTGAAATAAGCTAGTCACAAAAAGACGAACACAAATACAGCAGTATGATTCCACCTATATGAGTAATCAAATTCAGAGAAAGTAGAATGTTGGCTTCCAGGGACTGGGAGCAGGGGACAATGGGGAGTTGGCGTTTAATGGGTACAGAATTTCAGTTTTGCAAGATTAGAAGAGCTCTGGAGATGGATGGTGGTGACGGTTGCATAACAATGTGAATGTACTTAACACGACCAAACTGGATGCTTAAAAGTGGTTAGGATTTTCTGTAAATTTATGTTATGTGTATATACACCATTTTTTTTAAGCCCATAGCTCAAGAGTCATGTTCTCCTGGAGTCCTGCGTCCCACCCTACCCGATCTCCACACGGTGCCCTGGATGCAGAAGGTAACATCTGAGACCTTGTTGGAAATGTGCACCATGGGTCCCACCTCAGACCTCCGGAATCAGAAACTCTGGTTTCTAGAATTATAATTTTAACAATCCTACCTGGTGGTTCTAACATCCTTCAAGTCTGAAAACCACTGCACTAGGGTAATTGAAGTGGAGATAGTTAGAAGGGAGATGTTTTGAGATTCAGGATATATTTTGAAGGCAGAGAAAATACATTTTTGTGGGGGCTGGATACAGAGTAGAGAGGGAGAAGAATCAGGAGGTAAAGATTAAATGGATACCTGTTGGATGAATGAACGTTTTTAAAAACTGTTCTGCCCTTAAATTGTCCTTTACTAGAGTCAGAAGGGGGTGGGGGGGGGGGAGGATGCTTTCTTAAAGCATCAGGCTGGAGAACAGGAAATAGGCCAGGATGGTTGACCTATAATCTTTAGAAATCCATGCAAGGTAGGGTTTATCCAAATGTGTACTTAGCTGTGCACATGGCAATTATGTAGCAGGTGAATGGTGGAGTCGTAAAGCTTACCTGCACACACGACACCCCCCCCGCCCCACCCCCAAACACGCACACACACACACCCAGAGAGCTGTGAGTGCACCTCTCTTCTTTTCTTTTGTACTGATATCAGAGGGGGAATGATGGGGCTCAAACCTGGCATTTTCTGGGAGAGGGGACTTTCAGTTTTAAAACTGGGACAGTGCTGGTCAAATCAGATGGTTGGCTACCCTGCCTATGACAGACTCATAGGATTTTCAAATTAAAGGGAAGCAGAGTTCATCTGGTCTATTGTTTGACACTTTGACTACAGATTGAAATTATCTGGAGAGCTTAAAAAGTATATGATTGCTGGGCTTCACAGTGGGCCAGTTAAAATCAGCATCTCAGGGGCGCCCGGCGGGCTCAGTCAGTGGAGCACAAGATTCTTGATCTTGGGGTTGTGAGTTCAAGCCCCGCTTTGGATGTAGAGATTAATGAAAAATAAAATCAGTATCTCTGGGTGCCATCCCCAGGCATCATTATTTTTTAAAAGCTCCCCAAGGGAGCACTGAGAACTGATCTAATCCAACTTCTTTTACTGGATAGATGAGGAATCTAACTCCAGTAAAATTTATTTATCCAAGGTCACACAATTAATGAGCAGCAAAATTCAGGGTTCCTGACTCTTAGGCCAGTGTTCTACCCACACAACAGAATCCTTTTATAGATAATTCCTGATCAATTACTCATAACCAAGCCCCAGCCCAGTGCTATTAGGGCAACTCACACGCACACACCACCTGTCTGACTCTCAATAAAACAGACCTTTGAGCTCCCAGTTGGGTGCACTCACGGCTGAAATCCAAGACTCTCTTTTCTTGCTCCCTTCCAACTTTCTTCTTTACCACTTGCTCTGTTCCTAAGTCCCTCTGACCCCTGAGAGATGCAGCTCGGAATCCTTGCCCTGGGGATCCCCTTTGCTCCTGTTTACTGATTTGAACTCTACTGTTTTGACCGCAGCACCCTCTCACTTCAGCTTCTGGCAGCCTCTTTGTGCATGTGCGGTGGGCACCCAGGATCACTCACCTGGGTCCAGAAGCCCACCCTGGCCGAAGCCCGCTTGAGCTGCACTCCCACCAGGAGGGGCTGAGATGAAGCTCCCTTCAGCACAGAGCTGGTTCTGTAGAACAAGCTAAATCCCCAGCACCTGCCATGTAAACCCTCCTCCCTATTTGCTAGGGGAGGGGTGAGCCTGGCTGCCTGACCACTGGCCATCTAAACAAGCACCACTGCTGAAGAGGAGTCCGGATTGAAATTAAACGCCTCCCAAAGGTTAGGGTTGGAAACCCAAACCTCAGGCCTGGCAATTCTGACCAGGAATGGCTGCACTGTTTCCCTGACCAGGAGAAAGTACTGAAAAATGATGGTGGTGAGTTGACCGTAGGGAAGGAAAACTCCATCATTCACATAGGAGGCAGTCAAGTCTCCGAGAAGGAACAGGTGAAGAATGAAATTGAAAGTGTTGAAATAAACTTCTAGGCTCAAGATGCAGCCGCTGCCGCCCAGGAGCCACAGCAGCTGACGGAGACCCGGACGACTTTGCGGTCCTTGCCAATGCTGTGCGGGGCCAGGTGTGCCATGGACCCAGTCCGCTGGTCCCCACTCGCCCAACCACCTGTGCGCCTCCTCACCCCAGCAAGACGGCCAGGCCGGTATTTCCTATTTGTCTCATCCTTGGTCTTTTTTCTGTACCCAATAAAAGCTTCCTACTTTCCGTCCATTTGCTCCGACAAGAGACTGTCCACTTCGTGAAATGTGACGTGAAATGTGACGTAAAGTGTGTATCACCGAAAGGGTCTTCTTTAATCCTCTTTGTAAGAGAAGAACAGGAGCAGCCCCTCCTCCGCCGGGGGCCCTCCCTGGACCTGGGCAGTCCTCCCGGGGTGGTGGTGGGGGGGGGGACCCTGGGGCCTCCTGGGGCTGCCCCCCACCCCCACCCTGGACAGCCCGCAGCCTCCTCCCCGCGTGGTGGTCTCCTGTGGTCGGGCCCACTGTCATCGAGTGTTTCCTCCCGGTCCTTGTGGTGGCTTAACTTGGAAGACCGTGCCAGTCGGTGGTCTGTGGCAGTAAAACCCGGCTTCTCTTCAAAACCACGCGGGCCCCATTCCAGACCCCCGGGTCCAGAGTTCCTGCGGAAAGCATCCAGGAATGTGTGTTTCTCAGAAGCACAGACAGGTCTGGGAAACGCTGCTGTGTGTGGTGAGTTTAGAGATGGTTTCTCGGTTCAAGCCGTCCTTCCCACGGTGACCGCCAAGGTTGCGGGGGGAGGGGGGCGCTCCCAGCGCCGCTGCGCCTGCCTCCCCCGCGCAGGGGCGGCCCTCGACTCTCCAGGCTGGGAGGCCGCAGCTCCTGGTGGCCTGCACCCCCTGCCCGAGAGCTGTGTGAGGGTGCGTGGAGCTCTTAGACCCACAGACCACTGCCTTCTGGTGCTTAGGTTGGGAGTTGAGTAGCATGCTTTTACTTTAGTTTGTTAAATTCAAATTTTAAGGAACGTAAAATTTCTAAAGCACACGTCCTTTAAAAGGGAGTCCGTAGGCCTAAGACTGAAGTATGCTCTACCGTCCACCAGGGGGCTCCCAAGGCCCGTACCGCACCTCCAGCGTCGCTAAGTCTTTTCTCAGGGTCCTAGTCGCTGCTAACGCTAAACCTGGGGAAATGGAAAGCATTCTCAGGAGCCCCTTGGCTCCTGGCTTGATCTCAGAAAATAATTTGCCACGTATTTAAAAGTCGTGAGTTTCAAATCTCTGCAGATAATGAGAAATGTTCCAATTGGGAGGATGTCACACAAGCGAGCAGTGCAAAGGAAGGAAAAGGGTTGAAACTCTGTGTATCAAAGGGCTGTCCCTCCCAGGCTCTTTGAATTTAATAAGTTTGAAATCCAAAGAATTATCTTTAGAGTGAAAAGTGAGCCATTACTTGGGAGATTATTTGGGAGGGCAGTGAGACTTTCAAAGTCATATACTGTGAAATTCTAGACCGTTGACTCCTATGAATACCAACACTCTGTCCTGAATCCCTCCCACAAAACATCCCACTGGTGGTAAGAAGAGTATTTGAAGTTCTAGTAATGCTGGCTAGATGGAAAGGCAGACAGGCAGCGGCCGGAATGACTGAGGTAAGACCTAGGGAAGGGCCCAAAGAAGAGAGTGTGATGAATAACTGGGGAGAGTCAGAGGTGATGAACCTGCAAAGGCAGGGTGTGTGTTCTCTCCACCCCCATTTCTCTATAAATCGATACAGTCTGGTTAACAGGTATCTTATTAAGTGGCATGGTACATGATTCTGACCCTGCTTCTACCATCACCTAGCCGTGTGCCTCGGGACCGTGATTCCATCTCTCTGGGCTTCCCTTTCCTTGCTCGTAAAATGAAGTTGGTGTCCAGGGGTTCACAGTCACATAGCAAAACTTTTCACAACAAAAAAGACAGTTCCCTAGGACTTCTTTATTTCTAACCGAAACTCCTTGCTCTTTAATCATTGCTCATAAGGTCCACTTTCTAACCCCGGGTCTCGTGACTCCCCTAGATGGGTTTTCTTAATGCATGTGGCCTCAGTGAGATGGTTTCAGGTGCCTCGGGCAAGGGGGTCTGCTGCTCTGGACACCATTCTTATGGTAACCAAGATACTGTCAGTATTTTATAAATTGCAATAAAGGCAATTCATGAATGAATGCTTCAATGTATCTAGTGTTTCTAAGTGTTCAAAATTTTTTTTGTAGAAATGGACATATTTTGTCCCAATTCACACCAATATCATTCAAAGCTATCCCGCCTTGTCGGTATGGGCTCAGCATCCCAGTTTTTTGAGGCTGTTCTGGATCTTGATTCGGTCACAACAGTGGATGACGAGGTTGTATAGTCTAGTATTGCAAGGGACCTTGCAATCAAGTTGATTCTCTTATTTTTGTGTTATTTGCAAATCTGACAGCATATCTTCCATGCCTGTAAGAAAGCACTTGAAAGATGTTGAATGTGTCAGAGCCATGCTGCCACACGGGAAAATGTCACCAGGGACCTTCTTTTAGGTTGACATCCACTTGTTAATCAACACCCTGTCTGTGGTTGCTCGACTACCTCTGAATCCACTTAACTTACTCTGGAACCATCTGCAATTCTCCCTTTTGTCTTCCTACAGGTCATGAAATCATTTCTAAAAGTTTCTTTTTTTCCCTCAAAGTTGATATTAACACATTCTCATGTATCACGTTTTATATTGCAAATAGTAACAGTTCTGCTGAAGGATAAACTTATCTATAAGGTAGACAAAAATTATGCAATATTGTGTGTGTGTGTGTGTGTAGACCAAGATCTTGATGGTGGTTACATTAGGAAGATGAATCATACGTGTTCTTAAAATTTACAGTTAGGATTATACTACTTTCACAATTGAAAAAAAAAATACTGATCAGAGGCGCCTGGCTCGGTCAGTAGAGCACGCAACTCTTGATCTCGGGATTGTAAATTCAAGCCCCACACTGGGTGTATTAAAAATAATAAATAAATAACTTAAAATACTGATTATAACTTTCCAATCTTCAGATGAAAGCACATCTGCTTTCGTTCACCTTCAGTTTCGGTTTTGTGACTATCATGAATACGTGTCTGGAGAGCATTCCAGAGCCTCCGAATGAGTGAGCCCACTCTTCACATGGAGCCCATTTGGTCAGTGATGTATGAGCAGAGGTTTTGCTTGGGGTCCTAGAATGCAAACTTATGCTCTGTGGATAATGGGGACCTCTGATTATTTCTACTTTGACAGACCCAACACCAGAGCCCAGGCGGCTGCCTAGCTCGTGTTAATTATTGGTTATAGAACGGGCGAGGGAACATGAGCGCACTCATTCAAAACAGGATGATTTTTTGAGGTAAGGATTGTGTTTTGTACTCTGTATGTTTTATTCCTACGTTTTCCGGGAAAGGAACCGGGCTCTGGACTCCTTGTGTTTATAGGGACCCAAAGCAGAAGCTGCTTAAAGACTACTTCTCTTCCTGTTTACTTGATGTCTGCTGTCACTGAAGATCTAAACTCACTGATGAGATTCTTTGAGGTTTCTAGAGTGGGATGGAGACAAGATGAGTGTGTTTTCAGGGAGAAAGGAAGCTGCAAGGAGAGATAGGTGAGAACTTTGCAAAAGTGCAGAAGGAGCCAGGGGCTGGCTGGTCCCTCCAGCAGCCAGGACCACGCTACAATGGTGGCACCCAATGGAGGTGGCCATCCTCAGGAGGCCACCTATCACCCAGATTTCCAGTCCTGGCAGAATTCTGGGCATTCATCCAAGCAAAGGGTAGTACAAGGGCCACTCCCAAAGGACCATATGGGCTGGCCACTGATGACCCATCTGCCATGGCTAAGATGGACTGGAGCCTACAGGCCTGCCCTGTATTGTGGGCACCACGTAAGCCTTCCCAATTCTCGTGCCACCCTAAGCAAGAGGATTGAGACTGATCTTTCTGCCTGCTCCATGGAACGGCAAGCTTCATTTTATTTGATTTATTGAAATAAAGAAAGGTGATACTTCCCGCACCTCTGGGTTAGTGGCTAATTTATTCCTGAGACGGTTGTAAATTCACAGCAGGCCCGGAACAGGATTCAGATGCATAGGAAATCAATGTCTGATTGTTTCCTTCCTCCCTTCTTCCAAGGAACACTCTTAAGCATTTCATGTGATAGACGCCGGAGAGAAAGTGAAGATACAGGGATAAAAGAACACAGACCCATCCTTGGGGGTTCTCAGAGAAGATCAGGGAGGTGGGCATGAGGAGGGGCAGAGTGCTGTCTCCTCAGCGAGGGCTGTTTTGGTTACATATTGGTGCCTTATTGAGCAGGGCCTGGTGTTTGAAAATTGCTAATGGCACAAAGTGGGGGCCTAATAAGATAACATCAAGAAAATTTTAAATTGGATTAAATCAGTGTTAGAAGGGGAAGGAGGGTCAGTAATGTACCTCCAGGCTGAGAAGGCACTTTAATACTGAAAAACAAAGCAAGCCATACCGTTTACACAGAGTTTTATTCAGGGTAGCTTACTGACAGGGGCAATCGGGGCGAATGGACCAACCATCCAGGGCACTACACTGCTATTCTCCACCCCTACTCTCGGCCTATTCTCTGCAGCTATCCAACTTAATCCCCAGATTTTGTGGAGTGAGGGGCCAGTGGGTGCGGTCACAGGGTAGTTATCTAAGGTGGAGCCACCCGCAAGCCAGAGGAGCTCTCCACTAGCTAAGATGGCACCAGCTGTGCCCCAGATGGAGGGCCAAAGATGGGGTCAGTGTTGTCCAGGTGGAGTTCCTCAGTGCCCTGGAGCTTGTTGCTCCCGTGCTCGGTCCCCATCCAGGTACCTGTTCCCACCTGGCCCTCTCCTGTATCCAGCCTTAACTTACACTTGCTCATTCATTAGATTTGCCTTTATGAGGGACCCACTGGGTATGGACAGCACTGAACTCAATGAAAATCTGATCCACTGCAAAGAAGGTGAATCAGAGGAAGGGTGGCATTATCAGCCTCCAAGTCCCATAAGGGAAACAAAACAAGACCAAGCTCTGACCACATTTTCTCCTGTAGAAGGATAAGGTGGATCCGAAGGTCTAGACTCACTGACGAGATCCTTTGAGGTTTCTAGAGTGGGATGGAGACAAGATGAGTGTGTCTTCAGGGAGGAAGGAAGTTGCAAGGAGATAGGTGAGAACTTTGCAAAAATGCAGAAGGAGCCAGAGGCTGGCTGGTTCTTCCAGCAGCCAGGACCACGCTACAATGGTGGCACCCAGTGGAGGCGGCCATCCTCAGGAGGCAGTGGCTGTGTGGACACTCAGGAGGGGGGGAATTCTAACACCCAGACTTCCAGTCCTGGCAGAATCCTCAAGGGAAGCACAGAGGAGGCTCTGACACTAGAACACGTGAGAACACATTCATTATTCTCTTTTTAAAGTTGCCGTGTAATAGACATGTAACATTATATTGGTTTCAGGTGCACAGCATAACAATTCAATGTTTGGATATATTGCAAAATGGTCACAATAAGTCTAGTTACCATCCATCAGCACACATAGTTACACATTTTTTTTCTCATGACGAGAACTTTCAAGATCTACTCTTCTAGCAACTTTCAAATATGCAGTCGCCTGGTTAACTATAGTGCCATGTTGCACGTTGCGTCCCCATGACTTATTTTATAACTGGAATTTTGTACCTATTGACCCCCCTCACATTCATTATTCTCAAGCTCCAAGTTCAAAATGAAGACACAAGGGAGGAATAACGTGTGTGAGAAACTTCTCATAATTTCCATGATGCCTGTGATAAAATGCGGTTTTTCTCCTTTGCTAGCTCTCCAACCGTGAGAAAAATACCACAGGGAATTCACAGGTTGTCTGGCTTCATCCTTTCCCTTCTGCCCTGCGTGTCTTTGTGAGAGAGGAAATTAATAAGTCAGGAGTTAGGACCCAGAGATATGTTTTAGACTTACACGATCTGACAGCTGACTGGAAATCAATGAAGTGTAGTTTAAGAATCATTGCACCGAGGCGAGGTGGCTTGAGACTAGCTTATCCCACTTCAGGTGTCTACTTTCCCCTTGGGTTCCACTTCGGATTTTGAACCACTGCGTTTTCTTTTCAAAACTTCCCTTTCTGATGGAAATACTGTATTGTTTAAAAGGAAGGAGTTATCTTTCCTAAACTGACATCATGAGACTGGCAGGCTTGATCCTCGTGTTCATCGTCCTTGGTGTCACTCCCTCAGGTAAGCTCAGGGTAAAGTGAATTAAAACTCCAACGTCGTAGAATGATTTAAGCCAGGGAGGCGGAAATATGGTGTTGATAATATTAGAATTACAAAATGTAATGTATAGGCATTTTTAGCATAAACTTTAGGATATGGCTCTAATGAGTAATTCTAGAAAATCTATATATTGCTAAAGAAATCATACCTATGGATTCCATCGTATTTATGCTGTTGTCATTTTTCTGGGCTATTCCTTTTGAATCATGAACTTGGTGGGAAGATATAAAAGCAGGAAAAATGTTACTGAATGCACTGAATGCTTCTCAGAATCTTTAAAATATTTGGCACAGAAATTTACTCCGCAACATTTTTATATCATGTCTATGAATAATCATTATATCTGTGTGTAGGTACTTAATTTTATCCAATATAGCCCATAGGTCTATATACAAACTTTAATGAATTTGTGCGTGGGTATATTTAGTATGTTTGTATGTCACGATTAAACAAAAATAGACATCAAAAGTCTATGAACATGTGTGAGTTTTCTGTGACTATTATCCACCGGAAAGTCAGAGAATTCTTAATAAAGAAAGAAGGCAAATAAAAGGAGAGAGGGACAGAGAGAAAGACAGACAGAGAAAAGAGAATGGAAAGAGGGAGAAGATAACTGCAAAGATTAGGGGGAAGTGGTCATTTGTCCCTGCCAGCTATCTGGGTGTGGGAATCATTTCACTTTTTATGTAACCGAAGAACACAAAGCTCTTCCCATCGCAAAGAAAACCATTTAGAGCCAGGGGCCAGACGGTGAGAAAACCCTGCTGTCCCATCAGCAATTTGCATTTATTTCTCACTAGTATTTTTGCCATGTTTGACTATTGGGAACCAGAGGCACCGGGTGAGATTCGCCCAAGTCCTGAATTAAATCCTAGATTTAATAAATCCTAGATTTCAAATCTAGGCACGCACACCTGAACAGTATCATATCTTTAAAAATGTAGCCCTTTTTCATCCTGAGGACTCAAAAGCAGTTCTTTCTAAGTGCCCAAGGCATCAGACCTACTTTCGAATATCACTACATTTGATCTCTGGAGTCTGAAATGCAATTTGTCAATCATAAAAATGATAATCAACTTCTGTGTGTTTCAGCACACAGTTAATATCCAGTTTTTCTGCCTTTATCTGCTGTTCTATTTACTATGAAAGAGTTGATTCTTACCACCCTCTCCCCAAGGAAGTCGTCTCACTGCTTAGCAGGGGTGGTTGCGTAAACCCTCTCCGTTCATCCGTGCACCCTCTTCCTTGCACAGCAATGGTTACATAAGAAAACTGGGAACGGAAGGGAGCCTGGTGCTCGTTCTGCATCAGTTAGGGCAAGGGCTTGGGAATGTGTACTGTGCTGTGTCTGTCACAGATCTGTAATAAATCAATACTATAGTCACTCTCACATCTGTGAGCATTTCTAGATCCATTAAAGTCTATTTCTGTTTTCAGATCTGTACCACCTTTCCTTAAGTTCTTTAACTCTGCTACTCCTTGCAAAAAAAATAGTTTCTTTTTGTTACCCAAAACTACCTTTTCCAAATTACAGGGGGCAACCCCTCAGTTTTAGATTTCTGGGCTTTGGTGGAAAGGATGATTGAGTATGGCCTTGTGACATTTCTTGTGTTGCTAATTCATGCTTTGTGTGTTTGTGTCTGCTCCCAGAAATAGGGACTATATCTTACTCATTTTCCCATCACTCTTACCACACAATGACATGTATTTACTCATTCAATAAATATTTACTGAGGATCTACTGTATCCTAGGAATGATTCCAGCGTGGGGGATGCAAGAGGGAAAAAACCGAAGTCATTCTAATAAACTCTCACGCTAGCAAGAATCTTCAATATTTATTATGTATTTCACCCTGAGGGCTAGTTCTATGTGTTGACAGCAGAAGCTAACATATTTGTGGTATGATTTTTTTTTGGACAAGGTGGTGATAATGGAATGACAAAACCGAAATATACCAAAAGGTGTCAGAACAAAAAACGTGTCTCTCCCAACCATGTTTGCTGAGGTTGAAAAGTCTTCGATTACTTCTTTACTCTCTTAGCTACGGGCAAACAATGGTGTTGTCTTCAATAAAACCATAAATAAGCATGAGAATTGTCATCGATTAAGTCTTATCAGTTATGTATACCTCAGAGTGCATGAACTTGTCAAAATTTTGCAGAAAGTGGGTTTTGATAATTGGGTGAGGAGAGAGCAGAAGGTCTGAGAGCGTGAAGAAAGGAAAGGAAACATGGGCAAGAAGAATAACGAGGCTAGAGGTTCACGTTGTAGGTTCCAAGGAAAAATTTCTTTGTCTCAAGCTGGTACTGGGTACTTCATCCAAATCTCTCATGACCCTACTTTCAGGGGTTGAGAGAGTCCTACCCTCCTCCTGGTCAGTGGGTCCTGTCGAATCCCTGCATAGCGTTAGCCACCTCACCCAGTGCCTCCTCTGTTGTAGTAAATAGCAGCCAGGAGTGAAGTTCTCCAATCAATGGTACGTCTTAAACAGCGCCTCTTTTTTATGTCTTCAGAATAACAAATATCGGGCACGAATAGGTCACATTTTGCGGCTGTTTCATGGGCATGAAATCCTAGCAGTGTAGGGCATGTGAGTTGGTAAGGGCTTACCGATCATCCGCATTCTATTTTTACCGGGAGAGGTTAAATGCTTTGCTTAATTAAGATCGCCTGGTTTGGAAACAAGACCAGAACTCATGTCTCTAAATCTGAGTCCAGTGGCTTTCAATGTTAAATAAATATTTGTTGGATTCTCGTTCTAACAGTGACGAGTTTGGCAAGAGACTCAGCGTCCAGAGCCAAGAGCAGAGCTCCCTCCTAGAGCACTTTCCCAGCATGAGTTCCACATGGAGGAAATTACTAGAATCAGGCAGAGAGCTCTCCGTCTGTCTGATCACTTGCATGTGCTCTCCCTCTGGTCCTCCCTCTTCTTGTCCTCCACCTGTGGAGTTGCTTATGTAGTCCCAAGACAAATATTTTGACAAAATGAAAACGAGACAAAGATTAAGTAGGGAGGGGAGAAGAAAGGGGGAGACTTGGGATTTAGGGGACCAATGAAACTCCTTTCTACCAAAAGAAATGGTGACAAGCTTTAATAGCCAGCACACATCCTCTGGAGATGTGCATTAGACTAAATGTGTTTGTGTGTGTGTGTGTGTGTGTGTGTGTGTGTGTGTGTGTGTGTGTGTGTAGGGGGTGCAAAGCAGGACTTAATGCAAGGAGATGTGAGGAGACCATGGTCAAGTCTGAAACAGGTTTGCTCCCACTGTAAAGCATTGGGTGTCCACCTCCAAGGACAGTGAGCACAGTGCTTATCCAAGAGGCCCTCGGGGCCAAGCTCAGCTGCAGCAGAGGGAGACAGAGTAGGATTACGGGACACCATCACCAGCGTTGACCATTTCCCTACCACCAAACATTATCTGTGACCTGGTTTTAGAATATCATTCTTCCTGGCGATAGATTGCTTTCAATAGCAGTGAAATATTTTTGGTAAATACAATGCTAACTACAACACAGCAACAAAAAAAGCAAAAGCAATAAATATGGGTCCATACACAGGAATTGTTAAAAGTTTTTATTAAGGAGACCACAGCATAGGAAACAGTCTTTTTGTCTCCTCAATTGTCCAAGGATGAGCTGGTGGAAAGATCAATAACCTGGGAGTCAGAAAAACACACCCACCACGGATTAGCTGGGTTGACCCTGGGTAAGTCACTGCCCTTCTATGCACCCCAGTATCTTCGTCTATAAAATGAGGGGCTTAGATCATCTTAGAAGTCCTTTCCCACTGTCTTCACTTCTTCATCATTTCACTTGTCCTTCCTCTTTCACGCTGAAATTATTTATGAGTATAAATGCTCTCCCATCCCTCCCGTTCCGGAAGCTGACTTTGGGAATGCAAGCACCCCCTCAGGGAGTCTCTCATCTACTGAGAGCAGCTTCTCACCTTGTCAATGTATTGCTGAGATAAAGCTTAGAACACCGGTCTTGTTGAATTTGTTTAAAATACAACGCCATTTGCAAAAATTTGGCTTACACACAACTTTTCAAAAATCCATTTATTCCTTAAAACAGAGACCGCTTGTCCTGGAAATCCTGAGAACGTCGGTGATTCTACACTCTCTAGAGCAGTAAGCCGGGCTCACTCTGCCTCCTTCCCGTGGGCATGGCAGGTGCCGTTAGAGCCTCTTCGCATTTGCTCATTCACCAAACATCATCGAGTGTTTACTGAGGCCCTAGCCTCAAAGAATCAATGGTGGACACACTTTCCCTTCCTTATCATGTTCTGTTTTATAGGAACGACAAACCAGAGCCATTTCTAGGGCTATCCTCTGCATCTGCTCCAATAACATCAAAGACTTCAGCTTCTATTTGGGGAAGTCGAGGAAGGTTGAAGATGCTGGGCAGAAAGCATTAAACCTTTGGCCTTTTTGGGAGGCCAGGCCTGTTTTGAGCAATACAGATTTGTGCTAGGCTGTTCAGGCTGCCGTAACGACGCGCCACAGACTGTGTGGCTTAACAGACATGTATTATCCCACAGTTCTAGAGGCTCGAAATCCATGACCAAGGTGCCAGCAAGTGTGATTTCTGCTGCGAACGCTCTTCCTGGCTTGGAAACAGTTGCCTTCTGGCAGTGTCTTCACCTGGCTTTTCCTCATGCCTGCATGGAGAGAGAACTCTCTCGTGTCTCTTCCACTTCTTCTAAGGACACCAGTCCGATTGGATTAGGACCCCATGCTGATGACTTCATTTAGCCTAAATTATGTTCTTACAGGCTCTCTCTCCAAAGATAGTCACACTGCGGCGGCGGGGGGGGGGGGGGAGGATGTGTAGGGCTTCAGCACAGGAATTTGAAGGGACTTAGGTATTCAGTCCATCACTGTCAGTACAGATTTCCGAGTTTTGTTCCTCAGTTCGGACAGCAGCTCACCTTCTGACATTGGCCAAAGTGGGTAAAACATACAACGGTCCCTGAGAGAGCAGATCTGCTTATATCCCTTTGGATCCCGGCAAAGAGCAGGGATCCAGCCATCCCCGAGGAGCGTGTAGCTTTGAAGGTCGCAAGTGCTGGGAATTGTCAAGGTCAGCATTTTAGAAGGTCCCTCCCGATGTGCAACTCCAACTCCCTGCAAACTGACAGTAAAATTGTCCTGCCAGGAAAGGAAATTCAAAAGTACAGTGTCTGTTCTCAGGACCTTCTCTCAAGTCCAGAATTATAATGGCAGGGCTGTCCAAACTAAGAAGTCCGTGTGTGTGTGTGTGTGTGTGTGTGTGTGTTGGTTCAGACATTACGCAGTTGCTCTCAGCCTTCCTGGAGTGTCTCCATCCATTGTGAGATGGTGTCGTAAGTAATTAGTTCTCACTGGCCTGAACTGGGACACAGGGGCTCGCGGAGAAGGGCAGGGCTCTGTGGCTTAGCTGCTAGAACTGCCCTCAGATGTATGTAACAATGGCTATAACCATTTATCCCAAAAGGAGGGTTGCTTTTCCCACACACCAAGAAATTTGGAGGCAGGCAGTCCTGGGCTGGTTGGCGGTCCTATAGCACTCTCAGGGACCCATGCTCCGTCTCTCTTTCTTATGTGTGGAGCTTTCATCAGGCTGTGTGAGATACCTGTGTGGCCAAATCCCTAGATACTGTGTTCCAGCTCCAGGCTGGAAAGAGAGCAAAGGCTGAAAGCCAAAAAGTGAAAGGTGCAGGTTGGACCGAGTCTGTCCTCTTCCACAGTATTCCTACAACCTCACCCCCTGGCTCTGTTTGTCTCCGAAGTGGCCAATGTGTAGGTCACATGGCCATCCCCAACTATAAGGGAGACTGCGAAGGGAACATTTTAGGCTGGCACCATGCAATCCTGAATAAATTTAGCACCTGTTACTGAAAAAGAAAGGGCAAATAGGCTGTTGAGCAGGAAACCAGCAGCCACTGCCACGGTTCCCAGGAAACAATATTCTCCTTACTGGAGGGCTGCTTGCACAGGGGAAGGCAGGGGGAGGACAGCTGTGGCCTCCCTGCCTCTCTCTTCTCCTGAGCAATTCAGCTCTGGCCCAAAATCTCCAAACACCACTCAGCAAACAGAAGCTGAGTAGCTCACTGCTTTGCTACACAGGTGTTGGCTCAGCAACCATGATGTGCCAAGCCCCACAGAGCTGGGAGGCAGCGGTGAGGAAGGTTTCCTGGAGCTGCCATTTTCCCATGGGACAGACAGACAATAAACAACACATATGACATGTCCAAGTGCTCCAATGCAAGATAAAGTACCGTCAAGGGGATAAAGTGTGAGGAGGATGTTTAGATTGCGTAACCCAAAATGACCTCTTCAAGGAGATGACAGGTGAGCAAAGATGGGACAAAATGAAGGAATGAGCGTGGGGTCATGGGGTCTCTACAGGGCAAGAGACTGCCCCAAACAGAAGCACACAGGCATGTTTTGGAAAGAGCAGATGGGCCTGAGGCCCTGGGGAGGAGGGCTGAGGGAGGAGTGGGAGAGGGTAGGGACCATACACAGCCCGAGAAACCATGGTGAGAACGTGAGATGTCTCTTCTAGGTTTGATGGGAAGCCATGAGGAGGGTTTGAGCAGGAAGTGACATAATCTCTCCCGCTTGTAAGAGATGGCTCTAGAGCTGAGCAGAAAATGAACTGTAAAGGGGGCAAGAGTGGAAGCGATGAGGAAGCCGTGCACGAATCTGAGAGATGATGGAGTTTGTGACTTGGGTGGGACCAGAGGGGATGGTGGGAAATAATCAGAGTTGCGATGGATTTGGGAGGAAGTAAAGACTGGATGTGGGGTAGGGAAACTTGTGAAGTGTAGCCTGAGCAAGTGAACAGCCCGTCCCTCAGAAGGCTTCGGGGAATTTCAACTCCCACCCTCCCCTACACTTCCAGTAAGGTTTTAGGGCATTTACAGAGTGCTGTCCTGGCGGCCGCCCAGCTGACCTGCTCCTTAGCATAGCTCTGCTCCCTGAGAACAGCTCAAGTAGCAAAGCGAGAGAACAGTTAGCTTTTTAAATAACTAAGCACAAACATAAGTTACAGCTCTCTCCATCACTCATTTGCACTTTAATATGCTTTTTAGAGAGTTAGAGAACAGGGTGGGGGCAGCCCGAGTATGCAACCCATTTTATGGACACCTCTGTTCAGCCCTAGGAGCATTAAGAGTGGGTTTCAATTTACTTATTTTGTAACTGGGGGGACAGACTTCCAGTGACACAATACATAGGTCACAGAAATGAAAAGTACAGCATAGGGAATATAGTCAATAAGGTGGTAATGACGTTGTTGGGTGACAGATGGTGACTGGACTTGTGGTGATGAGCACGGAGTCGTGTGTGGGACTGTTGCGTCATTATGTTGCACACTTGACACTAATGTAACACTGGACGTTAATTATACTTCCATTTAAAAACAGAGTGGATTTTTCATTGCTACTCCCTTAGTAAAGCGAAGGTCTATGCACACGCAAGGAATGTTGGCTCTTCTTCCTACTAAGAATCTGCATTTTGATTGCGTATACTTTGGGGTGTGTCTTGCATGTGATCACTGCCCATCATGTGTCTCTCAGTGGGAAAAAAGGTTTTCTTTGGTAAACCACACAGTGCAGAATGAATAGGGTGCTGAATATACCACGAGAGGAGCTGGATTATATTCAAGACACCAACAACAAAGCTTCCTTGCTTTAAATTTGATAGCATAACGCTTTTGGAAAGAAACATAACTTATCTCTAGACTGCATTCCTAAACCATTTCTTCAGCCTGAGGGTCAAAGCTTAAAATTAGGGTGTGTCTTAAGCTCTCAGACATATAGGGGTAGAGAAGAGTGTTAGCACCTGGTTGTTGACCGGGGAAGGTCTTTATAAGGGAAGACTTCCTTAGAAAGAAGGCAAGGGAACAATCGGCACAAGGGATGCAGTAGGTGTTCAATGGATATGTGTGGAAAATGGCTCCAACATATTCCTTTCATTCCATTCACTAAATAGATGTAAAATGAGCATGTGCTGTGGGCAGGCACTGTTCTAGGTGCTGGAAAAACGTCAGCAAGTAAAACGGATACTGTGCCTGCCATCATGGAGCTCAGGGGAGGGATAGACAATGCCAAATACACCACACGGTGTGGCAAGGGACAGGATGGAGCCAATAGGGCGCGGTGGCGGACAGTCGCACGTGGGCAGAGACGGTGTCTGTGAGGAGGTGGCAACTCAGGTGAGATGTGAGGGAGAGGTAAGCGGGTAGCGTAGGGGATTCTTGGGGTCAAAGTGCTGATGTCATGATGGGAAAATCCCGTGACAGAGTCAAGCTCTGGATAAAGCATTGGGTCTGCTTTCAGCCGTGTGTTGTGGGCACGGAGAACGGTTCGAGAACCTTGTACACTCAAAGCTGCCTTTGCTGCACTAGGCTGTGTAGACTGTATGAAGCTTCAGGCTGTAGGACGCTAAACCAGCCACGATGCCTTTCCCATTAATTCGGTTCCCCTCATGATTTTTGCAGCCGCTGCAGGATTCAGCTCAATAGCCGAAAGCGAAGATGCCCTCCTCAGACACTTATTCCAAGGTTATCAGAAATGGGTTCGCCCTGTATTAAATTCTAATGACACCATAAAAGTATATTTCGGATTGAAAATATCTCAGCTGGTAGATGTGGTGAGTAATCCTTGGCGCGGAGGGGAAAAGAACATGCATTCCTTAACCTGTTTGTGAGTCTAAGATTTTATTTTGCTTTCTTTCCCCATGTCTGCCATTTCCATTTTAAAAATAGCTTACTGTGAGAGAAAATCTGCCCCAAGAGGCCCGTGAAATGACCCGAGGAAGGAATGAGAAGTGTTGTGGCGTAAATTTTCTTTGCCGCGCTGTCTGTGTGGGACCTTTTGCCGGGGGGCCGATGTGGTTGCTAGGACAGGCATTGCCCCTGGAGGGCTGGCTGGGCACCAGGACGAGCACCCAGGAGCGAGGGGCGGGAGAGAAGGGAGAACTGAGCCAAGGGCTCCTCAGTGCCCCCAGGCTGATTCGGTGTCACCGGGACTGCGTGAGAGCTTTCAGGGGTGCTGGCAGGGAGAGAAGGCAGATGATGTTGGTGGCTCCCAAGTGAGTGCCTGGCGACCCCATCACCCTCCTGAATGCACTCAGGACCCCACATGTTCCCCTGACCCACCCATACCTTCACGTTCTCTGCCAATGTTCCTGTGGGGTCCCCACTTCTGCCATGATTGCAATCCAGGGAGATCAGTGAACTTTAACAAGCCCATTCTGCAAAGTCATCCTGCCGTGGTCCCCAGAGTTCCAGAATAATCCTCCCATATTGCCCCAATCTCCCGCCCCATCACTCACAGGATCACCCTCCACCCCCAGCTGACTCAATGCCCAAGGATTCCTTCTAGAAAATCATGCAAAACCAATCTCTGGCTTCGCTGATAGTCATTCTGCTTTGCCACCTTACCATGCTTTCTGGGTTATGCAATTTTAGATAAATATCACCACAATGAACTGCTACTTGCTTTAATTATCATTTTTTATTTTAAGCAAAATATGCATAATTTTTTAGGATCCCATGCCATTTAACTGTGCTTAAGTTGAGAATCCTTTACACTTTGAATACCTCAAATGTATGTGTCAGAGAGGTCTTTCTGACAAAAGAAAAAAAATCTAAAAACAACTTCGCTTAATTTGAATTTACCTCTTCCTAATTGTCACTTTCTTAGGATGAAAAGAATCAGCTGATGACAACAAATGTGTGGCTCAAACAGGTAACTGTCAACCCAAGCATTATATCCGCTAACCTGATTATTGCCATGCTTTTCTATTTAGAAAGACACCCATTTGAATAACAGTTATTTTACAGAGCATATTGGGTTCCTCGGGGAGATATTTGGGAATGGTTGGGAAGGGTCTATTATTTACTTATCTTTTGCGGGAGCTGGAGAGCCAGTCCTGGAAGCTCGGAGGCATGTGTGGAGGGACTCTGACACCGAGGCCTGGGCACTGCTCCCTGGCTACTTGGAGGAGGGGGGGGAGCTCCAGAGTGCCGCTTACGTCCCCTGCCCCTGCTAGAGTACAGCAACTAGAGAAAGCAATCAGCGATCTTAAATTCTCCCTCATCCCCACTGGTCCTCCGTGGGAGGAATCTGCCCCTAGTCTTTCCCGTTGCTCCCTAGAAAGAGAAAACAGGGAGGACAGAAGGCCTCTCATCATCAATTTCAGAACAAAGTGAAGCCTGAAACAAAATAAGAAACATACGTTTTCCTGGTGTTATATGCAACCAATGCCTCGTTGAACACTACGTCAAAAACTAATGATGAACTGTATGTTGGCTAATTGAATATAATTTTAAAAATAAATTAAAAATAAATAAGTAAATAACTAAAAAGGCATTTTTGAACGGGTTCAGCTCTGCTTAGAGAGCTTGCTTTGAGCGCGACTGGAGCCTGTCAGCTAAAACCGAAGCGTCCGTTCAGAGCAGCTTGTCCTAGAGCAGTCAGGGGAAACTACCTTTCAAAGCCCAGTTTTGCACATGTGATGTAAAGGAGAAAATACTGGCACTTCTTTGATAGGAAGTGAGACGTTTGGTCTCCTTATTTTTTGTTGTTGTCATCGTCAGCACTTACTTGTTTTTTCCTGAATGTCCAGATATTGCTTCACCTCCCATAGACTTAAAATCTTCCTGGTGAGGGATCTTAAATATCTCACTGAATTTTAACATACATACATAATGTTTTTTGTTCATTTGTATTGAAATAAGTTAATACCTATCCAGGTTCCCGAGACATCGTTCGGCTCTGCTAAGGGTTTATAGGAACAGTGGACCGAGATTGTAGGGAGCTTCCCTGGGCTTCCTTCGTGTCATATTTCTCCCACCCAAAAACTTAGCTCAGAGTCACAGAATTATTATCATTTTTACTACTCTCTAATCCTTCAATTCTTTGACTGGTAGGTATGGTAGCAAGTTACGAAATGGATCTGTGTATTATTTTACTTGCACATAAAGATGTCCAGGAGAAAATAATAAGCTGGTAATGTAGATAGAAAAATACAATTCAAATAAACATATTTTTCTGTATACCCATCTCCTTCCTCAGTGATGTATCCCACTTCTGCAGCTGAGAGGTTGTGGAATTCAGAAGTATTTTGAGGTAATAAAAATCAGTACGAGGTGCTGTATTTGAGCTTGCAGGGGAGAGAATAAAAGCTTTTAAAGTGCAAATGGGTTTAGGAAGCTAACACACACACACACACACACACACACACCCTCTGCAACTGCTCCTTGAGATTAGCTTTTATTACTCTCTCACAAAACAGTGGTCCAGGGACTCTTGGCCTTTCGTATTGGCGCTTTTCACTTTGCTTGAGATTTTGAAAACATGACGTCATTTCGGTAGACGTGGGTGACAAGCCGCAGCTCCTCAGAACTTAACTACAACTGTGGAAATGACCTCCAGCTAAGCTGTGCCACTGGAATCACAGTGGCCTGGTGAGGGCCTCCAGGTCAAGACAGAGGCAAAACCTAAACATCTCCAGGCCCCAAAACAGAGCAAGAGAAGCCCATAGGAGTGGGGCAAGCCAATGCTTGGAAAAACCCACCTCGACGACTTAGGTTCCCATTTTTTAGAAGTAATGAGAATAATAGATTTTTTTTTCATTAAAGTCTGGTTGGCACCCAATGTTGCATTAGTTTTCAGGTGTGCAACGGAGCTCTAACAAGTCTGTCCTGCATGCTGTGCTCACCACAAGTGTCACTCCCATCTGTCGCCTACATGCCATTACAATACCAATAACTACGTTCCCTGTGCTGTACCTTTCATCCCTGTGGCTCCTTCATTCCAGACTGAGAGTCTATCTCCTACCCCCCCCCCCATTTTGACCATCCCTCTCTGACCTCCTCTCAGGCAACCACCAGTTTGTTCTCTGTATGTGGATCTGTTCTGCCTCTTTGTTTGTTCATTTGTTTTGTTTTTTAAATTCCATATATACGTGAAATCATATGGTATTTGTCTTTGTCTGATTTGTCTCACTTAGCGTGATACCCTCTAGGTCCATCCATGTTGTCACAAATGCCAAGATCTCATTCTTTTTTATGGCTGAGTAATATTCTATTGTGTATATATATATATATATATATATATATATATATATATATATATATATATATACCACATCTTTTTTACCCATTCATTTATCAATGGACATTTGAGCTGGTTCCGTATCTTGGCCATTGTAAATAATGCTGCAATAAGCATAGGGGTACCTGTATCTTTTTAAATTAGTGTTTTCATTTTCTTTAGGTAAATACCCAGCAGTGGAATTACTGGATCATAGGGTAGTTCTATTTTTAATTTTTCGAGGAATCTCCATACTGTTTTCCGCAGTGGCTGCACCAGTTTGCATGCCCACCCACAGTGCACAAGGGTTCCCTTTTCTCCACATCCTCACCAGCACTTGTTATTTCTTGTCTTTTTTATATTAGCCAGAGAATAATAGACTTTCACTGCATCAAATTTGCAAAAGGTTGTCATCTCTCTTCTCTCATGTACATTTCTCAACACTCTGAATTCACACAGCAGGTATCACACTGCCCCTGTTTACAGAGACGAGGCGTCCAGGAGTTCATCTGGCTGGACTCTGGGTTTCCCCGTTTAGGGCCTTCTCTCCATACCCAGTCTCTGCACTAACCATCAAGCCCTGCTTCTAAATCAGTGGAAAAGCCAAAGTAGGAGAAACCTCTGTACACTTCATGGAACCACAGAGAACATTATCAAAGCTATTCTGCACACACAGATTGGATGGGGAGTGCAAATGTCATGATAAGTATTAGTCAGTACATGCTATGTTATGGGACAAACAGTGAGGCGTGTGTGCTGCTGAAGCGAGCACAGGACACAAAGAGTGTGGGAGCAAAAAAAGAAAGATGAATTGGTGGCATGGTGGCAGTCAGGGAGGGCTGCATGGAATAGAAGGCATTTGAGTTCCATCATATGATGTATATGTACCTTTTTATTTCTTTGTAAGATTTTATTTTTAAGTAATCTTTACACCCAACATGGGGCTCGAACCCACCACCATGAGATCAAGAGTCCCATGTTCCACTGACTGAGCCAGCCAGGCGCCCTTAGCTTTTTAAAACTAAAAAGGTAAAAGAAAGATGAAGGATAAAAGAAAAGAGATGATAAAGGTTCAAAGAAAAGAGCTACTAAAAACAAGAAAAAATTGACGTGAAAAACCATGGGTGTTTTATACAGATCTCGGTTTTAGAGTAGCTAACAATAATACCTACGAGTTAATGACCACGGACTTAAGTGCTGGGTTGCTCTGCTTGGGTGTGTCATAGGAATGAACTCAGTTCATTCTCACAGCCACCTTGTGAGGTAGGTTCTGTTAGGACCCCACTTTGCAGATGAGAAAACTGAACATTGGAGAATCGGAGTCACTTGTCCAAGGTTAGGCACTGTTAAGTGAAGTTGGGCTCCCATGAAGAAATCCTTCCCTTGCCTCGGACAAGGGAGCGGATGGAAGATGTTCAGTGCCCCGCTCAGTGCCGTCCCTGCGGAGACTACTTCCTTCCTAGTCCTTGTCTTCTAAGGTTTTGGTCCCTCAGGCTCTGGGATATCTGATGGTCTAGAAAGGCATTTCGGAGAGAATGAAGTAAGGATTCACTCCATCTTCCATTCATTCCACAGAGTTTATTGAGAGCCTTCTGAGTGTCAGCCCCTCTGCTAAGGTTTGTGAAGAGTAAATTGCCCTGCCTTCAAGGAGAGGACATAGTGTTTCTTGTGTAAAAAAACAACGACTATAATATGATAACCACCATAAGGCAAATCTGCATAAGTACTGTGTCACTACAAAAATGACAATGAGGCAGGGAGAAAATCGGGGAAGCTTCCAAGGAAGGAGATATTTAAGTTAGGTCTCACAGGATCAATAGACGTTCCACAAGCCAAAAAGGATAGAGAAGTTGTGAACTGTATATTCTTTCCAATCACCTAACTCCCCAAAGCTCCCACACCAGAGCAAACCTATGGGAACTCCCCAGCCGCCCTGTATGCCTCTGTCAAAATAAAGACAGGAACGATAAACCTGTTCTTTTCCCATTTGCTGCCCAGACACTGAAAAATGTTCCTGATTCACATCACAGAGAGAATAAAACCCTTCGTACTTGGAACAAAAACATGTTCTACGTGGTTTCTGCGACTGAGATGCTTGGTTTTTTAATGCAATTCTTCCGTCTGACCCTCTATTTCCATAGTTCTCCTCTGCTTTATTTAGATGTTCTTCCTTCGTCCTCTTAACCAAAGACCTTTATCGAGCATAAATTTAGTGACATCCTCCGAAAGTCCTCTATGTACAGCTATTTTTATTTTATTGATTTTATTTTGGAAACTCGTTTGTCTTCTTCCTTCCTACTTCTAGAGGGTAATCAAAACCCTATAAATCATAAATAGATTATTAACACGGACTCACTAAAACTACATGAGAAAGTACTTAATGCCTCGCCACCGAGATTCTGCTCCGTCACATTCAAGGTTAGGAAAACTGTACTGCGAGCAGCTTAAAGGCGAATGGGAAATGAAACCACGCTTTCTTTCATGATAAAGCATTGGACCCTTGGCCTAGACACGATCATGTGAGTAATCACTAAGACAGCAGATGTCAAAATTACTCACTCAACAAGCATTTCCTGGGCACTACGGGCACAAGCACCGAGCACTGCGTAAGATGCTGGGCTGGGCACCATCCGGTGTAGACACCAATAAGACAGCAAGATTCTGAGTGATCCGGCTTCACTGTAGCTGAGAGCACTTTGCTGTCCTATCCCCTTCATTTTCCCGAGGAAGATAAAACTGCCTGAACGTCTGCCAAGGCCAACATCTCAAAGCAGCCTTGTTTCTCCAACAGCTGATTCCCGTTTTAGATCAACAAAAAGTTCAGCAAACATATGCAGGCCTCATAGGCTAGATCCCTGGTGCTGGTCTCGGAGGAGAAATCAGAAACAAACCTGCCATGGAAGCCTCGGCCTTGCTGTAAAGGTCTGGGGGATCTTCCCAAAGTCTAAGTACCTCCCACAACCTGCAATGGCACCTACAAGTCTGTGAATGTATCTCCGGCCTTAGTTTCCTTTCTTCTCCTAGCCTCACTCGGACCTCAGCACAGGAGGCCAGTTTGGTGGACGCTGAGTGAGAATTGAGCAGGAATTAGGAGTTAGGAATCAGAAATCCTGCTGTGTAAACTTGGGCAAGTCATTTGGCTCTCTGACCCTTAGTCTCTTCATCTATAAAACAGAGGCGATGCCTAGCTCACAGTGCTGTTAAGAGGTGCAATGCGATCGTGTGTGAATGCGACTGCTGCGTTGTCTGGCGCGTAGTGGGGACTCAACAAATGTCATTTCCTGCTGCCACCTTTGGAGGCTTTTTCACCCTTAATGACAAATCCCATTTCTTGGCCCTGACAACTCATGGTTATAATGGGAATATGAGACATGGAATATGTCACGTTGTTGCCTTTAAGATAAAAATGAATCAACATTAACTTGTTTTCAGAATTTCACACTTGAGGGCGCCTGGGTGGCTCAGTCGGTTAAGCATCTGCCTTCAGCTCAGGTCATGATCCCAGGGTCCCGGGATCACATCCCGCATCAGGCTCCTCATGCAGCAGGGAGCCTGCTTCTTCCTCTGCCTGCCTCTCCCCCTGCTTGTGCTCTCTCACGCTCGCTCTCTCTCAAATAAATAAGATCTTTAGGGGAAAAAAAGAATTTCACACTTGATTTTAAGAACATCGAAGATCCCAGGGATGCCCCAGAGGCTATAAATCGAGGCATTACTTGTTCCTTACTATCTTTCGGTCTTAGTATTAAACTAAGAATAACTAGAAGAATTTTTTTGTAGTAAAAAAGTCTTTGATTTAGGTTTAAATGAAATTTGGTTCTGGATAATAGCTAGACATTTATGAGTGATATTTCAGATAATGTCTGTAAGAAAGGACAATTTTAAGGGAATATGTATGATATGGATAGGAATTGCACTTTTCAGAATTAAAAAACCTATTTTTCCATTCTTTTTCTTAGTCATAGATTAACTTTGCTCTTTGGCCCTGACATATCCTGTGCTCTCCCGTTTACTGCAATGACACAGCTCTCCACCCAGGCACTGCTTCAGGGTAGAGCTGGTGTTTGTAAAGGGCTTTGTGAAGCTTGGCCGGAGCAGGCTATAGGAACACAGGATGTTATTTCTAATCTCTTACTTGAAGAGGGGAGAGACAGGAGATTAGTCTCCAGATGTCCCCAGGGTTTCAGGGAGAACAGGAAGTGACTAGAAAGTCTCAGAGCTCCTTAGCAAGATAGAGGAAAGGGCTCTGAACCCTCACCCTGACACTCTGACGTAGCACGTGCTCTCGTCCTGGGGCATGGGGCTCTGTCCGCATCGTGAGGGAGCATATGTTGGTTGAAATTCAGGAAACCCCTCTGGATGGATGTGTCAGGGAAAACATCTCTGATTCCCCAGGTCTGGTTATAGAAGGATACCTCACAAAGGAGTACAACCAGTAAAGGACCATATGGGTAGGAAACTCAGGGCTTCTGACTCCAATTTAGTGCTTTTGTTCTTCTGGGTACTCCAAAGTAAGCAGCATTGACCAAAAGTCACACCTAACTCCTTTCTATTTACTGGTTAGGAATGAAACTCAGGGGAGGCCTGGGTGGCTCAATTGGTTAAGCATCTGCCTCTGCTCGTTGGGCAACTAGTATTTGATAAAGCAGGAAAAAACATCCGGTGGGAAAAAGACAGTCTCTTCAATAAATGGTGCTGGGAAAATTGGACAGCTACATGCAAAAGAATGAAACTTGACCACTATCTCACACCATACACAAAAATAAACTCCAAATGGATGAAAGACCTCAATGTGAGACAGGAATCTATCAAAATTCTAGAGGAGAACATAGGCAACAACCTCTACGACATCGGCCAAAGCAACCTTTTTCATGACACATCCCCAAAGGCAAGAGAAACAAAAGATAAAATGAATTTATGGGACTTCATCAAGATTAAAAGTTTCTGCACAGCCAAGGAAACAGTCAGAAAAACTAAGAGGCAGCCCACGGAATGGGAGAATATATTTGCAAATGACACTACAGATAAAGGACTGGTATCCAAGATCTACAAAGAACTTCTCAAACTCAATACACGAGAAACAAATAAACAAATCAAAAAATGGGCAGAAGATATGAACAGACACTTTTCCAATGAAGACATACAAATGGCTAACAGACACATGAAAAAATGTTCAAAATCATTAGCCATCAAGGAAATTCAAATCAAAACCACACTGAGATACCACCTTACGCCAGTTAGAATGGCAAAAATAGACAAGGCAAGAAACAACAATTGTTGGAGAGGATGTGGAGAAAGGGGATCCCTCCTACATTGTTGGTGGGAATGCAAGTTGGTACAGCCACTCTGGAAAACAGTGTGGAGGTCCCTTAAAAAGTTAAAAATTGAGCTACCCTATGATCCAGCCATTGCACTACTGGGTATTTACCCCAAAGATACAGACGTAGTGAAGAGAAGGGCCATATGCACCCCAATGTTCATAGCAGCAATGTCCACAATAACTAAATCGTGGAAGGAGCCGAGATGCCCTTCAACAGATGACTGGATTAAGAAGTTGTGGTCCATATATACAATGGAATATTACTCAGCTATCAGAAAGAACGAGTTCTCAACATTTGCTACAACATGGACAGCACTGGAGGAGATAATGCTAAGTGAAATAAGTCAAGCAGAGAAAGACAACTATCATATGATTTCTCTCATCTATGGAACATAAGAACTAGGATGATCAGTAGGGGAAGAAAGGGATAAAGAAAGGGGGGTGTAATCAGAAAGGGGAATGAAACATGAGAGACTATGGACTATGAGAAACAAACTGAGGACTTCAGAGGGGAGGGGGGTGGGGGAATGGGATAGACCGGTGATGGGTAGTAAGGAGGGCACGTATTGCATGGTGCACTGGGTGTTATACACAACTAATGAATCATCGAGCCTTACATCGGAAACCGGGGATGTACTGTATGGTGACTAACATAATATAACAAAAAATCATTAAAAAAAAAAAAAAAAAGCATCTGCCTCTGGCTCAGGTCATGATCCCAGGAACTCCTGGGACCGAGTCCCGCATCAGGCTCCCTGCTCAGGGAGCCTGCTTCTCCCTCTGCCTGCCACTCCCCCTGCTTGTGCGCTCTCTCTCTGACAAATAAATAAATAAAACAAAACAAAAAAAAAGGAATGAAACCTAAATCACTTTAGATTTCTTTACGTCCTCCTTGAGGATTCAATGCACCCCTCCTTCATCGTTCACTCACTTCTGCCCCAGCACCTTCCCAAGCCCCCCTCCTTTCCCCTACCACATACCGCCACTCACTGCTCCTCCCTACCCTTCAGGTCTCAGCTTTTGAGGTTGTCTCCTCAGAACTACCTTCCCTGTCCACCCTGCTGTTCCCTACCATTACACCCAAACTGCATCCCCTTCAGAGCAGTGACCACAAGGCGTGCCCATTTGTTTCTTATTGTGTGAGACAGCCCCAGGCCAGGACTACAGGGCAGCAGCGACGTGTTCCGTGTGAGCATAAGCCTTTCGTACTTGTGGAATGTCTCCATTCCCCCCAAACTGTAAGCCCAATAAACCACCACCACTCTGTTCTCTAGGGCCGCGGCTGTTCATCCTGTGGTTGGAGGTCTGGAGGTCTTCCTGACCGAAAAGCCCCACACCCTAGGGTTTGCCCTGGTTCCCTTAGAACCAGGCAAAACCAGCTATGTGTTTGCTGGCATTTGCAAGAAGGCAGAAGCCCTAGCATGGCTGCCATCCACCTTCCCTGCAGCGTGGAACCAGGCGCGGGAAAGGCCGGCTGTGCCTCCAGCACAGAGGAAACTGGACCCAAGAAGCAGGCAGTGTTGTTGCAGCAATCTTTACGTTCCAAACGGAGGAAGTGTGCGACTGGACTCCGTGGCTGAGCTCACCAACGTTGTCCACTCAAGACAGAGCCAGCGCCAATCCGCCAGTCCGCCGGAGTCTGTCCCTGCGGCTCACTGCCTGCCGGCCGGCGGCCCACCACCTACTCAAGATCTACTCACATTCTCCCAGGATCGGCTGAGAAGTTTTTAGTTGCGCACGACAGACAACCCAACCCAGACTGGCTTCAGCAAAAACAGAACATACTGTCTTTCACAGCCTGGAAAGTCCAGGGACAAGGCCAGGGTTACACGCAGCTTGATCGGGGGGCTCAAGCAATACTCCCAGGGATGGTGTTCCCTCTGTGTGTCTCTGGGCTCCTCGTCCTCCAGGTGACCCCATTCTCATCTCAGCCCTCCTCTAGTGGCAGCAAAGTGGCTGTATCAGCTTCAGCCTCAAAGTGCTTCCTGTGTTCACGTTCAGCAGGAGAGAGAATGGCCAGCCTCTTTTCCAGTGGTTCCAGAAGATTCATGCTATCTCACTGTTTCCCATGTGGTTACCTGCCGTCCTGGAAGATCACAGTGGGCAGGTGTGAGGCGCAGCCCCATTTCTGGGGCAGGAGGAAGAGTCAGATCCACCCATAGCTGGTAGGTGACTATGCAGTAAAGTGGTTCCCCAAGAGGAAACTGGGGTGCTCTTACCAGGAGAAAGGCAGGTGAACTTGAGGCAGCAGGCAGTATGTCTCCACTTTATTTCTGAATTCATTTTCTCCTCTTTCTATAAAGAACTCCTGACATGCCATTTCCTTCTCAAACAAAACCTTGCCTGAGTGGAAGTCAGCCAAAGGCTCCTGTTATTAACAGTTCATCTTCATCCGTAATTTCTCTCCCCTTGTTTGTCCATGAACTTGGACACAATGTAACATACTTATTTGGATAATTCCTCCACTTTGGTACAGATATTTTACCATTAAGGCCAAATAGATTTCCTGTTGTTATTGTCTTCATTTTCTTTTTTTAACAGAGGAAAAGATAGAATAAGCTACTGTTTTAGCCCGAGTACAGAGTCAATAACCTTATAAGAATCAGCAGCCCGGAAACATCCTTGAGAGCAGAGCCACAGAAAGCTTGGTCAAACAACTGACGTTATGAAGAATTTTAAGCCACAAGTTTTTCCACTGTAAGGTAGCATGAAGAGGGAAAAGAGTGCAAGGTGTGGCTTTGGTGTACCATGGCACACCTCCAGGGGGTGCCCTTCACGTCCTAGTCGATGTGGAAGGCCCCTCCTGGAGTTGTGATGCCCGGCATACCCAGTCACATGCAGCAGACTTGAATCCTGTTTTCTCTACTGACCAGCTGTGTGGCCTGGGACAAGGCACTTGAATTCTCTGAGCCACGGGTGCCTCATCTAATACAGCACCAATGAGAGGTCATTTGTAGGTTATTGAAGAAATCAGCATTAATAAATACAAAGCACTTAGGCCAATGCCTTGCACATCACCAGCACTCGGTAACTTTTATACTTTACTATTTTTATTTTATTATCAGCATAGCCACAAAATAGTGTTTTTAATGTATGCTGCAGTTGTATTAAATCATCATATAAACATTCCCAAAGAAAAAGGGGAATATATGGGTTGCTTTCCTCTCGTAATTAGCCCAGACTTGTATTAGAGATTTGGTGAATTATGGGAATGTACTTTTTACATCTACAAACATATTATTTTAAAATGCTTCAGTAGCAAAACCACAAGGGTACATGCCATCTATTTCACTGCTTTCATTTTTCTCAAGGAAACCTCACTGTGTTTTTATTTGAATTCAAACATCAGGAAAACCGTTAGAGCAACACGCTCCTGGCCAGTGCATCCTTATTCTCTGTAAGGCAGAGGTCACCTATTTTACCTTATATAAGAAGAAAAACTATTATATAAAACTGTAATACATCAGAACTATGTGGGGTGGATCCCTAGAATGCAAGGCTGGTTCAACGTTTGAAAATCAGTCAATATAGGGCTCCTGGCTGGCTCAGTCGGTACAGCATGTGACTCTGGATCTTGGCATCTTGAGTTTGAGCCCCATGTTGGGTTAAAAAAAGAAGAAAAGAAAATCAATGTAATTCATCTTATTAAGAGATTAAAGAATAATCACGTAATCGTCTCTATAGAAGCTGAAAAGCTTTTTATACAACTCAGGATCCATTCGTGATGAAGAAAAAAAACCTTGGGGAGCCTGGGTGGCTCAGTTGTTGAGCGTCCAACTCTTGATTTCAGTTCAGGTCGTGATCTCAAGGTGTTGGGATCCAGCCCAGTGTGGGGCTCCACACTGGGTGGGGAATCTGCTTGGGATTCTCTCCTCTCTCTCCCTCTGCCCCCTCCCCACTCATACTCTTTCTCTTTCGTTCTCTCTCTCAGATAAATAAATAAATCTTTAAAAAACCAATCTCAGCAAACTAGAAATAGGAAGAAGCTTCCCTTTTTTTTTTCTTTTTAAAATTTTATTTATTTGGCAGAAAGAGAGAGAGCACAAGCAGGGGAAGTGGCAGGCAGAGGGAAAGGGAGAAGCAGGCTCCCTGCTGAGCAAGGAGCCCAGGACCCTGGGGTTATGACCTGAGCTGAAGGCCGACGCTTAACCAGCTGAGCCACCCAAGCGCCCCAGGAAGAATCTTCCTTAATCAAATAAAAAGCAGTTATGAAAATCAACAGCTAACATAATACTTAATGGTGAATAACTAAATGTTTCTACCCAAGACCAGGAATAATGCGAGGATATCTTCTCTTCCACTCCTATTTAATGTCATACTAAAGGTCCTAGCCAGTGACTTAAAGCAAGCAAGAAAAAAAAACCAATAAAAGGCATTCAGATTGGAAAAAAAGAAATAGAACTTTCTATTTGTAAATGATGTAATTGTTTATGTAGAAAATCTACCAAAAAAGCTCCTAAAATTAAATGTGCTTATACAAGGTCACAGGATCTACACAAGGTCAATATAAAAAAATCAATTATTTATATTCTAGCAATGAACAATTTGATTTTTTCCTTTAATTTCAAAGTACCATTTACAATAACATCAAAAAAAACAGGAAATACTTAGGTATAAATCTAACTAAATATGTGCAGGGTCTATAAGCTGAAATTACGAAACACTGATTAAAAAATATCAAAGACCTAAATACATGGAGCAAGAAATGATTTTCCTGGGTCAGAAATCTCAATATTATGATGTCAGTTCTCCCCAGACCAATCTATAGATTTGAGGCAATCACAATTAAAATTTCAGAAGGATTTTTCTTATGGATAACAACAAACTGACTTAAAAATGTATACAGAAAAGCAAAGGAATTAGAATAGCTGAAACGACTTGGAAAAGGAGAAGACAGTTGGAGGACTCACATTACGGGATTTCAAAACTTACTAGAAAGTGATGAGGGTTAAGAGAGTGTGGTACTGGGGAAAGGAGGGACACAGATTAATGAAACAGAACAAAGAGCCCATAAATGGACCCACACAGTTTATGGTTCGTTGATTTTTGACAAATGTGTATAGGTAATTCAATGGAGAATGTTTAGTCTTTTCAACAAAAGGTACAGGAACGATAGGACATCCATATGCGAAGAAACTGAAAAACCTCAACCCATATTCACACCATAATTAAGAAATTAACTCAAAATGGATTTTAGATCTAAATGTAGAACCCAAAACTATAAAATCTCTAGAAGAAAACATGGGAGAAAATCTTTGTGACCTTGAGTTAGGCAAATATTTCTTAGATATGACTTAGTTCCTAAAAGATAAAATTGGTAAAATAAACTTCATCCGAGTGTAGAACTTCTGTCTTGTGAAAGACACCATTTAGAGAATAAAGAAACCACAGACTGTGGGAAACTATTTGCAAATCAAATATTTGACGAAGGGCCTTTATCCAGAATATATAAGGAAGTCTAAAAACTCAGTAATAAAACAAACCGCTTGATTAGAAAATACGCCAAAGTTTGAACAGCCACTTCACCAAACAAGATGTATGGGTGGCCAAAAAGCATATGAAGAGATGCTCAACATCATTAGTCATTAGGAAAAGGCATGTTAGAAACCGTAATGAGGTACCATTCCAGAACTCTTATCATCGAAATTTTAAAAATGAGACGATAGCAAGTACTGGAGAAGAGGCTAAAGAACTAGGACTCTCACACATTGCTAGCGGGAATGCAAAATGAGACGGCCACCCTGGGACACGGTTTGGCAGTTTCATATAAAGTTGAACATACACTTACAATATGGCCCAGCCATCCCACTCCTGGGTATTTACCCAAGAGAAGAAAAGAACGCTTTTCACTCAAAAAGCTGCACAAAAGGTTTATAGTGGCTTTATCTGTAATCATTAAAAACTGGAAGAATCCAAATATCCTACCCAGAGAATGGATAAATAAATTGTGGTATATTCATAGATGAGAATACTACACACGAATAAAAATGAACAAATCACTAATATAGAAGAATCTAAAATGCATTATGATAAATAAAAGAAATCAGGATCGAAAGGCTCTCTAACCTATGATCGATTCTATTTATATGACCAAAGGCAACATTACAGGATCAGAAAGTAGATCCTGGTTGCCAGGGGGTGGGGGATGGGAGGAGTTGATTACAAAGGAGCAGCACAAGGAAAACATTTTAGGCAACAGAGTTGCCCTTGTATCTTGATGGTGTTAGTGATCATACAACTGTTTGCATATAGAGCCATACACAAAGAGTGAATTTTATTGTATGTCAATTTTAAGAAAGTAAAAGAAGTGAAAGCGAAACAAACAAAAAGTTCTATTCTGAGTTCCATTCAACATTTCTGGGATTCAGACCTGCTACGGGTAGTACAAGTCTCCTTAGGAGGAGACAAATTATTCATAGGAAGGAAAATGTATTTGCTTTTCAAAGTGGGCAGAGGAGGGAGGGAAAAAAGAGAAGCCTGTGAGTACCAAGTAAACATGGTAAATACTTTATTAGTTGGGCTCTTACACTGTCAATGTTCAAATGCATGGTTTTCCATAAATAGGCATGCAATCTTTTATCCTTTAGACTGCAGCTTTCTAATGACCCATATCCTTTTCAATTTGTTTTTCAAGGATCAAGCCTCACAAATATTGTCTAGGATAGACAACTCTCATCTGGGGTGTACGATCTCATACTTTTTCAGGCATCATGCATATTTCAGTACTTTACCATCTAGTGCCGTTACCCATCTGCTGACTCCTGATTTTTTAATGACAGGAAGGGTCATATTAGGCACACCCTTCAAACTTTCTGGAATGTCATTTAATATTATCCTACAGCATTACTCAGCTGTCCTCATGAGGGACAGTGGGATAGAAGAATTTAATTTTCAGGTCAGATTTCATAAGATTCTGGACCCAAATCTTTTTAAGAAAGTCCACATCTGCTGTAATTAGATCATCCATACATCATCCTCTTGACCTTCATAATCCAATCAATTAGTGGTCAGGTTTGTTAATCTGGGTCCATTAGCCCTTGTAAAACATGCTAAATGATTTCATTCTATTATGAGGAAAAATATGTAAGTATCTGGAGGCTAACAATATTAGGAACATAATTTAAAACTGTAATTGGGTGGTCACAAGATAAATTCAGATTAGAACTTAAAAGGAAATTCCTGGAAAATATTTTTTCATTGGATTAAAATTGTAATGTCATCAAGACTAGTCAGTGGATACTGGATGTTTTAGATTACCATAGTGGGTGGATGTTTGTTCAAGACACTTGAGTGATATTCAAAATTGTTTGTACCCATTATCATGAGATTAAAATATTACTGGACCAATTCTCCTAGAATATACTGAGTTAGATCCATCTTTTGCTTCTTAAGAGAAAATAGGCTGAAAAAAAAAAGAAAATAGACTGAAAAAATGGATCACAAATCAGTGGCGTCTGCTGCTGAGACTCTTCCCTGGGTGGTAGATATATGACGATTTTGGAAATCCCAGGTAGGACGGCTCTGTGGGCCTGGGAAGATCAGCCGCCAGGCTGGCTCAGCCTGTATCTTGAGAAGCCTAGCGAGCACAGGTACAGGGGCATAAGTTCTAAAACGGATACTGGATTGGTAAATTAACATAAACTTGAAGATTCCAAAGTCAAACACACTGAATTTTCAGAATAAAATTACAGTATGCTCATTTGATGCAGGAATGGACAGACCACCAATTACGCTGGAATCCTGATGAATACGGTGGAATTCGTTCAATTAAAGTTCCATCAGAGTCTCTCTGGCTTCCTGACATAGTTCTCTTTGAAAAGTAAGTATCCCGGAAGAAAAATACACTGGTCAGATTAGGACTAGAGATGGAGAAGCCTGACTTTGACAAAATAATTAAGAGAAATGTACGACTTTGAGGATAAAGGAGAACCGTTCCTTTCTGAAGTATTGTTTGACTCTGCAGTAGGAAAATAATAAATGCAACTAGTAGAGGGAGGGGAGGGCAAAGACCGGACTCATCAGTGTTCGACTCTCTTACCACAGTGCCGACGGCCGTTTCGAAGGCTCCCTCATGACCAAAGTCATCGTGAGATGGAACGGCACCGTCGTTTGGACGCCTCCCGCCAGTTACAAAAGCTCGTGCACCATGGACGTCACATTTTTCCCATTCGACCGGCAGAACTGCTCCATGAAGTTCGGCTCGTGGACTTACGATGGAACCATGGTTGACCTCGTTCTGATCAATGAGAACGTTGACCGGAAGGACTTCTTCGATAACGGAGAATGGGAGATCCTCAACGCAAAAGGGCTGAAGGGCAGCAGGAGAGACGGCGTCTACACCTATCCGTTCATCACCTACTCGTTCGTGCTGCGCCGCCTGCCCCTGTTCTACACGCTCTTCCTGATCGTGCCCTGCTTGGGGCTGTCCTTCCTGACCGTGCTCGTCTTCTACCTCCCCTCCGACGAGGGCGAAAAGCTGTCCCTGTCGACGTCGGTGCTGGTTTCCCTGACGGTGTTCCTCTTGGTCATTGAGGAAATAATCCCCTCTTCCTCCAAAGTCATTCCTCTCATTGGGGAGTACCTGCTGTTCATCATGGTGTTCGTGACCCTGTCGATTATCGTGACTGTTTTCGTGATTAACGTTCACCACAGATCCTCTTCCACTTACCACCCCATGGCCCCCTGGGTGAAGACACTGTTTTTGCAAAAGCTTCCTGCATTGCTTTGTATGAAGGACCACGTGGATCGCTACTCTTTCCCAGATAAAGATGAGAGTCAACCAGTGGTGAAAGGGAAAGCTCTAGAAAAAAGGAAACAAAGACGGGTGAGCGAGGGAGAAGCAGTTCTTGTTGCTTTCTTGGAAAAGGCCGCTGAGTCCATCCGATACATTTCAAGGCATGTGAAGAAGCAGCATTTCATCAACCAGGTGAGTACATTGGTGTTCGTCCCAACGTTCTCATATCTCTTTACAACAAGATGCTGTCGTTGTTTAAATGTGACGCTATTAGCTCTCTGCTTTCCATGTGTAAAATGTTAAGCAAGCCCTGACATGACTAAGAATTTTACTATGGATTTTTAGGAAGCAGTTCACAGAAACAGAAGGAGCAAAAGTGAAGTCGATTAAGGACCATTCCTTACAATTAGACATGATTCTATTTAAAATAATTTAATTCTACATTTTAAGTTGGTTATCCTGGTCTCCGGTTATGTATCTCTCATTTTTAGTGCGATGATGGTTATTTCTATCTGTAGTATTTGGAAATAAAAAAAACAGAATTAGATTTGGGGATTAATATAAAAATATAGTGTTCCAACAGATATTTTGGTGAGGGAAAAGGGCATAGTAATTTAGCTTACAGATTTAAAAAAAAAAAGTGTGGCGAGAGTGTGGGTTTCAGACTCAAGACAGTCGTGGACTTAGATCGTACCTGTGCTTGAAACAAGGTAGAGGCCAATTTATAGCGTTCAAGTACTTTATTCTAAAATCAGTGAAAATTAGTGCCAAGAGATTGATCCCATAAACAAAATTATGAAAGAATTTTTTATTTTTATTTATTTATTTGAATTCAATTAGCCAACATACAGTACATCATTAGTTTCAGATGCAGAGTTCAGTGATTCATCATTTGTGTATAACACCCAGTGCTCATCACATCATGTGCCGAAAAAATTTTTTTAGAGACCTATCCTTCTGTATTTTATCTGGACACTTACCTAGTATATTCTCTCTTACTATTCGTTGTGTTTTTCATCCACTGAAAAACATTTTTAAAGCATTAGGAAAAATGCTGCTATAGAAAAAACATTTCGGCTATTTTTAGGGTTGTTTGTTGTTGTTTCTTTACATCCTTTAAAAATTCTAATTCAAAGATTCAAATAGCCTTTTTAAAAATTATTAAAGTAACACCTTATCAGGTAAGGAATTTGGAAAATACTGAAAGTATCAGTAAGAAAATTAAAATCATTAATAATCCCACTACTTAAGGTTGACACTTTAAAACATTTCAATGTGTCTTCTTTGTGGTTTTCCCCCAAAGTTTTATTCCTAAACCTCTATGTGTGCAGAATGCATTCAGGTTCTCCATCAGTCCCTATGTCCCCTGTAGAACTCCTGTAAGGGTCTGTCTTTATAAAATCCCCATATAATAGAAACGGGACATTTCTTTTCCTTCGAAAGAGAACTGGCCCCTATCCTTCACACCTCTCAACTTCTTCCTGCTCCGACCTTGTTCTGATAGCGTGCTGCCCACTGTCCCTCAACTTCCCTTCCTCCAAAGGGACCCGGTCTCCCCCCTCCCTCGAGGATTGCTGTCCTTTCCTGATCACTTCTCTCCTCGGCAGTTTCCCAGCATTCCAGAGATGAAGCAGCCATACCCACATGCAGAGTGGAGGAAGAGAGGCTTGTCATATTGGGTCATATAAGTTTGTGATTTGTTTCCTATGTAATATCAGGAAGAGCGTAGTGAGAGATACTGGCTTTGTATGTATGTAAAAATCAGGCCTTTCCCGTTTTGATCGAATTGTTCACAAATACAAACCTGATTCTGTTGTTCTGTTGAATATCTTCAACGTTGATGACAGTGTTCGCAGGCTGTTTCCTTTTCGCCCTACTGGTGAGGTCGCGGGAAGAATTTGAGCCGACACTGCGGGGATATGTTCAGGGCGTTTTTAAAACTGAAGTGCTATACATCTGAGTATTTGTCTTTTTCGATCCCTTGAAATGAGTTCAGAACAGTTGCCCTGCATCTTGAATGGAAGGCATCTTTTTCTCTTTTGCAGGTGGTACAAGACTGGAAATTCGTAGCCCAAGTTCTGGACCGAATCTTTCTGTGGCTCTTTCTGGTCGTGTCAGTTACAGGCTCGGTTCTGATTTTTACTCCTGCTTTGAGGATGTGGCTCCGTAGTTCCCACTAGCGATCCAGAGCCATCTAAAATACTACAAAGACAAAATGACACCTTAGAACTGACCTCCAGCTACATGTCCATACAGTATCCAAGTGCATGAGCTGTTCGGAAGGGCCCACGTGGGACTCGGGGAAACTGAGCATTGGCAAATGCGGGTCTGCCTTCAGTAGATTCGTGGTTGCCACTGGAGCGAGTTTGGTTTAAGTAAAGCAGAAGCTCCTCAGGCCCCTGCCTTGGCTTCCCCAGACGTCAGGGAGTCGTAGGTTCCAGGCCTGACTCTCCAGCCCGGACGCAGTAGGAGTGTCGCTGGCTGCTGGACCGATGCCCCCCAGAAGGTGGACTGAGGCCCTGCTGAGGACGCCCCCCCAGGGATTCAAGATGGTCTCCGGGTCAAGCTATTTGTGTGCCCAGACCTGGGCCTCCTGCGTCTATTGGTGTCCTTGGTGGTTTTGCCTGAGTTTGCAAACTGGCTGTATGTCGTGCTGCTACAGCAATGAGTGTGTGTGAACAAATCTCAACCACCATTTGGGGACTTGCCCTGGTGGGACAGATCTGGCACAGCATGCTTGTTTTCATGAAGATTCCAAGATGTGTGCTGCCCAAGTCCCTCCCCACCCCCCACAAACACGGCATTTGTTGAAAATAGTCTCTCTTGACTGTGGTGATCTCTCGGGCAGGTGGTATTCATGGATTATTCATAACATTAGAAAGGTTTTCTGATGCTGAAACTAGAACCCACTGTGAGGTGTGGCTTGCTTAAAGGGCCGTATCAGAATAACTGACAGTAGGAGCAACGTCATCGAGTACTGGGAGTGCAGTCATTAACACCCATTATCTTTTCCTAGAAAATACAGGTACCGAACATTCTTTGTTGAGGGGTTTTTATGTCGCCGCATCCAATCTAATCCGTTTCAACAGTACTCTCGAGGCTTTCCATTCTGTTTCTTCTCTTTTTTCTTTTTCTTCTTCTTCTCTCTCTCTCTTTTTTTTGGGGGGGGGGAACACTTAAGTTCTACTCTCAGCAAATTTAATTATACAATGTAGTCTGATCAACTAGTCACCATGTTGTGTATCAGATCCTCAGATCTTGTTCATTTTATAACTGACAGTTGATACCTTTTACCAGCCTCTCCCGCCAGCCCCTGGCAACCACTTTTCTATTGTTTCTATGAGTTTGACTTTTTTTCTTAAGTGTCCACATATAACTGAAACCATGCGGTATTTGTCTTTCTCTGTTGGATTTTTTCACTTTTTAGCATAATGCCCTCCAGGTTCATCTGTGTTGTTGCAAACCACAAGATTTCTGTCTTTTTAAAGGCAGAATTATGTTCCAGTGTGTGTGTGTGTGTGTGTGTGGTCACATTTTCTCGATCCATTCGCTCATCAACAGACACAGGTTGTTTTCATACCTTGGCTATTGTGGATAATACTGCAGTGAACACTGGAATGCGGGTAGTTCTTTGAGAAAATGATTTCGTTTCCTTTGGACACACCCAGAAGCAGATGGATCACATGGTAGTTCTATTCTCCATTTCCTGAGAAACCTCCATAACTTTTTTTTATAGGGACTGTACCAATTTACATTCCCACCAACAGTGCAAAAGGGCTTCCTTTTCTCCATGTCCTCACCAGCATTTTGGTACCTCTTGTCTTTCTCGTTTTTGCTTTTTTTTAAAGATTTTTTATTTATTCATTCGACAGAGATAGAGACAGCCAGCGAGAGAGGGAACACAAGCAGGGGGAGTGGGAGAGGAAGAAGCAGGCTCCCAACAGAGGAGCCCGATGTGGGGCTCGACCCCAGGACTCTGGGATCACGCCCTGAGCCCAGGCAGACGCTTAACAACTGCGCCCCCCAGGCGCCCCATGTAACAGCCACTCTAACAGCTGTGAGGTGCGATCTGACTGTGGTTTTGATTGGCACTTTCCTGATGTTGAGCGCCTTTTCATGTACCTGTCGACCATCCGTATGTCTTCTTTGGAAGTGTGTCTGTTTAGATCCTTTACCCGTTTTTAAATTGGGTTATTTGGTGTTTTACTGCGGAGCTGTATAAGTTCCTTGTATAGTTTGTAACTAACCTCTTATCAGATACATGGTTTCCAAATCTGTTTTCCCGCGTCATAGGCTGTCTTCTCATTCTGCTGATGGTCTCCTTTGCTGTGAGGTCTAGTTTGATGCAGTCCCACTTGCTTATTTCTGTTTTGTTGCCTTTGCTTTTGGTGTTAAATAAAATCATTGCCAAGATGCCCTCCATTCTGTTTCCATGTGTCTTCCTGCCCCTCAGGGAGCTGTCCGCTCCCCGCCCGCCGACCCCCACCAACTCCCTCTTAAAGATTCATCAGGGAGAGTAAGTTCAGAGGCTTTTTGCCCTCCAAAATTGCTGCTGCCAAATCCTGGATTTTAGCTTGAAGCAATTGTTCTTTTTTCCCAGATTTAAATCTTAACCCCTTCTGGATTATTTTGTTTGGGACATGTTCCCCTTAAACAGTTTACAGCTGAGACGGGGTCTAACCCTACAACATATATTGTTACCATAGATATGGTTAGTCTTATGCCATTTTGTTTTGTGTTTTCTTTGTAATGTTTTCTTGTTCTTTCTTTTTTTGCTTCTTTTCAGTCCTGACTGAATTTGTCTATTGTTCTTTCTTCTCTACTGGTTCGAAAGTTATGCATCCATTTCTATTAATTTATTAATGAATATAGCCAAACTTTATTTATTTATTTATTTTTTTAGAGAGACTGTGGGGGAGGGACAAAGAGAGAGAGAATCTTTTTTTTAAAAGACTGTATTTATTTGAGAGAGAGAGACAGAAAGAACAGGAGCAGAGGGAAGGGGCAGAGGGAGAGAGAGAAGCAGACTACCTGCTCAGCGGGGAGCCTGACATGAGGCTCGATCCCAGGACCCTGAGATCATGACCCGAGCCACAGTCAAATGCTCAACCAACTGAGTCACCCAGGTGCCTCAAAAGGGAGAGAAAGAATCTTAAGCAGACTCCATGCCCAGTGTGGAGCCCCACATGAGGCTCCATCTCACAGTCCTGAGACCATGACCTAAGCAGAAACGAGGAGTGAGCCACCCAGGCGCCCCCAAACTTCTTTTCATTGGCATTGGGATTTAATGCCTGTAACTACCGCTCTTGAAATGAAACAATTCCTTTAGCTCTTTCACTTCCCCTCTTCTTTTATCACTTTTTATATTTTATCTAAATCGCCCAGAATTTTAGTTCTAGGTTACTAATTTTTTATATTTTGTGTTTCTTTCTTCTGAATAATTTCTTGACAATACATTCTGTCCACAACCACATTATAAACAAATAATTGTTTTACTCATTTCTTGGTTCACCACTTTTTTTCTCCTGTTTTCCTTTCCCTGATTCATTTCATTATCTCAGAGGACTACATCTCCATGCAATTCTTTCAGAAAGTTTTGACTGGGGTTACCTTTCTGAATCCTTGCGTTTCTGAAACTGGATAGGTTGGCCCTCCTCAACCTGAGCTGGTTGAGGGTAGGTTGGCTGAGTATGGAATTTTGAATTCAAAATCACTTTCCCTCAGGACTGTGAGGATAGTATTCTGTAATTTGCCATGATCTTTCTTTTTTCTTTTCAATTTCCCATGTTCTAGATGAGAAGGATGGTGAGGGTTGATTCTTATTCCTTATTCCTATAGATTCCTGTTTCTCCCTTTATGAAACTCTTGGACTTTTCTTTCTATCTCTGGACTTTAGAAATGTCACCTGAATATGCTGTATGTGTTTAAATGTAGGGCTTGTACTCTCTCTCTTTCTCCCTCTCTGTTGGAGAAGGAGACTTGATAATTAATGTCTTTCTTCAACTCATGCCAATTTTCTTCTCTTATCTGTTTTATTATTCCCTATCCTCCATTCTCCCCTTCCTTTCTTTTTGGAAATTTCCAGAAGGATCTCAGTATTCCCAGATCTGTCTTCCATGTTTATTAACTTATGAACTCTTCTTTCATATTTTTTATTTCTTTAATTATGTACATTGTCAGTGTGATGATACCGCTAACTGATTTGATATTCAGTCATTGTCTGCTTTGCTATGCAGCCCACCTACTGAGGTGAGGTTGTGACTGTTTGTGGAAGAATCGTGTATTTGATTTCCAAGAACTCAGGTTTTCTTTTTGGATGCCATATGCTCGGTAATAACTTGGGGGAATACTAATTGTGGTTGTTCTTAATCTCCTGTTGTCTGCATTAATAATTTTTTTTTCAGTGGTTAATTCTTCTACTGATTTTTTTAAATGCTTTTTGTGGTAGTTCTACTCCAGTGTTTGTTGATTTTGGGTATTGTTTCTTTACCTGACAGTGGAAACCATTTCTGATTGCAGGAAACCAGGCTCCAGTTGCTTTTCTTTATTGTCTATGTCCAAGGAAGCATTTCTCTAGGTTGTGTGACTAGCTCATTTCTACATTCAAGGAACCCCTTTCTTCTCGGCAGCCATAAATAATCTGGAGCACTGAACTATTTCTCTGACTCCAATGCTCACTCTGGTTTCTCCTGTGTCAGAATGCCCACTAGTTGGGACAGACCACGGAAGCCACGGTGACAAATGGAATACTGCTGCAGCTGTTCTTGGCCCTTTCCTTGATTACCCACCAATTATACCTTAGGTCTCCCCTGTTTATAATCTTAGAATTATTGTAGGGTTCTGTTACAGAGAAAATAATTTCTTTGGTGGTCCCGTCTTCCTTTCATGGGACCAAAATTCCACCGTTCTGTTAGGTTTTATCATAAATCTGACCTCCTGTCCTACGTATTTCAGCCATTCCCCAACAATCTGGTCTGTGAAGGTCTCTCAGCCAACTTCCCAGTGCTGTTATGGATGTATTCATTTTACATTTCTCTGATATACCAGTAGGATTTGGAAGACCAAAAAAAAATATTTTTAATTAAAAAAAAAAAAGGAAACACATCTGCCAGCCATTTTATACTGATCTTTTCTAAAACAGTCCTTATAGACATGTCCAGTTGTGTATAGAAGCTAGGACACTGAAAAATCACTATATCATGAGAAGAGCGTGGATCTGTGTTAAGGATTCTGATGAATCTTGACTTTACAGACAGGTGGATGCTGGACATGATGGGGACTGGAAAGATGATTCTCTTGGGAATAAAATTATTAATTATTGGCCCCCAAAAAGTGAAGCATGTCTTGAAGTTAGTGATCCACATGCGTTGTTAGATTTGGCAGGAGGACTAATGTGGTTCTTCACACCTGGCTGTTTACAGTCTCCCAGACATCAGCGCGGGTTTCCAAACTGCCTCTCCTGCTCCTAGTCAGATCTCTCCGTCCTGTTCATACCAACTAGCCTTTGTCTTTTTCGTACCTAATCTCTCCTTCCCCTGTGCCCTTGATCTCTCCTCCTGGAAATGGTTTCTTTAATTACCCTGGCTCCCTTTCCTAGGCCTACAAAGTGCTCAGATCTGCTTTCGTTTTAGAACAAACACAGATCATAGTGAACAGAAATAATAGAGCTTTTTCAAACAGCCTGGACTGCTTTAGTAGAGAGAATCATGCCATTCAAATCATCCTCAAAAACAGTTATAAATTCCAAAACAGAAATCACCTTTATATATTTTCAAGTGTTGAAGGAATATTTAATATGGTCAGTACATTTTTCAATGGATACCAAATTTTATAGCATAGAATTTTATTTTTATGTGCTATGCACACACGTGGAACGTTGGGCTCCTTGTATGGTCTACGTATCTATTGCTTTTCTGCTCATTCTACTGGATTTTTAAAGGGAAACAACATAATGAAGTGGAACACAGGACACTAGGACCGTTGGGTCCCACCCCAGCCATTACCTAGCCGTGTGGGCCGTGGGGCCTTACGTGGGTCACTTGCCCTCTGGTTTCCTGGTCAGTTAATTAAAGGTTATGACTCATGGTTCTCTCCTGCTTTGAAATACTAAACTTTGGCGATTTTCACAGTTTTTAAACCACACAACTTCTAATCATAACTTTGCTCCCTTGGGAAATATCATCTGCTTTATCACTGCTTTAGAACAGGATTTGCAGGGATACATTGTGATGAAAACCAAGGATGCCCTGCCTTAAATCCCTGGTCGGACTGTGGACTCAAAGGCAAATCACTGTTCTTCCTTTTATTGAGAACACTGTTGACTTTGCCTCATTACTTAACTTTATCTGACTCATTCCTCTGCTAGGTAAATGACAACACTAATCTTAGAAAAATGCATTTAAATTCAAATTCAGTTTTAAAGCTTGAAAAATACCACATGAAACACTTTCCATAGCAAGCCTCTTCCTGACCAGACACAAATACAGCGAAGGTCAAACATTTATATGTGTACACAGAGCTTAAGTGGGACACGACACGTTTCAAATATGAAAAGTATAAATATTTATATATCACAATAACCCGAAGATAGTAACTACAAAAGATAACTTTAAAGCAAAAGAAATTTTAATTTCAAATATATAACAAGAAAAATCTTTTTTTTCTGTTGCAACCGGGAGGCAGGGGTCCAAGAGAACCTGGATCCGGGGATCCCCAACAGACCAGTTTTGGCCACTCTCCGATGACAAAATCCAAAGGCAGGGGTGTCTGGGTGGCTCAGTCGGTTAAGCATCTGCCTTTAGCTCAGGTCATGATCCCAGGGTCCTTCGATGCAGCCCTGCGTCAGGCTCCCTGCTCCCCGGGGAGTCTGCTTCTCCCTCCGCCTGCCACTCCCCCTGCTTTTGCATGTGCTCGCTCTCTGTGTCAAATAAATAAATAAAATATTTTTTTAAAAAAGGTGGAGAAACTCATGGTGGTAAAACCAGAAAGGAATTCATTTCAGTGAGGCCAACACTGGGAAGACAGTGGACTAATGTCTCAAAAACTGTCTCCAAAGTGCTGAAAATACGTCCAGGTTTATGTAAGTAAATGGGGGACAAACGTCAGTGGGTACGTGCAGGTGGCCAGTAAAGGTCAAGTCAATCACTGTCTTGGGGTCAATCACCCCAGGGTCTTGCTGGCTTCAGAGCAGTTGCCATTGTTGCTTAAGGGGTAATGGTTTCAGTCCCCAACACGGGATGCTTTGCCCACAGCTGGGTCTTTTGCCTGAGTTAAAAGATATGCAGGAAAGAAGAACTTAACCAGAAAGTACAGACTGAGGTCAGAATGGAGGTAGGTGGTTGAAGTCCTCTTTCACTATTTCCAACAAGTAGATGTTGTGAAACCTGTACAACTCTCCATCACAAGCGTGGGAATGTGGACACACACCTATGCGGACACACAGAGAGCTGTCCTAAATTGTCCTCAACCTTCAGATATCTGCTCACACCCCACCTCATGAAGCCTTCACAGAATATGTGGCCCCAACCAAGCTCCCTGTCTCTGAAAGCCTGTGGTGTTTGCAGTCTCTGCTAGATAGTGTAGACTATAATCGTCCCCTATTACTTTATTAAGTGAATTCTATTTCCCTTAGTGATAGCACAGCATATCATCCGCTATATGCCCAACAGCGTCTAATAGAGCTGAGTGCATGGCCAAGGCCTAATTAGTACTTGTTGATGAATTAAACCAACACCAGAAAACCTGACTGTTTAATTTGTCTGCAATGAGGACACATTTGTACCCTTGCTCAACCTCTCTCAGTATTTCCAGCTCTGTGTGTGTGTACATGTGGGTGTAGTTTTCAGTATGCACCTTCAAGACACATTTTCCTACATTGAAAAATTTCTAAAATACTATTATCATACTTAGATAAATTAATGATTCCATATTCAAGCCCCTATCTCAAGAGCAGCCTAAATTTATAGCCAGCTTGTTTGAAAGAGGATTCAACCATCGTGTTATGCCTCTTAAATGTATTTTCATGTCTTTCTTGTCTCTGACTTGTTGAAAGGACCAGATCAATTTTCACCAAGAATGTCTCATTTTGGGGATTCAGCTGGTCACTTGCTTTCGGTGTCATTTAGTTTATGCCTCTGTTTTCTGCACTTCCTATAAATTGGAAGTGAAGTTACAACATAATTCTGGTTAAATATTTTTGGCAGAATATGTCACAGACTGGGTTGTGTAGTTCATACCGTATGGTAGGAGGGGACATACTATCAGGCTAGCTCATCATTCGTGTGGAGACTAATCCCTGGATCAAGATGGTAACCGTCTGATCCCCCTGCCCAGTGGTAAATACAGTGGTATGGCCTATGACATACAGCAAAGTTATAGACTCTTACCTATTACCTCGGACCCCTTAGAGATGGTCACCAGCTATATTAGAACACTGCAATTTCCAAAGAGCAACATTTTTGTGCTGGGTTGGACCTTTGATTGTGTCATAATTCTTTCTTGGAACACCTACTATTATGTATTAAAGTGAATTCGTTTAATGAACACCCTGGTGACTACCATTTATGTTTAACCTGATATGAATTTCTCTTTGTATCAAGACTTTCTGTTTAGTATGTCAATAAAATAATAGTGAAAATAAAAGTAACATTGCTTCTTTGGGTCATGGACAACCTTAGGTTTGGGAAACTAGTCAAGAGCAGCGATACATCCACTGGTGTGTCATCTCACTCCAGAGTGACCGCCGTCGGGGCAGGGCAGCCTGGCCTGTTGTGAAATCAGATGTACCCCTGAGCTCAAGGGTGGCCCCAGCTTTGGGCAACCAGAGGAGACCCAGCCAGGCCAGAAGAATGCAGCATAAAAAGGGAAATCATACTCAAAAGAATACACATTATGAAGATTAACTCAGGTAACCTTCTAAACAGCCCTACAGGGAAAGCGCTAGCATCATCCCGGCTCACAGGTAAAGGTCTTAAGACTTCACGGGCAGAAGTCGACCCTCAGGCGAAAAGAGCGAGAAGGATCCATCTTACTGTTTGTCCAGCAGAAAGGTGTTCTTGCCACCAAGAAGTACCCGGCGAGGGTGTGCTGGGGGTGGGAAGTGTGTGACTGCCCCCAAACAAGCCGGCTTAGCGTGTGCCTGCAGAGGCCGGCGCTCCAAACTAGGACCCTCAAGAGTCCTCTGCTTTTTCATAAGGGGCCTTCGTGGGAATTTTGATAATTCTACACTGGCCTGTCCCACACATCGCAGGATGCCTTGCATCCCCAGCCCCCAGGACTTACGTGACGATAGTCATTGCAACAAGCAAAAATACCCTTTAGACATTTCCCAACACCAACTGGAAATAGAGCGTGTGTGTGTGTGTGTGTGTGTGTGCGTGCGTGCGTGTGTGCGTGTGTGTGTGTGCGTGCGTGTGTGTGCGTGTGTGTGTGTGCGTGTGTGTGCGTGTGTGTGTGTGCGTGTGTAAAAGGGGTGCAATAGCATTTCTGGTTCCAAATGGCTGGATACTGCTGAAGGTCCAGATGAGAGTTCAAAGTCAAAAGGGGGATAGGCAAAGGGACATGCTCAGATCTTTCCCCCATTCTTGTTGCCCTGTCCCCTCACTGCATGCAGGGGGCACACGCTAGGCCCTGCAGGAGGATGAGGCTGGGTGGAGGCATCCCAAGATGTGGAATCTATTAGCTGTGTGATCATGGGCAAGCCACTCTACCTCTTGAGATAAAAAAGAAAGAAGAAGAAAGAAAGAGAAGAAAGAAAGAAAGAAAGAAAGAAAGAAAGAAAGAAAGAAAGAAAGAAAGAAAGAAAGAGAGTTGGGCTAAATAATCTATGAGTTCCATTCCATCCCTAAAAGTCACTGATCTTATAGTTCAGGCACACAGACAGTCCCACACATGTGCACTTGTGTGAGTGTGTGCACGTGCACGCCACATCCCCCCCCCCGGATATTGATAATGAAATTATAACCAGGATAATTTCAAGTCAATTCTAAAAATAAAGTGTCAGTTAACAAAGAATTCTTTAATGATTTACTGTCTTTGTGACCCTTTATGAATTTTCAATCCTCGCTTCCCCTTGTTCTTCTGAACAAACGCTGTGACTTCCCTTTTATTCACATGCTTATCTCATTTCTTTTACATGCATAGTGCTGGTCCCCCTTACCTGTGAGTACAAGATCCTCTCTCCTCTGAGGATCCCTGAGCAAATTCTGGAAAGTTGGGCTGGAAAGTCTGAGGTATGTTCATGTATAAGAGAATGTGTGAGGAAGTCAGGATTGGGGTTTCCCTGCTCCTGGCCAGGGGCACTTTCCTCCATCCTCCTGCTTTGCATTCCTTACAAGTTTTGTTTTTATACCTAATAAGGGGTTAATGTCCAGAATATATAAGAACTCTTACAACTCTTCAACAACAACAAAAACAACCTGATTTTTAAAAGTGCAGAGGAGGGGCCCCTGGGTGGCTCAGTTGGTTAAGTGACTGCCTTCGGCCCAGGTCATGATCCCAGGGTCCTGGGACCAAGCCCCACGTCGGGCTCCCTGCTCAGTGGAGAGCCTACTTCTCCCTCTCCCTCTGCCTGCTACTCTACCTGCTTGTGCTCTCTTTCTCTTTGTCAAATAAATAAATAAAATCTTTTAAAATAAATAAATAAAAGTGCAGAGGACTTGAATATACATTTCTCCAAAGAAGATATGCGAAGAAGAAGAAGAAAGAGTAAAGAAGAAGGAAGATGAAGAAGAAAGAAGAAGAAGAAGAAGAAGAAGAAGAAGAAGAAGAAGAAGACGACGACAAATGACCACATGAAAAGATGCCAATGACTAGGGAAATGCAAATCAAAACCGCAAGGAGATATCACCTTACGCCCATGGGATGGCTACTATAAGGGGAAAAAAGCAGAAAATAACGAATGTTGGCAAGGATGTGGGAAAAATGGAGCCTTTATGCACTGTTGGTGGGGATGTAAAATGGTTGCAGCCACTGTGGAAAAACAGCATGGCGGCTCTTCAAAAAATTAAAAATAGAACTGCCATATAACCCAACAACTCTACTTCTGGGTATATACTTCGAAGAATTGAAACTCAGCGACGTTCATACACACCTATTCACAGCAGCATTATTCCTGAGAGCTAAAGGGTAGAAGAAACTCGAATGTCCATTGATGGATGAATGGAAAGACAAAATGTTGTAAGTACATACAATGGAATATTATTCAGCCTCAAAAGCAAATAAATTCTTATGTCAGCTGTACTTCAATTAAAATTAATTTTTTTAAAGCAAAGAAGTGCTGACACATGCTACAACACGGATGAACCTTGAAGACTATACTTAGTGAGGGAAGCCAGTTACAAACAGACCACTCCTGTGTGATTCCACTCATATAAGGTACCCAAAGTAGTCAAAGTCATAGAGACAAAGTGGAATGGTGGCCAGGAGCAGACGGAGTGGTGGGGTTAGGATGCTAGGATGCGGAGCTGCTGTTAATGGCTACAGAGTTTCAGTTTTACAAGATGAAAGAATTCCGTGGATGGATGGTGGTGAATATCACTGAACCATCTGCTTAAAACGGTGAAGATAGTAAATTCTGTTATGTACATTTTACCACTATTAAACTTTCTAGGGGCGCCTGGATGGCTCAGTTGGTTAAGTGTATGACTTTGACTCAGGTCATGATCTCAGGGCCCTGGTGATGAAGGATAGTCGGAAGGCAGGCAGGGACAAGGGGCCTCCCACCCTAAGCAGAAACCACCTTTAAAAGGATTTTATACCATCCTGGAAGGAGCCCTCCCCCTTTCCCATGTGAGGGAAACCTGATTGGATGACAGGTGCAGGGAGGGTTCATCAGATTAAAACAGCCCACCAACAACCCCATAAAACCCCTAGACCTAGAAATTCTGGTGGCAACCCTCTCCGGTCCCCTCCCTGCTCAGGAGCTTTCTACTATCACTTTGTTGTTGCTCAATAAACCTTGCTTTGCTGCCCACCACTCTGTCTGGTCTACGTCTTCCTTCTTCGCAGCAGCGTGACCAAGAGCCGTGGGCACCTATGGAGAAAAAAATCCTGTAACCCTGGGAGCAAGCTCAGGGTTCTGCTGCACTGCGTTGGTCTCTGTACTCAGTGGGGAGTCCGTTTGTCCTTGTGCCCCTTCCCCTGCTGGTACTCTCTCTCAAATAAATAAAATCTTTTAAAAAATAAAACTTTTTCAACAATGATATTAAATATGGATTTGGCGTAATATTAAAAAAATAAATGTATCAAGTAAACCAAAGCATTGTAAGAAAGATAAAATACAGATATGATTACAAACAGGAGAGGCAGTAAAAATACTTTAAAACGGAGAAATTCAAGTTCACGACCTCTGCCTGCTGTACGGCAGAGGGCCTGAGGCTCGTGGACGAGGTCGACAAGGGAGAATGCGCACGACGTAATAGTTGTGCAGCGACACCTCGGAGATTACGCAATCATAAGTCGTATAGGTCAACGTAGGGGCCGCTGGTAGGCAGCGGCGTGAGCAGGGGAAACCCAGCAAGGCACAGGGGCCCACGCCGACCACGACCGCGGGGCTGAGCGCAAGCAGGCTCCTGAACGACCCACCTCGAAACAGCCGTAGGCCCTCGTTGACCCATGGGCGACTTACACCCAGGCACAGTTTCCAAAAAAGGGAAAATTCTATTCGTTCCCGTAGCTCCGTCGTTCCGCCCTATACCTACACCCCTTCACCACCGCATCGAGAGACCCCCGTCTCTCCCTCGCTGTCCTGCCCGCTGCTCCCTTGCCATGTATTCAATAAACCCCGATCTCTTTGTTCTGCCTCCCGTGAATTCTCTCACCACCGGCGCCGCCGGCCCCCACCTGGTAGGGACACCCCACATTCAAGCCTATGCAACATCACAGAGGAATAATCCTGGCATGTTTTGAGGAAACAGCAAAATACAAAACTGAAAGGTAAAATTGAAGTGTAAATTATGTGTGTGCACAGACAAGGAGGAGATGGGGAAAGACCAGAATATAATTAGGTCCTTTGTTAAGTAGATTTATTTTTTTCTGCTTTGAAATACATTTTTTAAGTTACAATAATATTTATACAACAAATATGAAGATAAATGAGGGTGGAATGAAACAGAATTCCCCAAGTGCTCCCTCTTAGAAAAGGTATTGCTCCAAGAGGTACCAGATCACAATTTCTTGCAGAATAACTTTATTTGCTGTCTCAGCTGCAACGAACAAATGGAAACGCTACCGTCTCGGACCGGCAGCAGAGGCTGCTCCGTGTCTGTGTGGCCACACCACATCACGCTCTCCCACTCCGCTGCTCCAGCCACATTCCCCATGCGCCACCTGGTCCTGGAGATCTTTGTGTTTATGGCTTTTCCTAAAAAGCTGCAAGCACTTGGGGACAGGACCTATTTCTGTTGCCCTCGCCATGCCTAGCACAGTGCTGGGTTACCACTCGAGTTTCTAGCCAGATGAATGTTAATTAGGTGCAGCCTGCTGAGATAGACACTGATGACCTGCTATCACTTTTTGCCAATTAACATATCAAATAATGTTGACGTGTCTGAGCACATCCCAGAGGCATGTCTAAGGAAGCGAGCGTGTAATAGTTCCAAGCACCACAGGTGCCGGCAAGGTACGAGCTGGAGTTTCACGTCTGGATGATAAGCAGCGGAAGCTGGAGGGATAAGATACCCCGTTCTAGCGTGGCTTGATGTTGATTACATGGTTCACTGTATTATGGGTCATTCATGTCCCTGGAAGTCGAACAAGTACAGAGAGGAGAAGCCTGTGGGTGCTGCCCACTCTGCTCCAGGGCTATCAAACATCTTCAAGTACCCTCTGTGCTACAGAGGAGGGCGTTCAGCCCCCCGATTTGCAATAAAGTCCTCTTTCCATCTAGCCATCAGCTTCAGTAAATGGGGGACTTGGATGGAAAGCTTTATGTCCCTTTCCTGATGGTCGGGAACATAGAACAAATACAGCATCTGTAAGTTTCAAAAGCTAAAAGGAAAATACATCCTTAAGACTTCCCTGTGCTCCCCAGCAGTGGCTGTAGAAATAGCCCCGCAGTTCCAAACACACAGACAATTATAAACACCCAAAGAAACACCCTGTCCACCACCATGGCAACATATTTCCAGTCGTCCTCCACCTGAAAGGCAAACAAAAAGTCAAAACAATTAAAAAGTACATATTGAAGCCACAGGAAATGTGCTTTGTCTCATAAATAAGCTGCTTCCTTTTCAAGAAGACTTCCCTGGTAATTTTTAAAGCAAATATTCGTTTCATCCTGGTTAAGCCATGCTGCCTATATAGTTCACAGAACTTTTTTTTTTTAAGATTTTATTTATTTGACAGAGAAAGACAGCCAGCGAGAGAGGGAACACAAGCAGGGGGAGTGGGAGAGGAACAAGCAGGCTCCCAGCCGAGCAGGGAGCCTGACCCAGGGCTTGATCCCAGGACCCCGGGACCACATCCTGAGCCGAAGGCAGACACTTAATGACTGAGCCACCCAGGTGCCCCTAGTTCACAGAACCTTGGTCTGAAGAGGGTGGAGCGTAAGCCCTTCCAGGACCTCCCGCAGGTGGCTACAGAGTGAGCAGGACTGCACGGCTACAGAGTGAGCAGGACTGCACGGGGCCCCAAGGACTTTTCCTGCAGAAAGCACTCCCAAGAAAGCCACTCAGATACCTCAACTTCTTGCCCTTGGCCCCACTGGATATTCTGATTCCTTGGCAAGTCTGGGAAATGGGTTTGGGGCAGGGGGTGCAGGACGTGAGGAGTGATGGAGGGCCCGCCTCTCAGGAATAGCAACCCTCCAGCCCCCAAAGCTGTGCTGGCTGTGGAGAGTTCATTGCATTTCTCATGGCCTTCTGGTGAAGGACAGTCGGAAGGCAGGCAGGCGGGGACCAGAACCCCCGCCCCGCCCCCGCCCCTGCCCTAAGAGGAAACCACCCTTAAAAGGATTTTACACCACCCTCGAAGGAGCCCTCCACCCTTTCCCATATGACAGAAACCTGATTGGATGACAGGCGCTGGGAGGGTTCATCAGATTAAAACAGCCTGCCAACAAGCCCATAAAACCCCTAGACCAGAAATTCCAGTGGTAATTGGTCCCCTCCCTCCTCGGCAGCTTTGTACTATCACTTTGCTGTCGCTCAATAAACCTTGCTTTGCTGCCCACTGCTCTGTCTGGTCTATGTCTTCCTTCTCCAAAGCGGTGTGACCAAGAACCGCGGGCACGGACGGAGGAAGAAGTCCTGTAACACTTCCAGTTTCTGACCTTCAATTTATCATCCTCCAGCTTATGCCCTAGACTGACGGCTCAGGTTGTGTCTTGATCTACCCGGTGGTGTTTAAATCAAAAACTCTAGCCTCCATTTTATGAAGGTATTACCATGAAGGTACAGCTCTGGGCTCACCTGTCCCGTGATGCATCCCCCACCCCCTGCCTTGCGACTCGCAGTCACAGTATCCTCCCCTGCACCAACGGGGCGGACTTCAGGTCTCGAGACAGCCTTTCACTAGGAGATACAGATGAGGGCCTCTGCAGCATGAGGTGAAACCCAGACCCCTGGTGCAGGTTTTCAGATGCCCTCAGCTAGCCATCCTGATGAAATGGAAAATTGGCATGACTTTCTTGAGCTCTCTCTTTGGAGGATGGGGGAGGTCCATGCTGCTATAGTTAGATTCTGGGCAACAAAAGCAGAATATGTTGATGCTAAAAATATCCCCCCAAGGCTCATTCCATCTGCACCTAAATCCCTCTGCAGTAGAATAAATAGGGTTGGAATTGCAGAGGACTCAGTTCCCTCTCCCAGCACTCTCCGACTGTGGGCTGCTCTGTGGGCAGGTCTCCCCATCCACCCTTCCCTCTGCCACTGCTTTTAGGAAACACTTCGATTAACCAAGGTTGTCCTGAGTGTTTATTTGGACCGGATTTCACTGGAGTTAACATTTCCAGAGGTGGAGGTTTGCAACGAGGCTACGGTTTACTCCACCCAACCCCCAGGCCACTTCACGCACAACTGCATAATAACCGAGCTCGGTCTTAGAGTAATGAATGCTCTCTGACCCTCCTGCAAACAGCTCACGCTGGAGCTCTGCCCTGCTCTTCCAAGTGCCCCTAAGCCTGCTTCGGGTGGAGGGGCTAGGGGGCCATGTACCCACCTCCTTTGTTTCATTTTGGTTCTTCATGTTTGCTGCTATGAATTGAACACTATTAATGACATCTTCTACGTCGGGCGAGTGCTCTGAATTGTCAGTCGTCCACTGTGAGGGCCGATGACTCGATCTGCTCTCGCTGGCGGCCAGCTCACTTGATGTATGACAGCTGCAGCGTGCTTTAGGAAGTTTGGTCTCTCCGCAATGATCAAAGTTGACTCTGGTGCGCCTACTGGAAATGCTTTTGTAGTTTTTATCAGAACTCGCCCCCCTCGTCTTGTCCAGAGGCCTCCTCCTCATCAGGATCTGGGGTAACAGCTGGAGGAAAACCGTCTTCACCCACTTGGGCATGGTGTGTGTTGTTGGCGTGCGATAATGTATGTTCAACACGAACACGGTCACCGCAATGGACAGGGTGACAAAGATCATGGTGAACAGGAGGTACTCACCCACCAGTGGGATCACAAGAGACGTGGACGGGATGGTTTCCGTGATTACCAGCAAAAACACAGTCAGAGAAAGCAGAACTGAGATGCAAAGGGTCACCTTTTCACCACAATCAGAAGGAAGGTAAAAGACCAGCACAGTTAGAAATGAAATAAAGAGACAGGGGATGATCAGATTAATGGTGTAAAACATCGGCAATCTTCTAATGTAAAAAGAATAGGTTATATCTGTGTATATCTCCTCACAACAGTTGTATTTTATGTCATGCTTGTAGCCAGAAGCATCAACAATTTCCCATTCGCTGTTTTCCCAAAAATCTTCCATATCCACTTTAGATCCAATGATTAGAAGATCAATTTCGGCTTTGTCATATGTCCAGGAACCAAATTTCAGGGAACAATTTTGGTGATCAAAAGGGAAAAAAGTGATATCCATAGGACAGGAACTCTTGAAAATGGCTGGTGGAGTCCAGGTTATCATGCCATCGTATTTAAGAAGAGCTTTTGTCTTGCCTTCGACTTGAAAATCGCCAACAGCACTGCAAAGTAAGCCAGACACCATTAGTAACACCCCCTTTGCTGGACCGAAGGCAACTTTGGAAGGAGACTGCTGCTGCCAGAAGCCCTTACTTGTTGTAGAGAACAATGTCAGGCTTCCAGATCTTATCTGCGGGAACACGTAGAGTCTCAATGCCATCATATTCCATTGGGTCCCAGCGCAATTTATAATCATTCCAGATCTAAAGGCAGTAGAAGACAGTTGAATAAAAAATTCTTAGTTACTCTCTTCCAGTGTTAATTCTATGTTGGTTTAGCAGGGATTTTTTTGGGAAAAAGTAAGTTTTTATTTAAAGAGTACATTGAGGGGCACCTGGCTGGCTCAGTCGGTAAAGCATGCAGGTCTTGATCTCAGGGTCATGAGTTCAAACCCCACACTGGGCATGAAGTCTACTTAAAAAAATAAATGAAGAGTACATTGGTTTCTTTCTTCCTTTCTTTCTTCCTTCCTTCTTTTCTTTCTTTCTTTTCTTTCTTTTTTTTTTTTTTTTTTGGGAGAGAGAGAGAGAAAGCATGAGCAGGGGGAGGGGAAGAGGGAGAAGCAGATTCCCTGTTGAGCAGGGAGTCCAATGTGGGACTCGATTCCACGACCCTGGGATCATGACCTGAGCCAAAGGCAGACACTTAACTGACCGAGTCACCCAGGCGCCCAAGAGTACATTGGTTTCTATCAAAAGTCGGGACATTAAATCCATGTGGAGTAGGGGGCTAGGTAGCTGACCTGATTTTGGCCAGTATGACTTAGATAATTAACTACTGATTATTAATTACCTGGCCAAGGTTATAAACTCAATTTCTATGTTCCATAGATTATATTCACACTGGAGCAACTCATTTCTAATATTAAAAAGATAGTTCAAGTGTACAATGATGAGTTTGTTACAAAATCTGTTTAAAAGATTAAGATAAGAAGGAAGCATGAGGGGGCGCCTGGGTGGCGCAGTCCTTAAGCGTCTGCCTTCGGCTCAGGGCGCGATCCCGGCATTCTGGGATCGAGCCCCACATCAGGCTCCTCCGCTGGGAGCCTGCTTCTTCCTCTCCCACACCCCCTGCTTGTGTCCCCTCTCTCGCTGACTGTCTCTGTCGCATAAATAAATAAAATCTTAAAAAAAAAAAAAAAGAAGGAAGCATGAGATGGTATAACTGATCAAACCAGCTGGTGGGAATCTAACCCACACGCTCTCATACTCGTTTCCTGACTTCCCTGCGCCTGGTGCAGCAGGATCAAAGAGTGGGAAAGTATCTGACTCCGGGGCTCAAGTTACAGATAAAAATAGGAGACTCGAGGGCAGAAACCAGAAGGGACAGGTCTCTATGTCCTAGAGCATTTTATCATTATGTTTCTGCACCTGTGACGTCTGCATCAAGCAGCTGTTACCAGAGCTGAACTTTAGGCTTTGGAGACAGATAATATTTTATGCTCTGTATAAGCTGGAGATGGAAAGAGGGGATGCTAGTGGAATTTATCCATTAGGCACTGCTAAGCTGGCACATGAGTAAGACACGTCCAAGGGCAGGACACATACATGACGTAGCCACAGATTGGTTTCCATGATCTGGTTTACTTCATCCTGGGAAAAAGAAATATTTTTTAGCCTTAAATGTACTTGCTAATAAAGGTGGATCTTAGAACAAGAATTACAACAAGAGAGAGCCAAATCTGAGTTATCCACACCAATAGAGGAAAACAAAGAGGACTAAGAAAGCAACTTATAAAATACAACCAGAAATATGTATTTTCACATCTGGTTCCAACCCTGTTGACTTGGAGAGAAAATGTAGTTTAAAGACTGTCTTTCAAATCTGATTCAAGTCTCACCTCTTATGTGAAAACTTTCTTGTTTTTATTACTGTTTTTAAGATTTTATTTATTTTTTTGAGAGTGAGTGAGAAAGAGCACGAGCAGGGGGAGAGGCAGAGGGAGAGGGAGAGGGAGAAGCAGACTCCCCTCTGAGCAAGGAGCCCGACATGGGGCTCAATCCTGATCCAGGGACCAGGATCATGACCTGAGCTGAAAGTAGCTACTTAACCAACTAAGCCACCCAGGTGCCCCTTGTGAATCCTTTCTGATCACCGAAGTCTGTAACGCTTTCTGATTCCATGAAAGGAGGAAGAGAAGGTGCAGTGGGAAGGAGGGAGGGTAAGTACTGCAGATCGTGACAGGTATCAGAACCTGGTTCATTGTTTTTACCATCTTCGTCCCCAGTCCTGGAAACCTCCCTTCCTCAGCTGTGCTCAGCACTCTCTAGGCTCTGAGTCCTGAGCCCAGTTGCCCCTTGAAATGTCAGCTTCAGTTCCCCATGGAGTTTTCCAGCTGGGACCTAACACTCCACTACAACACATCCCAATTCTCATCCAAGCCATGCTGATTGCTTCAATCATTCATTACTCAAATATTTATCGAGTACCTACTATGTGCTCTATAAATGCTGGGACTGCAGCAGTAAACAGGATGGAAAAACTCCCTCCCTTCATGTGTCTAAACTGTTAACTGGGGAGACAAAATCAATAATAGATATATAATATAATGTATGATAGTTAAAGGTTCTATAAAGAAAAATAAAGAGGGATGGAGTGGTGTGTGTGTGCGTGCAGACACACATGCACACACACACATACACACACACATCTGTTTTAGACAGAATGGTCAAAGGAGGCTTCTCTGAGGAGATAGTTTAAGCCGGGACCTAAATGGCCTGAAGAGAGTCATGGAGCTATCTAGAAGAAAACATTTCAGGCCAATATCCCAAATATAATGTGATCTTAAGCAGCTACCAGCCTTCAGTGGAAAAACTACTGAAGACATATCCAAAACTTTCAGCAACTTTACAACATAGCAGCTTAGAAGTTATTGGGTGTTCCCAGTGGCCAGCACTGGGTTCCCAAAACTTACCAACTGGGGCGCTTGGGTGGCTCAGTCAGTTAAGCATCTGTCCTTGGCTCAGATCATGTTCTTGGGGTCCTGGGATGGACGCCCATGTCGGGCTCCCTGCTCAGCAGGGCGTCTTCTTCTTTCTCTCCTTCTGCCCCTCCCCATCATTCATGGTCTCTCTCTCACTCTCTTTCTTTCTCAAATAAATAAAATCTTAAAAAAAACAACTTACCAACCTTGCTTTACAAGACACGTGGACACCCTCAGAGTCAATGAATTCAACTGTGGTTGACAGAGCTGTGGCCAGGACTCAGACACCAACCTGCTCTTTCTCACTGAGCTGCTCTGTAGATCTCTATTCCCCCTGCCAAGCTTCCTTCTTCAAATGGGTTTGTGTCAAGTCATGGTAAGCCCCAGAGTTTTAAAAGGTCAACAAAAGTAGTTATAGTCATGGTTTCCTATTAACCACGAAAAGGGGGAAAAAAAGAAAAAAAGCTATACTTATCTGTTGGCCAAGCAGTCCATGGCTTTATAATCACCCAAGCCCAAGGCTGGTGCCTTCTGCTTATGAAAAGGTCATGTTGTGACCTATAGATTCCAGCAGAGGCCATGTCAATAAATCCATTGGCCACCAACCAGGAATGGACTAACTATGCAGTCCAGAAAGGTCTCAGGGGTAAATGTCATAAGCATCTTCCAAAGACTGCATCCTCCCTGTACATTAGTATACTGTGTTGATAGAACTCGTGTACACTGTGAACTACTACACTGTGTCCAAATCATGCACATCTGTTGGCAATATCATCCTGACAATATCCTTGTCTCCCCCCAACATGTCCACAAGCTGGTGAGGCTCAATGTGGTGTGGACATCCTCAGGGGTGTCAGCCAACTTTACGGATCAAGACTTGTTCTCGCAAGTCTTATTCTCCACCCAATTCCAAACCACACTGATGGTCATGGACACTACCATCAGACAGCCCAGCTGGAGGAGGCCAGAGACCCAGAGTAGCACTCCACATTTCTGGGACCATTGCCCTGTATCTCTTTCTTGGGAAAATAAATTAGTTGGCACCCTGCTTGCATCAAAGGATTGGAGTTACAATTTCAAATTGATTAGCTTCTGGAGCAGCGGAGACTGAGATCAGAAGGGTCAGGTGGACTATACTTTAAGGCCTTTAAGTTCGTCATTTCAGACATGTGGGGCCATCAAAACATTGGACGGGGCTTTGTCTTGAATCCCCATTGGCGGGACAGCAGATATGCTCTTACGCTGAAAGATCATTCACCCAGAAGCCTTTGTGGCCAGAGTCATTCTGTATGGTAGCGAAAACACTTCCAGGTAGAGCAGCAAGAGGCTTAGAGACTTTGAGAAGGGAGCTTTTGTGCATCCTGGCTGTACTGCATCACAGAGCCATCCCCAGAGCCCACCATGGCTCAAGGACAACAATGAATATGGTCCACAGGGACTTCTGGTGCCCCACATGAGTACAGGTGGCTTTTAATACACCAATAAGAATGGCTACATTAATATCTGACAAAGTAGACTCCAGAAAAAAACAATTACTATAGACAAAGAGGGACATTACATAATGCTAGAAGGATCAATTCACCAGGAAAACATAATGATCCCAACTGTATACACACCAAACAATCGCCTTAAATTACATGAAACAAAAATGATAAAGCTGAAAGAAGGAACAAACCCCCAATTATAGCTGGAGACTTCAACACCACCTCCCTCAGCAAACAATAGAACCACTAGTCAGAAAATCAGCAAAAATATAGAAGATCTGAAGAACATAATCAATCAGCAGGATCTAACTGGTATATATAGAACACTTCACTCAAAAGAGCAGAATACACATATTTTTCAAGCATGCATGGAATATTAACCAAGATAATAAACCATATTTTTATCACGGGCCATAAAATAAGCCATATAAAATTTAAAAGAATTGAAAACATACAGTGTGTTTTCTGACCCTAACGGAATCAAACTAGAAATCAATAACAAAAAGACAACAGGAAAATCTCTAAACCCACAGGAACTAAACAATATTCTTCTAAATAATCCATGGGCCAAAGAGGATGTCTCAAAGGAGATTTTTTTAAAGATTTTATTTATTTATTTGAGAGAGAGAGAAAGAGAACACATGCATGCACAAGCAGGGGGAGGGGCAGAGGGAGAGGGAGAAAGAGAATCCCAAGCAGACTCTGCACTTAGCACAGAGCCCCATACAGGGTTTAATCTCACAATCCTGAGATCACGACTTGAACCGAAATCGAGTCAGATGCTTAACTGACTGAGCCGCCCAGGTGCCCCTCAAAGGAGATTTTTAAAAATACATAGAACTGAATGAAAATGAAAAAACAACATATCAAAACATGAAGGACATAGCTAAAAAACAGTGCTTAAAATAAAATTATAGCATTATATGCTTACATTATAAATAAAGAAAGGTCTCAAATCAATAATCCAAGTTTCTACTTCAAGAAATTAGAAAAAGAAACACGAAATGAACCCAAAACAAGCTTAAGGAAGGGAAAATAAAGATAAGGGTAAAAATTATGGGACACCTGTCTGGCTCAGTCATTGGAGCATGCAACTCTTGATCTTGGGGTTGTGAGTTCGAGTCCCATGTTGGATATAAAGATTACTTAAATAAATAAATAACCTTAAAAAAAGAGTAGAAATCAATAAAATTGAGAAGGAAAACAATAGAGAAAAATCAATGAAACAAAAGCTGATTCTTTGGGGGGAAAAACAACAAACTGATGACCTTGTAGCAAGATTGACAAAAATAAAAATAATGACAAAACTCACCAACATCAGAAATGACTTGGGAACACTACAGATCCTGTAGCCTTTAAAAAGAATAGACAATACTATAAACAACTTTATCATACATTCAAAAATTTAAAAGAAGTGGATTAAAACCTCAAAAGCCACAAATTACCCAAATTCAAAGAAGATGAAATTAACAGTCTGAACAGCCTAGAGTCATTTTTAAAAATTGAATTTATAGTTAAAAACTCCTGGAAAAGAAATCTCTAGACCTAGTAAGCTCCCCTGGAGAATTCTGCCAACTATGTAAAGAACTAATATCAATTTTATACAATCTCTTCCAGAACATAGAAGAGGATGGAACAATTCCAAATATTTTTTATGAAGTATTATCCTGACACAAAACCCAAAGACAGTACAAAAAAAGAATATTACAGATCAGTATCTGTCATGAATCTACCAATAAAGTATTAGCAAACTGAATCCAACAACATAAAAAGTTATACACCATGACTAAATGAGATGTAAGACCGGTTCAACATTCAAAAATCAGTGTAATTTACCATATCAACAAGGTAAAGAAGAAAAATTATGTGACCTTATCAACTGATGCAGAAAAAGCATTTAACAAAAATTCAACATCAGCTCGTGATAAAAACCCTCTGGAAACTGGGAATAAAGGAGAACATCCTCAACTTGATGAAAACCTCTATAAAATGCTTACAGCTCTCATTATACTAAATGGTGAAGGACTGAATGCTTTTTCCTTAAGACTGAGAACAACGCAAAGATGTCCACTCTCACCACTCTTATGCAACACAGTACTGGAAATTCTAGTCAGTGCAGTAAGGCAAGAAAAAGGGGAAAAAAGGCACAGATTGAAAAGGGAGAAATAAAACTACCTCTATTTGCATATGACATGGTTGCATTTATGGAATCTATAAAAATACCGAAACTAATAAGTGAGTTCAGCAAGATCTCAGAATACAAGATCAACATACAGAAATCAATTCAGTTTCCATATACTAACAATGAACATGGAGAAACCAAAATTAAAAGCACATTATTTTCAATTGATTCAAATAAAACAAAGTACTTACATATACGCATAATAATGCATGAACAGGATCTGCATGCTGAAAATTACAAAATGCTGATGAAAAAAGAGCTAAATAAATGGAGAAATATCCTGCATTCATGGGTTGGAAGACTCAACAGTAAAAATGTCACTTCTCCCGAAATTAATCTACAGAGGTAATGTAATTCCTTTCAAAATCCCAGCAAGGATTTTGGTATACATAGGCAACTTATTCTAAGGCTTAGGCCCCAGAACAGCTAATATAATTGTGACAAAGAAAAATAAGATGGCAGGAATCACTCTGGCCAATATTAAGACTTACTGGGCGCCTGGGCAGCTCAGTCAGTTAAGGGTCTGCCAATGGCTCAGGTAATGATCCCAGGGTCCCGGGATCGAGCCCTGCATTGGCCTCCCTGCTCAATGGGGAGTCTGCTTCTCCCTCTCCCTCTGCCCCTCTCCCTGCTCCTGTTCTCTCTCTTTCTCAAATAAATAAATAAAATCTTTTAAAGTTAAAAAAAAATAGACTTAGTATACGGCTACAGCAATCAAGGCTGGGTTGTATTGGTGGAGGGTTAGTCACATAGATCAATGGAATGGAACAGAGGACCCTGAAATAGACCCACACAAATATACTCAACTGATTTTTCACAAAGGTGCACAACCAACTCAATGGAAAAAGGGATAGGCTTTTCAACAATTGATACGGGAGCAATGAAACACCGCAGACCAAACCAAACCAAACAGAAACACCAAGCCTCACATTTTATACAAAAAATTAAAAATTAACTCAAAATGGATCACAGTCTTAAATGTAAAACATAAATAAAACTTAAAAAAAATAAAAGAAGATCTCTGGGATCTGCAATAAGGCAAAGAATTCTTAGGCTACTGAAAGCACAACACATAAAAGGACAAATTGATAAATTGGACCTCATGAAAACGGAAAACTTTGAGTGAAAGCCCACATGAAAAAGATGAAAAGAGAAGCTACAAACTAGGGTAAAACACAGCCAACCCTTGAATACATAGGTTTGAACTGTGCAGGTCCACTTACGTGTAGAATTTTTACAGCACAGTGCTGTAAATGGACTTTCTCTTCCTTATGATTTTCTTAATAACATTTTATTTTCTCTTGCTTTATTGTAAGAATACAGAATATAACACACCTACCATACAAAATATGTGTTGAGCAAGTGTTTATGTAATCAGTAAGGCCAGTAAGGTCAGTAGGGTCAACAGTAGACTATTAGTAGTTAGGTTTGGGGAGAGTCAAAAGTTAATGAAGAATTTTGACTATGGCAGGGGCTAGCGCTCCTAACTCCTGCATTATTCAAAGGTCAGATGTATCTGCAAACCACATATCTGGCAAAGCGTTAGTATCTAGAATATAGCAAGAACTCTCAACACTGAGCAGTTAAAAAAAAAAATCAAACAATCCAATTAGAAAATGGGCAAAAAAACCATGAACAAACATGTCACCAAAGAAGACATACAGACAGCAAATAAGCACGTGAGAAGATATCCTATATCATTAGTCATTAGGAAAAGGCATATTAAATCTACAATGATATATACCTATTAGAATGGCTAAAATAAAAAATAGTTACAACTCCAAATACTGGTGAAGATGTGGATAAACTGGATCACTTATATATTGCTGGTAGGAATGAAAAAGATAGATTCCCTCTGGAAAGCATTTGGCAGTTTCTTAAAAAAAACTAAACATGCGACTACCACATGACCCAACAATTGCACACCTGGCAATTTATCCCAGAGAAATAAAGATTTACGTTCACACAAAAACCTGTACCCAAATGTTCTTAGCACTTTTATTTGTAATAGAATGAAACTGGAATGAACCCAAATGTTCTTCAAGCTACGAAAAGTGAAATAAACTGCAGTGCATAAATATCACAGAATATGACTTCATACCAAGAAGAAATGAGCTATTGATACCATCAACAGCTGGGAGGAGGGTCCAGAAAATCATACTGAGTGGAAAAAACAATCCCACACTATTAGGTACTATATCATTCGTTTTTATATAACTTTCTCAAAATGACAAGATTTTAGAAATGGAAGACATATTAGTGGTTGCCACTGGGGAAACTGGGCAAAGTGTACACGGGATCTTTCTATCATTTCTTACAGCTGTATATGAATTTACAATTATTTCGGTAAATAAAATTCAACTTAAAAAACTAAATTTCCCAAGTCTCCCTTAGAACTGGAGGTTGTCAGTGAGATAGGAAGCCAAGGATGTTAGTAGGACTTCTAAGAAAACTCCTCAAGGAAGTCACAGATGTCTGTTATGTGCCCTTCTCCCTTTCTCCAGCTTATTACCAAGGATGTGACTATGATGAGTGAAATCAGCAGTTACCTTGGACCACCTTGGCAACACTGAGGGAAGAAAGCACACGGAGAAATAGAAAGATAGGAACCTTGCTCACCGTCACCATGTATGGTTTATGCTTTTAGCATCATGGTCCATGGGGTTGGCGTCCCCTGGGTGTTGTGCAATGCCTAACCTGAGCAACCAAACACAATGGTGCAGTCACTAACACCATGAAGCCACTTGGTGTTAACCTCCTAAACTGTTAACCTCTAGATTTCTGTTACATAAGAAAGAAATAAACTTGTTTTATTTAAGCCGTGTAATTCTTAAAAATCTTTGAGAGCAGCCAAATGCAAATGTCAAAATCTGTATTCTGCCGTCCCCACCCACCATCCTCAGAGCAATGTCCTGAACGGGTATATCAACCATGAATTTGAAGTAATGCTGTACAGTGAAATAGACTGCCTTTAAGTGAAACTTTCTTTATAACAGCCCAATCCACAGCAAATTATGGTTCCCAGCCCAGCAGGAGGCCAGTAACCAGTACAAAACACTATTTGGGGGTAGAGAGGATCAGAATAAGTACCAAATAAATATTTTTTAAAGGAATGAGTGAGTGGTCTCTTCAATAAATGGTGCTGGGAAAATTGGACAAGCAAAAGAATGAAACTTGACCACTCTCTCACACCATACACAAAGATAAACTCCAAATGGATGAAAGACCTCAATGTGAAACAGGAATCCATCAAAATCCTAGAGGAGAACATAGGCTGCAACCTCTTTGACATTGGCCACAGCAACCTTTTTCATGACACATCCCCAAAGGCAAGAGAAACAAAAGAAAAAATGAACTTGTGGGACTTCATCAAGATAAAAAGCTTCTGCACAGGCAAGGCAACAGTCAAAAAAACGAAGAGGCAGCCCATGGAATGGGAGAAGATATTTGCAAATGACACTACAGATGAAAGATTAGTATCCAAGATCTACAAAGAAATTCTCAAACTCAATACACAGGAAACAAATAATCAAATAAAAAAATGGGCAGAAGATATGAACTACACTTTTCCAATGAAGATATACAAATGGCTAACAGACACATGAAAAAATGTTCAAAATCATTAGCCATCAGGGAAATTCAAATCAAAACCACATTGAGATACCACTTTATGCCAATTAGAATGACAAAAATAGACAAGGCAAGAAACAACAATTGTTGGAGAGGATGTGGAGAAAGGGGATCCCTCCTACATTGTTGGTGGGAATGCAAGTTGGTACAGCCACTGTGGAAAACAGTGTGGAGGTCCCTTAAAAAGTTAAAAATTGAGCTACCCTATGATCCAGCAATTGCACTACTGGGTATTTACCCCAAAGATACAGACGTAGTGAAGAGAAAGGCCATAATCACCCCAATGTTCATAGCAGCATTGTTCACAATAGCTAAATCGTGCAAGGAGCCGAGATGCCCTTCAACAGATGACTGGATTAAGAAGTTGTGGTCCATATATACAATGGAATATTACTCAGCAATCAGAAAGAACGATTTCTCAACATTTGCAGCAACATGGACGGGACTGGAGGAGATAATGCTAAGTGAAATAAGTCAAGCAGAGAAAGACAATTATCATATGGTTTCACTCATTTAGGGAATATAAAAACTAGGAAGATCGGTAGGGGAAGAAAGGGAAGGATGAAGGGTGGTAATCAGAAGGGGGAATGAACCATGAGAGACTATGGACTCTGAGAAACAAACTGAGGGCTTCAGAGGGGAGGGGGGTGGGGGATGGGAGAGGCCGGTGATGGGTAGTAAGGAGGGCACGTATTGCATGGAGCACTGGGTGTTATACGCAAATAATGAATCATGGAACACTACATCAAAAACTAAGGATGTACTGTACGGTGACTAACATAACATAATAAAAAATTATTATTAAAAAAATAATAAAATAAAGGAATGAGTGGGTCCATCTAAGCAAAAGAAAACGTGACTTTTTAAAACAAATATGTACCAGTATATATATACTTCCAACTTGGGCCAGAAGCCAGAGGACCAGGCCAGGGTCAGCCTCGTCCACCCCGAAGCATGGCTGTAGAAAGTCGTGGGCCCTGATTTCACATCTGTAATTGAGGTCTTTCCACAGTGAACCTTGAGAGCCACCACTGTTTCCCAGGGGCAAAGTCTACGAGGACAGTGACTCCTTCCTCATCCACAGGCTGGGACTGACGAAAGGAGCTCTCTTTGCTGTTGTCTTTCTGGAGATGCTTTAGCCCCCCCCCCCCCGCAACTTCCTGAGCCTGCCTGTTCCTAGAATTTGATCCAAGCCAGCTCAGTCCCGTCCCTTGCCTTGGAGCCAGAACCCTGCACTATGTTATAATATCAGGTCCCGCTACCTCCTCTCCTGCCAACTAGGGCATGAAGATTATTCAAAAAGAGCTGCTGTCCTACTTGCCCTTGAACATAGAAGCCATAAATTAAAGTAAGAATGCCAAATTCACATCTGTTTTTCAGGCCTGGATGGAACTCCATATAAAAGAAGGTGATTTTTTTTTTCTTTCTTGCATAATGTAGAAGACTTAAAGCCATTCTTTTTCTACGGGGTGAAAAGAACATGAGCTTTGGAGTCAACCAGGCTTGATTAAGATCTCAGTTCCGCCATGTTAGAGCCGTACAACCTTAGGAAGTTTGCTCAACTGAGCTTCCCTCCAGCTATAAGATGCAGATGACAGCCACTAGGTGTAGACACAGTGACTGGTGCATAATAGGTGCACAATGAAGTTAGCTTCCTCTGTATTCTCCCTTCAACTTCCCCTTAGCCTCTTTGTTTCATAAACTCGCTCTGAAAGCACTTCCAGAAAGACACTGCCTTGAAGTGAGTAATTATAGCTTTAATGGGGCAGTGTGTTTGTTCGTATTTTTTAAATTTCTATATTTACCATGTGCAATAACTGGGACAATGTCGAGAATTGCTCTGCTCCCCCACCCCCCTGCCACCCGCAGAGTCAGGGTTCCTCCAGGAACAGGTGGTGAACTGGAGGCACTTACCACATTGGCCAGCTGTGTGATGGCCACTTCAAAATGCACCGTGACGGGATCAGAAACGTTTTCTACAGGCCTGATGAACTGGTTATACTGAGAAAACAGTTTGTGAAAAAGTCTCTCTTCAGAGGCACAGCCTGCAGAGCCTGTATGGCCAAACAGAGGGAAGAGTTAGAGAGGCAGAGAGGGTGTTCACAGATGGGGAGGTTCTGGCAGCTTCCATCACTAAGTGACACGGGCAGTGGGGCGTCCGAGGCAACTGAGCCCTCCTGCCCCTGCGTTCTGTCCACCCCGCACAGACTGCCCCTGGTGTCCACTGTACCTCGCCTCTCCGAGCCTCGGTTGTTACCTCTGCCCTGAAGATGAAAAGAGTAATGCCTACGTCCCAGAACTAGTGTGATGTCAAATAAAATATTGGCAGGAGTACTTTTAAAAGTCTACTGCACCATGGGGCACCTGGGTGGCACAGCGGTTAAGTGTCTGCCTTCGGCTCAGGGCGTGATCCCGGCGTTATGGGATCGAGCCCCACATCAGGCTCCTCCGTTATGAGCCTGCTTCTTCCTCTCCCACTCCCCCTGCTTGTGTTCCCTCTCTGGCTGGCTGTCTCTCTCTCTGTCGAATAAATAAATAAAATCTTTAAAAAAAAGAGTCTACTGCACCAACATGTAAAGGGATAGCATGAACTCCAGTTTCTGCTTATGTCACTGGCGATAGCTTATGATCTCACTGATCTGGTTCCTAAGGAAGAGTCCTGCCCTTTCTTGTCAAAGTGCTGATCCAACAGCCAGTGAAGCGCTTAGCGGGGAGCCTTCACCAAACAAACTGAAATAACTAGTAATTTTATTAAGATCTTAACAAACCACACTCTTTAAAATCAGCTTTGAATTCAATTATTCTGGAGATTTATGGAAGTGCAAGGTTTTTGAGGCAAGCTTATTTAAATAGTTTTAAAAGAATTGGGAATTAGCTCTTAAATAATAGCATTTTAGTCACTAAATTTTAAATAGTTTAATGCGTATGTCTGTCTTTTTCCAAGAATGTATTGAAAGTAGGTTACTTGCCTTCATTCGACATAATTCATTTCATTAATACCCCTCTATATTTTCCCTTAATAGAAGCCAAATTTGACATCTGAAATACTGTTCTACTAATTTCCCAGAGAGATTTATACCCTGAAAGAAAAAAAATTAAAGGGACTGAGAACTCATTCCGTAAAAATGAACAAAAGGATAGCTGTTGTATCACTAAATAAAGAGCTGTTCGACGAATGCACTTGGAAACACTGAAACTCGGAGCTTTCAGCAGGAAAGAACAATTTTAAATGTAACATAGCACTCTTACCACTATCATCAATAATGGTAGAAATAGTTCTACATAAAACAGACGAGAAACAATTCTCTCCATTACCCTGTTACCCATCTCCCCCCCCCCAAGACACTGTAGATAAGCCCTCCATGAGTCCTGAAGCAAGCCCCCACAAAGCCACCAGCATGTGGAAATGTGGTTTTCTTCAGCCAAATAGCAGCTGTCTGTTTCCAACTCCTAACTTTTTAAAATGAATAATCTTACTCTTAGGACACATTCCAGCACAGTAGTATGACAGGCTTCCCAAAACAGTAATGATTATCTTCAAAATGGAGGGGTTCATGGACTAAGTCATAGTATCAGCTAACAAACAAATCACACTTTTAAAAAATATACATTAAATGCAAATACAAATAAATCAGTTGAATATACCCATAGCAGAGATGGATAGAAAACTGCATCATTATTATCACTATATTTCAGTGGGACAATAAAATAAGGTATGGTTTACAATGTTCCATTGTCCTCCCCTCCCCACCCCCTAAATCTCATGTTACGTGTTAAACCCACCCAGTAGGAAATCGATTAATTAGCAGTTATAACAGTAGTAATTCTCTGCAGACCCTCTACATACTCAGACATAGAATATCTCATCTCTGCTCAGTCAAGCACGACTAGAAAGAAGAGCGAACACATGTAGCCGAGAAGAGACTACGAGATAAAGCAGAAAGAAAACCCACCTTTCAAGCCGGGCATGAATATACACAGCCAGAGACACAAACCAAAGGGAAGGGGTCCCTGGCCCTTGCTGGGCAGCATGATTCAAACACACTTTGATTTCTTCTTCTAGTCGAAGGACTGTGGAAAGCAGAGAGCTATCAGACAGCCACACGCATCAGACCTTTAAATCATCCGAGTCCCACTGCAATCCACCTGTGTCTTCTGTGAAATAAAAACATTCACAAACGCAACACGACTATTCCCAATATCAGAGCCTGAGGCCAACAAAAGGGCAAATAAAAATGACTCAATCTGATGTCAGATGAGTCATCACTTCCCTGTCCCCCTAGATCTCTTTTCGTGCAAGAACAGTGAAGAAAAGCAGTGAGGGAACGCGAGGCAGGCAGGACTGAAGGAGGACAGAAAACATTGCCTGGCTTAGATCTTTCTGTAGCACAGTCTCGGCAGTCATCCTTGGGGAAAGAGACACCCTTTGACTGAGCCCCAAGTCCAGGGACAGGAGGTGCTGGGGCCCAGACAGTGTGTTCTGATTCACTGAGTTCTCTGGTTAATCAAGGCTTACCCTTGTTATTAGAAAACTTCCTAAAATAGGGGTTTCCTTTCCTGTCTTAATAAGTGTGGCTTCGAGCAGCACTCATCTGGTTTCGCCTGACTCCGGGGTTTCTGGTGTCTTGTCTTTCTGAGCTCAGCAATCACCATCCAGGACCAGAGATTAGGTGTTTGAGAACCAGAGGGATGCGAACTGAACACAGGATGCCACCTGGACAGCCCTACGTTTACTGAAATATTCCTTGTCATCGACTGCTTTTCTTATAAGTTTCTTCTTGCCTCTGTAAGTTTAGTGTCAATAGGATTCTGATGAACCGGGCCTTCTGGTCAGATTTTGGTGCTGGTTAAAGGGGAGACAGACCCACGGCAAGCAACTTGTGGAATGGGAGAAAATATTTGCAACCATATGTCTGATAAGGAATTAATATCCAAAACATATGAGGAACTCATAAAACTCAATATCAAAACAAATCCAATTAAAAAGTGGGCAATGGACCTGAATAGACATTTTCCCAAAGAAACATACAAATGTCCAACAGGTGTATGAAAGCGATCTCGAAGTCGCTGATCAGCACGGAAATGCAAATCAACCAAAGTAAGATATTACCTCCCACCTATTAGGATGGCTACTGCCAAAAAGACCGGACATAACAGGTGTTGGTGAGGGTGTGGAGGAAGGGAAGTTGGTGCAGCTGCTGTGGAAAACAGTATGGGGTCCCTCAAAAAATTTGAAAAAGGAACTACCAGGGGTGTGGACACGCCATTTGTTGGCTCACACCTTCGCAGCCACCAGAGGCCTCATCACCCGGAGGGGAGAGTAGGCCGGAGCCGGTGGGGGCTCTCTTCCTGCTAAGATGTCTATGGGAGAGCCGATAAGAGTCCCATGGGGACGGGTGAGACCTAGCCGGCGAGGTGTATCATGGGAAACTCTTTGATGCAGAGGACAGCGTGAACTGCCACATGTCCAACATCACACTCACATACGGAGAAGGCCGCGGGGCCCAGCGGGGCGGGCGTACATCCGTGGCAGCAAGATCCGCTTTCTCATTTTGCCTGACATGCTGAAAAACGTGCCCATGTTAAAGGGCATCAGAAATAAAAACCAAGGCTCAGGGGCTGACTGGGGAGAAGCTGCTCTTCTGAAGGCCCAAGGGGGCGCCTGGGTGGCTCAGCGGGTTACCCCTCTGCCTTCGGCTCAGGTCATGATCCGGGGGTCCTGGGATCCAACCCTGCTCAGCGGGGAGTCTGCTTCTCCCTCTGTCCCTCCCCCTGCTCATACTTTCTCTCTCTCTGTCTCTCACATAAATAAATAAATCTTGAAAAAAAAAAAAAAGAAAGAAGATTGTTGTTTCACGCCTTTTGTTTTACCCCACAATCCTCTATAGTCACGCCTGTCGCCTAGGGGAGCGATCCTCTGGACTGGGTCCCAAACCAGCCCTGCTTTCTTCTAGGAGCATGCTATCTCTCCCTGGGGACTAAGGTGCAGAGTGGGAGGATGGGGGACTTTATGAGGGTGGGTCACAGAAGAGCTTCACAGGAGGCAAAGAACACAGAGGGAGGAATACGGACTTTGGAGTCAAATAGACCTGGATTTGTATCTGGCGCTGATACCTGGGGGATGTTGGACAAGTTGCTTAAACTCCTTCAGCTCTGTCACCAGAAAAAATGTGATTAAATTTAGTAATATAAATCATTTCACCTCTCCCTACCCAATTTTTCGTGTCATTTTTACTCACTCTTTCTTTTTTTTTTAAGTTTATTTCTTTATTTTAGTAATCTCTTCGCCCAACGTGGTGCTTGAACCCACAACCCCAAGATCAAGAGTCACGTGCTCTTCCGACTGAGCCAGCCAGGTGCCCCTCTCACTCTCTTATCACTGCAAACAGACAACACAATTGAGTAGCTCTCGGGCCTGAACTTGTAGGAAAAATGTGCTGTATTTCAAATGCTTATGTAGAATATACATTCTCCTGTTCATACTACCCCCTCATCATCAGAAAAATGCTTGAGTTTGTAATTCAATTATGGGTTTATATCATGCTTTAATCCCTTTCTGAAAATTGCGGGGATAGAAGTTAAGACCAAATACACAGAAGAAAGGAAGCACACTTCCAAAAAATTTTTTTAATTTAATTCAAGAAACGAAAGAATTAAAGACTTTTTGTCTTTTCCTGATGTTGCTGGTTACCATTTTATGTTCGTATTCCAGTAATTAGTTTAGCTGTGCTCTCAAACCAACCAGAAGTTTAGTGCAGCTCATGGTTTATGGAGGTGGAAAGGCTGAAGGGAGGGAGAGGGTCATCGACCTGGGAAGAGTCCTCTCTTGCCCTCCCCGCCCTCGCCCCTACCACACACACACCCCTCCAACCCCAGACCCTCTCATTCCTCTTAGCCCGTTCCAAAAGGAAAAAGGAAGAAACAATGCAGCTTAACTTTTCCAAGACCATAAATCTGATGAAAACTGTGGCTCCTATGCCTCCATACCCTTATGTGTATCAAATAAAATTTGATGTCTAATTCCTGGGGATTTCCAACCCAGGGGGAAGTAACCCATTGTTTTCCCACTTCCTGCCCCCAGTCACCCCACATCATCCCCTAAAAAAAAAAATTTTTTTTTAATTTATTCTTTTGGGAGAGAGAGAGAAAGAGAGAGCACTAGCAGGGGGAGGGGCAGAGGGAAAAGCAGATCATCATTGAGGTAGGAGCCTGACGTGGGGCTCGATCCCAGGACCTGGGATCATGACCTGAGCCGAAAGCAGACACTTAACCATCTGAGCCACCAGGCACCCCCACATCATCCCTTTTTAAAATAACATTCTAGGGGCGCCTGGGTAGCACAGTCGTTAAGCGTCTGCCTTCGGCTCAGGGCGTGATCCCGGCGTTCTGGGATCGAGCCCCACATCAGGCTCCTCCGCTGGGAGCCTGCTTCTTCCTCTCCCACTCCCCCTGCTTTGTGTTCCCTCTCTTGCTGGCTGTCTCTATCTCTGTCAAATAAATAAATAAAATCTTTTTAAAAATAATAATAAAATAAAATAAAATAACATTCTAGCAAGCTAATGTGTTCCTTTTCGGTTCTGATCCATAGACACTAACTTCAATTTGGAGGTTTTCTGATTTAAAAAAAAAAAGTGATACTTCTTAATATGAAACTTTTAATTATTAATATTGTTTTAAGCATTTTCCCCCTCCAGTAGCTAAATTAAAGCCATTGCCTCATTTGCTCTAAAAATAAGGGTGACTGTTTGATACATTCAATAAAACTGGTTAAGTACTTAGTTGAAGTCTGGGGGGGGTTGGCATAGAAACTGCATGAATGAACATTTTGTTGACCTTTCTCCAACTGTCAGATCTCTTTAAACTCAAAACGAGAAGACTTTCTAGTTGTCCCTAAAGAAATGTAAAGGAAATAACCCTTTAAACATGTATTATTTATAAATTCACTGCAATAAAACATCATCAATAATTTAATGATCCCATATGCCTGTTTTTTTTTAACTACTGTCATTAAAACTGTCACATGTTCAAAATCCCTAGTCAGTAGTATTTCACATTCATACCACTTGACATTTCCCATACAGGAAAAAAAAAAAAAAACAGCAGTAGGGTAAGTATTCAAAGTAAATGCTAATTTTAGACCAGGAAGAAACATTTAATAAATAGCTCATAAGAGAGGCTCGAATTAATCCTACACCCCCACCTTTGGACCACCTACATTTTAAGAAAAAGGGAAAGCCTTCGAACCTGAGGTGAGGTCAAGCAGTGAAAGAAGGTCAAACTGTGTTGAAATGCAAGACCGTGTGTCACCATGATAGCTCGCTCCCAGCAGCCTGTGTGCCCATCAGCAGGCTAAGTCCTTTCCATTCTTCCTTTAATCCCCCAGCCACTCGAGGAAGTGAGACTCCGTGTTGTCGGTGAAGACACTGACACTAAGCAGGTGAAGTAACTTGATTAAAGGTCCATCATCACTGATTGATGGTGAGTTAAGATACCAATCTCGCTCTCTCTGCATCTACAGCTAACACTTTAACCTTAAAACTATCCTCAAGTGCTTTTAGATCCATGAATACTTTATAAGTTCAATATATTTTTAGAGCGTTGTTTTTGAAATGGGCCATGGTTAGTGTTCACTTCACTTTCATTTGCCATGGATCCTTCACATGAGTCGAGGAAGCCAAAGCTAGTATATAAAGGAGTTGGAACGGAGCACATAATACCACACAGAGGTGAAAGCCCAGAGATTGCCCCACTTAAGGCACAAGCTGATACCAGGCAAGTTCCCAGCTCGGGGCGTGTGGGCGATGGCGGCCACAACCACATCCTCAGGGGTGCTGCTGCTGGCTGTGCGGTGAAGGTCGCTAGGCTAAGCACTTACTGGTGACGGGCATGGTGGGCCACACGCTTCCAGCCAGAATGGTTCCTACACAGACCTTTGGGAATTCTGTACCTTCCCTCCAGCTTTTCCCCTTCACTAAATGGCAGCAATTATCTCTGAGAATGTGCTTAAATCATAAATCCCCTCAAAGGAAGAATTGATTCAAGGTGACCATTGTCCTACAACCCAGCAGTAATAAAATTGTAACACAATGTACTCCACTTACAGTAGACCCAGCTCTATGATCGTAAATAGGAATAACTGCCAATTTGTATTCATTTCCTGGGACTGCCGGACCGAACTACCACAAACTTGCTGGCTTCAAGCAACAGAAAGGTATTCTTTCACAGTTCTAGAGGCCCGAAGTCAAAATCAAGGTGTCAGCAGGACCATGCTGCCCCTCCGGCGGTAGGAGGGAACCCTTCCTTGCCTCTTGCAGCTTCTGGTCGCCCCAGGTGTGCCTTGACTTGTGGGCCACATCACTTCCATCTCGGCCTGTGTCATTACACGGCCTTCTACTCCGTGCCCGCGCCTTTGCCTCTTCCGTGTCTTAGAAGGAAGCTGGCCCTTCGATTTAGGTCCTACTGGGTAATCCAGGAGGAACTCATCTCAAGATCTTTAACGAAATTACATCGGCAAAGATGTAACTTTCACAAGTAACAGGGTTTAGGACACAAGACATATCTATCTTTGGGGGGGCCACCATTCAACCCACCACAGAAACTCCCAGGATTGCAGTGAGGATTTAATTAGGAAGCATATATAATAGCAGCTACCGGAGTACTGTTGGGGCAATGCACAGTCATTTTCTTTTTCCAGAGAACAGTACTCTGATGTGTACAAGAGGCTCTGAGGACTGGTAGGGAAGCCCAGAAAGTATGACTATTTTTGTATAAAATGGCAGATTTCTTGTTTTTTCAAAAAAGAAAATCTGAAAAGTTACATATATCATGGCTCCTGATTAGTAGTTCAACTCAGTGTGCATCAGAATCAAGGGTAGGGGACAGTCTTTAAAAGCTCCGATTCCAGGTCCTGTCCTCAGAAATCCTGATTGGCTGGGTCTGTGGTGGGACCTGGAAAAGCTCCTGAGTGGATCCTGCTGCAGGTGGGCAGCGCCGCTGCCGAGCTGCTCCCGCAAGCTGCGGTGGGATTTCCACTCAGTCCGCCTGCAGTGCGCTTCTGTGATCTTATGGAGTTAGACGTTTCTGGGACATACGTGCCCCCACAAATGTGGAGGTCACCAAACAAAAATGTTAGAGATATTCCAAAGTTGTTATACAGGCACTGTGTTCTGTGTGAAAAAGCTCCTTCACTTCTTAGAGATTCTATATTCTCGTTAATATTTTCATTAATACTTTTTTCAAACCAATGGAACAGAATAGAGAACCCAGAAATGGACCCTCGGCCCTTTGGGCAACCAATCTTTGACAAAGCATGAAAAAACATCCAGTGGAAAAAAGACAGTCTCTTCACTAAATGGTGCTGGGAAAATTGGACAGCTACATGCAAAAGAATGAAACTTGACCACTCTCTCACACCATACACAAAGATAAACTCCAAATGGATGAAAGACCTCGATGTGAGACAGGAATTCATCAAAATCCTAGAGGAGAACATAGGCAGCAACCTCTTTGACATCGGCCACAGCAACTTTTTTCATGACACATCTCCAAAGGCAAGAGAAACAAAAGAAAAAATGAACTTGTGGGACTTCATCAAGATAAAAAGCTTCTGCACAGGCAAGGCAACAGTCAAAAAAATGAAGAGGCAGCCCACGGAATGGGAGAAGATATTTGCAAATGACACTACAGATGAAAGATTAGTATCCAAGATTTACAAAGAACTTCTCAAACTCAATACACGGGAAACAAATAATCAAATCAAAAATGGACAGAACATATGAACAGACACTTTTCCAATGAAGACATACAAATGGCTAACAGACACATGAAAAAATGTTCAAAATCATTAGCCATCAGGGAAATTCAAATCAAAACCACATTGAGATACCACTTTATGCCAATTAGAATGGCAAAAATAGACAAGGCAAGAAACAACAATTGTTGGAGAGGATGTGGAGAAAGGGGATCCCTCCTACATTGTTGGTGGGAATGCAAGTTGGTACAGCCACTCTGGAAAACAGTGTGGAGGTCCCTTAAAAAGTTAAAAATTGAGCTACCCTATGATCCAGCAATTGCACTACTGGGTATTTACCCCAAAGATACAGACGTAGTGAAGAGAAGGGCCATATGCACCCCAATGTTCATAGCAGCATTGTTCACAATAGCTAAATCATGGAAGGAGCCGAGATGCCCTTCAACAGATGACTGGATTAAGAAGATGTGGTCCAGGGGCGCCTGGGTGGCACAGTGGTTAAGCGTCTGCCTTCGGCTCAGGGCGTGATCCCGGCGATCTGGGATCGAGCCCCACATCGGGCTCTTCTGCTATGAGCCTGCTTCTTCCTCTCCCGCTCCCCCTGCTTGTGTTCCCTCTCTCGCTGGCTGTCTCTATCTCTGTCAAATAAATAAATCTTTAAAAAAAAAAAAAAAAAAAAAAAAAAAAAAAAAGAAGATGTGGTCCATATATACAATGGAATATTACTCAGCCATCAAAAAGAACGATTTCTCAACATTTGCAGCAACATGGACGGGACTGGAGGAGATTATGCTAAGTGAAATAAGTCAAGCAGAGAAAGACAATTATCATATGGTTTCACTCATTTAGGGAACATAAGAAGTAGGAAATCGGTAGGAGAAGAAAGGGAAGAAAGAAGGGGGGGTAAACAGAAAGGGGAATGAACCATGAGAAACTATGGACTCTGGGAAACAAACTGAGGGCTTCAGAGGGGAGGGGGAGGGGGGATTGGGAGAGGCGGGTGATGGGTAGTAAGGAGGGCACGTATTGAATGTTGCACTGGGTGTTATACGCAAGTAATGAATCATGGAACATTACATCAAAAACTAGGGATGTACTGTATGGTGACTAACATAACATAATAAAAAATTACTATAAAAAAACTCCTTCAGCATAGGTATTTACTAAGTCCTACTATGTTCTGAGCACAGGGATAGATGCTGAAATACAGCTGTAGAAAATATACACTTATGTTTTCAAGTATCCAAGGAACATTCACAAAAATGGACCTCTTGTTATGACCAAAAAAGACTCAAAAAGCAACAAAGAGTCTTTAGCATACAGAACACTGTCCACACAAAAGCAAAATTAAAAATTCCAAGATAAGGCTCCAAACTTCCCTTTCTTGCAGAGCTCAAAATGTTGTATCCAGTCTTCTCTTTTTCAAAGTCCAGGGAGGTAAAGCTAATAATGGATAGAAGCTGTATGGCTCTGGTTTCATGGGTCCAAATATAACTAAAATCATATTAATCCTAAGGTGTGATCACATCCATCACCCAGCCTGCAGCCCCTTCCCAACACTGCCCTGCTATTCAGTCTGCTGTCCATGCCTCTGTGGGAGCTGGACTCTGCCCCGGGCTTTCCTGCTATTTCGCTGAGCGTGGTTGCCTTCCCAACATCAAAGCCTCCCTAAGTTCTGAGAGTTGGGATGAGGAATGGGGGGGCTGGGGGGCGGGGAGGTGTTCTGGGCAGGGAGGGACCAGAAAGAATCACCACCTCCACCTGCTGAAGCAGGGTTGCTTGTGCCCCAACCTTACCTGGATTTTTCTAAACATGGCGGTAAGGGTACCAGCTAGGCCCTCAGCTAGGCTACAGTCTCCATCTGCTAACCCCTGCACTCTCTTTTCTGGAGCCCTGACACCAGAACACCTCCCTCTTCCTCGAACTAACAAAGCAGAGGCCCAAGGCCTAGCTGTGGATGTGAATTGCTAGGGAGAGAGTTGGCACCAGGAAGCTCCAAAGTCCAGAAACAACAAGTGAATGGAGGGACAGAGGAGGGAGGCACCCCCCCACAGGAGGCCCCGGGGTGGCTCCCTCAATGTGCTGTTACTCATAAATAAAGTTTCATGGGGAGGATAAAGAAAAATCAAACTTGTGGCCAGGGAAGTGCACTGCTGTCTGGAAGGCGATGTCAAAGCACTGTGCTGGAAGCAATCACGGCCACATCAAGAGACCACCTGTGCCCCCTGCACAGGAAGACCCTGATTTTACCTCTCTAGGCAGCAACTTCCTCCTTCAAATGAGGTGATAGGACCAGATGAACTCAAGGCCCCCACTCTTAGTTTTACTTGATGAAATACAATGACGTGAGCAAATATGCAGTGGTAGCCTACTGTGGCCAGTGTTTTAATTTAAAAACTAGCCTGATATTAAACGGTACAGGGAGGTGCAGACATCCTTGAAGGAAAGCAAGAAAACATTCGCTTAAATGACATGAATGAAGGGGAGCAGTCTGTCAGGGGAAAAACGAAGAAGTGAGAAAGTTAGGGTATCTGGACAGGCTAAGTAGATGAATTTGGCTACTTGATTGAGTGGATGGAGAGCTCAGAGCTCGACTTTGAAGGAACCTGAGTGCTAAGCTGACACATTTGGTGTTTGGGTGATAAGAAACCACTGGACAGTTTGAACATGGGATTAACATGATGGAAACTATAGTCGAAGCACATTAATTTCCACCTTACGCTGTGTTTGTTTTGATGTATCAGACTTTTTGTTTTTAATAATTCATAAGTATTTTCTCTAGCATATTTGAAGGAATTGAAAGGGAGTGAAATGAATTAAACTAATTCCCTTAAGACATCCTAAGACTTTAAAACCCTGTGCTCTTTTCAAGTCCAATGCTCTCATGACTTAACAAGAAAAGTTTTAGAATCTACTGCAAACTCATAGAACACACTATAGTTTTTACATTTTAGTTTGAACTTCAGGAATCTATAACCTAAGACTTAAATTATGTTTAATTAGTTTCCACATGTTCTCTAGAAGTTCAAAACTAAAAAGGCTAATTTATATGACATCTTATTGTTCAGTTGAAACAGTTGGCAAGACTGTTTTTCACTTTCCCTAGCAAATATGAGGTTAAACCGAAGTAATTCAACTGTTTTGACCTACAAAGACGGTAATTTTCTATAGCATGGCCAATTGCATTGTTACATGTTTTGCTACTACACACTTAACGTCCCATTTTCCTTTAAAAGTGTGCAGAGAGGGATGCCTGGGTGGCTCAGGTCATGATCCCAGGGTCCTGGGATGAGTCCCGCATCAGGCTCCTTGCTCGGCGGGGAGCCTACTTCCCCCTCTGCCTGCCACTCCTCCTGCTTGTGCTCTCTCTCTCTTTCTCTCTCTCTCTGACAAATAAAATATTTGAAAGTAAATAAATAAAAAATAAAAGTGTCCATAGAGTATATACTACATGTGAGGTATTGGGGCAGAGGGAGAGGTAACTGAGATAAATAATAATGATCCCTAAAAATCTAGAAGATTCTCAACCTTGCACGTATATAAGAATCATCTGGAGATTTCTTTTTAATTATTGCAAATCTCCAGAGACTCTAATTTTTACTAAACACGTAAAGCCAGAGTTCTCAGACTATCCTCTCTCAAACACTGATCTACAGAGAGAAAGAAGCACTTTAATGACTACTATGTTCGGGAGGTAGGACAGCTAGAACTCAGAGGAGGACCATTTTCTGCCTGGAACTCTGAGGAATTCACAAAACATTTAGAAGCAGTTGTCTACTCAAGGTCCTCCCAGAAACAGCCAGAGTGACCTTTGGAGAAAAGGATTAGGTAGAAAGAAGAATCAACTGTTTGGTTTTTTAAAAGATTTTATTTATTTATTTGAAAGAGAGTAAGAGAGAGAAAGAGAGAGAGAGAAAGCACAGAGGGAGAGTGAGAAGCAGACTCCCTGCTGAGCAGTCTGATGTGGGACTCCATCCCAGGACCTGGGATCATGACCTGAGCTGAAGGCAGACACTTAACGACTAAGCCACCCAGGTACCCCCAGAAGAATCAACTTTGAACTGTTACTAAGACTTTCCTGGCCCATGGGTCTCCCACTTTAGTTATATTCCTTTTTTTCAAAAATGGTCCAGAAATAGATCACTAACCTAACTATCTCAGCTTGGTGAAAGTATTCTAATGGCCAAACTTCTTTTTTTGTTTGTTTGTTTTTAAAGATTTTATTTATTTATTTTACAGAGAGAGAGAGACAGCCAGAGAGAGAAACACAAGCAGGGGGAGTGGGAGAGGAAGAAGCAGGCTCCCAGCGGAGGAGCCCGATGCGGGGCCCGATCCCACAACGCCAGGATCACGCCCTGAGCCACCCAGGCGCCCCTAATGGCCAAACTTCTGTATTCTAAGTAGAAAGTTCAGATTATACTTTTAATTAATTACAGTACAAAGCACCTGCTTGTTCTGAGACCCGGTCTGACCTTCCACAATTATATAAAGTATCTTTCTTTCTAGTGTCCTCCATCTTCTTTGTGTTCATTTTCACTGCATAACAACCATTACCAGCACAGCCACACTCTGGGCGCGATAACGGCAGTCCACAACATCCCCCAGAGTGGCACTCCTATCTCAAGCACAATTTCCTTTCTAATAAGTCGATTTAGAAGTTGATGGTAACCCTGTTTATCCCACTGTGATAGCAGGACCTGAGGCACGCTTTCAGTGAACTTGGATGTGCTTTGGATACTAAGACTTAGCAGAGAACTTAGCTCCTCACAGCCTGCAGAGATTTAGTTATTAAATCATTTATCAGATACAGATTCTGAAATATAGTTTACATATCTAAAGAGAAAAGAAAGATGGTTATCATAAACATGAAGGAATAAGAGACTCTCAAAATGACCAAATGACAGATACGAAAAAGAATCAAATAGAACTTCTGAAAAAGAAAAATATAATATTGAAATTAGAAACTAAATGGATGGCTTAGACTGGAATTAGACATAATGAACTAATAATGATTTGAAAAATTATTTAGAATGTAGCACAGAGACAGGTGGAAAGTATAAAAAAGATATTAAGAGACATGGAGGAAAGAGAAAGAAGCTCTAAGATATATCTAATTGGGGGCAGTAGGCTATCGTCACAAGAGAGTTTGTGGGATCAATGAAATAATAATTGCTGAGAATTTCCTAGAGTTTATTAAAGACATTGCATCCATAAACTGACATAAATATCAAGCAGGATAATTAAAATGAAATCTATACTGCTGTGAAAATGTAGAACACCATAGAAAAAAAATCTCAAAAGAAAGCAGGTAGAAAAAACAAATCATGTACAAAAATACGATATTTAGACTGAATGTAAGTTTATCTGTAGCAACAATGGAGGTCAGAAGGTAATAGACTAGGGGCGCCTGGGTGGCTCAGTCGTTAAGCGTCTGCCTTCGGCTCAGGGCGTGATCCCGGGGTCCCCACATCAGGCTTCCTGCTCCGCTGGGAGCCTGCTTCTTCCTCTCCCACTCCCCCTGCTTGTGTTCCTTCTCTTGCTGCCTGTCTCTCTGTCAAATAAATAAATAAAATCTTTAAAAAAGAAAAAAAAGAAGGTAGTAGACTAGAATCTTCAAAGTTCTTAGAGAAAACTATAGTCAACCTACAGTTGTAACGCTATCTTTCAAAACCAGGGTGAAATAAAGACCTCTAACAGAGCTAATACAACCTAAGTGTTAACTAAGAGGCCTTCGCTTGGTACCTGCTAAAGGATGTACTTCAGAAAGAAGGAAAGTGATCACATTAGATCAGAGATGAAAGAAGAAACAGACAGCAAAGAGCATTATAAACGTGTAGGTTAGTGTAAACAAATATTACTTATCTTGACTGCTAAGGAGTTTTTTTTAATACTCTCTTAAATTTTGTGCCCAAGGCAAGAGCCTCACTCACTTTATTATGCCCTAAGGAAGGGTCTCATCATTCAGTGTGAAGAGTTTCACTTTATCTTCCTATTTTCAACATGGTACCCTCCTCCCAGCCCCATACTTACCTGGGCCAGACTGACTCCCTTTGATTCAATATCTCAAGACAATGAAGCCCCAGCCCTTTGCTTGGAGGAAGAAGGGAGATCTGGGGTCCAGTGTTTAGTATACAGACATTCAGAAATCTGCCTGTTTTTGTCCTCATGTGTATCCCTCATTTCATAAGTATCCAGTGTTTCCAGTTCCTGACTTTTCTGGGGATCTGCCAATTGATTGATGGATTTCTCTACTGCTGGCTTCGGTTTCAACTTTCTTGGGTTCATAAAGTCAATTATCACTCATCTATCTCTCTTCTAGCTTCCAAAATTTTGTCCTTTTCTCCCATCACCTTTACCCTTTACCCTTCCTAGCGTTTTAATGGCGTTTCAGTTGGATGAGAGGCATTTTTCAACCCACCATATTTTAACTACAGATTTGTCTCCTGTGACTCTTTCTTAGGAGAGAGAAGAACCTCAGAGATTCCTTCAGCAGACTTCCCCTTTCATCTCAACTGTCAGAACTAAGTCACACACCCAATCCTAAAGGCGTCACAGGCAAAGGCAAAGAGCAGGGAGGGAACTGTCACGCTGACTCGAAACCTAATTATTTGGGGTGGAACGATGTGTGAGAGCAACCACACCCTCAAGAGCCTTAATTAGGGAGTGGATAAACTCCAAACCACTTACCCAAGCCGGAAGATGACCTCTTAAAGGCAGCGGTCATATTTTATAACTCTCCATACCTTTAGCAGTGAATGTCAGCGTTTATTTGACCGAGGAAATGATCTATTACATAAATACAATGTACAGAGATTTTATTTGCATATAAAATGGTGAGATGGTAAAGGCACGATGATAATGAAGGTTCTCCACTCAGACAAGACCTGCAATCTGGAGGGGAGGAAGCTTTAGAGCCTCTGCGGGGACACTGCCTGAATCCCGTTGCACTGACCTGTACCAGTGACTTCCTGGGTAAGAGGCATTTTAAATGTCAAGGAGCGAAAAGACAGGATGATGGTGGCTCTCAAGCTAAACACGAAATCAAATTACTTCAAGGACTCTAGTCTTAAGGTCATATTTATATAACTGGTGGCCAAATTAGACTGGACCAAACTGGGCTCTTCTGCTCGCTGCAGCTCACGTGTGTATACATAAATACACATGTATCTGGAACACTCCCCGTTCGGCAAGGCGTTAAAAGAGCGTCTAACAAATTTAATCAAGTGAAGCTTTGGTCTGAAATTAAAATTTGTCATAATCATAAGGTGTAGGTTTAATATGAAATTCTAAGAGAAAGTCAACAATTTATTAAACAGAATAAAAGACAGTTACATTGGTTGCCTAAAAAATAAGCAAAACACACGGAGAGATATGTTTTCTCATAGTTCTAAATTGTCTGCTACAAAAACCTTGTAGCTTAGGAAAGAATATATGAGATTCAAGAGGTTCCATTTTTTGTCTCCTAGATGTCTTGTTTAAAGGGCGCCTGGGTGGCTCAGTCAGTTGAGCGACCGACTTTTGATTTCAGCTCAGGTCATGATCTCAGGGTTGTGAGATCGACCCCACCGTTGGGCTCTGTGCTGGGCGTGGAGCCTGCTTTGGGATTCTCTCTCCCACTCCTTCTGCCCCCCCTCCCAACTCCCTCTCTTAAAAAAAAAAAAAAAGCTGTTTAAGTGTATTTTTAAGTGTATATTTTGGCAAGATTTAGATGCATAACTGAAAAAGAATCTGGGGGTCTCTGAGGAAGATATTTACCTAGAACTGTTAGTTGAGCTTATTGCTAATGCAGAAATCTAGAAAGTCACTGGCCATTTCCAACTTCCAAAGCTGCTGAGCCACAAATTTTTGAAAAATGAAGAAACATAAAAACTATACAGGCAGCTTTTAAAGGAAAGTGCACAATGGATCACATTCAAAGTACACAAATACATAAGTACTATTTTCCTAGACACGTACTTTATATTGATGATAAAATATCCTACAATACCAGATTTTATGTGCTACGCATATGTGAAAAAAATGTTTCTTTTTAAAATTTTTTAAAAGATTTTATTTATTTGAGAGAAAGAAAGAGAATGAGAGAGAGAGAGAAAGCACGAGAGGAGGAAAGGTCAGAGGGAGAAGCAGACTCCCTTCTGAGCAGGGAGCCCAACTCGGGACTGGACCTGGGTCTCCAGGATCTTGACCTGAGCCGAAGGCAGGTGCTTAACCGACTTAGCCACCCAGGTGCCCCCAAAATAATAAATTTCTAAATATGATGCCCCCTTGTCTGCCTTCAGCTGGAGTCACATATTGGGCTCCCTGCCCAGTAGTGACTCGGCTCCTTCCTGTCCCGCAGCCCCCCTCCCCCCTCCCTTGCACACGTGCTTTCTCTCTCTCTCTTTTCTCTCTCTCAAAAATAAATAAATAAAATCTTTTAAAAAATGTATATGATGCCCTTTTCCAGCAAACTCATGAGTCTCTGACATCGCCATGGGGAATTTACCCAAAGTTTCACAGAAGAATAAAACGCAGGAGATCTTCTAAACTTTGAAGCCAGTGGGTGATGTATCTAAGAAAAGAAGAAAACTACGTCACACTCCTCTCTGACATTTTTTTAAAACAGTATAATAAACAGTATAAATAAATAACAGTATAATAAACTAATGCCTTTATTTAAAGGCAGGAGAACTGCAGACGGATGCAAATACTGATCAGATATTCTTCAGCTGTTCTCATTGCTGATCACCGAGAGAAATAGGAGATAGATGACAGTGTACATGGAACCCAGCTCCTCCACGGTGGGTCTCTATCCCATAAGGTTCACAGGGGAAATGTATGGTGGGGAGGAGAAAATACTTACTATTTCTATTTTTTTAATTCATTTATTTTTTAAAGATTTTATTTATTTGGGAGAAAGAGAGAGAGAGAGCATGCGTGCACAAGAGCACAAGCAGGAGGAGGGGCAGGGGGAGAGAGATAAGCAGACTCCCCGCTGAGCAGGGAGCCCAATGTGGGGCTCTATCTCAGGAGCCTGGGATCATGACCTGAGCTGAAAGCAGATGCTTACCTAGCTGAGCCACCCAGGTGCCCCAATAGTTACTATTTTTAAAGCAAGCTACAGTTTAAGACTGTTGCTTTAAGCAAGGGCTGCCAACTCAAACACCTCTTAGAGCCAAACAAGCAACAGTCAGGAGTGAAAGGGCAAGTGGGGGAAGTTACCTGCATCTGCCCCTCAAATACACCACAGCCCTGCTCTGCTCTAGCCCATGGAGCCACGTGGAATGGTGTTGCCAGGATTGCTGGGGTTTTTTTCAAGAAAAACACAAACTTTCAATTAGATGTGATTTCTCTTGATTCTTTTTGTTCTTCTTTTTTTCTTTTTTTAAGTAATACGTATGCCCAATATGCAGCTCAAACTCACAACCCCAAGACCAAGAGTCACACGCTCTACCGGCTAAGCAACCAGGTGTCCCTCTCTTAATTTTGACAAATTTAAAAACATTTTATTTTTTAAATGTCATTTTAAAAACATCTTGAATAGCTTGTGGCCCCACAAAATATGTCTGCTGACCAGATTCAGACCATGACCTCACAGAATTTTCTAGAATTGCTAGAATTTTCTAATGCTACTCTAATGCTCCTCTCTAGAGGAGAAACAGTATCTGTAGGTAGAGGATTGCAGCATCACTTAAGAAAATATGCAGATGGATCTTTTTGCTGAGCTAGTCTGCCTTGCTTAGCTGCTCTATGTAACAAAGTAAGGTAAATGTGTCATTTGCATGGAATTTGGGGGCCAAAAAAAAGAAAAAAATTTCTTCAAAGTGACTGGGAAAGCAGATGTCAGCAATATGGTTGATGGTCTACACTTTAGCTGAGGGAGATGGTAAGAAACTCACAGGGATGAGATGACTGAAGCTTTACTCTGTGTGTGTGTGTGAGAGAGAGAGAGAGAGAGAGAGAGGGAGAGACTGTAATACCCCTCTGTTACCGCAGACCTTCAGTACAAGCCCGTTTCACAAAAGCACTGCAGAGACGGTGCTAGCAGAATACAAGCCCAAATTGCCCCACCGGAAAGTTAGAGAAGTTCCGAAGCAAAGATCACACTGTAATTATTAAGAATGAAGACTACCAGAATGCAAATGTGTATGGGGAAGGAAAATAACAGTTTGGGTTACTCCGTTTTAATTTGGAGAGTGATGTGTGATCACAGGGACTTTCAAGGAGACGTTATTTTTGTGATTAGGGAGACCGAAAAACCTGGCTTTTCTTCCTTTCAGACACTTCAAATACCAAGCTTTCCCTGCCACCTGCTGGTTATTGGTTGCAACTTAAAAAAAAATCTGAATAATTCATAAAGTATGAAGAACCCCCTCACAATGTGCCAGCTTTAGAAATAAAATATTATCAACAAAATTTGGAATCTCCTGTATTCCTCTCCCTGACCACATCTCCCCTTCTCTTCTGAAGTATTCATCTTGAATTATAAGTTTATCATCCCAACACACTTTATAATTTTTCTGCACATGTATGTATCCCTAAGCTATGCTGGTGATATTTTGTATGGCTTCAAAGTTTATATAAAGAGTATCATTTTGTATAGGATTTTCTGTATGAAATCTGCAGGTTACTTTTTAAACCCACACTGTGTTTATGAGATTCATCCTTTTTTTTTTTTTTAAGATTTTATTTATTTATTTGAGAGAGAGAGAGAGAGCGAGCGAGCACAAGCAGGGGGAGCAGCAGAGGGAGAGGGAGAAGCAGATCCCCCCTGAGCAGGGAGCCCAATGTGGCGCTCGATTCCAGGCCTCTGGGATCATGACCTGAGCCGAAGGCAGATGCTAAACCGACTGAGCCACCCGGGTGCCCCGAGATTCACCCATGTTGACCAACAGTGCGTTTTCACTGCCACATAGAATCCTATTAAGTGGATATGTCATGAGTTATTTGCCCATACTCTTTTTGATGTGTATTTAAATAGCTTCCAGTTTTTTACTAACACAGACATTGCTTGTCTAACATCTAGAACATGTCCTCATATGTAAATGCTGAGTTTCTCAGATAGCAATACTGTGATTGTTTTGTCATAATGTTTACACATCTTCCTCCCCACTTGATATTGTCAGATTCCTGAATTTTTGTGGTTCTGGTGGGTGTGCAGTGATATTTCTTTGTGACTATTTTCATGACCTTGATGGCCTTTTGCGCCGGATCTGTGAATCAAGTTATTTAGGTCATCTAGAATAAAGGTTTATAATCACCTCCATAAAGATTCTTTTATTATATTCATTCTTAGGTAGCTCATATTCTTATCCTAAATGTATTGGTGGTTTTTTTTCTCATTAAACTTTTGTTTTTTAATGGGTCTCAAAATTCTGTGACAGATTTTTGGTCAAGTTGCTTCCATTAAAAGTACTGATTTTAAAAGCTAATAACTTAAAACTGCCACACACAAAAAAAAAAAAACCCAAATGGTCCACAAAACATTCTCCTTTCCTTCTGAAGGTTTTACGATGCATTGTTATCATTAACCAGTCTTTTACTATTAAACTTAAATGGCCAATTGACACAAACAGTTCGGAGACCGTTCTTCCACCACTGATAAGACTGGGGTGGCAGGTATTGGGGGTAATACTCATTTAGCCTTCTGAGCTTTCTGGGCAGACTTGGTGACCTCGCCAGCTCCAGCTGCCTTCTTGTCCACCGCTTTGATGACACCCACAGCAACCGTCTGTCTCATGTCACAAACAGCAAAACGGCCCAGAGGAGGACAGTCAGAGAAGCTCTCAACACACATAGGCTTGCCAGAACCATATCAACAATGGCAGCATCACCAGATTTCAAGAACTTGGGACCATCTTCCAGCTTTTTTCCAGAACAACGATCTATCTTCTCCTTCAGCTCAGCGAACTTGCAAGCAACGTGAGCTGTGTGACAATCCAGCACAGGTGCATATCCAGCACTGATTTGGCCTGGATGGTTCAGGATAATCACCTAAGCCATGAAACCAGCTGCCTCCATTGGTGGGTCGTTTTTGCTGTCACCAGCCACATTGCCACGACAAACATCTTTGACAGATACGTTCTTGACATTGAAGCCCACATTGTCCCCAGGAAGAGCCTCACTCAAAGCTTCATGGTGCATTTCAACAGACCTTACTTCAGCTGTAACACTGACTGGAGCAAAGGTGACCACCATGCCAGGTTTAAGAACACCAGTCACCACTAGGCCCACAAGGACAGTACCAATACCACCAATTTTGTAGACGTCCTGGAGAGGCAGACGCAAGGGCTTGTCAGTAGGACGAGTTGGTGGCAGAATGCCATCCAGAGCTTCAGGCAGTGTGGTTCCACTGGCGTTCCCATCTTTACGGGTGACTGTCCAACCCTTGAACCAAGGCGTGTTAGCACTTGGCTCCAGCACGTTGTCACCATTCCAACCAGAAATTGGCACAAATGCTACTGTGTCGGGGTTGTAGCCAATTTTCTTAATGTAGGTGCTGACTTCCTTCACAATTTCCTCGTGTCTCTTCTGGCTGTAGGGTGGCTCAGTGGAATCCATTTTGTTAACACCAACAATTAGCTGTTTTACACCCAGTGTGTAAGCCAGAAGGGCATGCTCGCGGGTCTGCCCATTCTTGGAGATACCTGCTTCAAATTCACCAACACAGCAGCAACAATCAGCACAGCACAGTCAGCCCAAGATGTTCCTGTAATCATGTTTTTGATGAAGTCTCTGTGTCCTGGGGCATCAATGATGGTCACGTAATACTTGCTGGTCTCGAATTTCCACAGGGAGATATCAATGATGATACCACGTTCACGTTCAGCTTTTAGTTTATCCAAGACCCAGGCATACTTGAAGGAGCCCTTTCCCATCTCAGCAGCCTCCTTCTCGAATTTCTCAATAGTTCTTTTGTCGATCCCACCACATTTGTAGATCAGATGACCAGTAGTGGTAGACTTGCCGGAACCTACGTGTCCAATGACGACAATGTTGATGTGAGTCTTTTCCTTTCCCATTTTGGTTTAGGTTAAGCGGTTTTCACGACATCTGTGTTCTAGCGGCAAACCCGTTGCAAAAAAGCTAAATGTATTGTTTTTAAATGACATTTTTTAATAGATTTTTTTGGTGCTAGGGTCTGCAACTGATTTTTTATATCAGTTTTCTGTCCAGTAACATTGTTAAATTCTTTCATCAACCCCTAAGACTGTATTTGAAGATTCTTCTGGATCTTCTATGAAGGCAATCATATTTTCTATGGATTTCTATTTTCTTTTTTCTTTTTAAATTCTCCTCTTCCCTATTTTTCTGATCTTATTACACTGTCCTGGGATGTGGTAGAGTTGAATAGAAATGGTGAAAACCAGCACCTTCGGATAGCCCATGATCTTATCAGGAAGTTCCCCTTAGTCCTAGTTTTGTAAGAGTTTACTTTTTGTTTTGTTTTTACCATGAATGTGTGTTAAAACTTATCTTTTTGGCCCTGGATATATTGATAATTCTATTTGGTTTGTGTCTCTTTCATCCTGTTACTCCAGTAAATAACATTAATAGATTTTTTTCAGACTTAAACCAGTCTTGCATTTGGGGTATAAACTTAACTTGAGTTTATCTCAAAATGCGTGAGTGCAAGCCTGAAATGTTCTTTTCTTACACTGTTTGTCCAGTTCTGGCATATCGGCCACATAAAATAAACCGGGTCACATTCTCTCATTATCTTTTCTCTGCCCTGAAAATTAAGACCCGGTAGAAATATCTGTTTCTGAAATCTGAGGCGTCAGTGGGAGCATTTAAAGAATACTTCAGGGGCGCCTGGGTGGCTCAGTCAGTTAAGCGTCTGCCTTTGGCTAGGGTCATATCTCAGAGTCCTGGGATCGAGCCCCGCATCAGGCTCACTGCTCAGCAGGGAGTCTGCTTCTGCCTCTGCCTCTGCCATTCCCTCTGCTAGTGCTCCCTCTCTCTTTCTTTCTCTGTCAAATAAATAAAGTCTTTAAAAAATAAAATAAAGAGTACTTCATTTCACTTTACAAATGTATAGTCTACGGTTAAAAAGAAAGTCTCAGGCCCAAAATGGTGTCATTTAGGTTGAGGTCCCAACTCAGTAAACCAAGACTTAATACCTAGTCTAACCGCAGTTTCACCCCCGCCAGAAATGTGACCTTTTAGTAGTCAACATGGGAATTTCCCAGTCAGCACTAGGAAGTTTACTGATAGACCCCTTCCGTTCCCTTTAGGAGCGTGACCTTGCCTAAAAGAATGGATTCTTGGCTAATAATTTCCTTTTTACCACTCCCTCTCTACCTTTAAAAACCCTTCCTTTTCTGCAGCCCTTTGGAGCTCCCCTCTACTTGTTAGATAGGATACTGTCGGATTCATGACTCAATTAATAAAGACAATTAGATCTTTAAAATTTATTCCCTTGAATTTTTGTCATTTAACAGGGCATATGTCAAAGATTCACTTCTTCATGAGGGAATCAGCAAGGTAATAGAGCTGGTCGAGTATTGGAAAGACTGACTAGGTACTGAAGCCAGATGCTGGAATATGATGACCAAAACAGGCTATTGTCTACAGACGGAAATAAACTGTCACCTGTGGGGTTATCTCTTCTACCAGATAGAAATCTCAAGCATCCCTACTGGGGAAAAAAATTTACGGGTTAGCATGCAACTTCAAAGGGTCTTGGTTCTAATCACTATTAACTAGTCAATCAGACAAAGGTATAGTTTCTTGGAGAATGAAATAGTCTTCGATGGGCCTGTCACATAATGCACTGGTTTGACACTGAAGACATGCGGTCATCCTTTGCCTTACTTCCATGTTTTGGCTCTTATTTCTTAACAATTGGATGCCCATTATGGGCTGAGCACTCTACTGGGGACAAAGGTTTAGCAGAGAAAGACAGTCATGTCAATGACCAATTTCAATACTGAATTATAAGAACTATGATTAAGTCTCCCAGGGCACAGGAGAGACACTAAGAAGGGGTGGTCAGGTGTTCCTAGGAGAGCAAAACGTCCAAAGGGATTGTGCAGGTGCTGGGGAGGGGAGGCCATTCCAGGGAAGAACCATCAAAGGCAAAAAGGTGTAAAAAGCCAGTCATTTTACTTGTCACAATCTCTCTTTATAGCCTTTAATTACATACTGTCCTGAATTGTCGTTTAGCTGCTTTGTCTAATAGCAACATTCCAGCAGCATCACATACTTGAAGCAGAGAAATGCTGGGCAGAGATGGTCTTCTGATTTTGAAAAAAGTAAGAGGTCGTGGGTAGCCTATGAGATTTGTAGAAATCAGGACAACTGACATTTGGAACCCAGGTTCAAATCCCAGCACAACCATTTGCTAGCTGCGAGACCTTGGGTAAATTAATAAACTCTCTGTGATTGCTTTATGCCAAAGGGTCCCCAGACTACGTGACACTAGCACCAAGAGGTCTAAATGAAGAATAGTGCTTCTTTGGAAGCTCTCACGCGGTGAGGCAGCCGAGTCCAAAGATCCCCTGCACTTCTGCCCTCCCGCGGGTCAGCGCGCCAGGCCAGGGAAAGAGAGGGCTGGGCACACCACAGAGGTGTCCAGGAGAAGGACTCCACTGCGTAATCACACTCTAGCTATGTTTGGGGGAGGGGCAGAGCCAGAGGGAACATTTAGGTGAAGCCAGAATTATGGGAACTTTCTAGAGGAGGAAATGACCTTTTTAGAAAGATGGACCTCCAGAGGCAACCTCTGGTTTCAGCCCGTCAGACCTGTGTTCAAAAAGTATTGCTGCACGATTTTAATTCACACAAGTGACCAAGTGCCAACAGGAGAGGCCAGTGCCATTAAGAGAATTTATCACTCGCATTTCCCAAGGGAAGGGGCCATTGTAAGGCCACACGGGGTCACAGGGCGAAAGCCAGGTTTGGTGAGGTGGCAGAAGACAGGAAGGAGGGGAAAGCTGAGGTCAGAGCTTCTACTGGGGTTTAAGGGAAAGGCTAGGCAGTGTGGGGGGAGTGGGGCTGGCGGTTACAGTTTAGGATTAGCTAGTTCAGATAATTCCGGTGGCTTGGGCTATAGGGGTGGTCTCCAGTGTCCCATTCCTGACACTGGGGTGATTTAGGGCTGGGGAGATACCGGTTTGGTGTGCGAGAGTCAGAGAAGAGGGTGGGGAGGGCCCAGCCTTGCGTCTGCCAGTCTGCACATGAAAGGTGTATTCTAGGGGCGCCTGGGTGGCTCAGTCGTTAGGCATCTGCCTTTGGTGTGATCCTGGAGTCCTGGGACCGAGCCCCACATCCGGCTCCTCCTCTGGGAGCCTGTTTCTTCCTCTCCCACTCCCCCTGCTGTGTTCCCTCTCTTGCTGGCCGTCTCTCTGTCAAATAAATAAAGTCTAGAAACAAAGAAAGAAAGAAAGAAAGAAAGAAAGAAAGAAAGAAAGAAAGAAAGAAAGAAAGAGAAAGGAAGGAAGGAAGGAAGGAAGGAAGGAAGGAAGGAAGGAAGGAAGGTGTATTCTAGGCAAGCTACCCACTTGCCTACCCATCGTCCCCAGGAAGTCGCAGGCCTGGGAAGGGCAGTCTCTCCCGGGTCCAAAAGACCCCCAAGAGATGTCAAAACATCATAAATACAGAAAAAACAAACCATAATGAATACAGCCTCCTGGACAGCCTCTTGCTAAGCCAGTCCTGCACCTCCAGCATCTCCCGGAGGGTCTGTCCTCGCCGCATCGTCCGCACGGGAGCGCTCGTGTCCAACCTACCTCACGAGGTTCTCGCGAGCCGGAAGCGCAGCGGCAGGCGCTTCATAAATGGCAGCTCTGTGACCTGTCTCACCAGCCTGAGTCAATAATCCCTCGTCACTCTTTTCTTACTGTGGTAGAATATCCATAACATAAAATTTACCATCTTAACCATTTTTAAGTGTACAGTTAAGGGATATAAATACATTCCCGTCGTTGTGCAGCCATCACCACCATCCATCCACAGAAATCTTTTCATCTTGAAAAACGGAAGCTCTGGACCTCATTCTCCCCTCCCACCAGCTCCTGGCAACCACTGTCTTGTATTTTCACTACTCTAAAATACCTGACGTAAGTGGAATCACACAGTATTTGTCTTTTTCTGACTGGCTCATTTTCCTTAGCATACTGGAGCAAGATTCATCCACATTATAGCATATTGCAGAATATCCGTCCTTTCCAAGGCCGAATAATATTCAATTGAATGTCTATATCACATTTTGCTTCTCCATTCTTTTGTCAGTGGACACTTGGGCTGTTTCTATCTTTCGGTTACTGTGAATAATGCTGCTATGAACATGGGTATACATATATCTTTTTGAGACCCTGCTTGTAGTTCTTTTGGGTATATACCCAGAAGTGGGATTGCTGCAACATATGGTAGTTCTATTTTTAATTTTTTGAGGAACCGCCATATTGTTTACCACAGCAGCCGTATCATTTTATATTCCTGCCAACAGTGTACAAGATCTCTATCTTCTCCAATCTTTGCCAACACTTGTTTTCTGGGGTTTTTTGTTTTTTGATTTTTCTTTTATAGTAGCCATGCTAATGTGGGGTTATATATTGTTGTAGTTTTAATTTGCATTTCCCTATTTACTGGTGATGTTGAGCATTTTTCATGCCCTTAGTAGCCATTCCTATATTTTCTTTGGAGAAATATCTATTCAAGTTCTTTGCCCATTTTTGAATTGGGTTGTTTGGTATTTTGTTATTGAGTTTTAGGAGTTATCTATATATTCAGGATATCAATCCATCTCTAATTAGATATATGAGCTGCAAACATTTTTTTTGCCCATTCTGTGGGGTGCCCTTTCACTCTGTAGATAGTGTCTTTTGATGAGCAAAATTTTTTAATTTTCATGAAATCCCATTTGTCTATTTCTTCTTGTGTTACCTGTGCCTTTGGTGTCATAGCCAAGAAATCATTGCCAAGTCCAATGTCATGAAGCTTTTGTTCTATGTTTTCTCCTATCAGTTTTATTGTTTTAGGTATCGCATTTAGGTCCTTAATGCATTTTGAATTAATTTTTGTATAGTGTTAGGTAAGGTCCAACTTTATTATTTTGCATGCATCCAGTTTTCCCAGTATCATTTGTTGAAAAGACTATCCTGAATGGTTTGGTCAAGAGTCATTTGACCATCTATGTGAGGGTTTATCTCTGGGCTTTATATTCATTCTATTAGTCTATGTCTGTCTTTATGCCAATACCACAGTTTCTATTATTGTACCTTTGCAGTCAGTTTTGAAATCGGGAAGTGTGAGTCTTCCAATTTTGTTTTTCTTTTTCAAGATTGTTTTGGCTATTCGCTGTCCCTTGAGATTCTTTATGAATTTTGGGATGGGTTTTTCTATTTCTGCAAAAAACAAAACAAAACAAAACCACCATTGGGATTTTGACAAGGGTTACATTGAATCTGTAGATTGTTTGGGCAATATTGACATTTTTTTAATTTATTTATTTATTTATTTATTTATTTATTTATTTATTTATTTTAAATATTTTATTTATTTATTTGACAGGGGACAGAGCCAGAGAGCACAAGCAAGGTTATACGCAAACAATGAACCATGGAGCACAACATCAAAAACTAATGATGTACTGTATGGTGACTAACGTATCATTAAAAAAAAAAAAAAAGGAATGGCAGAGGGAGAGGGAGAAGCTGAAGGCAGATGCTGAACTGACTGAGCCACCCAGGCACCCCGATACTGACATTTTAACAACATAAAGTCTTCCAATCCATGAACATGGAATGTGTTTCCATTTGTTTATGTCTCCTTTAATTTCTTTCAGCAATGTTTTATAGTTTTCAATACACATGTCTTTTAACTCCTTGGTTAAGTTAATTTCTAAGAATTTTTTATGCTATTGTAAATGAAATTTCTCTTGTAATTTCTTGCTCAAATTGTTTGTTGTTCATGTATATAGATAACAACTGATTTCTGCATATTAATTTTTATCCTGCTACTTTGCTAAATTAATGAATTAGTTCTAACAGCTTTTTTTGTGTAGTCTTTAGGGTTTTCTACACATAAAATCAGAGCTTCTATAAACAGAGATAATTTTACTTCTTTCTCTCCAGTTTGGATGCATTTTATTTCTTTTTCTTGCCTAATTGTTCTGGCTAGAACTTCCAGTACTATCTTAAATAGATGTGATGAAAGCAAGCATTCTTGCCTTGTTTCTGTTCTTAGGGGGAAACTCTCAGTTTTTCACTATTGAATATGATGTTTGCTGTGGGGTTTTCATACATGGCTTTTATTACGTTGAGGTAATTTCCTTCTATTCTTATTTTGTTGAGTGTTTTTAGCATGAAGGGTGGTATTGAATCCCACATCACTTTTATTTCTCAAAGCAATCACTCAAATCCACCATGACCAGATCACTAGGAAGCTCGTTATCTCTTTCTTAGCCTCCTCCTGCAAAAGCAGGAACTGGATGCCAGCCCTGGGAAGCTAAGGCAGTGAAACGACTGCAGAGTGAGGGATGGTAATGGGCACTCTGCTGGGACAGCATCCGCCAAAGAGCTGCTGTAGAGAGAGTCATTCCAAAGCAGACTGTGGTGTCTGCTCCTTTGCAGCCCTCCACAGCTAGTAAAAGTCCTGTTCCAGCCCCAGTGGTCATTCACACGGACAGCCCCTCATTCTTGGCACTCACTTGGTCTGGCTGCCTCACGCACTTTATGCCCATGTGCTCAGGTGCTGCTACCTAAGCACACCCGCTGGGAGTTGAGGAAGATGGAGCAGGACTTTCACGCCCTGCCCCGGGGTTCCCTGTCACCAGGCCAGATGAACCATTTCTTCATATGAGGTCCTCTGAAGGAGCCCTTGGGGCCTTCCCTGCCCGTAGACCTCACTTGGTCCCTTACAAAGGTTCTAATAATATTGAATCTTCAGAAGTGAGTCCACTGTGACCCTTGAAACTGTCAAGGTCATGAAAAACAAAGAAAGACTGAGAAACTGCTACAGACCTGAGGAGACTAGGGAGACGTGACAACAAAATGCAGTGTAGATCCTGAAACAGGAAAAAGTGGTGAAACGTAAGTTTGGAGTTTAGTTAATGGCAACATACTAATATCGGTTTCTTGGTTGGCAAAGGTACCATAGACTATGTAAGAGGAAGACAGGGGAAGCTGAAACTTTGCAACTTTTCTAAAAATCTGAAATTATCCCAAAATAAAAAGTTTATTTAAAAAAAAAAAAAGGTTGGGGAGGGGAGGGGAGTCCAGGTTTTAGTCCCATTTCTTCCAGATGACTCCCTGGTTCTTACACAAATTTATTTACCTCTTTCTACCCATTAGTTTCTTTTTTCTTTTTTAAAGATTTATTCATTTTTGTGAGAGAGTGCACAAGAGAGTGAGGGAGGGGCAGAGGGGGAGAGAGAGGAAGAGAATCCCAAGCAGACCGCCTGCTGAGTGTGGAGCTTGACCTGGGGCTCAATCTCATGACCCTGAGATCAAGCCCTGTGTCGGACTCTGTGCTGAGCATGGAGCCTGTTTGGGATTCTTTTGCTCCCTCTCGCTCTGCCCCTCCCCCCCTTACACTCCCTCACACATGCTCTCTCTCAAGAAAAGAAAGAAAGAAAGAAAGAAAGAAAGAAAGAAAGAAAGAAAGAAAGAAAATGTAAAGTTCTGCTAACCCCCCTTATAGTAACTACTCTTACTGTTGATATGAACTAATGAGAAAAAGATAATTACCATATATTTTTAAAATATTAATAAATGAACCAAGTTACTTATTTATAAATCTTGACCTATGGAGAAGTATCATTAGCATCTTCTAATTGGAAGAGATTGTCTAGATATCTCCTAGGATAAAATAACCCCAAAGTGAGTTCTCCTGTTCAGTGTACATGCATTATTTACATTCTGTGTTGGTGTCATTTTATTGATGGGAACTATCAAATGACTCAGCTGTAAATATGTTAGTAACATGTTAAACAGCTATCAACCTGACTGCCAACATCAAATATCACAGGAATGTGTTCAGTAGTACCATGATGGCCAAACTTGTAAATACCCAGGCATCTTGTAGCAACTTGAATGAATGAATGTGAGCAGAGTCTCCTCCAAAGTCTTATACTGACCTAACAGGGACTCCTGTGCCAAATATACCACAGGTTCCCTAATGAGAAATGCTAAGGGGAAGAGAGAAAATAATTTTTCTGGACATACATAAAAAACAGATTCCAAAAGTAAAAAAAACAGTAAACAATAAACAAAACAAAAGTTCAAGTAAATGACGGAGGAGCTAGCCAATGACCACAACTCTTGGTACCCTGCAGCTGTCCCAAGCCAAAAGCTGATCAGGTATTGAACTTTTCCCCACCTCTCAGCATAATTTAAGCAAGAAGCCTAAATTCAGCAGACCGGACTATTTTGATGCTCCTACTTTAGCCAACTGAGTGGTTCCCCTGTTCATCATGATTCCCTCAAGACGGAGAATGGGGACCCAGTTGGCTACTAGGCATCTATACTAGATGGTAAAATGGGAAAGTGATGAGGTGGGGCAAACTAAGTCCTTCTGAGCACCATATTTCCAAGATTTCTATTTTAAGACCCTAGCTATTATGAATGTCTAATTTGAGTGTGTGACTTAGGGAGTGTATCTGTCAAGGCTCTTTGCTTTAAGCAAACAGAAATCAATTCTGGCTAACTTAAGCAGAGAAAAAATGACCATATTTCACTGATTCCTACACACATATTTTTTACTTTTGAAATCTTTTGAAATCAGGAATATCTTTCAACAGATGGTGCCTTATAACTGCCTTTGGCCAGGTGGCAGTCGTGACATAGTTGTCATGGCCTGAACATATGCAAACTAGGTTAATATTCCCATTGGCATGATGGAAAAGGCAATCCTGGACATTTCTGTCAATAAGCCATTTAAGGTCCACTTGAGGGAAGAACATGAGCCTGCTTTTGTCTGACATCTATGGTAAGATCAAGAAAGTGTGAGCATCGCAACTTGAAGCACTGGTATGAGGGACACAGAAGAACTCGAGTGGACAATAGTGGGGCGCCTTTCGATAAATACTTCATCACCTAAGCTCTCAGTGGCATAGAGAGCAATGTTGCATGGAGAAAAAATGTTTCTTAAGGATTCTAAAAAATCAGACTCTGAATGAGAAGATGTTTTAGGAATACCTTAAGACATTTGTTCTGTTAATAGTTTCCTTTTCATGTATCCACAGGTGATATATGATAAGGAACTATGTCTAAATACATCTTTAAAAAACATCTTTTATGAGTATACAGATTTAAAATTCCTGGTGGTAAGAAGACATTGCATCATCATTAAATTGGCAGCCATTTCTCTTTCATAGTCGTACATGAACTGCTGATTCATTGATCATTGGAAGGTTTCTTGGATTTGATGATAATTAAAATGGTATGGTAAATAAGAATTATCGAGAGAATCAAAGAACCAAAATTGAGGTCAAAAGTCAAGAACAATGCTGAGGGGTGAATGGGTGGTGCAGTCTGTTAAGCATCAGACTCTTGGTTTTAGCTCAGGTCATGATCTCAGGTCATGAGATCAAGCCTCCCGTTGGGCTCCTCATTCAGCACAGAGTCTGCTTGAGACTTCCTCTCCCGCTCCCTCTGCCCTTCTCTGCCGCTCTCTCTTGCTCTCAAATAAATAAATAAATAAATCTTTAAGAAGAAAAAAAAGAACAATGCTGCAAATCATGCCACAAAAATGGTACGGCATGAACACTGCTACTCCCACTCCCAAGCACAGATACCAAAGCTCGTAACACCAATACCCTTAGCACTAGCTGCTGCACCAGCACCATAGCCAGTGCTGACCAACCTTGCTCTATTCTAATCCCTATAAGAGATGATGTCTCACTTTTTTTTCTCCCCTAGACTCCCTATGTCACCTTTTTGCATTATTAGCTTCTGATATAAAGACTAAGGTGGACATTAATGCCCTTGCCACAAAGACTGGAAAACCAGTATTTGGCATTTTGGTCCTTCATAGTAGAAAGTGGACTTGGTCTTTGGCAAGTACTTACAGATAAGGGAATTCTCTAGCTATAAAAAGGGGATTCAGACAAGCGGCAGCCAGAAAGAATGACAAATATTCACACAGAAAGGATTGTGATCAGGCCTCCTACTGGCGAAATCATAATGCCCTTCTATGAAGGCCTTGGTAAAAAAAATCATGGTTAATGCTGGGGAGAGGTCAGAATAACAAGAACTCTGAGCTCACCCCAAAATCAAAGCCCAAGGACATCAAGGATCCCCAGAGACTGCAATACTAGATCAAGAGATTCTGTGCTTATCAGACTTTATGTTTCAGCTTCATTGGTCCTGATTCTTCTGTCCAAAATAATAATGGACAAAATTATGTCCACTCTTACTTTTGGAAAGTCCTTCATATATTTGAAGATAGCAGCTCCTTAAAAAAGATTTCAACAGTTTTAAATTTTAAGTTATGAGAAAATAGAAATTGAAAAATTCTATGCTAGGGGTTCCTGGGTGGCTCAGTCAGTTAAGTGTCTGCCTTTGACTCAGGTCATGATCTCAAGGTCCTGGGATCAAGTCCTGCATCGGGCTCCCTGCTCAGCGGGAAGTCTGCTTCTCCCTCTCCCCCTGCTCGTGCACAGTCTCTCTCTCTTTCAAATAAATAAGTGAAATCTGAAAGAAAGAAAGAAAGAAAGAAAGAGAAGAAAGAAAGAAAGAAAGAAAGAAAGAAAGAAAGAAAGAAAGAAGATTCTATGATATTCTTTGTCTTATAGAAAGTTTATGAAGAGGAGTCCAAGCTGGCGGAGGAGAAGGCGACATTAGTTTCATTTGGTCCCAGGAATTCAGCTAGATAGCTATCAAATCATTCTGAACACCTGTGAACTCAACCAGAGATCTAAGGAAAGAATAGCTGCAACTCTACAAATAGAAAAGAGACCACTTTTTGCAAGGTTGGAGGTGTGGAGAAGTGAATCCGAGACGGTATATGGGAAGATAGACCGTGCGGGGAGGGAGCTTTCATCAGCCGGCTGCCGGCAAGTGATAGAGCAGTGGAGCATAAAGTCAGAACTTTTAGAAGTCTGCTCTGGTGATGGACGTCCCTGCCTGAAAGGCGCTCAGGAAGCTAAGTGGGGTAGAATCCTGAGTGCGACAGAGTGGTCTCAGGATCCTCAAGGTCACAGGAAGACCGGAGGTGCCTGAGTGCAGCAGAGGTCCCAGACACCAGAGTGGGGAAGCCGGCTGCAATCAGTGAGCCCAGGAGTGGGCTCTCAGCTTGGGGTGCCCATAAACTGCGAACCGTGGCACAGTCAGGTGACCGTTCTCCAAGCAGGGGCCCAGCAAGCAGCAGAACTGACACCAGACACCCCCTCCCTCCCCGGGGCGGAGCGGCATGGGAGTGTGCCGCAGGAGTCTGCGGGGTTTGGAGTCTTGAATTGGGGTCGTGTGCCTGAGATAGAAATGCTTGGTCACAGGCTGGGTGAGCACGGAGTGTGGCCGGACACCAGCGAGCAGCTTACTTAGCCTGGCCATGGGAAGGGTGGTGCAATTCCACCTGGGGCAAAGACCCCTGAGAATCAGCTCAACAGGCCCCTCCCCCAGAAGATCAACAAGAACATCCAGCCAAGAACAAGTTTACTTGATCACACAGAAATGCAAAACTCCAGCACTAGGGGAAAATAGTATATAGAATTCATGGGTTTTTCCCCATGATTCTTTAGTCTTTCAATTTTAATATTTTTCTCTTTCCTTTATCAATGAATTTCTTATTTTATCAACTCTTTGTTTAAATCTTTTTAAATTTTCATTTTTACAGTTACGTTCTACCCTTTCATTGTATTTAATTTTACTTTTGTCTATATATAAGTTTTTCTTTCTTTACAATTTTGGGATACAGTTTCAAACAGACCAAAACACACCCAGAATCTAGTGTGTGGCTCTGTTTTCTTCACCTATCTGCTTATATTCTCTCTCTCTCTCTTTTTCATCTTTACAGTTACATTCTATCCTTTTGTTGTATTTAATTTTTTGTACATATATAAGTTTTTCTTTCTTTACAAGCTTGGGATCTAGTTTTCTAACAAACAAACCAAAATACACCAGGATCCTGAGTATTGCTCTGTTCTGCTCACTGGTCTGATTACATTCTCTCTCTTCCTATTTTTAATTTTTTTTTCAGTTTCGGGTCTCTTCTGATTTGTTTAGTGTATATTTCTCCGGGATCATTGTTGCCATTTTAGTAATTTGTTCTCTTATTCATCTATTCTTCTTTGGACAGAATGACAAGATGGAGAAACGCACCTCAAAAAAGAGAATAAGAAGCAGTACTGACTGTCAAGGACTTAATCAGTATGGACATAAGTAAGATGTCAGAAATAGAGTTCAGAATAACGATTATAAAGATGTTAGCTGGGTTTGTAAAAAGCACAGAAGACACTAGAGAATCCCTTTCTGGAGAAATAAAAGAATTAAAATCTAATCAAGTCAAAATAAAAAAGGCTATTAATGAGATGCATTAAAAAGGGAGACTCTAACTGTGAGGATAAATGAAGCAGAAGAGAGAATTAGTGATATAGAAGACAAAATGATGGAGAATAAAGAAGCTGAGAGAGATAACTACAGGATCATAAGGGGAGAATTCAAGAGATATGTGATACTATAAAGCGAAACAATATTAGACTAATTGGGATCTCAGAGGAGGAGGAAAGAGAGAGGGTGGCAGAAGGTATATTGGAGCAAATTATAGTGGAGAACTCACCTAATCTGGAGAAGGAAACAGGCATTCAACTCCAGGAAGCACAGAGAACCCCCTTCAAAATCAATAAAAATAGGTCAACACCCTGACATATAATAGTGAAACTTACAAATCTCAGAGACAAAAAGAAAATCCTGAAAGCAGCTCAGGACAAGCAGTCTATAATTTACAAGAGTAGAAACATTAGACTGGCAGAAGACCTAGCCACAGAGACCTGGCAAGCCAGAAAGGACTGACATCATATATTCAGGGTGCTAAATGAGAAAAATATGCAGCCAAGAATACTTTATCCAGCTAGGATGTCATTCAAAATAGAAGGAGATAAAAAGCTTCCAGGAGAAACAGAAACTAAAAGAATTTGTGATTACTAAAACAGCCCTGCAAGAAATATTAAAATGGATCCTTTAAGGGAAGAGAAAGCCCAAGAGTAACATAGACCAGAATGGAAGAGAGACAATATACAGAAATAGTGACTTTACAGGTAATACAATGACACTAAATTCATATCTTCCAATAGTTATTCTGAATATAAATGGGCTAAATGCCCCAATCAAAGGACACAGGGTATCAGATTGGATAAAAAAGTAAGACCCATCAAGATGCTGTCTGCAAAAGATTCATTTTAGACCCAAAGACACCTCCAGAGTTAAAATGAGGGGTGGAAAACCATTTATCATGCTAATGGACATCAAAAGAAAGCTGGGTTAGTAATCCTTATATAAGACAAATTAATTTTAAACCAAAGACTGTAATAAGAGATGAAGAAGGACACTATATCATAATTAAAGGGTCTATCCAATAAGAAGATCTAACATTGCAAATATTTATGCCCCTAACATGGGAGCAGCCAATTATCTAAACCAATTGATAACAAAATTAAAGAAACGTATTGATAATAATACAATAATAGTAGGGGACTTTAACACCCCTCTCACTGCAATGAACAGATCATCTAAGCAGAAGATCAACAAGGAAACAAGGGCTTTGAATGATACACAGGACCAGATGGACTTCACATATATATTCAGAGCATTCCATCCTAAAGCAACAGTATACACATTCTTCTGAGTGCACACGGAACATTCACTACAATAGATCACATATTGGGTCACAAATCAGTTCTCGACTGATTCCAAAAGATTGGGATCATTCCCTGCATATTTTCAGACCACAATGCTTTGAAACTAGAACTCAATGATAAGAAGAAATTTGTAAAGAACTCAAATATATGGAGGCTAAAGATCATCCTACTAAAGAATGAATGGGTCACCAAGGAAATAAAAGAAGAATTTTTAAAATTCATGGAAACAAATGAAAATGAAAACACAACTGTTCAAAACCTTTAGGGTGCAGCAAAGGTGGTCCTAAGAGGCGAGTATATAGCAATACAAGCCTTTCTCAAGAAACAAGAAAGGTGGAGAAAGAACAGCAAAAAAAGCCTAAACCCAGTAGGAGAAGAGAATTAATAAAGATTAGAGCAGAAATCAATGAAATAGAAACCAAAAGAACAGCAGAACAGATCAACAAAACCAGGAGCTGGTTCTTTGAAAGAATTAATAAGATCAATAAATCCCTGGCCAGACTTATCAAAAAGAAAAGAAAAAGGACCCAAATAAATAAAATCATGAACGAAAGTGGAGAGATCACAACCAACACCAAAGAAATACAAACAACTATAAGAACAGATTTTGAGCAACTATATGTCAACAAATCAGACAATCCGGAAGAAATGGATGCATTCCTAGAGATGTACAAACTACCAAAACTAAACCAGGAAGAAATAGAAAACCTGAACAGACCCATAACCAGCAAGGAAATTGAAGCAGTAATCAAAAATCTCCCAACAAACAAGAGCCCAGAGCCAGATGGCTTCCCAGGGGAATTCTACCAAACATTTTAAGAAGAATTAATACCTATTCTTCTGAAGCTGTTACAAAAAATTGAAATGGAAGGAAAACTTACGAACTCTTTCTATGAGGCCAGCATTACCTTGATCCCAAAACCAGACAAAGACCCCACCAAAAAGGAGAATTACAGACCAGTATCGCTGATGAATATGGATGCAAAAATTCTCACCAAGATACTAGCCAATAAGATCCAACAGTACATTAAAAGGATTTTTCACCACAACCAAGTGAGATTTATTCCTGGGCTGCAAGAGTGGTTTGACATCTGCAAATCAGTCAATGTGATACATTACATAAATAAAGAAAGGACAAGAACCATATGGTCCTCTTAATAGATGCAGAAAAAGCATTTGACAAAGTATAGCATCCTTTCCTGATTAAAACTTTTCACAGCATAGGGATAGAAGGAACATACCTTAATAGCATAAAAGCCATATATGAAAAGCCCGCAGTGAATATCATTCTCAATGGGGAAAAACTGAGAGCTTTTCCCCTAAGGTCAGGAACATGGCAGGGATGTCCACTCTCACTACTGTTGTTCAACATAGTACTACAAGTCCTGGCCTCAACAATCAGACAACAAAAAGAAATAAGGCATCTAAATCAGCAAAGAAGAAGTCAAACACTCACTCTTTGCAGATGACATGATACTGTGCATGGAAAACCCAAAAGACTCCACCCCAAAATTGCTAGAACTCATATAGAAATTCAACAAACTGGCAGGATACAAAATCAATGCACAGAACTCAGTTGCATTTCTATACACTAACAATGAGACAGAAGAAAGAGAAATTAAGGAATTAATCCCATTTACAATTGTGCCCCAAACCATAAGATACCTAGAATAAACCTAACCAAAGAGGCAAAGGATCTATACTCAGAAAACTACAGAACACTCATGAGAGAAATTGAGGAAGACACAAAGAAGTGGGAAAATGTTCCATGTTCATGGATTGGAAGAACAAGTATTGTTAAAATGTCTATGCTTCCTAGAGCAATCTATACATTCAATGCAATCCCTATCAAAATACCATCAGCATTTTTTGTGGAGCTAGAACAAATAATCCTAAAATCTGTATGGAATCAGAAAAGACTCCGAATAGCCAGAGGAATGTTGAAAAAGAAAATCAAACCTGGTGGCATCACAATCCCAGACTTCAGGGGCGCCTGGGTGGTGCAGTCGTTAAGTGTCTGCCTTCAGCTCAGGGCATGATCCTGGCGTTCTGGGATGGAGCCCCTCATCAGGCTCCTCCACTGGGAGGCTGCTTCTTCCTCTCTCACTCCCCCCGCTTGTGTTCCCTCTCTCACTGGCTGTCTCTCTCTGTCAAATAAATAAATAAAATCTTAAAAAAAAAAAAATCCCAGACTTCAAGCTCTATTACAAAGCTGTAATCATCCAGACAGTATGGTATTGGCACAAAAATAGATACATAGTTCAGCGGAACAGAATAGAGAACCCAGAAATGGACCCTCAACTCTATGGTCAACTAATCTTTGACAGAGCAGAAAAGAATATCCAATGGAAAAAAGACAGTCTCTTCAACAAATAGTGTTGGGAAAATTGGACAGCCACAGGCAGAAGAATGAAACTGGACTATTTTCTTACACCATACACAAAAATAGACTGGAAATGGATGAAAGACCTAAATGTGAGATAAGAATCCATCGAAATCATAGAGGAGAACATAGGCAGTGACCTCTATGACCTTGATTGCAGCAACTTCGTGCTAGACATGTCTCCAAAGGCAAGGGAAAAAAAGGCAAAAATCAACTATTGGGACTTCATCAAGATAAAAAACTTTTGCACCACAAAGGAAACAGTTGCAAAAACCAAAAGACAACTGACAGAATGGAAGAAGGTATTTGCAAATGTTTTATCAAATAAAGGGCTAGTATCCAAAGTCTATAAAGAACTTATCAAATTCAACACCCACAGAACAAATAATCCAATCAAGAAATAGACAGAAGACATGGACAGACAGTTCTCCAAAGAAGACATCCAAATGGACAACAGACACATGAAAAAATGCTCAACATCACTCGGCATCAGGGAAATACAAATCCAAACCACAATGAGATACCACCTCACACCAATCAGGATGGATAAAATTAGCAAGTCAGAAAACAACAGATGTTGGTGAGGATGCGGAGAAAGGGGAACCCTCTTACACTCTTGGTGAGCATGCAAGCTGGTGCAGCCACTCTGGAAAACAGTATGGAGGTTCCTCAAAAAGTTGAAAATAGAACTACCCTATGACCGAGCAATTGCACTACTAGGAATTTACCCCAAAGATACAAATGTAGTGATCTGAAGGGACACGTGCACCACAGTGTTTATAGCAGCAATATCCACAGTAACCAAACTTTGGAAAAAGCCCAGATGTCCATCAACTGATGAATGGATGAAGGAGATGTATATATATATATATATATATATATATATATATATATATATATATACACACATATATATACATATATATATACACACACACACACACACACATACATACACATACATACACATACACACACACAATGGAGTACTACTCATCCATCAAAAAAATGAAATCTTGCCATTTGCAATGACGTGGATGGACCTAGCTAAGTGGAATAAGTCAAACAGAGAAAGACAATTATCATACAATCTCACTCATATGTGGAAATTAAGAAACGAGACAGAGGATCATAGGGGAAGAGAGGAAAACATAAAACAAGATGAAATGAGAGAGGGAGACAAACCATAAGAGACACTTAATCGTAGGAAACAAACTGAGGGTTGCTGGAGGGAGGGGGGATCGGGGGGACAGGGTAACTCGGTGATGAACATTAAGGAGGACACATGAGTGGAGAAATTTTTTCTTTCTTTTTTTTTTCTGAGACCTTTTCCATTGTAAACCTTATTAAAGAATTTTGCTGTTAAAAACATAGTGATCTGAAGGGGCACTTGCACCCCAGTGTTTATAGCAGCAGTGTCCACAATAGCCAAACTATGGAAAGAGCCCAGATGTCCATTGACAGCTGAACTGATAAAGAAGAAATGGTGTATATATATATACAATGGAATACTACTCAGCCAACAAAAAAATTGAAATCCTACCATTTGCATCAACGTGGTTGGAACTAAAGGGTATTATGCTAAGTGAAATAAGTCAGCCAGAGAAAGACAAATATATGATTTCACTCATATGTGGAATTTAAGAAACAAAACAGAGGATCATAGGGGAAGGGAGGGAAAAATAAAATAAGATGAAATCAGAGAGGGAAACAAACTATAAGGGGACTCTAAACAATAAGAAACAAACCAAGGGTTGCTGGGGGGGGTATGGAGATGAGGTAATTGGATGACAGGCATTAAGGAGGGCACGTGATGGGATGCGCACTGGGTGTTATATACAACAGATGATTCATTGAACTCTACCTCTGAAACTAATAATACACTATATGTTAATTAATTGAATTTAAATAAAATTAAATTTTTAAAAAGAAAACATGATTGTACATCAAGAAAAAAATTTATTACAGGGCTAAAAACTACCATTTCCAAGTTAAGTGAGAATTACATACAGTAGAATAACATAAAAACTTTATGATGGGATCTTTATTCATCATTACCTGAATCAGAATTTAACTTTCAACTTAGAACAATGCAAATCAAAATATAGTCAAAACTTCAAATGAAAAAGATTCTGCCATATAGGAGTACTTTCTGCAGGAATAACAATAATAATGATAATAATTTTTGAAGTAATTATGCTGTGACTTAAATTCGTTATCATGCATTCTTTTTTCCCAGCTTCTCTGAGATATAATTGACATATAACAGTGTGTAAGTTTCAAGTGTATGACATGCTGATTTGATACATTTATATATTGCAAAATGAGTACTACCATAGCATTAGCTAACGCCTCCATCAGGTCACACAGCTACCCCCCCTTTTTTTTTTTTGGTAATGAAAACATCTAAGATCTCTTAGCAGCTTTCACTTATATAATACAGTATTATTAACTATAATCACCATGCCATTAAATAGATCCCCAGAACTTATTTGTCTTATAACTTGAAGTCTATACCCTTTGACCAACATCTCCAATTACCCTACCCGCCAGTTTATGGTAATCACCCCTCCACCCTCTAGTTTCTGAGTTCAGCATTTTTAGATTCCACATATGAGTGAGATCAGACAGTGTTTGTCTTTCTCTCTCTTCTTGCAGTTAGCATAATGCCCTTACGTTTCATCCATTTGTTGCAAATCATAACAAATATTCATAAGCTTCCTACATGTCCTGAAATTTGTGCAAATAAGTCTCTGAGGTCATTTCCAACTTGCTTCTAGTGTTTAAAATACTTCCTCCTGAGAGGCTAGAATTCAGAATGTTCAAAATATGTAACCGTTTCTTTTTCTAAAGAGTCTAGAACCTGGGATGCCTGGGTGGCTCAGTCGTTAAGCATCTGCCTTCGGCTCAGGGCGTGATCCCAGGGTCCCCACATTGGGCTTCCTGCTCTGCTGGGAGCCTGCTTCTTCCTCTTCCACTCCCCCTGCTTGTGTTCCCTCTCTTGCTGGCTGTCTCTCTCTCTGGCAAATAAATAAATAAAATCTTAAAAAAAAAAAAAAGAGTCTAGAACCCTAGTCAGGCCCTGGTTTTTCAGATTCTTTGCTTTGAAAAGAATAGTATCACGTCTAATAGGCATGGTTTTCTTTTCTTTTTTATTTATTTATTTGACAGAGAGAGACAGCAAGAGAGGGAACACAAGCAAGGGGAGTGTGAGAGGGAGAAGCAGGCTTCCTTTTGAGCAGAGAGCCCTATGCAGGGCTCGATCCCAGGACCTTGGGATCACCACCTGCGCGGAAGGCAGACGCTTAACAGCTGAGCCACCCAGGTGCCCCAGGCATGGTTTTCTTTGCCATGCACTCCTCTCATCTAGAGTTAGGACCACTTTTTTTTACTTCTTAGGGAAGGCAGCATATCATGATGGCTAAGGGTGCCAATTTTTGAGTCAGGCTGATGGAGTTCCAATCCTAGCTCTGCCTCTAACTGTGGGATTTCTCTGTCCCTCATGGTTCCATCTGTAACACGAGGATAATAATAATATCTTCCAGACTCGTTCAGGTGTCCTGAGGATCAAACGGTATGAAGTGTTTAGTAAGGTGTCTAATCTATATTAACTGCTAATAGATTGGCTATTTGTTGCTATTTTTTTTTTCATTTTTTTGTTTTTGGAACCTCAGGTGTACAAAATTATATTAACTGCTTAATCCTTGATTCATAACCCACTGTCATCATTGGCCCATATATGGTACTCTTTTGTTTTAATCATTTTATTTAATTTCTGTTCATTTTTTTATTTTTCTATATTAGCTTGTTTAATGCTATATTAGATACACACCAACACACTCAACCCTAGAACTAGGCGATTGCCCACAACTCGCATGTACTTAAAGGCTCTCACCTTGTCCTCGTCTTTAGCCTTGCTCCTCCCAAAGATAACCACCATCTTGAATTTTGTGTTACTCCTAAATACTTTTTTAAAAAACTAAGTTATATACCTATGTGGCTCAATAATATATTACTTAATGTTGTTGGTTTTGTACTTTAGAATAAGGGTACAAAACTATACATTGTGTTCTAAGACTTGCTTGTAGCCCACATTATTTTATTATGATTCATCCACATTTTTTCATGAGCTCTAATTCATTCATTTTCACTGTTATATGATATTCTATTGTGTGACCAAACCACAATTCATCAATTCTTCTATCAATGGACATTCGGATTAGTTCCTTTTTTCTTTTTTTTCTAACAGTGTTTCTATAAACATTCTGGTACACGTCTCTGGTGCATATGTGTAAGAATGTCTCTTGGACATATAAATATAATGGGTGTGCTAGTATATATGCTAAACTGTTTCCCGAAATGGGTGTATCAGTATACAATCTTACTAGCAATATGCAAAATATCACAGTGGTCTACATTCTCTCTAATACTTTGTATTGTCAGACTTTTTTTTCGTAATATGTTTATTTTTTGGCCTTGTTTAGGAACTATACAATAAGCAAGTGATTTTCTGTTAATTTATTAAAAATAGAGAAGATTAGTGGGGTGCTTGGGTGGCTCAGTCCGTTAAAAATAGAGAAGGATATTTGAAAACAATATATGACATTTTAATTGCTGAGTATCAAAGTCGATCTCGTGTTCAACAGAAAAAGAATGGAATGGAAGATGTTTTGTCTCAGTATGCTTAATTTTATGTTTGTTCATTCATGAGCTATGTGTACACATTATGATTAAAGTGCTAGGTTAAAAATATAATATTAATTGACTGGAATTTGAATGAGTAAAGTCAATTCTGTATTTTTCTTTCTTAAGAGACATGATTCAGATTGCTGTTCAGTTAATATATTCATTTATTTAAGATTTGTTTTAAATTTATTTACCTTTTCACTTCTTAATTCTTAACCATCAAACGAGGATGAAATTATATGTCTCATTATGGTCTCTATTTCCATTTCTCTAATTATTGATGAGATTAAACATTTTTTTGCATATGTTTATCAGTCAAATATATTTCCATTTCTGTGAAATGCCTTTAAGCAGTCATTCATATTGGATTTAATTATCGTTTGTTAGCCTGGCTAAATTTTGTCCCTTTTGTTGATTTTCCCATACAACCAATTTTTAGTTTCCTTTTTTTTTTTCAAAGATTTTTTTATTTATTCGACAGAGACAGAGACAGACAGCTAGAGAGGGAACACAAGCAGGGGGAGTGGGAGAGGAAGAAGCAGGCTCATAGCGGAAGAGCCTGATGTGGGGCTCGATCCCACAACGCTGGGATCACGCCCTGAGCCGAAGGCAGACACTTAACCGCTGTGCCACCCAGGCGCCCCAATTTTGAGTTTCTTGGACTTTCTCTATTGTTTTTCTATTCTCTATTTCATTAATTTCTACTTTAATATTTATTATTTTCTTCCTTCTGCATCCTTTAGGTTTAGTTTGTTCTTTTTCCAATGTCTTAGGTAGAAGGTTAAGTTATTGAGTTGAGATCTTGCTTCTTTTTTTAAACATAGGTTATAAATTTCCCTCTAAGCATTGCTTGGGCTGCATCCCATAAGTATTGATACTTCATGTTTATTTTTGTCTATCATAAAATATTTTTTAATTTCTCTTGTGATTTTTCCTTTGTTCCACTGGATGCATAAGGATGTGTTTTGTAATTTTTACATTCTTAAATTTCTTTCTGTTATTGAATTCTTATTTAATTCCATCTTGGTCAGAGAATATACATTATATGATTTCAATACTTCAAAACTTGCTGAGACTTTGGTTTTTTTATGGCCCAGCATATGTTCTATGTGATTTGAAGAGAGTATGTACTCCGCAGTGGTCAGGTGCAATGTTTCATAGAGGTCCGTTAGGTCTAATTTGTTTATAGTGTTGTTAAAGTCTTCCATATTCTTGTCAATTATCAACTTAATTGTTCTGATTATTGAAGATGGAGTATTGAAGTCTTCAACTATTATTGTTGCATTGTCTATTTCACTTTTCACTTCATGTATTTTGGGGCTCAGTTGTTAGGTGCATATATGTTTATAATAGTTATCTTTCTGATGGATTCACCTTTTATCATTACCAAATATCCTTCTACATTTAGTAATGTTTTCTTTTTTCCTTTAAAGTCTGTTTTGTCTGATATTAGCATAGCCACTGCAGCTCTGTTGTGATTGTTTGCCTGGCATGTCATTTCCATCTTTTTACTTTGACTTATTTTTATCTTTAATATAAACTGTGTCTCTTGTAGACAGCTTATGGTTGGAGCTTATTTTTCTTATCCAGTTTGACAATCTCTGCCTTGTGATTGGATTGTTTAATCCAGTCACATTAAATGCTGTTATTGATGTAGCTGGATTTATATCTGGCATTTTGGTTTTTGTTTTCTGTATGGCTTGTGTCTTTTTTCTCTACTCCTCCTTTATTGCTTTCTTTTGCATGAAGTAAAGGTTTCTAGCTTAAAATGTTAATTCATTTAATGATTCTTCCTCCTACATTTTGGAGTTATTTTTTAGTGGTGGCTATAGGGCTTATGATATTTATCTTAATTTATCATAATTTACTTCAGAGCTGTACCAACTTAATTGCAGTGAGGTACAGAAGCATTACTTCTATGTACCTCTATTACCTCCTATTTGTCTATTATAATTATTATACAAATTGCATCTATATATGTTACAAACCCAACAGTACATTTTTATAATTACTACAATGTATATATATTTTATATCTTCAAAAAAAGCTGAGAGAAAAAAGGACAGCAAGTATATATTTATAGTTTATTAACCTTTTATTTATCATTTTTATTTCTCTACATGTCTTCTTATGGATTCAAATTACTGTCTGGTGTTATTTCCTTACTTCAGCACAGCTTTTTTCCCACGCACTTGTTACTGTAAAATAGATTACATTTCTCTATGTTATACACTAACAGTTACACACATAGATTTATGTAATTGCTTTTTAAATTAGTTAAGAGTAAAAAATGCACTTATACTGTCTTCTATAATTGCACAATTACCTTTATTGGCAATCTTTGTGTTTTTTTAATTCAAATTACTGTTGAGTGTCACTTGCTTTCAGTCTGAAAAGCTTCCTCTAGTATTTATTTTAAGGTGGGTTGGCTAGCAACAGATTCAGTTTTTGTTTATCTGAGAATCTTTTTTACTTTATCTTCATTTTTGTAGAACTATTTCTTCCCTCAATTGTGCCAAATTTTTCTTTATATATTTTGGTGGTCTGTTTTTAGGTATATGAATGTTTATAATTTTTATGTCTTACTACTGTATTGAAACTTTTATTAAGACAAAATATCCTTTCTTTGTCCCTTGTAAACTTTTTAAAATCTAAAGCCTATTTTGTCTGATGGCCACCCTTGCTTTCTTTTGGTTACCATTTGCATTGAATATCTTTTTCCCATCCTTTTATGCATAATCTATTTGTGTCTTTGGATCTAAAGCGAGTCTCTCTGAGACATAATATAGTGAGATCACGTTTGTTTGTTTTTTAAAATTCATTCTGCTAATCTCTGTCTTTTGATTAGAGTTATTCCATTTACATTTAAAGTAATTACTGATAAAGAGGGATTTACTTCTATCATTTAGCTACTTAATTTCAATATGCTTTATAGCTTTTTTTGTTTACTTCCTGTTCTACTATCTTTGTATTTCATTGAATTCTTTTTATAGTGAAACATTTAAATTCCCTTCTCATTTCCTTCTGTGTGTATTCTATAACTATTTTCTTTGTGGTTACCATGGGGATTACATTTTACACCCTAAAGTTATAACATTGTAATTTGAATTTAAACTATCTTAACTTGTGACATACAAAAACTCTGCTTCTTTACTGCTTTATTCCTACCCCTTTCAGTTATTGATGTCACAAAATTACACTGTGAGTCCAAAAACATAAACTAAATTATGTAGAAAACAAAAGGTGGAGTTACAAACCAAAGTTACCATAATACCACATTTTAAGCTAATAATTTTTTAAAATGTTTATGCAATTATGTAGAAAACAAAAGGTGGAGTTACAACCATTGTTACAATAACAGTAGCCTTTGTGCTTACCTTTACTGAGATCTTTATTTCTTCATATTGCTTCAAGTTGGTGTTTCTTCTTATTTCAACCTGCAGGATGCCCTGTAGCATTTCTTGCAGGCAGATCTAGCTGTAATGAATTCCCCCAGCTTTTGTTTATCTGGGAGGGTCGTAATTTCTCTCTCATTTTGAACGACAATTTTGCCAGATACAGGATTCTTGGTTTACAGGTGTTTGGGGGGTTTTTTGTTGTTGTTTTTATCTGTTTTTTTTTTTTTTTTTCCCTTGTAGCACTTTGAATATATCAGTGCACTGTCTTCTGGCCACTAAAGCTTCACATGAGAAATCTGTTGATAACTTACTGAGAATTCCTTATATGCGATGAGTCACTTCTATTTTGCTGCTTTCAGTATTCTCTGTTTCTTGACAGTTTGATTATAATGTGTCTTAGTATGAGTCTTTTTGAGTTTGTCCTATTTGGAGTTTGTTGACTTTCTTGGTTATTTATATTCATGTCTTTCACCAAACTTGGGGAATTTTTAAACATTGTTTCCTCAAATACTCTCTCTGACCCTTCTCTCTCTTTTCTGTTTATGAGACTCCAACAATGCATATACTGATTTACTAGTTTGTGTCCCACACGTCTCTTAGGTTCTGTTCACTTTTCTGCAATCTTTTTTTTCCCCTTTTCTTCAGATTCAACTATTTCAATTGTCTTAGCTTCAGGTTTGCTGATTCTTTTGCCTGCTCAAATCTGCTTTTTAAGCCTTTTAGTGAATTTCTCATTTCTCTTATTGTACTTTTCATCTCCAGAATTTCTCTCTCTCTCTCTCTCTTTTTTAGTAGGCTCCACCTGGAGCCCAAAATGAGGCTTGAACTCACAACTTTGAGGTCAAGACTTGAGCTGAGATCAAGAGTCAGAGGCTTAACCAACTGAGCTCCCAGGGGTCCCCAGAAATTCTTTTTAATTCCTTTTTAGGTTTTCTATCTCTATTGATAATATCATTTTGTTCATACATCATTTTCTTGACTTTCTCCGTGTCTTCCTTTAGTTCTTGAGCATATTCATTAAACTTGTTTTAATATTAAAGTTGTCTAGTAGGCCTGCCAACTGATCTTTCTTAGGAATAGTTGCTTTGGATTTATTTTTTTTCCTTTGAATGGGCCATACATTCCTTTTTTTTTTTTTTTTTTGGTATGTCTTATGACTCTTTTGTTGAAAACTGGACATTTGAATCCTATGATGTGGTAACTAGAAATCTGATTCTCTCCCCTCCCTAGGGTTTGCTGGGTTTTATTTTGTTTTTTATTGTTTTAGCCTATCTACTATGAATCTTCCAAGGGTCAGCATAAAGTGTAAACTTAACATCTTCTCAGGTTTTCTCCAAGATTTCATTTTTCCCTGGGTATGTATGCACAATGACTTTCCAATTTCCCTGTAAGTATGGGTGGTTTGAGCCAGCCTTTATTGCCTGGCTCCCAGAAGAGGAGAAAAAAATGAATTAGGGAAGAGAAGGCACCAGCCCCTTAAGTTCCCTGAAGTCACTTTGGTCAGAGTTGAGGACCTTGTGGAGTGAGGGGGATGTGACAATGGCTGCCCACCTCTATGTCTTCACCTTTATGATCGAAATAGCAGTCACCTTTTAGAACACAGTTCTTTGATATTTGGAGGACAGGATCCTTATTGCTCACCATAGCTTTCACCAGCTGCATATATAAAGTTTCTCCTACAACTCCTCCACTGCCTGCCATGGGGCTAAGGGTGGAAAATGGGTGCGTGTCACTGAGCTAATAGCTGAAATTGATATTAACCACAGTTTGCCATCCAAGCCTTCTTTGGGAAGTTGCAAGCCCACAATAGACTCCAGAGTTCCAAATATTTATATCAGATAGATTACATCAGTGCCATTGTTGCCTAGGTGAGGAGACAGATTCCTGGTGTTTCCTACTGCACTATCTTCCTGAAAACCTTCACCTTCATTTTTGATGGTTTTGCTACGTATAATAGTCTTGGCTAACAGGTTTTTCTTTCAGCACTTTGAATGTCCTCCCACTGCCTCCTGGTCTTTATTTTTCCTGGTAAGAAATCAGAAGTTAATCTTATTAGGGTTCCCTTGCGTATAATGTCATTTTTCTCTTTGATTTTGATCATTTTTTACTATGATGCATCTGGTTGTGGATCTCTTTATCTTAGTATAAGTATATATCTTGAATTTGTAGATTAGTGTTTTTCATCAAATGTGTGGGATTTTCACCCATTATTTCTTCAAATAATTTTTAAGTTTATTTTTTTAGTAATCTCTATACCAAAGGTGGGGCTTGAACACATAAACACAAGAGCCAGTCAGGCACCCATTCTCCAAATATTTTTCTGCCCCTCTCTCCCTCTTCCCATCATTTCTATTCCACCCTCCCCTCTTCTGGTACTTCCATTATGCATATATTGTACGTTTAGAGGTATTATGTTTCTCTGAAGCTCTGTTCATTTTCTTCATTCTTTGTTCTCTGTTTTTCAGATTGTGTGATCTATCTTCAAGTTCACTGATATTTCTTCTGCAAGTTCAAATAACTGTTGAGCTTCTCTAGTAAATTTTTCATTTTAATTATTGCACTTTATACCTCCAGAATATCCTTTTTAAAAATTTGTATCTCCATGATATTTTCTTTTTGATGCAATATTGTCATCATTCCTTCCTTTACTTCCTTAAGCATGGTTTCCATTAGTTCTTTGGAACTAGTATTTATTTAGCTTATTTATAATGGCTGCTTTTAAGTCTTTGTTAATTCTGACATCTGGTCCTTTTCAGTTTCTGTTTCCCGCTTGCCCCCATCTCCCCATCTCCCCTTCCCACCCCGTATGAGTTACACTATCTTATTCCTTTGCATATCTTGTAACTTTTTATTAAAAACTGGACATTTTAGATTATATATATTGTAGGATCTTTGGACCTAGTGACCCACCCACTCTTCTCCCAGGCTTGTTGTGATTTTTTAAAATTTAATAACTTGACTAATTTAGTGACATTTATTTCCCCTTCAGGGTGAATGAAGTCTCTGATTTCATTTCTTGGACGGTGCAGCCTTGGGCATGCACATAGTCACCTGGGGTGATAGAGCTTTTAACAGGCCTCTCTCTATTTTTGTGGTCTCTTTGTTAAACTATCTGCCTTTGCTGGTGTCAAACTCAGATGTTAGCTCCATGCCTGTGGATTGCTCTTTGCTTCGATGATGTCCTAGGGCCAAATTGCTCTGTAGTCTGATCCAATTAGATCCGGGCCTTTTTGCAGAAGTTTTTGAGGCTTGTCTTTGAAGCTTGTTATGACCCCAGGAGGGCTCTTCTTACCTCTTTCCCTGTTCTCTCCGGTAAATTACCTAGCCTAAAAATAACTTAGTTGGTTACTCTGGTGGAGCTACCAGCCCCCTTTTAATTTTTTACTATGAAACTTTCCATTGTCCTTGAGAGTTCCCTTAGTCCTGAACTTCCCCACAGTCTTCCAGATAAAATCAGTTCCCTCGGGGAGAGCTTCAGAGTTCTCTGTTCTTATGGCTTCCTCTCCCCTGGGAGGAAAAAAAATCTATGTCACTCCTCTGTAGCTACGGTGGTAGGGGCCATGATCTGCTTCTCTAGGGTTGATATGCCTACTTTATGATCAGAACTCAGTTGGGATGGTAGCTTCTGGTCTTCTTGACTTGCCTCTCCTGGCATGGAAACTTCACCCTATGAGCATCTAGGAAGAGGGTGATCAGAGTCCTGGTACTCTTGGCCTGCTGCACCTGAGGTAAAGCCTCCACCTTGAGTGGGAGCTGGGTAGAGGGAGTCTTGACCTTTTGGCTGCTCTTGCCTGCAAATTAGCCTTTGCAACACAAATCTAGGGGAGTATGAGAAATACTGGCTGCCTGCCCGTCCTTGGGAGATACCACAGGACTTCAGTGGGTACTGGAAGGAGAGTAAGCATTGTCTTCTTGGCCATATCCACTCAGAATGGAGTTTCTGTAGCACAGAGTTGTGTGTGTGTGGGTAGTGGTGGTGGTGGTGGTGGTGGTGGTGGTGGTGGTTTAAGGCAAGAATTAGTTGTGGTGTAAATGCTCTTAATGTTCTTTTAGAGATTTAGATTTTCTTGAATGTTTCTTCATTTGCTGTATGACCTTAAGACAATATGCAGAGACCTTAAATCGTTGTTTAAAAAAATTTTTTTAACCAATCATGGTAGTTAGGGTGAACATGTAGCGATTCCAGAAATCATTTGTCTATTTGTCGTTAATATTGTACAGTTTATCTCACCAAAAATAGTTTAAAACAAAGGACGTTTATTCATATCCCTCAGGATATTTTGAAAATGAAATTTTGATAATCTCAAAACCCCAAATACTATGAATTTAGAAAAGAATAAAAATTCTCAATAGATTTTTTTGAGTTTAAAAAATATTTATCATTCAGAAAAAAATCTCAGTAGAATAAAACAACATCCAAGGTAAAAAAGACATCAAGATATGGAGTTCTAAGAGCAAACTTTTCCATTATTTTAAGTACAATAATTATAACTGCTTTTTTGCTTGTTTGTAAATCAGTTTGCTTTTTGATATTTTTTTTTTCACATTGAGGATTGTATTTTAATACACAATATATAAAATCATAATGCCCAGAAACACACCAGTAACCATCACAAGAGCAATGCCCTTCATTCATCGGTAATCTAATTCACATGGTTGCCAATATCAGGAGGAGTAATAAGCAAGCAGATTTGTGAATCTGCTCTCTTTTTCCTTTAAATGCTATTCACGGATGGCTGTCTTTTAAAAGTTCTGGAACATAAATGGGAGTTTTCTTTTTACAGATTATATGGACTTTTTAAAGTATATTGTTTTACGTTGCTTACTACTGACTTTATAAAAGCCATAGGTGTTGAGTATGTGTGTATAGTATTTTTAATAGCCAGAGATGATCAGAGAATATTAATTGAACCAAAAAAAAATCCATATCAAGTGAAACTTTCACTTGCTTTCACCATTATTGTCACACTTCTAAGAAAGGGATTACACAAATTATAGTTGAGAGAAAAAAAAAGATCTCATGTACTTGGACTTCCAAGTAAAAAGTTTTGCTAATAATTTTAAACACCACTGTTTCTTTACTGCAATGACAATTATTTTTAGTTCACATAACAAATATACAGTTACTAAACATTTAAATTATTTTACAAAATTTTAAAACTTCTTTAACTCGGGAATTTGACAGTTCAAACTATGCAGCAGTTCAAAGTGAAGTTTATATTTCCACTATAACCAAGTATAAAAAGAATGGCAACTATTTCTATCCTAATCCAGAAACCCATTTTAAAGAATCTGAGAAGAATATCTGCTTAAATGTAAACAGTAAACAGAGAACAGATGACCACTTGTCACGGATATTTTACAGATTTCTGTAGGGTTTGGAAGTCAAGCTAGTGTTCAGTCATTTGTAAGTCCCTTCTAATTCTAAAATTGTATGATTTTATAGTTTTCCTAACAGTTTTAATAAGAAAGTTATTTCTTTTCACCATTATTGCCGGATTACATCATTGCACATAAATGGAAATTTTAGTATGTTACGGTATGTGCTTAAAATAAATGTCATCTTTCAGAATATGCTGCAGTTCATACGAGTCTTCCCCTCATTTATTCCAGATTGAGACCGAGTCCATTTGTTTTAGACTGAGTTTCATCATGCTTGAATAGGACTTATTTCCTTTACTTGGCAATGTAATGAGCAATACAGTAGACAAAATGAATTTTTAAAACATTCACCAAATGTTACATCTCATATTCAGAAATAACCACCTGTACCTCAAACTCCCTATGTTAAACTATGATAATTTATTTAAATGCAAACAGCTGGTATACATACTGCTTGCTCAGTTCTCTCCAAATAGAGATTTATGTTTGTTATGAAAAGAAACTCCAGGTTAAATCATAATGTTAAGATGCTAAGTAATTAGGATTGCCACTTTTACAATTCAATGTTGGACTCTTGGTTTTGGGGACACATACACACAAACACACACACATTTCCTTTTATGTAGATGACAATAAGATATGTGCTTTGCAAGATGTTTACTCATATATCCTCCAGGAATTGCTAGACAGATGAAATATAAAACCAAACTACTTCATGGGTTTCTAAAACAGTGATGAGATCCATGAGAAACTAGAAAACATCCTCTGATTCATTAGAGTTAGTTCTACATGTTATCAGACCATATAACTTCAAGTAATCTTCTGATTATAATTTTCTATTTTTGAAATACTGGTTCATAAAAAATCAAGGTATTATCTACCGGCAGCATAGCAGTAAAATACATTGAAAACCACATCTACAAAAGACACTTTTGAATGTCATTTCATAGTTTTAACACTGCCTTAAGAGGCCTGTTATACTTCAACTATCTCAGTGTACTTTGAAATATAAAATAATTGTAATTGGAACAATTATTCTAAATCTAAGTAGATAATTCCTAAGGCAGTATTTGTTTACTCAGAACATATTTTCATTTCAAATATGTAACTAAAACTTCTCACAAAGTCAGAATACAACTCATAGTTTGAACAAAAAAGTCAGTGTTTAAATTTCAACATTCAGTAACATTAACACTACATATTAGGTTGCTCTGGAATACAAATCACTCATTTAAGTAAATGGGATATAATTTCTAACGTGTTAAAAGTGAAGAAATCCTTTTTTAAGTGAAGATGTGACCAAAATCAACTGGTCATATTATGGTACAAATCAAACTCTACTGACACAACACATTTGTTAGAAATCTGGATACACATATAACAACAGTTGGGAACTAGATGCTCCTTAAGGTTGGGAATAATGAAAGAAAAAGGCATACTATGCATCAGGCCCCTATTGTTATTACTTTATTAATAACAACGCCTACTTTATTGAAGAATGTCTCTTCCACTGGAGATACGCTTCTAATTTAATAATGCTAGACAGTGGGGGGAAAAAAGACAGACCCACTTTCATACTTCTTTACTCATATTGACTAGGTATAGAATGACTCTTCATTTTCTGCTCTGAAGACAACCAATTTATTTTTTTAAGTATTGACTTGTCCATTTATCTTTGACAAGTGATTAAGAAAGATAAACAAATCTTCTGACTTTACAAATAAGAATATGTAAGAATATATATATTCTGAGAAGTTATATCTCGTGATCTGACCTATACTTCTGACTTACAATGTAACTAAATTCTTTGAATAACCTGCATTAATTTTAAATTCTAAACTTAAATTGTCCTTGCTCTACTGTTTACATTCACTTTACTTTTCATTTTTACATTTCTATAAATACCCAAAAACCAAAACTCCTCAAATTGAAACCAACTTACATTGGAGTTCTGAGGTTAGTTTATAACTTTTAAGATATTTTGTTAAAATGTAAAAACCCTGAAATTACAAACAAAAAATTTACAATTTTACAGTATATATCTAATTTATTTTTTTAAAAAAATATTCTGAATTGTTTTTATACAAGTAATCAAGTGTTATTTTTTCAAATGAAACTCCTTTATAGGCTAGAAGAGGGTGTGTGGTGTTGCCCCGTTAAAAACCAATATAAACATCATTTTTTTATGCTGGCACTTCAACTATTTCAAAGTAGTCATTCGGCAAAATCACGTAACCTCTCTCTGATATGTCGTCCTTCTCTTTCTGGAAGTGAACAACCTCCTTTAATTTTTCAAGCTGTCGTTCTTGTCTTCTGCATCGCTGCTGTGCAGTCTTGAGCTTCTTTCGGAGTTTTTCAACTTGTTGTTCCAGCTGATGAATCCTTTTTCTCTGGTGCATTGTATCCTCCACAGTATAGTTGTGGTCACAGAAAACTGAGAGATTGTCAGGGGTCTGAAGGGGAGGCATTAGTAATCCAATAGCAGCATCGACCTGGGAAATGGGAGGTGTTAAAGGAGGCGGGGGAAGCTGTTCTTGTGGCTCCAGGAGATCTTCCTTCTACAACAATAATGCAGAGTATGTTCAAGTTTAGTAATGACAAATAACAGCTTAAAAGAATCCACCTGTGGAATTTAAGAATGACATTTTTACAAATTGGACAACCTAGAAGAAATGGTTAAATTTCCAGAAACATACAATCATCCAAGAACGAATCAGGAAGAAATAGAAAATATGAACAGACCAATCATTAGTGATGAAATTGAAAAGGTAATAAAAAAACTCCCAAAAGACAAAAGTCCAGGACCAAATGGTAAATTCTACCAAATATTTAAACAGTTAATACCAATTCTCCTCAAAATATTCCAAAAAATAGAAGAGAAAGGACTTCCAAATACATTCTATGAGGGCAGCATTATCCTGATATCAAAAATAAAGACATTACAACAACAACAAAAAACTACAGGCCAATATCCCTGTTGAACTTAGATGCAAAAATAAATATCAACATATTCGACAATACATTAAAAGGATCATTCACCACAATCAAGTGGGATTTATTCCAGGGATGCAAGGATAGTTCAATATTCTTAAATCAATGTGAAACACTACATTAACAAAACAAAGGATAAAATCATATGATCACCTCAATAAATGCAGAAAAGGCATTTGACAAAATTCAACACCCATTCATGATAAAAATTCTCAACAAAGTTCGCTTAGGGGAACATACCTCAAAATAATAAAGGCCATATATGATAAATCCATAGTTAACATCATGCTCAGTGGTGAAAAACTGAAAGCTTCTCCTCTAAGATCAGAAACAAGACAAGATGTCCACTCTCACCACTTTCATTCAACATAGTACTGAAAGTCCTAGCCATAGCAATCAGACAAGAAAAATAAATAAAAGGCATCCAAATTGGTAAGGAAGAAGTAAAACTGTCACTATTTGCAGATGACATGATACTGTATATAGAAAACCCTAAAGACTCGAACAAAAAACTATTAGAGGTAATAAATGAATTCAGTGAAGTTGCAGGATACAAAATTAACATATGGAAATCAGTTGCATTTCTATACACTAATAATGAAATAGCAGAAAGAGAAATTAAGAAAATAATTCCATTTATAACTGCACCAAAAAGAATGAAACTCCTAGGAATAAATTTAACTAAGGTGAAAGACCTATACTCTGAAAACTACAGAACACAGATGAAACAAATTGAAGATGACACAAATAAATGAAAAGATATACCATTCTCAAGGATTGGAAGAATTAACATTATTAAAATGTCCATACCACCCAAAGCAATCTACAGACTCAATGCAATCCCTATGAAAATACCAACAGCATTTTTCAAAGAACTAGAAATAATAGCCTTAAAATTTGTATGGAACCACAAAGACCCCAAATAGCCAAAGCACACTCAAGAAAGAACAACAAAGCTGGAGCTATCACAATCCCAGTTTTCAAGATATACGACAAAGCTGCAGAATCAAAACTGGCACAAAAACAGAAACACAGATCAATGGAATAGAACGGAGTCCAGAAATAAACCCATGCTTACATGGTTAATTAATCTATAACAAAGAAGTAAGAATATATAATAGGGAAAAGACAGACTCTTCAATAAATGGTGCTGGAAAAACTACAGTTACGTGAAAAAGAATGAAACTGGACCACTTCTTTACACCATACACAAAACTACATTCAAAATGGATTAAAGACTTAAATGTGAGACCTGAAACCATAAAAATTCTAGAAGAAAACACAGACAGTAATTTCTTTGACATCTGCCTTAGCAACATTTTCCTACACCATTGTGTGGACTACACCAATTGTGACTACACCAAAATAAAAAGCTTTTGCACAGGGCAGGAAACCATCAAGAAAATTAAAATGCAACTTAGTGTGGGGCGCCTGGGTGGCTCAGTCGCGTAAGCACCCCACTCTTGACTTCGGCTCAGGTCCTGATCTCAGGGTTGTGAGACTGAGTCCTGGGTTGGGCTTTGTGCTCAGCAGGGAGTCTACTTGAGATACTCTTCCTCCCTCTGCCCCTCCCTCACACATGCTCTCTCTACAATAAATAAATCTTTTTAAAAAAAGAAAATAACATGTGGGACGCCTGGGTGGCTCAGTCAGTTAAGCATCTGCCTTTGGCTCTGGCCATGATCCCAGGGTCCTGAGACTGAGTCCCACATCAAGCTCCTTGCTCAGTGGGAAGCCTGCTTCTGCCTTGGCCTATTGCTCCCCCTGCTTGTGCTTTCTCATTCTGACAAATAATAATAATAATAATAATAATAATAATAATAATAAAACACATGCAAACTAGTGAATGCAAAAAGATATCTGCAAACAATATATGATAAGGAGTTAATAACCAAAATATATACAGAACTTATACAACACCACACCAAAGAAATAAATAATCCATTAAAAAATGGGCAAAGGACATGAGCAGACATTTTTCCAAAAACATACACATGGCCAACAAACACACGAAAAGATGCTCAACATCACTAATCATCAGGGAAATGAAATTCAATACCACAATGAGTTATCACTTTATATCTGTCAAAGTGACTAGTATCAAAAAGACAAGAAGTAACGAGTGCTGGTGAGGATATGGAGAAAAGGGATCCCTCATGCACTGTTTGTGCAGCCACTGTGGAAACCAGTATGGAGGTTTCTCAAAAACTTAAAAATAGAATTACCATATGATCCAGTAATTCCACTACTGGGTATTTACCCAAAGAAAATGAAAACACTAATTCGAAAAGATATATGCACCCCTATGTTTACTGCAGCATTATTTACAATAGCCCAGATATGAAAGCAACTCAAGTGTCCATTAATAGATGAATGGATAGAGATGTCCTGTGTGTGTGTGTGGGGGGGGTGACATACATTTATATCTATACATACATATATATGTACAGACATACACATGCACGCACACACATATATACACACAACAGAATATTACTCAGCTATAAAAAAGAATGAGATCTCGCCATTTTGGGACAACATGCATGGACCTAGAGGGTATCATGCTAAGTGAAAAAAGTCAGAGAAAGACAAATACCATGTGATTCCACTTATATGTGAAATCTAAAAAACACAACAACAGAAAAAACAAACAGAAAAGCAGAATCAGACCCATAAATATAGAGAACAAAGTGATGGTTGCCTGAGGGGAGTGGAAGGGGGGATAGAAAAAATGGGCAGAGGGAGGTATACGCTTCCAGTTATGGAATGAACAAGTCACAGGGATGAAAGGTACAGCACAGGGAATAGGGTCAGTGGTGTTCTAATAGCCTTATATGGTGACAGATGATAGCTCCAGCTATGATGAGCATAGCATAATATGTAGATTTGTCTAATGAGTATGTTGTACACCTGAAACTAATGTAACATCATCATGTGTCAGTTACACTTTGATTACAAAGAAAGAATATTAGACTTTTTTGGTGAATCCTTGAAATAGGAGCATTCTAAAATGAGAAAACAATTTAAGTTTTAATTATACTTTTCACCTGAAGTAGAAGTTGGATGCCAAAAGAGAATGATTGATAAGATTTAATTAAAAATTGAGGGGGAGGGGCGCCTGGGTGGCACAGAGGTTAAGCATCTGACTTCGGCTCAGGGCGTGATCCTGGCGTTATGGGATCGAGCCCCACATCAGGCTCCTCCGCTAGGAGCCTGCTTCTTCCTCTCCCACTCCCCCTGCTTGTGTTCCCTCTCTCACTGGCTGTCTCTATCTCTGTCGAATAAATAAATAAAATCTTTAAAAAAAAAAAAATTGAGGGGGAAATACTTTGAAACTGAATTGTCCCTGATAAAGAAAACCCAAAACTTATCAACATACGTGTAGGGGTAGAGAGTGACCTTTTTTTTATTATAATAATATTTTTTATTATATTATGTTAGTCACCATACAGTACATCCCTGGTTTTTGATGTAAAGTTCCATGATTCATTAGTTGCGTATAACACCCAGTGCACCATGCAATACTTGCCCTCCTTAATACCCATCACCAGCCTACCCATTCCCCCACCCCCCTCCCCTCTGAAGCCCTCAGTTTGTTTCTCAGAGTCCATAGTCTCTCATGCTTCATTCCCCCTTCTGATTAACCCCCCATTCTTTATCCCTTTCTTCTACCGATCTTCCTAGTTCTTATGTTCCATAGGTGAGAGAAACCATATGATAACTGTCTTTCTCTGCTTGACTTATTTCACTTAGCATTATCTCCTCCAGTGCCTTAAAGTAAGTTACAAAGTTAGACTGACTTTCTTGGTGTGAGGATGTTTAACTTTAATAAACTGCACTTTGGTATTTTTAAAATGTATATCATTGTTAATGGTGGTTATGTACAAGTTATGGCTTCCAGGTAACATTTATTTTCTTAACACTACTCTGAATTTTCCACAATAAAAACTTGAATTTTATAAATAGAAGGCCCAGTATTTGAAAACACACGTTACCTTGTCATGTGGCTCAGTACAGAGAAATATCGTGGGTACAGCATTCTCTTTCAGTAACTTGTTGTTGCACTCCCTCTTAAAGCAGTCCGGAGTAAAGTGTTCGGAACAGATACTGCTGTACTTCGTGGGCTTAAAGTTTTTCCTTCGGACAGCTGCCTCCCATTTTTTGCAAAGACTGGGTCGAGTAAGAGGAAACCTAAGAAGAGATAATTCATTTCTCGGACCTTCTTTTAAAAGGAAAAAAAAGCACATCCAGACTTTTCTGATTAGCAAAGAACTATCTTATATTGGTGTTAAGAAGCTACGGGAAATTCGATTAAAACACTAGCTCTGCTATCTTTTTTTTGACAGTTTTTAGTTGTGCCTTTATTCACCCTAGTTAAGAATGTACTTGTTTTAAAGATCCTTTAAATAAAGTGACCACCCACTAGCGTATGATGTAAGTCAGCCCTCTCAGCATGGAATTTTTTTTTTTAAAGCACTATTTGGGGGTGTAGTATGTAAGTGATGAATCACTGAATTTCACTCCTGAAACCGATATTGCACTGTATAACTTCTTAGAATTTAAATAAAAATTAAAAAAATAAAAAGCATAAAAAGCAGTATTTATTTATAGGAATCTTCTGATCACAGAATAGTTATAAGAATGTCAGATACAATGATATATACAATTTGTTTAATCAGACAGGCTGATTAAAAATTTATAAAATATAAAAATATACATATCAAAAGTCAGCCGGAAAAACAGATGCATGCAATGGGAAGAGGAGATGATGGGAGATAGTAATATTGCTTGTCTTCCTCTATTACAGTAAACAACTTTCACTAATTGATACAGGTATTGTACACACATGTAAATATACAAGGGTAAATGGTGTATCTCCTCTATCTCATTTATTAATGTTTAATTTTTTATGTCAAAGACACTAAGAGTTTTAAGTAAAATACATACTATAGGGTGAAGCTGTACTGATTTTTTTTTACCAATGAAAACAAAATTGCATTTTTATATCTACATATTGCAAAAAAAGAAGGTTCTAGTTCTCTTAGGATCAGTCTGACAAATATGAATTAATCAAATTATAGTCAAATCATAATGATAAATTTAAATTTTAATTCATTTATTTATTTATATGTTTGGAGAAGAGTGTTTGGAATTGAAAGTGAGTGGTCTACTAGTTTCATGAGCTTGAATGTCCAAGTCTCTCCCCAAGTTTGGGAAGTTCTTATTTATTTTTTAATTTTTAAAATTTGTATTTATTCATTTTAGTCTTCCAATTTGTTTTTAATTCCAGCATAAGAATATTATTTATCTTAATTTACCTCGAAATCAACTGGAATATGTCCATCAGGCCCAGATAAGGGGGCTTGGGAAGAGTTTAAATTTATTGTGATTTTGCTTTTCCAGGTCAAGTATTTAGTGAACTAGGGAGACTGGAAAGAAGCCAAAGGATGTTTCAATTCTATGTTCCAGTTTCTCTTCTACCTAGGGCATGCTAGAGCCTGACTCTGCTATCATGAAGAACTTTAGGAACACCGTGTAGAAACTGGTAAAAGTACCCCTAGAAGATCCTTGCTGGAAATGGTCTCCAGAAATACAAACTGTGGTGGCAATCACTGGTAAAATTCAGCACCTTGCACCTCCTGTCTCAAGCACTACAATGCTCAGGCTGTTTATGGAGTTCTGTCAAGGTATTTCCCATCTAGTCCCCAAACTGTTCTTTATAGGTAAGAATGCGAGGCAGATCAGCTCTTCCTTTGATTTGTTTCATAGACAGCAGAAACTATTTCCGATATGTGAATGCCACCCTTAGTTTCCAGTACCAATGAAAGGTTCTCCACATTTTTAGATTCTTTCCGAGATATCATTAGAAATGGGGTTGTGGGCAGCTGACTGTATGTAACTGTGTCACCATCTTCTGATCTATTCCTACACTTTCGAAGAACTGGAAGTCAATTCATCATCTTCCAGAAATTCCAATAAATGAAGAAGTAATATCAGGATATACTGAGGTAGATCCTGGAAGTGTTAAGTGTTCTCTCTGGGCCTGGAGGTGGAGGGCAGGGGGTGGTGGTGGTGGTGGTGGTACATCAATCAGCACTCAAGATCTATGTTGTAAGGCACTCATTTCTATCGGGTCTCATATCAAACATAAAATGCATTTACATCCCCTGTTAGACACAAACGACCCCACCAAGAAACCTGAAGGAATATTTAATATTTGCTTTTGTAATTATTTACCTACAAATAATTCCTATAATTTACCATGGGTTCTAATTTCTTAGCTATCATCTATTTATAGTCAGGTATTCTTACAAAACAAGTTAATGTAAATGTAATAAAATTTGTAAATACTTTATTTGGCTGAATGAAAATGCCATTGTGTCACATTTGCAGACATCGATTATCATTAAGTCGTTTCCATTTTGCAGTTTTCTTTTCCCATTTTCAAGAGAACATTCTTCCCTCCAGGACTCTAATTGCAGCACTTCTGGATAAAACAGTCCTGAAAGTTGTGGGGCAGGTTCTTTTCTAAGGGCTTCTTCTAGGCGCCCGTAATAGCTCATACTGACTTCTATTATGACACTTGATTATGGCCGGTGTTATTATTATCCACGTTATCGTTACTGTACGCTGAAAACATTAAGTATTCATCTTGGCAGTACCAGAAGCTTCTTCTAAAACTTGGAGGTCCTTTAAGGTTATTTCCTAGAAACTGGGTAAAAACATCCTCCCTGAAATTCTGGCCAAAAATCAATCTTTAATTACTGTGATGCTGGCCTCCCATCCACAGCAAGGATGAAAAAGAGTGGCTTCGTCACTTTAAAGGTCTTTGTTTATATTTCAAATTTACTTCTAAGGCGTTATTACCACCTAGCTTCTCTACTACCCCAGGGGCGAAATCCAGATGCCTCTCGGCTTTTTGGACCTCACGACCCGCGCGGGGTAGTCAGACATCGCTCCTGGGTAGCGACCACGCCAACCCGAGGCTGCGGGCGAACCTCGCGCACGGGTTCCGACCCTCGAGCGCGAGAAACGGTCACCTCGGCGACGCGCGCCGAGAACGCGCAGCCCTGGGCGGTGGAACAGGAGCTCCAACCCGGGGCGGGTACAGCCACCGCTCGCGGCCTTAGAGACAGCTAGTACGGCCCGGTCGTGCCCCGCCCCTGCCTCCGCCTCTGCCCCGCCCCTCTTATTAGGTCTCGCGCGGACACGCGCCTGGCTCCGCCCCCGAGCCTAACCGGCCGCGCGCCCCCAGCCCAAGCTGGGGCCAGCCCCGCGAGACGCGCAGGGTACTTACTTGTGGAAAGAAACGGGCTTATCCTTATCATACCGGTTCTTGCAGCCGTAGGCGGAACAGGACTGCACCATCCTTCCGGTCTTCAGTCACTTCACTTCTGCCGCTCCAGCGGGCAGGAGAAGCTGCTATCAATGTCGCCGCGCTGGGCTTTGACACCCTCGCTTCTTCTGTAGCTTTGGTCAACAGTTACAGTGATGATAAGCTCACTCGGGTTGACTATTGTGCCCGTTTTGTTGTTTGCATTAGCAGAAGGACCACAGCCATCGCCCGTCTCCCATCTCCAAGATGGCGGAGGCAGCTTCAACCTCACCTCTCGCGAGGAGTTTCTCTCACTGTCTCTGATTAGCCCCTAGGTCAGAGGTAACGTTCCTTGGGAAGCAGGCCATTGGCTAAAGCCAGGCATTGCGGAAGTGGGTGGGGCCTCGAGCTTCCGGAAGGGAGAAAGGAAGTGTTTGGGAGGAGAGGCTAGGGGAGGGGTCCGGAGCGTCAGTGCAGGGTCAGACTCGCAACCTGTGTGATTTCCTTGTGTTATGTGGGACGGGTTAGGGCGGAGAGCAGCGTGGTCTTTGGGTCTGGTGGCCTAAAGGAGGACAGGTGTAAAGCTGAGGTCATTGGGTAATTCTTCACGTTTCTTTAAAAGGGCAGCCACGGACGGTATACGATTTGTGAAACTTTGTGGATCCTTTTCTACATCGCTAGTCTTCATCCATTACTTGTCGCTGCAGATATCACAAGGCTCTCTGAGAGCTCAGGCGCCAGAATTTTAGCAATGAAAAAAGACAGACACTTCTGAAACCTTCCATTGCTGTAGTGTTGTGCAGGTGCTGTTGGAAATCATGAACCGCTGCAGCTATTTTCCCACCATCTGCCTCCTGTTGCGTGCACCTCCCCTCTGTGTAGATCAGAGCCTGGAGATCTGGATAGCAGATTTCACAAATTCCATGGCTCTATTATACTTTTTCTGCCCCCCACCCCCTTTTAAATCCTGATGTTTCCCCAGGGTTCCACCCCCTTTTAAATCCTGATGTTTCCCTGGGGTTCCATCCTCTGCGCTCCTCTGACTCTACACACCCTGCTGCTTGAATTCAATAAAATGCCATGATTTCCTAAGTCTCCTATTTCTTATGTAAATTTTTCTGCCTTCGGATTATCATCTGTGAATTATCTATTCAGTTGCTTAAACCGGAAATCTTAGTTTTCTTTCTCACCCTCTACATCCATTTGATGGCCAGGAAAATTTTATAAAATAAGTAAATACCAATTAAATCCACCCCTCTCCATCTCTTTTCATTGTTCTTGATCAGGCCCTCAGACCTACGCAACAACCCCTGACTCTCCAGGTTTGTCTCTCCAATCTTTCTTCCACATTAAGTAATTGTCATACACGTGTTCACATCCTTCAGAAGCTACCTTCTCTACTGGATAAAATCCAGACTTCTTAGGGTGAGTCATAAAGCCCTTGAGGACCAGCTACCTCTACCTTTTCACCATCAACTCCACCCACTTGTCTTTAACTTAACTCTTTCCTAGCATTATATTTTACACAGGGCAGGCATTCTCCTGGCTTCCGTAAATAGGCTGTTTTCCCTTCGCCTGAAATGCCTTTCTCTGACCTGTCCACCTTCAAGATGTGGCCTCAGCGTTATGTTTGCTAACAAGCTTTCCTTATCTTCTTTTTCTTAAGCTCCCCAACTTGGGCACCTCTCTTGTTCCAATGAAAATTTGCACTTAACCTCTCTATGATTATGAACCATACTGTAATGTCTGTGTCCTTGTCCCACTTCATGAACTAAGATCCTTTTGAGGAGGAAGACTTAGTCTTACTTAGCCTTGTAACCCCAGCACCTTGCAGTGTCTGGCATAAATTAAGTATCTAGAAAATGTTTGTTAAATCAACTGGGCCCAGAAACCTTGTGCCTATAATTTCAGAGCATATCCCTTTACCAAATACTAAAATAATAGTTTATCAGTATTTCCAGGGATAGACAGGCAGTAATTTCCTCCGTGGTTTGCTGTGCAATAAGGATCAGAATGTGATAATTGCTTGTGAACTGAAAAGTGTATTTTAACTAAGAGTTCATTGAAATTTTTTACTCCTCATCAATTGATTGTCAGCAAATACTAAACATTTGCTAGGTTCTAGGGGGTTGGGCTAAATAAGTGAATAAGACAAAGATTTCTGCCCTCATGGAACTAATATTCTAGTGGAGTTGGGAGGAGGCACCTGTTAAAAGGTGACCATATGACTTGCAGCAGTGAGGGGGTTGCAATTTTAAATATAATGGTTAGGATAGGCCTAATAGAGGAAGTGACTATTGAGCTAAGATTTGGAATGGGCAAGAGTTAGCTAAGAGGATATCTGGGGGAAGAGGCTTGCAGACAGAGGGAATGGGTAAGGCAAAACTGATGCTCAGTGTCCCCCAGCCTGTACAAAGAACAGTAAAGGGGCCAGTGTGGTTGGAGCAGAGTGAGGGGTGGGGGCGGGGAATATAAAGTCAGAGGAAACAGGATGAGGTCACATAGGGACTTGTAAGCTAGCATAAGGACTTTGACTTTTACTCTGAGATGGAGAACATGCTTTAAGCAGAGTAGTGATCCAGTCTTTTAAAAACAGTCACTCTGCTGTGTTGAATATAGATAGCAGGGGGAACTTAGAGGCAGGGAGACTGACTGGTAGGCAGGCTTCTGTGGCAATGCAGGTGAGAGATGATGGCTTACACCTGGGTGGTAACAATGAAGGAGTAAGAAATGATCTTGTCTTCTCTCCTTTTTCCCCCTTCCATTCTCTGTTAACCTTTATTGAGCAAATAGCAGGCATTATCTTGCTCTTGGTGAGCAAGATTAACAGTCCCTATCTTTACAGAGCTTATCCTAGTGAGGGGAAGACAGACAATAAGAATGTGAATAAAATAACATTGTGCTGAGATGCCTGAATACATTAGAATATTTTAAGAGTGAAGGAGGTTAGAGGAGGGCTAACTAACTTCCTTTGGCTAGGGTAGTTAGGTAGTCTGAGAAGGGAACATTTTGCTGAGAACCAAAGAATGGGAAAAAATCTAGTAATGCAAAGAATGAAAATGGGGAGGCTGGGGAGAGCATTCTCCATACAGGGAGTGTGTACGAAGGCCCTGTGGCAGGAGTGAGTTTAGTATTTTCTGGGAACTGAATGGAGGCTGGGGTGTAGACCCAGGGAGCCAGGGAAAGAAGGGCATGAAGTGAGGGTGAAGTAGGTGACTTTAAATGCAGCAGGAAGCCAATGCCCCTTGTTAGGCAGGGGAGAGACAGGACATTTTTCAACATCATTCTGGCTGTTAGGTGAAGAGTTTATCAGAGGGGCAACAGTGCACGTGAGTAGCAGCCCAGTTAAGAGGCCATTGCAGGCAAGTAACACAGATTGGTAACTTGGACTAGGGTAGTGGCAGTGGAGATGGAATGACCAGGATTTGAGAATATGTTGGAGGCAGAAATGTCAAGGCTTGGTGCTGATAGACGGATATGAAAATGAGGAAGAGAGAGGAATCAAGGTATTAAGGTTGACTTGTATTGAATTTCTGGCTTGAGCATTTAGATGGAAGGATGGTGATAGCTTTTACTGAGATGCAGATGGCCTTTAAAAAAGAAGAGAGCTCTATACCCCTCACAAAATAGAAGACTTGGAGGATGGGAGCAGTTTATGAAGTGGGGTCATCAGCTCTGGGAGTGTAGGAGTGGGGAATGTCAGAAGAGAAAGAATGTATAAAAATTGTCAGAGGTTGATAATGCAAGCCACTAAAGAAGCATGCAAGGATCACCAGCCAGTGCAGAGCACCCTTTGAGGTTGGTGATCATTTTTAATCTGTTTAGAGTGAAAGTAGTCAATTTCATTATTTGGTTGGATTTCCCTCAATGAAGTTCTCTTCTTCACTCACCTTTTTTCTGTTTTCTTTCTTGTAACTATCCGTAACTTGGAAGTGAAATCTACATTTTTATTATTTATTGAAAATAATCCTAATGTTTCCTTACGTCGAAATGCCCATTTCTTCTCAACATTTCCTAAGGCTCAAATAAGTATTCTCTACTTGTCAAGGAGTGACTGCCGGGAACACTACTTTCAAAGACGATAATCTGCCTTTTTAACAATCCAAATGGCCGTTAATAGTTGAATGAATAAGTTGTAGTATACTATAGGGAATCAAAGTAAAGAAGCTAGGATCCACAACAATATGGATGGTTCCTACATAATATTGAAGAAGTCACAGAAAAGCAAATATATGATCCTATTTTTTAAAGAGTAAAAAGTAAGTAAAAGTCAGAAGTTATTATGGAGTAGAGAGGCAATGAAAGGGGGCTTATGGGATGGTGGTAATGTGTCTTTTTGACTGAGGTAATAAACAGTGTGTTCACTTTATGATAATTCATCATCTGACCCTGATGATTTAGAAAATCTCTAGTGTAAACAAACTGAAGGTTGCTGGAGGGGAGGAGGATGGAGGGATGGGGTAATTGGGTGATGGGCATTAAGGAGAGCACTTGGTGTAATGAGCGTTGGGTGTTATATGCAACTAAGGAATCACTAAATTCTACGTCTGAAACTAATAATACACTATATGTTAATTAAATTGAATTTAAATAAATTGTTTAAAAAAATCCCTGGTGCTTATTCTACTTTAATAAAATAAAACAGCCTATTAGGCAAACAAGGGCTACACAAGATATGCAAAATTGCCTTTCTTTTCGAGAATGGGAGAGATGTTTATATAGTCGTTTGATCTCTTCATTTGCTACCTTACATAAATATCAAAAATGAATATATGCCTTAGCTTTATATGACCGTTTAAGGGAATGAAACTAAATAGGGGTAAACTGAGGAATGTTGAAGTCTGTTGGTTTTCAAAGTCTTAAGAGGCCAAGAGCTAATTCACTTACTAATAGACTTTTTAAGGAAATAGATGAATACAGTTTTTAAGGAAAAAAGAAAATGTAACCCTTGACATTAAAAGGATAAGTTTTGTAATAATTACTCAAGAAGGGTAAACTTTGTCTTCTTTTTGGATAAACTGGAAAAAAACAGGCCACTTGTTTTGATGTAGGAGAGAGCTAAGGACTAAAGATGTTTTAAACTCACTAATATCTAATAGTTCAGATTTTAATTTATATCCAACTATGCTTTCTTTTTCTCTGTAAACAACTTTTATTAAAAATACCCTAGCGTTCATTGTCTCTGGCCCTCATTATCCTTATCTGTAGAGAAAAGCTGTGGACTAAGTGAAGAATTCTTAATTTGGAATCCATGAATGGCCAGGTCTTTGAATCCTCTGAAAATGAAAGAAAATTATACATACGTGTGTGTGTGTGTGTGTGTGTGTGTGTGTGTGTGTGTGTGTATGCATTTTTCTGGGGAGTTACCTATAGCTTTCATCTGGTTTCCTAAGGTCCCTTCCAGTTCTAATAGTCTAGGATTAGTGAAACAAAGATTAATTTTTATGTAGATATAAATTAAAGGTTTTCTCTAAGACTGATTAGAAGGATTAGTGTTTTAATCTGAATGTCAGGTATTACTTTGTTTTTTTAGAGATTTATTTACCTAAAGAGAGCAGAGGGAGAGAGAGAATCTTAAGCAAGCTCCTTGCCCAGCCTGACACGGGGCTCAATCTCGAGACCCTGAGTTCATGACCTGAGCCAAAACCAAGAGTCGGTCACTTAACTGACTGAGCCACCCAGGTGCCCCATGAATGTCATGTATTTTTAAATACCTTTTCAAAAATTTGTTTTTAAACAAAATTCAAACTGTTAGATGCCAGTGAGTTTGTCAAAACATCGTTAGCCTTTAGCCCTCTTCTATGTCACATGCTATACTCCCCTCAAAAGGCCTACAGCTTAATACCACAGTCTGAAAGAGAGTAAGGACAGTGTCCAAACATGTTCAGTGTTTCCAACTGGGTGTTTACTCCTCTTGTGCACCCTTCTGGAACATGGAACAAATCAGAGGATGCAGGTGGATGAAGATAACACCTCAAATTTGCTTGTAGGCAGTATATCAATGCTTAAAACAAATACTGATGCCATGAAGATGGTCTGGTTCTGAGAGAATAACAAAAGCTCAGTGTTTGTCTTTATTTCTATAATGGTATCACCTCCTGTCAACAGCTCTTAGAGCCCACTGGCCTGGTCCTAGGAAACTCTTTAAGTCTTAGGGCCATAAAAACTTGAGTGCCCTTTCCTATTCTGACCCATTCCCAGGTTTATGCATTGCTGTTTAGCAAAAAAGAGCCTGGAGTACATTAGTACATTTAGTGTTTCAAAGAGGAGTGAGGGAAGGTGTTGGTGCAAACATAAGGGCACAGATTCAGAAAAGAACATTTCAACATCACAAGAGAGGATAAAAACCATACAATCATTTCAATAGATGCAGAAAAAGCATTTGACAAAATACAACACCGTTCATGATAAAAACCCTCAACAAAGTAGGCCTGAGGGAACATAGTTTAACATTAATAAAGACTATATATGAAAAACCCATAGCTAATATACTCAATGCTGAAAAGCTGAGAGCTTTCCCCCTACAGTCTGAAACAAGACAAAGGTGTCCACTCTCACTTTTACTCAACATAGTAGAAGTCCTACCCACAGCGATCAGACAAAAAAAGAAATAAAAGGCATCCAGATTGGTAAGGAAGTAAAATTTCCACTCTTTGCAGATGACATCACAAGTAGAAAACTTAAAGACTCCACCAAAATACTACTAGAACTGATAAATGAATTCAATAAGATTGTAGGATACAAAATCAATATACAGAAATCCATAGCATTTCTATGCACTAACAATAAAGTAGCAGAGAAATTAAGAAAACAAATCAATTTATAAATGCATCAAAAAGAATGAAATGCCTAGGAATAAATTTAACCAAGGAGGTGAAAAACGTGTACTTTGAAAACTATAAAACATTGATGAAACAAATTGAAGACAACACAAATGGAAAGACATTCTATGCTCCTGGATTAGAAGAGCAGTATTGTTAAAACGTCTATACTGCCCAAAGCAATCTACAGATTCAATGCAATCCCTATGAAAATACCAACAGCATTTTTCACAGAACTAGAACAAATAATCTTAAAATTTGTATGGAACCACACAAGATCCCGAATAGCCAAAGCAATCTTGAAAAACAAAACTGGAAGTATCACAATCCCAGACTTCAAGTTACATTACAAAGCTATAGTAATCAAACAGTATGATAACCGGCATAAAAATAGCCACACAGATCAATGGAATAGAGAGCCAAGAAATAAACCCACAATTATATGGTCAATCTTCAAAAAAGGAGGCAAGAATACGTAATGGGAAAAAGTCTCTTAAACAGTGTTGGTAAAATTGGACAGCTGTGTGCGAAAGAATGAAACTAGACTACTTTATGTCACCATACACAAAAACAAATTCAAAATGATCACAGACCTAAACATGAGACCTAAAACCATGAAAATCCTTGGAGAGAGTAAGCAGGTGGTAATCTCTCTGACAACAGCTGTAGCAACATTTGTCTAAATAGGTCTCCTAGGGCAAGGGAAATTAAAAAAAAAAAAAGAAAAGAAAAGAAAAACTATTGGGACTGCATCAAAAGAAAAAGCTTCTAGAGGCAGCAAAGGAAACGATCAACAACACAAAAAGAGAACCTACTCAATAGGAGAGGGTATTTGCAAAAGACCTATCCAATAAGGAGTTAGTGTCAAAGATATATAAAGAACTTCTACACTCAACACCAAAAAAGCAAATAATCCAACTACAAAATGGGCAGAAGACATGAACAGGACTTTCTCCATAGAAGACATCCAGATGGCCAACAGACTGAAAAGATACTCAACATCACTAGTCATCAGGAAAATGCAAATCAAAACTACAATGAGATATTACCACCTCATACCAGTCAGAATGGCTAAAATCAAAATCCCAAGAAACAAGTGTTGGTGAGGAGGTAGAGAAAAACGAACTCTCTTGCACTGCTGGTGGAAACGCAAACTGGTGCAGCCACTGTGAAAAACAGTATGCAGTTTCCTCAAAAAATTAAAAACAGAATTACCATGTGACCCAGTAATTCCACTACTGGGTATTTATCCAAAGAAAATACTAATTTGAAAAAATAAAGATATGTTCACTGCAGCATTATTTACAATAGCTAAGATATGGAAGAAGCCCAAGCATCCACTGATAGATGAATGGATGAAGATGTGGTACACACACACACACACACACACACACACACACACACACACATAAATAATGGGATATTACTCAGCCATAAAAAAGAATGAAATTGTGCCATTTGCAAAAACATGGATAGATCTAGGAGGTATGATATTAAGTGAAATTAAGACAGAGAAAGAAAAATACCATATGATTTCATTCATATATGGAATTTAAGAAACAAAACAAACGGAGAAAAAAGATAAAGAAAAAACCAGACTTTTAAATATAGAGAACTTATGATGGGTGAGGAGATGGGTGGGGGGATGGGTGAAATACACAAAGAGGATTAAGAATACACCTATCATGATGAGCACTGAGGAATGTATAGGATTGCTGAATCACTATATTGTACACCTGAAACTGATGTTAACACTGTAAAGTGATTATACTGGAATTAAAAATTTTAAAAAGTAAGTTATAAAAAAAGGGTAACGTTTCAGTTATCAAATATATACTCAAAAGAAATAGGGGTGGGGAATCAGGGTATAAGCCTAAATTTGAATTCCAGTTCCACCTTTATTACCAGAATAGACTGCCCAGATTAAATAATTTTCCTCAAAAACAAAAACATTTCTACTTTTTCAGTTTAAAAATATCTAAGCATAATTAATTAGAAATGTGATGAGACAATGAACGTCCATTAGTGAAAAAGAAAGTCTTCGCAATAATTATTTTGAACACTATTTTCAGGAGTTCTGAATTTTAAAGCAAACAATATTAAACAGGAATATAACACAAGTTTAGTTTTAGATATGTTGTTTTTATTCGAAAGAATAACTGCTCAAACAACCTAAGTCACAAAGTTTGTACCAAACCACCAGTCCACTGAAACAGCCCTTTGAGGTTTGTATCCACACAGCCACAGGGACTGACAAAGTCCTTTCGTCCCTTGTTGCTCTCAAATGCTGAGGACTGTAGTAGCTGAAACCACTGTTCTAGTGGACAGTTAGAATAATTGTTTCCACCATCTTGTTCCCCACAAGAGCTGCCCAAAGTTATCTTCTGCTCCTGAGGTTGGACCGCCTGTTTTCGTGAAAGTTACATATTGCAGTTTACAAAAATCCAAATTGTTCCTTTGATTTATATTATCTAACTGAATCATAGGAGTATTACTATGATAGTTAAAACACTGATGGATTCTACTTGCTTTAAATACTTTCTCAGATCCCTTTTACGTTTATTATCAGTGATCAGTGAAGATGACATAATAAGCAGGCCTAAAATTCTGAGATGTCCATATGTTCTTTTCAATTTAATAAGACTTCACATTATATAGTGTTTTTGTATGTTACAAAAGTTGGTACAATACACCTCCTACTGGGAAAGTCTTAGAAGGAATTCCAAATATCACAGGAAAATTGTAACTAGAAACACGACACTTGGAGCAGAATACATGCAGAGAAAATTAAATCCTTTCAAAAAAATGACATTGCTGTAGCCCCACACCAAATTTGTAATTGGCGAAAAATCTGTTTCTAGTCTGGTAAATGGTGGTTTAACAAAGTCCCGACTCATTAGCTTTTCAACTTGATGACTGCAGCTGAAATGTTTCTATGAAGCATGCCACCATATTGGACATTTGATTTGGAAGTGTAGAATTAGAATTCATGAAGTCTTGATATGTAATCTTTCTAGACCTTTCCTCTTAGAATCACCTAAGTGCTGCTACTCCAGTGTGTTCTGAAAGACTTCCCAAAGATCCCAGTTTCTCTCCTGCTTCCCCTCTTCAAAATAACCTTCACATCAATTGAACCCATACTAAGGAGATTACTAAGGGTCAGATACCTGTTCAGTCACGTATTTGTGCATGGCTTCAGACCAAACTCTGACCTGTAACATACGGATTTCCTCTATGAAAAGGAAGGCAATGCCTTGCCCCTTCTTCACACAACTGTCCTAAGGATAAAATGTCAAGTATGCGAGAAATGCTTTACTTATAATGTGCTATATTTAAGCATTATTGTTTTTCTCTATGACAAGCAACAGCTTTGTCCTACACCCAAATTAGAAAATACTGTTATTGATACTTCATTCAGCATTTCATTAATTGAGGACTAATCTGATGAACTTGAGAGAACGTGATCGATTTGGGTTTTCTCTCCCTATCAATACATAACAAGGCTCACTAATACATGAATGGACAGTATGACCATCAGTGACTGCAAGGTGACAGAGCCAACACGGACCCCTTGGCATCGATTACCCTGCTGTCCAGTTCAGAGACGAGCAGTGCCAGCTGAGGGAGTTAGGATTTCATAATACCTGTGGTTTTGATTCTTCTAAAACAGAAAACTGCAGATGAGAGCATTACGCTGTAGCCATCAAAAAAAGATAACTTTCTTATTGAATTGCCTCAGACAACATTTGCTCATTCTGTTAGACCTGAGGAATCTGGGCTATATGCTGCCATCTAGGGACAGTATTACAAAAGTTTTCTGATAAGAGAAAACAAAATTTGTCCATTCTTTTGGTATAGCTCACCAGTAATTTCTCTTGTCAAATTTAAATAGCGTTCCTATACCCCTCCCAGGGTCTATGATGCTCATTGCCATGAAGAATCTACTTTCCTCAGAAATGCATCAAACTACTATGTGTTTGCAGTATCACAGAAGTTCCTAAAAAAAATTTCCTTTTACAAGTTACTTTTATATATTATTCCTATAAAAGGACCAAACTCTTGTTTAAACGACACAACTGAGAAAATCATGTGTGCCGACTGCAGATAAATGTCTTGTACCTTGTTAATTCTTCCATTGATTAAGAACTGTCTTATAAACCAGAACATGAAATCAATTATAAACCCCAAGTTCCTTCTTTTACTTTTAGCTGATAGCAAAGAATTATATCAGGATGGAAAAGCACAATTGCTGCAAGTGCCTAAAACGTAGCTAGTACTAAAAGACACACTGACTTTCCCCCAATATTGTACAACATTTTATTGTAACAAAAATAATTAGATGCATCTCACAGCAATATATTATCACGTAGGTACACACTGAGAAGGATAAATGGGATAAACTATAAAACGGTATCTTACTATACATCCAATTAATCTGAGTAATTTTTGGAAAAAGAAAAAGATATAAAATCATCCCTTTTTATATAATTCTATATGTTTTCCAGAGACTTTATAGACAACACAGAATTAAGATATAATTGTAAATTATTATAATTCTAGCCTTAATATTAGAACCTGTAATGTACAAATTCCAGTCATATCTCGCTGGCATTCGCCAAATGAAATCAAATGTTTGTCATACAGCGGTTTTAAGCTTGTACAATAATATTCCGATGCCGTAGACTGCCATGGGCCCTTCTGTCTGGTTTCACACATTAGCCGAAAGATTTTAGTAAACTCACATTTTTTCACCTGTTTAGTCTCTGTGTTATCACTTCGCGATACATAATAGAGATGTAGATGAGCAACAAGAAGATGACAAAGAAATCATCTAGAAAGCCTAGAATTCCAAACAAGGCTTCAGGTACAAAATCCAGGGGTGATATAAGATAGAAAAAAGCTCCCATTAAACAAAGTATTATCCTGATGCGGAACATCCAGAAAAGGCCCCCAACTGAAAACATTTCCCTGAATGCATGCCTCAGTAAAGTGGGTAGATCCATAATTCTTTCCATAATCTGGCAGGGGGAAGAACAAAATATGATTTGTCATCTAACATGTCAGATATCAAAATAATATATTTTTCTTATGATGTGCAAACTCAGTTAACATGAATTAAGGAGTTTCACATATTTTCTAGTCATGCATTTTATTTAAAAACATCTTTGATAACTAGGTTCTTATAAAATAGATCTTACTGCAGATAACTGAAAGGAAACTAAAATGTCAACAAACTTAAAATATAGGATATAGTGAGGCAAAACTCAAGTCCTCTCTAATTTGAATTAGTAAATTAAACCAAATGAAGCACTTAAGTGTATATAGGAGTAGAGCCTGAGGCTCGAGCTGGGTCTGGGTTTAAACTCGAAGTCAATCTCTGAGTGGTCAGGTGACCCTGGGGAAAGTTGTTTGACCAAACTGAGATCGGGCAACAACTAACCAAGTATGTGTCACAAGGACTATTAAGAACTAAAAGAGATACTGTATACAAAAGACCTTTATAAATTGCCAGACAATATACAAGTAGTCTACATTAAAGACACATTAACTTGGATGCCTTTGACAGTCTAGGAAGAGCAATGAAACGAACTCCTTCCTAGGATGTTTATTTGGCTTAGCTTGAGTTTAAGTGAATTACTAATTGTCACAAAGATTTCTGGAATGCCAGACTCTACCTTTATGAAAATGATTCAGTTTCTGAATATGTACAAAAACATCAATTACTAGTTTTTACATAAATGAGCATAATTTTCATAGCTGAAAGTTAACAAATTACATAAATTTTTGAAAATTGAGGCATTCAGAGAAATTGGAACCCTCACACACTATTGGTGGGAATGAACAGCCTCTTAGGAAACAGTTTGGCAGTTCTTTTTTTTTTTTTTTTTTAAAGATTTTATTTATTTATGTGACAGAGAGACAGCCAGCGAGAGAGGGAACAGAGCAGGGGGAGTGGGAGAGGAAGAAGCAGGCTCCCAGCAGAGGAGCCCGATGTGGGACTCGATCCCGGAACGCCAGGATCACGCCCTGAGCCGAAGGCAGATGCTTAACGACTGCGCTACCCAGGCGCCCCCAGTTTGGCAGTTCTAAATGTTAAACAGTTATCATAATATCCAGCAATTCCACAATGAGGCATATACCCAAGAGGAATGAAATCATATGTCCATATAAAAACTGGTACACAAATATGAATGGAAGTATTATTCATAATAGCCAAAACATATAAACACTTCAAATGTCCATCAACTGATGAATGGATAAACAAAATGTGTATATTACTTGGTCATAAAAAGCACTGAAGTTCTGGTATATATCACAACATGGATGAGCCTTGAAAACACTATGTTAAGTGAAATAAGACAGAGACAAAAGGCCATATATTATATGATCCCATTTCAATGAAATGATGAAATATCCAGAATAGACCAATCTATAGAGGCAGAAAGTAAATTAGTAGGGGGGATGGGACAGGAAAGGGGAGAGTGGGAAGGGATGCCAAAGCTTTTGGAATGAAGAAAATATTCTAAAATTAGATGATGACAGTAACTGGATTATATTTACTCTGAATACACTAAAGACCATTGAATTATATACTTTAAACAGGCTGCACTTTACGGTGTGTAAAATACATCTAAACAAAGCTGTTAACAAAAGAGTACTAATAGAGTACTAATATTGTATGACCTTCAGCAAGTTAGTTTATCCTCAGCCTGCAAACTTTGCATTTGTTTTGGGTAGTCTGTTTGGACTATATGGTCCTGTGTCGTAATGAACTACCATGACTTCTCAACATAACTCCTTTCACTATCTCGTTTCTCAGGGGCTGGTAGATACAGAGAAACTGGCCAGAGGAAGAAAGTCACTTCCTGTGTTCATTCCACTGGGCACAGTTCAGCTCTAATTAACAATCTGTATAATTACCATACGTCCAAGGTCATGAGTGCCAAATAAGTAGAGAGGGAAGTGGAGACAAAACTGGGAAGAACTAAGCAAGTGATAAGGAAACAGTTTTATAAACTCTACCAGATAATCTTGTAAATCCTTTTTGGAAAACTGGTCACAAAAAACCAAAATGGTCTTTTTAGAATCCGTTCCTATGTTAATTTTCTATTCTCTATGGGAGAAACTAACATGTAAAGCAAAACAGCTGCACAACTTTCACAAGACTATGGTAAACTATTTTAAATATTCTAGTAACCAGCCAGTATATCTTTTGAATACTTTCCTATCCTTTACCAGAGCTGTTTCTTCACTTCTCATATGGTATCACTTATATAAAATCTATAATAAGTAGACAAGAAGTATGAAATGGGTCATTAAGAAATGTTTGTATATTAATCTCAGTCTTACTCCAACTTTAGATGAGGCAGAATATCAAAGTAAGAGCTAAATGTCTCTATTACACTGTAATTTCATCACAGACCAGGACTTCTTACTCATCAAATATCTGACACCTACCAAAAATTAATAATTGAGCAATGATATGTTTCACACTTAGAAACAGGAATGAGTATCTTAAAATGATTTTTTTTTTTTAAGTTCAGTGGTAGGTCTTGACTTTGGAACATGTTGATTTTCAAAGAATCATCCTACAGATGTCACTGGAGGATATATAAGAAAAAAAAATTGCTGGATGAAAAATAGCAGAAAAGGCCCCCAAATAACTGGGGAGGACAACAGTGATTGGATTAAGTTTTCTTTTTGTTTAAACATCTAGAAGATTTACCTGTTATCCACAAGTTGACACTGTATGCCCTTAAATGTACATGACATCACAGTATAAGAAATACGTGCAAGGAAGCACAAGAGCACACAAGTGTTTAATTTTAATAGCTTATATTCTTGCCTGAGAGTAGCAGTATCAATTCTTAAGGATAATTCATTAATTTATTCAACAAATATTAAGGGCCTACTGTATCCCAGGCACTGATACTGGCGATGAGAATATAGCGGTGAATATATAAGTATAGTCCTTGCGCTCATGAGGCTTTTAGTCTACTGAGAGAAAGATAATGAACAAGATTTCAGTATGGTTTGTGACAAATGCTACAAAGGAACGGTGGGCAGAGGACAATGATAGAGAATACCTTAGTTGATCAGAGAAAGCCTCTCTTAGGAAGGTCTATTTAAGACCGACCTAAAGGATGAGCAGTCAGCCATGAGAAGAGCAGAGGGACAAGCATTGCCAACTGAAGGGTCATGTGAGAACTGAAAGGCGGCTGGTGGAGGTGAAGCATTTTGGGTGAGACTTGGGAGGGAGGGCCCAGGTCATGTAGGGCCTTGTAAGCACATTGGAAGTTTTAAAATACAAGAATATCATGTCTTACTTATGTTTTCAAAATATTACTCAGGCTGCTGTGCAGAGAAAAAAGTCAAAGTGAAGAGGACACTTGCAGTTATCCTAAGCAAGAGATGACTGTGGCTTAGGCTAGCATGATGGCTACAGGCACAGGACAGTTTTATGAGCTAAAAATGACAGGATCTCCCAAAATGAGAAAAGAAATGATAGCATTTATTTATATATCAGATGAGCGGAATGAGGGAAAGCAAGAAATCAAAACAGCTGAGTAAGACTGAGAAAAGAATACACTGAGTTGAGGAGGGAAGCAACTCAGTATCGTATATACCATGTTTGAGATGCCTATGGACCATCCAAGTGGAGATGTAAGCAAACACTTAGACATATGCTCTACAGCTCAGAGGAGAGGTCTAGGCTTTCCATATAAATTTGTACTTACAATACTGATTTTTGAAGTACATATTTAGTCATGCACACACTTCTAGAATTTGTTAGATTTTGAAAAAACTGGAATGAGCCAGTAAAATGTGACAGTTTTTAATCTACCAAACACCTTTTCGGGGTGGGGGGGGAGGTCAACTGTAAAATTAATGTGTTCTTTAAAAATCAAATGCTTTTGAGTAACTAAAATGACATAACAGAAAACCTCCCCAGCATCTAGAGTTACTTAGGGAAACATTTCAAAGAGGAGGCCAGGGTAAATAAAAAAGTGGAAAACACAATCATAGAACTCTCCAGTTCTCAGTTATAAGTTTCTCATTAGACAATCCCTATTTTAGATTCGCACAGGAGTCAATTGTTCTACATTTCCCTCCAATTTTTCTTTTTTTTTTTCCTGAAATCTCTCTCATAAAGACTTTTATAATGCTTTTTTTTTTTTTTAAGCTAGAAAACTGTAGTCTTTGGGAAAGCTGTAACGGTGATTGACAACAACAATGTAGGTTGAAACTTTACCCAACACACATAAACAATGAGATTTTTTATAGTCAAAGAATATTTGTCGGTAAATCTCACCTTACCAAAGAGAAGCATCATTATACTCTAACTTTGCACCTGCTATAACAATACTTACAGATCTGGGCTGCCCTGAGAATCTCCGGTTATAATCATTAATATCTTGACGCAATGATACAACATCCTGAGATTGGTCATTTTCACCAAATACTGTTAGCAGTAAAGTCACCTGTATATTAAAAAACAAAACAAAACAAAAAAAACATTGTTATACCTTTCTGCAGCATTAATTGTTTTCATTTTGGGTTATTATTTAGTAGAATGAGAAAAGCTTCTAAATTTGTATTTCACTCATTTTATTTTTTTTTCACTCATTTCTTTTAATAAAGGCAACATGGGGAGGAAAGTAAGTTATCATTGCCTTGTAATAAAATCCAGTGCAAAATGTAATTTGAATTCCCATAAAATCAAATGGGTACCTCAACCAAACACTGTTTCTAATATTTTCCAGTTCACATCAGGGATAAAGTCAGTAGTTCTTTGTTTGGGCTAACAAATATTTGAAGATATAAGAATGATGAGAAAATATTCAGGAGCAAAGTAACATAAAAATATATGCTTATCATTGTGAGAGTGAAAAATTAGGGATTTCTTTTGTGATTAAAATCATTATTCTTCAACCTCACTGGTATTTGAAATATCTTTGAATGCTACCAACCATAAAAACAGAGATTAAGTTATGGCAGAGAACCACTCTCAAGCACCCATCCCTACTATCATCAAAAAAGGAAATTCTTGATACGTAATATTTTTAACCTGGTTTCCTCCCTGGTAGAGGTAAGGACACACAAATGTCCCAGGACCACACTGAGGTAACCTGAAAATGATGGTATCTTGAAAAACAAGTACATTTTAAGATATATCAGTGCCTATAGAAATGATCACTGTACAAGGAGATAAAAATGGGAAGGAGCAGTGACAGATTTAGGTTTAAATTATCTAGCTGTTTTTATCCTTCCTCAGTTCAGCTGTAAAACCAGGACCTCCCACTACTCAGATGCTTTCCAAACAGCCAAACAAAGGAGTGATAAAGAGCAGCAGGTCGTAGGAAAGCAGGTACAGCCTCTCTTCACAAATTTGCTAATAAAAATGTATCTTTAAATGAATAAGTGAGCACTTACTGCAGGCCAGGCACTGTGCTAAGTGCTACACAGACCCCAAAACTGAAGACAAAGCCCTGCCCCTTGCTGACCACAACACCCAAGACAGAAGGGGAGGCAGACCTGTTATAAGGCACTGTGGTGAGGGTTATTATGATGCTTGGGTTATAAGGACTTCTGCCTGGGGTGCCCAGAAAGCCAGAAACAAGCTGGCCCTTGAAGTGCAGGTAGGGCCACCGGTATGTTAGTGTATGCATTCAGGAAGAGAAGTGGTGAGCATGTGAGTCAGGAGCCGCAGCCTGGGCACTATATCCAGGGAAACAGGGTGGGGAACAGGTCCCTACCACCTGTCCTACTTCCAGGATGGATTATTCTGTAGTTAGAGAACCAAAAGCTAGTATATAAAAACAATTTTATCTCTACCTTTCTAGACTAGCAATTTATGGGTGGGATGGTCAAAAGTGTATCACCTGCTAATACATATACACCCTATGAAAAGCCATGGTTAGAGCCAAGAAGAGGGGACAGGTGGTGGAACTAATTCTTTCATGTGAAACCTATGGCCTAGTCACAGTGCTGCTGGCAGATAGCTAAAGATTATGAGAGGTAGTATTGGCAAAGAAACTTCACTGTTGACTGGCTTGTTTCACATAATCAAATCAGCCAGAGAGGCAGTACAAAAAAAGAAAAACAACCAATTTTCCTCCTGCCATGGGATACAAAGTCAAATGTGAAAGAGGCAGAATTTGGGAATGTAGAAACAAGGGGGAAAGAAGCCCTGAACTTCCCTCTCTACACCAAAAAATGAGGCAGTGATGGGGGTAAATGGATAGCCAGAACAGAGGTTGAAAGGGTATGTGTGTCTATGTGTAACAATACATGCTGTATGGTTTTATTCACATAAAGTCCAAAAATCAGACAAAACTAGACAATAATCTTAGAGGTGTATGCTAAGGTAATAAACCTATAAAGAAAATCAAGGAAATGCTTATCATAAAAGTCAAATAGTAGTTGCCTCTAGGAGAGGAAGGAGGGGGTGGAGATTTGGTCGTGAGGAGGCTTCTGCGGGCTGTTGGCCAGTTCCTATTTCTTCATCTGAGTGGTGATTACTGAAGTGTTGCTTTGTGATAAAGCAATGAGCAGTACTTCTATGTTTTGTGTGCTTTTCTGTATGTCTGTTATAGTTTACAAAGAATTTTGGAAAAATTGTTGCCTCATCTACCATTTTGTTTCATTTTTTGGTCTCTGTGGGTTTATGCCTTTACAAAATGTCCTGTTCTTTTAATGGGGTTCCAAAGAGGAGCAGAAGTAAATATATGTGTTCAATTTGACATCTTTATTTGAAAGCTCTCTATCCTTTCTGGATTTCACTTTGCGCACTGGAAGACTTCCTAAGGAGCTGCCGTCTTTTTATATGTTCATAACTCATTATTAGAAAGGTAGGTATTTTTATTTTAAATGGAAAATAAAATAAGTATACAGGAAATTATGAAAAAACCATACAACTGATAGAATGTTCTATTGTACTATATTTACTAATTTAAAAACTAAGAACTTCATTTTCTCAAATTTTTCAGTATTTTGTTTTTCCAGTTTGTCAAAGAAATTGAGAAAATCTGTGCTGACATTTCAGTCTTCAGTACATGTTTATAAAAACTTATCTCTCTCCTGAAGTAGCTTCTATATTAACTAAAATAGTCTGATCTGTTCTGGATCATGTAATATGGATATGTCTCTAAAAGAGACATTTTAAAAAGTTACTATTCATCATATAAAGCTATCTAGACCTTCACTGGAGAAGGGCAGATTATAAGTAAATTGAAAGGGAAAAATATTTTTTTATTTCAAAAGAAGTATATGTAGGGGAAATATTTGATTAAGCCTGATTAGCTAGTTCAGTTATTCCTTTGCTGGTATTACAATGAAGACTTACTAGAATTTGGGGGAGGATTCATTCACCAGTTGTTTTTTACTATAACTGAAGGATCTGGAAGGGAATTTCCCTTTTTTGCTGTCTTTAAGACATTAAAAAAAATAATGGAAAATAACATCATAGAAGCTTTGGATAAACAGAACTTCCCTACAATCCAGCAACTGCACAAGGTATTTACCCAAAGAATACAAAAATACTAATTCAAAGGGATATAAGCGCCCCAATGTTTAGCAGCATTATTTACAATAGCCAAATTATGGAACAGCCCTAGTGTCCACTGACTGATGAATGGATAAAGAAGATGTGGTATATATATATGATGGAATATTACTGAGCCATAAAAAAGAATGAATCTTACCATTACCAATGACATGGATGGAACTAGAGTATTATGCTGAGTGAAATACGTCAGTCAGAGAAAGACAAATACCCTATGATCTCACTCATGTGGAATTTAAGAAACAAAACAAGGGGAAAAACAGAGAGAGAGAGGCAAAGAAAGAAACAGACTCTTAATTATAGAGAACAAACTGATGGTTACCAGAGGGAGGTGAGTGGGGGATGGGTGAGACTGGTGATGGGGATTAAGGAGTGTTCTTGGCGTGCTGAGCAGCGGCTGTTGTATGGAAGTGTTGATTCGCTACACTGTACACCAGAAACTTATATTACACTGCATGTTAACTAACTGAAATTTAAATAAAAACTTTAAAAAAATCAAAGCAATTCAAAAGTAGATACAGAATTATAAAAATTTACAAAATGAACTAGCATAAATGATGCTTTCTGGATACAAACATTACCGTTTGTCTACAGATTGGACAACTGATTGCCCCAAGCCATGAACCATATCGCCAGTATGCAATAATGCAGGTACCTAATGAGGAAAAAAAAGCCCATTAATACTAATGTTTTAAATGTTTTAAATTTTAAAAGCCCATGAATCCTCAGAAAGTTTCAAATATTTGAAATATTTTTATAGTATCATCTTATTTTAAAATATTTTTTATTTCATTCAACCAACTCTTTAGGCAAATTCAAATCTAGTAACAATTCCCAGCCATTGAAAATATTTTTATTTAAACTACTAGTTAAGATACAGATAAATTTCTGGCTTTATACAATCCAAAGCAAGCATGCATTAACTGCTTCAATGCTGAGGCTTAATAGAAGTATTGCATTTCCTATGTAAAATAAATAGAATAAATAAACATTATTGCAAATATGACAACCAATAAATCACAGTATGGATTTTCTGTTCCAAATTTGGTATACATATTACAGAAACACCAATTCTATTTTTTTTAAGAATTTAGAAAGCCAAGTTACAGTGGCATCAATAATAATAATTAAGCACCATGAACAAGGAACCAAAGTATACAAAGATTACATGCTGTTTGACCTAATAAAGTTTACAATCCAGTTCAATAATTCAATCAACTTTTATACTCGGTGGATTTGATTTTTCTGCTAAAAGGTGTTCATGAACAGCAAAACACCTTAAAGGAAGAGTTTATAGACCTCAAAAAGTGGCAGGTAAGCTAGGTGTAGAAGCACTTAAAGTTCAGGCCATTAACAAATGAAGAAGGAATATTTTATTTCATTTTATTTTATTTTTTAAAGATTTTATTTATTTGACAGAGAGAGAGAGAGTACAAGTGGGAGGGGAGAGGGAGAAGCAAAGGGAGCCTGACATGGGGCCCTATCCCAGGACCCTGGGATCATGACCTGAGCTGAAGGCAGACGTTTAGCCGACTGAGCCAGTCAGGCGCCCCAAAAAGGAATATTTTAAAATAGTGTCTGATGTTTAAGGGCCCAATTCATTTCTTCTCTGCAGGACACCTATTTCTCAGACAATCCAGGTCCCATTGTGAATCTGAACTAAATGCTTCCAGCCTCCAGCATCTTTTCTGTTTCCTTACTCTCGTTTTAGCAACCTAGCTTAGCCCTCCTGCATTCCTTATTCTGATTCTTCTAGATCAAATAAATGTCCAGAATTTTGAAGAAGCAATGACAGTCAAATTGAGAAGACCAAGGTGACATAGTGAAATCAATCAGAAGGTAGTTAAATCTCGAACCGTTTATTAACTTTAAGTACAAAAGGAATGCAGGGCGGGAGAACTCTGGGATGCATCAGAGAATAATTTGTAGATGAGAAAGGATTTGAACTGAACTTTGTAGGACAGGGAAGATTTAGATATAGAAAACAGGAAGGAGGATGCTCCCAGTTTTATGAATAGAAAGGAGCAAATGCCAGAGGTAGAAATAAATGCCGTATGAGGAGACTGGTGAGCAATCCAAGAGGCTAAGCAAAGGCTATTCACATTGGACAGTACAGTGACTATGGGCAGAAACCAGTACGATGATTTAAAGATGAATTTAAAAGCCAAACAATATCTGGTATCTTTTCCTACTCTCAGAGTGCTGTGTTACATAATATTTATTAATTTGAGCAATCTAATTTCATAGAGAAACTATATGAAAGCAAAACTTATAAATTTTGTTGGTATTATTATTAACATCCACAATGATGCCTCAACTTTATCTACTACTTGTTCACTCAAAAATTCAATGTGTTTTGACATACACTAACTTATTTAATCCCACATCTCTTTCCTACAAACTGGAGTACAGGTGTCCTTGCTTTGCAAATTATGTAATGGCCACTGACTGCACAGAAAAACTACGGTCCAGCAAATCAAACGCTCCAGTTCACACACATCTGCTATGATATGCTCAAGGCTTTCCCTTTTCTTCAACTTTCCCTGCTATAAAATGAGAGATCCACTTAAATAAGATGGTGGGAGAGATGACTGATTGACTTTAATATGGGTCATAATCTGAGTCTGTTTATTTGTAAAATGGGAATAACGCTTCATAAGACTGCCAAAAAACTAAATAAAATACTGTGGGTTACAAATGCAAATAAAATGAAGTCTGCTGCTGCTATTATTCTTAGCTCACCGGAAAGGAACAGAACTGTAGTGCCATATATAGGAGCTAAGCTAAGGTGCTCTTGAAATATGTAGTATCAATATACTTGAACTACTTATTCAAAGAAACACATTTCTGTTTATTGAGAAGTGGAACGACTAGTCTTTTAAATCTTTGAACCTAGAGACAGTAAATAAAAGTATCTAACAGCAGGCTATCAGAAGCAATCTACCCAATGACCTCAGACCCAGAAACCAAGAACACAATACAGCCATCTTTCAATTGACTGGGTTATCCACTCAGTAAATCATCTAAGCCTGGGTTGGCAAATGGAGCTCATCTAGCCTGCCAAACCTCATTGATTCTTAACACCTGCCTGAAGTACTGTGTTAAAGGATGGTTGAGGCCACATCCAGACTTGGAAAGAATGTCCAATTGATTAGGAATATCTACCTGAGGTTTGAGAGGGGAAAGTATCTGCTTTCTCTGATGGCCCTTTAATTCTCTCTATGATACTCCATGATTTTGCTGCTCATTAGCATTGCCAACAGACAAAGATAGACACTGAAATGAGTGTTTCATAACTTGTTAGCTAGCTTAGGGAAAAAACTTTAGGGAAGAGGATGAAATTAATGGATGATGAAATAATGGGATTGGTCAGCACTTACTGAAGGAGCGCAGGTATAGAAAACCCTGCAGTGCATGATCTGGATTTCAAATTGTTTATGTCATCCCCCAAAGCATAAATGATAGCACTACATACCTAATAATTCTATATAAACTCACACAACAGATACAAAGGGGAAAAAGAAACTTAAAGGATCACTGTATGCTACATTTTAAATTGTCTTAAAGTGGAAAATGGGTACATTTGGGGAGCAATTAGAATCCTGTCTTGAATACAACCATTGAGACAGAAAGAAATACTACAAATAAAACAACAGATCTAGTGAATGGATAAATGTTAAATAGAGAGTAGTCGTAGAAGCTACTAATCACATAGCAGACCACAGGGTTTGAAGTTAGACCTACATTTAAAATCTGGCTCTTCTAGCAGCTGGGTTACCCTTTGTAGAATTTCTTAACTCAGCTTCAGTTTCCTCATACGCGGGATTCAAGGAGATGAAGTATGGTAAGTGTCCAGCACATAGTAGGTATGCAATAACCGACTCTCCCCAATCTCATATGACCATAATAAACAAGGGCTATACGATATCCCATTCTTTATGAAATCTTTCTGGAGGGTCAGGAAAAACACCCAGAGGTAGAAAGCCCTCCTTCCTGATACTAAGCACGCGTGCAATCTATGTTCCCTTCTTGTCCTACTGTATGCTCTAGGTTCATCATTCTTGCTCACCAACCCGCTGAGGTCATGACAAAACCCAGGCTAATAACTTTTGTGCTGATGCAGGGTATAAACGAGGTAAGAGGGCTAAAGGGAAGGTCCTGGGCAGGGTCCTTAAGAGAACTTTCCTGCCTTGGGAAGGATGAATAATAAATGAAACTACCAAAAAGTGTTAAACAATGAGGGATTCAGTGAATTCCTCATGGTATTCATATACTTGAATTACCATTCAAAGAAACACATTTCTGTTTATTGAGAAGTTGAACAACTAGTGTTTTTTAGTCTTTGAGCTCACAGACACTAAACGAGAGTGGCTAACAAGTACAGCAGGATATCAGAAGCAATCTACCCCTTTCGTGTAATACAAAATGTGACAAAATTAGGACTCCAGCCCGTGTACACATATGGGTCTTGATCTAAATAGTCGCTTTCCCCCAATATAGCGTTATTTGCTTACCACAAAAGAGATGTCCACAGTTCGTCTCGACAGGGAGGGAGGCTTGATGTAAACAGATTGGACAGTACATGTCAGTGTAGAACTGCTGTCGAGCAGCAGGGGCATCCTGATGAGAGGACAGATATTCACAAGTACACAAGAGTATCTCTAGGAACGCAGTTACACTGAACACAGTCCAGAGGGCATAATCCTCACCAGCTTTTAGATGTGCACTAGTTTAAAGTCTTGTACGTTTGATAAAGTTATGAGGCTATATAATTGTTTGATTTAAGCTGCATGGGCTCTACCTTCTTTCCTGAACATGACCTACATTAACTCTGGAGTTTCTCTTTCACTCTGTTAGAATGAGTAAGTTATGCTGAAAAACATGAGGCTGAACTAATGCAAAAGCTAAAGAAATGTCAAGCTGTTTCCCAGGTATCAGTTTTTAATCACTTTTTAAAATTTAAATAAAATTAATTAACATGTAGTGTATTAGTTTCAGAGGCAGAGGTCAGTGATTCATCAGTCTCCTATAACACCCAGTGCTCATCACATCACGTGCCCTCTTTAGTGTCCCCACCCTCCTCCCCACTTTAACCATTTTTAACATCTTTTTCATTCATACGTTCTGACAAGCTGTTGCACGTATGCTGTACCTCACAAGGGCCCAGAGTTAAACTTTCAAAGGAGAATACTGGTCATTTTGGAAGAAGGAAAATTTAATACACTGGTAACTTGGGCTTAATCTTTCCCATGGTCAGATTAATAAAATTTAACGTTCCTCAGTTACATCAGTGTTGTGACTGTAACAGTATGGGGAATAGAATCACCACTACAAGAAGCATCCAGATATAAAGAACCCGCCAGAATGTAAGTATATGAGGATAAGGACTTTATCTACAGGACTCCTTATAGTGACCCAGGAACTAGAAAAGTATCTAGCACTAGTATGTAATGTGTATCTTTTAAAATACATATAAAAACCTATTTTTATAGCACCCAGCACACCTCTTATAAACAAAGTAGCCGGCATTAAAAACATCAAATTACCAAAAAAAATTATAAAATTCACTAAACATGATGAACCAAAGATTTTGTCATCTGAAACTAATAAACATAACTAAAACCTCCTATTTCTTCAATCAGTCCTAAAATACTATAATATTCTATGAGCCATGGTCACACATTAATATTATAGTCTTTTATATCATTTTTAATGGTGCAAAAAGAAAAACAAACAGCTCTTAACGTCCCACTCTCTATCTTTTGTCTTCATTATTATTCTTTGGAAATTAACTAAAACAAAACAAAACAAAAACCAAAACAACAAAAACCAATTATCAGTGCTGCCCAACAGAACTTTATGCAGTGATGGAAATCTTTATCTGTGGGTACTGAGTACTTACAGGTGACTAGCATAACTAAAAAGTACTGAATTTTAAATTTTACTTAATTTTAATTTAAAATTAAATAGCCTAATACGGGTAGTGGCTACCATATAGGACAGCACAAAAAGGGCTAAGTCACTAGCTGTATTCCAACTAGAGCTGAATGCCATGTCTGAGGAAGGTGGGAGGGGGGTGAACTGTACAGTGGTGCAAAGGAATCTGGAAGATGCAGCTCAGTGCGGGTCTTCTGTACAGCCGGGTCCATTCACGTTATTCCGGTGTGAATTTAAGTACATCTTAGTCATCTAGTATGTCAGATGGGAATGATAATTGTTGCCTTACCGACCATGTTTCCAGATTAAATAAGATAGCTGTATGTAAAAGCACACTGTAAATTATAAAACACTATCCCAGCATGAATTATTAATAACAGTAGCTCTGGAACAGAGTACTACTATCATGCTTAAACTATTTTTATATCAGTGAATTTAAATTTTTTGAAGGCAGAAATTCTTATTTGTTTAGCTCACAACTGAATCCTCAAGGCCTAGAATAATGTCTGACGTATGGTAGATGTTTAATAAATATTTGGTGAATGGATAAATTGTAAAACACTCTTTGGAATTAAATTTTGATTGGTGAGTGGGAAATCAATTTTTAATTTTAATTTTTTGATATTAGCGACTTTGGCATGAAGGTGTACAATATCCTACTTATTCCAGCTTTCGTGAAATCTATTTCTGATTCGTAGAGAGTCCATCTGGTTAAAAGCATACAAGAGAAAGAAAAGTTTTCTTCTTTGCCTAACTAGTTTTGCTAACTTTGACCACTGAAGAAAAAGAAGAGGAAAAAAAAGGCACTCCCTGTAGTCACCTCTTTGTAGGTCTTCAGGGAATATGTGGGTCTTTGGGGAAAAAAATAGTTTTTCCACTACATTTAATTAAAGCCAATTAGACAGTGATTATTTCCTCATAAATAACAGGAAAACTGTTTTTAAAGCAAGTTAAAAAAAAAAAAACCACACATACATGAAAACATCTGAGTAGTTAAAACTAGTCATTTACCTAATCTGAAAATACACAATCAATAGAACAATTTAAATTAATAAAGCAGGAAATCACTGCATGTTTCCAAAAAGTTAGTTATTGTTTCATCACAATTTCATACGCAAGGGGAATACTGTTATTCCTTATACAAACACACGTATTTGTAGAAGAATGGTACCTGTTCTGTTTGAAGTTGCTCCCGAAGAACCCTTACTAGTTCTTGGTTTTCTGGGTGAATGTTCTGATGTGCATTTCTGTTGAATAAAATATAATAAACTCTGAATACAAAATATTGTCAGATGAATCAGTTTTCTTTTTTTTTTTTTAAGATTTTTTTTTTTAAGTAATCTCTACATCCAACATGGGGCTCCCACTCAGGACCCCAAGATTTAGAGTCACATGCTCTACTGACTAAGCCAGCCAGGCGCCCCAAATTAGTTTTCTTTATGGGTCAAATTTTCAACCAAGAACTACTGGTAACTTCATAAATGTAAATGATGGCCTACAACTGTCTCCACTTCCAGGACTGAACATTCCAGGTTACTCTGTGAGGAGTTCTAAGATCACGGGGTATGGGCTGATTTCAGGCTCAACTGGCAAATGATGAAATCCAGAGGCCTAGTACCTTGTAGATGTGAGGTAACTGCAGGCTTACAAATCATATGAAGAACAATTAACACATTTATTTCTTCCATGAAATTCCTTCAAAATAAGCAACTATATAATTATATTATCATGCATTTGAACACTTATCCACATCTAATTAGATCTTTCCACCTATGAGGGGAGGGGTACAGAGAACAGAAAATAAAATTGCATTTTTTTTTTGAAATTAGAATTTTTTACTAAAAATTGAATAATTATAATATAATCCAATTCACTCTGAAACCGGGAAAATAGTTCCTCCACAGCTAAAGACATAAAGAGAAGTCCACATCGAGAAGGGTAAGATGAGCAGAGATGTGGTCAGGATCCAAACCCCTTGCATAGCATCCCACAAGTGGGAGGGATATCACAGGCACAAAGGTCAACTCTGAAAAGGGAGGGGATGAAGCCTAACATGGGGTGCCCCCAGTCCCAGGGAAATGCACTGGAAACACAAGCCTTCATAACATCTAGCTTTGAAAAACAGCAGTTGAACTCCAGGAGCTCGAGGGCTACAGGAAACCAATTCTCTGCTCTTAAAAACCCAGTGTGCTATACTATCACTTGGTCTGAGAACCAGCAGAGACCAACAGCCTGAAAAGCACCTGCACTATAGGTGAAGGACATTTACTGATTAATTTTAGGGCATGTGTCAGAAAGGCAGAGATCTATAGGAACTTTCTCTGGAAAAGGAAGTGCTGGTAGGCACCATTTTTCCTGCCTTCCTTTGGCCTAGGTAGCCGGATGGCCATGGGAGACAGTTCTGATACTCTCCATCCTTGCTAGCCTTGCTAGCCATGCTCACTCACCCCATCCCAGCATTTACCTGTGGACCTGCCCCACCCAACCACCCCAGCCTGGCAGGCACCCTTTCCTGCTGCACCCAGCCAGCAGTCCTGGCTAGAACCAGCACCTGCTCCAAAGCAATTCCTGCCCGACAGAGGGAGGAGAGCCAGGCCTGCACATCAGCATGGCTGCAGCAGCTGTGGCTGGGGCTCTCCGCCAGCTGTGCAGGAACCAGCCCCACCCACCAAAATGGCAGCAATATACATACCCAGGCCTGGGTATGTAGGACACATGCAGCCTACAGGGAGGACACCATTGGAGCACTGATTCTAGTGACCAGGGAGGACTGTGCTACTGGGCCCCACAGGACACCTTCTACCTAAGGCCAATACCTTCAAGACCAGGAGACACAGCTGACACATCTAACACACAGAAACAAACACAGAGAATGAGAAAAAAATGAGGAGACAGAGGATTATGTTCCAAACAAAAGAACAAGACAAAACCTGAGAAAAAGAACTAAACAAAATGGAGATGAGTAACCTACCTAATGAAGAGTTCAAAGTAATGGTCATAAACATGCTCACTGGACTTGAGAGAAGAGTGGATGAACTCCGTGAGAACATCACAAAGAGAAAATCTAAAAAGAACCAACCAAAGCTGAAAAATAGGGGCACCTGGTGGCTCAGTTGGTTAAGCATTTACCTTCGGCTCAGGTCATGATCTGGGGTCCTGGGACTGAGTCCCGCTTACAGATCCCTGCTCAGCAGGGAGCCTGCTTCTCCCTCTCCTTCTGAACCTTCCCCCTCCCCGCTTGTGCTCTCTGCTCTCTCTCTCAAATAAATTTTTTCTTTTAAAGCTGAAAAAAACAAAAGTGCAATAAAAAATACACTTGAGGGAATCAACAACAGATAGAAGATGCAGAAGAACGGCTCAATGACTGGAAGACAAGGTAGTGGAAAGAAAAAAGGATTTTAAAAAAATGAGGATAGGTCAAGAGATCTCTATGACAACACACTAACATTCACATTATAAGCAGAAGAAAAAAACAAAAGGGCAGAAAACTTACTGGAGCGATAATAGCTGAAAACTTCCCTAAATTGGGGAAGGAAACAGACATCCAAGCCTAGGGAGCACAGAGAGCCCCAAATAAGATGAACCCAAGAAGGTCCACACTGAGACACATAATTAAAATGCCAAAAATTAAAGACAGCAATAGAAGCAGCAAGAGAAAATAAAATAGTTATATACAAGGGAAACCCCATAAGGGTATCAGCTGATTTTCCACAGACACTTTGCAGGCCAAAAATAACTGGTATGATATACTCAAACTCCAAAAGTAAAAAGCCTATAAGCAAGGATACTCTATCTGCCAGAGCTGTCATTCAGAATTGGAGACAGAAAGTTTCCTAAACAAAAGTTAAAGAAGTTCATTACCACTAAACCAGCCCTACAAGAAATGTTAAATGGACTTCTTTAAGCAGAAAAGAAAAAGTCAAAACTATAAGTAACAAAATTATGAAAGGAAAAAATTTCACTAGTAAAGCAAACATATGGTAAAGGTAGTGGATCATTCATAAAACTAGTATGAAGGTTAAAATACAAAAGTTGGGGCGCCTGGGTGGCACAGCGGTTAAGCATCTGCCTTTGGCTCAGGGCGTGATCCCAGCGTTCTGGGATCGAGCCCCACATCAGGCTCCTCCGCTGGGAGCCTGCTTCTTCCTCTCCCACTCCCCCTGCTTGTGTTCCCTCTCTCACTGGCTGTCTCTCCCTCTGTCAAATAAATAAATAAAATCTTTTTAAAAAATTAAATACAAAAGTAGTAAAATCAATTATATCTACCGAAATTAGCTGAGATACACACACACACGCACACACACATGCACAAAAGATAAGAGTGCCTGGCTGACTTAGCCAGCAGAACATGTGAATCTTGATCTCAGGGTCATGAGTTCAAGCCCCATGTGAGGTGTACAGCTTACTTAAAAAAGAAAGACACAAACAAGACAGATGTAAAATATGGCATCATGTACATAAAACATGCAGGGGAAGGAGCAAAAATGTACTGCTTGTAGAATGTGTTTGAACTTAAGTACCTTCAACTTAATAGAGACTGCTATATATACATAGGACGTTATATATGAATCTCATGGGGGCTACAAACCAAAAGCCCACAAAACATAAAGAGAACAGAATCCAAGCAAACACTAAAAAAATCATCAAATTACAAGGGAAGAGAGCAAAAGAAAGGAAACGAGAAGAACAACAAAAACAACCAGAGAACAGCTGACAAAATGGCAACAACTTACAGACCTATCAATAATCACATTTTATTTTTATTTTTTATCATAATAAGTGTACTCTTTAAGCCCCATTGCCTATTTCACCCATCCTCTAAACAACCATCAGCAGTTTGTTCTCTATAGTTAACACTCTGGTAACCATCAGCAGTTTGTTCTCTATAGTTAACACTCTGTTTCTTGGTTTGTCTTTCTCACTTTTTTTTTCCCTTTGCTCATCTGTTTTGTTCTAAATTCCATATACGAGTGAGATCATAACGTATTTGTCTTTCTCCAACTTATTTCACTTAGCATTGCACTCTGTAGCTCCATCCATATTGTTGCAAATGACAAGATTTCATTCTTTTTTAGGGCTGAGTAATATTCCATTGTATATGTATACCACTTCTTTATTCATCTATCAATGGACACTTGGGCCGCTTTCATAATTTGGCTATTGTAAATAATACTGCAATAAACACAGGGGTACATGTATCCTGTTCATTAGTGTTTTTGTGTTTTTTTGGTAAATACCTAGTAGAGTGATTACTGGATTACAGGGTAGTTCTATTTTAAATTTTCTGCGGAACCTCCATACTGATTCCACAGTGGCTGTACCAGTTTCCATTCCCACCAACAGTGCACAAGGATTCCTTTTTCTCCACATCCTTGCCAGCACTGGCTGTTTCTTGTGTTTTTGATTCTAGCCATTCTGACAGGTGTGAGGTGATATCTTATCATGTTTTCATTTGCATTCCCTGATGATGATTGATGTTGAGCATCTTTTGGTCATCTGGGTGTCTTCTTTGGAGAAATGTCTGTTCAGGTCTTCTGCCCATTTTTTAATTGTATTTTTTTTTTTTGGTGTTGAGTTGTATAAGTTTTCATATATTTTGGATATTAACTCCTCATTGGACATATCAATTTCCAAATATCTTCTCCCATTCAGTAGGCTGTCTTTTCGTTTTGTTGATTGTTTCCTTTGCTGTGCAGAAGCTTTCTATTTTGAGGTAGTCCCAATAGTTTATTTTTGCTTTTATTTCCCTTACCTCAGGAGACAAATCTAGAAAAATGTTACTATGGCTGTTGTCAGAGAAATCACTGCCTATGCTTTCTTCCAGAACTTTTATGGTTTCAGGTCTCACATTCAAGTCTTTATAATCTATTTTGAGTTTATTTTTGTGTGTGGTGACAGAAAGTGGTCCATTTTTATTCTTTTGCATGCATCTGTACAGTTTTATCAACACCATTATTAAAGAGATGGTCTTTTCCCCATTATATATTCTTGCCTCCTTTGTTGAGGATTAATTGACCATATAAGCATGGGTTTATTTCTGGGTTTTCTATTCTGTTCCATTCATCTATGTGTGTACTTTTTCTTTTTTAACAAGGCTCCACACCCAGTGTGGAGCCCAACTTGGGGCTTTAACTCACGACCCTGAGCCCAAGGCTTGAGCTGAAATCAAGAGTCAGACACTCAACTGACTGAGCCACCCAGGCACCAGTCTATGTGCCTGTGCTTATGCCAGTATTGTACTGTTTTAATTACTACTGCTTTGTAATATAACTTTAAGTCTGGGATTGTGATACCCCCAGTTTTGTTTTTCAAGATTGCTTTGGCTATTCGAGGTCTTTCATGGTTCCATACAAATTTTAGGATTGTTTGTTCTAGTCTATGGTTCAGTAAACATTGAAAACCCTAAAGACTCCACCAAAAATTATTAGAATAAATGAATTCAGTAAAGTTGCAGGATACCAAATTAATATACAAGAATCTGCTCCATTTCTATACATTAATAAAAAAATAGCAGAAAGAGAAATTAAGAAAACAACCCCATTTGCAATTGCCCCAAAAAAGAATAAAACACCTAGGGATAAATTTAACCAATGAGGTTAAAGATCTGTACTTTGAAAACTATAAGACACCAATGAAATAAACTGAAAACAACAAAAACAAGTGGAAAGACATACCACACTCATAGACTGGAAGAATTAACATTGTTAAAATGTCCATACCACCCAAAGCAATCCACAGACTCAGTGCAATTCCTATGAAAATACCAACAGCATTTTTCAGTGCACCTGGGTGGCTCAGTTGGTTAAGCATCTGACTCTTGATTTCGGCTCAGGTCACAGTCTCATGGGTCATGAGATCGAGCCCTGTGTCAGGCTCCCCACTCAGCAGGGAGTCTGCCTGAAGATTCTCTCCCTCTGCCCCTCCCCCCACTTTGTCTCTGTCTCTTTCTCTCTAAAATAAATACATAAATCTTTGAAAAACGAAAAGAAAATACCAACAGCATTTCTCAAAGAACTAGAACAAATAATCTTAAAATTTGTACAGAACCACAAAAGACCCCCAATAGCCAAAACACACTTGAGAAAGAACAAAGCTGGACGTATCACAATCCCAGTTTTCAAGATACACTACAAAACTATAGTAATCAAAACAGTATGGTACTGACACAAAAGCAGATATACACATCAAGAGAACAGAATAGACAGCCCAGAAATAACCCCATGTTTATATGGCCAATCAATGTACAATAAAGGAAGCAAGAATATACAACGGGGAAAAAGTCTCTTCATTAACGGTCTTGGGAAAACTGGAAAGCTACATGCAAATGACTAAAACTGGACCACTTTCGTATACCATACACAAAAGTAAATTCAAAATGGATTAAAGACCTAAATCAGGACCTGAAACCATAAAACTCCTAGAAGAAAACATAGGAAATATGTATGTATGTATTTTATGTATTGGACATCAGCCTTAACAATATTTTTCTGGATCTGCTCCTCAAACAAGGGAGACAAAAGCGAAAATAAGCTGTTGAGACTGCACACCAAAGGATACTGTCAATAAAGTAATAAGGCAATCTATTGAATAGAAGATATCTGCAAATGATATATCCACTAAGGGGTTGATATCCAAAATACATAAGGAACACATACAACTCAGCATAACACCCCCAAATAATCTGATTAATAAACAGTGAAAGAACTTGAATAGACATTTTCCCAAAGAAAACATCCAGATCACCAATAGACACCTGAAAAGATGCTCAGTGTCACTAATCATCAGGGAAACACAAATCAAAACTACAATGAGGTACTACTTCACACCTGTCTGAATGACTATTATCAAAAAGACAAGAAATAACATGAGCTCCCCTATGATCCAGCCATTGCACTACTGGGTATTTACCCAAAAGATTCAGACGTAGTGAAGAGAAGGGCCATATGCACCCCAATGTTCATAGCAGCAATGTCCACAATAGCTAAATCGTGGCAGGAGCCGAGATGCCCTTCAACAGATGACTGGATTAAGAAGTTGTGGTCCATATATACAATGGAATATTACTCAGCTATCAGAAAGAATGAGTTCTCAACATTTGCTGCAACATGGACGACACTGGAGGAGATAATGCTAAGTGAAATAAGTCAAGCAGAGAAAGACAATTATCATATGGTTTCACTCGTTTATGGAACATAAGAAATAGGAAGATCGGTAGGAGAAGAAAGGGGGGGTAAACAGAAGGGGGAATGAACCATGAGAGACTATGGACTCTGGGAAACAAACTGAGGGCTTCAGAGGGGAGGGGGAGGGGGGATTGGGAGAGGCGGGTGATGGGTATTAAGGAGGGCACGTATTGCATGGTGCACTGGGTGTTATACGCAAGTAATGAATCATGAAACATTACATCAAAAACTAGGGATGTGCTGTATGGTGACTAACATAACATAATAAAAAATTATTAAAAAAAAAAAGACAAGAAATAACAAGTGTTCGCCAGAATATGGAGAAAGGCAAATCTCTGTGCACTACTGGTGGGAATGTAAACTGGTGCAGTCACTGTGGAAAATCAAATGGCAGTTTTAATTTAAAAAAAAATAAAAATAGAAATATCATACAATCTAGTAATTCCTCTTCTGGGGAATTACCCAAAGAAAACAAAAACACCAATTCAAAAAGATATATGCACCCCTATATTTGTTGCGGCATTATTTACAATAGCCAAGATATGGAGACAATCTAAGTGTCCTTTGATAGATGAATTGATAAAGAAGATGTGATACAGGTACACAATGGAATATTACTCAGCATAAGAAAGAATGAAATCTAGAAGGGGTGGAGAAAGAAATCTTGCCATTCATGACAGCATGGATGGACCCTATTGGTATTATGCTAAGTGAAATAAGTCAGAGAAAGACAAAAACACCATATGATTTTACTTGTATCTGGAATCCAAAAAACAAATGAGCAAACAAACAAAAAAACAGAAGAAGACTCATAAATACAGAAAACAAACTGATGGTTATAAGAGAGGAAGAGGACAGGCAAAATAGGTGAAAGGGATTAAGAGGTACAAACTCTCCATAATAAAATAAATAAACCACAAAGATGTTTAGTACAGCATAAGAAATACAGTGAATATAATACTGTAATTTAATATGTTGACAGATGGTAACTAAACTCACTTACTGTGGCGAGCATTTGATAATGAATATAATTGTCGAATTACCATTTGTATACCTAAAACTAAGGTTGTACGTCAACTACAACTAAAAATAAAAATTAGGAAAAAATAATCTACTCTAAAAAAATAAATAAATAAAATAAAGAAAGAAAGATAGAAAGAAGAAAAAACCCAACCTAAAATTTGTATGTTATGTCAATGGACCCCAAAAAGCTAAAACAATCTTGAAAAAGAGTGATGTTGTAGGACACACACTTTCTGATTTCAAAACTTACTACAAATCTACAGTAATCAAAATGGTATGGTACTGACCCAAGGGCAAACATATATACCAATGGAATAGAACACAGAGTCCAGAAATAAACTCATATAAATGGTCAAGTTATTTTTGGTAAGGATGCCAAGACCCTTCAATGGGGGAAAGGGTGGTCTTTTCAACAAATGCTACTGGGAAAACTGGATATCCACATGCAAAACAATGAAGAAGGACCCTTACTTCCTACCACATACAAAAATTAACTCAAAATGAATCAAAGACCTAAACTTAAGAGCTAAAACTACAAAAATCTCAGAATAAAACATAGGTGAAAATCTTCGTGACCTTAGATTTGGCAATGATTTCTTAAATAGGACACCAACAACACAGGCAACTAAAGGAAAAAATAAATTTGACTTTATCAAAGTTAGAAACTTTGTGCATTAAAGGACACTATAAAGAAAGTAAAAAGACAACTCACAGAATAGAAGAAAACATCTATAAATCATACAGTTGATATGTGATTAATACCAGAATATATAAAGAACTCTCATAACTTTTCTGTCTACTATACTTCAATGAAAAAAAAAAACCTCTCATAGGGGCACCTGGCTGGCTCAGTCGGTAGAACATGAGACTTTCGATCTTAGGGTCTTGAGTTCAAACTCTACATTGGGTGTAAACCTTACTAAAACAAACAAACAAAAACTCTCATACCTCGAAAATGAAAAGCAAACACCCCAATTCAAAGATGGGCAAAGAACTTGAATAGACTTCTTAAAGAAGACATATGTATTGCCAATAAGCATACGAAATGATCAACATCATTCATCAAGAGTGAAATGCAAATCAAAACTCCAATAAGAGGGGCGCCTGGGTGGCTCAGCCTGTTAAGCGGCTGACTCTTGATTTCGGCACAGGTCATGATCTCGGGGGTCCTGGGATCTGGCCTGCACTCAGTGGGGAGTCTGCTTCTGGATTCTCTCTCCCTCTGCCCCTCCCCCTGCTTGCATGCGCACACATTCTTTCTCTAAAATAAATAATAAATAAATCTTTAAAAAAAAACCTCCAATGAGATACTGCTTCATACCCATTTGGATGACAATTATAAAAAAATAGAAGGTAGCAAGTGTTGGCAAAGATACAGAAAAACTGGAACCACTGTGCACTGCTGGTGGGAATGTAAAATGGACCAGCCGCTGTGAAAAACAGTTTCCTCAAAATGTTAAAAATAGAATTACCATATGATCCAGCAATTCCAATTGAAAGCAGGTATTTGTACACCAATGTTCACTGTTGTATCATTCCTAATAGCCAAAAGGTGGGAACAACTCAAATGTCTATCAAAAGCAAATGAATAAACAAAATGTGGTATATACATACAGTGGAATATTATTCAGCTCTAAGAAGGAATGCTATTCTGATATATGCTAGAATGTAGACGGACCTTGAAAGCATTATGTTAAGTGAAATAAGCCAGACACAAATGGACAAATATTATATGATTCCACTTTATGAGGAACCTAGAATTGACTAATTCATTGAGATAAAAGGTAGAATAGAGGTTACCAAGGGCTGGAAAGAGGGGGAATGGGAAGTTAATATTTAATTGGTACAGTTTCTGTTTGGAATGATAAAGTTCTGGGAAGAGACAGTGGTGACGGCTATACAACATTGTGAATGTACTTAATGCCAATGAATTGTATACTTAAAGTGGTAAATTTTATGCTGTATTTATCTTACCACAATACACAAAAAGAATTATAATGGTTGAAAACTTCAAAGAAATTACAGAAAAAAGACAAAAGTTTTATCTAAATTGTAAACTACACATGCTACCCCTCTCCCAACTCATTACTAATTGATAACTTCAGCTGAAGTAACAGGATTACAACTGCCAATTGAATTTGAATCTGAAGAGCTGGACAGGGACTTAAACTGACCTCCTACCCAATCATATGACAGATTCAAGACAATGTCTAAGTATAATACGGAGCACCTTATATAATTTGAAAAGTTACTTCTTAGGTAGATCCAAAATTTATTATTTATCTTGACCTACTGGCCTTGGTTCTGTCCACGAAGCCACGTAGAATAAATCTAATTCTTAAAAAAAACAAGCCCTGATCATATTTAAAGGCTGCTCTTATGTCCAACAGTCTTTTCCACTAAGCTAATATCCCCAGTCCCTTTAACCATTTTATATGGTTTTTACACCTTTACCCACTTGAATGTTTACCAGTTTAAAATTATTCACCCAAACTGTAAATAACCCAAATGTGATCTTTATCTGGTTATTCAGATTAATCCAGCATAACACTGTTAAGTTTTTGACATCTACAACATACAATTAGTTTTTCAAATATAAAACTTTTGGTTTGGGGCACCTGGGTGGCTTAGTTAAGCATCTGCCTTTGGCTCAGGTCATGATCCCAGAGTCCTGGGATCGAGTCCCACGTAGGGCTCCCTGCTCAGCAAGTAGCCTGCTTCACCCTCTCCTTCTGCTGCTCCCCCTACTTGTGCTCTCTGTCAAATAAATAAATAAAATCTTAAAAAAAAGAAAACAACCAACTTTTGGTTTGGGCTTCTTATCTTTCCAGTCTGTGGGGAAAACACTTTTATTATACAAGTAATAAATATCCATAGCAGAAAAATTAGAAAAACAAATAAGGGAAAAGAAAAACATTTTAAAATAAAATTAATTTTATCAAAAATAATTTTTAAACAGTATGGTTTACTTGACTTACGGTTTTGTGATGTGTCTTTCAATCATCAGTTCTCACTCAACAATTTATCCCCGATACTTCCACATGATAAAGTTATATCTGCATCTCATTCTTAATAAAGAACAGATACTCTATTTGTATTTGCCTAGTCATGACTCACTTTTTATTTTTTTTTAATTAATTAATTTTTTTTTAAGATTTTTTTTATTTATTCGACAGAGATAGAGACAGCCAGCGAGAGAGGGAACACAAGTAGGGGGAGTGGGAGAGGAAGAAGCAGGCTCCTAGCGGAGGAGCCTGATGTGGGGCTCGATCCCAGAACGCCAGGATCACGCCCTGAGCCAAAGGCAGACGCTTAACCGCTGTGCCACCCAGGCGCCCCCCATGACTCACTTTTTAAAACAGCTTTATTGAAATATAATTCACATACCACACAATTTATCCACTCAAAATGGTTTTTAGCATATTCACACATATATGTAACCATCACCACAATTTTAGGATATTTCCATTACCTCAAAAAGCTCTGTACCCCTTAGCTATAATTCCCTATATCCTGATCTTCCACTCCGGTCCACTAATCTGTTTCCTGTCTCTATAGATTTCCCTATTTTGGACATTCATATGAACAGACTCATATATGTGGTTTTTATATCTGACCTACTTCGCTTAGCAATAATGTTTTCAACTCTCATCTATGATGTAGCATGTGTCAGTATGTTATTCTTTTTTATTGCTAAAAAATATTCCATTCTATGTATATGTCACATTTGTTTATCCATTCATTTGTTGATGGATATTTGGGCTGTTTCCACCTTTTGGCTGTTATTAATAACGTTGCCACGAAAATTCTTGTAGAAGTGTCTTTGGTTTTTTGTTTGTTTTGTTTTGTTTTTTTAGGGGGGAGGAGGGGCAGAGGGAAAGGGTGAAGAGAATCTTATGCAGGCTCCACGTGGGCTCAATCTCACAAACCTGAGATCTTGACCTGAGCCAAAATCAAGACTTAGACACTTAACCAACTGAGCCACCCAGGAACCCCTCTTTTACAAGTTTTTGTGTGTAGATGTGTTTTCATTTCTATTTCTCATACACACACACACACACACACACACACCTAGGAGTGAAATTGCTACATCACATGGTAACTCCATGTTTCATCATTTGAGGAACTGATAGTTTTCCAAAGAGATGAATCATTTTTAGATTTCCACTATCAGTATATGAGGGTTCCAATCTTCTCACATCCTCAACAACTATTACTGACTTTTTTTTTAAGATTTCATTTATTTATTTGACAGAGAGAGAGACAGCCAGCGAGAGAGGGAACACAAGCAGGGGGAGTGGCAGAGGAAGAAGCAGGCTCCCAGCGGTGGAGCCCGACGTGGGGCTTGATCCCAGAACGCCAGGATCACGCCCTGGGCCAAAGGCAGACGCTTAACAACTGAGCCACCCAGGCGCCCCTATTACTGACTTTTTTATTGGAGCCATTCTAGTGGGTATGAAATTGTTTCTCACTGTGATTTTAATTTGCATTTCTCTGATGATTAACAATGTCAAGCATAGTTCATGTTCCTATTGGCCATTTGCGTATCTTCTTTGAAGGAATGTGTATTCACATCCTTTGCCCTATTAATTACATTATTTGGCTTTTTATTATTGAGTTTTGAGTTCCTTATATATTCTAGATACAAGTACTGTATAGATAGGGGTGGCTAGGTGGCTTAGTCGGTTAAGTGTCCAACCCGATCTCAGCTCAGGTCTTGATCTCAGGGTCATGAGTTCAAGCCCCAAGCTGGGCTCCATGCTGGGCATGGAACCTACTTAAACCTAAAACAAAAAACAAGTGCTGTATAGATATATGATTTGAAATATTTTCTCCCATTCTACAGATTACCTTTTCATTTTCTTTCTTTCTTTTTTTAAAGATTACTTTATTTATTTGACAGAGAGAGAGCACGCATGGTACGCACACAAGCAGGGGGAGAGGCAGAGGGAGAGGGAGAAACAGACTCCCTGCTGAGCAGGGAGCCCAATGTGAGGCTCGTTCCCAGGACCCTGACATCATGACCTGAGCTGAGGACAGATGCTTAACCAACTAAACCACCCAGGTGTTTCTCATTTTCTTGATGAGAAGCATGCAAGTTGGGAATTTTGATGAAGTCCAGTTTATCTGTTTTTTCTTTTGTTGCTCACATTTTGTATCATATCTAAGAAACTTGATGTTTAAAAATCTTTCCTATAATTTTACAGCAAACTCACTGATTTGTAATTTTTAAAATTAATCTTTTTTCTATTGTATACTTTTTTCTACTTGTTTTCAATGATACATACATATACATCATTTTATTTATCTCCATGTGTTAACACTTAAATTCCTAGTTTATATCCTAGTCTCTGTGTAATGATATATAAACACCTGAAGCCTTTAAGTATTATACCTGATTCTATAACAGTAATTTTAACTTGAATCTTAATTCCCTCCATACTGTCCAACTTTTTTTTTGCCTGTTTTTCTACTTAAAGAGTGAAAACATCTTGTACTTATTATTTATATCACTTACAAATTGAGGGATTCAATTATGAAAATTACATTTTTAAACAATGATACTTCCATAGAAAATATTAATATTTTATTCAAAATACGGTATTTAAGTTTTATCTCATAAGACAGCTGATCACAGGAACAATATATGGTAGCACTTAGAGCCTAGTGAAAAATAAAATACCTTAGTAAATATACAATTGATGTGAGAAACAAAGGCAAAAGAAAAAATTAAATTTCCTTACTGCCACAGCTCATTGACAAGTCCTTGAAACAGGTAGAGTGACCTTTCCTCTAGGAGCTCAGCTGCCTCAATGTTGACACTTCGCTAAGGGCAAAAGGCAATCTTAGCTTAACATTATCCTGACCTCACAGGGTCCTGTTAAGTCTACTTTAACATATAAAAATTCCTTTGGAAACTTCCTTTATCTCTACCCCCCCCCAAGAAATGTTAGCAATCATCCTCCATGCATATGGCCCACTGATATACATCTAAAGGGTCTCACGCTAACATTTTATTAGAGAGTAATAAATGACCTTTTCCTAACAATAGCTAGCCCCCTCAAGCTCCTGGAACTCTTCCTTCCAAAATTCTTTAGAGGAGTGTCTGGGTGGCTCAGTCAGTTAAGCATCCACTCTTGGTTTCGGTTCGGGTCACTGAGCCCCACGTAAGGCTCTGCACTCAGCAAGGATTCTGCTTCTCTCCTCCACCTGCTATTCCCCACCCTACCCCTTTCTCTAAAACAAATAAATCTTAAAAAAAAAAAATTATTTAGAGACTTATGCTATTCCTAACCCCCTCCCAACCTGAAAGTATATAATCAGTCACCCGTCACAACCTCAGTGCAGCTCCTTCTGTCCACAGATCCTGTCCCCATTCTTTAATAAAACCTCTTTTTTGCACTAAAGATTATCTCAAGAATTCTTTCTTGGCTGTCAGTTCCAAACCCCAACATTTCCACATCACAATTACTGAGCTCTATTACTCACTTTTTTAAATGAAGTATTAAAAATTACTAGAAGCAGTCAGAAAGCAGTGGCCCTTGCAAATATACATTATTTCAATTCTTTTGTCCTTTAGTCTCACCTGAAAAGTGCATATACCAGGGTAGCAATCAAAGCGAAACTGACCACAACTGCCACAAGTACTTGGTCACTTACTCCTTCTATGACTGAATCATCATCCAATTTCAAACTTTGAACTTCACCTTGATATTTGGCCATTCCAAGTCTAAAAGATAAAGAAACAAAAGTTACAAATGACACAGTGAAAATAATATATACTAATCAAAACCACATAAATATAACTGAGTTCTAATGTATATTATTTTTTAAAGAACCCACTTAAGGAAAGTTGCATTAAGTACAATTCTAGTGGGGATTCTCCCATTAACGAGTTCTTTAAAATTTGCCAGACACATTATTTTGAGGAGTACAAAATTTTATCTCCTTTAAGGTAAACAATTACTCTAATTTATCATCTATTTACATTTTTTGAAAACAAATTTTTGAAAAATACCCTTTCTTCTTCAAGCTCTGTTCCTTTAATCTTAAGGGAAAAAAGCATTCCTCATGGCCAACTGCTCTTCTCATTCTTGTATACTAAATCAATTCTCCCAGTAAATCAGATCCCTCTTCACCCTCACAGCACTGAATATGTCCTAGAATGTACCATGTATGGATAGGGAATGTATTTTCTTCTTCTGTAAATATTCCTGTGTAGTGCTCTGCACACGGTAGGACCTAATAAATATATGTTTAAATATGAGTGACTTACCTTATTTATAACGTTAGTAATTTGAAAAGTAAAAGACATTTAGGCTATAGGACATTTATATCTAAGATTAGTTGAATTAATGAAAATTCTGGTGCTTGAAAAACTATTAGCCTCACCTGGAACTAAGCTCAGCTTATGGTTCAGAATTCTTTGAACTGCCTGGAATATGGAATCACTCTGAGGCTGCATTTCCTTATGAAGAGAAAAGGGAGGATATGAAACTCTCCTTCCCATACACTAAGCTTGAGAAAAATGGTAATACCTAATTTCTGTAGGTATGAAGGGAAATAACCCAACCACATCAGAGTCCAAGTATCACAGATAATTCATATTTTTATATTGCAAAACAGAAAGATTTAGCCTCATAAGACACCTAAAGGAAAATAAAGGAAATACTTAAACATACATGACTATTCATAATTAAAATAAAATTTGTATCTATGTAACTTATTGCACTGAAAAGTTTTATTCATTAACCTAGCCAGTCTCTGTTAAGAGGAAACTTTGTGAAAGTCTAACACCTTTGAAAGAATCTGAATTGGCTGCTAATAAGGAAATTACCTTATGGAAGAAACCTAAGCAAACAAACAGATCAAAGCCAATTTCCATCTTTACACATAGTAATAGCCTAATATATCAGGAACTTTCTAATCATAGGTTTTAAATGACCATTATGAAGGCCACACACCACGAAACTCAGAGAAGCAGCTCTAAGTTCATTCTTTTCATTCAAAAGAACAGTCAAATGAACTGCCAACTGAAACTGAACAAACTGTCAAATAATCTAGGGGTGGGCCATGTAGTAAATTTAGATGTTTATTTTACCAGGTTTCCTCTTTTTATTTTTTTAAAAAGATTTTAAGTAATCTCTAAACCCAACATGGGGCTTGAACCCACAACCCCAAGATCAAGAGTTTTAAGCTCCAGTGACTAAGCCAGCCAGGAGCCCCAGGTTTCTCTTTTAAAATTAGAGATGCTTTGTACAGCTGTGTCAAAAAGTCCTAAGCGCAGTGAGAACTACTTGCAGCTGCACAAAAGACAGCCAAAATGTTATCCCCTTGTCTCAAGATTTCCAGTCTCTACTGAATCTAATTACTTCACAGAGTTGAAACGATTCTTCCCAATGATATAAATTTAGGCAGTTTACTACTGAAGGGGAGAATCTGTTACCCCCAAATAATGACTCTGTTTTAAGAATTACTTTAGGTTATTTTTTTTCAAAAGAGCAAAGGAAAAGTTCTGAAACCCAAGTAGAAGTTACCCTTCTGTAAAAGAGACATTTACAAGGGAAATCTCCATTTGTAAAGGTATTTCCCTCTCTATACCAGAAGAGGAGGACTAAATCCCTAGAGCCTGTTACGAATGGAGAAGGCACGGACTTAAATCTGCATAACAACTTTACCCTTGTTTACTGTGCTTTTCCTGGTAACCTCCCATAACTGGGTCCTCCCCCCCAACATCTTTCTTTTGTCTTTAGCAAAGGTGGTATTTAATGTGACCACCTGGGCCATTCTGGAGTTACTCAGTTTTCCTGGGTAACTCCCATGTACACAGGAAGTATACAAATTATTCACCTTCTTTTTTTTTCTTGTTAATGTCTTTTATTACAGGGACTTCTCAGCCAAGAACCTAATAGGGTAGAGGGATAGTTATTTTTTCTCCCCCAGGCTCCTTTGTATTTTTTTTTAGTGGGTTACATTTGTTTGTGTCCTTCCATGTGTAACCAATGGTGACATGACTGAATTCCACTGTACAAACTGTTTTTTCATTCCACTGTATATTAAACTTCTTTGCAAATAAGATATTGCTTATGATAGATATTGTTTCAAGCACAGTTCCAAGAGCTCAGAGATCCAAGATGCTCTAAGTATTGCAGAACCATATAATGTTATTTGCATCATTTTATAGCAGAAGTTTCCAATATTATTGAAATGAAGAGTTATTTTTCACTTCCACAAATGCTGGTATCCCCAAAGAAAGTGTTTGGGCTGAGAGAGGGGAGGAGGGGAAGAGGCTGCTGATAAATTTTTTTTTTTTAAAGATTTTATTTATTTATTTGACAGAGAGACAACCAGCCAGAGAGGGAACACAAGCACGGGGAGTGGGAGAGGAAGAAGCAGGCTCCCAGAGGAGGAGCCTGATGCGGGGCTTGATCCCAGAACGCCAGGATCATGCCCTGAGCTGAAGGCAGACACTTAACGATTGAGCCACCCAGGCGCCCCTGCTGATAAATTTCTGAGAGGAACAGAGAGGTTAACTGCATTTTCCTGTCACATGGAAAGCCCAGCTAAACCCAGAGCTCTCACAGGGAGAACTACTAATGGCTGACCTTCTTGGGGGCTGCCAATAGCTCAACTTCCACTAGCAGTTTTTCTTATAATCGTAATTTTAAAATGGAACTGTAGGAATTAATAGCTCAAAAATGGGGTAAGATACTGATCTAAGATTACAGAGGATAAACGACAGAAAGTTTTCTACTTGAGGACATGACTAATACCTCAATCTTGAAAAGTCAGTCTTTCCAATCTGAACTTCAGTTCTCCAACTTGCGCTTTACACAGTCAGGTCTTGTCTAGACCAGAACTGTGCTGCTGGTTTTGCCCAATAGCACAGGCTCTCAACTCAAGCCTGCTTGGACATTAACAGCCCAGATTCTAGTTCCAGTTCTACTACCACAACTGTGTTCTCACTTAATCTCTAAGGACCTTTCATTTTCTGCAAAATGTAAAAACTGGGCTTGAGGATTTTTTAAGTTCCTTCCCCCATTACCAATATGAAAATAAGAGTTACCAGGACTTTATTTTTACTATTTGGGATTCACGGAAAACACCATAGATCTTGGAAATCGTGGTCTAATTGATAGAAGCCTGAAGAGGAACTGGTTTCTAGCTTTGGTTTTGCTACTGATTAACTAGCTCTTATTGAGGAGTAGCTTAATGTCAAAGAAGTGTAAGCTTTGGAGTCACACAACTGTACTAATGTAAAGTTTACACCTCAGCTTCCTCATACGTAAAATACATAAAATTAATTTTAACCACACCAAATGCCCACTTTTAAGTAATCTCCACACCCAACACGGGCTGGAACTCACAACACTGAGATCAAGAGTCGCATACTCAGGGCGCCTGGGTGGCACAGCGGTTAAGCACCTGCCTTCGGCTCAGGGCGTGATCCCATCTTTCTGGGATTGAGCCCCACATCAGGCTCCTCCGCTATGAGCCTGCTTCTTCCTCTCCCACTCCCCCTGCTTGTGTTCCCTCTTTCGCTGGCTGTCTCTGTCTCTGTCGAATAAATAAATAAAATCTTTAAAAAAAAAAAAAAAAAAAAGAGTCGCATACTCTACCTACTGAGCCAGCCAGGCGCCCCTCAAATGCCCACTTGTTTGACCAAAAAAAAAGTGTAATTCTTTGTTTTATGGAGTTTATAACGAAATAATGAAGGTAGAGCATTCAGCATATTGCCTGGACCACCATATAGGCTCTCAGTAAATGGAAGCCATAATATTTTGATTACTGATTTTTTTATAGATTTTATTTTTTAAAGTAATCTTTATACCCAACATGGGCCTCAAACTTACAACCCAAGATCAAGAGTCACATACCCAACCAACTGAGCCAGCCAGGCACCCCTTGATTACTATTATTAACAACTGTCAAGAACCACTATAAAACTTAGCCGTGCCTTCCCCATAGCTGCACTATGTTGCATCTGAAATTCTCTTTTAATCAAAGCTCTAAGTATGTATTCCCTGGGAAGACAGCATAAACTTGGGAACATTGCCACGCAGGATGCTACCATATTTATTTAAATCTGATAAACAGTTATAAAAATAAATAAATCAGTCTGATAAACAGCTATAGATGAGAACCAGTCTCCAACTAACTAGAGTAAGGAGACAGCTAAGACAAGTTGCACTCACCTCTCTCCTTGGTCTTTTCCAAAACTTTCAGAAAAAAAATTATTAAGAATAAGGGAAATATAGGAAATTTTGTAACTTCCAAAGGAGAAACTCAGTCTTTTTACCAAAGTTCACGTAGAAACATGACGGCCACATGACTTGCGCAATTACATCCAAGAAGCTTTTAATATAATTTCCTTCATTGAGGGTAATTGGAGCCACAAATGAAATCTCAAGAACACTGCAGTATCATACATAAATGCATTGTGGGTGAGCAGTCAAGACTGAAAAAGGAGGCTTAGGTCATTTGTGTCAAAGCCTTGAAAACCTGAGCAGCTGGAGTGAAGGTGTTCACTACACCACAGTCCCTCCAGAAAAGACTAGCATCTTGTTCTCCACTTTCAAAGACAAGTTGCAGGTGAGTCAGGCTTAAGTCAATGTAACATATACTTACTGATTTTACGTGCCTAATAAGGGTAATGGTCATTAAAGTGCTAGGAATTCTACAGAAACAACCTAGTATGGAATGTAGGAACTCTGGTTTGACAGAGATCCAGAGGCACCAACAAAGGAAACAAAGGCAGGTAAGACACATTTATCATTTCTAAAGATTTCTCTGCCCTTGGTGGAAGGAGGAATACATTTTTTTTTAAAGACCATTGAGAAGACTTTAGGTAAGATTTTTTTCTTACATTTACAAAATGATAAATTCATCAAATGTGAACTGTTAATTGGTACTCTGTAAGGCATCATTAAAAACTCACTCCAATTCTGAATGTTCAATGACAAAACCTACTCCTAATGGGAAAATGGGGGCTCCAGGAACTCGCAAACCAAAGTAAAGGTGTGCTCTAGGAAGTTAAGTTTGCTGCACTCCAAATAAGTCTGACATTACCTGGTAGTTATGTATACCCTATGACTCAACGATTCTCCCAGGATTCCTAGGAGTACATATCCTAAAGAAACCCCCTACACATTTGCGCTAGTATCCAGGTGTAAGAATACTTAGAGCACTGCTTTTAGTAGCCCCAAACTGGGACAACAAAATGTCCATGAACAGAATGGATACGCTGTTATAATCATACAGTGGAATACTAGAGAGCAATAAAAATTACCTATAGGTATACACAAATTTACTATAAATTCAAAACCACAAAATACACTGATTGCATTCATAAAAGTTCAAAAACAAGCAAAGTAAAACTATATTGTTTAGGCATGCATACACAAGACAGTAAAGCTATAAGTAAAAGCAGTGAAGTATCATAAAAGTCAGTCTAGGGAGGCAATTGTTTTCAGGAAGGAACACTAGGTGTGGGTAGAACTCCTGAGGTATGGGCAGTGTTTTGTTTTTATCTGGGTGTTTACTATTATTTTTCTTTAACCACGTACGTTGTATGCACTTCTCTGCGTATGTTATACCGCATAAAAATATATTGGTATCTCTGCAGGAATCCACGCCTCTAAAAAGGTGGGTGGGCTCGCTGGCAGACCATCCACCAAGCCATTAAACAAGAAGGCCAACTCCTAGATCTGCACTAGGAGAAACAGGCCCTAGAACTAACGAGGTCTTCACGGACTAACAACTGGCGCACACCCTCTCCCTACTTAAGTAGCCGAACTTTTCAGGGAGTCGAGGCTCACCGCGACCCAGGAAGGAACGGCCGGCTCTCCTCCCCGGCCAAGCACCTAGAACCACGAGACGCCCGCCACGTCGGCCCTTCCACCGTCTCCGGAATTCCGGGCGGGAGCCGGGCGACTCTGGAGCTTAGCCCCGGGCTGTCTGAACGAAGGCGGAGCTCCGGGGTCCAAGTCAGCATCCCCCCCCCCCGCCCCGAAGCCCGAAGGCGACCCCGGGGGCAGTCCCGCCCACGCCGGAGCCCTGCCGGCCGCTCCCGCGAGCCCGAATCCGGGTGGGCGTGGCCGGCCGCGGCCCGGCGGCTGGGAGGGGGGGGGGCGCGTACCTCTCCACCGCAGAGGATACCTCGCCAATTCCCGGTGACTGAGAATAGAGATTATTTCCGGGCACGGCCCCCTCCACCCCTCCCGGGCAACCACTAGCTGTCCCTTTTTTAATTTGGAGAGCGGACACAGGCGCACGCGCACTGCCGAGCTTCCGTGAGAGTGCGAGCGGACAGGCGAGGAGGACCCGCCGCCGCCGCCGCCGCCGCCGCCGCCAGGGCCGGGCGCGTGCGCGAGGCGACACGCAGCGGGCCGGCGTCGGGGCGCGCGCGGCGGCGGCAGGGAGGCGGGCCGGCCGGAGCGCGATTGTGCGCAGTGGCTCGTCGGCCGCGGCTTTGGCCAGGGCCGGCGCTCTCCGGAGGAGGGGTGTGGGGGGCTGGAGGCGGGGACGCGAGGCTGCGGGCGTGGCCGGGGGCGCGCGCGGCGGGCGCGCGGTCCCGAGTGAAAGGAGAAGGAGGGGCAGCGGGGGTGACGGTGCGAGAGCCGCTGGCAGCGCCGGGGCGGTAGTCGGCGGCCCGGGCCCGAGGAGAAGGTGGGCCAGAGGCCAGGTCAACTGCCCGGACCCTCCGACGCAGCCCCAGACCGAACGGCAGCGGTTTCTGGTGAGGTGGGGAGGCGCTGCCAAGCCCCAGCTGGGGAAGATGTTCAACGTGGAGTCGGTGGAGCGGGTGGAGCTGTGCGAGAGCCTTCTCACTTGGGTATGTGATGACTGGCGGGTCGGGGGAAGACCCCCTCCCCCAGCCTCCTTTCCGGGATCCCCCACGCTTGTCGCGGGGGGCGAGCGCCGAGGGCGGCGGTGCCGTCACATCCGGGGCCTGGGGCGGGCGGAGCCGGGGGACGCCGGTGCGGGCCGCGTCTACCCGGCGGCCCGGCCGGGCGGGGGGCGGCGGGGAGCGGCCCGGCGCTGGGGGCTCAGCCCGGAGTCCGAGGGAAACTTGCCGGGCTTGACGTGTTGGCTGCTCTCCGAGTGGAAACCGGCCCGGTGGAGGCTAATGATGGGGTGCAGGCGGCACTGTGATTAGGATTGTTGTTGTTTGCAGCTGATGGGGCTCTGGCGCTTCTCTCTCGCGCTGCCAGGGACACCCAAGCGTTGGCTGTCTCTGCGTCCGGCACAGCCGGTAGAGGCACTCGGGACCCCTGGTTACGACGTTCCTCCCCTTTGTTGTAGCGTTCACGGAGGACCGAGGGTAGCCCCTTGAGGGATGAGCCGGGCCCACTGGAAGAGAAAAGTACTTTGAAAGGGAGGGTAGGAAAAATACGAAAAGGCACCCAGAGTCGGTATTTGAAATGCGACTTCAGAGATTAGAAAGTAAGTGGTGTGGAGATACTTACTAAAGGTATAAATACAAAAACAAATCTGGAATATATGTGGGAATCAGTAATGGAACTTGACATTTTGGGGCGACGTTATAGGCTTCAAATCTTAAATTATTAAACACCTATTAAAATTGTCATGTTTTAAAGTAAATATCTGTTTAGTTTTAATGCTAACAATTGTGCCTTTAGCAGCCTCTTCAAGAACCGGACCTAAAACCCAGGCTGTGTGTTCACAAACCTTGGTGTCAGTTTTTATGGGGGGAGCGGGGGGTGTTTGTATGTATAGAGGTCTGCAGAGCCACGGGATAAACCTAGTGCTTTCTCTGGGAGTTAAATGTCATTTCTAGAATAAGACACTAATATATTTATTGAGGTGACCACAGCATTTGGGTTAATGTTAGAGGTAAGATACAGATGTCAAAGAAATTCTGTTCAGTGGTGCCTTGAGTTACAAGTTCAGATCCCTGAAATATAGATGTCACTTTCCTGTGTGGGGGCACTTACATGGAAAGGTTAAAGAAGCATTGCCTTGGGTAGGTTGTAACAGAGGTAGTGTAAATACTCTGAGATTTTCTTTTCTTTAAGATTTTATTTATTTGAGGAGCGAGAGAGCGAGCACTAGCGGGGGCAGAGGGAGAGGGAGAAGCTGACTCCCCTGCTGAGCTGGGAGCCCCATAGGGGGTTCCACACGGGACTGGATCCCAAGGACCCTGAGATCATGACCTGAGCAGAAGGCAGATGCTTAACCGACTGAGCCATCCAGGCGCCCCTACTCTGAGATTTTCATAATGTGTTTTGTGTCAGGAGCCAATTATGTTTTCTGAAACAATATATACACTGGTAGGGCTTGATATATTCTGTAACTTTGTTAGGCTATTCATGGGATTTCAGGGTGTTTTTTGTTTTTTGCAATAATGTTATAGTTAACATACAGCTTACAAATGTAGTGGGTTCCAACTTCAGATGAGAAGATGGGTTTCACTACTGTATTTTAGAGAAGAGAAAAACTGCTAAACTGCATAATGTGGCCAAGGCAGGGGAGAGATAAAGGAAAAGAATGACTACATTCTTGATACTGTGGAAGGAATAGATTTGGCAGAGGTTGTAAACAGAAGATTGAGGATCTTAAGGTGTGCCTTCTTGAGTCTGTACAAGTAAGTTCTTCCCTCAATGCTAGAAAAAGGCAAGAGGACAAAGATGAGGAAGCTAACTGAATCTGAAGTAAGGCTACATTCTTTGAAGTCTAGGAAGACAAGTTTTGAAAACAGGTGTATTTACAAGGGCATCTGCAAAAAGATAGTGATCATTGCAGTTATTTGAGTGAGAAATGCTAATCAGGGGCTCCTGGGTGGCTCAGTCGTTAGGCGTCTGCCTTTGGCTCAGGGCGTGATCCCAGAGTCCTGGGATGGAGCCCTGTATCGGGCTCCCTGCTCCACTGGGAGCCTGCTTCTTCCTCTCCCACTCCCCCTGCTTGTGTTCCCTCTCTCACTGGCTATCTCTTCTTCTGTCAAATAAATAAATAATCTTTAAAAAAAATTAGAGGAAGAGTCTTAGAGGGAAGTTTGAAGGGATATCAAGAGAAGCACACAGTATGAGAGCATCTATTTAGAATCTGGTAAATGTCAAGAAAACAGAAAATCCAGGTTATCAGATATGGAGAGAGGTCAGGGAATATGGTGTTGTAGAAAAGGATTTTTGAAATGTCACTGGAAGGCTCATCAAGGAAAATTTCTGGAGAAAGTAAGATTACAGATTTTCAGTAACAACTGGAGGGCAGAGTCTACACAAAGATGTACAATTCTAAGATTGGAAACATTTTAAAACTTGTGCATTGAAATGTTTCAAAATAGAGTTTAAATGCTGGCTTCTCTAAGTTGTCATTATAAAAAGCAGAATAAATGTTTTTTGTTTTTTTTTTTTAAAGATTTTATTTGTTTATTTGACAGAGATAGAGACAGCCAGCGAGAGAGGGAACACAAGTAGGGGGAGTGGGAGAGGAAGAAGCAGGCTCACAGCAGAAGAGCCTGATGTGGGGCTCAATCCCATAACGCTGGGATCACGCCCTGAGCCGAAGGCAGACGCTTAACCGCTGTGCCACCCAGGCGCCCCAAAGCAGAATAAATGTTTATGCAGAAAATGAGGTAGCTAAAAGTGTACGTTTAGTCTAGTAGTTCCCCTCATATCTGAGGCCAGCTTATCTGAAAACAATTCCAAAACCTAGTGTAAGGGAAAAAATGTATGCAATAAACTCCAAAGACAAGACTCCTATTGGCACACCTGGCTGGCTCAGTCAGTAGAACATGTGATTCTCAATCTCAGGGTCGTGTGTTCTACTCCCACAGTTGGCATGGAGCCTACTTAAGAAAAGACAAGACTCCCATTTGGACTAATTTACTCTACATAAACTTACAGCCACATTGGTCGTGTGGGTTCTGTGCACACAGAAGGTTAGGAGGTAACTGCAACACTCGGCAAGGTACAGACAGCTGCCAGTGACCTAGAAGATCCAAGAACTGAAAACTCAGGCCTATGTGATTCATTCTTTGAGCTGACAGCCTTACAGAATTCAAGAACTTCCATGCTCAATTATTGAAGATCATAACTATGATCTTTAATATCAAAAGCTTATTTTCACTATATAGCATTTAGTACTAGATTGGAGGTAGATACCGCACTTTAGAAGTTCTTCCACTAGAAATAGTTAAAATAATAAAACCTCAGGCACTTAAAAGGGATGACTATTAGTCACCTATCCAGAATTCATTTCTGTGGACATCGAATTGCCTTAAATGCCGGATAAATTGCTATTCTATCAGAGAGGCTACTAACCCAAGAATCAAATGTTCCAAATTTTTTTTGAAAGAAGAATACTTAGGAAAAGAGAGAGTATCCTACCAGTGGAAAACACCTTAAGCTTAAATTCCAAATCAGAGTTTATGCAGCAAGCAAGTTCAACAGGATGTGCTTGAAATTTTCCACGCTACCTCCTCTCCCCACCCTTTGAGTCAAATTGTATTCTTACCTGTTAAAGAAATCTGCCCTGCCTATTACACCTGTCAAGCCTAATTTCTTGAACTTTACATGAAAAGATTGTTCTTTCCTAGGTTTTAGAGACTAAAAAACCAGAAAGAATGTGGAATGCTACCAGTTAATGGCAAGAAGTTAAGTGGGAAAAGAATCGTCATATAGGCTAAATATGTTTCTTCTGGGAAACCCAGCAACACTAGCATATCCTTGTAATTTTCATATTACTTAGTTAGCAGTCAATAAAATGTATACTAGTGTATAGACTTGGGGAAGGTATCATTTTTGTGATGGTATCTTCCACATTCCATTCTCTCTGCCTAACTCCATTGTACCAACAATTTTTGTTCTGTGATGGAAGAATAATCAGTGTACAAAAGTTAAAGCATATTTTTTAAAAGCGTTATTTTTCTTTCTTTTTTAAAAATTGAGGGTGAATATAAAATGGTAGATGAGAGCATAGGTTCTGACATTAGACTACCTGGGTTCAAATCCTATTTTTATTTCATACTAAGTGTGGGTGACCTTAGGTAAGTATGACTTTATCTCTGCGTTTCAGTTGCATTCATTCAAGTGGTTCTTATGCTTTGGTATTGATTAGCATTGTTAGAGGACTCATTAAAACACTGATTGCTGGGCCCCATGTCCAGAGTTTGTAATTCAGTAGGTCTGGGCTGCAGCCTGAGGTTCTGATTCCTAACAAGTTTCCAGGTGATGCTATTGTTAGTGGCCGGGGGACCATATACCTTGAGAACCACTGCTCTAGAGCAGGGATTTTTAATTTTAGCATTATTGACATTTGGGGTTGGAGAATTCTTTGTGACAGTGCATTTGAGGACATTTAAAAGTAGCATCCTTGGCCTCTACCTACTAGATGCCAATAGCACACACCTATGTGTTAAAACAAAAAATGTCTCATAGGAAGCAAAATCACCCCTGGTTGAGAACTGCTGTTGTGGAGATACTAATTCCAGGTGATCTCATGCTTTACTTTCCTCATGCTTTTGTGGGGAGGGTGAGATGGTGGTTGGGTGATGTTAATAGAGCTTCTTGGGATTGAAAGAGAGGTTATAATCTTTTAGGTAGAATTTCACAACTTAATGCACTTAGGTGTAATTATCTTTAAATTTTACCCTACTGCTGTCCCGACACATCCTGTAGATATTAACTCAGAGTTGATGAGAACTGGTAGATGATAGATTTTTAAAATTAAAATATAATTCACATCCCATAAAATTCATTTTTAAAAAATTTTTTCTTTAGAATTCTTTTTTTCTTTTTTAAGGATTTTGTTTATTTATTTGACAGAGATTGCGGGTGGGCACACAAGGAGCAGGGAGTGGGAGCTTCCCTGATGAGCAGGGAACCTGTTGTGGGGCTCGATCCCAGGACCCTGGGATCATGACTTGAACCAAGGGCTGATGCTTAACCGACTGAGCCACCCAGGTGCCCCAAAATTCATTCTTTTGAAGTGTACAGTCCAGTGGTTTGTAGTATGATCACAAGGTTGTTCAACCATCACCACTAATTCCAAAAACAGTTTTATCATCCCCAAAGGAAACTCCATAAAGCTAGATTTTCTTTAGGACCTGCTTTACTTGTTACATGTATCCTTCATGATCTAGTATTTATTTACTTTACGAGCCAGTACAGAGAAAGTAATTGTTCAGAAGCCACATTTTAGAAATCAGAATGAAGATCGTTTTTTTTCTAAGTCCCAAGAGAGAAACAGAATTTTAGTAGTAAATTATTACATTATTGAAGAATTACTTGCTTTATTGAGTTTTTTTCTTCTAATTGGCCAGAGACCGTTTTCTAATCTGCTTTGGATCTGAGGGTTCCAACCAGTGTCCCACCACATAAGAATTATTTGATGAGCTTGTTGATTCTCAGCCTTCTTCAACTTCCCAGATAATTCTGATGTACACCAGGTTTGGGAACCACTGCTTTAGACCTTTCAGAGTACCTAATGTACATTCATTTTCTCATTTATTCTTTTAGCAAAACACCTCTCCATAATGCATTTTTCCCAATTGGTAGATTAAAAAACTCTTAAGAGAGGTAAAGTGGTACACCCAGGTTCACACAGCAAATTAGGAGCAAAGCTGGGATAGAATTAGTTCATTACATTCAAAACATACTCACTTAGGGCTTATTTTGTGTCAGACATTGTGCTAAGACTAGTGGTAAAGAGATAAATGAGATGTGGCCCTCACTATTGCCTCTTTTTCATTCTAAACCTGAGAGAGAGAGAGAGAGAGAGATTGATTTATCAACTGTAAAATGAAAGCAGGTGTTTATTTCTTTTTAAACTACGTTGTTGTTACCACATTACTATTGACGAGGCAGCTGGACATAGTATAGAATAAAATTTAATTTCAGTTCCTGCAGATATTTATTTGTTCGTTTATTCATTTAGTAATTATTTATTGAACCTTTACTGTATGTGAGGTTAGTGTCAGGGAATGGCTTCTTTTCATTACTCTCCCAAATGGATACCTAGGTAAAAACCACTTGCTATGTGATCTTTAAGATAATTCCACCACCATAACCATCACTACCCACAAGACTTTCTGGTATAGGAAATATAAAGCAGCTGCTGACTGCATTTGTCAGTAGCTTTTTTTTTTTTTTTTTTTGAGATTTGATAAATGATACAGTACTGAGAAGTAGACACCTACTGTTACAAAGTGAGAAAATTACTAGAACAGAATTACTAGAATTAATTTATCAAAACCTTTAAATGTGCATACTTTGTATTTATCAAAAACCTTAAAACGTGCATCCTTTGACCCAGTAATTTCACTTCTGAGTATGTAACCCAATAAATAAAAACATGAGAAGACCTGAGTGTTATTCCCAGTATTTCCATTGTCTCTACTTAGTTTGACCTCATCTGTGTTAATAATGTAAACCTACTAAAATAGGTCTCTGTGCCTCTTCCCCTTCAGTCCTTTCTTCATACTGCAGCCAGGATGATCTTTATACAGTGCAAATCTCATGGCCTCAGTGTTCCGCTTGGAGTCCTTTGCTTACTGCCCCCCTCACCACATTGCTTTTAGAATAAAGTCCTAACATGGCTTATGAGGTTTTGCACAATAGTGCCCCCATCTTTCACCATTGTATTCTTTTCCCTGTTCCAGCTCTTCCTATTCCCACCCCCCATCCCATGCTAAGCTGTTTTTCATTCCTAGACTGCATCCCGCTCTCACTTCTAATCTTTGTGTTGCTGTCTGCACATCCTGTCATACTCTTTCATTTTGTTAACCTATAAACTGTGGGAGAGCTTGGCCACATGTCTTTTCTCAGTGGTTTATATCCTTCTGAGTCTTGGTTGCACTACTGGGTATAATAATTTTTGGCTCAGCTGTATTATCTTACTCATGGAAATAATTTTTATTTCTCGGCCATGTCATGCTTACCAGTACAGAGTTAGTCGTTGGTTTTTTGTTTTTTGCAAAGTTAGATCTAATTCAGAATACATTTAGAATCAAAATTGAATATCTAACCTTAATTATAGTGAATGTAACTTCTACATCTGTATAAAGATGTTTTGGTTTTGAGGCGCCTGGGTGTCTCAGTCGTTAAGCATCTGCCTTCCGCTCAGGGCGTGATCCCAGCATTCTGGGATCGAGTCCCACATCAGGCTCCTCCACTGGGAGCCTGCTTCTTCCTCTCCCACTCCCCCTACTTGTGATCCCTTTCTCGCTGGCTGTCTCTATCTCTGTCAAATAAATAAAAAATCATAAAAAAAAAAAAGTTTTGGTTTTGAGTAAAAAGTCTCAACCTGGCCAGCCTTAAACACATCTATCTCACATAATAGGCTTCACATTTTTTTTTTAAATTCAGTGGCTCAGTTTTGGCCTCAAGGACCTAGTTCTTTGTATCCCTCTTCTCTGTCGTACACTGCATTGGCCTCATCTTAAACTGTATTCCATTAAGAGCCCTAAGATGACTGCTGGTGACAGTTGAGGCAACATACTTGTTCACAGCAAGAGGAGATTGGCTTTTCTTTCCTAGAAACTCAAGTTCAAGCATCTCCCTGCAACTCTTTGGTTCAAATTGTCTTTGCCCTGTGAATCCTAAGTTAGTCACTGGTAGAGTGGATGAAGGTACCATGACTTGCTTAGAGTGGTCATCTGTGAGGAGAATGGATGCTGGGATGTCACCAGGTGTCCACCACAATTTCTTTTCTACCTAAGGGAAAAAATGACAATGAGAACCTGTAGAAAATTTCCCATAAGGGAAAAATTTTCCAACTCTACTGCTTTTTAAAATTTATTCCAACTCTCAAGATGAGATAATCACAATAAGAAGCCTAAGAAATCTCCTGTACAGTTAACCATGGAATCTAACCCCTAACCCCCCCTTTTTCCCCCCAGATCCAGACATTTAATGTGGATGCGCCATGCCAGACCGTAGAAGATTTAACGAATGGGGTTGTGATGGCCCAGGTTCTTCAAAAAATGTAAGAATAAATTGCTTTGTCTTTTTGTGGATTCTTATATGTGAATATTTATTAGATTGAAAACACGGACAAAAAAATAAGATGTTTACATGAAATGTGTGTGGCATGTAGAATAAGAGCTGTAAATGTCAGTTATAATTTTGATGGCATGTACTTGTGTAGGTGCAGATTGGCTGAAAGTTTAATTAGGGCCATAATTGTTAGAACACTCCATTGATTTTAGCAGAATTATTTGTTCTTGTGTGTTTCAGCGTAAGCTTGGCAGAAATTTTCATGTTAGTGATAAGATTTTCTCATTGTAGAAGAATCTAGAGGCTTACTCCCTCTTTCTTTAGAATTTTGCTCAAATGTTATCAGTGAGGCCTTCCCTGACCAATAAGTGACAACCATTTCCCCTATGCTCTGCTGTAGCCCTTTTAACCTTTTATGTTCTTCTTTGAGGTATTTAACACCATCTTATATACTGTATATTCATTTGTACTGCTCTCCCTGCCACCCATGTATATACACACATAGTGTAAGATCCACACAGGCAAGGAATTTGTTTTGTTCACTCTTGTGTCCTAGCACAAGGTTTGGTTTTTGGCTGAATCATATGAAAATGCCCTTTGTAGGTCACAAATGGTTAAATATCATCAGTTTGTCATGATTCAGCCTGCATGATGGATACTCATGTCTACCAAATGATTAAAAGAATGACATACTTGTTTGGGATATAGGAAACATACCTAATTCTTCTAAGTACTTGAAAAAATAGAGGTTGTAAAGTTGATGTTGTATGGCTACCTCCGACTTGATCTTGGAATTTTCAAATAAAACATTACTTATAAATTTAAGAAATCATTAGGCTTGATGTGACTTAGGTTATACTTTTGTCTTTTGAAGCACTGACCACCTGTAGGCCTTTGATACTGGAAGATTTGCATATGATTAGATGGGATTTCCTACAGTTTTGTTAAGAATCAATATCAACAGTAAATGAATTCTTGATGTTGTTCACTTTGCAGTAAGCTATATAGAGTTGCCCATCTGAAAAGCAGTTCAGATGCCTACATTTCAGAGAATCTGTGTGTCTGTAGAGCTAGGGACTGATGGTTGAAACTAGCTTGCTGTTGCTCTCTTCTGTAACAGATACAAAGGTGCACAGACTTTTTGATGGTACTTGAAAAGACTCATTTGAAACTTGGTCAGGCTTGGTTCTAGCACTCTGAGAACAGTGATCCTGTGATTTTCATGGTCACCTCTGAGTGGTGCCCTAATAATTTTTAGTCTTTGAATGGTCTCGAGAGTTTCACTGAAGCTAAGTAAGCTTTCCAGGTATGTGTCAGTAAATGAATGTTTTGCTTAAGTTAGTTAGGGTAGGATTTCTGTCATTTGCAGAAACTAGAAGAACTGTATGTGTATATTGTTTTACCAAATCAAAATCATGGCATACATTATGTTCTGCAAAGTAGTTAATTTACCAAGGTCTTTTAGGCATATTTCTCATCAGTACTTAGTTTTTTACTTTTTCCCCCAAGATGTCTTCCTTTTTTCCTTTTGTTATGGTAAAACATATACAGAAAAGTATACCAAAAAAAGTGATGAAATGTGTGTGTGTACGTATGTCGTATATTTGTTTATACACATCTGTGTGACCACCACCCAGATTGAAACATACACCCATCTAGCCCCAGGTGGTTCCCTCATGACCATCTCTGATCAATACCCCTTCCCCAATGATAACCATGATTCTGACTTCTGGGCCAGTAAGTAGTTTTTTCTGTTTTTGGACATCTTATAAAGGAAATCATACAGTGTGTATTCTTTTGTGTCTGACTCCTTTCACTCAACATAATGTCTGAGATTCATTCATATTGTTGCATATTATCTCTTTTTAATAACTGTATAATATGTACAACTTCAAGGAAGTTCCGTTCCTCCTTGTCCCTTTGATATTTATTGATTGGCTACTTTGTGTCCAGCGCTGGTGATACAGGGGTGAGCCACAACTCACAGGTCAGTTGCCTTCAGAGAATATATAACCTTGGGAAAAACAGATTTTTAAATAACTATGAAAACAAAATTGCTATTATAACCAGTGCCACAGGGCTGAAATACACAATGTTAGGAACGTTTGTAAAGAGACATACTTAATTTAAGGAAGTCACAAACATTTTACCTGAGAAAATAAATTAAATCTGAAAGATGATTGGTAACAGATTTCTTAGCATATAGAAGACCATACACAGATGAGGCCATACCAGCTGATGGAGTATGGTGAACACCACCACAGAAAGAGAGAGGGTTTGAGTGACTAAAGCAGAGAGAGGGAGCATGTTACAAAATGAGAATGGCAAGAGATGTTGCCAGACCATGTAGGGCCTTGTATCTTTATTCCAAGGGATATGAGAAGCAATTTGGGAGGTATGGAGGCAGGAAGGGTTAACAAGGTCAGATTTACATTTTTTTTAAGTTTTTATTTAAATTCCAGTTAACATATAATGTAATATTAGTTTCAGGTGTACAATGCAGTGAGTCAGCACTTCCATACAATACCTGGTGCTCATCACAACAAGTGCCCTCCTTAATCCCCATCACCTATTTAACCCTTCTGGTAACCATCAGTTTGTTCTTTACAGTTAAGAGTCTGTTTCTTCCTTTGCCTCTCTCTTTTTTATCCCTTTGTTTTGTTTTTTAAATTCCACATGTGACTGAAATCATATGGTATTTGTCTTCCTCTAACTTATTTTGCTTAGCATAGTACTCCATGTCGTTAAAATGGCAAGATTTCATTCTTTTTTGATCGCTGAGTAACATTCCATTTGTGTGTGTGTGTGTGTGTGTGTGTGTGTGTGTGTGTACACACACCACATCTTCTTTATCCATTCATCAGTTGATAGACATTTGGGCTGTTTCCATAATTTGGCTATTGTAGATAATGCTGTTAAGCAACTGGGGTACATGTATCCCTTTGAATTAGTATTTTTGTGTTCTTTGAATTAAATACCCAGTAGTGCAATTGCTGGGCCATAGGGTAGTTCTATTTTTAACTTTTTGAGGAACCTCCATACTGTTTTCCACAGTGGCCGCACCAGTTTTCTTTTTCTTTTTTTTTTTTTAAGTTTTTATTTATATTCCAGTTTGATTTGCATTTTGAAAATATTCTGGCTGCAGGTGTAAAATGAATTAGAAGAGGCCATAATGATGAGGGATGATCAATTGGAAAGAAATTTGTAGTAAATCAGAAAGGAGATTATGGTACTTTGGATTAGGAGGTAGTAAAGGAGAGAGAGACAAATGGATAGACTCAAAATAGTAGAGAAAACCAAATGTTGATGATTGATATGGGTTAGTGAGTAAAAGGGAGGTATCAAAATTGACTTTTAAATTTCTAACTTGAGCAAATAACCAGAAGAGGGGGCAGACCACTGATGTGGGAATGCTGAAAGGGGATCTGCTGTGGAGGAGTGCTGGATATATCATGGGTTTAGTTTGGGGGACATTGAATTTGAGTGGAATTGAGACATCAAGAGAAAATGTGAAGTTAGCATTAGATCATATAGTTCTAAAGTGCAGGAGAGAAGTCCAGAATCAATTTGGGTATCTCTTAATTGAAGCCATTAGTGTGGATTAAGTCACTTAGGGAATACTATAGCATAAGAGGGAAATATGTGTAGCCCGAGCATTGGAGAACTTTGACATTTAATTCTGGTTGGAACCTCAGACAACAGAGGTACCAGAGAGGTATGAGGAAAGCCAAAAGAGTGTGGGTACTGAGCAAAGAGTTTCACTGGAAATTGCAAATCTTTTCATTTTGTCTGAGCTGAGAAGTGAAAAACTGTATCTTTCTGTAGTTTCAATAGAAATTTTATCAAATATGAATGGGCTTAAGTATGTTTCTTGTTAGTATAATTTTTTCTCTCTCCACCCTTTTAGTCCTTTTCCATTCATCTGCTTTCCAGCTTCTAAAATTTTGTTGCTGTTGTCTTATCTCTTTGTCCACGTAGGTTCATGCCCTCCCCCTTATTTTTAATTAGTATGACTTTGTTTTTTAGAACAGTTTTAGTTTCACAGCAAAATTGAAATGGCAAACAATTGCAGTATGGGATGACAGAGTTCTGGGGGTGGATGATAGTGATGATTGCACAACAGTGTGAGTGCACTTAATGCCGCTGAACCACACACTCAAGTTTAAATAACAAATTTTGTGTATATTTTACTACTTAAAGAAAAGGTTTTTAAAAATTGAGTGTAAAGTATGGCTAATTCTCACATACTCCTTGCCCTACTACGCAGAGCTTCCCCCACTGTCAACATCCCACGCCAGAGTGGTACATTTGTTGTAATTGATGAACTACTCCAAAGCATCATCACCCAAAATCCCTATTTTACATTAAAGTTCATCTGTGTTGTACATTTTCTGTATGGGTTTGACAAATACGTAATGACACGTATCTACCATTGTAGTATCACACAGAGTAGTTTCACTGCCCTAAAAATCCCCTTTGCTCTACTAGTTATCTACTCCCCAGACCCCCAGCAACCCGTGATCTTTTTACTGTCTCCATAGTTTTGCTTTTTCTAGAATGTCATGTAATTGAAATCATAACCATATGTAGTCTTCTCAGATTGACTTCTTTCACTTGGCAATATTGCATTTAAGATTTCTCCATGTGGCTTGATAGTTCATTTCTTTTTAATGCTCTCCTCTTTTTTGCAGCTTTAGTGAGATGAAATTGACATATAGTAAATTGTACATTTTTAAAGTATAGTATTTGATAAATTTTTACCTGTGTAGATGCCTGTGCAACTATCACCACAGCCAAGATAATGAACGAATCAGTCACTTCAAGAAATTTTAGTCCCGGGGCGCCTGGGTGGCACAGCGGTTAAGCGTCTGCCTTCGGCTCAGGGCGTGATCCCGGTGCTGTGGGATCGAGCCCCACATCAGGCTCCTCCGCTATGAGCCTGCTTCTTCCTCTCCCACTCCCCCTGCTTGTGTTCCCTCTCTCGCTGGCTGTCTCTCTCTGTCAAATAAATAAATAAAATCTTTAAAAAAAAAAAAATGTTAGTCCCTTCTTTCTGCCACCCCTTTTCCATCCCCAGGCAACCACTGACTTACTTTCTATTACTTTAGATTAATTTGCAATTTCTAGAAATTTATATAAATCGACTCACACAATACATTTTCTTATTTGAGGGAGAAGGTATGGCTTCTTTCATGCAACATAACTATTTTGAAATTCATTCGTGTCGTTGCCTGTAATAGTCCATACATACTCCATTATATAGATATACCATGATCTATTCATCTATTCATTCATCTGCTGATGAACATCTGGGTTATTTTAGTTTGAGAGTATTAGAAATAAAGCATCTCTGAACATTAGCATACAGATCTTTGTATGGACATATCCTTTCATTTCCCTCTAGTAAAATCCCACCCAGGAGTGGAATGGTTGGACCATATGGTTAGGTGTATGTTTAATATTTAGGAGACTGCCAAAGTGTTTCCAGAGTGGATGTGCCGTTTTTGCTCCCACAAGCAGTGTACGAACGTTCTTATTTCACCACAGTCTCACCATCACTTGCTAAGGTCAGTGTTTTTTGTTTTTTCAGTTTTTTTGGTTTTTTTAAGGCTTTATATTTAAGTAATCTCTACATCTGGCATGGGGCTTGAATTCACAACCGTGAAATCAAGAGTTACATGCTCTACCAACTAAGCCAGCCAGGTGCTCCTGTTTTGTTTTGTTTTAATTGAAGTATGGTTTATACACAATATTACATTAATTTCAGGTGTATATGGCAGTCTTTTTGATTTTAGCCATTCTGATGGCTGTTTAGTAATAACTCACTGTGGTTTTCGTTTGTATTCCTAGGATGACTAATGGTGTCCGGCATCTTTTCATGTTTTTGCCATCTATATATCTTCTTTTGTGAATGGTTTCCTGTAATCTTTTGCCTGTTTTTTATTTAAATTGTCTTACTGAATTTAGAGTTCTTTATAAATACAAAATATAAATACTAAATACAAGTCGTTTTTCAGATGTATGTTTTAAAATATTTTCTTCCAATCTGTGGCTTCCCTTTTCTTTCTTTCTTTCTTTCTTTCTTTCTTTCTTTCTTTCTTTCTTTCTTTCTTAGATTTGTTACTTATTTATCTGACAGAGCACAAGCAGGGGGAGTGGCAGACGAAGAGGGAGAAGCAGGCTCCCCGCTGTGCAGGGAGCCTGATGGGGGGCTAGATCCCAGGACCCTGGGATCATGACCTGAGCCACCCAGGTGCCGCCCCCCCTTCATTTTCTTAATAGTGTCTTGGCACGGCAAAAGTTTTTAAATTTCGATAAAATCTAATTTGTTTTTCTTTCATGTTTTTTTTTATTCTTTTTTTTTTAAGATTTTATTTTTAAGTAATCTCTATACCCAGTGTGGAGCTTGAACCCACAACCTCAAAAATTGTCATAAATTCCATTGACTGAGCCAGCCAAGTGCCCCCATGTTTGTTTTTTTTTAAATTTAAATTCAGTTAGCCAACATTTTTTTTTTAATTCTAATAAGAAATATTTACCAAACCCGGGGTCACTTAAGATTTTCTTCTGTGTGAAGGGGCGCCTGGGTAGCGCAGTCGTTAAACATCTGCCTTCGGCTCAGGGCGTGATCCCTGCGTTCCGGGATCGAGTCCCACATCGGGCTCCTCCGCTATGAGCCTGCTTCTTCCTCTCCCACTCACCCTGCTTGTGTTCCCTCTCTCGCTGGCTGTCTCTCTGTCACATAAATAAATAAAATCTTCAAAAAAAAAAAAAAAGATTTTCTTCTGTGTTTTCCTCTAGAAGTTTTATAGTTCCGGTGCTTACATTTAGGTCTGTGTTGAATTTTGAATTACTTTTTGTATATTATGGATTGGCTTTTTTTTTCTTCTTTTTTTGCAGTATTTATTAAAAAGATTCCTTTCCCATATTTTCAGGACTTTTGATTATGTTGATTTGCCTAGTGACCAGACAGACATCATCTATAGATGATTAGATTCTTGTTTAATTTTTACTATAGATCAGTCACCAAAAACGTTAAGATGTACTCCCTCCTTTTACATCTGTACATTAACAAATACAAAATGAAAACCTTTTTTTTTCCCTTATGTCTTAAGGGAACTGTGATTTTGTTTTGTTTTGTTTTGTTTTAAGATTTTATTCATTTATTTGACAGAAAGAGAAAGAGTACAAGAAGTAGGCAGAGCAGCAGGCAGAGGGAGAAGCAGGTTCCTCCCACTCCCCTGAGCAGGGAGCCTGACGCGGGGCTCCATCCCAGCACCCTGGGATCATGACCTGAGCCAAAGGCAGATGCTTAACTGACTGAGCCACCCAGGTGCCCTGGGAACTGTGGTTGTTAAGTGAACTTTCTATTTTCAGCTTTTTGGTTTGAAGAAAATTAATATTGGTAAAAAAAAATATTTAACAAAGCAGAATCCACTTCAGAGAGAGCACAGGATGTTTTATATGAAATAGCAAGAAATTTGAATTGGCTGTTTATGCTCTTAAGCCTGTGATTCTTGGTTAACCTTCAGGACTTGTGCCAAAGAACAATCAGCACTTTGCCTGATCCACCTTTGGCTCTGAAAGAAATCTGGTTTTCCCCTGACACTGGTTCTGCAGGCTTCTCAAGTGATGGCTGTTTTTTCTCCCAGTCTTCAAGTACTGCTTAGCCCAGAGGTGGTACTCCTTAATGCTGCTCCCAGACCATTCTCCTTCATCTTTCCTGAAACTCTAGTTTTGAATCTTAGGACATCATCCACTACCCTTCGTTGTTGTCATCTCTTCTCGTTTCTCGACAATATTGGATCCTGGCACACTGCCGGCTCTTTCCAGTACGACTCTTACCTGCATTCTTGTTGATTTGGATGTATACCTAGATGATCCTTCATATCCTTGCCTACCAGTTTCTCGAACTCCTCTCCACTGACCTTGTCTTCTACTAGATTTCAGGCACTCCTTCCCATGATCATACCCTATATCTTGTAATTACTGATAAAGTGTAATCCCCACATAATCTCAGTTTTCTCATTACCACTGATTATTGTTTCCTGTCTTTCCATCTCCCTTCCTCTGGTATCAAGTCTCCAATAATTCTTTAATTCTCTAGTGCCAGTGGGATCTTAATACTGTCCACCTTTACTGTTCTTTCTTTCCTCTTATATAGCTAAAACTCCATGGTCAATCATAATTACTCCCCTGCATACACTTTTAGCTCCCCTGCCCCTCTCATATTGTATTTGTTTCACAAAACTGCAACTCTGGTTAAATCTAATGTCCTACCAGTTCTGCTTCTTACCTATGCAGCTGAACCGAGCTGGAAAAAAAAATGCAAACATGCTGATGGATCTCATTTTAAATGTCCCACCACAAAAACTGCAGGTGTTACCTTATGGAATCCCACAATCATACTGTGTTTCCCTAGTGTTTCATTCCCCCACTCTTCCAGATGACTATCTCACATTTTTCTCTCTTCAGACCTCAGGTGCCACCTTCCCTATCTCTCTTATCTGATCACCTTACAAAGTAGATACATCCTACTTCTGAGGAAGTTGAAACAAATAAAACAATTTCCATAGAATCCCATGACTACATGTACCCACCTGCCAGCATTAGTTTGACTTTGTCTTGCTACCTGTTATGATAGGTAGAGCTATAGGGTTGGTGGGGAAGGTTTCTATCTTAAAGTCAGTACTTGCACTTTGTATATTGCATCCCATTGCCTATCGCCTACTCAGGATCATCACTTTACCAATTTGCCCCTCTTTCCTATATCATCAGTTTTCCCTTCTCTGCTGGATATATCCACCAGCATGCAAGCAAATCGTTACTTCTTTTCTCTTTAAAAATACTTCTGATTTCAGGGCGCCTGCATGGCTCAGTTGGTTAAGTGTCTGCCTTCAGCTCAGGTCATGATCCCAGGGTCCTGAGATCAAGTCCTGAGTCTGGCTCCTTGATCGGCGGGGAGCCTGCTGCTCCCCCTGCTTGTGCTTGCTCACATGCTCTCTCTCTCTCTCTGACAAATAAATAAAATCTTTAAAAAATAATAAAAATAAAAATACTTCTGATCTCACTTCTGTCAGTCAGTTTCTCCTCCCCTTTGTAGCAAAAACTTTTTTAAATAGTCTGTACCCAGCTCTTTCGGATTCCTATCTTCCTGCTCTTTTAAATCCACTTTTAAGTCAGGAATTTTTCCCCCCACCATTTTATTAAAATTGCACTTGTTAGGACTGCCAGTTATCTACACATTGCTGATTCTAATGGCCCATTCTCAGTCCTTATCTGGACCTGGCAGCAGCATTCAAAGGACTTAATCTCCTTGTAATACTTTTAAAAATTTGGTTTCCAGGATACCGTTAGTCTCTGGATTTTTCTCCTGTCTCACCTGATGATCTGAATTTCCTTTGCTCATTTTTCCTCTTCTATCGTACTTCCTAATTCTGGAGTGCCGAAGGAGTCAGGTCTTGTTCCTCTCCCCTTTTCTGTTTGCATTCACTTACTGATGACTCATGGATTTAAACATCATCCGTATCCTAATGACTCTCAAGTTTGTATCTCCAGCATGAATCTTTGCTTTGACCTCCAGACTTAACCTCGTTGTCTGTTCAGTGTCTGCATTTGAGTCTAAAAGACCTCTCAGAGTTGTCATATCTAAAACTAAGCTCCCTGTCTTCTACCTAAAACCCACTCAGTCAAAAATCTTTCTCATTTCAGTTGTTGGCATGTCCTTCCAGTTGCTCAAACCATAAAACCTTTCTTTTTTTTCCCCATCAGACATCAAATCTGCCAGGAAATCCTGGTATTACTATACTTTTAAAATACATCTATAAAGTATATTTATATCTGGGCTTTAGCTCTGACTTCCAGTTTACAGAAAAGCGCAGAGCCTAGAGGAACAAGTTACACTAAATCATGAGGAAACAATCAGGCAAATCCAGAAAGGGAGATATTTTATAGGACAATTGACCTAGTCTCCTCAACAAATCCATGCCATGAGAAAAAAGAAAGGGGGGGTAGACTATGCTAAACTAAAGAGCCTGAAGAGATGAGAAACAGTAACCAAATGTGTTGCATGGTTCTTGGAAATCCCGCCATATGCAACAACATGGATGAATCTGGAAGACGTTTATGCTTAGTGAAATAAGCCAATCACAGAAGGACAAATAGTGCATGACCCCACTTGTACAACATATATAAAATAATCAAATGCATGAAAACGGAGATTAGAATGATGGTTGCCAGGAGTTAGTAGTTGGGGCAAATGATGAGTTGCTCTTCAGTAAATATGAAAGTTTCACTTATACAAGATGAGGAAGTCTAGGGTCTGCTGTACAACATTGTGCCTATAGTTAATATTGTGCACTTAAAATTTTGTTGAGAGGGGCACCTGGGTGGCACAGCGGTTAAGCGTCTGCCTTCGGCTCAGGGCGTGATCCTGGTGTTATGGGATCGAGTCCCACATCAGGCTCCTCCGCTATGAGCCTGCTTCTTCCTCTCCCACTCCCCCTGCTTATGTTCCCTCTCTTGCTGGCTGTCTCTATCTCTGTTGAATAAATAAATAAAATCTTAAAAAAAAAAATAAAGACAAAAAAAAATTTTGTCGAGAGGGTAGATGTCATATTAAGTGTTCTTTCCACAATTGCAAAAACAAATGCAATGCATGATTTTTCTTGAATCTTGTTTGAACAAATCAACTATAGCAGACGTTTAGAGGATGATATAGGAAATTTGAAAATAGGTTGAATATTAGATGGTATCTGGAGAGTGTTTGTGTTTTAGGCGTATGTCAGAAAAAGTGCCTTATTAGAGATGTGTAGTGGAGTTTTTAGGAGTAAAATGTCAAAATCTAATATGGAGCAAGTATGGCCGGATGTTCTCTGTGATTGGCATATGGTTGTTCACCATGATATTTTACTTCTCTGTATGTTTGGAAAAGTTTTTTTAAAGGTTTATTTATTAGAGAGAGAGAGCATGCGCGAGCAGAGGGAGAGGCAGAGGGATGTGGACAGAATCCTCAAGCAGACTCCCTGCTGAGCGCAGAGCACAGCATGGGACTTGATCCAGGACCCTGAGATCATGACCTGAGCCAAAACCAAGGATGCTTAACCAACTGAGCCACCCAGGTGCCCCTGGAAAAGTTTTATGATAAGAATTGTTACTTTTCCTGCTACATCAGCCACCGTCATCTCTTGCCTTTATCGTGTTAATAATTTCCTGATAAGGGTGTTTCTGTACTTGGCTGCCCACAGCCTTATGTGAACCCAGCAGACAGAGTGATTTTTTAGTAAGTCAGATTTTCTGCTTAGAACTCTACATTGGTACCCCATTTCACTCAGGATAAAAACCAGAGTACTCAACAATAGTATATCCTAAGTGATCTGGACTACTTGTTACCATTCTGGTACCTTGTTTGTTGAATGAATGAATGTGGATTTATTTTGACTTTGAAATTAAAAGAAAACAGCTTTTATCATTTATCTTTTGTCTCCAAGAATAGTTCACCACCACTCATTTTCCATCACCAATTTCCCTGATACCAGCTGGATGTCCTGCGGTTCAGTTCTGACGCTAACTTTTGAGTCAGTGCGGACTCCACAAGTTAAGGCCTCAGTCCCACAGAACTGCCCCAACTTCACATGCCAGGTGGATGTGCAATCCTCAGCTCAGCCACACTTCTTCCTGGCCAACTACAAATTCAGGAGTTCCTGTGAACTCCTGTCTACCCCCAGCGCTTTCAGTAATTTTCAAGAATGACACAAAACTCAGGAAAGCTTTATACTTAACGATTATAATTTCATTATGAAGAGTATAATCCAAGAACAGTCAAATGAAAGAGATGCATCGTGCAAGGTATGGGGCTGTGGGCAGCACAGAGCTCACAGCTTCCATGCTCTCTGCAAGCATGCTACCCTCCAGCACATCAGTGTGTTCACCAACTTAGAAACTCCCTGAACCCTGCTGCTTAGGACTTTTATTTGGGGTTTCATGCCATAGATGTGATTGAAATTGTGAACTCAACCTCCAGCCCCTTTCTGGAGGTCGAAGTGGGACTGAAAGTTCCAGTCCTCAGTCATGTGGTTTGTTCCTTTGGAACCAGCCTCCATCCTGAAGCTATCTAGATTCATCCACGATGTATCACCTCATTAGCATAAACTCAGTTATGGTCAGAAAGCACTCATTATAAATTACAAAGGACATTCCTGTCACTTAGGAAATTCTAAGGGTTTTAGGAGCTCAGTGCCAGGAACCAGGGTGCCAGGAACCAGGGACGAAGACCAGATATGTTTTTTATTATACCGCAACCACATATTGATTGAAAGACTAAAAGCAGAAGTAGTAAGTTATGCCTCTAAGTGCCATTAGTCTTAGCTTTCAGAGTTTAAGAAAGGGGGACAAAGAAAATAGACCAACAGAGAGAGAATGAAGGTCAAGCTGTGGACACTGGTGGAAAGCTTCTTAAATGGATACTTTTCTTTTTTTAGTACCCTGAGTTGCTGGTTCTTGGCTTAAAGCCTATCCCTTATGTGCCTTTATTGCTTAATTTAATGTAGTAGGGGCTAAGCATAATTTGCTATATTTTTGTTGTCATTATAGTTGTGAAAATTATTATAGCTAACTCTTGAATACACATTTAATGGCAGGGGACCAAAATGATTGTTTTGGGTAATTGAAAGATAATTAGAAAACAGACCTAAGAATCAACGTATCTAAAAAGTACTAAGGTTTGTAATAAAAATGCCATATTAAGAAATGGAACCAAAATACAGTGTTGGTTTTGGACCCATCTTAATTTGGCTGAGTTTAATAAGAATATTATAGTGCTTAAATAATTTTAGCAGTACAAATGAAATTTAATGTGTTTATTTTTGTGAAGGCAATTAAGTGCAGGCAGATAATATAGTTCTGAAATTATGTTGCAGATTAAAGTTAATGGGCCTTTTTTTTTTTTAAGTTTAAGCTAGGACCAGTTCATAAATTATAGTCAAATAGATGTGTTACTGGAAGAATCTGAGGAAATGGTTTTGTATGTTTCATAGTTTCTATTTGTTTGTTTTTCTTAGCAAGAGTCAGCTAAAGATAGCTTCTTACTCATGAAGAACACTCCAGTAAGATTATCAGTTGTTATTTACGTGTCTGTGCAGAACTATGATCTGTTGCCTTTATATTGTTTGGTCATAGCCTGAGAGCATTAATTAAGGGGTACTTAGAAAATATTGCTGAAATTGTAAACTACTTATAGAAACAGAGTTATGGCTAGATGCCTACATATTGAATCAAAGTTTATTACTAGGAAAAGTCACATTGGATGTAAGAAGACTGTAAGACTACTATTGTTGCTGTGTTCTGCCCAAGTAGTAGATGGGAAGTTTATCGATAGCTTAAAAGTACCTCCACTTTCCAAATGTATTTCAGTCTGCAGATATTTATTGAGAACCTGCTATGTGTCAGATATGAGGTATTGGGAATGAGTGAATGAGGACAGAACAGATTCCTGCCCTAAATGAACATAGAGTGTCATGAACCATGTTGGTCCCTCTCTCCTTCTGACCTAGTTTATTCAGCTTAAAGGAGATAATGAGCCACAGGACCTTAGTATTGTTTGCTCGAACCAGTCTTGTGTTGAACTTTCCTGATCTGTTTTAACAAAAACGATTCTACCGCCAACTCTGCCACTTAATTATCTGGTTGAACTTGGGGAAATTACTTGATTTCTGAGTCTGATATTCCTTATTGGTAACAGGGATAGTAACACCTCCCTTGCAATGTCATTGTGAATGTAAAGTGCCTGATTCAGTGCCTAGTATATTATTATTGGTGCTTAGCAGTGGTTTTTGTTGTCTTCCCTCCCTAGCTCGATGATTCTGAGATTTTGATTTGGTGATCTTTTAAGAAATAAGCTGTATTATAGTGTTTGATTTGCAATATTTTATTCAGGTATTTCCGAGTTCTTTTACCTATGAGTATTGTTCTAAATTGCAAATTAAGTATCCTAGGAGTTCTTGGAGTATTTAATTTCTTAGACATTTTTAAAATTAATTTGAAAGTAAACGCTGCCCCCAACATGGGGCTTGAACACATGACCCCAAGATCAAGAAGTCAGATGCTCTACTGACTGAACCAGCCAGGCGCACCTTCTTAGACATTTTAAAGCATTCTTTTTTATAAAGTTATGAGCTTGCTGTAAGTATTTTTTACTTGTGTGACCCTGAATTGCCCCTTAGCTAGTAAGCTCAGTGCCTTTGGCTTTGAGTAATAATCATCTGCCACATAGCACCAAACTCAGATTGCTGGCCTTATGTGTCTTTTTTGGTTGGAAAGACTAACACTTGATTGGCTTTTTAGATTATTCAAGTATCAAAAAATACTGAATATTTTCTTTTTTTTTTTAATGATTTTTCTTTTTTTTTTTTTTAAGATTTTATTTATTTATTTGACAGAGATAGAGACAGCCAGAGAGAGAGGGAACACAAGCAGGGGGAGTGGGAGAGGAAGAAGCAGGCTCATAGCGGAGGAGCCTGATGTGGGGCTCGATCCCAGAACGCCGGGATCACGCCCTGAGCCGAAGGCAGACGCTTAACCGCTGTGCCACCCAGGCGCCCCAAAAAATACTGAATATTTTCTAATTGCTGAATTATTTTTATAATGATTCCTTAGTATTTTAGTAAAATTCACTCAATTGTTGCTTTTCTTTGCATTATCTATTTTTACAAGAGGTTTTAAGGAAGAAGGATACTTTCTGGGGTGGTCTGCCCATTTTATAATAGTCACTTTCTCTGAAAATTCACCCTTACCCTGCCAACTGTAGTCATTGTTCCCCCTAAAGTTGTGTGTGACCTACTTGCAAGCTTCTATCCTTTTGGTCACATATAAGTTGGATTAGGGATGAAAAACAGACTCTATCTGGATTATTTGGAATGATCTGGGAATTTAGAATTGGGACTGAATGATGGCTGGTCTTTATTTGTTTGAACTAAAGTGTCGAAGACTTGGAACTTGTCTGCAGCTGTCGTCAGCATTGTATATGGAGAAAAAGAAAAAAGTCAGTCTGCAGAGAGGATGGTATAGATGGGCAGAAACAAAGACGAAAGTCAGAAGGAGCATACTGTCTGGGTTCCTAACAGCTTTCAGGTCTTTATTCTAGTACTTTGTGAGGTCCAGTTATCCTAATACCATAACATACCTCAGTGATCTTCCAATAAGTTTCTCTTTTTTGTGCAAGGTTGCTCAAGTTTCTCTTACTTAATTTTTTTTATTCTTTTGTTGAACTTCTAAAAAAGCTAGATTAAGCTTAAAAATAAAATGGTTGTGAATATCCACATGCAGAAGAATGAATTTAGACTCCTCCCTTATACCATACACAAACGGGTCATAGATCTAAGTAGAAGGACTAAAACTATAGAACTCTTAGAAAATGAAAGGACAACTCATGGAATGTGAGAAATTATTTACGTGTTTTATGTCTGAGAAGGCTTTTTTTCTTGAATACTAAGGGGGAAAAAAAACCCAAACCCAAAAGCAGTTCTTAGAACTCAATAATAAAAGGATAACCCAATTTTTAAACAGGCAAAGACTGAATAGACTTTTCTCCAAAGAGAGTATACAAATGGCTAATGTTCAGCATGATTAGTCATCAAGGAAATGTAAATCAAAACCACAGTGAAATACCACTTCACATCCACTAGGGTGGCTGTAATTAACAGGACAGAAAATAACAAGTGGTGGCAAGGCTATGGAGAAATTGGAACCAACATACATTGCTGGTGGGAATGTAAAGTGGTGTAGCTACTTTGGAAAACAGTTTGGCCTTGCTTCAAATGTTAAACACAGAGTTACAATGGGATCCAGAAGTTCCACTCCTGAACATATACCCACAAGAAACATGTCCACACAGAACTGGTGCATAAATGTTCAAAGCATCATTATTCATAATAGCTAAAAAGTAGAAACAACCCAAATGCACATCAACTGATACATGGATAACCAAAATGTATTATATCCATAAATGGAATATTGTTGAATCATAAAAAAGAAATGATGTGGTAATACATACTACAATATGAATGAATCCGAAAACCATCCTAAATGAAAGAAGCCAGACACAAAAGACCACAAAGTGTGTGATTTCATTTATATGAAATGTCCAGAATAGGCAAACCCATGGAGACAGAAAGGCGATGAGTAATTCCCAGGGGCTGGAGAGAGAGAGGGAAGTGGGCAGTGATGGGTAATAGATAAAGGGTTTCTTTTTGGGAAGATGAAAATGTCCTAACATCATATTTAGATCATGGTTATGGTCATACAACTCTGTGAATGTACTAAAGTCCATTGCATTGTATACTTGAAATGGATGAATAGTATGGTATATAAATTATATCCCAATAAAGCTATTTTTAAAAGCTATATGGCTCCAAAATAACAGGCTCCAAAAATAATTATGAAATAATAAAAAATAAAAATAATAAAATAAAAAAATAGATTTCTAGAACTGATTTAGTTGTAACTGCTTTTTTCATAAATTTTATACCTAAATACATTTTTCTTTTTTAACAGTGATATTGAAAATTGTAAGTAGCATGTTACTTTATTTAAATATATGAACAAAATTTAGTGCTGATTGTATCAGTTTGAGTGACAGTTTAAGTTGAAATATAGTTTTTTTTCTAACATATTTCTCTCATTGCCATTATGTTTTTGGGGTGAATGGAGACAGTTGTGGTGTTGTGGAAAGATCTCTGGACTTAGCACTTGCTAAAGCAGGACAAACATAGGTGTTCAATCTGTGGTCTTGAATAAATCATGTCTTAGAGCATTGGTTTCAAAAACTTTAAAATGAGGATCATGCTGGGCTAAAAAAATTTTTTTCTTCCTATTTGTAGTAGTTTGGGGAGGTTTTCCTAAGAAAAATAAGTATAGGTATATTCATAGGTGTTTCAATTTGTCCACACTAGTATTATCTTAGATTTTAAGCATTTTGCAAACAGTGTCCATCTTGTCTAATGCTTAGTATTACATGTGAGAAAATAGGTTCTTAGTCTGTACTATTTTTTTTAAAGATTTTATTTATTTGACACAGAGACAGCCAGTGAAAGAGGGAACACAAGCAGGGAGAGTGGGAGAGGAAGAAGCAGGCTCCCAGCGGAGGAGCCTGATGTGGGGCTCGATCCCAGAACGCTGGGATCACGCCCTGAGCCAAAGGCAGACGCTTAACGACTGTGCCACCCAGGTGCCCCCTTAGTCTATACTATTTATTTACTTATTTATTTTCACTCTATATTATTTAAAAATTGATATTTTGGATCACCTAGGTGGCACAGTCAGTTAAGCATCTGACTCTTGGTTTTGGCTCAGGTCATGATCTCAGATTTGTGAAATCAAGCCCCATGTCGGGCTCTGCACTGAACACGGAGTCTGCTTAAGACCATCCCTCCCTCTGCCCCTTTCCCCCCTCCCCCGCTGCATATTTGTGCTCTCTCTCTCAAATCCTTAAAAAAAAAAAATTGAAAAATTTTTAAAGATTTTATTTATTTATTTGACAGCACAAGCAGGGGGAGCAGGAGAGGGAGAAGCAGGCTTCCCACTGAGCAGAGAGCCCCATGCGGGACTCCATCCCAGGACCCTGGGATCACAACCTGAGCCAAAGTCAGACATTTAACCAACTGAGCCCCCAGCAACCCAGAATTGAAATTTTAATAGCATTATTGGTGACTTTCAAAGTATTAGTTGATGGAGATTATTGAAATATTAACTGAAAGGCTTATGTTAACCTTTTTCTTGATACATTTCTTTTGTCTGTTTAAAATTGTGTCATCAATTTTGACTGGTTTTAGATATTATTGTATCTAAAAAATATGTTAATTTCAGGGTAGCTTATTCATCTGTAATTTGTTTTTAAAACTATATCAATTGTAATCATTTTCACCTTTTAGTTTGTTTTTGATAATATACATATGTTTTGTGATGTGCCGATAACGGGTTAATTTTAGAGAAATCTACTATAATTGCATCCAGTCTCCAGACTGAGTTATTTAGTGGCGAATATGTGGTAAATATATTTTTATGTTGCAGTTAAGTGAAATTATGGGATAGGTTTCAGGGTTTTTTTTAAGCTTGATAGCTGCATGATTAATATGCTAGCTTTTTCTTATTTGCAGAGATCCTGCATATTTTGATGAAAATTGGCTAAACAGAATCAAAACCGAAGTAGGAGATAATTGGAGGCTAAAGGTATTTTCTTTTTATTTTCCGTCTGTTAGATAGTCTTTTAGTTGTGTGTATATAATATTTGTTGAACTTTCATCTGATGTGTTCAGTGAGCTTTAGAAGCCTAGATTGCCTGTAGTGAAATAATCCAGAATTAAAGATTGGAGGTAACCTGAAGTTGTTCACAAAGATACATATATAGTGTCAGTCAGTGAAACACAGTGACCGCGGGCATGGACTCAGAGCCACAGTGCCTGTGTTTGTATCACAACTCTACCATCCGCTGTCTGGGAAAGTCTTGTAATCACTCTGTACCTCAAATCCCCATTTGTAAAATGAGGATTGTAATAGGATCTACCTCACAGAAATAAATGAGTTAGTATATATAATGTACTTGGGTTAGTGCATATGTAGTGTTAGTTGCTAGTGCTATTAATGAGAAAATATTGGTCATTGTTAACTGAGCCCAGAACACTAAGAGAATGAAGTATTTTAATTTCTTTCCTAGTAGCCTTAAGTTCCAGTATTTCTCAAGCTTCTATGAGAAAGCTAAAACCCACAATAAGAAACACAGTTTACATTGCAGCCTCCTGTCCACCTAAACATATGCGCATACAGAGTTGAATAAGTTTTTTTCCCTTATTCTAGGCACTGATGTTTTGATTTTGAAAAAATATTAGTTGCAACCCATTAAATTATTTTAACTTTATATTTTGAAATAATTCTAGATTCACAGGGGGATGCAAAAAAAAAATGTACAGAGAAGTTCTGTGTACCTTTCACCCAGTTTCCCCAGTGGTTACATCTTGCGTAACTATAATACAATATCAAAACTAAGGAACTGACATAGGTACAAGCCAGTTCATTTGGGTTCTACCAGTTTTACATATGCCCTTTTGTCCCTGTGTGTACAGTTCTGTGCAGCTCTAGTGATAATGTAGTTTCCTGTAATGCTCACCACAGTGAAGACACAGAGTTGTTCCATCTCTGCAGGACTCCATGGTGCTGCCTTTATGACCACATCCACACCACACACTCCTCACCCTGTTCCCTGGAAACCACTGATTTGTTCCCCATCTCTATAATTTTTGTTACATTAAATTGATTTTTATGACCCAGTGATGATCATTACTGCCAGTTTGGAAAGCTCTAGAACCATTTCTCTTTGATATAGTCAGGTAGAGACTCAGAAATGCAGATGAGTAAGCATGTGAAATCCCTGGACTTGAGATATGTTAAGCTTGGCTTGTCTTTATATTTCTTCCATAAAACACATATTCGATGAAAAATAGTCATTGGTTGCTTAAATATTGGGTCTGCCAAAATTTAATTCCTTTTAATTCCTTTGTTTACTAAGCTAGAGTGAATGGACACTGGTTTAAGCTACTATTTTAATTTCTAAATACTCTTTCAAGAATAGGCAATTAAATGAGTTACACAAATATAATATTTTATATATGTATATATAATATATGTGTATATATATATATTTTTTTAGAGAATCCTAAGCAGGCTCCAGGCTCAGTGCAGAGCCCTATGTGGGGCTTGATCTCACAACCCTGAGTTCATGACCTGAGCCGAAATCAGGTGTCATTCACTCAACTGACTAAGCCATACAGGCACGCCTAAGTGATTACTTTTTAATGTTATAACATGTGTAAAGCAATTCTGGATTTTTTTAAAATAATGCTACTAATCAATTTGTGTTTGCTTGCTGTCTTGACCAAAGAGAGAGTTACATACCCCACCTTCCGTGCACACAACACACATGTAAAATGCACACTGTCTCCAGTGTCATGAGTGTGGCAGACGGTACTGTAGAGAAGGGGGGAAACTTTATCATATTCTTAACATTCAGAACTGGAAGTGTCAGTTTTTTTGTTTTTTGAAATGTCAGTTCTGATTTGCATTCCTATTCTCCATATTTTATCCTATGTTATATTTCTTCAATTTTAAGATACCATTGATTATAACATATATAGCTCTTTTCAATGGGAAGTAAACTACCATTTTAAATGAACACATTGATTTTTGAGACATTTTAATTTCAAATGTTAAAATATGAAAAAAATGAACGTTGTAAAATAAAGGAAATAAAGTGTATTATATATTTTCCATGTCTCCAAATTTTTCTAGAAGTATAAACATGTTTTCTTTATGAGATTTTTTAAAAAATAAGTTTTCAGGGTACCTGGGTGGCTCAGTCGATTGAGCATCTGACTGTTGGTTTCAGCTCAGGTCATGGTCTCAGGTTCATGAGATTGAGCCCCAAGTCGGCCTCCATGCTCAGTGGGGAGTCTGCTTCTCTCCTTTTCCCCATCCTCCACCCCAATGCTTGTGCTGTTTTTCTCTCTCTCCAAAAAAAAAAGTACACACATCTTGAAAAAAAAATTTTTTTTTTGCCTTAAAAATAATACGTCTGATTGCACTGGATCACACTGCTATGATTAAGTCACTTTTACTTGATAGTCACAGATTCTGCTGTCTTCTGTCCTAGGACATCAGCTACTAACATTGAGTACAGACAGCTAGGTAGATGGTCAATAGAATCGTATTGTGTACACATTTAACACAATTTTAACTGTATGAGTTGGGTCAAAAAAGAAAAGGAAAAGAATAATAGCTTAAATAGTATAGGTGATTCTACCTGTCATTTCACTCAGATAACGTTTAGGCCAGTGAACTCTTGCTTTGGAGTGGCTGAGTGAGAGGAAACATGTAGATTCCTCATCTTATCTTGCTTCTAGGATGCTTTTTTTTTCCTTTTTTTTTTAAGTAGGCTGCACACCCAGTGTGGAGCCCAAGATGGGGCCCAAACCCACAACTCTTGAGATCAAGACCTGAGCTAAGATCAAGAGTCAGATGCCCAACCGAGCCCCCAGGATGCCTCTTATACCACAACTATCTTGCAGTGCTAACTGTTATAGTAGCATTTCAAGACATTTTAGTATTTTTTTAACCATATGGCTCCTAAATATTTACTTTAGTGCTTAACTAAAGTAACAACAGTCTTTTCTGACAGTGGAGAGAATTTGGAGACATTATACTTAGGTTACTTTAAGAGATTTCCAATTTTTGTCAGTGTAATCATAACGTTGAAAATTTAACATGATTGGAAACAATTTTTTTTATAAATCTCTTGAGATCACATAAGCCGTTGATAGTACTTTTTTGATGATTATGGTAATTCACATATACTGTTGAATTTTATTTTTTATATTTATTTATGGTTAATAGAACAATTGGTTCAGGAATTTTTTTTTTCTTAAGATATTATTTCAGAGTGAGCAAGCATGAGGAGGGGATGGGGGAGAGAGAGAAAGGAAGAAAAGCAGGCTCCCTGATGAGCTGGGAGCCCAGTGACTTGGCGCTTAATCCTAGGACGCTGAGATCATGACCTGAGCCGAAGGCAGATGCTTAACCAACTGAGCCACCCAGGCGCCCCCAGAAAATTTTTATGTTAAATTATATTTTGATCTGTTCTTGCCTTTTACCCAGTTGTTTTATCTCTTTCTAAACAGATAAGCAATTTAAAGAAAATTTTAAAGGGAATCCTGGATTATAATCATGAGGTAAGGACTTTCTCTCACTCTGCTTAGAAGTATTACTATAGGATAATTTAATTTTATAGTAGTTTCAAGTAAAGGAAAATTTACCTCAAAATGAGTAATCCATTTATCTTCCATTATATGGTTTTTAGGATGTTGGTTCAAACAACTGTTTATTAGGTAGTTTGTAAATGCTCTTTTTCACTATAATATGGATAGTTTGTAGATGAGAATTTATGTACTTTCTTTTCTGCCATCTGTTAACTCTCCTTTTCTTCCCTTGTGAAGGTGGTTTAGAATCCAGGTATTATTATAGTCAACTCTCTTGCTTACTTTAGTTTTTTTCCTTGGCAAACCCCCATCCCTGGATTAACTCAGTTTATCCTCTGAGTCTGCATCAGAATAGTCAAGGCATAGCTTGGGGGAAAAAATCAGGCAGTGGAACTAGTTTTACTTTAAATTTCACGATCCCAAATATCAAATGGACACGGCATAGCCTGGAAGCCTGTGTTATTTTCTTACTGTTTTTCCCCAGAAGTTTACCTGTATTTATACCTACATGTATACTTACATCATTTATCTTCACAACTCAGTAAGTAATCCTGCTGTCCACCCTGTTACTCAAGCCCAAAACCTATAAATAATTCTGTAGTCCTTCCTTCTTTTGGTGATCATCATAAGACCTACTGGTTAAATCTCCAAAATACAGCTTTTTCTGTCTCTAGTGCTACCACCTTATTCCAAGCCAACATTAGCTCTCGCCTAGATTTCTAGTCTGACTGGTAAGCCTGATTTCACTCTTGTCCCTCTACAGTCTATTTTTAGTCTTCACTCTAATCCAGAATGATTTTTAAAAATAGAAGTCTGATTATGCCACTCTTCTCAGTCTTTTATGGTTTCCTGTTGTATTGAGAATCAGATTCATACCCATTACCATGAGCCACCAGACACTGCATGACCTCTTTAACCTGTTCACCCATAACACTAGAGCCATATTCATCCTGCTTCTGTGCTTTTAGGATTTTCTTTTTTCACTGTATGCTTATTAGACAGGGACCTAACCATTTGTCAGCATATATTTCATTTCATTTGGGGCCAATTTCCCCATAAAGGAATCCTCCATTCTCCTTCCTAATATAGGTGTTTGGCTATCAGCATTTTGGAGTCAAATGGAGTGAACATGTTTGGGGGGAATCTTACTGTTGGGGCATGAACCTATATTTAATCTCCCCTCTTTCTGGTGCCCCCTTGTTCAGAACCTCTCTGGCTCTACTTTGAACTTCAAAAAATTTGTCTTTCTAGGGGTGGTGAAGAGGTCAAAGTTTTCAGTTTCTTTGGTCAGTGTACGTACATACCAGATTGGGGTCTAAGTTGTGGTGATGGAGGTTGTCATAATGTAGGTATGGGAGGTAAAAATAGAAATTGGGAGTGAAACTGACATAACAGCTCTGTCCTTAGCAATGAGTTTCTGGTGCTGACAAACTAATCTGTATCAGATATTTTATTTAAACATAAAATGTAAATGTAGTTCTAATTCTTTTGTCCCCATTCAGATTTTAGGACAGCAAATTAATGACTTTACCCTTCCTGATGTGAACCTAATTGGTGAACATTCTGATGCGGCAGAGCTTGGAAGGATGCTTCAACTCATCTTAGGCTGTGCTGTGAACTGTGAACAGAAGCAAGGTAATTTATATGATGTTAGTGTATGCATTTAAAATAAGGAAAGTAATACGTATTGTATATATTATATATAAATCACCAGTACAAACAATAACACCTTCATAAGGCCACCCTCAAACAATGCCATTTTTTTTTCCCCCTAAGTAGGCTCCACACCCAAATGGGGCTCAAACTCATGACTCTGAGAGCTCAAGAGTTGTGCGCTTTACGAAATGAGCCAGCGAGGTGCCCCAAACAATGCCATTTTCCACAATTTTTCTGGTACTTTGTTTGCAAGTGAAAGAGTTTTGCAATTTAGAATAAATTTGATCCTGATGATATTCTTTCCCTTTAAGCAAGACTGCATAATTCTTTGAGTTGATTATTTTTAACTCTACTGAATGTGATGAAATTTACTGTTAATTGGACACGGTCCAACTAAATATCAGTAATGAGAAGGTTAAACTGGATCAATTCAGCTCTGGGAACTTAAAATTGGATACTTTAGATTGCGAATATGAAGGATTTATTTCACAAAATTTACTGAACTCATGCATTATGCTGGGGCTAGGAGCACAGTGCTAGACAGAACAGACATGGCACCTGCCCCTGTGGAACTGTTAGGTGAGTGGAGGGTAGGGCAGTAAGCAATGCCACACACAACTGTGTGATCTGAGTGGTGCTGAGTGCTGTGAAGGTAAAGTGTAATGAGGGGCCAGTGCAGGCATGGGCGGGGAAGTTATTTAAGCAGAGATGTGGAGGAGGATGGACTAAGAGTAATCTGAATAGTAGGAACTGAATGTCAGAAAAAGGTTACCTTTGAGAGATTTAAGAAAACCACAAGTAGAATTAGAGAATAGTGAGGAAGGAATGAAGGGCGATGAAACAGAAGGGTAGGCAGGGACTACTCTAAACAATGATGAGCCAGTATTTACTATTATACTAGACTATGACTTTCATAGAAGATGGATTTTTTTTTTAAGCCCAAACGTTTTTTTCTTATTCCTTCTACCTTACCCCTAGTGACACAAAATAGATTTTTATTTGACTTACACATTTTAATTGTTCTTGTGACAAGTTTAATAATGGTCAACATTGTTTTCTTGAAGCTATGACTAGTATTTGGTCTGTGATCTGAGAGTTTTTTCTAACAATGTATTTATTTCTCTTTGTCCCCATTCCTTTTAGATTTTAGCATGCATGCTCATATAGTAAGTTTTAGTTTGTTTATTCAGTTCAACTCAAGAATTAAAATAGAGAATTTTCTACATTTGTGAGTTTTGTATATTACTAAAATATCGAAATGCTTTTTGTCAAAGGTTAGAAGATTGGTATAAATAAGATTCAAGACATATTAAATCTCTAATTAGATGCTTTGATTTTAAAAGGTGTATAAAAATTTATTTAATATTATTCACTGAATTCAGATAATGACTCTTACGTGTTTATTCTGTTAAGAGATTCATCAACTCTTGGAAGCATATAGCTGTTAAGAGTTGGCTAATTGTATTTACTACAGGGTAGAAATAGGAGAACACAAGGATGTTACCTATATCCATAGTCCTATGGAAAATCAGAGAATCATAATATTTATCCAGCTTCTCACACAGACCAAGTTTCTCCTGTAACACCTAGATTCAGTTTCTCCCCTGAAATTGTATATAAGTGATGAAAACTTTAACAGGATTTTAACATCATATTTATCCAGAGGGCATTCTCTGTTTTCAGAAACATAGTTGAGAACTAAGAATCAAAGTAAATGAATTTCTGAGTTCAGTATTACTTGTCACTGCACATTTATGATGGATAACGTGAGGCTTACTAAAGTGGATCTTCCATTTGCTACCTGACTGACATTGAACTAGGCACTCAGCCGCTGTTTCTTCATCTACAGAATGAGGATGCAAAACCTGGTGGTCATGAGGAGTAAATGAAATTGTATGTGTGTATTTCCTTTGTAATCCGTAAAGCACTATACAAATAAAAAAGGCCTTATGTTTAGATGAGTTTTTCAGTTACTGGAAGTAAGGAGTGATTGCTCGGAACATTGACCTAGCATACATTTATTTAGGCCATCTGACTTCTCAAATTGGGGAAAATAAATGGTGCTAAAATTGAAAAAGCAAAGATTAGTAGTAGGAGACACACTAATAATATTTACTGAGTGTCTCTCTTCTGCCTAGTACTCTACTAGGTACTAACAATAAAAAATACTTTTTACACATGAGGAAAACTAAGTATTCTAAGACTTGCCCAGGATTTCTGGTTTCTGAAAGGCTAGGCAAGGACAACAATCCATGTCTCTCCATGTTTAAACATCATATTCTTTATACTAATCTGCTGTAAATTCTGGCCCTGAAAGCTAAGTTTTCCAGATAATCTCGCTGACCTAGCACACCTCATTCTCAGCACTGCCTCATAGATCTGCACCCAATAATCATATATATTTGTATTTTGGACACTAAAGATTTGTAGGGTTTTTGTTTCTGTTTTTGCTTTTCAAAGATTGTACATTAACATAGTTCTCATCATCATTTTATCATGTAGCATTTTACGGTGTTCGCGGGGAAGGGCCTTGACGTGGCAACACCGCTTCTTAACTAACGCTTCCCCTCTCACACCTAACTAACTTCCTAACCTCCCTGTTCCCACTGTTATTTTCTTCACTTCCAATAGGCTGTCATTAAATTTTCCTTCCCCATTATCAATGCCACTGCTTTTTCTTTTCCATGTTCACAGTCTTTATTTCAAGGGCTGTTTAGTCATCCTAGCTTTGCCATTTTCTCCAGAGCCTTGGGATTCTGTGTTTGGTACCTCTGAGCAGAATATCTAAAAGCACTACTTTGTGTTCCAAGACTTACAGGATGCTCCTCGTTAACAGAACAGAACAAAAAATTGAGCTTGAAATAAGGAATTTTTTTTTCAAATAGTGGTCCTGATACATTCTTACTGTTGTCCTAAGAAATGCCTTTGATATAAGTGTGTTGTGTATATTTGTATGTGTCACCACACATTTGATTGGGTACAAGTATCCTTGGAATAACACTTGCTTAAAAATATGTTTTTGATTAACGAAAAGCTTTGGCATTAACAACCGGAATGTCAGAATGTCATAATTTAGTAGTGCTGCCAAAATACTTTGGTTTATTTTAATGAGTTATCCATCACGCAAAGCATTATACAGCTTGGCATTCCAAATTCATGAGTCTCTTACCAAAAGATCACTTGAACAATTTCATCATGCAATACTTGAAGTGCTGAGACAAGTTTTTGGTGTATGTATGGAGAGGTTTCTTTAGATGTATAGGGAGAGAGGCAGGTTGAGGCTAAAATTCCCTAATTACTTTTCTAAATGTTTCTTATTTAAGACATATTTACCATATTTGTTAGAACCCAGCTGGCCTGTTGATATTTTTTGTTCGTTTTGTTCAATACCACTTTGTCCATTCATTGTTGAATTTGCAAATAAGGAAAACTACTTCTAGGGCTTTTTTAGAAGGCAAGAAATTATCTTTTCCTACTGACAGCTAAGAAATCCTTCTCTTTTCTTGGTAGTGGTGAGGGTAAGTAAGATTGACGAAGTTGGTATTTTAGCTTATTAGTGATGTGTATATTTTAAAGCCCAGGGTTATGCAATATTTGTTTAATTATGGTATCACTTTCTATCTTCATTTTAATTCTTTGTCCTATGCAGCGCTGAGGTTTATTAAGATTTTTCTATTCTGTAGTAGAAAGTATTAAGGTAGGAATTGTACATGATGCAATGCTTTGATGTCACACAAGAATAAAGCACAGACATCAGAGTTTTTTTTAACCTGTGACAAAGTATAATGTGAAAGACAGATAATTTTTAAATTTTTAGGAATAGTAATAAGGAGTTCTTTCCGTCCTGGCTTTAGGCTTTACCATTTCATTGTCTTACATTCCTAAGAGACTGTATTCCTGTGACCTTTACCTGTAGCCTCAACTTTGTAAGTAATGGTGATGTTGGGGGGGGGGGGTTATCTTAAGGAAAGAGAAATACTGTGATTTTCGGCCTTTACTTTACCTGTGATGCATGTATTTAACCACATACGAAGAATTCCTGGGAAGAATGAAAACATAGAAAACTACTTACAAGAATTCATGAAGTGTGAGCCTTTACTCCTTGAGTATCTTTAACTTGAACAGTGACATTCCAGATTGTTCTTGTTTTCAGAGTACATCCAAGCCATTATGATGATGGAGGAATCTGTTCAACACGTTGTCATGACAGCCATTCAAGAGGTATGTTGGAGCTTTATGCTTACTGTTTGTGAGAAATTAAAGGAGCAAACTGGAACGTAAACAGTAGACGTAGAAATTTTAAAGAGATTCTCCTCATTTTTTGAGAATTTTTTTCTTTGCACTTATGATATAGCTTGCCTCATTTTTATTTAAAAATATCATACATTTAAATTTGTCATTTGTATTTAAATCTCACACATTTGTCTTGTAGATATAGCTATTCAGTAACTACTCCTAATTTTTAAAAATGCCCCAATGAACTAAAAATAGTAGACTAATTCCTAAAGCCATTATAAATACATATCTTAAACCAGCAGTCTACCTTACACTTAATTATTGGTTTCTTGTTTGGCAGAAAGTGGGTCTTCCAACTCCAACCATACCCCAAGCTATTTCTAGACAAATATTTATACCGAAACTGTAGGGGAGGAAAAATCTTTTTCTTCTGCCTATCCAAGTTCTCAGCTGAGACCTCTGTATCAAAGGACAGATTAACAAGAAAAAGGATACGGATGTATTTAATGTAAGTTTTACATGACATAGAGACCTTCTTAAGGAAATGAAGACCAAAGAAGTGTTTATTTTTTATTTATTTTTTCAAAGAAGGGTTTAAACCTGAGTGTTTTGGTGCTAGGTTTGATGAAGAGTGGAGAATCATGGAAAAATGTGATAGGACAAACAAGGATTTGAGCTAAGAGTAGTAACCTGGTAGAAACAGCAGGTCCTGTTGATTCAGAATTCTTTCAGAATCCCTCTTATCTTCGGAGAAAAGGATGCTTCTTTCCTTTGAGTATAGGGAGGGCACCTCTCACATGAGGCTTTCATGACCTGCTACAGGCCTTCCTGTACCTGCTATTTCTGCAGTTCCCTTCAGCTTGAAGTATTCAGTGTGCCAAGGTACTATACTTTGGGGTAGCAGGCCTTGAACTCCATCAAATGTGAAACATAAAACTATAAAAGTAAAAATAAAATGTAGATTAATAACCAGTTGACCTCAGGATGTGAGAATTTTTTAATCATGAAAGCAATGGAACAAACCGTTAGGGATATTAGAGGACAATGTAGGACTTGAACATGCAACTGACAGAGAAAAAAATACAAAAGACAATGTGAAAAGTGCTAAGTGCAAATTAAGTAAAGTTGTGTTTTTTTAAAAATAAATCCAGGTGTTCCCACTACCCCCTCAGGGTTCTGATTCACAGAACTCAGGAATGATGACAATATTATTATAGCAAAAGAATACAAACCGGAACCAGTTCCCCCCACCCCAAAAATGCATACCGTAAGGTCTAGAAGGTCCCAAATGCAAAGTTTCTATTGTTCCCTCTCCATGGAATCAAGACTTATCACACTCCCAGCACATTACTGTGTAGCAGTTCCAAAGTACTGCCAACTGGGGAGGCTCACCTGAGTGTTCATGTCCAGAGTTTTTATCGGGCTTTCATTATGTAGGTATGATTGATTGTATCAGTGACCATGGGGTTGAATGCAGTTTCTGGCTCTCCTCCTCCCCCTCCCCCCCCAGAAATCAGGCTGATTATCCAGTGGCTCAAAGACCCAGTCCTCTGATACTTGGTTGGTTTTTCTGGCATGGCCAGCCCCCAATTTGAGTCATCCAACTTTTTTTTTTTTTTTAAGATTTTATTTATTTATGTGACAGAGAGACAGCCAGTGAGAGAGGGAAAACAGCAGGGGAGTGGGAGAGGAAGAAGCAGGCTGAGTCATCCAACTTTTTAGCTTACACTACCTAGGGGCCCACAAATAACAAAGATACTCTTATCAGTAAGGAAATTCCAGAGATTGAGAGGCTGCTTGCCAGTAACAGGACAAAGACCAGCCAAATTCCTTACTATACAGGACCTTTCAAAAAGGCAAATCTTTGAAAAGATGGTCAGTTTATCAGTCAGCTCTGATGGTAGGAAGATAAACTGGTACATCTTTTTAAAAATATTATACTCTTTTATATCATATGAGATATTAGGTCATGAGTGTTAAAATGTCAAAATAATGATCTCTCAAGCAAGATGATAGAAGTTATTTTGCTCTTAAGTGGTCCTGGATTCTGCGCTGTAGTCATCAGGGACCTAGCTTTCTTGTTTCTTACTTAGTCTGCCATCCTTAATGTGTGTTTCCCACTTAGTGGCTCAGCTGTGGCTTCTCAAGTTCAGCTATCACATTCCCTTTCCAGCCATCAGGAAGGACTGGAGGAAGAGTTAGCCACTTCCTCTAAATAAACTTTCAGCAGTTCTCACCCATATTAGCCAGATATTACTCACGTAGCCACACAGCGAAACCGTGGGAAATGTGGTCTTTATTCCGGGTAGTCAGAAAACCAGCCAAAATATGAGAAGTCTGTTACTAAGCAAAAGTAGGAAAAAGAATAAGGGGCCACTAACAGTTCTGCCTTACTATAATTGATCTGTAATTCTGTTTTTAGGAATTTATCCTAAGGACATCTGAAATACAGAGATACATAATAGTAATAGTAATGGCAGACATTTATCTCAAACCTGCTGTGTGCTAGGTAGTGCTGGTACTTACTAAACACGTTATGTCTATTAACTCATTTAAAATTCACTACAGTTATAGTTAATGCCACTGAAATGTAGACTTAAAATTGTTAAAATGGCAAATTTTATGTTCTATATCTTTTACCAAAATTTAAAAAAATGAAAATTTAATATTTTGAGGTATAGGCTGTTATTGTCCCCATTTTATAAAAGGGGAAACTGAAGCATACATAGTATGAGTATCCTCGAGTTCACACAAAAAATAGTGGCAGAGTTAGAACTCAGGTCTAAGCAGTCTGGGTTCAGAGCCCACGCCTAGACTGTTTATTGTTTATTTCAGCATTATTTTCTAGTACTGAAACATTAGAAGTAACCTAACTGCCCAGCAGTTGGGGCACAGATAAATAAATAAATTATGGTAGAATACTATATTGGCATATTGGGTAGCATTTAAGTATATTTTTGAAAAATATATAACAGTATGCGTAAGGCTTATTAGGGAAACCAAGCACATGAGCAGTATAATCCCATTTCTGTTAAAAATAGAAATTAAGATGAGTGAAAATGACAAAATGTTAGCCATCTCCAAATGGTTGGATGTTCTATGCTCTTCTGTATTTGCCAATTTTTCTAAAATTACAGGTTTGTAATTATAATCAGGAATATTTTTAAAATTAAAATCTGTGACCAGTGATTTTTAATTCTATGAATCTAGCCCAAGGAATTATTTAAAAATTCAGACCAAGATTGGGCACAACAGTGTTTCTCAAACTGTTTTATATAATTTTTTTGAAGTTTGTTTATTTAAGTTAATCTCTACTAGACCCAGTGTGGGGCTTGAACTCACAACCCCAAGATCAAGAATCACATGCTCTTCCTACTGAGCCAGCTAGGAACCTCCAAACTATTTTATATTAATAGAAATACGACAACAGTGTGCATCCATTGGGAAGCAAGTGTTTAAATTAGGGTACCTACATCTTGCGGAATATTATATAGCTGATACTGATTTGTTTTAAAAACTTTTTCTTAGGGGGCGCCTGTCTGGTGCAGTCGGCTGAGCATCTGACTCTTGGTTTTGTCTCAGGGTCCTGAGACATGACACAACCTGAGACAAAACCAAGGTCCACACCCCGTGAGGCTCTGTGTTCAGTGTGGAGTCTGCTTTAAGACTCTCTCTTCCTCTCCCTTTGCGCATCCCCCTCCCTACACACACACGTTCTCAAGTGAGGGACACCTGGGTGGCTCAGTCGGTTAAGCGTCTGCCTTGGGCTCACGTCATGATCCCAGGGTCCTGGGATCGAGCCCCATGTTGGGTTCCCTGCTTGGTGGAGAACCTGCTTCTCCCTCTCCCTCTGCTGCTCCCCCTGCTTGTTCACTTGCTTGCTTTCTCAAATAAATAAATAAAATCTTAAAAAAAAAAAAAAAGTTTAAAATGTCAAGTGAACCAAGCAATATATTAAATTGTACATACAATTAGATTTTAAGAATAGATGGTATGTCTTTTATGTGCATATTCCTTTTATTCATTTAGCACATACCATCAAGCACCTAATATGCACCAGGAGCTGTAGTACGCATTTGGGATGTAATTATGAACAAGACACACCTGGTCTCTTGCCCCTGCAAAGTCTAAATCTCATGGGAGAAATGGCTAACCAAGCAATTCACATACATTCAAAGCATTCAAAATGAAAAGTACCATGATGGGAAAAATACCAGGCGTACCGCAGAGGAGTAGCTAAACTCAGTTTGGGAACTTAAGGGAAGGCTTCTCAGAGAAGGTGGCTCTTGACTGAGCATGGAAGGATGAGATGAGATAAGGAAAGGACAGAAATTGTTCTAAAGTACAGGAGGCGAGAGAAAGCAAGACCTACGTGGCATGTTGGATGTACTGAAAGACGAATGCCTGTAGCAAACATGGTGAGGTAGGGAGTGTTTAGAAATGAAACAAGAGACCTAAAATCATTAGAATATTGAGCAGTTTCATTAGGGAGTTGGGATTTTGGTAATCAGTGAATAGATTTTAAGGAGAAAATACATTTAAGTCTATATTCAAGAAAATCTGTATGATGAGAAGAATGGATTGGAGGAAAACTGGACTAGAAAAAGGGAGAGCAGTTAAGAGACCTCGGTAATTATCCAGTGAAGAATGATGGAAGCCTGAACTAGGTTATGGCACTCAGGGTGGAGACAGGTGGACAGATTTGAAAATTATAGGAGCTTGAATCAATAGGTTTGGTGACTGATTGGACTTTGGGGGAGAAACGGGGTAGCTGCATAGAATAATGGAAGTAAGAAGGGCTTCTGTTAAATGGTAGTCTTTTTTTTTTTTTTTTCTTCAGGTACATTCTATTTATGTTTCTTTTTTCAGGTATTGCTGACATTTATTTACTGTGGTAAAATACACATAACAAAATTTGCCATTATTGACATTTAGTATGTTCATAATGTGCAAACATTACCACTATTTTGTTCCAGCACTTTTTCCATCACCACAAAAGGAAACCCTGTACACCCACTATACAGGCAGTTCTCATTTCCTCCTCGCTCCAGCCCATGTCAACCAGTAATCTGCTTTCTGTCTCTGTGAATTTCCCTATTCTGGATATTTCATATAAATGGAATCATATGATATGTGGCTTTTCGTGTCTTTGTTCATTTAGCATAATATTTTTCAAGGTTATTTTGTAGCATGTATCAATACTTGTTCCTTTTTATGGCTGAATAATCCATTGTATGGATGTGCAGCATTTTGTTTATTCATCAGTTGAGGGACATTTGGGTTGTTCCTACGTTTTGTCTATTGTGAATAATGCTGTGAGTGTTAGTATAAGGGTTTGTTTTTTTTAACACCTGCTATTAATTCTTCTGGGCATATTGAAATTGAAATTCATTTATTTTAGCACACAAGTGGGAGGGGCAGAGGGAGAGGGAGAAACTCAAGCAGGCTCTGTGCTGAGCGGGTGTGGAGCCTGACGTGGGACGCCATCCCATGACCCTGACATCATGACCTGAGCTGAGGAACCAGGAGTCGGACACTCAACAGACTGTGCCACCTAGGCACTTCTGCCCATCTTTTTTATAATAGCCATCCTACTAAAGAAGCTGAGAAGAGATTGGGTCAGGGAGCACAAGTGGAGGGATTAGCCTTCAATGGGAAGAATAGCAGTTGTCTTACGACAAGATTGAAAAAGGAAAGGGTGGCATGAACATTGCCAGTTTTGTGGATAAGACATGGGAAATTCTTATTTGGAGACAGGTTTTTCTGCTGAAGAGTGCGGAGGTTTGAGAAGTAGAAAAGGTTTAGAATAATCTCTCAAAGGAATAAAGAGACTGCTGACTGAGGAAGCATTATTGTACATTTGGGGCAACTTTAAAGGCCCAGTTGAAATTGGAAACTATTAACAGTGTTTTATGATTTAATTTTTTTTTTTTTCACTTTCTCAGTACTTAGCAATCTGGCGTATGGCCAGAAGAGATAGGTAGGTAAATTGATCTTAGGCTAAGATTTTGCCAGGAAGAAGGAATGGAAGATAAGAAAATTGAGATATTAACAAAGGTCACCAAGGTAATAGACTGAAAAGTCTAGACTAGAAATAGAAGGTAGTTGGTTAAACACATGATGAACCATGGAAGCTAAAGCAGGGGACGGAAATTCCCAAAAATAAGATGATGGTGTTAGCAGAAGGAGGAGGAGTAAATGTGAGCAGGCAAAAACAGTAATGTTTACTATAAAGTCTAGAGTAAGGAAGGAAGTGAATATCAGAATGATGGATTCTCATTAGAAGCCCCGGAGAAAGGAGGGAGGTATAAAGCTTGGAAACCTCAAATTGAGGAGCACATAACCTAAACGTAATTGAGAGAGACCAGGGTTGAGAAAAGGTGGTATTCGAGTGTGGGACACCTAGGTTTTTATTCAGAGTTGTCGCTGTGTTATGGTGAGGACTTAACTGTAACAGTGAGAAAAAGAAAAAGACTGGGGGAAAATACTCCTAGACTTTCTCCTACCTACCTCTGATTAGGTGCTGCCTCTCTGAGCCTGTCACAGCCTGTGTCACACGGTAGTATGCTTGTCTTTCTCACTTGACCTGTGTGTGCTACACCCATGGATGGTAGCTTCTTAAATGTTCAAAATTATAAAGGTGATTGTTTCTAGATGGTAGAATAATGGTTTTTTTCTTTTTATATTTTTATGAATTGTATATTCTTTACAGTGGGATGATTTTTTTCAGTTGCAAGAAGTCTTAAAAATCTTATGATTGTCACAAGAAAAACATAAACACTGAAAGCAGTGTTTTTTTACTCTTCCTGAGATTTTTTTTTTCTAATTATGCTGAAGGACTTTGAACTCTTCTCATCGGTTAGTATAGAGTAGTGATTCTCAAACTTCAGTATGTATCAGAATCACTCGGAGGACTTTATTAAATATGTTGCTAAGCCCTAACCTCAGAGTTTCTGAGTCAGTACATCTGGGCTGGGACCCAGTTATTTGCATTTCTGAAGAGTTTCCAGGCAACGCTGATGGTTTGAGAACTTCACTTTGAGAACCTCTGATAAGGAGGAAAAAATACAGCTGAACGTAACGTTTCAGTTCTCTCCAGAATGATGCTGAAGGCTGAAATTACAAGATCTCTCAACAGTGCATCCCCACATTTCTAATTGTCCCCCTTTCTTTTGTCCTTCAGACAGAACATAAGGAAACAATAGAAAATTGGGACCATTTGAGTCTGCCCCTGACATTTGTCACAGTCAGAATTTTATCCCCTTCTCCCCCAAACCCTCACACGTTATGGATCCTCTCTTTGCAACACAAGGGTGAGAGAGGCTAAGACATAGATGTGTGTGTGTGTGTGTGTGTGTGTGTGTGTGTGTGTGTGTGTGTGTTATAAACATCAGCCGTTTCATTTTGGCTAATATTGATGTTGCCCGTATTTATTCTTTAGATAGATTTACTTAAGTGTTGCTGTTTTTTACTGAAAAGTCAGTTTTAAAATATTTAGCCACTTTTTAAACTTAAAGATTTGTCTTGATTCTTATGACTGGGCTTACAGTGAAAACAAGCACCAGAATTTAGACCTGTAGTTTTAAATGAAGGCATTAATCCTGGGATGAAAAAAATTTCAGACTGAAAAGTTTCAGTGTATAGGAAGATGTTCCTTTTACATTTGTGTTTTCATTTTAATTTTTATAATTCTGTAGTGGCTGGGTGTTCGTGTTGTCTAATATATTTTATATGATGTAATTTTGCCTCATAGTTACAATCATTTAAATCTTTTCAGCTGATGAGTAAGGAATCTCCTGTCTCTGCTGGAAACGATGCCTATGTTGACCTTGATCGCCAGGTATCTAATTTTGCATTCTTTTTAATCCATGTAGAGTTTGAAAAGAATAAACTTTAGATATTAATGAAAAGAATGCTTCAGTTGAATTTGCTTATAAATTGTTTTTTACTTAAATTCAAGACTTAAGCTACTTTACTGGTGGATATTACATATTTGTAATTAAATTTATAATTCGTAATTAAAATATTGCATGACACACTTTAAAATGAATTTAAGTCATTGTAATTCGTGTTTGCTAGTCATGATTTTTCTTTTTTCCTTGGTGATATCTTTCTGTATGCCACATTTAATACAACAATGCATTCCTGGAAAGTGGCATGCGTTTTAATCTTTTGATTTACTTATAATACAAAATACCTTTTATTTCACATGAGTTTTCCGTTGCAGATGTCTCCTCCACCCTTCATCATTGTAAAGGATTGAACAGTCAGTAGATAGTTAAATGCACTAAGAAATCTGTATTTTTGAAGGAATTCTGTATTTTTGAAGGAATTCTGTATTTGAAGGAATTCTGCCGTGTATTCTTGCGATGTTAACCAAAAAGTTATTTTGTAATTTTAATTATTGCTTTCCAGTAAAATGCGACTTACATTGTCAGTTTCTGTCCTGAGACATCTGTTCCAAAGTGTGAATAGACGTGTTATCCTCTCTCTTTTCTTCCCAGTGGTTTCTAAATGTTTTGTAGGAAAATCTTTGGGCATGATTAAATTTTAACCTAAGTTGTAATTTGCTTCCCTTACTTTGTGGTGTTAAATTTTAAAGTTGTTGCCTTGTATGAATTTTTTTTATCTGTATTACCCAGAAGTTTGGTCACATGAAAGGAAAAGCTAATATAATTTTTAATCAGTTTTTTAAATTAAGTAATCAGTTTTAATTAATTAATTTGTCCACGCTTTGCTAACTTAGGGTTTATTGGACGCAACTCAGAAATGTTTGGTTTGTGTTGAGAATCAGAATAATAAAGTATTTTTAAAACTGTATTATACAAATTAACATAAAGGTTTAATACGACTGAAGAACATGTGTTGAAATAGTATATAGTTCAACAATTGAAATGCCCATACTCTAGAACCTGCATATTTTATCAAGGGAAAATTCCTCAGTTATTACAGAATCAACATTACCAAGAATCATGTAGCCCAGATAGGAAGGTGTAAGGAAACGTGATAAGAGGAAAGAACCAGATTCAGAATACAGAAAAGACAAGACTTAAGACTAGAAGATAATCGAAGTTAGAAATGGCTGCTTTGGACTCGTCAGAAGAGCTCTCGATTTCTCCCTGCCCCTCAGAAAGAAATGAGAGGAAAGTGTTTTAATTGCTTACTGTGCCTATGTAGTTATTAATTGTTGCTACTTCATATTGAAATGTTTATTGTATCTCTTTGTTTCTAACTAGTTGAAGAAAACTACAGAGGAACTAAATGAAGCTTTGTCAGCAAAGGAAGAAATTGCTCAAAGATGCCATGAACTGGATATGCAGGTTAGAGATCTTTTCTGTGTACCACCTATTTGAAATGCACCACTGTAAGCAAGACCAAACATACTATGTACTACCATACAGTATAGTTTGGCTATCATGCAATCCTAATTAATGAAAAAAGGGGGGGGGAACAGATTTTTGGTTAAAGATAGTAGACTCATCAAATATATTAATTTTCTTTCCTTCCTGCAACCCCATTAAATTGATAATAAATGAAAATGGTATAAGGACACAAGAAAAGAAAGGAGGACTATCTGTGCTAGCTATAGAGAGGGGTGGGGAGATTTTTTTAAAGCCCTCATTTGTAGGGTATGCCAATATCCCGTAGTAGATACTCATAATTTACATAAAGTCCAGCTCTTTATAGATAAGCCCTAATGTGAAGCTTATGAATGCATAGCTTACAGTTGCCCTTGCTTTGATTACTTAACTAAGGAAAATCTGCATTACAAAAGAGAAAGCAAAATAAACAGGAAAGTAGTCCTAGAGGAAGTGGAGAAATTTGGGGTAGTAGCAGAGATTAATCGAATCTATTTAAAACCCTCAGTGAAATTAGTAAAGATACTCCATCTGGGACATGATGCTAAAATCAGAAATCAAACACTTAAGTAAATTAAAAATAGAATTGTTAAAGTAAAAAATTTAATAGGATAAAGTTTAAGAAGGCTCTCACAATTAAAAAAAAATAAGTAAAAAATTATGTGCGATTTGGGGCGCCTGGGTGGCACAGCGGTTAAGCGCCTGCCTTCGGCTCAGGGCGTGATCCCGGCGTTATGGGATCGAGCCCCACATCAGGCTCTTCCTCTATGAGCCTGCTTCTTCCTCTCCCACTCCCCCTGCTTGTGTTCCCTCTCTCGCTGGCTGTCTCTATCTCTGTCGAATAAATAAATAAAATCTTAAAAAAAAAAAAAAAATTATGTGCGATTTACCTCAAAATTATGGAGATGGGGGATGGAAGGAAAGGTACAAATAAGACATAATTGGCCATATTTTGATACTTGTTAAAGCTGGGTCATGACTACAGAGTTCATAATGTTTTATAATAGAAACATTTTACTTTGAAAGGCAGAGGTGTTGGTCATTGCTGTGGTTACCCGTAGGAGGAAGTGTAATCATAGCACACTTGCTGGGTCATACAGTAAATGATATTTATCTAGTCACAATATAAGTGCCATTAATTGCTTTTCAGAATTTCGAAAACTTTACACAAATGCTAAGATTAGTAATAATAATGAGTTGATTATTTTTATGACTAGAATATAATCTCTGATAATATAACATTAAAGTTATACACTAGGATTGGCAAACTACAGCTTACCATCTGTTTTTGTAGGTAAAGGCTTATTGTAGCACAGCCCCGCTTCTTCACATATTATCTGTGACTGCTTTCATGCTACAGTGAGAGTTGAGTACTTGCCAAAGAGACCTATAGCTCTCAAAACCTAAAATATTCACTGATTCTTTATGGAAGAGCTTACCAATCCTTGGTATAGACAGATTGCAAAGTGAATGGCAGGGTTGCAGAGAAGTTAAGAGAAGGGGTTGGCCTATAATACATGTAGCTCCGCAGAAAACAGTAGTAACCCACTTGATAATGTGATCTCTAAAGTAATAATATAAACCAATTTCATCATTTAGAATTGTCTGTAGAGAAATGTTATTGCCAAAGTAAAAGTACAAATGAGAGCAGTAGATGAGGACAGGAGACAAGAGGGAAAGGTAGGGTCACTAATGTTCTTGCCTTACCCGAAGGGAATCAAGAACCACTTCTGAGGCACAGCATCCATTACATGGCTGGTTCCTTCTAGTCATCCAGTTTCAGCTCAAAATCACCTGTTTTATTGGTCATAAAATATTAATTGGGCACTGAGATGTGCCCAGTACTAGATTAGGCCTCCTGGGAATGCCTTCCATGGTCCTGTGGTCCATGCTCCATACAGTAGCCACACAATGAACATTTGAGTGAGTGAATGAACGGGTAGGGGATTGAGTGAAAGGAGTCCATAAGTACTTGTTTGGGATTGCAGAGATGACCAGTAAAGGAAACAAGAATAGTGATATAATTGTATTTGTGGAAAGGAAGGATGACACAAGTAGGTATAGTTTAATCTGTCAGAGGAGTCACTAGATAATGTCTAAGGTTGATGAAGCACGAAATGGTGGTGTAAAACACTTAGAAATGTAAAATGCCAGTCCAAAACAGAAAAGTTAGGAATAGTTAAAATTAGTTGTCTCTTCAAGTAGAAAAACTCAACAGGAAACTAACTTTTCATTATAAGCTCCTTTATCTTGTCTGATTTTTTTTTTCTTAAATCATGTTGTGTATTATTTTTCATTACAAACATATCTCAGAGTTATTGTGGGTTTGGATTAGGCTTTGGCTGAAGGGAATGTTGTGGCTGGTTTGATCTTCTATCCAGAGCACTAAAACTTTCTCTGTATCCGCAATAAGGCTGTCTCTTTTTCTTATCATTTGCACGTTCACTGGAGTAGCTTTAAACTTTTAATTTCCTTCAAGAACTTTTCCTCTGCATTCACAATTAGGCTAAACTGGTACAAGGAGCCTAGGTTTCAGCCTCTCTCAGCTTTCAAAATGCCTTCCTCATTAAGCTTAATCATTTCTAGCTTTTGATTTAAAATGAGAGATGTACAAGCTTTTACTTGAATACTTACAGGGCATTGTAGGGTTATTAATTGGCCTAATTTCAATATTGTTATGTCTCGGGGTATAGGGAGGCTTGAGGAGAGAGGCCAGTGAGGGAAGGAACAGCTGGTCAGTGAAGCAGTCAGAACGTTCTCAAAAGTTATCAATTAAATTCACCATCTTATATGGGCATGTTTTGTGGCACCCCAAGGCAATTACAGTAGTAACATCAAAGATCACAGATCACCGTACAATAATAATGAAAAAGTTTGAAATATTGCAAGAATTATCAAAATGTAGCAGAGACATGAAGTGAGCAAATGCTGTTGGAAAAATGGTGCCTGTAGACTTGGTTGCCACAAACCTTCAATTGTAAAAATTGCGGTACTGAAATGTGCAGTAAAATGAGGTATGCCTGTAGTGTCCTTTTTCTCTGTGTGTGAAAAAGACTTCTGGCAAATATATAGGCATACCTCATTTTTTAAAAAGGAGGAAAGAGCAGAAATGAATGAAATAGGCCAGTGCCATGGAACAGAGCCACTGCTCTGTTCTGAGAAAAGACTCATGCATTTATGGAAATCTGACAATTATAGAGCTGGCATTTTAGCTTCATTTATTCAACAAACATTACTGAGTACCCATTGAGGAGTGTGTGTGTGAAGTGGAAATCAGTCTGGAGAGGCCTTATAAGCCTTTGTAAAGATTTTAACTTTGAGTAAATGGGAAGCCATTGGAGGATTTGAGCAAAGTAGTCATGTGATCTGAGTTTTGTTTTGATGGACTACTGGGGCTGCTGTATGGAGAATAGACTAAAGGGAGGCAAGGGTCAAATTTAAGAGACTAATTAAGAAGTCATTGCAGTAATCCAGGCAAAAAAAAAAAATATGTTGGCTTAGATCAGAATTTTGGGCTGGTAAGTGCTAAAAATATGTGTGAAGGTAGAGCCAGTGATATTTGCTGACAGATTGGATGTGGGTATGAGGTAGAGATGTTAAGGACTATGACTGAGCAACTGGAAGGATAGAGTTACTTTTCACTGAAATGGGAAGGACTGGAAGGACTGGGGAATGAGGAGTAATTAAGGGCTCCACCTGGACAATTTAAATTTGAGATTCCTATTAGACATCCACATGGAAGTAATACCCAGTTTAGGGTTCCAGATGAGAAATAGAAATGTGCAAGTTGTCACTGAATAGATGATGTTTACAGCCATGAAGCTGGAAGCCATCACTGTAGGGAAGGAAAGCTGTAGGGCACTCTTAACCCATTAGAGGAATTGAGTAAGGAGAAAGAGAAGCCTGGTAGGAAAGGAGAGTAAGGTGTCCTGGCAGCCAAGTGAGAAAAACTGCTTCAGGGAGGAGGATGTGATCGGTTGTGTCACGTGTTGATTATTCACAGTGACATGGAAGCGTCAGTAGTGACCCTGATGAGCAGTTCTGTGGAATGGTGGGGCCAGTAGCCCAACCAGAGTCAGCTCAAGAGAAAGTGGGGGGTGGCAAGTGAGAATTAGAAATGACGGTTAACTTTTGTTTTTACCACTTTATTGAGCTGTAATTAACATATAATAAACTGTTCCTATTTAAAGTGTACAATTTTGATGCATGTTGGCATGTATGAATGTGTGAAAACATTACCACAATTAATATAATGAACCCATCACCCTCGAAAGTTTCCTCATGACTCTTTGTATTCCCTCTGTAGTCCCCAGCTCTGCTTTGTCACTATAGATTAGTTCATATCTTCTAGAATTGCATATAAAAAGAATAATACATTGTATATACCCTTTTTATATGTCTGACTTCTTTCATTATTTTGTGATTCATTCATGTTGATAGTATCAGTAGTTAATTCTTTTTTTTATCACCAAATAGTATTCTATTGCATGAATATACTAGAATTTTTCCATTCACCTATTGCTGTTTGTAGTTTTTCTCTATTATAAGCATAACTGCTGTTAACATTCTTTATAAGTCTTTGTGTGGCCATGTGCTTTTATTTCTCTTGAGTAAGTAAATACTGGCTGGGTCATGTGGTAGTTGCATGTTTAATTTTTTTGGAAAATGCAAAGCTGCTTTCCAAAGTGCTTGAAGCATTTTACATTCTCACCAGAGATGTATGAGATTTCCATTTGTTCTACATCTTTAGGGGCGCCTGGGTGGCTCAGTCGGTTAAGCATCTGACTCTTGATCCCAGCTCAGGGCATGATCTCAGGGTCATGAGTTCAAGCCCAGTGTTGGGCTCCACGTGGAGCCTACTTTTAAAAGCAAAGGGAAAAAAAGTTCTACATCTTTCCCAACACTTGGTATAGCCAGTATTTTTTATTTGAGCCATTTTAGTAAGAGTGTATAGGTATAACATTGTGGTTTTAATTTGCATTTCCTTAATGATTAATCGTGAGTATCTTTTTGTGTGCTTAGTTGCCATTTACATATCTTATTTGTGAACTATCTTTTTAGATATAAAGAATGAATTCTTGCTTACTCTTACATATTGCTCTGCCTGTGCAATATTCCAAAGTAATATAATAAAGTGGCAGTTGATTAAAACAGGCTTTCATAATGGTAATTCACAAGTGATTATGCTGATGCCAGTGTAATTGGAAGAAATAATTGCTGTCTTCCTGTATTCTAACAGGTTGCAGCATTGCAAGAGGAGAAAAGTAGTCTCTTGGCAGAGAATCAGGTATTAATGGAAAGACTTAATCAATCTGATTCTATAGAAGATCCTAACAGTCCTGCAGGAAGAAGGCATCTGCAGCTCCAAACTCAGCTGGAACAGCTACAAGAAGAAACATTCAGGTAAAAGACCACTCACTAAAGTCCGATTTCTAAAAATCTGGTAACTATCTTTTAATGTTAAAAATGTAATGTTAGGACTTTTGGGTAGCTGCAGACCAAGGAGGATATGAAATAAACAACTTCCCCCAAATCTTCCCACATGACATGAAACAACTTCATGTCGAGGAAAAATCTGTCAAAGCTACACCCTCGGCGGCACCTGGGTGGCGCAGTCAGTTAAGTGTCCAATTCTTGGTTTCAGCTCAGGTCATGAGATCAAGCCACACATTGGGCTCTGCACTGGGCATGGAGCCTGTTTGGGATTCCCTCTCTCCCTTTCCCTCTGTCCCCCCACCCCACCCCCAAACAAATAAATTAGAAAAAAAAAAAAAAAAAACACTACACACTCATTATTACCTGAAGACAGAAAGCCTTATCTGAAATGTAACTGTGAGGAAAAGAAACATGAACCACACATCCCACACACCTGTCCCACCCAATCCTGCTAGGTGCTTGGAGGCAAGTAAAGGCAGACTGACAAAAAAATTAGAGGAAGACAGAAAAACACTAGTGAAGGGACCTGTGGGTGAGTTGGAGAGATCACCAGAAAGATTAAATTCACTCAAAATCTGAAACTACTTTTAAAATAAAAAAAAGATTAGACTACATACTGCAGGGGAAAATTTTCATAGTTAAGTATGTCATCTTAAAGGACCAAACACCATAAAAACATAGAGGCACTGAGTTTAAAAGAGATTGGTGCCCTTTGCAGGCACTTGGTGTAAAGAGACATAATATAAAGACCAGGTGCCTGATTCATAGAGACAGACTTATTTAAAAGGCAAGCTGATTTAAAGGGACAGTCTTCTAAACATCATCTCGGAAAGGAAAAGGCCATGGGGCGCCTGGGTGGCGCAGTCGTTAAGCGTCTGCCTTCAGCTCAGGTTGTGATCCCGGAGTTATGGGATCGAGCCCCACATCAGGCTCCTCCGCTATGAGCCTGCTTCTTCCTCTCCCACTCCCCCTGCTTGTGTTCCCTCTCTCGCTGGCTGTCTCTCCCTCTGTCAAATAAATAAATAAAATCTTTTTTAAAAAAAAGAAAGGGAAGGGCCAAAAGGAAGGGAGAAAGAATGGCCCTTTGGCGATTGAATGGTGAAAGGGAAAAGAAGAAAAGGAAAAATTTGGTGTCCTGCCAGACAAAACAGAACCACAAAATTGAAGGACTTAGCAGTAAGAAGTAGAATATCTTGCCTTAACAGGAAAGAATAAAAATGATTCTTAAGTCTTTTCTAAAACTTTAGAAATAGTCCACCTCCTGTCGTCTACATTAGCAATTCAAGATGTGGTCTGAGGACCCCTTCACGTTCACTGAGACCCTTTCAGAGAGTCTTCCAGACCCCTCTTTTCTAACTACGTATCTGTGCAAGGGTAGATTTCCTTCATAAATTTCAGCCAAAAAGCCATCACAACAGGTGAATATAGAAATAGCTATGACAACCCAGCTGTCTTCTGTTAAACTGGATTATTTGAATCATAAAAATGTAAAACATCACCACTCTTCTCACTTTTTGTTTTAGAATATAGTTATTTTTCATAAACAGTGTGTTATCTATAATATAATGGGTTTATTGCTGTTATTTTCAATGTATTTAGATGTTTGTTTTAATTTCTCAATATGATAAATAAACATCAATAGATAAAACTTATATAAACAAAAGTTCTTTGAAATTTCAGTAATTTTAGGAGTGTGAAGGAGACCAAAAAGTTTTGAGTAGCCTTCATCTGCATCTTGCTTTTTTTTTTTTTTTTTTAAAGATTTTATTTTTATTTATTTTTGAGAGGAGATAGAGCACACATGAGCTGGGGGAAGGGGCAGAGGGAGAGGCAGACAGCCCACTGAGCAGGAAGCCCGATGCGGGACTCGATCCCAGGACCCGGAGAGATCACAACCTGAGCCGAAGGCAGACACTTAACTGACTGAGCCACCCAGGTGCCCTGCATCTTGACTTTCTAAGACAGAATCAGTAGGTAGTAGAATTTAAGTATGACCATACCCTTTTGTTTCTAAATTGTGGCTAGTCTTTTAAAGTATGGTTTGGGCAAGTGATATTTAGAATTGTCCTGCGTTTTCATTATAAAGGAAATAGTGTCTAATGCTTTTATCGTTGCAGTACATACTGCAATTTATATTTTGAAGCACTTAACTCAAATACTTTATTAGTACTACATATTTATATATCTCAGTATTTATTAATTTTTTTGTTGAGAGAGAGAGCAAGAGAGAAAGAGCTCACGTGTGAGTGGGGCAGAGAGAGAAGGAGAGTAGGTAGGGAGCCCAACGCGGGACTGGATCTCATGACCCCGAGATCATGACCTGAGCTGAAATCAAGAGTTGGTCACTTAACCGACTGAGCCACCCAGGTGCCCTTCCCCTTTATTATTCTTTATAGTCAGATATAATGCTTCTGCCTCATCTTTATTGTGACCTTCTACCTTTAATTTTTTTTTTTTTTGGAGCATTGGTAGCTTTTAAGATTTAAGTCTCATAGTTTATTTTTAATTACAAAAGGGACAATATACCTTTTAATGGTGAGATCTGGCACTTACCGTTTTAACCAAATCATCAAAACTTAGCAGCACCACCCACATTGTACCCAGTGTCACCTATGTAGTATTTTTGCCAAATACTTAACCTGAATGTAATCATGAAGAAATAATCAGAGTAAGGAATATCCTTAAAGATGGCTAAGACTACTCAAAAAATCCAAAGTTATAAAAAACAAAAGAAGGGAAAGACAAAGGGATAATACTAGTAAAGACAATGTGAAAAATTTCTTTGGATCCTGGTTCAGGGTGGGGAGAGGGAACTATAAGATATTTTTACTATAGTTGGAGAAATTTAAATATGGACTACATGTTAGATAATATTATTAAATTAACATTAGTTGTCTTAGATATGGTGATAGTATTATGATGATGTATGAAAGATTGTCCTTGCTGAGGTATTTATTAGGAATGAAAGGTCATGACCTCTGCATCTTCCTTTCAAATTGTTCTCCAAGAAATTCATGTGTGTGTGTGTGTGTGTGTGTGTGTGTGTGTGTGTATTTTTTTTTTTTTAAGTGAATGAGAGAAAGTATATGAAACAAAATGTTAATAGGTGAATCTGGCAAAGGGTATGCAGGTATTTACTGATTTATCTTTCAAATTGTCTATAGATTTCAAATATTTAAATATAAAGAGTTGGGTGGGGGGAGTTAAATCCAATTTTCTAGACAATAACAGCTGGAGTATAAGCATTTGCTTCCACTTTTCCCTACCTTTACATCAAAGTTAGCAAAAATAATTTAAAAAAAATACTAACATAAAAAAAAGAGTACTAACATCTCATTTATGAATATTTTTTTAAATAATCCTAAATAAAACAGAGCAAATTCAGTACAGTACTATATTAAAATGAACTTTTTCCCAGGACCTGTTGAATATTATTTTCTATTACAATAACTATTAAATTTATTATTTTAGTTCCTTCAGTCCATAAGTTAAAGGACAAGGAATAGTATAAAATCAGCTTGGTATGTGAAATTCTCAGTAAAGTTAAGAACAAGAGGAGGATGAGTGTTAATCTAATATTTGAATTTTTTCTAGACATTCTAAAAATCCTGGCTTTGCCACTTAGTATCTCTGTAACCTTGGGCGTCCCTCTATTTCATCCACTATAAAATGGTCTAATAATAACCTACCTTCTAGAAATTTTGAGTATTAAATGAGTTAACATATGTAAAGTACTGAGAATATTGCCTGGCGCATACAATTTAGTTATTACTTTTCTAGAAAATGAAATAGAAATGACATAAAAATTTTGCTTTTCTGTATTTTGTAAATTTTCAACAAAGGAACATGTTAATTTCACAGAAATAAAACTTTAAATGAATTATATGTGCTGTATTTTGAAAAATATTTCTTGACATCTAATTTTCTAAATAAAGGAGTGGTAATCAGTTGTGAAGTTTCCGCAAGCCTTGGACCAGTGGAATCCGTTTTCAGGACAGTTAAAACTTGGAGATAGAGCTTATGGTCACAGAAGATTCAAGAGTTTATGCTCACGTTTTTTATTTCCTTTTATTGTTCAAAGGAGAATTGTTAGACAGTAAATAGTACTTTCTTGGTCTGTTTTGTTTTGGTTACAGACTAGAAGCAGCCAAAGATGATTATCGTATACGCTGTGAAGAGTTAGAAAAGGAAATCTCTGAACTTCGGCAACAGAATGATGAACTAACCACTTTGGCAGATGAAGCTCAGTCTCTAAAAGATGAAATAGATGTACTTAGGTAAACAATCTTCCCATCTTGTTAGAATCTCAGGCCTGTCATCTCCCAAAACAGCTCTACCAATGATGTTACAGACTCTAGGATCTCTGAACATAGCACGGTGTTTAAGAGGACTTACACCTGCTGGACTACCTGAGCTCACATTCCAGTGCTGCCATTTCTTTTATCTCTGTGTAACCATTTTCTCATCTGTAAAATGGAGATGATGCACATACCTCTCTCAGATTTATATGCAGAACTGAGTTTATATTTCTGAACAGTTGGAACAGTATCTGGCAAGTAAGTGCTATATAAATGTTAAGGAAAAATTAACCTCCAGCCATCGCTTCATACTTGTATAGCTCTGGAGCTTTTCTTATAATGACTCCTTTTCTTTAATTTCAAGTCCTCTGGTCACTCAGTCTTCCTCTTCCTCGGATGCTGTCACACCCATGAGGCGTCATTTCCTTGCTGGATCGTTTTTTCTGCACTTTGCCTGTTCTCTCACTAAGTGCCTTCACTCCCTGCCACCTCGTTTTCTGACCATTTCACTTGTATAATCTATCCTCTGTTGGATCATTCCAGCCATTTTTACTTCTGCTCTTTGAATACTGAAAAGGAATAGAGAAAATCACATAGTGATACAGTTTTGTCCTGCTCCAAATTCATGATCTACTCTTCGTTGGGTTCTTACCTGTGGTCCACCGTTCTGCTGGTCATCATAGATAGTTCTATCTCCCATTTCTGTCATAGCTAGTACATATTTCCATAACTTCTCACCTGGATGCCCACCCCCACACCTCTCCATGCCTTAGTCTCAGTAGATGATATTGTCTCCTACTGCATCAAGGAAAGGGGCCATGAACTGTGGGACTCTCCATGTCCTGACTTCCTGCACCTCCTAACTGCCCTGCATTCCCACCTATCTTTTCATTTTTGCTTTGAGAATGTAGACTTGTTATTCTGTCTCATGTCCAGTACTGATCCCTTTTTCAGTGCTCTGGGTCTCAACACTTCTTGCTTACACAAGGACTGTGTTACATCAGTCATCATTTCTCTTCACATTTGGATCTCCCACCTTAGCATATTTTTATATGTTTAGGTTTCTTTCCTCTTAGAAAAAAAGACTTATTACTCTCTCTGTCCCTCCAGAACAAATTTTAGATTACACAAGGTGAAATTTACATTGTCTCCTTAACTCCCTAAAATTTGCCACCTCCTGCCCCCACTACTCCATGAAAATAACTCTTCCTGTGGTCATTAATAACAGTCTAATTGCCAGATCATGTGGACCCTGCACAGTTTATTTTGCTTTGAGCTACCTGTGACTCTGCTGGTTACCCCTCCCACACACCACCACCACCACCACTTGCTTTCCTTAAATTATGTAACATTCTCCATTACACATTTTGCTATAATTTTGGTCATATTTTTTAGCCTGAACAAAACATTAATCTGGAATCACCGTTGGTCTTATCATTTCATTAAAATGTATTCTTTTCTGGCAGTCCCTCTTGGGTTAGCACTATTAAAACAGCTTTACAACTCTGGATGTGTTTCTGATTTCTGATTTCCCATCTCATTCTAGACATTCTTCTGATAAAGTGTCTAAACTAGAAGGCCAAGTGGAATCATATAAAAAGAAGCTAGAAGATCTTGGTGATTTGAGGCGTCAGGTTAAACTCTTAGAAGAAAAGAATACTATGTATATGCAGAACACTGTCAGTCTAGAGGAAGAGTTAAGAAAAGCCAATGCAGCTCGAAGTCAACTTGAGACATATAAGAGACAGGTAAAAAGAATAGTAACAAAGTTTCTTGATGTTTTCAAGCAAGTTCTCCATTATAACATTGTGGCTTACCAAAAATCCACTTACTTTTGTTTTCACAGTATTGTTTTTTACCTACGAAACTTAGGTTTTTTTGTTGTTTTTTTTTTAACTCAGTTTTTAATGTTAATTCCAGTATAGTTAACGTTGAAACTTAATTCTTATCCAGAGGTTTTTGACTAGTGTCTGTAGCAGATCCTTCTATTGTTTTTTATTTTTAAATTATTATGTAATACAAAATCCGCAGAAGTGAAAGAATAATACAAGTATCTATGCTTAAAGAATAAAAGACTCTTCCCCTTCCCATTATAATAACCACTGTGCTCTTTTGTAGTTTTCATTACCATGCATCTCTTTATTCATTTGGTGCATATATATTAGTTCATTTATGTATAACGTATAACATTTTTGACATGGTTCAGAAATATATAAATGATATAGTAAAAGGACTCTTCTGTCATTTACTTTGCGCAGTATATTTGGGAAATTTGTTTATGTTGATAGGTATAGCTTTACTCATTTGTACCACTGTATGACATCCTGCTGAGTCACTATACCACAATTTACCCATTTTCCTGTTGAAGGACATACAGGATGTTTTAACTTTTTTTTTTTTTAATTGTAAGTGCCACTATGCATATTATTGAACATGTCCTCTTCTATACATGTGTGAAAGTTTTGCAGCTATAAGGAATTTCTTCCTTAGAGTATCTTCATTTAATTAGATGTTGCTAAATTGTTCTTCAGAGTGATTGTATTACTAAACAGACGTTTTTATGAATTCCTGTTGTTCCACATCATCACCAACATATAGTATTGTCATACTTGAAATTTTGCCAATTGGATGAATATGAAATAGTGTCTCCTCATGATTATACTTTGCATTACCCTAATTACAGATATATTTACTGATCACAGTTCTTTTGTGAGTGGCCCATTTTAAATCTTTTATTCATTTTTTAAATTGTATTATTTCTTTTTCTTACTGATTTCTGAAAGTTCTTTATATGTTCTTGCTATTAATATTTTGTCAGTTACACTTGCTGCATTTATTTCCTGCTGGTCTGTAATCGCTTTACTTTTTTTGAGATTAATTTTAAGATAATGAACTTTAAATATCTTTTTATGATTTGTGCCTTCTATGTCTTAAGAAATCATTTCCTACATAAGGGTATAAGCCAATCTCTATTTTCTTAAAGATTTAAAGTTTGTTTTGTACAATTGGGTCTCTTATCCACATGGAATTAGTTTTTGTGTAGGATGCTAGGTTAAGGATCCATTGGATACTTATTGTCTATGTAGGCAACCATTCAGCCTAGTGGCATTTATTTAGTAGTCTCTTCCACAGGGACCTGCAGTTCTTTCTTACCACATATGTAAAGTTTCCATCTTAAATGTAAGTTTGTTTCTTGGCACTCTCTTCTGCTTCATTGGTTTATTTGTCTACTCTTACACCAATACCCCACTTATTATTATTTATAGATTTTTTTAGTAATCTGATATTTCATAACACAGATAACACACCTTGTTCTTTTTCAAAACTGTCTATTAGACCTTTTCCTTTCCTTTTTACCCAAAACCTTTGGGAATTGGAATAACATTGACTCTGTTGATTAATTTGGGGAGAATTGACATCTTTATGACAATGAATGTTCGTATTGGTGAATACATCTTTCCATTTATTTAGGTCTTCAGTGTCTTTCAGTTAAGTTTTATAATTTTCTTCTAAATGTCATGTACATGTTTTGTTATATTTACTCTTAGGTACCTTATTCGGATTTTGTAACTGCAATTAGCAAAAGAAAGTATACCATTTTCAGTTTGTTGCTCATTTAAATGATTGAAATTGATTTTTATGTTCATTTTACAACCATGCCAGATTCTCATATTACTTCTAATAATGTCTGTGGAGTATCTCGTCAGAAGTCATATACAATGACAAGTACAAAGTCATACAAATAAAAGCAGTTTTATTTCTTTTTTCTACTCCATACCCTTTTGTTCCTTCTTAATCAGCATGTTTGACCTGTAATACGTCTCTGAACAGAAGTAATCTTAGTAGGCAACCATTTCTTGTCAATTTTATATAGAATGCTTTAAATGTTTTACCAGTATAGTGTTAGCACATTTTACTCAGGTTGTCTGTCTTAAATGGATGTTGAATTTAATCAGCTCCTTTTCCTACACCATGGAGAGATTCCGGTACTGCGCCTCCTTTCTATTAATGTGATGGATTATATTAACAGATTGTTGATACTTAAACCATCCTTGCATTCCTGAGTTAAATCTCATAGTCACTGAGGATTTGTTGTTTTCGCATTGTTAAATTTGCTTTGTTTATTTTACCTAGAATCTTTTTACTGCATGATTGACTTGAAGTTTTCTGTCTCATATGTTCCTGATCTGATTTAGGCATCAAAATGATACACTAGCTTAAAATGAGTCAAAGAAGTAGAATATCTCTGTACACCATGAATGACTAGCAAGTTTTTTTGCTGGATATATTTCTTCCCGACATTTTATTATGAAATCTTCAACACACAATAAAGTTGAAAGAATCAGTGAACATGAATGTGGGCTGAGAAATTACCCAAAATAAATGTACCCCAAAGAAACTATATGTGAAATTTAAGAATATTAAATTAAAACGAGATGATTTTAATTAGAGTTTCAGAAGAGAGAACAGCAAGAATTATAGAAAGACATTATTTGAAGAAAAGAATGCCTGAACAGGGGCGCCTGGGTGGCTCAGTTGGTTAGGCACCTGCCTTCAGCTCAGGTCATGATCCCGGAGTCCTGGGATTGAGTCCTGTATCAGGCTCCCTGCTCGGCAGGGATCCTGCTTCTCCCTCTCCCTCTGCCTCCTTGTGTTCTCTCTTTCTGTCAAATAAACAAATAAAATCTTTCAAAAAAAAATGCCTGAACATATTTTAGAACATCAGAGATAGTATTAACAGTGAATTACAAGATAAATAAGGACTCTACAACTAGAAATATTGCACTACAATTCTATAATACATGAATTCTCTCTACCTATTTCGATCTGTGGCTTAATATACTGTTTTTCAATGATAGTATTTTTCTTTCTACAAATTCTCTCTGAGTGTTCTGTCAAACCTGCCCGATCATCTTCTTTCGTAATTTAGGTTTCTGTCTTTATTTTCTTTATGTATTAAACCTCGTATTTTATAGCTGATAATTCCAATCAAATCTTTATAGGTCTTATTCTATTTTGTTGTTGTTGTACTGTTAATGTTTTTCTAACTGGTGTTCATAGTGGCTTCTTTACGGCCTTTGCGCTTTCATCTGGCTCATCTTTCTCTTCGGGAATATTTGGACATTTGGTTTGATGTTGTGTTCCTCCAGACAACACATGTTTCATTTAGGCCAGATATTTCACAGCACTATCAACCAAGACTAAATTAATTGCTTGAGTTAGGATTTGCCAGGTAAGGCATGCGGTAAAAATGGAAGCAAATCTACATATTAGCAGGCCATAGTTAGAATCAAAATTTTAAGTTACACTTCATTAAACCCAGAGCACTCGCTATAAGATAGGCAATCTTCCCTACTGTTTTTTCCAGCTAATGGATTTTTTCCTAACCTACCTGTGTACTGACTCAGCACCTTTTAAAGCCCAAGGTGGTTTAACAACCTCATCTTCCTTTAAATTCAAAGCTCTAGGTTCCTGGTATTTACAGTTAGTGGGTACTTCATGGTACCCCATAGCTTCCACACAAACTTCTCACCACAGTTTTCACCTCTGAAGGTTTCCCTTACTTTCTTGTAAGCTTAGCTGTGCAATTCGACTTTTTCCCCTTGTGTTTTTTTGGCTTTGTGCTGAAAGAGTTTCAGACTCCTTTGTTACCTGTATAATAGAAAATGGAAGTCCATCCTGTAGGTTCTTTCATAATTTTGTTCATTGCTACTTTGGATGATCTGGTTTTAGAACCCATAACGTCTGGGCAGGTGTTTGTTACTGGTTCTCTCTGTTGGGGTAGGCTGCTATATCATACACATATTTTTGAGTATTTTGGGGGGAGGAAGTTTTCATAGCTCTGCAGAAGAGAATAGTGAAAATTTTTAATATTTCAAATTATACAAATTAATGGTACCTTTCTGAATCAGGTAGTAGAACTACAAAATAGATTATCTGAAGAATCGAAGAAAGCAGATAAATTAGATTTTGAATATAAGCGGCTAAAAGAAAAAGTTGACAGTCTTCAAAAAGAAAAGGATGTGAGTATAAGGCGTTTTGGTTTGGAGCACTGCTAAAATTAAGATAATATTTAATTCCTTCTATTTATAAATTTTTAAATTAGAGATCCTGTTTGTTTTTAAATTATAGATTTATGTTTGTGTTTCAGAAATCTAAAAGATTAAAAAAATATTTTTACTTCCACTAATTTCTTTTGCATATCTTTATCTTTTCTACCACTGTTGCTTTTTATACATTGTTCTGCTCATTACTTTCTATAAATTTGTGTAGCTTTTTCGTTTTCTGTAGAATTAATACAGAGGACACCATTCTTTTTGTTCAGCATATTTTGAATTTTTTAAAAATGTTTTTACTTTGTAATGGTTTATGAATCTTTAAAGTCTTTGCTGTTTGATTTTTTTATGTCTAACGAAAGGAATGTTATTTATGTAATTATACTTAAGGACAGAGTACACACTTTTGTTTCTTACGTTTAACTGGATAACATTGCCTTGCACATAGTAGATATTCAGTATTGTTAAATGGGAAAAAGTTTGTTGTAATATTTTCCTTAAAGTTAACTTTCCTTCTTTTCAATGTTCCTCCAGAGGTTAAGAACAGAAAGGGATTCTCTGAAGGAAACCATTGAAGAGCTTCGTTGTGTACAGGCTCAAGAAGGACAGCTCACAACTCAAGGTAGAAACAGTTCAGTAGCCAAGATTATTTATTTCTTATGATAACAGTAGAAATTTTAGCTTCAGGGGTGCCTGGGTGGCTCAGTCAGTTGAGTGGCCAACCCTTTTTTTTTTTTTTTTTAAAGATTTTATTTATTTATTCGACAGAGATAGAGACAGCCAGCGAAAGAGGGAACACAAGCAGGGGGAGTGGGAGAGGAAGAAGCAGGCTCATAGCAGCAGAGCCTGATGTGGGGCTCGATCCCAGATCGCCGGGATCACGCCCTGAGCCGAAGGCAGACGCTTAACCGCTGTGCCACCCAGGCGCCCCAAGTGGCCAACTCTTGATTTCGGCTCAGATCATGGTCTCAGGATCCTGGGATCAAGCCCCATGTTGAGCTCCACACTCAGCAGGGAGTCTGCTTGAGGATTCTCTCTCTGCCCCTCCCCCCACTTGCACTCTCTCTTTCTCTCTCTAAAATAAATATGTAAATTTTTAAAAAAAATTTTAGATTCATTTTACAGTGCTTGCACCAAATGATGAAAATGAAAAATTAGTGTACAGGCCATGAAGTTGATATAGATTCTAAACTGTTACCCAGATTTTATGGCAAGTAAGCTATAGTAATGAGACCAGATTTACTTGCCTATTTTGTATTTTAATTATATTTAAATATTTGAATTTTATTAGGTCAAAAGCGTAAACATTTGCTAAATCATCTCTGTTAATAATAAACCTGGGGGGCGCCTGGGTGGCTCAGTCGTTAAGCATCTGCCTTCGGCTCAGGGTGTGATCCCGGCGTTCTGGGATCAAGCCCCACATCGGGCTCCTCCGCTGGGAGCCTGCTTCTTCCTCTCCCACTCCCGCTGCTTGTGTTTCCTCTCTCACTGGCTGTCTCTCTCTCTGTCAAATAAATAAATAAATCTTTATAAATAAATAAATAAATAAATAAACAAATAAATAAATAAATAACCTGCAAAGTTTTATTCTGGAAAGTTTCTTATGACCTCTTTTCTAAGTCAGTGACTTTTTTTTTTTTTTTTCACCTGAGATGTGGGGTGGATATCAATCCGTTATAGGACTTCTGTCCAAAGTAGAACTCTCCTCTTCTCGCAAGAAAGGAGCAGCACTTAGCTCAGAGTTAGTCCCTACCACTTTTGTCATCATGCTGACAGATGTGGAGCCCAAACGGTGACTTGGACAGCTTCCCAGTTTTTCACTCCCAATCTAGTTACCAGTCCCTTGGCTTTTCAGTTACCCAAAACTGGAATTCTTCCTTTCCTCTGACTACACCTTCCTTTTTCTCCTCCTCATTCCTTCTACCTATTTCACCTTTAACCCCCTCTCTGTTGTTTCTATTGATAAGCTGGACAGCCCTCTTCTGGCCTCATTTTCCAGCTTACACACCCTGCCTAGCAGCCATTTTAACTATGTTTTCATCACCACCATCTTTCCTTATGCTGAAAGCTTGTCAAACCCCAACTCAGGTAGCCTGAAGTTTTTTTCTCTATTCCAAATTAACCAGGGCCAGCTAAAGAAAATTATATATATTTCTTTTTTTCTTTTTTTTATTAAGGTATAAGTGACATATAACATTATGTTAGTTTCAGGTGTACAATCTAATGATTTGATATTTGTATATATTGTGAAATGGTCACCACACCAAGTCTAATTAATACATCCGTCAACATACACAGTTAGAAAATTTGTTTTTTCGTGATGAGAACGTTTAAGATCTTCTCTCAGCAACTTTCAGATATGCAATACAGTATTATTAACTATAGTTACCATGCTGTACATAATATCCTTGTGACTTATTTATATTGTATCTGGAAGTTTGTACCTTTTGACCCCCTTCACCCATTTTTCCACCCTCCACATCCCACCTCTGGCAACCACCAGTCAGTTCTCTATCTGTGAGCTTGGTTTTTTTGTGTTCTTGTTTTTTGTTTTGTTTTCTTTAGATTCCACATACAAGTGAGATCACACAGTATTTGTCTTCCTATATCTGGGTTATTTCACTTACCATAATACTCTCAAGGTGCATAATATCACAAATGGCAAGATTTCATTCTTTTTATGGCTGAATAATATTTACATACACATTCACACCACAATTGTTTATCCATTTATCAGTTGATGGAAATTTAGGTTGTTTCCATGTCTTAACTATTGTAAATAGTGAGGGCACAGATATCTTCTCAAGTTGGGATTTTCATTTTCTATGGATAAATTCCCAGAAGAGGAATTGCTGGATCATATGGTAGTTCTATTTTTAATTTTTTAAGGATCTTCCATACTGTTTTCCACAATGGCTACACCAAATTACGTTCCCTCCAACAGTGCACAAGGGTTCCCTTTTCTCCACATCATCACAACTTGTTATCTCTTGTCCTCTGGATAATAGCTATTCTAACAGGTGTGAGGTGACATCTCTTTGTGGTTTTGATTTGCATTTCCCTGATGATGAGTGATGTTGAGCATCTTTTCATGTGTCCGTTGGCCATCTGTTTGTCTTCTTTGTAAAAACGCCTATTAATATCCTCTGCCCATTTCTTAATTGTTGTTTTTGCCGTTGAGTTGTATGAATTCTTTGTTTTCGATATTAACCCTTTATCCAGATGTATGGTTTACAGATATTTTCTTCCACGTAATACATTGCCTTTTCATCTTGATCATAGTATTCTTTGCTGTGCGGAGGCTTTTTAGTTTATAGTTGTCAGTAATAGATTTTTGCTTTTGAGAAAATTGTGTATGTTTTTACACACACATACACACACACAAAATTATTTTTGAATGTAACTGGACCCTTGTTGCTCCTTGGTAATCCTTTCATGTATCTCTAATCAACCGTATGAGTTTTCCCAAAATTTAGGAATCAGCTTAAGCCTTAATTCTTTAACTCTCAGCTCCTATATCATCAAGAGAGGCCATCTTATGTAAACTCATAACCTATTTCATCCATCCCTCCCACCCATCTTCCCTCTAGTAACTGTTTTCTATAGTTAAGTGACAGTCTGTTTTTAGGTTTGTCTCTTTTTCTTTTTCTTTTTCTTTTTGAGAGAGAGAGTGGGAGTAGGGAGGGACCAAGAGAGAGGGAGAGAGAGAACTTAGCATTATACTCTCTAGCTTCATCCATGTTGTTGCAAATGGCAAGATCTCATTCTTTTTATGGCCAAATATTATTCCTTGTGTGTGTGTGTGTGTGTGTGTGTGTGTGTGTGTGTGTGTATGCGCACCTCTTCTTTATACATTTATCTGTCATCGGACCTAGTGGTTGCTTCCATAATTTGGCTGTTGTAAATAATGCTGCAATAAACATAGGGGTGCGTATAAGGATATTCACTCTTGCCACTTCTATCCATCATTAGTATCAGAGGTTCTAGGCAGTGCAGTCAGGCCAGAAAAGGAAGTAAAAGGCATTCAGATTGGAAAGGAGAATGTAAAAAAATCATAGAGCTAGTAAATGAGTTCAGCAAAGTCTCAAGATACAAGATCAGTATATAAATACCAACTATATTTCTGTGTACTACTAGTAAATAATCTGAAGATGAAATTACAATAGTATCATAATAAAATACTTAGGAATAGGTTTAACAAAGGAGTGTAAGACTTGTAGACTGAAAACTATAAATCATTGCCAAGATAAAGATCTAGATATATGGGGTCTCCTGGGTGGCTCAGTCAGTTAAGTGCCTGCCTTTGGCTCAGGTCATGATCCCCAGGGTCCTGGGATCAAGTACCACATCGGGCTCCCTGCTCAGTGGGGAGCCTGCTTCTCTGTCTGCCTGCTGCTCCTCCTGCTTGTGCTCTCTCTCTCTCTCTCTGACAAATAAATAAATAAAATCTTAAAAAAAAAAAAAATCTAGATATAGGGAGAGGCAGTCCATGTTCAGGTATCAGAAAATTCACTCTAGTTAAGATTGCAGTTCTCTTTATTATTTAAAGATTCGGTGCAATCCCAATTAGATTCTAAGCAGACTTCTTTTGTAGAAATTGACAAACTGATCCAACAATTTATATGAAAATACAAAGCTAGTATAACAAAAAAAAAAAAAATCATGGAAAGGAAAAGGTTGGAGAGCTCACACATTCTGATTTCAAAACTTACTGTCAAGCTACTATAACTGAAAAGTATGAAATTCAGGTAAGAACAGACATACAGAAATCAATGTAGTGTACCACATGAATAGAATGAAGGGAAAAACCACCTGATCATCTCAGTTGATGCAGAAAAGGCATTTGACAAAATCTAACACTCTTTCATCATAAAACACACACAAAAAAAACACAAACACCTCAATAAATTAGGAAGAGAACTAGGAAGGGAATTTCCGCAACATGGATAAAGGCCATATATGACAAACCCACAATGTACATCATACTCAGTGATGAAAGACTGAAAGCTTTTCCTCTAAGACCAGAAGTAAGACAATAATACCAACTACCGCCACTTCTATACTTCTGTTCAGCATAGCACAGATGTTCTAGCCGGAGCAATTAGGCCAAAAAATAAATCTAAATTGGAAAGGAAGAACTAAAACTATTTCTGCAGATGACATGATCACCAAAATAAAAAACGCCTCTTAGAACTAATAAAATTAATTCAGCAAAGTTGCAGGATGCGACTCCGTTACATTAGCTGCAAAATTAAATTATATATGTGTACACTAATAATAAGCAATACAAAAAGGAAATTAAAATTTTATTTATAATAGGATCAAAAAGAATAAAATATTTGGGAATAAATTTAACCAAGGAGGCAAGACTTGCACCCTGAAAACTATTAAAGTATTGGGATAACAATACTACCAAAAGCAGTCTACGGATTCAGCACAGTCTTTATTAAAATATCATTGACATTTTTTGCAGAAATACAAAAACCCATCCTAAAATTCATATGGAATGTTAGTGGATCCTAAATAGCCAGAACAGTCTTGAAAAAGAAAAAAGTTGGAGAACTCACCCTAATGATTTCAAAACTTAAAAGGTAGCAATCAAAGCAGTGGGTATAGGCATAAGGATAGACATATAGACCAATACAATAGAATAGAGAGCCCAGAAATAAACCTTCCTATATGTGGTCAGTTGATTTTCAGCAACGGTGTCAAGACCATTCAGTGGGGGAATTGAAAGTCTTTTTCAACATACTGTGCTGGAAAACTGGATATCCACATCCAAAACCATGAAGTTGTATCCCTAGACCATATTAAAAAAATGAACTCAAATGGATAAAAGACCTAAATGTAAGGATTAAACCTATGAAACTTGTAGAAGAAAACCAGGGGAAATTGTCATGACTTTGCATCTGATTTCTTGGAATTGATATCAAAAGCACAGGCAATAAGTGGAAAAAATTGGACTTCATCAAAATTAAAAACCTTTGTGCATCAAAGAACTGTATAGATAGTGAAAAGGCAACCCATAAAATGGAGAGAAAATATTTTTAAATCATATTCGGTAAGTGATTGATACCCAGAATATATAAAGAACTTACACAACTCAACAACAGCAAAAAACAACTAAGCTCACAAATAGGTAAAGGACTTGAGTAGATATTTCTCCAAAGAAGATATACAAATGGCAAAAAAAAGCACATGTAAAGGTGCTCAATATCAATGTCATTAGAGAAATGCAAATCAAAACCACAATGAGATGGTTCACATCCATTTGGAATAGATTATTACCAAAAAGAAAGAGAGGAAAATAATTCTTGGGAGGCATGTGGAGAAATTGGAACCCTGCTGGTAGGAATGCAAAATGGGGAGCCACTGGTGGAAAGAGTTTGGTGGTTCCTCAACAAGTTAAATATAAAATTACCACATGATCCAGCAATTTCATTCCAAAGTAAATATCCAAAAGAATTCAAAGCAATGACTCAAGCAGATACTGGTTTACCAATGTTCGTAGCAGCATTATTCACAGTAGCCAAAAGATGGAAACAACCTAAATGTTCCTCAGCAGATGAACAGATCAAACAAATGTACATATATGTATTTGTATACGTCTGCATATCCAATGGAATATTATTTGGCCATGAAAAGGAAGGAAGTCCTGAGAAATTCTGCAACATGTTTGAGTGTTCAAAACATTATGCTAAATGAAGTAATCCAGACACAAAAGGGTACATAAATGGTATGATTCCACTTATATGAGGTATCTAGAATGGGCAAATTCATTGAGACAGAAAGTAGGATAAAGGTTATGAGGGGCTAAGGAAGAAGAGTTATTGTTTAATGGTTACTAATTTATGTTTTGGAAATAGGTAGTGGTGATGGTTCCACAGCATAGTGAATGGAGCTACTGCCCCTCAGTTATACACTTCACAACTGTTAAAGTGATGATAATATAAGGCAACTGTGACATGGGCTTTTACTTGACTAAAACAAAGACTTTAAATGTTAAATTAATGCTTAAAGTAGGGTTTCATATAGAAACTAAAGGAAATCGATGTACTCTCTCTTAAACCTGGCAACCATGTTTGTATAATTGTAGGGTTAATGCCTCTGGGAAGTCAAGAATCTTCAGATAGTCTGGCAGCAGAGATCGTTACGCCTGAAATCAGGTAAGGAGATCATGAAATTCAGTCGTACTGCAAAGTATTCCTGGAGGAAACTTACTCCTTTGCAATATAAAGAAGATCAGTTTCTTCATTGTTACTAACACTTTCAACATGAACTCAGTATTTAATGTCCATGTCTGCAGCATTTTAGAAGCTTTCTTTAGTTGGCCCAAGAGACTTGATTTTCCCACTTCAGTAGGACAATATTTTACACATTCACAGCAAACTAATATATTTGTGATTGGGTATCCTTACCAGACATTTAGCAGTGAAACCACTTGACTTAAAGACAAAGGTTACTCCTAGCCAACAGCCTGCAAAATTAGTCACTAAGATTTATTTATTAACTACGTGAAATGGTCTGGGAAAGATATAGTAGACAGAATATCTCTCCATCTCTACTACTCTTCCCTCAATATTACCTTACATTCTTACTTAGTCATAGCGTTTTTTTAAATGCCATTTATTTCACTATATACCTGACTTGATATGTAAGAATGAAAAATTAGGGGAGAGGCACCAACTGTCCAGCAGAAGGAGAATGATTAATGCTGAATATTGCTTTTACCTTCTATGGGACTATTTGCCCCCTTTTAAAATTGACACTGGCCTTGACTCTTCATAACATCTTTGAGGGGTATTCAATGAAATCATGGTTGTGTAAGAGTTTTAGGAACTCTGAAAGTTACCATAGGCATTCAGTCACTTGTTGAATAAATGATGAGAATATTAATTTATTGTTGTTGGCATTTATGTAAGGAGGACAAACAAAAGGAGTATAATGCAGCACCAACAGCGGAAGCATCTTGTATGCCTTTTACTTTTCTGCCATCTGAGGTGGTACTTTATCATTGGACCAAAAATATTTGTAGAATGAATGAACGTTTTTTATTTATGAATGCTTCTAAGCACATGGCTATACCAGAAAAATAAAAAACAATTTTTGGGGTGCCTGGGTGGCTCAGTCGGTTAAGCGTCTGACTCTTGATTTCAGCTTAGGTGATGATCTCAGGGTCATAAGATCGAGCCGGGTGTCGGTCTCTGTGCTGGGTGTGGAGTCTGCTTAAGATTTTCTGTCTCCCTCTTCCCCTCCCCACACTCAGGCATGCATGCCCACTCTCTCTCATCTATAAGTAAGTAAAGAAATAAAAATTTTTAAAAACAATTTTTAAGGAAGCTTTAAGGTTATGCAGTTGGATTTTTAAACCTGAGGAAGAGAAAAATGATAAAGATTCAACAAATAAAATGGCTTTTTTGAGTATGACTCAATACAAATTCAAATATACTGTCTCCAGAAGAGCTATCAAGAAAATGAAATGGTAAAAGAGACGAAGTGTAACATTGTATTAGTTGAAGGTGTACAACATGATGATTTCATATATGTCTATATTGTGAAATGATCACTGCAATGAGTTTACCACTGCACATAATTACATTTTTTTGTGTGTGGTGGTACAACTTTTCTTTGTGCAGTTTGGCAGAATGTGGATATTGTCTACAAATATCCACAAAATTACTTTTCTAGAAATTAATCCTAAGGAAATAACCAATAAAACTGACTGTTAACTAACACGTTAAAGCTCAAAATTGGTAACAATCAAATTCTGAATAATTGGGTATTGATTAAATAAGTAACAATTCATCTGTATTGTTTAACATGTCATTTAAAGTATTATATTATCATTAATGTATAATATTTAATGATATGAAAAGATTATGAAAAAGTGTAAATAGCAGATGCAGCTTATTAGCAAGAAAACAATTTAACATATTTATAGGAATGGGTGGAATGCGTATCTTGAAGGCATTCTTCATTGAATATTATATCTTGACACTAAGTGATCAGTGGTTCAAGAGTGTAGCATTAGATGGGGCGCCTGGGTGGCTCAGTCGTTAAGCGTCTGCCTTCGGCTCAGGGCATGATTCCAGCGTTCCGGGATCGAGCCCTTCATCAGGCTCCTCTGCTGGGAGCCTGCTTCTTCTTCTCCCACTCCCCCTGCTTGTGTTCCCTCTCTTGCTGGCTGTTCTGTCTGTCAAATAAATAAATAAAATCTTTAAAAAAAAAGTGTAGCATTAGAGATCATGATTTTGATGAGAACCAAGGAACAAATATATAAATGCATTCATAGCTTAAACATTTAAACCAAAAAGGAAATAAAATTTTGAAATATCATTCATTACAAATCATGATATTTGAAGATGCTGTTATCTTCAGATTATCCATTCTGAAAAGAAAGTACTGAACACCTGAAATGTAATGTCTTAGCAAGTTACAAGAGCTAAATTTTTTGCAGGTATTTTGTTTTTTCATTTCTGTTCTCTGTGAAATCTGTAATTGTGCACAGCTGGATTTTGATAATGATATTGTATTGATGTGCCGTATTATCAGTTTTTCTTTTGCTCATTCAGGGAGAAACTTATTCGTCTTCAGCATGAGAATAAGATGTTAAAAATTAACCAAGAGGGTTCAGACAATGAAAAAATTGCCTTATTGCAGAGTCTTCTGGATGATGCAAATCTACGCAAGAATGAACTGGAGACAGAGAATAGGTAGGAATGTATACAGATGGCATTTAGACACAGGTTTTCTCTTTTCCTTGGTTTTGATTCCCTTAAACAAAGATTTGAGTTGTATTTTGAGTATTGATAATGTGTTATTCCATTTCATTTTAAGAGGACTTTAATCCATTTTCCTACTTATGGACAGACGTGCGGAAAAGTATTGTGCCGCTTTGCAACAGCATTTCCCTCTTTATTTCTTCAAGCAGAATGGTATCAGGCCCCTCCCCTTTTCCCTCTCTAATTAGTAATTAAACCTAGAATATTGAAAAAGAGTCTGATCATTAATTCAGTCTTTCACAACAATTTCAGCTGTATGCATTACCAGATTAATAAGTTGACCCTGTTTTTATAAGCTAATATGTTGAAGGATCAGTTGATGTGAGAAAATAGGATCCATTATAACTGAATTGACAGGAACTTAAAAAAAAAAAAACATTTCTTGTGAGCCTTAAATTATGTCATTCATCTTAAAAACAATTCAGTTATGAGAATTTAGAATCTGCAAATGAAACAAGAAAAACACTTTTCTGCTAGTAAGTTTTCAGTATATTGAATTATGCAGTCATTCAAAGCTACTTTAAAGCAGTAGCTTACTTTGGAAAGGATTACTTTTATATTTTGTTATGACAATCTTTTGGTTCTTTCCTGTTTTGGAAATGTTTCTTAGATACCAAACATATGATGTCTTTTCCTTTCCTTAGTGCAGTGATGTACTGTCATTTTTGAGGGATTTGACATTTTTATTAATGATTTCATATTTTGCCTGATATTACAGATTCTTTGTTTATTATGCCTGATTGATTTGGCACTTCCCAGGTATGAGTCAGTCTTGTGAATCAACATTGTTATGACAATTTTACATGGCCTGCCCTTCTTGGCATTTTAATTTTTAAAGTTGCTGAGGTAGAATCAACAAACAGTATAAATACAAGGTGATTATTAGAGCACAATTAAGCATAAACAGAAGGAGATCAATTCTTAGAACATAGAGAATGAATACTTTTTAAAAATACTTAGAAAAAGTTTAAAATGAAAAGGGGAGAAAAGGGAATTGCAGAAAGCAGCTGGCAATCACGAAGTCACGTGGTGAGAGCACCCTCTGTTCAACTCCATAATCCTTTGCCTCTAGGCTATAGTTTAACCATCTTACAGGAAGGCCTTCTCTGTACCCTAATTTTTTTCAGTGAATCAACACCCACAACTTCCTTTATAATGCTTCGCATTGTTTCTCACAGGCTTTACAGTTATTGGTCTTCTCTCATCAGAAACAAAACAACTACTTGTCATTTGTACAGCACTTGTGTTGTCGATGATGGATACCTCCCAAGTCCCGATGGCATTTACAGCTATTTACAACTTAGTATTGTGTTTGTTCTTTTTTTTTTTAATCATTTTATCTTATTTTACTTTTTCATCATGATCAGTGTACTCTTTAATCCCAGTCCCTTCTCTCCCACATCCCCACACCCACCTCCTTCTGATAACAATCAGCGTGTTCTTTATAGTTAAGAGTCTGTTTCTTGGTTTGACTTTTTTTCTTTTCTTTGCTTATTTGTTTTGTTTCTTAAATTCCACATACGAATGAAATCTTATATAGTATTTGTCTTTTTCTGGCTGACTTATATCACTTAACATTATACTCTCTAGGTCTCTCATGTCATTGCAAATGGCAAGACTTCATTCTTTTTTATGACTGATATTCCATTTATATATACCACGTCTTCTTTATCTATTCACCTATCAGTGAGCATTTGGCTTCTTCCATAGTTTGGCTATTGAAAATAATGCTGCAGTAAGCACCGGGGTGCATATATCCTGTTGAATTAGTGTTTTTGTATTTTAGGGTAAATACCCAGTAGTGCAGTTACTGGATCATAGAGTGGCTATATTTTTAACTTTTTGAGGAACCTCTGTGCTGTTTTCCACAGTGTCTGCACCAGTTTGCATTCCCACCAGCAGTACAGGAGGGTTCCTTTCTCTCAATAGCCTCATCAACACTTGTTTCCCTTGTCTTTGATTTTAGCCATTCCGACAGGTATGAGGTGACATCTCATTGTAGTGTTGATCTGTATTTCCCTAATGATGAGTAATGTTGAGCATCTTGTCATGTGTCTCTTGGCCATCTGGATGTCTTGGTTGGAGAAATGTCTGTTCATGGGGCACCTGCGTGCCTCAGTCAGTTAAGCGTCAAACTTCTGCTTGGGTCATGATCTCAGGAACCTGGGATTGAGCCCCATGTCGGGCACACTGCTGAGCGGGGAGTCTGCTTGTGTTTCTGTCTTTCTCTCTTGCCCTTTGCCCCCCCCCCCCACTCATGCTCACTTGCTCATTCTCTCAAATCAATAAATAAAATCTTAAATGTCTGTTCATGTCTTCTGGCCTTTTTTAAATTGAATTTTTTGGTTTTTGGTTGAGTTCTGTATGTTTTTTATATCTTTTGGATACTAACTCCTTATCAGATATGTTCTTTGAAAATATCTTCTCCCGGGGCTCCTGGGTGGCGCAGTCATTGGGCATCTGCCTTCGGCTCAGGGCGTGATCCCGGCGTTCTGGGATCGAGCCCCACGTCAGGCTCCTCTGCTGGGAGCCTGCTTCTTCCTCGCCCACTCCCCCTGCTTGTGTTCCCTCTCTCGCTGGCTGTCTCTCTCTGTCAAATAAATAAATAAAATCTTCAAAAAAAAAAAAAAAAAGAAAGAAAATATCTTCTCCCACTGCATAGGTTACCTTTTAGTTTTGTTGATCGTTTGCTTTGCTATGCAGAAACTTTTTATTTTGATATAGTCCCAATAATTTGTTATTGCTTTTGTTTCCCTACTTCAGGAGACATATCTAGAAAAATGTGTGATGGCTGATGTCAGAGAGATTACTGCCTGCACTCTTTTTAAGGATTTTTATGGTTTTAGGTCTCACATTTAGGTCTTTCATCTATTCTGAGTTTATTTTTATGTATGGTATATGTTTGATCTGTCCATTGATATAAGTGGGTGTTTAAGTCCCCTACTATTATTGTATTACTGTAGATTAGTTCATGTTTGTTATTAACTGTTTTATGTATTTGGGTGCTCCCATATTGGGTGCATAAATTTTTTAAATTGTTATATCCTCTTGTTGGATTGTTCCCTTATATAGCGTCCTTCTTTGTTTCTTGTAACAGTCTTTTTATTGTAGTTGTTGTTTTTAAAGATTTTATTATTTGAGGGGCGCCTGGGTGGCTCAGTCGATTAAGTGTCTGCCTTCAGCTCAAGTTATGATCCCAGGGTTCTGGGATCAGGCTCCCTACTCAGCAAAGTGCCTGCTTCTCCCTCTCCCTCTCCCTGCTTGTTCTCTCTCTCTCTCAGATAAAGATTTTATTTACTTGCAAGAGCAAAGAAAGCACAAGTCGGGGAGAGGGGCAGGAGGAGCAGGAGAAGCAGGCTCCCTGTTGAGCAGGCAGCCCAGTGCAGGGCTCAAGCCCAGGACCCTGAGACCATGACCTGAGCCGAAGGCAGATGCCCAAACAACTGAGCCACCCAGGTGCCCCTAACAGTCTTCATTTTAAAGTCTACTTTGTCCATTATAAGTATTGCTACCCTGGCTTTCTTTTGACAACTATTTGCATGGTAGATGTTTCTGCATCCCCGCACTTTCAATCTGCAAGTGTTTTTAGATCTGAAATGAGTCTCCTATAGGCAGCATATAGATGGGTCTTGTTTTTCTATCTACTGTCACCCTGTGTATTTTAATTGGAGCATTTAGTCCATTTACGTTCAGTGTAATTATTGTTAGATATGTATTTATTGCTGTTTATTTATTGTTGTTACTTGTTTTGTTCTTTTCTAGTTTTTCTGTGATATTAAGTTAAATGAAGTTTAAACCCATTTTTTTACTCCTCTCCCCACCCCATGTTTTAGGGCTATGGTGTCATATTTTACATTCTTTCCTTTCGTGAATCCCTTGGCTGAATTTTAGAGAAATGTTTATTTTTACTACTTTCGTGGTTTTTACTTTTCATACTCCCTTATGGCCTTTCCTTTCCGCTCAGAGTCCCCTTTCATGTTTCTTGTAGAGCTGGTTTAGCGGTCATGAATTCTTTAGTTTTTGTTTGTCTGAGACACTATCTCTCCTTCTATTCTGAATGATAGCCTTGTGGGATAGAGTATTCTTGGCTACAGATTTTTCCCTTTCAGCACTTGGAATATCATGCCTGGGGCGCCTGGGTGGCACAGCGGTTAAGCGTCTGCCTTCGGTTTAGGGCGTGATCCCGGCGTTATGGGATCGAGCCCCACATCAGGCTCCTCCGCTATGAGCCTGCTTCTTCCTCTCCCACTCCCCCTGCTTGTGTTCCCTCTCTTGCTGGCTGTCTCTATCCTGTCAAATAAATAAATAAAATCTTTAAAAAAAAAAAAAAAGGAATATCATGCCACCCCTTCTGTCGTGCGAGGTTTCTGCTGAGAAATCTGCCAATAGCTTTATGGGGTTTCCCTTGTATGTAATTGTTTTCTTTTCTCTTAATTCTTTAAAAAAAAAAATTTAATCCCTACTTCCTGCCATCTTATGTGTCTCAGTATGGACATTTTTGGTTTGAATGGGGAGGGGGGTCCTCTGTGCCTCCTGGTTCTGAATATCTGTTACCTTCCCCAGATTGGGGAAGTTTTCAGCTATTATTTCTTCAAATAAATTTTCTGCCCCCTTATCTCTCTCTTCTTCTGAGATCCCTATCATGCAGGTGTTATTACCTTTGGACATTTGCTTAATTTTCTTTCCTCTCCTTTGCTTATCTTGGTTACTTCCCATTGCTCTTTCAGGTCATTAATTTATTCCTCTGCTTCATCTGGCCTGCTATTTATTCCATCAAGTGCATTTTAAATTTCATTTATTATGTACTTCATCTCTGATTGGTTCCTTTTTAATGCTGTGTGAACGATCTCACTGATGTCCTCCATTCTTTTCTCAAGTCCAGTGAGTATCTTTATGATCGTTACCTTATATTCCCTGTCAGGCATGTTACATACATCCATTTCACTTTGGCCTCTTGCTGTGGTTTGGTCCTTTTCTTGCATTTGGCACATATTTCTGTGCCTCCTCTTATGTTCTGTGTCTGTTTCTGTTAGGAAAGTCAGCTACTTCTCTTGCTCTTAATGATAACAGCCTAATGAAGAAGAGGTCCTGTAGTGCAGTGTCACCTGTTCCCCAGGGCCTGGCACTTCAGGGAGTGTGTCCTACTTGTGTGCTCTGCTGAGTCTTGACCTCTTTTTCCATCATTCCAGTTGTCTGTAGAGGCTATCTTTGCCTATTATGGGTAGTGTTTGGTCCCCAACAGGGGTGAGGAGTGTTTTAACAAGGTGTGCAAAGGTGTGCTTGTGAAGTGAGATCTGCCCCACAAATGAGACCAGAGGTCCCACAAAACACACAGACTGGGAGATGTGATGTTGGCAGGGTTTGTGCCAGTCTGGGGGGGGGGGGCTGCAGCACTTGGCCTAAGGGGAGTGTGACTGGGAAGGGCAGAACCATGGGGTAGTGCTTGCTGCAAAGAAGTCAGGTAGGAGTGATGGCTGTGTGTTTATGCTGGGGGGCAGTGAAATGGCATCTACCAGTTCCTTTATTCCTGGAAGGGTCTCTGCATGATCCCTGTTTCTCTGGGCCATGTCTGACCTCGGTGTTTTTCAAGCTGCTGTTTCTGTGCTGTTTCTACACTGCTGTTGGTCATGCTCTCTCTTTAAGGGTTGGGGCACTGCTTCCTTTTGCAGTCAGGGCTCTACCAGAGCCGAGCTCACCAGTTTTTTAAATTCCAGGCTTTAAGTCCTGCTGGTTTTAAGAACTCATGAAATTCACTTTCAAAGTCAAATATTACAGAGATCCGTCCTCCCTGTTCAGGACTCCCTGATGTGAACATGTGTTTTCTACCCTTCTCCATGCCACTGGCTTCCTCACCACTGTGGGCAGTCATGGTCTGTTTCACTCCCAGACCTTGACTTTGCCCTTCCTACCTTTTTCAGTGGGACCTCTTCCCTACCTTTAGTTGTGAAGTCTGTTCTGCCAGTCTTCAAGTCGTTTCCTGGGTTTTTTACACTCATGTGAGTGTTCTCTAGTTGTAGCTGTGGGACATGGCAAGCTTAGGGTCCTCCTACTCTGCCATCTTCCTGGCAGATGTAATTTCTTGAATTACAGTACTGAGTGATAACTTCCCTTCAAAGTATGACCATCTCGAACCTAGAACAATAATAATAGCAGCTAATGTTTATTAAGATTTTGTTTGTTCCAAACATTATGTTATTTCATTTTAAATATGCAGTCTTATCTTTATTAAAGTTTTACAGGTGAGGGAATTTGGGCTCAGACCCAGGCTACCTGAATTCAAAGCCTCTACCTAATCCATACCTTTTTTCTTTTTTTTTAAGATTTTTATTTTTAAACAATCTCTACACCGAGCATGGGGCTTGAACTAAATCCGAGCGTAAGAGCCACATGCTCCACCAGCTGAACTAGCCAAGCGCCCCATCCGTACCCTCTTTCTTTCCATTTATCTTTTGCCATGTTGGCAAAACATTTTTTTCTGTCTTCCCCTCGTGGAATGCTTTTTCCCTTAAGTGAATTACTCTGAGTTTGTTCTTACTGAGTTTAATAAGTTTGTTCTTACCCTGAGTTGTCTCTAACTTAACCTCTTACTAGTTCCACTGAATCTTTTAACTTAAATGCAATTTGTTCACCACCAGTATATTGTCTGTCAGAAGGAAAGGTTTGTAGCAAACCTCCAAAGTCCTTTCCAATTAGTTTTCCCAGTAAGTTGGCATTTTTTAAATCTGTAACACCTGCTGAGCCTCACTCAGGGAGCTTTGTCAGAGTATACATGACCTTGTTCCTTTTCTACTCAGAGTTTAGTATGATTTCAAGCTCACCCTCTTTCTATACCCTCCTGACAATTATATTTAAGTAGACTTTACTTAAAATGTTAACTAACTAAACTTCTGAAGGGGGAGAAAATAGGTAGAGGCAATTCACATTTATAGAGTGCCTATTACGTACAGGTACTCTGCTGGACACTCTGTATATTATCTTACTCTTCTAAACAACACCATGAAGTGGGTATTATAATGCTTCTTTATTTTGATTTTTTGAAGTTTGCATTTTTTGAAAAAAGATGAGCTCATTTTTTTTCATTTATATTTGTAGAGTTTCATACCTGTGTGTGTGCATGTGTGTGTGTGTATACTTCACACTTTAACAATTATATTGCTTTGATTTTTTGTCTTTTCCCCCTCACTAGATATGTGAGTTGTTTTCAAATACTTAAAAGGAGCATCTTGATATGGATTTATTACTTAATGATATGTTAATTACCAAGGTTTACAGTACTTTTTACTACATAATTTCAAAAATGGCCAAGATGGATAGTTGAAATACTCTAATAGTTTGAAATGTATTCTCATATTTCTGAAAAGATTGAACAAAGTTACAGGGTCTGGTAATGTATTTATGTATCTCCCCATGTTGATATGGATTTCCAGATAGTTCCTTCACTATTTAAAAAGCACCCAAATTTTCTGTTCCTTGATTTGAAAAACTTCAGTTATTATTATAGATTTGATTGAATTTTTACTATGATTTTCAATAATTATAGAACTTGGAGCATTTATGGTAAGAATTACATTTTATTTTATTTTATTTATTTATTTTTTAAGATTTTATTTATTTATTTGACAGAGATAGAGACAGCCAGTGAGAGAGGGAACACAAGCAGGGGGAGTGGGAGAGGAAGAAGCAGGCTCCTAGCGGAGGAGCCTGATGTGGGGCTCGATCCCATAACGCCGGGATCACGCCCTGAGCCGAAGACAGACGCTTAACCGCTGTGCCACCCAGGCGCCCCTCTTACATTTTATTTAATTAAAAAATTGCTTATTGAATTTTCTGGCTGTTTGGATTCTAAAAATTCATTACCTTGTTCTGTCCTTAATTCAAGGTAATCTCGCTTCTACCATTTCACTGTGTTTCCTACTAAAATAACCAGTATCTTTTAAATGGCTAATCCAGTGGGAGCTTTCGAGACTTTATCTTTCCTCATGTCTATTGTATTCAGTATTGTTGATCATTTTCCCCTTCCTTAAACTTTTTTTTTTAATTTCGGTTAAAATTTATTATGTTTCTCCTAATTCTCTTCAGGGTGAAGTTTCTCTTTCTACCCTGTGGTTGGTGACTGGCCATGGACCATCTTTGTTCCTCTTTTCCACTCTTCTTCACATTCGTCCTAGTTAGTGTTATTTTTGTTCATGGCTTCAGTTAACTCTAAATGGCTCTCATATCTATGTCTTCAATTCAGACTTTGTGCTTCACATGCAAAGATCTGTTTGACATATCTCTAGGCACTGCATTTTCAATAAATACAAAATAAGTTTCCCTTCTCAACATGTTTCTCCTGTATTCTCCTTCTCAGTAAATGTTTTTGAGTAGCTCAAACCAAAATCCTACATATTAATTCTTATTCCTTGTATTCTTTTGCCCTTTAAATCATTTCATCCTTGTTACCTCCTCTTTTAGACATATTCAGTAATAATTGTGGTAACCTCCTCCTGATCTTCATGCCTTCACTTTGACCTTTTTAATAACATCTTCCTCTCTCAAACCAATGTGATCTGTCTGGAATGTTGTCTGATTAAGTTTCACCCTTCTTGCAGTCCTTTAGGGTGATTGCCCAAGACCTAGGGAACCTAGTTGCTGTACTGAATGTTACATCATAATAACTTAGGGAATTATTGAGCTCCAGAATCAGCATTGTTTTAAAGGCTGGGTGGGTTATTCCGTTTCAGTCAGATTTTAGGCCAGATTATAAGATAAGTTCTAAATACTTGCACACTTCTTGCAAGGTTGTACCCAACTTCTCCTCTTCTCTGGTTTCATCTCTAGCCATTCTTTCCCTTATAATTTAGTTTTTAGACATACCATTCTTAAAGACTTTGTTATTATTTATTTATTTTTAATTTTAAGTAGGGTCCACGCCCCACGTGGAGCTTGAACTCACAACCCTGAAATAGAGAGTCACATGCTTTACTGACTGAGCCAGCTAGGCACCCCCTTTTTAAAAATTATTTTTTTTTTAAGGTAGGCTCAGACATGTCATTCTTAAACTCACTATACCCTCTCATTTTCTGTGTGCTTTGGACATGGTATATTCTCTGTCTTAAATCTGCTCTCCACCCTTAATCACTTAAGTATTTTATTTCTTATTCTAGTCTCAGTTCAGTCAAGCCTGACTCCTCCACACAATAGGATAAAGTTCTTGCTGTTTCAGGCAGTCATTCCTTTTTGGTACCTCTGTGTGCTGTGTGGAAGTATTTATCTTGTATTTTAACATTTTGTCTCCCCACTAAATTCCTTGCTTTTAGCACCTTGCTGAACCTACATAGTGCCTGACACATAGTTTGGATAAACATGTATTGATTTGAACTTGAGATAATTAGATATGTATAAGTATACTTGTGCATAGAAATTTCAAGTGAAACAAAAAATAACCAGAACAGTGAGATGTACTACTATGTTAACATGAGGGTTTGTTTTGTTAATTATACTGTCTTTCTAACCAATATGACAACCTAGGGAGAACATAGAAGTAAGTCTAAACTTCTAAAATTAATATGCATTTGATTTCTAGGCTGGTGAATCAGAGACTTCTGGAAGTACAGTCACAAGTTGAAGAATTGCAAAAATCTTTACAGGATCAAGGCTCAAAAGCAGAAGATGTAAGTTTTAATATGTACCAACCGGTAGTTTCACAATGTTAAGAAAAGCTATAAGTTTTGTTTTTTATTTGATTGTCTCTATCAGAATAATTTATAATTATATTGGTTATAGAAAAGAAGCAATATTTTCCTTTTACTAACATTCCTTATGAAAAGGACCAGACAGTACTTCATTGTACTGATTGGAATCACTCTGCTGGGAATTAGAAGTTTATTTGTAGTTATTAAGTAAGGAATTAATCGAGGCATTGTAGGGTTTTTTGTTTGTTTTAGGAAGTGGGGAAGCTAGGATTTTTTTAAGTATTTATTTATTTAAGTTCCTCTACACCCATCGTGGGGCTCAAACTCATGACCCTGAGATCAAGAGTCTCATGTTCTTCTGACTGGGCCAGCTGGGCTCCCTGAGGCTTTGTGTTATGAACGTATTTATCTCAGTATTCAGAGTTCAGGGTTTTTCCCTCTGGCCAACAACAACAAAAATGCTGGTAGAAATTTAGCATGTTCAAGTAGAAATTTTCTATGTGTAATTGATATTTTTAAAAATCACGCTATCCTTAGAAATAACAATCTCTGAATTCCTGAATCCCTCTTGCTACCCCAACCATGCCCCACTCAAATATAAGTTCATGGACCTTTTTTGTAATATTTCCTTATACTCTGCATATCTGTCATAGCCTTGCCTGCTTGACTGGCATGCTCACATTAGAATACAGTAAATGTGTTGAGCCAGAACTAGATGGACTTTCAACTTCTCATGCTCACTATCTAAGTTATCACAGTGCTTATGTAGCACATTAGTAGTCAGTCTCTGATGAAAGTGTAAATAAATTTTGCAAATCCTTTCCGTTTAATAAGCAATGGAACTGCAACTAGAATGTTCAAAAATATTGTAAAGGAAGGGGGACCTTATTTTAGTGACCAATCTTTGCTTCAGACAGTTGGTTCTTTTTTTATTGTTGCTAGTGTAATTTGCTATAAACTCTGACCTTTGAGTATAAACCTCTGCATAGTTGCTTTCATGGATAGTTTTTGGAGAATCGTCAAAACTATAGATACATCATTTCTATCCAGTCTTATTAATGTAAGAGAGTATGAAAACAAAAGGAACCAATGAAGGGGTATTAAATCAGTATATTACTTAAAACCAGCGAATTTAGATCTAAAAAGCTCTCATTGACCTAATTTTATGAGTTTCAGAAAATATGTCTGTTTTATATTGGCAGTATGCTCTTCCTAAGATCACTGGTTTTTGGTTTATCCTTTAATTAATGTATGGGTAGTCCGTCTTAGTTTCCCAAATTGATTCCTAGTTCCTAAAATGGTCACCAACATCTAAACAACCTTATTCCCTTATTGAGATAGAACTAGTTTGAAATGTCATGGTTTACTTTTTAAACATGTTTTTAATCCAGAATGCTAAGCCAGAAAGAGGTGAAGCAAAACCAACATTAGTATATTAAAATATTAATAAGGCTAACTAAGACTATCTTAGAGATGAACCTAAGTGATTTCTTCAGTGAAATCGCTTGGTCTCTAAAACTTGGAGGAGACTTTTTGTTGATTTGTTATGGGAGAAAGGGAAGGGGCGTGTGATACATAGGAAATAAGAATGGCGGAGCGTCAGTGTCAGCCCTGCCTTAGCGTTATAGCAACAGCCACCATATGTACTTGAGTCTCTTACTTGTGTTAGAATATACAGAAGGAGTTTATTCTGGAAAAAATAGTTTTGCGTAGCCTGATTTAGGTATCACTGTGGTAATCAAATCTAATTAAATATGCTGTGCACCATTACTTAAAGAGCACATACTTCAGAAGTGAGATGCCAGCCCTTAAAGTACTATTTGCATAAGTTAGTCAATTTATCTGCCCAGATGTTAAAGAGAGGTGTTGCTCTAAATTCTTAGATATTCCCTTAGAGTTCTTTTATATGGATAGAAGGTTCAGATAGGAACTTTCCTTACTGTGATATGCCTCAAATCCAGCAAATGCTTGATGTTTTCATCTTCTTTTTCACTAACCTATAGTGTTGCATCTCAGGAATATCAGGTAGTATGTAGAACAACCTGCCAAATGGAGCTGGTCCTCTCTGAAGAACAGCATAATTTCTGCCCATTTCTGTTACCAAAAGCACAGTCCTTTCATGTGACCTTAAGTCAGAGTAGGATGGTTTACACATTTTTATTATTATTTTTATGTCATTTATTTTTAGCATGGAAGCAGAAAAGCATTGTTATATCCAGTCATATGGATAATTTGAGCTAGCCACAGTGTGTAAAACTCAAGAGAACAAGACAGGATGAGGAGACCATAGAAGAAAGAAAAATGTACATTTTTGAAAAAAAATGCATAATTTTTACTTCTGTTCATGAATTACTAAATCGTTCCTTCTATTGGCTGCTGTGTTTGCTTCATACTAATATGTCCTCTCTGTCTCTTGGCATGGTTTCTGCTCAAAAGGCTATTGTAAGTATGGCTTCCTATTCATTTCTATATATTGAGCAAATTTTTTTTTATGTACATTCTCTTCCATCATAGTTGATGGTATTGAAATTTTTAATTATGGGAATTTTATGCAAATGAATATGTTATTTGCCTTACAGGTTTATGCCTTTTACACTTAAGATAGTTAAAGGATATTGAAAACTTAGCAAGTCAAACCAAAAAGACCTCTGCTCTTATTTGTTTCCCCCAGCCCACTCCTGCTCTACCTCCTTGTTATGATTAGTACATTTTTAGAAATTATTTTGAAGCTTCCGGTTGCAGTCTGGCCTTCTCCTGCCACCTACTTGAGTAGTAACAGTCTTCAGTGGACAGGTGGTGGAGCCTAGGGAGCATGGAAGTAAAGACCATGCATCAACTTCGGAGTCTGGCAGACCCGGGTTTGTTTTTTAGATGTGTTTTGTTTTGTTTTTTTCAGACCTGGCGTTTGTTTTGGGGTCTGCCACTTGAAAATTACTGAATGTCTGTCTCCCCAGTCTCACCTTCCTCACTTATAAGATGGGGCTAATAATTGCTCACAGTTGTGAGATTAACATGAGACTGCAGTGCCTGGTGTATTAACCATTTATGAGATGATTATTGTGTATTATCTCAGTTAAAACTAATTTTGCTAGAGCCCAGTCAAAACATAAATGCAAAATGACAATTACGATATTTAGAAAGTATTTTCATTTTACCATCTGTACTAAAGAATGAACAAAGCAATAACTGAAAGTTAACAGGGTTATTGCCTTTCTTTTATATTTGGGGGAAGCACTGATAGGGGGCCTTGTGGTCCATTGATCTTGATACAGTTTACATACTGAGCAAAGAAGTAAATTTGATGAATTCCAGAGCTGTGTTACAATGGACTTGAATAAACAATTATAGTAATCATTTTCAAATAAGGTGACCGAAAATCAAAGAACTTCGTGTGAAGGGCCCCACTGCTGCTATTGACTGATTGGACAGTTTGTTTTATAAGCCTGTATTAATTGGGTTTGGCTAAGTTTATCTCAAAATGGAATGTTTCATGGAATTTGTTAATAATATGGACCCTGCAAGTGTTCAGTTTAATTACAAAACCTAGTCGTCCTTTATAGAATGCCATTATTTTTTATTTTGAGGCCAATTCTAAAATCTGCTTTTTAGGAGAGAGAGAGAGAGAGAGTGTGTGTGTGTGTGTGTGTGTGTTTTGAGAGAGAGAGACAGACAGAAAGAGCACACACATGACCTGGGGGGACAGGAAGAATCTTAAGCAGGCTCCATGCCCAGTGCTAGCTGCCACAGGGCTCGATCTCACGATCCTGAGATCATGACCTGAGCTGAAATCAAGAGTCAGGTGCTTAACTGACTGAGCCATCCAGGCACTCCTAGGAGACTTTTTATTTTTATATATTTTAAGACTTTATATTTATTTTAGAGAGAGAATCCTCAAGCAGACTCCCCGCTGAGCATGGAGTCCAACACAGGGCTCCATCCCAGGACCCTGAGATCATGACCTGAGCCAAAATCAAGAGTCGGATGCTTAAGTGACTGAGCCACCCAGACACACACACCCCCAGCCCCCAGAGACTTTTTTAAAAATACTCAGCCAAAGCTGCATTCTTCAGTAAATTAAATTCTGTGCATACAGCATCCTTCACGTTCCCATACAATCACATAAATTATTTGTGTGCATATTCAGAAATCTCTAAGTCAGTAATTATGGAAATTGATACCTGTCTCTATTGTGATGCAAGGAAAATAATACAGTAGATAAAAAATATGTTAGGGAAAAATCTATTATTACTAGAATTCTACCTGCCTATTGGTTCCTTTTTATTCATTTCTTCATCTTTTCTTTTTCTTTCTTTTTTTTTTTAGATTTTATTTATTTATTTATTTATTTATTTATTTATTTATTTATTTATTTATTTGACAGACAGAGAGAGTGTGTGAGAGAGAGCACAAGCAGGGGGAGCAGCAGGCAGAGGGAGAGGGAGAAGCAGACTCTCTGCTGAGCAAGGAGCCTGATGTGGGGCTTCATCCCAGTCATGACCTGAGCCTAAGGCAGACACTTCACCGACTGAGCCACCCAGGCGCCCCTATTCAGTTCTTCCTGACTATAAATAGAGACTTCAAATATGCAGTTTCTAGGTATCTTATACTAATTGCTATCACTCATGGGCTGTGCTCTCTCTAATCAAAAAGAAATAGACTTAGGTACATTGTGTGTTTTGAGCTCTTTGACCAGAGAACTTACTGAGAACTCATTCAGAGTCTGTTACTACTGTACTCTTTATTTTTTAAAAATAATTTGTTAGTTAAAATGTTAAATAAATTTCTTTTATTTTCCATTTTCAGTCAGTTCTTCTAAAAAAGAAGCTTGAAGAACATCTGTAAGTATAAAAGCTGTTGAGTCTCATTCTCCTATCCTCCAGTGAAATAGAAGTATTTTGTTAGGTGGTTACAGAGTATCTAGACAATGGCACAGGTGGCCCCTGAAGATACGGGAAATTAGAAGACATATTAATAGTGTCTAAAGGGTCATCTCCTCCCAGTGTCCTTAAGACAAAATAAGTACTGCTTTAGAGCTGTTTTCTCATACAAGATTCCAGAGTTTTATATCTTTGTGGTAGTATTTCTAACTATAGCTAGGAGTTTGAGACACTCTAAATCAGGAGTGGCCAGGCCTTTTTTTGGTAAAGGGCCAGACAGCAGTTACCTTAGACTTTGCAAGCCATGGTCTATGCCACAATCACTTAGCTCTATAGTTTGAAAGCAGCCATAGATGATAAATTAATGTTGCGACTGTTCCAGTAAAACTTTATACAAGAACAGGCAACAGGCTGAATTTGGCCCACAGACTGTAGTTTGCCAGCTCTAGAGTATAGCCAGCTGAATCGTCCTTTTTAAGTAAAGTTTTGAAGTACTACAGAGCTTATCAGTAGCAGATTTTCAAACATCTCCTTGAATTGCAAATATATCTGAAAGTGACTTTTTAATCTAAAAATGAAGTAAAATTTAAATATTACGTATGTTTTCTCATGAAGAAAAAATCTTCATCCATCTTTATCTTTAGCTGAGGTTGACATTGTTAGGGATGTTTTTTTATTTTTCTCACACCCATTAACAATTTTAATCCTTCCTATCACTTTCTAGCAACACTCTCCTAACAAACACTGAGTGTAGGGTGGCCATGAATTACTAGCCTGTTGGGAGTGTTCCACTGTCCCACTGTGGTAAACCAGACATCCTCAGTATCATAGAGATAACTTTGACTTGCTCTACTGTGATTGGAAAAAAAGTTCTATAATCTGGCAGTTTGTCTCATGCTATCCAATTTTTTTTTTTTAATATAGGAAAAGTGAGATAATCCTAGGAACTGATACTTGCTGGCAAGTCTAACAATGGGCAAATTCTTAATGCACTAATAGAAGAGAAAATGTTACCTTCTAGCCACTGTGAGGTTACCTAGAGTCAGAATTCAGTACTGAATTCTGTTCTTTTTTCTTTCCCACTTCTGTATTGCAAAAAAATTTGAATACCTGTTGTTTCATAAAACTGACCACTGTTCTGTGTTCCATTACATGGTAAATCAACAAGAATTTATTAGTGAGGATGAGGCCTGTTAGTCTCCTGTGGCTGCCATAACAAATACCACGAATTACCACAAACTGGGTGGCTAAAAAAAGAGAAATTTATTCTCTATCGGTTCTTGCAACTACAAGTCTAAAATGAAAGAAGTCAAAAGGATGGGTTCCTTCTGGAGGTTCTAAGGGAGAATCTGTTCCATGCCCCTCTTCAGGCTGACTGCTAGCAATCCTTGGTGTTCCCCGGCTTATAGACACATCACTCCAATCTCTATCACCTCATCTTCACAGGCATTCTCCTCTCTGTACCTTTTGTCTTCACATGGCCTTCTTATAGGCACACCAGTCATTGAACTTAAGGCCCAACCTGATCCAGCACGACCTCATCTTAACTAATTATATCTGCAAAGACACTATTTTCAAGTGATGTCACATTCCTAGGTATTGGGGGTTAGGACTTCACCATATCTTTTTTGGGAGATAAAATTCAGTCCACAAGAGAGTCCATAGATATATCAAAAGGTGGTCATTCTCATGCAAATTAAAAACTACAATGAAGACTACTTTACATACACCAAGTTGGTAAAACTAAAAGTCAGACATACTAAGTATTGCCAAAGATGTTCAGCAGTGTCTACTCCACTGAGTATGTATCAGTTTACTTAGCAAACTGAACATGCACATATTCTGTGACCCATCAGTTCCACTCCCTACATAAACCCTTGATTCCTAGAAATGCTGTTACCCGGGTGTCAGGAGACATGTAGAAGAAAGTAAGAAAGAATACTGTTTGCAATCACAGAAAAGTAGAACCAATACAAATACCACCAATTTGTAAAACAATAGCTAGAGTGAGTTATGTTCAAACAACGGAACACTATACTGCAGTAAAATGTGTAACTTAGGGCTAACACATCCACATACATGAATCTCAAGAGTATGGTGTTAAGTAAAAGATGGCAGTCACAGAACAATACATATGGTATAATGTATAAAGTAAAAATTTGGCAAAATTCACCAATATATTGGTTAGGAATACACACAAAGACTCATCACAAAAGTCATGAGAAAGATTAAAATTCTGGGTTTGGGTTCCCTAAGGTTCTGGGATAATTTCTGCTTCATGACCTGTTTACTGGGCTTAAATTTTCTTATTCTTTTAACTACTGTATATACTCATCTTGTATGTAGATATGTCACACACTCAATTTGTTGAAAAAGAAATAGATTTGTTAGAGTATTACCCATAGAAAAGACCAGAAATAGACTTAACAAAGTACTCTGTTTTCTTCTCAGTTTTTTTCTATATTTTCCAATTTATGCAGCCTTTTTTCCCTCTCATATTACAAAGTGCCAAACTAAGTAGAGAATTACACATATTATAACTAACAGGAAGAAACTTACTTTCTGTTAATTTTTTACTTTTGTATTGGAATATAACTTACATAGAGTAGACAAAATTCTAAGTTCCTAAATTTGATGAATGTTTTTCTACATACATAAATATCCCAGATCAACATATAGAATACTTCCAGCAACTCATCAGGATTCTTTATTCTCCCTTCTAATTGATTCATTCGATCCTCAAACTAGTCATTATGCTGCTCTCTTATCACCTTTCATTAGTTTTGACACATTCCGAACTTCCTATAAAAGGAATCCTACAGTATTACCCTTTTGTATTTTACTTCCTGTGTTCAGTGTTGTTCTGTGATATCTATCCATGTAGGTGCATGTATCATTAATTCTTTCTTATTGGTGGATAATGTTCTTTCTCTTTTTATTTTTAGCACCATTTTTGCAATAAGATTTCTGCCTTATAAAACCTCTGAAAGTTTTAAATTAACTCATATAATATCCTGTTCCTAGAAAAGAAGATGAAGACCATTAAGTTCTCTGTACCCTGTTGTGCATATTTATGTAAAAGAAATTATTATTACTTCAGAGTCTGAGATTTTTGTCTCTGGTGTGTGTGTGTGTGTGTGTGTGTGTGTGTGTGTGTGTGTGTTTTTACCAATTTTAAAAATATATACTAAATTCATGTGGATTAGGCTTTTTATCTTTTTTTTGTTTGGTAGCACTTGTGTGCTATGCAAGTGTATCCCAAGCATTAAGAACTTAGATCTTTCATTTCAAGTGGAAAAAAAACCAGAAACAGTAGTAGGTGACAATGTGTTACGTATTTTGTTGCAGGGAGAAGCTTCATGAAGCCAATAATGAATTGCAGAAGAAGAGAGCCATTATTGAAGATCTTGAACCACGGTTTAATAACAGCTGTGAGTTTTTCCTAATTAGTATAGTTGTTTTTAATTGGAGTATAGTTAACATATTACTAATTGCCACAGTTTTTGTGTTTTTGTTAAGATTTTATTTATTAGAGAGTACACGTGCAGGGGGGAGGGGCAGGGGAAGAGAGAATCCCAAGCTGCTGCCACACTGGGCTTGATCTCGCAACCCTGAAATCATGACCTGAGCCGAAACCAAGAGTTGGATGCTCAACTGACTGAGCCACCCAGACCAGACACCTAGTGATGAGTTTATATAAAATTGTTTCTTTCAGAAATAGGTCCTATTACATATTCTGCCAATTAAATAATTTGTCTTACAGAATGAGTATATAATCATCTTTACAGTATTTCTAATTATAGTTTTGAGTTTTTCCTTAACTGTGGATGGTAATGAATATTTTATGCAATTAGCTATTTTCATAGTCTGGTTGCATGTAAATCAGCCAAACTTTTACTGCTTTAGATATTTATACATGTAGGTAGCCTGACTTTATTAATGTTTTTTTTTAATTAAATTTTATTTATTTATTTGAGAGAGAGAGAGAGAGAGAGAGACAGAGAGCACGAGAAGGGGGAGGGTCAGAAGGAGAAGCAGACTCCCTGCTGAATAGGGAGCCCCATGCGGGGCTCCATCCCAGTAATCCAGGATCATGACCTGAGCCGAAGGCAGTCACTTAACCAACTGAGCCACCCAGGCGCCCTTTATTAATGCTTTTATGTGGAGCAGCACATAGACCTTCCCCCCCACCACCTTTTCCAACTGTGGTGAAATATATATCACATAAAAATGACCGTTTTAGGGGCACCTGGGTGGCTCAGTTGGTTAAGCATCTGATTTCAGCTCTGGTCATGATCTTGGGTCCTGGGATCGGTCCTGTGACAGGCTCCATGCTCAGTGGGGAGTCGGCTTGTCCCTTTTCCTCTCCCTTGGGTCTCCGCTCTCCCTGCTCATGCTCTCTCTCTTTCTTTCTCTGTCAAATAAATAAAGTATTTTTTTAATGACCATTTTAACCATTTTTTAAGTATATAGTTCAGTGACATTTAGTACATTCACATTGTTGTACCAGCACTATCCATTTCCAGAACTTTTCATCATCTTAAACTGAAACTCTATGCCCATTAAACAGTAACCCCCCATTCTCCCCTGTGCTCCCAGCCCCTGGGAGCCACTGTTCTACTTTCCTTCTCTGAGAACTGTTCTAAGTAACTCATCTGAGTGGATTCATACATTTGTCCTTTCATGTCTGGCCTACTTCTAACAGAATGTCTTTCATTTTCACTTATATTGTCTCCATGTTATCGCATGTATCAGAATTGAGGCTGAATAGTATTTGATTATACATATTGATCACATTTTGTTCGTGCACTCATCCATTGATGGTTACTTTTTAATTTATGCATTTCCAAACTGAAGTTTTTATTCATAAAAAAAGCTTTTTATAAGAACAAAAAATTAGGAATTTTTAAAATAAAATTATAAATAGGAATAGACCAAACAATCTCTCAAAGTTTCTACTTATTTTGTCATTTGAAATGCTTTTCAAGTTGTTACAATCTAAAAAAAAAGGTTTTTTCTTTCTTCATTCTGTCATTTGTAGCCTTAAAAATTGAAGAATTACAAGAAGCTTTACGGAAAAAAGAAGAGGAAATGAAGCAAATGGAGGAACGATATAAAAAATACTTAGAGAAAGCCAAAAGTGTAAGTATGAGTTTCTGGGCTTCTCCACTTTCTGATCATGCGTCACTGGTCATCCAGTTAAGCACATGTACAGTGACTTCTCACACCGAGAACTATCAGGAGAAGAACAAAAGAAATCTTTTGACAAAGAAAAACACCAAGGAAGAAACAGTGATCAAAATAGGTCACCCCACGGAGTAGTTACTAATTACGAAGAGGAAAATGGTCCTTTCTGTAGAAAGTAAGTGGCAGTCACCTCCTTGGGATAGTAATCAAAATTAGCTACACTGATGGTAGATAACCAACAACATCTTGTGCCTCTTGATAGCATATCATTGTCAATAATATTTAACCTGAATCTAAGCAGTCTTTTAGACGCAACTTTCAGTTCCCAGGGAAAGTGAGATTACCAGAACAAGTTAAATAACACCTTCAGGAAATCATCAAATAAATCCAGAATTGGGGATAAAAGTCAATGTATGAAAAACAAAAATAGTAATTGGAGTATGGGGGAGCACAAGAGGCTCTTCTAATGTAAAAGGGCCCAAAGTACCAAATGTAATGCATTAATATTTGGGTCCTGAATTGAGGGTGGAAGGAGCAGTGGTTTATCAAAGACGTTTTGGAAACACCTGTGGAAATGTGGATTTGGACTGAATAGTGATGACTTACAGAATTGTTCATTTTCTTACAGATGATGTTGGTATTGTGATTGTGTAAGAGAATGTCCTTAGTCTAAGAAGATGCATGTTGAAGTACTTAGGGGTTATGTGTTCCCAGGTCTGCAGATTACTTTACAGTAGGCTCCCAAACAAGCGTGGGTTGTGGAGGGAAGAGAAAATGTGGCAGTACAGCAATTGGTGAATTGGAATTAAAGGAAATGGATTTTTATTGTTTCTCTCTTTCAGTTTTCTATAGGTTTGATAGGTTTTGATAGTAACAGTATTGAGCCAAAAAGCAAAAAGACCATTCCCAGAAGACCGCTAGTTGGCCAGCTAGAATTGCATCATATGCCCATGCCTAAATCAGGCCACTGGCAGAAGAGGCAATGGGGTCACAGTGATAGACTTTTTAACCATCAGAGGAAAGGGAAGACACCTGTCAGTAATGGCTGCTACAGTATTATTTATTAATTTTAAGCCAGGATTCTTATAATTAATTCTTTTACATAGCTAAATGTTTTATATAATCAAAAGTTGTAACAATTGAATATTATTTCATACATTCAAATTTTAGAGTACCCTTTAAGACAGCTTTATGATTCTTACAAGGTTTATCCTTGGTTTTTTCTTTTAAAGAACTGCTTCCTTAGATGTTATGTTCTTTAAGTCTGAAACTTTAAAATTTTTTCTTTGTGGGAGCTTGGGTGACTCAATCAGTTTAGTGTCTGCCTTCAGCTCAGGTAATGTCCCAGAGTCCTGGGATCGAGCCCCAAGTCGGGCTCCCCACTCAGTGGAGAGTCTTGCTTCTCCCTCTAACCCTCCCTCCTCTCCTGTTCTCTCACTGTCTCTCAAATAAATAAACAAAATCTTTAAAAATTTTTTTTCTTTGTTCCTCTTTGCAGGTTATCCGTACTTTAGACCCTAAGCAGAATCAAGGAGCAGCACCAGAAATACAAGCTCTTAAAAATCAGCTCCAGGAACGAGACCGACTGTTCCATTCTTTAGAGGTAGTTTGCTATACTATACTATACTATACTATACTATACTATACTATACTATACGATAAGACATTTGGGTTTTGATTCTTTATTTTCTAGGAGCCTTGCTACATACAACTGTGTCCATGAATTTAGATAACTAATTGCATTTTATTGATATTGAATTGTTTTTCATCTTTACATGTTTACATGTGCTTGTTTTTTAGAAAGAATATGAGAAAACAAAGAGTCAAAGAGAAATGGAGGAGAAATATATTGTTAGTGCCTGGTACAATATGGTAAGAAAATAACACTTCAAAACACATTGCAAAGTTCAGTGAATAAGTAATGTTTATTACACTACTTGTATTATAGAAGTAGTTCTACCAAATGAATCTGAAAGTAATTGCTATCCTAACACACACTAACTAAACCTAACGCTGATCTTAGGATTGAAAAGGAGAAATGAGAACCACCATAAACAGGGTTAGGACGTATTGAAACCATCATTATTCCTAGAGGATAGAAAGATAAATGACAGTTTGATTTCTGGCTCTGAGAACCATTTTATTCTAGGAGAAGGGGACTTTAATAATATCAAAGCACAGATGCAGTAGCGTTTGTTTTGAGGGGCTATCCTGTTGTCTTCGCAGGAGTGGTACTTAGAGTGAGGTGGTTTCTCTCACAGGGTTTGGAAAATGTTCAGGGTGTTAAACCCTGAACAACTGGAGGTTTTGAAATTGAATTTTCCAACTCAAAAAAATGTTTAAAATATTGCAGGGGAAAATAAATGCTTGTCAACATTCTGGGCTTCAGTAAGATTTTCTGGATTTGAAGAGTGTGCTGTACTTTTTTCAGTATTTTTGTCCTAGACTTCCCTTTTTTCTTCATTGTTTTTCTTCCCAGTAAGACCACTTCTGCCCTGTCAAAATGTTAGTTGCCGAAGACAAGAAATTGAACCAGATTTTTTTTTCATCATCCTCCCCTCCCCCACGCCCCTACAGTTATCTTGTGGTTGTTTCTGTTTTACAGTTGTGACTGATACTGTGTCTTAAAGGGTAATGTCCCAGGTCTCCTAATAATGGGATTTGACCTTTGTCAGAAATTCATATAATTTCATGACATGTCCACATTTATTTTTGTCGTGGTTAAAACAACATATTTCAAATTTTATCACAATTCTAAAAAACAAAGGAAATCAAACTGGGCTTAGAATACTATTTTGGTTAACAAATATAGATTTCTTGAAAATTAAAAATTAAAAAAGGAAAAACTATTTAAGGAAGTTCTCTGAGAACTGGTTCTGACTCTACCTATTCTGTTTCCTCTTTGTCCTCTTTAAAGGTTAATGTCAGTGACCTTGGAACTCTGCCCCTTAAACCTTATTGGTCATTTCATAGATTTGATTGATTTGTAGGACTTCGCATATTGTGGTTGTAGAACTGAACTTACCTATTCTGTGACATGGTATTACAGAATAGCCCTACTTTTCAGCTCTCAGGGAGTAAAGGAATAACTCCTAGTAGACGCACACAAGTTATGTTCCAGTAAGATAGCCAGGAACAGCTTCATACACACATTCAGAAAGTTCTGCGTCTCAGACTACTGAATGGAAGGGAGGTGACAAGCACTGGGAAAAGGCATTAAGTATCTCAGAGAACGACCCAGTCATGGCTACTGGGGTCCTAAAGGTGTGTGAAGGATTGGAATAAGTTGCGTGGAATGTGAAAGTGAAAAAAAGATAGTATATTTTAAATAAAATAGAATTGGTAATATATGTAGCCACATTAATAAATTTAAGGATTACCAATAGATATTTGTCAGTTTTCTTCAGATTCTTAAATGCTTTGATTACAAATTGAGTAAAAAACATGTTCTGGATTTTCTCATTGGGAAAATGGAGAAATGTTGTTTATTTGGGTATATATGAGAGACTTAAATTCTGTTAAAGACACAAAGCCATGACTAGTGTTTTCCTTAGAAGCTAACAAGTGATGGGAAGATTGGTGTTTCGTCTTCTGTGCCAATCTATCCAGTTCACTCTAGGAAAGCCCTAGGAATTTTCACATAGCTTGGGTTAGGTACCTGCTGTCCTTTTGGCTCTCAGTTGCTTCTTTCTTCCTTTCTTCCTTGTTTCGGTGTCCACTTCCTCCCATCAGTTTACTCGTAGCCAATCACTGGTGAGAATAGTCGCTCTCCATTCTTAATGTTTCCCTGGTCAGGGTTCTTTACTGGCTTATTAAATAAGTACCCAGACCACTTTTTCCCTGATCTCCTCACAGACAGTTTAAAACAGTTTAAAAGGCACACTCTCAGAGGTTTCCTCCCTCCTGTTAAGGTGGGCCCAGCAATTGTATATCCTCTCCCTTCTAAGCTAGTAGGCCATCCTACTCCAGTCTTCAAGAAAGACTCCCTGCTCTCGGTTGGGCCCTCTGTTGTGGACTGTCAGGAATTTTTCTTAATTTGCTTGAGAATACAAGCCTGCCTGAAGTGAAGAAAAACACCCCGGTGGTATGTATTATACCTAGTGTGGCCTTCCTCCTTAAGAAACAACATGTGCATTTGTGTTTTCCACTCAAAATAAGCCGTGTGATTTCCACAGCCCCATGTGAATCAACTGGTACCAATCAATTGCATTCTTTGTTCTTGGAGATCAGTTTATACATTTGATTTGAAAAGGAAGTATGATTGAATATGGGTAATGTTTTCCAAAATTCTGTCTCTGTTATCTGGTGTTTTGGTTATTGTAAATTCAGAAAATTAAGCCTTAATTTTTCCAAGAGAAGATTTGTACCTAATTGTTGGAACTAAAATATCTCTATAAGATTTTAATCTATAATGAGCAGAATTAACATCCCTAATTGTGCCTTATGATGCAACGTGACAAATTCTGCATGATGAAATTTTCTTTTGTGAGAGTATGGTCTACTTTTTCTCATTGATGACTGTTTTTTCCTATGTTGTATAGGGAATGACCCTGCATAAAAAGGCGGCTGAAGATAGACTTGCTAGTACAGGTTCAGGGCAATCATTTCTGGCTAGGCAAAGACAAGCAACCAGCACAAGAAGATCTTATCCGGGCCACGTTCAACCAGCCACAGCAAGGTAGACAAGTCTTGCCATCAGAATAAAAAAACAGCCTACATTCAAAGCATACTTCTGTTACATATGACGACATTTCAGGAAATTCAGCCAGCTTATTTTTTGTCTCTTTTATGTTGATATTTAGTTGTTTCTCATTAGAGGACTTTCTCTCCTGTATCTATATTTTAGTTTCTTGGTTCTTTATTTTGTAGTCCTTTCGGTTCCTTTTAATGTGCCAAAAATTTTTAAATGCCCTATTAAAAGTGTTGTATAATAGTGTAGTACTTTTCTTTGTATGAAAATGTCCTTTCCCCAATGGTGTAGGCTTTGTAATGAATTAGATTTTCTGCCAATAATTGATATACAATTTATATTCTTTATTGTGCCTCTGTGTTACCATGCTTTATAAGAATGTCTTTGTTTAAAGGGAATTAATCTTTTTATGATGTATTAATCTGTGTTTTCAATTGTTTTCCAAATGCACTTCAAATAACTTGCATATTTACTATATAAAATGGTTGGCAAGTGCACTTTTTGCAAAGACATAAATACATTGGCAGAGGTGCTAATCACATGTTACCTAAGGCACCTGATAGATTTATTTAGAGGGAAAAAATGAGTTTTCCACATTGTTTTATAGGAAATTAAATTTGTCCAAAGATTTGGAAAATATTTTTAAAACATACATAAAATTTCATTATTTCTTGCTATCTTGTTTGCTGACAGAAGATAAATGCATCGGTTAGGTTATTTGGGGAGAAATTACAGAAGAAAAAAAATCAGGCAGTGCATTAATTTTTTTTCTCGTTTTGGAATAGCCTAGTAACTGAACATCAAATTCTAGCAATGTGGCTGACATTTATAGTTTCATTTGCCCTCCACATCTAAAAGAGTCATCTTTCATGTACTTACAAGTAATAGGTAGCCTTACCTTTTGAACAGTTTCCTTGTTGACTTGCATCTCATTTTACTTACTCTTTAATATAAACCCTTCAATTTCTCAGTAATTCCTAAACCTAACATCCTAATATCAGTCATTAAGATCAATAAGTGACTTCTTGTATGTGATGTTATGACAAGTCTCTTAACATTTTTTTCTTAATTCTATGTACTAGTCCAAGACTTTGCTACCGAATAGATTCTCTTGAGTATTTGCCGCAGAGTTCTTAGATTTGTTGGCAGATTGTAAACCATGTTTATTTACATTGAGGAATGGCTGTCAAGTAATAATGATTGTAAAGCACTTTGTATAAGGTGCTGTATAAATGTGAAATATTATTCATTTGAAAATGAAATGCCTCTGACTTTCCATAGTGACTTAAGAATTTGGTCCCAAATTATATTTAAGTTCCCCTCCAGCCTTTTTCTTGCATCATATCCAATTTTTTTTTAAAGCAAATTATTTAAAGCAAATTATTGAAATTGGGTTGGCTGGTTTTGGTTTTAGATTGGTCCTCTAATAAGATTTTATTTCGTGTACTTGCTATTTGAAAGTTCAGGTTTCTTTTAGACCTGTATATTAAATACAAACAAATAACACTAAATCAAGCTACATGTAATTAAGAATTTTCAGAAACTATATTCAGGTATTTGACTTTAAATCCTTACTTTTTTTTTTTAATAAGAAAATTGACCTAAAAATAGTGTTTTCATTTGTCCTCAGAAACTGTACTTGAAGAAAGGTATTAAGAGTATACACAGAAATGACTCCATGCATTGTGCTAATTTTTTACATCAAGTACAGAAGTCTGAGTGCAGTGTGAATGCTTCTACCTGATAAGACTGTAAATCAGGAAGAATCTGTAATAATGGAGAGAACTGCATGAGCAGAATGCATTGTGGGGTTTCAGGAGGCTAAGCAGACCTCATCAACATAGTTTTAACGATAAAAGATTAAAAACTAGTTAAGATGGTTCTACCCCCAACCCCTTATTTCTCAAATAGCATAAGGATTTAGCTGTTTTAAAACAGGACATGAACACTAACTTTGGTAACATTAAAATTATTTGGGAATTATACTACCTGTGGAATAAGATAGATAAAATTAAAGAGTCTATGAGCTATTCATTAAATGGATTATATCCTATGAGATGAGAGGTTTTAATTTCAGTTCTCTATTTCTCTGGTCTCCTACCTACCTATCAACTCAAATATATTTCTCTAAACAGGAGGAAAAGGTGCCAGGCTTTTAGAAGCACGTTTACTTTTTATTTTTCTATGGCATCTGTTGCATGCTATTTTTTTGGTGTTTACATTCATAACTTTCACTCTCCTTTACCCTTATAGTTTAGTATGTTACTTTCATTACATAGAAGAAATTATATTTCTAAGCATCTGATGCTTTTTCAAAAAGCAGAAATAAAACTTAGCTGTAGCAGTGACAACCCTGTTTCTCTTGCCCAGCTTTGGACAGGATTTATAAATTGCTATTTCTCCAGTAATGATTAATAATTTCTCAGGAGGTTTGTGATGATGCATGGTCTGTCTGGAAGTTGAAAGCCAGTGGGCGCTTTATCTAGATGTGAGCTATACTGTGCTATGTTTTTACAAGCTCCTTGAATACAGTAGCTTCATGAAGCCACAGTTCGCTCGGACAGTGGAGCTAGCCCTGGCCTCAGCAACCGAGTAAGTACAGTGTTACTGCATTAGGTTAGGGTGACCCATCCCCGCAGTGTTGAACTCTTATCAACAAAAAGCTTATTTTCTCTTTTCCTTCTAACCAGGGTAAGAAAGTACAAAGTAAATAACTTAAGAATATGAAAGAATAACATTTATGTTCTGCAGTGTGTATTTACAAAGTTTGTAATAAAAAAAAAGAATCCGACAAATGTCATAGTTTACCACATAGAAAAAGAATAAATAATACAACTGTACATATCTTAAAAGAGCTTCAAAAACTCAATCATATCTTTTTATCATTTGTCTAATTATTTGATAATAACCAAGGAAAAGAAGTCCCTAAATAAAGGACCCATGTTCCAAAATTGATTAAGATTGACTTATTTGTTTGATAAGCCCTAGCCTGGTAAAATCGGCTTGCTGGGATGTGAGATGATTAGATTATAATAGGATTAATTTTGTTGAAGTTTTATTGTTTTGCTTATATAGTAAAAGCTCAGTTGTACAAAATTAAGCTAGATGTTCTCCAGCCAGAAACATTGGCCTTTTATCTCATTAGTCCCTGCACAGGCATGAAAATCCACACTGTGCAGATAGACCAGCAATAAGTGATTGTTCAGTAAAAGATGAGTTGGGCTGAAGAAAAGATAATTTTATTAGCTACTTTACTTACATCTCCTTTTGAATAACAGCTTTTTTATTTTTGTTAGCTAATGATAAATATTTTGAGTGTCTCTTGTTCTCAGACAAGCATTCATCTTTTCAAGATAACACCATGTTAAAAATTTGAAAATCTCTATCCGAGTATGAGAAGTATCTTAAAACAAAAATCTAAATTTTTAAAATTATGTTAACTCTCTGCACTTAATTCCCAGATGTCTAGATCTCTGACTTTGGGATGTTAACAGTTGGAACATGTGTAAACCAGCTAGCGTAAACCTAGCTAGTTTATAGCCCTGTGGATAAGAACAACTGTGATCCTAAAATGAGAGGAAAGTGCTTGGTGTCTTGCTTTTTGCTAATTGCAGAATAACATTAAGACAAAATGCTTTTTGTTGTCTATGCATTAAACTATGGAAGGAAACTTGGACTTCTTACCCTTGTATTATGAAGGGATTCTTGTCAAGCCGATGTAGCATTATGCTTCTTCAAAGTGAAGCCCGTGTGATACCCTGAAGTAGATGAAGGAGTGTATTAAACAAGAGAAATGGGGTATCAGAGTCTTTGAGAATTATGTTAGTGTGCTTTTTATTTTCCCTTTTTATAAGTTAAGGAGGTTTCCATTCAATAATGATAATCTCTTTTTCTATAGTCCCAACTGTTGAAACAGCAGCTTATTTTAATAGTTGCACAAACCAGTTTCATTACATTTAAAAGTGGTCTCAGAGCTTATTCTTTGTAACTATAATGATTTTAATATTTTATATCACGAAGTTTTTATATGAGGAAGGCTATTCTCAATGTATCTGTCATCTAATTTTTTACTTTATAAAGCATATTTAAATAATAATTGGTGTATGTTCCTTTTATTGAAAATTTTGAAAATGTTTTATTGTCCAGTTTAAGCATAATAATTTTATTCTAAAGTTTTGTAGTAAAAACTGTTCATTTCTCAGAAACCCAAAAAACAAAATAATTTGCTACTGACACAGCTAATTTCTGCCCTTCCCCATTCCCCAAAATCACAGAAGTATTAATATTTAGCTTCCTTTTTATAAAATGAAAATCACAAATGTGATGACATCCATCTCTTTTAAATCATTGATTATGTTCTTGGGGAGAATGAATGTATTGATTATGTTGTTAAATAGCTTTTTATCAATCCAATCCAACTCACATGTGTTATCTATGAAATATAAAAACTTATGAAGTTTATTTAATGTGATCTTGAACTAGGATTCTTCACATTGTGGTTAAATTGATAGAGAAAGGGACATTCGTTTGAGAAACAAGAGACCTGAACCTAATTATGGCAAGTATATGAGTTTTGACAATTGTAGGGGGTCTATACATGTTTCCTAGCAATTATATATCAACAATTATATGATGTCTCTCTTCATTATTTTTCTATTTTCCAGTATTTTCCAGTAATATTCTGTAAGATAGGTTTGTATGCTGTATTTATAAGTGAGCATAAAAATCTGAGAAAGTAACAGAAGGCTGTTAAGGCAAATCCATTCCTAGAAATTAGAATGGATTATCGGGATACAAAATGGCCTGATTAGAAACAAATATCCAGGCGGATGGAAGTACTAACACAATTAAAAATAACTGTCTTAACAAATGTTCCTAAAGTGATAGCTTACATAAAATCTTCTGACTTCCTTAACATGATCATTAAATAAAGAAGAGTAGACAAAAATATAATTTATTTTCTGATCGTCCTTCCCTTCAGTAGGCATTAACTGGGCATACAATACAATATTCACTATACGTTTATCAGTGGAGGGGAAAGCATCTATTTTTATTTTGAAACTCTTACCCATTTCTAAATCTAAGATAGTGACTTGAAGCCATTAAGGATACTATGATTTGATAAGATGAGAAGAAACCTGTGGGCTGAAAATTACTACCAACTTCTCTAGATCTGCGGCTTTATCTAGTTTAGAAACCTTAGGCTCAATTCTATGTTCCTCCCTAATTACACATAGTAGCCCACCAACAAAATTTTGTTTAAATTGAAGGCAAGAGTAGAGTTTTTAAAAAATATATTCAAGAGAGTCTTTATGTACCTGATAAATTACCCCTAGGCTCAGAATTAGATCTTTATAGAGTCTTGAAGATGAAATCATCAGAAAAAGTGTCTGTAGCCTCAAACTTTCAGGCGTGTGGGGCTATCAAATATCCTGAATTATATCTACTCAGAGCTTAAAGGAAGAATTAACTATCATGACAAGAGTAATCTCAAAGTGAGAAAAGGGAAACTACCAAAGCATGTGTGGCTTTAATGTATGTGGGGGACTTCTTAGCAGGTGTTATCACTTAAGAGATCTCAAAGTTGACAAAGGAAAATAATTAGCTTAGCAACTGTATTGCTAAAATCAGTAAAAGGGACTCGTGTTTATTCTTGGTGTATTTGTCAACCTATGGGCAGTGAGTACTGTATATACATTCTGTAGTGTTTATATATGTCACTATTAGAGATGAGTGTCTTTAATATTATTTACTGTTACATCTAATCATTTATGTATTATTTATACTTTACTGCAAGACTCACAGCACTTTACTAATATTAGATAATTATTTCTCTTCTACTTTTCTGTGGCATTTTCGATTTGTATCTTTTACCCTAGGGTTCTTTTCCTTATTTTGGAGCACTCAAGAAGAAAAGTGTGAAAGATCACCCAAAGAAATGGGCTCTGTGTTCTCCCTGAAATGTCTAAAGTGGGATCTGAAAATCTAAGTCTAGAGATCTATTTGAAGCTGAATGGGGGCTACTAAGCATTAATTACATTTTATATTTCACATTAATAAGACTTATAAGTCAATACTCCTGAAACCAAGTTGTCTCAAATGCCAATATATTTGAAACTTTTTGTTTTCTGGAGTCGCGTTAATAAAAAGTAACCAGTCTTCTAGTTCATCAGAACATGTTCTAACCTTTGCTTTGCCTCCTAAAATATAAACCTATCAATTGCCCTTCACTTTCTTTCATAGTTTCTTCATCATTGCCTAGACCCAAAGACAGGAGAAAGCAAGCCAAGTTCCAGGAGCTCTGAAGTCAGAGAATCTGGGAACAGGTGGAGGTTAGCTGTGGGGACAAGGCAGACGCTGCAGCTGGCAGAATGCTACAGAAATATTCCTCGTTCTGCTGTAACAGATGTGCTGAATGAGCTTGGCTCTTGTTAAGTTCGAACAGAGCAAAGTGTTCAGCTTGGTTTTACTGAGAGGTATCTTTAAGAGTCAGGACTTTTCCATTTGTAACTTGAATATTCAAATCATAGTCCGAAAGTAACTGAAATATTTGTTGTTAGGTAAATATTGACACATGGTTACTGCCAAAGAATAGGAAGATTTACTCATATGAACATTCTCTTAGAGTTTTGTTTTGTTTTATGCTTTTACATGAGACAAATGCTTTTATACTGTGAAAAGTTTCGGTAGTATTTTCTTCTGCATTACCCCCTGTTCTCCTGATGCTCTTTGCTTAAGCAAGTCACCTAGAAGAGAGTAACACTGAAATAGAGAAGTGTAGACTCTGACCTTTGAGGGAGGATTTGCTTTTGTCTCCCCAAAGTAAAAAGTTAAAAATGAAATACCCTCATACACACACAGACAAAATAAAATGTTTTGAATATCTACTAATTAGTTGTTGAATGGATAAGTTCTCTTCTAAATGCCTTTATCATCCAGTGGCTTTTTGCTAATTTACGTTAAGAGCAGATTCTAGACCTACATTTTCCAATTTGTTAGCCATTAGCCACATGGGGATTTAAATTAAAATTAAATAAAATTAAAACTTTGGTTCTTCAGTCACCTAGCCACATTTCAAGTGATTTGTGCTGCACAGAGATAGTGGTTACCATATTGGACAGCATAAATACAGAGCATTTCCATCATTGCAGAAAATGCTTTTTTACAGTGGTGTAATGCCCAAAGAGAAAATACAGTCAAAAATTATTCAATTAACTTAAAATAACTCTTAGGTTTTACTGCCATAGTTGAAGAAAGCTGTTTCTCTTACCAAAAAAATTAATACCAGCCCTTTTTAAAGACATTGGAAAAATCAAAACACCATTCTTTGAAACTAGTTTTCAATATTTTTTTTTTTTAGATTTTATTTATTTATTCATTCGACAGAGATAGAGACAGCCAGCGAGAGAGGGAACACAAGGAGGGGGAGTGAGAGAGGAAGAAGCAGGCTCATAGCAGAAGAGCCTGATGTGGGGCTCGATCCCATAACGCCGGGATCACGCCCTGAGCCGAAGGCAGACACTTAACCGCTATGCCACCTGGGCGCCCCTAGTTTTCAATATATTTTTAAACAGATTCTCAGCACTTTACTTTTCAAGTGATATAATTAAATCATTTCATAAATCATAACTTCGTATCTTCAGGCTCTTCTCCCCTTTTTTGTAGTCTTTTCAAATTGATTATACATAGTTTCTAACACATGTAGAGCAGAAACTAGTGAATTCTTTATTTACGAATACAAATTGTTAAACATTTATCCCGTTATTTTTAAATATATGTAGATCTAATGAAAGTGGCGAAAGCTTTTTTGTTTCTGTCCCTTTAAACATTTCTTTTTTTTAAGATTTTATTTATTTATTTGACAGAGAGAGACAGCCAGTGAGAGGGAACACAAGCAGGGGGAGTGGGAGAGGAAGAAGCAGGCTCCTAGCAGAGGAGTCTGATGTGGGGCTTGATCCCAGAACGCTAGGATCACGCCCTGGGCCGGAGGCAGATGCTTAACAACTGAGCCACCCAGGCGCCCCTGTCCCTTTAAACATTTCTCCCTAACATTGCATTTGATTATCTATCCCCTAAAGGCACATCACGATCCAAATTACTTCTTTGGTTTTCTTCATAGTTTCTTGCTCTTAAGAGCTTTGATTATGAATCAAGTTCAGTTTCGTGTATAAAGCAAGCATTTTATTCTAGTGACTTTAAACATTTTTAGTATTTATTATTACACTTCTTAACATAACGAAAGGATGTATATGGCTGCATCTTTGAGTTTTTTAATGAAAATAAGGGACTAATCATATTTCTTTTGAGTCAGCTTGGTGCTTAGTTAAAACTATCCTGTTAGAAAGTCATGATGCTTTCCTCTTCCTTTTTAAATGTTTTAAATCAGGCAACAGACTCGATCCAGTAGTGTCAAATTCCAAGCAAATTATGAAATTATTATTGTTCAAGTACAGATGGATAAATGGTGTGATTTGAGGGTCTTTTTGTTTTTTGTTTTTTTCTTGTTGGCCTAATTTAATGTGTGTACTACAGAGACTTCTGTTAGTTAAGGGAAATTTTCATTATGCTTGAAATAGTATTTTAGTATAAATACAGGAAATGACTGTACACAAATGCCAATCAATGATTTGAGGCCTTTTATTTTTTTTAATAGTAGCCTTTTGTTTTTTAATAGCCTTAGTTATTTAAAATTTAGTTGCACTAAAATGTCATTGCTGTCACTAACTTTGCTGTGTACAGGTTACGTGTAATTCAGAATGCTTTGCACTTAGAAGAATAATTTCTAGGTTTATCTTGTTTTGCAGTTTTCATGTTTTGACAATTGCCCCACCATTTATAACACCCAATTTTTGGTTGTGTAATGAATGGTAAAATTCAAACATATCTAATAATTTAATAATTTGCCTTATTTTGATTAATAAATTCTATCAAAGATTTGAGGATAGAAAAAGGCTTTTTTTTCCTATAGTATTTTTTAAACTTTTCAGATGAGCTGGAAAACACCTTAGTACATTGGAGTTGGAGTTGTATTGACTACAGTCCCAGCTCTAAAGCCTTATACTCCTGTCTTAAGTATTAGCGATTGTTCTATGAATGTTGTTAGTTTCCTGTTTGGCATCACAGTTATCCACCTGGCAGTGTAGCTGTTGCAAAAAGGGTATTACTAGGTGTATTCTGATTTCTGGTTGACTAATGAATTTATAATTTGATGACTTCATTTTTTGTCACTGTAATCCAAAAGTGACATAAATCCACATAGGACTCTAAATTTCTCCATTCACAAATGGAATCAATACAGATACGGCACCATTGTACGTAATGGCATCCAAGGATTTTTCCATGTGTTTACCAAGTTTACCGACCATTTATTGTATATTAGATTGGTGGGTTTTCTCACTATTTTTCTGAGGTGAAGGACTCAGCCTCAGTAAGAAATTTTCACTAAAATCACAACATAATGTCCAATAAACCACCAGAAGACAGATTTTTAATTTTTTTGAAATCTTATATTGTATTTCCTTTTGATATCACTTACTCATTTTAATTTTATGACTGCCAACTTGTTATGGTATTAATTATATGTATATGTTAATATGTATGCATATAATATATGTATATGAAGAATAAAGTTAAGATTTGGTCAAACTATATTTTCCCATTCAAGTACAAAAATGTTTTCAAGGCTGCAAAAAGTGTACAGTTGTTAAACAAGTTGTAAATAAAGACTTGTATAAAAATTCAGTGTAGATTTTTTTCCTGCTCTTAAACCATGATAAACACATATTTAATAATTGCCTAATAGTATGCATCCACTTGCCTTTGACACTTGCCATAGTGTCCTATCAATTTAAAGATTATGCCACTGATTTATTATAAATCAGGAATATTCCTTGAGGTTTTTTTCCAGTACCTATCATAGATTGTGTTTTGATTTAGGCTGGGTACTCAGTAGTTGTAAGCTGATTATCTAAAGTTCTTAAGGGATAAAAACTAAACATGGCTTCTACCGTCTTAGAGTTATCGTGTGAACACCGTCAGTCTTAAGAACGGCAAGAACCCATGGCAGAGTCATTGCATTCTTTAACAGTGTAAAGCGTTATTGTTGGAGCATCCTATTTAGGTGACTAAAGCCCCTTTTCCTGCCTTGTACACCCTTAAAATTTACCCTTTTCCCCATCTCCACACAAAACATTATTGAAATACAACATCTTCAGTATCGGGTGAAGTGGCAATAGCAGTGTGGAAATTGATTACGTTAAAATAATCAGCTAAGTAATTTCAAAGTGAAATTAGCACCAAGATTTAAAAAAAAAAAAAAAACCTATGTAGTCGAAATAGTGCCCATTTTACTGTCAGATAAATATAAGTTTTTTTCACTCCTTACCATGGGGATACCATACTAGCATTTATCGAGTGTCTCTTCTGGGTATTGAAGCAAAGGAGAAAGGTAGGTTGAATCACAAAAAATAAACCAAAAAATGTTTTTGCCTTCAAAGATTTGGTCAAACGAAACACAACACAGAAAAGTTCCCTAATAGAACCGTCATGGAGGTGAAAGCCTACCAGTCTGCCTAAAATACATTTCTGTACTATTCAGGTTATCGCTGCATTACAAACCACTCCGAATCTTAATGGCTTTAAACAGCATAGTGTCACTCTTGCATCTGAAGACACCGGGCTTCTCTCAGTAGGGACCCCTCATTCAGGCTCGGTTAGATGATGGCTGGGGCTAGAGTCCTCCGAAGGCTTTCTATCGCACAGCTGATACCGAGACTGATAGTGACGGAACACCTGAGGGCTGCCCAGGCAACTCCACACACAACCTCCTGACATGACTCGTTTGGACAGTCACAAAACGGGGTCTCAGGCTGGATGAACTTAGGACACAGCTAGCTTCCTCGGAGCGAGTTCTCAGAGACCCAGGTGAAAGCTTCAGAGCTTCTTAGGACGTAGCCTCGGAAACTACACAGCATCACTTTTGTCAAATTTGTCACAGACCAGAGCAGCTTCAAAGGCTGCCCAAATACTCCACTTCTCAGTGCGGGAACGACCAAGTTAGCCTGGCTGCTGCTGATCGGCACTCGGGCAGAAGGAGGATTTCTCCTATGAAGATCCTATTCTGAAGCCATCAGTCTCTCCCTATTTGCCAGTGCCTGTGCAAGCGCAGTCACGGAGGTACAGGTAGTCAGGCACATAACTTCGGTGAGAGCAAAACCTGGTAGACAACAGGACTCCAATAAGTTAAAGTCACAAATATGCTCATATTTCGTTAATTGCGTATAAAATGGGCTGAATGTTTCTACACTTTGATAGTTAATTTCTAAAACTGTTTTAAGGAAATTGTTGAGAATATAAATGTCTATGTGTCTGCACAATACATGCCTTCTAAAAGATGTGTTTCCAAAGATACCCACCCCTTGAATTTTCAGTTTTTCCCTTAATGAATCGTTCCCATTAACATACAAACATGCTGTTATTTCTCATATCTTCTTTATTAATGAATTGTTAATTTTTAATTATTTTTAAGTGTGTAGTTTTTGACATATACATTCGTGATGAATCCATCACAGTAATCAATGAGCATACCCATCACCCCAAAAAGTGTTTTTAGGCCCCTCCAAGGGGGCCTTGCTAATCCCTCCAAGTCCTCCTAGGTCCCCTGTACCTATCCACATCTCTAGACAACAATGGATCTGCTTTCTGTCACTATAGATTATTTTCCATCGTCTATAATTCTAATGCAAGTGGAATCCTATAGGATGTACTCATTTCCTCCCTGGCTTTTACTCAGCATAATTTGAGATTTCTTTATATTGTGTGTATCCATAATTCATCCTTCTTTATGACTAAAATAGTATTCCATTGTATGAGTATTCCACAATTTTTTTATTCATTCACCTACTTGTGGACATTTGAGTTGCTTCCAGTTTGGGACTATTGCCATTAAAGCTATTATGAATGTTTCTTCACAAGCCTTTGTGTGGACATATGCTTTCATTTCTCTTTTATAAACACCTACAGTGGAATGGCTGGGTCATACGGTAGGTATGTACTTAATTTCTTAGAACTGCCAAACTGGGGGCACCTAGATGGCTCAGATGGTTGAGTGTGTGCCTTGGGCTCAGGTCATGATCTCCAGGTCCTGGGATCAAGCCCTGCATTTGGCTCACAGCTCAGAGAGCAGTCTGCTTCTCCCTCTCCCTCTGTCTCTGCCCAGCTTGTGCTCTTTCTCTCAAATGAATCCATTTTTAAAATCTTTTAAAAAAATAGAACTACCAAACTGTACTACAAAGGGGTTGTGTATTTTACATTTCCATTAGCTGTGAATGAGAGATCCACTTCCTGTACATCTTTGCCAAGACTCAGGTCTTTCTTTTTGAGTCTAGTCATCCCCATAGGTGTTAAGTAGAATCTCGTCGTGGTTTTGTTTGAAGAGTCTGTTTTGTTTTGTTTTAATTTTAGCCATTCTAATAGGTAGATAATAGTATTTCATGGTGTTAATTTGTATTTTCCTACGGACCCATAAAAACCATTTCATTTTCTTATTTGCCATACATCTTTTTAGATAAAATGTTCAAATTATTTTCCAAGTTTTTATTGGATTGTTTTCTTATTAAATTTTGAAAATTCTTCATATATTCTAGATTTAAGTCCTTTATGGGGAAATTGATGTGTAAATATTTTCCTCCAGCCTGTTGCTGGGCTTTTCATTCTCTCTGTCTCTCTTTTTTTTTTTTTTTAAGATTTTATTTTATTTATTTGACAGAGACAGCCAGCAAGAGAGGGAACACAAGCAGGGGGAGTGGGAGAGGAAGAAGCAGGCTCCTAGCGGAGGAGCCTGATGTGGGGCTCGATCCCAGAATGCTGGGGATCATGCCCTGAGCCGAAGGCAGACGCTTAACGACTGTGCCACCCAGGCGCCCCTGGGTTTTTCATTCTCTTAGCAGTATCTTTCAAAGTGCAGAATTTCTTATTTTCATGAAATATAATTTTATCAGTTTTTTCCTTTAATATTATTATGTCTTTTGGTGTGTAAGAAATCCTTGTCTAACCTAAAGTTATGAAGATTTCCTCCTATGTTTTTTAGAAGTTGCATAGTTTTAAATACTACATGTTATGTTTATGACCCATTTTGACTTCATCGTTGTATACACAGCAAGTGCAATGTATGGATTTAACTTCCCTCTCTTTGGAGGGGGTGCAGAAGCATATAGAACTGCCCAGGGCCATTTGTTGCAAAGACTGTCCTTCCTCTACTGAATCACATTTTGCACCTTTGTTAGAAATCAATTGTCTAACTATATGTGAATTTTATTTCTGGATTTCTATTGTTACATTCATCTCTATCTTGATACCAGTAATATCCTGTCCTGATCACTGTGGGTTTATAAGAAGTGTTGAAGTCACACAGCATAAGCTCTCCATCTTTGTTCTTTTACAAAGTTGATTTGGCTATTTAGGTCCTTTTCATTACCTGCCATATGAATTTTAGAATCAGCTCATTAATTTCTTTTTTTTAATTATGTTCAATTAGCCACCACATAGCTCATTAATTTCTCTAAAACAAAGCCTGCTGGGATTCTGACTGGGATTGCATTGAATCTATAGATCAGTTTTGGAGAATTGACATCTTTATACTGATTTTTTGATCCATTTATTTAGGTCTTTCATTTCTCTCATCAGTGTTTTGTAGTTTTCAATGTACAGGTCTTTTCTTTTTCTTTTTTTTTAAAGATTTTATTTATTTATTTGACAGAGAGAGAGACAGCCAGCGAGAGAGGGAACACAAGCAGGGGGAGTGGGAGAGGAAGAAGCAGGCTCCCAGAGGAGGAGCTGGATGTGGGGCTCGGTCCCAGAACGCTGGGATCACACCCTGAGCCGAAGGCAGACGCTTAACGACTGCACCACCCAGGCACCCCAATGTACAGGTCTTTGGTATCTTTTGTCAGATTTATCCTAAATATTTCCTAATTTTTGATGCTGTTACAAAGGATATTGTTTTATAATTTTGATTTCCAGTTCTTCCATGCTAACATATAGAGATATATTTGCTCAAATTTTGGCTTACTTTTCTCTCTTTTTTTTTTTTTTGTATTTCATTGATTTCTGTTCTAATCTTTATTATTTCCTTTCTTCAGTTTACTTTGGTTTTTCATTTGCTCTTTTGTCTAGTTTCTCAAGGTAGAAGCCTTTCTCATTTCCTAATATAGGCCTTTAGTGTTAAAAATTCCCTTCTCACTACTGCTTTAGCTGCATCCCACAGATTTTTATATACCATGGTTTCACTTTTCATCCAGTTCAGAATATTTTCTGATGTTCCTTTTGATTTCAGCTTTGACCCATGGGTTATTTAAAAATACGTTATTCTGGGGTGCCTGGGTGGCTCAGTCTGCCTTTGGCTCGGTCATGATCCCTGGGTCCTGGGATCAGAGTCTGGCATCAGGCTCCTTGTTCAGTGGGGAGACTGCTTCTCCCTCTGCCTGCTTCTCCCTCTGCCTGCAACTCCCCCTGCTTGTGCTCTCTCTCGCTGACAAATAAGTGAATAAAATCTTTAAAAAAATAAATAAAAAATGTGTTATTTAGTTTCCAAACATTTGGGTTTTCCAAGAATCTTTCTGTTAGTGATTTCTAACTTAATTCCATCATGGTTAGCAAGCATGCTTTGTATGACACAACTCTTTTTTAAGTTATTGGGACTTGTTTTATGACCTAGAATAATGTCTATCTTGGTAAGTTTTCTGTGTGCACTTGAAAAGATTGTGTATTCTGCTGCTGTTGGGTGGAATGTTCTAGAAATATTGATTAGATTAAGTTAGTTGAGAGTGTTCTTCAACTCTTCTATTGCATTACTGATTTTTCTGTCTACTTTTATATGAGTTTTTGAGAGAAAATTGTTGAAATCCCACTATAATTATGGATATATCTTTGTAGTACTATCAGTTTTGCTTTATCTATTTTGAAGCTGTTATCAGGAAAATAAATACTTTGAATTGTTATGTCTTTTTTAATTAACGAACCCTTTTTTGCATTATGAAATGAGGCCCTCTTCATCTCTACTAATTTTCTGTGATCTCAAATTTACTTTGTTGTTATTATAGACATTCCACCTTTCTCTTAATTAGTGTTAATATTATATATCTTTTTGGAGCACCTAGGTGGCTCAGTCAGTTAAGCGTCTGCCTGCAGCTCAGGTATGATCCCAGGGTTCTTGGATTGAGCCCTGCATCGGGCTCCTTGCCCAGTGGGGAGTCTGCTCCTCCCTCTCCCTCTGCCCCTCCCCCCATGCTTTATCTCTCTCTCTCAAATAAAGAAAATCTTTAAAATATATATGCCTTTTTAAAAATATTTTTAAGTAAGCTCTACACCCAGCATGGGGCTTGAACTCACAACCCTGAGATCAAGAGTCATGTGTTTTACCAACTGAGCCAGCCAAGTGCCCCAGTATATCTTTTTAAGTTTTGTACTTTTTATCACCTTTCTACTTTTAACTTACTGGTGACTTAATACTTAGTTTCTTATAGAAGCATATAGTTGGGTCTTCCTTTTTTTAAAGATAGATTTATTTATTTATTTATTTATTTATTTACTTACTTACTTACTTACTTACTGATTTATTTTAGAGAGAGAGAGCCTGCAAGTAGGGGAAGGGGTAGAGGCAGAGGGAGAGGAAGAGAATCTCAAGCAGACTCCTGCTGAGTGCAGAGCCTGATGCAGGGCTGGATCTCACGACCCTGAGATCATGACCTGAGTCAAAATCAAGAATCAGATGCTCAAACAACTGAGCCATGCAGACGACCCTGGATGTTCCTTTTATATCCAGCCTGACAAGCTGTGCTTCTAGTTGTGTGTTTAAGCCATTTACATTTAATATGATTATTTATATGGTTAGGTTGCAATCTACCTTCTTGGCTGTTTGTCTTCTATTTTTTCTATCTGTTCTTTATTCTGTTTCTTTTTCTGCCCTCTTTTGGAATAATTGAGTATTTTTGTATTCCATTTCATCTCCTTTGATGACTTAATTGTTGTAATTTTATTGTGTTATGTTAGTGGCTGCTTTAGGATTTATAGTATGCTTCTTAACACAGTTTAATTTCAAGTGATATTATACTCCTTCAAGTATAGAATAAGAACTTTCAACAGTATACTTCCATTTCATCCTTCCCAGACGTTACGCTACTACATTTTAATTCACATTTGTTATAAGTCCACAATACATTGTTGTTTTTGCTTTAAGCAGCAAATTATCTTTTGAAGATGGATTGTATAATAAGAAAAAGGGGTCTTTATATTTTTCAATACAGTTAAAATTTGTGGTGTCCTCCTTTCTTTTGCGTAGACCCAAAATTCTGGTTTTTTTTGTTTGTTTTGTTTTTTTTAATGTGTTTTATTATATTATGTTAGTCACCATACAGTACATCACCGGTTTCCGATGTAAGGCTCGATGATTCATTAGTTGTGTATAACACCCAGTGCACCATGCAATACGTGCCCTCCTTACTACCCATCACTGGTCTATCCCATTCCCCCACCCCCCTCCCCTCTGAAGTCCTCAGTTTGTTTCTCATAGTCCATAGTCTCTCATGTTTCATTCCCCCTTCTGATTACCCCCCCTTTCTTTATCCCTTTCTTCCCCTACCGATCATCCTAGTTCTTATGTTCCATAGATGAGAGAAATCATATGATAGTTGTCTTTCTCTGCTTGACTTATTTCACTTAGCATTATCTCCTCCAGTGCCGTCCATGTTGTAACAAATGTTGAGAACTCGTTCTTTCTGATAGCTGAGTAATATTCCATTGTATATATGGACCACAACTTCTTAATCCAGTCATCTGTTGAAGGGCATCTCGGCTCCTTCCACGATTTAGCTATTGTGGACATTGCTGCTATGAACATTGGGGGTGCATATGGCCCTTCTCTTCACTACGTCTGTATCTTTGGGGTAAATACCCAGTAGTGCAATGGCTGGATCATAGGGTAGCTCAATTTTTAACTTTTTAAGGGACCTCCACACTGTTTTCCAGAGTGGCTGTACCAACTTGCATTCCCACCAACAATGTAGGAGGGATCCCCTTTCTCCACATCCTCTCCAACAATTGTTGTTTCTTGCCTTGTCAATTTTTGCCATTCTAACTGGCGTAAGGTGGTATCTCAGTGTGGTTTTGATTTGAATTTCCTTGATGGCTAATGATTTTGAACATTTTTTCATGTGTCTGTTAGCCATTTGTATGTCTTCATTGGAAAAGTGTCTGTTCATATCTTCTGCCCATTTTTTGGTTTGTTTATTTGTTTCTCGTGTATTGAGTTTGAGAAGTTCTTTGTAGATCTTGGATACCAGTCCTTTATCTGTAGTGTCATTTGCAAATATCTTCTCCCATTCCGTGGGCTGCCTCTTAGTTTTTCTGTTTCCTTGGATCAAAATTCTGTTTTAAATCATTTCTTTCTGCTTGACAAGTGTCCATCAACATTTCTTGTACTGAAAAGGCTACTGATGATGAATGCTTCCAGCTTTTGTATATCTGAAGAAGTCTACCTTGCTGCCATTTTTTTCATGAAATTTTCAATGGGTATTTTCTTTCAGCTTGAAGAAGTTGTTCCACTTTTCTCTACCTGCAATTTTTCTGTTAGTTACCCATTGCTACAGAACAAGTTAATCCAAATTAATTAAAGGCTGCATAAGACAACAGACATTTATTATTTGACAGTTTCTGTGGTTCAGGAATGCAGGTGCAGCTTAGTGGGTGCTTCTGGCCAAGGTCTCTCACGAGGCTGCAGTCCAGGTACATGCTGGGGCTGTAGTTATCTCAAAGCTGGACTGGGGGACAATCTACTTCCCAGTTTACTCACATAGCTGTTAGCAGGCTTTAGGTCTTGTTTGCTATTGGCCAGAGACATCAGTTTCTTGCCACATGTACCTTTCCCATAGCACAGCTCACAACATGGCAGTTTGCCTTCCTCAGAATGAGGGCTCTGACGGATATAAAGGTGTGGGGAGGGATGAAAACATGTTGGATGTCACAGTCTTATAATCCACAAACTTTCTTTTATTTTCTTCTTTTTTTAAAAATTTATTTGAGAGAGAGCCTGCACACGCAAGAGTGCACAAGCAGGGGAAGCTGCAGAGGGAGGAGGGAAAAGCAGACTCCCCACTGAGCAGGGATTTTTTTTCCCCCAAGGCAGGGCTCAGTCCCAGGATCCCAGGATCATGACCTGAGTTGAAAGCAGCCGCTTATCCCACTGAGCCAGCCAGGTCCCCCTACAGTTTTGTAATGTGTTGGGACATCCATTCCATCCTTTTGCCATAGTTATTCGTAAGAAGTTAGTCATGAGGTCCAGCCCACATTCAAGGGGAAGGGATAATACAAGGGCCTGAACACCAGGTTGGGTCATTAGGGGCTGTCTTAGAGGATACCTGCTGCAGCTTCCAGTAAGAATCTGCTGTCATGCAGGACGCCTGCATGGTTCAGTCGGTTAAACATCCACCCTTGGCTCAGGTCATGATCCCAGGGTCCTGGGATCAAGTCCTGCCTCATCAGTCTCCTTGCTCAGCAGAGTCTGCTTCTCCCTCTGCCTGCCACTCCCCCTGTTTGTGCTCTCCCCCCCCCACCCAACAAATACATACATAAAATATTTTTTTAAAAGAGTCTGCCATCATCTGTGTTTGTTCTATAAATAGTGTATCTTTTTCTTAAAAATTCTATTTATTTATTAGAGACCACAAGTGGGGGTGGGGGGAAGGAACAGAGGGAGAGGGAGAAGCAGACTCCTTGCTGAGCAGGGAGCCCCACACTGGGCCCCGTCCCAGGACGCTGGACTCTATCTCACCACTTTCACTATTCCCACCCTAATCTAAGTCACTATCTTTCCTGGATTACTGCAGTAGCCTTGTCTCTGGTCTTCCCTACTTCTACTGTGCCCTTCCATGCTACTGTATTTTGAATGGATGAAAGGCAATCCATTCCCAACCCAGAAGACAGTGACCTGTAAACACGTAAGTTATGTCACTCCACTACTCAAAATCCTTCAGTGACTTCCCATCTCACTGGAGAGTAAAAGCCAAAATTCTGTAAGGCTCTACATCTGCTCTGCCTTAACTCTCTGACCTCATCACCTAGAACCCTACCCTTGAATCACTCCACTGCACCCACACTGGCTTCCAAGATTATGAACATTTTCCTCAGTGTCTAGATATTTACATTGATGCACTCTTTTATCACCCTCAAATCTGTATTCAAAGTCACCTATAAAATGAGGGCTCCCTAACAACATCAGTAGAAACCCACTTCTGGGGTGCCTGGGTGGCGCAGTCGTTAAGCGTCTGCCTTCGGCTCAGGGCGTGATCCCGGCATTCTGGGATTGAGCCCCACATCGGGCTCCTCCGCTAGGAGCCTGCTTCTTCCTCTCCCACTCCCCCTGCTTGTGTTCCCTCTCTCGCTGGCTGTCTCTATCTCTGTTGAATAAATAAATAAAATCTTAAAAAAAAAAAAAAAGAAACCCACTTCTGTTGGCACTTTCTACCTCTCTTTACTGCCTAGTCTTGTTAGTATTTGTCACTATCAATCTTCAGTTGATATTACATGTTTATCTTCTCTGTCTGCCTCACTAGAGTGAAAGTACCAAAAGAGCAGAGGTTTTTTGTTGTTGTCGATTTCTTTTCATTGTTCTTGAGAACAGTAACTGGTCCACTGTGGTCACAAAATGAATGCTTATTAGATCATGTTTATTAATATGAAGATAGTTATTGAATGAAATAATAACAGTGAAAAATTATAAACATTAAATATCCAACAATGGATAAATGATTGAATACTACATACACTATCTAAAAAGAATATCATGGGGCGCCTGGGTGGCATGGCGGTTAAGCGTCTGCCTTCGGCTCAGGGTGTCATCCCGGCGTTATGGGATCGAGCCCCACATCAGGCTCCTCCGCTATGAGCCTGCTTCTTCCTCTCCCACTCCCCCTGCTTGTGTTCGTTCCCTCTCTCGCTGGCTGTCTCTATCTCTGTCGAATAAATAAATAAAATCTTTAAAAAAAATAAAAATAAATAAAAAGAATATCATGCTGTTATTAAAAACTATCTGTTTCTATGGAGGAAACCAGCCTACACATTATAGTTGTCAATATATTTTAACAGTTGCTTCCAGAATGTTCCAACAGAAGCAAGCTGCCTTGATAAAACTGAAGTTGTCTTTCTTCTCTCAAAATTTCACAAAGCCATTATAGAAAGATGAGTTACGGCTTTCTTTAGTCACAGAAAATTGTTTTTTACTTTTTATTTTCTTTTATGTAAGCTCTACACCCAATATGGGGCTTGAACTCATGACCCCCAGTCCAAGAGTCTCATGCTCTACAGACTGAGCCAGACAGGCGCCTCCAGAAAATTGTTTTTAATTCAGCATAGTTTTTATGTAATTTTCTAGAAAGACATAGTTATGACAATACACATTGTATATTTGCTGAGCATTTTGGTTGTTTGCAGTTTGTGGCTATTATAGACAATGTTGTTGCTAACATTGGTCATGTGTTCTGATGCACGGGAGTACACATTTCTTTGGTGTATGTATCTAAGAGTAGAATTACTGGGTCATAAGAATATGTATTTTCAACTTTCCTACATAATGCCAAACTATTTTCCAAATCAGAGCAGTCATTTGGAATTGTTGAATTTTTCATTCTTGCCGGTCTAGTGGGTGGCTTATGGTATATAAAAATGTTTTAAATTTGCATTTTCCTGATTATTAATGAGACTGATCACCTTGCTTATATTTATTTGCCATTTGGGTTTCCTCTTTTGTGCAGAAGCTGTTCAGATCAATTTTCTATTTAAGGTTGTCTGTATTTTTATTTGTGGGAATCCAATACTTATTTTGGATTTAAGCCCTCTGTGACTTCTTTTACTCTCTTAGTGGTATATTTTGATGAAGAGGAAGTTCTTAATTTTAAAATAATCAGATTTATTTTTTTTCTTATTATGATGTAATGTATTGTTTAAGAAATTTCCCTGACCTAAAGCCTGAAGATTTCCTCCTATTTGTTATCTAAGACCTTTATCTCTTGCCTCTCACACTAAAGCCTATATAGTGTGAGGTAGGGATATGGGGTTTTTTTCTATACAGATGCCTAATTGTCCCAGCACCATGATTCAGAACAATCTCCTTTTCTCACTCCTTGCAATGGAGGCTTTGTCAAATCTCAAGTATCCATATATATTCATGGATCTGTTTGTGAGTTCCCTACTGTATTCATTACATTATTTCTCTATTTCTGTACCAATATCACACTCTCAATTGCTTCAGCTAAAATATTAAAATTAATAGAAGTTAGCAAAGTTAATTTTACTTCTGTATACCAGAAACAGAAAAGACAACTCTAAATCAACAAAGTACAAAGAAACTATAAAACTTTCAAAGAAACAATAGAACTTCATGAGAGACCTAAAAACCTAAATAAACCAAGATATATAATGTTCAAAGATTGGAGATTTAATACAGGTGTGATTATCCCAAAATTGATCTATAGATTTATTACAATTGCAATCAACCTGTCAATGAGACGGTGGTTTGCTTATCTGCTCTTTTTAAAAAAAATTTTTATAATATTTATTTGAGAGAGAGAGTTCAAGAATGTCTGTGGGGGGAGGGGCAGAGGGAGAGAGTCTGAAGCAGATTCCCCACTGAGCAGGGCGTCCGACCTGGGGCTCTATCCCATGATCCATGGGATCACAACCTGAGCTGAAACCAAGACTCAGAGGCTTAACCGACTGAGCCACCCAGGTGCCCCATTTGTTTGGTTTTTAGTTGGACAAATTGACAAATTGTCAGATGGAAAAGTCAGAGATGCAGGAAGCAAATACATTTATCCTTTCCCTGGGAAACATAAGGACTTTATGAGAATCTATTGACCCCTTAACCAACTTTTATGCTACTGCTTACATGCATCTAAATTCCATGCACTTGTAAACTGCACAAGACATTAATACTACGATTTTATATCAATAATTATTTAGGTTTACCCACATACTTAACTATTTTCTTTGATTTTCTTTCCCTCCTGTATCTCTGATTTTTCCATCTGAGGATATTTTCCTTCTGTCTAAAGTACATGCTTTAGAAGATCCTTCTTTTGAGGGTGTGCTAGTATCAAACCATTTAGTGTTTGTTTATTTGAAAATGCTCTTATTTTGCCTTCCTGAAGACTATTTTTACTGGATAAAGAATTCTATGTTAGCAGATGTTTTCTTTCAGCACTTTCAGGATATCATTCCACAGACTTGTCCCTGTGGCTTACTTTATAATTGGGTCCCACTCAATCATTTCCTTTCTACCTTGTATGCCTATCTCTTGACTAGGCTGCGTGCAGCCACAGTGGTCCTTTCTTGGTGGTGGGGCAAAACAGCCAAAAGACAAACACAGGCTCCAAGTTCTGGCAACCAAGATCAATCAGTCATCATCTACTTTACCCCTCTTATCCCTTCTTCGCCCTTCCTCCCCCTCTCTCTAGCTCACAGTTTCCATGTGCTAGGTCTGGAAGTGCAGTCAAAGTCCTGAAGGTATCATCCTTTCTGGTTGTAGCTGAGAGAGAAAATGACGAAGCCTAAAGACCACTGGGGGGAGTTGAAATCTCAGGCATTTAACAAAATCCCTAGGCACCTAATAACTATATCAAAGTTCTGGGGAAATATCTGGAAGAGTGCAATCAAATTAGTATCATCATGTAGTTAATAACAGCTATATCAATGAAAAACTCATATCAGTAATCCCAAAAATAAAATAATTAATTGGTGACGAATTATACTCATGAAAGAGGTAAATATTGTGATATTTAAAATAGTTACCAATAAAGCTGTTAAAATTGATGAACAATTTGCACTACAACTTATCACTTGGTAAGTAGTTTTATTTATACACATATTGTGATTAATTTATATTTTTAAAAATAACATATTAAAAACTTTTTTTTGATTGCTTGATTTACATATTGAACATGACCATACTGGTTGCTAATCAACCCTGGCTAGGCCTGTCTCCCCAGCAGTTATGGCACTTTAATATCCTCAGGAGACCTGATGACAAAACAGCAGACTGCACCACAGACTGACTGCAGCAGAGATTCTCAATCTGGGCTGCATGTTAGAATTACATGGGGGAGACTTTAAAATATACTGTTGCCAAGGCCTCACTCTAAACCAGTGAAATTAGGATCTCTGGTGGTAGGGGGAAAGGTCCTCAAAAAATTAGACATAGAATTATCATATGATCAAGCACTTGTCCCACTTCTGGGTTTATATCCAAAAGAAGTGAAAGAAGGAATTCTAACAGATATTTCATCATTCACAACAGCCAAGAGGTGGAAACAACCCAAGTGTTCATTAACAGCTGGATAACAAAATGTGGTATATACATACCAATGGAATATTATCCAGCCTTTAAAAAGGCTACTCTTTTTTTTAAGATTTTTTATTTATTTATTTGACAGAGATAGACAGCCAGCGAGAGAGGGAACACAAGCAGGGGGAGTGGGAGAGGAAGAAGCAGGCTCCCAGCGGAGGAGCCTGATGTGGGGCTCGATCCCATAACGCCGGGATCACGCCCTGAGCCGAAGGCAGACGCCCAACAACTGAGCCACCCCGGCGCCCTAAAAAGGCTATTTTTTTTTTAAAGAATCTTTTTTTTTTTTTTTTTAAGATTTTATTTATTTATTTGACAGAGAGAGACAGCCAGAGAGAGAGGGAACACAGCAGGGGGAGTGGAGAGGAAGAAGCAGGCTCATAGTGGAGGAGCCTGATGTGGGGCTCGATCCCACAGCGCCGGGATCACGCCCTGAGCCGAAGGCAGATGCTTAACCGCTGTGCCACCCAGGCGCCCCTAAAAAGGCTATTCTGACACATGCTACAACACGGAGGAAGCTGGAGGACATCATGTGAAGCAAAGTAAGCCAATTACAAAAGGACAGATCCTGTATGATTCCACTTCTACGAGGTACCTAACGTACTCAAATTCATAGAGACAAAGTAGAATCTGGTTACTAGGGACTAAAGGGAAAGGGGTTCAATGACATGTATCCAACCAAGTAAATTTTAAAAATCTAATTGGCTTTATTGAGTCATGAATTGGGTAGCATCCCATCTACCAAGTAGGGAGAGCTCAGTCAAGCCGTAGAAAAGGAAAGGTATTTAAAGGTAGAAAGGAGAATCAAAATAGGAGATTAGCAAAGAATCCATTGTTTTAGGCATGGTTGAACCTCCTGAGGGGAACAAAGGGGGTCTGTCGGTGAATTTCCTAGTGCTGACCAGTAAATTCCATGTTGACTAGTCAAAGGTTATGTTCCTGGCCAGGTGTGTGTGTGTGGGGGGGTGTGTACAGAGAGGCAAAAACTTCAGTTAGGTTAGATATTAGGTCTTGGCTTGCTGATGTGGGGCTCTTAACATAAGTGGTTTCATTTGGGGCCTGTGGTTTTCTTTTCCTTTTTTTTTTTTTTTTTAGATTTTATTTTTAAGTAATGTCTACACTCAACATGGGGCTTGAACGCACAACCGTGAGACGAAGAGTCCCATGCTGTACCGACTGAGCCAGCCAGGTGCCCCTGTGGTTTTCTTTTTAACAGAGGGAACGGGGAGTTATTTAATGGGTACAGAGTTTCAGTTTAGGAAGATGAAAAATTCTGGAGATGGATGGTGATGATGGTTGCACAACAGTGTGAACGTACTTCATGCCACTGAACATTACTCTTAACAAGTATTAAAAAGATAAATTTTATGTTATGACTATACTACCACACACACACACACACACACACACACACACGTGCGCTCACACACACACATCTCAAATTCTTACCACGGCCCCTGGCTTTTTCTTTAACCTTATCACCTACCAATTTCTTCCCCTCATTCTCAGGACTTCAGTGATATGGCATCCTTGCTGAAACAAGAACACAGCGAGTATGCACTCCCTATCTGCACTACGTGGCATGCAGTTTCCTCTTTCAGGTCTTTGCTCAAACAGCCCCCAGAGGGGCACCTGGGTGGCTCAGTCGGTTAAGCATCCTACTCTTGATTTTGGCTCAGGTCATGATCTCGGGGCTGTGAGATGGAGCCCCACGTGGGGCTACATGCTGGGCATGCAGCCTACTTAAGATTCTCTCCCTCTCCCTCTGCCCCTCATCCCCCCTCCCTTTCTTAAAAAAAAAGTTTGAATATGTTCATTAATAAATTAATAGAAATGGATGCATAACTTTCAAACCAGTAGAGAAAAAGGAACAGACAGTTTTGGTCAGGGCTAAAAAGGAGCAAAGAAAGAAAGAACAAGAAAGCATTACACAATAAACACAAAACAAAATGGCATGAATAAGAATAACCATATCAGGGGCGCCTGGGTAGCGAGCGCAGTCGTTAAGCGTCTGCCTTCGGCTCAGGGCGTGATCCTGGCGTTCAGAGATCGAGTCCCACATCAGGCTCCTCCGCTGGGAGACTGCTTCTTCCTCTCCCTCTCCCCTGCTGTGTTCCTTCTCTCGCTGGCTGTCTCTCTGTCACATAAATAAATAAAATCTTAAAAAAAAAAAAGAATAACCATATCAGCAGGAACAATGTATGTGAAAGGGTTAAACACAGTCTCAGCTCTTCTCTGCCCCTCCCTGCCTCCCACCCCTGCGCTTGCACTCTCTCTCTAAAAAAAATAAAAATAAAAATAAAAACAAATAGCCCCCAGAAAAGCCTTCCTATTATAGAGGGTGAAAAATAATTCTCCCTCTACCCTTCTGAATTCTTGGCAGTGACCCTTGCAATAAAAGATTAATAAGAGAAAAACAGATTTATTAACATGTATGCCTCAGGTACACAAGGAAGATACCTAGGAACAAATTAGTAATTCACTGAGGTTGCTTAGAATTCAGGCTTAAATACCATCTTAATAGAAACTGGGAACGTAGCTCTCTCCAGAGAATAAGCGATTTTTAGGAAAGATGAATGGGCCCTTAGAAGAGTAGATGGGAGGTAGGATACTTTGACAAAATTTGTCTGGGTGCTGTCTCCACTTCTGTGGAAACCCCAGGGATGGGGTTTATGACAACTGAGTTTCTTTTAGAGGATCTGTCTTTAGGCAGATAAAGGGAGCTCAGATAAAGCTTCTTCATCTGCTGTTTTTCAAGTGCCTACAGCTCAAAAATAATCAGTATACCAAAGCAGCATATTTTGGAATGTCCTGAATACCGACATATTTTAGGGTGACATTGTTGCCCTTCGTTACAATGTAAACTTCGTGACTACATAGACTTTTACACTGCTGTGAGCAAGCTACATAATAGGTGGTCAGCAAACAGTTGTTAAAATGAACGTTTGCCTTTTCTGTATCATAAACACATAGTATTTGTATAATTAGGATTTTAATTTCAAAAGATAAAAACCGTGTATTAAATTCTGCGGCATCAACTCATCATTCAAAAGAAAAGTGTGCACAAGAAACATAAAGGCCCTTAAAAGGTTAATATTAAGCACTGGAGGCCAGTTCCCTGACAGAGGCGAGCGAGAGGAGCTGAGTCTTCAGCCGTGGGCCACCTGCCCTTATCCACTGCTTCAAAGACACTGTCCAAGAGAAAAGAGAACCATCTCCCATAGCGAGGAGATCTAACAAAAGCAACACGTCCCGAAGTACCAACTACAAGCATTCGGAAAGGCCCACACACGGGATGACGTGCGGGAAATCTGGAGCCCTCAGGGAGAGTGGCTTTCCCTCACACGTGGCCAGGTACCCATCTCAGACCTCCAGGGCTGGGGCGCCTCCCGGGTATCTCTGGTCTGCATCTCTATGGTAGGAAGCTAGGAAACCGGAAGTGGGCCGCCACGGGGGTGTGGGGAGGGAGCGAGGGGCGGGGCCGCGAGGGGCGGGGCCGCCGCCGCCACCTCCGCAGCGGACAGAGGCGAGATGGCGGCTACTGAGGGGGTCGGGGAGGCTGCGCAGGGCAGCGAGTCCGGTCAGCCGGAGCCGCCACCGCCCCAGCCGCACCCTCCGCCGCCCCAGCAGCAGCAGGAAGAAGCTATGGCGGCCGAGCCCGGAGAAGCGGTGGCGTCCCCTATGGACGACGGGTTCCTGAGCCTGGACTCGCCCACCTATGTCCTGTACAGGTAACGCCCACAGCAGGGCCGCCGCACCCGAGGCCCTTCCCCAGAAGGCGGGAGCTCCACCCGGCCTGCGGTTCCGGGTCGGCTCCTCTGGCCTCGGCGTGTCCGGCCGAAGTTTCCGCCGCTTCCTTGTCCGGCCAGCCCGGGTGGAGGGGGCGCGCTCGGACCCCTAGCGCTCTTTTCGGGGTTGCTGTTTTCCGGGGCCAGCGCTGACACTGAGAGACAGAGGGGAGGCCAGACATCAGACGGCGTAGAAACTGCCACACACTGGACAGCACTCTTTCTTAGGCTGTTTAGGTGTGATTCAGGAATTTAAGAAATGTCCCGCTCTCTTGCATGCTCCCACAGCTCTAAGCCTGATAATAATATGACTGAATACCGAAGGGTTTGGGTGCTGTTTAATAGCCTGGGAGGAAATAAGATTTAAATATAAATAAGGTCCATATTTGCTCGCTTTAAAAACAACGTGTAAGGGCTTCCCGTGGTTTGTTCTGTAAAAGTGGAGAGAGCTAGTACAAGATCTTTAAGGACTGGGACATTTTCATTCAGCATTTCCTTTAAATATTTTAGCGCCTACCATCAGACAGACACCGAATTTAAGCTGTAAAACTGAAAAGGTCTACATCACCTCGTACATAATACAAGTGGTATATAGTAGGCATAGTTGGGTACTTTGTAACTTTCTTGCTTTTTCTCCCCAGTCCCACCCTTAGAAGTTCTTTGCTTTCTGGTAATGCCAGTTCCTTACCTCCAGTTGAACTTGCAAAGACAATTGAGAAATCCTTGTATCTTATTTTTCTTTTGCCTTATTTTTTCTTATGCAGTTCTATGTAAACCCATTAGATAGCTTATTTGCCTTCCTTGGTTTTATGAATGAGTGAAAGTCACTATCCAGATTTTGTTATTGGAGTTGTTTTACACATTTAATTTGGCTGTGGTAGCCCCATAATCCTCACACCTCCTCTCTGAATTGTAAAATATTCAGCTGCTTCACTTGGCTATGTCTGATTTTTCAGTGACTAAATGACAGCCTTACCTCTCTAATGCTACTACCCCAAGTTCTAGGTTTCACAACTCAGGTAATTGTTTCCCTTGTATTTCTTCTGATACAGTGGACACAACTTCAGGATTGTCTGGATGCCACAGAATCTTTGCTTTCAATAGCTGATCAGTATAGAGAATTAAAAGATGGGTGAAAGGAAAAGAATATAAATAAGAGAGTGGTTAAAACAAATTTAGTCATACTGGGCATTTTACACAGAAATGTCTATAGGCACCTATTGGTGCCAGTATGTTCTTTTAGCATTGATAATGAGAAATAGTATTCATTGAATGCTTACTATATGCATTTATTATATACTATATTTATAACATGGCGTAAACATTTAAGCATATGGTAATACTGTGTATTTCATGATTATATACTATATACTAATATATTAGCATATATATGTAATATACTTACTATTTATGTGCTTACTATTACACATATTTCAGTGCTTAACATATTATCCCAATCCTTCAAACAGCTTTCTAAGGTTGGTTAGTAATATCTCCATTTTATAAATGAAGAAACTGAGGCCCAGAGAGATTGTGTAACTTTCTCAAGATCACACAGCTGATAAGTGGTAGAGCCTACATTCTAACTCAGACAGTTATTAGATTCCAGAGCCTGCTCTCTAAAGACCACCTGGACCACCTCTGTATAGTAAACTAATAGTGCCTCCTTTGATTTTAAAATGTAAGTTCCTAGTAAATTGTTACTCAATTTTTTTTAAATGGTAACTCCAAAAGGTCTTATTAGACCAATGAATTAAATTGATTTCTAATTTAAAACTATTGTGTGCTTACTGCAAAACATGTTTCTCCACTTAACATAAAAACTTCAGTTTTGAGAACTATTGATTTATTAGCTTATTGTAATGGGCAGATTATTCAGTTTATTTTTATGTTACTTTAAAAGTTTAATATGTAAAGTAAAATGGCAAAACTTGGTCATGAAGAATCCAACCATGATTATATTAAAAGATTTATAAGTTACTAATATTAATGGAAGTGTAGTTGTTGCCATTTTTAAAAACATCAGATTTCTTTTTCTTCTTATATGTTTGAATACAGTCACTGAAAAAAATATATATATTTCAGGGACAGAGCAGAATGGGCTGATATAGATCCAGTGCCGCAGAATGATGGCCCCAATCCAGTGGTCCAGATCATTTATAGTGAAAAATGTAAGTTTATTTTTCATTAGGAAAAGGTCTATAGTCAAACTTAGTAGCAGAGTTGAAATTAACAGTTGTATGGTTACGTAGATGACATGTTTTTGTCTAATAAAGATTAAATGACAAGCTGATACTCGTTTTTTAATAATTCATTTTCATGGTTAAAACTTTTATTTTGTCCAGAGAATGGACATATTCTAAGTGATGAATGCTACATTATAATATGTAATAGATACTTGTGATTGTGCTTTTCATTTACCGTTTAATCTGCATACAAGATAAAACATAAATGAGTTACTGTTTTATGTAGAATAAACTTTGGTTTGCTGAAACTTGTGTATTTTGAAATATATTTCAGCAATGAAGTGTTAGGCTTAGTCTGAATACATTTACTGATATTAAAATGAGTGGATTATTTTCTTTGACAAAGTATCATTCTTTCATAATGAATGTGAATGAAAATGCTTTGTAAATTGAAGGTCATGCAAATGTTAATTGTTAGTTGTTCTTCTAAGAAAGGGTACATGAATAAATTGAAATGCTAGCTTTGTGTTTTTATGTGTGTGTGTATATATTCTGAATTCTAATGGTTGTGGTGGCCCCATAATTCTCAAACCTCCTCTGTGGGGGGGGGGTGTATGTGTGTGTGTGTGTGTGTGTGTGATGTACACATTTCAGTTAAGGCTTTGTTATCCAAGATCATTCCTTTTTTACAAAAAGCATTTATTGTATTCTTTTGATTATGAAGTAATGCCAAGAAATGTTTGAAAAGGAAAAATGATGGTATGAAGGTTTGACTTACCCAACATAAAAATGGACTACTAAAAATAACATGTGGAACTGGTGCAGAAATAAATAGATTAATAAGAAATCTAAAAATAGATCAGTATAGATGGGAACTTAATATGTGATTAAAAGGATATCTTATACAAGATGGATTAATCATATTGGTTTTGTAGCAGTTGTCTATGTATTTGGATATAAGCAAATTTATATCCTTCTCTCATGTCTTACGCGAAAATAAATTACAGAAAATAAAGTTCTAAAACACAACTGTAAACATACAAGGAATAAGAAAATAATCTTTCTTTTGGTGAAGAAGGTGTTATTAGGCAAGATGTAAAATTCAGAATTAAGGAAAAGATCAGAAGGTATAACTGCATTAAAATGCAAAACTTTCACACTATGAAGAGAGACAATATGGAGAGATAATTCACTAGAAGAAATAGAAATATCTGTGAAGAGATGTTAACCTCACTAGTGATCAGAGAGATGAAAACCACTTTCAGATTCATTAGGTACCTATAACAAAGATGTTGGAGAAACTGATACAATTGTACATTTCTCTTGGGGTTAAATAATTTAATAAAAGCCTTTTTTGCAGGGTGAAAAAGATTAGCATTTTAAATTCTTACATATATCATGAATAGAAACCACAAAGGAAAAGATAGAGAAATATGACCTATCAATCAAAAATTGATAGATGAATATATCAAAATTTAAAATCTGTACAACAGAAGACAACCATGAGCAAGTTAAAAGGGAAGCAGTAGTATGGGAAAAGATACACCATATGAAACAGGGTTGATGTTCAGAACCTCATAAGAAATTCCTACAAAAGTTTAAGGAAACAGGCAAACATAAAAAAGTAGACAAAGGGTATATGAACTGGTAGTTTACAGAAGAGAAAATTCCATTGGCTTTTAAGGCGGGGGAAGTCCATTATCATTAGGAATGAAAGATATACAAATAAAATGGGAATGTTGTTTCCCAACAGTGCTTTAAATGATAAAAATTAAAACTATCTTACGATATCAGGTATTAGGGCATATGAACAGATTGATACATTTCAGATGGTAATTTTCATGTTTAGCCATTTTGAGGTTTGGTTTAATCTAGCAAAATTGGAAAATGCTTTTATTGTATACCCTCGAAGTAACTGCTTCTACTGATACACTTTGGGTATACTCTGGCATACGACATAAGAAGACATGTAGTAGGAGGTTAAAAACACACACTGCAGAGTCAGACCAACTGGTTTAAATTCTAACTTCAGCATTTTACTAGCTGTATAACCTTGGACAAATTATTTAACCTCTCTATACCTTTATTTCCACCTACGTAAAATGAGGATAATAATAGTAACTATAGTTGACCCTTGAATAACAGGAGGGTTAGGGGTGCTGACCTCCCCCCCAGTTGAAAATCCATGTATAACTTTTGACTCCTCAGAAGTTTAATTACTAATAGCCTACTGTTGCTGGGAGTTTTACGATAATAACATAAATAGTCAATTAAGACATACTTTGTATGTTAAATGTATTATATACTGTATTCTTAAAATAAACTATGTTAGAGAATAAGAAAATGTTTTTTAAAATCATGAGGAAGGGTGCCTGACTGGGAGGGAGCCTGCTTCTCCCTCTCCCTCCCTGCTCCCCCCACTCACCCTGCTCATGTGCTCTCTCTCTCTCTCTCTCTCTCTCTCTGTCAAATAAATAAAAATTTTTTTAAAAAGCTCTTAAAAAAATTCATAAGAAAAATATGGTACTATACTGTTTGGAAAAGAATCTGCGTATAAGTGGACCTGTGCAATTCAAACCCGTGTCATTCAAGGGCCAGTACTTTATATAGAGTGAGTAAATTATAATTATAAAATAAAAGAACAGTGTCTGGCTCAGAGTAAGCACTATATGCATTAACTATTATTATTTGCAGCATTTTTTGAAAAAGCAAAATGTTGGAAGCCACTTATATAATCTATGTTTTAGAAAATGGATAAATGAAGTATATCATTATCATACAGTTGAATAACCATTAAGAGGATCTAGATCTTTTATAACATGGACAAATCTCAGAAACAATGTTGAGTGACAAAAGCCATATAAGTTTCAGAAACTTTGAGTATGACAGTATATCAAATGTGTAATTTTTAGTTAAAAGAATATTTTAATATTGAAAACTACAGAAAAAAATCTAATGAATATAAAATTCTATTTATATAACCCCAGATTCATTTATGAACCTGTCAACTTGACATGGATAGCTGTAAGTCTGAGTATTCTATTCCCACTTGTAGAATTCTGTTTTGAAAAAAAAAAATAGCATTCACATGTAAATTATGCCATGTTCTTTATATGGAATAGTGGAAAAAGGGTGATGTAGATGTGTGTATGTTGGCATGGAAGAACATACCATTGAGGGAAAAAATGCCAAAATGGAAAATAGTATGAAAAATATACCAATTTCATTAAAAATAAACAACAGGGTAACTGGCTGTCTCAGCCAGCAGAGCATGCAACTCTCAATCTCGGGATCATGAGTTCAAGCCCCATGTTGGGCATAAAGATTACTTAATAAAAAATAAGTAAAAAATTTAAAAAATAACAACTATACACACACACTTAGAAAAATATTTGGTAACAACCATTACCCTTGATGGAAATCCAGTGCATTGGGGAGTGGCATTGGAGTGAGAGAAATTTCATGTACTTTTGTATTGTTCACAGTGTTTGCATGGAATATATACTTCTTTTTAATTAAAATTTTTTTAAAGTAATCCATGCTTACCTTAGAAAATTTCGAGGATGTTAAAATCAAAAGAAGACTCTTATCATCAAGAAAGAGCCACTGTTACCTCAACAAAGTAGGTTTAGAGGGAACTTACCTCAGTATAATAAAGGCCATATGTGAAAAATCCATAGCTAAAATCATTTCAGTGGGGAAAAACTGAGAGCTTTTCTTCTACAGTTAAGAACAAAACAGGGATGTCCACTCTCACCACCTTTATTCAACACAGTACTGGAAGCCCTAGCCACAGTAGTCAGACAAGAAAAAGAAATTAAAAATCATCCAAATCGTCAAGGAAGAAGTAAAACTTTCACTATGTGTAAATGACATGATACTATGTATAGAAAACCTGAAAGCCCACCAAAAAACTGTTTAAACTAATAAACAAGTTCAGTGAAGTTGCAGGATACAACATCAATGTACAGAAATCTGTTGCGTTCTTATACACCAGTGATGAAGCAGCAGAAAGAGAAATTAAGGAATCAATCCCATTTACAATTGCACCAAAAACAATAAGATACCTAGGAATACACCTAACCAAAGTGGTGAAAGACCTGTACTCTGAAAACTATAAAACACTGATGAAGGGTGCCTGGGTGGCTCAGTCAGTTAAGTATCCAACTCTTGATTTCAGCTCAGGTCGTGATCTCAGGGTTGTGAGATTGAGCCTTGTGTCAGGTTCTCCACTGGGCATGGAGCCTGCTTAAGATTCTTCTCCCCCGCCCCCCGCCACTGCGCACCCTGTCTCAAAAACAAAAACAAAAACCCACTGACGAAAGAATTTGAAGATGACAAAGAAATGGAAAGACATTCCATGCTCATGAATTGGAAGAACAAATATTGTTAAAATGTCTATACTACTCAAGGCAATCCACGCATTTAATGCAATCCTTGTCAAAATAGCAACAGCGTTTTTCACAGAGCTAAAACAAACAATCCTAAAATTTGTGTGAAACCGCAAAAGACCCTGAATAGCCAAAGCAGTCTTGAAAAAGAAGAGCAAAGCTGGAGGCATCACAATTCAGACTTGAAGTTATATTACAAAGCTGTAGTAATCAAAATAGTATGGTACTGGGGCACCTGGGTGGCTCAGTCAGTTAAGTGTCTGACTCTTGATTTCGGCTCGGGTAATGATCTCAGGGTCATGAGATCGAGCACCTTATCAGGCTCCATGCCTGATATGGAGCCTGCTTAAAGATTCTCTCTCCCTATCCCTGTACCCTCCCCACCCCCAGTCTGGCATTCATGCACACACACTCTCCGTCTCCTTGTACCTTCCCCACCCTTGGTCTGACATGCATTCACACACTCTAAAAAAAAGGAAAAGGACAAAATAGTATGGTACTGGTGCAAAAGTAGACACATAGATCAGTGGAACAGAATACAAAACCCAGAAATGAACCCTCAATTGTATGGTCAATTAATCTTCAACAAAGCAAGAAAGAATATCCAATGGGAAAAAGACAGTCTCTTCAACAAATGGTGTTGGAAAAACTGGACTGCCTTCTTACACCCTTCACAAAAATAAATTCAAAATGGTTTAAAGACCTAAATGTGAGACCTCGAACCATAAAAATCCTAGAAAAGAACACAGGCAATGACTTCTTTGATACTGGTCATAGCAAGTTCTTTCTAGATATGTCTCCTGAGACAAGGGAGACAAAAGCAAAAATAAACCACTAGCTCTTCATCAAAATAAAAAGCTGCACAGTGAAGGAAACAGTCAATAAAATTAAAGGGCATCCTATGGAATGGGAGAAGATATTTGCAAATTACATATCTGATATGAGTATCCAAACTATATAAAGAACTTAACCAAGAAAGCACATAATCCAATTAAAAAATGGGGAGAAGACATGAAAAGACATTTTTCCAAAGAAGACAAACAGATGGCCAACAGACACATGAGAAGATGTTCAACATCACTTATCATCAGGGAAATGCAAATCAAAAGTACAATGAGATAGGGCTCCTGGGTGGCTCAGTCGATAAAGTGTCTGCTTTTGGCTTACGTCAGGATCCCATGGTCCTGGTATTGAGTCCAGGATCAGGCTCCCTGCTCAGTGGGGAGCCTGCTTCTCCCTCTGCCCCTCCCCCTGCTCCTTGTGTTCCTGCATGCAGAAATAAATAAGAAAAATCTTCAAAAAAAAAAAAAAACTACAATGAGATAGCACCTCACACCTGTCAGAATGGCTAAAGTCAACAACACAAGAAACAAGTGTTGGTGAGGATGTGGAGCAAGGGGAACCCTCTGGCACTATTGGTAGAAATGTAAACTGGTACAGCCATGCTGGAAAACAGCACAGAGGTTCCTCAAAGTTAAAGATAGTACTACACTATGATCCAGCACTTTCACTACTAGGTATTTATCCAAAGAACAAAAATACTAATCAAAGGGGTACGTGCACTCTGATACTTCTAGCAGCATTATCTAAATAGCCAAATTATGGAAGCAGTCCAAGCGCCTATCAACTGATGAGTAGATAAAGAGAATGTGGTATATATACAATGGAGTATTACTGAGCCTTAAAAAATAATGAGATTTGCTATTTGCAACAACTTGGATAAAGCTAGAGAGTGTAATGCTAAGTGAAGTAAGTCAGAGAAAGACAAACACCGTATGATTTCACGCATGTGTGGAATTTAAGAAAACAAATGAGCAAAGGGAAAAAGAGAGACAAACCAAGAAACTGACTCTTCACTACAGAGAACAAACTGATGGTTACCAGAGGGGAGGTGAGTAGGGGGAGGGGTGCAATAGGTGATGGGGATTAAGAAGTGTGCTTGTGATGAGCGCCAGATGATGTATGGAAGTGATGGATAACTATGTTGTACACCTGAAACTAATATTAAACTATATGTTAACTGACAAATTTAAAAACTTTTTAAAAAAAGAATGTTCTTGATGATGTAGTAAAAGTTACCAGTTTAAAAAAAGAGAGAGAGGGGGCGCCTGGGTGGCACAGCGGTTAAGCGTCTGCCTTCGGCTCAGGGCGTGATCCCGGCGTTATGGGATCGAGCCCCACATCAGGCTCCTCCGCTAGGAGCCTGCTTCTTCCTCTCCCACTCCCCTGCTTGTGTTCCCTCTCTCGCTGGCTGTCTCTCTCTCTGTCAAATAAATAAATAAAAAATCTTTAAAAAAAAAAAAAAAAAGAGAGAGAGAAATAAGCACTGTTAATATTTGGTATGTAGCCTTCCACTCCTCTGATTATGTTTCCACAAAGTTGGTTTTATGGTATGTATATGTGCATGTGTATATGTTTTGTATGTGTAGATACTTGTGTGTATATAAACGAATGTATACATTGTATATAGAGTTAATGTGTTCTAGGCATTTTGTTATAACTTGAAAATTACTTGGGAGCTTGGTTCTTAGTGACTGCAAAATGTTTTATAGTTATTTGCCACTTACGTTCTTTCTAAATTTTATTTTGGTATGATTTAAATTCAGCTTTTGAAAGATAGTGTTTAGAAGTAGGTAACCTGGGGCGCCTGGGTGGCACAGCGGTTAAGCGTCTGCCTTCGGCTCAGGGCGTGATCCCGGCGTTATGGGATTGAGCCCCACATCAGGCTCCTCTGCTATGAGCCTGCTTCTTCCTCTCCCACTCCCCCTGCTTGTGTTCCCTCTCTCTCTGGCTGTCTCTATCTCTGTCGAATAAATAAACAAAATCTTAAAAAAAAAAAAAAAAAAAAAAGAAGTAGGTAACCTTTTTATGTCTCAGAATTTGTAAAGAGCTATAATTGTTCCTGTTTCCTGATAACTTCACTTTTGGGGTTGTGTAAGGAAATAATATGCACACATGAAAATACACATATATGCATTATATATGTAATTTTAAAAAATTTTAATGCAAAGTCATTGGAAGCTTAAAGCAGTGATTTTTATAAAGCAAAATTGAAAACAATCTACGTTGCCAAGAGTAACAGAATGGTTAGGCAAACTAGGATGTTTTGACATGGTTTGCATACATACCTGTTAAAAAAGGTTTTCAATTGTCAGTAGCTGGAAAAATGTATACTGTAAGAAAAATAGCATATCATGTCCACATACATTTTTATTTGTGGAAAAAAGAAGTGTTGGGGAGTGTTTAACAGACGTTTTTTCTCATAGTCTGTCTTGGGCCATAATCTGTTCTCTGCCTTAATCTGTACTGTGTTGAGGACATTTCAGCTGCAGTATCTACTAGTTCATTGTGATTAGTGGCATGGGCTTTGATATCAGCCTAGATTTGGGTTTAACTTTTTTTTTAATTGTATTTTATTTTAAGCAATCTCTACACCCAACGTGGGGCTCGAATTCACAATCCCAACATCAAGAATCACATGCTCTATTGACTGAGCCAACCAGGCACCCCTAAATTTGGGTTTAACTTCTGTCTGCAAGGAACACTGACCCAATGTGAACTTGTTGATCTCTCTCAGTCTCAGTTTGTCTTGTAGAAAATGGGAATACGCAGGTAATATTTGCCAAAGTCTAAGTTTCTTCAGTTAAGAGATTAGGAAAGATGAGAAATTTTGATATTATCAGTGAGGGTGTGGAAAAAATAAATTATTCCTACATTCTTGGAGGGAATATATATATTGATCAGATCTTTAATGTGACAAAACCTGTCAGCATCAACAGGGTATATCACCTTGATGCAGTTAATTCTACTTGTGGGAGTTTATCTGTGGATATGCTGAATTTGCATGTGTGCATACGGTGATACTCAGGACAGCATACGGTTTATATTCAGGACAGCAAGAGAATGAAACTTTCATTTATAGGGGATGAGTTAGATAAAATTTGAGTACCATACAGTGAAATGCACCTATTGGAGAAATATGATAAACTTTATAACAGAGAATACAGTTGAAAATTATGTCTTCTCCTCCCTGTTCCTCAGTATATTCATAAATAAGCGTATGTTTTTAACAATGAATAGCATGCAGCTCTGCACCTTACTTTTTTCACTTAACAATCTTAGCAGTTATTCCCTATCTGTACGTACCAGAGCAGCCTCATTACTAACAACTGAGTAGTACGTCATTGTATGGGTGTGCCATAATGGACTGAGCTCATTCTTCAGCATTTGTTTCCAGTTTTCATTTCCTTTTTTTTAAGCCAGGCAAATTTAGCAGTGGGGTGTTGTATACCAACTTTAGCGACACTAATGTTAGTAAGTTCTGATTAACCCATTACCATCAACCAGCCTTTAAAAATTTTTTTATATAACCAAACACTCCAATAAATTTCTTTGGTTGTTTTGGGTACATAGGAAGTATATTTGTAAGAAAACTTCCTGAAGGGGCACCTGGGTGGTTCAGTCAGCTAAGCGTCTGCCTTTAGCTCAGGTCACGATCCTGGAGTCCTGGGGTCAAGCCCCATGTCGGGCTCCCTGCTCAGCAGGGAGTCTGCTTCTCCCTCTCCCTCTGCCTGCTGCTCCGCCTGCTTGTGCTCTCTCTCTCTGTCAAATAAATAAAATCTTGAAAAAAAAAGAACTTCCTGGAACTGGAATTGTTGAGTCAATGAGTATGTAAGTTTTGCACTACTTTGATAATGTGTGAGCGAAAAAAGCAAGGCCCAGAACGTAGAGTGTGATGTGATCTCATTTATTTTTTTATCTTTGTGAAGATTTTCTTTTTAAGTAATCTCTACACCCAACATGAGTGTTGAACTTAGAACCCCAAGATCAAGAGTTGCATGCTCTACTGACTGAGGCAGCCAGGCCCCCGGTGTGATCTCGTTTGTGTAAAAAATGGGAGGATGTATTTAGAACATATACTTGGAAGGATACAGTAGAATCATTAATAGTGGTTGCTTCTTTGGAGTTGAACGGAAATTTAGTGTGACTCTTTTTGTACTGTTTGAATTTTCTACCATTGTGTACATTGCTTTTTCAGTTATAAAACTGATCAAAATATAATGTGGGAAAATGAGGTAAGTGAATATATTTGAATATATGTACTCTTAATTTTACTTTAATGTGTAACGTCTTTCAGAGATTTGGAGGCTGGCATTAGCCCCTGTGCATACGTGAGCAGGAGACATAGTTACACATATATTGTGGCTATGACACTAAAGCATTCTCAGGGTGGCATTCACACAGTCATTTGACTTTCTTTTGCTTGTTGTTATAAATGATAAAAATTCAGTATCTTTCCTCATAAGGTATAGCAGCATTTTGTATTATAGTCTAAGTTTAAACAAGAAAGATAGTGCTAATGCAGTCGTATGCTCTGTCCCCAGTTAGAGATGTGTATGATTATTTCCGGGCTGTTCTGCAGCGTGATGAAAGAAGTGAACGAGCTTTTAAACTAACCAGAGATGCTATTGAGTTAAATGCAGCCAATTATACCGTGTGGTAAGTACTGCTCATCATTAATCTTCCCCATTTAAATGTGTCCTGTTTTAGTTCAGATGGTTCTTTTAACTAAGCTTGTTATCATCATAATAATTCACACTATGAGTTTAAAAGTCAGAGGCTGAATGAAAAATGGCATCCTCTGTCCCCTTGCTTTTCACTACCAGTGTCCCCTCCCCAGAGGTAAGAACTCTCAGCTATTTTTTCTTAAGTTAACCTATACATTTTAAATATGCTGACCCACATTTTGTAGTATTTCAGAGTACATTCCTTTTAACAGATTGCCTTTTTTTGTTGTTCAGTTTTGTTTTCTTTGTGCCAGTAAGTAATTTGTCTCCCACGCTCTCTGATATGTGTAAAATGTGTCGTTACTGCTGAACACAACAGGTGATCCTTCAACCCCTTTTTTTCTTCTTCACCAGTGTGCGCACTGCACATCTAGTCTCCGGCTCTCTCATGCGTTCGGTCTCCTGTCTCCAGACCTGACCTCTTTTTCTTTCTTGATTTACTCTGTCATTTTATCGACCACATCCTTGAGTAGAAGAGAACTTATAAAAGGATGTGTGGGAAATCATTTGTGAGATTTGATATATTGAAAAGTGTCTTTAGTCTCTTCTCAACTTTATTAGTAGAATTCTATATTAGAAATCATTTTCCTTCAGAATTTTAAAACTGGTTTTCCATTTCCTCCAGCTTCTATTGAGAAGACTCCTGTTATTTCGTTGAAACATTTTTAGTAGGTCCAGAGAATTTTTTTATGTGTTTTTGATAATGCCTTTTCTCTTTCCCTGTTTTTTTTCTCTTTCTGGAATGCTTTTTTTTTTTTTAGTTGTATGTGGTACCTTTTTGATTGCTTTTTCTGATTTTCATTTCTTTGTCTTTTCATTTATATTTGAGATATTTCTCAACTTTATCTCCTCATTTCTGTCTGCACTCAAAAATTTCTAATTTCCAAAGCTTTTTTGTTTTCTGAATATTTTTTTAATAGCATCTTGTCTTTTATTTCATAGATGTGTGATATATTTTCATTTCTCTGGTGTTTGTTTTGGTCTCTTTCTTTCATGTAAATATTTTTCTCAAATCTTTGATTCTCCTTTCAAACTTATAATAGAGGCAGGAAAACTCCTCTGATTGGAAGCTCTATATGTGGCAGGACTTGTCAACTGGAGGGCTTCACTGTGAGGTTAGTGAGTGGAGATGTGGCTGTTTTGTGTGAAATCTTCACATGTCAGCAGTTCTAGATCTTTTCTTGTGGTTTGTTCCTCCAAAGAAGAGTCGTCTGATTATTACCTGGGGAGAATGTGTTTGGCTGCCATAGTTTCGGGGGTTAGGCAGGGGAAGATTGGTTGGGCGGTGGTTCTCAGCTGTTTAGTATATTAGTGGTTTAAATTTCCCAGTTTCTAGTCCTTTTCCTCACTCTGTATTCCTCTTGTGTCTGGTATTCCTTTCTGCTTCAGTTTTTTTCCAGAGAATAAAGCCACTTGCGTCTTGCCAGGTTTTTAGAAAGAACCACAGTTACTCTCCTGTGTGTCTCCTTTACTTTCACACAAAACACTTCACTTCTGACATTTCTGGTCACCAAATGACTGGGTTTTTCCCCTACCACGCAGTTCTCTCTGATGCTAGTTGTGTGTCCTACAATTTAACTCAGTTCTGACATTGTCTAACTACCTGACATTGAGATAACGTCAGATCCCACTGGTTAAGGGCTCAGTCCCACAAGGCTGCCCCCTACTTCAGATGCTAATCGCAAATCCAATTGTCACGTATGCTTCTAACCAGTGGGCTATAAGTCAGAGGTTTCCCTGACCCCTTCCTAGGGTTCAGTTAATTTGCTAGAGTGGCTCAGAGAACTCAGGAAAACCGTTACTTATGTTTACCAGTTTATTGAAGGATGTGGTAAAGGGTACCCATGAACAGCCAGATGAGATATATAGGGCAAGATCTGGGAGGGTCCCAAGCTCAGGATCTTTTGTCCTTATGGAGGGTATGTCCTCTCCCAGAACATGGATAAGTTCATCCACCTACAAACTCCAAACCCCCTAGTATTGGGATGCGGTGGAGGTTCCCTCATGTGGGCATTATCAATTATTAACTCTGTTTCTAGCCTCTCTCCTCTATCTAGACAACTGGAGGTGGAATCGATAATTCCAAGCTTCTGATCAAAGGTTGGTCTTCCTGGTGACCAGGAACCACCTAAGGAGCCCACCTAGAGTTGCCTCAATAGAATGCTTCTAGTGCTCTTTTTTTTTTTTAAGATTTTGTTTAAATATTTGAGGGAGCAAGCAAGCACACAAGTGGGGTGAGGGGCAGAGGGAGAGAGAGAAGCAGACTCCCCGCTGAGCAGGGAGCCTGATGTGGGCTTTGATCCCAGAACCCTGAGATCATGACCTGAGCCGAAGGCAGATGCTGAACCGACTGAGTCTCCCAGGCGCCCCGCTTCTAGTGCTCTTATCACTTAGGAATTCCTGAGTGTTCCAGGAGCTCTGTGCCAGGAACCAGGGGCAGAGACCTATATATATTTTTTCTGTTATCTCACACCAGGCCAGTGATGCCGTCACCTCTCTGCTTAAGGTTGGGGAAGGGATCTTGGCTGTTAAGGGCTCTTTCTAGATTTTATACTGTTTTTAACCCCATCCTTGATTCCCAGTCTTGAAGATACCTGACACCTGATTTCTGAACCTTTCTTCTTCTGTTGACGGTTAGGTTTTTAGCACTTTGTTTTTCAAAGTCAGTTAAAACTTGTCTGTCAGCTTACCATTTTCCATAATTTTGTTGACCCCTTCCCATTGTTGTGATATCCCCTTGTCCCTAATTCTCTTTGTCCTTGTGGATATTTACTGTTTTTCATTCCCTTGCTGTCATTTTTGTGGGGTTTTATTAGGGTGTTAGGATAAACTCACTCATTTAATCTACCATGTTTCCTGGAATTCTTAGTATGATATGCCATCATTTTATATCTCTAGTATGCGCTTTCTTATTTTTTAAGAAATTCCTGACCATATATAACACAAAGTAACTTAGAATACATTTTAAAATTTCCTAAGTTTATTTGCTGTTTTTTAAAGGCAGTATACTGGATAACCTTACTCATGTAAACCAAGCTGCTTGTTTATCGCCATGTTTTATTAAGCCTAATTTTCCTTAAGCTAATAAAATAGAGAAATACCGTTATCTGTCCTATTTAGCATTTCATTTTAAAAGATACTTTTAAAGCAGCTGTTTGTCTCTTATTATACATTGAGTTGGAAATTTTGAAGTAAAAACAGACCAGAACTAATAATGATGTTTTTAGAGAAAAGGTTTTTTTTAAATGATTTGATTCTACCTTGAAGAAATTAAGAGAAACTTGTTTCATATGTAAGTAGCATATTTGTGGTGGCTCTAAAAATAAATATTTGATAATGTTTGTAATGGAATTTATCATATGAATGATATATCTAAACGAATAAGCTGTACCATATAAGGATATATTATAGGGAAAGAGATGTCTTTGATTCTCCTGTAGTAGGACACTCATAACCAGAGCATTACCTGAAAATAATCATTAATTGGTTGTCTTTTTCTCCTCTCTCAACATTTGTTGCTGTTCACTATTTTTACTTCAAAATGCTTGATTCTTCTAATTACCAGATAATTGTATGAGTTTGGACAACCAAATGCAGTTACGTTGCTAAATTATTGGTTATATAGAATACCTACCAAAAAAGGAAGTGTGTCTAACTATGTTGTTTTACCTTTATCAGATGGTGTGGCTAGGCAGTTTATGTAGAGTAATGAGACAATGCTTGATATTTGCTGTAGGCATTTTCGGAGAGTTCTCCTAAAGTCACTTCAAAAGGATCTACATGAGGAAATGAACTACATCACTGCAATAATTGAGGAACAGCCCAAAAACTATCAAGTTTGGTAAGATGAAAATAGGAAGGAAATATATCACTATGTTAATATTACCTGCCCAGTGGGTGATGAAATTATAGGGAATTGTTTGTTTCTTTATAATTTTAGTAGTTTGCATTCGTGCTAATGTTACGTGTCTCATAGTGTTGTTAGGAGGGTTAAATGAGATTTTTTTTTTTTTAGGGGGGGTGGCAGAGGGAGAGGGAGAGAAAGAGAATCTTAAGCAGTCTCCACACCCAGCAAGGAGCCTCTCGATTTCACAACCCTGAGATCATGTCCTGAGCCGAAATCAAGAGTTGGATGTTTCACCACTGAGCCACCTAGGTGCTCCTAAATGAGATGATTTTATGTTTAGTGCTTAAAGTGGTACCTAACCTCGAGTTAACACTCAAATATGTGTACTGCAATTATTACTTAAAACTTTTGACAACATATAATCTTGTGGGAAAATTTTTTTTTTTTAAGATTTTATTTATGTATTTGACAGAGACAGCCAGCAAGAGAGGGAACACAAGCAGGGGGAGTGGGAGAGGAAGAAGCAGGCTCCTAGCGGAGGAGCCTGATGTGGGGCTCGATCCCAGAATGCTGGGATCACGCCCTGAGCCTAAGGCAGACACTTAACGACTGCGCCACACAGGCACCCCTGTGGGAAAATTTTTGAATAAAGAATCTGAAAAAATGTTTTCTATCCAGCGTGTTATAAAATGACTGTCTGGTATTTGATCTTTCATTCATTTGTTTATTCAAAATATTTTTATTGATGCGGGGATACGAAGATGAGCCACACAGTCTAACAGGGAAAGCACATAATAAAGCCAGTTATTTTACAGTGCAGTATGAAAACCACAATGGTGCAGAGTGTTTTACAGAGTATGTAAGCCCTAAGTTAGCATAGACAAAACTATAGGGATTATTATAGGTGAGGGGAACAGAACACAGTGGAGGAAAAAAAGAGGCATTGTGGAGCAGGACAGAGAACAAATAGGAAGAAAGAGTTTGAACAGTACCGGCATATGAGCACCCCTTGAATGGAAGCTACTGTGGTTGCTGTTATTTCGGAGCTGGAGGAGGAGGTACTGGTGGTGGTAGTGCTGAGGGTCAGCTTGACATGCTGAAGGACCTAATTCTTAAGTTTTTCCTAAATTACAGAATTTTCCGGGAACCTAGAAAAATAAATTATTGCTAGTGTTCACTAACTTGGGAGATTTCTGAAATAAATTTAGAAGGCTTTCCCTCTAGGATCTTCCTCTTGGTAGTATCTTGCCTTCTTAATATTCTGTAAGATGAATTTTTCAATTTTCCATGCATGTAGAACATTCATTCATTCAGCATCAAATCTTTCCCCTTTTCCCATCACTCCTACTCACTTTTAGTATATTGAATATTAATGAATTCTTTTAAAGAACAGCTTTTTTGAGATATAACTCGCATATTATACTATTTATTCATTTATTTAGTAATCTCTACACCCGATGTGGGGCTTGAACTCATGATCCCAAGATCAAGAGTCCCATGATCTACCGACTGAGCCAGCCAGGCACCCCTACTATTTACTCATTTTTTATTTTATTTTTTTAAAGATTTTATTTATTTATTCGACAGAGACAGAGACAGCCAGCGAGAGAGGGAACACAAGCAGGGGGAGTGGGAGAGGAAGAAGCAGGCTTATAGCAGAGGAGCCTGATGTGGGGCTCGATCCCATAATGCCGGGATCACGCCCTGAGCCGAAGGCAGGCGCTTAACCGCTGTGCCACCCAGGCGCCCCCATTTTTTAAAATCTAAATTCAGTTAGCCCGCATATAATACATCATTAGTCTATTTACCCGTTTAAAGTGTATCGTTCAGTGGTTTTAGTATATTTACAAATATGTACAACCATCACTACAGTGACTTTTAGAACATTTTCACTAATAGATTTGTATTAATATTTCAGCTAAAAAAATTATAAAAATAGAACCCAACAGAAAACTCTTAGAAGCATTTTCCTAGTACAGAAACAACTCTTAACAAACTCGCAGCTTGTCACAGCTACTTGCCAGAGTAGAAGTGAATTCAGTTCTGCCCACGAATTGGTGGAATGAGCAGTTGCTTGTATGTGATGCTGGGGACTTAAGGAAAATTGAAAACCTATTTATAACCAGAGGAGCTTCTATACTTGATTAAATAGTATCACATTTCCTATAGTCTGATTATGCCATCTGGGAGTATTTCAGAATCCTTTGACAGGATTTTGTGGTTGTCAAAAGATTACTTCCAGATTTAGCTTGAAATAAACCTCCTTTAAAGTGTAAGTATCTCATTTCATTTTACACATAAATCACTGTTTTATGTTTCTCGGCTCTTACTTAGTGTTCTGGAATTTTCCCTCTTAGTGTTTCTTCGTTACCTTTTCTTTCCAGTATAATCTTGAGAACTAGAGGTGACTTTCTGTTTTTTTAGTGTCCCTCCACATCATGTAGTACAACGCACACCACTGATACTTCGGTTCTTGGATATGTGAACACAAAACTTCTTCTTCTCCCTGCTTTAGGCATCATAGGCGAGTATTAGTGGAATGGCTAAAAGATCCATCTCAGGAGCTTGAATTTATTGCTGATATTCTTAATCAAGATGCAAAGAATTATCATGCCTGGCAACATCGACAGTGGGTTATTCAGGTATTGCCTTTCTTGTTAAAATGTTTTTCAGATTGTTTTAACTGAATTAAATAATTAAAATTACTGTTGAATTGTAAGTATACTCCTGAACTAAAACACATATATAGATCATTACACACAAAATATAATGGCTAAGAATTATTAAGATACTTAATTAAAACCTGACATCCTTCATGCTGATTAATCTTATAATCTCTCAAGATACATTGGTAAGTAGTTTCATATTAAAGAAGAATAATAGTAACTTGTATTTTTTAGATTGAATTTGCATCACATCTTATATTTGCTAGCAAATTGAATAGAAAAGGTAGTTGTAATTTTCTAATACAGCTATGTTATTTTAATTAACAAGGGCATGGTACCTACTGGGGTTTTTGCATACATAAACTTTGGAATATGATTTTACAGTAATAAATAGTATTTTATTTCTGCCCACTTGTTAAAATTTTATGCTAAGCCCTGAATAGAAGATACCAGTTATACCTCCCACTCTGGGCATTTATTTATTCCAGCAAACAATTCTACTGTTGTTTCCTGTGAATTTTTTCCCAGTGATTGCTACTTTGTGCACTATTCATTATACCAAGAGCAGTTCACAAATTTTTTTTTTTACTTAAAAATTTAAACTTTTCTAAATTTGATTAAAGGGGTACATTTTCTAAAGATATTTGGTATTTTTGTTTTTTCTATGAAATTCTAACCTTTGCCATTATCAAACAAGAAATATAACTCTGTTTTTTCATAGTTAACATCCCCAACTTTTGCAACATTTGTAAGTTTTGACCTTTTCATTCCTTTCTTAAGTTGTTTTTATTGGTTCTCTTCTCCCCATAATTTTTTTTTATTTAAACAGCTTTATAACATAAAAATTTGTATCTAAATACAGTTGTATTTTTCCACGTGTATTTTAATGTAATTTTATCTTACATGTGCATTTTTAATACTTCCGTTTTACTTAATATGTATTCATATCAAATCCATTAAATTAATATACTATACTGTAGTTAATCATTTTCTGAGTTTGGTTTTTCCCCCCTCTAAATTTTCAAGTTAATGCTTAAGCGTTTAGTTACATATATCTTTTTTGCCTGTGATCTAGTCCCTTAGAATACTTCTTGGGTCTGTTTAATATAAATATGCCTCTTGGTATGTTCTGTTCTCAAGAAGATGGTACCAAATCACAGGCCACTTTGCTCTCTCTTCCTTATTTTTTCTTTCTTTGTGACCATTCCCTTGTCTTCGATGACTTTTCTTTCCCCCTCCATTTCCTTGACTTGCAATAATCATTTTCCTCCAAATATGTGATGAGTCCCACATCTTCACTTCTACCTAGCTTTGCTAAAATTTATTTATTTATTTAATTTTAAGATTTTGTTTATTTGACAGTGAGAGAGCACAAGCAGGGGGAGCAGCAGAAGTAGAAGGAGAAGCTGGCTCGCCATTGAGCCAGGAGCCCAATGCAGGGCTCTATCCCAGGACCCTGGGATCATGACCTAAGCCAAAGGCAGACACTTAGCCAACTGAGCCACCCAGGCGCCCCTTATTTATTGATTTTTTTAAGTTTTTTTTTTTTTTTTTTTTAATTTATGTGACAGAGAGACAGCCAGCGAGAGAGGGAACACAGCAGGGGAGTGGGAGAGGAAGAAGCAGGCTCCCAGCGGAGGAGCCCTATGTGGGACTCAATCCCGGAACGCCAGGATCACGCCCTGAGCCGAAGGCAGACACTTAACGACTGCGCTACCCAGGCACCCCGCCCCCTATTTATTTTTATTTTTTATTAATAATGGGACATTTCTAGGGGCATCTGGCTAGCTCAGTCAGTGGAGTATGTGACTCTTGATCTTGGGGTTGTTCTTAAAAAAAAAAAGTAATGGGACATTTCTAATTGGATATTTTTTATTTTCTCGTAGGAATTTAAACTTTGGGATAATGAGCTACAGTACGTAGACCAACTTCTTAAAGAGGATGTGAGAAATAACTCTGTCTGGAACCAAAGATACTTCGTCATTTCTAACACCACTGGCTATAATGATCGTGCTATATTGGAGAGAGAAGTCCAGTTAGTAATCTCCTTGACTTGTTCACTCGTTAAAAGAATATTTGTGTGCCTGTCGTGTCTCAGGCATTGGGGATACAGCAAAGATCAAGCCTGCCCCTGATCCCGCCCTCACTGAATTAATAGGACAGAATACTTAGATGAAATCTGTAAGGACAAATTTATAGCTGCTGTAGTACACCTCTAAATTGCAGTGTCACAAGTTTCTTGAAATAGTGTTACTACCACAGATGGAGAAGAAATCAGATTTCATAGTGTCTAGGAAGCTTTATTGTAAAACTATCTCATTAAATTCTGGTGCCCTGTAGATAACAGTTCCCAGAAGCCACGTTATTCTGCCGCGCAGGGTTTGTTGTAGAGGCTGTCCTGTACCCTGTAGGCTGTTGCAGCATTCCTAGCCTTTACACCCGGTATATCAGTAGGAATCCCCGTCCGCCAAGTGGAGACAAACAAAAATTGCCATATGTCCCCTGTGGAGTAGAAGCATCCCTGGTTTAAAACTACTGCTTTAACATACAAAAAGCTGTTACAAGCTCCAGAATTTTTTGAATTGTAATGTATATTAGTACCTATAATCATTAATAGCCACCTCTTTTCTGACTTTGTCTATTTTTGTCTCAATGTCTGTTTTAAATTTGAACATATTGTTTTTATAGCCTGATGAGAACATACTCATAATTTTAATTATACTAGTTGTTCTAGGGGCTCCTGGCTGGCTCATTCAGTAGAGCATGTGACTCTTGATCTCAGGGTCTTGAGTTTTAAGCCCCCACATTGGGCCTAAAGCTTACTTTAAAAAAACTAAAAATGAAAAAATAAAAGTTGTTTTAACAGCTCCTGGGAGGAGCTGATGTTTATGACCATCTGCCTTCATCTCTCTTTTTATTTCTTCTGTTTGGGTCAGGGCAGGTTAGTTTTCCTTCTATCTGTTCTATATGGGGTTCTGGTGATTTAAATTAGAAAGAAAAGAGGCCTGTCATCCAGTGTCCTGCATTAACTCTCTGCCCCAGGCTTCTTTCTGGAGCAGCCACATACCCCTCAGTCACGTCTCATGCTTTCTTTTTACTAGTTGCTCTTCAAAGCTGCACTGTCTAATGTGGTAGTCACTAGCCACATATGGCTACTTAAGTTCAAACTAATTAAAATCACATAATTCCGTTCCTGAGTTGTATGAATCACTTCTCAGCGTTCAGTACCCACATGTGGCTAATGACTAGTCTATTGGGCAGCACAGATAAAGAATATTTTCATCATCATAACACGTTCTATTGAATAGTATTGATCTGTGGGGTAACAGTGAACTTACTGAAATAATTTTATTACTTTTAAACCTAAATAATGGGGCTTGAGTAGAGAAAATCCAGACTCATTATCTAGACCTTAATATATTACTTTTTTTTTCTTTTAGAGTTGGTATTCTGTTGTGAGGATTAGGACAGAAGTACTCTGAAGGACAGTAAAGGGTCATCCTTTAGAGAGTTCAGTAGCTTTCTTGCTAAAAGGTAGAATGCTTCAGGTTATTCTTCCTTGAATTAACCCAGTTAATAATTAGGGATTTCAAATACTATATATTTCTTACTTACTTCATTAGGTTAGGTGTAATAAGGTACTTAAAAGTTGAGTATGAAGAGTGAAATATGGAAACTTCTCATAGTCTTTAAAGGCAAATCACTGGTTTTCTGTTACCAAATAGAAACAGAAATAATCAGTCGAGAATCTTAAGAGTTTTCCAGGGGCTCCTGGCTGGCTCAGTCGGTACAGCATGCGACTCTTGATCTCAGGGTTGTGTGAACCCCGTGTTCAGTGTAGAGATTACTTAAAAATAAAATCTTTAAAAAAATTGTTTAAAAAAAAGAATCTAAGAGTTTTCCATATTTAAGGCTTATCATACCATTAAGATAGTTAAAAAATACTTAAAATGCTAGGAGTAGCTGTAGTTATCTAGAATTTAGTTTGTTGCCTAATTTTTTAACTCTAAAGAACATAGATTTACCTGATTATTTTCTGTTTTTTTTTTCTTTTATTATGAAAGTAATGCACTCTAGTTGTAGGGGGAAACTGTTCTGAATTATGGAAAGTAAAACATGAAAATCTCTTATTTTCTCTCTTCCCATACCCCATTCTTTAGAGTGAGCTGCAGTTAGTGCGGACCCTTCTAAACCTGTTGCAAACATGTTTGCACAGCAATGTAGACAATGGTGGTATACACATTGCTTTTTATCATTTTATATATCATGGCCATATTTTCATGAGTACTAGTACTATTAATAATAGTTACCATTTATTTATCAATTTTTTAAAGATTTATTTTATTTAGCGGGAGAGAGAGAATATCCAGCTTACTCTGCACTGAGCGTGGAGCCCAACACAGGGCTCAATCCCACAACACTGACATCATGACCTGAGCTGAAATTAAGAGTTGGATGCTCAACCGATTGAGCCACCCAGGGGCCCCAACAGTTACCATTTATTAAGCATTTATTACATGCCAGGAATTCTATTTTTTTTTTTTAAGATTTATTTTATTTATTTGACAGAGAGACAGCCAGCGAGAGAGGGAACAGAAGCAGGGGGAGTGGGAGAGGAAGAAGCAGGCTCCCAGCAGAAGAGCCTGACATGGGGCTCGATCCCAGAACGCCGGGATCATGCCCTCTGAGCCAAAGGCAGACGCTTAACAACTGAGCCACCCAGGTGCCCCGTGGAATTCTTAATTTTCATAACAACACTGTGAGATACTTGATGAAGAACTTGAGGTTCAGAGTAGTTCTATAATGTGCCTGAGAATACACAGATAGTAATGGATGGGGCTAAGATTAGAAGCTAGGCAGTCTGGGGCACCCAACTGGTTCAGTTGGTAGAGCATGCAACTCTTCATCTTGGGGTTGTGAGTCCAAGGAGTTGAGTTCAAGCCCCACGTTGGATGGAGATTACTTAAAAAAAAAAAACAAAACCCAAAGCAGCTAGGCAGTCTGACCTCAAAGTGTATGTTTTAACCATTAAAATAGATCATGCTTTAGTGCATATGTATGTGAATAAAATTCTTTAGGTATTGCCAAAATGAAATTAAGAATCTTCTACAATGATTAGTGAAGACATGCAGGGACAAGGTTTGAAAAATAACTGGAAATATTAGGTCATATAAAAGTAGTTGCAAAAAACCTTTTCATAGTGTTGGATGAGTTTATCGTTAAGTAGTCCCCCTTACCTGCAGTTTTGCCTTCTGCGGTTCAGTTACTCGTGGTCAGCTGTAGTCCGGAAGCGTATGATCCTCCTGAGGACAGATGTGTGGTGAGACGTTAGGTAGTCTTTACTACGTCGCAATGCCTGTCATTCACCTCACTTCATCTTATCGTGTAGGCATTGTATTCTCTCACAAGAAGGGTGAGTACAGTCTAATAAGGTATTTTGAGAGAGACTACGTTCATATAACCTTTATTACAATGAGTATATTATGATTGTTCTATTTATTGTTAATCTCTTAGTGTGCCTATAAATTAAGCTTTATCATAGGTGTGGATGTATAGGAGAAAACATGGTATATATAGGATTTGATACTCTGTGGTTTCAGGCATCTATCTACTGGGCATTTGGGAACCTATCCTGTGGAGAAAGGGGGGACGATTGTACTCTCTGTGGAAAAAAAAATGCTATTGTAACAGTAATAAAACAATAAATAAAAATAAATAAAACAGCAATAAAACCAAGATTACTAAATTTTAGTCAGTAAGTGACTCATTTGAGCAAGGATATAGTGAAGCTAAATTCTGTCACTTCCTTGGAATTTGTTGTAATTGAATCTAAATTGTACTTAATAATCTGGTTAAAGGGAAGAGAAAGGGAGTGTCCATTTTGACTGGTAATCACATTGTAGTTAACTACTAATCTGGTTTTAGAGTATAAGAAATATACATTTGTGTTGATTTCTCATTTTTATTCTTTGTCTATATAATTTCCATGCTATTTTTTATTACAGCTCATAAGATTATGTAGTTCTCCTTTTTGAATGATTTAAATTTGTTGGGCATAAGTAGATCTAAGACTTTTTCTCAAGATTGCTTTACCAATAAAAGGAAAACCTCCTGTTTTAGCTGACATTTCCTTCAAAGAGAAATCTTAAATTAAAGGAAGTCCCCCACATCAGTTTATTTTCCTTTTGTGAATTGAGCCTTCATATTAGTTAGGTGTTCTTTCCCAGAATTGGTTACAAATTTACAAGAGGAAGGAACTATATAACTATGAATTGAAAACTGCAGGCTTGAAGGATTCTCTCTTAATTTAGATATGAGCTAGCCCACTAAGATAAATGAAAGCACATATCCAAGCTGTGCACAATCTTATTGAAACTGTTTCTAATTATTGCACTGCTCTTAAAATTATATTTCTTTGTGGTCTTTATCTTACAGGTACACTCTGGAAATGATCAAACTAGTACCACACAATGAAAGTGCATGGAACTATTTGAAAGGGTAAGAGGTTGTTTTGGATTGTTTTATACAAAAAACACCTGCTAATATGATGTATCATGGAATATATTCCATTAATCAGATTCCAAAAGGATACTAAAGAATTTTCCGTTTCTCTTGATCTTCTGGAAATATACCAGTGTTAGATGGTGACACCCAAGAACAGTGCCTTCTAGCGTTCTCTTCACCACCCAAGCACATACCAGCACAGTTTTTGGAATAGTCCATGACTGAACAATAATACAGTTATAATTGTATTTATGAATCCTATAGTCTTTATGTCAAAGAATGGGATATACACATTTAGTTTCTGTTTAGCTCAGGAACATAGTAAAGACAAAGCAAACTATTTACAAGCAGATTGCACAGATGCATAGCCAGCCTTTCTATTTTCATTTCTAGAGTTCTCCTGTTACAAGTCTCATTCCTTAAATTGACAAGGTTTTACTTGCCTGGCCACTGATACAACCAGGCTCCTTTTTGAGCTTAGAGGTCTCCCTGGAAACTAGGCCCAAAGAACATAAAGTATGGAGCCCATTCACATTTGGAGAGATGTATCCAGGGTTGGGACCTATAATGTCTGGAGAGCTGAAAGAGTAAGGAACCATCTCAAGAAGAAACAGAAACATCTCTTGTTTTCTTCCTTCAGTTTTTAATTTTAAGAAGATGGTTTATTTTCTGATTTAATTGTGTTGCAGTTTGAGTTATAAATGATCACTTTTAAGTTTCATTATTCTTTATAACTAATTATACTCAGCTCATAATTATCCATAATAAAACTCACACATAATTTAAAATTTTCATTTAGTTTCAACTTCATTCATTCAAAATAAGTCTCCTCTTCTTGCTCATGTTACAGAGGTCATTTTCTCTTGATCTTTCTATTATTTTTGTTCTTCTCAAAATTGAGAATAATTTTTTTTAGGATTTTACAGGATCGTGGTCTTTCCAAATATCCCAATCTGTTAAATCAGTTACTTGACTTACAACCAAGTCACAGTTCCCCCTACCTAATTGCCTTTCTCGTGGATATATACGAAGACATGCTAGAAAACCAATGTGACAACAAGGAGGACATTCTTAATAAAGCATTAGAGGTAAGTCAGGAGAACTGTGTTCTTCTCGGTGTCTCAGAATTTGGTCCGCCATTGCCGCTATATTCATGCCCTGTTCAGCGTGTTCACTCGAGAGTTCAGTGCAGGACTATTTCCACTGTTAGAGCACAACCCACATCACTAGTGAACACAGTATATGATTATAATGATGTATCTCATTTGAACATTATCTGACTTTAAATGTGTTGGCTCAAAAGCGTTTGCCCTTGAGATTGAGTTACACGTTATCTTTAAAGCATTTTTGTTTTTCATTTTCAGTTGTGTGAAATTCTAGCTAAAGAAAAGGACACTATAAGAAAGGAATATTGGAGATATATTGGAAGATCCCTTCAAAGCAAACACAGCACAGAGAGTGACCCAGCAAGTGTACAGCAATAACACCGCCTGGAGGAACTCGATGGAATGCTTTATTTTTTTAAGAGACTCTAATGCAGGAGTTCAAAACTAAAGCGGTCATTCCCTTTGCCTGTGGTGTAACATGTGCATTGCGCAGGTACCGCTTTTTAACAAGAACTAAGTGTGATGCTCCCTGGGGGCTGCTGCTCTTCCGACTAGTAATTTGATTCTTTTCAAGCAAAGTAATTTGTGGGGAGGGAGAAGAAACAGAAAGTCCCGTGAAGGAACTTTTGTAGACTTACCAACTTTTACTCTAATCCCTTAGCATCAGCTCCTCCCTAAAGGGAATATGTGTCACGATTTGCAGCATTAATGAACGCAGGTAACTTGTATGTAATGGATATAAGGTCACTTCCGTTTCGGTTCAGGAAGCGGGGAATGCAATGTTACATTAGAGCTGCTATGCCACACTCACCGTATCTTGCTATCACTGTAACCAACTAATGCCAAAAGAATGGTTTTGTAATAAAATTATAGATGTATCCTAAAACTTGACATGGTAGTTTTGTTTTTTTAAATAGCATTTAACGATGTACAAGGAACGTTGTCTCGGCTTAGAAAAGCCACTGAGAAAGAAAATGTTACCATAAAACTACAGAAACCAGAAGCATGTTCATGTGAAAGGAAATGTTACTAGAATGTTAATTGGTCAGTTCTTGACTTCAGCAAAGTCTCCTCAAGATAGTTTAGACCTACAGGGTTTTATTACGGTGTATAGATAGCTCACAGCATAATTGTCTGATCTTAGAAATATATCCCCAAACCACACTACAGAACCAGGCCATCAAATTGCCGTTGCCTGTTCTGGCATCAGGAAGCTGCTGAATGAGGCTGTTCCTCTAGGACTGTCCAACTGTGCCACGTTCCATGTGAGCACATCTCCTTCCCTTCCCACATAATGCGGCTCCAAATGGAAGCCTCGCTCACTTCAGTACATTGGGTTAGAAGGAACCTAAATGTCATCTAAAAGTCTTAACTGCAAAGTAATCTGGAAAATGTAGTTGATAGCTTTCTGGCCTCTACAATTCAGGAAGACATGCTAGAATGGAGTTGAAGTGTTGAACAAGTTAGTTCTCTGTACCTCCACATAATTTTACTTTATCAACAAAGAATTTTTATTTAATGTTCAAAGCATCAAACTATAACTAAAGAAATTTATATAGAGTAGAGGAGGCTTCTCAAGAATTTAGGAAATAATATTTTATCATTTTGTGTGTTTTTGCTGTTTCTAGGCTCAGAATAACTGATTTGCTATTTAAAATTGTCATATGAAGTATCATTTCTATGTAGACAATCTCAAAGGTATCCTTAGGAACAAAGACTGTTCAGAGAAATTATAAAATTGCATTGACTCTCAGAAACTACCTCATCAGTGTCCCAAAATTTATTGGATTTGGAATTGCTGACTCAACAAAGCTCATCAAGACTGTTTAATAAAAAGCATAACTTACATTGAGAAATGTAGCTGAAGCAGACCCAACAGTGACATTGGCCTAGTCACTTGGCAGTTTCTGCCTGAAGTGGCAATTCATTTATCAAAAGATTGCTTAGTGGGTATGGAATCAGGGGAGGAGGCTCTAGGATCGAAATGTATAATGATGGTAGGCCCTGCTAATCCTAGTGACGACCATCTCCTTCCTAGTGGGCCGCTGGACGCATGGACCCGGCAGCACACTCCTTTCGTTGGACATGAAAGCACATCTGCTTCCCTTCCCACATAGTGCATGTTAATTACCATGTGGTCCATGGAGGGGTCTGCTAGTTCAAGACTACTCGCCCGATAACACTGTCACCGTGTTGCTATTTGCACTGTTGGTTCAAAACAGTGGTGGGTAAAACTGCTGGTGCCTTACCACAAAGACAAGGCAGTGGTGTTTAGTAGCTGCTGTATTCTTCACTGCCATATATTCACTGAAGAAGGTCTTTGGTGAGTCACTAATTATTTATTTTACTCACAATACTCTGTCTTTTCAATACTTTGTGTGATTGAATGGGTTTGTACATAAAGCATATCTTTTTGGTTGTCTTGAAGAAAAGCATTTGTGCAATTGTGAAGGGGGCCAAACAGGTACTTTCCATAGAACACCACTTTTACTTGAAAGAACAGTTGATAAACTGGTTATTCATACTTGGATGGCTGGCGTACATTTTCTCAAAAATAAATGAAGAGAGTTTGTCACTTCAGTTTGTCATAGGAAACAACTGAATGTTTGTTGCCAATGATAAAATTTGAGCCTTTAAGTGAAAATTTTAACCTACCACGGTAAGCCTGGAAGCTTCCTAACACCTACTACAGACCTTTCTAATGAAATCAACATGGTATTAATTAAAGTGAATAATTTTTAAAAATTTTGATAGTGTTTAACTGTGTCAACAGTTGGGAGAGCTGAATAATGGAAAGAAAATATTTTCCAAATGACCAGTCTGTGAAGTTATCATGCAGAGATTAACATTCCATTCAGATTATAAGACCCATCAGTATAGAAAGTGCGTAGATAAGTTTGCAGATTCTATATTGCAACTAACCTTTGAGAAACTACCACTTGTCAGATTTGGGTGTCGTATCAGAAGTATCACTACTTTGGGGGCACCTGGGTGGCTCAACTGGTTGGGCGGCTGCCTTTGGCTCAGGTCATGATCCCAGGGTCCTGGGATCGAGCCCCACGTCGGGCTCCATGCTCCGGGGAGCCTGCTTCTCCCTCTCCTTCTGCCTGCTGCTCCCCCTGCTTGTGCTCTGTCTCTGTCTCTGTTGAGTAAATAAATAAAATCTTAAAAAAAAAAAAAAAAGTATCACTATTTCTGAAAAGTCTATTAAAATATTCCCTTTCCAACTATATATTTGTGTATGAGTCTGGATTTTTTTCATATACTTCAACACACCATATTGCAACAGATTCTAGAAGTAGATATGAAGATCTAGATTATCTTCTATTAAGTTGGGCTAAAGAGATTTGCAAAAATGTGAACTACCATTTTTCTGTTTAATTTGAAAAATGTAGGTTTTATAAAATGTTATTCGTAACATAATAGGTTTATTGTTTTATTAATAAATTAATAAAAATTTTAAATTTCAAATATGGTAAATGTTAATAGATATTACCCACATTAATAAAAGCTGGATTTAGAAAAGAGTGAGACACCACTACGTCTGTCCTCAGGGACTTCAATTTTGAGAGAGGCCAACGGCATGCTAATGCGCTTTGGTAGCTTGAAAATGTTTATTGGCTATTGAAGAAATACGATTTGGGAACAAAGAAGCAGAAGGGATTATCTTCCTGATGGAGTCAGGAAAGGGTCACAAAGGAGAACAAATTTAATAAGGCCTTAAACTCAATTTTATGATTAGTTATATCCTAAATATTAAGTTATAAGTTGACAAGAGAGTCCAGAACATTCCCCTCTGGAAGTTATGTTGTAAAAATCAGTGTTTTCCAACCTGGGTTGTAACCCATTAACGGGCAATTACATCAAGTCAGTGCGTCTGAGCCAGCTTTTTATTTTTTCTAAAAAAAGATATATAATAGAAAATGTTTAATTTTACTGAATTCTCTCATATTATTTCTTCCTACTTGATTTGGTTTATTCTAATATTTTCCCCAACACTATCAGGATATTATTAACAAGTAATATCGTGTAATCTTAAGGTATACGACAACCAGATTTGATGTGTGTGTATACTGTGAGGTGACTGCCACATTTAAGGTTAGTTACACATTCATCACCTCACATAGTTCACTTTTTTGGGTGGGAACATTTAAGATTCTCTCTTAGCAAATTTCTCTAGTTTTTTTAAGGAAGAAGTTTAGGTGATTGATACAAAATCCCTTTTTCACAGTCTAAGCCTTCATGTTAGTATTTTTTAATTGTAGAAGGAACATACGCATGTTTAAAAAAAGACAAACACTAAAGAAAGATATACAAGTCTCTCCCTGCGTTCATTCACAGCCCTCTCCCTTACTTCTCAGATGTAAACCTTTCGCAGTATTTTTTAATCTTGCAGAATATCGTACATGTCAGCAAGGGACATACGTATTCTTTTTCTTTTCTTACACAAATGTATGACATGCAGTGTTTTTGTTTACCTTTCCCAATTAACATGTCAACTCAGTCTTTTCACCCATACCAATAGCTATACATTTTCCTCAAGCAACTGCTTTAACTGTTCTCAGAAATTTTGATATTTTGTATTTTCGTTCAGCTCAAAGATTTTGTGATTTCCCTTCTTGAGATGGCATCTTTGATCCATGGATTTTTCAGAAGTGTATTGTTTAATTGCCAAGTGTTGGGAGATTTTCCTGTTATACCTCTGTTATTGATTGGTTGGTTTTATTTTGTTTCTAGTGGTTACTCTAGAAACCTTATCACTATATAGGTTTCCTTACCTTCTCCCATTTATGCTGTAGTTGTCTTATATGTTACACCCTCTTTTTTTTTTTTAAATATTTTATTTATTTATTTGACAGACAGCCAGTGAGAGAGGCAACACAAGCAAGGGGAGTGGGAGAGAAAGAAGCAGGCTCCTAGCAGGGAGCATGATATGGGGCTCGATCCCAGGACTCTGGGATCACGCCCTGAGCCGAAGTCAGAGGCCCAACGACTGAGCCACCCAAGTGCCGCTATGTTACACCCTCTTATGTTAAAAACCCCATCACACAATTTTATCCTTTTTGCATTCAACCACCAAACATATTTGAGGAGCTCAAAAAAAAAAAAAAAGTGGCTCAGTTAGTTAAGCATCTGACTCTTGATTTCGGCTCAGATCATGATCTGGGTGGTGAGATCAAGCCCTGCATCAAGCCCCACATGGGGCTCTGCACTCAGTGGGGAGTCTGCTTGAAGATTCTCTCCTCTGCCCCTCCCCCACTATGTGTGCACATGAGTGCTCTCTCTCTCTGTCTCTTTCTCTCTTAGCACAAGCAGGGGGAGGGGCCGGGGGAGAGAGAATCTCCAGCAGACTCCCCCCACCCTCACCCCCAGCTGGGAGCCCCACATGGGGCTCAATCCCACCACCCCAAGACCATGAGCCAAAACCAAGAGTCAGCAGAAAAACAGACAAAAAGCAAAAAGTTTATCTCTCTGCCTTCTTGGAGTTGCAGCTCCACTGAATGGGAAGGAAGATTACTCTGCTCCAGAGTTTTGGCTCCTACAGTTTTCTGCTGCCTGCCATTTTTGATTCTGCCATTGCTCTTGACACAGGATTGACTGACTGAAGGCTGGGGTGCAAGGGAATGAAGTAAAAAGGGAAAGAAAAAAAACAAACAGAATTTTCTCCACTGTCTCTGAGTTTTTGGAGTTTCTTTTTCTGCTTTCTGAGCCAGACTGACGGTTTCTCCAGGGTCTCTCTCTGCCCATCAATGCTCACTTCCAGGTTTGGGGCTGTGTTGAGCCAGGTTCGAGGAGAGCAGAGGAAAGACAATAGCATCATGACCCGTCAGTGGTGCTTCCAATTCCGGCATTCTTTGATCTAGCTGAAGATATCTGCTTTTCAGAGACCCCAAATAGCTGTGCCATGATGTTCAGGTTTTCTCGTGGTGTTAGGTGGGAGAGGAGAGTTTTCATGTGTTTTCTCCATCTTACCAGGAATCAGCCCTTTCTGTCCTTGGAATCTCTCCTTACTGGCTTTCATAGCTTCTTTGTTCTTTATACTTTCTCTAATCCTGAAATCTAAGTTTCCATGAGCTCAGATTTGGCTCTCTTCTTTTCTCTGTATGTTCTCTGTCTCGGAGAGATCATCGGTTTCTAGACCATCACAGGATCCTCTAAGGCAGGTAATTCCTATAAATGGGGGGAATCTTTATTACTGCCCCCCTCCCCAGAGACGTAAGGTCCTACTGGATATTAGCTTGGACTACCATTCCTTTTCAAATTCAAAATGTCTTATCCTTATGCCTACCTGTTCTGTTAATGATGCTTTCTTTCCCTGAAACCTACCTAAAGCCCTTGTGCAGTCAGTTCTGCTAGAACAGGACACACACATTCCTACATCGCTCTGCTGTGCAAAACCATGAATAAAAACCAGGGGCCTCGGGGCGCTTCAGCGGCTTCGGCATCACCCGGAGGCCTGGTTAAAGCACAAGTTGCTGGACCCCACCTGCCTCCAGGTCTGGGATGGAGCCGAGAATTTGCGCTTCTAACAATTTCCCTGGAGATGTGAAGCACTGGCATCTGGTCTGAGGACTACCCTTTGGAGACCACCGCTTCGCAGTGACCGGGAGCTTTTTGAAAGGTCTAGATCTTCTAGCTCCTCTCCACCGTAGCCAGCACCAGACTGGCGTCCGGACTACAACAGTAATAGGTCAACACCTCGTTGTCCACACGGGCTCACAGAGAAGCCAGAATAGGAGAGCGGTGGGCGCACCAGGGCCGGAGTCCCGCCCGCGCCGCCTCCAGGTGCGCGGTGGGAGGCGGACGCCAGGGGGCGGCCTCGCGCTCGCCCTGCCAGGGCTCGTTTCCGGCCGCGCCGGCGCAGGAGGCCGCGTGCCCGACCCTGGGCCGCAGGTAGGCGCGGCGGGCGGCAGGTGGGAGCGGCGCGCGGGCGGGGGAGCGCGGGGGAGCGCGGGGGAGCGCGGGGGAGCGCGGGGGAGCGCGGGGGAGCGCGGGGGAGCGCGGGGGAGCGCGGGGGAGCGCGGGGGGAGCGCGGGGGAGCGCGGGGGAGCGGCGGGCCGGCGCGCAGCGTCCTGGCCAGACCCGAGAGAGCCAAGGACTGCGGAGCCGGAGGGCGGCGGGGCTTCCTGCGGGGCCTGCCCCTGTCGGGCGGCCCCTCCGCGTCGCGCCCCGCGGCCCAGCCGCACCTTGGCCTGGCGGGCGACCCGGCCCGGCTCAGGCTTCGGCTCCCTCCTGCCGGCGTCGGTCGTGCGCGGGATCCTTCGTGCCGCCACTGCCATCTGCCTCCAGGCGCGGGCCTCGGTGGTGGGGGTAGCCCCGTGCCGCTCTGTTTCTAAAGGCTGGCTTAGCCACGTGGTCAGTAGTCTTGTCTTCTCCAACCTTTTTACCTTGACTAGCACCTTACGGCTAAGTAAGCATCCGAAATATTTAAAATAATTATTTTAATGTACCTTGTGTTCTGTGGGCAAGATGGGATTCTGTTCTCAATTATATTGGGTGGCACCAATTCGTTTCTTCTCTGGTTGAATTGAATATTCTGTAAATCGGTAAAAACTAATTTTGTGCTATTGCTTTTCTTTCTTTTAAATGAGCTGTGAGTGTAGAGCAGCGGTTTCCAATTTTTTCCATTACGAACTTTTAACTATCAATGTGAGAAGTCCTTTGTGTCTAAACAGTGCCTGAATTTCTCCTACCCAACTGGCCCCACAATCTTTATTCCTTGGAAACCAGCAACTGTCAGTGTCCTTTTGCTTATTTGCTTATTTGCTTACAACAAAAATAGGCCATTCAGCCAATCCAGAGCTCTGGGCAGCCTACTCCAAAAATGTGCCTGTAAAAGAAAAAGGCCCGTCAGGCGTTAGGGTAGGGTTAAAGATTTCTTTAAGAAATGGGCAGTCTGAGGTCCACCTCCCACCCTATGCAGTGACCATGCTATGTTCAATTCGGTCCAACACCTGAGGCAGGATTTAGAGAAAGAAGGTGAGTTAAAGGCCAGAAAACTTGGCTCCTCCATGTACAGTTTAGTGACCTTGGCTAAGTCACTTCACCTTAGTTCTCTCCTCTGGTAAATGGGAATAATAATTATATATGGCTCACAGAATTGGTGTGAGGTTGACACTGTGTAAAAGTTAGTTGAATTTTTGGGTGAGTGGTTTTTTTCTGAGAATTCAGAAGTGGATGTGAGGGCTTAGGGATAATTGAAAGATTATTGAGGCATGTAACGTCAGGGTCCACAAGAAATGCATTAAATGGGTAATGGTGGGGTGCATGGGTGGCTCAGTAGGTTAAGCATCTGCCTTCTCAGGTCCTGATCCCGGGGTCCTGGGATCCACCCCACCCCCCACCCCGCGTTGGGCTCCCTGCTCAGTGGGAAGCCTGCTTCTCCCTCTCCCGCTCCCCCTGCTTGTACTCTCTCTCTCTCTTTCTGTGTCAAATAAATAAAATCTTTTTTAAAAAGTGGGTAACTGGGTAATGATGTAATGAAGATTAGAAAATATGAATTTCTAGAGTTCTACAGAATTTCCTACCTGATGTTGGCAGCCTTTGTTTGGAAATGAAGAAAGTGGTATCCCTCCAAAAGAAAAAAAATTATGTAAGCTTCAGGTCCTATACAACTGACTTTACTACCTATGGTAAGATGGGATCATGGCAGGTCCCAGCAAGGGGGTTCGAGAAGTAAAACGCTGGTGAACTCAGATTGGAGGAGGTGCTGGATGAGAGCATCAGAGGACAGGAGCCGGAAGAGAGAAAGAGCAGATTCAGCGGGAGTACGAAAGCAGCAGAGAGGATCCCCGAGTGATCAGGCAATCAGTGCATTTTTCCTGAGTCCCTGCTGAACGCCAGCTGCTGAGGATCCAGGGGCCCACAAAGCAGGCAGACAATCCCCTGGGAGCTCACAGTGGAGAAAGAAGGGACACACCATGCCAGAGCCTGGGCATCTCAGAGGGACGACTGCTAGAACGGAGGGAGGCTCCGGGCCTAGCGTGTGGGGTGCAAGGAGGCGTCTGGAGAGCTGGACAGGGCTGGAGCTCAGGGGGCCTTCTAGGAGTCTGGACTTGTCCTGAGGACAGAAGAGGATAGTTAGTTGGTTTTAAGCAAGGAGTAATCAGATTTGTGCTTTAGAAGGATCACCCTCTATATGCCAGCGAGACACTTCCCACATGTGCAGAAGGAGGTGTGTACGAAACTTGCTTTGCTGGCTGTGGTATAGCTAAACAAGGGAAAATGGCACCCTAGAGTTGGCTGTATCTGCGGGGATAAACCTCGGAAGCCGCGTGGATGTATACAGTACGGTACTGCCTGCCTACAGCTCGCAAACATGCATGTAGGATGCGCTGTTATTTGTAGGCGCGTGCTGGCGGTGAAAATAAGGAGTATGTGTGGAAATGCTGTTCACCAGACATTCTTGCGCTTTGGCATGCATCCAAATCCCCTGGAGGACTTGTTAAAACAGATTTCTGGGCCTCACCTGAGAGTTTCTGATTCAGGAGATCTGGAGTGAGGACTCAGGAACTCACATTTCTCACAAGTTCTAGGTGATACTGCCGCTGCAGGTCCCGGGGCCGCAGTTTGAGAACTGATGTCCATCAGCTTGTGGGTGGTGGGTGCTGCTTACTTCTTGGGAGGGAGCAGAATAGGACTGGGAGGGGTCCAAAGGGGCTCCAACTATATATGTAATATTTTATTTCTTTAAAAAAAGATCTTCCAAAAAATATCATGCACTGTTACTTGGCAAAGCTGGAGGGGTGTTCATTTTTTTAATTTTTTTATTTTAATGTTTTTTATTATATTATGTTAGTCACCATACAGTACATCCCTGGTTTCTGATGTAAAGTTCGATGATTCATTAGTTGCGTATAACACCCAGTGCACCATGCAATACGTGCCCTCCTTACTACCCATCACCAGCCTATTCCCCCACCCCCCTTCCCTCTGAAGCCCTCAGTTTGGAGGGGTGTTCATGATCTTATTTTTTAGTTTTTGTCCGTGCTTGAAACATTTCAGGAAAGAAAAAAAAATTCTGTTTGCTGTGTGGAGAATGGACTGGAAAAGAGTAAGAAGTGGGAGTCCATGCAGGAAGCTGTTGCGGAAGCCCAGGTGAGAGATGCTGGAGGCCTAGACCAGGGGGTGAGAAGGGGAGAAGCCAGCCGATTTGAGAGAGGTTTGGGTGAGAGAATAGAATTGACTGTACGTGATGATTAGAGGTTGGGGGAGGGCGGAACCAAGTCACCTGTTTTGTGACTTGAGCAAGTGAGTGGGTTGTATGCCTGTCACAGTGAGGGAACCCTGGAGAAGGGGCATGCTGGTGACAGGAAAGAGCTCACTTACGGACATCCCAGGCCTTGACGAACCAGCGGAGTGAAGTGTAGGAGAAAGATCCAGGCCACAGTAGAGACTTAGAAACCAATGCCGTCGCCACGTGCGTGAGTGAGATTACACAGAGGGAATGCACAGGATGGAAGGATGGTCTGCGACAGCATCACCCGGCGCAGGGCTCGGCCAGCTTCTACCCGCCACTTGTGTTTGCATGACCTGCAAGCTAAGAATGCATTTTACCTTTTTTAACGCTGGGGGGGGGGTGATATCAAAAGAGGAATAATCTTTTGTGACACATGAAAACTATATGAAATTCAAATTTCATTGTCCGTAAGTAAAGTTTTATTCAAACACAGCCACCCTCTTTGTTTCTGTAATGTGGGGGGCTGCTTTCACACCCTGGTGACAGAGTTGAATGACAGTGACAGAGAACTTATGGCCTGTCATCGCTTTACACTGCTGCTTGGTGCCCCCCAAGTCACGTGATGCGGTTGTCACTGGATTTCAACTTTTGGCCCCTACACCTAAATATTTGCTATCCGGCCCTTTACAGAAAAAAGGGCTGTTTCCTGACCTAAGGTCTAAGTTGAGCCACACTTGGTCATTTTGAATGTTGGGAAAGAGAGATGGCAGTTGTTTTATCCATTTCTTTAGGAGCACCTTCTAAGAACCAGGTGCCGATGGAGGAAGCCCACGAGACTGTGAGGGCCGAATGGGAAACGTCATCCTAGTTTTAGTCGAAGTCCCTGAAGACAGGAGGGAATGGGCCAGAGAGAAAGGTGCGGGGCTGGAGTTTTTGTGGGAAAGGTGAGCCATGAGCCCTCACACCCCGATGCGCGTAGCTGGAAAGCCCGGGGGCAGGTGAGCAGATGGCACTGGGTCAAGAAAAGGGGGAGACTTGAGTGAGGCTGGAGCAACTCAGTGGAGCCAGTGTTTGCTGAATGCCTCGTAATCACGGCAGGGATTTGCACAGCAGCATTTTTTTTTAAATTAATAAAAAAAGAACTCCACTGAGTTGTATAAGAGTCCATTGCTGCTCAAATTTTGCTCAGAGGAAGCAGTGTTGCTGTGCTGACCCTTACATGCAGCCTCACTGGGACTGGGTCGCCGGAAGGGTAGAGTTGTTGCGTCCTGAGGGTCTGAATGCTGAAAACAGCAGATGGTGGGGAAAGAGCAGTTGTTGTGTTTGGGAAGCATTTTGTTTTGTTGAAGTTGAGATAGAATTCACATACCGTTAAGTTTGCTTTTTGAAGTGTACAGTTCAGTGATTTTTAGTATAGTCACGAGGTTGGGCATTCACCACCACTAATTTCAGAACGTTTTCATCCAAAAAGAAATCCTGTGCCCATTAGCAGCCACCCCCCCTTTCCCCTTTCACTCATCCCCGAGCAGTCACTAACCTCCTTTTGTCTCTGGATGTGCCTCTTCTGAACATTTCATATAAACAGGATCCTATGATACGTGACCTTTTATGTCTGTCTTATTTCACTTAGCATCAAGTTTTCGAGTTTCGTCCATGTTACATCATGTATTAGTGCTTTATTTCTTTTTATGGGTGATAAATAGTCCATGTATGGATAGATCAGATTTCATTTGTCCATGTATCAGTTGATGGACTTCAGGATATTTCCACTATTTGGCTCTTATGAATAATGCTGCTGTGGACGTTCATGTCCTGGTGACTACGGTTCATATGAATGAACGTTTTCACTTCCCTTGGGCAAATACCGAGCAATGGGTTTGCATGGGTGACCCTGTGTTTGACCTTTCGAGGAACTTCCAGACTGTTTTCCACAGTGGCCGCATCATTTATATCGCCACCAGCAACGTATAAGGTTCCTATTTTCCCTCATCTTTGTCAACACTTGTTCTTGCCTCTTTGATGACAGCCGTCCTAGTGGGTATGAGGCGGGATCTCATTGTGGTTTTGATTTGCATTTTCCTGATGACTAGTGAAGTGGAGACTTTCATGTGCCTGTTGGCTCTCTGCATATCTTCTCTGGATAAACGTCTGTTCCAGTTCTTTGCGCATTTCCACATTGAGTTATTTGTCTTTTTACCGTTGAGAAGAAATACTGTTTTTGAATTTTCCTTCGGGCATCCAAGTAGAGATGTCAAGTTAGCAAGCGTGGCATTCTGGGGAGGCTGGGCCTGGGGCTTTACACCGGGAGCTCAGCACGTGGGGACAGAGAGCACGAGTCTCGACGAGATCACCCAGAGCGTGAGTACAGAGGTCTGTCCAAGCCTTGGACACTCCACCAGTTTAGAGTCCAAGGCAAGAGGAGCCGCCAGAGTGCACCTTCCTGAGAACCTGGTAACAAAGGCGTTTCAAGGAGGACGGGGTGATCAGCCATGCCAGACGCCACCGAGTGTTCAAGCCCGCCACTGAACTGACTGCTGTGTTCAGCAACAGCGAGGCCACCGCGATGGGGTCAGTGTGGGCGAAGTAGCAGCGGGTTCTAGAGAAGGAGGGAGTGATGGAGAAAGTAAGCACAGATAGTCTTTAAAGGAGTTGACCAAAAAGAGAAGAGAGACATAGGGCAGTAACTGGAGGGGACAGAGGGGTGACAAGGGTGTTTTCATGGTGGGAGAAGTTAGGGTGCACTGGTAGTGATCGGGTTGCAGGGCGGAGGCAGTGTCCAGAGCAGGTGGGGAGGCAGGGAAGGGTGTTGCTTGCGCAGGCACAGGGCTGGGAGCTCGGGCCAGTCTGTTGTCTTGTCATTGCAGCAGAAAAGGGAGGGGGGCAGGAACCTGCAATGAGGTTGGGGGCTTGAGGCTCTCTGATTGCTTCTGATTTTTCAGGAAAATAGGAAACAAGGTCATCAGCTGAGAGTAAGGTTTGGGAAGGAGCGAACACAAGTTTGAAGAGAAGGGGGCCTAGGCCACCGGCACGAACCTATCAGGTTTATTGACCCATTGCAATGAGTGAGACCATGCAGCAGTGGAACATGGCCTCTCAATCAGAGGAAAAGAGTTATTACAGAATTTGGGGGATGGGTGGAGTTTAGGCAAAATTTAAAGGAAGCGATGTTTTGATCGCTTCACCTCAAAGTGGAAAAAGGTCAAGATCTGATCTGGACTGCAAAGTGGACCCTAGGGCCTGGGGCCTGGGAGACCGCACGGTGCACATAGGGGTTGCGCGCCATCTCGCCGCTCCTCTGCGTCTCTGCACCCAGCTGGACGTAGAGGTGACGTCTCTGTGTCAGAGACACAGCTCCCCCAGCGAGAGCGGCATGCTTCCCTATTCCTGCGAGGACTTCAGGCGCAGTTTCTGATAGCCTGGGGCTTCAGAGAGCAGAGTTTCTCAGCGAGTTAGAAAGCACTCATCAGAGAAGGGCGTTGCTGAGACTATAGCTGCAGTGCGGACTGAGGAGAAGCGCTGTTCCCTATGAACTTTGCAGCTGGCTTGATGGGTGTTGTCCAGCGCTGTGAATGGCAGGTGGGTTTACTGTCTCCAGGAGAAGGTATGAAAGGGCTGTCTTCTGCTTTTCTTCATGGCTGTCGCCTCTCAGGCCTCTGGTGGCAGCATGACTTCTCAGAGAGGCCTTCTGGGCCAGCTTCCTCTAGGGCATTTCTCCTCTGTTCGGCTCTATCCTTGAAAGCTCAGCACGATATACAAGGGGAAGCTTTTTTGTTTACTTATTTATTGTCTCTCTCCTCCTCTGGTTCCTCGCTGAGGTCCGAGAGGACAGGAACCACATCCGTTCACTCACAGACCCCAGTGCCTAGAGCGGGGTTAAGCGTGTGGACACGGCTTCCTGTGTGTTGAGTGCGTGAATGGCCGGCACTAGGCGATGGAGGTGGGGGGAGCGGAGAGGGGACGCGGGGCGCTGAGCTCAGACCGGCTGGCAGGGCTTCATGAGGGCAGCCAGGCTGTCAGAGGGCTTCCTGCAGCTGCTGCTCTGTCCCGGGGCTCAAGGGCCCAGGGGGCGCCCACACCCGAGGAGAGCCCCTGGAGAAGACCGTTCGAACTATTGCCATTTGTCTATGGGCAGAGTTGCAGTTTTCATTCAGCAAACCTCCTTTTTGGTACTTTGTGGCAGAGTATTTTCAAGTCCATGCCTGGGGCCAGCCAGGACCCTGAGTGACCCAGGTGTCTGGGTGAAGACCTGAGCTGAGAGAACGAAGACACTCCTGGAAGGTAACACTTCACATCACGGTCGTTTCAGAAGCACAGGGTCATTTCTGTCACTCGTGTCCCCAACACATCCCGGTACTGACACTGAGTGAACACACTGGTATGACCATCTCCCTTGTCAAAGTATAGACACACTTCTACTCGGGTTCACGAATAGCTCCTGCCTCAAGCACCCCGAGTGCCAGGCACCTGACATCTGGGGTCCTTCCGGTCCTCTCCCCTCCCAGCCCCTCCACCACCCCACAACTAGGCAGTAATATCCGACTCCACCATGAGCCTCACGCCGGCTCCAGTGCTGGAGGGAACTGGTGGGTGTCCAGCCTTCTCGGTGGTTACTTGGTACAAGGATCACCGGATCATCGCCTCTGTTCTCAGCACCGTTACTCCGGCTCGTGTGCTTCTCAGCTCTTACCTCACACTGCTGCCGGCGCCCTTCACCCAGTCTCCCCGCCGCCGTCTCTTCCACCCCAATACATCTTTCATGCCTGCCGAAGAGTAGCCTTGCTGCTTAAAAATGTTAGGGAGAGGGGCGCCTGGGTGGCACAGCAGTTAAGCGTCTGCCTTCGGCTCAGGGCGTGATCCTGGCATTATGGGATTGAGCCCCACATCAGGCTCCTCCGCTATGAGCCTGCTTCTTCCTCTCCCACTCCCCCTGCTTGTGTTCCCTCTCTCGCTGGCTGTCTCTCTCTGTCAAATAAATAAATAAATAAAATCTTTAAAAAAAAAAAATGTTAGGGAGCTTTCTAGTACCTTCCAGGGAACATCCGAACTCCTTAGCTGGGTTCAGGAGGCCGTCTGCTTTCTCGCCCCCACCCCCACCCTATCTAATCTCCGCTGCTCTCCTTTGTCCATCTTCTGTCCTGGCCGCACTGGACTAACAGATGCAGCTTGCTTTCATTTTGCTGAACTGCTGTGGGAGGGACACGAAGTCAGACACACACAAACACCTTCCTTCTAAGCGAATCCAGAGTGGATGAACCCAGACTGGCTCATAATGAAGACCCTGATTATGGGAACAGCTGACATTGAGCATTTAGAATGAACCTAGTATGCAATACCTTCTTTAATTCTCGCAGGGACCCTAAGGCATGTGGGATCCCTGGGCATAAGAGGCCTGAGGCCGTGCCTTCTTTGAACCCCTTGTCACCCAGACACCTTCATGGCGGAAAAGCTGGCTATGATTACTTCGTGTTTGGTTTTACATCGCAGGAACCCACGAGGACAGCAGCATGGACAGGAAGGCCCCGGACGGCGGCAGAGGCCCCCCCCGCAGCGCGGTGCCCCCAGCCGTGGGGCTGCTGCTCTCCATGGTGCTCATGAACGCGCTCCTCTACCTCTGCCTTGACTGGTTTTTCATCGCCCCTGCTCCCTCTGCTCCGGGCTCCACCCACTGTCCCCACGGACACTTCAGACTGGGGCCGATGGAGAACTGTTCCCCGTGGCTGTCCTGCGAGGAGCTGAGGACCGAAGTGAGGCAGCTGAAGCGTGTCGGGGAAGGAGCCGTGAAGAGAGTGAGTGCTGCTTTACGTCCGAGCGGTAATGGGGTGGCCTTGCAGGACGGCAGCTCGGCATTAAGCGTCCTCAGAATATCCTGAGCCCAGTGATCTCGATCTGCGCCTTTATGCTAATCCAGTGGAAGGAAAGAAGCCAAGTGCGTCAGGGAGTACTTTGCTTTGTTATCCATAGCAACAGAAAGCCAGTAATAATAACTATAAGGAGTGGTTAGTTATGGTCCAGCTACTTGATAGAATATTCTGCAGCCATTAACTGTGTTTAGGAGCCCCGTGTAGCGACATGAAAAAAATCTTATGAGGATAAGTGAAAAGAGCAAAATGCCAAATTGTACAATACTGTACAAAATTAGCGTGTTTTTGTAGAAACATGTAGAAATTGTGCTATGGTGAAAAGATGATGGGCAGTTTTTTTCATTCTTATTTTTCAAGCCCTATCATGGTATTATATTGACTTTTTAAAAGTTTTTGTTACTTTAAAAAGAGAAACCAAATGGGTGAATTCGGATAGAAGCTTCAAGAGCACTCCGTCCATTCTCGGTGCTGTGGTAGGTGAGGCCCCTGAGGCGGCAGTGCCTCTGGAGGCCGGCTAAGGGTTGTTGCACACAGTTCCTTTGTGAGGATACACTGAGTGACTGGCAAGAGGGAGGGGACAGAAAATGCATCCACGGGCCTGCAGCTTGATGAACGGCTGGCTTTTGTTTTGGGAGACGAGGGCACCATGAATGTGGGAAGGAGACATCTTTTATTTTAAAGCTTTTATTTATTTACCTGAGAGAGAGAGATAGTGATAGCGAGAGAGTGTGCAAGTGGGGAGGAGAGTGAGAAGCAGGCTCCCCACTGAGCAGGGAGCCCAGCGCAGGGCTCGATCCCAGGACCCTGGGATCACGACCTGAGCTGAAGGCAGACGCTTAACTGACGGAGCCACCCGGGCGCACCAGAGAGGAGACATCTTAAAGGAAGAAGTCAGGGAGAAGGGAAAGGAATTTATGCAAAGTAAAACCATAGAAAAAGTAACTGGTTTTTTTTTTAAAGATTTAATCATTCATTGTAGGTGCTACGGCTGTGGTAATGAATTAAAGATGGTTGAAGCTTTCTAGTTGGGGGATGAGACAATGAGTAAGAGATAGATATGCGATGAAATGTGTTAATGACATGTGCTGAGAAGACAGCAGGGCAAGGAAAGAGCCACGGCTCTCTGCTCTAGGTGGTCAGAATGATATGAGAGTGAGCTGTCTGGATATTTGGGGAAAATATGTTCCAGTCAGAAAGATGGGTACAGCAGAGCCCCCAAGATGGAACATGCCTGGTTGTTGAGGGACCAGGGATGAGCCAGTGTAACCAGAGGGCAGGTTGAGATGGGAGGTGTAGCACGTAAGGTCAGAGAAGGGCCAAGTGGTGGCCATGGCACGTGGGGCTTGGTGGGACCAGGAGAGCCACTGGAGCAATTTGAGTGGAGAGAGAAGGTGGTGTATGTGTGGAGAGGAGACTGAGGTGTGGTGAGGGTGGAAGATTGGCTAGGCCTTGCAGGGGGGAGATGGTCAGCTTGACAAGGGTGTTAGCAGTGAACCTAGTGAGAAATCAATGGGTTCTGCTCATGGTTTAAAGGCAGAGCCAGTAGGATTTCCCGATCGATCTGCTGTGGGGTGTAAGAGAGGGAGAGGGTGACCACAAGGTTCTTGGTCCAGGCAACAAGAAGAACAGGGTTGTCATTACTGAGCTGGGAAGACTGGAAGAAGAGATTTTGTGTGCACGAGGTGAACGTGTTAAGGCTGTGAATGAACATGAACATGGAGACACAGATGGTTGGATGTACAAGTCTAGCCTTTGGGTCCGTGGCGGTAGGTGGGAATATATATTTGGGATGATGTCGAAAGCATTAGGATGTGAAGAAAACACCAGGGAGGGACGTGGGTAGAGAAGAGGGGTTACACCCATTTGATTTCTGTCTCCTTCAAAGAGATGACCTTGAGGGCCTGGTTGCCCACTTGTTTCTGTGTTACTGCTCAGATCATTTCTGGATTTCTTTTTCATAATTGCTCTTTACCTTGAAGGATATATTTTTGGGTAGGTAGCTTTTTTTTTTTTTTAACGGTTTATTTATTTATTAGAGCAGGAGGAGGAGCAGAGAGAGAGGGAGAGAGAGAATGTCTTTTAAGCAGACTCCACACTGAGTGTGGAGCCCGATGCGGGGCTCCATCTCACGACCCTGAGATCATGACCTGAGTTTAAACCAAGAGTCGGATGCTTAACCAACTGCCCCACCCAGGCACCCCTTGGGTAGGTAGCTTTGATGGTGGCAAATCGTTGTTGTTTGTGGACAGATAGGAGTTTGGGGAAGCTCCACAAATCATGCCCATGCGAATATGGGGTTTAAAAATGTGGATATTAACTCTGAGTACTGTAGCTTTGTTTATTGAAGTGAAGTGTGACTGTGAGGCCATTACATTGATTTTCTTGTGTCTTTGGCTGAAATTTGCCCTCGGGGCAAAAGTATTTTATGCACCGGATGTTAGCGCCATCAGTGAGGAGTCTTGTCTGGTTCACCCCCTGGAGCCCCAGGGCTCGGGGCCCGGGAGGGTCCCCGCACAGGGCAACCTCTCATTCCTCTGCAAGGTCACTTACTGGAACAGCTCCCACACGTCACGGGTTTTCCATCACTGGGACCAGCTCCTCCGCATGGGCACCCCTCTGCACTGACACCCTAAGCTGGAAGGCATGAGCTTCTCAGTAGGAATTTCTGTAACCAGAGCTCTTGGCATCCTGCTCCCTGACCACCTCCTCTCCCGGCGCCCTTGCTCGAGTAATTCCTCAGTCTCATCGGGACGTCGGGTGTGTTGATCCCGCCAGGGTTTCACTTTCTGTCTTCATTCCTGCACTGACACAGCCGCAGGGACTCTGGCTGTGACCCTCAAAGACAATCTTGTGCAGATGCGTGCAGTAGCTCCTCTGCATGTCTCCGTCATGCCTGGCCGGGGAGCCCCAAACCCGGTTGACCCCAGCTGAGCGTCTGCATTCGAGTAGTTGCCCCGCAGGTAGAGAGAAGTCCCACAGCCCTGCAGTTTCATGCACGACCACAGACCTCAGCAGTACTCTCAGCACCGCCCAGCAATCCTACTCTGTTCCCTCCGCCACTTTTCCTTCCCCCTTGCCTTAGCTAGTGGTCTTGTTGCATAAGCTGTTATGGAAACAGCAGCTGCCCAAAAGGACTTTCTTCATCCTCTGCCAGCAGACCTGTCAGCCCTCCAGCGCAGGTGTCGTGACTTCTCATGACGCCTCTCCCTGAAGCTGTCCACTCTGTCCTGCACCCGCAGTCTTCCCCACTCCGCGGGTCATTCTGACTGGCATGCAAACACACTCTTTCACGATAGAAACCCCTCTTCCTCAGAAGCTCTGTGCACGTTCTGCTTCCTGTGTAATGGAACTGCCAGAGATCTGGCCCAGAGCTTCTCTCTTCCCATTCACTTCTTGTCTTCTGCCAGGACGGCTTCCAAACACCCCCCTCTGGAGAAACTGCCCTTATCCAGAGACCTGCAAACCTGGGTTGGCCTTTTTTCTGTCTTCCTCTCACTTGATCTTTTCTGCAGCCTTTCATCTGGTTGACTCCTCTGGCTCTCCGTGCTACCACCTCTTTATAGTGCTCCTGCTCCCTCACTGGCCATTTCTAATTACCGCCCCCTTGCTGCCTTCTGTCCCCTATCTTGCCCCTAAGTCAGCGGTTCTCAACCAGGAGTGATTTTGCTCCTCAGGGGATCATGCAACCAAGCCTTCTTTCCCCAGACTGTATTTTTGGTTTGTGTTTGGGATTGCCTGGAACAGTGTGCAACCTTGCCCCTGAAAGGCAGATTGACCTGTTGCTTTTTCTTTTTTTCTTTAATTTTCTTTAATTATAAAAGCAGTACATTCGGGGCGCCTGGGTGGCACAGCGGTTAAGCGTCTGCCTTCGGCTCAGGGCGTGATCCCGGCGTTCTGGGATCGAGCCCCACATCAGGCTCCTCCGCTGGGAGCCTGCTTCGTCCTCTCCCCGCTCCCCCTGCTTGTGTTCCCTCTCTCACTGGCTGTCTCTCTCTCTGTCGAATAAAATAAAATAAAATCTTTAAAAAAAAAAGCAGTACATTCAATTAAAATATGCAGAAGAAGGGGAAGTACAAAGTAAAAAGTCCCCTTCTACCTCTTGTACTCCCCATCTCTGATCTTATTCTCCGAGGGTAACAGGGGGACATTGATCCCATTTAGATTGGCGGGGTAAATTTTATTTAATGTGTATCTTTTTAGTTTTGTTATTTATTTATTTATCTTTTAAAAATTGTTGAAATATTTTTTTATCAGTTACTTTTTTAAAAAATTATGTTCAGTTAGCCAGCATATAGTACATCATAAGTTTTTGTTGTAGTGTTCAGTGATTCATTAGTTGCGTATAATACCTGGTGTTCATCCCAACATGTGCCCTCCTTAATACCCATCACCTGGTTACCCCATCCCCTCACTCCGTTCCCTTCTGTAACCCTCAGTTTGTTTCTCAGAGTCCAGAGTCTCTCATGGTTTGTCTCCCTCTCTGATTTCTTCCCATTCAGTATTCCCTCTCTTCCCCTGTGGTTCTCCACTCTATTCCTTATGTTCCACGTAAGAGTGAAACCATATGATAATTGTCTTTCTCTGCTAAACTTATTTCACTTAGTATAATCCCCTTCAATTCCATCCATGTCATGCAAATGTTGGGTATTCATCCTTTCTGATGGCTGAGTAATATTCCATTGTATATATGAACCATGTCTTCTTTATCCAGTCATCTGTTGAAGGGCATCTCAGCTCCTTCCACAGTTTGGCTATTGTGGACATTGTTGCTATGAACATTGGGGTACACGTGCCCCTTCTTTTCACTACGTCTGTATCTTTGGAGTATTACCTAATAGTGCAGTTGCTGAGTCATAGGGTAGCTCTATTTTTAACACCTTGAGGAACCTCCATATTGTTTTCCAGAGTGGCAATACCAACTTGCATTCCCACCAACAGTGTAAGAGGGTTCCCCTTTCTCCACATCCTCACCAACATTTGTTGTTTCCTGTCTTGTTAATTTTGGCCATTCTAACTGGTGTAACATGGTATCTCATTGTGGTTTGATTTGTATTCCCCTGATGGCTAGTGATGTTGAACATTTTTTCATGTGTCTGTTAGCCATTTGTATGTCTTCTTTGGAGAAGTGTCTGTTCATGTCTTTTGCCCATTTCTTGATTATTTATTTTTTGGGTCTTGAGTTTGAGAATTTCTTTATAGATCTTGGATATCAGCCCTTTATTTGTAATGTCATTTGCAAATATCTCTCCCATTCCATGAGTTGCCACTTAGTTTTGTTGAATATTTCCTTTGCTGTGCAGAAGATTTTATCTTGATGAAGTCCCAATAGTTCATTTTTGCTTTTGTTTCCCTTGCCTTTAGAGATGTGTCTTGAAAGAAGTTGCTGTGGACAATGTCAAAGAGGTTACTTTTATGTTCTCCTCTAGGATTTTGATGAATTCCTGTTTCTCATTGAGGTCTTTCATACATTTTGAGTTTATCTTTGTCTATGGTGTAAGAGAATTGTCTAGTTTCATTCTTTTGCATGTGGTTGTCCAGTTTTCCCAGCACCATTTGTTGAAGAGACTGTCTTTTATCCATTGGATGTTCCTTCCTGCTTTGTTGAAGATTAGTTGACCATAGAGTTGAGGACCCATTTCTGGGGTCTCTGTTCTGTTCCATTGGTCTATGTGTCTGTTTTTGTGCCAAGACAATGCTATCTTGGTGATCATAGCTTTGTAATATAGCTTGAACATTTGCAAATCAATCAACATGATAGAGCACATTAATAAAAGAAAAGACAAGAATCATGATCCTCTCAATCGGTGTAGAGAAAGCATTTGACAAAATACAACATCTGTTCCTGATTAAAACTCTTCAAAGTACAGGGATAGAAGGAACATACCTCAATATCATAAAAGCCATCTATGAAAAGCCCACAGCGAATATCATTCTCAATAGGGAAAAACAGCTTTTTCCTTAAGGTCAGAAACAGGACAAGGATGCCCACTCTCACCATTATTATTCAATATAGAACTAGAAGTCCTAGCCTCAGCAATCAGACAATAAAAAGAAATAAAATGCATTCAGATTGTCAAAGAAGAAGTCAAACTCTCTCTCTTTGCAGATGACATGAAGTTTTATGTGGAAAACCCAAAAGACTCCACCCCCAAGTTATTAGAACTCATACAGCAATGCAGCAATGTGGCAGGATACAAAATCAATGCACAGAAATCAGTTGCTTTTCTATACAATAACAATGTAACTGAAGAAAGAGAAATTAAGGAGTCAATTCCATTTACAATAGCTCCAAAAACCATAAGATACCTAGGAATAAACCTAACCAAAGATGTAAAGGATCTATACTCTAGAAACTACAGAACACTTATGAAAGAAATTGAGGAAGGCACAAAGAGATGGAAAAACATTCCATGCTCACGGATTGGAAGAGTAAACATTGTTAAAATGTCTGTGCTGCCCAGAGCAATTTACACTTTCAGTGCCATCCCTATCAAAATACTATTGACATTTTTCACAGAGCTGGAAGAAACAGTCCTACAATTTGTATGGAACCAGAAAGACCCTGAATTGCCAGGGGAATGTTGAAAAAGAAAACCAAAGCTGGGGGAACCACAATGCCTGTTAACTTCAAGCTGTTATTAAGTTTTTAATTTTAATTCCAGTATTATTAACATATAATCCCTTTTAGATCTTTTTTTTTTTTTTAAGATTTTATTTATTTATTTGAGATAGAGATAGTGAAAGAGAGCATGAGCTGGGGGAGTGGGGAGAGGAGAAGCAGGCTCCCCACCAAGCAGGGAGCCTGATGCCGGCCTCAATCCCAGGACCCTAGGATCATGACCTGAGCCAAAGGCAGACGCTTAACCATCTGAGCCACCCAGGTGCCCCCTTTTAGATCTTTAAATCCAAGATTACATTAAAAGAACCAGGTACAGGGACGCCTGGGCAGCTCAGTCGATTAAGCGTCGACTCTTGATTTTGGCTCAGGTCATGATCTCAGGGTTGTGAGATGGAGCCTGCTTAAGATTCTCTCTCTCCCTCTCCCTCTGCACCACTTGCACCACTCTGTCTCTCTCTTTCTCTCTCTCTCTCAAAAAACCCCCCCAAAACAAAAAACCAGGTACATACTCTGTTAGCCGTCTCAAAGACAGAAATACCCACATCTCAAGGAGCTGCCCATTTTCTGAGAGGATTTGGGGCAACAGTACTATTGAGGAAGAAGAAAGATTCCAGTACAAACAATTCTTCCAGAAGGCAGATGGTCCAGCCATGTTACTGTGGACAACCAAAGCATGATTCAGGTCACACTCTGTGTGGCCTCACATGTCATTCCATGTCCCTGGCCCATGGTGATGACACTAAGAGATCACAGATCACCATTAGAGTTTAGATGCATGTTTTTCCCTTTAAAATTAAAGTGTAGTACATTAAAAAGCCATAAAATTTGGGTTGGATTGCATCAGAAGAATGGATTTGATTGTTTCTCTTACATTACTCTGTAACCCTCTAGTTTTGTGTAACATTTAGAAGGATCTTATGTGAGCTATTTTTAATGCTTCAGGCTTTCTGGAAAACAGATGTTATGTGAATTGTATATTTATTTATTTTTAGAGAGCGAGTGTGCGTGCGAGTGTGCCTGTGAGTGAGGTCAGGGACAGGGCAGAGGGAGAGAGAGAATCTTAAGCAGGCTGCACACTGACCCATACAGGGCTCAATCTCACAACCCTGAGATCATGACCTGAGCCAAAATCAAGAGTCAGACCCTCAACCGACTGAGCCACCCAGGCGCCCCTGAATTGTATATTTAAAGTACGCAGTAACAGTGTCCACTTCTCAGTCCCTTTTGCAAGGTCCACCTCCTCATCCCTCTTAACCTTGGGTCATTCCTGTATGCTCGCTCCCTGGATGCCTTCAGCCTCTTGCCTTTCTCTGCAGTTAAGATCTCTGCCCTGAACTCTCTAGACTCTTCTGTATAGCTGCCTACCCCACATCTCCACTTGGATGTCAGAAGGTTTCTCACACTGACTGTGTCCCAGACCATCCCCTCAGCCTGCCTTTCCTTTATCCTTCTGCATTGTGGTTAATGACAACTTGCTGGTCTGGTTGCTCAGGCCACCAATGTGGGAAGAAGCATCCTGACTTCTCTCTTTTTCTCACATCCATGTTGAATCCATCAGCAAGTTCTATTGTCTCTGCACTCAGAAGAGAGCCAGAATTTGACCACTCCTCAGACTTCTACCCATCTCCCCTCCTCCCATCTAGGCCACCATCATCTTGTACCTGGATCATTTGGTAGCCTCCCAAGTGGGCTCTCTGCTTCTGCACTTGCCCCCCGCTCCAAATCTCTTCAGTCTGTTCACAGCACAAAGGCCAGAATACTGCTGTTAAATTCTAAGTCAAACAGCATCTCTCCTCTGTTCCAAATCCTCCAGTGGCTCCCTCTCTCCCTTGAGTAAAAGCCAGGGTCCTTTCACCAACTTAAAACTCAGGGAAATACGAGTGAGTTGGAACAGTAAAATGTTTATCGTTCGTCAGACTGGTACAGAGTACAAAGACTGATAACATGTGGTGTGATTAAGGCTGTAGGACCTCAGATTCGCTCATGCAGGAGTGGAGAGAGTGCATGCCGGCAGACTTTGGAGGGTGGTGATAGCAGTCCATATTCTTCGGTCACCCATCTACTTAACCAGCTCGTAGAAATGCTGGCAGGCATGCAGAGTTGTGAATATAAGGTTATTTATTGTAGCATTGTTGTTAATAAGAAAAAAATGGGAAATAATTTAAATGTCCATCAGGTCTTTAAAAATAGATCACATAAAATCATATTAAAGATTAAGAAAAAAATGGGAAATAATTTAAATGTCCATCAGGTCTTTAAAAATAGATCACATAAAATCATATTAAAGATTATAGAGCTGCATGGGAGGAAGAACCTGATCCGTCTGATTGCATCCCTGACAAATTTCATGAATCTTTATTATATTTAGTCTTAAAGAAAGAAATGATCATCTGCAAAACCTCACTAGCATAAGTAGTGTACCCAAACTGTGAAATGTTATGCAGCTTTAAAAAGAACGACTTAGATCTATATATATACAGACAGGAATGTCTGAGAGGTATCAGTTAAATGAAAAAAGCAAGTTGCAGTATGATATGTATGTTATAATGTTATTTCGTGCCACCCCAATCTCAAATGCGATTTGTAAAGCGCATGTTAACACATATGAGAGCACACAGAAATGGCTGGAAGGTTACCCACTTAACAGCTTTCCTTTGGATTGGGGAGTAAAAGCAGGGGAAGGAAGTCTACTCTGTATTTGAACTTTTACCAAGAAGAGTATTCTTGATTAATTTGATAATTTTTTAAAACAGTAAAACTGTTCTAAGTAAGAGTTTTAGAAAGTGTTACAAAGCAACTGAATTAGAGATTCCTGAGAAACGATTCTTAAGCAATCCCTGATTTGCAAATATTTAACTTTGAAGGTTTCAGGTATTTGAGAGTGATCCCAAAGACTGATACTATTTAATAATAAATAGTATTTAATAATCTTTCATTTATCTGAGGCACAAAAATTCAACATAAACAGGAGTTTAGGAGGAAGTCATGAGGCCTGTGGTTGAACTTCTCCCACCATTTATTATTGAATAAATGTATGTATCAATAAATTGTAGCAGCTACCCTAGAGTGATCACTGTTTTTATGTGAAAAATGGGCCGATGATACCGAAGCCACCTGCCAGTGCCGGTGGACACTAAGACGAGGTGGGTCTAAGCTAGTGAAGGCTGTCAACAAAAAATACGATTTTTGTGTTGAAGTCAAGTGTCACATTAAGTGTTGACTCAGGTCTATGGGGAAAATGTGTTTCATAGAAAAATAAGTGTATATATTCATGAAACTTTCAGTGCATATAGCAGCCAGAGCAAAATGGCTTTTAAAAAACTTCAAATATAATTAACACAGTGTTATATTAGTTTTAGGCATACAAGCAAAATGACTTTTTAATAGAAATTATGATCCAGGGGCGCCTGGGTGGCTCAGTCAGTTAAGCGTCTGCCTTTGGCTCAGGTCAGGATCCCAAGGTCCTGGGATGGAGCTGCACTTCGCATGTCTCATGTTGCCGCATGTCACATGTTGTCACGTGTCGCATGTTGTTCCATGTCACATGTCGCATGTCGCATGTTGGGCTCCCTGCTCATGGAGAGTTTACTTCTCCCTCTCCCTCTGCCCTGCCCCCTCTGCTCATGCTCTGTCTCTCGCTTTCTCTTTCTCTCAAGTAAATAAATAAAATCTTCTTCAAAAATTAAAAAAAAATTATGATCCATAGTGAAATTTCTCAATTTTGGGTTTTTGAAAAGGTCTGAAAGATTTCTCTTTTAAATATTAAAGGTCAACTGTGGGTACCTGAGTTTTTCCACTGATGAACCTCCCCTGGCAGATCCCAAAGAAATCTTCACAGGTCTTTAATTTACCTCCTTTTGATATGTTTTTGAGTTCTTTTAAAAAGTGTTTTTAAATGTGAAAATCATATACAGTCATTCTGGAAAAGTTGGAAAATACCGAAAGGCATAAAGGAAAAAAATCACTCGGAATCTTACCATATAGAGAAATATTAGTCTATTTCCTTTGATTTCCATGTAATTTTGTCTTGTTTTATGCAGTTAGAACAGTGACGTAAAGGAAATTTTGTATCCTTTTTCATTTATGACATTACTGTTATCCGTGAAAACTCTGTCAATCTATGCATTTTGCTGACCACACCCTACTCTTGAGTGATCCCCCCATTGCTGGACTCGTCCCTGTTTTTTGATGGACGGGTAAATTCCAGTTTATGCTTTCATAAGTAGTGTCAGATTTTTATTCCTAGAGCTTTTTATCTATTTCACGTTACTGCCTTGATAGATTTTAGATTCGATGTTACAGGCACTTGATAAATACTGCTCCAAATTGGTTTCGGAAGCCGTGAGCTGTATTTCAACAGTGAGTCGTAGAAAGCACGGAGAAGCACCCCGGGCCGCCAGCTCCCCGCTTCTGAGCCTGTCCTCTCTTCTGCAGTCTCCCCCTTGTCTTCGGAGACTGAAGCAGAAGGTCAGAGGTTCTCCGTTACAGTCCTTCCTGCAAGGCTTTCCTAGCTAGTAGGGATGGAGAGTCCGCGGCAGTCCGGGTCAGGCGCTGGGGGGGGGGGCAGTGGGGGGGCCTAGAGCCTGAGGGGCACTTCAGCTTCCGCTCTACCGCCGAAGGAATGCAGAACCACAGCCCGCGTAACAGTGTTGTCCCGCCCTAAAACGATTCCTGCTTGTGGTTGACGAGGCTACCCTGGAAGATGAGCAGGTGATGCTGTGACGTGTGATGGCTTGGCGGGGCTCGACTCACCCCTCTTCCAGGGGTCTCCCCTCCCACTCGCCCCCCCCCCCGGTCCCCCGGCCCTTTCCCGCAGGGTGTGGGAGCCGGTGCCTTCACCCTGCAGGCCCCTCTCCCGGGGATGCGCTTCCCATTCTCCACGTCCGCGCTGCCAGCCCCAGGAGCCTTCCAGCACGCTGTCCTGATGGCCGTGGCGGCGTCACCAGCGTCCGTCCCAGGCCCGCCCTGCCTTCCGCACCGGGTGCCCGTGCCTTTGTAACCCACCGAGACCCGCCACTCCGGGACGGGCCTGCGTCCCCCCGTTTCTGCACTCTCCTCACCACGTCCAGCGCGCTGGCACAGGTGACTCTCAGGGCTCCTGTTCTCTGTGGCTTGTTTAGGTCTTCCTGGCCGAGTGGAAGGAGCGCAAGGTGGCGCTGTCACGGCTCACCAGTCTGGAGGTGAAGGATGATTTCCGGCACGGGCTGCAGATGCTCCAAGGGCTGCAGAGTAAGCACGTGGTCACCCTGCTGGGCTACTGTGAGGACGACAACACGCTCCTTACCGAGTATCACCCCTTGGGCTCCTTGAGCAACCTGGAAGCGACGCTGAACCTTTCCAAGTACCAGACCGTGAACACGTGGCAGCGCCGGCTGCAGCTGGCCGTGGACTACGTCAGCATCATCGACTACTTGCACCACAGCCCCCTGGGCACGCGGGTCATGTGCGACTCCAGCGACCTGCCCAAGACGCTGTCGCAGTATCTGCTGACGAGCAACTTCAGCCTCGTGGTCAACGACCTGGACGCCTTGCCCCTGGTGAACCGCAGCTCCAGGACGTTCGTCAAGTGTGGCCACCGGGAGCTGCACGGGGACTTCGTGGCTCCAGAGCAGCTGTGGCCCTATGGAGAAGACACACCTTTTGACGACGACCTCATGCCCTCCTATGACGAGAAGATCGACATCTGGAAGATTCCAGACGTCTCTAGTTTCCTTTTGGGGCATGTTGAAGGGAGCGATATGGTCCGGTTTCATTTGTTTGATATTCATAAAGCCTGTAAGAGCCAGACTCCTGCAGAACGACCCACGGCTCAGGATATTCTAGACACTTATAAGAAGGTTTTGAATTTACTCAGAGATACCGTGGTGTCCCAGACAAGAGAAATGCTATAGAAACCAGTCCTGTCAGTGAAGGACGGGTTTTCAGAAACAAATGGAAGAGTGACAGCAGCTCTTGCTCTGATGGTGAGGTCCTCCCCCTGCATCCACATGCACACGTGAGTGGTGTTCCTTTCCCGGGGACCTGGGCGGAAGTTGCTGAGGGCACGCTGGGTTTGGCTGAAGTCAGGCCTCACTCTCTTGTGCTGATCACTCCCAGCCGAAGATGAGAGAAGCAGGGAATGTAGCCCGAGCTGAAGGAGGTAACAAAAATGTAGCCACAAAGAGGCTGCCCCCGCCCTCATTACTGAATATGTAAGCTTGTAAGAAATGTATATAGAAAAGGTTTCTAAATGGCAGGATATGAGAGAAACATGCAGTACTTTCCCAAAGACTTGTTTTCCTCATTTTTTGAGGTGGTAATCAACATGACCAGGGTCACAGGAGTATTTGCGATCGATTTCACATGGTATGATGAGGCCATCTTTAGTGCTTTAAATGATCGTTTAAATGTTTATTTTAATGAATGTGAAGTTCTTATGCCATCCTCTTCCCAAAAACCTAAAGAACTATGACAGCATGCTCTTTGAGGTTTTGAATGGAAAAGGAATGTTTAGGACAGCAAGTATGAGGGAAATTATATCTCTGATACTGCCTGGGATGGTGCTTATGAAATTCCTGTTTACCTTCCAGCTAGGTTTTCCTTGTCCAAAATCAACTACTGTGAACAATTTACATCAACAGTATCACTCATTACTGGAAAGTGTCCCACCCTTCCACTTGAGTTACCTGACGGAATCCTTTAGAAAGTTCTTTCTTGGGCACTGTCATTCTCATTTGCAGAGGATGATGGATTTGGTGTGTATTAATCACCACTAATCAGGTGGCTAAAGCTGACCCCGAGGGTCAAAGATGCCCTGCAACAGATGCTTCCTTCCCTTGAACTTGAGCAGGTGTCAGAATCACCAGAATCACAGGGAGCTGGGTCCCAACCCCGGAGTCTCTGACTCAGTAGGTCCGGGCAGAGTCTGAGACTTTGCATTTCTAACTGGTGCTGCTGGTCTTGGGACTGCATTTTGAGAGCCACTGTCCTTAACTGTTAGGGAGAGTACCAGAAGCGGTAGGATAGGGCGGTGTAATTAGTATTCTGTCCTAGTCTACCACTTGCGAGGCTGATTGGGTCATCTGGCTGATCAGAGAATATGCTTCCCTAGAGTATTTTAACTGTCACTTTTTGTTACAAAAACCCTGCCACAGCCAGCCAGGATGGCTGGAATCGAGAGCATGGGTAATAACAAGTGTCGTCGAGGGTGTGGGGCATTGGAACGCTCCTCCGTTGCCGGTAGAAATGTCATACGGTGCAGCTGCTTTGGAAAACAGTCTGGCAGGTCCCCAGAAGGTTAAAAATAGAGATATCATGACCCAGCAGTCCACCCAAGACAGTTGAAAACATGTCTACGAAAAATCTTGTACATGAACATTCGTAGCGACATTCATAGTAGACGAAAGATGGAAATAACCCAAATGTTCATCAAATGGTGAATGGATAAAGAAAATGTGGTGTATCCATACAACAAGATGTTACTCAGCCAGAAAGAGGAATGAAGTACTGATATATGTTCCAACATGGATGAACCTTGGAAACAGTCTAACCGAAAGAAGCCAGTCACAAAAGACCACACGTTGTATGCTTCCATTTATATGAAATGTCCAGAACAGACAAATGCATACAAATAGAAAGTAGATTAGTGGTTGTAAGGGGCTGGCAGGGGGTCGGGGTAAAGAAGGGGGGGTACTTGCTCATGAGTCAGAATTTCTTTTTAGGGTGCTGAAAGTGTTTTGAGACTATATACTGATGGTTGTAGAACTCTGAATATATTAAGTAGCTGAATTGTATAAAAGGACAAATTTTATGGTATGTGAATTATATCTCAATAAAAAACCACGCTCTGTGCCAAGGCTGTGTGTCCCTTATGACTCTTCACTTGATGTAGGTGGTTATTGTGGGGAATTGTTGGTTGTATGACCCTGTTCATGATATAATTCTTGTTTGAGGGTTTTCCTTAGCTTTTGGACTTTGCATTGGAGCAAACCCATCAGTTTAAACAAATTTGTTTTGAAATGTTGACAGCAGAGCTAAAATAAGCAGCGTGGTGTGGGGGAAGGGACACTGTTAGGGCCAGAAGACCCGAGTTCTAATCCCAGCTCTGCCTCTGACAGACTAACCGATTTCTAAAGTGAAAGAGTCAGTGGGAGCCATTTCCTCCACTGTGCTTCTCTTGAGTTCTCTCGGGTGCTTCGTCATGCCCGTGCCAGATGCTGACCGGGACCTGGCTGTCCGGGTTCAGTCGTTGGCTTGTGCGAAATCGTGAGAGCAATTTACAGCCTGGCTAAAGCCTAGATGGGGAGTTTGTTGCCCAATTAGCTTGCTGCCTGGCACCCTGCAGAAGTGTGATGAGAGGAGGCCGATGACGTGAGCCATTCTCAAAGCACAGCCAAGTTTTCAGTGCTTTCTCCCTGCTTACCTGTTCCAAATGTTTAAAAAAAAAAAAATCACCACCACCCTACCACCCTATAGGTATATAATGGGCTTTCTCATTATCTCCCGTGATGCTACAAACACTCCAAGCCTCTGGGGGCATCCAGTGATTGTCAGTAGTTCCGCAGAGACAGAACACAGGGCTGTTTCCAAAGGAGACACCTGCAGATGGGAGCGGGGTGGAAAGCTCATCTCCCGCAGTTCTCGGCAGAAAAGTCCTCTTTGAACCCCCCTCTTTATTTATTTTTAAAATTAACATCACTCAATTTCAGTAATTGCCATTCTCGCCTGAGTTTTGATCATTTAAGGGTAATTTAAAATGTGAAGCCATGCTTTCCTACCCCTTCGTAATCTTTTGTGAGGATAAAGAAAATGAAGGAAATAACATTCTTTGGAGCTCGGCAATGTCGTTTGGAATCAGAACTCTGCGAAAGGAAGTCAGCAAGAGTACCGCATCCAAGAGTAGTGTTTTTCTTTATTTTTTTCTTTTGCTACCTGGAATTACTTCCTCCAGAAAGAAAATTTGATTCATTTCCTCCCAATCCCATGTGATTGATCATGGAGTACTTCCCATGGGTAAAGCACAGTACTCATGTTTACCTCTGGAGAGGACCTAGTGCCTAATGAAGACAGCACAGTGTTTCCCCCGAGTGGTGGTGGTGGTGTTCTTGTCTGTCATAAACGGGCAGGACGAGCTTGTGACCGTGGGGAGCCCCTTAGGGTGTGCTTGGGCTCCAGGATCACCTCTGACCCTCCAGGTTCTTAAAGGCAGTTCTGACGACCAGAAGTTCTTGTGCAGGGTCATTGCCAAGGTTGTATTCGGAAATTTGGAAATAGGCAGATAGCTGAAGAGGACAGGACCTCCGGACCTCAATTCTGAAACTCACAGGGTACCCCCTTCACCTTGGGTTTATTTTTTTCCTATAAGAGTAAAAAACTGTATGTGTAATATGTAAACTATAGCCTATGCTAGACTGTGTTCTTTCTTTTTGTTTTCTTTAGCCCAACAACTGTTATTAACCTTTTAAATGGGTTCTTAGAAACTGAAGGAAATCATAAATTGTCAAGAATCAATTCAAACTGTTCCAGATGCTGGAATTTTCTTATGAGTAAATTTTTGAGGGTTAACTTTTACTTACTTTGCTGTCAGAGTAGGCAGCTCGGGCTTTTATAAGGCTTTCAGCAGGTCTCTCCACTAGGGACTTCGTAACTTTTTTTCCAGGACTGTTTGGATTATTGAAGGACTAGTATTTGCAGAATGATGTCAGGATTCACTCCGTCACTACTGAGTTAACATAGTTCAGTTATGTAATTGACCATATAGCACATGGATCATAAAACACAGGCACAGGGGCGCCTGGGTGGCACAGTGGTTAAGCGTCTGCCTTCGGCTCAGGGCGTGATCCCGGCGTTCTGGGATCGAGCCCCACATCAGGCTCCTCCGCTATGAGCCTGCTTCTTCCTCTCCCACTCCCCCTGCTTGTGTTCCCTCTCTCGCTGGCTGTCTCTATCTCTGTCAAATAAATAAATAAAATCTTTAAAAAAATAAAAAAAAAATAAAACACAGGCACATAGTATGTGTGTATAGCTCACAGTAAACAACGGGATATTCCTATAAAACCAAGTAAATTGATTATTTTCCTTGCAGATTATCATTTAAATTTCCGGGGGGGGGGGTTGCACAGCTGTGTTGTATCTTACTTTAAGGGGCACCTGGGTGGCTCAGTTGGATAAGCGTCTGACTCCTGATTTCGGCTCAAGTCATTATCTCAGGGTTGTGAGATTGAGCCCCACATTGAGCTCTGTGCTCAGCGCAGAGTCTGCTCGTCCCTCTCCCTTCCCCCCACTTGTGCTCTCCCTCTCTCTGTCTCAAATAAATAAATAAAATCTTACAAAAAAAAAAAAAAGACCATTGGGGGTGCCTGGCTAGCTCAGTTGTTAGAGCATGCAACTCTTGGTCTTGGGGTTGTGAGTTCGAGCCCCATATCAGGTGTAGAGATTACATTAAAATAAAATCTTAAAAAAAAAGTAGACTGTTGGTTTTTATCATGTTTTTCATGTGTTAACCGTAGATGGATCACACACATCTATCTCTGCTTCCTTCTGAAACCAAGTTAGAATGACAGGGAAGAAATAAAGAGGTATAAACCACATAAGGCCAAACATGAAGCAGGACTATTTGTGCCTCAGAATTCTGGAAAGCTCTAAAATTGGAGAGACCAAGTTCCTTGGAAGGTGAGAGTCAGGAGTGGGCTGAAAGCCACAAGAATTGGTGGAAAGTTCCTATACAGAAGAGCTAGACTCCAGATTGCCTTCACAAACCTGACAGAGTCAGGATACCACTTCTCTATGCTCCACGGGAAAAAAGACAATTTCTAGGAAAAGCAAACTAAAGAGCTAAATGAGAACCCCAGATATAACATATGTTGGGGTAAAATTCAATCATGAAAATGGAGGGATTGCCTGAAACTCTACAGAAAGGATGGTAAGACCCCTCACGGGCATTTTCCACTCCACTCCACAAACTCCTCCTCTCCCATGCTCGCAGCCAGGCTATTACTGTGACGCCAGTCAGGAGACTGGAAGATTTCTCTGGGGAGAAACTGTACCCCCAGTAAGAGGCTTACCTCCCACTGAGACTTCTGGCTGCCCCCAAAACCCCACGAGTCAACAGGACACCTTGCACGCACACCTGCATTTTCCGTTTTGCTTTTCTGGCTTAGTTTGCTGTTAGGTCGTCTGTTCTTCTCCATAATTCCCATGAGCTGCAGTACGATGCTGGACACTCACGTCGGCATTCGGTGTTCATTTCACTCTAACGTACGCTACTTCGGAATTTATTGTAAGTAAACTCTTGATGAAAGATTTATAGTTATTCAAATATCATACAAAATTTATACTGTCCATGTGTAAATTTTGCCTATTTTCTATATAGGCTTATCCAATTTTTTCATTAGGATGTAACAGTGTTGGGGTGTTTTGTTTTGTTTTATTTTTGTTTTTTGTAAAACCCTTAAAGTCAAAAGTCGGTCAGAATTTCATTTTTCAAACTGATTTTAATATCGTTGTATTAATCCAGTTTGTTGTCATCTTGTGTGTCACGTAAATCCATATCAAAATGTAAATATCTTCATTTCTTCTGCAGTTTCTTCTATGGTTGGAATTTAGATTATTTTCAATATGTTTTATCTCTCTCTTTTTCCTTGCCTCCCCTCCCCTCCCCTCTCCTCTCCTCTCCTCTTCTCTCCTTCTCCCCCTCCCTCCTTTCCTCCTTCCCTCTCCCCCTCCACTCCCCTCGCCTCCCCTCTCCTCCCCTCCCTCTCTTTCTCTTTTTCTTTCTTCTTATTTTCTTTTCAGTAAGCTCTACACCCAACATGGGCCTTGAACTTATGAACCTGAGATCAAGAGTCTGCCAACTGAGCCAGCCAGGTGCCCCTTTTCTGTTTCTTTATTAAACAGAATAACAGTGTCTTCTTTTCTTACACATTTTGCACAAAATTCACCTTCACAGGCACATGGTCTACATGTTATAAGAACACTTCACTGTCTTTTGTAAACATTTAACACATTTTTAAGGCTTTGAAATGGTTTGTATTTGCTGTGTTTTGCACATCATTCAATAGCTTCTTTGCAGTGCTGACATACTCCATTATGATGGTTTGCCTTAATTTCCTTGGTCTGGACACTCTTATCAAACTTGTCATTTTTGAAGCTAGACACATCATGGTGCCTCTGAGGCCTGGAACAGACTATGCTGTCTTTCTGGGAGCTCATTGCGGAAACCACAGCAACCTCACTGGAGGGCAGTAAAGACGCAGGGAAGACCAAGATGCCAGCAACTGTCCTTCGCAGAGTTGATGCTTTTGTTACTCTCAGTTGCATTTCCATACACTAACAAATTCAGAAGGGAAAATTAAAACAATCCCATTTATGAGAGCATCAAAACCAATGAGAAACTTAGTAATAAATTTAGCCAAGGAGGTGAAAGGCATGTACACTGAAAATAATAAGACATTGATGAAAGAAATTGTGGAAGATGCACATGAATGAAAGATACCCTATGTTCATGGAGTGAAAGCATTAATAGTGTTAAAATGTCCAAAGTGATCCACAGATTCAATGCAATTTTTATAAATTCCAGTGGCAGTCTTCACAGAAATAGAAAAAAAATCCTAAAATTTGTATGGAATCATAAAGGACCCCAAATACCAAAGCAATCTTGAGAAATAAAGGTGGAGGCATCACAATTCCTGATAGCAAACTATGTTGTGACACTTGTATAAAACAGTATGGTACGGGCATAAAAATAGACATATAGACCAACGGAGCAGAATAGAAAGCCCAGATACAAACCAAGGTGTATATGGTCAACTAATCTTTGACAAGGGCACCACGAATACACAGCGGGGAAAGGAGAGTCTCTTCAACAGATGGTTTTGGAAAAACTGGACAGGCACATGCAAAGGAATGAAAATGGCCCCTATCTGACATCACTCATGAAAAGGAGCTCAAAGTGAATTTAAGAGTTAGATATAAGACACTTGAAATCATAAGACTTGTAGGGAAAAACAGGGGAAAAGCCCCTTGACATTGGTCTTGGCAGTGGTTTTTTTTTTTAATATGTCAAAAGCACAGGCAACAAAAGCAAAAATAAGTGGAACTACATCAAACAAAAATTTCCTACAGCAAAGGAAAGAACAAGATGTAAAGGCAACCTACAGAATGGGTAAAAATATTTGCAAAACATGTATTTGATAAAGGGTTAATATCCAAAATATATAAACAAGAAAATTAAATACTCAGATTTTATTTTTAAAATTATGTTCAGTTAGGTACTATATAGTATATCATTAGTTTTTGATGCAGTGTTCAATGATTCATTAGTTATGTATAACACGCAGTGCACATCACAACACGTGCCCTCCTAAATACCCATCACCCAGTTACCCCCTCCCTCTGAAGCCCTCACTTTGTTTCCCGGGGTCCAGAATCTCTCATGGTTCATCTCCCTCTCTGATTTCTCCCCCTTCAGATTTCCTTCCCTTCCCCTATGGTCCTCCGTGCTATTCTTATGTTCCACCTATAAGTGAAACCATATGATAATTGTCTTTCTCTGCTTGACTTATTTCACTTAGCATAATCCCTTCCAGTTTCATCCATGTCAGTGCAAATGGTGGGTATTCATCCTTTCTGATGGCTGAGTGATATTCCATTGTATATATGGACCACATCTTCTTTATCCAGTCATCTGTTGAAGGGCATCTCGGCTCCTTCCACAGTTTGGCTATTGTGGACATTGCTGCTATGAACATTGGGGTGCATGTGCCCCTTCTTTTCACTACATCTGTATCATGGTGGTAAATACCTAGTAGTACAGTTGCTGGGTTGTAAGGTAGCTCAATTTTTAACACCTTGAGGAACCTCCATACTGTTTTCCAGAGTGGCTGTACTAGCTTGCATTACCACCAACAGTGCAAGAGGGTTCCCCTTTCTCCACAACCTTGCCAACACTCGTTGTTTCATATCTTGTTAATTTTGGCCATTCTAACTGGTGTAAGGTGGTATCTCATTGTGGTTTTAAATTGAATTTCCCTGATGGCTAGTGATGTTGAACATTTTTTCATGTGTCTTCTGCCCATTTTTTGACTGGATTATTTGTTTTTTGAGTGTTGAGTTTGAGAAGTTCTTTATAGATCTTGGATATGGCCCTTTATCCAAAATGTCATTTGCAAATATCTTCTCCCATTCTGTGGATTATCTCTTAGTTTTGTTGACTGTTTCCTTTGCTGTGCAGAAGCTTTTTATCTTGATGAAGTCCCAATAGTTCATTTTTGCTTTTGTTTCCCTTACCTTTGGAGACGTGTCTTGAAAGAAGTTACTGTGGCCGAGGTCAAAGAGGTTACTGCCTATGTTCTCCTCCAGGATTTTGATGGATTCCTGTCTCTCATTGAGGTCTTTCATCCATTTTAAATTTATCTTTGTGTATGGTGTAAGGGAATGGTCCAGTTTCATTCTTCTATATGTAGCTGTCCAATATTCCCAGCATCATTTGTTGAAGAGACTGTCTTTTTTCCATTGGATATTTTTTCTTGATTTGTGAAAGATTAGTTGACCATAGAGTTGAGGGTCCATTTCTGGAGTCTCTATTCTGTTCCATTGGTCTATGAGTCTGTTTTTGTGCCAAGACAATGCTGTCTTGGTGATCACAGTTTTGTAATACAGCTTGAAGTCAGGCAGCATGATGCCCCCAGCTTTGTTTTTCTTTTTCATCATTCCCTTGGCGATTTGGGGTCTTTCTGGTTCCCTACAAATGTTAGGATTGTTTCCTCCAGCTCTGGTATTTTAGTAGGGATGGCATTAAAAGTGTAAATTGCTCTGGGCAGCATAGACATTTTAACAATGTTTATTCTTCCAATCCATGAGCATGGAATGTTTTTCCATCTTTTTGTGTCCTCCTCAATTCTTTCATAAGTGTTCTGTAGTTTCTAGAGTATAGATTCTTTATATCTTTGGTTAGGTTTATTCCTAGGTATCTTATGGTTTTTGTTGCTATTGTGAATGGAATCAATTCCTTAATTTCTCTGTCTTCAGTTACATTGTTACTGTATAGAAATGAATTGCTGTATGAGTTCTAATAACTTGGGGGTGGAGTCTTTTGGGTTTTCCACATAAAGCATCAGGTCATCTGTGAACAAAGAGAGTTTGACTTCTTCTTTGCCAATTTGAATGCATTTTATTTCTTTTTGTTGTCTGATCGCTGAGGCTAGGACTTCTAGTACTATGTTGAACAATAATGGTGAGAGTGGGCATCCATGTCGTGTTCCTGACCTTAAGGAAAAACCTTTTCCCCTTTGAGAATGATATTTGCTGTGGGCTTTTCATAGACGGTTTTTATGATATTGAGGCATTTTCCCTCTATCCCTATACCCTGAAAAGTTTTAATCAGGAACAGATGTTGTATTTTGTCAAATGCTTTCTCTACATCAATTGAGAGGATCATATGATTCTTGTCTTTTATTAATATGCTCTATCACATTGATTGATTTGCTAATGTTGAACCACCCTTGCATCCCAGGTATAAATCCCACTTGGTCATGATGGATAATCCTTTTAATGTACTGTTGGATCCTATTAGCTAGGATCTTGTTGAGTATTTTGGCATCCATGTTCATCAGAGATACTGGTCGGTAATTCTCCTTTTTGATGGCGTCTTTGCCTGGTTTTGGGATCAGGGTAATGCTGGCCCCATAGAGTTTGGAGTTTTCCTTCTGTTTCTATTTTTTGAAGCAGCTTCAGTAGAATAGGTATTATTTCTTCTTTAAATGTTTGGTAGAATTCCCCTGGGAAGCTGTCTGGCCCTGGACTTTTGTTTTTTGGGAGGTTTTTGATTACTGCTTCAATTTCGTTTCTGGTTATTGGTCTATTCAGATTGTCTATTTCTTCCTGTTTCAGTCTTGGTCATTTGTAGCTTTCCAGGAAGGCAACCATTTGTTCCAGGTTGCTTAATTTGTTGGCATATAGTTGCTGGTAGTAATTTCTAATAACTGTTTCTATTTCCTTGGTGTTAGTCATGATCTCTCCTCTTTCATTCATGATTTTATTAATTTGGGTCCTTTCTTTTCTTTTGGATAAGTTTGGCCAGTGGTTTATCGATCTTCTTAATTCTTTCAAAGAACCAGCTCCTACTTTTGTTGATCTGTTCTACTTTTTTTCTGGTTTCTAACTCATTGATCTCTGCTCTAATCTTTATTATTTCTCTTCTCCTGCTTGGTTTAGGTTTTATTTGCTGTTCTTTCTCCAGCTCCTTTAGGTGTAAAGGCTAGCTTGTGCATTTGGGATTTTTCTAATTTTCTGAGAGACGCTTCAATGGCTATGTATTTCCATCTTAGGACTGCCTTTGCAGTATCCCATAGGTTTTGTACTGAAGTGTTTTCATTCTCATTAGTTTCCATGAATTGTTTAAAGTCTTCTTTAATTTCCTGGATGATCCAATCATTCTTTAGCAGGATGCTCTTTAACTTCCAAGTTTGAATTCCTTCCAAATTTTTTCTTGTGATTGAGTTCCAGTTTCAAGGCATTGTGGTCTGATGCAGAGAATAATCTTAGTCTTTTGGTATTGGCTGAGACCTGATTTGTAACCCAGTATGTGGTCATTTTGGAGAAAATTCCATCTGCACTCGAGAGGAATGAGTATTCTCTTGTTTTAAGGTAGAATGTTCTGTATATATCTACGAAGTCCATCTTGTACAATGTGTCATTCAAAGCTCTTGTTTCTTTGTTGATCTTCTGTTTATATGATCTGTCCAGTGCTGAGAGTGGAGTGTTAAAATCTCCTACTAGTAATGTATTATTGTCGATCTGATTCTTTATTTTGGTTAACAGTTGACTTACGTATTTGGCTGCTGGGGGCATAGATATTTACAACTGTTAGATTTTCTTGTTGGATAGACCCTTTAAGAATGATATCGTGTCCCTCTGGATCCCTTATTACAGTCTTTGGTTTAAATTCTAATTTGTCTGATATAAGAATTGCTACCCCAGCCTTCTTTTGAGGTCTGTTGGCATGATAAATGGTTCTCCATCCCCTCACTTTCAGTCTGGAGGTGACTTTAGGTTAAAAATGAGTCTCTTGTAGACAGCATATGGATGGGTCCTGTCTTCGTATCCAATCTGCAACCCTGAGCCGTTTCATGGGAGCATTTAGGCCGTTCACGTTGAGGGTTACTACTGAAAGATATGTGCTTATTGCCATCCTATTGTCTGTACATTCCTCGTTTCTATAGATAGTCTCTGTAAATTTCTGGTCTCTATTACTCTTGGGGTCTTTCTTCTTTTATAGAACACCCCCCCCTTAGTATTTCTTGCAGGGCTTGCTTGGTGGTCACATATTCTTTCAGTTTCGGCCGGTCCTGGAAACTCTTTATCTCTCCATCCTTTCTGAATGACAGCCTTGCCAAATAAAGTATTTTTGCTTGCATGTTCTCATATAGTACCCTGAATATGTCTTGCCAGCCCTTTCTGGCTTTCCAGGTCTCTGTGGACAGGTCTGACGTTATTCTGATGTTCCTCCACCTGTAAGTAAGAAATCTCTTCCCCCCTTGCTGCTCTCAGGATGGCTTCCTTGGTTCTAAGATTTTCGAGTTTTACTATTATATGCTGGGGTGTTGGTCTGTTCCCTTGATCTTGGGAGGGGTTCTCTCTGTCTCTTGGACACAAATGCTTGCTTCCTTCCCCAGATTAGGGAAATTCTCAGCTACGATTTGTTCAAATACACCTTCTAGTCCTCCCTCTCTTCACCGCCTCAGGGATCCCATTAATTCTGACATTGGTACATTTCATGGCGTCATTAATCTCTCGAAGTCTGTTCCCATGGATTTTAAGCTGTTTGTCCCAGGCCTCCTCCTGTTCCTTCCTTTCTAGCAGTTTATGTTCTAGATCACTAATTCATTCTTCTGCCTCATTTACCCTAGCTGTTAGAGCATCCAGTTTAGATTGCATCTCATTCATAGCATTTTTAAGTTTGGCCTGATTGGCTCTCATTTATGCCCTTAGAGATTCTATATTGCTGCTGATGGTTTTCTCAATGCTAGCTATTGACTTCATAACTGCTAGCCTGAAGTCTTTCTCTGACATCTTGCTTATATCCATATCCATTAGGTCTGCGGGAGAGGCTGTTGTCTCTGGTTCTTTTTGTTGTTGTGAGTTCCTCCTCCTAGTCATTCTGTGGAGGGGTAGTTTGAGGGGATGTACAGAGTCCAAAATATCAACCACAATCCAGGCAAAATGTACCCTGGGAAAACCCAGAGGGGTTGGAAGCCACCACCAAAACCACAAAGCCATAATGAAACCCAAGAATAAAATTTGTGAAGTTAAAAAATTTTTAGGGGCGCCTGGGTGGAGCAGTTGTTAAGCATCTGCCTTCAGCTCAGGGCGTGATCCCAGCATTCTGGGATCGAGCCCCACATCAGGCTCCTCCGCTATGAGCCTGCTTCTTCCTCTCCCACTCCCCCTGCTTGTGTTCCCTCTCTCGCTGGCTGTCTCTCTCTGTCAAATAAATAAATAAAATCTTAAAAAAAAATTTTTTTTAAATGTAAAGATTAAAAACTTTTTTAAAAGAGAGGGGTGAGGGTAGGGGGGCTATAATCTCTCAATGTGGGCAAGGTAGGGTGTTTCAGTACTTTTTGGGTGTATTTTGCTCTCTTTGTTAGAGGACACTACTTCCCAGAGTTACAGGGGAAATAAAAGTGGATATATATAAAGGTAGTATTGAATAGGGAAAAAAGGACTACATTGAAGCTTATATCTATAGATAAAAAAAATTGGTGTAAAAAAGTACAAGTTAAAAAGCTACTATGAAATATGTTGTATTAAACATCTAGTTGGAATGAGAAAAAGGTAAAAAGAAAAAACAGAAGAAACATGAGAAAGAATTAAAAAAGAAGTTGTATCTGAGAAATACACAAGCTGTGAGGCAACATCTGGAACTCAATATACTATTTTCCCCTGGTGTTGGGGTTTTACAGTTTTGTGGGGACCCTTGGGTGGTCCTCCTCTTGTTCTTCCAGCTTGTCTTCTGGGGGAGGGGCCTGCCTCACTGTTTCTCAGGCAGCCCTGCTTGGGCGGAGTTGCCCCACCCACTATCAGGAGGCTGGGCTCCGTGGAAACTGGTTTTTTGGGCTTTTGTTCTCTGGCAGCTTTTCGTGCCTTTTTGGAGGGTCAGAGCAAGGAAAACGATGCACCCACACCTCTGTCCCAGGGCAGAGAAATCACAGTCTGCTCTTCTCCAAACCCTCCAGAATACAGTCTCCCTTTCTGAACCCGCTGCTGAAATCTGCAGCCTCCCACGGGTGTGCACACCCCCAGTGACCCTCCCAGCGGTAGACTCAGGGCCCCCGCCTGTCTCTGCCCCCTGTGTTTCCAAAACCGCAGGTGGTCCGGGTCCACGCAGGCAGTGGCAAGGGCCCCAGTCTGGGTGCACCCTCTGCAGCTCCTGGATCCTGTTTGAGCACCCTTATCAGGCCCTTCCCGCCACCCCTACTGCCCTGCAAGTGATTGCCAGTCCCCTGGCTGGCCCAGGAGGCTTTTGCGCTCCGGTGTTATATCATTTTCCAGGGCCAGCTTATGGCGGCTCCCTCTCCCCCGTTTATCTTCTGATATCTGCCCGCAAAATCACAACTCTGTCCGGCATACATTGTGACCACAGATTTTCTGCTTATAGAGATCCAGATACATATTCTTACAGCTCAGGCTGATTTCGTGGGTGTTCAGAATGGTTTGGTAGATATCCAGCTCAATTCAGGGTACCCGTTCAAACGGGGCCCCTACTCCTCCACCATCTTGCCCCAACTCCAATGGGCACTTGAAACATATACACTTTTATTTTCGATTATTTGTCAATTTACCTCAAGCTGAAAAAGAATCCAGAACATTTTCATCCCCTCAAAAAGAAATGCCACACCCATTAGCTATAATCCTCTATCCTCCCATTCCCCTCAACCTCTACCCTTAAGCAACCACTAAGACATTTGTATGTCTTCTTTGGAGAAATGCCTATTCAAGTTCTTAGCCCATTTTAAAATTGTATTGCTTGTTTTGTTGTTGTTGAGTTGTAGGAGTTCTTTATATATACTGGATATCAGTCCCTTACCAGACATATGATTTGCAAATATTTTCTCCCATTCCATGGTTGCTTTTTCACTATTGGTCATGTCCTTTGATGCAAAAACTTTTTTTTTAAAGATTTTATTTATTTATTTGACAGAGATAGAGACAGCCATCGAGAGAGGGAACACAAGCAGGGGGAACAGGAGAGGAAGAAGCAGGCTCCCAGCTGAGGAGCCTGATGTGGGGCTCCATCCCACAACGCCGGGATCACGCCCTGAGCTGATGGCAGACGCTTAACCGCTGTGCCACCCAGGCGCCCCTGATGCAAAAACTTTTTAATTTTGATGAAGTTCAATTTATCTTTTTTGTTGTTGTTGTCTTTGCTTTTGGTGACATACCTAAGAACTCACTGCTGAATGTAATGTCATGAAGCTATTCCCCCATATTTTCTTCTAAGAATTTTATACTTTTAGCTCTTACATTTAGGTCTTGGATCCATTTTGAGTTAACTTTTGTAGACAGTGTAAGAAAGGGCCCAACTTCTAGGGTTTTTTTTTTGCATGTAGATATCCAATTTCCCCAACATCATTTGTTGAAAACGTTGTTTTTTCCCATGTTGAAAATTATTTGACCTTATATGTAAGTTGATTCTGGGCTTTCTATTCCATGTAATTGGTCTAGATCTCTGTCTTTATGCCAGTACCATACTGTTTTGATCATGTAGCTTTGTAGTTTTGAAATCCAGAAATGTGAAACTGCCAACTTTGTTCTTTTTTTTCAAGATTGTTTTGGCTATTTGGTGTCCCTTATGATCCCATCTAAATTTTCGATGGCCTTTACTATTTTGCAAAAAAAATACCATTGGGATTTTGATAGACATTGAGTTCAATCTGTAGATGACCTTGGGTAGCATTGATATCTTAATAATATTGCCTTCCAATCCATGAACAGGGCTCATTATGGCCTTGATTTGCATTTTCCTGATGACTAATGATTTTGAGCATTTTTTTGTGGGTACTCACTGGCTATTTGTATATTTTTCTTGGAGAAATATCTATTCAGACCCTTTCCCCCATTTTTTTCTTTGCCCATTTTAAATTCAGTTGTTTGGTTGTGTTGTTGAGTTGTAGTTCTTTATATATTTTGTACACAAGTCCCTTATCAGATATATTATTTGCAAATATTTTCTCACATTTGATCAGTTGTCTTTTTATTTTCTTGAAAGTAGGGAACCCAACACAGGGCTCGATCCCAGGACCCTGGGATCATGACTTAAGCCGAAGGCAATGCTTTAACTGACTGAGCCACCCAGGTGCCCCCAAAGTGTCTTTTTTTTTTTTTTAAAGATTTTATTTATTTGAGAGAGAGAGAGAGGGAGAGTGAGCATGAGCAGGGGGGGAGGGGCAGAGTGAGAAGGAAAACAGACTCCCCCAGAGCAGAGAGCCTGACATGGGGCTCAATCCTAGGATCATGACCTGAGCCAAGGGAAGATGCTTAACTGACTAAGCTACCCAGGCACCATGAAAGTGTCTTTTGAAACACAAAAGCTTTAATTTGATGAAGTCCAATTGATCTGTATTTTTCTTTTGTTGCTCATGCTTTTGTTGACCTAAGAATCAATGATCAAATCCAAGTTCATAAAGACTTATCCTTATGTTTTCTTCTAAAGGTTTTATAATTTCTGATTTAACATTAAAATCCTTGATCCATTTTTGTTTAATTTTTGTATATGGTGTAAAGTAAGGGTCCAGCTTCCTTCTTTTGCATTTGGCCATCTAGTTGTCCCGTACCATTGTATTGTATTGACGTGTCTATGCTTTATACTCCTTTGACTCTTCCGCTCACTGCGGTCTGATCTTTGCTGCTACCCCTACCCCTGCTGTTACCAGGTCACTAATGACCTGGGAGCTAAACTGAGTGGATAATTTTCAGTCCTATCCTTCTTGAAATACCTCTTGACTTCTGTGATATCACAACCTCCTAGAATTCTTCCTACCATTCTGGCTTCTTCTTCCTAGTCTCTGCCCATCCCAAGTGTTCCTGAAGGTTCTATTCTTAGCCCAACACACATTATCTGGATGATCTCATCCTCTTCCATGGCTTCACTTGCCATCTCTGTACCGATTTTTTCCAAATACTTAATTCTTTACATCAATTTTATTTGCAAATCATATATCTGATAAGGGAAGGTTAATCCAGTATATATAAAGAACCCCTATAACTCAACAATAACAATACAACCATCCAATTTAAAAATGAGAGACTGATACACATTTCTCCAAAGAAGAACATTTCAAACTCAACATTTCAACATTTCCCAAATAACTTTTTTCTCCAAATCCGCTTCTTCAGTATTTCCTACATCTATAAATGGCATGCTATCCATCGGATTTCCCAAGGCAGAAATCTGGTTTGTATGTAATAAAATGCAACCATTTTAAGTGTACATCTCAATGAATTTTTTTAAAGGTTTTATTTATTTATTTATTTGAAAGAAAGAGAGAGCACATAGGAGTGGGGGGAGGGGCAGAGGGAGAGGAAGAAGCAGACTCCCCACTGAGCAGGGAGCCTGACTCAGGCTCCATCCCAGGACTCTGGGATCATGACCTGAGCTGAAGGCAGATGAGTAACCGACTGAGCCACCCAGGTGCCCCCCTTTTCTTTTTCTTAACAGTGTCTTTAGCTTTAAAAAAATTTTTTTCGGGTCTTTGATTTTTAAAAAATGGTTTATGTACTATTTAAGAAATCTTTCACCCAACATCTAACTCGTTCTTCTTTTAATAAACACTATACAGAGGGGGAAAAAAAGAAAAGAAAAAGAAATCTTTGCCTAATCCATGGTCATAAATATTTTCTCCTATAAGTCTTCTGTATTTTCTCCAGAAGTTTTATAGTTTCAGCATTTATGTTTAGGTCTTTCATCTATTTTTTTGTTTGTTTTGTGACTTCGTTTGTTTGTTTGTTTTGTATGTGGTATGAGGTAAGGGTCAAAGTGAATCATATAATTGTAGCATTATTTGTTGAAAAGAATATGCTTTCCCCTATTAAATTCCTTTGGCAATGTGGTGAAAACCAAGTTGCGTGTGTTTATTTCTAGGCTCTCTATCCTATTCCACTGAAAACACACTATCTTTTTTTTTTTTAAATATTTTATTTATTTATTTGTCAGAGAGAGAGAGAGAGGGACAGAGAGAGTACAAGCAAGGGGCTCAGCAGAGGGAGAGGGAGAAGCAGGCTCCCTGCTGAACAGGGAGCCTAATGTGGGACTCGATCCACGGACCTGAGCGGAAGGCAGACGGTTAACCGGCTGAGCCACTCAGCCATCCCCAAAACAGACTGTCTTGATTACTATAGCTTTATAATCTTGAAATCAGATAATGCAATTCCTGCAACTTTGTTCTTTTTCAGAATAATTCTGGCTATTCTAGGCCCTTTGCATTTCCATATACATTTTGGAATCATTTGTCAATTTCTTCACACATGCAAAAAAAAAAAATCTAAAAAATAACCTGCTGGAATTTTGATTGGGATTGATTTGGAGAAAATTGGCATCTTAACAGCAATGATTCTTTTAATGTATGAAGATGGTATTTCTCTCCAGCTAGTTAGGTCTTCTTTAACTTTCCTCATCAATATTTATAGTTTTCAATGTTCAAGTCTTCAGTTTTATTAAATTTACTGCTATGTAGTCATTTAAAAAACTCTATTGTAAATCCTATTTAAAAATGTCAAGCTCCAATTGTTTATGTCTGGAATATAAACATAGAGTTTTGTATATCGACTTTGAGTTCTGTGACCTTGCTAAATTCACTTAAGCTTTCTAGTAACTTTTTTTTTTGTATTTGTAGATTCCTTAAGATTTTCCACATATACAATCATGCCATCTCTGAGTAAATATAATGTGTAAGTTTTTAATTTCTTTTTCTTGCCTTATTGCACTGATTAGGAACTCCAGGACAATGCTGAGTAGAAATGGTGAGGGCAGACAATCTTGTCTTGTTCACGATCCTAGGAGGAAAGCATTCAGTCTCCCCAAGTGTCCAGTTAGCCCTAAGTTTTTCATAGATGCCCTTTATCAGACTGAAGAGATTCCCTTCTATTCCTAGTTTGCTGAGAATTGACTAGGTATTGAATTTTGTCCAGTGGTTTTGTTTTGGTCTTTTTCCTGCACGTGTTCGTTGCGTGTGGCCACAGGGCTTGCTTTGGACAGTGAAATGTGAATGCAAGTCACAGACATCTCCTTACGGAAGGAGCTTTAAGAGCCAGTGGGGGATTTGCGACATTATGTTCCCACTGCTGCAGGAGTGGTGGAAGCTGCTGTTGGACTGAAGCATCGGGCATAAATGTGAGCAAGAAATGAACTTCCGTTGAGATAAGCCAAGAGATTTAGGGGCTGTTTATTAGGGCATCATAGCCTAACAGAGAAGGTTCTTGCCCTCAGGACAAACTTTTTGCCTACATGGAGCTTACATTCTAATGCAAGAGAAACACATAAACAAATGCACATTCTAATGTCAGGTAGAGAAGAAAACAGAGCAGATACAGTGAGATACAGGGATAGAGGAAGTTTTAGCTTTAGATTAAGGTAATGAGGAAGGCCACCTTGAAAAGCTAACAGTTGAGCTGAGACCTGAGTGAAGTGAGGGAGGGAGCCGTGAGGTATCTGGTGGAAGGGTGTTCCAGGTGGACAGCCAAGCACTGCTCTAAGACAGGAACTCCCGACTCTCCTGGCCATGGAGGATTGGGACGAAGCTGAAAGTGCCGTCCTCAAGGAGAGGAGAGAGAAGGATATATCTACCCTGTGGCCCCTGTGGCCCATTCTGGTTCTGTGGGGACAGAAGCAGCTGTTGGACAGTAGACAACTTGTTGGCAATGGCCTTGCCAGATGGCTTAGACACCACTGTCCCTTGAGTCTTGAGATTCTGAACAGTGGGACAAAGAAGAAAGAGGGAGTAACTGAACATTTTCCTGACGTTCAGACATAGACACTTGTCTTCTCTGAGAAAGAGGATGTGACTGACCTTTGTGAGACAGTCCATGACCATTATTTTCCTGAAAGTTATTCTCCACCTTAAAACTCATCAACAGCTTGCTATGGTCCTTAGGACGAAGCCCAAACTCAGTTCTTTTTTTTTTTTTTTTTTTTTATCTTTTATCTTTTTTATTTTTGTGAGACAGAGAGAGAAAGAGAGAGAACAAGCAGGGGGAGGGGAAGGGGCAGAGGGAGAAGCAGGCTCCCAGCTGAGCAGGGAGCCCAGTGCAGGACACATGCGGGACCAGATTCCAGGACTCCGGGATCATGACCTGAGTCGAAGGCAGCCACTTAACTGACTGACCCACCCAACTCAATTCTATTGACTAGCTCTGTCCCAGAATTCCGCTTCAGTTACACTGGGTTCCCACGCTGGGCTCTGCTTTATCTGAGCCTGTGCAAAGGCTGTTCCTTCTATTAGGAACTCCCCCCCCCCCTTTTTTTCCCAAGATTTTATATTTGACAGAGAGAGACACAGCGAGAGAGAGGGAACACAAGAAGGGGGAGTGGGAGAGGGAGAAGCAGGCTCCCTGCTGAGCAGGGAGCTGGATCCCAGGACCCTGGGATCATGACCTGAGCAGACGCTTAACCACTGAGCCACCCAGGTGCCCCAGGAACACTGCCTCCCTTGGCCTGGCTAACATCCCTCAAACTTGGTTTAAGTGTCAGTCTTCCTGGGAGTCTTTCCAGACCAGCTTAGGTGCTTCTGTCAAATGCTATCTTAGCATCTTGTTCTACCAACATAGCACTCACCATACTTATTGTAGCTTTAAAACATTGTCAGGTAATTCAGACACACAGGGAAGTATAAAAAATAATTGGGGGGGGGGCGCCTGGGTGGCTCAGTCGGTTAAACCACCGCCTTTGGCTCAGATCATGATCGCTCACTGTATCGGGCTCCCTGTTCAGCGGGGAGCCTGCTTCTCCTTCTCCTTCTGCCTGCCACTCCCCCTGCATGTGCTCTCTAACAAACATATAAATAAAATCTTTAAAAAAGGTAATATAGGGGTCACCCATATGCCTATCACCCTAGTTAAGCAATGAAACATTGCCAGCCGAAGCCCACTGCGATGACATCTTGCTCCCTCCCTACTCCCAACCATTACTTGAATTTAGTGTCTATCTTTCCGTATCTGTCTATAGTTTTATTACATATGCATATATACTTAAACAACATACAGTACTGTTTTTCTGGCTTTACACTTTACGTATAAGTTATCACAAAGGGATTTGTGCAAATTGCCTTTTGCCCTCAGCTTTATTTTTGTGACTCATCCATGTTGATACACATAGATCATTTCTACAGCTGTATATATTCTACCACAATTTACCCATTTTCTCCACTGATAGACATTTAGAGTGTTTACAGGTTTTTGAAATTCGAAAGCACTCCGCTGCGAGCATTATCGAACGTGTCTCCTCCGTACGACAGTTTCCCCGGGTATATAGGAGTGCAACTGCGGAGTCATCGTGCCCGCGCGCCTCTAACTTTGCATCCGAGACTGACAAAGAGCATCAAACTGGTGGTACCCCATGGCGGCTTTGGAGGCGCATCTGTCCCTCTGGAGGGTGAACGCCTGGGGGGGCTGGGACTCTGCCTGTCTTGCTTACCATGGCATTTCCAGAACTGGGGCCAGGGGACGCTAACGCCCGTTTGTATGGTGAATGACAGGACCCAGGAATTGAGCAGAATGTTGCTCAGGGGAGTGGCCACAGACTGGGGCGCCGCGGCCGCTGGCCTGCAGCACCAAAGAGCACTGCGTGCTGGGAGCGCACCTCGGCTCCTTCCCGTGCTCGGGTCAGCGGGCGCAGGGAGCTGGCGGCCCCGCCCGACGCGGGGGCAGGCCCGCGACCCTCCCCCGCCAGCGGCCCCGCCCCCGGCTCCGGCTTTGCCCCCGCCCCCTCGGTGAGTCAGGCGGCGGCGGTGGTGACGGCAGCCGGGAGGGAGGCGATGACGGGCGCGCGGCCGCGTGGCGCGGAGAAGCGCCGGGCCCGGGAGCGCGGCGGCGGCGGCAGAGGAGCGGCGGCCGAGGCGGCGGCGGCGGCGGGCGGCATGAGCGGGGCGCCGGGCGCTGGCCGGGCGCTGGCCGCGCTGCTGTTGGCCGCGTCGGTGCTGAGCGCCGCGCTGCTGGCCCCCGGCGGCTCTCCGGAGCGCGGTGCCGAGGCCGCCCCGCCGCGAGGTGAGTGCGGACCCCGCGCCGCGGCGGCCCCTCCCGCCGCCCGTTCCGCTGGGGGGCGCGGCCAGCTGAGGGGCCGCGCGACTGTCCCCTCCCCCGGGGCGACGCGCCGCCCCCTCCCGGCTGGGGCCCCGCCGCGGGCGAGCGCTCGGAATAAAGCGGGTCTCCGGAACTAGTTTTTGTTTCCTCTGCGTTGTAGGGAGCGCCCTCGGGCCGGGAGTCTTTCGGTGTCGGCACGTTTGCCCGCTGTCGCAGACACGGCGCGGGTTAGCCTCGCGGGCTCGGGGGACTAGTGCTGTGGAGGGGCCCGACCCCTTCGTCCAAAAAGCACCCACCCGAACGGGAAACACCCACCCGAACGGGAGGGCCGCGGGCCGCGGAGAGAGCCGCCGAGCGGGACAGCCCCGCGCCCACGCCCGCCCGCACGCCCCGAGGCTGCCGCGCATCTAGGTCTCCAGGCGACTCTTGTTTTACAGCGGAGAGCCTTTGAGGGGGAGACCTGTTACTCCCCAAATGCGAAGCTAAATAAGAGACGGACGGGCCGAGAAAGGGGCGTTTCCGACGTGCAGCCCTCGCCTAGCTTACTGTTTGCGGGGACTTTCCGCTCCGCGAAGGGGACGCACGACTTGGCGCGTGGCCGGCTGCGCTGGGGGAAGCTGGAGCGCGGGCCGCTGCCCGGCCGGGCCGCCGTGGTTGCGGGGCTCGCAGCGCTGCAGCCCCGGGCCGCGGCTGGGCGGGGAAAAGCCACCCGCCGCGCTGGCCTGCAACTCGCTAGTAAACGTCCGACCTAGAATAAGAACTCCGCTAGCGGCGGCGCGGGGACGGTGTGGATCGCAGGCGCTGGTTGTCGGAACTCGAAGCCCCGTCTCCAGCGCCCTTAGGCACATTTCACGGCTAGGGTGATGCGAGGGACAGTTGAGGCCTGGGTTTGCTGGCGCCCTGCGGTTTGCTGGGAAGCCACGAAACAAGATTTTTGGCCTGGGAGGGGCAGCGTGGGGTATTTTTGCTGGGGGTGATTCTACTGCCGACTGGGGGTGTCGGCACTCAGCTCCTCTAGTGTTTTCCTAATTTGCGTGGTCTCCCAACTCCCCGGGGGAAATGGTGAAAAATACTCCCCTAGAACCCCCGAAACGGGAATCCCACGGCCCCAGGAGATGATAGTCCCCAGCTCCTCCCCAGGGGATGCTTTGTTCAGGGATTATGGGGTCAGTCAACTGCAGCAAACCCTATTTGATCAGGGTTTGGGGAAAGGTCTGCCTGTCCCCTGCCTCTCTTCCCCCCTCCTCCCATCCCGTTTTCTGTATCAGAATAAGGGCAGTTTCGGCGTCAGTGCGTGTACTTCAGACTGTCCCTCCTCCCTGGCCAGAATCTTGTAGGGCAAAGACTAAATGAATTTTGAAAAACCATCTTAGCGGATTACATTTTGTATTACTGCCTCCCCCACTCCTGACTCTGTCCCCTCTACTCCCCTTTTATATTGGAGGAAACGGACCCTAAGAGGTTACGTCATCAGGCCAATCTTAAGTTGTCAGGGACAGATCTCGTGCAATGCCTTTTTTTTGTACTTTAGCACCATTTAATAGCGGTAATTATTTTAGGACAGAGGTGATTTGTAAGTAGTAATTCTGTGGAGTTAGGGAGAACATATTAATATTCTTAAGTGATCCACTCCAGAACCTTCAGGGAGCTGTGTTGAGAGGACAGCTAGGCTTTACTGCCACCTGGAGTTCAGGTTTGGGCTGGACAACTTCCTACTAAGAACTCCATCTTCCTATGGTTTGAGGACTCAAGTTTACTTAGAAAGAAAAAATAATAAATAGACAATGTCTTTAAAAATTTGTCCTGCAAAGATACTCATGAACAGAGAGCTAGGCCCAGAAATTAAATTTTTGGAAACAAAATAAAAGTCTGATATACAAACAGCACAGTTACTCGGGCACTATTGAAAGGTGACTTTATTGAGAAAATTGGTTTTTTTTGGATATAATGCTCCTTGAGTGTTGCCCTGGTATTTCTAAGGTCATCAGTATCAGAAGTTGGCGGCTTTTTCTTGAAACTGAGCATCAAGTTCAATTTAGATGTCATAGTGGATAGCCTGGGAGTTGTATCCTTGTGGTGACTATTAAGACCTGTTAAAGTCTGAAATTCGTTTGGAAATTGAAGAACCCTACTCTACCCACTACTGAAGACTCAGGAATATGAATAAAAGCATTAGTTACTCCAACTATGAAGGGATGATGATATGTAAACAATTACAGAGGAAAAGGTCAATGGATAGTGACTATAAATTTGAAAATGAAAACTATCAAAACGGAACAAGGGAAACTAAAGAGAACTATTTGAAAACATGGCGTGACACGTATCTGTGACAGGTATGACAAAGGATTTAACATCTGTGCTATGTAAAGAAATGATACAAATCCTAAAAGAACCTCAAGACTGAACGGGCGTTAAATAACAAAAACTCAGCAGGGTAAATGTAAAGATCAAATTGGCTTTATTCAGTAATTCATGAATCGGCCAGTATCCCATCCAGCGAATAGAAGGAGCTCCCTCAAGCTGCAGAGAAAGAAAGGTTTTATTATTTTTATTTTTTTTAATATTCTATTTTATTTATTTGACAGAGACAGCCAGCGAGAAAGGGAACACAAGCAGGGGGAGTGGGAGAGGAAGAAGCAGGCTCCCAGCTGAGCAGGGAGCCCCGTGCAGGGCTCGATGCGGGGCTCGATGGGGGGCTCGATGCGGGGCTCGATGCGGGGCTCGATGCGGGGCTCGATCCCCGGACCCTGGGATCATGACCCGAGCCGAAGGCAGACGCTTAACGACTGAGCCACCCAGGCGCCCCTGAGAAAGAAAGGTTTTAAAAGGCAGAGAGGGAGAGGAAAAAAGGAAATTATTAGCAAAGAATGCATTTGAGGCCAGGATGCTCTCCTAGGGGTAATGGAAGGGGTCCATCAGTACATTACCTTCTGGTGCTGACGGTCAAGTTCCAGGTCGCCTGGTTAAAGGTCGCTTTTCTGAGAGGTGAAGGTGCAGTTAGGTTAGGTATTAAGTCTTGATGGGGTGTAGCATAAGTGACTTTATTTGGGGCCTCCTGTCTCCTCTTTAACAATCTCCACCTTTCGATCACACTCAGCTTAACTGAGAGGTGTGATCGAAGTGTAAGGCTCTACCCCCACTCTCAGCTCTGTAGTTCTCAGAGCTTTATATGCAAGTTTGTGATCTTCGTGTGGTATCCATAGGTCATGTTGTTTTGATTTGTTTTTTGGGGGGTTTTAAAGATTATTTATTTATTTATTTATTTGCCGAGAGCACAAGCAGGGGGAGTGGCGAGGGAGAGGGAGAAGCAGGCTCCCCGCTGATCAGGGAGCCCTGATGATGAGCCGGGGCTCAACCCCAGGACCCTGGGATCATGACCCGAGCCAAAGGCAGCCCCTTAGCCGACTGAGCCACCCAGGCACCCCTGTTTTGTTTTAATCTTTGTGGGATTCATAGGCCACAATTTCAAGGTTTACTGTCTTTCAGTCGGTCATTCTTTGTTGCTTTCTGATGTTTCTATATAAGGAGATCATTTGCATGGTGGTTAGTGGCTGCAAAGATGTACTGAGAGCTTTTGAGAGAATCTAACACACCAGGGAGACTACTACAGTTATTACAAGCAGGCTAATTCCCAATGTCTGGAGTGCATTTCAGAGCCACTTGGGTCCCCAAGACCCAAACCAATCAAAAATATCAAAATCAACTAAGTCAAAAAAAGACCTGTTGAAGGAGTCACCTCTGGAAGCCAGGCGGCTTGCTCCGTGATCCTCTGCCTGAGTTTCAGCTTCCCCAGAAGTGTTAGTGCAGGTGCAGCAGGTGGTTTTGGCCGTAGTTCAGAGATCTCTTTTTTTGGCTTAAATATAACCAAGGGCTCTCCTATTATTAAGAACAACTTTGGACGGAGAGTCTAAGGATCTTCATTGGGCAGCTATTGTCTTAGCACTGGATTTTGCAATATCTTTAAGCGTTAAGGAGAGGTTTCTGATCATATCCTCGTTGACATGTACTCCTAACCAGTGAAGTATGGTCCTACCAGAGGAAGTGAGTTAGAGTCATGAATGCCTCCTGGTAATTCCTTTCTGACTGGACAGTGCAAATCCTGGAGAGTGGACCAATGAGGTGTCTTAGTTCATTTGGCCTTAGTTCTTTTTTTTTTTTCCCAAGATTTTATTTATTTATTTGACACACAGAGATAGCAAGAGAGAGCATGAGCAGGGGGTGGGGAGAGGGAAAGACAGAGGGAGAAGCAGGCTCCCTGCTGAGCAAGGAGCCCAACCTAGGGCTCGATCCCAGGACCCTGGGATCATGACCTAAACTGAAAGCGGATGCTTAACGACTAAGCCACCCAGGCTCCCCTCGCCTTAGTTCTTAGCCCCACAATTCGATAGACTAAGAGGCATTCATAGTGGTAACCACCACCGACAAGGACAAACTCTTTGGGGGCACAGATCACTTCCTGCTATGGTGGTGTGGTTAAGGGATTCATTCTCAGGAATCATTTGTATTTGCCTGTTCAAGCCAAAGGGTCAGCGAGGTTTCCTCTTAGCCTAAAATAAACAGTTGTTCTAAGTTCCAGAAGTTACCCACCTTAGCAGTGGCCTGTGAGTTACAGATGATGGCATTATCTTCCTAGGCCAGTGCCAGAGTAAAAGACAGAAAAGGAGGAAGAAAGAGTTCCATGTTTAAAGTATGCAGTCTCGATTGGGCATCTTGGGAGGAAGCCCGCTGCTTGATGTCAGCTCCTTCTCTTCCTATTCAGTTTCGTTGGGAGGGCGCTAGTGCTCGTATAGGACCCCATGTCGGGTGGAGCCTTCTTCACAGCGAGATGCATTTCCGGGGCTTACGTCCCTGAAGTCTGGCTGCTGCCTGGGTGGTAAGGAGGACGTGGAGTCCCTGCCATGAGATTCAAGGGCAGTCTTTGTTCTTGGTGATTCCAATCAGAAGGCTGGGAGAAAATTGCAAACTAGTTTGGAGAGTTGGAGCCAAATTTTTGAGGAAACTAGAATAATTCAGGATCCAGTCCAATTTATAACAGAACCTCAAAGACAGTTAACAGGATTAGAATCTAATACAGACAAAGGGGTAAACATTTCTTCTCTCTACAATTACCCTCATTTTTAATAGTAAAACTAATTTGTTTGCATTAAACTTTGCCTGATTATTTTCTTAAGTGCAGCCAGAATAGTGATTGACCATATAAGCTCTTTATTTTTAAAAGTTGGTTATAGCTTTTTTTCTCTCTTTTTAAGAAAATATTTATTTCTAAGTAAGCTGTACACCCCCCATGTTTTAATAAAACCACTGTTTTTGCACTGAAGATGACTCAAGAATTCTTTCTTGGCTGTTGGCTCCGGGATCCCAACATTTCACAGCAACCTTAGTTCTTTAAAGCTGTTTGGTCATACCTGAGTCTATTCATATCTCTCTCAAATATGACATGCTGGTCAAAGCTTTAATAGTATAGCCAAGGTTTCAGTGGTGTCTGTTTACAAGGATCAGACTCATCGAATCTCTGTAAATAACTATATGGCCATGAAAAGAATACCCAAGAGCTTTCCAATTCTGGAGGAATTAGGTAGGGAGAAAAAGTAAATGTTTCATCTTTGTTTGCAAAGGTATATCTTGTCAATTTGTTGATACCTTAACAGAAAAGAGAAAAAGGTCTCTTAAAATCTGGAAAAGCAAAATGTGAGAGAACCGGCAGAGTTTTAAACAAGAAGTCATAAAAATTAATAATCCTCCTCCTCGGTTCATTCAGTCCCATGTTATAAATTCTTGTCCTACTTGAATACTGTTTTTCCACTAGTTCTGGAAATTCTTTTCTTTCTTTTTTTTTTAAAGATTTATTTATTTATTTTAGAGAGAGAGAGATTGTGTGTGAGTAGGGGGAGGGGCAGAGGGAGAGAGAGAGAGAATTCCAAGCAGACTCCCCAATGAGCATGGAGCCTGACGTGGGGCTCAATCTCATGACCCTGAGATCATGACTTGAGCTGAAACCAGGAGTCGGATGCTCAACTGACTAAGCCACCCAGTCCCCCCCTCCACTTTTGTTTAAAAGATTTATTTTAGAGTGAGAGAAAGAGCGCACACATGTGTGCATGAGTTGGGGGAGGGGCAGAGGGAGGGATTCTCAAGCCGACTCAACCTGAGAGCAGAGCCCAATGAGGGGCTCAGTCCCATGACCAATGAGGTCATGACCTGAAGTGAGCTGAAACCAAGAGTCTGATGCTTAACTGAGCCACCCAGGCGCCCAATAGTTCTGGAAATTTTTACCCAGTTCAGTTGCATGATCTGAAAGTTATCAGAAACCCCTATTCTAGAGTACTTGTCAGATTCTTTTCCATGAATTTCTCTGAAGATGAAACACATTTGCAGGAAGCTTTTGTAAAAGCATCTGAGTAAAAACAATAACTCTCTGTAAATGACAGAAGACTTAAAAATGCCTTTTGTTAAAAATATGATAAAAGTTCATTACAATGGAATTGACAAAGAAATTTGGTTATTTTCGTGAATACATACTCAGATAATAACTAGAATTACAGGTGTTAACATTATATCAATACCTATTCAATCTTCAGGAATTTCATACAGTTTCTGGAACACTTATATTAACATATATCCATGCAAATATAATCTAAGAAGGTTTAGCATCCTGTTTGACAACGCTTCCCATGTAATTTAACATACCAGGTAAGCCTATTAAGTTTAACATCTTCCCTTTTATAAGGAGAACAAATCGTTTGAGATATTCCAAGGGACCATCTGGAAAACCCAAGGCTAGTTCAAGGTCAAAGTCAAAAAGACTTCATTTAGAATTTGGTTTTGGGGAGGTTTGTTAAAAGTATCAAAAAGTTTGGATACTTCATTAGATAGGGTCATAGGTCACTGTGAAATAATACTTAGTTATCCATTTCACCAAGTAGCAAAGACTTCATAGGCAAATACAGAAAGTCAAACAGTTATACAAAGCTGTACCTATTTTAATACTGAAAAGACTCTGGGTTTTTTTTCTAACTAAAAACCTGATAAACACAAAACAGAATTTTTGTTTTCTAGGCAGATTATATTAAAGGTGAAGAAAACCCTTTGGTTATAATTTATTAAGAGCAGACCAATAACCTAAAAGAACTCTGTCCTTTTAATGGAGAGAAAAACCAAATTCTAATTTTGCACAGTGTACTTTTGATATTTAAACTCATTTTTAGGAGCTCCTGGCTGGCTTAGTCAGTAGAGCATGTGACTCTTGATCTTGGGGTCATGAGTTGGAGTCCCACATTGGCATAGAGATTACTTTAAAAAAATGGGGGGTGCCTGGGTGGCTCAGTTGGTTGGGCATCTGCCTTCAGCTCAGGTCATGATCCTGGGGTCTTGGGATCAAGTCCCGCATCGGGATCCTTGCTCAGCGGGGAGTCTGCTTCTCCCTCTGCCTGCCATTCCCCCTGCTCGCGCTCTGTCTCTCTCTCTATCTCTGTCAAATAAACAAATAAAATCTTAAACCCCAAAACCTCACTACATCTGAAACTAATGATGTACTGTATGTTGGCTAATTGAGTTTAAACCCCTGAGTTTTAGATCAATTCATTTTCATCTTAGCCTGACTACACATTAAAGTTCCTTTTCAAAGATTCCCTTCTTTTTTACCATCAGATTTTGTCCTGTGTATTCCCTATGTCCTATGTATTCTTTTTAAAGAAAAACCACCCTGATTTTAGGACAGGTTTCCTTTTTTTTTCCCCTCAACAAAAATACATTTCCATTCCTCATACCTTTTCATGAAGGCACACATGCTACTTTTCTTGCATATGGAAATATCTCCCTTATTATCTCCTGTAGCTTTAATCCTGCATGTTAATTAGGATCCTTTAGGAACTTTAAGAAGTAAGTAATTGTGAACTATCTTTTACAGTAGCATTCTGTGAGTTGTCATATAACCGGGACATGGGATGCAAGAGCACCTGGCCCTGGGGGTCCCAGACAGACCAGGTTCTGCCACTCAGCAGCGACAGAATCCATAGGCAGAGAGACGAGTGATGTTGAAACAAGAAAGGGATTTATTTCAGTGAGGCCAACACTGGGACAATAGCAGGCTAGTGTCTCGAAGACTGTCTCCCTGGGGCGCCTGAGTGGGTCAGTGGGTTGGGAGTCTGCCTTTGGCTCAGGTCATGATCCCAGGACCCTGGGATCAAGCCCCACATTGGGCTCCTTGCTCAGCAGGGAGCCTGCTTCTCTCTCTCCCTCTGCCTGCAGCTCTGCCTGAGTGTGCTCTCTCTCTCTCTCTCTCTCTCTCTCAAATAAATAAATAAATAAAATTAAAAAAAAAAAAAAGACTGTCTCCAAAGTGCTGAAAATAACTTCCAGGTGTATAGAAGGAAAATATGGGGCAAAGGTCGGTGGGTGCACACAGCTGGGCAGTGAGGGTCTGGTCGACCACTGCCTTAGAGTCAATCAAGGGTGGTGTCTTGCTGGCTCTGGGCCGTCCTTATTGCTTGAGGGGGATGTTGCAGAGGATGCCTTGCCCTCAGGGTTCCCCCCCACCCCCCAGCCAAGAGACAAGCTGGAAAGAAGAACCCAACAGAAAGTTTGAGGTCAAAATGGAGGCAGTTGAAGTCCTCTTTCAGGCAGACTTACAAATGTTATGACTTCTGGAAATGTGCTTTTTTCATAGAAAATTTCTCAGGGTGGCATGAAGCATGTTTACTAACAGGCTCAAATATCTTCAGTTCTGTAAAAGGAAGCAAAAGTGGTCAAGCCTATATTCAGTAGTTAATGTTCCAGCATTTTATCTTATTTGGAAATGATCTGGATATTCAGTGAATTCAACTTAATTTAGCAAAACTTTAAGGTTTCAAGGTTACCAAAAAGATTGGGGAAACTATTTTAAATAGTTCACATAAAAATTTTTTTACGTCATTATATCTATTCAATTTACTTGTTCTTATCAATTATGGTTAGAATACCCATAAAACATCATGATTCAAAAATGACAGACAGCCACTGTCCCTTGTTGACAAATTTAGTAACAGACAATATGAACATATTTGATGAGTAAACCTGGCTAGGATAAAAGTGTCATATTTAATGTAGAAAACTCTAAAGACATACCTATTTTAATTAAACCAACAATCTTTAATACCGAATGTCTTCCCAGATCATATGAACCTGAAAAAGCATTTGAATTAGTTTCTATTATATTTCTGAGATTTAGAAATACTTAATTTATAAACCAATTAAATAGACCTCTTTACAAATTAATTTTAGCAATTTAGCAATTTTCCAGAGGTAGAGAATGCCACCCATCTACACACATACACACACATAGACAGACAGACAGACATTAATGTATAAGCAGAAACCTGGTAGTTATTATTGTAAAATTTTTACCATGACAGATATGATAATGCAGAACTCACTAGTTTACAAAAGAACAGTTGAATCCTCACTTTTTCTGGCCGATGGAGTAAGTGCAAAAGGTTTTTTAAACAATTTTTTAGAGAGAGAGTGAGAGGCAGAGAGGGCATGAGCGGGAGGGAGGAGCAGAAGGAGCGGGAGAAGCAGGCTCCCAGGCGACGCGGGGCCCAGTCCCAGGACCCTGGGGTGCTGGCCTGAGCTGAAGGTACTGCTCAACGGAGCCACCCAGGTGCCTCTCATGTTCTGCGTTTTAATTTTAGTTTCCCCTTGGCTCTTTAAAGGAATAATGCAGCAGTTTCTCAGAAAATCCCTGAGTCTTGTCAACTCTGAGAGGAGCGCATACGGGGGTCCCTCCTTTGAAGGTAGATATGGGGATGCCTGGAAGATCATTGCCTTGGTTGACTTTGTTCATGGTCACGTGAAGTTACTTCAGAGAGAGGATAACTAGAATGAGCACTCAGGTGAAGGAGGATGGGGGAGCAACAGGGATCACATGAGTTCTATAGCCTTTTGTTGTAGGTACCTCTTCTGTTTTTAATTTTTCATTAGTCTTTTACGATAAATTTTTCAGTGGGGCTATTTTGCGATTTTGAAACCTTTCGGAGGCTTCTGCATTCCAATTAAAATTATGTATCACATTCTGTTTAATTTGGGAATCCTTACCTTTAACTGCACTTCTTAAATGAGCTGATCTAATTGGAACATCACTCAAAATGGCCACTGTAATTCTAGCTTGTCGTTCGTAAGCTTTTGCCATTTTTGTAGATATTTATGGCTTTTGGGACCACAGTTCTTAGACATAAAATAAACGTGCCAGATGGTAGCACACTTCATTCTTTAGAAATTAAGGATCCTGTCTTTATCTTTATTATTATTTATTATTTATTTTTTAGCTTAGCCTTTGAGTTTCTCAGAGCCAGATTAATACCTAAGAGGGATGTGCTGTGGGGGTAGGGTTGTGTGCTGTTTCACGGTGTATGTCATTGCACATGCACAGAATTTTTCTTGAGGTTGGCAGGTGACCTAGTGTCAACCCTACTGGTTCTGTGACCCGTCTGTCCTAACACGGGTGTGTTTGGACTAAGTGGTGAGCACTCCAACAGCTCTTAAACGCTTGACTCGTACTTAACCAATTTTTGTGGCTTTTTTGGCCTCCCCGATTCCCATGAACAGTTAACCTTTCCATCATGTGCGTATTCGCAGAAACCAGTAGTAGTATCTGAGGAACTGAAACTGTAGACATCAGCCGTAACCAAAGAACTGAGGGTTGGGGAAACCCTCAGAATGGGGCCTGCAGACTGATTCCAAACAAATGGGAACAGCAGCTGCTCCCGACATGGACTCTGGGAAAGGATTCCCAAAGGAGAGCAGTGGACTAAAATGCCAGCACTTTCCAGTGTGGAATCTGAGAACAGAACCGAAAGCTGGGCTTTGGAAGTTTCTGTGGAATGGCCAGTAAAAGGCCCTGTGTGTACCCCCTGCAGTCCCCGTGGAGTCTTGGGCTGGGAAAAGGGCTGAACCAGCAGACCCCAACAGATGGGGATTGCAGATTGGGGGCTCCCCATGGTGGGGAACAGTGCACTGCTACCAACTGTTCCCACGTGGATCTTGGAACGGGATTGAGGACTGGGGTTTTCCACTCAAAAAGCCTGGATTTGTGGACTGAAGAGCCAGTTAGTTCGAGGGCTTGATGCAGAACGTGGAGCACAGAACCAAGAGAGAACTCACCCTCAGCGCTCGGACATGGTGAGCAAGACGGTGAACTCAGAGTGTTTGTGGGGTACCATGCCTGTGTTTCTCATGTTCCCCGAAGCCGTCGGAAGTCTCCTTCAGTACCACTGCTGCCACCAAATCTGTTAAATAACAAAAAGACAGCTGTGTAGGGGCGCCTGGGTGGCCAGTCGTTAAGCATCTGCCTTCCGCTCAGGGTGTGATCCCAGTGCTCTGGGATCGAGCCCCACATCGGGCTCCTCCACTGGGAGCCTGCTTCTTCCTCTCCCACTCCCCCTGCTTGTGTTCCCTCTCTCGCTGGTTGTCTTTCTCTCTGTCAAATAAAATCTTAAAACAAAGAGACAGCTGTGTAAATTCAAAAGATCAAATTGGCTTTATTCAACAATGCACGAAGTGGGCAGCATCCCACCTAGCAAACAGTGTAGAGAGGAGCTTCATTGAGCAGCAGAAAAGGAAAGGTTTTTAAAGGCAGAGAGGGAGAGGAAAAAGGAAATTATTCACAAAAATTTGCACTGTTTTCAGCACAGTGACCCTCCTAGGGGGAAGCAGAAAGGGCTATCAGCAGATTAGCTCCTGATGCTGACCAGGAAGTTCCAGGTTGCCTGGTTGAAGGCCCCATTTCTGGAAGAAGCTGAAGCCGCAGTTAGGGTAGGTATTAAGTCTGGGTGGGCTTTAGCATAAGTGACTCCATTCTGGGCCTGCTGTCTCCTTTTTAATGGGGGTTAAGTGGTTAAATAAATGAACATTCCAACAATTCACATGAAAAGAAAGTACTGATGGTAAACATTTGGAAAACATTTTCAAACTTGCCAATCATTACTTCAAAACTAAAACAATAAGGAAATTATATTTTCTATACATCAGGCTCAAAAGTGAGGAAAAAAGTGAAAGACTAAAAATCACTGGCCCAGCTTCTAGGGAACAGATCTGTCTACCTTCAGGAGACTGGCCTCAGAGGTCAGGTGCTGGTCAGACTGGCTGCATTGTAAGTCCTGGTGGCTGGTTGGTGACTCGAGGCAAGTTGTTTGACCTCTCCAGGCCTCAGATTCCTCGTCCAGAAAGTGGAGACCTCAGTAGCTATTTCATAGGGCTGTTGGGGCCTGGTGCACATTGAAGTGTATGATCTGTGTCACCTGGGAGTGCACAGTCTCCGCAGTTGTCACCATAAATCACTGCTAAACTGGAGAGGCATTTGGCAGTGCATAGCCAAAGCTATTGAAAAAGCTATAAAATTTCACTCCTGGAAGTTAAGGAACTATGTCAAAAGGAGAACGTGTTAATTTTCAGATGTATATAGCATAATTTCTTAAAATAGGAAGAAAGAGGAAATGGGAAGAAATTGGAAATGAAGTTACGTGAACAAAGCAGAAACAACTGGGGAAAATATTTAACCATATGTTCCCGACCCCGATGAAGCTGTGCGTCGGCCGCGTGTGGCCTGACGTTAGAAGTCTCACGTGTTCAGCTTTTACTTCGTTTCTGATTCTGCGCCAACCATGTTACATGTATTATCAACCGTAGCCTTCCCAGCGGTCCTGTGAAGTGCACACTACTATGACTTGTGACACTGGGATTTCTGTGAAGAAATTTCTATTTGGTCTCGCCCCCACCTGCCCCGATTCTTGCACAGGACTTCTCCTCCTGGGAATTTCCTCGGTGGGGGCCAAGGTGTCTTTGTTAGGTTAATGAGGTGACCTTCCGCACTGCTCCTGAGGATGGGGCTGGTTGCCCGGAGACCCAACCCTGTGATTGGAGGGTTGGAGCTCTTAGCCCCACAAGGAGCTTCTGGGGAGGGTTGGAAGGCCTTGAATCGGCACTAATGACCGATGATTTAATCAATTGCCTATGTAATGAAGCCTCCATAAAAACTCATAGGATGGGGTTCAGAGAGCTTCTGGGTTGGTGAGCAATTGGAGATTTGGGGAGAGTGGTGGCCTGGGAGGGGACATGGCAGCTCTGTGCCCTTTCCCCTTCTCTCGCCTTATGCGTCTCTTCCATCTGGCTGTTCCTGAGTTGTATCATTTTATAATGTACCAGCAGTCTACTAGTAAAATGTCACTCTGAGTTCTGTGAACTGCGCTAGCAAATTAATCAAAACTGAGGAGGGGGTTGTGGGAACCTCCGGTCTCTAACCGGTTGGGCAGAAGCATGGGTGTAACCTGCGCTGGTGACTGGCGTCTGAAGGCGGTGGCGGGCTTGTGGGACTGAGCCCCTGTCTGTGGGATCTGACACTGTCTCCAGGTAGTGGGTGTCAGAATTGAGTAGAATTGTAGGATGCCCAGCTGCCGTCTGAGAATTGCTTGGTTGTGTGGGAACCTTCGCCCGACAATAGAAGCTGCGTGCAGAACCTCTAGACTTCTAATTTATTGGTGAGGAAACAGACAGGGTGGGATTCAAATTCACGTCGGTGTAACTTGGGAGTCCCGACACTTAACCCGCCATGTTTTATCCCTGGTCCCAAACACTGCTTCTACTAGAAGAAGCTCTTCAGAAGGATGACAAAGAACAGAGAAAGTGATGGGTGTAACTTTATTTAGTCTAGAGGGGGAAAAGATTTTCAGTAGATTATTAAGAGTTATATATTATTAGGGTGCCTGGGTGGTGCAGTTGGTTAAGTGTCCAATTCTTGGTTTTGGGTCAGATCATGTTCTCAGAGTCCTGGGATTGAGCCCCACATCTGGCTCCCTGTGCTCAGTGTGGGGTCTGCTTGAGATTCTCTTTCTCTCTCTGACTTCCACTCATGCTCTCTCTCTCTAAGATAAATAAATAAATCTAAAAAAAGAGAATTGTATATTGTGGGTTTTGTGTTTATGGAGAGCTGAATAAGGGTAAATTCAGGTAAACTTTAAAATGAGGGATTTAGATTGGGTACAGTGAAGAATTTCCTGAATTAACCAAATAACTGTTCACATGAGTTTCTGGGGCGCCCTGAAGGAAGATTTCATATTACAAAATAAAAGAGGCTACATTAGGGGCGCCTGGGTGGCTCAGTTGATTAAGTGTCTGCTTTCAGCTCAGGTCATGATCCCAGGGTCCTGGGATCCAGCCCTCTGTCAGGCTCTCTGCTCAGTGGGAAATCTGCTTCTCCCTCTTAAAAAAAAAAAAAAAAAGAGGCTAGATTATTACCTTTCTCATTGTGTTATTAAATATTTTTTTTTCTCTCTCTCTTTTTTGACCTAGAAGCTAGAGGGCATATTAATTTCTCTCTCATATAATAGTATAAATGTGGAGGTTGGTTTAAATGAAACATTTTGCTTTCACTTTAGCTAATAGTAGTTCTCTTTGCCTACCAAGTTGGCAGGTGAAATTTAGAATGTTCATGGTCGTGGTCTTTAGGTCATCCTAAGAGCATCTAGTAAAGTGGTGAGCTCTAAGCCTTGGGAATACAGAGCAGTGGGTCTTTCTCCCTTCAGACTGAAGCTCATCCTCTCTTCTTATTTCAAATCTGCTGTAGAAACCAGAAGGAGAATCAGAAGTCAAACCCAAGTGATATAAGGCAGAGCTTCTCAACTTTAAAGGGTGTGCAAATCACTGCAGAGCCCTGCTAAGCGGGCATCCTGTCATCTCCCGAGCTGCACTTGGAGTGGAGTAACATAGTCCAGGAAAGTTTGGGCTTTGGAACCACACAAACTGGGTTTACACAGTGATTTTGCAGAACTCTGGCCGTGCACAGTGATCAAATCCATGCGAGCCTTAATTTCTTCATCTACAAAATGGAGAAAATACCAGCTCATGAGATTGGCATATTGTCAAATGGAAGAGATGTGAAACTAGTAAAGTCAGTGCCCCTCATACTTTAGCATGTGGTGAACATGGTCCATTTACACACGGGATGTGGATGGTGTTAACTGAATCCTCGTCTGTAGTAGAGGCATGTGTGCAAAAGGGCACCTGTGTGTGTGTGTGTGTGTGTGTGTGCACACGCGCACACGCCTATGTGTGCGTAGTTGTTCAGTTGTGTGTTCACAAAGTAAGGGACGAGAGACCCCAGAGCCTCCGAGTACAGGCATTTGAGAAGCACGCCTGTGAAGCCACTGTTCACACAGGTGCACTTTGTCTCTAATGTGTCTTTCAGGTGCTTTTTCTGCTTTTTTTAAACTTTTTTTCCCTAATTCTTACCAGACTTAGATAAAAAAAAGCATGTAGACCTGAAGATGGACCAGGCCTTGCTGCTCATCCATAATGAACTACGTGGAACAAACCTGACTGTCTTCTGGAATTCTGAACGCTGTTATCACGTAGGTATCATGTTCACGCTCACAACTTTGTTTGCTCTGGGTCTCTTTGGAATGATCCTTAATGCTCTCATACCTGAAGCCCTTTACATGTTCACTTCAGTTTTCTAGGTCAGGTAACAAATAGGCTGTAGAAAGAATCAGAAGACATATAATCAGGGAGAATGCCTAGCAGTGAGCAACATCAGTCTCTTCTCTTTTCCCCTCCCCATCTTTTAAAAACTCAGTTCTTGGTGATGAGTGAAAGTGATAGACCATGTTTTATTTTACTCCTCTGCCTGATGCATAACCCCATTGCTGGACCAGAGAAGGAAGGAGTGAGACACCTGGGTATTCTCCAAGGGCAAAGTAGTGAGGACAACGGGGAGGCTCAGGTTGAGGTGTGGCATTTATTCCAGGGATCTGCCCTCCTGATGATAAAGGATTTATTTATTTTTATTAAGTTTTAAATTTTATTTATTTATTTATTTATTTATTTATTTATTTATTTATTTATTTTTAAAGATTTTATTTATTTATTTGACAGAGAGAGACAGCCGGCGAGAGAGGGAACACAAGCAGGGGGAGTGGGAGAGGAAGAAGCAGCCTCCCAGTGGAGAAGCCCGATGTGGGGCTCAATCCCAGAATGCCGGGATCACGCCCTGAGCCGAAGGCAGACGCTCAACCACTGCGCTACCCAGGCGCCCCAAGTTTTTAATTTTAATTCCAGTACAGTTAACATACAGTGTTGAGATTAGTTTCAGGTGTACAATGCGGTGATTCAACAACTCTGTACATTACTCAGTGCTCAGGAAGTGGACTCTTAATTCCCATCACCTATTTCCCCCTCCCCCCACTCATCTGCCCTCTGGGAACCATCAGTTTGTTCTCTATAGTTAAGAGTCTGTTTCCTGGTTTTTGCCTCTCTCTCCTTTTTTTTTCTTTGCTTCCTTGTTGATAAAGGATTTATTTTATCTGAAGGTACAGCTCCTAGACCTTGTTGCTTTTTAAATACAAGGCTACTCTTCTATGTAAAATAAAATATTCTCTATTTCCAAATTGAGCATTTGAATGTACTGCTTTCAAAGGAGGAATTTTTATTTTATTTATTTTAAATTTTTATTTATGTAATTTTTCTTAGTGGGGGGCAGAGGGGCAGAGAGAGAATCTTAAGCGGGCTCCACGCCCAGCATGGAGCCAGAGGTGGGGCTTGATCTCACAACCCTGAGATCGTGACCTGAGCCGAAATCAAGAGTCAGATGCCCAACCAGCTGAGCCACCCAGGCTTCCCCACAGGAGGAATTTTAATGTACAGATTTTCCTCCAATGGGTTGCAACCCACTGTAGAAAATACAGTGAGATGAAAATACATTTAAAACACCTAACCTACTGGACATCATAGCTTAGTCTAGCCAACCTTAAATGCACTCAGAATACTTACACTATCCTACGGTGTATCATTTGTTAACCCTCATGATTGCATGGCTGACTGGGCACTTTGGCTTGCTGCTGCTGTCCACCATCATGAAAAAGGGTCCTTCGGCATATATCTAGCCCAAGAGAAGGTGAAAATTCAAAATTCCAAGTACATTTCTACTGAATGCATATCACTTTCATACGGTCATAAAGTTGCAAAACCATAGGGACTTGTTCACTGTAAATAGCTTTAAAAAGCAAACAAAAGAACCCCCAGTATGGGTACCAACTAAAGAGGGGATGAAGGAGTACGTGATCCCTCCTTGTTTTGATTAAGGCCATCGAGAGCTCTCTAAAGTAAGGTGAAGCAAAGAAAATCTAGAATGTTAAAAAAAACAGCAAAGACAAAGGAAAGATACACCAGCCTATGAGAAGGACCTAAAAAGAAACCTGAAAAAAAATCAATAATAGCTGAATTTCAAAGCCACAAATAATTCAGAGAATGAGCAAAATGTCTTCTAAAAAGACAATAATGGCCTAACATTTATGGAAAAACAAGTTCAGGGGAAGAAAAAAGCACATTTCCGGGTATTAACCATAGGGCAAGTAAAGCATCCTTAGAATAAAAAAAAAAAAGTGGAATCAGTGGTATAAAACAGTGATGCTGGTGACACATCAGAGAATCAACAAACAGAAGAATTAGCTACATGCGACTAGTTCAGGAAAAAGACTGTTAAAAGAGCATGAGGGTGCCTGAGTGGCTTAGTCGGTTAAGCATCAGACTCTTGATTTTGGCTCAGGTCATGATCTCAGGGTCCTGAGATCAGCCCAAGTAGGGTTTCACACTCAGCGGGGAGTCTGCTTGAGATTCTTTCCCTCGGCCCCTCGCCCCGCATGCATGTTCTCTCTCTCTCACTCTCTCTCTCAAATAAATCTTTACAAAAAAAAAAACCACAACAAAACAGCATGGAGATAATTATGTTTTAGGAAAATGAGTAAAGGAGTGGTAGAGTTTGCACTTAAACATAATTGTAAAAAATGTCCCATAATTGCAGAAAAGACCTTAGCCTGGAAATTGGAAAGACATTTATGAGCCTGTAATGTTAGATAACCAGAAAATGCTATTGAGACATAACCTTTTGAAAATTCTGAACATTAATGATCATTTAAAAATCTTTAAGCAAATATAGAGGCAGACATTCAAAGGAAAGCAAATTATAATAATCTGTATTTTGTAAACCAGATAATAAATATCTGGGAATGGGAGACTTATAGGTGAAGGAAATCAGTTATCTGGTTAGACAATTTCCTTTCCTCTTTATCTCTCTTCCCTTAAAGTAGAAACACTTAAAATCCATACACGTTGAAAAACATATAAACATTGAAAAAATGTGTAGATTTCATAGCTTCAAGACAGCTAAAGATACCTGTGTGTCAGCAAGTGCTTTTGAAAAGAGAACCAAAATTGGAGGAAGGTTAGTATTGTAATGTTAACTATGAGTAATCATTATAACTGACTACGTAAAAATAAGATGAAAATGAGAAAAAAAGAAAAGAAAAAGAAAATTGCTTTTTAGCATCCTAAACGGTATTCCTCAGGGGATCTGGAGGAGGCAAGAAGGGAAAAGCAGTGAGTGGGAGACAGAAATCTGGGCTTTCATTGCAGTGAAGGTGATCTGTTACTTTTGACTGTTAATTATTTTCAGACATAAATTAGAATAAACAAGGCCATTTCATTTTTTTTAACTAGACATGTTCTAAGTATGATAAAAATAATAGTTAATATTACCATATCTTTAAAATATTATTAAAAATATACAATATGGAAAATATATAAATGACAAGACAATAAAAGTAGAGGAAGGAATTCAGGGTGAGCAAGTCTAGACTAATTGCAACAAATACAAACGGATTAACTTGCATAAAAGTAAAACTCAGTTGTATTAAAATATTGTGAATAATTTCAAATTCCTTTTGGAAAAAGGAAAGTTATACATAAATACATTGACTAATAACATATTGAAGACTAAAATCTGATACTATTGTACTTTAAAAGAATACATCAAAAACAAAAAGACATATGCACTGTTACTTTCATGAGGTCGACCTGGGAATAAGGGGGCCAGTCAGGCTTTGCATTTGCATAAATAAGTGAAATGTTAATACTAAAATAGAAGCACACCAATCAAAAGGCTTGGGATTGAGATGGGCCCCTACAACACATAGAAAGTAATGGTAGGGGGCACCGGCGTGGCTCAGTTGGTTAAGCATCTGACTCTTCATATCACGATCTCAGGGTCGTGAGATCGAGCCCCACATCGGGCTCTGCACTCAGCCTGTAGTCTGCTCGAGATTCTCTCTCCTTCTTCCTCTGCCCTTCCTGCTCATGTTCTCTCTCTTTCTCTCTCTCTCTCAAACAAATAAATGAAGTGTGCCTGGGTGGCTCAGTTGGTTAAGTGGCTGACTCTTGATTTTGGCTCAGGTCGTGATCTCAGGGTCCTGGGATTGAGCCCCACATCGACTCCCTGCTGAGCTGGGGAGTCTGCTTGTGGATTCTCTCACTCCTCTACCTGTGTCCCTCCCTGTGCTCTCTCTATCTCTAAAAATAAATAAATAAACCTTTACAATAAATAAATCTTAAAAAAAAAAGAGTGGTGGGAGAAACTACAGGACAAAACTGTGGTGAGAAATAAGCATTCACTATTATCAGACTCATTAGGGTTTAAGGATTGAACGGGTGAACTGAACCAGACCGGAAAGTGATAGAGTGGAGTGGTTAAGAGCATGGATTCTGCAGCCAGGGTGCCTGGTCTGAATCCTGCCTCTGTCACTCCCTGCCTGTGAAGATGAGAGAAAACTTAAAATGAGTCAAGAGATGATTTTGTTTTGTTTTGTTTCGCTTTTGCTTTTTTAAGTAGGTTCCATGCCCAGTGTGGAGCCCAGTGCGGGGCTTGAACTCATAACCCTGAGATCAAGACCTGAGCTAAGATTAAGAGTCAGATACTTAACCAGCTGAGCCAGCCAGATGCCCCAATAGATGATTTTTTTTAAAGATTGTATTTATTTATTTGTCAGAGAGAGAGAGCACAAGCAGGGGGTTTTGGGAGCAGAGGCAGAGGGAGAAGCAGACTCCCTGCAGAGCAGGGAGCCTGATGCAGGGCTCAATCCCAGGACCCTGGGATCATGACCCGAGCCCAAGGCAGACACTTAACCAACTGAGCCACCTAGGAGTCTCCCCCACCTTTTTTTTTTAAGAGAGGGAGAGCGTGCGGGTGGAGTAGGGGGAAGAGGAACAGAGGGAGAGAGAGAATCTTAAGCAGGCTTCATGCCCAACACAGAGCCCAATGTGGGGGCTCAATCTTACAACCCTGAGATCATGACCTGAGCCCAAATCAAGAGTTGGAAGCTTAACCGACTGAGCCACTCAGGCGCCCCAAGAGATGATTTTTTAAAAATAAAAGTTACACAATTGATAAATTACTGATAAATAGAAATTAATAAAATTAGAAATTAGGATATGCATAACCACTGTAATTAAAATAATTATGGTCAAATGAACAGTTTATAAGCTGATAAATTCAAAACTCAAAATGATTTCCTTCAAAAAATATGATATGAAGATTGATTCAAGAAATTAAGAACATAAATAGATCAGCCACTGATTAAGAAATCTGGAAAGTTATAATGAATTTCTCCATCTAGAAATATATAATTTTTTCTACATTTTCAAATAATAAAGAATTACCAGTTTATACAAACTAACCTAAATAAAAGCTCCCTCCCCCCTGAAAATGATGGCTCAATATCTGATTTATTCTGCTGTATAGATAGGGTGTTAATCTTAAAATCTGGCCAAGACAGGAAAAGACATGCAGGTCATACTTTTTAATCAAAGTTGGTGTAACACTCTTAAATAAAATTCTATCAGGTAGAATAAGTTAACATATTGAAAGATTTATTTATGATGACTTACATTTTTATCCCTGGGGATAAAGTTCATGAATAGAGTTCATACATAAAGACAATAAGGAAATTTTAGGGCAAAAATACATGTTAAATGGAGAGATAGCCAATATACTCTGATACGAAGACTAAACATAGAAAAAATGGTGGTATTTCTCAAATTAATTCATACCTTTAACACAGTTGCTGTTAACGTAGCAATGGCTACTTTATAGAATCTACGTAAATCCTTCCCCCACTGATAGGAAAAAGTAAATGGCAAGAAGATCGACGGATGGCCTCAAAGAACAGGCAGTAGGGAGACTTGCTGCACCAAATAAGATGCATTACCAAGTCGCAACCACTTGTGTAGCTGAAAAAGAGAAAGGAAGACAGTGGGCCAAAGTAAATCTAAGAAGTAGAATCTAATTTACATGAGAATTTAACCTAAATGTTACAACTGAAACCATGGGGACGGTATTTAGAATTATTGTATACCATTTGTCAACTACTATGTGGATTCGAGTTAAAAGAACCTCCACAAACATAAAAAATATTTAAAAAAATACATTTTTAAACTAATGAATAGAAGAAATAGCCAGCCAGATTAGTATGTATACTGTATAAGACATTAAAAACTTGTAATTAAAAATACGAGAATATAACAAGATAAAAAGGAAAGCACTAGAATGGGGAAATATTTGAGATAGTTTAAAGTTTAATATTGCAGTATGTGAGGACAGATTTCTAAGATTATATTCAAGGGGATTTTGTGTCTAACAGATGGTTCATACCATAAGACATATAAAATAACAAAAGAATATTGGATTATTTAATCTACTGATAATTTAAAATATAATCTTAATGCTGTGATATCATAAATATTTAGTACATGAACAAAAAGAGGAATGATTTTTAAATCCTGGTAAGGCTAATGAGAAACAAATGTACTGTAATTTTTCTTATTGAGTACTGTTTGGCCACATATAACAAGAACCATTAAAATGATTTTTTTAAAAAGATTTATTTATTTATTTGAGGGGGAGTGCAGAGGGAGAGGGAGAGAGAAACCCAGGCCGACTCTGCACTGAGTGCAGAGCCTAACACGGGGGCTCGATCCCATGACCCTGAGATCACGACCTGAGCCAAAACCAAGAGTTGGACGCTTAACAGAATGCACCACCCAGGTGCCCCTAATAAAATGATTATTTTTTTTATCCAGTAACCTTATTTTTGGAAATGTATTTTAGGGAAAGAATTTAAAGGAATAAGAACATCATGTGTAGGTCTTTGAAAACAAGATAATTTATATAAATTATATATAATATAAATTATAAACATAATTATACTGTGTCTTTAAAAACATAATTTATATAAATGATACACAAATAGATAAAACAAAAAAGCTTGGAAAGCAGTCTAAATACTCACAATTTTAGTATTTAATGGACTATAATGCAACCATTAAAAATTTTAAATATGCAAATTAGGTGGAATCATGGAGATTTACTTGTATGTAATATGTAAAACAATGGAATGCAAGACAGCATATGCTGTATTTATTACTTCGGTGAAAAATTTACACATAGTGATATAGGCAAATTTTATCTCAGTTATTGGAATTTAAGTGTTTTTTATAAGGACGAAGGAAAGGTCATCTCAGGAGTTAGGTGGATATTCATATGCGCTGACAATCAGCAGCCTGTCAGACTCCTCTAACAGTTGCTTGTGTTTCTGTTGTACAGTGCTTGTTTCAAGTTCTGGTGAATGTTTCCTGGAGCGGGAAACCTGGGAAGCCTAGCATTGCCGCGGTGGCGGTGAGCACCCAGCATGGATCTCTCCTGCAGCTTAATGACACCTTGGAAGAGAAAGAAGTCTGTAGGTTTGTACCTGCTTTGACGTGACCCTACTGACGCCTGTGGTTTCTGTCTGGTTTTTGTTCCCTATTTGGTGTTTAGCGTTTCCTTCCTTCAGAGTATTTTTTAAATATCTTTCCCAGTCAGCCCTCAGGAATGCCTGTCACTCTGCCTTGATGACATTACCATAATCCAACTCCTTATGTCCTAATCTAGCCATTTTTCCTTATTTTGCCATATCTTTGTAGGCTGGAATACACGTTTGGAGAATTTGGAAACTATTCACTCTTGGTAAAGCAGGCGCCTAATGGAGTCAATGAAACTGCTTGTGACATAGTTGTCAACAAGAATCCCATTGACAGTAACCTTCGTATGTATATGCTCTTTGTTGAATTTTTGTCTTAAATTTGTGTTTTAAAGGTTTTAGTTTTTGAGTACTCTTTGCGGCACTGTGTACTTTAAAAGCTGGATTATATGTTATCTATCTTATTTAGTTATGGTATATTTATAATGTATTGATTGTGTCATTGGTGTATACCAAGAAAATGATGTGATATATAAGAAAATTATACGATCAACATATTCTCATAGATGTTATTTAGTTTAATTATGAAGCATAAATAACCCAAAAAAAGTTAATGCAATAGAAAGAAACTAGAAATGGGGCAAATGACTGTCAAGTATCTTTCCTTGTTTTAGGATAGAGGACACAGTATTTCCTGTATGAGTCTTACAGGGACAGTCCAGAAGTCCCTTAGATTAAGGAGGGACTGTTCATTCTCTAATAACTCCACTGAAGAAAATCTACCAGTCTGACGGGCGCCTGGGTGGCCCAGTCAGTTAAGCATCTGCCTTTTGCTCAGGTCATGATGCCAGGGTCCTGGGATCGAGCCCTGCATCAGGTTCCCTGATTAGTGGGGAGTCTGCTTCTCCCTCTCCCTCTCCCCCCTCCCCCCTGCTCATGTTCTCTCTTGCTTTCAAATAAATAAAATCTTAAAAAAGAAAAAGAAAATCTGTCCGTCTGAGCCACCCAGTAGATAAGATAATAAATCCCTATGGCATTAATAAGTACTGTTCACAGTGCATCTTTTGGAAACCATAGGGTCATGTCAAAAGAATGGAAGAGCCAACATGAAAGGGCCAACATGGACCAGGTTAAGCATTAAAAATAGAATAATGAATGTAATTGATGGAAACCCATTGAATCTACAAAAACCAATGAGTCCCTTATGAAACTTAAAAGAATGGGGGCACCTGGGTGGCTCAGTCGTTAAGCATCTGCCTTTGGCTCAGGGCGTGATCCCAGGGTTCTGGGATCGAGCCCTGCATCGGGCTCCCTGCTCAGCTGGGAGCCTGCTTCTTCCTCTCCCACTCCCCCTGCTTGTGTTCCCTCTCTCGCTGGCTGTCTGTCTCTCTGTCAAATGAATAAATAAAATCTTAAAAAAAAAAAAAAAAAAGGAAGAAGAAGAACAGAGTCCCTTCCCTAAACAGAGAGAATACTTTGGTTGCCTCCGGGGGTAACAAGGACACCTGATAACTGGAGTGACTTAAAATTGTTAATTGAAAGGAAGGATCTAACTATTTATCCTGCCTTTCCTGTTTTAATTGTACTTTAGGATAACTAAGTAGTCTGAGATGATGAGGGTAAATTCTTTAAGGAATTATTCCAACTAATACATGTGGCAGAATGGCAGACTATTTCGTAACCCTTAATGAAGGAATTGGTGTAGGCAAAAGTCATGAGTGGATGAAACCATTGCATGAAAGAGGAACTGGCACTGGAGGGCCAGGCTTCCCCCAGCTGAATGTGGGCATCGGGCACATGGTCAGCCACCCCAGGTGCACCTGATGTGGGGAGCAGGAAAGACACAGCACCATCTGTGAAGCATTCTTGCCCCAAAAAGTTGAACTTTGTTAGTCAATCCTCTACAGCTAATTGCCCATTTGCAGAACATTTGGAGGCTAGAACAAGCTCAGTGACCCCAAGAGGAACAGACCGACAGATCTAGAATATGAGACATCCTCATAGACAACTTGTTTCAAACAAGTCTAAATGTGACTAAAGAGGCATAACGAGCAAATAGAAAATGTGAGCCTTGTTTGTATCCTGACCTAAACACACTAACTACAAAAAGCATTTTTGAAATAACTAGAAAAATTAGAATATGTACTCTGTTAGCCAGAGAGTTTTTAATGATATGGTGTATGTAAACATGTATATAACAAAAGGCCCATTTTTAAGAATCTTTTAATTTTGGAATAGTTTTTGACTTACAGAAACACTACAGAAAAGCATTCCCATATAAACCTCCCAGCTTTCCCTAAACCCCTAAACTATATAATCATAGTACAGTCACCCGTATATAATGATTGAAACCAGGACGTTATCATTAGTATAGTGCTATTAACTGATGCATAGGCTTTTCAGATTTCTCTCTTGTCCCTTCAAGGCCCGTTCTTTGGTCTGGGGTGCAGTCCAGGATCCCGCAGCCCATTTAGTTGTTAGGTTTCTGCAGCCTTTCTTTGTCTTTTGTGACCTTGACACTTTTGAAGAGGACTGGCCAGTTATTTTGTTATTTGCACTTGCTCGCTGTTTTCTTACAGCTAGGTAGAGGGCATGCATTTTTGGTAGATGACTCTAGAAGCCTTCCCAATGGGCCACATCAGGGGTTTCACAATGCCAACATGTCTTTTGTGAGGCCTGTGCTTTAGAGATACGTACTGAAGATGGATGGGGAAATGACGTGATGTCTGGGATTTGCTTAAAAATACTTGAGGCAAAAAAAATGGAGGCAGAGTAGCAACAGATGAAGCAAGAGTGACAGTATCTTGATAATTCTAGAATCTGGGTAATGGGTATGTGTGGGCGTATTATGCAAATCTCCGTTCTTTTGTGTATGTTTGATATTTTTCATAATGAAAATGAGGACTCCCCTAATGATGGGTGTTCTCAAGTGTTTATAGGAAAGTTAGCAGAAGAATATAGGCTTTTCCTTCACTTGTTTTGTTTGCATTTTTTAATTTACAGATTAATTATAGTGACATAACAGCTTCGATGCTTATGATGACATTTTGGTGATACGGTGTTTTCTTTGATTTTTATAGCTGTGTGTATTGCGTTCCTCGTTGGTGTGGCGCTCATCATTGCAGTATTCTTTCTGAGGTTCTTGTTGAGGTAAGCAGTTGTTAGGGGAGGACACAATTGGGGGAAGTAGAATATAGAAAAACATATATTCAGGAAGGCTAGTTTGATCCTTTCAGTGACCGTTATTCTTTGATTAAATGAATACTTACCTGTGTCCACCATTCCCGGTCCAGCCCAGGGTACTAGGGATTGATGTAGAATAAGAGATGGTCCCTGACTTCAGGAAAATGATAACCTAGTTCGAATGGATCTTTGCCTTCAATCCTCCCGAATGGCTGAAAACAGAGAAAAAAATGCTTGAGAAGTCATTATTTCCAGAGGGATCTCACAGCCTGCCTTTGTAGTGAGTGGGGATGGCCTGGGCTGATCTCACGAGGCAGCTGCTGCACTGTACTGTTCTCCCTCCTGTCCGGCCCTGATCCCTGAGGCCACCCCTCTGGTCCAGCTTCCCAGCTCCTGCCAGCTGGGCATCCAGTGGCAGAGATGGAGGTTGGGGCGCTGGACCTCCAGACCTCGGTGTGGACTCGCTTTTCCGTGGTTGGGACTGGCAGCTTGGCGAGGGGATTCCTTCTCCTCTCTCTGCCTGGTTAACAGCAAGTCTGGTGAGAGTGAATGAATAGACTGGAAAAGAAAAAGTCACAGATCCAGGCCTGGCAGATCACCTTTCAAAGGAAAGCTCTCTCATGTTTTTAAAGGAGTAAGATTGATGGAATTTTCACGTGCTCAGCCTATTAGGGTCTGGAAGGATCACAAGATTTTATGGGTGAGCTGTATTCAAACTGGAAGGAAGAAAACCTAGTCTTCTAAGTCTGCTGCCTCGAGGAAACCTAGCAGCTTTGGGGAGTTCATACGCTCTGACTCTCTCCTTTGTGCATCCTAGAAATACAATGATATGTAAGGGTAAAAGAACTACTTGCTCAGAAGCAGATTTTTAACCCAACTGCTTTTTAGGGGCAAAGTATAATTTCAGCAGAAGAGTTTGTTTGAATTAAGATATTATCTTGTCAATCTTTTGATAAGATGCAAATACTTTTCCAGTTTATTTCAGTGTTTTCATTTGGTCCTTTTACTATGAATGGATCTATGGTGTCACTTTCTAAAGTAATTGGTAGCTGATCTTGAGCTCTTGCAAAGGGAAGAAATTCCATCTCCTTCCACTGTGGAATTGAAACTCCTTGTAGCATGTGGGTCTGCCTCTGCAGCCCTGCAGGCAGGATGCTATGCTGGCAAAGCGGGAGTCCCTTGTCCCTTGCTCCAGCACTTTCCAGCGTGCCCCCGGAAGTCCAGGGATGTTAGGCTGTATTGGAACCAGATCAGAATCTGAGGCGGTAGTAAGAATATTGGATCTCTCTCCTTTTGCTGGGAGGACAAGCATGTACAAGAAAATTAAATGAATCATGGAACATTACAGCAAAAACTAAGGATATACTGTATGGTGACTAACATAACATAATAAAAGATTATTATTAAAAAAAAGTGGTTGCTCAGGGCCATCTTCCTAATACTTCTTAGAATATATTCCTACATTCACTGGGAGGTTATTCGTGAGGACCATTAAATTAGAACTCAAAGATTCTGTCATTCTATATTAATGACATTAATAAAAACAGATCTATATAAATAAAAAAAAAGAAAATTAAGTGCATTTCTAAAATTTTAATTTTTAAATACCTTCTCCTTTCACCCCTCCTTAGATGTCTCGATTTTAGTATTTTTTATGTGATGGTGATGTTATCAGTGCTGAATAAAGTAGAAATAGGAGTGAGTTGTGGGGAATAAAGAGAAGAAATAAGAATATATGCATTACATTAGTGGGTCATGTTTAGAGACTGATTTGAACAATTAAACTGGAGAAAAAACTTACGAGACAGAAATTGAACTGACTGATGATACTAAGGACCTTAATTACTGATAACATTTTAAAATGTAATAATAGAACTACAGTTCTGTTAAAAAAAGGGGGGGTTGTTTATCTTTTAGAGCAACAAACTGCAGTATTTATGGGTTAAATGATACCATGTTTGGGATTCTTTAAAACAGTCTCAGGTTGGCAAGGGGGCAGGGGGTGGGAGTGTGGATAAAGTAAGATCCACCACGCTTAAAGACACTTTAAAATGTTTAATTCTTTGACTTGCATAGATTATGAACTTCAAATGAATTTTTTTTCGATACAGTAGCCAATCATTTTGAAAATTCTGCCAAAGAAAATAAATTAACTGAGCTTTTTATTTATTTACAGTTTGGACGACTTTCATAATTGGATTTCTAAAGCAATAAATTCTCGGGAAACTGATCGCCTCATCAATTCTGTGAGTTATTAGAATGCATCATGTGTGGCCTGGGCGGTTTTCTAGATTTGGAATTTATAAGTCCCTATTTAATAATCTTTATTATCTGGTTTAATTAATCTTATTTATATTGTGGAAGGCCAGGTCGGTCGTGTGTTCTGTATCCTTCATAAGGAGCAGGCAGCCTTCTCTTCGGCTCTGGTGAAGGGCAGCATCCCCTTCTCTTTCCTGGTGGGGTTGGAACTTTGGGTTGCATTATATGCACGGCGTGGAGACATTTTTCTCTCTGCTGGAAGCACTGTTGAATCGATCCAGTTAAGTAGAGAGTGTCAAGAAAAAAACAAAAGAATAGAGCCATCAATATGAAATCTACAAATTGAATGCCTCCTGTGGTGATTAAACATATTACTCATGTTAATAAATTCATTATAGACATAATGTATGTCCATTTATGGACATATTTGCTTGTACCCTTGTACCAGATGCACGTATGGACCAGTTCTTTGTGGTTGTTCATCAGGATGGCAGCTGCAAGCTCAGCAGATGGCACAAAATTCAAATCATGTGAAAAACTAAACCTCTGGGTGGGGTCTTTACAAAAGGAAATTAAAGGATTGTTCAGGACAATGCTTTTTAGCTCTCCAATCTGTTAATTTCTTCCCTAAAAACCAGAAAACTGAAATTAACTGACTAGTCTTATCACCTGGCATGTTTCTCTCCCCGTTTTCTGAAGGAGCTGGGGTCTCCAAGCAGGGCAGGCTCCATCGGTGGCGATGCTCAGCTGGAAGCCTGGCATCCGCCCGCTGCGTCGCCGCGCCTCCGCTGTGTGGACACATTCAGGGGGTATGTGGGGCTCCCTTGGGACATCGATAGTCTAGGATTACATGTTTACACATGAACACACTTTTAAGGTATTTTACATATCTTTTATTTTGTAGGGTAGGCAGGACTTCTTGCTGTAAAAATAAATCAGTGGCCTCTTCTTCCTCCAAAACGGTCATGACAACAAATATAAAGTTGCTAGAGAGGAATCAAGGCATGAGGCCAGAACCAGTTTCCACTGGTATGTAGATTCTGCTGAGTTAGGGTCACGTGGGCAGGCAGCAGCACGCGGGGCCTCCCTGTCCATCCGCACCCCCGTGTCCCATCAGACAAATGAAACACCAGCATGCGCCAGCCCCGGCCCTTCCCCATTGCTCGCCAAGTAGTAGTATCAGGCCCTCTGGGAAGCAAATGCGGAGTCCTACAGCAAGTTGTTACTTTAGAGTTCAGGTAGAAGAGTGAGGGCCAGGAACCAACTCTGAAATAAAGTACAAAACCAGATAGCTGAAAATAACCATGTAGGTGTTAGGCCTTCCATGTCTGCCCATGGAGGGCTTTTATTTTTTATTTTTTAATTAAGATTATTTATTTGAGAGAGAGAGAGAGAGTAGGAGATGGGGGAGAGAGAGTAGAAGAAGCAGACTCCTCACTGAGTTGAGGAACCCCTGCGGGGCTTGATCTCAGGACCCTGGGATCATGACCTGAACTGAAGGCAGACACTTAACTGGCTGAGCCATCTCACGGAGGGCTTTGAAATTCCAGTGATAATTATAATTCTATCCCAGCCTTCCCAGACCCTGAGTGCTCCTGGGGTGCATTTTAGAAGCCAAGCAATAATAAGAATAATAACCATTGCTAAGGATTTTTGACTCACCCTGTGCCACGCACAGTTCTTACTTGTCATAGTTTATTCAGTCTCTTCACAATCCTGTGAGGCATACACTTTCAATATGCCTGTTGTACAGATGAAGAGACCGGGCCACAGAGTTAAGTAACATGTCTGAGGTCACTTGGGGACTACGTGGGATGGCTGGGATCTGACTCCAGGAGTTGGGCCACAGATAACCACAGTGACACATTCAAGTCTTCATTCTTCAGTACCCTGCGGAATTAGCACCAAACAGTAGCACAGTCAGAGTCTATTTTATCGTATTCCTTTTTCTTTTTTTTTAGGAGAGGGATGGGGAGAGGGGCAGAGGGAGAGAGAGAATCTTATACAGGCTCCACTCCCTCCGTGGAGCCCGATGCAGGGCTCGATCTCACGACCCTGAGATCATGACCTGAGCTGAAACCAAGAGTCAGAAGTTTAACTGACTGAGCCACCCAGATATCCCTATTCCTCTTTCTTTTTGATTCTCATTGCTGCTTTTGGAGATGAGATGTTTGCAGGTAGATAGGAACTAACATTTATTAAGTGCCTAAAATGTGCCACGCGTTCGTTAGGCACATGATATACATTATTTTCCTCAGGGATCCCTGTGGGTGTGTTTCCCTGTCTTACAGAGAAGCACACTGAGGTAACTAATGAGAGTCTTGTCCTAATAAGAGTTGAGGGCCCATGATTTGAGCCCTCAGCTCTAATGACTGGATGCCTTCTACTACAGTTCTTTAACCTGCAACATCTAAGTAATTAGCACAGAATTGAGTTATGGGAAAGGTTTTGCTTTGTTTCCAAGTTATACAGTTCAGTGTCAGTGTAAATTTCTCTTAAATCATGTTGGCAGGGCGCCTGGATGGCTCAGTCGGTTGAGTGTCCGACTCTTGATCTCAGCTCAGGTCTTGATCTCAGGGTCATGAGTTCGAGCCCCATGTGGAGCCTCGTTTAAAAAAAAGAAAGAAATCATGTTGGAAATGTTGGCAACCACAGGGCTTTGTGTAGGGCCCTAATTGTAGTGATTAGAAATAATAGTTCCCTGCTCTTTAAGTGTATCTGTGTTGTGACTGCCCCTGTGAGTATAAGTGTGTCTCTTACAGTTGGGCCACTCCCTGTCACATGGGCAAGCCCTGAAAGTGTGCTCTGTGCTGCTTTACAGGATAGCTCTCATCCTCATGGTCTTTGTTAATTATGGAGGAGGAAGATATTGGTACTTCAGACACTCAAGTTGGAATGGTAAGATATTTTTTCTAAAAGTAGTATTGCTGGCGTAGGACCCCTCAGAGAATTGTGGACAAGAGAACCTCTCAGCATCCCCTCAGGAGCTTAGAGACGAGGCCCCACCAGCCTCCTTTGAGCGCTGATCTCCTGCCCCCATAGAATGACCTTTGGAGGAAGCTGTTAACCCTTTTGTTCTTGCTTTCGTGTGCTGTGGCCTTGTAATGCTTTACTGTGATAACACGTGGACGCCCAAGTCTCTGTTGCAGGGCTGTGGGACTCTGCAGAAGCTGTTAAGAATTTAGTTGTAAATGATTCTTGTCATATTCTAGATATGCCTTTTATTACAGCCACATGGGAGTTCTGCCTTCTAAGACTCATGGTCCTCCTCGGGGTGCCATTGAACTCAGGTTGGTCTGAGTGGTGCTGAGTAATGGCTATGAATCTGGCTCAGTAGCTGGTTTAAGAATGGATTTTGAATAACACTGCTTGAGGATGACAGAGTTGTCCACAGACTTCTACTCTGGCTCTCCCCTGCCCAGTCATGTTCTTAGGAACTGCCCCAGGCCTGGTGACTGGTTCCAGAGTCCCCAGGGAGTATCTGTGTGTGTTACTTCACAGTGTTTTCCTGCAAACTCTCTATGTGAGTTTACTTTCCATATATATCAGTATATAATGGAGCCATTCTAGATTTAGGAAGTATTTACATTCTAGAGTCTTTTTCCTTACTCTTGTGCTTATGTTATTCTCCAGGACTGACGGTGGCTGACCTTGTATTCCCATGGTGAGTTGCAGTCTACCACCGGCTCTTCCATAGGTTATCCAAGTGTCCACTTGATGCTGGAGCCTTTCTCCGAGACCATCCTTGAGTTCTGGGCCACAGGCCTGTGTTGCTCACAGGTCCTTCCAAAAGTTGTGTTACTGGATAGCTCTTATACTTGGTATAGGGCTTATTGAAAACCTGCATATAAAAGATGAGTGATTTCACAGGGAACATGTTGTTCTTGTAGATATGGTATGCAAGATCCCAGGGTCTTGTAGGAAATTATAAATTCTGAGAATGTAGTTAAATCCCACTAATCCTGACAATAAGTATAAAAATCATATTTCCTAAAAGAAATGTAATATATTGGTATCAGGAAATTCTGGTAAGTGTGTAACAGGGCAATGATAGTATTAATTAAAATTTAAAGTAATACAGGAGCGACCCACCCTATCTCTGATCATCTGTGGCTTGTTCACTTGTTAAGGGACCCTGACTTCCTGTACAATGTGGGATTTGTGTCTTTGTCTGTGATGCTTTGAGTGACCTTGTCCCATCTTTAGGAGGTAGTACTAGTTATTAGTTTATGTCTTTGGTCCCTTGTGTTTCATCACTAATGTGAACTCAGGGTTTCTTGCAGGGGAGCTGGGGTTCTTGTTTGAGACAGTTTTGGGTAAGAGGAAGTTTTACGTGCCTGAAGATCTGGTAATTATTTACGTACATTCTTTTTTTTTTTTTTTTTTTTTTAAGATTTTATTTATTAGAGAGAGACTGTGCAAGAACAAGGGCAGAGAGAGAAGCAGACTCTCGGCTGAGCAGGGAGCCCGATGCAGGACTCAATCCTAGAACCCTGGGATCATGACCTGAGCCGAGGGCAGACTCTTAACCAACTGAGCCACCCAGACTCCCCATTTATGTACATTCTTTACGAGGTTCCCTATAGGAAGTGTGTTCCTATTCCTGTTACTAGACACTTTTATCCAATTAGGTGACCCCAAGAAAGGAAGCCAGCGGACATCAAGGAATGTAGCAAGAGCAAACTCTCACCTCTGTTAACCCCACACTCAATCATTGGAAAGATTGCTATTCTTTTTTTTTTTTTAAGGAGTTAATTTAGTATAATAAAGGGAAGAAAAGAGGTGTGTGGCTCAGACAAAATTAGGAAAAGAAATATAGCTTTCATTTTTCTTTCAGGAGAAAGAGTGAATTTAGAAATGATTGACATGTGTTGTTTGTTGCTCAGCGACTTTGAGGGCGTGCTCGTGAATGTCCAGTTGTTTTGATTCTAGTATCTTCATCATTGTTTCTCTTTAATAATAAATGGGAGACTTGTCCTTGGAAATTGCACTCAGCTCTGAAGAACTTTCCTTCTGGAATAGGACTTGAAGGTGCACAAACCTTATAGTCTAACAGGGTTATGTTCTGATTCTTCCTCCAGTGTTATTTTGGTGATTGGCTACTTTAGAAAAATCATGTATTGCTTCTTTTATGTAGTAGATTATAAAATATTAGTGACATATAGTCAAAAAGCCACCCTAGAAATGACCATCTCTTAATAACTGTCTTTTTTTCTAGGTTTGTATTTATTATGGGATCTTCAGTTTTCCTATCAATGACTTCCATACTGCAGCGAGGTTGTTCAAAATTCAAATTGCTGGGGAAAATTGCATGGAGGAGTTTCCTGTTAATCTGTATAGGAGTGGTCATTGTGAACCCCAATTATTGCCTTGGTCCATGTAAGTATTTTTTCCCCTCTGTTAGTATATATTCTGGTTGAAATATGGAAGCTACATGTCATAATTTAAAAGAAATGTAATTCTTCCATCTCAGGTACAAGCAAAAAGATCAGTTATTAGAAAAGTGTATACCTGGTTGTATAACTTCGGGCATTCTTGCTACTGTCTTGGGACTTCAGACCTGGGAAGAGCTTCTGAGACCACTCAGACACTTCTGTTGTGTGAAGGAAGACTCTGAGTCCCAGAGAGATTGACGTGCTTTCTGTGGATCTTCTAAGTGCAGGAACAGAGTAGTAGGCCAGATCAGGTCAGCTGGTTCTAGACCCTGCCCTTCTGCCACTTTGAATTCATCGACTTTCACAATAAAGCAGTTGTGTGGTAGTTCAAGAATCCACCTTTGTCGTCACCTATATGCCCGCTGGGTTGCTGGGAAGGAATACCTTTGTTATTGTTTTAGCAGTGTGAGTGAGACAGGAAGGCCGAGGGAAGGACGCACACCCCATGCTTGAGGCCCACATCAGGGTCAGGGAAGGCAGTAGTTGGCTGTACTCAAGGGGCTTACAGTGGCATTAGCAAAACAGGACACAATTATGTGGACAATAGCCAGATGGTCCCCTTGGACAAGAAGCGCTAAGAGTAGGCATCTGGAGGATGTAGAGGTCACTTCCATTTGGGGTCAGAAGGAAAGGTGTCCTGTAATAGTTTATTCAGTGCATCTCCAAAAAGTGGGCCACTGCTCCCAGAATGCATCATAGGGTTCATTACGTGGTCACACTCTTCCAGTGATGTAGCCATGTAGCCTGTAAGACAGGGAGAGCCTGTTGGTGCCCTGTGCTGGCTCTGCAAGTTGCTGTTGCACTAAATCCGTACCCAGAATGACAAAGGGCCAGGAGAAGAACCTCTCCTGCAGTCCTTGCTTTATCTCACACCCAAGGAACACATGTGTTCTTATCCCCGTGTCCCACCTCGCCACTTCCTGCTGTGAGCTTGAGCCAAGTCCCCTATATATTCCTATCTCCAAGAGCCTAGAAAGCAACTTAAGTGTGATAAAGGTATGTTTTCCCCTGTAGAAAACAATAATGTTGTCTTGGGCAGGAGGAGGAATGCTGGCTAACACTTCACCTAATTTGTGCCTTCTGCAGTGTCTTGGGATAAGGTGCGAATTCCTGGCGTGCTCCAGAGGCTGGGGGTGACCTACTTTGTGGTTGCTGTGTTAGAGCTCATCTTTGCTAAACCTGTGCCTGAAAGCTGTGCCTCGGTGAGAAATCCTGCTTTTAAACACAGGGGAGGCGGGGGGTGGGAATCACTGTATGATTTTCAGAACCTTCTTTAGTTCTGAGCACAATACTGTATCTCAGTAGACTCCTTAACTCTGTTAGTCAAGTGCATTCTTTTTTCCTTCAATTAGTTATTTTCCTTTAGTCTTTACATCAGTCTTTTTTCTCTGTTGTGGGGAAAAAAACACATGAGATCTACCCTCTTAATAAAATTTTAAATGTCTGGTAATCAAATGCATTTTGACAGCATTAAATAATATCACCATCATCCAATTTGCTAGTTCAGTCTTTGGGGGCATTACTGCCAATTTCCATTTCCTTGTAGTACAAGATATATAGAAAACTCACAAAACGTTTCAGTATCTATATAGAGGCTGTGAAGATTCAACTTGGAGGAGAAATGCCAAGGTAGGGTAGAGGAGAATGGCAGTATTGTCATTGGCTGTCCTTGGCTATTTCGCATTTCTTATTTGTGGGAAGTATGTGAGAGTCTCACTTCTTTCGCGATTGCTTTCCATCTTACTATAAATTGCTCTGTTGAGTTATGCAGGTGGAGCTTTTTTTTCCCCTAGTAGAGATAAAAATTCAGGAAGAAATGTTTAAGAAATGTTAAAAATTCAGGAAGAAATGTTTAAATTCTTCCACTTAGGATCCTTCTTAAATAAAGGAAGGAATTAAATAAATAAATATTCCTTAAATAAAGGAAGGAATTAAATAAATACAGGAAGAGCCAAGAAAATCTGGGATTCAATGATTAAATTGCTAGTTACATATATACAAGTTCATCATTGAATCCCAGATTTTCTTGGCTCTTCCTGTAATGATTGCTTGGTTATATGTCCTTGGAGTGCCTTGGATCATAATTCATTTACCTACTCTGCCCGCTGTGTCATTGTATGTGTACCCTCTGCTGTGGGTTTGCTTGAAGTGAAGCGAGACTAGACATGACTGTGGGCTTTGTTAGTCACTTGGGACCTAAGGTCTGTGGAGGCTCATCTGCTGCCCCCACAATGGAGCGAGGGTTTGGGTGGGACACCAAGAATAGGTGGGCTGTACTCCTTCCTTCAGTCAGGACAGCTCCAAAAGTTTACTTTTCATTTTCCTTTCTTAAAATGTATTTTTTAAATAGCTTTTTAAATGACAGCGTTATTGAGATATATTTCACATACCATAAAGCTCACAAGTTTGAAGTGTGCAATTCAATGATATTTAGTATATTCACAGAGTTGTGCAGTCATCACCACTACCCAATTCTAGAACATTTTCATTACCCCACAAGAAACCCTGTACTCAGTACCAACCACTTACTGTTCCCCCCTAGTTCCCCAGCCCCAGACAACCCCTCATCCACTTTCTGTCTGTGTAGATTTACCTATTTTGGACATTTCACATAAATGGAATTCTACAATATGTGCCTTTCTGTTTGGTTTCTTTCACTTAGCATATTTTTCAAGGGCCATGTATTGGTGCTTTATTCCTTTTTACTGCTGAATAATACTATATTTTATGAATGTACCACTTTTTAGATAAATTCATCAGTTGATGAGCATTTGACTTATTTCCATTCTTTGGCTAGTATGAGTAAAGATTCTATGTATATTTGTGTACAAGTTTTTGTGTGAACATCTGTTTTCAGTTCTCTTGGATATAGGAGTAGAATTGTCCAGTGATTTTTTTTTTCTGTAAGATTTTATTTATTTATTTATTCAGAGAGCGAGCATGAGTGGGGGGAGGGGCAGACGGAGCGGGAGAGAGAGAATCCCAAGCAGACTCCATGCTGAACACAGAGCCTGATGCAGGGCTTGATCTCACCTGAGCCAAAATCAAGAGTTGGACACTTAACTAAGTATCCAAATCCCATCCAGTGATTTGTTTTTAACTAATGTTTTACTACGGTATTTCATGGTGAGGGGCAGGTAGACCACATAATGTATATGAAATAAACATGCATCTATTTTTGTATTACTACTGTAAAAGCCAACAGAAGAATCAACAGGAATTTCCCAGATACATTTACTGCATGTTTTCTCCTCTTCTACTTACATGTAGTTCATATATATATTTTTTTATAACCCCTCACTCAGGAGAGAAGCTGCTTTTCCCTTCGAGACATCATCTTTAGCTGGCCCCAGTGGCTCTTCATTCTGATGCTGGAAAGCATTTGGCTGGGCTTGACATTCTTCTTGCCTGTTCCTGGATGTCCTACGTAAGTGAGCCCATGTAGGTAATCCCTTTTTGCATGCCTTTTCTGCCACGTCAGAGCTTCTGGGGTGAGAGTTTGCAGATTTCCTGAGGGAGAGGAACTTGCTTTCACTCTTTCTTTTCCTTGGAGGCATCATGTGTCTTGAGAGAGGAGTTTGGTGTATGTCCAGCGGAATGCCTCTGTGAGGCTTTTCCAGGGTCTGTCTGAAGGGAAGTTGGGCTGCCCACCTTAGCTTGTGGGGAGTAGTCAAGTCAGAAGAGCATTGGTGAGGAGTGCGTGGCGCCGAGGGGTCTCCGTGTTTGAGGCTTCTTGTTGGGTTGCGACAGTTGCCAGGATGAACCTTATTCCTGCTGAAGTCTTATCAATTAAGTACATGTTTTCACTTTCCCAGTGGTTATCTCGGCCCTGGTGGCATTGGAGATTGGGGGAAGTATCCAAATTGTACTGGAGGAGCTGCTGGCTACATTGACCGCCTGCTTCTGGGAGATGACCACATTTACCAGCATCCTTCTTCTGCCGTGAGTGAGCCTAGCTTGTACTTCAGCTAGACCCTCGGGAGCTCTGAAGTGAAGGAAAACAGAAAGGGCTGGCCAACTGGAAACTCTGTCCATTTAACAAACTATGATGGGAACTAATTTTTATTTGAAAAGTTGGCTGATTTAGGAAATGTAATGTTTATTATGGGGCTCTGTGTATCCATTACTTTGGATTTGGAAGTGCAGAAGCAGTGGATCAAGCTTGTGGTGGCGTGCTTTTCCCTGTGGCTCAGGTCAGACTCACTGGCAGCAGATTCAGAGGCCTAGATTCATATGTAGGAAGCTTATCGGGCCATCCTTTTGGGATCAGCCCCTGCTGGGGATCAAAGGAAGCAGGAATAGGCAGCAGGAGTAGTCACACAAGGCCTTAGCTCATCTCCTGGGGGGCTAGACTGGTGCTTTAGAGTTGTTCTGAATTGGAGTGAGGGATCGGGCCGTTGGATGTGGACTGCCCCCAGCAAGGGAGTGTGACTCCTGGAGAGGCAGCTCTCTTCAGTCAGGGACAGATCCTGAAAAGGGACTTGGCTGAGAGCTTTTGGCCATTAGTATTTCTATCAGCTCTGGGAATGAATACTTTAGTCCTGAGAGGGGTGGGCAGGGGGATGTCTGGGTGATCCACTGTGGATCTGTTTCCAAATTTCTGCAGTTTCTACATGAACATTTGTTTTATAATAAAATAATACAGATATATTTTTAAATGTAATTTGCCATAAAGGAAGTTAGGAAGAACAGCTTTTTTTTTTTTTTTTTTTTTTAGATTTTATTTATTTATTTGACAGAGAGAGAGAGAGAGAGACAGCCAGCGAGAGAGGGAACACAAGCAGGGGGAGTGGGAGAGGAAGAAGCAGGCTCCCAGCAGTGGAGCCCGACATGGGGCTCGATCCCAGGACCCTGGGATCAGGCCCTGAGCCGAAGGCAAATGCTTAACGACTGAGTCACCCAGGCATCCCAGGAACAGCTTTTTGATCTTACAATAGGGTTGATCTTACAATAGGGTTGACCAAAGAGAGTCAGCCTGGCAGTTACGAAGGTTTCAGGCATAGTGTTGGAACTGGTTAGGGATGCATCAGGTCACCGGCTCCTGAAGTTGAAGTGGCTGCTTGGGGTCATGGCTCATCCCGGGCTCTGCATTCCCTTCTGGTATCACACACCCCACACTTCGTTGATATGAAGTATTCTGCCTATAATCCCCACAAGTTGGCCCTGAATTTCTGCAGCAAAAATGGAAAACATTGAATTCTGGAGTGTATGCAAGTTTGTATTTGATCTCTGAGTTGTTTGTGTGCATTTCACAGTCAGTGAGTCCTGCCTTCTTCTTCTGTTTTGTTAAGGTGCTTTATCACACTGAGGTGGCCTATGATCCAGAGGGAATTTTAGGGACCATCAACTCCATTGTGATGGCATTTTTAGGAATTCAGGTATTCGTTCATTTCATTAGGGTGTACATTTTTCTGACAGTTAATGATTATTCATTCATCACTAATTCAAAAAGTATTTCATTAAAACAAGTCATTGGAAGCATACATTCTATGGTCTAATAAATTCTTTTGTATGTGACAGATTGTCAAAACTAGAAGTTACTAAAATTCAGCACATGGAAATAATTAGGTATAATTCCTATATGTCTCCCCCTCCCCCCAAATTTTCATTGTTTATATGGCTTATCTTGGCAATGGAGGCATAGCAATTTCTGGGTAAAAGGTCTCCCTGCTGGAATGTGCAGAATGTTTGGGTACTGGGTGTTGGGAAGTCCCTGTGTCCCCATTTGTCACATTTATTTCTTTTGTGCACACTCTGTATGGTTTCAGATTATGCATATTGTATGCCAGAGTCAATACAGGTTGTTCTTGGTTTATCTCACATGCAATTTTGTTAAAATTCTGGAGTCTAGATTTTCTTTCCCCTAAAGTTTTCCTTATTGATGTTTGAAACTATTATTTGAGCAGAGCTAACTGGGGGGAGGGAAAAGCCTGTAAAGTAGCTGATGGAAGGCTCTGATGAAAATATTCATGTCCATGTGGCTTTTGAGTACTTGAAATGTGGCTAGTATGACCAAGGAACAAAATTTTAAACTTCATTTCAATTAATTTAAATTTAATTTCAAATAGTTTCCTGTGGCTAGTGGCTGCCATATTGGACAGTGCAGGTCCAATTTGGCAATTAATATTTAGAAATACTGCTCTATACTCACCCCTATAGCACTTTATAGTTCACAGTGGGTGCTTTCACATATGTTCATTTAATCCCTGCATCTGCAGATCTGCAGGGGTGAATCTGCACCCACAAGAGCAGCCTGGGGTAGGGTTAGGAGTACAGACCGGGGGCCGCACTGGCTGGGCTTGAGCCCTGCTCTCCCACTTTCCAGCTGGGTAGCCTTGGGCATGTTCATCCATCTGTGCTCCGATAGCACCTACTTCAGAAAGGTGTTGAGAGGACTGAATAAGTTAATTCATGTAAAATTCTAAGAACTGGCAAATAGAAAAAATTCATAAATTTTAGCTTTAGTTACAAATTATTATGAACATATTCTTATCCTTTGATGTTTTTCAGAAATTAATTCCTAATTTCAGGGGATTTTGGGGCAAAGTCCAGATTGTACTGTTTCTGTTTCTGCCTCTAGTTCCACCCTGTCCCTCCTCTGTACTGCTGCCAGAGCAGGCCATCCAGCAGGCCAGTCTGGGCTGGTCCCTTGTGACTGTTTTTTTTGGCGTGGGGGGAGAAGTGACTTTCCTGAGCTCCCTCTCATGCATGGGAGAAAGCCCATGCCTCACCAGTGAGATCCTCAAGCCCACCTGCCTCCCACCTTCCCGCCCTTCCCAACCCTCTAGCCTTTCTCAGTGACCTGCAGCTCAGGGACGCATGTTCTTTCAGCCATTTGACCAGTTTCGGTGCATGCTGTTCCATTCTGCCCAGATGTCCTTCCTGCTTTGCACTGGTAGCCTCAACCAGATGGCTCTTCCTCTCTGGCGTGTCCTCCCATCCTCCTGAGGAGTCCCCTGTGCCTTGGTGGCCAGCCGTCAAGGGCAGGGGTGACGTTCCATTCCTCTCGGTGATCCCCGCGTCTAGCAGCGTGCCTGGCAGATCAGTCTGTTGAGTGAATAGGACGGTGGATTAATATGAAACACGAATATACCTTAAGCAGTTCTCTTGGTCATCTGTGTTTTCTTCTCCAGGCAGGAAAAATACTCTTGTATTACAAGGATCAGACCAAAGATATTCTGATCAGATTCACTGCCTGGTGTTGTTTTCTAGTAAGTAACTGGCATTCCTCACTAAAATCCTGTCCATACAAGCTTCAAAGAAAGAAAATGTTCAGCAGCACTGGACAGCAGCTGTCACCACAGCACAGGAGTTACATTCTTCACAGGAACAGCGGAGAGGAACACATCTTTACACCTCAACTCTCAGGTTTATTTTCTTAGGCAAATGTCTACAAATTCTTATGTTTGCCTTTGAACGGCCAGCTGGAATAGTGAGGAAATAGTGTAGGTCCTGGTGGGGAGCCAGACCAGGAAGAGCACAGTAACAGCTTCCAGAGGTCTGCTTCCAGATTTCCCAGTGACGGAGAGTTGAAAGTTGGGCTGTTCATTTTATACCTCATGTTTCCTCTCTAATTTATTTATTACTTTACCTTCGACTCAAGAGAATGCTTTGGAGATTTTTGTTTTGGAGAACATTTTTAGTTATGCATCTTGAAAATAGTTTTCCACTTAAAAAAAAAAATAGAAGACACAATTTTCAGCCCTCCCTACGTAACTAAATAACATATTTTCCAGTTTTGATACACAGTTGTTTTTTGAGATTATTATTAAAAAAACTAACATCCTTCTCCCCCATTATAGGGGCTTATTTCTGTTGCGTTGACGAAAGTTTCTGAAAATGAAGGCTTTATTCCAATAAACAAAAATCTGTGGTAGGTATAGAAAATAGTGTCATTTTAATGTTGGGTTGATCTTCCTGACGTTGGATGTGCTCCTCAGGAGCCCTGAAACACCTCATTTGCCTTGTAGGTCCATTTCGTATGTCACCACACTGAGCTCCTTTGCCTTCTTCATCCTGCTTATCCTCTATCCCATTGTGGATGTGAAGGGACTGTGGACGGGAACCCCATTCTTCTACCCAGGTAAACAAACCTCTTAAGCTCGGAGTTGATGATGGTGACCTAGTGGGCCAGCCCAGAGACAGCTGAGCATGCCTAGTGCTGCGACCTCGGGCCACGGTCCCCAGCAGCAGGTTTCCAAGATGCAGGCTGAGGGAGAAGGCAGCTGGGGCTACATGCAGGACGTGCCTGGCCTGTTCCAAAGCAGTCCACCCATTTTATCTGTTTAGATTGTGGGGTCACAACCAAGTTGCACTTGTTTCTTCAGGCAATCCTGAGTTGTGGAGCATCAGAATCGATCCAGGGCATATCATTCAGTTTCTAATGCTTCAGCAATGGGGCCATGTCTTTTTTCTGAGTATAAATGTACTACCTTATAGATGATACATAAGAAATATCAAGAGATGGTATCAAGAGATAAATGGAATGGTTTTGATGCAATTCTACCAGAAGACTGAGGGATAGACCCGATCATTTTTTTGTAAAGATTAATTTATTTATTTGAGAGAAAGAGAGAATGTGCATGCAGGGTGGGGAGGGGCAGAAGGGGAGAGAGGGAGAGAGAGAGAGAGAGAGAGAGAGAGAGAGTGTGTGTGAAAATCTCAAGCAGACCCCGCACTGAACACAGATCCCGCCTTGGGGCCTGATCCCAGGACCCTGTGATCATGACCTGAGCTGAAAGCAAGAGTCGGACGCTTAACTGACTGAGCACGTAGGCACCCTAGACCCAATCATTTCAGTGACTCACTTCAGCCCTCCAATTCTAGTGATGGTTACATTTTTCTGACTTCAAGTTTCTGGTCTAGAAAAGATAAGTTCATGATTTTGGCTCTCCTTGCAGATTTAGTATTCAAGAATTACATCGTTATAAATATTTTCTAATTCTTGATCTAGCTTACACTTAAGCATTTAAGATATACATTACTTATTTTTGGCAGTGGCCAATAATATAAGTGTGTGCTTTTTGTTTTTTTCATTGGATTAAAGTCAAATTTCAAGAATTAAATACATGATCAGATGTGACTCAGGAAAATATTGTTTTCTTTATCTCTCCTCCAGGAATGAACTCTATTCTGGTGTATGTTGGCCACGAAGTGTTTGAGAACTACTTCCCTTTTCAGTGGAAGCTGCAGGACAACCAGTCACACAAAGAGCATCTAATTCAGAACATAGTTGCCACTGCAATTTGGGTGCTCATTGCCTATATTCTCTATAAAAAGAAGGTTTTCTGGAAAATCTGACAGCTCCAGCTGAAATGCTTTGCCAGCAGACTCTAGTGGGCCTTGGGGGAGTGTTGAATCAGCCTTTATTAAAGGGAACCATGAATTCTAAAATCAGTAGGATGTGTATTTCCCGATGATAGAGGAAGATGCTGATGCACTCTGGCTGGTTTACTATGATGCGGCTGTTCATCAGAACTGTGTATATTTGAGACTTAGATGTTTGGAATATAATTGTCTTTTTTCTCCATCTTCCATGTAAATGGATGTATTTAGAACTTCATTTTAAGGATTTCTCATTTAACTCTTCAAAAGTAAATTGCCATGGGCATTTTGCTTCTGTGACGGATAAAACGATCTAAAGTCTAATTTTTATTGATCTTGTTTTCCTGTAGACTGCCTTTCCATGTGCACACATGCCAACCAAGAATACCATCATTTCTGTTGTGGCTGACTGGAAGGCTTATCGAATGGGATGTGTAGTGATGCAGCCAAATATTTTCTGTGGTTAAGTGCAGTTTAATATTTCAAGAAAGAGTAATTTCCTTTTCAGATCTGCAAGGCATTGGTGGGTCCAAAAAATGCCTTTCTGTCGGAAGGCATCCTCTCCTTTTCCCCACTTGAAAAAGACATTAAGATACAGATGTGTTATTCCCAGCCACTCTTGCTTATAGTTACAATACTTAGTACCCACTTGGCTGTCTGCCCACTTGTCTGTCTTTCTCACTGTGTGTCTAGATGGTGGCTGGCACTCGGGGCTATAGTGTGGCAGAGAAAAGCACACTGTCTTGTTTGTGGCACTAGCTTTGCCATCCCTGCCGTATAAGATGTCAGCAAGTCCCATGGTCTCTCTGGGCCTCAGTTCCCTCATCTGTGAAATGAGGGAGACAGTGATGACCTCTCTGGTTCCTTCCAACTCTTAGGCTCATTCAGGTGGGATACATCCGTAGCTTTTCTGAAATCCTTAGGAAAATTTTATTACAGAAAACTCTTCAAAATAAATGATAATGAAAAGGTTAAAAAACAACTCTCATTGGAGTAAATCCTTTCAGAATGACCCTCCACAGTGGAGGCACTTTCCTGTGTGGAATCACAAAACTGGAGATAGTTTCTCAGGAGTGAAGACAGGAGAACACGTTGAGAGAGACAGCACTTTTCCTATGATGCATCATCATGCTTAACGAATTTTCTGTGAGAATTCCGTGAGGAGGAAACGGTGGAAGAGTTGTACGTCAGCCCTCCCGCCCGCGGCCAGCCGAGCCGGGGCCACCTCCACGTCGCTCCGGCCTCAGCACAGCACAGACGACCCTCTGCCTGTGTTCCGCCTGGACTCTACCCCGAACCCCCAGCCCCAGCCGTCGCTGCCCGCGGGACCCTCCGCCCGGACGCCCGTCTTCCCGCCGCTCTGCCCAAGCTCAGACTTCCCCCTGCATTTTCCCAGCTCCGTGAATGGCTCCTTCTCTGTCTCTAGCTGTGAACCTCCGTCACCTTTCACTCACCTTACCTCCTCTGTGCCCCCTTCCCCACGCCTCTTCACCGCCGGCTCTTCCACCTGAAACTCCTGCCTTCGCGCTGCGGCTGCCTCGTCTCTAGTCCGGGCCTCCGTCCCTCAGTCGTTCCTGTGTCCGTTGCCTCCAGATTAAGCTTCATGCAGCAGAGCTCGGGTAAGATCTCCTCCGGACACAAGCTTCCCTCGAAGTTGGGACCGCGGTGCCTGACGTGAGGGTATATATAACCACGCTCGGGGCAGCCGGACGCGTCTTCCGGCTGCTTGGCCCCGCCCCCGCCCGGGCCCCGCCCACCCCGCCTCCGCCGGCGGCCCGGCTCCTCCCCGCGCAGCACTTAGTACGTCCTGCTTCGGACTTTGACTGCAGTCTCCCTGCTTTACTTTCTCCCCTTAATTTTCTCCTGGGTACACTTGACCTTTAGACCCCCTACTTCTGAAACACCTTCTCTAATCTCGTATTCTCATCCAAAAGTAATATTTTCTTCCTCTCATAATATCTTACTGGGATCAGTCTCATGGCATTTATCGCTTTCTGCCTGGTATGATAGTGACTTGTGCACATGTCGCCTTTCCCACGCTAGACCGTGAACTTGATAAGGGCGAGCATTATGTCTTGTTCATCTGTATATTCCTCATGGTGCACACACAGTGCCTCATACTTAGCAGGCGCTAAATAAACATTTATCAAAGCAAAGCAATGGTGGTTTTTGTTTTTAATATTTAAGTGCTGATGAAAGCACTGTGTCCAGAGTGCCCCCTGGAAATGTTCCTTTTCCTAATGTGTAAGGGGACAGTTGGTGAGGAAACCTGTTGCTACCCTTCTCTTGCAGTGAGTCATGGATGGTCACAGTGTGTCGTCCCAAATCCCAGTAAGTCAGGCTGAGTTGGACCTCTCCGGATGTTATCCAGAAGCATTTCTTGAATTGGGGAGTATATATCAGGGTGTATTGAACTGTAAGGACCAGGAAATCCTGATCCAGCTGGGTTTAAAGGAAAACTTGGCTCATATAAGAAGGCCCCAGGTAGGCTGGCTTCAGCTCACTCGCCTGTGAGGCCACCACACCATGATAGCCACACACACTCAGGGACTGTGACACCAACCCCAAGGAGAGGGCTTCCCCTCTGTCCATCTCGTGACTTTGTTAGACCACAAACCCTCCCCAGAAGCCTCTCAGCAGCCCTCCCCTTGTGTCTCACTGGTTACGAGCCTCTCATCTGACTTGTGAAACCAGCAGTGACAAGGGACTGTGGACCGATGAGCCCACGGCATGGCTACACGGACAACCTGCTTTGGGAGGGGACGAGTGTGCCCGAGTGAGTGGCACAGTCAGGAAAGTGTCTTACAGGGAAGTCGGGGTCGAGTTCTTAAAGTAATAAAGTCCAAAATACTGTTCTAGAGTAGGGATGTAGTAATTGGACGTTGTTTATATATATTTTTTGTACTTCCATTACTCATTCTTATTTATAATTACGTGAATAAATTCTTGCCTTACACTTTTTTTCACTCTGTTCAATAAAGGGCATCTTTTATAAATGTGCAATAATCCCGAATGTATTAAACGGTGTCACCTTAGATGAAATTCCAACACAATAGTTTTTATTTTTCCTTTAATGTAATTCTATTTTCCAAATAAATGTCGGTGATAAATGGACTTTTGAGAAAGTTTCTCAACGTATCACACTGCTTTTCAGGAAGAGATCCCTATCAATTGTAAAAAATTAAGGGTAGGTCTTTAAAAACACTGAGCAGTACGTGGTAAGATCCATGACCCTATTAACAATGCAGCTTCTGGCATAATTTCAGCCTTTGAGATTTTTAACACTCCTTTTGTTGTAACTTCGAAACGAGGTGGGAAAACACATCGCTAGTGTTTATCTTTAGTTGCCTATCTGTGTAATCTGTTTTCACCAGCGTGTAGTGAGCCAACATTTTTCTCTTGGTAATCAGTATTTGTTGGGCATTAGTTTGAAAACACGGCATGTGTGGGTTTTTTTTTTAAGGCTACATGCATTTCTAAATTCAAAGTTGATGGAAATGCTAGATGTTTGCCTTATGTCATAAAATGCCTCAGACCTCATAAACCCCTTATCTAATTGTGTATGTCAGAACACTGCCATTGACAAAAGATGCCGTTATCTTGCTGGCTTTCCTCTGCAGAATTCCATCCAAAGGGCTAGCCGTGTGGACAGCTGGCTTTGCTCCCTGCAGTGCGGAGCACATGGCTTCCCACAGGGTCCATTACCATTTTGGGTTCTGGCGGAATTCTGTCCTGACTACTGGTGCTGGACACAAACTCAGGTCTTTGGTTTTCCCACTTTTTATGGCTGTTCTTGTCAAAACTTGATGGTTTGTAGTCATGCACTTTTACTTTGATACGGGATAGTTTTCCGGCTGATACTAAACTCCAGGGGTCGTAAGCTTGTAGACTGGTACCTCCATCTAGCCAAATCCTGCCTGTGACATGGCTCTGGCCCGGAGACCGCTTGTCAGTTTAACCAATCCCAGGTGATGCCTGTCCCGTGTCAAAGAGAAACAAAGCCATTCTAATGAAGTGGGGAGGGCAGACTTGACTGCACTGGGGGTCCAGTGTGAACTGCATCAGTTTCCTGGAAATAACGGCTGGAGACTTTAAAGGCTGGGGGTGCTAAGGGAAAGGCAGCGAGGGGTGCGATGGGGTTGGTCTGTGTGACAAGCCAGCTGGATTTGTGAGTTGGGCTTCGCCCCCTATCTTTGTGATGGGAGGTGGTGGGGCACGTTGGAGCAAGGTACCCACCTGAACTAGGCCCTTCTCCTGGATATTTACGTTTCGGACACAGCTTGAGTCCTTACAGAGATGGGTTCTGGTGGTAGTTTCACATCTCAAAGGGCAGTGGAAGGATTTATAATTGCCAGCTTTCTAAAAATAATTGCTCTAAGAGGGGGTTCAGGGACCTATCTGCTCACCACCATGTTCGGGCTGGATCAAATACATCCTGTGAGCGTGCAACTTTCTAAGGCGGGCATTTTAAGGGGGTCTAGGGTCATCCTGGGTACGTGGCCTTACGCTGCTAGTAGCTGTTTTGGAGTTTGGCCACATCTCAGTGCAAGGGGTGTGCATGGGTCCTCATGAGTCAGAGGTCAGCAGTCCCACCCCACTCCTGCCTTGTCTGCAAACTTGGTCTGAGTCCCCATTGTATTCTATGGCATTTCCCCTGCAATTCTTCACACGGGATCGGCACCACTGGGGGAAAAAGATGACTGGCTCTTTGGTGCCTACACATGTGGGTATCAGAAAGTCTTGTTCTATGTATGCTGCCCCCAAATACTGATCTGAGGAGGGTATAAAACCAAAATGTGTTTAATTTGGAAGCAGTTATGGGCCAACAACACTCCTCAATCAAAACAACAGGATGGTTTATATATTTGTAATCAACTCATATTAAATCAATATTAAATTGATAAACACTTTAAAGCAAGCTAGGTGGAGTATTTTCTGAGATAGATGTCTATTACTTAAACCACTTTATTGATTTTAATACAGTTGACCCTTGAACAACACAGGTTTGAAAAGAATGGGTCCATTTACACACAGATTTTTTACAGTATAGTACTATAAATGTATTTTTATGATTTTCTTTTCTCTAGCTCGCTTTAAGAATATAGTATATAAATCATAAAACATACAAAATATTTGTTAATCAACAGTTTCTCAGTAAGGTTTCCAGTCAACAGTAGGCTATTAGTAAATAAATTTTTGGGGAATCATTATAGGTGGATTTCCGACTGTGCGTGGGTAGGTGGGCATGCTGGCGCCCCCCACGTTAGTCAAGGGTCAACTGCAGATCTAAAACATTTAATGCAAAGTCACTAACTTCTTAGGCCTCTCATTAAGTAGCCCCTAGAAACAAGTATTTGTTTGACGTTTACCTGATATATTTCAGAACAGGAAAAGAAGAAAATAAACCTGAGAGCTAACACTGGCCCAGCTGGACACACGAGGTGTCCTTCCACAGACGGCACGTGAGGGAACACTTGGTCTTCACAGCCTGTGAGGGAAGTGCCATCAGCTCTGTGTTCCAAGGCCGAGCCTGAGGCACAGGGGACTTAACCTGTCCCGGTACAGGGCAGTAAGGGGCCGGGCAGAGCCAGGGCTGGGAGCTGGGCCACAGGGTATCAAACTCGGGGGCAGGGAGGAGGTGCCTTCCCCGGGCTGGTGCACAGACCCCCACCCGCAGCTCCCTCGCTGGAAGTTCACTCAAGTTCATTCTGGCGTAAAGGTGTTTGGTATTAAAACTTCCTGAATGAAAAGGTCTGAAAGCCTGTTGATATGTAATACGTACCAATGCCTAACTATGGAAAATAAGACCTTGAGAGCATGAATAATATTCACTTAAGTAAAGCACACTCTTGTTCAGAAACTCACCAGAATTACAATACATTTTTAAAAGCCCCAGACTTAGGATGATTTTTATTTACAAAACAGGTTCTTTTGTTTTACAAAAAATTACAAAAATGACTCTGAAAAATAGAAATAGCTTCTCAGACTCTTGGGAACTACTTTTAAGCAACCAAGGAGCTGGAACTCAGAAGGCTTTCCTCTAAGAGTTTTAACAGCAACGTTTATGAATGCTTTGTGTCTTCACAAAATCTCCCACGCTCTGAGCTGCCTTCCGTGTGGCGGAAAGGGCTCCGTCAGGCCAGAGTCTGAAGGAGCAAGATCTTCTCATTGACGCAGAACCTGTGCAGCACGACCATCAGGTTCTCGCCACAGCGGGACACCTGGCGCTCCATGGCCAGGCGGAAGTCCTCCTTCACGCCCTTGGTGATGCCCCGAGTGACCGTGTGGTGCCTGAGGGCAGCGACAGGGAAACAGATGGACATCACAGTTAGCGCCGGCATCACTGGTCAGCGTTTCTGGGGCAGGAGTAAAACCTGACTCAAATCTAAGTAAAACAATTCAAAAAGGAAGGAAAGCCCTCACCAAACAATCCCCCTGCCCATTCCTTCTCAGAAAGACATTAAACTACAGTGACATGTTTCCTCCTCAATAAAAGGCTAGTTTAAACATCTGAATGTCCAGTAAAATGCCACCTGCTTTGCTTCTGAACTCTTGCAGCTCTGACACTATGCATCCCTGTGCTGACTTGTGCACGGTTGTTACTTTGGGCCAACCGGGCCCAGTCCACACGGCCACACAATTCACGTCCGGACAAGCCAGCCGAGTGCAGAGGCAGCAGCAGGGAGGAGGGAAGCCAGAACGAGCGAGTCGCCACACTGAGCTGGGGGCTGGGGCTCTGTGATAAGGCTCAGAAAGGTCTGGGGCTTGTGCCCAGCCGCTGGGGTTCCAAGCGCGTCTCTCTCCCAGTGATGCCAGAACAGGACAGCTCTGCTAAGCCCATCCAGACTCCCATCTGTTTGAGAAGCTGGAGGAGTTGGAGGTCCCAAGACGAGATCTAGCAGAGGTGGGGAGAGAGAAGCAGACTCACTGCAGAACAGCCAGCGCCCTGCAAAGGCCTACTGGGGACCAGATCTGGTCCATGTGCTCAGGAGATGTGCACGTCTGTGGAAGGGTCAGTGGGAGCACGAGAACAGTTCTAGCTACACCCAAAAGCTGTGCTGTGGAGAAGGAGCTCACAAAAGAAATCCCAGAAAACTTAAGACGTCAAAATGAAGAAAGGAAAAGAAAAATCTAGCAGAACTCAATGGGTTGTTAAAAGGAAAGGAGTTCTAACTACCAGGTCAGTACTTTAGTAGATTTAGACCAAGAGAAGGCACCTCCATTCCCCACCTCGACTGCCTAACTTCCCTCAGAACAGTAATAGGGACTTAAAATTAGATTTTTATGCATCGGCCAAAAAAAAAACTGTTGAAACCACTCTAAAATGTTCCTGTTTTTTGTTTTTAAACTTGTGTATTGTCATATACAACGAGTACAACAGAAGTCAGAAAGCTGCAATGCAACAGAAGAAAAAACGAAACTAGGCTCTGTCAGACTAGTAAAGATATTACAAGGACAGTCTACAATGCCCGTGGGCATTTGAAAGAACTCGGGAAACAGCAGCAGTGCCATAGAGAAAACAGTTCTCTGTGGACATTTCTAGTGAAGTCAGCTGGTTAACTCAGTAATACGGACACGGTGTCAGTGAGGCTAAGGCCACGAGGCCCACTGGGAATAGGCACAGACCCACTTAAGCTGTCCTGAGATACTGTCCTTCTGGGTCCCAGACTGCAACCCCTGATGGGAGCCAACCCCTGAGCAACCGAGTTACTGGTATTTGCAGACAAGCTAAAGGGCTTTGAAAGCTCAAAGCAAACTCTTCCCTTCATGCTAGTAAAAATATAGTAAAACGTCGTGTCCTGCTGGTCACGGTTCAGTGGTATTGCTTCTACAGGTAAAGCAGTACAACTCCCTTGTATTCTATCAGTCTCATTCCCTCTGGTGAGTTTGGATGAAGAAGAGACTTAGCTTTTGTGGCTTAAGGGCAGGAGAAAGCAGCTAAGAAATGCAGCATACCAAGTATTTTCAGTTTAGAAAGGGAAGGGCTGAAAAATCAGTAAAGGCTGTGCTAAGGCCCAGTAAGACCAGAACACCGACACTGGTCACTAATACGAAAATCCATGAATAAAAAGTTACTTAAAATGAACTTCGGCACCCTTAAATATTTACGACTGAATGCCTTATGTTTTATCAAAAGAGAATCACAGTCTAGTGCCTAACCTAATGCTTAATCTAACAGTTTTATATAACTTTCGTTTTTTTTTTTTCCAGATCCATAATGATTTTTAAATCGAACACAAAAACACTGGCAACTTATGGAAAAAAAATAAGAAATGTTACAATATTACAACCAGATGGTTTGCCAAGGAATGCAGAACAAATTAAAAAAATAAATAAAGCATGAAAAAGAGCACTGAGGCACAGAGAGCTGGAACCATGGGCAGTACGACATGGGGACGAAACGGCACACTATGAGCAGGTGTGTTTCCACGCGGTACCTGTCAGCAGTCTGTATGCTGGGCTGAAGCACAGGTAAGAATTCCTGCTGCAGTAACCCCATGGGAGGGCTAGAAGGCCTTTAAAAAACAGCAAACAGCAGCATTCAAACACCCACACCGACTCACCCTGAACTGCAAAAACAACACGCCAGAGAAAATGCACAAGACTGGAACAGACGATGCAGAAACCCTTGAACCTCCACGGGCCCCCGGCCACAGCAGTGTCTTTTGGGAGGATGGGAGCAGCTAGTAGTCCTCTCCCTGCACCTGGTGCTGGGGCATGTCCGCAGCATCTTGTTCCTGGGCCCCGAGCTCAGCCCACTCGAGATTTGGTGTAAAAACCACCACCGAGGAAGAGGATGACGAGACGCAATTGAACGGTAGTGCGGAGAGGGAGTCACACTCGAGAAGACACGTTTTCGAATCCAGCCTCCTTCACCCTCCACTCTGCTCATGCCCCCACCAATCCCAGAGATAGACTTAGGGGCTTTTGGTAACCATCTTCGCCAGGATTGAAGCCCCAAATTGAAGAGGCCCTTCTGGGAATACTAGAGGGGCTGGCAATGTTTTTGATCGAGAAAGGTTGAGCCTGAATTTCAGAAAGTACTGAGAAAAGGAACAGATGGGGGGAAAAAAGAGTCTGGGACCCATGGCTTTGCAGAATTCGAAACAAAGATTTTGTGCACAGGACACGGTTTTTCCATTTTCACCTAGTCTAACGCAACTAAGGTACTGCAAGTATCAGCAAAGAAATAGTTCTCTATTTTAGAGTACGTGAGGACAAAGCGTCTTTGTTCTGCTGGTCAGCCCCCGGGTGCCCTCAGCGTTGGTACTGGACCCGCCAGCATCGAGCAGACCAGGACGGACTCACAGCCTTACCCAAGGGGAGGGCTGTACACTGCTCACAACACCTCTGGCACTCAGCGGGAGGCGCCACCCAAAAGGTCTGCGATGGCTTCAGAGAATTTGTTTGGAACCCAAAGGGAAAAGGAATACAGACAGTTTTACTCAAGATTCTAACCCTACCCCCCTTAGTAAGAGCTCTCTGGCTTTATGCAGCTTGCTTCTCCTGCTGGTTAGGCGTTAAGTAACGTGAAATGTAGGCTTCAAATGAACTTTGAGACTCACACAGTGAAGACTGGGCAAATTTCTAGAAGGTCAGCTCACTAAGTAACAATCCCTATTCTTGCTTCCAAACGGACAGAACAGCAGGCTTCCTAAGAGGCTTAATGGTCTTCTACAGGGAATTAGAAGACATTAAAGTTTATATTGACCAAGGTGGGGGAGCCCGGAATTCTCTCTCAAAGCCTAGAAATTCATGTTGTGCATCCCTGCCTTGCCCTAAGCAACTCTTTACAGTGATATTATCTGGGTGTCCAAGAGCACCTGCTTTCATTCTTTGTCCTGGGGGTTGTTGGCACGTAACCATGTCACTATTCAGCTCAATACAAACTAGCTACAGAAGAAAGGTTTGGTATAATGAAATTCGAGATCCAATTGTTGATTTTGTAACAGTCCATTCACTCAAATTCCCACAGTTAAGCACTATCTGAAGGGAGAGATCATCTATAACTTTAACCTTAAGTAAATGCAGTTGACTCTAAGGCCGTTCCTATATTATGATAATTTGTACAGTGAGCGTGAATGTGAATTAACCGAAAAGCTATTAATATTAGCTTTGTTTTATATATCCAGCCTCAAAACCTAGAAATCTTTCATTTTTAAGCCCACAAAAGGGGTTACCTAAGCTCCCATATCAACAAGTCCTCTTTGTTCTCGAACACCGTTAAGACTATTTTCCGCATGCCATATTTTCCCCCTAGTTTCTACCTGCAGTCTTAGGGAAGGGAATGGAGATGGGAAGGTGAGCATGTCCAGCCCATCTTGCCTAAGCAACCTAATGCATAAAGGTCTCGTGTTTTCAGAAAAGAGCATTTGTTCTTTTATGCTAGATGTGTAGAATATTTATTAATAATATTTACAAGATGAAGGACAAAAACCCGACTTAACCTTCCCATTCTTTAGAATGGATTCCATAAACCCTCATCTCAACAGGAATAAAGTAATGTTTGCGATTATACATATCACAGTGCACACCTCCTGCTTCCCTCTCAACATTTCTAAGGCTCTACGAAGATAGGAAAAGATGTGCATTTTTGCTCTCAACAACTGAAAACTCATTCATTTCGCAATTGAGAGAAAAAGGACAAGGTTTTCAGCCTTAGCAACACTCTCTTCTCACTCGGGGCTCAGTCTCTTGCAGTGACTGTGACACTGAGTCACGGCCATGCTGGGTCTGTCTGCAGGACGCAAAGGAGGAAATATGAAGATAAAGCCGCACGTGGCATTTACAGCACAGAGGATCTAGTATCCAAACTACAATGAGTACTGAAGGATAGAAGCAAGATTTATGAGCTATTTAAAAATCATAAATGGTCACTAACTTCATCTAGGTGTGGGAGGGCATGCCTGAGACCAGGCACCCCACCACTATTTCCTGGAGCAGGTGTGTTTTTCTTAGAGGCACTAGACCCGGCTAGTTTCTCCTGCGCTATGCAAGCAATGGAGACTGCTTGGGAAGCCTTCAAATAAATACCGAAATCCAAGTACAGTTGATAAATAAAGTCTGTAGCTTTTCTTAATCCACTGCAACTTTAATTAAGCACGGCTCTTTCTTAATTAAAAACATTTTATGTCTAACCAGAAATTTATAGGATTAGCCTGTACATTTTGGAAAGGAAAAGGTATCATGAATGAGACTTTTGTTTAGTGAAAAGGTTTCAAAAGTGACAGAAATATCCCAATTTAAGCAATGTTTTATCAAGAAATGTAGTTAAGGAAACACCAAACTTCAAAAGGTACCCAGAATCAAATCTACTCTCAAAAACAGAGACCAGGTTTGGCTTCCTTTCTTTGAAACTTCTCAAAGCTACAGACACTTGCAAATATTTCCTACACGCGCACGAAAGGTGAGCCCTTCGCGTGGGAGAGCAGGACAGCATGCTTACTTGATCAGCATTCCCTGATTGGGCAGTAACTCCAGGTGAATTTTCCCACCTTCCTGAGTTCTTAAGTAGGCGAATTCCTCCAGCATATCGATATCTGCAGGCCAGATTCAGGTTAACCACGTGCAGAAACAAGGTGCCCTGCTCTCTCGGAGGAGGACCAGGCTGACAGCGACCGAGCGACTTCCCCACGGCCACCCCGCTAGCCGGAGTCAGTACTGGAACCCGGCCCGGTCTGATTCCAAAACTAACTATTCTTGTACCAACCAGACCACCCCATAAAGATAAATATGTTTCTCCTACAGATGCTAATTAAACATGTTCTGTATGGTCGTAACAGCAAAATCTTTTGTTTTCTTAATAAGAAATGAAAGAGGCAGTGGGGGTGCTGAATCCCTGGAAACGGTTAAGAAATATCGCCCTAGGCGCTGGGACAAGGATAACCCGCTCCTCACAACCTGAAGAACGTGGTCTTTCCCTAACAGTATGAAACCCAACACTCCCCACAGCTGAAAGCAACTGCCGGGCTGTGCGGCATGTGTGGCGGGTTCTCAGTGGCCGCTGCAAGGGCTGTGACACGGTGCTCCAACAGCCTACCCCAGGGGACAGCCAGTGCCCCCAGGAGAGGCCCCAGGAGGCCCTATGCTGAGAGATGAAGGCCAATGAACTATTCTACTCTATGGCCTCACCAGCCACTCTGGGCCTCTCAGGAACCCGAAGGCTATTAATGCAGGCATCTCGGGTACCTTCCTAGAAGTCGCTGGAGGTGGGAAGTGGAATCGAGCTGGCTGATACCCTGATTCCGTGCGTCACCTCTGGGAAGCCTTTTAGGACTCTCATGAGACCAGCTGCCACGGGCCCATTTTTATTCGTCATTCTTTCTCTCCTCCCCCAAAATAGTGAAAACCATTATTTCTACCTGGAATTCCGTCTTGTACTATGCATTTATTCTAAAAAAAAAAAAAAAAAAAAAGTCAGAATTTCTTATGCTTACACAGGAAAAAGGATACTTGTAACATAGTTGAAAAAATTCTCGTATTGGAAATTTCCTTGTTGACAAATCTTACTGACAGCTTTCAAGAACAGATTCTCTCCCCGTGGCCACTCCTGCTGAAGCAAGACGATCACATGCCCCAGCGCCATGTCGTCCCTGCTGTCCGTGAAAGCTCGGAGCTGCAAGACAAGGGGTCGTGCAGACACGGAAGGAAGAGGAAATCATGGGGTGATCTTACATATACCAATACCACTCCCTGAAAAAACGCCGCTGTATACAAATGTGTGATCTAGGGAACAAAGCAGAACACACACTTGCCATGCAAACAACACAACCGCCTTCTGAGGGGGGTGGGTCCCAACCACAGAAGCCTGGGTCCCCTCTGTGCTGGGAACAAGGTCACTGGCAGTGTGTTCACTGAGCCTCCTGAGGGAGCTGGACGTGCCTGGCAGGCCTGATGCTCTGACTTGGGGAAAGGGCGAGAGAAGCTGAGTGGTTCTGTATGGCAGAGAGAAGAATTTGTGGATTTCTTTGAAGGGGGCAGTTGCGAGTAGAGGGTGGGCCGCAAGGCTAGTCGGAGAGAAGGGTTTGAGGAGAACATGGACCGGGGAGCAGAAAGCCAGTGAGCAACAAGGAAGGAAGCGGCAGTGTGATGTGCAGAACCAGCCCCAGAACTCAATGAGCAGCGAGGCCTCAAATCACACTTTTAATTGTTTCTGTTGCCCCAAGGGATTCTGATGAGGAGTGAAGTCTGGGAATTACAGCCTTAGAGCAGAGACTCAGTACTCCTGTTCTCTTGCTCACAACCCTTGGTGAAATGCACGCTAAGGCTCTGCTCCACTGGCAGCCAAGGGCCTGGCGTTCTTCCAACAGCCTGTAAACCTTCCCAGCTATGCCTGAAACACTTTCACCCCGCTGGTCTTTAGGATAATAAACTCACCATCCCTCTATGAGCCTGACGGCATTTGTACTCTCTTCTTCTAGCTAATATATTTTGACATACATTAATTCACAAAATATTTACTGACCACCACTATGGGCAGGTTATTTGCATAACCGTCCCACGCCTATTTGTAAACTGCTCGAGGATGGGGATCACTTCCTGCTCATCTGTGCCCAGTGCCGTCCAGGGCTGGTGCTTGTTCACTGCTAGCCCGTGCGCTCTCCCCACAGCACCAAGTCTCTCCAGATCATCGGAGCAGTGTTCCAAATTCAATTTCGTTCATGCTCGTCAACGTTCAGCTTACCTTAAAGCAAGCCAGCATTAGACGCAGGCAGTACGGCATGATGGCCTTGCTGGTACATGGCAGCAGCTTCAGATCTGAGCCTGTGGACAAAAGCCCACGACATGTGTTGTTATCAAAGAAAACAGCTTTGAGAGGCATATATTTAAGATGCTTTCCAGAAAAAAAAGATAAGCAACAGTCATATGATTTCAAATATAATTAAATAATTATATTTAGTGATGGTGAAATTGGTTTTTGAATGATCTCTGGATTTCATTTATCAATCTTCTTTCCTAACCTTGCTTAAATACTTTTTATTTTTGGAGAAAATTGTATAGAGAGTATGACAAACATCTCTGTGCTCGACACCAGCTATATAAAACATTAACGTTTTGCTTTGAAGATTTTTTTTTTTCTAAGATTTTATTTATTTATTTGACAGAGAGCACAAGCAGGGGGAGTGGCAGGCAGAGGGAGAGGGAGAAGCAGACTGCCTGCAAAGCAGGGAGACAGATGCGGGGCTCAATCCCAGGACCCTGGGATCATGACCTGAGCTGAAGGCAGACGCTTAACTGTCTGAGCCACGCAGGCACCCAGCTTTAAAGATTTTAATATAAAGTATCACAAATTTAGTAGAATCCTCTTGTGCACCTTTTCAGATCACATCCTCTTTTCTTCTTCCTAAAGTATTATTCTGAAGGCGCTGTTTTTTATTCCTCTGCAACAGCAGAGGAAAGTTTTGCAAGTTTTCAGTCTACTATATAAATGGTGTCATATTGTATGCATCCTTCTGCAAACTATTTTCAATACTAATACCTATAGCTCTAATTCACTGACTTTCAATGTTTATACAGTATTCTGCTATTTACATATGCCACAATTCATTTATCCATTCTTTTATGGTGGACATTGAGATTTCCAATTTTTCACTATTACAAACAATGCTTGAAATAAACATTCTCATATATATTTTCTTGTGCGCATGTGGGGGGAAAAACCTTAGGCAATATTTTCAAATGAAGACCTTAATCCTTTCCCTTATGGTGTGTGCTCTTTATGTCCTAAATCCTTCTCTACCCTGAGGATGAAAGTAACAAGAAATCAAGGAGATCCTGTGCACACATATTTACACGTTTATGTATCTAAAACAAAAGGTTCATTCTGAAATATAATCTATCTTTTTTTAAGGAGATGAATTCATTTTAATAATAATATTATATTCTATCTCATTAAAAAAAGAAAATGTCTGGTTGAAATTCATGACCCGGGGGGTGAGGATCCAAGTATGAAAAGCACTGATCTAAGGCATTTAGCTGGAAGAGGTGTATGACCAGGTAACGAGATGTTCAATCTGGTCTCCACAGTGATGGTATGAACCTGTACACCTTCCAGAAGTAGACGGGCAATGTGTGTCTTCACATCCCCACAGTCAGTTTAACCTCTGCATTCTGATGTGGGTGATGTGGTAGCTTACTGTTTTCATCTGAGTTCCCCATATGGCTAATAGGTTGAGAGTCCTTTCAAATAGTTTCTGGCTCTTTGGATTTCTGCTTCTGTGACTCTGTAGTTCATATTCTTTGCCTGGTTTTCTACGAGGGGTTGGCTGGTTGTTTCTTACTGGTTTGAAGGAGCTTTTTCAAAATTTTGGATACAAAGTTTTGTTGATTGTCTGTGCCCGATAACTTTCTTGCAGGCTATGACTTCTCCTGTCCCTTTGTCATAGTAGCTTTTGTTGCTATTTTAATTCTAATGGGACTAAATTTACTAATCTTTTCCTTTTTGTTGTGTGCTTTTTGTAGCCTAAATCCTTCTCTACCTGGAAGGCCCAAAGAGTCTTTTCTGTATTTTCTTCTAAAAGCTTGAAATCTTTACTTTTCATTTTTAAATCTTAAAATTTAAATAATTCTTGTGTAGTGTGAAGGAGGGACCACATTTTTGTTGTTTTTACATTTGGATCGACTGCCCCACTACCACTTATTGGATAAATTCATTCTTTGCTCACCGAATTGTAATACCATTGTTTCTCAGTTCTCTATTCTGTTCCATCAGTCAGCCTCTATGCCAACACTCCACTATCTCTATTACTATAGCTTAAAACTAAGTCTTGAAGTCAGCTAGGTCCAGTCTTAACCCACCTGATCTGCTTCTGTTTCAGAGACACACTTTCTGAAGGGGTCTGGGCTATACATTTTTTTTTTTTTTTAACACCATATGTACCTTAAACAGCTTCAGTAATGATCAAGACTATCATGCTTTTGTCCTCTAGGAAATTTGTAGTGTCCTAATAAATCTACCTACCAGTTGCAAGGACCTTTTCTTTTTTTAAAAATGAAAATAAATGTTTTGAAATTATATATAATGCCATATTGTTTACTTTTCAGTTACATAATATTTATTTAAATTCAACTAGCCAACACATAGTACATCATTAGTTTCAGATGTAGTGTTCAATAATATAACAGTTGTGTGTAACACCCAGTGCTCATCACATCACATGCCCTCCTTAATGCCCATCACCTAATTACCCCATCCCCCTCCCCAGTTTGTTTCCTATACTTAAGAGTCTCTCATGGTTTTTCTCCCTCTCTGATGACTTCCCATTCAGTTTTCCCTCCCTTCCCCTATGATCCTCTGCTCTGTTTCTTATATTCCACTTATGAGCAAAACCATATGATAATTGTCTTCTCTGACTGACTGATTTCACTTAGCATAATACCCTCCAGTTCCATCCACGTCAATATAAATGGAAGGGATTCATTCTCTCTGATGGCTGAGTAGTATTCCATTGTATATATGGACCACATCTTCTTTATCCATTCATCTGTCAGTGGACATCTCCGCTCTTTCCATAGTCTGGCTATTGTGGACATTGCTGCTATAAACATTGGGGTGCAGGTGCCCCTTCAGATCACTACATTTGTATCTTTGGGGTATATCCCTAGTAGTGCAATTGCTGGGTCATAGGGCAGCTCTATTTTTAACTTTTTGAGGAACCTCCATACTGTTCTCCAGAATGGCTGCACCGGCTTGCATTCCCACCAACAGTGTAAAAGGGATCCCCTTTCTCCCCATGCTTGCCAACATTTGTGGTTTCTTGTCTTGTTAATTTTAGCCATTCTGACAGGTGTGAGGTGATCTCATTGTAATTTTGAGTTGTATTTCCCTGATGCCAAGGAATGTGGACCATTTTTTCATGTGTCTGTTGGCCATATGTAGGTCTTCTTTGGATAAATATCTGTTCACATCTTCTGCCCATTTCTTGACTGGATTGTTTTTTGGATATTGAATTTAGTAAGTTCTTTATAGAGCTTGGATACTAGCCTTTATCTGATATGACATTTGCAAATATCTTGTTCCATTCTGTGGGCTGCCTCTTAGTTTTGTTGAGTGTTTCCTTTGCTGTGCAGAAGCTTTTTATATTGATGAAGTCCCAATAGTTCATTTTTGTTTTTTGTTTCCCTTGCCTCTGGAGACGTGTCTAGCAAGAAGTTGTTGCAGCCAAGGTCACAGAGGTTGCTGCCTGTGTTCCCCTCTATTTTGACGGATTCCTGTCTCACATTTAGGTCTTTCATCCATTTGGAGTTTATCTTTGTGTACGGTGTAAAGATATGGTCCAGTTTCATTCTTCTGCCTGTGGCTGTCCAATTTTCCCAGCACGATTTGTTGAAGAGACTGTCTTTTTTCCACTGAATATTCTTTCCTGCTTTGTCAAAGATTAGTTAACCAAAGAATTGAAGGTCCATTTCTGGAGTCTATTCTGTTCCATTGATCTGTGCCTGTTTTTGTGCCAATTCCCTGCTGTCTTGATGATCACAGCTTTGTAATATAGCTTGAAGTCAGGCACTGTGATGCCCCCAGCTTTGATTTTCTTTTTCAATATTCCCCTGGTGATTTGGGGTCTTTTCTAGTTCCATACAAATTTTAGGATTAGTTCTTCCAGCTCTGTGAAGAGTGTTGATAGTATTTTGATAGGGATGGCACTGAATGTGCAGATTGCTCTGGGCAGCATAGACATTTTAACAATATTTATTCTTCCAATCCATGAGCATGGGATGTTTTTCCATTTCTTTGTGTCTTCCTCAATTTCTTTCATGAGAGTTCTATAGTTTTCTGAGTATAGATCCTTTATCTCTTTGGTTAGGTTTATTCCTAGGTGTCTTATGGTTTTTGGTAAAGTGTAAATGGGATTGATTCCTTAATTTCTCTGTCTCCTGTCTCATTGTTAGTGTATAGAAATGCAACTGATTTCTGTGCATTGATTTTATATCCTGCCACGTTGCTGAATTCCTATGAGTTCTAGCAATTTTGGGGTGGAGTCTTTTCGGTTTTCCACATGAAGTAACATGTCATCTATGAAGAGAGAGAGTTTGACTTCTTCTTTGCCATTTTGAATGCCTTTTATTTCTTTTTGTTGTCCGATTGCTGAGGCTAGGACTTCTAGTACTATGTTGAACAACGGTGGTGAAAGTGGGCATCCCTGTTGTGTTCCTGGCCTTCGGGGAAAAGCTCTCAGTTCTTCCCCGTTGAGAACGATATTCGCTGTGGGCTTTTAGTAACTGGCTTTTGTGATATTGAGGTATGTCCCTCTATCCCTACACTGTGAAGTGTTTTAATCAAGAAGGATGCTGTATTTTATTAAATGCTTTTTCCACATCAATTGAGAGATCATATGGTTCTTATCCTTCCTTTTATGAATGTGATGTATCACGTTGTTGATTTGCAAATGTTGAACCAGCCTTGCAGCCCAGGAATAAATCCCACTTGGTCTTGGTGAATAATGCTTTTTATGTACTGTTGGATCCCACTGGCTAGTATCTTGGTGAGAATTTTGGCATTCGTGTTCATCAGGGAAATTAGTCTGTAATTCTCCTTTTTTGGCAGGGTCTTTGTCTGATTTTGGGATCAAGGTAATGCTGGCCTCAGAACGAGTTTAGAAGTTTTCCTTACGTTTTTTTTTAAAACAGCTTCAGAAGAATAGGTATTAGTTCTTCCTTAAATGTTTCATAGAATTCTCTGGGAAGCCATCTGGCCCTGGACTCTTATTTGTTGGGAGATTTTTGATTACTGCTTCAATTTCCTTGCTGGTTATGGGTCTGTTCAGGTTTTCTATTTCTTCCTGAATATAAGTTTCCAGGAATGCATCCATTTCTTCCAGATTGCCTAAGTTGCTGGCATATAGTTGCTCATAATATGTTCTTAAAATTGTTTGTATTTCCTTAGTGTTGTTTGTGATCTCTCCTTTTTCGTTCATGATTTTATTAATTTGGGTCCTTTCTCTTTTCTCTTTTGATACATCTGGCTAGGGGTTCATCTATCTTAGTAATTCTCCTAAGAACCAGCTTCTGGTTTCAGTTTCATTGATCTGTTCTACTACTCTTTTGGTTTCTATTTCATTGATTTCTGCTCTAATCTTTATTATTTCTCCTCTACTCTTGGGTTTAGGCTTTATTTATTGTTTTTTCTCCTTTAGGTGTAAGGTTAGCTTGTGTATTTGAGACTTTTCTACTTTTTTCAGAAAGGCATGTATGGCTATGTACTTCCCTCTTAGGACCACCTTTGCTGTGTCCCAAAGGTTTTCAACAGTTGTGTTTCCATTTTCATTTGTTTCCATGAGTTTTTAAAATTCTTCTTTAATTTCCTGGTTGGCTCATTCATTCTTTAGGAGGGTGCCTTTAACCTCGAAGTGTTTGTGTTCTTTCCAAATTTCCTCTTGTGATTGAGTTCAAGTTTCAAAGCACTGCAGTCTGAAAATACACAGGGAATAATCCCAATTTTTTGGTACCAGTTGAGATTGATTTGTGACCCAGTATGTGATCTATTCTGGAGAATGTTCCATGTGCACTCGAGAAGAATGTGTATTCTCTTGCTTTAGGAGGAAATGCTCTGTATATATCTGTGAAGTCCATCTGGTCCAGTGTATCATTCAGAGCCCTTGTTTCCTTGTTGATCTTCTGTTTAGATGATGTGTCCATTGCTGGGAGTGGGGTGTTGAAGTCCCCTACTATATTGTGTTATTATCAATGTGTTTAATTGGGTTATTAATTAGTTTATATAATTGACTACTTCCAAGGTAGGAGAATATTTATAATTGTTAGATCTTCTTGTTGGATAGACCATTTAAGTGTGATATAGTGTCCCTCTTCATCTCTTAGTAAGTCTTTGGTTTAAAATCCAATTTGCCTAATATGAGGAATGCTATCCCAGCTTTCTTTTGATGTCCATTAGCATGATAAATGGTTCTCCATCCCCTCACTGTCAATCTGGAGGTGTCTTTAGGTCTAAAATGAGTCTCCTGTAGACAGCATATGGATGGGTCTTGCTTTTTTAATTCAATCTGATACACGGTATCTTTTGTTTAGAGCATTTAGCCATTTACATTTAGAGTAACTATTGAAGATATGAATTTAGTGCCACTGTATTGCCTATAATGTCCCTTTCTGTAGACTGTCTCTGTTTCTTTCTGGTCTGTGTTACTTTTGGGCTCTCTCTTCACTTACAGGACTCCCTTAAATACTTCTTGCAGGGCTGGTTTAGTGATCACAAATTCTTTTAGTTTCTGTTTGTCCTGGAAGCTCCTTATCCCTCTTTCCAGTCTGAATGACAGCCTTGCTGGATAAAGTATTCTTGGCTGTGCGTTTTTCTCATTTAGTACCCTGAATGTATCATGCCAGCCCTTTCAGGCCTGTCAGCTCTCTATGGATAGGTCTGCTGGCAGTCCAATGTTCCTACCCCTGTAGGTTAAGGACCTCTTGTGTCGAGCTGCTTTCAGGATTTTCTTTTTATCACCGAAATTTGCAAGCTTCACTAATACATGTTGGGGTGTTGATCTATTTTTACTGATTTTGTGTGTGTGTGTGTGGGGGGGTTCTCTCTACTTCTTGGATTTGAATACCTGTTTCCTTCTCCAGATTAGGGACATTCTCAGTTGTGATTTGCTCAAATATACCTTCTGTCCCTCCCTCTCTCCTTCTTCTTCCTCTGGGACCCCAATAATTCTAATATTGTTTTGCTTTATGGTATCACTGATTTCTCAAATCCTCCCCATGGTCCACTGGTTGTTTTTCTCTCTTTTCCTCAGTTTCCTTCCTTTCCATCAGCTTGTCTTCTATGTCACTGACTCTGTCTTCTGCCTCATTTACCCTAGCTGTTAGAGCATCCATTTTAGACTGTTCCTAAGTTAAAGTATTTTTAATTTCAACCTGATTGGATCTCATTTCTGCACTAAGAGATTCTCTAGAGTTTTTTATGCTTTTTTCAAGCCTAGCTATTAACTTTATAATTATCATCCTGAATTCCATCTCTGACATATATCCATATTGTTTAGATCTGTGGCAGACAGTATTCCCTCTGGTTCTTTCTTTTGTTGTGAATTCCTCCTCCTAGTCATTTTGCCCAGAGAAGAATGGATGAACAAGAGAACAAAATCAAAAATATCAACCATGACTGAAGTGAAATACACACTAGACAAATCTGAAGAGGTCAGAAACCAAAAAAGAAAAAGAAAAAGAAAAAGGAAAAAAAAAAAGGGAAAAAGGAGAGAATATAACCTCTCAGGTGGACAAAACAGGGTGATCACTTGGTCTTGGGTGTATTTTGGTCTGTTTGTTAGAAGACACTAAATCCTAAAATTGTAAAGAAAGCAAAACATATATATAAATTGAATACAGTGAAAAGAAGCCAAAAATGAAGAATATATCTATAAAATTTAAATGTAAAAATGAAAGTTAAAAGAAGAGTTAATCAAATAAACTAGATGAAAAGAAAAAAAAAGAAAAGGAAAATTTTAAACTGAAAAATAAGTCATGAGAAAAAAACCTCGAATTCTATATACTATTTTTCCCTAGCACTGGAGTTTTGCAGTTTTGTGTGTTCTGTAAACTTGGTATCCTCCTGATGTTTCAGCTGGTCTTCTGGGGGAGGGGCCTGCTGCCCTGATTCTCAGGTGTCTTTGCCTGGGCGGAGCTGCACCGCCCCTTGCCAGCAGAAGGGCTCCATGTAAGCTGCTTTGGGTTGCTCTATGTGGCTTTTGTTCCCTCAAGGCTTTCTACACCACTTTAGAGGCCCAAAATAAAAATGGCTGATCTCCAGCCCCGGAGCTGAAAGATTGTGGCCCCTCTCTCTTCAGTAAACCCTCAGGGAAAGCAGTCTGCACTTCTGTGTGCACCGAACTCTGCAGGCTCCTGCGGTTTGCACTGCTGCCAATCCTCCGGGGGAGGAGGGTCGCCCTGGGCTTGCTGCTTGCAGAACCCCCGCACGGAGAGCAATACTTTTTCTTCTAAAAAATGCTATCATTTTAGCTTTTCCATTTAGTCTTGCCTCCACCTCAAATTAGTCTTTGTGAATAAGGTGACATAAAGCTTGAGGATCCTTTTTCTTTCTACAGCAGAGGCCCTTTGTTCCAGCACCAATTGGTTGAAAAGGCCTTTGTTTCTCCAAAGAATTGGTCTGGTGCTGTCACTGAAAATCATCTGACCATATTTGTGTGGGTCTCTTTCTGGATTTTCCACTCTTATGCCAATACTGTCTGGATAACTGTAGCTTTATATTAAAAGTCTTGCTATCAGGTAGGGTAAGTTGCCCAGTTTTGTTATCTTTTTCAAAACTGTTTCAGCTATTCTAGATTATACTTCCCTATAGATTTTAGAATCAAACTAACCGCCCCCGCCCCCCCCCAAAAAAAGTCTGCTGGGATTTTGATTGGGATTGCACTGAGTCTACCGATACATTTGGGGAGAACTGGAACCCTAACAAATATGAGTCTTCCAATCTATGAACATGATTTTGTACACTTTTCAATAAAGTTGTCCCTAAGTATTTCATGGTTTTTAATGTTACTCTATTTGGAGCTTCCTTAGGCTTTTCTAATGTAGCCACATATCTGTAAATGAAGACAGCTGTTTTCAACCTTTATGCCTTCCTTTTTCTTCCCTATTGTGCTGGTTACAAACTCCAGTATGCTGAATTGAAGTGGTAAGAGCAAATACTCTTGTATTGTTGCTGATCTTGGGGAAAGCATTTGCTATTTCATGGTTAAGAATGATGTTGAGGAATAACTATTCCTAGTTTGCTAAGATTTAAAAAAAATCATGAATGATGAATGCAAACATAATGGAACCTATCTGCATCAACTAAGAGAATCATATGATTTTTCTCCTTTACTACGCTAAAGTGGTGATATCACAGTGATTGATTTTTCTACGTTAAACCACCTTTGTATTCCCAGTATACTTGGTCATATGTTTTATTCTTCTTATATACTGCTGTATTCAATTTGCTAAGATTTTTTGAGGATTTTGGAATCTATGTTTATGATGGATCTGGCCTTTAATGTCCTTTTCTGGCAATGCTCTTATTTGGTTTTGCCGTTAGGGTTATATTGGGCCTTAAAAACTGAATTGGGAAGTGTTCTCTCTTTCTCTAGTTTCTAAAACAGTATGCGTAGGATTGGTGTTATTTCTTCCTAAGTGCTTGACAGAATTCACCAGTGAAGCCATTTCGAGCTGGAGTTCTACGGGAAAGTTTTTGATAACAATTTAATTTCTTTGATAGATGTAGGAACATTCATATTTTCTATTTCATTCTGTGTCAGTTTTGGCAAGCTATGTTTCTCACGGAATTTTTCCATTTCAACTAAATTGCTGAATTTATTGGCATAATGTTATTAGTAATTTATTCTCTTAAAGTCCTTTTGATTTCAGTAGGATCTGAAGTGACATTCCTTCTTTCATTCCTGCTATCGGTAACTTGTGCTCAGTTTCTTCCTGATCAATCTTGTTAGGAGTTTATCAATTTTATTTTTTTCAAAAAAACAACTTTTAGCTTTATTAATTTCCTCGATTTCATTTTCTATTGCACTGATTTCTGCTCTTATATTTTCCTGTCTTCTACTTTCTTTGGGTTCATTAGCTTATCTTTTTCTAACTTCTAATGTGGAAACTTAGAACCCTGACAGTGTATCTTTCTTCCTTTCTTATATAAACATTACAACTAAATTTATATAGTTTTTTAAGCAATATGCTCCTTGAGGTGAAGCTCAAAATAACCTGAGAGGGAAATGCCAGGACACACTTCTTAACAAATCATCTGCAAGTTTTCTGAGAATTGGTAAAGATAGGAAAAGGAGTTCACGGATATTCTTCAGAGATAACAAACTCAGGAAGTGAAGAGAACTTTGGAAGAAAGACAGATTTACAGCTGCTTATGAAATCAGTGCCAAGGACAAGCGTAGCAAGGGATTAACTTTTTATACAGTTTGTCAAACCCCTCAGATCACATAGTATTATTTCATCAGGAATCATAAAGAATTTTCTGGCCTTGGGTCCTAGAGCTGTATTTACGAAATATGAATAAAACTTGTCACTGTACCTTTTCTAAATTTGGCCTTTATTTTTGAGGGTTCTTCCTGTGTTTTGCCTCCATCTGGAATAGGGAGTACCATGTAGCACATCAAATCAAGGACTTTTTCACATGTCATCTAAAGAAGATCAGATGAAAAGGCACCAACCTGAAAGTCTCATTTAAAGCAAATCAACAGAACACTAACATATGTGTAGCAGACGACTGGGCAACGTGTGCACATGGAGGTCTGTACCACTACCTCAGGACTCTACGAGATTATTACTGTTTGCTCAACAGCAAATGTAGAAAAAGTAACTGAGGATCGTGGTACTAGACCTTCGGGGGAATAACAACTCATCTTTGCTGGTAAAACAAAAGAACAAAAATTACAAATTAGTCAAGTATTAACTACCCACGTGTTTAACAGCACAGTGGCATCCAAAAGAAGTAGGCCCATCTTAAAGACGTTTACTAACTCACTGAATAGAAAAATGAACAAAATGGGACACAGAATAGTGAACTACATGGTATGATATAAAGCATAATTTAAAATGAAGGAGAAATATACATGGGCTAAACGAGCTGGAAAGGGTTCAGGTACGAAGGTTACCCTTATCTCAACCTCAAAGTGGGGGGAAGAATTTGGAATGTGGAAAAGAGAAAAAAGGGTTTTCGGAGGAGGAGAGAAAGATGTGGGGAAGGGCTGGGTGTGTTTAGGCGATTAGGTGAGGGGAAAGAAGGTATGGTTTCAGAAATAACACAGACAAAACCGGTCTGATGCAGTGCTGGTGGCTGAGGAAGCCTCAAGTGCCACACCGAGCAGGTCGCTCTCAATCCACAGAGAGGGAGCCCTCACCTACGGTCCACCTGCTCAATTCTAGTAACAGCCAGATTCCATTTGGGAGCACGTTCTACGTGTCCAGCACAACCTTCTTATTATCCCCATTTTACAGATGAGGAAGTGGAGTGTTAAACCCATGCTTTCCACTCTTTTTCATGTCTTGGCGCATCCAGAGAATCTCTGTAAGGCTGCTCAGAGGTGGTGGCACTAACCTGGGGGTTCTAACTGCCCCAAGCCACAGCTAACTCAGAGGGTCATCCCGAACCCACCCAGGCCCACGGGGTTGTGAAGCTCCAGCTTTAAGAGCTCGACAGCCTGGTCGTTAAGAACTTGAACACTGGAGTGAGGCAGCTCGGTGAGGTAACTTGCCCCAGGTCACAGAGCTAGTAAGGAGTGGGGCCATGATGTGTACTCCGGAGTCATATGCCCACCTCCAGCCAATCTTTTCTGTAAATCCTTCCCTGACTACATGGACCCTGGTGAAAACACCCTTCCCTGAATGCCTACTGTGCATATGTCAAGGGCATACCACTTAGTACTGGATTTTTAACTGTCTTCTATAAATACTTGCACTTTTCTCTGTAACTCAAATTATATGTCCTGAATCAGGGATCCCTCAATTCCCACATCCTGCTTGTATCTCCACCCCCAGCACATGGTTCAATTTGGGGCACCAAGGAAGTCACTATTTCAGTTAAGTGGAATGATGACAGCAATCTCGTAGAAAGCAATAACCGTAACTTAGAGATGGAAAAAGATGACTGGCAAAAAACTCAGTTCAGAGCCATGGATTAGAGTGGTGCAAAAGAAATAAAAGGCACCACACCAAAGATATTAGCTTCATACTGGAACAATCAAAATGATTAGCCAGAGTAAGAGTCAACCGTGACTTGAGAGTTTTACATCTAAGGGCCAGAGAAGGAAGGAAACTCACACCTGGACACGCTGGGTCTGAGGTGAAGACAGACAGCTGAAGGCAGCTGATTCAGGAAGCAGGTTATGTTAGCAACTAAGGGTGCAGGCCTCACCGCGATCGGCTTTGACAGAAGCCCTCAAAGAGAATGAGTTTGCCCAGCTTAATTAAATCTGTTTATTTTATATTCCCTAATACAATGCTGAACAGCAGTGCCTTGTATAACTCTCTAATTGTACATGATATATGGATATCTGCGTGGGTAAATATTTGCTCTCGTTCAAGTTCTCAGGAGGAATTCACTGAGACTTGGAATTAGGTACCTGATAATTACATAAATGATGGCAGAAAAGTATTTTCAATTTTTAATGCACATACTTTACATGCTCCTAAATATCATCATGGCAAATTAGAAATCACATTTCAAAGTTCAAGTTTAGAAACTTTATTCAGGGTTACTAATCACCAAGTAATCAACTTCACATATAGAAAGATGAGAAGAAATCAGAGTTTGTGTGTTAAGTTGTGGCCCTGAATTTATACAGTATAAAGAATAAAGAATGTGCTTAATCATTTTAATTGAATTCAAACATGTATTAAGTATCAAAGCTGTGCAGCCCACTGTGGTAGGTGCTGTGAGAGATTCTAAGGTAAAGCACAGGGTCTCCACCCTGTGGTAGGAGGGGCTCACAATCACAGCCATGAGGTGTCATTATCATGTAAAAACAGAATTTGAGGCTCCGATAAGCTAATGGAAATCCTCCATTTCCTACTTAGTAAATGCCTCCCTCTTCTGTCCAAGTACAATAGGACTGATTGTGCTCTAAAGTGATTCCAGGTAAGTAGAGAAAAAAAGAAACCATCCTCCAACAAAATGGAAAAAGGTACGAACGGGAAATCTGGGAAGTACCGAAGCCTGATTTCAGGCAAGCTATAACTAAAGAGAAAACTAAGTGAAACAAATTTATCAAGATTTTTACCAGCAGATTCGGTGATAAAATCTAGGCAGAAAAACCCTATTTCAAATAAACATGCCCTGAATTAAAGGCCACTCTAGGGAAAGAGGAAGCCCCAGCCCCGCTGAGTGCATCTGAGGGTCCCGTGCAAGGCGCACACTACTCACTCTGTACTCCCCTAGGGCAAAGTGGCAGGTCGCTAGTTGGATGAGTGCCCTCTGATGCTCCAGGGTCCCTTGTCCTGTGATCTGTGGCTGAGGAAGTGATCCCTGGAGAGCGGCTAGATGATGCAGGCTGGCTATCGCTTTTTTATATTGACCCTAAGAAAGACATAACAGCAAGGAGGTGAGAAACATTGACGTTTAAAAAGAATTTCCAGAGTTGGGGTGCCACAGTTGGTTAAGCGTCTGAGTCTCGATGTTGGCTCAGGTCGTGATCTCAGGGTCGTGAGATCCAGCTCTGTGTTGGGCTCTGTGTTCAGCGCGGAGTCTGCTTAAGACTCTCTCTCAAATAAATAAATACATAAAAATCTCCAGGGTTCATTAAGCAACTACAGATAAGGTAGCTCTGTCTGATCATCTGAGGAGGAAAAAGGAGACTTAGCAATAACGAAACCAACTTATTTAAAGCTAGATGGAGGGTTCTTTATGGAGGTACTTTATACATACAAAGATTTTTCTTTCTGGTCTTAATTCCTTTTTTTTTTTTTTTTTTGAAGTTATTTATTTATTTTTCAGTTATCTCTACGCCCAACATGGGGCTTGAACTCACGACCCTGAGATGAAGAGTCACATGCTCTACGGAGCCAGCCAGGTGCCCTGGGTCTTAAGTCTTAAGATTAAATAAAATAACACAAGCTTTTGGATAAAATACATTTTGGATATACCACTGCTTATAAACATTTTACAACTGATACCATTTCTCCTTTATGTAGGATGGAAGAAGCAGCCTGTGTGTTTCGACAACAGAGGTCGGAAGCTCTGCGTGTTCTTAGGGAATTATCAGCTCTCTCCATTCCGGGCCTAAGTAGCTCAAGACGGCAGAGCAGGGCGGAAGGACTCCAGGAGAGTCGAGGGGCGAGAAATACCCATCTTTTATTGCAAAGTAAAAATCTTGCTTTTACAGAGGGGTGTGCAAAAGTAACACAGAAGACGTGGCCTTGTCATTCTGGAGTTTTTTGGAGATGAAAGTGGACCATAATCCCTCTGCCACTGAGGCCAGAAGCTGTCTTCGGAGCACGACTGGCCTACAGAAGGAACCCACACATCTTGCACGCTATGGCTGGCTCACCACCATCATCATCCTAGACAGACACGGGAACTTAAAATACACATCACTCTACCTGATAGATGATCATATCAGTGAGGAAGATTCTCAACCAAAGCCAAGTATCTGTCTTCCATGCCAAACAAATTCTTGTAAATTCTGAGAATTCAAAAGCAAATTGACCGAAAACATGTTAATACAGAAGCAGAAAACAAAACAAACCCAGCAAAACAGAGACGAACTTTCAAAAAAGGGACGGTAACTGTGGACTTTGATTTCTAAAACAATGGTCTAGAATTCAATTACATAGTAAAGTTAGAATATAATACTTATCAGTAATCCACAAGCGGTATTTTTATTAGGCCCCAACATTTACTAAGCACACACCATGTCCCAAGAGCTGTTCAAAGTGTTTTTCGTATATTACCTCACTTACCTTGTCAATTACTTGGCTCTCCTCAGAAAAGGTATTGTTTTCAGCTAGCTCAGAAAACAAAGATACAACACTAACCGTTTGACTCATTTTTTAAAGTCAAGTTATAGCTAAAGGAAAACTACCCCCCCAAAGGTCACATACATGTTTACAACTCTAGATGTGACCAGGAGAGACGGAGTGACGCTCTATCTACCTAGAAAAAATGACAGGACGCAGCTGACCAAGGGTTCTGTACAGGCACGGGACGGAAGCAGGCCAAGGGACGAAGGTCCACTGGCCAGAAGGAAAGTAAAAATATACTGTTGATTCCAAAGTATAGTAAAATCCACGTGTTAGCAATGCGCCAGTGATTTCTTTCTTTCTTCTTTTTCTTCTTCTTCTTTTTTAAATTATTTGTTTCAGGGGTACACGTCTGTGATTCATCAGCCTTACATAATACCCAGTGCTCATTACAACACACACCCTCCCCAATGTCCATCCCCCAGTTACCCCATCCCCCCACCCCCACCGCTAGTGATCTCTAAGTAATGTTGAAATACTTAATAGTTGTAAACCTCCCCATAGTTTTAGGTCTATTTTCAAAAGAAAACAGGCTTTCTGTAGGGTGAGTTTTTCAGGCAATGGAATTAATGCAGATAGAAACCTTTTGTATGCTTAGCTACATGTGACCTAAGGAAGATAGAAGGCAGTGGGACAGAACAAATAAAAACACTAAACAAACCCAGCAAGAAAAAAGAGAAAAGAGACCAGCAATGCAATGTTAAAAGACCAAAAACTCTCCCTCAAACTCCACCCCAATCCTAATTATAATAAACACTCAGAGTAGAAGCTAAGATGTAAATGATTTGAATAGTTTTTGATAATTTGAATATTAATTAATAACTGATTAGATGTCCTGCTCAAAAAAGAATCCTATAAACCGTGTGAACTGCTGTAAGCAATTTAGCTCTCAGTGTCTTGCTGTTCCAAGTAGAACACTATTTTAAGCACACTGATTTTATATAACACGTTAAACAGCACTAATACGACAAGCATGTTCTTACCCTTGTCCAGGAATTCTAGGGAGTAAAGCAGCTCCCAGCTCTCCCTGGCTAGTTTAAAGCTCTCGAGCACTTCAACGGAGTTAGCAAGCTCTGCTTTATTGACCACGATGTGACGGTTCCTTCCTTTTGCTGAACAGTCTTCATCGTCTGAACTCTGCTTAGAGAAGGTGAAGAAGGTGATTAGCTTATAACTTATACAGGTGACCCTTCAACAACACAGGTTTGAACTACACAGATCCGCTGACACACGGATTTTATACAGTCCAGCACTGTAAATGTACTTCTCTTCCTTATGATTTTCTTACTAACATTTTTTTCCTCCAGTTTACTGTGTTTCAAGAATACAGTATATAACACACAGAACATACCAAATATAAGACAATCAACTATTTATGTTATTGGTAAGGCTTCTGGTCAACAGTAGCTATTAGTTAAGTTTTAGGGGAATCAAAAATTATACACAGATTTATGACTGTAGGGCAGGTGGGGCTTGGTGCCCCTTACCCCCATGTTGTTCAAGGGTCAACTGTACTCAGACGTTGTTATGTTTATTACCGCCAATTCTGATTACCGTACGGATTTTATTTCAAAGGATACTATCATGAGGATAATATTTTGAACTTCACAATTTGGCCTTAAAAATTAATATATAAATTTTGCATCTTTTCACTCTCACATATTCAATTTTTGCCTTAAAAACTAAGCTTATGTTCTGACGATAAACTCTAAGCTTATGCTGGCTTCTAAGTAAAGCTATCGAGTTAAAACTTCCAGTAGTTTAAAAACATATCAATGTTATAAAAGCCCCAAATTAGATTTTTAAATTCAGAGATACAGCTTATGTGGCATATGTTTTATAGTTAATTCTTTTTTCAATATGTGAAACCATTTAATTTGCTTCCAAATGAGTTTATCGTGTAGAATAAAATTAAAGCCCAAACGCCCTAAGACTCAGAGGAATGACTCTTCCTAATCTTTTGTTCCGTCTACATACCCTCTCCCACAGCCAGCCCTCTCTAGTTCTGCTCGCCTAATGCAAGGTGTCGACCAGAAATTACATTTGCCTGCACTTATCTATTAATGCCTCTGTATTTTCCAATAAAGAGCCCTACTTTTCTTGCTCTTCATCTCAAGAAATGCAAAGCCAAAGAGCGGTCTCAGAGAAATGCACCTGTATAAGTGACAGTGAGCACGGTCAGACACGCTGCCAAAAAATGGTAAAGGTAAACCAGCTCCACGCAGTTTTATTTTGCTGAGAATTTCTGGACGCCTTTATTCTACCTAGGTTATTTTACTAACTTAATGACCCAAATTAAATTCTCCCTGCAGATTTTCACGCCACTATGCGCATTTAAAAATATGTACCAATATTTCAGGTAAAAGCTCCATTCCTCAAGCTGATCTCAGAAAAAATAAGCACCTCCCTCCCACTACCCACCTTTCTCCCCCCACTTTCAGAGCCTGGTATTCTCCTGCTTGTCCTTGATGCTTGGGGACCCTCCCTGCCCACTTAGCTGCCATATTCTTATCTTCCCTCAGTAACGACACACACCCAGCTCCCTTTTACAATCAAAACCTGTTAGGTATCCTACTTCATCAGGGTCCAGTTCCTTGCCACACGGTGCCAATCTAATAGGATATACTAACATGAATGGGGTATTCACTGTTGCAACTTTATAGAAAATCCTGCCTCAAAACAGGATTGGGAGTTTATGGAAGGGACCTCAGACATGGTAAGAATAGCTTCCAAACAGTTTCTAAAATTTAAAGAAATCGATTTTGAAATGCAAAAGTACACTCTGAAGTTCTGGGCAGCTGCTGTAAGCGAGAAGCCTGACTACAGGGACACACACAAGTATGTGCGGGTGGGGAACGTTGCCCACAGGAGGGGACAGTCCCTCAGCTCCAGCCACCTGGCACGTCACATGAGCCAGGGAATCAGGCTGGGTGGAGAACGTACACCTGCCTGACGTGGGCAGCATCCATGTGGCCCCAGCTGTGGGCCAGCATCAGGGGCCAGCGAATCAAATATCCCAATTATTAAAGAAGTCAAACAACTCCACTGCTGTGGGAAATCTCCCAATTTTTAGATGTTTGGTTATTAAAAGAAGCAAAACACTATGAGTAAAACAAGATGAATCTATAAGCTGAGCTTTATGTCCTCTGCTGTGATGGCTAAACAGACACGGCTGGACCTGCAACAGGTCGGGGCAGACTGTGGGACAGAATGAAAACCAGGAAAAATCAGTTAGTAGAGTAAAAACAGAAACAGATGGAAACCGAGGTTGGTTGGAGGGCCAGAGTATGACAGCAGGGCCTGCCAGAGGACACATGAGAGGTGAGAAACAGGAAGAACCAGAGGGCCAGAGGGTTTAAACAGCTATGCCATGGCCCGGACGCCAAGGCTGAGAGGGAAGAGTGGGAATTCACTCATTCACCAGCTGTGGCTCAGGCACTGTCCAGGTGTCCAGGGTACAAGACAGACAAGGTCCTTGGCCCCACGGAGCTCGTACAGAGCTAATCAGGAGACACAGACAGTAAAGCAGCAAATGAAGAAACAAGAAAACAGCCAGCAGTAAGGGCTCTGCAGAATTAAAATAGAGTAATAGAGAGGGAAAACTGGATGGGCATTTCGAGAGGTCTGAGAGGGAGAAAAGTCTGGGCTGACAGCTAAGTGACAAGGACACAGGATGGGCAGAGAGACGTACGCCAACCTTAGGGCACAGCTTGGGGCTAGAGATCCAGGCGCAGAAAGGGGCTCAGAGCGCTGGAGGTGCAGAGAGGCCCGAGCGTCTGCGGCATACAAAGGCTGGCTCGGTAATGGCTCTGAAGCCAAGGTGAAGAGCTTGGATTTTATTCTGGGCATGAAGGGAAGCCACTAGAGGTGGTAAAGCAGGGGACTGATGTCTGATTCAGGTCTTAAAAACGTCACTAAAGTTGCTGGATAAAGCAGAGATGGTAGGGAGCAAGAGTGCAAGCAGGGAGACAAGACGACACCCCTGATGACGTATGAAAGACTGGGATGGCTTGGACAGGGAGCAGGTGGTGGGGATGGAGAGAAACAGACCAATGGAACCATGTTATTTATACTGATTTATAAGGGACACGTCACTGCTTTTAGTTAAAACCCGTATTAGGCGACGACCTATTATCCACATGGCAGGAAGTGTCTGTGGTCTTAACGTGAAGTACCTGGATAAACCACATACTCATGGAACCCAGAAGGGACAGCTAACGAGTGACCCCACCTGGGAATGTCAGGGAAGAAGGAGAGAGTAGCTACCCAGCCACATTAGTAGTTTTTTTAAAACATGAATCAGAGGGCATCTGGGAAAGCCTGGTTAGCAGAGTTCTCAACCTGGGGTTCTGGCTGAAAGCAACTTTCAACCTCAGAAATTATTTGCGAAATTGTGCATGTGTGCGTTTTTCTGTGGGAGGAAACAAAGGAGTTTATCAGAAGGTTTAACAACCTCAGAAGCCTTCAGAAAGGTTTCGTCTTCCCTGCTCCATTCTATATTATACCGTGCAGTTTACAAAGACATCAGATTCAACTAATCTCTCCTCATGCCCGGGTCTAGTGAATGCTACTCAGGGGCTGAAGGAGTGGTAAGGGGACTGACAGGAGGAGAGGGGACAGAAAGTGGGTGAGACGCTAGGCTCCCCTGAAGTATTTTACCTGGAGCAGAGGTTAGCAAACTATGACCTGCAGACCAGATCCTGTTTTTATAAATAAAGTTTTATTGGAACACATCCGCCCCATTTCTTTACTATTGCGTATGGCTATTTTTTGTACTTTAACAGCAGAACCGAGTAGCTGCAACAGAGACTGTTGGGCCTGTAAAGCCTACATCATTTATCACCTGGCCCTTCACAGAAAAAGTCTGCTGACTCCTGACCTGGAGCACCTCCATGGTCATGCTGTTACACACTGGGCCTCCACTAAAGCTTTCACTGAAAGGATTCCTCTGCTTTGAAATAAGTTTAGAAATCACTGTTCTGCCCAGGCCTGCTGCCTGGCCCCATCAGAAGACCAATGGTTCTTCATATTCTCTGGCCTCCTGCATCTTCGTGCAAACTGTCTTCTCTTCACAAAATCCACCCTCCAATTCCAAAGACGAAACCCTCTACATCCTTCAAGGCTGATCTCAAATGCTGACCTCCTTTATGAAACCTTCTGAACATCTCCCCTTGGCTTCTAATGACTTCCTAGCCGGAACACCTCGGCCCTTTCCATTTTGAGGCCAGGACTTAGCACAGCACCCTGTCTAGCTGCTCAATGTAGTTCACTTGGCTTTTTTACCTTTAATTGATGCCATTCAGTCCTGACAGATAGAACTAACTTACACCAGGGTTTCTCAACATCAGAACAACTCTTCGTGTGGGGCTGTCCCGTGCACTGTAGCACCATCTGCAGCACGCTGGCCTCTACATGGGAGATACGCATAGCAACTCCTCCCCACCCACTGCCAAATGTCCCTGGGGGGCAAAATCACCTCCAGTTGAGAACCACCGATTTACACAGTAATTATAATTAAAAGACCTAAGCTTTATCAATTTAGCTCCAAAGCTGTATTTTACATTCATTCCCAGCAAACCACAAACATATAATCCGGTAATAATCATATCTGAAAGGATTACCATGGTTTTTTCTCTTCCCTCAGCTAGTTTCCTCTTTTTATGTATGTGTTTGTTACGATCAATTTCTACATCACCATACACATTTGATACATCCTCAAGAAGAACCAGTGGAACTTGGCTTGGGGCATTAGGACCTATGGATGGGGGGAAAACACCAACACTTAAAAATGCGGCAAGGAAAAGAAAACTTAGTATCAGGTGGAAGTTTACTCAGCTGTTGTTTGAAAATACAGGTCATTAAAGAGTATGTTCAGTGTGATCCCAGTTTGGTAGACAAACAAGTGTACATGAATAGAAAAAAGACTGTACAGATATACACCAGATTATTAATAAAGGTTCTCGCTCAATGACAGATCACAAGCAAACGTTCCTTCTCTGTCTTTGTTCTTATGTATCTACAAATTTTTCATAGTGATCGTGAATCATAAAATTAGCCAAAAACTCAAGACTATGAAGTTATATGTGTAATACCTTATAGCTACAAATTCCAAACAAAATCTAAATACATGAAAGACTATACGGTAATACACAAATATGAGAGCTGTATTATATTGGATGGGTAGGTGATTTCACCTTTCTATTTTTCACATTTTTTAGAATTTATATGCATAAATGTTATTTAAAAAATCTTTGTCTATTGCAAAGCCTTTGAAATCTACTTCAGTACTTTGCTACATCTGCTGCTTTTTCAAAATAGAGGCACTGAATATCCGTATTTAGTTTTGCAGTACCACTACATCACTTGATATAAAAATTTAATCAATCAATTAAGCGGACTCCATGCCCACGTGGAGCCCAACGCAGGGCTTGATCTCACAACCGTGAGTGAGATCAGGACCTGGGCGGAGATCAAGAGTCGGACACTTAACCAACTGAGCCACCCAGGTGCCCCGATATAGAAGTTTTAAATGAAAATGTACTTATGTAGAAACTACCAACAACTTAAAAAAAGGCACTGGTGTCACCCCACAATTATTTGGATCCAAGAACGATGTTAAGGTAAACATTTTCATCTTCTTCATCATCCCAGCTGAAGCCAGTATTTTGGGAGACTCTAACATTCTTTAACCAACCTTGGAATAGAGATGGTTGTATGCTGTTGACGTACTGGAACGCATTCTTAAAGAAGACCAACATGGTGGAATAAACCACTTGGTTCTTATATTTTGCATGAGCTTCATTATCAAAGTTGTTCATGTATCTGCAGAGATCCTTCATTCTATGCAAAATATCACCATAGCTTCTGAAAGATGAAGGATGATAAAAATTAGTTAATTACTCTGGGCTTGTCAGCTAAAGGTCTAGAGAAAAGCCCCAACAGAAGCACGACATTTATCAAATGCAGCTGGAGGCATATGTGATTCTGAACTAGAGCAGTGATCAGACCACGATTTCAGGACACATAATGACAAAGAAGCTACTCGTTCCTCTGAATGCTAAGGAGTACTTCAAGCTCAACAGCCTCTTACAAGTTCATACTCCCACCGGGAATCTTTTAATAAAGTTAAAAACCACCCTCTTTTGCATAAATGCCAAGTTGCCCAAAGCATACACATTATATGCTTTTTAAGAAAGTGTTTTGGTTTTTAAAGATCCTGAGATTACGGTATCAGAAGGCTTGCTAAGCAATTCTAGAAATGAACAATTTCTTACCGTCTTCCTTTATCCATCTGCCATTCGCATCTCATTCCAACCACATTTAAAATCTTAAACAACCTCTCCCAAGGGTCCACAATCTGGGATGATTTTTCAGTCAGCCCTTCTATTATGTACTTCTGAGAGCTCCGTTTGCTAGGTGACATTAAATCAGATGCTTCTTGGGCACCTGGGAAATGAGAAAAAAGAAGCCTACAATTAATCTTATGACTTACTATGTAGGTAGCACTTGACAGAGAAAGACACAGTCTGAATCCCTATTCAAAAGGCAAGAACACACAATTCCAACACATTATGTGTTGGACCCACAACATGCCAACACATTATGTGGGAAGGACCCACAACTGGCCACTGGTATAAGCAAGAAATGACCTTTGAGCTGTGGTATGTGTATGAAGCTCAGGACACTAACATTATGGTTCAGCAGGTTGACTGTTTCAATCAAAGGGTAAAACTGGTTCCGGAAAAGTCTCATTTCTTTTTTTTTTTTAAGATTTTATTTATTTATTCGACAGAGATAGAGACAGCCAGCGAGAGAGGGAACACAAGTAGGGGGAGTGGGAGAGGAAGAAGCAGGCTCCTAGCGGAGGAGCCTGATGTGGGGCTCGATCCCAGAACGCCGGGATCATGCCCTGAGCCAAAGGCAGACGCTTAACGACTGCGCCACCCAGGCGCCCCCAGGAAAGTCTCATTTCTTACCTGTAGTATTTTTTCCAGGAATCATCTTTTAGAACACTATCAAACTGGTATGCATCCAAAGAATAATCAGAATGATGAGGGATTTCTGAGTTTGCAATTTACCAAACTCTGTATAAATAAAATTGAAGCATCACTTACCTTGATGTTGACTCTCTATTTGAGTAGACCTAGTGACGTAATTGATATAAAATTCAGCTGCTTTGTTTAAGTACTTATATAATAAATTGGCAGGCAATCGGACATCATGGTTGTTAATTATTAGAGGAAGGACATCACAGACTGTTGAAAAGGAAAAATAAGAAAAAACAATTAAGTTGTCTTTTTACCCTACAATTCTGATAGGAACAAAATATTATTTTAGAGTTCACTTAATGTAGAATCCAAAATATATAGGGGAAAAAACCCTTTATGGCACATTTATTTAAAAACTGCAGTGCAGAGGGACACTAGTGGATGGAGTGAGCAAGGAAATACACAAGCAAATTTTACATTATGGGTAAGGATCTAGTTCTTACACTGGGTGACAATTCAGATATTTATTATTATGCCTCATACTTGAACATATTACACATATTCTTTAGGAGGTATCGAATATTACGTAATAAAAATATAGGAGTTGCTTAAATGCTTTCTGGACTAAAAAAATAAACAAGGATTTAAATTTCACACCATGAAAAGTTCCTTTGCTTTCCAGAAATGACCTTATCCCTGAAATGATACTTACTCCAGCATATTCTACTTACATAAGGAATTAATACAAAATACAATTTTTCTTACCAAATAATTTTCTAAAGCAGTTAACAGGAGATTCTTGTTCTTCAATAGTTTCAGCCTCTAATAATGCTTCCCCAAGGCCGACCTGTTTCAAAATACAGTTAAATCATTTAAATGTATTACAGTTTAAAACGTCAGATTTACATAAAGAAATATTTTTTTTAATTTACCAGTTTGTATAAGCAAACTTCCCCAAGAAACAAATATTCTCATTTTAAAGACTAGAAAACAAAGTACATCAGCAACACAGCCCAGAAGGAAACCCCAAATTCACCTGACCACTGACTATTTTGTCTTGGTCATTCTCCTCTGAACTAGCAAAATTAAAATGCTAATAAGATGTCTACAGAAACTTGAAGGAAGCACTGGAACTAGTTAGAATGATAAAGGAGATGTAGAAATTTTCTAGAAAATGTAGAAACTAACTGTATTCTCTACATCGAGATGTATTATGTCAACAAACCTTACCACTTTCAAGTGTTGTCAGGAGTAGCCAGTCATTCAGCCTGGGCTAGGCTGGATGCAACTGTTTGACTTTTAAGGGCACCTTTCCATTACTTTCTACCATGTATTCCCTAGCAGAGTAGAAAGCAGGCTTATCAAAATCCACCCAGACATCTGCATTATCTTCCTTGGGGTCAGTTGGCGATGCATGGGGTGGGGTGAATAATGGAAAAGGTAACACAAAAAGCTAATAGTTGAGTAAGGATCAAGGAATGTATTGGGTTGAATAGCATCCTCCCAAAATTCATGTCCACTCAAAGAGTCTCAGAATGTGACCCTACATATATTTTATCTTATAAAAAAAGTAAGCTCTTTGTAGATGCAATTAGTTGAGAAGAGGGCACACTGGGTTAGGGCAAGCCCAAATCCAATGACTACACTCCTTACATGGTCATGTAAAGACACAGGAACATAGACACATAGGGAAGAAAGTCATGTGACAACAGAGGCGGAAACTGGAATGATGAAGCTGCAAGCTGAAGAATGACAAAGATTGCTGGTGACCACCAGAAGCCAGGGAGAGGCAGGAAGGATCTTTCCCTAGAGGCTTTAGAGGGAGCATGGCTCTGCCCGCACCTTGCTTTTGGACTTTCAGCTTTCAGAACTGTGTGGGAATAAATTTTGGTTGTTCTAAGCCACTCAGTTTTCTGGTCCTTTGTTACAGCAGCCCTAGGAAATGAATAGAGGGAGGTACAGAAAAGGTTAACTGGAGCCAGAAGTTTGAAAGATAGTGTGGGTAAGAATAAACAAGAGAGTTTGAATTAATAGAGTTAAGGATTTGAATCCTAAATCTCCCACTTACTAGCTATAAGAAGCTACTAACGTATTTAAGATTCTCCTCATCTCTAAAGTGGGATACTGTCTACCTCAAGGGGTCCAGGGAGTACAGGGAGTATGGAAGAAGATACCTAACACTTACCAATAATTATTACAGACAGAAGGAATAGAGGGAAAAGCACATGAAAAACATGTCTGTGAAGACTATAGACTATGGCTCTCAGTTAAATTCAAACATTGTTGACTACAGTGCAATAGGATTTTTTAAAAAGATTTATTTATTTAGAGAGAGAGCATGCATGAGGGAGCGTGGGTGCAGAGGGAGAAGGAGAGGGAGAGGGAGGGAATCTCAAGCAGACTCCATGCTGAGCTGGGAGCCTGGCATGGGGCTTAATCTCACCACCCTGAGATCACAACCTGAGCCGAAACCAAAAGTCAGACGCTCAACTGACTGTGCCACCCAGGCACCTCTGGAAGAGGATTAAAAAAAACAAACAAACAACTTTACTGTACTTTACAGATTGCAAATAAATAGCACTGTCAAAGCTTGGTGACTATTTCCTTACACTGATGGGACAGCTTCTGGAAATTTACGAAGTCTGATGACAGTAACATCGTTTGAGCTTTACTGATGAAGATTCCTTGATTTAAGTTCAGTCTTACCCAGTATTCTTCAGAATTTCTGCTTTTAGAATAATACCCACTATAGCTTCTAACCCAGCTGATGGATGTGCTGATCGGTTTTATTTTCTCTTGAGGAAAAGGAAAGGATCAAATCATACCCCATGCTGCACCACTGTTTCAGGGAAGCGTCTCAAAAGTAGAAGCAACATTTCTGATCGTTCCAATGTGTTGAAGCATTGTTCCGTAACCTTTAGTAACATTTCGCACTGGACCCGACCAGGGAGAGTTTCAAATAAACCTGTACATAACACATTGTACTTTAAAAATTTTCTTTCAGAAAGAAAATCCTGAAGCTAAAGTGGAAATAAGGCATTTTCATGTACTGAGCAGTAAATACTACATTTAGAATCACTGTTTCAGTTTTACCTACAACCTAGAAGGCTTCTGGGTCAGATGGTATTGGACACAGATGTTTGCTGAATGACCCTAAAACACTTGGAGGCCTTATCAGATCCAGAAGATAAGAATGGCGTAGGGGAAGGGTCACAACAGTGCTTGCTGCTGGCTGAGATAAAGAGGATGCACTCGTTTAACTTGAAATAACCTAAACCACATACTTTTTTATCCAGAATTTGAAATCTCTGATTGGCTATCACAACCCAGGGGAAAGGTCATAAACCACTAAAAGTTTCTCTCCTTTTTTGTGGAGATCTGCCTAACCTACAGATGCTTTCTGATCACTATAAAACCTGCTAAAAATATATTCAATTCCCTGGTCCAACTGATAAATGCACACCCTTTAAGGAAGCTTAGAGGTTTCTAAGCAAATGCTCAAGGGACCAAATGACACCATTTGCACAGACCTCAGTTGTCAAGAACAAACATACATTTGGATACCAGTACCACAGATGTTGAGTTTTCTGTGAAATTACTATATACAACTTAGTATTCCAGAAACGGTAATTTATACACCATTAAGTTATAACGCCATTCTTACTTCTTAAAAATTGGGTTTGTTTATCCTGTGAATCGTTCCTTAATGCTGATGTAATAATGCTGATTTCTCTCCACACCACGGGCTGATCTGGGAAATTCACAAACCTATTTTAAAATGAATGCAATAAATTAAAATGTCAGATTCTATATAGTATTACAAAAAGAAAAGAACATGAGCATACGGAGAAATACACATTTTTCTTTATTACAAGTGAATATGTGGATGCACCCAAACAAACCAAAATAAAGATACAAAAATAAAAACTAATTAAGGAAAATGAAGTTAATCACAAAAGTCTTTAGAGTTTTTATAAGTGAAAAGACAAATGACCATAATATATAAAGCACGCCTAAATATCAACGAGAAAAAAGAAAAGAAAAAAAACCTACCCAAAAGAAAAAGTGGGCAAAAGCAAAACACAGAAAGAATACAAAAAGACAAAGAGAACACTTGAAAAGATACTCAGTCTTATTAGTAATACGATGCACACAAACTTCCAAAAAATAGTAAGATACCACTTTCTATCACTGGCAAAAATCAAAAACCCGATAGAAAGACTGATAATATCCAATGCTGGCAAATGTGTGGGAAAATGGGCACTCTTATACACGGCTAGTAGAAATGTAAATTCGAATAGTATTTTTTGGAGAGTAATTTGATAGTGTATCCCGTATACCCTTGACTGTGAAAATCAATGTTTAAGAATCTACTCTACAGAAAAACACTAAAATTTGGGTACAAAATTGCTTACTGACACTCTGAATATAATCTCAAATAATTGGAAACTACCTCAATGTCCACGAATGTTATGAAATGCTATGCAAATATGAAAAAGAAGAGCTCTACATACTGAAAAATAAAGGCATCCCTCCATGACAGTGGGTGAAGAAAGCAAGCTGCAGCGTGATATATGCAGTATGATTTCCCTTTTGTAGCTCTTTCCCACAAACACCAACTTGTATGTGTTGCATTGTGTATACATGTACACAGACACAAGAAACTCTGGTTGAGCTGGAGGAACTTTCACTTGTTATTCTCTATATTTCAGTATTGTCCGAACTGCAAAGAGCACGTATTATTTCCAAAATAAAATACATTATTGAAAGAAAAGTTTTAACAAGAAGAAAACATAAGCCTTCTCTGCAGAAGGCACGTCAGCAGTTACCGAAGGCCTAGACGCAAGAGATGCAGATGAACTTGAAGATCTCCCCCCAGCTCCCACTTCCACACACAGACAAAACCTCAAAGGTCGAGGGCAGTGCAAGCTGAACTCACATGTCGTACAGCAGTCTCCCGGCGGTGGCAGTCCTCTCGGCATTCCGCTCGATGGTGTACATCTCATACTGCAACACAGATCGGCCCCGAGGGTCACAACCTCCGCCCGGGGTTGGTCCTAGCTCACCGCCCGCAGCTAGCTGGCCTTCACTGAGCACCCCCAACCCGGGAGGGCCTGACAGCAAAGCATCACCTGCTGGCACAGAGCCACGGGGCTTAGGAGTGCGACCCTCGGGGTCACTTACAATCCTTCGGTCCCCAAGATTGGAGGAATAAGGTCTCAAAATTAGTAGGCACTACACAAATGGCTGCCATGATGAACGAGCGGGAAGACGGCCTTTCCCAGAGGCGGTGGGGGGCCGAGCCGGCCACCGGAAAGCAAAACACCCCCAACGCCTCCAGCCACCCGGACCTCCAACGGGTCCGCTGTATCTCAAGGTGCTGGTCTCGCGGGGGAGAAGGCGTGTGAGGGGTGTCGGAGAGCGGCGCGGGGGAGGTGGAGAGAAGGGGGAAGAGAGCGAGAGGGGCGGGCCGGACTGGAGGCGACGGCCCCCAAGGCGGGAAGAGCTGGCGGCCAGTGTAGCCCCGGAGCGGCCAAGTGCTACACCTCCACTGGGGCAGCCGCGTGCAAGGGCCTGACCTCACCTGGATGTTAAAGTCTGCGGGGTAGAGGCTGCGGGCTGTGATCAGCCAAGCTTTGGCTGCCCACAGGTCGTGCTGCACCAGCTCCCGGGCTCGCTGCACCAGGAACTCGCAGTCACCCTGGGCCGACATGACCCAGGAGGCGTCAGGCCACCGGCAGCTGAGGTCGTTTACCTTCCGGATCTGGAGACACAGTCGCCGCCGCCGCCGCAGCCGCCGCGGGGGAGGCTTCTGCGCATGTCCGCGTTGGCCGATCCGGAAAAGCTTTCCGGGTTTTGCGAGCAGCTCCTCCGGTCGGATCTCCTGAAAGGTCCGGCGCGTTCCTCCTTTGAAGATTTAGTGTTTTGGTACGGACTTTTCCAGGTCACCTCCAAAATGTGGAGAAGTGGATTCCCATTCTTGCGGGCTCCAGCGTGACTCTTGTCCGGCCCGGAAGCATGCGCAAGAGATCGTAGTCGCCGAGCTTCCTCCGCGGGTTCTTCCATCCCTCTCCTGGAGATCTGCGGGTGGGCGGTCCCTGGGTGTTCTTGAGGTCTGGTATCCAGGACCAGGCTGGGAAGAAGTTTGAGAGGGAGAGGGAGAGGGAGAGGGCGGCCTAGGAGGAGGAGGGAAGGAGTGCGCAGAGCTCCCTCCGGCCGAGCGGAGTTGAGGAACCTGTCCCTGGGGCATTGCCCAGGATTAGGTTTATGGGGAAAAGTCAGGCCAGATTAGGGGCCAAGGCACAGAGGAGCATGGTAATGCCTAGCGTTCGTTCTGGTGCATTTTATCATTTCTAAGTATGTCCACATTATATTGTTGCGCCTTTATTCGTTGATTTCTACAACAAACATTGAGCTATTGCAGTAATTAGTACTTAGAAAGTGCTTTGCTGCATGCAATGGGAGCTACAAAGGGTATTCCTATCCCAGCAGAGGTTTTACAATGATATGGACATGTGGCCTACAGAAAAATAGGCCATTTTAATGATCTCTTCCCATCATATTAGTGTCATGTTCACCTAAACTCCAGATTTGATTTCCGTTTGAGAGAAGGAAAACAAAATAGTCTCCCTGCTCTGGTGAGGGGGAGGCTGCATTTAAGTGCTGGAGTAGCAATACTTGGCTGCCTACTAGGAAGAATGTACCAAAATGTGGATTCATTAGATCTCAATCCAAGTTCTATATACAAAAAGTTTTAGCAAGTTCTTTTTACCACTGATATCTTCAATTTATTTGATTTAAAGCCAAGAGATTAAGGATTCAAAGCTGATATGTTTTAAAAATAGAAATTACTAGGTACTTATATACATGAAAAATTATATTTTAAATAAGTATGAATATATACATTACTATTCATGGGTATATATAAGGTCTAATACATTCTTACTAATGGTGATAATTGATAAATAAACGATCTTAAAGTTAATGGTGAGTTAGTATGCTAAATTTAGAGGTAAGTACCAAGAAGGGAAGGTGCAAAGAAGCAGTATAAAGCACCACTGCTATCAAATCCAAGCTCTTTTATTTTGCTATTTAGTTTGTGATATCATCCTAAAAATAGCACCTTTATTTTTTATTTTATTATTATTTTTTAAAGATTTTCTTTATTTATTTGACAGAGACAGCCAGCAAGAGAGGAAACACAAGCAGGGGGAGTGGGAGAGGAAGAAGCAGGCTCCCAGCAAGGCAGGGAGCCTGATGCGGGACTCCATCCCAGGACTCTGGGATCACGCCCTGGGCCAAAGGCAGATGCTTAACGACTGAGCCACCCAGGCGCCCCTAAAAATAGCACTTTTAATTATCTTTCCTTTTACTCAAAGATTTTAAAGGTTTTATTTATTTATTTGAGAGAAAGTGAAAGAGTAAGAGAGCACAAGATGGGGGAGGGGCAGAGGGAGAAGCAGACTCCCAGATGAGCAGGGAGCCTGATGCTGTGCTCTATCCCCGGACTCTGGGATCATGACCTGAGCCAAAGGCACATGCTTAACTGACTGAGACACCCAGGCGTGCCCCTTTTACTCAAAATTTTTAAAATTTGATTTTGTTTCATTAGTAGCCCCAAAGATATCTTAGCTAGATTCACTGCATTAACATCAGTCATTCTGTGATCTATTGATTGCATTCTTGAGGAAGCATTCTGGTTCCAAAGATGCTGTTTAAGGTCTCCTGATTACGTACAGCAATAGCCTAATTGTGCCATCACTTCATAGGCCAGAATTGCCCAGTGACAGAATTCTTTTGGCTTTGTAGAAAAGAAGGTAGAAAATGGAACTTAAACAGCTCAGGGTAATTTTTATCTTATAACAAACAGGTCATAAAAGCAGATTGCTGACTTAAATTTTTTCGTTATTTAATATTAATAAAGTGTTATGCAAGGATTTTCGAGTGGCAAAAATGACTGATTTGGTTTTTAAACTTTATGTTTTGGGTCTGGAATTACCAAAACGAAATCCAAAACAAAATCGTACACTTGTCCCTAAGTCTTTAGTTATTTAGTGTTCTGTTAGATAACAGTTGTAAATTAATATTTTCAATCTAGAGGCTAAAGAAGGGAACTCTGGTTGTATTTAGGTGCCAACCAGTTGAAATTGCCTCTTACTTTTTTGCCAGAATACAATGTAAGATTTGTAGCTATTTTCTTGCCGACTTCTTAACTTTGAAAGGTGTCCAGCTAAACATTTCTCCTAGGGTGTCCTGCGACATCGGGAAGTACGGAAAGGAGGTCCCTCACGAGGTGAGTTGCCGTCTTTAGGCCTCTTTGTTGTGATCTTGAAGCCTCACTAAGAATCTGAGCTCCTGGCTCACGTTCTCCGCCACAACTTCTAAGCCATGTGAAATGCCCAGCATCCAGCCGGAAGTTCCTTAAACTCAGTTCAGCGATTTGTATTAAACTCTATGTTGCTTTTTACCTTCCGCCTCAAAAACTTCAAACTCACAAATGCAACCTCTGAACTTTCCCACACTTGGTGCTTTTCAGCAATTTCCTCATTTCTCTTCTCCCGGATTTTGGCTTCACAGATTTCTATGTCCTTGACACCTACACTCTTCTCCTAGTATATTTGACCCCTCCTGGACCTCCTCCTTTCCCGCGCACGCTAAGGCCTGTGCTCTGACGTGCAGCACGTTCGCGGTCTGTGCGTTCTCATCCCACCGCTGTATCCGCTCTTCACGTGACCAACCCTGGATCCAGCCTATGTGCCTCTTCCTAGACGATGCAACTGGTTTGAAGTAGGTGCAGTGAGTATACGTTCAAGGAGTGTGGAGGAGGCCGGGTTCTGTTGGTGAGTAGTGCGCAGGGGCCGATTGACGCTGCACCAAATTCCAGGGCTTAGTATCGGTCTGGGCCTCGACTTCTCCCACCTCCCATTCTTTCACCAGCTGTCTGAAGCCTTTGTAATTTGTGTAATTTTTCTCACGTGCTCGTACTCTTCACCTTGAGCAGATGGTTTAGCCTTTAATGGAGAAGATTGAGGCCATCAGGCCTTGCTTAGTCTCCGTCAATGTTGGAACCATGGCCCTATTGATCGTTCAAGACCACACATGTCACAGGGTACATATTCTTAAGACCCTTTGATGGTTTGAACGGTGATGTGTGCTGTGCTATGCTGCTACCTGGCTTGCAGGCACGGCTCTGCCTTACCTTTTGCTACTACCCCTCGTCCCAGAACTTCGTTCAGTTCTCCCATGTGTTGTGTTCTCCATCTTCTCCAGGCATTCACGTGGGCTGTCACTTCTGCTCTGCTCAGAGCACTCCCTACTGCTAGCGTGGAGGGAATTGATTCTTTGTGTCTCAGATAACACCTCCCTGACCCAGCCCACCTTGGCTCCATCATCCTTGTACTGTTTTATATTGGATCAGAGGCCCGTTTCTTATGCTGTTACTGTCCCGGCCCCTAAGATATGCCAGACATGTATTAATAGTAGGTTTTCAATACAATTTAGGTGAATTTTGAATTTTTTTCACCCTTTGCTTATCGATTTACCTAAACCTTTAATTTTACAGAGATTTCATTCCCTATGGTTTCAGAGGATAGAGGGTCCCTTTCATTCAAGGCCAAAATCTTCACCGGTGCTCCGAATCCTGTAGTCTTGGTTTCCTCAGAAAATCTGCCCTATCCGTTATTCTCACATCTACAGTGTCCATCTAGTTCTCCGGATTCCTACCAGAAGAGGACATGTTTTAGGGGGGTTGCTGTGGCTTCCCATTGTTTTTAGTAGATGCTGTGTGCCCTGCACAGTTCCCCTCTCCCAGGCGGCACCCCCACCCCCACTGCTGTATAGGCTGCTAACTGCTCACAGCTGTTCCCTTCCGTAGAGAATTGCCTTCAGCTTCCTTCAAAAGTTGGCCATTCCAAAGAGTAACACAAGGTACAATACAAGTGAAAAAAGGTAGTGCCCTTGCCTCAAAGGGAGGAAATCTATGGCATAGTTTATGTTCAGAGCAAGTTTGTCTGAGACCACAGCTACGTTCAGCTCTTTCCCCTTCCCCTATCCTGCTTCCTTCCTTTAGAGGTTTTTCTTGAAGGACACACTCCCTAAATAAATCATGTGTTCCTAAATCCCTGTCTCAGGCATTTCTAGGTAACCCAGCTCAGACGTCGGACCGCTATGAGGCACCTGAGAAGCCCTCTGGTTCCAGCCATAGTCCCTTCTCGGCATTTGTGTATCGGCAACCATTTCCCTTGGGAATCAGGATCAAAGATCTGACTAATACAGTAGCCCCTTTCTTTTCTGCCTGTTGGTTCACTGGTGCCAGGAGCACCAAATGGTCAGGTGGCAGTCTTGCTTCCAATTCAATGGAAGCCTGACTATGTTCCCTGGTGCTTACCCTCCTCTCTTTGGAATTTGGACTTCCAAATTCTCAGAGCACAAGATTTAAGGGGGACAGTTAGAAAAAATTCCTTTAGTGGATTATTGGGTATATTTTGAGGGGCCACTCTCTCCTCCCACCCTTGTTTGGTTTAAAGCATATCCTATGTCGATAGGACAGTTGCCCAACCTCACAGGATTGTGGTTTAGCTGACACCCTAGTTAAACCTCCAGTAGACCATATCCACCATTCTGTCAGGCCACATACTTCTGGGTGATGGGAACAGAGTAAGACCAGTGAATGCACTGGGCCTGTTCCCTCTGCCACATTTGTTTTGCCATAAGATGTTATTGGGCCTGAAGTGATATTGTATGGGATACAATGGTGATGAATAAGGTGTTCTGTAAGACATGAATGGAATGCGCAGAATGTTATGGGGGCAAATCTGAATAGTATGAATTCTCATGAGGACAAATCACTCCCTTCTCCATGAAGAACAGGTCCAGTGTTAAGTGTTAAGTGTTAATCAGCTTTCCACTAGGTAGCTGGCTGCTCCCCTCACCCTCCACTCTGGGGAAATGACGCCATATTGGGGGTCTTGTTTTGGCTTCTGCCATTGGCCATTTGGCACTCAATGGTAACTCCAGTCATATCATCCTTGGTGAGGGGAAGTTCATGTTGAGCTCACACATAGCATCCCTGCTGCCATGGCCACTTTTTTCGTGTATCCACTGAGCAAACAATGAATGGCTGGGGAAAGAGATTGACGGACATCCACGGGATGAGTCATCTTGTTTCCACCTGATTCAGTGAGAGTCTTCTTTGCTGTGGATGTCCCCTGGGAAGCATTTATGTAAAATACAACTGCTTTTACATTTTGCACCCATTCTGAGAGTCCACATTTACTTTCCCAGATCTCTTTGTCACCAGTCTTCCAATTTTGCTCTCTCCAAGCCCCTGATCTGTCAGATAATCTGTCAATGACTTCCCATGTCAGTAGAGATTCATACCTCAGGTCCAGAGTGGACCATGGATGAACTACTCAAAGTTCTATGTGCTGGAGATATTCCCTTTTATTGTATCTTAGGGCTAGCCCTGAGTGTGGCTGTCCTTTGGTGGTCACCCACTTCCAGATGCCAGCATACCGCGCACCCTTGTGTACACCAGGTGCTCTCATGAGGCCACGGACACGAGTCCAGGGAGAGGTGGTAAGGCAGCAGACATAGCTACATGGGACTCTGAGCCATGGTCATGAGAATTTCTTGTGATTTTGAGACCTGCTCAGGCTCTCTCTTATCTATTGTATTTCCACTAAATAGTAGAATGATTCTACACACTCCTAATTTTATGATGGGATCCTAAATGATGTTTTAGATAATAGCAAGTTAATGATGGGCACCTCAGATCACAGGTCAGTTGATAGCCTACAAGTCAGGGGTCAATGTCCACCAGGCTCCGGTAGCAATCTAGGAACTGCTTTTTTTTTTTTTTAAAGATTATATTTGATTTATTTGAGAGAGAGAACAAGCAGGGGGAGTGGCAGGCAGAAGGAGAGGGAGAAGCAGGATTCCTGCTGAGCAGGGAGCCCAATGTGGGGCTTGATCCCAGAATCCTGGGATCATGACTTGAGCCAAAGGCAGATCGTGAAGCGACTGAACTACCCAGGTGCCCCCTAGGAACTGCTTTTCAAATGAGCTTGCTTTGGGCTCTCACTGTGATTCTCCCATTAGCCCTTGTCAGAGGCTCCACACAATATCCCTATGTCACAGGCAAAAGAAACTTATTTCTGTTCCTTTGGGCTCTACTCAACTTGGCCTTTGCTTACCAAGTTATCAGAAGCTGTGCTAATTTGTTTTACTACAAAGTAAAGATATATCTGGAATAGCTGCTGAAGTTAACACCAATAGCTGATTAAGTTCATGACAACTCATACTCTCCAAGATCCATGTTGCTTTTTCAAGGATGAACCATCAGTTGAGTTAAATGGGATGTAATGGGAATCACCTACCATGTATCTTTCAGTAACAGAAACTTTCACTCTACCTTTCCTACACAATGGCTCTTACTCCATTAGGAAACCAATTAGAAGATTGTTTCTGTTAGTTGCTAAGCATGTCTGTGGGGAAATAATTACAGGATCATTTCCTGTGAGATTTGTTGGACATGCTGTGAGATAGCCTTGGACCAAGACACCACTTATGACCTGACTGGTAGGCTGGTGTGGTGCTGTGGGCCTTCAGCAGTTAACGTTATTCAGGGTTAATGAGCTCACGCAGAATTAATTAATTCAACATCAATTCATTATCTAATAACCCCGAGGAACCCAGGTTTTCTCTTCCCCAGTGCCCATCACCCTGATAAATGGCTGCACATCCTCTGTGGAAGGCTTTAAGGAAGATTTATGATATGAAATTGTGGCTAAGTTGCAAAGTCCTTTTTCTGTGTGTTTTTTTTTAAAGATTTATTTATTAGAGAGAGAGAGAGAGATTGTGTGCACGTGCACATGTGGTGGGGGAGGAGCAGAGGGAGAGGGAGAGAGAGTCCTAAGCAGACTCCACGCTGAGCTTGGAGCCCGACATCGGGCTCAATTCCATGGCTCTGAGACCACGACCCTGAGATCATGACCTGAGTCAAAATCAAGAGTTGGACATTTAGCTGACTGCACCACCCAGGCCCCCCTCACAAAGTCCTTTTCCAAAGGGATGTGGCATCTACCTCAGTTATGGAATCCTGGATCTGTGAGCTGACTGGAGGCTGGGAATTGGGTACTTTTCACTTACAGTCACTAAAGTCAGGTTTCTGCTCACTCAGCTTAGACTTGCTCTGATTTTATGAATCGGTAGGCTGCCCACCTACCTTATTCCTGGGAACTTCATGATTGATTTACCACTGCCACAGACCCCTGGGGACCAAAATGCTCTGATTGCCTCTCTGTCCCTGAGGCTTATTATGGTCGTTGTCTCCGCTTTCTCTCTAATGGTCAAGTGTTACCACCTGACCTCTATGACACAGGGATCCCATTATCCCTATTGAAATCAGGAAGCCCCATTCTTTTAATTAATTAATTAATTAATTAATTAATTTTTGAGGTATAACTGACATAACCTATATTAGTTTTAGGTATACAACATAGTGTTTTGACATTTATATATATTGTGAAATGATCACCACAATAAGTCTAGTTAACATCCATCCACTCATATATAGTTACCATTCACTGTTAGAGAAAACTTTTTTTCTTGTGGTGAAGCTTTTCAAAATTACTGTTTTAGCAACTTTCAAATATGCAAAACAGTTTTATTAACTATAGTCACCATACTATACATTACATCCCCATGACTTGTTTATTTTATAACTGAAATTTTGTAACTTTTCACTCCCTCTCCCATTTGGCAGGCCCCTCATCATCCTCCCTTCCGGCAACTACTAGGCAGTTCTCTGTATCTATGAGCTTGGTTTTTTTGGTTTTAGTTTTTTTGTTTGTTTGGTTTGGTTTTTAGATTCCACATATAAGTGAGATCATATGGTATTTCTCTCTCTCTGACTTATTTCAGTTAGATTAATGCTCTCAAGGTCTGTCCACGTTGTCACGAATGGCAACAGTCCATTCTTTCTTATGCCTGAATAGTATTCCATCGTATATATACCACATCTTCTTTCTTTATCCAATCATCTATCAATGATTATGTTGTTTCCATATTTCGCTATTGTAAATAATGCTGCAATCAACATGGGAGTGCAGATATAATTTTAGAATTAGTGTTTTCATTTTCTTCAGATTAAAAACCCAGAAGTGGAATTGCTGGATTGTACGGTAGTTCTACATATGATTTTTTGAGGAACCTCCGTACTGTTTCTTATAGTGGCTGTACCAATATACATTCCCACCGACAGTGCACAAAAGTTCCCTTTTTTCCACAAACTCACCAACACTTGTTATTTCTTATCTTTTTGATATTAGCCATTTTAACAGGGACAAGGTGATATCTCATTGTGGTTTTGATTTGCATTTCTCTGATGATTAGTGATGTTAAGTATCTTTTTCATGTGCCTGTTGGTCATCTGTATGTCTTCTTTGGAAAAATGTCTATTCAGATACTCTGCCCCTTTTTAAATAAGATTGTTTGTTTGCTATTAAGATTTAAGTGTTCTTTGTGTATTTTGGATATTAACTCTTAGTCAGATATATGATTGCAACTATTCTCTCCCATTTGGTAGGTTGCCCTTTCATTTTGTTGATAATTTCCTTTGCTGTGCAGGAAGCCCAATTCTATGGCAGCATCTCCCACCAGCATGTCTGGCCTAAGGAGAACAGTTAATATAGAGATTTTTATGGCTGCTGGTACTCCCTTCACTAATGCATTTCTGGACCATCCTGGGTTGTAGGGTTGGTGTTGTCTAAGCAGGCTGCACATAATGAATTAACTTCGACATTCCCATCTCATTATATCATCATACTCCTTTCTCTAAAGTATGCTAGGAAAATTGCAGCATCGCAGTCTAGGCCATCTCTGAACCAGGCTGTACAAGGAAACTCTTAGAGCCATTTGGGACTCTCACAGCCACTTCAGGACCAAAGTGGAAGGAAGACATATCTGAAACTATTGCAACAGACCCAATAGATTTCAAAATGTGATAGATTTTAACACTGTGTGGAACCTCTGGCAAGGCTTATTGGAGCAAAACTGTGCATATTTGAATAGCGGTTCCTAGATTTTTGCTGCTGGACATATTGAATCTAGAATAATAATAATTCCTCCTCCTCCTCCTCCTCCTCCTCCTCCTCCTCCTCCTCCTCCTCCTCCTCCTCTTCCTCCTCCTCCTCCTCCTCTTCTTCTTCTTCTTCCTCTTCCTCCTCTCCTCCTCCCCTTCTTCCTCTTCCTCTTCTTCCTCTTCTCCTTCTTCCTCTGCTCCTTCTTCCTCTTCTCCTTCTCCTCCTTCTCCTCCTCCCCCTCCTCCTCCCCCCTCCCCCCTCCTCCTTCTTCTTCTCCTAACAAGCTTTAGTTCACTTTATTTTTCTTGTATAAAACTATGTGGTGGTCACAGCTGGGGCCTGGGTTCTCCACATGGAGACTCTGGTGTGGGTCTTTGCAAGACAGTCAGTGAATTCCTGATAGGGAGCCTTAGTGAACGTTGTCTCTTTCCAGAGGTCAGGGTGAGATAGCTCTAGGTCTTGGAGATGGCATCCAAAGTATCCTTGGCAAAGTCGCCCAGGGTGGCAGTGCAGCCCCTGGCTGAGGTGTGGCCATTGTCACTACCAGCCATCATCAGGAGCTTCTTGGGCACAGGGGATGAAAAAATGCCAGGGCCTTTGGTGGCAGCTCAGAGCCACAGCAGCCCGTCATCTTGCATGGAACAGTGTGGGGCTGGCCTATCTTGTTCCCGCAATAGCTTCGCTGCACAGGGAGGATAGAAAGCTTGGAAAGCCATGGATGGCAGTGGGTACCTCTGTGGAGCACTTGACACCCAGACCAACATGTCCATAGTAATCTCTGATGGCAATAAATGCCTTGAACCTGGTCTGCTGGCCAGCAGGGGTCTGCTTTTGCACAGACGTGATCTTCAAAACCTCATCCTTGAGGAATGCCCCCGGGAAGAAGTCAATGATCTCAGATTCGCTGATGGGCAGGGAGAAGGGAAAGATCTCCTCTGGAGACTTGATCTTCATGACCTTGACCAGGTGGCCCAGCCATGTCGTTGGCCTTGCCTCCGTGAGCTCTGTGGCCTCCCTCCAGCCGGGGCCCAGATGCTGCTGCTGAAGCCTCCCCGGAAGCCCCCCCCCTCCCATTCCAGGGCCCCCAGGCCTGCCAGGCCCTCCCGCAGCACCGGCATCATCTGCCATTTGGTGTTCTCTCTGAGAAAAAGCTAAATCTAGAAATCTTGGTAAGTGTACTCATATTGATAAATTTGGCCTACCTAATTTCACAATTTGTCCTTTCTGGTCAATGCCTCTATTTTCCATTCCAAGGGTCTTGTGGATGGGAATTGGTAGAATCTTATGATTCCTTTGGGATATATTCCTTTGTCTATTCCTGGAATAGGTTTTGTAATTCACTTTCTGGGTCATACAGGAATTTTTCGTTTTTCTCTCTCTCTCTCTTTTTTAAAATAATTTTTATTTTGTTATATTAGTCACCATACAGTACGTCCCCAGTTTTTGACGCAATGTTCCTTTTTTTTTCTTTTTAAGATTTTATTTATTTATTAGAGAGAGACAGAGTGAGAGAGCATGAGTGGGGGAGAGACAGAGGGAGGGGGAGAAACAGACTCCAGGTTGAGCAGGGAGCCTGACACGAGGCAGGCTCCAACCCAGAATTCCAAGATCAGGAGCTGAACCGAAGGCAGCTGCTTAACTGACTGAGCCCCAGGAATTTCTTTTCCTTTTAAAAAAAATGTTTAACTTGGAAATAATTTCAAACTTGCAGAAAAGATACAGGAATAAAAATACTATAAAAATCATTTGTATATCTGTTATAAGTTGAATTGTGTCCCCACAAAATGGATCTGTGGAAGTCCTAACCCCTATTACTGTAGAAGGTAACCTTACTTGGAAACAGGGTCTTTACAGCTTTAAACTTGAGGTCACTGCATGAGCTTAGGCCCTAATCCAATATGACTGGTGTCCTTATACAAAAGGGGAAATATGGACACAGAGATACGTGCACATGGGGGGAATCCCACATGACCATGAACGCAGAGATCAGGGTGCTGTCAGTATAAGCCAAGGAATGCCAAAGATTTTGAGCAAACCTCAAGAAGCCAGGAGACAGGGCTGGAGCAGATTCTCTGTCACAGCCCTTGGAATGAACCAACCCCAGCTGATGGTCTCAGACTTCTGGGAGCCAATACGTTCTGTCGTTTAAGTCAACAATCGTACCACTACCTCATTTGTAGTACTTTGTTTGTGGCAGCCTGGCAAACTAATATGCACCCTTTACCCGGTTTCACTTACTGTTAACATTTTGCTTCATTTGCTATGTAATATGCATGGATTTCCCCCCTCTCTCCCTATACACACACACACACACACACACACACACATATAGATATATGCATATATATGTATGTATACATAATATCTATTTTTACCAAACAATTTGAGACTAGATTGCATGTCATGGCCCTTTATGCCTAAATATTTCAGTATGTGTTTCCTAAGAATATGGATATTCTCTCACATTAGCAACAGTACAGTTTTCAAGTTCAGTAAATTTAAGCTTAATAAAATTGTTTTATCCAAGCTACCATTTCTATGCCAATTTTTAATGTTTTTTGTAGCATTTTCCCCCTTGAGTGAAGAATCCAGTCTTGGATCAGGTATTGCTTTTACTTTTCACCTAGTGTTCTTCGGTCTAGAATATTTCCACAGTCTTTCTTTGTCTTTTATGGGGACATTGACATTTTTGAAGAATATAGCTCCCCTCCATTTTCTTTTAAATAGAAAGTTCCTCATTCTGGCCTCATCTGATCCTTCCTGAGATTCAGGTGTGCATTGCCAGGTGGAATGAATATTGTGTACATGGTATATCCTTCTCAAGGATCACACCTGGAAGCATAGGATGTCCATCTGCCTCTCGCTGGTGATGTTTATTGTGATCACTCTTTCAAGGTGTTGTCTGACTTCTCCACTGTTATTATTTTACCTCCTTGCAACAGTGAGCAAACTGTAGAGAGACACTTCAAGGCCATGCAGATACTCAGCCATTTTGGAATTTAACTCTGGAGACAATGAGGGATAGTGGGATGACTCTTGCAGAATAGGCACCCCGTCCTTAGTCATTTGTGGCCCTGCAGCAAAGAGATAACAGACTCCTTGGAGGCCATCTCATTTCAACCCATGCCTTGAGTTGAAAGTTCAGGACACCAAGCTTCTCTTTTTCAAAGCTGACAACCCATTTATCATTGCCACTGCAATCCAGTGATTTCCAAGTCTTTTCTCCTCACTGTACTCCATCCCATGCCCAAGACACCATAATTTGAGTAAGCCTGATGCCACAATGTGCTATTGTTTCCCACTGTTCCATTTCCCTGTGTGTATTTAATGAAGGAGCCATTTACAGCAGTGTGCACAGAGTTAAGAGAACCACCAGGGGATGTTGAGTGACCAGGAACTAGTGACAGCAGGATTCCAGCCTTTTTATCTGAAGGTTGAGTGCTGAGGTCATGGAGAAGGGGCATCCTAGCAGAATCTGTTGTTATAGAGAGATATAACCACTGCCAAAACTCTTGTGCTGATACAGGAAGAGAGTGGACAAGAAATACTCTACTTCTCTTTCTTTCTGCCCTCCAAGATTCCATGGTACTTCCCACTGGGTGAACCTAACAAGAAGCTAGAGGGAACTCAGCTAAGAGTCTCTAGGTTTCAGCCATTTGGAGAATAGTGGGCAGAAAGGAGTCTAGAATAGGAAAAAAGCAGCACTCAGCCTTTCACTATATGCTGTGGGGAACTGACTATTGTCCTTTGTTTTGCTCCTGCTGCATGCAAGTCCATTCTAATAATGCTTCCAACATTTCATTGCAGTTTTTCTTTGTTATACCAGTTCTCGAGGAGAAACAAAACAGCAATATCTACTTACCCTCTCTCTTACCCTTTTGCTATTATTGTCACATATATTACCTTTGTGTATGTAATAAATGTGTATGTTTTAGAATGCTCCAAAAATTCCTTATCTTTTTACCCATTATAGTCAACCTTTTCCCTGGATTCTTTTACACATTTTATGGCTATTTTTTAAAGATCTATTTATTTATTTTGGAGAAGGGGGAGGGGCAGAAGGAGAGAGAGAAAGAGAGAATCTCAAACAGACTCCTTGCCGAGCGTGAATGAATCCCAATGCAGGGCTTGATCCCATGACTCCGAGAAATGAACTGAGCTGAATTCAAGAGCCAAAATCAACCTATTGAGACACCCAGACATCCCTATAGTTATTTTTAAGCCCTCATTCCTGCTAATTTCAACATCTGAGGTATCTGTGTGTCTGTTTCTATTGACTGATTTTTCTTTTACTCTCAATCACATTTTTCTTTCTTTGAATTTCTAGTAATTTTTGACTGTATACTAGACAGTTGATGACTTATTTTAGAGGCTTTGGATTATTTTATTTTCTTTAAAAGAGTGTTGAACTTTATTTCTGTAGGTAGCTAAACTAATGTGGACCACCCTGACCTTACTGAAACTTAGTTTTAGGTTTTTAAATGTTGGTTATTTCAATTTTGCCCTCAATTCTAGAGCATGGTCTTTTCTTCTAAGAAATGAGCATTCTGATGTCAAAACTGAATAACAAAGATATTGACCAGTGCCTCTCCTTTCTGGCTGGGTCTGTGTCTCCCTGGCACTGTTAAATCCCTGATATTTCTCTTCAGCTTTCAATCCCTTAGTATCTTTTCTCTGTTAGGCTTTTCAGAGCCTCATCCTTCACATACATAGCTTAGGCTATGTAAAAAAAAAAAACCAAACCAAACCAAACCAAACCAAACCAACACTCCAGGGGAACCCCAGGCAGATTTTGGAGATTCTTTCTGTGCAACTCCTTCCTTCCTGATAATCTGCCCCTCAAATTTCATGTGCCATAGCAACTTTGAATTCCAACCTCTGTTCTGTTGCTCAGAGACAGTTCTCTGCTTGGCCTCCATTTTCCTATACTGTTTTTGGAAAATGGCTTCAGAGAAAAAGTCCGGGTGGATTTGGAGCTCACCTACTGTGCCTCCTGCAGGATTGTAACCCTATGCTGGATACTGGTCAGTGCTTGAACACAGTTGTTTTATATGTTTTCTAGTTTTTTAGTTGTTTATAGAAGGAGTATTAAGTGCAATTTGAACTAATTCTTCAAGGCCAGAACCAGAACTTACTCTAAAAAATTACTATGACTATATTGTCATTTTGCCTTTTTTTTGTTTGTTTGAAATAAATTGCACCTCTTATATCAGGTCTTCTTCAGGTATAGTTTCTGTTTATTTTTTTATTATTTCTTTTTAATGTGCTTTCCTGTTTCTTTTTTTCCTTGTGATTTTTAATTGAAAACAGGACATTTAAATCTTATAATATGGTAATTCTGGAAATCAGATTTTCCTCCTTCCCCAGGGTGTGCTGTTTTGGTTTGTTTCTTTACAAATTGTTTTGTTAGGTGTCTGTGTCAGGGATCAACCCGAGGTGTAACTTAAGGTCTCTTCAGGTCTTTTCTGAGCCTGCATCTCGGGCATGTGTAGTGACTTTCTAACTTTTCCTGTGTATGTAACTAATCTTTAAATGTCTGACTTCCAAAAGGGGCAAAAGGGGAAAAGGAAGAAAATAAATTAACTGTTGTCTCTTTAAATCTTCTGGAAGCTGGTTCAGTTGGAGGAGCATGAAATGATGGCGGTGGGAGTTGCCAACAGTGGCTGCCCACCTCTGTGTCTACATTTTCATCATCAGATGCAGCAGTTGGTGGTCAGAACACTGATCCCTGGTGTTTGGTGGACAAAGTCCTTTTGCTCACTCTGGCTCCTGCAAGCTACTCCAGAAACACTGGTATAGCTGCCTGCCATGGGGCTGGGAGTGGGAGGATGTGCAGCTACTACTGTATTGGGGTGAAATTGATCACAACTAACCACAATTTACCCAGCACGTTGTCCCCTGGAAGCTGAAAGTCTTTAAATAGACTATAGAATTCTAAAATGATTACACAAGACAGATTTTGCCAATGCAATGTTGTCCAGCTGGAGAGACAAATTCCTGGAACTTCCTCCATTACCATCTTCCCTGACAGCCCAAGCTTATTTGGTCTTACATTCGGGAACAGTTCATTTTAAATTCTCAGTGTCAAAATTCCACTTAAACAGTTATGAAAACTGACTGCAAATTGCTATGTGGAATTTAGAATTATTGAGGGTGATAATTGGAAATTATTTTTTTTAAAGATTTTATTTATTTGAGAGAGAGAGAAAGAACATGAGCAGGGGGGAGGGAAAGAAGGAGAGGGAGAAGCAGTCTCCCCTCTGAGCAGGTAGCCCCACATGGGGCTTGATCCTAGGAACCCAAGATCATGACCTGAGCCAAAGGCAGATGCTTAACTGACTGAGCCACCCAGGTGCCCCTGGAAATTAATTTTCAATAACATTTTAAGGGCTGCTTCAAATTATATTCCAGATTATTCAAGGGCACACTTGGTACCTTGGCTAAAAGAAAGCACATTTGTCTGTATAAATAAGATGGAGAGCATAACAAAGCAACAGAGAAAGGATTGGGATCCTGGGGAGTTGCAGCTTGGAGACCATCATAAAACCATGGATCTGCCACTATGATAACAGTAAGAAGGTAGCATAAATTTAGATAAAAATTCCTATATTGCTGGGTGGTGGCATCTATTGTGGGACAGAGTGCTCAGGTAGAAGGAAAGAATACTTACCCTAAGTTTATATTCCTCTTGTATTAGGCATTCTCTTAAGGCTTTGTCTTACCTCTACCTCTGTTTTCCTTGACTCGCGACATCATTCATACATTATCATGCATTTTGTTACTTTCATAAGGGCTTGATTTGCCCAATGAAATGCCAAGCTTTTTGAGGTTATGCATCATGTTTCAGTTCTTTATGTTACACACTATTGGGAACAGTTTTCTTTTATTTTTTATTTTTATTTTATTTAAAGATTTTATGTATATATTCGACAGAGATAGAGACAGCCAGCAAGAGAGGGAACACAAGCAGGGGGAGTGGGAGAGGAAGAAGCAGGCTCATAGCGGAGGAGCCTGATATGGGGCTCGATCCCAGAATGCCGGGATCACGCCCTGAGCCGAAGGCAGGTGCTTAACCGCTGTGCCACCCAGGCGCCCCAGGAACAGTTTTCTTTTAAAGATTTTATTTTTAAGTAATCTCTACTCCCAGTGTGGGGCTTGAGCTCACAACCCCGAGATCAAGACTCACACGCCCCACCAACTGAGCAGCCAGGTACCCAGGGAATAGTTTTATTCAATCAGTATTTGATACTTAATTTTGCAGAGTATGAGAAATCTAAAGCCTTTTAATTTTTGATTTGTCAGAATGCCAATATTTTTAGTTTAGAAGCTGCTACATTAATAGGAGTTCTGATGGGAGTGAAAGCAGAAATTCTTCTTGATATAAGAGTATGATTTTCCTAACTATGGTTCATACTTCTCCCATAACTTGTTTTTGCTGAATTCTATTTGGCATATTAATAATTCATTGATGTATGTATAGTTTGGAAACTTAATGTATTAAATTTGGTTCTAAGGCATTAAGCAACATAAAGGAATCACTGAAAATTGGAAAAGGGCACTATTATTCAATTTTAGCTATAGAACACTTTGGAATCATTTGAAAATCACTACCATAAATCACCCAAATATCTCATAAATTTACCAGTTCGGCATTCAATCTTTATTCCCTAGATGGTATCTTTTGCAAAAACCCATTGTTTTTATTCATTAAAATGGTGCAACACTTAATGTTCTGAAAATAATACATAATCAGTGTAGGAAATTAGAAAAGTGCAGAAAAGCACAAGGAAGAAAATATAAATCACTGATAATTCCATCACTCAGAAATAACTATTATTATCATGATTGAATATCTGTGCAGTTGTTTTTTTAAAAACTTTTTTCCCTTCTTGTATTCTATACTTTAAAAGAAAAAGAGAAACAATCCGACAGAAAAAAAGTAGGCAAGAGATTAAACCAGGCTTGTCTAAACAACGAATAAGTCCTTCAGAAATAAGGAAGATGCAAATTAAAATAATAAGATACTGCTATATAACCATGACTATTAAAATTATGAAAGAGTGATAATAACCAGTATTGTGAAAAATACCAATACTCTGCTCATGAGAGTGTCAGTTGGTTACAGGCAATTTGGAAAACTGACATATCTACTAAAACTGAAGATCCACGTATTATTTCATCTAACAGTTCCACTCCTAAATATTTACTCAACACCATATGTGCTCCTGTGTGATAAACACATATAGAATAATGTTCATAGTAGCATTATCCATAATAACTCCTAATGTCTTTCAAAAGCAGAATGAGTAAATAAATCCTGGTATATTCATGTAACCATTTAGAAAGGCTTTCCCCATTCCAGTGTTTAACAAGGAAGAATGACTGCAACGAGAGGAAGTGGAAGAGGCCAAATATAACAAAACCAGGCATATAGATCAATGGAACAGAAGAGAAAACCTGGAAATGGACCCACTATACGGGCACATAACTTTTGACAAAGCAGTTAAGAGTATCCAATGGAAAAAAGATAGTCTCTTAAACAAACAGTATTGGGAAAACTGGACAGCAATATGCAGAAGAACAAAACTGCACCATTTTCTTACACCATACACAAAAATAAATTCAAAAGGGGTCGCCTGGGTGGCTCAGTTGTTAAGCGTCTGCCTTCAGCTCAGGACCTGATCCCAGGATGCTGGGATCGAGCCCTGCGTTGGGCTCCTTGCTCCTCTGGGAGCCTGCTTCTTCCTCTCCCACCCTCCCTGCTTGTGTTCTCTTTCTCGCTGGCTGTCTCTTTCTCTGTCAAAGAAATAAGTAAAATCTTTAAAAAAAATAAATTCAAAATGGATGAAAAACCTTAATGTGAGACAGGAATCCATCAAAATCATAGAGGAGAACACAGATAAAAACCTCTTTGATTTGGGCCACAGCAACTTCTTGCTAGATACGTCTCCAAAGGCAAGGGAAACAAAGATAAAAATGAACTATTGGGACTTTATCAGGATAAAAAGCTTTTGCACAGCAAAGGAAACAGTCAACAAAACTAAAAGGCAACCCACGGAATGGGACAAGATATTTGCCAATGTCTTATCAGATAAAGGGTTAGTATCCAAAATCTAGAAAAAACTCATCAAACTCAACACCCAAAAAACAAAAAATCCAGTCAAGAAATGGGCAGATGTGAACAGATATTTATCCAAAGAAAACATACAAATGGCCAACAGACACATGAAAAAATGGTCCACATCCCTTGGCATCAGGGAAATACAACTCAAAACCACAATGAGATACCACCTCACACCTGTCAGAATGGCTTAAATTAACAAGTCAGGAAATGACAGATTTTGGTGAGTATGTGGAGAAAAGGAAACCCTCTTACACGGTTGGTGGGAATGCAAGCTGGTGCAGCCACTCTGGAGAACAGTATGGAGGTTCCTCAAAAACTTAAAAATAGAGCTACCCTATGACCCAGCAATTGCACTACTAGCTATTTATCCAAAGGATACAAACATAGTGATTTGAAGGGGCACCTGCACCCCAGTGTTTATAGCAGCAATGTCCACAATAGCCAAACTATGGAAAGAGCCCAGATGTCCACTGACAGATGAATGGATGAAGAAGATGTGGGGTGTGTGTGTGTGTGTGTGTGTGTGGTGTGTATCTATCTATCTATATACATATATATGTATATGTGTATATATATATAAAATGGAATATTACTCAGCCATCAGAAAGAATGAAATCTTGCCATTTACAATGACGTGGATGGAACTAGAGGGTATTATGCTAAGTGAAATAAGTCAGTCAGAGGAAGAGAAATACCATATAATCTCACTCATACATGGAATTTAAGAAACAAAACAGATGAACGTAGGGGGAGGAAAGGAAAAATAATAAACGATGAAAATAGAGAGAAAGGCAAACCATAAGAGACACTGAACTCTAGGAAACAAATGAGGGTTGCCAGAGGGGAGGTGGGTGCGGGGAAGGGTTAATTGGGTGATGGGTGTTAATGAGGGCACTTGATGTAATGAGCACTGGGTGTTATATGCTACTAAATTTTACCTCTGAAAGTAACAAAAAAAAAAGTGTACGCCATGATGATTTGATATACACGTACAGTGACTCTTGAATGATATGGAAGTTAAGGTGCCAACACCCTGCACAACTGAAAATCCACCTATAACTTTTGGCTCTCTCCAAACTTTACTACTAGCTTACTCCTGAGTGGAAGCCTTACTAATAACATAAACTGTTGATTAACACATATTTTGTATGGTATATGTACTATATACTGTATTATTTTAATAAAATAAACAAAAATGTTATTAAGAAATCATAGGGAAGAGAAACTATATCTACAATACAGTATAGTATTTATAAAAAAATTTGCATGTAAGTGGACCCTCACAGTTCAAACTTGTGTTGTTCGAGGGTCAACTGTACATGAAGATTCCTCATAACTAGTTAATACATCCATCACTCTTCTCTCATCTTTTTTTTTAAGATTTTTTTTTTAAAGATTTTATTTATTTATTTGACAGAGATAGAGACAGCCAGCGAGAGAGGGAACACAAGCAGGGGGAGTGGGAGAGGAAGAAGCAGGCTCATAGCAGAGGAGCCTGATGTGGGGCTCGATCCCATAACGCCAGGATCACGCCCTGAGCCAAAGGCAGACGCTTAACCGCTGTGCCACCCAGGCGCCCCCCCCCCTTTTTTTTTTTAAGATTTTATTTATTTATTCAACAGAGATAGAGACAGCCAGCGAGAGAGGGAACACAAGCAGGGGGAGTGGGAGAGGAAGAAGCAGGCTCCCAGCGGAGGAGCCTGACGTGGGGCTCGATCCCAGAACGCCGGGATCACGCCCTGAGCCGAAGGCAGACACTTAACTGCTATGCCACCCAGGCGTCCCAGGAATTGGGTATTTCTGACTGCTGTCGCTGCACTCAGACTTGGGGTGATAGCTGGTTAAGAATATTTTCTCTGTTTGTTACAATCCTATGGGACCTAGGAGCATAAGTCCTGCTGGCCACCAGGGCCAAGCAGTTTAGAGCTAGGTCCTCTGGGCAGCATCCACAGAAGCAAGGGCACCAGATACATGCACAAGCTCCTTTCAGGGAGGTACCTACCTATAACCTGGAGTGGAGCAGAGAAAGAGGGCAAAGAGGACACCCATCAGCCTCCCTGGTTTCTGGAGAGGACGGGAGTCAGTCCCTACTTTTGTGTTAAATTAGAAGCCCGATTCTCAGGCTGCGGCTTTTAAGATATGCAAATAGGCCTCTTTCAGGGAAAGGCTGGGTGTTTCAGTGTGCTGCCTCTGTTCTGAGGCCTGGAAGGATAGCCACTGTGAATCCTCACAAGCCCTCTAAGAACTGTGTCTTTGTTATAATCTTGCGCATCCCATTGGCTTTCAGAGCTAGATGTTTTGGGGGCCCATCTCTTAGGTGGAAGTCTTAAAAGTCAGAGCATTAGATGTTGGTCCAAATCCTTTACTCTTCAGGGAGAAGCCGGGATTTGTGAGTTTCCTCCTGACTCTATGTCACTGTGCAGGGGATGGGTTTAGGGTGGGATCGTTTCTCAGTCTCTTCTACCCGTTTTGATGTGGATATTTTCTCATTCACCCAATGTGTGGATTCAGTTAGCTTCTGGATTTCTTTCAGAAGCAATTGTTCCATATGTAGCTGTAGATTTTACGTGGCTGTGGGAGGAGTTGAGTTTAGGAGCTTGCTGTGGTGCCATCTTGATCTGGGACCTTCCCAAATAATATTTTGTGTTGTGGCAGATTCCCTTTTACCTGGTGTGACAAGATGTTCCAGGTTTATCTTCTACATCTTCTATTTAGACCTGTTGTCAGCCATCACTTCAAGAACCCTTGTTTTTTGTTAATTTGCTTTGTTTCATTTTGCGACTTAGTGGAGATGGTATTTTAAGATCACTATCTGGATTTGATGGATGCCCATTGCTACTTGGATGCTTACTGTTTATAAACCTTTTCAGTGGACAGATCTAGTAACTCTATCTATCTATCTATCTATCTATCTATCTATCTATCTATCTATCTATCGATCATCTATCTTCTATGTATCATCTATCATCCATCTATCATCTATCTGTCATCTATCTTATATATTCCACTTGAAATTTAGTATTTACGAAATTAGAATTTTTAAATCTCTTCTACATTACTGTATTTTTCCCCTTCTATGCTGACTATTCTGATTCTCAAAGACACAGGGAATGATAGAATTAGGATGTCTGATATTGCACATTTGCTTTATACACAGCAATCTGAGAATAACAATGCTAATCTTTTATCACTACAATGGCTACTGAAAAATATTTTTAAAATTTTTGGTTATGCTCTCCCCAGTCTTCCCCCATTTTTTAATGGTTAGTGTTAGTGCTATATAGTGTATAGAGCTACTAAACACTATAACCTTTGTCTTTATGCTCACTTAGATTTGGTTTTAAAGTAACCATATATTTAATGCTCATGGCCAATATTTATGTCAATGTCTCTCTAGTAATTTTGGTTGTCTGAAGCTTCTAGAAGATATTTCTGGGAGGGCTCATGGGAAAATTATTTCCTGAGAAAGTTATTTCCTGAGTTCTGTTTTGATAACAGTCTTTTTAGCTCTTTATATTTAAAAGTTAGTTTTCTGGGTATAAAGTCTTCGGATCACATTTTCTTTGCCTATCTTAAATTTATTTCTAGCATATAGCATTGCTTTAAAAAAGTGTGATGATAATCTAACTTTCTTACCCTCATAAGTCAGATGTTCAGTTGACTATATTTCTAAAGAGCCTAAACATTTTTGGATTACAAAATAACAGATAAAAGTATGTTTTGTGGGCATATCTTTCTGGAGTACTTTCATTGATCATAGGAATATTATTCTGCTCCTTATTTTCATTTGGGATTTTTTATGGGCTTTAACCCTGATCATTGTCAGCTGCTCATTTTTGTATGAAATTAGTTTTCCTGAAATTTTTAAAGGAGGAGTGGTTCAGTCACGCTTTTCTAAGTTCACAGGTCTTCCTCTTCTGTTATTTTTGTGTAGGTTGAAAAATATGGCAGCTTGCCTTCTGAAATGTCCTGGCTCAGTTCTCCCTCTCATTTTATTTGTGCCTTGTTTTTCCTTTGCCTCTATTGTCAGTATCCTGCTCAATTTTGACTCCATTTCAAACAATTTCTCGTTGGTGTCAAGTCCAGTTCTGGAAGGGAACAGTAGCTGGTCAGTTTTGAGAATGTGAAGGGTCTTGATGGTTCGATCCCTTTTAGGCTTATACATGGTTCTCGCTCTCACTTGCTATGGGGGTTCAGTTTTAGTTTTTGCTCTCAAGGTGATCTACTGCACTTCACAGGGAACATTTATTTGCTATTTTATGGTGTTACTATTCTCAGATCCGATAAATGCCTTGTTCTTGCTTCTGTCTGCTTCCTTCTGCAAAGATGTTTTTTTTTTTAATGATTTTTTATTATATTATGTTAGTCACCATACAGTACACCCCTGGTTTCTGATGTAAAGTTCGATGATTCATTAGTTGCGTATAACACCCAGTGCACCATGCAATACGTGCCCTCCTTACTACCCATCACCAGCCTATCCCATTCCCCTACCCCCTCCCCTCTGAAGCCCTCAGTTTGTTTCTCAGAGGCCATAGTCTCTCATGCTTCATTCCCCCTTCTGATTACCCCCCTTTCTTTATCCCTTTCTTCTCCTACCGATCTTCCTAGTTCTTATGTTCCATAGATGAGAGAAATCATATGATAGTTGTCTTTCTCTGCTTGACTTATTTCACTTAGCATTATCTCCTCCAGTGCCGTCCGTGTTGCAGCAAATGTTGAGAACTCGTTCTTTCTGATAGCTGAGTAATATTCCATTGTATACATGGACCACAACTTCTTAATCCAGTCATCTGTTGAAGGGCATCTTGGCTCCTTCCACGATTTAGCTATTGTGGACATCCTTCTGCAAAGATGTTAATACACTGCAGAAACTGTGGCTGTTGCTGGTTTGTCCCTATCTGTTTGCATTTGGGATTTTGGGGGAATATCCTGTCACCTAGATTTATTGTAAACGTTGGCTATGTCGTCTAGTTATTACTATGTGGGGATTCAGAAAGTCTCCAAAACTATTTCATCTTCCCCACCGCAGTCTTCCCAGAATGTTTTCTGGAGTTTTTTGACTTGCAGAAGTTTTAAATTTTGGTATATCAAATTTGTCAATCTTTAATGTTACGGTGTATGACTCTTCTTATATGCTCAAAAGGGCTTTCTTCCTTCTAAACCCAGATAAGTAATTTCTCATGTACATTTTAGTACTTTATTACTCTTTTTTTTGTACATTAAAAAATGTAAGCGATCTCTAGTTTATTTTGGGGTTTGGTGACACTTAGTGACTTGCTTTTATTTCTCCAAATAGCCGTCTTCAAAACCGTTTAGTCAGTTACATCAGAGCTGATTTAAGAGCCCCGTTCATCATAGACTAAATATTCTTTGCACTTAGATCTGTTGCTAAGCACTCTAATAATTTCCACCTGTTTCTCTATTTCCACGACCACCATCACATTATTTTAATGACTAAGTTTTATAATTTTCCCCATCGGGTAAGTGTAAAAACCTTTCTTTGCTATCCATTTTTTTCAGCATTTTCTTAACTATACCTACCCATTTATGCTTTAAGATAAATATTAGAATAAGTTCATTGATTTTATGGGTTTTTGATTGGAATGGCAAATAATTTGGAAAAAGTGATATTTTCATAACATAAGAACTTTTCCATTTGGAAGAAGAGTATATTTCTTCATTTTTTTCTAATCTTCTTTCATGGTCCTCCAGAGTTCTGTCACTATCTTCCTAGAGGTCCTCCAAATCTTTTCCTGATTAGAAAAATAGAATTCCTTATCTCCTTCTCCCAAGAGATAGAACTGGTTCTGAAGTATGGGTTGCCACCCCCCCTGATTGGGGTGAAATGTTGTCCTGCTCCCATTTGGAAACCTCTAGGCACAGGGATAAGCGAGGTATGGTGGCTACGGGCTTGTGCCTTGTCACCCTTGTGCCTTGTCACCCAAACATAACTGCACTAGGGCCAGAGCCGTGCCTGACATCCATTACTGCTCCAAGCTGATTACTCAGCTTGGTGAAGGGTTTTGCACCCAATTCCAACATGGGTTGAGGGGGTGGGGTGGGATTCCCCACACCAACCAGCAAGTCTCCAATACCACCTGGGTGTCCAATAAATTGATTGGTATTCAATCAATTCTGACACTATTTACCCAGGATAACATCGGATTCTACAGGTTAAGGGCTCAGTCCCACAAGATTGCCCTTCACTTCAGATGCTAATTGCAAGTCCAGGTTGTTACTTGTGCTACTGACTAACTGCCTATAAATCAGAGGTTTCCACAGCCCCCTTATTGGGCTCAGTTAATTTGCTAGGGTGGCTGACAGAACTCAGGAAACTCATTTACTGACTAGATTACCAGTTTTTTACAAAGGATATTAAAGGATATGAATCAACAGTCAGATGAAGAGATACATAGGGCAAGGTCCTGAACAAAGGGGCTACTGTCCTCCTGGAGTTTGGGTCCCAGCATGATGGCATGTGGAAACATTCTGGTTCACCAACCTGGAAGCTCTCCAAACCCTCTCCTTTTGGGTCTTTATGGAGTCTTCATTATAAAGGCATACTTGATTAAATCACTGGGTATTGGTGATTGATTCAGCCTGCAGCCCGCAGCCTCTCTCCTCTCCCCAAAGATCAGAAGGTGGGACTGAAGGTTCCAACCCTCTCTTCAGGGTTGGTTCCCCTGGCAACCAGCCCCCATCTTTGGGGGATGTCCAAGAGTCACTTCTTTAACATAAACACAGTAGTGTTGGAAAGGGGTTTGTTTTGAATAACAAGACACCCGTTTTACTTTTATGGCTTGGAAGCATTTTCAGGAACAGAAGACAAGAGACCAAATATTGTAACACAATAGGCTCCCATTACTAGTATCATTCAGGAAAGACCCAAGGGTTTTGGGAACTGTGAGCCAGCATCCATGGGCGAAGACCAAAGATACATTTCTTAGAAATCACAATATTTTATTGGGATGCTGAGGTATCCTATCCCAGGGAAACACTGGCCCACCTGCCAACTGACTTTGGCCTGAGGGCCCCTCAAAGGCCTTGCTGCACAGCCATTGTGCTCTAAGATAATTGCATTCCACTTTCCCTCCTTTTTCCTTCTTTTGGGTCCTCCTCCTTGCATCCAAGTCTGATGGCTCTCTCAGCCTTCCTGGCTCCCTCCCCATTTTCCCCACAGGTGTTTTCTTCACATATTAATACCATTTTGGTATTTACTTCTCAGAGGACCTGGACTAGCACACAGGGCATTGCAATCTCCTATTTTAAAAATAATTTGATCTTAGAATTTTTTGGGGAAAAAAAGCATATAATATGGTTAAAATTATGTACCAGGTAAGTAGTTCTTCCAAAGTAGACTAGCTGGTTCTAATAAGTGATTGAACTGGTACTCCAATATAGGTCTGATTCCAAAGTCCACATGTGTGCATTACGCTTTGAAGGGTTTTGAATATCAGTACCATCTGGCTGGCATGGCAGCTCCACGTTAAGGAGGAGATGTATTTGAGGTGGGAAAGAGAAGTGGAAGTTGGAGTCTGGATACTTCGAGAGCTAGACTAGGGCATTTCAGGAATTGTGAGTTTTGGCTGAGCAGTGGCCTATCATTTTGCTTAAAGTAGTGGTGTAGGTTTGTTGGAGGCAAAGGAATTTGGTGTTTGAAAGGCCATTTGGCAATTTATGTATGCAAAAGTTTCAAATGAATGCCTTTGACCCAGAAATTCCACTTCTGGAAATTTGTGTGAAGGAAGTAATTAAGAATATCCTCAGATATATCACTATAATAATGTTGAAATAATGCAAAGTTGGAAAGAATGTAAATACCCAACAATAGAAGATTTGGTTAAACGAGCAATGATATATACATCCAGTGTATACGATCATTTAAAATGATGTTACATGAATGGACTTGCTGACGTGAAAAGTGTTTACAATACACTTTTTAAAAACTGTACAGTTGAATTGAAAACTTTTTTCATTTTGAAATAATCTCAAACTTACAGAACAGTTATAGGAACAGTAAATATTTTTTTCCTCAACCATTGTAAAGTAAGTTGCCATCATAATGTCACCTCACCCCCTGAATATTTGTTTACTGCGTTTAAGTGTAGGTCATTCTCCTATGTAACCATAACACAACCACCAAAATCAAGAAATTACTATTGGTAGTATTAGTCAAGGCTCTCCAAAGAAACAGAATGTGTATGTATAGATATATCGAAATGTATTTTAAGGAATTGGCTCGCACAATCGTGTAGAGTAGGCTAGCAGGCTGGAGACCCAGGGAAAAGCCTAAGTCCCGTTCAAGTACAAAGGTCCTCTGCTGGCTGAATTCCTTTTTAGCTCAAGGAAGGCCTTCAACTAATTGGATGAGACCCACCCAAATTTTGGAGAATAACCTGCTTTACTTAAAGTCCACCAATTTAAATGTTAATCTCATTCAAAAAGCACTTTTCCAGAAACATTAAGTATAATATTTGACCAGTATTTGGGCAACGTGGCCCATCCAAGTGGACCATAAAATTAACCATCACGTTATCTTACTGCTATCTAAACCTTAGACCCCAATCGGGTTTTTATGATTGTCCTAATAATGGTCCTTCCTGGCAAAAGGATCCAGTTCAGAACAACGTGTTGCATGGAGTTGTCATGTCTCTTTAGTGTCCTTGAATCAAGAATAGTCCCTCAGGGGAAAAAAAAATAGTCCCTCTGTCTTTCTTTGATCTCATGACACCTTTGCAGATGTTTTTAGAATGTTCCTTACTTGGGATTTGTTTGATTAGATTAGTAATATGTTTTTGGCAAGAAGATCTCAGAAAGTGATGCTTCCCATTGCATTCTGTATCAGGTGGTATAACATACAACTTCATCGTGTCTCATTATTGGGGTATTTCATTAAGGTAGAGTCTGTTGGCTTTCTTCACTGTAAAATTACTCTTTTTTTCACTTTGTCATTGGTAAATATTTTGTGGAAAGATACATTGACACTATGTAAACTTATTCTTCATCAAACTCTCCTTTATTTATTTATTTATGTCTATTTGGACATATTTTATTCTTTGGGTTATAATTTGTTAATTATTATTTGATATTCAATTTGTTCCATATTTGGCCAATTGGAACCCTTTCATGATGTCTTCTATGTTCTTTTGACATGTCCCCATCATTTGTGAGCTTTTCCTTACTTTCCAGCACAACAAGGTATTCCAGAACCATTCTGTCTAGAGCAAGTTGAATGGTAGCCCCCTCGAAAGATATGCCCATGTCCAACGCCTCAGAACTGGTGAATATTAACTTATTTGGGAAAAGGGTCTTTGCAGATGTAATCAGGTTAAAGATCTTGAGATAGGAAGATCATCCTGGGTTATCTGCTGGGCCCTAAATGCAGTGACAGGTGTCCTTCTATGAGATAGAAGGGGAGAAAACAGAGACACAGAGAAGGCCATGTGAAGACAGAGGCAGAGATTGGAGTGATGTACCACAGGGAATTTCTGGAGCCACCAGAGTGGGAGGAGGCAAAGAAGGATTCTTTCCTAAAGCCTCCAGGCACAGGACATCCCTACCAACACCTTGATTTTGGACTTCTGGATTCCAAAACTGTGAGAGGATAAATTTCTGTTTCAAGCAGCAAAGTGTGTGTGGTCATTTGTTAACAGCAGTGTCAGAAATGAATACAACACTTTTCCCTTGCTTTGGTCCTAGAATTGGCCATTTCTCAAGGAGCCCAGGTTATTTTAGCATATAGAATGGTATTTGGAAATCAAGTTCCAAGTGCTAGGTATGCTCATTATTTTTGGGAGTCCCCTGTTCCCAGAGCAAGAGAGTATAAATGTCTAAATTCACACACACACGCAGACATACACATTCATAAATAAGTATATATATTAAAAACCATAAATTCTCCAATTTCAATATACAACCACAAGCTTTGTTCTACTCTTCTCCCTTTTCATATTAGTACCTCTCTTAACAGTGAGAAAACTGGTTCCCATTATCCTCGGCATATTTATTAGTTTCATCCCCTGTATGTGTGCAGACAACCTCCCACACTGCTGCTGTCCCACGTCCCACAGATGCCCTCCTCACCCTGCTTAGGCTCCAAGTCCCTGAGAGGGGTCACTGTGCATCAGGCTGTCCCTCATGCTGATGTCCTCCTCACCTACTCGGTTTCTGACACTTCCCACCAGGCCGCATGTCACTTCCCCTGTCCCCATTGTCCCGCTGTTCCCCCAGGATTCTGACATCCTGCACTCTGGGTGGCCCTGCCCTTCTGCACCCCTCACATTCAACCACACCCAGGCCTGTCTTGCTGGGCCTCACATAATGATCTCATGACTTGTGAACCAAATTGTTCAATAAGGGAAAGGAAGGGAAAGAAGAGGAAAATACAATATACATTTTTAAGTAAAAAAAAGGTTATGAATAATGTATTTTGGGGGGAAATTTGTACATGCAAGGAAGAGACTCTGGAAATGCATATGTCAGGATGGTCCACAGTGGCTGTCTCTGGGAGACTGGGTCTCATTGGGTTCGTTTTCTTTTCTCCTTTTGCTTGTCCCCACTTTTTTTTCTCTCCTCCTCTTCCTCCAAGTCTTTCTCCTCCTTCCTTATGAGGGGAGACCAATGAGCATGATTTATTTTTGCAAGAAGAAAAATAACTAGAAACTTTATTTTTAAATATTAAAAAAAAGGCCTATAATTACACTCAAAGTTTTTTCTTCCTGGGTAAAGGGTAACTGAAAATGTAGGGTTTTTGGGGTGCCCTGAGGTAATTTTTTTTAACTTAAAAGATTTTTTTTGAAGCGAACCTATCCAGATATTAATGCTGCTTGTTTTGTGTATTAATTACTTGAATCTGAGGACATCTCTTTTTGAATTGCTAACCAATATCTCTGACATTTTCCCAGCTGCTTTATTGATTCACTAAAAGAGAAATCATCCATCTGTGCTGGGCAATGTGGAGAGCGAAGAAAAAAAGAAGGTAGAGAACAAGATCCCTGATCTGTCTTAACTCCCTCAAAGCCTCGGAAAAGGTTGTTAACATTTCCAGTCGCATCAAGTTAGGCTGACTTGAAACTAGCCAAGGAGCGATCTAAGAGCAGACCGTGTGTGCTTGCCGGTCTGCCTCACTGACCTTGGAGGGATCCGCGTGGCTGATGGTAACTGCCCTGTGTGAGTAGCTGTGGATGTGTGAGCGCAGGGGGCCCGTCCTCACCCCCACGTGGCTCTGTAGGCGCAGTTGTTCACAGTGCTGTGCTTTCTTCATGAGTCACTTCTGGTAGAGTTCATTTCTCATTTTACACACGGCTGTTGAAAACAGGCTCCATTTAGAAGGACTTAGCCCATGAAGTCATACCGTTTCCTCTTTGGAGCTTTCACCAGTGGGAGTTGGGTTCCTTTGTATTAGCGCTTTTGGCCCCAGGAAGCTTTTTCCCACTCCGTTTTTTGGGTAAGCTTGCCTGGGCCTTCCTAGATTCCAGCCTTAGAGATTTTTGGCCTGTCGCAAAATCTTTCGTATTACCGTGTCAACGGAACCAAATGTGAAACACTCATTGGCTTTAGGCTTGTATTTTTCTAGTTCTTTTGTTTGGATTCGTTTTCATCCTATGTCCACTGACATTATTTTAATGGGCCATTTGCAGGGAGATTAATTATACCCTTGGCACATCTGCTTTCCCATTTGAAAATTTTCTTTCTGTGACAGAATTGGAAAATAATAGAAAACAGCTCATACAGCTGCCTTAGTTACCAAGACAACAAAACGAAGAAATAGCTGGCTACTTGGCTTTTTCCTTTTTCTGAGCTACCTTCCAAACACAGTAATCTCCATCCTAAAAGCTATGTATCTGTTTGACATTACTAGTTTGAGTTGACTAGTTGAGTTGTTACTGAATTAATTTTTTAGCAAGAATATTGTGTGCCCTGATTATAGTCTGAGAACAAAGCAGGGTTTTTTTTTCCTTTGGGTTTTCTTTTAAATTATTTAAAAAATTACACAGGTAATATATTTACACATTTCCAGTATACAAATGTAAAACTTGACGGAAGTGTATGGGGTAAAAAGTGTAAATCTCACTTTCTGGACACGTATCTTGAGCAATAGCAACATATTGTAATGAATATAATTTTGTAAATTGGCTCAGGGTGATTTTAAGAACAGCAGTGTTTTCAAATCAGTAAAAACCACATGTTAAATACATGTGTTAAAAATTTAAAACCTTTAAAACCTTTTAAAGTTTATATGAGCAATACATGTGTCTTGTATGAAATTCAGAGAAAACAGACAAGCAAAAAAGAGTGTAAAAATTACCCACAATTCTGCTACCCAGAAGTCACTAATATTTCGTTTCTGATGCTTTTTGAAAGGATTAGTTTTTATTTTAAAGTAACACAAGCTTATTAAAAATAAAGACAAACCATAGCCCATGATAATCAGAACAATTCTAATGGCTACTCTACCGAATATTGCCTACGTGCTTGCCCTGTGGTTAAGAGTTTACTTGCATGAAGACACAATCATTTTCTGGGTAACATTCATAATATTAATTTCTGTTCCTTTCCTTCCATGTGTAGGTATTTTTAAAAGTATGTAACTGTAATTGTAGTGTATAAACAGTTTTGAATTCTGATTTTTCGTAAACATTTTTTTCTGTGATGGTACCCAATTTTTGATGTCATTTTTATAGTCCATTATCAGATAGTCTTTTTGAAGTCTTTGTCCTCTTACTGATTGTTTAATATTTCATCGAATGCTTGTATAGAATCCATTTATTCATTTCCATATTGTTGAACATTTATTATTTCTACTTTTTCCTATGAAGCTCTTTATATATCTTAGAATGGATTTTTTTCTTAGAATAGATTTGTCAGAAAGGAAATTATTGGCTCAAGGTAATGAATAGTTTTAGAGCTCTTAAATGTATTTTCAAATTGCCTTACCAAAGGGTCGTGGCAATTCATACTGCTGACAGAGTTGCGTGACTGCACTGGGAATTATGTTTCATACTCTTTCCTAATTTGATAGAAGCAAAATCCTTGTGTGTATTCCATTAGTTTCTTTTTGATTATGACTGGCTTTAATCACTTACCAATGTTTACTACTATTATTTCCTTTTATAATGAATAATTTATCTGTTGCGATATTGTATTTTACTCTCAAAAATGTATGTCTTTTTAAATGCTTACCGTAAAATTAAAACAACATAGAATGCATCTCCTTAATCTCACTCTCCCAGGGCTTGTTTGGTATGTACATCTCCAGACCTTTCTCTAAGATTTAGGAGTTAGGCTCTTTTTTGGTGGTGGCGGTGGTGGTGGTGGTAGTAATGAGGGGGAATGAGTTTGTTATTAGTTCTTTATGAAGAACTTGTCTTTTGTGCTTGCTAGAAATGCATATATATTTTTTTCTGTTTGCTATTTGGCTTTAATTTTGCCTTTGTTGTGGTTGCAGTCAAATTTGCTGATATTTTCCTTTGTGACTGAAAAAAAAGTTCATTTCCGTTTAAAAAGGACTTTTCATTTAGAGGCTCAATAAATACTAAATTCTTTATCTTGCTAGTTTTTACTATGATTTTTATTTTGGCATATGTTATAAGGTGGTGATCTAAATGCAATTTAGTTTTACAAGAAATTAATTTTGATATGTATTTTGTGAGATGATAATCTAAATGCATTTTTTTCCCCAAATGGTGAGCCCAATGCCCCCCAAACCACGGGCCGCATAATCCCAGTCTTCCCCGGTGATTTACAGTACCTCCGTTATTGTGTCTTAAATTCTGAAGTGTAAGAGGACCTCTTTTTGGTGTTTCTTGGTCTATTGATTTGTGTATAATTTAATGTCATTTAAAAAAAGTGTTACATAAAAATAAGGGTTATACATTGGTAAGAATAGATTTCTCTTCATACGAAACACAAAAAAGTTTCTGTGTGCATGCCTGTGAAAAGTTTTTTCCCCGAGAATTTGCTTAATGAAAACAAAAAAGTACTAAATCTCTTTTATTGTTGTTGTTTGTTTTTTAAAGTAGGTTCCATGACCTGTGTGGAGCCTAATGCAGGGCTTGAACTCATGACCCTGAGATCAAGGCCTGAGCGGAGATCAAGCGTCAGATGGTTGGGTGCCTGGGTGGCTCAGTTGGTTAAATGTCCAACTCTTGATTTCAGCTGAGGTCATGATCTCAGGGTCATGGGATTGAGCCTCACATCGGGCTCCGCTCTGAGTGTGGAGCCTGCTTGAGATTCTCTCTCTGTCCCTCTCCCACTGCCCCTCCCCCCACCTGTGCCCTCTTTTTCTCTCTCACTCTTTCTCTCTCAAATAAATAAATAAATCTAAAAAAAAAAAAAAAGAAAATAGAACCAAATGATTAACTGATGAGCCACCCAAGTGCCCCAAAAGTACTATATATCATTTAGGACGTATATTAAACATGGAGTAAAATTAAAAAAAAAAAGATTATTCATTTTTTTGCATTCAGTTAAGAGCTTGAATTCAGCTCAGGTGTTTACCTTTCAGTGTTGGTTGAGGGCAAGGGCAGGGCAGATAAAGGTCAGTGCAGAACAGGGAATGCTTACCCCATTTTCAGTTTTTTGGGGTATATACCTGGGAGTGGGATTCCTAAATCATATGATGATTTTGCTTAACTTTTTGAGGAACTGCTAAAATGTTTTCCATAGCAGCTGCACCATTTAAAATTATCACCAGCAATGAACAAAGGTTCCAGTCTTTTCATATTCTGGCAAATATGTGTCCTTTCCTTTCCTTTCCTTTCCTTTCCTTTTCTTTCCTTTCCTTTCTTTTCCTTTCCTTTCCTTTCCTTTCCTTTCCTTTCCTTTCCTTTCCTTTCCTTTCCTTTCCTTTCCTTTCCTTTCTTCTTCTTTTTTTTATAATAGCCTCCATAATGGGTGTGAAGTGGTATCTCATTGTGATTTTGATTTCTATTTCCTTATGACTCATGATGCTGAGCATTCTTTCATGTGTTTATTGACCATTGTATATCTTCCTTAGAGAAATACCTATTTAAGCCCTTGCCCAGTTGTGAATTGTTTTTTGTTTTGTTTTGTTTTTTTTGTTTGTTGTTGATTTGTCAGAGTTCTTTACATATTCTGGATATTAATATCTTATCAGATGTATGATTTGCAAATATACTCCATGGGTTATCTTTTTACTTTTGCAAGTGTCCTTTTATGCACAAAATTTTAAATGTTGATGATGTCTAATTTATTTTTTCTTTTGGTGCCTGTGCTTTTGGTGTCATATCCGAGAAATCATTATCAGACCCAGAGCTGTGAAGATTTATCTTCTGTTTTCTTCTAAAAGTTTTGTAGTTTTAGCTTTTAAGTTTAGGTCTTTGATTAAATTTTTGTTAATTTTTGAGTTAATTTTTGTATATGGTATGAGGATATCCAGTTTTTCCAGCACCATTTGTTGAAAAGACTCCTCATCAAATGGTCTTGACACCCTTGTCAAAAATCAATTGACCAGGGGTGCCTGGGTGGCTCAGTCAGTTGGGCATCTGCCTTTGGCTTGGGTCATCATCCCAGGGTCCTGAGATCGGGCCCCGTATCGGGTTCCCTGCTCAGTTGGGAGTTTGCTTCTCCTTCTCCCTCTCCCCCTGCTCATGCTCTCTCTTTCTTTCTCTCTCAAATAAATAAATAAAATCTTAAAAAAAAAATCAATTGACCAGGGGTGCCTGGGTGGCTCACTTGGCTAAGTGGCTGACTCTTGATTTGGCTCAGATTATGATCTCAGGGTTGTAAGATAGAGCCCTACATCGGGTTCCATACTCAGCAGGAGTCTGCTTGAGACTCTCTCTCTCCCTCTGCCCCTCCCCCCACTCTCTCTCTAAAATAAATAAAGAAAATCTTTAAAAAAATCAATTGAACATATATGTGAGGGTTTATTTTGGGGTTCCATGTCCTATTCCATTTGTTTATGTCTGTCCTTATGCCAATATCACACTGTTTGATTACTGAAGGTTTGTAGTAAGTTTTGACATCAGGAAGTATGAAAACTTCCAACTTTGTTCTTGTCTTACAGATTGTTTTGTCTATTTGGGGTCCCTCGAGATGCCATATGAATTTTAAGTTGGGTTGTTCTATTTTTGCAAAAAACGTCATTGGGAATTTGATAGGGCTTACACTGAATCTGTACATCACTTTGGATGGTATTGTCATCTTAACAATATTAAATTTTCCATTCCATGACCATAGGATGTCTTTCTATTTATTTATGTCTTCTTTAATTTCCTTCTAGAGTGTTTCTAGTTTTAGTGTACAAGTCTTTTGCCTCCTTAGTTAAATTTATTCATAAGTGTTTATTCTTTGGGTGCTATTGCAAATGGAATTGCTTTCTTAATTTCTTTTTTGGAATGTTCATTGTTTGTGTACAGAAATTGAACCAATTTTTGCATGTTGATTTTTGTGTTCTGCAACTTTGTTGAATTCATTTATCAGTTCTAACAGGTTTTTGTGTGGAATCTTCAGAGTTTTTTTACATATAAAATCATGTCATCCGAAAACAGATAACTTTACTTCTTGCTTTCCAATTTAGATGCCTATCTCTTTTGCTTGCTTAATTGCTTTGGTGAGAACTTCCAGGACTATGTGGAGTAGAAGTGGCAAAAGTGGATATACTTGTCTTGTTCCTGATTGGGAGAAAATCTTTCATTATTGAGTGTGATGTTAGCCCTGGGTTGGTTGTTTCTTTGTTTTCTTTTGTTTTTGTATATTGCCTTTATCGTGTTGAAGAAATTTCCTTTCAGAAATTGGATTTCTAGAATTGAGTTTTTAGAAATTGGAAAGCATTCCAAAGAACTGAGAAAGCCAATAGCTTCAAGGTGGATAGAAAAAAATCTTATTGTTTTAGTAGTGTTCTCTAGTAAGTGGTATTATTTCAAATCAGAGATGGTAGATGGTGCAACCCTTTGGTATAGCAATCTGGCAACACATTTAAGGACTCAAAACTGTTCATAACCTTGAAGCAATAATTTCATTTCTGATAAATCCATTCTAATAAATATTCTTCAATATATAATGAGGTTTACATGAAAAAGTAGAAAGAAAAACTTCTATATGGTATTTGATAGTCCCATGATGTATTTGCAAAAGTTTAAGTAAAAGCATGGATTTATCCACAGCTGTGAAAGATTGAAATTTAAGGTTTGTTACCAGGACCACACAGTTGTTCAGGTGCCTTCACTCTACACACACTGCTCTTTTGTGAAATGAAATATTTAAAAAATCACATTCTTTATCAGTGTTTCAATGGCACAATGTGGTCAACATTGTTTTGGTGGCTAAGATCTTACATTAAGGAACAAAATAGGGATTTATTTAGCAAGATAGGAAAGTAGAATAAGATAGGAGAAAATGTAATTCCAGCATTTGGTATTCTAGTTTTATTTGCATCAGGAATGCTCTAGAACATTGGTTTTGGGACAGTGGCGATTTTGTCCCAAGGGACATTTGTCAATTGCTGGACACATTTTTTGATTGTCATGACTGGGGGTGAGGGGTAGGAGTGTGCTACTGACATCTAGTGGTAAAGGCCAGGGATGCTGCTGACATCTTACGCCAACACAGGACAGTTTCCCCCACAAAGAATTACCTAGTCCAAATTGTCAGTAGTGTTGAGGTAGAAAAAAGAGCTCTAAAGAAAGTAGTCAGTATGATTATACTATTACAATAATTAGTTTTCAAGGATAAGGAGATTAAAAGCAAAAGGTAGATTTAGACTGTGCTATTGCTGTGACCATGGGGTAAAATCCCAACTGTACTGTATTTGAACCACAAAAGAAGGGAAAAGAGACACATTCTGTTCTCTACAAAGATGTTATAATTCTACATCTTCTGCTAAATTATTCTAAGGATATAATAAGAAATTAGGGCAAGTATAAAATAGTATAAGTAGGCTAGCATCCACTTCCAAATAGGTCTTTGCGAAAATATGTTATCCTAAGAGGTATTTTGTTGTTGTTGTTGTTGTTGTCATTTGGAGTAGGCTCCATGCCCTGTGTGGAGCCCAACATGGGGCTTGAACACACGACCCTGAGATCAAGACCTGAGCGAGATCAAGAGACACTTCACCGATTGAGCCACCCAGACTCCCCCATTAGAGGTATTTTTAATATGTAATGTTATTGAACAATAGTTGATATATACAAAGCAATATGTAAAGTAATTATATATGTGTATATATTGTAGACCTGTACACATGTATATAAAATGTATTAAGTGAATATTCCTAAGTCTACCACCCAGCTTGTGAATTAGAGCATTACCGATACCACGAGCTCCTCCTGAGTTTCATCCCCCTGCTTCTCCCCAAGACATTAACCACTATATTGACTTTTATCTTTATCATCCTTTGCCTTAAAAATAGTGAATCATATGTATATATCCTAAAATGACATACCGTTTAGTTTTTCTTTTCTTTCCCATACGAAAAAGTTACCACAATGGAGGGAGTCTCCTGTGACTTCCTTTTCCACTCAACATTATCCATCTTCTCACATGCCGTTCTTGTTCATTATGTTACTGCTGTGTAACACTACTTTGAGTAATTATTACAGAATTTATTTATTCTCCTGTTGATATACATTTGGGTTTGTTTTGGGTTGAACTGTGTTCTCCCAAACTCGTATTTTGAAGCCTCAACCCCCGGTGCCTTGGAAGGTGACTGGATTTAGAGATAGGGTCTTTGAAGAGATGATTAAATTAAAATGAGGCTGTAGGATGAGCTCTAATCCAATCTAACTGGTGTCCTAGTAAGAGGAAATTCAAGGATGTGCAGGCACAGAGGAAGGACGATGTGGGGACACAAGAAGGCAGCCATCTGCAAGCAAGAAGAGAGGCCTCAGAAGAAACCTAACCTGCTGACACTTTGATTTCTGCGGTGTAGCCCCTCAAACTGTAAGAAAATAAATTTCTGATGTTTAAGACTCTCGTTAGTGCTTTCTTATGACAGCTCTAGCCCTAGTTTCTAGTTTTTAATATTATGAATGTGCAGCTAAAAATACTGTTGTTTCTATACATATGTATGTGAGTTTTTCTACTATACACATTGGAGTGGAAGTGTTGGGTTGTGCCATATACACATCTCACGTTGCTTAAGATGATGCCAGAGAGTTTTCCATAGCGTATATAAAAATTCCCGTAACTCCACGGTCTTGCCAATACTTGCTATTTTCAGACTTCTTAATTGTTACTCTTGTGTTTTGTTTTGTTTTTTTTTTTTTGATTGAGCTTTCTCATTCCATTTTACCTCTTCCACTAGTTTGGCAATTACATACTTTGTTTCTTTTATTTTAGTGGTTATCTTTAGAATTTGCCATATAAATTTATCTAAAGTTAATCAGCATCTTTCTCTCCTAGGGTCATTTAAGAGCCTTAGAACATTTGCTTCTGATGACTCTTCCTCAATTTATGTGCTACTGCTGTCCAGCATTTCATTTTCTTTTTTTTTAACCCATCAAATTAGACAATTTTATTTTTTTTATTTTTTTATTTTTTAAAGATTTTATTTATTTATTCGACAGAGATAGAGACAGCCAGCGAGAGAGGGAACACAAGCAGGGGGAGTGGGAGAAGGAAGAAGCAGGCTCATAGCGGAGGAGCCTGATGTGGGGCTCGATCCCAGACACCGGGATCACGCCCTGAGCTGAAGGCAGACGCTTAACCGCTGTGCCACCCAGGCGCCCCTGACATTTTTTATTTTATATGGATAATATCTGCATTAGGTACACACACACTCACACGTTTACCAATTTCTTTGTTTTTTTTTTTTATAATGATTTTTTATTATATTATGTTAGTCACCATACAGTACATCCCCGGTTTTCGATGTAAGGCTCGATGATTCATTAGTTGTGTATAACACCCAGTGCACCATGCAATATGTGCCCTCCTTACTACCCATCACCGGTCTATCCCATTCCCCCACCCCCCTCCCCTCTGAAGTCCTCAGTTTGTTTCTCATAGTCCATAGTCTCTCATGTTTCATTCCCCCTTCTGATTACCCCCCCTTTCTTTATCCCTTTCTTCCCCTACTGATCATTCTAGTTCTTATGTTCCATAGATGAGAGAAATCATATGATAGTTGTCTTTCTCTGTTTGACTTATTTCACTAAGCATTATCTCCTCCAGTGCCGTCCATGTTGTAGCAAATGTTGAGAACTCATTCTTTCTGATTGCTGAGTAATATTCCATTGTATATATGGACCACAACTTCTTAATCCAGTCATCTGTTGCAGGGCATCTCGGCTCCTTCCACGATTTAGCTATTGTGGACATTGCTGCTATGAACATTGGGGTGCATATGGCCCTTCTCTTCACTACGTCTGTATCTTTGGGGTAAACACCCAGTAGTGCAATGGCTGGATCATAGGGTAGCTCAATTTTTAACTTTTTAAGGGACCTCCACACGGTTTTCCAGAGTGGCTGTACCAACTTGCATTCCCACCAACAATGTAGGAGGGATCCCCTTTCTCCACATCCTCTCCAACAATTGTTGTTTCTTGCCTTGTCTATTTTTGCCATTCTAACTGGCGTAAGGTGGTATCTCAGTGTGGTTTTGATTTGAATTTCCTTGATGGCTAATGATTTTGAACATTTTTTCATGTGTCTGTTAGCCATTTGTATGTCTTCATTGGAAAAGTGTCTGTTCATATCTTCTGCCCATTTTTTGATTTGTTTATTTGTTTCTTGTGTATTGAGTTTGAGAAGTTCTTTGTAGATCTTGGATACCAGTCCTTTATCTGTAGTGTCATTTGCAAATATCTTCTCCCATTCCGTGGGCTGCCTCTTAGTTTTTCTGACTGTTTCCTTGGCTGTGCAGAAACTTTTAATCTTGATGAAGTCCCATAAATTCATTTTGTCTTTTGTTTCTCTTGCCTTTGGGGATGTATCATGAAAAAGGTTGCTTTGGCCGATGTCGTAGAGGTTGCTGCCTATGTTCTCCTCTAGAATTTTGATGGATTCCTGTCTCACATCGAGGTCTTTCATCCATTTGGAGTTTATTTTTGTGTATGGTGTGAGATAGTGGTCAAGTTTCATTCTTTTGCATGTAGTTGTCCAATTTTCCCAGCACCATTTATTGAAGAGACTGTCTTTTTCCCACCGGATGTTTTTTCCTGCTTTATCAAATATTAGTTGCCCAAAGAGCTGAGGGTCCATTTCTGGGCTCTCTATTCTGTTCCATTGGTCTATGTGTCTGTTTTTGTGCCAGTACCATGCTGTCTTTGTGATCACAGCTTTGTAGTACAGCTCGAAATCCGGCATTGTGATGCCCCCAGCTTTGTTTTTCCTTTTCAACAGTTCCTTGGAGATTCGGGGTCTTTTCTGGTTCCATACAAATTTAAGGACTATTTGTTCCAGTTCTTTGAAAAACGTTCTCGGTATTTTGATCGGGATAGCATTGAAAGTGTAGATTGCTCTGGGTAGCATGGACATTTTAACTATGTTAATTCTTCCGATCCATGAGCATGGAATATCTTTCCATCTTTTTATGTCTTCCTCAATGTCTTTTAAGAGTGATTTATAGTTTCTAGAATAAAGGTCCTTTACGTCTCTGGTTAAGTTAATTCCAAGGTAACGTATGGTTTTTGGTGCTATTGTAAATGGGATGGATTCCCTGATTTCTCTTTCTTCGTTCTCGTTATTCGTGTACAGAAATGCAACTGATTTCTGAGCATTGATTTTGTATCCCGCCACGTTACTGAATTGCTCTATAACTTCTAATAGTTTGGGAGTGGCTTCTTTTGGGTTTTCCATATAGAGTATCATGTCGTCTGCGAAGAGAGACATTTTGACTTCTTCTTTGCCGATTTGAATACCTTTGATCCCTTTTTGTTGTCTGATTGCTGTTGCAAGGACTTCTAGTACTATGTTGAATAATAGTGGCGAGAGTGGGCATCCTTGTCGTGTTCCTGATCTTAAGGGAAAGGCTTCCAGCTTTTCCCCATTGAGAATAATATTTGCAGTAGGCTTTTCATAGATGGCTTTTATGAGATTGAGAAATGTACCTTCTATTCCTACACTCTGAAGGGTTTAATCAGGAAAGGATGCTGTATTTTTTCAAATGCTTTTTCGGCATCGATTGAGAGGATCATATGGTTCTTGAGTCTTTTCTTGTTGATATGATGTATCACGCTGATTGATTTGCGAATATTGAACCACGCTTGCATCCCAGGTATGAATCCCACTTGATCGTGGTGGATAATCCTTTTAATGAACTGTTGGATTCTATTAGCAAGTATCTTGTTGAGGATTTTGGCGTCCATATTCATTAGGGAAATCGGTCTGTAATTCTCCTTTTTGAGGGGGTCTTTGCCTGGTTTGGGGATCAAGGTAATATTGGCCTCATAGAATGAGTTTGGTAGCTTTCCTTCTGTTTCTATTTTTTGAAATAGCTTTAGGAGAATAGGTATTATTTCTTCTTTGAATGTTTGGTAGAATTCCCCAGGAAAACCGTCCGGGCCTGGAGTTTTGTTATTTGGAAGGTTGTTTATCACTGACTCAATTTCTTCATAATTAATTGGCCTGTTTAAGAAATCAATTTCTTCCTTTTTCAATCTTGGTAGTTTATAGGTTTCCAGGAAGGATTCCATCTCTTCCAGATTGCTTAGTTTATTGGCATATAGCTGTTGATAAAAATTTCTAATAATCCTTCCAATTTCAATGGTGTTCGTCGTGACCTCTCCTTTTTCATTCATAATTTTAATAATCTGGGTCCTTTCTCTTTTCTTTTGGATAAGTCTTGCCAGTGGTCTGTCAATTTTATTGATTCTCTCCAAGAACCAGCTTCTAGTCCTGTTGATCTGCTCTACTGTACTTCTGGTTTCTGCTTGATTGATTTCAGCTTTAATTTTGGTCAACTGCTTCCTTGTGCGTGGATTAGGCCTGTCCCTCTGTTGCTGTTCCAGCTTCTTGAGGTGAGAATATAAAAACTGCATTTTAGATTTTTCTATTCTTTTGAGTGAGGCTTGGATGGCTATGTATTTCCCCCTTAGGACTGCCTTTGCAGTATCCCATAGGTTTTGGACTGTTGTATTTTCATTCTCATTGGTCTCCATAAATTGTTTAATTTGATTTTTGATTTCCTGGTTTATCGAGTCATTCCTGAGCAGGATGGTTCTTAGTCTCCAAGTGTTTGAGTTTCTTCCAAATTTTTCCTTGTGGTTGAGTTCCAATTTCAGAGCGTTGTGGTCTGAGAATATGCAGGGGATAATTTCAATCTTTTGGTATCGGCTGAGACCTGTTTTGTGTCCCAGAACATGGTCTATTCTTGAAAATGTTCCATGGGCATTAGAATAGAATGAGTATTCTTTGGTTCTGGGGTGCAGTGTTCTATATATATCTAAGAGGTCCAACTCGTCGAGTATGGCATTCAAAGCCTTTGATTCTTTGCTTAGTTTTTGCCAGGGTGTTCTGTCTATTTCTGAGAGTGGAGTGTTGAGGTCCCCTACTATTAATGTATTTTTATCTATATGTCTCTTTATTCTGGTTAAGAGTTGGCTTGTGTATCTTGCTGCTCCCCTGTTGGGGGCATATATATTTATAATTGTCATATCCACTTGTTGAATACTTCCTTTAAGAATAATATAGTGCCCTTCTGCATCTCTAACTATAGTCTGTAGTTTAAAATCCAATTTATCTGATATGAGAATTGCTACCCCAGCTTTCTTTTGAGGTCCATTTGCGTGAAAGATGGTACTCCATCCCCTTACTCTCAGTCTGAATGCATCTTTGGGCTCGAAATGAGTCTCTTGTAGACAGCAAATGGATGGGTCATTTCTTTTTATCCAATCTGCAACCCTGTGGCGTTAAAGCAAGAATTTAAACCATTAATGTTAAGGCTGAGTACTGAGAGATATGCTTTTAATTCTGCCATGTTGTCAGTAAAGTCTTTGTTTGTATTGGCTGTGACTTTCTGTTTTGTATCACTCTTGGGGCCTTTTTACTTTTATAGAACCCCCCGTAATACCTCCTGTAGGGCTGGTTTCGTGGTTACGAAATTGGCTAGTGACTGTCGATTCTGAAATGTCTTTATTTCTCCATCAATTCTGAATGACAGCCTTGCTGGATAAAGGATCCTTGGCTGCATGTTTTTCTCTGAAAGAGCTTTAAAAATGCTCCCCCAACCCTTTCTCTCATTCCAGGTCTGTGTAGACAGGTCTGATGTAATTCTGATGCCTTTGCCTTGGTACGTGAGAAATTTCTTTGCCCTGGCCGCTTTCAATACTGTATCCTTGGATCTCATATTTGCGAATTGCACTATGTGACGTGGTGTAGGTCTGTCATGGTTGAGCTTGGGAGGGGTCCTCTCTGCCTCTTGGACACGAATTTTTGTTTCCCTTGCTAGATTAGGGAAGTTTTCAGCTACAATTTGTTCAAATATCTCTTCTAGACCTCTGTTTTTCTCCACCCCCTCGGGGATGCCGATGATTCTAACATTGGATCGTTTCGTTGAGTCAGTAATCTCCCGTAGCCAACATTCGTGGGCGTGGATTTTTTTAAGACCATCTTCTATTTTTATTTTTTCCTCTATTAACCCATCCTCCAATTCACTAACCCTTTCCTCCGCTTCCGTGACCCTGGCCGTCAGAGCCTCTAGTTTTGCCTGCATTTGGCTCATAGAATTTTTAATTTCTGTCAAATTCGCTCTCATTTCCGCCCTTAGGGATTCTATATTCTCAGTAATATTTTCCTGAATACTTTTTTCAAGTCTACTCATTATCTTGACCATTGTTACTCTGAATTCCATTTCTGATAATTTGGTTACATCCATATCCGTTACTTCTGTGGCAGAGGCCACTGACTCACTGTCTTTTCTTTGCTGGGGGGGGCTTCTCCTTCTTGTCATTTTAATGAGGGGAGGTTGCGGGGTTGTCCAGAGCCCAAAATTATTGACTGGGTCCCAGGCCGTGCCCCTTGTTTTATAGGGATCTTAGAGATGTGGGCTTCTTCTTTAAAGATTTTATTTATTTACTTATCTGAGAGAGGGAGACAGACAGTCAGCAAGAACGGAACAGAAGCAGGGAAGTGAGAGAGGAAGAAGCAGGCTCCCAGCGGAGGAGCCCGATGAGGGACTCCTTTCCGGAACGCTGGGATCACGCCCTAAGCCGGAGACAGGCGCTCAATGACGGCGCCACCCAGGCGCCTCGGGTTGTGGGCTTCTTGATTTTTCAGCCTGCCTTCTGCCTTCTGGGGGAGGGGCCTGCCGCACCGATACTCAGGCAACCCTGTTTGGTTAGAGTCTCCGTGTCCCCTGCGAGGGAGGATGGGGATGGGCACTCTCTGAGCCGGTATTTCCAGACTTTTGTTCTCTGGCGGCTTTCCCTGGCGGCCGGCTATGCCTCTTCTGAGGGTCAGAGCAGCAGAGGCTGCATTGTCTCAAAACAGAGGGATTGCGGACTGTTCTCCACTGATGTTCTGGCCACTTTAACTCTATTACTGTTGGTGCTGCTCAACCCTGCAGCGTCCCGGGATGTGCGCCCCACACCCGGCGTCCCTGCCCTCACTTCCAGGGCCGGCGCGTCTCTGTCCTTTGTGTTTCTAATGCTGCCAGCCACCGGCCGCCCCGTCTCTGTCCTTTGTGTTTCTAATGCTGCCAGCCACCGGACGCCCCGCAGGCTCCCGGGTCTCCCGGTCTCAGTCTATGCCCGGTGAGCACACCTCGATTCCGGAGTTTCGTGAGAAGCCTGGTGGCGCGCGCACCCGGTTCAGGGTCTCAGTCTGCTGTTTCGCGGGTGCCGACCGCGAGTCTGCCCGCTCCCCCGTGCAGGTGGCCCGCCAGCCGCCAGCCGCCCCGCGCCCGCTCCGGGAGTTCCCGGTCTCAGTCTGGATCCCGTGAGCACACCGGGATTCCGGTGTTCCGGGAGATGCCTGGTGGCGCGCGAGTTCACGGCTCACCGGTCTCAGTCCGCTCTCTCGCGGGTGCCCTCTGTGAGTCCGCCCGCTCCCCCGTGCAGGTGGCTGCCGCTTCCCGGCGCCCAAACGCGGCGGCTCCCTCCCCCTTCCGTTTATCTTCCGATATCCGTGCACGGTTTACAGCTCCCCTCTTCGTACCTCAATACCCAGCGCTGGAGATGTTCATTTGTAGAGATCCAGATGCATCATCCTGCGTCTCAGGCTGATTCCGTGGTTATTTAGGCTGGTCTGGTACCTATCCAGCTCGACTCAGGGGACCGGCTGAAAAAGGGGTCCCCTACTCCTCCGCCATCTTAACTCCCTCCTCACCAATTTCTTTGTTTATTGTGCCTTCTTACATCGCACACTTTCCTCCTGCAGCAGGTTTTTGTTTTTGTTTTTCTTCTCCCCCGATGTTCTTTTAGAAGCTCCCTCAGTGAACATGAACTAGAAATAAACTTGCAGTTTTTGTTTTTCCGAAAATGTCTTTATTTCAACTTTATTCTAGAAACATAGTTTTTCTGAGTTCATAATTCGAGGTCCGTGGTTTGTTCTAGGTAATTTTTAGATATTGTTTGGCAGTCCTCTTGCTTCCATTGTTGTGGGTGAGAAGTCGGCTGTCAGTCTAACTACCGTTTTGTGGAAGTGATCTTGTCTCACTGGCTGCTTTCTAGGGTGACCTTGCCTCCAGGTTTACCCGGTGCAGCCCAGGTTACGTCTGTCGTTTTAAGATCATGATTAAGAATGCCCTCTTTGGGGGCACCCGGGTGGCTCAGTTGGTTGAGCGTCTGCCTTCAGCTCAGGTCATGATCTCTTTGTCCTGGGATCGAGCCCCGTGTCGGGCTCCCTGCTCATCAGGGAGTCTGCTTCTCTCTTGCTCTCTGCCCCTCCCCACTGCTTATTCTCTCTCAAATAAATAAATAAAAATCTTAAAACAAAAGAAAAGAAAAAGAAGAATGCCCTCTTTGACTCTAAGCATCTTTTCCAGTTTAGGCAATAAATAATATGGTTACTTATCAGAGCATTCAAGGTCTTCTTTGATTCCCTTCATTTCACAAAATGTGTCTAGAATTAGATTTCTTTCTTTTTTTTAAAAAATATTTAATTTATTTATTTGAGAGAGACGGAGAAGAACAAGCAAGTGCAAGCACGAGTTGGAGGGAGGGGCAGAGGGAGAGGGAAAAGCAGAATCCTCACTGAGCAGAGAGCCTGATATAGGATCATGACCTAAGCTGAGGGCTGACGCTTAACCAACTGAGCCACCCAAGTGCACCTAGAGTTATTTTCATTCATGCCGCTTGGTACCTGACACGTTCTTTACTTTCTTATCTCTTTTTGCAGCAGTTTGTGCTACCTCCCAATCTATCCTCAAGTTTGTCAGTTCACTTTTCAACTACTTCTAATCTGCCATTTTACCCATCCACTGAAACGTTAGTGTCAATGATTACATTTTAAAAATCTATTTGGTTCCTTTAAAAAATTGTTGACTCATTCCATGTTTTGTTGCTCTGTCCTTGCTCATTTTTGTCCTTCTTTTATATCATTTGTTCCCTCTTTATTTTGTATTCTGTGTCTGATAATCTTACTACTACAGTTCTTGGAGTTCTAAGTTTATTGTTTGTTGTATCTGGACTTTTGGTCATGGTGGCTTATTTTCTTATATGTTTGGTAATCTTGCACTGTGAACTCAGATTTGGCTGAATTTATTTTTATTTTATTTTTATGTTTTGCTTTGTAGTATCTTATATTTTTTCAGTAGGGTTATTTATTTATATACAAATGTTACCTTTCTGTACTTTCAACTGATGAAATGTTTTCTCCTTTAATCAAAATTACAGTATTTATAAAGACTTTTAAGTTAATAAATATGTATAAGTCTTTTTAAAATTCAATTAATTAACATATAATGTATTATTAGTTTCAGAGGCAGAGTTCAGTGATTCATCAGTCTTATATAATACTCAATGCTCATTATATCACGTGCTCTCCTTAATGTCCAACACCCAGTTGCCCCATCCCCCTCTTCTCCTCCAGCAAACTTCAGTTTGTTTCCTGTGATTAAGAGTCTCTTATGGTTTGTCTCCCTCTCTGATTTCATCTTGTTTTAGGTTTTCCTCTCTTTCCCCATGATCCTCTGTTTGTTTCTTAAATTCCATATATAAGTAAGATCATATGATAATTATCTTTCTCTGGTTAACTTATTTTGCTTAGCATAATCTCCTCCAGTCCCATCCATGTTGATGCAAATGTTGGGTAATCATTCTTTCTGATGGCTGAGTAATATTCCATTGTATATATGGACCACGTCTTCTTTATCTATTCATCTGTTGAAGGGCATCTCGGCTCCTTCCACAGTTTGGTTATTGTGGACATTGCTGCTATGAGCATTGGAGTGCAGCTGCCCCTTCAGAGCACTACATTTGTGTCTGTGGTGTAAATCCCTAGTAGTCCAATTGCTGGGTTATGGGGTAACTCTATTTTCAACTTTTTGGGGAAACTCCATGCAGTTTTTCAGAGTGGCTGCACCAGTTTGCATTCCCAAGATTTGACTGATTTTAATTAGTTGGAATCATGGGGGCCTGAGCCCAGGATGATTTCTTCAGAAAGGATTTGTTTCACGTTCTGGTATGTGCCAAAAGGGGGACAATTTAGCCGCCTACAGAGCATTCAACTTAGTGTGGGTCTTAGCTCTCAGACCTTGTGGTGAGCTCCTGGACTATGGATTTTTCTATTCTTTCAGTTCTATCAGTTTTTGCTTCTTGTACTTTGAACCTCTGTTCTTAAGTGTATACACATTAGGATTGTTACGTTTTCTTGGTGAACTGACTCCTTTATAATTATGTAATGCCTGTCTGTATCCTGGGTAATATTTCTTGTTCTGAAGGCTACTTTATCTGTTATTAATATAACCGCTCAACTTTCCTTTGGTTAGAGTTCACATGGTCTATCTTTTCCTATCCTTTTACTCTTGACCTCTCTATGTCTTTGTATTTAAAGTTGGTTTCTTGGAGACAGCATATAATTGAGCCTTGCTTTTTAAAATTATTCTAATCTACCAATTTATCTTATGGAGTTAACTTTATTGTACAGAGCTTATACAAGAGGGGCCTAAAATTCCCAAGTTGAAAATTTTCTGAAGCACTATTGGTATAATAATTTTTTAATAATTAGGTGAATCAAAAATTACTATATTAATCCACAACAGTTCTAAATGTGCCTACTATTATTTAGCACAAATAGCTTAACATGTTTGAGATTTACCTAGATTCTGCCAAATACATTTATCAAATGTTTACTATTTAGTCAACTCTGTATCAGGTTTGCCAGCCTAGTTGAAAAACAGAAAATACTCTGCTGACCCGCATGATTTCACCCTTTCTTTCCCATTTTCCTTCTGAAATGATCAGTGGAATTGGGAGTGATATAAGCAGTTGCTCAGCAGCGCAGAGCCTGCTTAGAGGATTCTCTGTGACTGGCTTTTTAATTGCCTGTGCTAATGTTTGCCCCCAGTTTTGCACATCATTAGAAGCAGGGTGTATTTTGAATGGCATATGGAAGCTCGACCTGGAAGGTCTGAGTCAACATACTCATCTCCCCCTCTTTCTCATCTCCATGGTCCCATTTGATGCTGGAGTAGCAGAGCAGCACCCTTGGGTGCTGGTATAACTGCAAGAGCCCCGCGGGCTTTGGAACCCAGATGGCTGGTGTTAGAATCCTGGCACAGCTATTGATTTGCTCTGAGACTCCTAAACAGATTTAAATTCCTGAGCATCAAATATGTAGTCGATGCTAATCTCTGACCCCTGTCCCATTAAATAATTCAGAACCCCAAGGATGATGTGAAACATATTTTTAAAGATAAAAAAGATCTTGGAAAGTTATTAGTACTTTCCAGGAAATTTTTATTATGGAAAATTTCAAACACACTCAAAAGTAGAATAGTGCAATAAATCCTCATGTTCTCATCACCCAAACAGTTTGCCAATCTCATTTTACCTACCTCCCAGCTCAACTTTTTTCTTTCTTTGTTTCCTGAAGCATTTCAAAGCAAATCGTAGATATCAGATTATGAAGCCCATAAATACTATAGTATGCAAGTAAATCTTTTTAAAATTACATCTACCAATCCTTTCTTGGTCCCACTCCCTCCTCATTAGATTCGGAAATTTAGAGGGTTAGTGATTTGCCCAAGGCCATATAATTAGTGGCAGAACTAGACCTGGAACTTCAGTGCTCCTTGTAATCCTGTATTCTTTCCCTTAACGTGTTGCCGATGAAGATTACCTACTCACCAGCTAAAAAGAAAAAAAAATGCAATTAGATTCTCTATCAATCTCTTGCATCAGAATCACTTGGGAAATATTAAAAATGCAAATTCCTGAGCCCTTAGTCCCAGAGGATCTAATTCTTTAGGGCTGAGCTGGAGCCAGTGGTTTGCTGGAGCCAATTTATACTGGCTCTTTAGAACCAACTATTAAATTTTTAGGGATTTTAAAGTTACTAAAAATCATTAAAAATTAAATTACATAAGCTTACAATTAAGTAAATTTTTTTAAAAAGATTTTATTAATTTACTTGACAGAGAGACAGCCAGCGAGAGAGGGAGCACAGGCAGGGGGAGTGGGAGAGGAAGAAGCAGGCTCCCAGCGGAGGAGCCTGACGTGGGGCTCGATCCCAGGACTCCAGGATCATGCCCTGAGCCGAAGGCAGACGCTTAATGACTGTGCCACCCAGGCGCCCCTACAATTAAGTAAATTATATTAAAAACAAAGGCAATAAATATTCAGAACTGGTTTTCTACAGACTTTACTACACTGTACCGTTATCTGTGCTCTGGAGGTTACGTCCATCGTCTCTGTGTGGTGGAAATACTCTATAATGGTGTGCGGCAGACATCTCTCCTCAACTGCATGTTCAGTGGTAGCTTGAAATTCACCATGTGGGACATTTATACCCTGGAAATTAGCAATTTCACTCAGCAACCAGAGTTGTTGTTTTGTTTATTGTCTAGACTTCAGAAAGTGCTGGAGAATATGTTAATGCAGATTAAATTTAAGCGTGTCGTGTCTGTGGCCGTCATAAATAGTACAAAATATGAGGAAATATTAAAAAACTGTTATGCAATTCAGCAAAGAAATCTCTCACATTATCCATAAATGATATTTCACTTCACTTCTCTTCATTCATGTAAATGGAAATATTAACTAATATTCATTCACTCGTTCGTCAACTGCAACCATGGGCTGGCCTTAGATAGAGTTTGGCAAAAATCAACCAAAGTGCTCTGTAAGAATGAATTAAACCATGAAATTTACAAAAACAAAATTTAAAAACGTTGAATATGTTATCTGTAAATTGTGTATCACAATCTATTTTATCGGCGAGATATATTATGATGTATGCATCAAATGACTATCTTGTTTTGTTTTTTGTGTTTTTGGAGAGCTAGTTTTTAAATATTTTCCAGCACACCTCTGTCTGGAACACAAGACTCTACATTTAAAGGAACGTCTCAGGTATTCTTATGTCTACTAAATTTGGAGAACCAATGTTTTAGCCATTGAACAAAAAAAATCAGGATCATTTAATTAGTCTCCAAAAGTTTTTCCTGATTATTAACTGAAAGCAAGATACAAAATGTGTTCTTTCGAATACAGAGGCCTATTTAAAAATTTTCATAAATTAATATACAATAAACAACACGTATTTGGAGTGTACGATTTGCTAAGTTTTGACATTACCAAGTTTTGAGAAAACTATTACTGTAATCAAGATTGTGAACATACCTATCACCCCCAAAAGTTTTCTCATGTCCTTTGGTAATTCTTCCCTCTACCCCTTTCTGTCCACCCCATACTCAAGCAACCACCACTCTTCTTTCTGTCACTGGAGATTGGTTTGCATTTTCTAGAATTTTATATAAATGAAATGAAACACTATATACTTTTTTTCGGTCTGGCTTCTTTCACTAGGCATAACTGTTTTGAGATTTATCTATGTTGTTGAGTGAATAGTTCTTCTTTATTCTGAGTAGTATTCTGTTGTATGGATATGCCACAATTTCTTCTTTTTTTTAGAAGAAATATGAATGAATTTCTTTATAACCTGAGAATGGGGGAAAAACCATAATTTTTATTCATTCAACTCTTGATGGACATTTGGGTTGTTTTCAGCTTTTGCCTATTAAAAATAATGCTGCTATGAATATTTGTGTATTAATTTTGTTTGGACAGGCATTTCCTTTTCTTTTTTCCTTTTTCTGTTTTTAATAAACAAGTGGAATTTGACATTTTTTTAATTTAAATTTAAATTTCTTAAGAGGGGGAGAGACAGAGCATGCACACAAATGGGGGGAGGGGGAGAGGGAGAAGGAGAAGCAGACTGTCCACTGGACGGGGAGCCCAGGACCCTGAGATCATGACCACGAGCTGAAATCAAGAAACAGATGCTTAACCGACTAAGTCACGCAGGCACCCTGCATTTCTTTTTCTTTTGGGTAAATACCTAGGAGTGAAATGGTTGGATCACATGGATGATATGTGTGTAATTTTTAAAGAAACTGACAAACTGTTTTCTGAAGTGTCAGAGGCCATTTTTTTTCCTTTTTGTTTGATGGTGAAAACACATGAGTGGTTCTGACATTGGGTCAAGATTTTTATGTGAGCACTCCGAGTGAGCCAGTAATGCAACACAACTCAGATTACATTCTTTAAAGGATTAGTCTTTAGTTAGTGGGAGCGGGAAGAAACTAGGGTACAGCAACGCACTTTGTACAACGTTAGAGTCATTTATTGAATTTACGTCATTGGTTGATGATAAATTTGTTTGAATTTATTTTCCATTTTTCTATAGTTCTTGTTTGCACTTCTATTTCCTTTTGTGATTTTCTGAACCAGAGAACATCTTAAGAGGTATGTTAAAAGGTTTAAAATTTTAGATAATAAACTCACTAACTTCAGTAAACATTATGCCATGTATTACTTGATTTCAGAAAACCAGCTGAAGGCAAGTAGTTGCTATTAAGCACATAGGCATTGACAAAATACTCAAGAGATAAATTGTGTGTGTGTGTGTGTGTGTGTGTGTGCGTGCGCGCACGGGTGTGCATGGTGTTTATTTTCCCATTCCAGGATGTTGTCTATTTCAGGACCACTGAGACCAATTACATTTTACTCAGGCTAACTGGGGCTATGGTTCTGATTTATTTTGGTGATATGTTTGTCTCCTCTTATGGATTGTTACTCTAAAAAGCTGCCTGGCTGTCCCCTTGATTTATCTGGCTCTGAGTGGTCCCTTTGGAGAAAGACAATCCAAGAAGTAAGACTAGGTATGCTATTATGATACCAATAGGCTTTACAACCCCCCCCCCCCCATCTAAAATGGCACGGCCATGGTTAATGTCCTGTGACGTGTAACTAGAACTTCACTGAAGCAGGAGGCTTCTGTGAGGAGGGGACCACAGGGAACCCTGACTAGGAAACACTTGCCTGTGTAAGTGTGGCGGCTTCTTAATCGCTTCAAAATGTGGCGTTACTTCCCAATTTTTCTCAGAGCAGGTTGCTTGGTGGCCGGCTTGGAAGTGGATGAGCCTTGCCGGTGGTGATGCGAGCTCCAGGTTGAGAGAGACTACCCAGGAAGTTGGCTCTTACAGCCTCTTCCTTCCCCACAGGAAGAGGCGACATATGCGAACACCCCAAGAGTTAATGGTCAAATGCCCAGTTCTCTTTTGATGAAATTCAACTGCAAGGTGGTATTGTCAAATGATTTGCTTTCTTATTTTATCTGTGATCACTCTATGACAGAAAAAATAGTTCTGTACATACAGCTGTAAGCAGCCTTTCCCCCTCATTCCTGGGCATGGTTCTCCAGCGCACAGCAGAAGGTATATACAGTAAACGTCTTCAAAAGCTCTTTATCAGTGAGGGAGCTGTTTATCGCTCTCTGCCCAATCAAGATAAAAGATCTATCTGGAGGGAAGCACTGTTTATAGATCCTGGCACTGGTAGTCTTCCAAGATGCTAGAAAAAAAAAATTAGGAACGAGAAGTATCTGTTCTGTGACAAGGAAAAGAAACAAAAAGTCTCCTTTATTTTGTTAGGTAAACACTTTAGTCTGACTCCATCTGTTGGCTTAATGAATTGAGAATACATCAGTGACGTTGATTGTCACCTCAGAGTACAAGACACGGTATCATGTGACTAAAGAATAAAGCAAATGACTGAGAAAGCAGATCCATGAGTTCAAATCTTGTTTAACTTTCCATCATAATACTTTGTCACACGCCTGATAACTCTAATCAGTTATTATTTCAAATGTTAGGAACACAAAGAACGTAGCCGAGGAGCACTGGGCTTAGAGTCAGGTGAGCTAAGATCCCAATTCTAGATTTACCATGTTCTCAGAGGGGAGTGTTAGAGAAATGAGTGGCTCCCAACTTTTCCACCACAAAGAATCTATTTTATTATTTTTGCCCTGTCTATGATGTTTTGAAAGATGGTATTAGTTTTCTAGACAGGAGCCAGGGATGTATCATGGGGAAAGGAAGCTGGTCTGGGTGTGAATTCTGACCCCCTGGCTTACTAGCAGTGTGACCTTAGGAAAATCACAGAACCTAAGTTTCAGGTTCCTCATGGGATGTGGCCAGTATATAAATAGATATATGGCTTAGAGCACTGCCTGGAATATGATAAAAACCAAAATCTGAACAATAGTAATATTGTTGTTGTCGTTGTTATTTGAACAGATAGAAGAATTGGTCCTTCTGAGAGTAGAGTAACAGTCCCCCCGCAGTGCCCAAAGGCATCCAGCAGACGTTGGTCTGAATGATGTTGCTGTACCTGTAAGAGGGGGTGGGAGTGGACAGCAGGAGTTTGGGTGCAGAGATGGTACTATTTCTCAGGTGCAGAGATCTAAGCTTAATTTCGCTGGAGTTGTCAGGGTTGGAGCAGGATTCTTCCATTAAGGAAGAGTATTGCAGGTGGAGGAAGTGAAACTGAAAAAAGAAACCAACAAAAAACCAAACCAAGAAGGGATCAGGGCCCAGGTTGGATACACAGGCTTTGGAGCATAGGTTGTTCTCAGAGGAGAACTTACATCTCCGGACAACCAAGCCCAATCCTTAATACTGCCCGGGAAAGGAAGATGCTCGGGGCGGGGGTGCAGCTGATGGCAGGCAGATGCTCGCAGTGGACACAGACTGAGGGCAGCAAGTCCAATGGCACCCCTTGCTCCTTACTGGGGCCATGGATCCTAAATATGGTGAGGCCATATTTGTTTAGGACAAACTCGGGGTTAAATATGGCTGGGTCTGCAGAGTAAAGGTCTTGAGATCCTATAACAAAAGTGATTTTTCTATTGGTAGTCACGTTATTATTATTTTTAAAAATTTCTTCTCTGGTCCGTCCCTATTTGAACCAAAGATACACCATTATCAAAGGGATATAATAAATTTACCCTATTGCTTGAATTACTGATATGGTTGTAATGCTAAACAGGACAAGTGAACATGTAGGCACTTAGGCACTGTTCCTGCTTTCTGGCTATTGTTTTCAAGACCAAGGTTGATGATATGCTGGATACTCTGTGCACGGTGACAGGGTCACCATTCGCATCCTAGAAAGTCCTACAAAGTCATCAACAGCGAAGCGATTTGGGTCCGTTGTAAAATGTCAGTGTGACCGCACAGATTTTATATGATTCTAGTAGAAAATAGGAAAACTTAATATTCAGTTAGCTGATGCTGTCCCATTGTGGGTAAATATACCTTTTCTGTTGGGTTTTTGAAATGATAATCATGGCTCATCTACAGCTAAAGTAACTTCTTAACAAACCCCGTAGGTGCTATAGGACTTTATGCTTGTGACCGTCACCCTCGTCTTGAAGGTCTCTGGCTCCAAAGACACCTCCTGGTTCTTCTGTCCTTGTCACCACTCCTTCCCAGTTTTCTTTAGAGAACGTCTTTTCTTGGCCCATTAACTCTAATGTTTCCCTGCATTGTGCTTTCGGCATCTTCTTTCATTTTTTGTACTTTCACTAGTAGTTCTTTTCATTTTCATGTAGATGATTGTATTTTGTCTGTGGAAGACTCCCTATTCTCTCTATTATCTCTGGTCTTAGCCTCTCCTGAGTTCCAGATTGCTATTGCTGATTGATAGCCAGACCTTCCTTCTGGGCTATCCCACAGATGCCATAAGCTTAGCCATTTTTCACACTGATTTTCCCACTGGCTTCAACCAACCAAAATTCACCCCCTCCCCCCCGAGCCTGGGGCAAGCTGACCTGCCTTTAGGGCCTCACACAGGACTTCTCAGTGGTGGGCTCTGAATAATTCGAATTCTTCCAGCAAGCAGGAAAGCCTGCTGATGATGTAACTAACAGTGTCTGCTCACATACACACATTCCCATCTCACGAAAATTCATATGATAAATTCCTTATCTGGCATTCCAAGTCCCCCATAATCTCGACTCAAGCCACTTTTAAGCTTTTACCTTTCTCCCTAAATGTCACCTGTGCTCTGGCCATTGTGGACCACCATTTTCAGGACATACGCAGTGCTTTCCCATCTCTGCTCCACTGGTCAGGCATTACCTCGGTTCTCTCCTATTTTCTCTGCCCGTCAAAATCCTCTTCAAGGTTCAAGATCTGTCTGAAAAGCTACTTCTAACATGAAGCCATCCATGGGCACCTTGGGGGTCTCTCTCTCTCTCTTTCCCTCCTTCAAATTCTTGTAATATTGTGTTTGGTCTTTCCTACTAGATTTTGGGTTCCCTGAGGTTAAGGGCTAGGCTTAATCATTTTTGTAGTTTCCATGGTGCCTGGCACACACTAAGTGCCTCACTTACTGTTATTGGAGGACTAATGACTTGAATAAACCATTTTCTGGCTGTGTTTACAGTAAAGCCAAATACATCTCATACGGCAAGGGAAGTGATACCGGTATCATCTGGTTTGAAGGCAAAGTTTGTCCTCAGATGCACACGTGTGTGCTCATATAAAATGAATCCCTTGTGTGCACAGGTTTGAGATACATGTGAGAAAAAAAGACAAAGAGGGGCGCCTGGGTGGCTCAGTCGGTTAAGCGTCTGCCTTCATCTCAGATCATGATCCCAGGGTCCTGGGATCCAGCCCTGTGTGGGGCTTTCTGCTCAGCTGGGAGCCTGCTTCTCCCTTCCCCCCTGCTTGTGCTCTTTCTCAAATAAATAAATAAAATCTTTAAAAGAAAAGGAAATATTCTTGTTTCTGAAGTTGGTACAGCTTGTTTTCCACATCATCATCATTGCCTTTCTATGTCTTTTTCACTTCTGCTGGGTATCCTACTCGTTGCTTCCCCCGTAGGCATTTCTTATGTTTGGACCTATTGATTTAACTGTACTTGCCCTTCCTGTGGCCAGGCCATATTCCTGTTCAGTGTTAATATTTTATACAGTAGCTCTGCTGTTCTAATATCCCTGAGTACCTCTTTATACATCCTATTTCTACTGTCTGCAATAGAGATTCTTACAACAGTGTGTATTGTTGAAACATATACTCTTCTTAAGGGAATGTATTGTCACCATGTGTATTTGTAGCAGTGAAAGGGCACAGACTGAGGCCTGGAGGTCAGACAGGACTTTGCAGATATTGACCTAAATGATGAATGGTCTATTTTTTTAATAAAGCTTTTATTTTTCTAAGTAATCTCTACACCCAATGTGAGGCTTCAACTCACCACCCTGAGATCGAGAGTTGCGCCTTCCATGGACTGAGCCAGCCAGATGCCCCATTAAATGACCTATCTTTTTTTTTTTTGAAGATGCTAATAATGCTTGGAAAGAAACACAATAATAATTGAAAATAGTCTATCCGTCAGGGTTAAAAAATGCAAGCTGTAGTGAAAGCCATGGAGATTTGAGTCATCCAAGGGACATATTTGAGTGTTTCTGGCTTTCAGAAAGAAAGGCCTGCCTAAGCTTGGTCTGCACATGCGTGAATTCTTGCAACTACCATAGAAAGAAAGGACACGGTTTTGAGCTGCCCTGTGTTTAGGTGTCTGGATTTGATGTGAGGCGGATGTAGACCAGATGTGGCCGAATCTCTGGTGCTTCCCTGCTTGGGTTTTTCTGCAGTTTCCGCTGTAACCCTTTTGTTTTCTTCTAGAGATGGGGGAGTGGCAATGCTGAGTGCACAGAAGGAGCGTGGAAAAGTCAACCTGTGAAGCACCTGGTGTATTAGACGGCTTTCCTGGGAGATCTGTTACACTAGGGACAGCAAAACCCCGGGAACTGGCATTTGGAGAAAACAGCTTGGGAGGGGCGCCCTGAGGAGAGCAGACCTTCTTCTAGCTCTGTTCCTGCCCTGACCCCGAGGATAATGGCGCGTGTAAGATTGAAAATATTATGAACCAACTCATTGATTTTGAGGTGTATATCTAAAGATGTGAACATAAAACGTGCAAAAGAAGTGAAAATCATCCCTGATTCAGTCAACAAATTTTAATGGAGCCCCACTGTGTTTGAGTAACAGTGTTTATGGAGTGAGGTCTTCAACATGTGGGATTTTTTTTCTTTTCTAGAAAAACAAAATTTGCCTTTTTGCATCACACATTATTTATTTTACTCATTTTAAATGAAAACATAGTTGGAACTGTATCGCATATTTTCAAGATTTCTGAAGTAGACTCTAGAATATAATTAGATCCTATCTCAATGACTCACCACTCACAGTAGCGCCATCTGGCCGGTCTTCATGCTCTGAGTACAACACACCTCTGCCATCTAATGAGCTACCCCTGAGTACACAGCACGTTTGCTGTGATCTAAGAAATCAGATAACCCTGATTACTAGAGCTGTTTAAAGGAAAGTCAACATGTCTTGAGTGACTGCCTGAGATCTTCTCTTAGAAAGTAAAGTAATTGAGTTTTAATGAATAAGCTTTACAACTGCTCTTCAGCTCCTGGTTGGCTCTGGGTCAAGGTTCTCAAGGATCCTGGTAAGGTTAAGTCTGACTTTGAACTACGAAATACTTTTGCCCTTAAAATTTAATATTTATGGAGTATATGTTTATAACAAATTAATATAATTATATATATATTTTGCATTTTATAAATGTACACATTTGACATCTTATGTATTGTTTTAGAATATATTTTTATATGGACTAGTTTTTCCCTCAAGGGGATAAAATCGGTCCAGTATCATAACCTTACTTATTGACAGAACTTTCTCTATATTTCTGTATTGTTACCACATTACTAGCACATTATGAAGGTGGAAGTGCCTTTATAATATGCTTGGAAATTCCGATAACATGTTCTGATTCCTAAATTATTATGTTTCTGAAAATGTTTATATAAGAACCCTGCAGCTAAAAGCTAAAATCCATGTAGAAAACTTTTTTTAATTCAGTCTTAACAGTTGGGTTTTAACATCTAGGTCTGGCGTTCAACCTATTTATTCTGGTCCTGTGGTCTTTGGAGTTTAAAGGAACCCATCCTCCTACTGGTAACAGTGTCAATCCTTCAAGGTGTCATTACAGAACGGGAGCTGCAAGGCAAGCTGGTTGTCCTTTTCCCTCATTCACTGCTGGTTCTACTAATGAAGACTAGGGCTGACTGACTGACCCTGCTTCGTAATAGTGGCCCCCAAAAGGATAATCCAAATAATATCTACTACATAGTAATTGAAATAATATTTACTTTTCTAGTACCTCCAGAAAAATGTATTTTTAAATTTAAAAAAAAATTTTAAGATTTATTTGAGAGAGAGAGAGAGGGCCCAAGAGAGGGGAGAAAGGCAGAGGGAGAGGAAGAATCCTAAGTAGACTCTCCTCTGAGCTTGGAGCCCAACCCGGGGCTCCATCCCATGACCCTGAAATCACAACCTGAGTCAAAATCAAGAGTCAGACACCCAACTGACTGAGCCACCCAGGTGCCCCCAGAAAAATGTATCTTTTCTCACATTATGCTCTTAATTTTGTAGTTTTATCACTTTTCAACTACCTCAATAAAAGTTCTCTAGGGAAGATGTTTTCAACTACCTTATTTTTTCATGTACTAATTATTGTCAGGAGGTACCTAGAGGCACCAAATGCTTAGCTAGCTTTGGCTTGAAGACTTTTGACATATAGACATACTGATACATATTATACGTACATTGCTGCACTGATATATTTGGAAAACCTCTTCAGGTACCTTTACAAGTATGTCATGCGCCCCTAAAGGAAATGTAATTAATCCTGAAGTGATTTCCCTTTTTCTTCTAGATGACAAGAATAGAGACGGTTGCAGCCATGATGTTGCCTCTTCCACCTTCCCCAGCCCAGTCTCTGCGAACCTAGACTCTGAGTCCACGAGTGTGCCAGCACAGCAGCCCTTCCTCAAGTCTTTGGCCCATCTTCCAAGCCCGATTCCTCACTTAAGCCCTATTATATAGAGATTCTGGGGACATCACTGAACAGAGAGATGGAAGAAAAGGAGGAAAGAAAATAGATGCTTTAGCAACCCCCCTATCAATACATAAGGTGTGGAAATGTGTCCGTGACGTCTGGAAAGGCTCTGAAGTGGTCACTTGATCACCCAGAGTGCTTGATTGTACAGGCTCTGAACTTTGCACAGCTCACCACTAACTGAACCCCCATGTGGCCCCTCCATCTGCACACTGGGGATTGTCTTATGACCTGCCTCACCAGGTTGCTGTGAGAGTGAATGGAGGAGGCTTGGCCAGTGACTTGCAATTACATGTACATGGATGCTGAGTTAGCCATTTATTTATGACCGCCATAACCTCGCAGTATTTTGGGGGCAGTAACAAGACAGACACTATATTTTTCACTCATTTGAGAATGAATTCTTTTCCTTTCTGAAATCCCAGTTGAGTTGCTGTGGGGGCCTTATGTCACAAGGGTGAGTAGCCCACTCAGGGGTGCGGTGGGTACAGAGCCACCTGAAGTCCCAGGGCAGCATGGGTTGGAAGAAGGATGAGCCTGCTGTGTTAGGGAGTCCTGGTAGGAAGCAAGGCTTGCTTCAGGGATGCTTCTTGCAGGTAAATAAGTGCTTGCTGGCTGCTTGAGGACTGCCTATTGCCTCCTGTGCCCACAGAAAGTCTGGTGCCTGGAAACGTCCCACATGAGGCTTTGAGCTTTCTGCTGGTCAGGCGGTGGAAGGAGCACTGCACCAGGAGTCCTAGAATTGGCTTCTAGCTCTAGTTCTTCTATGGCCCAACCAGGGGGACTCTGCAAGTTGCACCTGTAAGTGGCGAGATGACCTCTTCCAGCTGATTCCTCCTGAGTCTTCTCCATTATAGTGAGAATTGGGGAACATAATACCCCCAAACTCCCTCCCCCCAGAGAAGTGCTGGAACACTTACAAATAAAAGGTCCCTGTGGCCCCTGAGGGTGTGTATGTTTGCGTGAGGGGCTTTTATGACTCCATAGACCACTTGCTGACTTCCGTCCTTCTCCCCTTTCCCCTCCTAGGCGTCGCAGTGGCCATCAGGGGTCCCTACAGAATCACTTCTCCACAGTGGTGGGGTCGCAGAGCCACAGGGTTTCTGACCTTCCCTGTCAATAAAGGTTCTCTACGGATGATGTTATAAACTGACCAGGGCCGCAAAGTCACCGACTACAGGATTAATTCTCCTAAGTCCAATTTACAAAGTTTTGGTAAGTCAGCCGGCCCATGGAGGGGAGGGCAGCCCAGGGAGGGCAAGGGAAACAGAGGGAGGGGTCTGGGGAACTCTGTCCAGAAAGGGGGAAGGACCACGAACTTGTGGAAAGACACCCGACCACCCCTCCCCTGGGGTTCCGGCCGCGCCGCAGTGTCCCGGACCCTTCCCTCAACTTCTCCAGACCTCAGTGCCAGTCACCTGCAGGGGACCCCCGGTCTCCGGGCGTGCCCCCTGCAGAGAGGGGACAGGCTCCCTCCAGGGCGCCCCGCTCCGACGGGGCAGAGGGACGCACTGCAGAGGGACGGCTGGGGAAGCGGGTGGGCGAGGCCAAGCGCGACCCCCGCTCGCCGGCTGCAGCGCAGGCTCGCGGCCCACGGGCTCCCACCCGGCGGCGGGGCGCTGGGGCTTGGCCGAGGATCAGCCCGCCCGCCGCCGCCGCCGCCGCCGCTCCCCGCCCCCCGGGTCCCTGGAGGCTCCGCGGCTGCCGGAGCGGGAGGTGGAGCCGAGCCCGCGGCGGCCGCGCAGGAGGGAAAGTTCGGCGGCGTTGGGAGCAGCGGGGGCCGGCCGTGCTGCCCGGAGGGCGCCTCGGGGTGAGTCGGGTCCCCTCCCGGGGCCGCCGGGTGTGGTGAGCCGCGCGGGGGCGTCGGTGCGGCTTGCGGGTCCGCACAGCCCCGCGCCGCTTCCTCGCGCTGCCCAGCCCGCGACCCCGGGGCGGCTCGTGCCGCCGGGGAGACGGTGCCGCGCCCGGCTTCCCGCCGTCCGCCGGCCGCGGGGGGCTGCGGGCGCCGCCGGGGGAGGGGGCTCGGCGCGGCGGCGGCGGCGGCTGGGGCTGGGGCGGCTCGGCCCGGCGGAGGGCGCGGCGCCTTCAGGTGGACGCGCGAGGGCGCGGAGCTGGCCGCCGGGGAGGGTCTGCGGCCGCTGCGCACTTCGGCCACTTTGGCTTCGCCACCCCTTCTCGTGGCCTTTGCCTGTTTAATTGCTCTCTCGAACACCTACTGAAAAAGTAGCCTCACACGTGCCCGCGTGACTACTTTGCTGGTATTGGTGTATTATTTTTGCCGTGATGGAGAGGGTGGAGGGGGCGTGCCGAGGGTGGCCGGTGGGCAGCGTGCTCGCCTGCCTTGGAGCGGGGCCGCGGGGAGTGTGTCCGAGGGTCGGCGCGATCCGGAGCAAGTGTTTTGTGCTGTCAGTGGAGAGAAGCCTTTCGAGGGCATGGTCTGGGGGTGAGGGCTCTGAAGGGCCGGGAGGAGGAGGAAAGCGGTACAAAGAGAAGGCGAAGTTGTTTCCGCGACACTTCCTGCACCTGCACTACGTCGGTGATTTTGAAGTTATCTTTCCATCGATGTGCAAAGAAAGAGCGGTGGGAGCGGAAGAGATTTTCACAGCACTGTACATGCTGAAACAATGAGGCTTGGGAAACACGAATAAACGCGAGGGTGGTTATTTCGCAAACTCTACTCTTACTCTGATTTCAGTCTTGGAGTAGTTTTTACTTAAATGTCGTTAGATAGGTCTAGACAATAAAGATAATTAACTGCTCTCTCACATCTTTTTACTAGAAATTTAAATTTAATTCTCCCAGATTTCTTGGATTTTGTTAACACTGTTCATACAAGGTAGTCATAATTATTGTAGTATTACTTGCACCGTGAGCATTAATAAGCCCTGGGTGGTGCTGTCATGTTGCTAATTGGAAGGAGAAAAGTCTTTCAAACTTGGAAATAGAAGCATATAGGGGGGGAAAAAAAGCCTTAGTCATAAATAGTGCCTTGAACAAGTGTAATAGTGCTTAATAGGATAGGGGATCCTGTATCTTGTTCCCAAAGAATGTCAGTTCCTGGAAAGCAAGAGATGGCCCCTACCCAATAAATATTTAATAATTCCTCTGCATCGAATTACCATACTATACGTTCTCTAAATTATACAGAATCGAAATGCTTTAATTCTGTTCATCTTTGTGTTCCAAATCTCATATGTCTGCTTGCAAGCTGTATTAATGGGGTTCAAAGGAAAATCTCAAACTTTGGGATTCACCAAGTTACAGCAAAGGGAACATTTGCTTTGCCATCCCAGGTACCTGGGCTCCAAGCAGCCTCTCCCGTTTATCAAATGTATAACCTTGGGCAAGTCACTTACCCTTTCCCAGCTGTAGTTTCCTATTTCGTAAAATGCCAATAATATTCCTCACCTTATGGAGGTATTAGGCGGAATGAAATAGCATTTAGAAACTTATCCCGGCGTTTGGAGCACACTAAATACTTCGTAAATGTTGTCTCTTGCCTTTGTCTTCCTTTATTTTCAAGAATCCCCAACACTGGTATGTTTCAACATTTTTTTTTAAATTTAAAAATCCTGTGCAATCTTATTTTCCATTCGTGCATTCACTCAACCTCCTTTTGTTGAAGAGCATCAGATGCTGTCCTGCATATATATTGAAAGCGAGGAGCTGACCCTTCGAGGCTGGGGTGGGCAATACTTCAGGTTTTCAGGTTTTTCCTGTGGGTAAGAACCCATCACAAGGGCATATGATGGTGAATTGTACTTCCCAGTCCTCATATCGTTCTAGCTCTGTCCTTAACATGATTACATTGAAGAGAAATAAAAGGAAGCTGTGTGAGGGCACTCATCTCTCCTGTGTACCCTGTTTTCATGCCCAGCTCTGTGCCTAGCAGCGTGTACGGGCTTCAGGAGATGCAGAATGTAGTGAAGTTATATATATATATATATATATATATATTGTCCTGATGAAAGGACCTTGGGATTCTAAATGATGGCCCTACTATATATTAGGGCTAATAGAGGTTATTAAAGAAACAAAGCTTAGGTAGACTTTATTACCTATTGATTTTGCCCTGGTGATAAAGCAGTCTTAGAAAACGTATAAAGCCAAGTTGGAGCAGCAGCTCCACCACTAGGGGCCTCCTCTGCATAGTGTATCACCCCGGGCTGGCATTTATTGCCATTATTCTGTCCTTTAAGGTAGCAAAGGAATTAAACTTCCTCGGTTCTTGACATGGAATACTTTATTACAAAAGGGCAACCCTGTGTGAAAAGCATTACCAAAGGCCTAAAAATAAGTGAAAGCCATCTTAAATGATGGATTTGGTACCATTTTAGAATCGCTTTAGAGGTTTAAAGGAGATTTAAGGATGGGCTTTTTACTTTGCACATCCTTATATTCAAATATATGATTTTTAAAAAACTTTCTAATGAAGTAAATATATGATTTTGTTAGTGTAGCTTCAAGTTTTTAGGTATGTCTTTGGAGAAGCTTATTTTTTTATCTTTTAATGTGTTTAAAATTGCTCTATTTCCTAAATAGATACTTGTAGTCCTAACAATAATAAAAGGTGTTTCTCAAGGAATGTTATCCTGCTAGTAGAAGCTTCTGGTGTCCCTTTCTTCCTTTCTTTCTCTCTTTCTTTCTTCTTAAAAGAGGGCCACGTTAAATTCCAGCTTTAAGAAATATGTTTTATTGCATTCCAAGATGCGTCATTGAAAGGCACTTTTCTTCTGTGAGTTTTTGAAAAGATTTCTTATTTCAAAATTCTAATTTGAATGAAGTTAGTCATTGAGACTGTTGAACAATTCAAAGGTGTGTTGGTGTTTTTGTCAGATGTAATTTGCTATTTGGTAGAAAAAAATACTGAAAATATATGTAAGCACACATTATTACTGAAAATATTGCCATATTGTTTGCAAATGAATAAGAGAATATTCCAGATTTTCTGTGAAATTTAATTATAGTGGTAAACTAAACACCATCAATCTTTAAAGTAAAATTAACAATAGTTAGAAAGGAGTTTGGAGCATTGCATTATAGGCCCAAACTCTTATCAAGGAGTTTCTTCTCTTAGCAGAACACTCTAAGTTAAAAAAATTATTGGACATCCTGGGGCGCCTGGGTGGCACAGCGGTTAAGTGTCTGCCTTCGGCTCAGGGCGTGATCTCAGCATTCTGGGATCGAGCCCCACATCAGGCTCCTCCGCTATGAGCCTGCTTCTTCCTCTCCCACTCCCCCTGCTTGTGTTCCCTCTCTCGCTGGCTGTCTCTATCTCTGTCGAATAAATAAATAAAATCTTTAAAAAAAATTATTGGACATCCAATTCTGATTTTTACATGGTGGAATTTTAAAACAAGGCAATCTGTTTTTCACTGTTTCTCTTCCAAGGTCTAAATCTGGACTCTTTAGGGAACTGCGTAAGAGGAATAACTTTTGTGTAAAGGTCATAGATAATTTTTATTATCACTTTTCTTTGATTAAGTGAAAGATGTTTGGATTATTTTTAGGATTACGAGCATATCACAAAGTTACACAGATCCTGTCTGCATAAACTGATGCTTCTCCGGAACTGGAAGAGTATTGTTTTCACCCTCACACATCCAGCTTGTGAGGGTGTGGCGTCCCCCTGTCTGTCCTTCCCAGGCTGATACTGGGTCTAAACCACAATGATAGGTATAGAGCTATATCCAGGATGAGGGGTTTTAGTTTGGGCAAGAACCCCTGAGCTGACCGAGATTATAGATGTTTGAGGTGGCAGGAAATGAACGTCTTTATACCTGGGAGTCATTTTTAGGAGTCTTTTCTGGGGAGGTGCCTCCTGGAGGGACAGAAATGGTAACTGTTTGCTAGAGTTTGCAGTGCAGTGTTTGGAACCTATCACTTACTGAAACATTACCTTGCCACACACGTAATTTTTGTTGTTGTTTTTAGACAATGCAAAATACAACATTTGGTTATCCTGGGGTCAAATACGATATTTTGTTTCATTATCGCACACAGGGACATTTGAGTTGATGTAGGAAGAGGGAAGTAGGAGGCGGGAGGAGGTGGGTGGGAACTATTTCTACCCAACATTAGGGCTTGCCTTATTTTCATGTTCCCGCCTGGTACATGGCTGTGCAGCTTAGTAATACGTGTTGTTCACTGGTGACTTCGGGGCATACTCCTCTACTCTGTTATGCAATTACTGAAATGATGACTTGGGTCCTGGGTACTCTCAAAAGTGACTTTCTCCTTCTGTCTTCCATTTGTTAGAGATTTGCTAAAGTGGACCACCCCATGCCAGGGTATATGGCACGGTAAACAGAGAATGGACTGGACTTCAGCCCCGCTCACCTCCTGCTGGGCACAACTGTGTGTGATGCTCTTGTCTGGAAAGTGGTTCGAACAGTGCCTGGCACATAGTAAATATCACTGTTGGTGGTTATTGTTATTATTTTCATATTGCTGATGGTATTGCTTTCAGGGTAGATCATTTTAGTACCACAGTCTGGAGCAGATGATTTAGGCGAATTTAGTGCTTGTAATAACATTTGCGAAGGTAAGTGATTCATTTCAGGTTTCTTGTCGCACTTCCGTTATAGTTCTCCTCAGGTGATAAAAATGGCTAACACTTAGGGGCACTTACCCACACAGCAGCTGCTCTGCTAAGTGTGGGCCGTGAGTCATTCATTGAATCAGCACAACCACCTTAGGAAGCATGCACTATTAGTATTTGCAGTTTACAGGTGAGAGAACTAAGGTTTAGAGGTGTATTACTACCCCAGGTCAGTTTGTGAGTTCTGTGCCTGGGCCTTGGGTTCATACCTGCCATGTCTGGCTGTACGACTTAAGCTCATAACCTCTGTGCCATCTTTGAGGACGCGGAGAAAGGGGAGCCCTCTTGCACTGCTGGTGGGAATGCAAACTGGTGCAGCCACTCCAGAAAACAGTGTGGAGTTCCTTAAAAAGTTAAAAATAGAACTACCCTAAGATCCAGCAATCACACTACCAGATATTTACCCAAATACAAAAATACTAATTCAAAGGGATATATGCCCCCCAGTGTTTATAGCAGCATTATCCACAATAGCCAAATTATGGAAATAGCCCGTGTCCACTGATTGATGAATGGATAAAGAAGATGTAGTGTGTGTGTGTGTGTGTGTGTGTGTGTGTGTGTGTGTGCTTGTGAGAGAGATAATGGAATATCACCCAACTATAAAAAAGAAGGAAATCTTGCCATTCAAGAATATTTACCATGACGTGAATGGAGCTAGAGAGTATTATGCTAAGTGAAATAAGTCAGTCAGAGAAAGACAAATACCATACCATGGAATTTAAGAAACAAAACAAATGAACAAAGGGGAAAAAAGAGAGGTAAACCAGGAAACAGACTCTTAACTCTAGAGAACGGACTGCTGGTAACCAAACGGGAGGTGGGTGGGGGGATGGACACGAAAGGTGACGGGGAGTAAGGAGGGCACTTGTTGCGATGAGCACCAGGTATTGTATGGAAGTGCTGACTCACTGCATTGTCCGCCTGAAACTAATATTACACCGTATGTTAACTGGAATTTAAATAAAAACTTAAAAAACCCCTCTGTGCCATCTTTTCCGGCATGAGTACTCACTGCCTTGGCAGTCCAGAAAACACGTGAGCGTTCCGAGGGTTAACAAAATGTGAAAACTTTGATTTTCCTTAGATTATTGTATTTATATCCATTTCTGGATATAATGGAGCAAGATGACAAATGAATTTTTATCAGGAAGTCTGCTTCAGCATTTTTTTTATTTATAGATTTTTGTGTGTAGTTTTTTCTAGTAGCTCAAAATACAATACAATGTGGTACGACTCATTTCTGTACAACATTTAACTTCCTATCAAGGCACTTTGCAGGCGTGTTATAAGCAGAATATATGAATAAAATCAAGTGTGTGGGTTGCAGAATATTAAGGCGTGAAGGCTGGAATCAGCCATTCATGCATCCATTCAGCACATCCTCCTTATTCGCCCCTTAGATGAAGGTGCTCTGCAGGACACCACAAAGGTGGCGAGTTGTGGAAGACAGCTTGGAAGGCAGTGGAGAGGAAAGTGTTTGAGCCTTGGGGGCCAGGCAGTCCTGGGGTTTGAATCCCAACTCCACCACCGACTGACTGCGGCTCCTGCTCCCACGATTGAACATCTCTGAGGGCTTAGTTTCTTTGTGTGCATAGTGGGGGTAATAATACCTTATAGGCTGTTGCAAGAATTAAAGGAGCTGTAAAGAGAAGGAGCCAAGCCACCAGAGGTAGTAGGCACTGGTACGGATAGCGGTGCTCTTCCCCTGCTTCCTTCTTTTCTTTTTTTAAAGATTTATTTATTTGAGAGAGAGAGAGAGAGAAAGGGTGCATGAGTGAGCCTCTGAGCAGGGGGAAGGGGCAGTGGGAGAGGGGAAGCAGACTCCCCGCTGAGCAGGGAGCCCATTGCAGAGCTTGATCCCAGGATCCTGGGATCATGACCTGAGCTGAGATCGAGTCGGACGCTTAACCGACTAAGCCACCCAGGCACCTCATTCTCCTTCTTTCTTATCTCTTTTTGTTGTTTCCCTTTCCTCTCCTCCTGTTCCCACCCCCTTAGAGGGGGCATGGTAGAGATAAAAATACCTAAAAAGAAAAAAAAAAAAAGAAAAAGTATCTAAATTTAAGGTAGACTGTGATGAATTCATTTAAAATGTGACTTTCTGGTTCTCCCTCTTGGGGCCTGGGACAGACCTGCTGTTGGGCGATGCGTGAGCGGCTGCCAGTGTAGGGTTCCTATCACATTGGGTTGCTACACGGGTGGCCAGAAGAGGATGAATTCCAGGAGGCAAAGGCAGCTTGGAGCCCAATAGCTGCCTATGCTGTAGAGTAAGGGGTCCAAGAGATGAGCATGAGACTCTTTTGGGGAGTAGCTGAGAACTCAGGTCTCATGAAAATTAGAATAAGCCAGAGGTGAAACTGGAGGTGGGTTGAGTTGAAAGGGTTTGGGATCTAGGTGAGAGCAAGGCACGAACACGAGCAGCTTGTCCTTGAGAGGCGCGAGGTTGAGTCACGAGGCTCAGAAGTGTGGCTCTAGGCTGGCTGGGCTCTGCTGCAGAGCCAGGAGGAGGTCTGCAGCCCTTCTCTGTCCCAAGTTGGTGCATTGCCTATTACATGCTTCTAGCTCCTTGGTCTCCTGCTGCAGGGTTTTTCCAAAAGCAGTGCATCCTCTTTTAGCAAGAAGCTAAGTCAAAATTATTAGTTGTTGCCAGTTCAGCTCTTGATCTTCAAGAGGTAGCTGAAATCGCAGGAAAATAAGCTTATTTTTTTTTTTTTGGTTCCAGTTGGAGCTGTGGTTATATACACCCAGATCTTTTTCACAGGAAGGCAGGGAGCCAGGTGCTCAGGGCCCAGTATAGAGTCCTGCTGGCATTTCTCTAGAGTGGGCTGTGTTTTTAAGATCAGGGAATGTTTTTAGAGAGATGTTCCTCGTGGTTTTATGATAATGAGCCGCCTTGTTTGGTGTCCAGGGTAGATGCTGTGTGTGGTAGGGAGGGAATGCGGGTTTTACAAAATCATTACAGTTCGGGACTGTCTACCTCAGCCAGGGGCAGGAGGCCTCGACTCATTATTTATTATGCGTTGGCACAGAGGCATAAACCAGCCCTTCTGTGAATAAGCAAACAGAACCTGCCCAGGTGCAAGAGAAGCTTGATTCAGGGTTTTTTAAAAAAATGCAGAACATTTAAAAACAGTATCGAATTGAGAACAGTCTGCTTAAAGCAAGTTACTGCAATTTTCAGAAGCCCATTTTATAGAATGAGTAGAGTGTATTGAAATGAACAAGCAAACTTAACAACAACAACAACAACAGAAGGATAGCTTAGTGGGAAGAAGAATAGACCTTGAAATGAAATGCAAGTTAGTTCATATGGTTCTTGGGAAGGTGAGGAGAGTGAGGGTATGTGCAGAGCACTCTAAGTCAGAAAGTGCAGGAACCAGTGAGCTGAATGAGGGAGCAGCCCCTGAGAATGGGGTTGGCGGTTGGAGTCCATTCACCCAGCTTTGCAGCTCCGCTCTTTCTTCACTGTGTGATCTTGCCCAAGTTCCTGAGTTCCTTACATCCCAGTTTTCTCATCTATAAAACGAGGTAATAGTTCTTATTGTATTGGACGGTCTGCTGATTGATTTACGTAACTATGTAAACCACTTAGCACATGGTAAATACTGCATACCGGCTGTTATTACTACAAAGGCCCCCAGAAAGGAAGCATGGAAGAGAAAAGAAGGATCAAGGAGCATTTGGGAGACTAGGAGGAACAGTCTGTATCTGCCCTGGAACTTGATTTTTCTAATTCTACTCTTGGCTAGTTTTAATGTCTTAAGTTCTCGATGATTATAATCATAGATGTCTTGAACACCCACCATGTGTATGTCACTATGAGAAGATGCTTGGGTATGGACACCAAGCCCAGAAAACCACCTCTGGTATGCTTATGTAACTTCTAGTTTTATTTTTTATTTTTTATTTTTTAAATATTTTATTTATTTGAGAAAAGAGCGAGCAAGAGAGAGAGCACATGAGCAGGGGCAGAGGAAGAGGGAGAAGCAGGCTCCCCTGCTGAGCAAGGAGCCCCACGCGGGACTTGATCCTGGGCTTGATCCCAGGACCCTGGGATTATGACCTGAGCAGAAGGCAGACGCTTAACCGACTGAGCCAACCAGGTGCAGCGTAACTTCCAGTTTTAGACTGAGAGGGGCAAGGCAGTGGCTGGGACTTACTGTTAAATAATGAATTCCTGCTGTCCCTTGGCTACTTTAATTAGCTGTCCAAACGAGAGTAGCTGTCCTTTTCTTATTTCCCATCTATTCTATACATAAATGGATAGGAAATAAGTATTTCTTCTTGGGCCACCATAGATATAAGTAATTCAAAATACTTTTGGATATCTTTTTTGCACAGAAATAAGATTTATTTAAATACCTCTGTGGTTACATAATGAGGAACCAAGGGAGGAGACTTGTGTTCTGGGGGAAATTCCTTGGGTGTACCTACGACCTGTGAGCTCTGGCTTCCACCTAAAGCATGTTCTTTGGTGGGAGGTTTCTTTTGTTTTTTCACTAAACTCATGGCCCATAGATTTCTGGGCCTGAACAATAGGAGTGAGGTCAATTTGAAGGGTGTGTGTATGTGTGTATCTCTCCTCCAGATGAAGGTGTTGACAAGTTGCTACAGAAGGAGACTACATTGGTAGAGAAAGGGTTCCAGAGCTGACTCACTCTGTGGCCGTGAACACGTTCTTAATCCCTAAAGCAGGAATTTAATCATTGAGACTCAGGGGCCATTTGAATGCAAAGCAATGAAATTTATGACTGTGAATGGATTCATTAATCCAAATAGTTATCGAAGCCAAAATCTGAGCATCTTGGGTCTTGAGTAGTCTCAAAAAAGGTTTTTCTTTGAAGAGAGTATATTGTTCAGTTAAGTAATTAAAAATCTTGAGGATGTTTTCTATGTGTATCCTTGGGAATACAGGAAAATTTATCCAGCTTCACTGGAATTATCTTTTTGTCTTCCTCTGAGAATGAGTCTGGACTAATACCTGGGTCATTATTAGTGTGGATAACAGAGACCATGACAGTACTTCTTTAGACCCTTTATACAGGGCAGGTGTCTTCATGTTCATTATCTGGGGGAAATGAGGTAGGAGTTGTAGGAATTAGAAGCTTTTTGGATTCTCTCCCACTCAAGACAGTGACCTCAGGAACTGACTGAAGATATGATTTGCTCACTGACTAGCTGGACTATGCTTTCTCTTCCATCTTTTCAAGATGGTGAATTTTACTGATGGCCAAAGGGTGACCAGTGAGTATTTATACTTTCTACCAGCATGGGGAAGGTGGGAGGTGCTTGTTGGTCCTTTATAGAAACTTCTGGTTGCTGGAAGGCATGGGGAGGTGTTTGACCTGTGGCGATGGTCCAGCTTAGGGTGGAGATGCATGGGAGGCACCTGCTTCTTTCCTTTCCCTGGTCTCCATAAGTGACTAGTTATTCTTGGGGCAAATGTCATGCCAGTGGGAAATGGATAGGTAATACTGCTGCTCCTAATCACTTAGGAACGAAGGTCAGAGAATGAATGGAGAAGCTTCAAATAAAGCTGGGCATGTTTATTTATTTTATCTAGATGAACTGGAAACCTTTCAAATGGCAGTATCGCATATTTGAAAGGGACAGGTGGGCCCTGGAGGATTTGTACACTTCATTTAATAGTCTGGTTCATGACTTGCTGGAGTTAGAAGTCATGGGGTTGACAAAAATACATCAACAGGAACAATGTCATCTCTAACACGATTTGGTCTAACATCAGTATTTTGCAGAAATAATAGCATGTTAGAGAGCAGATTATTTCCATGTTTGCAGATGGACAGGAAGATGTCCAGAGAGGCAACGTGACTTATCTAGGTTGACCCAGCTACTTAGTACAATTCCATTGTTAGGAATGGAACTCAGGTACATTGTTCCCGTCATGCATCGTCATTAGGCACCAAGGCTAGCTGGTTGGTAATTTTAGGTGCCCTTACAATGATGCCACCTAAATACTGCGCTTTCCCCGGGTTATTTAGAATCTGGTTATGGCAGTCCTACTGTGTGCTCAGCACTGTGCTCCGGGCTAGAGATGCATCAATGAAAAGACAGGGGTTTCTGACCTCAAGGAACTCACAGTAGAGTGAAATACAAAGAAGGGACTGTATCGTCAAGGTACGGCTTAATGACACACAGAACATCTTCCCTGGGGATAGTAAGCTCTCAGGGCCCACTGTGAGCCCAAGGGGATTGGTTTTTATTTCCTGCTGACTTGACAACATCAGAAATGGAAATCATGGCAATAAGCTTCATGAATCCAATTGACTCTAAATGCTCTCAGCTTCATCTATAAGTATCCAGCTAGTGGATTAAAATGTGAAATCTTTTGTTCTCTGCACTTCAAATCCATGCTCTCTCTGGAAACACTTGGTAAGAATAGTTCTGGAGGAGTTTGGGGACACAAATAAAAAATGGGATTGTTTGTGCCAAAGTGAGTTAAGATGTGGCTATGGGTATCATTGCAGCCAAGTCAGGGGTTGAAAAATGGTTTTTCAATTAAAGTGAGGCCCATTTCATCCCGGGGTTGCAGAAATGGCAGAAGGTTAGGAAGAAATCCACTCTGTGCTAAACACTATTTAAAGCACTTTATTTGTGGAATTTTTAAAAACCCATGCAGTAATATCTGAGGAACTGAGATTTATATTGGCTGGGTCAGATGACTGTGACAGGCATAGTCAGCATTTGAAGGTAGATCTGTTTGCCTTGAAAGCTCCTACTCACAGGACTGTCACCGTACCTCCCTAGGTAGCTGGCACTACATGGTGGTGGGCACTGTCATTGCTTCTGTGTCCTCTCTGGATGAGTCTGTAGACTCTTGGAGCACAGGGATGGGACTTGACACGGTTTCCAGTATACTCCAAGGAGTATGTAGCACGGTGTGTAGGCGCAGTGGGTTCTCCGTGACTATGCCTGCAATGAACACATGCAGCAATTTAAAAGTCAACAGGGTGGTAAGCAAGTGGGTTCATGAATGGGCAAGTTGCCTTCTAGGATCTTTGTATTTGCATGCAAAGCTGGCCTTGGGGAAACTGACAGATAACCCACCCTTAGACATCTCTATGATTTGAAGTTCATAAGTATGCCTGCTTTCAACTATATTCCTAAGTACTGTTTGCTTACTTCATGTTTTCTTAAAAGCTACCTATGAACAAATTATGTATTCATAATCTTGGGGCAGGCTGAGTGGATTTAATAGAGTCAGGAAGGCTTCCAACACATTAAGTGTTCTTGAACATAATAAAAAGGAGGATTAATTATCTAACTGAAAAGATTATAACAGAGATGTTGGACATCTTGACTCAGTGGGATTTTTGACAGCGGCAAAGAGTGGTTAGGAAAAGACAGCTTTGAGAAACAGCGAAGATGAGTTTTTTGAATTAAGTTATTTTATTAAATCTATGGTGTGGGTATACCTATAAGCAAGAGGACAGGACTAAATAATGCATAGAGTGTCTGGGGCTGGAGTGGTAATTTGCAAGTACATGGCTGGCGTTCACAGTTGGAGCCTGTGAGATTTTACTTTTAATGATGATACCTTTCCTGGAGCCATCTGTCTCTCTCTTTAATAAGCAATATTCCTTATCAGGTCTGATTTGTGTACATTGATTACACCATTATACTTGTTAAATATTAAAGCGTTTTTCCCCTTGTGTGAAGTCTAATTAGGCACAGTGTTCAGCGCAAGCCTGACGTTATCTTTCAGAATCAGCCTGGCCATCACCTACGATGCACCTTGGATTCCTGATCATTTGTCTTTCCCCTTCTATCAGAGTCCAGTGCACCAAGTACAGTGCCTGGAAGTTTGAGGAGGGTTCAGCACTGCTGAGCTGTTAAGAAGGGTCATACTACACGGCACTGGAGGAGATAATGCTAAGTGAAATAAGTCAAGCAGAGAAAGACAATTATCATATGATTTCTCTCATCTATGGAACATAAGAACTAGGAAGATCGGTAGGGGAAGAAAGGGATAAAGAAAGGGGGGGTAATCAGAAGGGGGAATGAAGCATGAGAGACTATGGACTCTGAGAAACAAATTGAGGGCCTCAGAGGGGAGGGGGTTAGGGGAATGGGATAGACCGGTGATGGGTAGTAAGGAGGGCACGTACTGCATGGTGCACTGGGTGTTATACGCAACTAATGAATCATCGAACTTTACATCGGAAACCGGGGATGTACTGTATGGTGACTAACATAATATAATAAAAAAAAACTAAAAAAAAAAGAAGGGTCATACTACAAAGATTATGAAACCTTTTAAAAATGAGTGGAGAAATTTATTATCTGTAATTTGCATGTTACATAAATCAGGCTTCTGAACAGATATATCTGATAAAATTAATTTTACTAAATTAAAGAGTCTTAAAATAGCTCTAAAGGATAAAAATACAAGTTATAATGATGTTTGGGAGAAAAGAAAGCCAGTCAGTAAGTAGTTGCATCTTCTACATACTACTGATAAAAAGAAGAGTTTCTGATATCAGGCCACTATCACCTGAAGGGCCATGTGGTGATCCATTACGATCTTTTTCAACGTATTTCTTCTGTACAGTCTATCTCAAAAAAATTTTTTTGCATCATTGATTTAATAGCAAGCATTTAATTAGTACAGGGCCCAAAATAAGATTATTAATCACTCTGATATCTTTGATAAGCTGTCTCACATCATTTTGAGACAACCACTGTCACGGATGTTGTCTTTTTTTTTTTTTTTTGAGGTCTTCATAGTACTTTCTTATTTATTGTTTAAATTTCTAAACAAATCTTCAGTCTCCCATGAGCGTGCACAAGCACACAGGCCCGCACGCACTCACATGTGTGATCTGGGGCTGCTGGGTATGAACCAGTTAGGAATGGGCCCAGTTTAGTGCTTGTTATTCTCAGGGAGAAAAGCTTTCAAGCCGTAAGTTTCACGTGATGTATGCTATCAGGCTAATAGGTTTCTCCCTCTCAGTAGTCCCAGCAGCTCATGTTGGGGTTTTTGAAAGTGCCTTTATCCCTTTACCATTGCAGATAGCAGCGGCACTGCATTCCATTTATGCATTGTGGAAAGCAGTCTGAATATCTCCTTGATGTGAGAATGTATTTTGAGTTGTTTTTGAATATAGTCAAATCAAAATGACATTTGGCTCTGGATTAAACTACGGATATAAAGATCAAAGAATGGAAGGAACTTAAAGATTTTCTGGTCTGAATTTTCTGCTCTCCGAATGGGGAAGCTGCAGCTCAGAGAGGCGAAGTGGTTCAGCCAAGTTCACATGGGTATTAGTGGCGGGAACTGGAGCTCTGTTGTTCAATGGCACTTTCTCTTCAGGACGGTCGGAGACCCTTGGCAGAGGAAGATGTCTGGACCGTTTCCCATTTCCCAGGCCCTTCACAGGTATAGGGTGCCCTTGTCCTGGGTAGGTTAGAAAAGAGTTGAAGGAAAGATTGCTGCTTTACAACCAGCTGAAGACAGAGAGGCTATAATCTGAATTTCTCTGGCGTTACGGAAGAATTTACATTTTATGTTTACTAATTGGCATATTGCTAGAAACTGAGAACTCAGAGCCAGTGCCTGCCTTTGAGAATCTCAGCATTCAGTAGGCAGGATGGGAGACAGTTGTCCGGGGATAGCCAGGGGAAGGTCAGCTGCCACTGGGCCCGACTGGGGCTCAGCTGGTGAGTCAGGTCCTCTCTTTTAAAGGCCCAGAACCTTGTGTTTTCAGCCTGCAATGGCTATTATCAGGCCTTGAGTAAGTCATCTAACCCCATGCCCCAAGGTTGAGGCAGACCCAGCAGGCACGAGTGTTAATTTACCTTGACAAATAATTATGGTGATGGTTGACGACAAGCATGGGGGGTAAGCACGTGGGGTTAAGCACGTGAAGCCTAGCACATTTGGGTTAGACTAGCTGCCACATACTAGCCGTGGAACTTAAGCAGGTTACTTTACCACTGTGAGCCTCACTTGTTCTGTCTATAACACGGAGTAATAGCAAACATTTGTATTGTACTCACTGCATGACAGCTGCTCTCTCTGTGCTTTAGGAATGTTCTCTTATTTAATCCTCACAACAATGCCATGAGGTGCAGCTACCATTACTCCCACTTTACAGATGAGGAGACTGAGGCCCAAGAAGTTCAATGTATTGCTCAAGGTTACACAGCTCTTAAGGGTCAGAGCTTGGTGTCTGTTGCTATTTAGCACTCTCTTGTGCTGCCTCTCACTAGGATAAAGATTTTTGTGAGGATCAAGTGGGATAAGCATACAGGAAATAATCAGCTGTCATCGTGAGTCATAATAAGGCTAACATGGCCTTGATAACAACAATAAAATCTGCATGATCAGAACCTTCTTTTCCCATAGACAAGCTCCAGAGAAGCCAGAGCATAATCAGAAAGTTGCTTTGGCTGTGACAGAGGTAATGCAGAGAGAATTCAGAAGACTTTATAAAATGTTGCTGCCCTCAGTGTTGGTATCACCAGCGTGCGTCTGCCAGTGGGGTCAGCTCACTTGAATTTCTGGCCAGGACTGTGTCTCAGCTCCGAGGGCTTGCAGACTTCTTCTGCCACATGTAGCTCTAAGGTGCCAGTGAGCAACTCTGTAATGTTGTCCTGTCCCTGCATCCAGATAGAACTAACCACGACAGAAGTCGCTAAGAACAGCACTCCGATTCTTCGAGGAAATCTTTCAGCCACTTGTGGAAGTCATTTTTTGACCAGCTTCCTCCATTTTGTGTTGAGTTTACAGCCTGATTCTCAGAGTGCAGTCTTATCTGCAAATTACTTTGCTGTGGAGTTTAGACACTATTTTGTTTCTGTTCTTTTACATTCATAGGCTTTGAATAAATATATGTGTATGTAACGTGTGTGCACATTTTAACTTATAATAATAAAGTGAATAACTACTTAGATAAGCATCTAGAACGTTCTCTTTGAAGCCCCTGGCATGTGCTTACTGGGCTTATTTCCTTCCTTTATCCTGCCCCCACACCCACCCAGGGGTAACTGCTCTTCCAAATATTGTATTGTTTCCTTGCTTTTCTTTACAGTTTTACCACAAGTGTGTGTCCCCACGTAATGCATTGTTGATGTCATAGGCAGTTGAGTTGGAAAGTTTGAGTAATGCCTCAAGATATACCAGATAGAAGTTGCTAAAATGAGTTGTGAGAAAGAGCAAAATCGGCATTTTCAAAGGAAATATCGGAACATCAGGTTCACAGCTCTTGAAAATCTTCTTCATTCTGAGGGTGTAAAAAGCATCGACAAAAGATTTGAAAGGGGATTGATTTGGAGAAGCCGCTGCTGTGAGTCTGCATCAGCCCCTTTTCCTGGAAGAAGGATGAGCTGGGGGAGCTGTCCCTCAGTCCCAGCCTGGAGAGAGGTCGGCCGGGGAGCTGGGAGCGCCGCGGACTGGCGCTGACTCCGGTGAGATGTTTTGGTGTTGTGGCTGAGCGGGGAGCAGCTGCGATAGGGCTACCCCCACTGCCAAGTTTGTTGGAGTGATTGTGCATGCTTCCCAGGGACCAGATGTGGCCCACGCAGGGATGGAGAGCCAGCCTGGAACCGTTCGGCCTCTGCCCATTTGGCACAGTCAGCAGAGAGATTATAAAGTGAATTTCAGTGGTTTGGGTGGAGGTGGCAAATGAAGGACTTGAATGCATCACTCCTATCACAAGGATTTTGTGGGGAGCACCTGGAGAACCCACAAAACTACCCATAAGAGACAGGGACTTGGGTTTAAGTAGCTGCTGGTTCAGAGAATGTGAAACCCTCTGTACTAGGGAGGAGTTACATTTGCCTGCATATAAATGAAAGAACAATGGTAACACAAAATAGAAGTTTCTCTCGCACATAGCATAAGTCAGGGAAGAGGCAATTCATGCATGGGATGGTAGCTCCACACAGTTATCAGGAGCAAACCTCCTATTTCACTGCTCCCATGGCCCTGAATGTGGTCCTCATGCTCATGGTCAGGGGGAGCTGCTAAAGCTCCAGCCATCACATCAAGTTCCAGGCAGCTGGAGGAAAGGAAGGGCAGAGGAAAGGTCTGCCCCATCTCTTTTAAGGATTCTTTCAGAGTATACCACCCATCATTTTCACTTATAACTCTTTAACCAGAGTTCGGTCACAGGGTCACGCTTAGTTCTGAGTGAAGCCAGGAAATCCAAGCTTGTCGTGGGGTAGCAATGGGCCAAGCTTAAAGCTGGGCTTCTTTATGTAAAGAGGAAGGGGCTAATGGATATTGGGAGCCAGCCAGCAACCTCTGTCACTTTATTTTAATGGCAGTAGCAGTTAAGTAACAGCAGCTAGCAACCAGGGCAGGAAGTGGGTAGGAAAGATAGAGGCCGGCAGCCTGCCTCTACAGATCCTGGCTGGGGTTATCGGTGGAGCAAGAAGTCTTTCTTTCCTTTTTTTTTTTTTTTTTGCCTTACTTAAAGGGTCCATTAATATATTAACCTTTACATTTCATTTTCTGGATCACAATTGTGTTTTGTGACTTAAAGTAAATTTAGGACTTTGTTACCTGTAAGCAGCAAAGAATTATGGGGCCTGCTAGAATTTCTCTTGAGTAGCAAAGGGAAAATATACCCCCAAATATTATATGTATTTCAACTTTATAAGGTCCTTGTTATACGTAACCACTATCACCTAATACCCAGATCATGTTTAAATTTTTCTTATTTTGTAACTATCTGTGGTGATGGGTGTTAATCGGACTTATTGCGGTGATCATTTTGCAATATATACAAATATAGAATCAATTACGTTGTACGCCCAAAACTAATATAATGTTATATGTCAATTATACTGAAAAAAAAAGTGCATACTCTAACCTAGTAAGTCTGCTTATAAGGGTTTATTCTTAGGAGAGCATCAGACTCGTGTCTAAAGATAAAGGTAAAGTAGGAGAGGTGTGGGGGGGATGGGTGAAATAGGTGGTGGGGATTATCGAGGGCCCTCGTGGTGAGCACCGGGTGTTGGATGAAGTGCTGACTCACTATATCGTGCGCCTGAAGCTAATACTACACGACATGTTCATTAACTGGAATTTAAATAAAAACAAAAAAAAAAGGATATAGGTAAATCATGTTCCTTGAAGCCTTATCTATGGAAGAAAAATTCGAAATATCAATCGATCGGAAATGGTTAAAACATTATGGTACCTCCAGATAAAGGAATTATTATTAGCCATTAAAAAGGATGATATAGATGATTAGTGATGTGAAAATATGACTAAAATATATTGATGAGTGGGAAACCGGGGGTGTACAGTATGGTGACTAACATAATAGAATAAAAAAACATTAAAATAAAAAAAATATACTGGTGAGTGAAAAAAAAGGATTTTCCTTATCTCAGAAAGTATCTGTTTGTTTGAATCTTGATGGCAAAAGCTGAGCACGTGTGTTAGGTGTACGTCGGGTGCGCGGAAGAGCATACATAGGTCAGCACGTGGTGTTCGTCTGTCAGCGGAAGGGCCTAAACCTCTCCGCGCACACAGCCCCTCGCGCATTGGCTCTGTTACCCTTAGACGAAAAGTCTACTTTGGAATTTTGGAGGGGGTTAGTGATCATGCATATCGATATCGAGCATCACGTGTCATACAGCTGCTGACTCCCAAATCAGAGAGCTCGAGACGGTGGAGTCTGACGTGGCGGTTATCCTGGCCAGGGAACTGCTTTATTCTTAGTAATGGGAAGTACAGGTCTTTGAAGTGAGAAATAATAGCATCTATTTTACGCTTAAATAGAATTTCACATTGACCGTTGGCAGAACGTGAGCTTTGGTGGGATCTTGTAACGGTAACGTGCCGGAAGGAGGACGTTTCGTGTTGAGAAGAATGCTTTATGAAATTGTGTATTTAGAATATATGGATAGGATTATTTTAATTTAAATCAGATATACTGGACACCTTCCTTAGAAAGCACTGCCCTGTAAAACAAAAGAAACAGAAAACAATCGGTTTGATAGGCTCGTCCTGCCCGTTCTCCCCAATTCTGTCCAGATGTTCTTCTTTTTGTCAAATTCTGTGATTAATCCTCAGAAATCCTTTTGCTGCTATTCCATTCCCCAATATGTCAGTATGAAGGGGTGGTTAAGAAGTAGAATCGTTTGAAAATACAGGTACTTCACTGTTTAGTTATTTCTATTATATCCTCTTAATACTTCCAAAATGAATTTGAGATGTCAACATGGTCTACTTTTAGGAAGAGCAAGCTAAGAACACCAACAAATCCAGTATGGTCAAAGTCATGTCACCAAACTTTTCTTCATAGGACGCAGTAATGCGGGCTTATACAGACAGCGATCCATATGGTGAGGCAGTGTATTTCACAGGGACAATTTATAAAGATCCACATACGTATCTTTTTTGCAACTTGATCTATTGCCAAAAGTAAAGTGTCTGTGAATACTTCTTGCTTTTGGTATTTATTGTAAATTCTTGAACCTTGACATTATTTTTGTTGTTTATTCTTTTAACACATGCTCATTGAGCCTTTGCTACGTGCCCTGCACTGTGCTGACACTGGGGGAAAGCCACATAAAGACACAGCTGCCTTTTCCCCTAGTTTCAGGGTCAGGGAAATTTAATATCTAAGTGAAAGGTCAACTACTGCGAGTCAGAATTTGTTTTCATGTTCTGGTTTTCAGGAGATGGTACTTGGGCACAGCAGCTAATTCCTGTACGTGTGTTATGGCAGCTGGAGAATAGGGTTAACCACAGAGGACAATTATTGGATACACTGGTGTATCCTGGAGAAACACTCCTAAAAACTCGCTACTTTTTTTTATTTCAGGAAATTAGAAATAGTGTTTTTGAGTGCAGATTTTTCTTGTTAGCTCATGTCCATCAAAGACAGTAGGAAGAATACAATTAGCCATGATATTAGCTTATTTGAAAACATGCCATTTTAGTACACTAATTTCTAGAAGAGGGAGATCTAAGTAAAGCTAAGTTGATCCAGATTGCAATGTTAGCTTACATTACCTGATTCTCTTAGCTTGGAAGGTTTAGAATGGCTTGTAAGAAAGGGTTTGGCAAATGACTCTTTTTAAAAGAAACAATCTTATTTCTGTGTGCCATCAATGCCTTATGGAGATCCAAACTCTAATGTATACAGATCTGAAATGCTGCATGTCCTGACAACTTGGTTATTATTTGATTCAACATTTTAATTTATTTTCTTAACTATTCACCATGGCAACAATTTAAAAGAGATTCTTAATATAAAATTACAGAGGATGCTGACAAGTAAATATCTGTTGTGTGTTGATTAAGAATTAAAGCCGAGGCAAGAGTTTTCTTAAAAATTGTGGTGAAATATACATAACAAAAAAATTTATCATCCTAACCATTTTTAAGCTTATTTTTATTACAAGTCATTATGCAGCACTGTGTTCTAGCTAGCCTGATGGAATGTTTTATGGAAAGGTGGCATCACATACTCCCTGGTCTTTCAGTTGTAAAATGGTGTGTCACAAACCCCCTTCTTGAGAGAGCGGAGGCCTTCCACTTCACCACACCGAGTCCCCGGGGGGACCCTTGGCAAGGTTAGTTCCCCGATGTTTCCATGGGTTCTCCTGCTCCCAAGGCAATCCGTTCACAGTCCCCCCAAGCTCCAGAATGTGTCCTGGTGGCATAAAGAATGCAGGAGGCCGGGTTCTGGTCTGAGTGTGGTGCACGGGGCCTGGTCAGCTGGCTTGGGAACTCAGGTTCCCAGTTAGGAGGGAAGTTCTGGCCAGTAGCAGTTAGGGTATAGTTTGCAGGATGATTAGAATGATGGAACACAAGAATTCCCTCAATGTTGTTGACAAATACCAGCAATTTAAAGGACACGCTGCTCTAGGAATACGGTCGGAGGGCTGATCAGAGACTGTTTGAATGCTCCTGGGCCATGTGGGCTGTCACTCTTACTGGGGAGTCCATGTTGCTGTAGTCACTGGCTGGCCTGGGAGGGACAGCTGCCAGGTGCATGTCCAGAGCTCTGCACACAAGGACAGATGGCCGTCAGCTCAGAGCAATGACCTAGTTATTCCCTCTCGTGCGTCCGTCCACGTTACGCATTTTACTCTTTGCTCATTCTCCCATCCCCCACCTTTTTTAGTGGGTAAGGTCCATTCCGAATAGCAGCCCACTTCAACATTGTAATTCCAACCTCAGCGTGGACATAATACAAGTTTAACAATGCAGAACATTTTCAGTCACCCAGCATAAGCAGTTTCTCTATTAGCACTTTGATTGGAAGTCCTCCACTTTGCAAATTCTTAGTGATTGCATTTTCAAACCCTTCCACAGCCTGCCGGCGGGGGGGGGGGGGGGGGCGGGGAGCTGTGCCCGGAGCCACATGTCACATGACCTAGTAGTTCTGTCCTGGGTCTTCATAATCCTTTGCAGTGTTTGGAACATTCAGATATGGGAATGGTGCGATTGTGGGTCTAAAGAAGGGAGTGTGATGACCTTAAGTGTGCTTTTGATTCTGCATTTCTCAAGGGAGGGACTTTCTGCTTTCCTAGAACCACTGCAGATGAGAGGTGTGATTGCAGGCTGGGGGATTGCTACGTATTCCGTGGCCACTATCAGGAAGATTTGGAAGGGTTCACCTAGGAGGTCTCCAGTCTGGTAGGCTTCCGCAGCACCCCCGCCCTAAGGTTTCTGCCTCTGCACACAGGGGGTGGCAGTGACATCAGCGCCCCAGTCCTGCTCGTGTCATCTGAGCTCCCTCTAGGGAGCTGAAGGGTGTCAGGGGGATGAAAATAATGGCATTTCCCCAGTGCAGAACTCTGGGGACTTCTTTGTGGAACAGGGTTCAGCTCTTCCTCCTCACTGCTGCGGAGTGCCTCTCAGAAGGGGGCCCAGGAGACCCTTCAGGCCCTGGGTAGCGTGAGATCCCCCTTCTCTGTGTGGTCAAGACAGAAGGCAAGGGAGGGGGAAGGTGTTCCCATCACATTTTTAGGTATGTGCCCTGGCCTCCTGCAGAGCGCTGCTCCTGGGCTGGGTGGCTGAGGAGAAACACAGTGCTAGCTTGAAGAGAAAGGAGTGAAAGCCTGTCAGTTTGGCTTGGTAAGGCCCTCCGCTCCCCACGGTGGAAGGAACCTGCATCCAGGGTAGCTAGCTAGCTCTCTGATGCTGAAGCCCGTCCTCCAGACCCTGGGTCGTCCAGTCTGTTTGAATACTTCTGGGAACAGCAGACCCCTGCTTTACAAGGCAGTCCATTCTGAATCTGGGTGGCTTAGCCAGAAAGTTTTCCATGTGTTTTCTGCAGTTTCTACCCATTGGTCCTCAGTTCTGCCCCTTAGAGGCATGAAGGGCGGTGGATGGGAATGGGTACCAGTCTGCACCCAAGCACTATCTGGAAATAGGCACCCAGTGATGTGACAAGCAAACACACACACACACACACACACACACACACACACACACGAATCAAGGAGCAGATACTCCTCTTCACCTCCATGTGTTATTTTGTGTTATTTAATTCTCTTGGTTTAATAGCCCAAAGGCTTCTGAGGGTTTGGATTAATTTTCAAAAGATATTACTTTCCTTCCTTGTGACAGTGGTACATTTCAGCTCACACTTAGTTGAATCCCATAGGTCAAATTTAACTGGCTTCTACCGTGATGGAAACATCTGTGAGATATTTTGTAAAAAGGAATAGAGGAAATTTGTGTTAATTGCCTTGGGGAAATATACTCCGTTTCAAAAAGAAAAGGAGCGGTTAAAAATTTTCCCTTGGTAAACTCATTTAGTAACATGACATTTGTAACCCATAACTCCTCAGAAACCTGGCGACTTGCTTAAAGGACAATTTTATTTTCATCTTATATTTCACCTTCTCCAAAGGCCCAGGCTCTGGGTCAGTCAAGTCCCCTGGGACCGAGAAAGGGTTAATTTTTTCCACAGTGCAGTCATACACACCTCAAAACATTCCCGAATTTTTGGTAGAAATTGTAAGAAAGTATTAAAACTTGAGAAATGAATTAACAAGCCATCTTTTTATGCGGTGGCAGCACGGCCCTTCGCCGAATGAATAGCACTTTATTCCACAACTGCCGAAGTCGTGGGCTGAAATGCAGAGGGAGCGTGTGGCCTCGAAGTCAATGAGGGTGTGTGTGCGTGTGTACGCAGATCCAAAGGAGCCTGTGCAAAGAAGGTGAAAAGTCCCACCTAAACTCCCAGAACCCCGAAACAGAAGAACTCTGAGTAAATCTCTATCTTCAGCCCACTGCAATGTGTGCAGGCATTTCTTTGGGTTTCTTAAATAGATCCTTCTCCCCATAGCACTGATAATTCTTGGCATACGAAGAAAAGAATGCTTGGTATTTTAGCCTTCTGCCTTGTTCACTGTTTATTTTGAGGGCTGACATGTAGATGTGTTAATTTTTTCTAAGTCAAATACCTGAATACAACTGTGAAGAATGAAACTACTGTTTTTGAGATGATGTAGAAATTGTAATGATTTCCACATTCCTTTGTGTTGGTCGCTGTCCTGTCTTACACAGACGAATTCCCTTCATCCTCACAGCAGTGCTCCGAGGTGGGCATCCCATGAGCTCCATTTTACAGAGGGCGAAGCTGGGGGGCTGCCTGGCTAGGGAACTCACTGGGCCATGCCCCTGGTTAGTGGTGGAGCCCAGGTTTGAGCTCCGCCCTCCTGTCCTGAGCGTAGACTTGAATCACTCCTTGACACAGCCTCCTACACTGTAGCTAGTAGAATTGCTGTCACCCCCGTAGTGACATCTTGCTTCCACTGTATTCATTAGGAGAAGGCCAGGAGGTTACAACAAAGAGACTCAACAATAATTTTAGTGGCATAAGGAAATACAAGTTTTTATTTCCCTGAGGGTCTGAGGGGAGCATTCCAGGTGAGCAGGGCAGTTTTGCTACATGGAGTCTTTCAATGACCCTGATTCTTTCCACATCATTGCCCCATTATTTTAGGGACCTTGATCTGTGTATGACGGGAGCTGGGTGGTGGCCACGCCCAGAGGAGAGTGTGGAGTGGCCGGCATATCTTCTGGCCTAAGGCCTCCTGGGCCCAAGCTTGGCATGCAGTGCTTTGGCTCATCTTCCGCTTGAAGAGGACTTAGTCACACCTACGTTGGTCACATGGCCACACCCACCTGCAAGGAAATATGGGAAATGTAATCTAGCCATGGTTTTAGGGAAAAGGGGAGAGCAGAGTTTGATGGACAACCAGCAGTCTCCACCATGTGTATAAAAAAGCACATAATTATCTTGATAAATAACATATCATCACTCTAAGAAACCTGGCAAATGGGATGCCAGAGTAGCTCAGTGGTTAAGCTTCTGCTTTTGGCTCAGGTCATGATCCCAGGACCCTGGGATCGAGTCCCACATCAGGTTCCTTGCGCCACCTGGAGTCTCTCTCTCTCTCTCTCATGAATAAATAAATAAAATCTTAAAAAGATAACAAAGAAACTTGGCAAGTAAAGGAAATATTTAAAAAAGAGAATAAAAGTCACTCCTAATTCCACTGAAGCAGACTTTTTATTTTAAATTGTCCATCGTCCATTCCTTCTCCTAAGTCCTTTGATTTCCTTTGGGGGATTCCATCCCTCCCCTTAAGATAGCGTCTCGTGGGATTGAAAAGCAGGTGTCTTGCCCTCCCCTAGCTCTGGGAGTGAGTGTGTGACCCAGGCTGGGTCCATAGTACCTTCCCTCCCAACGATTTGAGGAGAGAGACAAGGAGATTAAAAATGCGGGAGTGCATTTATTCCTAGCAGTGGCACCTGGACCAGCACCTAGCAGTGGCCTCAGTCCTCACTCACTCACAAGCTCAGTGTTCGAGCTCCCAATCCCCTGAGCTCCCAGAATTGTAATAAAACCCCCTTTATTCAAGTTAGTCAGAATTGGTCCCTGTTGTTTGCAACTGAAGATCTCTGACTGACACACTTGCTATCTAGAGGAAGGCTCTGCCAACATTTGTCTCATAATACATTTTACATATTGTTTACATAATTTTATACCCATTCTAAAAATAAGTATTTTTTCCATTTTACAAAAGTAGCTGGATAATATTAGATTGCATGGATGTTCCATATTTATTAAGGCAGTTAACAATTTTTTGTGTCTTAAATACCTTTTTTTTTTATTGTGCATCATTTTAGGACCATTGGGCTATTTCATTTATTAAAGGTCCTGAATATTATTGCATTGAAATTTACTTTTCACTTATCTTAAAGTTTATAACTATTTATAATACTTTTTAAAAATTCAAATATGTCTGGTTCATATGCTTTTTTCTTGCGGGGGGTGGTTGGGGAGGGAAGAGAGAATCTTAAGCAGACTCCATGCCCAGCATAAAACCTGACGTGAGGCTCGATCTCACCACCCTGAGATCTTGTCCTGAGCTGGAATTGAGAGTCGGATGCTTAACCAACTGAGCCACCCAGGCACCCCCATACGCTTGCTAACATATAGGCAATTCAGGCAGGATTACCAATGTTTTGTTAAGAAATTCGAGGCCCCACGACTTTCCCTAATGGCCACAGAGTCTTTGCAAAAATTCATGTCTATTGGTGGCTTGTCTTGGGCTCTATCTTATTTATTGAGCTGCCTTCTGAAGCCATACTGGAGACTCTGTAGTTTTTTGGGCAGCCGACAGGCAATGATTCTGATAGCTGTGCTTTTAAGAACTCACCCAGTTCTCTAACTAGTATGGACGGTTTGCTGCACTGGCAAGATGCTTGCCAAAAACATTAGTGCTTTGCAGTTCTCCACCCTTTTGGAAATGGACAGTTACTCAGATTGTCCAAGGAAAACTCTGCTTGATCCGGATCTGAGGTGGCTTATTGGGTAAATGAAATCAGGGTCAAATTAAACAGCAGCAGTCGTGAGTTGATGGAGGGATGGACAAGTTAGGAGTTCATGTATCAGATGACCATGATGAAGCCCCATCAGAGGCAGCAGAGTCGGAGAGGGGCTGTGGGTAAAGCTCCCTGCTCACATGCTCACATAGGGTGTTCCTGGAGATCTGAAACAGGGAATGTGGGGCACACTCCCCCTCACCTGACCCCCCATGCCAGCCCTCTGACCTCCCTGAAAAGTCCTGAAACAGGCACAACACACGTGCAGCCCACAAGGCTGTGGAACCTGGGACATCTGAGCAAGATAGTTTATATTTGTGCCTTGTTTTGAACTCCCTGCACCTTGAATGCTATCAATCCTTATTTATTAGTTGAGAGTGTGGTGGTAGGTAGAATAACGGCTTCCCAAAGATGGCCACATTCTGGAATCTGAGTATGTTACCTGCAGAAAGGCTTTTGCAGATGCAATCAGGATTAAGGACCTTGAGATCAGGAGATTTCTCTGGATTATCTGGGTGGGGCCGATGTAATCACCAGTCTTAAAATTTTGAGTCAGAGAAGGAGATGTGATGAGGAAAACAGAACCAGATTGATGCAATGTCAGAAACACTCAACCAGCCATTGCTGGCTTTGAAGATGGAGGAAGGAGCCACTAGCCAAAGAATGAAGGTGGATTCTGGAACCAGAAAAGGGAAAGAAATGGATTGTCCCCTAGAAGATTCTCCCCTGTGTTCCAGAAGGAATGCAGCCTTGCAGACACGTTAATTTAGCCCAGTGAGACCTGTTTTGGACTTCTGACCAACAGAACTGTAAGAGAGTGAATGTGTGTTGTTTCAAGCCACCGAGCTGGTGGTGATTTGTCACAGCCGCTGCAGGAAATGCGTGCAAGCGTGCTGCTGGATGGTCTTGGCTCCCTGAGTGAGCCTTACTCCAGTCACTGCAAACTGGGAAGCCACCAGGGAGGCTTTATGCAGAACGTCCACATTGTGGGAGGAATTTAGACACAAATACACCCCAAAGCCAGAACTTTCTGGGGTTTTAGAATCGGGATATTTGAAGCCCCTTCCTTAAAATTAATGTTAGTATATTACTACTTCTATGGATAGAAAAAATTCTCCTACCCTTTAAAGAGAGATGCTTTGGTCAAGAGTGGAATTATATAGGTCAGAGCTCTATTTCAAACCAACTGTCTTTATTTTCATTTGAATTTGGGGCCAAGACTATTTACAGATCATAATATAGCCACTTGAATTTCCTGAAGTGTTTATAGAATTTTCTCACGTGGAGTATCATTAAATGGTGATTTAAGCTTAATTATGAGCTTCTCAAAAGAGGCACTTTTTCCAAAAAGAAAGTCACACAGAGTGGGAGGAGCTAATAATCATGACCTCTGTACCCTTGAAGCAGATGGTCACCTGGCTGACTTACTTCCTGTCCCTGTGTCCACTTTCTCTTGTATCCCAGCAGCATTTATTTGTTAGTGATTAGTTTTTATAAATTCCATTTCCTTTTTTTTCTTACTCTTGCTAACCTGAGAACCAACAAAGTCAGCTACCTTCGAGGTTTGAGATAAACGTTTATTCTTTTTCAGAATTTTAGCTGGTATTTGGGTAGCATGGAAATGCTGTGACATTTTCGCTGATATGATTATACCGTGTAGCTAGTATAGAGTGCTAACGGTCAGGGGTGTTTTATTATTGGCAAACTTGTCTTTTATTAGCATGTTGAAAATATTAAACACATACACGTAGGATATTGTTTTTAGTTCTATAGGCTTATGCCAAAGTCCTCCCAAATATAAGAACATGAAAATAAGGGATATAAGAATTGGTCTTAAATTTTGATATCCATCTGTTGGGCCTTCAGGTCAGAGCCCAGAATCCTGTGTCTCTTTAAGGAGGTGAAGAGTTCCCGGGCCTTCAGCTAACGTGTAGCCTAAGTGAATTAGCCCCTGTGAACAGAAGAGGCTTGCTCTCAGGTGGAGACCTTGAGAAGGGAAACTCTTGAGATGGACATTGGAATTGCCTCTTTATACTTTGTCCTCGGAGCACAGGTCTGGGGCAGGTAGTGACAGCCAATGAAATATATAGTCTCATTGCTCTGGAAAGATGGGTTGAAATGACTGTGCGCACTCTTGTCCTGGTTTCCCCAGCAGCATTCTGGTGGTTACTTGGCTCCCTGTGTCACAGATCTTGCTATTTGGGAAAACATGCTGGTCCCTGTGATGATGTTTCCCATCGCAGAAGAGCTGGTGCTCCGATCATGGCCTGTGCTGTGGACTTGAAGGCTCTGCCCTGGCTGGTTGAACCGGGTTTCTGGGTGTGCAAGGTGCGTCCAACCATGTGTCTGGACTGCACTGAGTCCTAAGAGCTGAGCAGCCTCCTGCGGGAAGGCTGGCCGGGTTGTATCTGGCGGCCACACGCACACAGCTGCACACTCCCCCGTGTAACTGCCCTAGGACAGGGAAGTGATGTGCAGGTGGTGTTGAGAGTTTTGTGGCCACACCTGCATTTGCATCTTGGCTCTGTCACTTCATAGTTAACTTGACCTTGGACATATTACTTGAGCTTGCTGGACCTCAGTTTTCTTAGCTGTGAATTGAGGAGACCACCTCCATTTTAGGGTCCTTGGTACACAGAAAGTGTTTAAGAAAATTTAGCTGTAGTATTACGTTAATTAGCTAAAGGCATCGTGAGTCCCTGCAAACAGCTCATTCATTCATTCCTTTAATATAAGAACACCGCCCCTCTCTGCGCCAGACATGGTGCCGTGCCCGTTCCTGGGAGAGAGCAGCCAGAGGGCCTCAAGACCTGGTTTGCTTTGCTGCCTCCTTGGCTTTTATGTTCTTTTTCTCATCTGATTATAAAAAAAGAGATAAATAGATACTTACTTTAAACCATTTGAAATGTAAGGATTCCAATGTAAGCTCTTAAACCAGTCTCAGTCACCCAGCTTTAAATCATACACAGAGAAGAATTTGATACAAACTTTATTTTTTCTTGAAGGCTTACTGTGTGTTGGGAGCCAGCATGTAAAGACACTCTATTACAGCAACATTTTTAGTTTTAAATCTTTATATTGGTTGTGCTGGGAAATTTATTTTTATGGCTATTAATTTTTCTTTTGAAATTAATATGCTAAGGGATACATTTAATGATCCATAAAAATATTGACTTTATGTAAAAGAAACAGCTAAAGCTAATTAGCATATTATAATTTGCATATGTAGTCCCGCTCATTAGATATAAATGTGTTTTCCATGTAACGCATGATATTTTTTGACTCTGACATATAAGAAGACATTGCTCTTTTCAAATTTAACCTTTTGGGTGATAAACAGAATTCTATTGACTTGTTACAGGCTCTGTGTTTAAAGTAAAATATTTTTGTGGTTACTGATTTCATAGTGAAAGCAGTGCTTTCCATAGTTTTTGGGTTAGAATCCTTTTATGTGTGTGGGGTGAGGGAGGCAGAAGCAGAGGGCTGGAGGTCTTGGCTGGGAAACTCAGAGCGTCTGGAGGACCAGTTTTGTGGTCTCCAGGGTGTTGTTTACAAGGAGGACCCAGGGGCCTCCAGAAAAAGGGTGCAGACCAAGAAAGATGGCCCCGAGAGTCAGCGGCCATTGTCAGCTTTGAGGGTGAGGTGGGATTTATGCCTTGCACATTGCCCTCTGTGGGCCTGGCCTGGTGAACTTGTGGCCCAGTCCCAGCAGGCAGTGGTGCTTTAAAAAATCGTGTGTGAGCACTAAATGGTGTGTAGGGTCGTGGGGGGGGGGCGGGCGGGTATGTGGGAAGCACAGAGCAGTGCTGCTTATGGCCCACATGGAGCATAGCATGGGACGAAAGGTGGCTCCCCCATTTGGAATTACGAGTAAGTCAGGGACTTGAAATGGAAGAGAGAGAGAGAGAGAGAGAGAGAGAGAGAGAGAGAGATGGGCCAGCGAGAGAGAGAGAGAGAGAGAGAGAGAGAGATGGGCCAGCATGCTCTGGTGGGGGGTGCAGGTCATGGAGATTGTCAGTGATGGAGAACTCACTGGTGCCACTGGAAGGGAGACATGGCAGGTATCTCCCACGTTGTTCATGGCCGCCAGCCTTGAATCTAGAGCCCAGTGGGGAGCATTTCGGGGTGGCCCTGTTCCAACAGGGAGGGAGAGGGCTGGCTGCAGATTTTCGTTGCTGTTTCTCATGACCCCTATTTTGTGGCCCAGGCCGTGTGGTATCTGGAAAACAGTGCTGCCAACCCCTTGGTGTGTTTTTGTGGATGTCCTGGCTGTCTAGCTCCTACAGGAGATGAGCTCAGAGAGCCCCAGGCTCTGCACGGGGCAGGCATTAGGCTCCGGTTGCTCATCCAGACTTTTGTTGTGAAGGTTTAAAACATGCAACCCAAATCCTTCCCTAAGGAGCCGCTCTGCTAGGGCGTTCTTGGACATGAGCCAGCAGCGCCAGAGTCAGCCAGAGAGGGATGGAGGGAAGTTTTTCCCCTTTAGGCTCGCCTTGAGGGCTCTCAGAAGAAGTGGGTGGATGGACGGGAGAAGGCGAGGGAGTGGAGACGGAGGATCAGAGCGACACATTCCCATGCCCACGCCGGGCACAGCCACAGTCATCAGCCCTGTCTGTGGAGGGGAGCCACCACCTGAAAATACTGCTAAGAAGCCCAGATGTGTACAGGCCCATCAGTAGAGATTTATTCTCTTGGACTGAACGGTGTCTCTGCAGGTGAGTGATATTTTAGTGTGGAGTGGCCCAATTTCAAGGCTTTTAGCTAGAAGCCATTTCTCCCCACTCTGAACTCTCTTTAGCACCCCAGCTATGGCTCATGTGTTGTCACATTCCGTCTGGTGTTATGATGGTTCCTCTGAGCTCCTTATCTCTCACTGATAGATTATAACCATCTGAGGGCTGGGATCAGGTCTTACTTATCCCTCTTTTTATCAAGCATGCCACTTCCCTGTATCACTGAGGGATTGAGTTTGGCTTCGTGTAACAAAGGACCTAGAACTCTGGCTTGAAATGTGGGGGTTCATTTTTCTTGCGCAGCAAGAAGTGCAGAGAAGGTGGTCCAGGACTGGTGTGGTTGTCCCTCCGTGTCCCAGGTTCTCTGGCTTTCTGCTCTCCTATTCTGTCATTCTCAGGCTTACAAAATGGCCCCTGTATCCCTGTCATTACATCTGCCTTCCAGGTAGTAGGAAGGGGAATGGTGAGGTCAGAAGGTGGAGGCCAGCTGAGTGTGCTGGAGAGCATTCCTGGAAGGCCTCAACCAGTAGGCTTCTGCTCACATCTCACTGGCCGGAAATAGGCCATCCTTAGCTGCGTGTGTGCGAAATGAAGTTGTTTGTTTTTTAAGGAGGCTACATTGCTGCCTGGAGGTAAGTTGGGGTTCTGTTGGTAAAGGAAAGAGGAGAATGTAGGCAGCTAGCATTGCCAGGCACACTCCCATAGAGAAATGACTCAGATAAACACTGTGGAATGAGCGGCTTTAACTGGGGACAAGAAGCTCCGTAGCCAGAGGGAAGAACAAGGTCTAGACTTGGCCACGACACAGAGATTTTTGCTGAAGCCTGCTCTTACCATCATCAGTGGGTATTTTGAGTGTCTAACTTTGGCATTCATTGTCTTGTAGTTTTCTCTTATTGACCCCAGGTTTACTGAGGTACAGTTGATAAAATTGTAACACATTTAACGTGCCGACATGATGATTTGGTATACCTATGCATCATGACGAGATTACTACAATCAGGTTAATTCACATCTGTCACCTCACATAATTACCTTTTTGTGTGTGTGAAAATGCTGAAGATCTATTCCTTTGGCAGATTTCGGGTATAGACGACAGTATTATTAACTATAGTCATCCTGCTGTATCCTCAGAATTTATTCCTCTGGTTACTGGAAGTGTGTTCGGCGTGACCGACCCTTCCCCGTTTCTTCCCCTCCGAGCTCTTGAAAACCACTATTCTACTTTGTTTCTGTGATATGAGTTCTAGTAGGGTTGTGTTTTGTTTTGTTTTTTAAAGATTCTACATATAAGCGATACCAGTTAGTATTTGTCTTTCTCTGTTTGGCTTATTTCATTTAGTATAATGGCCTCCAGGTTCATCCATGCTGCTGCAAATGGTAGGATTTCTGCTCTTTTAAGGCTGGATAATATTTTAGTGTCTTTGTATTTTACATATTTAAATATATTTACGTGTATAAATGTATAAATATATTTTTACATATTATGTATATATGTAAACATATAAAATACATGCCACATTTTCTTTGTCCACTCATCCATCAGTGGACACTTCGGTTGTTCCCATATCTTGGCTATTGTGAATAAATCTGCAATGCAGATATCTTTTTGAGATAGTGGTCTCATTTTCTCTGGATATATACCTAGAAGTGAGATTGCTGGATCATATGGTGTTTTAATTTTCTGAGGAAACTCCATTGTGTTTTTCATAATGGCTATGCCAGTACATTCCTACCAACAGCATACAAAGGTTCTCTTTTCTTTACATCCTTGCCAAAATTTGTTATCTCTTATTTTTTCATAATGGACATCTTTACAGATAGAAGGTGATATCTTATTGGTTTTGATTTGCATTTCCCTGATGATGAGTGATGTTGAGCATCTTTTCATGTACCTGTTGACCATTTGTATGTTCTTTGGAAAAATGTGTATTATGAATAAACCTGAATAAATCTCATTTTTAAATCAGGTTATTTATATTTTTGCTATTATGTTATAAGAATTCCTTACGTATTTTGGGTATTAATTCTTTATCAAATATATGGTTTGCAAATATTTTCTCCCATTCTGCAAATTGCCTTTTCATTTTGTTGATTGTTTTCTTTGCTGTGCAGAAACTTTTTAGTTTGATATAATTCCACTTTTTATTTTTGCTTCTCTTGCCTTTGCTCTTTCTTGGTGTCGTGTTAGGGAATTGCTGCCAAGACTAATGACAAGAAGCTTTTTCTTCTGGGGCGCCTGGGTGGCTCGGTAGGTTAAGTGTTCTGCCTTCGGCTCTGGTCATGATCCCAGGGTCCTGGGATTGAGTCACACATTGGACTCCTTGCTCAGCGGGGAGCCTGCTTCTCCCTCTGCCTGCCGCACCCCCTGCTTTGTGCTCTCTCTCTCTGATAAATAAAGAAGATATTTGCAAATGACACTACAGATAACAGACTGGTATCCAAGATCTACAAAGAACTTCTCAAACTCAATACACAAGAAACAAATAAACAAATCAAAATATGGGCAGAAGATATCAACAGACACTTTTCCAGTGAAGACATACAAATGGCTAACAGACACATGAAAAAATGTTCAGAATCATTAGCCATCAGGGAAATTCAAATCGAAACCACATTGAGATACCACCTTACTCCAGTTAGAATGGCAAAAATTGACAAGGTAAGAAACAACAATTGTTGGAGAGGATGTGGAGAAAGGGGATCCCTCCTACATTGTTGGTGGGAATGCAAGTTGGTACAGCCACTCTGGAAAACAGTGTGGAGGTCCCTTAAAACGTTAAAAATTGAACTACCCTATGATCCAGCCATTGCACTACTGGGTATTTACGCCAAAGATACAGATGTAGTGAAGACAAGGGCCATATGCACCCCAATGTTCATAGCAGCATTGTCCACAATAGCTGAATTGTGGAAGGAGCCGAGATGCCCTTCAACAGATGACTGGATTAAGAAGATGTGGTCCATATATACAATGGAATATTACTCAGCTATCAGAAAGAACGATTTCTCAACATTTGCTGCAACATGGACGGCACTGGAGGAGATTATGCTAAGCGAAATAAGTCAAGCAGAGAAAGACAATTATCATATGGTTTCACTCATTTATGGAACATAAGAAGTAGGAAGATCAGTAGGAGAAGAAAGGGAAGAAGGAAGGGGGGGTAAACAGAAGGGGGAATGAACCATGAGAGACTATGGACTCTGAGAAACAAACTGAGGGCTTCAGAGGGGAGGAGGGTGGGGGAATGGGATAGGCCGGTGATGGGTATTAAGGAGGGCACGTATTGCATGGTGCACTGGGTGTTATACGCAACTAATGAATCATCGAACTTTACATCAAAAACTGGGGATGTACTGTATGGTGACTAACATAATATAATAAAAAATATTATTAATAAATAAATCAATAAAATATTTTTTTAAAAAAGCTTTTTCTTCTAGGAGTTTTATGGTTTCAGGTCTTAAATTTAAGTCTTTAATCCATTTCAAGTTAGTTTTTGTGAGTGGTGTAAGATAGGAGTCTAATCTCATTCATGTAGTTATCTAGTTTTCCCAGTACCATTTATTAAAGGGACTATTCTTTCCCCATGGGGGATATTCATGGTTCCTTTGATAAACATTAATTGACTGTATATGTGATTTTATTTCTGGGTTCTCTATACTGTTCCATTGGTCCATTTTATGCCAGTACCATACCGTTTTGATCACTATAGCTTCATAATATAGTTTGAAATCAGGAAGTGTGATGCTTCTGGCTTAGTTCTTCTTTTTCAGGATTGGGTCTTTTTTGGCTCCATATAAATTTTAGGATACTTTTCCTATTTCTGTGAAAAGTGCTCTTGGAATTTGGATAAAGATTGCATTGAATCTACAGATGGAATTAATTCTTCATATCTATGAACACGAGATATCTTTCCATTTGTGCCTTCTTCAGTTTCTTTCATCAAAGTCTTGTAGTATTCAGTGTATAGATCGTTCCCTTCCTTGGTTAAATTTATTCCTAAGTATTTTATTGTTTTTGATACTGTTGTGAATAGGATTGTTTTATTTCTAGAAGTTTTACAGTTTAGGTATTAAATTTTAGTCTTTAATACATTTTGAGTTAATTTTTGTGTATAGTGAAAATAAAGGTCTAATTTCATTCTTTTGTATATGGATATCCAGGTTCCCTAGCACTATTTATTAAAGGGACTCTCCTGCATTGTGTATTCTTGGCACCTTTGTCAAAAATTCATTGACTGTTATGGATGGGTTTATTTCTGGGCTCTCCATTCTGTTCCATTGATCTACGTCTTTGTTTTTATGCCAATACCATACTTTTATTATTATTATTACTATAACTTTGTAACATAGTTTGAAATCAGGAAGTATGATGCCTTTCTTTTTCTTGCTTAAGATTGCTTTAGCTATTTGGGGTCTTTTCTGGTTCTGGATGGATTTTAGGAATATTTTTCCTATTTCAGTGAAAAATGCTACTGGAATTTTAATAGGGGTTGCATTGAATCTGTAGATGGCTTTGGCAAGTTTGGATATTCTTTTTATTTTAAAATTTTTTATTTAAATTCAATTTAGTTAACATATAGTGTATTATTGGTTTCAGAGGTAGAATTTAGTGATTCATCAGTTGCATATAACACCTAGTGCTTATTATATCAAGTGTCCTCCTTAATGCCCATCACCTGGTTACCCCTTCCCCCCCACCCACCTCCCCTACAGCAGCCCTCAGTTTGTTCCCTATAGTTAGGAGTCTCTTATGGTTTGCCTCCCTCTCTGTTTTTGTTTGTTTGTTTATTTACTTATTTTTATATATTTTTTAAATTTAAATGCAATTAATTGACATAATGTATTATTAATTTCTATTTTGACCTATTTTTATTAGGTTAATGATTTATCAATCTTATATAATACCCAGTGCTCATCACATCACATCTGATTTTATTTTTCCTTTCCTTCCCCTAAGTGCATCTGTTTTATTTCTTAAATTTCACATATGAGTGAAATCATATGGTATTTGTCTTTCTCCGATTGACTTATTTTGCTTCGCATAATACCCACTAGTTCCATGCATGTTATTGCAAATAGCAAGATTTCATTCTTTTTGAAGGCTGAGTAGTATTCCATTGTTTAGATATACCACATCTTTATCCATTCATCTGTTGATGGACATCTCGGCTCTTTCCATGGTTTGGCTATTGTGGACATCGCTGCTACTGACATTAGGGTGCAGGTGCCTCTTCAGATCACTATGTTTGTGTCCTTTGGATAAATACCTAGTAGTCTAATTGCTGGGTTGTGGGGTAGTTCTGTTTTTAGCAAGTATGGATATTCTTGCAGTTTTTCTGGAAATACCATAAAGGAGTGGGAAATTTGACTTCTGGCCAGATCAGGGCTTTGGTGTTGTTTACTGCAACGGGTTAAAGTACCTTATGAATCATCACAGCAGCAGCAGCCCAAAGAACTTGTGCTCCTTTCAGATGTACCTTCATATAATGACCAATACCAGCATGTTGACTGCCTCTTGCCAACTTTGTATCGTGGAGAGTGCAGGATGTCTGTGCCAGACACGGTCAGGAATGAATTTCACTCTCTCTCACACATTCTCATCCTTCCTCCAGAAACATACATGCACGTAGCAAGATAAAATAAATACAAGTCAGAAAGACAAAGAAGTCAAAGAAAAAAATAAGGGTAGAGACCTATGATTTGAGCCAGGCTGAAATTAAGTTACTACACAAAATATACGCCATAAGGTCCTGTATATTTTGCTAGAAGTAGGAGACAAATTTAGCTCTCAGCTTTTTAGCAGTCAGCAGGTAAGAGGGCAAGAATTCCTTCCCCAGTTCACAGTGTCCATAAGGCAAAGACAGTTACTCAGGAGAAGCTCAACTCTTTCTGATCCTGGGAGATCTTGCAGGGGGAGAGGAGACCTGTCAACAGCCGTAATAGCTCAAGGTGCCTTAGGCTGATGAAGCATTTGGGTTCTAGAAATCCCAATGAGGGAGGAAGTTCATTACTATTCTTGACCTGAGAGGGTTTCGAGGGGGTGGTAACACTTGCCGAAGAGGTGGGGTAGTTTAGAAAAAATAAGTCCTGTTAAATCAGAGCAGGGCTTTGTGTGGAGGCATCATGGGAGGCAATGTGGGCAAATTTAGGGATGGCTACATGGTTTGGACTTTATCAGGTAAACAATGGCAAACTGTCAAGTGTTTGGGGGCTGGGAAGTGACATGATCAAAGCAGTGTTTTTGAAAATTACTAAGTGCTCATGATGGGAAAACGTGGCATACCGATAATTATCAGTTCATATAAAATAAAAACAGTACACTGATGGCAAGAAAAAAGAAAAGAGAATGTGTTCAATTAGATCATTTTAAAAAACACAGGTGCATTTCCAGTGACCATGCATTTCCAAAGCATAGGAATTGTACAAATGTGTTTCAGCTTCAGTCTTTGGCTTTCACTTTGTAAACAGGAAAATGGATAAGAAATGAAAGCCTTTTATGTTTTGAACCTTTCAGGCATCAAAAATGGGGACTGTTGGCCCTGCCCTCTGGACCTCCGGGGAGAGAGCTTGCGGGGTTCCCTGCCCATCATACTCCAGCCTGTGGCCGCGTGGACAGGCCAGGGCCTGTGGTAGGCTTCTTGGCCACAGGGATTTGGTGCCTGCCACGTAGCGGGGCTCAAGGCTAGATCAGGGAACACTTTTGGAGTTAAAGTGTAAGAAACCAGAAATGGTCTCTTGCCTTGAAGACAATAGCCTATAGGAATATGGTATGCGCTCGTGGCCGCTGGATGACCAAGCTGGGGTTTTTGCTAACTTGGTCCCGATCAGAAACGCAGGGAATTGTCCTGGGAAGCAGGGCATACTAGCTGTTTGATGTTACCCTAATCCCAAAATGGCACAAAGAGGAGGCACGAGAGACTTTCTGGAGTAGTAGAACTGTTTTTTACGGTGGTCATGTCATCGGTGGCAATGACATGACTTATTGCATTCGTCAGAACCCATACACTGTATACACAGAGTCTGGGGACTAGGCAGTGAACTCACAGCCTTGAGGCTGGAAAGGTCATTGTGCTGCCACATTGTCAGTAATCTCCTTTTATATTGTTCTATGTCTCTATGACCTCCTAGAAGAGGTTTTCTGCAGTCGTAAGAAGAAAAGTAACAATCCATTGTTGCATAGGCCATGGCAGCAGTGACATAGTAAATTGGTGGTACCTGGCTTCTGTCACAGCAGGTAACTTTCCCTTGAACCTGTCCTGAATGAGATACAATGGCGTGGCTTCCTCCAAGGAAATCGAAGTTGCTCGTTAGCTACTTAGCGAGCCTGGTCGGGCCACGTCGGGAGGGGCAAAGGGAAGCTCAGTCCTACACAGACTTCCTCTGTGGTTGAGTGGTGTGCTGGCCTTCAGTGGCCACTCAGCAGGTGTCCTCTCCCTCCCTGCTGCGTGCGAGGCACAGGCGCAGAAGCCCAGCAGCGAAAATGGACCCTGAGGGTTTGGACGACAGGCTGTGTTTCTGTAATGGTCCTTTCTGAAAAAGTGTGGGCATTTCAGCAGGTGGCTCCCAACCCCCACCCAAGGCTTATGAAACTCCCTCTTTATGGTCACAGGAGTTTGTGTCAAGTGGCCAGTGCTGGGTGGTTCTATGAGGCCTCCGTGTCCGCTGTGAACAGAAGCACCGTGCGGTCACCACACAGGCTGCCAGGCCCCGTGTAGCCGGTGGGGCAGTGCTGGCTGGTGGGAACGGGCTTTGGAGGGCTGGACTTCTGAATCTCGACTCTGCCACTCATCAGTTATGTGACCCTCCGCAAGTTACTGAGCTTCCATTCCCTCATGTCACAGATTTGGTTCATAACATATAGACCTTTTAAGTTATGAAGCTTAAATTAGAAAATGCAAAAGCAGTAAAAGCTCCTGCCATTCCTCTTCTCTGCCAAAAGCAGTTATTTCTTAAGAGGATAATTATACAAAAATCCCAACATCCGCATAGTGCAGATACATATATTGAGGGGTGGGAAGGTCATTCTTGGTGGAGGGAAGAGGTGGAAAATGCAAAAAGGTATTTCGTTTTTCCAGTTGAAGATGTAGAAGGATGGAAAGATCTGGAAAGCACTTTATTCTCAACTTTACAGTGAAAAAACCTGGACAAAGAGCAAGTTAACAATGGTTAACTCTTGAACCGAGGAGAGTGCTGAAGGTGCAAGATCCAGAACATAGTGAGAGGCAGGTGTCCGCAGGGAGGGGTGAGACAGAAGCACGAAGGTACTGCACGAGCAGCGGCCGGAGACTGGTGAGGCCAGGGCACCTGGAGAATGACGAAGGCTGGCTCCCTGGGCCCTGGTGAGAGTGAGTGAAGCCTTTGGGGTTGCAAATATGAGGTGGTATCTGTACCTGCCTGCAGGGTTTTCCCCATGACCCATACCATCACTCACGGGAAGGGTGGAGAAAGTGTTCTCTGTGGGGCAGAACCGGGGGAAGAAGTGGCTGCTGTAGGAAGGGCGAGAAACTGCCTGAACTTCTTTTGTATCTCCCTACAGAGCAGAAGCTGTGCTTTGGGAGGGAGGCAACAAACACCATCATCTTTTGGGCACTGGTAAAATCTTTCTGTAGCTGGGGAAGAAAACAGGGGGAAAAAAAATCTCAGCCCTGGGGGCAGGGGCAAGGTTACAAACTGGATTCAGGATTATGAATTCGGGAGAGGGTAGGATTACTGAAGGATGGGCAGGATGGCCATCCTTCCCAAGATCCAGGGATAGAGTACCTGCCTAACACTGAGGGTTAATCAGAACAACGGAGGACACCCTCTACCCCCACCCCACCGCCAGGCTAGCAATCACGGAGTAGCAACTCATTTGCAAGAGGCAGACTTTCTCTGAGGCATGGTGAAATGAAAAGACTTAAGACCGAGGGTGCAGCAGTCATTGGAAGACAAATAGATTCTGGCATTCACCCTTACCCTGAACTCAGGGTGTCACTAGTCTGTGGGTCACTGAGGATTGCCATAGCAACGACAGACTAGCCCAGCTCCTGATTAGATTAGTTCAGACCCTTACACTAAAGGCCTGGCAGAAGGAAAGGCATATCCATTTCCAGGCATTAAAAAAATATTTACCTCAGTCTCTACTTTCTTATCTAAGATGTCTAACTTTCAATAAAAAATTATGAGGCATATGAAGAGGTAAGAAAAAAAAATCCTACAAACACAAAAACCAGGAGGCAAAGGAATCATTCAAACTAGACTGGATATGTCATAGATGTTGAAACTACCTGGCAGGGGGTTTATTTATTTATTTAAATATTTATTTATTTGAGAGAGAGAGTGGGAGGGCATGTGCGAGTGTGGGGAGGCACAGAGAGAAGGATCTTCAATCAGACTCCGCCCCAATGCTAAGTCTGTTTTGGGGCTTGATCTCCTGACCCATGAGATCATGACCTGAGCCCAAACCAAGAGCTGGACACCCAACCAACTGAGCCACCCAGGCACCCCTGGCAGGGAGTTTAAAATAACTATGATTAAATAGGCTAAATGCTCTAATAGAAGAGGTGGAAAATGGCAAGATCAGATGGGCCAATAGATATTAACAAACTGAAACATAAAGAGAGGGAAAGAAAAAGTAAAACCAACAAGAGAAGAAAACAAAGAAAGAATAAAACATCTGAGAGCTGTGGGATGGTATCAGATAGTCTAACAAATACTTTATTGGAACCAGAAGGAGATGTGAGAGCGAGAATGGGGAAGGCAAAAAAATATTTGAAAAAGTAATGGTTGAGAAGTTCGCAAAGTTGGCGACACCAAATCACAGACCCCAGAAGCTCAGATTATATCCGGCAGGATAAACACTCCAAAACAAAACACACTGAGGCAAATAATATTCGTACAGTTATAAACAAAAAAGGAGAGGATCTTAAAGGCAGACAGAGGAAAAAAAGACACATTACAGAGGCACAAAAATAAAAATTATAGCAGACCTCTCTTCAGAAACTATGCAAGTTAGAATATAATGAAGTGACATTTTTAAAGTGCTAAAAGCAAAGAGCTGTCAACCCAGAATTCTATGCCTAGTGAAAATCTATTTCAAAAATGAAAGAGAATGAAAGATTTCCTCAAACAGAAACTGGAAATTCATTGCCAGTGTACTGACTCTACAGGAAATGTTAAAGAAAGGTCCTTAGGCAGTAGGATTATGATACCAGATAGAATTTTGGATCTATATAGAGAAATGAAGAATACTTTATATGAAATAAATAAAGGTAAAATAAAACTTAATTCTTCTTATTTTTAACTCTTAAAGAACATTGTCCAAGGCAAAATAGTTGCCCTGTGTTGTATATTTCTGACCTAGTTTTAAATTTTTTAAAGATTTATTTATTTATTTGAGAGAGAACACGTGAATGCATAGGGGAGGGGGAGGGACCGAGGGAGGGGGAAATAGAGAATATCAAGCAGACTTCCCACTGAACACAGAGCCCAACACGGGGTTCAATCCCAGAATCCTGAGATCATGACCTGAGCTGAAATCAAGAGTCGGACCGTTAACCGGCTGAGCCACCCTGGCACCCATAACCTACTATTTCATATGTATGACAGCAATAGCACAAGTAATAGGAGTGAGGAATTAGGAATGGTAACCCTAGGGCAAATACTAAGAACTGCTGTAACAGAGGTCAGCACAAAGTACTGTGGTACTTTCCTAGGTAGGAAAGGAGCACTGAGAGGATCTTCACCCAGGAAGGAAACAGAAAAGGAGTAGTCAGGGAGGTGAGTGGAGAACTAGGGGAGGGTGTTCTTCCAGGAGCCAGAAGAAGAGAACATTTCATGCAGGGAGAAAGTGGATGCTAGTGTGAAGCAATGCAAAGAATTTGTGGAGAGTGAAGATGATAGTGTCCGTAGGAGTCAGTGATCAGGCAGACTAATTAGGATCCTTCCATAAGAGTTTCCTGTCCAGAGAGGCCATCTTAATAAAGAGTTGAGTTGTGAATAGGTGATGAGAAGTAGGGGAATCTACCCTAGGCTTCTTTTGTTTTTATTTCTTTAAAGATTTATTTATTTATTTGAGAGAGAGAGAGAGAGAGCACACAGGCTCAAGTCAGGGGAGGGGCAGAGGGAGAGGGAGAGGGAGAGAGAAGCAGGCTCCCACTGAGTGGTGCCCAATGCAGGGCTTGATCTCGGGACCCTTGATCCTGACCTGAGCTGCAGTTAAGAGTCAACTGACTGAGCCACCCAGGTACCCCTGCCCTAGGCTTCTTTTCAGTGGGAAGGTCAGCAGGTGGGGAGCGGGAAGGGGAGAAGTGAAATTGCAGGAAGTATCTGTGGTTTACCCCACAGATGATCAAAGTGTGAAATAATTGGAGTAAAATATGGAAATGATGAATGGGAAGTCCTTGGATTAAAGTAATTAAAGCAAGGTGGCAGATCTAGCCTTTGAAAGGAGAAATAGTGCCTTTACTTAAAGACAAGCTAAAAGAAGGGTGGTGAAGCCCGAGAGCACTGTGGATGCACAGGGGAGGATGTTGAGGTGAAGTCATTCTAAGCAGAGTAAAGTAGGGCATAGGTCTCTGCAAGTTAGAGAAAGTCATTTTTTAAAAAATATCTTCTGTGGTTGCCTTTCACCACATCTTGTTCTTTCTCTTTCTTCCAGTCGCCTACTGCCTTAGTTTCTTAGGGCTGCTGTAACAGAGTACAACACACTGGGTGGCTTAAAAAACAGAAATGTTTTATCTCCGTTCTGGAGGCTGAAAGTCAAAATCAAGGTGTGGGCAGGGCCACGCTCCCTCTGGAACCTGGAGGGAGAGTCTTCCCTTTCCTCTTCATAGAGTCTGGTGTTTGGCAGCACCCCTCGGTGCTCCTTGACTTGTGGCTGCGTCTCTTCAATCTCAGACGATTGTCACTTGGCGTTCTCCCGTGTGTCCCTATCTTCACAGGGTTGTCTTCTTTGAAGGACACCAGTTCTATTGAACTAAGGGCCTGCCCTGCTCCAGGATGACCTCATCTTATCCCATTACATCTGCGACAACCCTGTTTCCAAATAAGGTCACATTCTGAGGTACTGGGGGTTAGGGCTTCCATGTATCTGTTTTGGGGGGCCCAGTTCAACTCATATATCTACTAAATCTTCATCCCTCTTTACAAAATTGTCTTCGAGGGAAATCCAGCTCAGCACCTAAAGCCCATTGAAATGCTGCTATCTCTTTCCTGAGGCCTTTCGTGAACTTCTCTCCCTGCCCCTCTCTCTTTTGTGCTGCACACGTCTCTTATGCACTCATCATGTGGCTCATTATCCCTCGCTATTCTGCATGGCTCCCCTTCCTGAGAGCAGAAATCGTCCAATGGCTCTGTGTACCTTGGATTGAGTCCAGAGACACTTCCTTGTGGAATGGCTTAGGATCTCACAAACCAGTACCATTTGGGAATTCAGCGATGAAGGAGAATCTGGGAATTAAGGATCAAGGAGCTATTAGAGTAGATGGGGACTAACCAGGTGAGCTTCCCTGAGAGTGATGGGATAGGGCGTTGGGAGATGGGAGGAAGAGAGAACCTTCTAGGCTGTTTCTTGAACATATTTTTTTGTCGCAGGGGAAGATCATGAGCGTGCTTCCTTATGTTGACGTGTTTGAATGTTCTGCACCGGGTCTACCTCATAGCTCGGACAGCAGTCAGTTACGAGTTCATTGTTCACGGCCACAGCTGGGAGGCTCCCTGTCAAACTCTGCCCTCCGCACTGTTTTGAATATCCCACCTGTGCTGCTATCTGTGTGTTTAGTGAGATAGTCACCCATCTTTAGTGAGGTAATGGAAATTGTCCACCTGTGCAATTTTTTTCTTTCTTGGTACTATTTTGGCCAGGAGGGCAGTTTTAAAAAAAATGCATTGGAGGGTGCTTCTGTTTTTTGATGGTGGTGGTTGGAGTGCAGAGACTTGGTGGAGATAAGAACGAGCTTTGTGGGCATGTCTCTAGGATGTGCTCGGTTTGACCGTTCTCTAGAAGCACTCCAGGGCCATTTGGGCTCTTGGAGAACAAGCTGAATGAATTCGCAGGAGCAGCATGTTCAGTGATAGAGGGAGGCAACATGAATCGACAAAGGGCCATGACAGCCTTTCCTTGGTGCCGTGGTGCAGACAGCTAAAATCTTCACGGCACATCCGTCCTCTTTCTGTTCCTGTGAAGTTGGCTGGTATCGAGGAAGGAGTGTGAGTTTTGAAGTTGAATAGCTCTGAATTCTAACCTGGCTTCACCACGTTATTACTTCTGTCATCTTGGGCACAAGCTTCCTCACTGGTAAAATGGAGTTGATACCATATTTGGGGTTCTTGGGAAGAGTCAACGAAGTAAGATTTGAAAGTGGCTGGCCCACTGGTGCCAGGCACATCAAAGATGCCACATGCTGTCAGTTTATCCTTTTGTGTGTGTGTGTTTTTAAAGATTTTATTTATTTACTTGACAGAGAGAGAGTAGCGAGGGAGAAGGAGAAGCAGACTCCCCGCTGAGCAGGGAGCACAATGTGGGTCCTATCCCAGGACCCTGGGATTATGACCTGAGCCCAAGGCAGACGCTCAATCAACTGAGCCACCCAGGCTCCCTGTCCTTTCATAGTTCTGCAGAGTGTGGAACATCACAGCGAAGAGGTGGGAAGTGGCCTCCTGGGAGCAAAGCACATGTCAGCAGGGAACAGAAGTACATGAGGGGAGGCTCAATGTTGTTGTTGTTCTTTTTTTTTTTTTTTTAAGATTTCTTATTTATTTATTTGAGAGAGAGAACAGCAGAGGGGAGGGACAGAGGGAGAAGGAGAGGGAAAAGCAGACTCCTCGCTGAGCAGGGAGCCCAACGTGGGACTCTGTCTCAGGACCCCTGGGATCATGACCTGAGCCAACAGCAGACACTTAACCCACTGAGCCACCTGGGCGCCCCTGTGTTCTTCCTTCTTAATTGCCTGAGATACATTGGGCACTTCGGCTTCTGAAAAACACTAATTTTTAAGTGTAAGAACGTTGGCTAGGAGTTTGTACTATAGAAGCCTCCATGTCAGTTTTGTTTGTGCTGTCCCTTTAAATAGACTCCACACTGTTGGAATACGTTACTGCCTGCCTGCCATTCACACACAAGATTTGATCTACCGTGTGTCATCACCAAACTGAGTCCTCTTAAAATTTATTGTTGAACTTGTTAGAATCTCTTCCTTTGTGTCTTTTTCTGCTTCCTCCCCGCCCCACCTTCCTGCGAGGAGGGAAGTGTTTGCTGCTGCTGTGAAATTGATTGATAAACATTTCAGGATGAAAATAGCAGTTTTAAAACTTTCAAAAGGTTCTGTCTTTTCTCCACCCCCCACCCCAGCACTGCTCAACTATCACTTTTGATGATTACTTACTTTTTATTGGACCCGTCTTGGTACATGGACTATGAATTATCCTTTAAAGACACCTAAGAACCTAAAGTTAAATTGCCCTCTGAAATATATTTATATTGAAAGTATAAATTAAGAAAAAAAAGAATGTATAAAGATTGGCCAAAAGCCTGTAAGATAGCAGCAGGATTCTGGTGGAGTGGTGAACCGCAGTCAATCCTCCTTGGAGAATAGGGGGGCTATCTAATTAATCCTTCTTTCTGCAGGACTTTTGGGGAAAATGTCAAGAGAGGAGCTTAAGGGGTGATTCAGTTGAATAGAAGGGGAAAATGTGAAGTAGAGAGTCTACCAAGTATTTCACAGCTCTCAAGGGTTAATATAACGGGAGCACAAATGCTGGTGATGATTTCAGGAGCATTGTCTCCGAAACTGGCAAACAGTAAGTAAGGGATAATTACAGGGTTTCAGCCCAATTTAACACATTATACAAGAAGTGTTAAATGAAGAAGTTTTACTGTTTAAACATGCTCTCTTTTCTTTTTCATACAGAAAAGTACAGATAGTAATACCACAAGCACTCACGGACCACTCCCTGGAATTAATGAATATTTATAACATTGTGCTGTGTTTGCCTCAGATGTTTTTGAAATGAAAGCAATAAAATATTTCTGATAAAGGTGTTCTTTGTTCTCCTTCTTCCCTCCCTGGAGGAAACCACTACGGTGACTTTGGTGTGCTTCCTGTCACCAAGCATACAATCGTAACGATGACCTGCTTCTTTACGGGAACCATCCTTTTACAGATGATTTTACCGCCTTATGATATGTGTCATAAAATAAACCAGATGACAGCAGCAAGCTTGCCCAGCTGACTCTCGGCTGGTCATTGTTTCTCGACATATGGACCACAGACCCTGTTCGCTCCCCATACATAGTCATGCTGTGTTAATTTTTAATTATGCATTTTATGGGATGGCAGAGATAATTAATTTATGCCTTCATTTTTGGTATTTTTTGACACTTTAATTCAGAAGTCGCAGACAATTTGAGGGGCTGTGGATTAAGCTGATTTGGCTGCAGTGTTTTCCTAGAAGTATTCCTCCAGGAGGAACAGTCAAGCCTCCAGGGAGTAATATTTCACACCACATTGTCTTGCCTCCTTCCAGGCTGTGAAATGAAAATAAAAAGCAATTAGTCGTTTAAACCTACCATGGACATGCCCTCCAACCTGGCCTTCACTCGTGTCTGGTGTCCTCGCTAACTGAAACAATGGTTCCGAAGTGATGTTTACCAGAGGGAGGCCTCAATCCCCAGGTGCCCCAGGACTCTATCCTGAGCCGTATTTGCTGTCTTACCCTGTGTGGGTCTCAACCTGGGCTGTGCTTCAGAAACATCTGGGGAGCCTGGCGACCTCCGCATGCCCAGGCTGCCCGGGGACAGTCATACTCGAGTCTGGGAGCAGACTCAGGCATCCGCGGCTCCTCAGGCTCTCCTGGCGACTCCACTGCTTGCCAAGCTGAGAAGGAGCGCGTTAAAGCATTCAGCCATGCTGGCCATCTTCTAGGCTCTTGCACTTACCAAGTGCTTCCTAGCCCCAGGAGCACGTGCCTTTCCCTCTACTGGAACCACTTTATTCTCTTAGTTTAAATTGTACCTCTTCAGGCAGGCCTTCCTTGACCAGCCTCTCCAAAACGGTCCCCCCACCTGTCACCAGCTAGACGGAAGCATTGTGCCCTGTTTATTTCCTTCTTAGCACTGCAGTCATCGAACTTGCTTGCTGTCTCCCCTCCCTCAACTAGAATATAAACCCCCTGAGGGCAGGACCTTGCTTTCTTGTTGATCACTGTATGCCTGGTGTCCAGCATGGCGCCTGGCATCATACATATGCAGAAAATGTTCTTTCAGTGAGAATGAACTCTAATATCAGGAGGCATCAGCAGGTCACTGAATAACTTTTAATTTCTCTTTCTAAGATCTAAGGAAGGGTTAACTTCTTTCCTAAAAAGATGTACCCGTCTCATTGTAAGCATTTAATCAGAATGTAGGGCAACATACCCTTTAATCCAGCCCTGGCCCGGTTTTCTGATCTTGCCCTCAATATCTCCTGAATAAGAATAAGAATAAGTAAGAATAATAATATGTATACAATAATAGTCAGCTTAAAGGAGGCTTCACATACTTTATCTGATGTGATCCTTTTCTGTGGGATGGCTATGATTGTGCACAGGTGATGAAACAGGCGTGGAGTAGTAGAATACCATGGCCAAGTCCACATACGTGTAAGAGACAGAACTGGGATGGATATTGGGTGTCCTGTTTTGGGACATCACGAAAGGGATGTGTGGGCATTAGACCTTTATAGGATTAGGGAGCACTTGCCACCCCTCCATGCAATGCTGAGGGCTATACCCTTTCCCCCTGAATGTCTGCTTTCTTGGTTTAAAACTTATAGGGAGTGAACAAGAGAGTGAGTAGAATTGGAGACAGGATGGAGAGGTAAGGAGGAGGAAATCTTTCTCATTTTGCCTTTCCCATGGCCCCTTCTCTTTGGATGCAGTGCCAAATCTTTGGCACGAATGTAGCCAAGTGCCTTTAATATGATGGTTCACACATACCTCGTGGATGTGACCTTCCTAACTCACTGTTAACACTGGGTGGCGTGTTTTGTAGGTGAGGACTTGGAGGGGCGTGGCTTTATTTCACTCGATTGGCTTGTAAAGGAAAGCCGTCCTCAGTGTATTCCTGGGAATACCCTAATCATGGTAGACCATGAGTTTCAGGAGAAGCTCCTAAAATCTGGAGTAGTCATTCATCAGTGGATCAGATTCAAAGAGCCTGACTAACAGAGATGAAAATATGTCCACTTGACAGGACTCCCTTGTGATGGCTGCATCCCGCACCCTCGTGGTGATGGGTGCTGAATTACCAGCACGCTTCATGACTTAGATGCATGCGCTGTATGTGTTCTTTGCACGGAGGAAATATTGCACTGTTCTGCCATTAAAACCTAAGAAATAAAACAGGGTAATGGGATCAGTTACCTTGACCTCAGAACCAAACTGAACTGCCTCTCTCTGGTCCCACCTCACTTCAACGACTCCTTAAAAGCAGTTTCACCTCTGATACCGCGTGACGTAGGTGCTGTGCTGGTAGAGGTATCACTCTTCCCGCTGCTGACCCTATCCCACGCAAACGTCCTTATCTTAAATCGTGCAGCTGTGAAGGAAATAATTGGTAACAGGCTGGCGACAGAGGTGTTATTGAGTCCCTTAGTTCACGGAGCAGCTATTAATGGGGATTTAAACGTTGTAATTGGTTATGCTTAATTGTCCAGTGCTTTTGGACACAGAACTGCTTCATTTGTCAGCCAACCAAGAATTTCCTGGCTTTAGTAGCAGTATTTCCACCGACACTGTTGGAGTTCTCAAATCCTGCTTACCCTCACATTTTTCTTGAGCTGCTTCTGGATTTCTCTGACTTGGGTGATTTTGGTCACTGGACGAGAAGGGCAGTAGCCTGATGTTGGCTGGACTGCTGGGCACCCGTCAGAGCTTCCCCAGGGCCTCCCTCCTGCCCCTTTCTACAGAGCTTTACGGTTACAGTTTCTCCTTTGTGAAGTATTTTTAGCTTGAGGACTGTCTTGTGTGTTGATTTTGCTCTGATACGGGAAGTGAGGGCCCACGCACAAGGCCTGCGCTTGGAGTCACATCCTGGGGGGACCCTGACCTCCAGAGGCACCTAAGGGTCTGCCACCACAGACCTTTATTACTGCTATTTACTGTTTCCCCATTAGAATGATTCCTCCTCTTCCCTTGTGGTCGGAGATGAAAAAGAGGTTCTTCTGGATGCTTTGTGGCCTTCAGGCTGGGAAGAGGCGCTCCTTCCAACCTGATTCAGTGTCTCTCAGTGTCTGATTTTGGAGCTGGTGTTTGTCATGTTCTCGATTGCCCGCATGGTGGCCTGACCGCTCCCGGAGGTGACCATGTCTCCACTGTGGTGGTTTTCCTTTGAGGATACTGAGGACTTTCTGTTGCCCACAACAGAGATATGGATGGAGCCGGGCTCAAACGCACACACCACACAGACAATGACTCTGCCCTTTCATGGAATCCTTTTAGAGCTGTAAATAGAATTTTCCCTAATTTAAAGGAACTAAATGTTAAATTGGGGGGGGGTTGGTGGGTTCACTGACAGACAAAGAAAAGGGTATAAACAACTCTCTTCCATGCTGTGGCTGCCTTTGCCAAGGGCCGTGTGTGATTGGGGAGAGATTAGAAACCTATTTTTAGGGGCGCCTGGGTGGCTCCGTCGTTAAGTATCTGCCTTCCGCTCAGGGCGTGATCCCGGTGTTCTGGGATCGAGCCCCACATCAGGCTCCTCCGCTGGGAGCCTGCTTCTTCCTCTCCCACCCCCCTGCTTGTGTTCCCTCTCTCGCTGGCTCTCTCTCTCTGTCAAATGAATAAATAAAATCTTAAAAAAAAGAAACCTATTTTTAAACGAAAAAGAGAGTGTTGGTGATGCCGTGGAAAAATCTGTCTAACCCCCAGTGTAACGGGGTCCAGAAGCGTGTGTGACCCCAATGCCCTGTTGCTTTTCTCATCTCTGCTTTGGCAGCACATTCATTTATTGCCTTGTTTTTCCAGGGGTGGGGGAGGTGGGGGCAGAGGAGCGGAGGGGGAAAAGGGTGTGAGAATGACCAAATGGTTTGCCAATTAACCACTGAATGTGGCTGATTTGGGGGATTCTTATCCTTTCCTTTCTTCAAAACTTAAAAAAAAAATCTCCCAGGGGCAGCGTGGCGTGTTGGTTGTACTGGAGGCCAGAAGAGCTAGTGGGACCTCAGTGGTGCCTGTGGGAGTGGATGGCTGTCGAGGAAGGTAGCCAGATAGCCGCACACTGTACCCGAGGCCTCTGACAGCTGCCTGAGGGGTGACGGAAGAAAAGCCAGTATCACCAGTGTCCTGGGAATGAGCAGCTGCCTAGAGAACACTGTTAGGTGGAGCTTTCCTTGAGGAGATCTAAAATTAGCCATACTGAGTAGCGTTAGGCTTGGGTATCATGCATGGCTTGGTTTAGAATGTGTTTTTGAGTAAATGAATCTGGTAATTTTGTATCAACCAGTGAGCTTTGCAAACCATGAGGATTCCTTGTGTTTGGCTTAACTTTGTTTTCCTACGCAAGATGCTATGCAGCCGATAGTAATCAATCCATGTGACCCGAGGGACTTAGGAGAAGTAAGCCCCTTCTTATGATGTAACAGCCTTGAGCAAGCTACTTCTGTGTGTCCCTGACTTGGACGATTTTGGTCAGTAGATCAGAAGGGCAGAAGCATCATGTTGTCCGGACCCCCTTGGCACTGGTCAGAGCTCTTCTGCGGCCTCCTCTTGCCCCTTTTTACACATCCTTAGGGTTATAAGTTTCCTTTTGGGGATTATTTTTAGCTTGAAGACTGTTCATGGTGTTGATTTTGGTCAGATAAGATATGGAGGGAAGTAAGAACACACCAGGAAGTTAGGCTGAGGAGGGTGAGTGTTGCCGGAGAGGGATCCTAGTCCTTGGCTCTGGTCCAAGTGGGGGCTGTTGCAGGGCTGGGCTACATTTACTCTCTTTACAGGAGACCCTGGAACCCAGTGCTTTTCCTTCTCGACCAGAACCATGACAGCTCAGTCCTTGTCCAGAAGGAGCCATCAATGCAGCATGCAAGGCTTTGACTTGGGTCTTGAGGGTTTGGTCTGGTGGGGACCCATGGGGCTGGGAGAGGGGTGAGAGAGGATGTGATCCAGGTGGACTAGACGGTATAGGCCAAGGTGCAGGATGGGAAATCGCAGGTGAATACAGGACACAACCAAGGGCTTAGTTTGGCTGGAGGGTTTGGAGTGTGAAGGGGAGAGGCGGGAAGGTGGGAAAGGAGCCCGCAGCAGATATGGGTTAAAGAGTTTGGACTTTATTCGGGTAACAGAGATCCACTGAAGACTTTGGTGAAGGGTGTGATGTGATCCAAGGTCAACCTTTGGGAGACTAATCTTGTAGTCGTAGGAGGTGGTAAGGAGGAATTTCTAGCAGGACACTATGGTAATGATCTAAGCAGTATTTACGGTGCATATAAAGCAGCTATGAAACCAGTCAGATGTTCTGCCAGAGCGACAAGAATCTCAGTTCCTACAGGAAATAATTTCTCAAGTAGAGGAGAATTTAGGGATGACATACAGTTAGAATTTTCGTTAATGAATTGACAAAGCTTCTTGAAGAGTAGTGTGTGTGCGGAGATTGGTTTGTGCGGTGTCTGTCAGTTTGTGTTTGATACTGTTGTCTTGCAGTTAAACGCATGTGCTCGGGAGCCAGACTGCCTGGGTTTAAAGCCAAGCCTTACCACTTATTAGCCATGAGACCTTGGGTAAGTTACCTACCCTCTCTGTGCCTCCGTGCCTGCCACCTACAATGTACTTCATAAGGGTAATGCCATCATCATCATTGTCATCGGCATCATTTATTTCCAACAGATTGTCTTACTTCACAGAGAGAGGATCTTTTCAGGATCCTAAGTATACCTCTTTAGGAACTGCATATGGCTGAGAGTGCAGACCCCTCTGTCACGCTGCATGATTTTAAACTCCAAAGGGCTTATTTTCTTACCAAGAAGACTGGAGGTAGAGTTGCTGACATTGCCTTGGTGTCTTAAGGATGTCGAGTAATTGAGATTCTCTTGGTTTCCTTCCTTCATGGGCTCAAGATGGCTGCTGCAGCTCCAACTATTATGTCTGTCAGTCAGACTGAAGGAAAAAGGATAAAGGGTAGAAGGTCAATAGGGTACCTGCCAGTTGAATAAGCTCTCTTTTAAATTCCTTCCTAGAAATCCAGCCTAAGGACTTCCATTAATATCTTATTGGTCATCTCTGTCTTTCAGGGATGTGGAAAAGGTAATTTTCTCCAGGCACTTTGCCTTCCTCAAAAATACAGATGTTCTGTTACAAAGGAAAAAAAGAGAAGGATGGATATTGTATGGGTGGCTAGCAGTCTCAACCACAGTGGGAGTTCACTGTAAGAAAGCTACCTCAAGGGTTTCAAAGAATTTTGTCTATTTCTAAGTTAGCAATTAGATCGCCTTCTCCCAGATCAACAGCTTCTGGTAATTAGTCATTTAAGTTTTTAGCATGTGTTCAGTTTTTGTCATTAGCAACATTGTTCAAGAAAGAAAAGATGATGACAGAAAGATATGGGAACATACTATGGTTTTTTTAAAATGATTTTTTATTATATTATGTTAGTCATCATACAGTACATCCCTGGTTTCCGATATAAAGGAACATACTATGTTTTAAGCTCAATGAATTGTCAGTATAAGTGAAGGGGGTGGGTCTTAGTTTACACCTGAAGATACATTCTGTGGGTCACATAATAGGTGTTCCCGAGGTGAGGTGGTGACAAAGCTTTTGTCATACATTCATATCCTGTCGTATTGTTATCTGTAGACAGGCCGTCAGTAGTATAAAAACACTGTAGATAATCAGTCATCAAGAGATGGAGAGAAGGAAGGTACTTAGCCTGATTCTGTAGGAAAAAAATTTCCAGGTAAGGTATGTACATAAGGAAGGACCATGGCAACAAGTTATAATGATTTTCTTAACCTCGGCTCAGAGTCAAAGTTGAAAGCAAACCCATGAGCACTATCTAGTAAGATCTCACAAGTAAGAGGTTTGGCTCTAGGTCCAGATTTGCAGTAAATAATTCATATAATTAAAAAATATGACTTGGCTTTTCTGTGCCTTATTTCTTGTTTTAAAATAAGGAAAAATACCTACTGAAGTTTTTTTTTAAGTGTGGCAGAATACACATAACATAAAACTTGCCATCTTTATCAGTTTTAATTATACAGTTCTACGGCAATAAAAGTACATTCACATTGTGAAACCATCACTGTAATCCGTTTCCAGAACCCTTCTTCATCTTGCAAAATTGAAACTGTACTCGTCAAACAGTAGCATTCCCCTTCCCTGGCAACCCCTGGCAACTACTATTCTCCTTTGTTTCTCTGAATTTGACTACTTTAGATATCTTATATAAGTAGAATCCTACAGTATTTGTTCATTTCACTTAGGATAATGTCTTCAGGCTTCATCCATATTGTAGCATATTAACTTTTTTTAAAGGATTAAAAGAATTTCCTTTCAAGGCAGAGTAATTTTCCATTCCAGTGTATGTACCACATTTTGTTTATCTCCTCGTTGTTGATGGGCAGGTGGGTTGCTCCCACCTTTTAGCTATTGTAAATAATGCTACTGTGACTGTGAGTACACAAATATCTCTTTGGGACCATGTTTTCAATTATTTTGGGTATATATCCAGAAGCGGAATTGCTGGAGCATATGGCAGTTAACAAAAATATTTTTTTTAAAAGATTTTATTTATTTATTTGACAGAGATAGAGACAGCCAGCGAGAGAGGGAACACAAGCAGGGGGAGTGGGAGAGGAAGAAGCAGCCTCCCAGTGGAGGAGCCTGATGTGGGGCTCGATCCCAGAACGGCGGGATCACGCCCTGAGCCGAAGGCAGACGCTCAACGACTGAGCCACCCAGGCGCCCCAACAAAAATATTTTTTGAGGAGCAGCCATACTGTTTCCACAGCAGCTGCATCGTTTTACTTTTCCACCAGCTGCACACAGGGGTTCTAGTTTCTCCATATTCTCCCCAAGACGTATTGTTTCCTGGGGTTTTGTTTTTTGTTTATTTACTGTTTTGTTTTGTTTTGTTTGGATAGTAGCCATCCTGATAGGTGTGAGGTACCTACCTAAGTTTTCTTTTATTTTTTATTTATTTTTTAAAAAAAGATTTTATTTTTATTTATTTGACAGAGAGAGAGAGTGTGAACACAAGCAGGGGGGGCAGGAGAAGTAGACTCCCCACTGAGCAGGGAGCCCAAGGTGGGGCTCGATCCCAGGACCCAGAGATCATGACCTGAGCCGAAGGCAGACGCTTTGCTGACTGAGCCACCCAGGAGCCCCCTTACCTAAGTTTAAAGGAGTCCCAACGGTGCCTCCAGATTGACCTCTTCTGGAATCACTGATCCCTCACTCAATCCTTGTTTCTCCTTGGGCAGTTCCTGAGCCTGTGAGCCTCAATTTCATTTTCTGTCCGAGGTTAAAATCTGTGTGGAAGGGTTGTATGGATGTTGTTGAGACTAAGCCCTATGCTATGTGCCCATCCCAGTATTTTTATTGCCCTGGAAAAGCTAAAAGCATTAACAGAGTATATTATTGTTAATATTCCCATTATCCCTGGCTGTAGGTTTTCTCCTACATCCTAATCAAACATGTGATGTTTCCAAAGTGTTATGGTAGAGAGAGCATTGATCTTAGAGCCAGCAGGCATGGAACTGAATTCCCGTTTTCCCGCTTTTTAGTTGAGGGAACTTGGATAAATATTTGGGTCTTATTTTCTTTATGTGAAAAAAAAATTGGCATGATTGTGGGCACCTCATGAGACTTCTCTTTCACAACTACCTCCACTAGCCGCCCCCCCCCAGAACCTAGAGGTTTTCTCCTCCAGCTTTATTGAGATTTTATTGACATATAATGCATGTAAGTTTAAGGTGTACAATGTGCTGACTTGATACACATATCTATTGCAAAATGATTACCACAATAATGTTAGCTAACACCTTCATCCCCTCAGATAATTACCTTTTTTATGCATGTGGTTAATAACATTTAAGGTCTACTTTCATAACCACTTTTAAGTCTGTAAGATGGTATTGTGAATTATACTCACCATGCTGTGCATTAGATCCCCAGAATGTATTCATCGTGTGGCTGGGAGTTTGTACCCTTTGAGCAATGTCTCCCCGTTTCACACACCCTCTAGCCCCTAGCAATCACCATTCTACTCTCTGTTTCTGTGAGTTTAGCCCTTTTAGATTCCACATACAAGTGAGAACATCAGGGATTTGTCTTTCTCTGTCTGGCTTATCTCACGTAGCCTCATGCCCTCAAAGTCCATCCACGTTGTCACAAATGGCAGGAGTTCCTTCTTTTTTAATGGCTGAGTGATATTGCGTTATAATTATACCCTATGTTTTCTTAACCCCTTTATCTGTTGATGGTCACTTGGGTTGTTTCTGTGTCTTGGCTACTGTAAGTAATGGGCAGTGAACACGGGGTGCAGATATGTCTTTGAGGTAGCCTTCTCATTTCCTTTGGATACACCCCGAAGCGGGATTCTAATAGCTCACATTTTGCTGCCACCTTGTAACTTCTGACTCACTATTCGCCCCTTGAAGTTCAAGCTTTCCTACCAACTGCTCTGACCCTCTCACTGTGAATTTCTAATTGTGAAGTGTGGAGATGCGCTGGGCCTCCATCTTCCCCAACTCTTTTGCTGCGTTTGGCCAACTGTGCTGGACCACTTCATTCTTGACCTTCCTTGGTTCCTGGGATACCACTTCCCTTTAATTTTCCCTTCCATTTAGATAGTTCTCTCTCAGTATCCTTCTAATTCTCTTTCCTCTCTCCAGGGTAGGGTATCACCCTCCACATATTTTCTGATGACCTTCAAATTTGTATTTTCAGAACTTCTTTTCTGAGCTCCAGACTCCTGGATACATCTCCCTCTTGAGCTCCTTCAAGTCAGCATATCCCAAAGTGGGCTCCTTACCTCCCGTTCCACTTAGCCCCAGCAAGGTCCTCGAGGCAGCTGGGCCCACAGCGCGGTGCATGGTGGTGCCCCATTCCCAGGAGCACCGGTGCTGCTCACTCTCTGATGCCCCACGCCCACGTCCGCTGCACTTGGCTTAGTCTCCAGATTTTCCTGACCATCACTCTTGCTCTTCCTTCTGTCCCACTTCTGCCCTGCCCTGGTACTTCATGCCTAGTTGCCTTGCAAGGATATGGCCAGGCCTCCCCGCCCTGCCAGTGCAGTACGGAGCTGGTTCACTGTTCTGTCTGGAACTCCTCCCTGCCATTACTATTCCTCCACCTGAATTCCACACTGAGGACCAGTCCCACCGTTCACCGCATACCAAGGCCAGAGATCTGGGTGTCATTCCGGACTCCTCCTCATTCCTTTCCCTTGGGACCCACAGCTAAGGGCCATTAAGACTGAAACTGCTTCGGGGCACCTGGGTGGCACAGCGGTTAAGCGTCTGCCTTCGGCTCAGGGCGTGATCCCGGCGTTCTGGGATCGAGCCCCACATCAGGCTCCTCCGCTATGAGCCTGCTTCTTCCTCTCCCACTCCCCCTGCTTGTGTTCCCTCTCTCGCTGGCTGTCTCTATCTCTGTCAAATAAATAAATAAAATCTTAAAAAAAAAAAAGACTGAAACTGCTTCTGCATGGCTCCCAGTCCTCCCCTCCTTTATGCCTTTGCCACCGGTTTTCGTGTTCAGGCTGTGGTCCTCTCTCTTTGCTGCTGTTGCCTCTGCCTCATGTTTAGTTGCTGTCTCCAGCCTTGGCTCCTCCTGGCCATCGTCCCCTCTGCTGCTAGATCCTACAGGGCTGAGCCTCTGAGCTGCTTGAAACTTGTGTATCCCCTTGCTGTGGGATCAAGGACCAATTCCTATGAATGGCACACATAAGCCCTCTGTGGTCTGTTCTTGTCATCTTCATCTCCTGCCTCTGAACCCCCTTCCCTTTTGAGCTACACCAAACCCCTTGGGGTTGCTTTTCATGTTTTTATGCATTTGCATGTACTGTGTTCTGCCTTTCTCTCTCTACCTTGTCTTCCTGGGAAATTCCCACTCATCATTTGAGACTCGGCTCCCTCGTCGTCCTCTCTGCCATGATGAGAGCAACTACCAGTGGCGTGTGCTTGCTGTGCGCCAGTCACCGCTGTAAACACGCTGCATGAATCTGTGGAGTCCTCATAACCACGCTCTTGTGGTACCTGTAGGCTGGGCACCATATGATCACCCTCATTTTACAGTTGGGAAACGGAGGCACAGAGAGGTTAAATGTCGCATGCAGGCTCACACAGCTAGCAAATGGGAAGTTGGGATCTGAAGACAGGCCGTCTCATTCTGGACTTTGGGCTCTTCACCCCTGCAGCAGCCCCAGCTGTTAGACAGAGGTGGCCACTTCCTCCTTGTGCTGTCCTGGCCTCACCTGCCTCAAGTACGTCTGTGTCGCGGCATTTGGTATACTCTCTTTCAAGTACACAGTGAGCCCCTTGGGGGCAGGCCTGCCTTTAAGTCATGCTCAGATTCCTGGAGGGGGGGACCCCAACTCTGCCATTTATGTGTCCCCATTGCCCCGTCGTACATGTTCATCAAAATTCCTTTGAAGAGTCACTGAAGTAATGTAATGACTCTCAGCTGAATGAACGATTAGTGAGAACCTTTTGTAAAGTGTAGAGCAGGGCTTGGCCAACTATGGGTGAATCTGGCCTGCTGCCTGTTTTTGCTTTGCTCGCGAGCTGAGAATGGTTTTTATAAATGCATATTTGCAATTGATCTGATGATAGGGAGCACTAATTCTAAACCTCAATTAAATGAAATGTTAAAACCCTCCCCAAAGAATTCTGTTCTTCCTCATTTGATCTAGGTTATGTTCAATTGTTGTTACTGTCTTGAATTTTGTCAATAACAAATCTGAGGAAATGTGTGTGTTCTCTTATTATGTAAGTACTTACAGGACATCCTCAGTTGTGCCCCTTGGCTCACAAACCCTAAAACATTTACTCTTTTGCTAGAAAAGTGTGCCTCCTGCTCAAAGTGCTATTTACATAACAGTGTTGCTGTTATTGTTATAGTATGACGGGGGGGGGATTAAAACACGTAAAATGTTCTGGGCATCCGTGTCTTATTAGATGGGGTAAAGCTTGTGAAGCCTTGGGCACTAAGGGCTATTTTCTACTCCTAGACCTGATTTAGGGAACACATGGTTGGTTGGTTTGAGGGTAGGTGACTTAAAAAATACGGCACGCAGTATCTCGCTTCACTGGGTGATCCTGGGGTTAGTCAGTGGGGTCTGCAGCAGGTTGTATACAATTTAAGTTGGAGACAGATTCTTTTTTACACTGTCAGGGCCCCATATTCCTGATGACAGTGGCATGGACTGCAGGACATCTAATTATTTATGAGGCCTTGGAGAAAGGCGAAACTCAGCAGGAGCCAAAAGGAATCTTTTCCACACGTTTTTTTAAAAAAGACTATTTATAGGCTTAAAATGGCCACATATATATTTTTGCTACTGGTCTTAGATCTTTAAGGTCTTTAAAAATTTATATTCAGAGTGTTTTTCTGTTCATTTTTCATTTTATGAAGAAGAAACTATAAATAAAACTTAGTGCCATCGTTTTTCATTAGCTCTAATGGCTTTGTGACAGGATGAAAGCTCACGTAGTAGAATGTTTGATTTTTTTTCTTCCTCAGATGCTGTCGGCCTAGATCATTTAGAAACATTACAAAATCTTCTGTCCTGAAGGAGAAAGCTTGGGGCTCCAAATTAAAAACAACACCAACAAAGCAAAACATGTGCATTATATCATGTAAAACCTTTGTAACTTTTGGAAGCTGTTCTAAATCACCCATATTCCTTTGTCTTCACATTGTTGTTTTTCTTATAGTCACAATCTCTGCCCCCAGCTGCAGTGTAGCCTCCAAAATATTTTAGAAATCTAAGATCCAGTGTTCTTATTTTCTTATATTTCAAATTTACCTTGAATTAAAATCTGCATTTCTTAGGTTATTATTGTGGATCCAATTGTACAGTTATTTTCATGGGACATTTTAGGCCTGTATGGGTCCAACCACATTGTTTACAAGGAAGGAAGTGAGGCCAGGAGAGAGATTAACAAATACACTCATGGTCATATGACTAGGTAGTGGCAGAGCAGACAAGAGCCCGGACAAGTCCCACTTGCCAAAATTTCCTAGCTGAATTTTTCCCTTTTGTAATTTTTCAGGGATGAAATCATTCAGAAACTTGAGTGGGAAGAAATAATAAAAGTCCAAGTTCTTATTTTTAAAATTAAGTTATTATGATTTAAATTATTTCTGATTCTGTAGACATTTAAAATTGAGTCACTGGTTTCAGGAAAATAATGACAAGGTGCTTTGAAAACGTCCTGAATTTCACATCGATGTTGCTATAGACAGGTTTTCTCGGGACTCGACACTGGTTTGCAGCAGTAGGTGGTGTTGAAATACTAGACCTACCCTTGGCATCTAAATTCAAAGCGAGACGGGAATCTGGTCAGCTAGTGGGCTCCTCGGCCTCGGTCTCCCAGGCTCGTCGGATGCAAGGGGCCCGGACTGTTCGGCAGACGCCGCGCCATCTTTGCTGCACAAACTCTTGGGGACTTTTTGCACTTGCGCAGTGGATCGTTTTAGAAACGAACCTGTAATTCCGTGCCTGAGTCTGCTGTTTTATTAATGGGTTTTTTCTTAAGACAGCTGTCTGTGTTTGCTGAAGGGCAAAGTGGGAAGGAGCCGAGTAACTGTACGAGAAGCACACATTAGAATAGTCATCATTTCCAGCCGCCGGCTGAACATGGGAGGGAACTCCTACCCTTTCCCTTTCCAGAAGACGTCATGGACACTAACCGGGTGTTTCCAGAGGCTCTAGTGCAGTATGCAGTACGTACAAACCCAGCGCCTGTCCCCGTGGGAAAGCGACCCTGTGTGCCAGTCCTGGCTCCAAGCCCAGGTCAGCACCACCAGCATCTTGTTATATATGGTTATCTCTGTTTTGTTTTTTGTTTTTAACTTTCTGAAAAATTAATCATGAGAGTTGTGCTTTCTAAGATTTGCCATTAAGGATAATTCATTGGTTTCATTTGGAATGTAAGGCCTGAAATGGGGGCAGATCTCTCTACAAAACAAGAAGTATCAAGTGAATATAGGCGCTAATACTGTACTTACTGCACGTATGCGGGTAGTTGCCAAAAGCATAATCTTTTCCTGGAACACTGTGTTCTGACTCTAGTTTGTACATCTGTTGTATCTTTCCAGCCAAAAGGAAGTGGAGAGTTGTGAAAATATCAGACAAGTTTGGGGCCAGTTAGATAGTTATTTCAAGTCACAAGGTTGCTTTCACCTGATTAACCTACTCCCTTAATGGTGTATGGTTGCTCCTAGAAAAATTGTGAATGTGAATATTTATTGAGAACCTCAGTGTAGTGTGTTAACTTTGTTACTGAGTGCAAGGAGAGACAGGTAGCAAATGCCAGTAGAAACTGGCTGGCCCCATGAGAGCTGGGGTCAGATGGGGGTGAAGTCTAGTGATTAGGGCTGGGGCTGGCATCAGGGCTGCGTTGGGTGGGCTGGTATCAAACATGGTTGGTTACACACAGGTGAGAACTAAAGACCTAGATGTGAGTGAACAGGGACTCCCCATGGGAAAAGGTAGTCCCAAAGTAAGTCTCGGGTAGGGACCTGAGTCAGTTGGGCAGACATCAGGTAAGGCATGATCCAGACTGAAACTGTGAGAGCCAACTGTATTTGTCATGGCCCACTCAGTCAAACAGAAGCCTTTTAATGCCAGGACTTAGTTACAAAAGTCTTCGGAAGATCTGAAAGCCAAGCAGGGGACGATGAGGTCACCCAGAGATAAGCAGTAGCAGGAAGTCACTATCGTCCCCGAGGCTGGGGGAGCAAAGAGAGGGCTGTTGTTTTTATCGGAAGCCAAGAGCTGGGTCTCCATGGAGGCTCCCAGAAGCAGCCAGCACCATGGAGGGAAGGCCTATCTGGTGGGAGCTGCAGCTGTGGAGAAGACAAAGCCACTGCCGGAGATACTGTGCAAAGCAGAGAGAGGAAAGGGAAGAAACACTCTGGCTTCTTCCTCTCTCCCATCCTCCAATCTTCTATTTAAACCTCACTGGAGCCAGTTGGCAAGTGAGTATGGAAAAGATAGTTTGCAGGGGAAGGGCAGGGAATAGATCAAATTACAAACAGGCACATGACCAGCTTGTGGATAAGAGCCTGGGGCAGGGTTGGACAGAGACTCACCGCTGGCAAGTTTCGAGCTGACAAGAGACCGTACCCTAACAGATGCTATTGGAGCAGCAGAACAAGCCTTCCGCGAAGGCTCCGAAGGCCGGGAGTGCCAGACTCATCTGATTTTCCCACACTAGAGCCAGAGAGTCTTTCTTGCGTGAGCTGACCGTGCTCCCTCTCTGGCCCGATGCAAGCTCAGCCAGATCTGGGGGAGGTGGCACCTTTTCAGGATGCGGGCTTTCTTTGTTCGGTTGCTGTGGCTGTGCGAGAGCTCAGCAGCTGGCCTTTGACCAGGGATCCCCAAACCTCTCTTTAAGTGGCCGGAGCTCTTTAGTACTTTAATGAGTACTAAAGGAAAGAAAAGTTCTGTATGGAAAGGTCCTCTCAGGCCTTCATGTCGCAGATGGCCTCAGAGGCACCACTTTCTCAGTCGTGACTTTGGGCATCTTCTGGTCTCTTTCCCCTTCCATTTAATCATCATCACCACCATCTCCAGTGTCTTCATCTCAGACATGGAGCTCACTGTAGGCAGGACATCATGTTATCAGCATTGCAGAGAAGGGATGAATTCGGCTATTTGGAACCATGGTGCATTATCCCTTACTGAACTATGAGCATATACCAGGCGCTGTGCAAAGTGCTTTACGAACAGGCTCATGGTGGTGCTGAAACGTCAGTGTGACTCAGAGTCACCAGCAGGGCTCGTTAAGATGCAGGTAGTTTCCCCTCCTTAAGGCTTTCCGTCTGTTTCTCATACAGCAGGTCTAGTGTGGTCCCTGAGGATTTGCATCTCTCGTTACTTTCCAGATGGTGCTGAAGCTGCTCATCCTGGGACACCCTTTGAGAACCACTGCATTAGTGCCTTGGCTCTTCACAAAGTTATGGGCAGGTCTTGTATTCTCCATCCTACCGCTGAGGAGCCGACACTAAAGAGGTCACATCACTGCAAGGCCACATGGCCGGGAGGCAGTATAGGAAGGTCATTGTCAGCTCCTGGTGTCCCCACTAGGCCTGTCAGTGCAGGCCTGGCCCAACATTAGGCTTTCCCTGAGGCTGGTGGACCAAAGGAGGGGTTTGCCTTCCGGCCTTGGGGAATCAAGCCTGGGCAGCTGCCACCCCCAGTGGTCCAGGCCATTGACCACCTGTGAAATTTGTCATTTGTTCTTACAGCCCTAGTGGATTTCTTTCTTAAATTTTATTCTGTGGTGAAAGTGAATTGGTGGGTTACATTTTTTTAAAAAAAATGGGCCCAGTTTGGGTTGGTTAGTGGATTTTACCTTTTGGTACAAAATGCCCCTGCTAGCTGAGGCTGGCTGGGTTGTCTGAGGCACTAGGACCTGGAAGCCCCACTCGGTGGCCTTCAGGGAGGGGTCCTCTGCAGACCAGCTGCCCTCTCTGCTGGGAGGGACCCCTGGACTCGCCACCTGCAGTGTGGGGCATTAGCCACCATGCTCAGACTTCTTTTCCTTACCTCAGGGTGTGGCCAGTTGCCTGGTATTTTGTTTCACAATAAACCAAGGCTCTTTTTAATAAACTCAGTCTCCCGTGTTGATGAATCCTGCAGTTGTCCCCAGTGACTTGCACGGGGCAGTTAGCTCAGATGCTTCCCCAGCAAACTCTGCCTAACTTCTCAGTCACCATTGAACAAAGCAGGCCACAGGAAGGCCCAGGGCTTGAAGGATAAAAAGGGTGAGATAGTGAGCATAACACACCACCTCCTTTCCTACTGGATTTGAATAATATATTAATTATTAATTCAGAGTGTCTTTATTGTTCCGTCTGCAAACTGCAAATGTGAATTCCAGCCATGTATTTTTAAACAGTTCTATTATGATCAAACAAATTTGAATATCTCACGCAGTTTATTGCAAGTGGGCTTTGCTTATAAGGAAAAAGCTGTTTTATATATGGTTTCTGTTTTTTTTCATTTTGGTAAACTGTAGCCAAATTCTGAGTTAGGAGAAATGCAAGCTGTTTACTATTTAATAGTTCTATATATCATCCTGCAAGCTTCCATCATGTTTCCTTTGCAGAAATGGTGAGTTAAGACCCATAGTAGAGAAATCTATGCCCTGGAACCTGGACTAGATTAGAGCAATTGATGAATTTATAACAATATAGATAACTAATCTAGGTAATAAAGATTTAAAAACAGCTTCAGTTGGCTATAAACGTGGTTAATGCTGCCTCCTGGAAAGAAAGGATGTAAAATTATATTTTCTGTTACTTTAGAAATCGATTCCAAAAGTATTGCTGTATTAATTGCCCATCAACATTAAACCATCTATTAGACAATAACTGCTTGTGACCTTTTTTTTTTTTTGAAACACAGTTTTATTCAGATTCTGGTAAATTTGTACCTGCAGTTTTCTGGCTGTCTCTACAATGTAGTATTGTGTTTTGTATAATGGGTTTAATCCATAGAAAATTCTCACTGTCTTCCTTGTAGAATTTTTAAGTAGAAGCCAGAGTCTTCTGTTGTCCTGTGTACCAGTTATTTATTGCTGCATAGCAAACCTTCCCCCAAACAGTGGCTCAACACAGCAGCACGTATCGAGTCCACAGATAGGCACTCTGGGCAGAACTTGGCATGGAAAGCATGCACGTCAGCTGGGACAGCTCAAGGGCAGGGGGCCGTTGGGGAATGTGCGTGGAGTGGGGAAGGGCCACAGATCCTCTTCCAAGACGGCCACTCATCTGGCTGGCGGGTTGATGCTGGCTGTTGACTGGGAGCTGAGCTGGGGCAGAGAGCCTGGGGCCTTGGTTCCTATTCACGTAACCAGGGTAGAACGAACCACAGTAGCTGGGTTCTAATAAACCATCATCCCAAGACAACCAGGTGGAAAGCTAAGATGTCGTGTTTATGCCAGCCTTGGGAGGCTCACGGCATTACTTCTCCTCTGCACTACTGGTCAGGCCAGGTTGAAGGGCAGGGTAGAGTGCCAGAGGTTTGACGGTGTGTTTCAAAATTGTCACACCCTGTTAGGAGCCTCTGATACACTTTGAACTGTGACTTGTCAATGAAGGATCTTGATCACTTATTGATAGGGTGAGGATGCACTGCTACCCATAATTACGTGGCCTGATTGGAATCCATCTGGGCCCATTAGGTACGAGCTGAACAGTGCTCTCGGGCTTGCACTGTGGTGGACCCAGGTTTTGTTGGAGTAGCAGGGATGGAAATCCGAGTGAGGTGCCACTGGAACAATTGGGGGGTGATGATGGGGTGCAGTCAGCAAGTAGGGACAGTGCTTTCAAAAATGCTTAGGCGAGACAAAAAGAAGAGAAAGGGGCAGTAACATGAAGGTGAGAGGAGGCCAAGAGAACTTTTCTTTTCTTTTTTTCTATTTTTCTTTTTTTCAAGGATGGAAGAATTTGTAGGGTGAAGGGAAGGAGCCAGTACAAAGTATAAGGTGGTATTGTTCCCATTCACCTATGTGACTTAATTCTCTTCCAGATTTTAAGTGCGGAGATCCTGGCACACTGCCACATATAATAGACCCTTGATATAGAACATTTTCTATAGAACAAAGGAATTTTACCTGTAGAAAAACATTGTTTATGGGATTGTTCACCACCTGCAGTGACCTCTTTCCTTCCCCTTCAGGGTGTGGCCCTTTGCCTGCCATTTTGTTTCACAACAGACCATGGAGGTTTGAAATAAAAGTCAGTCTCCCACATTGCTGGGTACTGTGGCCATCCCAGTGACCGCCACTAGAATTCATAACTATATCTTTTCCTCAAAGACCTCACTGACAAACTCTACCTATTTTCCTGAATCACCCATCGAAGCAAAAGAGACCATAGAAAGACCTAGGCTTCAAGAAACCCCTGCAGATGGCCCCAGGGACCATGTACGGACCTAGTCACACAGTCATTTTCCCTCAGAGCGTCACCTGGCCGTCTGTAATATGGGGTATGGACATCTGCTTCGGAGGGATGTCGTGAGTAAGGTCTCCAGACTGATCACGTTTGTAAAAGTGCTTCCTAAGCTGTGAGAATTAACTGCCAAGCCCTATACAAATGTAAGAAACTGATTGTTTGTCGTCCGGTGGACCAGCCAGTATGGGTGTTTATGTTTTATTAGAAACCTCATTTTTTTCCTCTAAGGGTCGTATAGTATCTGCTTTAGTCACTTTTCCATTTTTTTGGCGTCTGTAAGAAATTGGCCTGGAAGTGTCAGCAATTGAAAAATTGCAATGAGTTTTGGTTCATGATCTGCACTTGTAATAGACACAGTAATAACAGCACCCTCTGTCCGCAGTCTTTTCCTTTCTTTCTAAGGTGTACGAACCACTGACTACTGTAAGTAAGGGGAGAGTGGCATTTTCGCCTCTGGACCCGCGTGTCTTTAGAGGCTCCGTTTTCTCTGACGCATGAGAAATGGTTGAAGACATTACAGGAATTATTCATATTAGTGTGCTAATGATCCAAGGCATATAACATGGAGAGAAAAGTACAACTCAATTTATAATTCATGCTAATTAACAGCTCTATGAAAATAATTTCAGCTTTAACTTCATTATTAATAACTGGCGCATCCGTACAGCCCCGTACGTACGTTTGATGATTGTTGTGATGGCTGCATATGTACCATTCTTTAGGATGGCATCTCTTTCAGAGCAACTCCATTCTACTAAACTAAAATTTTTAATGAGGACAGGGGATGAGACACAAGTGTGTTTATTTCCTAAGTTTTTCTGCTCCATAGAAGAAGCGTGTGGGTTTTAATGGATGCCTGAATGTTTTGCTGAGGAATTTGTTGTTTGGTATGCGAACTGGAGAAAAACTCGTTGGTGGTTTTGAAGCCTCCCTGCTGTCTACTTCATTCCGGTAGAGCAAAAGTCGCAGATATCACGCGATGCACATTTTTATAGTTCTTAATGAAAACAGAGGCCCCTAGACCATGAATATATCCAAACCGCAATAATACACATTTAAATAATCGAGATGGCATTTGAATGACGTGTCTTTGGTGTTTGCATTTCTTAGGGCATGTGCTTCTGTGCTCTATTTGATTTTGTCCCTAATGGAAATTTCTGTGCCACGTGTGAGAGGTAGACATATGTGACCAAGCTGGACATGGAGTCAGAGAAGACAGAGACGTGACCGGCCACAGGCCCCATCTCCAGTCCGGCAACCACGATGACTCCATTCCCTGTTATTTCCCTGGGGGAGGGTGCTGGTCGGTGCTGTCTCTGTCGGGGTTGCTGCCTTTCCCAACGCTCTTGCCCTGGCCATCTGTCTCCTTTCGTCCTAAGGAGGGGGGAGGGAGGGGTGGTGAGAAACTCATCTGTAGGAGGAGCCGGAGTTTTATGTGGCCCATATTTCCACATTTAGGAAATTCCAGAAAGCACATTCGTTTTGGTTTTTGCGGTCATTTCCATTTTGGGGACTCCCCTTCTGTGTGTAGTCTTGATGGGGGGCAGGCATTGGCCCTGGCTGGGCACGGGCACCCCTCCTTGAACAGCCAGGCTGACGTGCCTCCCTGGAGCTTTGAATCTTGAGCAAGGAGTGGGAAGAGGAAAGATGGTTAGATTTGTGTGTGCAGAGGCTCGTCTCTCCTGTGGGTACAGTGGGACTAAGATTTGCTAGTTTTCTAACTCCTTCCTAAAGCTGGAAAGTGTTTGTTTCATCCCTCTTATCAAGAGGCTTGGCTGACACGGAGACCCCCTGGGTAGCCCCCGTGCTGCCCTTGTTTCACACTTTCCTTTTGGCCCTCAAGCTTTGGTCCCCTCCCTCCCCGGGTGGGGTGTGAGGCAGAGCATGGATGTTTCCCGTCCTCCATCGGCCACGGTGGGTTTTCCGGAGGAAAGGAACGAGTCTGCTTGCCTTGGTTGTGGTGGCTAAAGGTAGTCATCACTGTGCTGTCTACCTTTGGGGGACACCTCGCGGTTCACTGACGCAGGTGGGTACCTGAGTATTCTGATGTCTGCGTGTAGGTAGGTAACTGTTATCCCAGTCGTATGGGTGATCAGGCAGCCTCAGGGAAATCCGGTGATTTGCCCAAGGCTGGTCGTATGGCCGTTATCAACCAGCAGAAACAGAACTTTAACCCAGGCCTCCCGACTCCCAAGCCTCGTCCTCCTAGCCGTGCTGATACATCAGAGTTAGCCTGGTGATGAAGGGCGCTGATACATCAGAGTTAGCCTGGTGATGAAGGGCGCTCCACTGAAATGCATGCCTGCCAGATTCAGAAAATCTCAGCAGCTCGGAGTTATAGATGAGGAGCACTTGAGCAAGAACAGGTCCCCGAGGGCGTGGGGCGCCACGGGCAGTCCTCTCTGGAGCTCCCCTGGACATGTGGCGCGTGCTCAGTCCCAGAACGGGAGAGATCAGGGGCTGCTAGGCTGAGCAGCGCGGTCTCACTCCTCCATCTGCGACAGCAGCAGGCCCTGCGGTGGGGGTGGCCAAGGAGCAGGATCCCTCGGCGGGTCCTGCCCTACGGTTTCAGCAGCTCACTCATGTGACCGCGTAACAGGTCGGCTCCCAGCACCGGGTGGGTCACTTTGAAACTGCTCCTTTTACAGAGCCATGTAACACGAATTGAAGAACTAGTTAATACGAATTAGAATCATCCCCAAATAGCTTTTTTTCCCTTTTTTCCTCAACTCATATGTGCTTATTGCTGATAGATTAGAAAACACAACTAAAAAGAAGCAAAGAAAAAATCGAATATACAGACAAAAAGAAGACATAAAGAAAGAGCTCTCACTTTCTTGCCACCCAGAAACAACCAGCTGAACATATATTTTTCCAGAGTTTCTTCCTGTTACATTTTTATCGCCGTGTGTGAGATATTCTGTTCTTAGCGTATCTGTATACCTGATCTCATTAGGTCTTCCCAGCATGCAAGGTATTAGAACCCCCATTTTACAGAAAAGGGGACTGAAGCTCTAAGGGGTCTGCCTCGTTTCAAAGGTTGTGCTCTTCACCGTACCCCTAAACGTACGTGTTACACACCCATAGTGATTTAGTGAACCCGCGCCGAGCGCCCCCTCCCACGTGTGTTCGCGCCACAGCAAGGCAGAGTGTGCGGAATGTGTGCAGAGAGCGAGGAGGCAAGGACAGATTCGGGTTTCGTGGGGCCCCACACATACGCCCTTTGGGTTTCTCTTTAAGGAAAAGAATATAAAATTTTGAATAAAGGATTACATACAAAAGTAAATATTTACTTCGAACGAGAAGAGTGATAGCAACCAATCACTGAAGCTGTGGAGTCAGCTCCCTTCTTCTCCAGAGCGCTCCGGAGGCAGTTGCTCAGAAAAGTGGACATGAAAGGCTTCCTCATCCGAACCTGGTGTTTCCTGCCTCCGACAACACTCCACCCTCCAGGGCCCTGCTGCTTAACTTCTTTGGCTTCCCAGGCTGGGTGGAGCTCGTGTGCAAGGGAAGACTCAGGATCCAGGGTGTGGGGAGGGGAGGAGTCACCTTTCTGAGCTGAGAGCACGTGTGGGCCTGAGTCATCCCAGCAAGAGTGAGACAGAATTCCTGTCCCACTCCAGGAGAATATAGCATTTGCTGGCAGTCTCATAATTTTATGGTTTCATGTTTTGTCTTTGTTAGATCTACAGTTTAATTTGGTGAATGTTTTGGAGTAGGGATCTAATAATTTTTCCCCCCAGATTTTAACCAGTGGCTTTAATACCACTTGATAACTAACTCACCTCGTCCCCTTGATTTGAAATGTCACCTTTATCATCTATTGAGTTACTGTTTATACTTGGATCTCTGTCTGGATTTTCTGTTCTGTTGCATTGATAGGCCTCTTCATTGGTGGGCCATTACTCACTTAATCATTGGAATTTAGACTGTATTTTCATATTTGAGAGGGTGGGGTCTTGCCCTATCCCCTCAATATCTTTTCTTTTCTTTCTTTCTTTTTTTTTTTTAAAGATTTTATTTATTTATTCGACAGAGATAGAGACAGCCAGCGAGAGAGGGAACAGAAGCAGGGGGAGTGGGAGAGGAAGAAGCAGGCTCCCAGCGGAGGAGCCTGATGTGGGGCTCGATCCCCGAATGCCAGGATCATGCCCTGAGCCAAAGGCAGACGCTTAACGACTGCGCCACCCAGGCGCCCCTCAATATCTTTTCTTTTAAAACAATTTCTTTTCTCACCTAGTTATTATTCTGGGTGATGGTTAGAACCATTTTGCCAAGCTCCAGAAAAAAAATTTGTTGGGATTTGCTTAGATTAGTATAAATTTTAGATTAATTTCTAAAGACTTGAAATCTACATATGATTAAATTATGTTTTCCAAAAATGTGGTATATCTATCTATTCTATTTTCCTTTTATGTTATTGGTGCCCCCTCCCTTTTTTTTTGTCTTTTTGGCAAATTTTGAATGTTCTGGTCTAGGTAGTTAATTTTTGTTATGAAAGGGATCTGATAACCCTATTCTGTAACTTCTCTGACTGGCTGTTGTGGGTATGTAGAAAGGCTTTTCAAAAAGGAAAATGACCCCTTACCAAACTTAGTAATTCTAATAATTTTTAATTGTCAGACCTTTTGATCTTGTTTCTACTTTTTGAAAACCATATTTGGAGCGGTGTCTGATGCATCAAATGCTGTGATGACTGGCCCCTAGGCTGTGGGTGGTATCCAGGGCATGGTGACCTGAGCAGGCAGGATTACTGATTTTAATAATGTGACTGAGCAAATTAGGGTCAAGGTTAGGACACACAGAACTTGTGGAATTTATTATAAATCACCGAGAGTCTGACGACGTGTAAATCACACAGCACAGTTTCAGCTACAGCACAGATCAAATCACGTATCCTGATGGGACATTGAACTTGACGATGGCCCTGTGATAGTACACGGTGGCGTATGTCTTCCCCTGTCTGTGCTGCTGCTGATGGCAGATCAGGTCCCCAGCGTTGTTCAAAGGGATGCTGTGTTCGGGGGAACCTGTTTTACCTGCTCTTCACTGTATAAAGGACACCAAACTGAACTACCTGGAGTGAACACAGCTAATAGGGATTTCCTAAATGTTTGGGCGTTTGCTGATGGTGATCTGCTGTTGGAGTTGTGGGGGCCCCTGGCTGTAGCACCCTGCTTCCGAATGCAGAACGGACTGTGTTATCCTCTATCTGTGCTTTCTGGAAAGACTGCTTAGAACCAGACCACAAGCGTGGGCACACAGGCTCGTTGCAGAATCAGCCGCCTTGCTGAGGCTGTGCTGTGGCCTGGCTCAGGAGGTGAGTAACGTGAGACTGTATCTATGACTTACCTGTGGTTTAGACCGATTTTACTTGGACGTTGTTTCACACTGAAGCAACACCCTTTGTGGGCTTGCACCCTAGTGTCTATGACCTACCTGTGGTTTAGACCGATTTTACTTGGACGTTGTTTCACACTGAAAAAACACCCTTTGTGGGCTTGCACCCTAGTGTGAGTTTGTGAGTGTTCTACTTTGGGAGAACCAGAAGGGGGAGCCCACAAGTCCGAGGGGTGTGGTGATGACAGGGGTCATCTTTGTGATCTCGTGGGGGGGTGTGTGACAGAGGTAAAATTTAGGGAACCTGTTTGGGGAGTGCTGGGAATCATTTTATTTCTAATTAAGAAGAGCCCCTAGGAAGGGAACTAAGTTAGCTTGCAACTCATTAGCAGACATTCTGATTAGACCTTCATGGCACATTGCCTGGTGGCTGAAAGCAGGGATCAGAGGGACAGCCCCACCTCTAACATTTGTTGGGTCTGGGGCAGGAGTATGAATGGAGGCTTAGGTACCGTGTGTCTAAATAAATAAGTTCAAAGTTACATGTCAGCCTATCTATGAATCAGGTTCTAACCCACTCTCCTGGTAAGAAGACCTTCATAACAACCTGGACAGCCAGATTCAAATGTAGAATCCTCATACTCCTCAAGTTTCTTTTCAGATTCTCCCCGTGGTACGTATAGACACGCCTGGCCTTTGGCCTCAAGTCTGTCTGCACCTCCTGCGAACAGCCTCCCTTGTGTGAGCTGTGGAGTGGTGCTCCCCTGAGAGCATGGCCCCAGACAGCTACGGAAGCAGGTCCCAGGCCCTGTGATGATATCGAGTCTGGGTAGGTGCGTCCTTGGGGCTCCGTGAACTCCCTGCCCCATGGAGGTGGCATGGCGGGAGGAGGTGCGAGTAGGTTCCTCCCAGCATGGTGCCCAGGGTATGGGCTCAGCCTCACGCCCAGCCTGAGATTCACGGGGCAGGGGCTGGATGTGGGAGGAGTGGACGGAGCAGCAGGTGGGAGCTTGGAACCCCAGGGTGGGTGAGGTACTCTAGGGGGTGAGATCAGGTACCCTAAGCACTAGGACCCTGAGATGTGCCAAACTATGATCGTAGAAATGCTCTTGTATTATTTCTGGATTGTGAGCAGAATGCGTTGAGCTTCACCTGTCATTTGCTACAGACCCAGTGGACATGTCCTGCCCCTTTCTCAGACCCCTCTCCTTCCGTGTCGCCTAGGCCCTCAGTCCTCTTCATAATGTGGCTTCAGTGTTGGTGGTAACAAGGGTCTGCTGTGATGGAAGGAGCCAGAAGTGGGGCTGGGGAGGGGCGGAGGATAGATGGCTTCTCTCCTGCTGCTGTCTCCCCTCACTGTTCTTACAGATCTGCTCCTCTGGCCCTCACGCCCTTGCCTCAGCCTCCCACGCTCACCCAACACCTGTCTCTCTACTTCCTTTCCATTCTTATTTTCTGTTCCACTTTTTTCCTGAGAATTTTCTTCTTCCCCATGCTTGGTGGCAGTGGGTGGGCCAGGGCCCTGGGGGCTTGATGGGGAGGTGGGAGATACTTCCCTTGCATCCCAGCAAGCTGGCGTGTCAGTATAGTAGTACTATATTCAGGTGCTTTACAAATTCATAGGCTCTTGCGGGTCGACATGGAAACCTAACAGTCTCTAATAACATTATTTCTGTGGAGAAGTATGTTCCCCGTTTCAAATAACTGATTTACAAGTGAACTTTCAGAACAAAACCTATTTGTCATAGTGGCTGATATTTTTAGAATTTTGGATCTGAAAAGTGCCCTGCATGCATCAGTCAATGAATTGAATCAAATGTAACCTGATGTGTGGGGTCCCTTGCAGCTCTGAAGGTCTATGATTTTAGTCTATCGCCCTCAGTTTTACAGGTGAGAAAACTGCGCTCAGAGAACGTGAAGTGATTTGTATAAAGCCGAACACAAAGCCTTGCCTGGAACCAGGACTCTGGTCCCAACTTGCTGCCCCCTTATATTACGATCAGGACGTACGAGTGCCGTTTTATTAGCAGAGGATCTGAGCACCCGCATCTGTTTGGGGGCAGATAGCTCACGAGGTGTGCCGGGGAGCACGAGAGCCTGGAACCGCGGCGGAGCCTTTGGAAAAGATGGAGGGGTACTTGTTAGCTTTCATGCACATGACCACATTCCAATGAGAGGATGTTTGAAGAGAAGCAGCGAGAATCACAGCTTTTCAGCGTTTACAGGCAGCGACGGGGTCATTCGATCAACATTCTCAAAGTGTCTCTGTGCAGACTTTAAAATGAGATTGACCTGCATGTGCAGTTAAATTGTTGGAATTTTTTTAACATAGCTATAACATGTTTATAACATAGCCATAATAGCTACTTTAAAGCCTTTCTGTGATAATTCTAACGTCTGGGTCATGACTTTGTTGCAGTCTTGAATTTCCTTACCTTTAGAGATTCCAGTACAGAGAACTTTGAAATTTGTTCTCTCCAGTATCAATTGCACGACATGCGTGAGGCTGTTTCCTCACCTATACGACCAGGATCGTGATGCGTCAGGATGACATGATAAGAAACACACAAAGCAGCCGGCACTGCGCCTGCCCGGAGTCATTGGGCGCTCACCGATGGTGTGGTTTCTCTTCTTCTTGTCATCATTGTCACTGTCGCCAGGGATTCCCTGTCACTGCTGGGAGGCTCCTCTCTCCACTCCTGAACACGCTTCTTCGTGCTTTCGGGCACCTTCTCCTTAGTGTGAAGACAGTGCCTATTCAGAAAAACCTATTTCATATTCTGAAGAGCCCTCCTTCATGGGTCAAGAGGTACAGAATTTCTTTCTTTCTTTTTATGTGTTAAAAATTTTTTGATTTGTTACGTTCCAGGAACTACTTTTGATTCCTCTTGGCTGCCTCTAAGTTCTTTCAGTTATGACTTTTCTCTTGACCTTTCTCTGTGGACTATTTGTCTTGTACCGTCCATTCTTAGTAAGCTGGGGACGTAGGGATATTCCTTAAGCCTATTCACCTTCTCAGCTGGGTGCCTGATTTGCATTTATGTCAAACATCATCAGTAACTGCTCAGCTATGAGGACAAAATGAGACAAATCTTTCTAAAGTTGAGCAATCCTTTTCTGTGGCTTCTCCTGAAATAGTTTTTATGGTCTGTCATTGGTTATTTGAAGAATTCCCGGTTTAGAGTTTCCCTCGTCCCTCGTCTGACCTTTGTCTGCTTGCTAGATTTCAGTATTCCTCACTAATTCCCATCATCTGATCTGATGTGGCGTATTTGTCACAAAGCGACAAAGTATAAAGAGAGACCTGTTTATACTTCCTGTCCAGCCCTTTGCCCCTGGTGCTAGGTATTAAGGTTCAAGTGATGTCTAACATTTGGGATTGGTTCCTGATGAAGTGACTTGGGAGTGTTTACAATGTGGCTGAGTAGCATTTAGTAGGATATAATGTTTTTCAGACAATTTGAAAATTCCAGTTGTCTGTGACTTCTAACATTGTCTATAAAGGAATCCTATAGCTTTGCTGTATTTGTACACTTTTTCCCTAGTCCAGATACTCACTCTTCAAAATCACTTTTCCACGCCTTTTCTTTTCTCCTCAAGCCTCCAGCATCTCCTCACCCTTCCTTAATACCAACTGGTGACCTTGCTTCTCATTTCACTGATAAAATAAGAACACTTTGAAGACAATATATCCTTTTGGTGCTGAAGACACACACCCACCATATCTGTACTTACAGACTCTGATTTCCTCCTTGCTGAAATATCCATACTCTCCTCTGTACAGCTATACAAGACCTGCCCTTCTTCCTGCGCTGGACTCTGTCCCTTCCCACGTACTCAAGGATATTGCTCTGAAATTGATCTTTGCTCCCTGCATCCTTAATTTTCCCTCTCTCCCGGATCATACCCATCAACACTCAGAAATATCTTCCATCCTAAAAAATGCACTCTTGAACCCACTTCTAGTTTTCTATTCTGTCCCATTTAGTTCTTTTTTATAGTTTCTGTTCCTCTGCTGGGAACACCCAGCTTTCCACTGGTTTTAAGATAGTTTGCTTCATGGAGCATAGCTATAATGGCTACTTTAAAGCTTTACTTAATAATTCTAACATCTGGGTCATATTGGGGTCAGCATCTGTTGATTGTCTTTTCCCTTGGGAATTGGTCACATTTCCCTGGTTCTTTGTACATTGAGTCATTTTGCATTGTCCCAAACACTGTGAATGTTACGTTGTGTAAACTCTGGGTCCTTTCGTAATCCTGGAGAAGTTTGTTTAATTTTTTAAGCAGGCAATCAACATGATTAAGTTTAGGCCGCTAGTTCTATCCCACCCTCTCTGAATAGTGGTTCCCATGCGGCTTAGTTTTCCAAAGCCTCTGCTTTCTGTTTTGGGTCTATCCTGCCCATGTGCAACTTAGGGGTGACCCCGAGATTTGAGTGGGCTCACACACAGAACTGGGGGATCCCCTTCTCCAGGTGTCTCCTCTCTTTGGTTCCAGTCATACTTCTTGGCTCACGGGAGCCAGACAGTTGGGGTTTCTTTCTGAGACTTGTGTGATAGTGGACCTCTGTGACTGGAACCCATTCTCTGGGCAAGGCCTCGAGAGAAAAGAGAGAGAGAGTCAGATGAAGAAGGAGGGTTGGGGGAGAAGGTGAGGGAAAGGTGAGGCTGGGGAGGGAAATGAACTCTTTGAAGGTCACCTTTCCAACTTTTGATTCCTTTCCACAATCTGTTTGCTTTTTTTTTTTTCAAAAAATCTTTCTTTTATTGTGATAAGATACACATAACAAAATTTACCATGTTGACCATTTTAAGTGTACAATTCAGTGTATTAAGTACATTCATAATTTAACGCTGCCATCACCACCATCCATCTCTAGAGCTTACTCTTCTATAAAACTGGAGTTCTGTATCCAGTAGACAAAGACTCTCCATCCTCCCCTCCTGCTGGGTCCTGGAAATCACCATTCCACTTTCTGCCTCTATGATTTTGACTACGGAAGTATGTCATATAAATGGAATCATACAGTATTTGTCTTTTTTGTGACTGGCTTATTTCACCTACCAGAAAGTCTTCAAGGTGCAACCATGTCATAGCATGGGTTAGAATTTCCTCCTTTTTAAGGCTGAATAATATTTCATTGTATGTACCTACCACATGTTGCTTATCCATTTATCTGTCGACAGCTGCTTAGATTGATTTTACATTTTAGTAACTGTGAATAATGCTGTCGTGAACATGGGTCTACAAATACCTCTTTGAGACCCTGATTGCAATTCTTTTGTGTATATACTTAGAAGTTGCTGGGTCAGATGGTAATTCTATTTTTAATTTTTTGAGGAGCTGACATACTGTTTTCCATAGCGGCCATACCGTTTTACATTTTTGCCAACAGTGTACCAGGGTTCCAGTTTCTCCACATTCTTACCAACACTTGTCAATTTGTTTTGTTTTTGTTTTTTTTGTTTGTTTTTTAAAGATTTCATTTATTTTTTTGTCAGAGAGAGAAAGAGAGAGAGAGAGAGCACAAGCAGGGGGGCAGCAGGCAGAGGGAGAAGCATCTCCCCACTGAGCAAAAAGCCCGAAGTGGGACTCGATCCCAGGACGCTGGGATCATGACCTGAGCAGAAGGCAGAAGGTTAACCAACTGAGCCATGCAGGCATCCCAGTGTTTTTGTTTTTTTGATAGTAGCCATCCTAGTGGGTGTGTTATGGTATTTCATTGTAGTTTTGGTTTGCGTTTCCCTAATGATGAGTGATGTTGAACATGTTTTCATTTCCATTTTCCACTTGTACATCTTCTTTGGAGAACTATCTATTCAAATCCTTTGCCCATTTTTGAATTGGTTTGTCTTTTTTTGTTGTTGAGTTTTAGAAGTTTTCTATACATTCTGGATATTAGGTCTTTATCAGATAAATGATTTGAAAATATTTTTTTCCATTTTGTGAGTTGCCTTTTAACTCTGTTTATATTATCTTTCGATGCACAAAATTTTCGTGAGGTCCAATTTGACTATTTTTTTCTTTTGTTGATTGTGCCTTTGGTGTCATAGTCAAGAAATCATTGCCAAATCCAATGTTACGGTTTATGGTTATGTTTTCTTCTAAGGGTTTTATAGTTTTAGGTCTTACATTTTTGTCTTTGATCCATTTTTGAGCTAATTTTTGTATATGGTGATAGGTAAGGGTCCAACTTCATTCTTTTGCATGTGGATATCCAGTTTTCCCCACACAGTTTGTTGAAAAGACTGTGCTTTCCCCCATTAAATTAGCGTTGGCACCCTTGTCAAGAATCATGTGACCATATATGGGAGGGTTTATTTCAGGGCTCTTTATTCTGTTCCCTTGGTCTATATGTCTGTCTTTATGCTAGTATGTTTTAATTAATAAAGCCACAGACTGCCTGCTTTTGTTTTCTTTTCATAGTTCCAGGTAGCTGCTTTTTGTATTTTGTCCAGAGTTTCTATTTGCGATCAGAGGGAGGATGACCGTTGTGGATGTTCACCACCATGACAGTTCCATGATTTTAAATGCCATATGGGCAAAATCCAGGTAAACCTCCTGCCTGGATGTCTCCCTTGAACTCTACTTCTGGATATCAAACAGGCAGCTCAACTTAATGAGTCTCAGGCTGAATTCTCCATCTCTCTCCCACCTCTTCTCTCACAGCTTTCCCCACCCCAACAAGGGACCACCATCCTTCAGTTGCTCAGGCCAGATACCTGGAGCTGTTGCTCCTCTCTGTTGCTCATACCCCACATCCAAACCCTTAGCTAATCTTGACAGCATTTTTCAAATTATATCTAAAAGTGGACTTCTTACCATTTCCACGTTCTCATCATCCCTTACCTACGGAACTGTAGGAGCCTGGTAACTGCTCTCCTTGCTTCCGTATTTTGGCCCCAGTCTGTTCTTCACCCTGTAGTAAGTCAAAGCATGTCAAGCTTTTGCTCAACCCCCTCATCCCTATAGATGACTATTTATCTCACTGTGTATAAGAGCTGAAGTCCTCACAGTGACTTTTAACATCCTTCATTCCTGCTTTTTCCCATTGCTGCCCTTACTCACCTGGCTTCAGTTACACAACTCCTAGCTGTTCTTCAGCCCTCTTATTGTACTCCCACCTCAGGGCCTTTGTACTTGCTATTCCTCACCTGGAGTCCCTCTCTCCCAGATATCTGCAGGGCTCTCTCTTTCACTCACCTTCTAATCTCTGCTCAAATATCACTTCCTCAGAGAGTCTTCCCCCATGACTCTCTGTCCCCTCTTACCCTGAGTTAGCTGTAACACTCATCAAACCTGATATGTTATTTGTTTGTGTCTCTTCTCATTAGCATAAGCTCTTTTTTTACATTCAACTAACATCTTTTATTTATTTTTATTTGCTTTCTTTTCTTTTTTTTAATTTAAATTCAATTAGCCACATATAGTACATCATTAGTTTTAGATGTAGTGTTCAATAATTTATCAGTTGCATGTAACACCCAGTGCTCATCACATCACATAGCATAAGCACTTTGATGACAAGTTCTTTGTGTTTATTTTTCCGGTATTGTATCCTAGGTGCCTAGAATAGCGCCTAGCACACGATAGGCACTCAATAATTATTTGTTGAATGAAAAAATTAAAAGATAAACAATAGAATCAAAGTATTTCTTCACAAAAAGGAATTCAGTAGAGTTACTCGCCAATATTTTTCAAACACACTGTATTTAAAGAAGGATGCAGAATTGTTATGACAGTAGTGTGCCAAGATACTGGCATCCGCAAGCCCACATTTGGAGGACAGAACATTAGTGCCCTGGTAGAAGCAGATGAATTCATCTCTAACTCTTGCATACTTGGATTGACTTCTTGGTCCTAATTGGGTTATTTTTTCTAAGGATAGCTACTGTAATCAAAGATGGAAATATTGAGCTTTCACTCTTATATCGCATAGTGCATCTTGTGGGCCGACAAGAGGGGGACACAGCAGTGTGGAAACCAGACGCACCACATCGTACACAGCCACTTTGGCTGCATTATCTCTGCTCTCTTGTTCTGCTGAGTCCAGCTCCCGTTATGGTGAATGACAGAGTGAGGAGCTGTCATGCAGATGTTTAGCCTTGAACGTGAGCAACTTTAAAGTCATTTTCTGTGGCTGGAATCCTTACCTCCTCTATTTTCAGCACCTCTGAGGCACAGGCATGTTAGTTGGGGAGATGTAGTAATTATGTAGCTCAAATATCGAACCCAGAAACCCAGTGGACACTCTGAAATCCGTATCACTTTTGTTCTTTGCATCTGAGTCCATTTTTAATGCAGTGGCCATGTGGGTTCACAGAAAGGACAGTTGTCACCCTAGGGTGTGTGTTCTCACTGCTGGTGAGTATGAGGACAACTGCCTCTTGTTCTAAGGCTACATTATAAATTAGGACATCTTTTGAGATGGCTTTCTGGATTTACTTCTGAAAGGAGGATTTTGAGGATGTAATTCTAACAGTCATATATAGTGCTTACAACTCAGAGTTTCCCATTGCCTTAACAACGGAACTGTTATTGCTCAGTAGATGGTCCCATAATGAACCAGCTTAGGTGGTAAATAACTGATGGGTCCTGTTCTTCTGTTCTTGCTTTTTTCAAGTGCAGTATTTTCTTGTTTGTCAAGTTTTATGCACATTGTTTTAAGGCTTTTTCCTCCTTCTGTATGTGATGGTATAAGTGTTTTATTTTGTTTTGATGAGAGTTGCTGCTTAAAATGCTATGATTAGAATTTAGGATGAATACTGGCTTATGAACTATTAAAAGATATACTTCTCATTTCTGTTTCAAGGATAAGGTATTATATAATTGTCATCTTTAACTAGAAAGAGTGAAAATAATGGAAATGCATTCTGCATAGTCTCTGTATGCTATTTAGCATTTAATTTACATACTTAATAGAATTTTCTAGTTGTCCAGGGCATATGGCAGTTTCAGCATCCTAAAGGCATGAAGGGAAATACTTTGCAGCCCTGTTAGGAGGTGCTGAATATGTCTGAGATATGACTCACTCCTCTTGGTGGAAGGGAGCTTTAGTGGGAGGAAAAATTTCTACCCTCTTCTTGGCTGTAGGAAAGCTTGAGTGTTTTTTAAGTACTCATTCATTTTTTTGTTCATTTATTAATCCGATGGCTATTTATTGCATGTTCTGCTCTGTACCTGTCGCTGTGCTAGGTAGGTGTCTAGGGAAGAGTTCTCTCTAATGCACAGAGTAGCTGATAGTGGGGAAGCCAGAGCACTTCTGTGAGTCTGATGAAAGGGTTGTCAGGTGTGGGAGGCGGGAACCTTGCCAGAAAGAGAGGGCGGAGTCTGAGCACATGGCCTCCAAGATATTGCTGCCCTGCGCAATTAGAGTGTACCATGAGCCTTAATGTTGTTTGTGTTCAATTCTATGTAATTCCATTTCTTTACATTTCTCTTGAGGAAATAGAAGCATTGTTTATAATAATTTTTTTAAAAAGGGAGAATATCTAATTGCCCCATGAAATTAATTATGGTGCATTCATGAGGTGGAGTTTTCTGCAGTCATTAAAAATCATACTGCAAAAGAATACTTAATGGCATGGGGAAATACCATTTAATAAGTGGAGGAAAAACCTATAAAACAGTATGATCTCAATTTGGTAATGCTGCGTTCTCTGTCTGTCCCCCCTGGATTACCATGTTGAAATTGCCACCATCCCCACCCCCACGTGCACTCCCGTGCCCTTACCCTGCTCTGCTCTTCACCTTTCCTTACCCCCTGCTAACATACTCTACAGTTTACTTGTTTGTATTATTGCCGTTGTTTTTCTGTCCTGCTAGAATATAAGTGGGAGGAGTGCAGGGATTCTCTATTTTGTTCACCGATGTGTCCAAATAAGTCTAGAACAGTGTCCGGCACATGACAGATCCTAAAAAAAATACTGTAATTGTTGAATAAATGTTGGAGGAAATATGGAAGGGATATGCTGGTTATTCATTTTTTTCTTTTTTCTTTTGTCAGTTTTTCATATTTTCTGTAACAAACATGGATCACCTCTATTTTTAGGGGGAAAAGCTTAAAAAAGATAATTGTTGAGTCTAAATTCCTCATGTAGACCTTGCTCATTTATCTGGGGGGAGGGCAGAATGCGTGATCGGAGAGGGCAGAATCAGGCCGTTGGTTGTAGAGAACATGTTAAAATGCCTGCGGGCGCTGGCCTGGGTTTGTGCTGCGCTGTGGGCTGGATTTTGAGCCTTCCCCGTTCACCCTTTGCCTGTCTCTCCCCATGCTCATAGCTGCCTTCATGCCTTGCTCCTTTCTCCTTCCTGGTCTGTATTTTTCCTGGTCACTATTTTCTTCAAATGCTTGCTGTCTTTTTTATGGCCTTCCATGACGACTCTGGCCTTATCCTCCCTTGAATTCCCACAGCGCTTACGGAGTGTGCCAAGTGCGGTGCTCGGGGAGGCGCGGCCTGACAGGACTCGCTCACACTTTCGCAGCTGGCCTTCGGAGGAGCCATGTTTGCAGTGGACATTAACCCAGGAGGCCAGAGCTGCCACTGCTGGGAGCCAAGTGGAATCTATTTTAAGACAAGAACCATAGAAGTACTTTGAACACACATATGCTTCACTCATCTCATGTGTTATCTTTTTTCTGCAAGTAAATGACAAGCTGCTTGAGAAAAAGGCTTCTATTTTCTCCCTTCTTCCACAGCAATAAACTGTTCTGGTCTCCAAGCTGACGTCACATACTCGTTGGCTGGTCCTTGGTTTCTCATATATAAAATAAATGTTGTTTGTGACCCTTCAGAGATGGCATGAGAATGACATAGGGGCAGTGATTCGAGCCCTCCTGAGGGCATCATCTATGTATGCACATATATATTTAATGACATTTTGTTATTAATAATTGAAAAGCGAATAAACTAAAGTGAACTGTTGAGGATATAACTTGGCTGCAGTGAGATTTTGCTGTTAAAATTGTACAATTTTTATTCAGGGAATTCAGATGGATTTTTAGGAAGCAGGATATTATGGAACAGATTATTCAAGTCAGTAGGTGTTTATTGAAATTCTACTATTTATAAGGTGCTACAGGCCCTGAAGGGAGTTGTAGAGGTCAGCTGAAAACAGTCTGCGAGCTAGTGGACGTGGGATTATGAGGAAGTGCACAAACAGTGCCCAGAACAGAAGCAGCATAGTATTGGGGGCTTCAAAGAGGGAGAGATTACATGTGATCTGGGGACGGGGGACCACATACCGAGTAGAAGACTTTGGGATGAGCCCAGAATTGTGAATTTTGTTGGGTGGGAGATTGTAGACGTGGGGAAAAGAGAGGATTCCAGGTGGAGGCAGCAGAAAGGAAGAGGGATGGGGGAAGGCATTTGGGAGAATAGTGGGTTATAGGTGGGCAGGACTGCTGGGAACGTGCAGGTGAGGAGGTCGGAAAAGGAGCTGAAAGGTAGGCCTTCGTGCTGGAATAAGAGGCTCTGTTTTTAGTCTCCCAGGGGACCTTTGGATATTCCATAACATTAGATGCAGGTTTTGAAAGGAAAGGTTTCTAGTTTTTATTTGGTTTGATAAGTAGAAGAGTAACCATATGCTCTTGCTGTTTGATGTTTTGTTGTTTTTATGATGGTGACTTTCCTCTCATAATGCAATTATTAAGTGAGGATGCATAAAATAAAAAAGTTATTTGCTTCCAGGGGCACTGGAGTTTTCTTGTTTATTTGTTTTGTTGCTTTACCACTGTGGTTGCAGAACCAGTGGATTGGGTGAGTGCTTCAGTCTGTAGATGGACCCAAGCTACTGTTGGGAAATGGAAGTGAATTTCAAATGGTTCAATGATTTTCTCAAAACCATATGACAAATTATTAAAATGCTTTTGAATATAACCCATGTGTCTGGGCTCTAGGAAGCCTGCTATATCAGAAAATTTGTGATGCATTGCTTCTCGGCCTTTTGGCTAAGATCAAGTGCAGAAAATTTGTGATGATTTTCAGAGTGTCATCAATACGGTTGATACCACATATGTGCAGTGAGCATTCTGATATTCATGCTATTTCTGTCCATTGCTTTGTGCAGAATGTTTCAGAGTCCATAGTCCTCTACAACAGGCTTTTAAAAAAAAATTTCTTTTAGGAAGAAGAATCCAAACCACCATCACTAAAAATTCATAAATTATTTTTCATACTATTTTGAAAGTTTAGCAAAGCGTATATTCCTAAGCCCATGTGATTTATATCATTTTCTCATTTGAAGTAGATTAACGGCTTAGAAATATACAGCTAGGAATCTTTGGGTTTGAGTTACTCACAAAGTAATTGATCAATTACTTAAGAACTCTTTTTTTTACCTGAGGGTTGCTGGAGGGGAGGTGGGTGGGGGGATGGGGTAACGGGGTGATGGGCATGAAGGAGGGCACGTGATGGAATGAGCACTGGGTGTTGAATGCAACTGATGAACCACTAAATTCTACCTCTGAAACTAATTAAAAAACAGTTCTTTTTTTCCTATTTTTTTTTTAAAGATTTTATTTATTCATTCGACAGAGACAGCCAGCGAGAGCGGGAACACAAGCAGTGGGAGTGGGAGAGGAAGAAGCAGGCTCCTAGCGGAGGAGCCTGATGTGGGGCTCGATCCCAGAACGCCGGGATCACGCCCTGAGCCGAAGGCAGAAGCTCAACGACTGAGCCACCCAGGCGCCCCCCTTTTTTCCTATTTTTAAAAAAGAATCACCTCATTACATTTTTTAGTTTTTAAATTTTATTTTATTTTATTTATTTTTTATTTTTACATTTTAAAATGAATTTGGAAAGGAAGCAAATGGAAGACTCAGGACCGTTTGCCTGTTTCTGTACGAGTGTGCACGTGCGTGCGTCTGAGCTGAGGAGAAACTGGCCGAGGAGCATCGGCCCGCACACTGCGCCCTTGAGGTGGCTGGACAGGTGAGGGAGAGGTTGGCCAAACGGAGGAAAAACGAGGTCTTTTCTCACTTCACATACTTGTAACAGAAATGGCGACGTTACGTGTGATTTTTGCCTTTTCTTTTTTGCATTTTTGAATAAAAAACAGAGACATATTTGTCAACCCTCTTTTTCATTATGTAGGTTAGGCTGTGGTACGTTTTGGAGCCAGTTCCCCCTCCCGTTGGACATTACAGGGTGCAATATGTATGCTGCGCAGCTTTTTGCTTTCTTACTGCAGTTCTAGCGGCTGCTTCTAATATTTGAATTTTTACAGTTCCTTCCTTTCAAGTTTACTATCTTCATTTTCAGAGAAGTTATAATCTGTACTCTAATTATATCTCCTTCTAAAATGTTTAGTTGAGGGAAATTTCATGATCATTCATGGAGTTTAATACTTTTTTTTTCACTTTATCAAATTTTTGAATTCTTACCAATATTCGATACTCTTACACTACAAATATGTGTATAGTATAATTTTACATTCCATTCTCCGTGGTGTAACTTCCAGTGATTTATGGCCTATGATTTTCACATTCCCTCTCAGGGAGCAATAAATGATCTTCTCAGCTTTTTGAAAGGGCTCCTCGCTTGATGGAGAAACACTACTTTTTCAGTTGCCAATACACTTCCTTACTGTCATTCCGTGGTCATGTTGGATTTAGGGTCTTGACCTGTCCTTATTCCAGTCCTTCTTTGGTCAGAGGGAGTGTAACAGCCCCGACCTGTTTCTCTGACTGTTTTGTGAAGTACATTCAAATCATTTCACACGCTAGGTACTAAGGTAGAATACAAATAATGTGTTTTGTGGAGAAAATGCTGAAATAAGTGTCTTGGGTGAAGTAACTAATGAGAACAGAAGCACAAGTGATGGGTTTTCTTCACGGGACCTGCATTTGTCTGGGCCCCCATTCCCCAAGTTGTACAGTGAGGGCAATGATTGGAAACTTCTCATTCCCCTCCAGCACTGTGTTTGTGGGCTGCCTGCAACAGGCCAATGACTTGGACTTTGGAGCTGTGGGGAGGACACAGATGGAATATCCTGTTCCTCTTAATCCAGCATGCTGATCCAGCATCCATGAGCTTTAGGAGAGCAAAGAACACCCTCCTTCTACTTAACGTTTCATGCAAATAAAGGGAAATATCATGAGGGTTGCCTGGATTTAAGCTGCTAGGCAGACAATTGGAAGTGATGCACAAGGAATGACAATAACCTACATCTGGACTGCCATGTGAAAGCGGTCGCGAATAGAATTTGAAAAGATGAGGAAATTGACTGGGAAGGTGGAAGCTGCAGATAAGAAGTCTGGAAAACCATCCAGAATGTGGGTAGGGGAATGTGGGCCCTTGACCTCAACCCGGAGGGGAGACCAAGAGGTTACCTCTTGGAAGTTGAAATATTAAGTTTGAAAGAATAGAGAATATGCTTGTTTGCCTAGTGGATAATACATTTTTAGGTATCCATTATCCCAGATGTACCCCACACCCTTACATAAGGTGTTAAGTAGAGGGGAAATGCACGATCTTTGTCCTTTAACAAGGGAGAGGATTATGCCTAATTCGGCTACAGGTCCACCTTGGTTCTGACGACAGAACCAAATTCTGTGCTAGGTGGACCGTGGTTCTGCAAGTGGCTGCAAGTCAGCCAGGACAGTGGTGAGGTCCATGGGATCCCAGGCCAGATGTTTGAAAGAGGCGTGGTGAGTCATCACCATGCAGGGAGATTTCAACATGGGCTGTGAATAAGACCATTTATTCCATCAAAAGTCCACTCATCGCCCGAGTACCTTTGAGACAGTGCCTTTTCTTGATTTTTCCTTCTGAGTTCTGGCTCCTACATATTATCTTAGGAGGCACGCTGGGTATAAATAGACATTTTGTAGCTATTTAAAACACTATGTTGAAAGCCTGAAAGAACCACAGGGTATTTAACACAATTCAGTAGTGAGTACTTTTACAAACAAATTTATCTTTTAGTTTTATAAGATCAGGATACTTTGGCGTGGAGTAGAAATGCCAGTTCTTTATTCAGCAACCCTGTGAAACCAGTAATGTCTTCATTTCACTCCTAGATTTACAGAATTGAAAAACGTTTTCAGCATAAACTGTGAGTCTGAGGACATTTGCGGAGAGTATATCAATACCAACAGCCAATGGAAACAAAGCTGCTCTATTTCTAAGGGCCTGGCTGGAGCTATTGCATGGGTCCTCCCAAGGATGTGGGAGAGTGTCTTGGCCGTGGCCGTGTTCTCTCCAGCTGGGAGTCCCTCGGCTGGATATTAGAAAGTCTTTGCTATGAGAAGAGTGCCATTCTTAATCTTGTATAGAAAGTGACATTTGTCTATTGTTTTAAAAATGCCAGTGACTGCTCAAACCCAGATCTGAAGGCAGTTTCAGGGTCATATGAAACATTAAGAGGAGAGAATTGTAGTTTTGGGGAGGGGGAGGGCTGGATTATCTCCTTGGCTCTTATCTGTTCTCATATTTAAGATTCCATCTTGATGAATTAAAATTTTTGTACAACAGAAATGTAGTATTACATTTTGTCCAAGGTGTTGCAGGTCATAAATCTGTCTCTTTAAGTATCCTATATGTACTTTGCCTAGTCTCCCCTCCTCCCTCCCAATTTGTAATCATTCTTCATAACTTTGTCCAAGGTTCGAGTTGTCGAAGCTTACGGAAATGCTGCCATCCCTGGCCACACATGCCTGGCATGTCAATAAGGCTGTCCTTACAGCCTCCAGGATTGTCTATTCCCAGCTTCTGAGTGCATGAATGCTGCACTGTTTGGCAGGGAGCCCATTGTCAGAACCCCCCATCCTAGGAGGAAAGCACATTTGGTGTTAGGTCATTGGTTGTTTTAAACTGAAGATTTGCTCTGGAAATATTTAATTCTAGTGTGATTCTCAGTATGTTTTGGGTTTAGATTTTCTGTGGTTGGGGGAGAGGTTTAAAAGAAAAATAATTACCTGAAGAAAACATAGGGTTTTCATGGTATTTTAGCCTTAAGCCATGGTGGGAGATAAAGAAACATAGAATAAGGGCAGACCTGAGCCTAAATCATGGAGGATGGACAAATCCATCCTCGGGACCGTGGTTATCTTTAAATATGTTGGTGTTGTTCCAGGGAAATGTTTTCCCAGCTGTTTGGGGAATTGGTGGCATTGCAGCAGCAGAGTGACCGTGATCGATGGGAAACATAATAGCTACATGGGCAGAGTGCATCGCACGTCGTTCTCTTGCAGCCGTGTGTTGCACGAAGTTCTTTGTCGTTACAGATGTGCCTGATGCTTGAGGCAGACGATGCCTGGGGTTCTGCCTTTGGCGGCATCCGCGGGCTGGAGGGCTGCAGGTAGACGCAGCACCTGTCTCGGGACTGGCTAGAGGCCCAGCGAGGCTGGGCGCGCAGTGTGGCCTCGTGGATGGGGCGAGGGTGGCCACTCTGCTACCTCTGTTAACGCCACAGCAGATGGTCTTGCCTTGTCCCCACCACTCACGGTGGCTGGCAGGGACAGAGCCAAATGAGAGTATTAACCAGGGTTGGCCTTTGTTACCAAAGGAGTGAAAAAGGACAAACAGCCCCTCTCCTTCTGATGTTTACTACACATACCTCAATGTCCACCTAGCAGACTATTTTTCTGTGCTTAGGCCAGCTGCTGTGTTTCTCCTCAGGACTTAAAGATTTCCTATCAGGAAAGAGGAAATGATAGAATAATAGAGGCTTTCCCATGAAGAGGAAATGCTGTTTACGAGTAATACACGGTTGTTCGCTATTTAGATGGCATGCAATTGTTGGATGACGCAAACCTTTTTAACCAAAACATCACCTTAACATTTAACTCTGATTTTTTAAATCAGCGAGAGTGTTGGAAACATAAATTTATGTTGTAGTTGTTTTACTTAGTGAATTTCAATAAAGAGCAGGAGCTGGTGGAAATTCAGAGAGGAGCAACTTTAAATGATAGAAAAGGAGTTGCTGCTGTAAGGGAGATGCTAAAAATATTCAACCTCTTAATCCTGGAATAGTGAAGACTGGGAAGGAGAATGGTTGATCTGGAATGTGGGTTTTTCCACCAAATCTTGAAGTGTTAGGATAAAAGGGCACTCTTTGGTAAAAATAAGTTTAAGTTTCATTAGAGGAGACACTGTTCACACATGAAATTTAATAGCAAGGAGGTGGGAAGGCAGGACATAGCCACGACTCTGTGTCAGTGGTGGATCCATAAGGACTTGTATTAGACAGTGGCGATATCCATGACCCGTGGGGTTGGAGAAAAGAGAGGCCCATATCCTCCCATAATAACAATATTCTAGTGGTCTGTTCCATTATTTTTATGGAAGCAGAATGCAGAAGATCATGAAATAGATCAGGAATGAAGATCCTTATGTCTCTTCCGACCAGGCTACATGTTTCCTGTGTTACCTAAAAAAAAAATCTGTATAGTAATAATAGTACTAGATTCCAGAACATTGGAAAAGTCTCAACAGAAAGTCTAAGCCATGATACCAGAACCCCCACACAAATACTGTTGGTTTGGTGCATTCCTTAGATTCTAGACGGTCTTCCATTTTAATTTCTTACTTTAATTTTATAAATAGCTTTGCTCTGTGCTGCATAGTGAGGATGTAGGGCTTTGTAGCATTCCACCGAGGAACTGTGCTGGGTGATGATAGCGTGAGGCACTTCCCAGTTGGTGACTCATCTTCACATGCTCTGAGCAGAGCCTTTGCCTGGTTTCCAGGGCCCTTGCAGGGCTGCTGGAATGAAGCTCTGAGCATAGCAGCTCCTGGGTGGATGGATCAAAAGGTCCTAACCCAATAGAATGACTTCAGTCTAGGAGGCTTTGGGGGTGCACACCCTATTTAAGAATCTTATTTTGTTGTGTGTAGAAGGGAGTGGGTTGTTCTGGACAGAGGAGACACTGGTTCTCCAGGTGCTGGTAATGCTTACCTTTGACAGAGGGGGGTTACCTGTAGGTAGGCTCTGAGCACCCTCCTTTAGCTAAATGGAGCTATTTGTGAGGAAGAGGATGGCCTTTCTTTGTGATCTAGTGTGTCCTGTGTGATGGCACACTGATTAACTAGGAACCCCAGACTTTTTAGATATAATGGGACTAGGAGATTTAGTTGGAGGTACAGCTGCCTCCAAACCACCAGCAGCAGGGATGCACTGGTAAAGCCCACAATTTCAAAAGATTATAATCTTCTGGAGGATGTGGCACCATAGTGTTACGGAAAGATTATGGGGTTGATTCCTACTTCTGCCACTCATTAGCAGTGATAGAAGGTACAATTATCCCCAATTTACAGATGAGGAAATTGAGGCTTAGAGAGATTAAGTAATTTGCCTGAGGTCACATAGCTAAAAGAGTCTGGCCCCAAGATTGCGTGTTTGAACCTACTGCATCCTCTCATCTCTCCCTCTCTCTTTCTCTCTCCTTCTCCTCCTCCTTCTTCTCTCTTTTTGAGCTGACATTTCTATTTTCTCTGATCCCATGGTAGAATGTATGAATAGTACAGTATGCCCTTTATAGCTGTGCATGTGAAATTGTGGTTAAGAATGTGAACTCCAGAGCCCAACAGATTGACCAAGTTTAAATCAATGCCTGGCCCCATCTCAGCTTGAAACTGGGAAAATCACCTAATTTCTCTGTATCTCAGCTTCTCCATCTGTAAGCCATCTGTACTTGCCTTATAGTTGTGAGAGTATTAAATGAATTACTACCTGGAAAGCACCTAGTACAGAGTCCACATATGATAAGCACTCAATATATGCGAGCCATTATTATTTCTGCCATGATTCACTGCCTCTCTTTAGGGCACTCTGTGGTTGGCAGTAAGCATGGCTTTATCCCCTGTGCAGGTGCCTTGCTGGAGGGTTATGTGCTTTAATGGTCAGAGTCTGGACAGATAATGTTCTAGGTAGCATATAAGCAAGATTCGATGATTGGCCAGTCTTGAGCCAATGATCTAGGCAGAGATTAACAGGGTGTGCATTCTATACGCTTATGTGAAAAAGAAAATGAGAATTTAAGCTGATATCTGATTTTGATGAAAAACTTTCATGGTAATTTATAAGGTTTGAGCAGATTCAATTAAAATATTTTTAGAGCCAGTACAAAGGTACAAGTTCTGGGGGATTCATTTGCCTAATTGTCTACTCCGAGGAACATTCAGTTTTGTTAGAAACACAATGACTTGCAGAAGGCTCTGTGGAAGTTTTGAATTGGTGATGAGAATTAATGTTTTGGGTTGATGCAAAGAGGGTGTGAAGAACATCTAGGATGGGGGAAGAGCCCTAATAAAGGACTATGAATAGTTGGGATAAAGAAGGAGTTGCTTAGAGTTGAGAGTTACAGATGGGAAACAATAGAAGATATGGGCAAAGTGGGACTGAATTACAGAGTTCTGTTTTTTAGTATGAATTTAAGATGATGTGCAAAGAAATACCACTGCACACTCTTCTTCTGGGAGACACCTTGTTAAATTTGCCCAGAATATATACATTTCCCTAAAGGTACGCTGGACATTAAAATGCGAAAGCCATCCTGAAGGAAATGTACATGACAAAGACATGGAAGTTGATTTTTAAAAAAACCTTTGCCTTTACAGTGGGAATTGAACAAGCTATTTCACTACTTAGGTTAATGGAAAAACTATTTATGAAGCTGGTTATTCACAACTTCAACAAGTGTAACTGGCCATCAGGTAACTGGCTTTTTCACATCATACTCCAAGGACCTATTCAACACGAAGTTTTCAGATTAGAAGGTGATTACTATGTATTACTTTTTAGCCTCCAAATTCCCTTAGAGGAGTCAAACTTGCTAAATGCCATCACTGATGAAAATGCAGTGGAACAGAGACCTTGCTTGGTTTTTGGAATTCCTCTCCTTGACTTTTTTTGGTAGTTACGATCCTAAAACCTATTTTAATAAAGTATGATTGGTTGGACAATAATTAACCATAATACTTCTATCATTATTCTGCCTGAATAAGATTTCAAAGTTGAAAAGAGTCTTAAATAGTGAAGAGAAGGGCCATATGCACCCCAATGTTCATAGCAGCAATGTCCACAATAGCTAAATCGTGGAAGGAGCCGAGATGCCCTTCTACAGATGACTGGATTAAGAAGTTGTGGTCCATATATACAATGGAATATTACTCAGCTATCAGAAAGAACGAGTTCTCAACATTTGCTACAACATGGACAGCACTGGAGGAGATAATGCTAAGTGAAATAAGTCAAGCAGAGAAAGACAACTATCATATGATTTCTCTCATCTATGGAACATAAGAACTAGGATGATCAGTAGGGGAAGAAAGGGATAAAGAAAGGGGGGGTAATCAGAAGGGGGAATGAAACATGAGAGACTATGGACTATGAGAAACAAACTGAGGACTTCAGAGGGGAGGGGGGTGGGGGAATGGGATAGACCGGTGATGGGTAGTAAGGAGGGCATGTATTGCATGGTGCACTGGGTGTTATACACAACTAATGAATCATCGAGCCTTACATCGGAAACCGGGGATGTACTGTATGGTGACTAACATAATATAATAAAAAATCATTAAAAAAAAAAAAAAGTATCACCCAAAAAAAAAAAAAAAAAAAAGAAAAGAGTCTTAAAGATTGGCTAATTATATCATAAAGTTGATGTCTGACTCTTCTATACATCAGGCCATGTCTAACCAGTATCTGGATACTCAACAATGTTGGGCTCAGCCAGTGTGATTATTGGACCCAATTCGAGTCATTAAAATTACCTTTAAAGGCTCATACAGTCTGCCTTAGGGCACCCTTCTGTCCTCATCTCCTGGAAATCTCTTCATTTACTCTTTCCTCGTCACACTGGCCTTCTTTCCCAAACATTCCTACCATGCGCCCATTTCCAGACCTTTGTATTTCATACTTGCTGTTTTCTAGAATGTTCTTCCATGATATATTTATTTCACCCTAGTTCTTAAGATGTTTCCTTAGCCTGTACTAGTGCTAGGTTGACAGTTATTTTCTCTTATCACACTGAAAGTATTTTTCCCTTGATTTTTGGCTTGCATTGTAGCTCTTGAGAAATCAGTTACTTGTTCCTTTGAAGGTAATCTGTCTTTTCATTCTGGCTGCTTTTAAGATCTCCTTGTCTTTGGTGTTCTGGAGTATCTCCAGGGTGTCTTAGGTGTGGAGGTCTTTTAATGACTCTGTTCTGGTTTGTTGACTCTTCTGGGTCTTTGGATTGGTGTCTTTCATCAATTTTAGAAGATGCTCAGACATTATCTCTTTATATGCTGCCTGTGATCCGTTCTCTTTCTTTTCTCATGGAAATCCAACTGGATCTGTTAAACATCTTTAACATCCTCATGTCTTTTTAACCTCTCATTAAATTTTCCATCTCTTTCTATTCTTTATTCTCAATAATTTCTTCAGCTTTACCTTCAAGTTCGCAAACCTTCATCAGTTTCTAGTCTGCCGACAAACATATCCTTTGTGTTTTAAATGTTATGTATCTTAGATGCTTTTATTTATAAAAGTTCTGTTTAGTCAGTTTAAAAATCCGCTTATTTTAATACTTTCTTGCTTCATATTAATTTTATCAATTGCTACTTTTATTTCTTTAAACATGATTGTTTAATATTTTGTTTTTTGACAATTTAATACCTGAAATCTTTGCTGATCCACTTTTTGTGGTTTCTGCTGGTTCTTGATCCTGCATATTTGTGACTTTTAAGTGTGAATTCAGTTTTTTGAATATTTATCCTTGGGGCTTTTTGAAGGTCTAGAAGGAAGGTGAGTTCCTCTAGAGAATTTATGTTTGGTGCTGCCAGATTTCCTGGGTATACTACCAACCTGGGACCACCTTACAACAAATCCTTGACTTGAGGTTTTCCAGGCCACCCAGGCACCATTAATTTGTACTGGAGATCCTGGTGAGGGCTAGATTTTGATGACAAAATTTTAGGGGAGATTATTTTCCTTTTCCATATCCACAAGGGACATGTCATTTGAAGACAGTCATATTTTCTTAAAGTCCCTGGGAGGTGGCCACACTGCTTGTTATATGTGGAAATTAGAAACAAAGCCATCTTTTCTCAAGATACTTTATTGCTGTCAGTCAGAACATTTTCATAATAACTAAAATCCAAGTTGACCGAAGTGAGTGGTACCCCAGGGATTGTGTGAGGCAGCAGTCGCTCTCACTTCTTGAGATGTACCCTCTGTCCCATTCTGCCCAGTCAAATCCTGCCCAAGCCTCAGGGCCTCACTCAAATAATCCCTTCTCTGAGAACGTATATCTCATTTCCCCATTCTAATGCCAAATGGCAGCCCATCTTAGAATGACTGTAGTAACAGTGTTGCATTTATCACAAATTTGCTACTTTTTGTTATTCTCTTTAAATTCATCCCCATTACCAAAATGAGAGTTGCATGTTTTTTTCAAATTTTTGGGTTCCATAGCACTCAGTGGAAGGTCTTGAGCAGGTAGGTGGAATATTTTTGTTTAATAATTAATTAAAGGGAAGAATTTAATTGAGTAACAGGATGTGAACCTACTAAATAAAGGATTGCAAAAGGTTAGCAATTTGGATGGTTCATAAAGATTCTCTAAATCCCACATGTATAGTTCAGAAAGTCTGTCAAAGTGGGTAGAAGTCTTCTCTGGGTGATGGCATGCTATGTTATAAAGAGCTTAGATTTTTTTTGCATTGCTTCAGTGTCTAAGTTTAGAGTGGTTTGGCAAAACGTATGTCTGCTCATAATAGAGTCAGAGATGTCTGTGAGGGAAGAAAATCTTTCTATCATTCCAGGAAAGTGATTTCTACCAATCTTTGTTTTTTCAAAGGGAGATTAGGCCATATTGTTCTACAGAAATTGTTGCCCTAACATTTATTTGATTATTACTCGTTATATTTTACTCATTTTGTTAAGTAAGTGAATGCAGGTCACAGATTTTCTTCCTTCCCAACTCTTTTCTATTATCAGGTGCTTTTTAGAACTTTTTAAAAATTATTTTTTAGTAGAACAGGAAAAAATGCTTTCTTTAAAATCTTGAGTTTTCTTTATCTGATACTTGAGGAAAATTTAGTTTGTACTGGAGACTTTTTATAAATTATCTGATCTAAATCTTTAAAGATCTCACAAAATTGGAGGAACTGGCACAAAATAACTTGTCCTGGTCACTCAACCATTAAGGGGTGGGACTGCTGTGATTGGACATAGGTTCACCTTTCTTTCCAGTACACCACAGATTTAGCTTCATAGTATGATTTGGTCAGATTTTAAATGTTAAGCATTAAACATATTTAAACTCCTTTCCCTCCCATTTAAAATTTAAAGCTCATTATGATATTAACAAGATATGACCTTATAGGAAAGTGATTGAGCCTTCTAGTTCCTGTTGTTCATTTTGTATTTGGAGAAACATCTGGAAAATATTATGTTCAATGGCTATTACTGACTTAATGACTAATGTTTATGCCCTAGCGTGGAGGTCTTAAACCACTCTAAGTAGTCAGTAGTTGTGTTTGCAATGATTATTGAACAAGGCACTTTCCATGCAGTGGGCACTCTGGGAGAAATGCAGGGCTCTGATTGCCTGGGCTTGGACCCTGACTGTGGTGGGATGCTGGGGTTTCAGCCACCTGGCATGGCTTCCTCACAAGAAAGAGGAGTACCATTACAGAGGAAGGGAGTGTGGAGGCAGCCCAGGTAGTCAAAAACTACAGCCACTATTATGCACTTCTTCATAACCAAATAGAGATGTGAGTGGGTCATTGGATAGAAGGTTCTGATGCTCCAGATAAATGTAGGGCTGAAGATTCTAACTTAGATAGATGGGATTTAAAGCCATGGGGTTGGACCAGAACCAAGGGCAGGACCTTGAGGCACACAATAGACCATAAAGAAGGAGTTGCCAGGAGATAGTGGTAGCAAGTGCCCAAAGAGGTGGGAGGGCAGGACTTCTAAGATCAGAGAAAAGAGGGTTGCCATCTGAGGGTATACTCAACACTGCTTAGAGCACAGGTCAGAGTAAAACTGAGAAGTATCCACTGATTCATTCAGCAAGACGTGAGCACTCGGAGAAAATTAGAACTGATAGATGACCATCAACTGGAAATGTGGGTTGAAGGAGAAGAGAAGTAGAGAACAGAAGTATCTGGTTTAGGTGACGAGGTGGATACTCATTCCATGGAGAGGGACAGCAAGTCTGGGAAGTGAGAGTAGGTCGGAAGAGAAGGGGATAGATTCTGTTTTTGTCACTTCATAATTCAGTTCCATGGCTTTCATTAAAATGAGAAGTTTTTGACTTTCAAGCCTATATTTCATAAAGTCTTACGTATACAAAAAGGAGGTCCAAAGCAGAAACTTGATGAATGGAAATATTTGAGGGAAGAAGAGTAGCCTGTGAAGAAGTCTGGAAGGCAGAGAGGCCACAGGCAATTGAAGCAGGTGTCGTCTGCTAGGCCAAGTGGGGAAAGAGTTTGAAGGAAGGGATGACTGTCAGCAGTTTCCGTTATTAGAGAGGGGTCAAGTAAGTTAACGACTAAGAAGTGCCTATTGATTTTGGCAAAGACTATTACAGAAGAGTAGTGGGGTCAAATCCAATTAGCAGTGGGATTTTAAGTGGAAGAGATGAGAAGTGGGCAAAGCTGGAACAGATCCCTGTTTCCTGAAATTGACTGTGAATGGAGTGGTAGAAACACAGGGATATGGTCAAGGAAGTGGTGGTTATTATTTTTTGGGGAGGGGGCAGGGTAGATTTGTGCTGTTTGTATGCTATTGGAATGAGGGAGGTTGAAGATACTGGAGAGGAGAATATTTAAGGAGTAAGGTCCCAGAGCAGGTGGATGGGAGGAGATACTTCGACTGGTGAATTAGGAGGGATGGCGGTATAAGTGGGATGCAAATGTTTCTAGATGCACATAGGTGCTTATAGTCAATGAATATAGTCAATGCACAATGAATAGGCAGTGTCACTTATAAGGTATATCAGCTCCCCCTTCTTGATCATGATCCAAAAATATTTAACATAAGAAAGTTATTACCACTCTCATTTTACAATTCAAAGGCATTGACAAACTAGCCTGCCTGCTTCCTGTTCTGTCAAATAAAGTTTTATTGAAACTTGGCCATGTTCCAGTTCATTCATTTGCATATTGCCTATGCTTTTGCACAATAACAGCCAAGCCTAAAATGGCATTGTCTGGCCCCTTTCAGAAAAGTTTGCTGACCTCTATACAGTTGATAAAACCGAGGTCCAGAGGGAATATTGACTTTAGAGGATCCCTCCGTCTCCCATCCATGTCTGAGGCCACTCTTTCTCTTTGTTACTTGGCATTCACCTGATGCTTGCTAAGGGTGCCCATTCTTAGAATTATTTGGTAACCTCTCTCTCTCAGGAACTTTGAACAGTTGCAATTGTAAATTGATCAAATTTAAACCTATCCTGGCTCCACCCTAGAGATTCAGCTGTGTCTCAGCACTTCTTAAGGAGGTAAGTGCTAGAGACCGCCCTGCTCTTTCCATGACTGAGGATGTGCTGCTTTATTCCTCTTTACTCGGATTGCTTTCCTTCATCTTCTCTGAGATCATTACCGAAACCCCCATGTATTCCTTATCCCTGTGGTTTTGTTTCATTGCTTCTCTCCTGTACTTGCACATCTTTGAGTCTGGTCTGTGTCCTTGAGAGGGGACCCCGCCCCTCCGGAGCCAGGTTCCGGTAATTTCTCTGCATCTAACCTTCCGGAGCACAGGGACCGTATTGACCCTGCTGTTAGCACCTTGATTTCCACAGTTGCTGAGCATGTTATTGCTGCTTATCAGATGAATTTTGATTCAGTTGAAAAAAATTAGGTGCTTCAGAATTGCTCGTTTACATGTAAAATGGTGTGCTAATTATTAGCCCTTCTCAACTGCTCTTGAAACCAAATCCCTTCCTAAATCTTTTGAAATCTACTCTGAATTATTGACCGAATTTGAAAGTAATGCATTTACAGGTAACTTTTCCCCCTTTAGGTCACACTGTTCAATTTTCAAGAGAATATACAAAATCTATTCAAATGTATTTCTTTGCTGAATTTTCAAATGCTTCTTTAGGGGCTAAGATTTTAATAGTTGCAGTATACTAATACAATTTATCAGATTTTAGTCATATTTACTTACACATACTGTTTAGTACTTTGCTACTTAAAATGTGGTCTGCCCAACCAGCTCCTTAGGCATCACTTGGGAGCTCTCTTTAGCAATGCATAGTCTTGGGCACCTGGGTGGCTCAGTCGGTTAAGCAGCTGCTTTTGGCTGGGTCATGATCTTAGGGTCCTGGGATTGGAGCCCCATCTTGGGCTCCCCGCTCAATAGGGAGTCTGCTTCTCCCTCTCCCTCTGCTTCTCCCCCTGCTCTAGCTCTCTCTTTCTCTCTCTCTCTCTCAAATAAATAAATAAAATCTTAAAAAAAAAAAAAGAAATGTATAGTCTGGTTCCACCCAGACTTATTGAATCAGAATCTGCATTTTAACAAGATCCCTGAGATGCATATACACATTGAAATTTGAGAAGCACCGCTTGCGGCTGTTGAACTTGGGTTTTAGACAAACACTCAAAACATAGGGCCCTACCTCACAGGCCTTTTATAACTTTCATATGTTATGATGGTGTGTTTTACATTTTATGATGGAAGTTTTCCCTATCAGAAAAATTTTGCTGCTTTTCTTTGTTATTGTTGGAGGTAGATCATGATTAAGGGACACATCAGTTATGCTTTCGTTCTTTCTGCTACTGGAATGTATTTATTTTCTCTCTTTTTATAGAAATAACAAAATCTAAAACTTCTGTCTGTGACAGGAATCTGGGCTAATAATTTGTAGTAAGTGAATGACCTTAACCCTCCCTCACCTGTAGCATTGGGCTTAATGCTATTTTTTCAGTATGTATATTTTATCATCCCCCTTCGGTTTCTTTGGAAATTGCTTGTATATAATTTGAATTCTGTACTGGATGAAGTTGTATTCCCATTTTTTCAAGTCCTTGAGAATAGTAAGGGACTAATTAAATATAGGAACAAGTAGATAATGAAACTGCATTTCCTTAAAAATGTATAGTTCATTCAAAACACTAATTCATATTGTCCTTCTTGCAGGCAGAGTCAAAAAATAATACATTTGTTTTTTTATTTTTGCATAGGTAATATGTATAGAATTAAAAAGATACAGTGAAAAGTGAATCTCCTTTCCATCCCCACCCCCTAGCTGGGCAATTCCCTCCTTGGGAGCAGCTCTTTATCCCATTTTCTTACGGAAACCTTCATAGATGGTGTATGGACTAGCAAGTTCAATGTAGTTGTGGCTGAGGGTGAGCTCTGAGGCCAGACAGAGTTTGAACCTTGGCTACCTGCTTTGTGATCTTGGGAAAGCTTCTCAATCTCATAATGCCTCAGTTTTCTCATCTGTGAAAAGGGTATATTAATTGTATCTCTCAGAATTGCTGAGGAGAACTAATGAGATAATTCATGTAAAGGGCTAAGAACAATTCTTGGCATGCAGAATACACTTAACACATATTAACTATTAATATTATATGCAAGTATTTCTTTATGTTTTTATCATTTCTATACATGGTAGTAACATATCCTAAGCACTTCCACACCTTACTTTGTCTTTTATTTTTTTATTATTATTTTTTAAAGATTTTATTTATTTATTTGACAGAGATAGAGACAGCCAGCGAGAGAGGGAACACAAGCAGGGGGAGTGGGAGAGGAAGAAGCAGACTCACAGTGGAGGAGCCTGATGTGGGGCTCGATCCCACAACGCCGGGATCACGCCCTGAGCCGAAGGCAGATGCTTAACCGCTGTGCCACCCAGGCGCCCCTACTTTGTCTTTTATATGTAACTATTTTCTTTTCTTTCTCTTTTTGTTTTTTTCATGACCCTGAGATCAAGACCTGAGCTGAGATCGAGAGTTGGATGCTTAATGGGTTGAGTCACCCAGGCACCCTGTGCTTTTTCTTTTTCACCTAACAATGTGAGATTTTCACTTAACAGTGTGGAGATTGGTATATTTTAGTATGTATAGAACTGCTTTATTCTTTTTATTTTTTATTTTATTTTATTTTTTTTTAAGATTTTATTTATTTATTTGACAGAGATAGAGACAGTCAGTGAGAGAGGGAACACAAGCAGGGGGAGTGGGAGAGGAAGAAGCAGGCTCATAGCGGAGGAGCCTGATGTGGGGCTCGATCCCATAACTCTGGGATCACGCCCTGAGCCGAAGGCAGACGCTTAACCGCTGTGCCACCCAGGCGCCCCTGCTTTATTCTTTTTAGTGGCTCTACTGTAATCTTTTTTTTTTTTTTTTTAAGAGAGAGAGAGTGTGCAGCACGTGGGCATGAGTGGGGTAGGGGCAGAGAGAGAATCTGAAGCAGGCTCCACATCCAGCACAGAGTCCAATGCGGGGCTCGAAGTCACCACCCTGAGATCATGACCTGAGCTGAAATCAAAAGTCAGATAGTTAGTGGACTGGGCCACCCAGGTGCCCCTCAGTTGTTTCTCTTCTTAAGATATTATAAAAATCTTTCTCGAAATGGCATGTCCACATGTTATAGTGTGTCTGTAGGGCAAATTTCTAGAAATGGAATCTAGAAATGGTCAAAGTATAGGATTTAGTTTTGCTAGATGCTGACTCATTGCCCTCTGTAGAATGATAGACATCTGCCAGCAAAAGCATTGTCATACTTGTTTTTATACACTTTTGTTCATGAATATATAGTAAAAATGTCCATACATATTTGGAAATTTTATTAAGATTGTTAGATTCTTTGGAATAGTTTGGTGGGTAGGAGTAGGAAGATGGACACTTTGTTCTTAAGGGTTTGAAGGAGCAACAAAGTGGCACAGTGAGCTGTTTTTAAAGAGAAACTGTGTGATATGCAACAAACTGCCATTATACACAGTAACTTCTGAAGTATTCTTGACATACTGAGTTTGGAAAACTCCCCTGAACAACAGTGCCTGGCCTGCAGCTGCTCCTGGAAGGGTCTAGGCTTAGCTGCACTGTTCTGAGATTGGCATGACATAGAGCACTTCTTTCTTCTACTTACTCAGACATCTCATTGTACAAATTCTTGCTGCCAACAGAGCTGACCATACAGCTTTTACTTAGGAGGTTAGCAAAACAATTTCTCCTAAATATTTTTAAAAATTATTACAGCCTCCAAAGTAAATATGACCAGAATCTAGTATCCTGGGACATGTGACCTTTGCTTAGTAAGTTTTGAGTGACCCAAAATATTTGCAAGCCCCTTCTCATCTATTTTACATTTTGTAAATCATTCAGCCATTGAATTTTACAGAATTTATAACACACCGCTCTTCTGAAACACAGCTCTAGCTTGCGGTGAGAATTAAGATTAGCACTGAAATATACATTTTTAATCCATTTAGCAGATGATCGTTTGGTTCTTTTTGCATATTCAGATGAGTTGAGGAACTGAAGGAGAAACGAAGATAACTTTACATTCCAAGAGGCATGTAAGTACACGGCCATTTTTAGTCACTGGCATCAATCAGGAAATACTTGTTGGCTGGATATCAAGTGTATTGAATGTGGCACCTGGTCACAGTGACATGCAGCAGGCTCTCAGCTGACCTCTCCCAACCTGGCTGGAATACCCTTGCAACTGTCAGACTGCAGGAAATGCTTTTCAGGGCAGCCTGTGATGCCTGAGTTGGGCTGCTGTTGCTTCGTGAGTTTCACTGTGGGCGATGGCATGGGGCCACAGAAGATCTGCTCTTATTTAGAGGACCAATAGACAGGTAAGGTTCACAGATGCTCTGTGGTAAGCTGAATCATTCAGCCATCTGGCAATAACCTTGTTGCTAGGACAAAGGAGATAATGCATATATTCTCTGAGGAGTTTATCAACATGGCTGTCATTCTTTCTTAGCCACTTGACAAGATCTTGACATTGAAGAACTGTAACTCCCCCTCCCTCCCCCTTCTAAAATCTAGCTCAACACAATAGATGCTGTTAAGCTTCAAAATAGGTACCAATTATGTGGCTCTTACTTTGCGCTAGGTCTTTTTGTCAATTAATTGTTAATTGTCATGAACATCAATGAGGTAGACGGAAAGTTAAGACTTAGTGGGATTAACTAACATGTGCCAGCTTTGGTAAGGGGACAGCATTGAGATGGATCCCCGGGTCTTTCTCACACTGAAGATGGGGCTTCCCTATCCACAGCGCTGTCCTGCCAGCTAAAAATAGACGTGCCTATACCAATGCAAGGAGCTGTCACTTTGTCTGGACACAGTTGTTTTTTTCCTAAATAAGGGCTCATTATTACTGCTCGTTCAACTACCTGTAATGTAATTACGATCAATTTTGATGTTGCTAATGATTTTGAATTATCTCCTCAAATTATCTTTATTACTTTTCTGAAAACTGAGGCTTAATATATTGACAAGTTGTCAGACTTGCCCTTTAATTTTTCCGTGATCAGCAATACCCCCCAGGATCTGTCATCAGCTTCTGGTGATGACTGGAGCTTTGCAGGCACACACACTGTCTCACTCTCTTTCTCTCAATCAGCAAGGTCATTGTCTAATTCTCTTAGGATCGGGATGCACACCAGCAGCATTCTTATTTTACACATACTTACCTTGTGTTTCTAGTATTTTTCTCTCGTCTTTTGAGTTATATTGATTTTTGTCTTCATTAATTCTTCCCATCACTGCCAATTTTCTTCACCCTTTATGCTCGACATCTCTTTTAAAGTGTTACTCAATAGGCTTATTCTAGATTTGTTGATTTCTAATTCTTAATTTATTTCTTGTTATTTTTCGTTCAATTATAAGGCTTATTGTATTTTCTATACCATGCATTTTGTCTCCTCCTGTGGTTATTTTGTTCCTTCTCTGGGGGTTATTTTTTGCTGTATTTCCATCCCTTTGTCCTCAGTTCTGGTCCAGGCTCTTTGTGGTGTGGTGGAGCAGATCCCAGGCCAGTACTGCCGGGGGAAACTTCAGGGACTGTCAGGGTCTGGGTTCCGTGTAATCACTGGGAGTTAATGTCAGATCATTCTTTTCCTACCTGTCTCTGTCCCCCTGTTGGCACAAGCAAGCCCCCCCCCCACCCCACAAGTTGGCCAGGAAAGGGAAAGTAGCACCCACAGCATCAGGGACACGTGGCTGCCTCTGTGGTCCCCAGTCTTTCATCGAGAGAATAATGGGTTCCATTCATCATTAGGCATGCTGGGCTTTGAACCAGGTGTGTCCTATCTGCTATGTCAAACCGTACACCCACCCTGCAAGGTTAATTACTATCTGTGTTTGACAGATGAGGAAAGTGGTGCTCTGAGAGGTTAGGAATCTTGCACTCTGTAGTTAGGAATCTTGCACTCTGTAAACGGAGGCACTGGGATTCCAGCCCATCTGTGTGATTCCACAATCTACCTTGTCTCCACCACAGCATATCCTTCTCTGCTAGAAGGAGCTGGTTACTTGGATACTTTCTACCCCTTTTGTTATCTGCATTTGGATTAGATGCTTCTTGTCCTAACTGGAGGGTGTTTTAGGTATTCCCTACTGTTGTATCTTAATACTATTGCATCATGCTCCCGAGTTGTTCATTTCTCCCTATTTAATTCATTAAAAATCCCAGGACATTGTTTCCTTCGTTCACTGTGTTAGAATCCAGCAACTGGTGAATCCTGTTTCTCAGCTTCCTGCCACAGTGAGAGCAGGCCTAAATTAATTATAATGTGTTGCTCTGACAATCTAATAATATAAAAATCAAGGTTATTGATCATTTTCAATTTAACGACTCAAACTCTGCTGCTTACAGGGTGTTACACGGACCCTTAGCTCTTATTGATTCTGGTTCTTTTACTCTTAGACCTGTGTCTTGCCTACGCAGAGTGTCCTGCTGTTGTTCACAAGGAAGCATGGTTGATATTGGGCTGACTGCAGGCGGGGGTAAGGCTTGATATGTGTAGGATATGCCTCGGTTTCATGAAGTACTTTTAATGACTTTTCATCTGCAGTACAAAGTCTTAGATTAGATGCATGAGGTCATTGTCAGTTCTATAGTTCTGGTTTAGGGGAAGTTTTGGCTTGATGAGTATCCACATTTCCTTTCTTGTTCTCTCTCTTTTCTTCTGTCTCTTTTTTGAGGCCAAGGTCAATTTTTAAAGTGTGTTTTCTCTGATTAGGAAGTTAATATACATTAATTGTAGAAAATCCCACTCTAATCCTTCCTTCTAGTGATAACCACTATTGAACATTTGGGCATATTTCTTTTTCATCTCTGTGTGTGTGTGCACATGTGTGTGCATTTTATCACAGCCAAGATCCCAGTATGTACCCAATTTTGTATTCTTTCCCAATTAATCTAGGCGATAAATTCCCCGTCATTGAAACTCTCCATGAGCATAGTTTTAATGGCTATGTAATATTTCATAGTATGTACATGCCGTAAGTTACTAACCATTCTCCAGTGTTAGGCATTGACACCTTTCCCATTTTCGGAAGATGTTCCCTGGTGTGCTCTAGGGTGCTCATCTTTGTCCAGATTTATGATCTTTTCATTTGATTCTTGAAGTAAAATTGATAGGTCAAAAAATATGACCACTTTAAAGTTACCTGATAAATAATGCTTGCCAAATTATTTACCGGAGTGCATTTCCACTCCAGCCAGCAGTGGGAGGGAGCCTGGGACTCATTACCCCCATCACGCACTGTGTGCTGGCGCGGCTAATTCGATAAACAAACACTGAAGATGCTGTTTCATTTTGCATTTCTTTGATTACCAGTGAAGTTAAACATTTTTTATCTATATGGTAACTTTTTTATTCCTTTAAAAAATTCTCTACTTTTTATCTATTGAAGTCTGGTATATTTCTTACAGCTTATAAGCGATCTTTATATACTAAGGCTACTGACCCTTTTTCCATTTTATTTGTTGAAAACTTTTTCCTAATTAGTTGTTGGCTTTTATAGCTCTGTAATTTTTTTGATGTTTACATGTGTTTAATTTACTAATCTTTATTTAGCATTTTAATTTACTCTGTAGTTTATGATATATCATTTATGATGTAAAGATATACTAATTTAATTTCCTATTTTGATTTTTTAATTGTCAGTTATATCTTTTGTGTGTGAGTGTGATTACTCCCATCATTTTATTTTATTTTTTAAGATTGTATTTATTTATTTGACATAGAGAGAGAGAGAAAGAGTACATAGCAGAGAGGGAGAAGCAGACTCCCAGCTGATCAGGGAGCCCAATGTGGGACAGGATCCCAGGACCCCGGGATGAGACCTGAGCCGAAGGCAAATGCTTAACCGACTGAGCCACCCAGGCACCCTCTCCCGTCATTTTAAAAAGTCTTTTCCCCTTAGATTAAAAAAAAGAAGAAGAAGAAAGTCTTTTCTCACACAGAAAGAAGATAAATATATTTAACTGGATTTTTTTTCCTAGCTCCTCTAATGGAATTTTACAACTTAACTCTGTGATTTACTTGGCATTTATTTTGGAGAATATTTTGAGATAAAAAAAACTAACTTGATTTTCCTCTATAGATAATCAGTTGACCCAGGAATATTTTTGTTAAATAAGCCATTGTATCGCTGCAGAGTTTTGTCATTACTTCATCCTGTGTTTCTGTTTTATATAACTTAGGGTCTGTTCCTAGGCTCTTTTGTTTTATTGATCTGTTTCTGAGTTATCCTAGAATTATACTCTTAATTACTATAGCTTATAATAGGTTTTATTATTTGAAAAGCTGTATTTCTCCGTCTTGCAATTATTGAGAACTTACTTATTTCAACCTTTTTATTTTTTTATATAAATTGTCACATCATTTTGCCAAATTCTTTATTTGACCTCTATTCCCCTTGACCTCTCCCCTCCCACCTTAAAGCAAAACCCTATAAAATAATAAATAAAAGGAAACATAAATAGCTCTGGGATTTTGTTGGAACTGTGTAAAACCAATGAAATGATTTATGCAGAACGGAACTCTCTTAGCGCCTATCTAGAAAGGTACTTTCCTTTTAAACCAACGCTTCTTAGTGTTTGTTGGGTCAGAGATGGTCATCAGGTGTCTCTGTTTGAGCCCCACAGATGTTCCAAGGCAGAACTCTGTGACCTACAGCCTGCAAATGGCCAAACATGGCAAAAGGCCGCCAGCGAATGCCCTCAAGCTAGTGTGGTTTTTACACCTTTAAAGGGTTGTAAAATGAACCAAAGAAGAATATGTGACAGAAACCTTAAGTGGCCCACAGAGCTGAAAATGCTTACTGTCTGGCTCTTTACAGATAAGGTTGGCTGGGGGCATCGCACAGCAAAACACTGGCAACAAGCTGAAGGCATTTGGAGTTCACATGTTAATTATGAGTCTGGCTTCCCTTTTCTTGCTACTTCTTTGGCACGTTGGTGGGAAGGTCTGTGTTAGTTTAATGATTTTAAGGTCATCTGATGTGAGGCTGTCAGGGAACATCGACAGGTTGTGTTTCTTCCTACATTTCAAAATGTGTATACATTTTAAAAAGTGCCTGAGTGTGTGTTGTAAAGCTTAAAAAAAAAGTACTTCTTTTGGAAGGATCATGTAGTCTCGAGGCAACATCTTGTTTTAAGGACCCTCCTCAAAGTAGGGCTGGTGAGGTCAGCAGCTGCCCACGCAGGAACGCTGGAGGGGGTCCAGCGGAGCCCCCGGCTCTGCCCCACGCTCCAGCACCCCCAGCAGTTCTGTTTCGTGACATCTTAACTAGAGGATGGCCTTTTGTTAGCCTGATGGGATCTGCTCTATTATCCCATTAAGTCACCTCTGTCGTCACAGGAGGGAGCCGGCTTCCACAGGACTGGACACAGAGTGTGGGTCTGACGGCTCAGGAGAGCTCAGGTGAGGAGGAGCCCAGCAGAGGATTGGGTATCCTAAGGTCTGGGGAGGAGACACGGCGAAGACAGATGGTTGGACGAGACATCACTGTTACTGGTAACGAGGGTAGGTTCCATGTCCTGGGAGACCTAAAAACCCTGCGGACTGAGGGACTTTGGGGAGATGAGCCAGAAAAATGACCCTGAAACTGCCTCTGTGCCAGATGTTTCCATTGTCCCTGAAGGAGGGGCAGGGAAGGACCAAGGGAGACCTTGTTTCAAGTTCAAGCAGCCTGAGTCTCACCCGTGGGTCCAAACTCAAATAGAGTTTCATTAGGGCTTCTCTCCTGTGTCTTGGAAAATCTGATTGTTCAGAGTTTGAATTTAGCCTTTTGGATATTCTGAAAGGAAAACAACCAAAGTTTAAGTCTTCCGTGCATAACGTTTACCTTCTGAAATATAGAAGGTGTTTGCTGGCAGTTTCATAATCTCTTTTTGTTTTTTTTTTTTTCCAAGTGTAGAATTATTCAAGAGTAGTGTAAGGCCCTGCAGAGTTTGGTTAATAGAATTTACAGCAGGCAAGTCAGGCAAAGACCAGATTTCATGGAAAAGCTTCTAAAGCAAAGTTGTTGGAAATTTAAATTAGATTTGAGTGTGACAGATCGACTACTGAGAAATGGTATAGTGCCTCACTGTTAAATTCTACAGGAATCTGCCTAGAATTAATAGTGTTGTTTTTCTGAGGTAGTGGGTAGTGATTTTGAGTTTCGAATCCAAGTTTATACATTTTCCAGATGTAATCATTTTACCCAAGTAAATGGAAATATGGCCGTATCAGGGTCTCAAAACCATTACATTGAGAATGTGTCTAGCAGCAGTTTTGTGTCCAGTCAAGAATATTCTAGCAATTGTACTCTGAGGAGTCTTGGGAAAATTTCCTGCTCATGAAAAGTATAGTTTGAAGGAGAAAACAATAAAATTAAAAACGTTAGATCGATCTATCTATCTATCTATCTATCTATCTCTAGCTCACCTGTTTCATGAAGTGAGCTGGATACCTGGCAATTGCTATAGGGTGTAATGTGAGATGTTAATGCTAATAAGCTATGTGTTCACTAGAATATCCTTGAAGGAAATCAGAGATCTTTCATTCATGTGTCTCTGTCATTTCCAGCAGGTGTCTTAAACACTTGGAGCTCTTATGAGCAAGCAGGGTGGTTCAGTGAGTCCCACGTGTGGACTGAGTTGAGGCCTTTGGGAGCTTCCTAGCTGGGTGCTATAATAGTTTAGATCTTTCCCAGGGCAGGACTTCGTTCCTTTCCAAGTCACTGGAACATATCCATACACATTCCTGATGAATTATATCTGAACTCCCTCAGAAAGGGGATTCTGGGAGATTTGTAAAGACGCATTTATTCCTTGGGGCTGTAGAAACTACTGTGTCTATCTTGTTCATCGTTTTATATTCAGCTCCCGGCATGGGGCCTTGCACATTGTAGATACTCAGTAAACGTTTGTTGAGGAAATAAATGGACTATAAATGAGATGTTTTGAGATTGCAATCCTAGTTCTCATATTTAACCACTTTACAGTGATAATAATGGGGGCCGACTTTTATTGATGGCTGATTGTACAAGGCATTGTATTGAGAGCTCCCTCTATAATTTTATTTGGTCATTGCAACAAGAGGCACAAAGAATGAATTCGTCAGGGTAGGCTAGATTATGCTGTGGTCACAAGCCCACAGGTTCAGTGGCTTCACCCAACAGAGCAAAGTCCATCGTAGTGGTGACCCAGGCTACTTCCATATCAGCACCACTCTGTTATCTCAACCTGAGGCTGGATAAGAGTGGGGCTGCAGTATCAGACATGGGCTTTTCATTGTCCAGGTCTGGAAGTGACATGCCATGCGTCTGTTCACATTTCATCGGTCGGACCTGGTCACATGGCACCATCCAACTGCCGGGGGACTGAGAAGTACCACCTTCTGTATGCAGAGAAGTAGAGGAAAACCAGAAGTTGATATACAGTGATAAGATCTATATCATCAGTCTATTATAAAATTTTCCCATTTTACAGATGATAAGACTGAGGCCCAGAGAAGATAGGTTAATTGTCCAAAGTTACACAGCCGATGTATGGCAGAGCAAGGCCTGGTACTTAGGTGTGTTTGTTTTCAAAGCCCGTATCCCTTTTTTAAATTAAGTTTTTTAATTTTAATTCCAGTATAGTTAACAGTGTTATATTAATTTCAGGTGTACAATATATTGATTCAACAGTTCTACACATTACTCAGCGCTCATCATGAGAGGTGTGCTCTTTAATCCCTGTCACCTATTTTCACCCATCCCCTGCCCAGCTCCCCTCTGGTTAACTATTAGTTCATTCTCTATAGTTGAGTCTATTTCTTGGTTTCTCTCTCTCTTTTTCCTTTGCTCGTTTGTTTCCTTAAATTCCACATATGAGTGAAATCATATGATTTCATATGGTATTTGTGTTTCTCTGGCTGACTTATTTTCCTTAGTATTATATTCTCTAGCTTCATCCATGTTGTTGCAAATGGCAAGATTTCATTATTTTTTATGGCTAAATAATAATCCATTGTATATATATTATACACCACATCTTCATTATCCATTCATCTCTTGATGGACACTTGGGCTGCCTCCCTAATTTGGCTATTGTAGATAATGTTGCAATAAACATAAGGGTGCATGTATCCTTTTGAATTAGTGTCTTTATGTGTTTTGGGTAAGTACCCAGTAGTGCAATTACTGGATTGTAGGCTAGTTCTATTTTTAACTTTCTGAGGACCCTCCATGCTGTTTTCCACAGTGGCTGCACCAGTTTGCATTCCTGCCAACAGTGCATGAGGGTTTCTTTTTCTCCACATCCTTGACGACAGTTGTTGTTTTCCTGTGTTTTTGATTTTAGCCGTCTGACAGGTGTGAGGTGATGTCTCATTGTGGTTCTGATCTGCATCCCCTGATGATCGGTGATGTTGAGCATCTTTTGAAGCCATACTCTTGACCACCATGCAATTCTTCCTTTCTTAAGGGAATTAATTTTCTTCCAAAGAAAACGTGACCTTAGTGACAGGGAAAATAATAGAAGTATTGGATTTGGGGTTTGGGTACCTGGTTTATAGGACTGATTCCATCACTGACTTCCTTTTACTTACGGTGTAGCTGAGCCACTTCTCGGGGCTGATTTCCTCCCATGGAATAGTGGGTGACAGTGGTAGGAAGTAATGCACCTAGTAGCATCCGCAGAGGCATAAGGTACCGTGTAAAGACGTGATGACGTTACTACTGACGCCCACTCTATGCACGGGTCCTGTACAGGTTTTTTCACATGGAACAAGCCTCAAGATTCTTGCAGAAAAACCAGTCAACGCTTTAAATAATCTCAGTACATTTAGGTGAATACACTCTATGTTACAATATAAAGCTAAGCTTCACTGGGATAATCTTTTCAGCCATTTCCTGACACTGAAATGATGTGAAGTTTCAACTAAATTTCTTAGCTCTCACCTTCTAACCCACTTCCCCCATCTTTTTATTATATAAGTTTTCAAAAACTATTCTTTTAAAAGTGAGTATCCCAAAGAGCATGTCTGGGATGGGTATGTCACTGTACATTGAGTGAACTCTTCCGTATCCTGCCATCTATTTACAGTGATATGGAGCGGCTCGGGTCCCAACAGGTGCTTGCTGTTCGTGGTCTGAGTAAGAAAAGCCACCCTCTTCCTTTGTAGCTGTGGGAAGAGAGGGAACTTTTTCGTCAAATGTGTTAAATCATTTGCACCAACTTCCCGCCCCCCAAAACTTGGTGTGATGTTGTCATTCTCAGTACTTGTCTTCTATTTCGAATATCTCCCAAACTCAAAGTTCTGTGTAATGCCTCTCTTCTCCCCATCTGGCCTGGCAGATCTCTGTCAGGCCCACTGGGGGTACCCGGAGCCTCGCATTGCTTTAGATATGTTTTAATAGACTTTTACAGTCCTTTGACTTCTTCCTGGCAGTGGTTAATAGTGCAGTGAAAATCAGACTAGAAAAGAAAAAGTTTTCTGCAGAAATTTGGGAGCCAAATTCCCATTAATGAAAAAAAAAATACCCAGCATATTTTTCTCAGACCCCATCTCATAGACATGTTTGTCCCTCATTGTTTAAATATAACCCTTCTTAACCAAGGCCAAGCTCGCTATGCCTTTCTCCTCCTCTCCCGTTTGGACAGAAAGCCTCTGATTGTTGATTGTTCTGCAGTTGGGTCACTTGAAAATGAGATTTCATTTAAATAGAACATTTTCATTACAGGATAACGGGCCTCTTTAGTTTTGTACTTTTAGAGTAGCTAGGAAAACATTTACATTTACTCCTGATTTTCTCTTTTCGGAGTCCTGGACGAACAGGGAGGATTCATTAGAGAGTAGATCATGATGACACATCTGTTTATTGGTGAGCCATAAAAGTTCAGAGGAAGAACACAGAAAGTAGGCATTTATACTATTAAAAGCCTTTGGCAATTATAAATGTGATGGCTTTAACTGACCTTGGAAGTTACCGAGGTCTTTGTATGTACTTTCGTATCAGAATGCGGTCTATAAAAGTGATGGTAATCTATTGCATTTACAACATAGCTTCCAGACACCTGGTTCGGCTCTCTCATAGTGGTGAGCAGTGAACTGGCATTGTCTCTCATTTTGGGGAAGGAACGATTTTGGTGGCATCTCCTTTCTATTCCTGTTCTTTCAGTTCATTTACATAGTGCTTCTCGCAGAGCTCTCCTAAAACTGTGTAAACCCCGCGTGGGTCAGTCTTGCGTGCGTGTAGATTCCATTCAATCGTAGTGCATTTCAAGGACCCCTTTCCCCTTTATTATTCTTTTTTCTATTGCTCCCTTTTCAATTCTTCCAGTTTCTTTAACTTTATTTTGGAATACATTTTTAAGGCCTCCGAGAGCCACAATTAATTAGAACAAGGAGCCAAGTGAGGTTCAAGATCTTACAGGGCAGAAAGAAGCAGGGTAGGTTGAGGGTAGGTCGAGCCCAGAGCTGAGCAGGCACGGCTGGGCCGTGGGCTACTCCGGGCGGCCTCGTGACAGTTCTTCCTTCAGGTTGTCCTTGCCTCTCATTTGGGGCTCTGTCTTCTCTAGCGGTAGACGCAGGTGCGGTGGGGGCTGACATGGAGCTGAGACCTGGGGGGGGGCGATGGACCAGCTATGCGGAGAGGCGGGACGGGCGTTTCAGGCAGCGGGGCTGTTTGGGCCTGTGCTAGGAGCTGGGATGCTCGAGACAAATCCCACCTCGTGCCTCACAGTTCAGCTGGTTGTCAAGCCACCTTGACCCACTGCCACTTCCTGCCTCCCTGAAACGGACACTTCCTGTAACCCGTCCTTTGGCTTTAGTTAAACCAGTATCTTTTTCAACCTGTGGTTTGGCTCCCAGATAACCTTGAAGGAAGCTGTTTAACCGATTCCTCCAGCAAGCGTCAGTTTAATGTCTGCAAGAGGCACACGTTCTGGTTTATAAGTTAAAAAATAACAACGGAAAACTGGTCGGGTTAATTTAGAGTAAACTGTCCTGTAGCGGCGATGGGTAGCAGAGTATGCCACCCCGGCGGGTCCCTTTTGGCATGTTGATTATTTTGGGTTCAAGTTACTTGAGAAACAACCATTGAAGGAAGGGCGCTGTAACCCTTCTTCATACCCACGCAGGCAGAAAATAAATCTCTCCTGTGAAAGGTACCCTCCCTGTACCAGGAGGGCATCCTGACCACCAGACACGGGAATTTAGGGCTCGGAGGGCTGTATACAGAAACCTTGTTACTTCTTCACTAATTTACTACCCCAAGCTCAAACCCCTTTGTCTAGTCAAATTTATTGCTTCGTTGTCAAAAACGTATAAAAGCTGCCTGCTTTGGTCACTTCTCGGAACATCATATCTTTGGGGGTTCTTATATGCACGAAATTAAATTTGCTTTCCTCCTGTTAATCTGTTTTATGTCAATTTAATTATTCAGCCAGCCAAAGAACCTAGAAGGGATGAAGTGAAGAGCCCCCCCCCCATCAGAGGGTATAAATTTCTTAAGCTGTAATTGTCTGCCTCAGATGTAAATGATACTCAGAAGTCTTACAACAGCAGTGGCAAACTGATTCCTGGTTATTTGCCCTCCCTCCTACTTATTACCTTTTAAAAACTTTAGCCTCAGTTTTACAATTAGATCAGCCCTGAAGGGAAGCTGCTTACTGCATATGCTGCATTAGACGTAATTTGCATGGAATAATATTAACAGTATCTGTCGGCTTAGTTTCCCATATATGCATGTGACCACATAACCATTGTGCTAACATTACGTTTTAAATGCTTTCATTTTAAATATCAGCCTTTGGGGGGAATAATCAAGACCTAACAGAAGGGAAAATTAGGCTTATGACATTATCATACAAAAAAAGAGAACATTATCATAAAGTGGAAAGAAAAACAGTAAAATAAAAATCTTTCCAACTGCAGAGGGTAAATAAAAAAGAATGACGACAGTTATTACTAAATACTAAAATCAACAACTCTAACTTGAGAAAATTAAGCTTTTTCATGGAAAAGAAGGGAGGGGGATTGGTGGCCTATCAATAGAAGAGAGAGCCTTTAAGGCAGAGCAATTTGCTTCAGACATTGTAATGAGAACAGACGACTCCAGTAAGTCATTGCTTTATGAAAGGAGCCATACATCTGAAAGCATCGTCTCAAGGGTTCTGATTAGCCTGGGAAAGCCTCCCTATTCCAATGGTAGGAAATGACGCATTACATAACCCAGGTAAGACACTTCTTAACCCTCCGAGAGGACTCTCCAGCTATTCATGTTGAGCAGACCATTGCAGCAGGTTGTTACAGAGATCTCTCTCAAGTTGGGGAAGGCACTATCGGCTGTGTGTACGAGGCACCTCACCTGCCCTGAAGGCTGATTTTGGCCAGGTGGTGTTGTTCAGATGCACAAAAAAGAATAAACCAGTTGGGTCTTTAAGGACCTGCCAATACTTTGCAGAGACAAAGACACGTAGAAAATTTAAAAAAAAGTTAGCCCTCCTTTTGAAATGAACCCAGCTATGCCCAAGTGGTGCTGATTTCAGAGGTATATTATTTTCTCTGGGGTTCTGGCATCTCTTCTGTATCATTTCTGGGAATTCTACCATGAAATTTGAGAAATTGTGTGAGAAGCCTTCTAAAAAGCTAGAAAGGAACAGGGTTGTGAAAAGATGAAGAGGAAGTGGAAAGACTTCCTAACTGGCCCATTCCAAATGCCTCACATCTGTCTCCCGCTGCCTGTCCCTTTATGACGCGATGGCGGGATGCTGAGGAAGGAGAGCTGCTGCGGAGGTGAGGTGCCCAGGGAGGAGCAGGAGAGATCTGGTGCTACTATAGACGAGGAGCTCGCGTCGGGGAATCTGGACAGAGAAGCAGCCTCCGTTCACCCCGCGTCCGGGACTCAAAGATGCCATCGCCTCCACAGGTGTCCCTGACAGGTGCCCAGCCACAGCCCGGAGCTCTTCAACCCGCGTGTCCTTGGGAGAAGACAGGACAGCTCCTTTCTCCCTCCACCTGCTGCTCCGCGTGTCCCTGACGGCCAACCTCAGGGCACAGGGCAGTGCTGTGAAACATGAAATAAACAGATCTTATTTATTATCTAGAGCAAAGGAACACAGCAACTTAATTTAAACCCAAGGATTTAGACATTTTTGGTACTTAAAACACCTAAAATTTCCAGTGAGGGTGTCCCGACCCCATCGATATCTGACTACCACTACTGAGTGTGAGGTGTTTTCATCATTTTGTTAAATCGTGTTCTCATTTATCTGTGACATCTGTCTTAGTCGACTCCGGCTACCATAGCACGATATCACAGACTGGGAAGCTTAATCAACAGCATTTTGTTTCTCGCAGTTCTGAGGGCTGGAAGTCTGGGTGCCAGCGTGATGTCTGCTGAGAACTTTCTTGCTGGTTTGTACGCAGCCACCTTCTCGCTGTGCCCTCACATGGGGGAGAGAAAGAGAACGTGTGTGTGGGGGTGTGTGCTCTGGTGTTTCTTCTTACAAGGGCACTAATCCCCTCATGAGGGCCCTACCCTCGTGACCCCATCTAACCCTAATTACCTTCCGAAGGCCCTATCTCCAAATACCGTTACATGGGGGGTTCGGGCTTCAAGATAAGAATTTTGAGTGAATACAATTCAATCTATACCAACAACTTTTCAGCCAAAGCTATTTGATATGTATAAAAATAATAAAATATGTTTTAGGGTTAAAAAATATGACATAATATCCATGGCATATTTTAATTTTAAGGGGAAATTATGAATTTCCCAGATTCTTTTGTGTTTATTAAATATCAAGCACACAAAAAGCAAACTCATAATTATTTGGAGGTTCTCCGTGGGCTCTGCCCCTAGACTGCTAGGCAGTATCTTTGGTGGAGGCTGTGTGCCTGCTAAGGGAATTGTGGGGACAAGTAGCAAAGCACTGGGTCTGGACAGGATTCTGGCTCCTAGGGAGGGAGTTACCGCCTCAAGCGTGGGTCCCAGTCCCAGAGTAGCTCTGAATGCCGTGACACTTTGTCCAGACAGCAGGGTTTGAACTCCCATCTCACTTCAGAACCTGTTTTTCAAGCAGTGTATTAATTAGTTTTCTTTTTTTGATGGTTAATTTTGTTTTTCTTTTTCCCCAGCTTTATTGAGATGTAATCAAAATGTAACACTTCATATTTTATTTATTTTATTTAAAAAATTTTATTTTTTAATTGAAGTATAATTAACATACTTCAATGGGATCTCTCTCTCTCTCTCTCCCACATCTTCTGTTGGCCATTTTGATGTCTTCTTTGGAAAACTGTCTGTTGAGTTCCTCTGTGCATTTAAAAATTGGGTTGTTTGTTTTTTGTTATTGAATTGTATTGGGTTGTATGAGTTCTGGATATTAAGCCCTTATCAGATGTATGGTTTGCAAATATTTTCCCCCATGTGGTAGGTTGCCTTTTCATTTTGTTGATGATTCCTTTGCTATGTAGAAGCTTTTTAGTTTGATGCAATCCCACTTATTTATTTTTGCTTTTGTTGCTTGTACTTTTGGTGTCATATCCAGGAAATTGCTGCCATGACAAATGTCAAGGAGCTTTTTCTTCTATGTTTTCTTCTAGGAGTTTTATGGTTTCAGGTCTTAAATTTAAGTCTTTAGTCCATTTCAAGTTCTTTTTGTGAATGGTGTAGGATAGGGATCTAATTTCATTCTTCTGCATGTAGTTATTTAGTTTTCCCAGTACCATCTACAAAGAGACTACCCTTTCTTTTGTTGAGTATTTATGTCTCCCTTGGTAAATATTAATTGACTGTTTATGTGTAGGTTTATTTCTGGGCTCTCTGTTCTGTTCTGTTGGTCTATGTGTCTGTTTTTTATGTCAGTACCACACTGTTTGATGATGATATTCATCAAAATGTAGTTTGAAAAAAATAGATAGTTTGAATGTAGTTTGAAATCAAGAAGTGTGATGCCTCTAGCTTTGTTCTTCTTTCTCAGGATTGCTTTGATCATTTGGGGTTTTTTGGCTCCATACAAATTTTAGGCTATTTTTTCCATTTTGAAAAATGCTGTTGGAATTTTGATAGAGGTTGCATTGAAATCTATAGGCTTTGGGTAACAGGGGACATGTTAACAATACTAATTCTTTCTATCCATGAACATGGGATATCTTTTAATTTGTTTGTGTCTTCTTCAGTTTATGTCAGCAAGATCTTCTAGTGTTCAGTGTATAGATCTTTCACTTCCTTGGTTGTGTTTATTCCTAAGTGTTGTATTGTTTTTGATACTATTGTGAATTGGATTGTTTTCTTTCTTCATTTTTCAGGTATTTTGTTGTTAGTATATAAAAGTGCAACTATTTTCTATATGTTGACTTTGTATTCTTTAACTTTACTGAATTCACTGGTTAGTTCTAGCAATTTTTTGATGGAGTCAAAGGATTTTCTATATATAAGTCATCTGTGAACAAAGACTGTTTTACTTCTTCATTTCCTATTTGGATGCCTTTTATTTCTTTTTCTTGCCTGATTGCTCTGGCTATGACTTCCGGTACTATGTTGAATAGGAGTGCTGGGAGTGGGCACACTTTTCTTATTCCTGATCTTAGAGGAAAAGCTTTCAACCTTTCACCATTGAGTATGATGTTGACTGTGGGCTTGTCATATTTGGCCTCTATTGTATTCAGGTTTATTCTTTCTATACCCAATTTTAAGGTGTTTTTATCATTAAAAAGTGTTCTATTTTGTTAAATGCTTTTTCTGCATCTATTGGGATGATCATATGGTTTTTATCTTTTGTTCTGTTTCTGTGATGTACCATGTTGATTTCTGTGTGTTGAACCACCCTTGCCTCCCAGGGATATGATCATTGTGTGTATTAATTTTGTAAGGCTACCATAACAAATTACCACAGTCTGAGTGTCTTCAAACAGCAGAAATAGATTGTCTCACAAATCTGCAGATTAGAAGTCTGAAATTTGTAAGTCTGAAAGGTAGCAACAGTACTATACTTCCTCCAACACCTGTAAATGAACGTTATTGTTTCCCTCTTCCTAGCTTCTAGTGGTGTCTATTGATTTTGCAGCTACATCTCTCCGATCTCTGCCTGTCATTACATTCTTTCCCTGTGTCTTCACATTGTCTTCTTATAAGGACTCCAGCCATATTGGATTTGGACCCCCCCCCCCACTCCAGTATGACCTCATTGCACCTACAAAGACCCTATTTCTTTTTTTTTTCTTTTTTTTTTATACTGATTTTTTATTTTATTATGTTAGTCACCATACAGTACATCCCTGGTTTCCGATGTAAGGCTCGATGATTCATTAGTTGTGTATAACACCCAGTGCACCATGCAATACGTGCCCTCCTTACTACCCATCTCCGACCTATCCCATTCCCCCACCCCCCTCCCCTCTGAGGCCCTCAGTTTGTTTCTCATAGTCCATAGTCTCTCATGTTTCATTCCCCCTTCTGATTACCCACCCTTTCTTTATCCCTTTCTTCCCCTACTGATCATCCTAGTTCTTATGATCCATAGATGAGAGAAATCATATGATAGTTGTCTTTCTCTGCTTGACTTATTTCACTTAGCATTATCTCCTCCAGTGCCGTCCATGTTGCAGCAAATGTTGAGAACTCGTTCTTTCTGATAGCTGAGTAATATTCCATTGTATATATGGACCACAACTTCTTAATCCAGTCATCTGTTGAAGGGCATCTCGGCTCCTTCCACAATTTAGCTATTGTGGACATTGCTGCTATGAACATTGGGGTGCATATGGCCCTTCTCTTTACTATGTCTGTATCTTTGGGGTAAACACCCAGTAGTGCAATGGCTGGATCATAGGGTAACTCAATTTTTAACTTTTTAAGGGACCTTCACACTGTTTTCCAGAGTGGCTGTACCAACTTGCATTCCCACCAACAATGTAGGAGGGATCCCCTTTCTCCACATCCTCTCCAACAATTGTTGTCTCTTGCCTTGTCTATTTTTGGCATTCTAACTGGCGTAAGGTGGTATCTCCGTGTGGTTTTGATTTGAATTTCCTTGATGGCTAATGATTTTGAACATTTTTTCATGTGTCTGTTAGCCATTTGTATGTCTTCATTGGAAAAGTGTCTGTTCATATCTTCTGCCCATTTTTTGATTTGTTTATTTGTTTCTCATGTATTGAGTTTGAGAAGTTCTTTGTAGATCTTGGATACCAGTCCTTTATCTGTAGTGTCATTTGCAAATATCTTCTCCCATTCCGTGGGCTGCCTCTTAGTTTTTCTGACTGTTCCTTGGCTGTGCAGAAACTTTTAATCTTGATGAAGTCCCATAAATTCATTTTATCTTTTGTTTCTCTTGCCTTTGGAGATGTATCATGAAAAAGGTTGCTTTGGCCGATGTCGTAGAGGTTGCTGCCTATGTTCTCCTCTAGAATTTTTATGGATTCCTGTCTCACATCGACAAAGACCCTATTTCTAAACAAGGTCACATTCTGAGGCTTAGAGCTTAGGACTTCAACATATATTTTTTGGGGGGATATAACTCAACCCATAACAGTGTGCTAGAAAATTTTCCATTTTTGGTGTGAATGGGAGTAGTATGTTTATCAAGCTGTAGGGTGAAAAAGGAAAAGAATGGATTACAGAAAATCCTCCAGTTACTTGTAATATATTAAACATCTGCAACTTGCTTGTCCTGGAGACTCCACAACATGATTAGTAAATATGGCTCACCTGGAGAAGACAACTTCAGTTATGCAATGATCATAAAGTATCCTCTAAGCTAGATGTCCCTCACTGGAAATTTTTTAAAAGTTATGCTATATTTCACTTTTACTAGCCCCAAAACTTCCCTTTAAAAATATCTCAGCAAATGCATAGTCACTTTGCTTAGGTCGACAGCAAAATAATGAGGAGAATTTTCTTAGTACTATGAGGTGTGGGTGTTTCAGCTTTTTGCTTGAAGTTACACTAGAGGATGTTTCCATATAAAATATGAGGACACCTAGCATCGATTCTGGTATGTTTCCAGTAGTTAATAACAGAAGTATTTGATTGTACCCTCCAAAATGCAGTGATAAAAACACACAGAAAAGGTAGTCTAAATGTTATGTATATTCCTGACAAATGCTTTTTTGATACTTTTCTTAAATGCTTTGCCATTTGGTTTGGAAAAACTTTCAGACATCCTTGCCACCTAATTATGGATTATTTCCAAGGCTTTGAGGAGCTGCTATAAACAGCAGACCCAGAGCTGAGAAGAAAGCACTTGTTTCATATGGTTATATCTTGTTTTTTAAGAATGGAAACATAAAATGGGCCATTTAAAAATTTCAGTTGCTTGCTAATATTTTTTCAACGTAGATGTGTTATGTGACTTTTGATTATGTTATGTTTCATCAACAAAAATGTGTAAGATAAAATTCACATGTTTGCAAAAATTATGAAATTGAGTGACTTCTTTTTCTTTTAGGAATTTGTTTTGCACTTTATTGCCTGAATCTTTGTAGAGTTAATGAACATCAAAACCATTATATAAACATGCAGGTGTGAAATGCTGCTTTGAAATAAGTATAGTAAGAAAGTATCACTTTTTGAAAGTTCAAGCCATAGCAGGTGTAATAGTAGACAGCAGAGACTTTCTGCTCATTATTCTGTTGCTGTAGTTTCCATAAAAGTGTTGGAACATCTGGATCAGCTATAGAAAAAGAAGAAACCCAGACCTCCCTCCCCTCCTCTACCCATAACTTTTAGTGGCTTAGAAATAGTACAGAGCAATTTAGGACTGTATAATGTTTATTTAAATCTGAGAAGAAGTTTGTGAAACAAAGCCAAATTCAGCTATGTCAGAGAAAATGCCTTTATGCGGCTAGTCATCAAAAGTCAATTTTTATCCCTATGCTTCAGGTATCCTCATGCCTTTGAAAGCTCATTTTAGTATATTAGTGATAAAGGGACAAAATTTGCTTTGGCTTTTTCAAGCTCAGGTATCAAGTAATATGAACCCTGCCTTCAGCACTAGGGGTTAATTGTTTTAAAGAATTTTTTTTTCTCTTAACAAATACTTCTTGTTTGATTGGAATTTCTGAGAATGACAATTATGGGCTGAATTATGGCAGTTTACTATGCAGTTTGTTAGGACTTGCTTTTTACTTTAGAGAGCTGAACAGTATGATTTAAAAAATATCCATGTTGGGTTATAACAAGAGTGAGACATCACTACACACAGAATGGATGAAATTTAAAACTGTGACAACACTAAATGCTGGTGAGGACATAGAGCAATAAGAACTCTCATTCATGGGGTGCCTGGGTGGCTTAGTCAGTTAAATGTCTGCCTTCAGCTCAGGTCATGATCCCAGGGTCCTGGGATTGAGTCCCGCATCGGGCTCCTTGCTCAGCAGGGAGCCTGCTTCTCCCTCACCCTCTGTGGCTCCCCCGGCTTGTGTTTTCTCTCTCAAATAAATAAATAAATAAATAAATTCTTTAAAAAAAAAGAACAGTCATTTATTACTGCTAGAAATGCAAAATGTTACAGCCACTTCAGAAGACAATTTGCAGTGTCTAGCAAAGGTAAACATTTGAATTCTCACCATATGATCCAGCAATCATGCTCCTAAATGAATTGCAAACTATGTCCACACGAAAACCTGCATGTAAATATTTGTAGCAATTTTATTCATAATTGCCAAAAATTGGAAGAAAGCAAAATGTCTGTCAGTAGCAAAAGGATAAATAGACTGTACGGAAAGCCAGTGACTGCCGTCGGGCTGCTATTGGCTGGATGGGAAGAGCCCTCCAGGGGCATTTCTCTGTGTGGCTTGCATTGGGCTGTTGCTGTTCCATTTTGAAATCTCCAGGAGGTTGCACTGCGCGGCTCCCCGAGTCTCTCTCCACTCATACACAGTTTTGATTCCATGCCTGACTTGTGGGGCAGCTCGGCTTCTCATCTGTAAAATGGGAGTCGTCACACTTACTCTCTCTTCAGTCTCTTCTCATTCAATTTGTCACCCCATAGGAATGTTGTAAGGAGAATGATAGCGAGAAACATAGCTTCACTTCCTAGAGAAAATTGAGTTCCTAAAAGAAGATCATGATAGAGATGAGTGGGGATGGAGCTGATGTAAAACCAGGTGAGTAGCATTTTGAGGGATAGGTATTTTTACAGCTGGAAGGCACTGTAATCGATTACTTGATCCAGGTTTAGGCCAGCAGGCGGGGGACTCTCCAAGCTTCGTTAGCAGTGTGTGTGATATAATGAGAAGATCTGGATGGGGAAGGCAGAGATAGCTGAGTTTGTCCCTCTCTGGTCAGCTGAGGGGTCTTACATGGGGCTCAGCCTCTCTGACATTCAGTTTGTGTTTCTATAAAATGAGAATGATGACACCTGCCTTCTATTAGCTGATTAAAACCGATACCATGTGTAAAGTGCCTTTTATGGGGCCTGGCACAGGGCAGGCTGCTCTGTCTGCCAGGTTTAATATTTAGTGGAATGAACTGCCAGTTTTATTCTGTCCTTCTTGAAGGTCTCAGAAGAAAGTCAACTGCCCTCTAATCTGTCCTAATTTTATCCGGTCAGGAAAACATTTTTTAAGGTCAAACTAAAATCTTCCTGTTTTCAGTTTAAGTCTCCTTTCCTTCGTCCTATATCCTCTGGACATTTCACAAAAGTGGTGATTAAATCACATTCCCGACTTCCTCTGGATTAAATAACCTCAATTGCTCTGACCCTATTCTAATAGGAGCTGTTTAGTATTTCTTTGAACATGTTTCTTACCTTGCTCCAGCTTCTCTTCGGTCTTTTAGGTGTGTTTTCCTAGGGGACCGATGTCCAGAGAGGGGGCCTGGAAGACCCCCTCCCTGGAGCCTTTGCACGCCTTGTTCATTTTATTTTGGCTTTTGGTGTTCTTTTTCTTTTCCTGTGTACTATCGACTCCCATTCTGACCTTGTCTTTGTCCTGATTTTCTTTAAAAAAAAAAACAAAACAAAACATAGTCTGTTCGCTAAGACTGACAGCACTGGAAGTGGACTTCGTGGGTTTGAGCCCCACCTCTGTTACTCACCAACTGTGTCCTTGCCCACATGACTTCACTTTTCTGAAACTCCATTTTCTCCTTTGCAAAATGGGATGAATGAAGTATCTACTGCAAAGACTTAAGTATAAAATGTTTATATATTTATAAAGTTCTCAGAACGGTATGGCTACACAGAGTACTCAACGAATATCAGATATTTTATTTTATTTTTATTTTTTAAAAGATTTTATTTATTTATTTATTTGAGAGAGAGAGAGACAGAGATACGAGAGAGAGAGCACAAGCGGGGAGAAGGGGAGAAGCAGACACTCTGCTGAGCAGGGAGCCAGATGTGGGGCTCGATCCCAGGAACTTGAAATCATGACCTGAGCCAAAGGCAGGCGCTTAACTGACTGAGCCACCCAGGTACCCCAAATACCAGCTATTTTAAAACCTATTTTGAAATCATTTAGGCTCACAGGAAGTTGAAAAAATAGTACAGAGAGTGTTCATGTACCCTTCCCCCAGATTCATACAATGATTTCTTCCATAATTAAAATACTTTATCACAACTGGAAAATTGCCATTGATAGAACACTGTTAAATGAATGACAGACCTTATTCAGATTCACCAGTTTTGTCATGCTTTGTTTTATAATTTAGTGTGATATAGTTCTATGAAACTTTATTGCATGTCTAGATTCATGGAACCACCACCACGGTCAGGAAAAAGCATGGTTCCATTTCTGCAAAGGCTATCTCTTTACAGTCATACCTATAGCCCTGGCAACCACTGATCTGTTCTCCATCACTTTTTCGAGAATGTCATACAAGTGGAATCATACCTTTTGAGACTGGTCTTTTTGACTCAGTATAGTGAATGACCTTGGGATCCATCCGAGATGTTCATGTATCAGCAATCTGCTCCTTTTTATCACCGACTGGTATTCCATTGCTTGGGTGTACCACAGTTTGTTTACCCGTTTACTCCTCGAAAGACATTTGGGCTGTTGTCGAACTCTCGGCTATTACAAGAAAGCTGCTATAAAGATTCAGGCACATTTGGGGTGGGCATGTTTTCATTCCTCAAAGGACAAATACCTGAAAGTGTAATTGCTGAGTCATTATATTAAGTATACGTTTAACTTTTTATAAAACTGTCACACTGTTTTCTCTAGTGGCTGTACCATTTTACATTCCTGTCAGCAACGTAAGAGAGGTCTAGTTTCTTCTGCGTCCTCACCAGAATTTGTGATCATCACTAGTTTTTACTTTTGCCGTTCTAGTAGATGTGAAATGATATGTCACGGTGGCTCTAATTTGTATTTCTCTAATGGAAATGATATCGAACATCTTCTAATGTGCTCAATTGCCATCCATATATTCTATTTTGAAGGTCTGTTCAAGTCTTCTGCCCCTTTTTAAAATTCTTTTCCTTTTACTATTGAGTTTAGAATGTTCTTCATATATTCAGAATATAAGTCCTTTGTCAGATATGCAATTTGTAGACACTTTCTCCCTTTTTGCGGCCTGTGTTTTCATCCTCTTCATAGGATCCTTTGCTGGGCAAAAGGTTTTAGTTTATTGATTTTTTTTCTTTTCTTTATCATGATTTTGTTGTTATGTCTAATATTTCTTTGCCTAACCCTAAATCATGAACATTTTCTCCTATTTTTTTCCTGAAAGTTTTATATTTTTACATTTAGATCTAGGATCCATTTTGATTTGATTTTTGTTTAAGGTGTTCAGTGTAGATGAAAATTCTTCCTCATCTTTTTTTTTTTTTCCGCATATGGTTAGCCAATTGTCCTAATACCATTTGTAGAAAACACTATCCTTTCTCCATTCAATTGCTTTTGTGTTGGTCATGCTTATGTAGAGCTATTCGGGCTTCTTAAATCTGTTCTATTAATCTATGTGTCTGTTCCTCTGCTAACATCATACTGTCTGGATTATTGTAGTTATATAGTAAGTCTTACAATTGGGTATTGTGATTCCTCTAACTTTCTTCCTCTCTTTCAGAGTTTTTTTTTTTTTTTTTTTTTTTAGCTATTTTAGTTTTGTTGCCTTTCCATGTAAGTTTTAGAGGAAGTTTGTCTATATCTACAAAAACCTTGCTGGGATTAGCTATTATTTTAAACGTTATTATTACTTTCTTTTGCTGTATTTGTTTTATCATCTCACTTTATAGTTTTCACTTTATTGTAGAGCCAAAGGGATCTTTAAGAGATTATTTAGCCCGATTCCAACATTTTTCAGTGGAGAACAGATTCAGTGAGGGTAAGTGACTTCCCAAGGTCACTCAGGAGGTTAATTGGTCTAGGACCAGTGTCCACGCCTCTGACTCCTAGGTCTGTAGGATTTTCAATTTACCAATAAGGCTCCTCTCTTACACCTACTGAATCTTATCTCTTGTCCATACATTTTCTACTTTCTTGAAAAGGATTATTTAGAATGTCACTGTTGTATTTCAGAGATAAAATGGTCAATAGTATAAAATCCCGTTGGAAACCTTTTAAAAGTGCAGTTTCCTGTGCTCTGGAGAGTCTTCTGCAGTGAGTGTGGTGTGGGGCTCTGAAAAGGCTCCAGTGACTGTGATGCAGGTGGGCGGTGGCCCACACTGAGAGCAACCAGAGCCCATGAAGAAACACGGGCCTTTGAGTCACAGATCAGGGTTTAACTCCTTGCTTCAGGTTTAACCGTATGGTTCAGTTTCTTTAGGTATAAATGAGGACAATGGTGTTGGGTTCACAGTGTTTCTGTTTAAACACACTATGTGCAAATTCTTAGCATTTAACTTGCTACCCCAAATCAGTGAATACTAGTTCCTTTCTTTCTTTCCTCTTTAATAGATCGTGAAGTTTGTTATGTATTTGAGGCAGAGACTGTGTTACGTGTTCAATAAACCATTTCCTCCTGGTTGTGGGGAGGACTGTCCTTGTCAGTGAGGTAGGGTCCTGTGACTAGTTCTGGCCAATGGAAATTTCGTACAACTGGTGTGTGTCACTTCCAGGCTGAGATGGTTAAGAGTTTGACTTGACTTCCCTATGTGGTTTGCTTCTGCTGGCTGCAAGATACCTGAATGACACTGAGGCAGGAAAATGATAGCACCCCGATTCCCTGAGTTACTGTTTGGAAGAATGCACCCCCATTAGCTACATTAGATGGTGATTCAAAAAAGAACTCAAACTTTGTTGAGATTTTGGGGGATGGGGTACAGCGCTTAGTGTTAACTACCCCAACTAATATACTGTTAGGTGTTTAAAAACTTAAAATTATCTTTTGAATATTATATTTGTTATAATATTCTAAATATGATTTATGTAAGCTATAGGAAATATGTTCTAAAGCATGCAAGCGATTTTAGTAGGAGGCTCTGGCACAAGGAGATCTTCATTTGCGGTGAATAAAAAAATTTTTTCAAACCAGAATATTTTTGTAAGTTTCACGTATTTGTGGTCTTATGTAAATTTTATGTATAGATTTAATTCTCAAGCATCAGAAAGCAGGTCCTTATCCAAATGAAAGTTGAGATAATAGTCCTTTAAGGATAAGGGCCATCAGGAGCTGGAGTGGCAGAAGGTATAGAATCTCAGAGTATGGACACAGTTGAGGAGGTGGTCCAAACAGTCTAGGTGGGGGTGGGCCTTTTACCACTGGGAGAGTAATGCTGGGCACTGGAAGGACAGACAAAGCGTCTTTAGCACCTAACTGTAGCACCATCTCTCACTGTAAAATAGAAGAAGATTCTTGTGTTCCATGGGATAGCTGCCCTGGGTCCAGATCCAAAGTATTTAACCATTTGCCTCCACGGACCTCCTAGACCTAGGATCAGGTAGAGGTCTCTTTTTAGGCACAGGGTCAATATATGGTTTTTAATAAAATGACAGGTCTCTCAGGTCAGCAGATCACTGAAGGGAAGAGATACTTCACCACTTTCAGTGCAGAGATCCAAAGACCCTTCTTGACTTATATTTTCATTACCTTTCAGTTCTAAGTAGTTTTTGTTTCATGAATTATTTAAAAGTTTATTGGTTAATATCCAAACACCTGGGGATTTTTCAGTTCTTTTTGTTATTGATTTCTGGCTTAATTTTACTACAATCAGTGAACCCACTCTATATAATTTCAGTCTTTTGAGCAATTTGTTGAGACATGCTTTCTCTCTCAGCATGGAGTCAATTATAAACATTCTATTTACTCCTGGAAATGATGCACATTCTGCAGATGTTAGGTATAGTGTTCAAGAGTATTAACAGTATTGTTTAATTAGAAAAATGTGTCGGACCAACTTTGTGCTGCTTATAATAGACACTTCTTAAATTAGGGATATGGAAAAGTTAAAAGTAAAGGATAGAAAAATTGATTTTCTCCTGTTTATTGTATTAACTCCTGAGAGAGGTGTGTTAAAATGTCTCAGATTATGGGTTACTGCTTATGATTATTTCTCCCTTTAGTTCCTTCACTTTATGCTTTCTATGTTTTGAGGCGGTATTGGTACATGCATGTGAACTACAGAATTGTTTTATCAGTCTGATGACAATGGTTTGTCCCTTAAAGTCTACTTTGATTAATATAGCCCTTCCACCTTTGTTTGGGATAGTGTTTGCAAGTTGACTTTTTAATCCTGTTACTGTCAAACACTCTTTATCTTTATGTTTAAAGTATGTCTCTTAAAAGCAGCAGAGTTAAATTTCATTGTGTATCTGGTTTGTTAATCTTTGTCTTTTAATTAGATGATTTAGTCTGTTTACCTTTAATGAACTCTATTTGGGTTTCAATCTACCATCTTACTCTTTGGTTTCTATTTTCCCCACGTGTTCTTTTTTGTTTTTCTCTCCTTTCTTGCCTCATTTTCAATTAAGCATTTTTTATTTTTCCATTCTTTTCCTCTGTTCTATTGGCTTGTTAATTATCCATCCTTTTATGTTCTTTGGAGAGGGTACACCATTCATATTTGACTCATTAAGGCTAATACAGATTAGTACTTTTACCACTTCCTGGACAATACAAGGACCTTAGAACGCCTTAATTCCATTTATATTCCTCCCAGGCTTTTGTGCTATTCTTTTCATATATTTTGAATAACTCCAAGAGCATAGATAGTAGTAAAATGTAATAAAATTAATGGGAAGTGATGAATCTTGAATATTTTGTCTTTTTAACAATGTTAAATATAATTTATGTAAATATAAGTTTATATAATTTATTTTTAATAATGATTGTGTTTAACAACCAGCTTGCGATATTCTTGAAAATGTAATAATGATCTCTTGTGAGCCAATATTAGCTGGCTCAATTACACCACTGACTGAGGCCATTTCTTTTTTTTTTTTTTTAATGATTTTTTATTATATTATGTTAGTCACCATACAGTACATCCCCGGTTTCCGATGTAAGGCTCGATGATTCATTAGTTGCGTATAACACCCAGTGCACCATGCAATACATGCCCTCCTTACTACCCATCACCAGTCTATCCCATTCCCCCACCCCCCTCCCCTCTGAGGCCCTCAGTTTGTTTCTCATAGTTGACTGAGGCCATTTCTTATAATGGGAGCCAAGTTTAATAAAGATAATCCTTGGAATTACACACATCTCAGCATCCAAACATCGGTATTTATGACCCCTACACAATAAAACAACAATCATGTTTTGCCAAGTTCAACAAATAGGGGCACATTTGGCTGATGACCTGGACTAAGGAATTGAAAAAGAGTTTGTAAATGTGCAACAATGAAGCACCTGTATGGTGGAAATGCAATATAACAGTGTGCTCCTGTGCATTTCTTCCAAACTCTGTATTCGGTGGTGGTCATGTTATAGCTTGAAATTGGTCACGTTCGACTATTTACACGTTGACATTTACATTAGGGTGTGATTTATTGTTTTGTGTTCTAGACTTAAGAAAATGATGAGGAAATTTGCAGCTTCAACTAATAGTGTCTCCTGTCTGTAGCATTATATCATGAACAGCACAAAAAAATTGTGGAAATATTCTTCTAATAGTAGAAAAAAACCCTATCTGACTCAGCAAAAAAATAACTTTTACCATTATAAGTAAGCGATATCTTATATCTTATCCTTAATATAAAATAAAATGTCAACAAGCCTCCACATTGGAACCATTCTCGTTTGTCAGTTTCAACCATAGGTGTTTCTACAGACACAAGAATTTGGCAAAAGCTAATGTATGAATTGGCTATATGGAATTTATGATAAAGAATGCTGGATATTTTATTATTATTTGTAAATTGCATACTAATACTCTATACTAGTAAAATTGGTAACTAATTTATGTCTATAGGTATAGATGTACATGCAACTTTCTTCCTGGAGATCTGGTTCTAAAACCAGCATAATTTGCCCTCATACCACTGACCTCACTCCTCCAAAACTGTAGTTAGAAGCATTGTTATTGACTCTCCTGACCTTCTTAAGAATCCTAGGGGAAAAGTTAACAGATGTTACTGACTTCAGTGTAACAATTGCTTCTTTCTACATTTCTTTGTTCTACTGGAGTCTTCCTAGAACTTGGACTAGTTGTCTTCTTATCACCTCTGTGAAAACTCCCAAGGCCTCAAGGTCTTCACAATATTTTTATAGTTTTTTTTAAAGCTTTGAGTTTCTCTGGTTGTGTATTTAGAATACAAAAAGTAGGTAATTCCTCTTCTTTTATCTAAAAGATTTTTCTGCTATGTGTCATCACCTCTGAAGCTTTTACTTCCCAGAGTTTGTCTGACAGATTTTGCATCTCACAACCCCCTTGAGCACCTTTGCTCCTTCTGATGGTCCTGCTTTCAACTGAGAAGGAGCATCTGACAAAAGCTCTGGGTCACGCGCTACCAACAGGGTGTTTGTTGATACCCCCTTTCTTGCCCAATACCCAGAACTCAGGATATCTTAACAGTAAAAGATAATATTTTGAATAAATTTTTATTTTCTAGCCCTGGGAAAATCCTCTATACTATATAGTAATAGTGATCATTTAATGAGTGCTCACTGTGGATCAGTTACTGACTTTTGTGCTTTCTCCTTCTATCACCCTCATGATTAACCCCCTCAAGTAAGTTTCATCACCATCCTCATTTTAGAAATAAGGAAACTGAGGGGCGCCAGAGTGGCTCAGTTGGTGGTTAAGCGTCTGCCTTCAGCTCAGGTCATGATCTCAATGAGGTCCTGGGATCGAGCCCTGCATGGGCTCCCTGCTCCGTGGGGAGTCTGCTTCTCCCTCTCCTTCTGTCCCTTCCCTTCTCCCCCTACTCATGCTCTTGCTCTCTCTCTCTCAAATAAATAATATCCTAAGAGAAAAAGAAATAAGAAAACTGAGATTTAAAAAGGACAAGTTGCCCAACGTTTCTAGTGGCCAGACCAGGATTTGAACCCAAGTTCTTCTGGTGCTATAAGAACTATATTATTCTGTGACTTGTCAACAATGTCTGTCCTGTTTCTCTTTTGTCTCTCTCAAGTAACCTCACTGGCCTCTGCTTCTTATTTTCTTGTCAGAATTAGTGAGTATTCCTTGAAATTTAAATCTGAGGACAGGAACATTTTGTTATTGTGACATGACAGTGTGAACTATTCAAAAATGTTTTTTGAAAAAGGAGAGAGTGAAAACTTTGAATAGTCTCCTCCCTTTCCCTCACTCCACATGAAGATGATCACCACGTCCCAGCTCCTTGTCTTTTAAACCTATCCCTTGTCGGGTACCAGCCCTCCTTGGTACAGGCTCCCAGTCCTTCACGGTTGGGTAACTGCTGGAGCCTCTTATTGGTTCCACACCTTGGGTCCTTACCTCTCCAGCCCAGCCTCATCATGGTCCTCCAAAGAACATTTTAAAACACAGGTATGACCATTTCAATTTCTTGCTTAAATTGATTTAGTGACTCCATTGCCCATAATTCCTTCACTTAGTGGAGGTTTTCAGCCTTCTCTATCACCTTACCTGCTTCCACTTTCCCATGAGTATCTGAAATTCCAGCCACGTTCAACTTCTCTCAGGTTCCAAACTCTGTCATACTTTATGTCTGCTTTTTCTTTGGGTCCCCCTGCCTACAGTGCTGTTTTCTTATCTCCCATTTTCTTCCATCATCTGCACTCCCACCTGCTTTTCACAACTCAGATACAAGTACGATTAGCCTAATTGGATTAGCTGCTCTTTCCCTTGCTCCCGTGGCAGCCTACATTTGCTCCCTCATACGCCTTAGCCTTCCAAATTGTGGATGGTGGGGGAACAGATAATCTGTGAGATCCCTGAGGGCAGGAATTGTAGCCTTACCATAGAATGTGACAGTTTGAAAGCCCTCAGTACATTTATATTGGATGAATGAGTGATGAGAGGTTTGCTTGTTCAATCACCTGTCCTCCATTAAAAATTTCTCCTATAAGAGGTAAAGATTTCATTATGGAAGAAAATGGGTGGTGGCTATAAATCCAGTGGGAAGGAAAAATTCAGAAGAGATTACAAATGCTGCTGTGCTAAGAAAACGTGCTAGCTAAGAACTTGGGGGAGTCATTTCACCTCTCTGGACTTTGATTTCTAGGAGAATGAAGGTTGGATGCCATGATTCCTAAGTTTCTTTAGGTTGGTGAATACCAACCTTACAGTCACACTTAATAGCCATTTGTATTATAATTTTTTATTGGTGTTTAGAACTTCCCCAAAGATCTAGAATCTGGTTATTCCCTAATCATGATAGTGAGTACAAATCTCATTTTAAGCATATAGGAATATAATGACTTTTATTGGGTTCCTCTTTTAAAAGCTTACCTATTCTTCCTTCAAATTGTTAAATAAATGACATGTTAACATAAATCAGTACAATTTTATTTTAAGATACCCTAACATGTCAAAATATATACATCAAAATGAAGGCAGAGTAATTCAATGACGGTACTTTGGGAAGCTATTCCCATAAGAATGTCTTCGCTTAAAATATTTTTGGAACTTCTCGTTCAGAATTATCCTTGAGCACTTGCACGATCTTTTTTCTAACGTTGGCAAATCTGTCTTTGTAGGACAGATTTGTGAACAAAGTAGGTGATCAAGCTGTATTATCATTTTGTTTATTAGTTTACTTGCTCTTCTTAGGAAAGTAATGTATGTTCATTTGGAGAGCATAGAATAAAAAGAAAAATTAACAAGTTTATATTCCACTTAAACATTAATCAGTCCTTGGAAGAAAACACCAGAAATTATGGGGTTTACAGCCTGAAGGTGATTGAGGTTCAGAATTCTCATCCAACACAACAAAATTTTTTCTGTCTGCCTTGTCAGTGCCCTGGGGTGGAATTTGTTTGCGTCTGGAATTTTGAATGTGTGATTCATATAAGGAAGCAAAATACCCCCATACTTTCTTTTTCATTTATCTTGGACTTCAGACCCTCTTTTTTTTTCCCCCTGGGGAAATATAGGAAAAAAAAAAAGTAACTATAGATCTCCCTTAATTTAACCAGAGTATTATTTTGGTGCATTTTTTTCTAATTTTAACAATGTGTCATGTATGTTTTCTTTGGGACAAACTGAGATCCTACTGTTCATGCCTTGTATCTCGCCTCTTCTTAGTAGTGTATGATTGCCATTCATTAAATTTTTAAAAACATGCTTTTTAGTGGGTACATTTTATTCTATCATATATATTCATATTGTACTCTCCATTTTCCTATTGTCTTCATAGTAGTAGCATATAGATATCTATTTGGCTGTACCCACAATGATAAAAAAATATTATAAATTAAAATATATTTGTCAGTTTGATAAATTAAACTGTTTCTTAAGAGTGGAATTTTTGTTATTAATGAGGTTGAACTGTTTCACATTTTCTCTGTCTTGTTAAATGTTCTTTTGCCTTAAATTTTGCTCTGATATAAATATTGTCATCCAAACTTTCTTTTCATTTGTGTTCTCTAGATCCGCCTAGCTCTTCCTTTTATTTTAGATTTCTGGGTCATTTGGTTTTAGACTTGTCTTATAAACAGCATATAATTGGTTGTTGAGCATCTTCATTTTTGTTGGGGGATGTTTAACCCATTTACATTTATTGTCATATTTGTTAAGTTTGATCTTTGATCAATTTAAAAAAACATTTCTACTTTATATGCTTCTTGTTATTCTAAAAAGAATATGTTATATGGATTCTATTTTTGTTTCCTTTCTAGTGATTTAAAAGTCACACATCCAGTTTTTATTCTTTTGCTGCTAATTTTGTAGTTTTAAAAATAAAATGGGTTTATTTGACTCAAATTAGTTCTAAAAGCTCATCTAAAAGGAGTGTTCAAAAGAAATCATGGGGGGGTGCCTGGGTGGCACAGCGGTTAACCGTCTGCCTTTGGCTCAGAGCATGGTCCCGGCATTATGGGATCGAGCCCCACATCAGGCTCCTCCGCTATGAGCCTGCTTCTTCCTCTCCCACTCCCCCTGCTTCTGTTCCCTCTCTCGCTGCTGTCTCTATCTCTGTCGAATAAATAAATAAAATCTTAAAAAAAAAAAAAAAGAAATCATGGGCAATAAGGTATTATTGGATTCAGTGTTTATCCTTTCACGTAGACTATTCTGAGGGACAAAAGTCATTTGATTTCAAGTGTTGATACTTTCATGTAAAAAAAAATCATGTTTTATAATAAGGTCAGCTTAATGAGTGTTACTTCACCAATTTGACCCTTTGGTTAGGTACTCTTTCTCTGTTATACACCCTGCCTTCTTTGTTACCCCTCACTCTGTCTTTTTTTTTGTTTTTTTGTTTTATTCTATTTTTTTTTGAATAATTGTTAATATTTTTATTTTTTAAATGTTTTTTATTATATTATGTTAGTCACCATACAGTACATCCCTGGCTTCCGATGCAAAGTTCGATGATTCATTAGTTGCGTGTAACACCCAGTGCACCATGCAATACGTCCTCACTCTGTCTTTAACATAAGGACAGGAAAGCAACCAGTCAGTGGCAGGTGAGGGCAGCACGGTGTGACAGAAATAGCTCTGAATTGTTGGATCTTGGATAAATCACTTTCCTTCTGGGCTTCAGTTTCCATATCTGGAAGTTTAAGAGGTTGGAGTACATAATCTCCGAGGCCACTATTTGTAGCTTTAATCTTAAATAATTAAACAAATCTTATTAAACACCTATTTGCATAGCTTCAATACCAGGCCCTATATAGAATGACAAACACAAAAACAATCTATGTTTTAAAAGTAAGAAAAAGAGAAGTTACTAAGCTGATGAGATCCTGTATCTTGGTCTGTGTGCTGGTTACATTGTGTGTAGTATGTAAAAACTTCACTGGGCTATACCTTTAGGATGAGGGTACTTTAATGGCTTTACTTGTGTATTTTGTACCTCAATAGATTGGAAAACTAAACCGAAAAAAGAAAAAAGAAAGGAAGAAAAGAAGAGAAAAGAAAAACTGGCCAGATGTTTAAAGGTTGTAATTATGAGTCAGGATGGTGTAATGGAGAATCCACAGAAAGTAGATAGTGAGTTTAAATCCTGACAACATCAAATATTAGCCTTGGAATCTTGTGCACATTACTCAACCTCTTGAGACTCAGGTTTCTTAGTGAAAATAAAATTTGTGGTTTCTACTTAATGAGGCAGTCAGGGGTATTGAATGAGTGAAAAGGCACATGAAAGACCTGGCATGTAGTAGGAGATCAATACATATTTTTAAAAAGAGGCAGTAAGAGTATAAACAAACGTATATGACAGATTGGAAGAACGAAAAGATTTTACATCATTCTTTTGAAATCACCCCAAAATTAATAAATCCCAGAAAACCCAGTGTTAAAGAGACTATGAAGAAAAAGCTAGGCTTATATTTCTCTGGTGATGTGCAAACTGGAAATGCCTCTTTTGGAGAGCCATCTGACAATTTATAATAAAAAATCACCCAGTGTATAATTATGATCTTTAAACTATTAATCCCACCTTTTGGATTATAGCCTGAGGAAATAACTCCAAAAGGACAACCAAAATTTATTTATTCAAAAATGCTTGACTGGGTTATAATAATGTGTGGAAGCAACTAGCTGCAAGATGGCTAATTAAACATTTTAACGATGCAGTGGAATATTGTTCCATTTAAAATGACAGATACATGGAATAAGTAGATGTATGGAGAATTCAAGCAAAAAATTAGAAAATAGGGTGCACTCAGTGAATACAACCCCATAAAACCTATGTCTGTGCAATGACAAAGGTTAGAAGTGAATTTTGTAAATTTCTGGTTCTATGTGGATAAAGGGTGATTATATTTTAATTTTTGGTTTATTATAGTATAATGATTGCTAAGTGAGTCTAAAAAATTAAGTAAAAACATTATATGTTCTAAGATGGAATAGGGTATCTATGGAAATAGTGTATAAAATACAAAATAAAAATGTACAGCTGGTATATAGGTAAAGTTATAGAAAAATAGACGTTGTATTCCTCATAATATTGAAGAGGTTGCCTCACCAATGCATTGTGAAAGGAGTTATCACTCTCAAGAAATGCTTTTCCTAGAAATAATTTCCAAGTCAGCTAAAATGCCAAAATATGGAGATGAAAATTCATGAGAGAAGTTGTTCTTAAAGATACCAAGTTCCCTATCAGTGGCATTTTTTTTCCAGCTGCCTTTTCTTCTTTCTTTTCTTTTGTGATAAAGGAGAAGGTTTTATAGATGCTGAAATGGTTTACAATTGCCTTATTTAGTTGCTCTTATTTTTTTATGTCTCCCCAAAGGGTCACAAAATCCATCATTTAAAAAGAGAAAATGATGTGTTTTTAGTGCAAAAGGAGAATAGCCACTTTAGAGAACCAATAGGAATGGAAATAAATGGAATTGGGCACCTATAGCCATAACATACTAAGTACTTGGGAGCATCTCAGATGTCAGAAGCTTCACAGGGAAAATGGAATGAAGTGCTGGCTGGTGGGGTACTTCTTTTCATCTCTGGAAGGCCTACATCAACTTGTTAGTGGTTTTGAAGTGAAAGACTCTTGGAGTGCACAGGAGAACATGGCAGGCCCGGGTTGAGGGATGCTCCTCTTTTCCCTGAGAATAGAACAGCTTTGGGAAATAACGAAGGTATTTTCTAGATGTGAGAGGAGTCTGGGTGTTTCAGGAGATGGAGGGCGCTTTGTATCTGAAATGTGTTTGGTGGCATGGAAAATTTTTGACCCAAGTTATAAAATGCAAGGAATATTCCCCAAAAGAGGACTGGCAAGAATCACAGAGCTGGAAGGAGTTTTAGAAATCGATTAGTCCAAACTCTTAATTTTGCCAAAGAGGAAACAGACCCAAGGGGGGGGAAATGGCTTGCCCAAGGTTACAGTCACCAGAGAGGACATGGCCAAAACCAAGTCTGTTGATTTCTGGCCATTATTTTCCTGCTCTATCTTGCTGAATTGCCCTTACCATCACTTACCATCACCATCACTTCACTACTGACCTTTTCTGCATCTATCACGCAAAAGATGAGCCTTCAGACTTAGAAATGTAGCCCTTTAATTCACAAAGAGTTCCTTTAAGCCATCAGAGGTGTGAGTCAGCAAATCGTGATCCACTATTCCAGGATCCTGTTTGTCTAGCAGAGGGGAGAGAAGTTTCATTCCAAGAGCTTGATTCTGGAATCAGAGTTCATATCCCATGGTTCATATCCCAACTCCACCGCTCAGATAATGGCTGACATGAAGCGAATTATTAAACCTCTCTGAGTTTTGGTATCATCTGTAAAATGGAGGGTCATAATAATACCTATCTTTTAGGGCCCTTTGGTGAGGATTAAATGGGCTATCCCATTAGATGGGGGCCTGGGTTGTAGTACGTGTTCAATAAATGGCAGCTATTGTTACTGTTGTTCTGGGGATAGTTAGAACTATTTCTGTCAAAAGTCTTAAGGAATGAACTTTTTTATTTTTTGAGGGAGTAATGGGTATTATCTAGGTGTGGTGCTTAGGTGCTCAGAAAGACTTTTCTGGGATTGTAAAACTTCCTGAACTTCCAACGACGAGGAATCTTTCTCTGGTAGGCTTTTATGGATCTAGTGTAGCTTTTTTTCTGTAGCTTTTTATCCAACAACTATTTTAATTACCCCAAATGTAGCTACTCCTTTAATTTTTTTCCTTGTTTTTATCTCTCAATAATTTTATAGCTTTATTGAGGTGTAATTGATATGTAATAAACCCACATATTTAAAGTCTGCAGCGTGATTAGTTTTGATATACACATGAAACCATCACCAAAATCAAGACAATGAACATAATTATCACCAGCAGAATTTCTGTGTACCGCTAGGTAATCCCACCATCCTGGTCCCTCCTGGTCCCTCCCAAACCCCCAACCCCGTCCTCCACCAAACACTGATCTGCTAGAATTTTATATAAATGGAATCATATAGTATGTTTTTTATTTGTTTGGCTTCTTTCACTCAGCGTAATTATATCCATGTTGATACATGTATCAATTGCTCATTTGTTTTTATTGCTTAGTACTCAATAATTTTTTCTTTGTTTGCTCTTTACTCCTGTCTTGTTTAACTGGCCATGATATGGGATGACAACACATTTTGATGATTGAAAAATATTTATTGATTAAATATCTGTGTTTCCTGTTCTTATTTTCTATTTCATTGCTGTCCAGTATACATAGTAAATAGTACACAGCAATTTAGGCTCCCTGAGAGTAACACCCATTTGCATTCTGTATGCATGTTTTAAAAAATGGTGTCCATAAGCAGTATTATTATTTATTTATTTGAAGGTTGAGATTAAAATTTTCTCCCATCTCTTTGGCTCTCAATATTAAAAAAAAGCATACTTCCATTGGCCTAACCCAATGAATTGATTGAATAAATTCAATTATATAAATATTTACACAGTTTTTGTTTTTACAGTGAAATATTTATACTGTTATGTTACCATCCTTTTTTTGAAAATGTGGGCAGTATGTTCTCAATTCCCTTGCAACTAGAGCATGACATGAAATAAACTAAAAAATTGATACAGCAAAAGTAATACATTTGCAAAATAATGACAGATCATTTAGGAGGCAAGTCCATTTTTATAATGACTTTTTACCAATACCGTATTATCTCTCAACTATTGACATTCTTGCATCTGGGAAGGAAGAAGATAAAGATTACCATTCAAAACGCCCATTCAAGTTTGGTGAAAGATTTAATTTCATCTATCGCAGTGTCACGAGCCCTGTGAATACTGTAAATCAAGCCTTGGTGCCAGAAGTTTGGAGACTTGGCAGTGTGGAGGGGAGAGTTTAGCCAGAGGGAATCATAATGCCAGAGAAAACAAACTTTACCCATCTTGCATCTTAAACTTGTGTTCTAAGCGGTTGTCCTGAGTGCTCTCTTTGCCTGAGAAGCCGGGGAATGCAGTCATTGGAAAACTGAGCCCGTAGTGAAGATGTACATACTGACCTTGAAGAAGCTACAGGCATTCAAGAGGCATATGGAGGTTTATATGGAACAGTGAGAAGAAGGTGTGGTTTCTGTACTCGAAGGTGACTTGGAGATTATCTGGCCTCAACTTTCATTTCGCAGGTGACCAGCCCAAGGTCATAATAACTTAATAGCAGAACTGGGAGCAGACGTGCACTTTCTGAACCACAAACTCACGCCCTGTCTGTGTTGCTGTTGTACTGGGACTGGTGTGCTGGTGTGTGAGGTGTTAGACTGTGTGATTTGTTCTCTCTGAGCTGCCCTGCGTAGGGGTCCGTTGTCTGGGACATCGCACCTCGATGAGCTATACCTCTCGAGCATTGTGTCTTCTTTGAGCTTGTCCTTTTTAAAGCTCCCTTCCCTACTTGTAGCATCCAAGTCTAAATGCTGTCCTGAATCTTCATCATTTGTCCATGTAGCTTGTTCCCAGCTGTCACATGTCTAATTGTCCACAGGGATTCTTAGTGTGGGTGGTGAGCAACAGATGAAGGTCAGCCCCCTTCACCGGGAATCCCTGGCTTAGGCCAAACGCTTTATTTTACAGACCTGGAAACACAGGCAAAGAAGTTATGGACTTAGCTGAAGTCTCACAGTAATGCATTTAAGACGATGTCTTAGTCAGCTTGGGCGGCTATAGCAAAATACCATCGACTGGGGGTCTTATCAACAACAGGCCTTTACTTCTCACGGTAATGGAAGCTGGAAGCCCATGGTCATGGTGTCAGCATGGTCAGGTTCTGGGTTGCAGCTAGCTGACTTCTCACTGTGCCCTTGCATGGTGAGAGAAGAGCTAGCTAGTTTTCTGGCCTCTTCTCAGGGCACTAGTCCCACTCGTGATGGCTGCTCCACCCTCCTGACCTAATTATCTCCCAACGGCCCTACCTCCAGATACCATCACACTGGGATTAGAATTTCAATACGCATCTTGGGAGGGACACAAACATTCAGTCCCCAACTGATGAAAATCCAAATCTGTTGTTCTGCCTGGGACAAAGTACAACAGATCTCCCTGAAACACTGTTCATGCCTCATTAGCGTCTGCGATAGTAGGGAGCACATGCCGCGCAGCTGCAGGGTCTAATGGGGCGGAGCCGGCCCAGAAGAGTGTGTTAGGGGAGGATGTCTAATCAAATCGCACGTGAGTGTGACTGCGGCACTGCGGGCCGCGTGCTGGAAAGTAACTCTTTTATGGAGGTACGTCAACTGTCTGCATCTTAACAGATTTAAGAGAGAGATGATGTTATTGTTCTCACAACTAATGGCAAACAGAGCAATGTAGTATCTTTCCAAGAGACTGCATATAACTCTCTCCTTTCCAGTTCAAATTAGTCCATCTTCCTTTCTGCTCTAACAGTATATTATTTGGATTTCTGTGTAGGATGTGAGTCATTTCATTCTTGAACGTGTTAGTGGTTCACGGGTTGATAATGTGGGGATGGCTCAAATGGGGAGCCCACGGGGACCCACTGCCTGGCTTGGGAGGCACTTGGTAAATCTTTATAAAGAAAATATTATTTGATACCCTTTAAGGTGTTAATAGACCCATACATTTTATTTTTTTTAATTCAATTAGCCAACATGTAGCACTTCATTAGTTTCAGATGTAGAGTTCAGTAATTCATTAGTTGTGTATAACACCCAGTGCTCATCACATCACGTGCCCTCCTTAATGCCCATCACCCAGTTACCCCATCCCCCCATCCACCACCCGTCCAGCACCCCTCAGTTTGTTTCCTATAGATAAGAGTCTCTCATGGTTTGTCTCCCTCTCTGATTTCTTCCCATTTGGTTTTCCCTTCATTCCCCTCTGGTCCCCTGCTCTGTTTTTTGTATTCCACATATGAGTGAAACCATATGATAATTGTCTTTCTCTGACTGACTTATTTCGCTCAGCATAATACCCTCCAGTTCCATCCACATCGATGTAAATGGTAAGATTTCATCCTTTCTGATGGCTGAGTAATATTCCATTGCAGATATATACCACATCTTCTTTATCCATTCCTCTGTTAATGGACATCTAGTCTCTTTCCACAGTTTGGCTATTATAGACATTGCTGCTATAAACATTGGGGTGCAGGTGCCTTCAGAACAGTACATTTGTATCTTTGGGGTAAACACCTAGTAGTGCAATTGCTGTAGACCCAAACATTTTAAAAGACACTTCAAATAATTTAGCAATATAATTTTGTTCATAGTCTTGATAGTTCTGCTAATAGTATCTGAGATTATCCCCATTTATCAGGACGAAAAATTGAAGAAAATAAGAGTGACCTACTTCACTGAAAGGATTAGGAATAAGAAAGAGATAAAGAGATATCTTCTTATTTAGTCTGCTTCTGTACATGCTAGATCAGGACATAGTGATCCTGTTTTTCATTTCACAGGAAAACAGAAGAGCAACATTTTTGGGGAAACTCGTGACTTTTAAAGTCAGTTGTCCTCCAAAACATACTATTTTCAGCATAATTATTTAATGTGGAAGGAATGTGGTCAAGAATATAGTTACATGTGATTTATAATGTGTAGCATGCAAGGGCACTTTCTTTTCTGAAACATTTTTTTAAAAGATTTTATTTATTTGAGAGAGAGAGAGGGCATAAGAGAGAGGGGAGCGGGGGGGGGGAGAGGCAGAGGGGGAGGGAGAGAGGGAGAGGAAGAAGCAGACTCTGCGCTGAGCCCAACACAGGGCTCGATCCCACAACCCTGGGATCATGACCTGAGCCGGAACCAAGAGTCAGAAGCTCAGCCGACTGAGCCACCCAGGGGCCCCTCTGAAATAAATTCTTGAGCAAGATAATTTTAGAATTATCTAAATAATTATCTAAATGCACAGTTTCTGACTGTATCTCTGCTCTGTCTTCTAGTGCTGTAACATAGAGGACTCCACTGCTTTATACAAATAAAAGACGTTACCATCAAGATTTAAAAACATATACTATTATCCACATATGCACAAAGAAAAATCTCACAGGTAGCTTGAGTTGGCAGACACATATCTAGTCTCTGCCTGTCTTGGTGCCTTTCTTTTGTTGTTTTAGGCACATTGATGATGAAAGGGCTTGTTAGTCTTCCTTTCTTATTTCTCACATTTCAGTAATCAATGTGTCTGATGCGTATGTGGTTTAGATGGACTAAAGATTTAAAGATTGACATTTACGAAGGTGAGGAAGCCTTGGAGCTTAAGGTACATGGATGGGTGTTTTGTACCATTGGATCGATTGTGTTTTTGAAGCTCTTTAGAAATTAAATTGCTGGGAACTTCCACTTAGAAATTGTACATTTTATAGAATGGGTTGCTAGATTGTTAAAATATTACTGATCTCAGTGTACTCATTTTCAACATTTTTGATTGCTGTTTTCAATAGTTGATTTTTGGTGGTCTCCTTTTAATATGATTAAAAGCTGACTTATTTACGGAGTCCTGTTAATTAATGTATGTCAAACTCTATTACTGTGGGGCTGCGGTGGGGCAGACTTCCTAACCTTTAGAATCCTGCTGGAAATTTCCAAATCCAAGTATGTGATTGTTCCACGGACGTTCTCCCAGCCAGTCTGCACATCTGCCTTCTCTTGCCTTCTTTTCCCCATAACTAAAACTTGTGAAGCCACATGATTGTCTCCATAATCCTCACTCTTTATGCCAAGCGATCGAGAACACACTGGGCATCGGGCGATAGGGAAGGGGACCTCAGGTCTGGCGAAAGATATTAAGACCGAGGGATGTTGTTGAGAACTATTTTCTGAATGGAACAAAGCCAGGCACTGTATCTGTACACCTGCAGTTGTCTTCCTGGGTTTAGCTTGTATTTTGAGCATATGCTACTTGTCTAAGAGTGTGTTTTTGTCATTGTGATTTCATATAAAGGATGAGGGATTCAGGGGATCGGGGAGGGGCTGTCTTCTCAAGGCCTCGATGGCAACCTTTGGCATATCTGCCAGGCCCCCACTTTAAGCAGTAGAAGCCACTGTAAGTCCCATACTCGCTTAGAGAACCACACATGAGGACTAGTACTGCAGGTAAGGTCATGTTGCATGATAGAAAAAGTAAAGGCTTGTTTTTCCTTTTTCACTCCAAAGCTTTGGTTTTAGTCCTGGCTTTAGCATGTACCAGTAGGAAGGTTTCTTAACCCCTTTGAGCCTCATTTTCCCCATTTGTAGAATGGGAATATTAACACACATATGCGTAGCATTGTTGTGCGGATTGAATGAGTTCGTATGTAATGCAGCTAGACGGTGTATGACATATTGTAGTTGTGCAGTTGCTGTCCCTTGCCTTTCTTCCAGTAGAGGATGTGTCCAGTTGAACATACCCACTTCTCCCTGACGGACCTTCGGTTTACCTTCAGTAATTTTCCGTGATGCTAATTCACGTTCCACCCCCATCTCTAAGGGAGTCTTGTCAGTGGTTCTGCCTTCCTGTCTCTTTCCTTTTCCATCACTAGCTTGAGATGACTGCTTTCTGGGGGAACATGGTGTTTGGAACTGCTAAGGAGACAACGTACTTCCCAGAGCCAAGGATCTGAGTTTTAATGAGTTCTTTCACTAGGAAGAGAGGGAGGCTCTGGGCCATCCTGTGGCTCTTACCCTGCAGTTTGGCATTGCTAGGGCCAGGCACTTAGAAGCTGGATGAATGCGGACTACTGTGTGTGGATAAAAAAAACTGTGAATGTTTCTCTTCAAGTTGCTGGAGAGAGAAGTACAAATTAGATTATTAATGATCATATGGAGGTATGAGCTGACAGTCTATTTAGTTTCATTATTAAAACAAGTGTGGTTTTGGACGATGCGGATGTTTCCCCCTTTTATTTAGATGGCAAAGAACATTCATTAAGGATATCAATAAAGACCACGTCAGTGATTTAGCTTCCAAAGCTGCCCCCTGAATGCTAAAAGACAGCAAAGAAAATTTAAGTGGTTGAGAATGAGAATGTGAGATTGGAAGCCAAATTATAAACTCATTTCAACTCTTGGCCTGCAGGCGCTGGAATAACATTATTTGTTGTCAAGGATGCAAAACAACTCAGATTCAGGTCCAAGTGATTATTCCACTTTGGCATTGCTGCCTCTCTGCCTACAGCAATTCCATTTGGACATAGATTAATTAGCCAGGCAGGGGCGGAAGTGTTGGTGGTGAGAGCAAAGGCGGAAGGGGCAGAGCTGCAGCCCTGAGTCGCTGTGGAGGGCACCGCTCTGCGCCCCAGGCTGGCCCAACCCACTTGAACCTTAAATCCGCAGTAAACTCGGGAGAGGGTGCGGATCCAAATGGACTCGGAGTTGTACTGACTGTTACTGGCGATGCCTCAGAGAAAACCTTCAAACTTAGCAAAAATGGGACAGATTCGTGTAGACACATCCGCTGTCCCCATGGAGAACGGACGAGCGGTGGCAGGCCCGAGGGTCTTCCCAGTCTTGTGTTTGGCATTCTGGACCTTTGTATTCCTACCTGTGAAACGGGAACAATCGTGGTTTACTTTTTGCTGTTACTTGAGTTATAAAGATCATGAACACTCCTGGGAAACTGTTAATGAATCGAAGATAGCATTGATGCAGTTATTAGCACTTCTTCAACAGGAGCGCGTAGTCCCTTTCCCTGCCTTTGCTTCGGGCGTGTTTTGCTTGTACCTCTTTTCCATCTGCTTTGATCTTCGTGGACACATCTGTGGCCTCCAGTGGAATCCCTTAAAGGCAGGGGCGGCGAGGGGCGGTCGCCGTTCCCCCGCGGTGCCGGACTCGGCCTGGACCGCCGGTGCGCGAGGGCGGCGGGCGGCGCAGGCGGGCGGTGGGGGGGGGCCGGGGACCCGCGGGGCCGTGCGCGCGCCCCCTCCCCGCCGCGCCCGCGGGACAGCGCAAGCTGCGCGCCGGCCCCGCGGGGCCAGCCTGGGGACGCGCGCCCCGAGAGCCCGGCTTTCCCGGCGGCCCGGGACCCTTTGGAAGGGTGTGCACCCTTTCCGTCCCTTGGGCAAAACTTCAGAAGGATTTGCTCTTTTCTAACATTTCATTCCATGAAAACATTGGGAAGAAAAAAAAAAAAAATCGGTGGCGCTGCACGCGGTGCCTGCAGAGGGGGCAGCACTCTCACTCCTGACCCCAACCTGGGAGCCCGAGTGCCTTCAGGCGGACAGAGCGTGCGAGCCGAGCCGCGAGTTCAGAAGCAGCGCGTGGGCCGCGGGCACGTTTCTTTCTGGCAAGGTTTGCTTTTTGGGGGGAGGTTCCTTCGCAAGGCAGTGTGCTTGCTTTCACGCACACTGCTATAGGGCTTTCGCCGTTCATTTTAAACCTTGTGTGGATGTGTGTATGCGAACAAATATTTTGTATTTTACCCATTAAAATAGGGACGGGGAAATACCATCCTGCATTTTGGGGATGAATTGTATTTTATATCCTAAGTCATTTAAATTTCTACCTTTTCGTAATATCACCTAGAGCTGAGACAAGGGAATTCACAGGGGCTCCCCCTTATTTTTATTTTATTTTATTTTTATGTTTTAGATTCCTTTGCGTTTCAAGGAAAGAAGCCAAGGTATCTTTACTCAGAGGAGGAATGATGTAGTTCCAGCGTAACCTTCTTTTCTTATACTTCCAGGTAAGTGAGTCTGTTATCATAGATTGCTTAAGAAACGAACTTTGGTATGGTCTGAGATGTATTCATATTCCGGCTATGTTTGAAATGTGGTGAATTCCATTTTACTTTCAATAGTTTGATTAACAACAGATTATTATTTTAAGATATGAATACTTTTTCGAAGTGATTCAATTATTTGGCTGCCTTGAATCTTTTTATTCTCTTTGTAAAGCCTATAATCTACATTTAATGTTACCAACTTCTTTATAATTTATCTCTTCTCACAGTGGCAAATGACTTAAGCCAATAATGTAGTTAGAAGAATTACATAATTCTTCTTAATATTCACTTGAATAGGAACATTTGTTCTCCTTCTGGAAGTTGTGACAGACTATTAAGCTTTCTCGAATATTCAGCCCATAATCAAATGGGCACCATCATTTTCACCATGATACAAAATATTTCTTAAAGTAAAATGGTTTGGGAAATTGAAGAATGATCTTCTTTTCTAACTTATATCTTAAGGTGTACTTTCTAGAATCTTGGAGAATAGTACCCCAATGGTTGGGTTTTGTCTGGGGACAAACGTAAAGCTCTGGAATGTTGTTTTAGTCCTGCTCTTATAACCAGTAATTTTGAGTTTCTCTGCGATAAGATATTTTATTACATTTGGCAAGACTAAACTTTAAAGAAAGCAAGAACCTTAGGGACATCATTAATGTTGAAATGCAACAGTATGAAGTCTGAAGTTGTATATATGATTTCTGTCTTCAGCAGAGCTAACCTTTTCTAGTTTTCTTTAGAAATGGTTCAACAGACATAAAAGTGAAAATAGGTAAGCTGTGCTCAGCATACGCATGTCTTCAAGAAGCTCCTCCCACCTTTCCTCTTCATTTCAGATTTCTGTAGAGGTGTTGTTCAGGATTTGTTTTGTTTAGTTTTTACTTTTGTCACACCGATTAAAATGAAAGAATAGAAGTCAAAGCATCCGATTTGACTTTACATTAATGAACAGCTTTGCATTAAAACAATAGAGCGTGCAGAGTGTAAGAGGGATTGTAACTGAGTTACTATAAATAGAAAAATAAACATGACCTTGGCCAAAATTTAATAATACAAACAAAAATAAAAATAATTCTTCACAGATTCTTTTCTGAGTAGAAACTCAAGTGGCTATCAGGCCTAAGCGATTCAGGACCAACCTGAGGGCTCTAGGAAGTTATTCTGATCTTTGGTCTTGGGCTGTTTCATGTTCTTGAGAAGGACTTGGAAGATGTAGAAGAGAACAGTGTCAGTAGAACACCATGTAGACCCTAATGATTTAAATCTTGAGATAATAGTAAAGAAGAGCCAAAGTCCACTTTGCAAACTAGAGAAGGGTGAAAAGCTGATTAAGGTCTTCCTGGGCAAATGCAAAGTTACAGGATGTTTGTGCTCTAGTCCCAGGCTATTAGAGTAGCAAGACGGGGAAAGCTTGGGTGGCCAAACAGCGGAGCTGCAGACCGATCTGCGTTTTGGTGGTGGTCAAACCCACCAGTGCTGTGGATCCTCTCCAGCTCCATCTTCTGCTCCTCCCCCACTCACCATGGGAGCTGGAAGCTGTGCTGGTCTTCACACTCCTCTTTCTACCTGCCACACTTTCTTCCTTGCCGCTCTGCTGGGGAACTTTTCTCACCCGTTAGCACCGGTTCCTACGACGAGCAACTCCAGCACTCAGAAACAGCTCCTGGGAGGCCCTGACCACAGGAGTGAAAGGGCCAGTTAGCACGTGGGAAAGTGAAGAAAGGATGTCCCTGACCTGCAGATGCCTCCTCGTTCCCTCGTCCCTGCCCGATGCTTCCGTTCGTCCCAGGGGCTCTCGGGCTCTCCTCTGAGCACAGCACAGGCCTCTCTGTTCTCATTTCCATGGTCTAGTCCGTTCCTTGGGGAGTGTCTGGGGAATAGAAGCTCTCTTTGTAGACAGATAACCTTGTAGGTCCTTTATAGTTCTGGGAGCTCACGGAAAGTGATGGCCAGATAACATAAAATGGTAGCTGACTCAGTCTTTTTTGGGGATGAAGTGGGCATGATAGGTAAATACCAATATGCAGCTGTAATACAGGAACTTGGCACGTTGCTCATATTTGAAAAACCAGAGAATTAAGTAGAGCAGTTTGTGTTTTATGAATTTTTGGAAATGTTTTCAACTTTTAACTATTTCCATTGAATGGCACGAAGTGTGACACAAAGTTGGTCAGCTTTTGCTGCTGCGATTTTGATTTATCCTCCTGAGCCACCATTTGTTTTCAGCAGATGAAGCCTCTGCAGGAAAGCCAGGGCCGGGAGACTCGCACGGGCACCAGGACGGGTGCCCAGCGATGCATGCCTTCTAGGGGGCTTCATTTCTTTCTGCTGATTGACACTTAATTAGGCCTTGGGTTTTGTCGTTTCTGTTCTCTTTTGGGGCTCTGCCCATTGAGATGCCCTTTCCATCGAGTTAGTTTCTCTCTCTCAAGCCTGTGCTTTAGCCTCTCACCTCCGCGTCTGGTTCTGCTGTCCCGGACTCCCTTCCTTTCTAGGACTCGGCTCTGGACAACCTTTCCTGAGCCCCAGCGACGGAGAGGCTGGGCCACTCTGCCTCTCTATCACCTTATGTCCCCCACTGTTCACAGCTGTTCACCGGTTAGACAGCTGTCCCTTGGCCAGCATTGTCCTCACAGGAGGCCCCGTCTCTGCATTTTTAGCACCTAGCCTATGTTTGTCCTTATTCACAGCCACAAACAAGTGTTTGGATGATTTTCTGGTATCGAACACCCGCATCGGAACCTAGGCATGTCAGTATTTTAATTTGCTGAGTGCTCCGTGGTACACCTGCCTTTCCTTTACCTTTTTCTTTCCTTTAACGTGTGTATTTTCGGAGCTACCACGGAGGTTGGAGGGGAAGGACTTGAACCCCGGTGTTCTGACTCCAGCTCCAGTGCCTACTTAGTTTCATCTGTTTGAAACTTAAGTCACAGAAGGTTGGCTGCAACTCACGTGTGCACCCACAGATAAGCAGATAAACAACGTGTGGAATATACATACCGCGGAATAGCATTTTACCTTCAAAAGGAAGGAAGTTCTGCCACATGCTACAACATGGGTGGACTGTGAGGACGGGGTGTGACGTGAAATACGCCAGCTACAAAAAAAGACAAAATATTGTATGAGTCAACTTACGTGAGGTATCTGGAGTCTTCAAATTCATCAGGACAGAAAGTGGGAGGGTAGTGGCATGGGGCGGAAGGAGGGGAGAATGCAGTGTTCTCTAACTGGTAGAGTGTCCATTTTGTGAGATGAAAACTTCTGGGGATTGTTGAATAACACTGTGAATGTATTGAATACTTCTAAATTACATGCTTAAAAATCATTGAGATGGCAGGGCCCTGGGTGGCTCAGTTGCTTAAGTGTCAGACTCATGGTTTCAGCTCAGGTCACGGTCTCGGGGTCCTGGGATCGGGGCCCCTTGTGGCAGGATCTGTGGTCAGCACAGAGCCTGCTTGTCCCTTTCCCTTTGCTCCTCCCTGTCCTCTTTCTCTCTCTCTTGAATAGATAAATAAAAAGTCTTAAAAAAAATCACTGAGATGGTAAATTTTGTTATATGTATCTTACCAAAATTAAAAACAACAAAAAAGTCAAAGATCTTGCTTTTAAAAAAGATAATTCATCCTTTAAAAGGGGACTTTTCCTTCCTTACACTGTATTTTTCATTTGCTTAGAGCTTTAAATCGCTTTTTATTTAAACGTGTATTATGTAGTAAAAACAAACTGGATTTACATTGATAAGATCTTGGATTTACTTCCAGACCTTGTTATTCCTTATCTTTGCTTACATTTGCAGTTAAAACCTGATTCAAAATTACCCACTTTCTCACCTGTTTTTCTTCAATAAAGATAATAGGATCTTACTGCTCATCTAGAAATACTTGTATGACACTTAAAAAATTACTTGTCTGATTAAGGGCAGAAATGTTTGTTCTGTCACAAGCAGAGGGCATGACAGACTCCAGGCTTTCATGTGATTGCTCGTAAGGAGCCAGCCACTTCAGTCTTGTTTTTCCATCACACTAATGGACCTTTTATGTGGAAAATCATGACTCTAAAACTGTAAATAACACTCTGGTGCTTGAAAGAGCACAATTTCAAGATGTTCAGCTGACACCTAGGAAGAAGCTCTCTTTTTACTCAAAGGTTCTGACCCAGTGTGTAATATCTTTCCTGAAGAATTTAAAATGAAACTCGAATCCTGTCAGCCTAGGGACAGGTTTGTGGAGAAGGGAAGGCAAGGATCTGATTCAGGAGCTGTGTAAAGGTTTCAGGGGGAAGTGGGGATGAGAATTAGAGGTGGAGGTGGGCACAGAAATTATAACCTTGTGGAAACTTTGAGCTCAGTTGTTACTTAGATTTTTCTTTTCTTTCTTTCTTTTTTTTTTTTTTTTCTGAAAGAGAGCCCACATCAGCGGGGGTTGGGGAGGTAGGAGGTGGGGGTGAGGGAGGGGAGGGTCAGAGGGAGAGAGAGAATCTTAAACTGGCTCCATGCCTAGCATGGAGCCCTACATGGGGCTCGATCTCATGACTCTGAGATCATGACCTGAGCCAAAATCAAGAGTCGGATGCTTGACTGACTGAGCCACCCAGGTGCCTTGTTACTTAGATTTTTTAACATCACAGACAGGATTCTATGGTCAGGGCCACCAGAAAACACTAAATTCATCTCTACTGCTAGGAAACCATCTAATCCAAGTAGGTACTTTAAAATTTTTTCTGAAGCTCTTAAAAAATATGTGGTAATTAGAAATATTAATATTTACACTTAAATCTTTTAATAAGGAGTTGCATATTTTCAACTCAACAAACAAATGAGACTTACGACAAGTTAGACTTTAAATATACTTTGTGGTTATGAAGTGTCAATTCTTGGATTGGAATCCAGTCTCTGGTGAAGGTGTCAGTCATCTGCAGAAAAATGAGAATAGTAAGGTGATGTCTTTCAAAGAGCTAATACTCACTCTGAAGGAATAATCTTTACTCTGAGGTTCTGGTCTTTTTTCTTACGTATTAATATTTAAAATATCTATTCTTTTAGAATATAATGATAATGAATATTTAAAATTCTATTTCTTGACAAATTAAAATATTGGATATTATTTAGCATTCTTGGTTGTAAGAAACAGGACGGGCATATATTGGAAGAATGTCCCGGGATTGATAGAAGAACTAAAATCTCATGAATAATAAAGACTTTCAGCCAGGGCTAATTCTATCACTAAATGTGTTTTTCTAAGTTTATAAAACATGTGAATAACCAACTTAGTCCCAAGCATGTGGGATCCATGCCAAGGAATAGAGGTCTTGATAGAGGGGGAGAAAAGGATTAAATTAATAACATTTGACTTTTATGATAATTTTTTGCAGCCAAGTGAAATAAAGCACTAACCTGTAGCCTTGGACCATTGTCCTAACTGGAATCCTGACCCAAAGTTGGAATGAGGGCTGTATCTGGGTGTGGATTATCTGACTGCATGAGGGTTGGTTGTGTTGTTCTCATCACCTAACTTTTCTTGCCCTGAAGTCGTTGTGGGTTTTGGACTCAGTGTTATTGCTCATCTCACTGCAATTTGATACATGACGTATTAATTATTATTTTTAGCACTTGGGAAGCCAGATTATGGATGTCACTGTGGCCTGCCTTCTCTCCATCATTTGATGCATTGACCGCTATCCTTTAAACTCTGCCTTCCCTTGGTTTATATAATGTGACAATAAGCTGTCACAGTTTTCCCTTACTTCTCTGGCTGCGCCTGCACAGTCCCCTTCCCATCACTTATATATTGATGTTCCCTCGCGTTCTGTACTCTCTGTCTTCTCAGTCTATACCTCTGTGTCGTTTCTTCTGGTCTAAATGGCTGACTCTCATCCATTTGCTGCTTCTTTCCAGCTTTGCTCCCCCAGCTAACACGACTCTTCGGTGCCGCAGACTCCTGGCCATCTCTGCGGTGTACCCCACCGGTGCCCGCCACTCGTTGTCTCCAGCTCTGAGCTGATTAGGTTAGAACCAGGTGATGAGGATCCTGTTTCCTGCTTCTCCCCAACTAGCATGCTACTCTGAACAACTCAACACTTTTCTAACTTGGACCCAGTATAAACAAACATAAGTGATAAATAACTACCAAGTTGTGGATGACAATGAGTGCACACATTACTGAATTCCTTAGAATAAAGTGGCCAGGTGGAGTCACGTTCTCAGCAATACTGCAAACTGTTCCAAGAAGGTGATGCTGTAGAAGCCCCATATGCTGATGTTCTAAGAGCCAGTGGCAAGGGCATTAATACCCCTGCCTTGCAGGAGAGATCCTTAGAAGGGAGATACTGTTCAACCTCGGGTCACATAATGCCACAGTTATCCAGGGGTATGGCTTTCTTCTCCGTGTCTCTCCTCTTGAGAGTCCACGTTTTAAACCCTTTGCACAAGTGGTAGACTTCCAGCTCTGAGTAGTTTCATACTTGTACTCCCTATGTGACTAGATTTCAAATAGGCAACAACAACAAAAAGCCATAGATGGGATAACTCCATTGGTGATAATAAGGATATTAATATCATAATACTACCTATATCCTAGCCAGTGAGAACTTACTGCAGACATTACTGTTATTTCTATAGATTACTTTTTGATTCTAACATGAAATAAAGTTCATCTAAGCAAACTTTTAAAAAAATCCAGTAACTTGTTTCTTCCAGAATGTTGATTACCTAAGTATAAATACTACCCACAAACATCACCCTTCCTTACAGTATGTCAGTGCACTTAGTCAACAAATTCGCTGAGTGTCTGCTGTGCACTGGGGAGTATTCTAGGAGTTGGAAATACAGAAGGGAACAAGAGATGAAAATCCCTGCCCTCATGAAGCTTTCATTCTGGATCTAGGAGTCCAGATACCTACCAAGGTAACTGGATTTTTGACATTTCTATTTTCTTCCAAGGTTTATTCACTATTATAAATCCTGTCTCCTTTGATCACAAAAATCGTGGGTTGGTAGAGCTGAAAGAAGTGGCTTCAGCTGCTCTGGGTGTGGCATGAATTCCAGGCAGGTGGGCATCCTAGCTGCACGTGACCTGATGACCTGTGATGAGCCCTTCATGTCCTTGAGCCTCAGTTTTTTCACCTGTTAAACAAGGACTGGATTCAAATTTGATTCAAGCATGGTAGTTGAGGGGTGTTTGGAAATTTTGGTTGACACCATGACTGAGTGGGCCCAGGAATGCTGACTAACTTCCACGTCATGGGACAAGCCTAGCACAGGCCACAGAGCTTATGAGAGCTGAGCTAGGAACAGGACCAGAGATCTGCTATATTCAGTTTGGGGCTTTTTGGGGACCCCATGCCATTCCATCCTTTTCAGGATTGTTTAGGGTGACATGTTCTCTGATTTCCATTCATTTGGAATAGGCCGGGTAAGGCAGTGGGTGCATGTGTTGATGGGAAAGCTGTCCACTGAGACCCTCTACTCAGATGTCCTCGGATTGGGCAGAGCAGGGAGCTTCTAGTTATCATTCTAAAGCTACCTTGATTTTCAAAATATCTCCTGATTTTTGTTGGGAAAGTCTTTTCGTAGCTGAAGCTCAAATATATAAAATTGAAATTATTATGTCAACTAGATCTAATTTCTCCTAGGATCTAGTTAATTTGCATAGCTATTGTATCTTATTATGCAGAGATACAGACCCTATTACAACATTGGTTTTGAGGAGATTTATAGCATCCAAAGCCCAAAGTGAATAATGCCAAAATATTTTACAAGCAAATCATTAATCCATAGAAAATAAGCAGCTTGTGGGGAGAATAACATGCGAACCAAACCAAAAAGTTTACATAAGGAAATCTTATCAAATAAGCAGTGTATTAAATAGTTCTTTCATTCATTGGTAAGCAGTGTATAATGCAATACTGTCCCAGAGGTAAAAATCAGGCCTCTCTACCCAAGAGGCAGCATAAATGAAAGAAGCAATATTCATCTTTTGCCAGTTAGGTTGAAATGTCATCTCTGCCTCCTGTCTGTGTATGGTGAAATTATAATCTTTCTCCTTATGGTCATTTAACCCTAACCTGCCTTCCTGGCACATATTCAGGTGACTGGAAGGCTAGAGAAGGATTACAAAACATTTCAGAAAGAGTCTTTGACCTAAATCAATGGTTCCCAAACTGGGTACCAAGGTACCCCAGGGCACCAAAGGGAATCCACAGTTGTGCTTTGGAATATTTGAAATTTTCAAGTAAAGTATGCTAGATATCTGTTGGCCATCATGCAGACTGCTAGCTCAAGGTAGTACATACTTTCAACAATAGATTGGGCTATGCTCCTTTTGATGATATCACATCTTTGGGAAGCCACATTTTCAGCAGTTGCTGTGATAAAAAGCACCTGCTACACAAAACGAGGTGGTGTCTAATATGATTCCAAGGTTTGAGGAGCGCCACAGTGCCCACGAGAGGCATATATCCCATTAGTAAGCGATGGCAGCAAAGAACGAGATAAAACCATTATGTCGCTTCCGGTTTATTGTATTCTTTTCTCCAACAGCTACTAAGTTGTTAGGATATAAATACTCATAAGCTAGTGAACCTAACTTCTTAATGAAAAACCCATTAGCCACTTCTTTTCGTCAAGGAGTGCTAGAAAAACTAATGAGATATGAATGGTGCCCTGAACTGAGAAAGTGAAACCTTGGGCCTAAACATCTTGTCAGCCACCACATTGCGCAGCGAAGAGTAAAGTTTTGTTTTCAAAGAGCAGGTATTTGGAAAAGGGATCAGCTCCTGGGCCACCTCCTAGAGCAGTCACAGCAGCAGCCACAGCTGCAGGGCCCTCTGTAGAAGGGTCAGGACGGCCAGAGGGCCCACACCCCACCTGGTGCGGCCACTGCCACCTTTGTTTCTGGAAGGTTCAAATACAGAGGGAAGAATGACTGGTTATGTATAATGAACATGGCCTAGAGCTAAAGATAGAGTTTCATATTGTCTGCATTCTTTTTATTAGATACTTGGGAGTGTAGGCTCTTTGGAATAATTCACTGCGCTACAGGATATAAGCATTCTGTGAAAAATCAGTGACAGTTACTACAGTTCCCTTTCAGGCCTTAAATCCATCAGTCTTCATCCAACTGAGGCTAGTCATAAAATAAAGATCAGATGGGAGCCTCAGCATGAGCCAAACATCTTGATTATAAAAAGTCTAGGAATTTTACTTTTATTATGGGCAAATAATTGATAGGTATCAAAACACAAGGGATGAAAGTTAGAACCAAGTGTTGAGTTGTTTAGAGTACCATCCTAGGTGGGGAAAAGCGGGAGATAGGACCTTCATCACCTGGTTCTAAAGTTATCTCTTGGTGACTCTGTTTTCAGTGGTTCCTCCTCCCCACACTCCAGCCCTTGGGCAGGAGGGCCGGAATGCAAACAACTTTCCAAACGAGTGCTTTTGTCAGGCTGTCCTTTAGGAAACCTCTAGAAACAGCTAATGGAGGACAATTACATTAGACCAACACTTCCCAAAGTGTTTTCCAGATTACTAGTGCTATGGGATGCTTTTCAAAAGGAGATTTTTTTTGTGTGTGTGATGAGATAAGCTTAGAAAATGTACTTCTTTCTTGTACGGTACAATGCACCTTGGCCTGTTAAAGATTCTGGCCTATTAAAGTAAAGACAAGTGTTTAATTTAACTTCCTCGTTCCCAGCTTCCTTCTCCACAGAACCCTTTTCCAGACTTTTTCCTTTCCAGAACCCTCCACCCTCGCCTTTTTAAGAACCATGTCCACCAGCCAGCCTTTGAGAGACGTTGCCCGCTGCCCGCGATGGAAAGAAATCTGATTCCGAGTTAGATTTGCATCTCGCTGGTTGTCATAAACTAAGCCAGCATTTCTCAACATTTGACTTGGAGTTTAGAAAAACATAAAGATGCCCCAGCCCATCCCCAGAGAGTACCAGGGCTGGTTCCAATTACCTACATTTTTGAGAAGCTCTTGCAGGTGGTCTTAGGGGTTCTAAGACTGAGAGTCGCTTTGCTTGGAAGAACTTTCTAGTTTCCATTTCTTTTCTCTAAGGTTGCAGTAGGTGTCTCCACTAGTCTTTTTGACGTTGGGCATGTTTCCTGAAGGGAATTGATTTCATGTTGAAAGAAGACTGCTGTGATGCTGTGGCTTGGAGTTTCTCAGCCTGTGGGCCTCTCCCCGCTGTTGCGTGCCTGGGCCCTGGCTCTGCTCCAGTGCAGGTGTGCTCCTGAAGGTCGCAGGAAGGCTGCAGGGGAGTGGTAAAGAGGATGAGTCCTGTTGAGGGGCCTGTTCCTGAGCTCCTCAAGCGGGGTGCCGCTCAGACCTGGAAATCTGCTTTGTCCATAAGCCGATAATTGGGTCATAGGGAGCTTGACCTCATGTTCTCTTGGAGAAATGTTCTGTTATGGGTCTTCTTATCTTTAATCTCATGGCCTAACATTCTCTAGAATCTCTGTTCCTCCCCATGATACCATGAGAAGCAAGGCAGGAAAGAGCTCAGTGAGGTGAGTGGGTTTTTATGGTAACCAGTCAGGGAATTCACACCGGGATAGTGAAGTGATGTGGTACGGCCACAGACTGTGGAGTTTTCCACTACAAAACCCCAAAGAGGGCCAGGTGAGAACGTAGGACACTGAAACCAAGGCAGAGTCTACTGGATCTCCCTACACTGTGAAGGTGGTGTGGGAAAAGCCCCACAACTGAATGTTGGATCGGAAGCAAGAGAATGAAGCTTTTCACGTGGTGGATGAGGTGCATTGCCGAGGTCCGTTGTGTTTTACCTTCTTCAGTCACATGTGGTCCCTAGCCTGGCCACGGAAATTATGCCAATAGTTACTATGGAGTGTCAACTCAAAGGGAAAGCAGCCTCTTTCCTGTTCATTGATGGCTGGGCAGAGAGCTCTTACCAGTCTGCCTTCCCTCTTAACAGTGGTCTGAAATGATTTGGCTATAGATAGGCCAGAAGAAGAGGGAACCAATGTCTGGATAGTGTTCCAAGCATGATGTAGTCAATTTTATATACATAATTCCCTCTGTTATTCCCTCCAACAGCCCTTGGAAGTACTTCTTAGTTCTTTAAATAAGGATGAGACACAGAGACTCAGAGAGATGAAATACGTTATCCAAGGGTTCACAGCTCGGGAATGAGGGGGCTAGAACCCGGATCTGATTGATTCCAAAGTCCATTTGTTGCATTCCCCCCCCCCCCCAGCCCTTCCTGCCATCCGTTGCCGGGATCCATGGCTGTGGTACCATCACATTTGCTCCTGGATACCTTCTGTGCAATGAGCTTGATAAGAAGCTCTTGAAAAGGAAAATGAAGAGATGCCTTCCAACACGTTCTTGCATGTTCTGTATCACTACGGCCATGGAACTGAGCATGCTTCCTCTCCCCAGTCCTCTGGGACAGACTGTGTGACAAGAAAGAATATGGTGGCAGATGCATTCGTTTTTCTCTGAGTATATTTAGATGATCCTTCTTTTCATTTTATAAATAGTTGGTTTTCAAATAAGCAGTTAATAGTGTTCACTAGCAGTGTGTTTTATGTCTAAAATTTAGTGGCATTAGCTAGAACTTTATCATGGCATAAAAATTTCCTGGAGGAAATAGAATATCACTGTGGGATATATAGCTAACATTATTAAAATAAATATTAATCCAAGGTTAACTGTTAGTCTAAACTTTTTCTTAATTCAAAATCCAAGCGAAGCCTTACTTTGTCAAAAAGAATACTTTATTTCAGCTCAGTTTGAAATTCTAATGTGAAAATCACCATAGACTTGCAGAATCGCAGCATGAATAATATTAAGCGTCTCTGTAACTTAATTACAGAATAGCAGATACCATTGCCCGGGAGGCACATGACCATGAGCTTCCAGGTGTAGAGATCACACATTTCTCAAATGTTAGTTCTGGATGGCGGTCATTTCATTTGACTCTTACATTCTACCGATGAAAAAAGTGCAGAGGTGAGCGATCTTTTCAGAAGTCATAAAGCTGGTGGGTGGCACACAGGGCTTCTTATTTTGTTACCATAGATAGTGGTGCCTTTAACTGGAATAATTTTAAGAAACACTTTAGCCAAGCCTATTAATGTAGCAGACTATTAGGCTTGGCCCAGTTTGTGCCTCTTATGCGTCATTTAATCATAACTAAGCAACATAAACATACCCCGAAAGCTGTGGGCTGAGTAGAGCTGACAGTTGTCAGTGTTCAGCCTCATTGGTTTGAGCTCTCTCGAATCCAGAGTAGGAGCAGGTGGCCAGCAGAATTTGGAAGCCTTTGAAATTTTATTCCAGTTGCTCAGTTACCGCAGAGCAATCGTTGGTTCTTTGTTGGCGTTTCAAACCGAATGTGGAGGCTGTGTGGCTCGTCTGGTATAGGGTAGCAGGAAGGTGACTGGGGAGTTTAAATAAGCTGAAACGGAGCGCCTGCAGGTGAGCGAAGTCCCAAGCAGGGCCTGGAATCAGGGTAATTGGATTTATAGTGATTGATAATTTTAGTGAAAGTTGAACGTAGGTCTCTACTATTACGTTGTTCTGAATGACACTTGCTTATTATTATCAGAAAACACTGAGACATTTGGTAGCCCTATTACTTTTGGGAAAAGGTCACTTAGCATGGAATCAAATCATCTTACTTTTATTTTAATGTCAGAAGCTGGTCTGATGCTATATTTACTCCTTTTACATTGGGTTCAGTGCAGTTCAGAATTTTTTCTCTGAAGCATCTATGCTTTTGTCCGTGTCCGCCAACCATGGTCTCATCTGGCTGTTGGCCCACCCTGGTCACTAGGACTTCCAGCTGAGAAATCTTTTGAGACATCTCACAACAGTACCTGTTAGAATGGCTGCCTTTCTCCAGAGTGAACTTACTAGTTGAGGCTCTTCCTACTACAAAAGACCAGAATACTCCACTCATACTGGCTCAAGCAAGGAAGGGTACAGGGGCAGCTGACTTCTGGGATTCTTTGATTCAGGAACTTAGATCTCCTGGCTCTGCTCTTTGTGTTGGCTTCATTTTTAGGTGGGGAAGAAAGGCAACAGCATCCCTAGATTTAATTCTAGCTGAAGGGTGAGCATGCTTCTCAATCCCTTTTTTCTTTCTCATTGTATCTTGTGTTTTGTCAGATATATATATATCATAATAATAATATGATATGTGTAATTTTTAATTGAAATACAGTTATAATAAGTTTTAATTGAAATACAGATATAATAAGTTTCAGGTGTACAATGTAGTGATTGCACAATTTTCATACATAATGAAATGCTCACCATGATAAGGGTAGTTGCCCTCTGTCACCATATGAAGTTATTGCAATAATATTGACTATATTCCCCATGCTGTACTTTGCATCTCCTTGACTTACTTATTTTATAACTGGAAGTTTGGGCCCCTTCATCCCCTTCACCTATTTTACCTGTCCCTTCACTCCCCTTTGTAAAGCACCAGTTTGTTCTCTATTTATGAGTGTGTTTCTGTTTTGTTGTTGTTGTTGTTTATTCATTTATTTTTTAGATTCTTCATATAAGTGAAATCATATGGTATTTGTCTTTCTCTGTCTGACTTACCTCACTTAGCATAATACCCTCTGGATCTATCAGTGTGGTTGTAAATGGCAAGATCTCATTCTTTTTTATGGCCGAGTAATATTCCACTGTGTGTGTGTGTGTGTGTGTGTGTGTGTGTGTGTGTGTGTGTATCACATCTTTATGCATTCATCTGTTGATGGACTGCTTGCTTCTGTATCTTGGCTATTATAAATAACGTTGCAATAAACATAGGGGCGCATATATCTTTTTGAATTCATGTTTTTATTTTCTTTGGATAAATACCGAGAAGTGGAATTAATGGGTTGTGTGGTATTTCTATTTTTAATTTCTTGAGGAAACTCCATCCTGTTTTCCAGAGTGCTGCACCAGTTTATAATCCCACCAACAGTACAGGGATTTCCTTTTCCTTCTCTCTCAGTCTTTCCAGCATGTCCCAAGACTGACTTTCCTTAGCTTTGACCGGGTCATGTGTCCATCTCTGAACCAGTCACTGTGGCTGGGATTGAATCACTGAGCTGGCCCGGTCTTGGTCATGGGTATCACTCCCGGGGATGGATGGTTTCTTTCACACATGAGCTAGCGAAGATGTTGCTTTTAGTAGATACTCTCAGGCTTTTTCAATGAAAATGTCAGTACTTTTAAGGGAAATGAGCAACAGGGGCTCTTTTCCTCAACACTGCATTACAGGTTTGAAAGGTCTAAGAGTTAGTCTTTCAATAGAAGTATTGATTTCCCCCCCACCCAACATTTCTTCTTTTGGTTTCTCTAAACCATCTGTGAAAACTTTAATCATGCCCTTCTATTATGCTGTCGTTCACCAGGACAGTATCTAAACCCCCAATAAATGGGGATGTAGAGTCAGCTGTGATTTCTAGTCACAGCCATGGCCTTCTTGAGGAAGGGCTAGGTGACTAGACATTTTTGTGTTTGAGCCTGTTTTTCTGTCCCAGCATTTTCAGGACTGATTTGGACTCATTTGGGTAAGACAGATAGCTCACACAGAGACTGGGCTGGTGCATTATTATCACAACATTATTTTTAAGCTTTTGCATATGATTTCTTTTTCTGTTAATAACTAAGACAAATAATTTTCTTAGTTTTTGGAAAAATCAGAATGAATTTCTGATTCCTTTGAAATGGTGATGAGCTCACCATTCTGAAGTATGTACCATAGCACCATTCTGTCTGGGAAGAGATCAGTCTCATTGTGCCATGACAATAACTCATTTTTATTGTCTACTTTATGGGCCTTGGGTTCCTGTAAAGTGAAATTATGAGTATATATTAGCATACTGTTGATACTCAGTGGCTGATATATTTTCTTTATTTATTCTATCAGTTAGAGAAGCATCAGACTTCAATAAAAAGCTTTCGTCTTTATAAACTGACAAGTTTTTAAAACTGCAAACAAAAGAAGATGCAAAAGAATTTGTATGCTGCAATTGATACCTTGCAGAATTCTGCCCCAAAATAATAAAAAAAGAATTTAACTTTGGGACTTCAACAAGGCATTATCTGAACTTTTGTCCTTAGTTTCACCTGATAGCAAAGTGGGTGAGAGAGGCTATCACTCTTGATAGTAATGAAGCTCTGAGTCAGGACTATACATACAATCGTACATACTGTTATATCTGCCTCAGCAGCCCCCCTCCTCTGCCCCAATCCTGGATGCTTCTAAGACTTGGTCTTTATGTTTGGTTCTCAGCGGGTTGACTGGGATGGGCTTTGGCATGTTTGCTTTGTATTGGCCTTAATTGTGGTTCTTGCAGCTTCTTGGATCTGTAGCTCAGTCTCTTCAATCTGTTTCAGCCTTCTGGTGACTGTCTTAGTGGCTGCTGCTTCTTCCTCCCTGTTCCCCCTTTTGGGATTCCAGTCACACATGTGTTAGTGCTTTCACCTGTGTTTCATGTGCTGCTTCATCTCTGTTCTGTGTTTTCAGTTCTTTTCTCCCTTCTCTGCTTCAGTTTGGATCTACCCTACGGACATCTCTTTCACTTGAGAAACTCCTCTTGTGCTGTGTCTCACCGGCTGTTAAATCCATGTATTGAATTATTAATTTCAATCATTATTATATAGGTTATATATAGATTCTAGGTCTCTGATAAAATTCTTTATCTTTGATCTATTTTCTTGAACATAGTAATTAAAATTCTATTAAAATTCCTTTTTGATAATTAGAATATGTAGATCACCTGTGGGTCAGTATATTATCTGTTTTTTTCTCTTAATTTTTGGTCATCTGTTCTTGTTTCCTGTCATGCTTTGTAATAGTTTACTGAGTACCTGACATCGTATGTGAAAAATTGTGGTGTCTCTGGATACTGTTCTCTTCCTCCAGAGAAGATTGAATTTTTTTTCTGGTGGACAGTAGAATAAAGCTGTTCCTTTAAATATAGTCAACAATCATGATGAGTGGAATGGGGCTTCAGGCTGTTCTGTTTCTGTGTACCTGACCCCTAAGGCGTAGCCCATCAAGGGCCTTACCTGAAAGCCAGGGCTCCTGGTCCATGTCATACCCTAAACTTCAAGTCCCAGAGTGGGATTGACAAAAATTCTTAGCTTTTTAGCCTCTTGGCAGAGGCTTTCTCCTTGTTTTCTCCTCCTTTTACAACTCATATATTTACAACTCCTATGTTCAGCAAGTTCCTTGAGGGCAAAGTCTGAGCAGCATATATGGTTCATGTTCCCAAGGTTCCCTGTTCTCTGGGATAGTGTCTGTTCAAGTCCTGACTGCAGTGGTGGTCTGAACTCCATGTTGTGTCTCATCAAACAGGGAGACTGCCCCAGGCTATGGGCTGCAGCTGTCTCCTTGCCTCTTCTTCCCCTCCCCTCCCCTCCCGTCCCCTCCCTCTTCCTCCCTTCCCTTTTCTCCTTCTTTTCCTTCTTCTTCTTTCCCTCCCCCGCTTCTTCATTTTTAGTCCAGCTTTTGTAGTTGCTCTCAGTGGGACACTTAGTGTGATATTGCCCTTATATTTTGGAATTATTTTATAATCCAAGTGTTCTCATGAATGCGCTATATATGAAAGTATTGTTTATTCAGAACAAGGTTTTACTTCAAGAAAAGAGATTATGCAAATATTATAACTGTTTTGAGGTAAAAAATTTCTGGTGGTTGCCAGAAGTGGGGGTTAAGGGGAGAATGAAATGGGTGAAGGGAGTGAAAAGCTGCAAATTTTCAGCTATAAAACAAGTCCTGGGGATATAATGTACAAAATGGTGACTGTGAATAATAATACTGTGTTGAATATTTGAAAGCCACTAAGAGAGTAGACATTGAAAGTTCTCATCACAAGGAAAAAATTTGTAACTATGTATGGTGACAGATGTTAACTAGGCCTATTGTGGTGATCATTTCATAATATGTATAAATATTGAATCATTTTATTGTACACCTGAAACTAATATAGTATTAGTCAGTTATATTTCAATAAAAATGTGGTAAGGAAAATAGCTCTAGGATTTAATAAAAAGAGGAAAATATATATAGGATCTTGGTGAATACCTTTAAAAATGTGTTCTCAAAGTTCAGAGACCAAATCTTACCATCTTTTTCTTTAAGAACCATTCAAAAAGTAATCTACAGAAGAACATATTATTTATTGGATCAGAGTCATTGAGATCAGGTTGCTAGCAAAATAGATACAGTTGACCCTTGAGCAGCATGGGTTTGAACTGTGCAGGTCCACTTATATGTGGATTTTTGTCAATAAATGTATTGGAAATTTCTTTATAGATTTGTGATAATTTGAAAAAACTTGCAGACAAACCTTGTAGCCTAGAAGTACCAAAAAAATTAGAAAAAGTTAGGTATTATTGAAAAAATATAGCACATAAAATACAAAATATGTGTTAATTGACTATATTATTTGGTCAGACTTCTGGTCAACTGTAGGGTATTAGTAATTATGTTCTGGGGGAGTCAAAAGTTATAGGCAGATTTTTAACTGTGTGTGTTGGGGGGAGTGTTGGCATCTCTAACTCCCACATTGTTCATGGGTCAACTGTAGATACAGAGTGGAAGAAATCACTTGTGAATATAGATACAAAAATGCTAAACAAAATATTAACAGACTGAATCCTTTAAAGGTTTAAAAAAAATCACAATTTAGCTGGAATTCCTTATTTGAGGAATTTAAGGATGATTTAGCATAAGAAAATCTTTTTTGTAATTTACTCATATTCACAATTTAAATCTGAAAACCACATGTTTATCTCAACTGATACAGGAAAGTATATAATAAAATTCAACTTTCATTCATGAAAAGTTTCTTAACAATAATGGAGCATTTCTAATCTGATAAGGTATAACTAACAAAAATTTTCAGCAAATATCAGATTTAACTGTGAAACTTAAGCAAAATTTCCATTAAATTCAAAACAATCACCTAAAAATAAGAAATAAAACAATTCCATTTACAATAGCATCAAAACAGTAAAATACTTAGGAATAAATTTAACCAAGGAGGTGAAAGACCTATACACCAAAAACTCTAAAACTTTGATGAGAGAAATTGAAGATGACACAAATGGAAAGATACTTCATGTTCATTGATGGAAGAATTAATATTGTTAAATGTTCGTATTACCCAAAACTATCTATTGATTGAATGCAATCTCTATCAAGATTCCAAGGGCATTTTTTACAGAAATAGAAAAAAAATCCTTAAAATTTGTGTGGAACCACAAAAGATCTCAAATACACAAAGCAATCTTGAGAAGGAAGAACAAAGCTGGAGTATCACACTGTCTGATTTCAAAACATATTACAAAGTTATAGCAAACAGAACAATATGGCATTGGTGTAAAACACACACACCAGTGGAACAGAATTGAGAACCCAGAAATAAACCCTCACATATATAAGCAACTAATATTTCTCAAGGGAGTCAAGAACATTCAGTGGAGAAAAGATATTTTCTTCAATAAGTTGTGCTAGGAGAGTTGGATATTAACATGCGAAAGAATGAAACTAGACCCCACAAAAATTAACTCAAAATGGATTAAAGACTCAAATGTGAGACCTGAAACCGTAAAGCTCCTAGAAGAAAATACAGGGAAAAAATATCCTTGATATTAGTCTTGGCAGTGAATTTTTTTTTTAAATGTGACACCTAAAGAACAAGTAACAAAAGTAAAGTAAAAAAAATTTGTTTAATTAAAAAAAATTACACAAGTAAAGTAAAAAGAAAAAGTAAAAATAAACAAGTTGGACTACATTAAACGAAAAAACTTTTGCACAGCAAAATAAATGATCGACAAAATGAAAAAGCAACCTATGGAATGAGAGAAAACACTGCAAACGAAATATCTGATAAGGGGTTAATATACAAAATATATAAGGAATTCAAACAACTCAATAGCAAAAACCCCCAAATAATCCAATTTATGGGCAAAGTACTTGAATAGATATTTTTCTGAAGAAAGTAGTCAGATGGGCAACAAGTATGTGAAAAGATGCTCAACATCACTAATCATCAGGGAAATGCAAACCCAAACGTCAGATAGATATCACCTCACACTTATTAGCATGACTATTATCAAAAGCACAGTGGTGCTGGTGAGGATGTGGAGAAAAGGAAGCCCTAGTAGACCGCTGGTGGGAATGTAAATTAGTATGGCCACTATGGAAAATAATATAGAGCTTCCTTGAAAAATTAAAAATAGGACTATCATATGATGCAGTAATTCCACTTCTGGAAATATATCCAAAGGAAATGAAATCACTATCTTGAAGTGATATCTGAACCCCCCGTATATATTGCAGCATTATTTACAATGGCCGAGACATAGAAACAACCTAAGTGTCCATTTATGAATGAGTGGATAAAGAAGATGTGTGTGTGTGTGTGTGTGTGTGTGTAATGGAATATCATTCAGCCATAAAAAAGAAGGAAACGGGTATAACTTGGATAACTTGGATAACCTTGAGGGCATTATAGTAAATGAAATAAGTCATGCAGAGAAAAACAAACACTGTATGGTCACATTTATATGTGGAATATAAAAGAACAAAACTCAGAGAAACAGAGAACACACTGGTGGTTGCCAGAGGTGTGGGTTGGGTGAAATGGGTGAAGGTGGTCAAAAGGTACAGACATCCAGTTACAAGATGAGTGAGTTCTGGGGATGTGATGTACACCATGGTTACGGCACTGTATTGTGTATCTGAAAATTCTCATCACACACAAAAAATTGCAGCTTTGTGGGGTGATGAGTATGTTAATTAAACTTAATGTTCTAATCATTTCACAGTATATACGTTTATCAAATCATTATGTCGTACACCTTAAACTCATACAATTATATCTCAATAAAGCTGGAAAAATATTATAACTATTTTTAGGTTAAAGCCACGATATATACTATTTATGTTCACACATTAGCTTTTTCTTTATTCATTATTAAATATGCTAGAAACTGAATATATTATTATGAACTAATTTGGCATAATTCCTGCTCTTGGGAATCTTATAGTCTCATGGCAGAGATGGGTATTTATGTGTCTTTTCACCTCTATCTGCAGCTATATGTAATTACAAACTGTAAGTTTTACAGAGGAAAAGTAATCATAATTATTAAAAAGAATAAAGAGTAACTTAATTTAGACTAGGGGAAAGGTTTTAGAGAATGTTCCACTTTGGAAGCGTCGATCCGCATACTGAAAAGGAATTTACCAGACAAAGAGAAGGGAAGAGCTTTCTAGAGGAAATAGCATGAGAATCAAGAGTATGGGTTCATTGGAAAAACTGAGAAATTGCTGAAGAACTGAGGAAGTGTGGCTTTCAGGAGTGTAGCAGGTGTGTGGGGAGTGGGGGCCAAGGACAGTGACATGAGATGAACTTGAAGCTGAGCCTTTTAGGTCATGCAAAGGAATTTGGAATATTTTTTGAGTGTAGTTGGAAGCCACTCCAGGGTTTTGAGGAGGCAGGGTTTCACGGTTTAAAATGCTCTCTCTGGTTGCTGTATGGATAGTGGATTAGGAGCAGTGAGGGTGAAAGCAGGGACAGAAGTCAGGAAGCTGTTGCAGGGGTCCAGGCAAGGATGGTAGTGGGTTGGGCTACAATTAGGACACAGGTGGAGCCAGTGGACAGACATAAGATATGTTTTGGAATTAGAATGAACAGAAGGGGGGTACCTGGTTGTGTCAGTCAGTTAAGTGCCCGGCTCTTGATTTTGCCTCAGATCATGTCGTGAGATAGAGCCCCGTGTCAGGCTCTAAGCTGGGTGTGGAGCCTGCCTCAGATTCTCTCTCTCCCCTGCCCCCTCCCCCTGCCTCGTGCGTGCTCTCTGCCTCTCAAAAACAGAATGAATAGAAGGGAGTGAGGAAGAATTGGCTTCAATGGTAATACCCTGTTTTCTGGCATGAACATCTGAATGGTCATAGGCGCCATTTATTGATATGGAGGACATAGCGGGAGGAGGGATTTGGTAGGGGCATCAGGAATTCAGCTTTGGATGTGTTAAACCAATGACACAGCTGAGAGCAGAGGTGAAGTAGGAAGTTGGGTAAAGGTGCCTGAAACCCAGAGAGTTTTAGGCACGTTTAGGCTTAGGCAGAAGATATGAACAACCACGAGAGTAGCTAGCCCTGCCTAGGATAAGAAAAACTGGAGTCAGTCTTTGGGAACTTCCTCATGGAATCATAATGTAGAATATTGGTGCTGGCAGAGAGGAAAAGAGCAGCCAAGAGGTGGGGGGTTTCCAGGAGAGGCTGGGGGGTGGAAGCCAAGAGGAAGTATAGACACTGTCACAAGTCAAGTGAGATGAGGGCTCAAAACCATTCTTGGGATTTGGCAATCACGGCTTTGGAAAGGAAATCAGAGGTGATCTCAGGAAGAACAGATTATAAATAAAAAATATTGAGCTGTAATTAGCATAAACGTTCTATTCGTTTCAGGCATACAGCATAATGATTCAGTATTCATATGTATTGTGAACTGGTTACCACAATAAGTCTAGTTAACATCTGCCACCACACATAGTTACAAATTGTTTTTCTTGTGATGAGAACGTTTAAGGTTTACTCTCAGCAACTTTCAGATATGGAGTACAGATTTACTAACCGTGGTCACCATGTTGTACAGGACGTCCTCATGTCTTATTTATTTTATAACTGAAAGTTTGTACCTTCTTTTTTTTTTTTAAAGATTTTATTTATTTATTCGACAGAGATAGAGACAGCCAGCGAGAGAGGGAACACAAGCAGGGGGAGTGGGAGAGGAAGAAGCAGGCTCCTAGCGGAGGAGCCTGATGTGGGGCTCGATCCCAGAACGCCGGGATCACGCCCTGAGCCGAAGGCAGACGCTTAACCGCTGTGCCACCCAGGCGCCCCAAGGAAGTTTGTACCTTCTGACCCCCTTCACTTGTTTCCACTGATGGGTGGGTGGATAAAGAAAATATGAAACATACGCTCTTTCTCTCTCTCTCTCAGTGAAATATTATTCAGCCGTAAAAAATGAGATCTTGCCATTTGTAACATGGATAGACCTTGAGGGTGTTAGGCTGAGTGAAATAGGTCAGACAAAGACAAATACTGTATGTCTCTTACATGGGAAATCTAAGAAAAACCCAAACGGAAAATTGAGTTCAAAGATGCAGAAAGCAGATATAGATTGGTAGTTGCCAGAGCTGAGAGGTGGAGGGTAAGCGACGCGAAAGAAAGAACAGTCAGAGTGGAGAGGTGGAGGCAGGAGTCCGACGGAGGGGCCAGAGATGAGAAAACGGACACAGTCAGGGCTGACGCTCTTTGGGAAACGTGGCTGGCAGGGCGGGAGGGAGATGTCTGGCAGTGGTGAGTCAGCATCTCACACACACACACACACACACACACACACACACACACACACACCCAGAGACAAATGCGAATCCATAGAGAATACGGAGAGAGTAGGGTCTCCGTCCTGGAGAGTGGAGTCTCTTCATTTTGTTCATGTCTTAGTACAGGCGAAGCTACCCCCAAGCACAGTGACTTAAATAAAAGTTAATTTTTTTCACTTAAAATGCAGATGTTGATGGCTCCCCCTAAATGCAAGGGAGGCTAGGAAAACACGTGTCTCCTGCCCAGGTCGGGATGGTAGGTGGTGGATTCCTAAGCGTAGGGAGGGTGTACACAAAGTCCCAGAGTGGGACACACGTCCAGTGTGACGGGTTACCCTAGCGTCCTCTCAGTTGGCAGCACGCTCGGCTGGCTCACAAACAAGACCGGGCTTTGAGAGAGTTAACACTGGAAATGATGATAAATTTATTCTGAGTGTCGGGGCAGAGTGGCTGGCTAGGGCAGCCTCTGCAGCCTCTGTGCCCTCTCTGCCTCAGGGTAGGCCCGCGCACCACGCCCACACCTGATCCGGAACGGCCGCGGCTGATCTGGAACCCGCTCCAGCCTGAGGGCTGAGTGAACACACACGAGGGCTGTGGCATCATTTTTTCCACCGCTCCGTTCAGTGCAACCACACCTACAGGATCTGCTTACCGCGCATGCCGGCGAGCTCTTTGTCCTGCGTTGGAGTTAGCTGTGGCGGAGGGCTGGACCCCTATGATGCCGGTAGTTTTGTTCAGCCAATGGCTGAGAATGCTTCAGGATTTGGGTGTCATCTTGAGACACCTCTCTCATTTCCTAGTTACAGACTCAAAGTGTTCGCTGCAGCACCGGCTTCCTTTTCTTGCTCAAATCCGAGAGCTGGGAAGTGGCAGGGCCTGTACCCAGCTTCGTTCCTTGTGATTTCAAAGCCAGTGCAAGTGTGTCTCACTTGCCTTGTATTTTCACTGCCTGGCGTGGTGACCTGATACCTAGCAGATGCAGCAGGCTGGTGGGAAGTGCCCGCTGAGATCTTTTTATGCTACTCGCCCCAGCCCCAACAGTGGAGCTAGTATCCTCTAGAGAACAGAAGTCTGAGTTCTCCAGTACGACACACAGTCTCTATTCCATTTCCTGGTGTGAGAAGGGGCGCTCGTTTGGCCAACTTTTGCCAGTGGCCCCTAAGAGGAGAGCTGGGGTTGAGAAGGAGGTGGGCTTCTGCAGACAGTCCTTGCGAATAAAAGATTCTCCTTCTCTCTCTTTCCCAAAGGAGATCAGAGAGACTAATGGAGTTTGAAGGTTGCCGTGCTTCTGAGCCGAGGTGAAGGAGGGGGCAGGGAGGATTGCTCATATAGTTCTGGAGGTCCACAAGAAGCAAAGTCTGTTTGTGTGTTCCTTATTGGATGCCTGCTGAGTTGTAGGACTTGCTGACCTGCCCAGTGCTGATGGAGCACAGAGAAGAGCATTGGCGAGAGAGGGTATGGTGGTGTAACCAGTTTCAGAGGGAAACAAGACCGTTTCCTCAAATTCATGGTTTCTGAGAAATATGCAAACAGGATCTCACTCATGAGCAGGCCAAGTATTGTCCCTGGGGACAGGGAAGACTAGCTTGGGTCACCAGGTAGGGTAAAAAGGCTCTCATATCAATGCAAGGTGGCTTGATGCTGCCAGCTGGGAGTCAGCTGGACGATGCAATTAGATCTAAAAACAGACCACCAAGCCCCAGAGTTCCTGCTCAGGACAGAGATCCCTGCCAGCCAGGTGTGTTTCGGTCTCTGCCTGTCCATCTGTATCAGCTGTGACTGGGGTCAGGCATTAAAAGAGTAGGCTACCAGCAAAGAAAACAACAATGAATGACAGAGGAGAAGCTTTCCCCAAGCCTTTATCTGCTCTGTCCTCAGAGGAGTGAGGGCAGGCAAGAGGGAGGGGGTATGGGCGGCAGACTGCACCCCCCTTCCTTTCCTCCGCCTGTCCAAATCTTTCCTTTGGAGCCATTGGAACCAGCAGCTTGGCCTGCAATCCCAGAATGGATGAGATTGAAATGTTGCATGGACTTTAATCTTTTTATTATGAAAAATCTTCAAATATACACAGAAGTAGAATGTAATGAACTCTCACGAGTTCACCAAACCTCAATGAGTATCAACATTTTGGCAGTCTTGTTTCACTCATCCTTCCTGACTTTTATTTTATTGAAAACATTTTTTTGTGAGACTGTTTTAAAGCAAATCCTAGCCATTGTGTCATTTCACATGCAAATACTTTTGGGTGTATTTCTAACAGATAAAAGCTTTTTTCCTACTGCAAAACCATTAGGCCAGTATTGGTTTCTCACAAAATTAATATTAATTCCTTACTATCATATGGCATCCAGTCCACATTCAAATTTCCCCAATTGTTTCAGAGGTATCTTTTCACAGTTGTTTTTCAAATTTATGTATGAACAAGTCCTGCATTTTGCATTTGGGCATTTAGTGTGAGTCTCTTTTATTATGTTCCCCTTATTTCACTTTTTTTCCCCCTCATGACATTAATTTGTTAGAGAAGCCGGTTCATTTGTCCTATGGAAAGTTTCACCCTCTTGACTGATGACTTCCTAGTGGTGACAAAACTTGTTTCTCTATCCCTGGTATTATCTCTAAGCCGGTAGGTAGATTTAGAAACTTGACTAGCTCCAGATGAATTATTTTAGACCAGAATACGACATAGGTGGTGCTGTACACGCCACACTACTTCAATAACCCAGAGTGATCAAGTGTCTTGAGAGGTACTGAGAATAAAAGTCACTCCCACCCACGGGGAGAAGGGGTACACCGTGTGCAGCTGGTGGTAGCCGTTGCTGGAAAAAATAAAACCACTGTGTTTATTTCTCAATCAGTTGAGCGTCTTTGGCCACTCCGATTACAGAGGCAAGTTGTGATGGAACTTCAAAATTGCCTTTTCCGCTAGGGATCCAAATTCAATAGACATATGAGTTGGCAGACAAGGCAGTTTTGAAAACCAGCCCCACAACTCCAAACGTGTCAAACTAAGGAGAGGAGAGAGGATTTTGGACGCAACCGGCTGTCTTCCCCGGCCCTTGGCTGGGCAGCTGGAGGGCACCGCGGTGGGGCCCCTGAGCCTCAGGTGGCCTGAGGAGGGCCGGCTGGCAGCTTTGGGCTTTGCTGTGCGCTCTGCCTTCGTTGGCTGAGCTGAGAGAGGTGAAATGATTATTATTCGCGCACCAGAGGAAAGCCACACACAAGAGAACAGCGCGTCTTCTTGGATTCTGTCGGATACATTGGGCCATGCAGAGGGCCCTAGGAGCAAGAGGCTGGAAACATGCCAGATCCTGTGGGGTTTCGGAGGTTGATGGCACTGAGACAAGTTTTCTCAGGTCAAGGGAGAGAGGTTTCCAGCAATGAGAATCCCCCAAGAACCCTCTAATGCAGGCTGTACAGGAAGAATGAGCTTTTGACATCTGCCAGGCTCGGGAACGGATGCCAGCTTCTGACGGAACCAGTTTAGTAGAAGCTTTCGTATTCCTTCTTCTTCTTCCTTCCTTGTATCCCAGCACCTGAGGACATCAGCAGCTTTAAGAGGAAAGCCTGATCCACAGCCCTCCTCAAGACTACGGGTCTGGAAATGGGGATAGAATCTCAATCAGATTTAGAGTGTTGATTATTAAAAGAGATTGGGAAAGGGGCACCTGGGTGGCTCAGTTGGTTGAGCATCTGACTCTTGATTTCAGCTAGGTCATGATCTCAGGGTTGTGAGTTCGAGCCTTTTCAATAGGATTTTTTTCAAATAGTGGTAATTTTCATCTGGAGTTACTTAAAAAAACCCATCTTCTTCCTATTTTAATCATTAACTTAAAATACGTTTATTACTTTTTTGCATATATATTGGATTTTACTCACAGGGCCATTTTACTCTGCACTGGGCGTGAGGCCTTCTTAAGATTCTCTCTCTTCCTCTCCCTTTGCCCCTGCCCCCTTCTTAAAAAAAAGAAGGAGGGATTGGGAAATCTAATCTCTGAATTAAGATTATTTTATGACTTGAAGTGACTCTCAGTGACCTAAGAGTGAACAGAGAGGATCTGGCACTTCCCCAGGTTTTCATGTGGAGCCAGGGAAGGCCACCTCCCACTGACAGATTTTTGAAAGGGCCGAGGGAGTTTTGTCTTGATCCCATTCTGTGTTGTGCTTGTTCAACGTACTGGTTGCTCAGGCTGTCGCTATGTGCAGGAAGCCCTGGGTAAGGGCTAATTTGCTGGGTCCGACTAGCTGAAAAGAGGATGGACCAAGCCGACTTTACCGTTTTCATGTCTTGAAATCAAAGTAAAACCTCCGCACACTGCCGCCATAGGAGTGTGCCCTGTTCGATGATCTGCTGGTGGGAGGGGCAAACCTGCTTTTTGTTCATTTCATCCTTTGTCCTCTATGTATTTCTCATTTAGTATCATTTCCACAGGCTGTAACACATACAATTTTGACTTTAAATCCTTGGAATTGTCTTCTTGCTTTCTAAATATGATTTTTAAGACCATGGCAGTTTTCTAGAGAAAGTACGCAACTGTATCTCATTTCAAGTTGCTTATCTTAACCTGGACAGAATGAAAAATAGTGTCATTTGTCATTTATGCATGTCCATGAAAAACTCTAGGGTGAAATTGTCATAGGTGACCTCAAATAATAAAACGTTAAGTTGTGTAAACATTCAAGAGTCCTTACGAAATGTCGTTTTTAGCATTTGCTACCCAGTTTCCTTCCTTTGCTCAGGAAGTGTGCCTTGCAACTTTTGCAACTTGAGATTATCCGCCCAAAGGGTAAAATTATTTATTCATAGTTGGATAAAAACAATTAATGTGACCTGTTGAAACAATTTATTGTATTTGCTGAACTGAAACGTGTTCTTTGTAATATGTACACATGAGGGATTCGTTTGCTGGCCAAAGAAGCCTTTGTCCTTTGATGTTTGGGCCTTAATCATCAGTGAGTCCCAGAAGGGACTCTTGAATCTTTTTGCTTTTTTTTTCCCCCTTTTTCTTTGTGTTAACCTGTTCTGAAAATTACTGTGATTTTTCTCTTAGAATCAGTGGTAAGCCTAAAATGCTACTCTTCTTTCACTGCAGCATGTCTATGAAGAATGACAAGAAAGGAGAAAATTAATGGCATGAATTTTAAAGTTTTTATCTCTCATCAGGGAAGATAAAATTTTATGGCTAGGTAAACATTTGGGTCTTCGGGGAAGTGGCTCTACAATTCAATGAGGGTGGGGAGATGGAGCTCTAAAATTAATAAAAGCATGTGAAAATATTATTATTATTTTAAGGGGAATTATTTATATTTCTGTTGTTGCTGCTGTGTTTCCAGTTGACAGGCAGATTTTACTATTTCAATATGAAGAAAACACTTGATAGTAGATGATTTTATCTAGCCATTTAAAATACGAAATTACAATGTGACATATGATAACTGTATTCCCATTCATGTGGGAAGCTGACTAAAGGGCAAAAATAATGTAATGACTTGTTTGTTGGTGAAAATGAGGCAGGCAATTTTAATCTAAATATTTTGAAATGAATCCAATTTCTCCAGGCCCCACAGAAAACTTACAATGTTTTCATCCAAGATATTCAGGTATCTCATAAATGAGCTTTTCAGGCAGCCATTGTCTGGTAGCAAAAAGAGCAAAGGTTTTTATTCCTATTTTGCTGATGGACTGTAGGTTTGCTTTAAAGCTCTCTAAAAAGTCAGTGGCTAAAATAGCTGAAGCCATTTTCCATGGGCTTTGGCTGTGAAAGCTGAAGGTAATGCCTTTCTCTGTGGCTTTTCAATAGGATTTTTTTCAAATAGTGGTAATTTTCATCTGGAGTTACTTGAAAAAAAAAAAACCCATCTTCTTCCTGTTTTAATCATTAACTTAAAATACGTTTATTACTTTTTTGCATATATATTGGATTTTACTCACAGGGCCAGTATTAAAATTTACTGGAACATTGGAAATATTTTCTATCGGGAAAAGAGAGGGGTTAATCAACGGTCAAAAGCACAGTTTGATGAGAAACCCTTCTACTTCTACAAAATAAGAACATGCCTAAGTGTTCAGTCCTTGTAGTGGTGCAAACACCATATTAGCCACAGGAGTCCGTGAAGAGAGATGGCAGCTGACAGTGACTTCCCCTGGTTATGATTTCTGACTGCTCTCAGTAGCTCTTTGTCCTTGCGCTGTGTAGACAGACACCAGACTTATGTCAATAATAATTCTCAAGTGCTTCTCATACTAGACTTCCATGACTCCCTGAATAACAGATCTTCAGCTAGGGACTGGCTCAGATAAGACAGAGGGTTTAGCATATGAGGGTCTTATGCATATCAAATGTAGAGCTTCAAGAATCCGAGACATCTCTGTACGTGTCTTATTAAATTATTGGAACCCTCAGGGATCGTGTGAGTTATTGCCTTAAACCCTGCCATGAAGTTGGAAATACTACTCATTTCTGTGCCTGTCCTCATTACCTCTTGCTCCCTGTTTATGTCTAGATTTTGATTAGGGCTCCTTTTAGATGTTAATGAGGAACAAACTGTTGAGACAGAATAGCTTATATATCTGTGTAGGGGAGATAAGTGCTCTTCCTTATTTGATTGGCCGGTGTCTTTTCAAGTGTTCAGACATTCAAATTATAGCCAACCCCAATGATATGCTTAAAGAAAATTGGCTTCCCTTAATTAAAATGATTACAACAAATATTAAACATTGGAAAACAGCCAACTTTTTTTTCTTGTTTACCTTTTTAATAAGGTATAATTTATATAAACGCATTATACAAAGTACACAAATCTTTTTTTTTTTTTGATGATTTTTTATTATGTTAGTCACCATACAGTACATCCCCGGTTTCCGATGTAAGGCTCGATGATTCATTAGTTACGTATAACACCCAGTGCACCATGCAATATGTGCCCTCCTTACTACCCATCACCGGTCTATCCCATTCCCCCATCCCCCTCCCCTCTGAGGCCCTCAGTTTGTTTCTCATAGTCCATAGTCTCTCATGTTTCATTCCCCCTTCTGATTACCCACCCTTTCTTTATCCCTTTCTTCCTCTACTGATCATCCTAGTTCTTATGTTCCATAGATGAGAGAAATCATATGATAGTTGTCTTTCTCTGCTTGACTTATTTCACTTAGCATTATCTCCTCCAGTGCCGTCCATGTTGTAGCAAATGTTGAGAACTCGTTCTTTCTGATAGCTGAGTAATATTCCATTGTATATATGGACCACAACTTCTTAATCCAGTCATCTGTTGAAGGGCATCTCGGCTCCTTCCACGATTTAGCTATTGTGGACATTGCTGCTATGAACATTGGGGTGCATATGGCCCTTCTCTTTACTACGTCTGTATCTTTGGGGTAAACACCCAGTAGTGCAATGGCTGGATCATAGGGTAACTCAATTTTTAACTTTTTAAGGGACCTCCACACTGTTTTCCAGAGTGGCTATACCAACTTGCATTCCCACCAACAATGTAGGAGGGATCCCCTTTCTCCACATCTTCTCCAACAATTGTTGTTTCTTGCCTTGTCTATTTTTGCCATTCTAACTGGCGTAAGGTGGTATCTCAGTGTGGTTTTGATTTGAATTTCCCTGATGGCTAATGATTTTGAACATTTTTTCATGTGTCTGTTAGCCATTTGTATGTCTTCATTGGAAAAGTGTCTGTTCATATCTTCTGCCCATTTTTTGATTTGTTTATTTGTTTCTCCTGTATTGAGTTTGAGAAGTTCTTTGTAGATCTTGGATACCAGTCTTTTATCTGTAGTGTCATTTGCAGATATCTTCTCCCATTCCGTGGGCTGCCTCTTAGTTTTTCTGACTGTTTCCTTGGCTGTGCAGAAACTTTTAATCTTGATGAAGTCCCATAAATTCATTTTATCTTTTGTTTCTCTTGCCTTTGGGGATGTATCATGAAAAAGCTTGCTTTGGCTGATGTCGTAGAGGTTGCTGCCTATGTTCTCCTCTAGAATTTTGATGGATTCCTGTCTCACATCGAGGTCTTTCATCCATTTGGAGTTTATTTTTGTGTATGGTGTGAGATAGTGGTCAAGTTTCATTCTTTTGCATGTAGCTGTCCAATTTTCCCAGCACCATTTATTGAAGAGACTGTCTTTTTCCCACTGGATGTTTTTTCCTGCTTTATCAAAGATTAGTTGCCCAAAGAGCCAAGGGTCCATTTCTGGGTTCTCTATTCTGTTCCATTGGTCTATGTGTCTGTTTTTGTGCCAGTACCATGCTGTCTTTGTGATCACAGCTTTGTAGTACAGCTCGAAATCCAGCATTGTGATGCCCCCAGCTTTGTTTTTCCTTTTCAGCAGTTCCTTGGAGATTCGGGGCCTTTTCTGTTTCCATACAAATTTAAGGACTATTTATTCCAGTTCTTTGAAAAATGTCCTCGGTATTTTGATCAAAAGTACACAAATCTTAAGTGTAGAGCTCAGTGAAGTTTTACATATGAATATATCCGTGTAATCACTATCCAGATCAAGATTTAGAACACATCTAGTCCCCCAAAAGGCTCCCTATCTACCCCGCTTTCACAGTTAATACCCCCTCCCCCCAAAATAACCACTATTCTGACCTCTAATCGAATCCAGCATCTTGGATTAGTTTTGCCTGGTTTTGACCTTCACATAAATGGCATCATAAGATGTTGTGTCTGTGAGATTGATTGTATGTTGCTGCATATAGTGGTGTTTGGTTCTTTTTTATTATTGCATAATAGCCTATTGTATGACTATACAACAATTTATTGGGTCTACTGTCGATGGACAGTTTGTGTTTTCTAATTTTTGGCTTTTATGAACAAAAGTTTCTCTATGAATAAATATCCTTGTGTATGTTTTCTGGTGGATATCTGTTCTTGAATTACTGGGTCATAGAATAGGCCTATGTTTATCTTTAGGAAAGACATCCTTTAGGAAAACTGATCAACAGTTTTTCAAATTGGTTGTGTCAATTTAGACTCCCACCAGCGATGTATGCCAGTTCCAGATGCTTTACGTCTTTGCCAACACTTGGTATTATCAGCAACCAACTTAAAATTTTAAAAAATCCTAGCTCTAATTTAAAAATATAATTTTTATATCCTCTAGAACTCAGTTACTCGTCTTTAAATGAATTTTTAATCCACCAAGTGATATTATTGAGTGCCTGCTGGGTTCAAAGTGCTTTATTGTGTTGTGGGGTCTGTAAGAGAATTAAACAAAACCCAGGCTTTTATGGGTTTACCGTATCCCACTAGGGTGCTATACAGAACAGGCCATCAGCAGTGCCAGTCAGGATATGATAAAGTGCCATCATCAATAGTCTCTTCAACTCGTCTTGATAGCAGAACTGTGTCCTCAGCTAAATTTTCAGATGCATTTGCTTTCTCTAGTGTCATCTCACTTTTCCTGTAGCACTGCAGTGTCATTAGCTTTGTTCTTTCCAGGATGGCTCAATGTGCCTACCCGTCTGGCTAATGGTAGCACTATGTACTCTGGGTCTGTCTCCCTCAAAGTACTGTGCCTTCTTCCTCTATGTTGTCGGAACTGATTTCCCCAAATCTTGCTTGTGAGTAAGGTAAATTAAGTTTCGTGTTAAAATTGGATAGTGGCTCCTTTATGTTACCTCCTCTAAGAAGTGTTTTCCTTTTGAAAATGGATTCCAGGTGACATAGTGTCTTAACTCAAAGAAATTAACCATTGACGCTTGGACTTTTGATATTTTCAGGCTAATGGAAAATTTTGAGAAGTGTACTTTATAAATTTCACATTAAGGGAAGCTGTCCATTCCATCTACATTTGAAGGTAGCTCTAACAGAGGAATGACTAAAAAATAAGGCAGAAATTCTAAATAATTCCCATGCAAGGATGAATTGACCCTGGTCCATCGGTTTGGACCACTTATTCTTAATGGATTGGCTGAGGAAATCTCAGATGTGTTGACGTTTTATAAATATCCATAAAATCTTTAGATCTTATACTCTAATAACTTTTCTGTATACTCATTATAACATTAAAGGACTTAATGTTTTTTTGTTTTTCATAGTTATTATAGTACTTAGTGTGGGAATTCAAATGTCTCTTCAGTGTTTGGCTAAGACATGGGATAATGACAAGAATTCCAGTCTACCACCAGAACCTACCTTGCTCCTCTCTGATCAGAATTCTTATATGATATATCAAGATAGCTCTAGATTTCAAAAAGCATTGTTTGGGGGTGCCTGGGTGGCTCAGTCAGTTAAGCATTCTTGATTTCAGTTCAGGTCATGATATCAGGGTCATGAGATCCAGCCCCACAGAGCCTGCTTAAGATTCTCTGTCTCCCTCTCCTTCTGTCCTCCCTGTCCCCAACCATATTCACATGCATGCTCTCTCTCTCTTTAAAAAAAAAAACCCAAAACCAAAAAAAACAGCCCCCCTGCCAAAACCCCCAAAGCACTGTTTGGATGAGAAGATATGGTGATAATTATATTCAGTTTATTTTTCTTTCATTTGTTGAGACTAAAACCTATCCATACACCTGAGTTATTTTTAGAAAACCCAGTCTTGTGTAATTTTCCTAGTTACTCATTTTGCACATCTTTTGTTAAATCCATTTCTAGATACTTTTGTATTTTAGATAATGTAGTCAATGGTATCTTTTATTAATATTTCATTTTCTGTTTGTGCAGGTATATGGAAATATAATTGGCTTTTCCATATCGAATTTTGTGTCTAGCAACCTTGTTAAACCCTCCTATTTATTGTAATATTTTATCTGTGTTTTCTTCTGGCCTTTTTACGGATATAATCACACATCAGTAAATAATGACAATTTTTTTTCGTCTTTGCCAATCCTTATAATTTTTCTTTTTTTATTCTTTTTTTTTTTTTCTTTTGGTCCTACTATATAGGCTTGGATCTTGAGTACAGTGTTGACGGGAGTGGTCATGGACATCCTTATCTTATTCCTGATCCCAAAAGGAAAAGTTTTAACATTTCACTAGGAAGTATGATGCCTGTGGTAGGGATTTTATAAATACCAAGATTAAGAAAGTTGCCTCCTAGTCCAGTTGTTAAAAGTTTTTATCCTGAGTGATGATGAATTTTATCACATACTTTCTCTTTGTCTGTCACACTGCCTCTTTAATGGGAAAATGGCAGTACTGACCCATGCTCATTAAGGCATGATCTTTTAGATTGTTTGATATTACCTGGGATGGGTTCCAGGCAGATCCTTTCCCTCCTTGTCTTGGCTGATTGATGCTAGAAAAATTGATGTTTACTGCTCCCTAAGGCTTCCTTTCTGTGCTGGTGGAAATCTGGTTCTGAGCAAGGAAGGACTGGCTCCTTATTATCACAGTACATTTTGGGTTTTTGTTTGTAATTTTTTTCCTACATCAAGCCAAGGCCTGAGACTTTTCAGTTGTAACAATCTGTAGTCCAACCCCATATTTCACATTAACCTTAAAGGTGACCAGATATTTGTATGTCATCAGAGAAAATTCACCCCTGTTCCTGGAAGAACAGAGTATGGGTGAATTGAAAATATCATTCTCACTCTTCTGTGAGCAGCACATTACTCTGCAAAGGGCTCTGAGCCAGAATGGAGATACCTGAGGTCTGACTGGCTCTCATGCCAAGGGCCTCACCCTTGCAAGCCTTTGTGTTCCCTTTCTTAGAAGGAGGGTTGGCAGTAACTATTCTTCAAAGGGCTATTTTTGCCCTAAGACTATAGATCTTTGAATGGTAGTCCATTATCCTCCTTTTCTGCATTATCCCTACAAGAATCCCTGTGAGAATTTTCATCTTACGTTTTCAGATGGGAAACTACCTCACAGAAACATCAGTTGAGTAGCTTCAAATCCTAGCGAGAGTGGAAAACTGCTATGTAGCTCTGTCGTGCAAAATGGAAATAGAGTATATTTCAATTGTATTTATTTAAAATGTAAATGTTAAAGAAATGTATTTACCTTGAAAGAAAAACTTGTTTTTGATAGAGGTCATATTTCTCGTGCCATGCTCTCATAATGTCTAACACATATTAATTATCAGTTAAGTGTATGTTAGTTTCCTGTGGCTATTGTAACAAATGACCACAGACTAGGAGACTTTAAACTGTAGAAATTTATTCTCTCACAGTTCTGGAGGCCGGAAGTCTAAAATCAAGGTGTCAGCAGGGCTATGCTCCCTCTGAAGGAGACTCCTAGAGAAGGCTCCAGGCAGAATCCATCTTGCCTCTTGTGGCTTCTGGAAGTTCCAGGCACTCATTGGCTTTTGCTCACATCACTCTAGTCACTGCCTCCATGATCACATTGCCTTTTCCTCTTTAGTGTCAGCGTTTGCCCTGCCTCTCTCTTGAAGGATACGTGGGATTGCATTTAGGGCCCACCGAGATAATCCAGGATAAACTCTTCCTTCCATTAACTTCACATCTTTTGCCACAGAAGGTACTATTGACTCTTCGGGCATGTTAAAGTAGTGTTCACAGGTCCTGGGGATTAGGATGTGGACGCATCTTCTTGGAGATCATCATTCAGCTCATTAAAAAGTAGTTCTTTTTCGAAATGATTCTTTTCTCCCTATAACTAGAAATGGGCACTTCAAGACTAGATCAGCCTTGTATTTCTTGAATGTGTGAACGGAGATGCCTTTACTTTTAGTATCCAAAAAGTGGACCTAGAGAAAATAATATTTGAGTATCTTTTGTTTATCCTCGGACTTCCTATTTATTTTCACTGAAACTATTAGAGAATCTTGAGTTTAAAAGATATCTCTAACCACCTGATTATATGAATGAATATAGGTTAAAAGATAGAATTTAAAAATTTTACATGCTGTTGAAGAATGTAGTAGTCATAGTCTGACAGGTAAGCAGTCATGCTACGTTACCTAGACAGGTGACAGTATATGTCAGAAGAGAGTGAAAGGATGCTTTATTTTAAATTTAGTCGTTCTGAGAGTCAGAGACACTAGTCATCTTGTTGTATGATGTTTATCCATTTTAGAACCGTTCTGAAAGTTGGATTTTAGTCTTTAAAGCAACTATAATTTTATTCTCTATAGGATAGGGAAAAGATATTTACAGTAAGGATGGTCATAACCTTTCAAGTTGAGCCAAATTTGTAATGTAATGGTTATTTTTAGTTCCTGAAATGGCATGGATTCATTGAGGTCCTTCTGCGTGCAAAGCACAGCTCAGCATGATAGATGGAGGTGACCTGGATACGTTCCCTTGCTTATCACTCACTTATTCTACAAATATTTACTGAACACCTGCTGTGTGCCAGGCACTGTTCTAGGAGCTTGGGAATCGGTGACTAACAGCACAGATAAGGATTTTACTTTCATGGAGCTGATGTTCCAGTGGGGAGAATAGACAATGTATGAGAGAGATTTTGGAGAATTTGAGTGCCAAGCAGAGAATTAAAATAAAATATGTTACATAAAGACCAGTGGTTTCTTTTGATTGGGTGATTGGAGCAGGCTTCTTGAAGAAATTGATATTTAAGATGAATTTGAATAGGTGATGAAGGAGTGAGCTTTCCAGGATGGGCTAGATGGGGTGCAGAAACACACAGGGCGGTAGAAACACCTCTCGCAAAGGCCCCCAGGAAAGAATGAGTTCAGTATCCTTGAGGAACAAAAAAAGCACGATGGGTGAGGGGTCTGTGGGAGGGAGATGAGGTTGGAGGAGTTAGGGTCAGTCACCTAGTTGTGTGGTACTTAGCCCAAGGCTTCATGTTCCAAATGTCTGCAGGAACTTAAAAACTTACCTGGATCTCACCCCAGCCAAATTAAATTGGAGTCTCTTTTGTTGCTGTTGTTTCGTTTTGTTTTGTTCCCAAGGGAATTGTAATCTATTATGCAATACTTCAGACTTTTGAAAAGGTAAGGAATTTTATCTTAAAATCAATGGGATATCAGTGGAGTCCTTTGACAAAGGGAATGATATGCTTGGCTTTTATGTTTTTAAAAGGTCTCCCTGCTTCTTTTGTGGCAAAGGGATTAGAAGAGCAGGGCACAAAGGGGGGGTCCTCAGGAGGCTGTGGCCTGACCCTAAGGGTGGGGCTGGAGAGAAGTGCTCAGCTGGGCCACATTCTGGAAATGGTGCTGACAGGGCTGTGGAGGGGTTGCGTAAGGCCGGGAGAGAAAGCAAGATCACACAGATTCCTAGCGTTTTGGGTTTTTTTTTTAAATTTTTTTTTAAAGATTTGATTTATTTATTTGACAGAGATAGAGACAGTCAGTAGAGAGAGGGAACACAAGCAGGGGGAGTGGGAGAGGAAGAAGCAGCCTCCCAGCGGAGGAGCCTGATGTGGGGCTCGATCCCGTAACGCCGGGATCACGCCCTGAGCCGAAGGCAGATGCTTAACCGCCCTGAGCCGAAGGTAGATGCTTAACCGCTGTGCCACCCAGGCACCCCGGATTCCTAGCGTTTTGGTCTGAGCAACCAGATGGGTGAGATGGGGAAGCCCAAGCTTGGGGAGGAAAGTTAAGAGTTTGGCAGTAGAAGTGCTAAGTGAAGTAAATGGTTCAGGTGAAGTTTAAGTGTAGCCTTGTGGGTGCGCAGAGGACAGAAGGATCTCATCAGGACGGGAAGTTCTCCGCAGAAGCAGTATTATTGGAAGGAGCAGGTACAGGGTGAGTAGAGCTGCGGAGACACACCTTCCAGGCTTCAGATGTGGCCGTAGTGTGCAGCCTGGGAGGGAGGGTGGGGAGGGCAGTGTGGTAGGAGTCCTGGGTGTGGGGAGCAGTGTGGCTGGGGAAGAGGCTGAGAAGGTAGGTTGGAGACCTTTGAGTGCTACACAGAATGGCTCAAGTCTCTCTAGGAGCCCCTGGGAGTCAGTGAATATTTGTGAGGTGTTGAGGGGTCTGAGCAGACTTGTGTGGTTAGGAGGCTTGGTCCAGGGACCCTGAAGCTTGGATTAAAGGAATGAGTGGAGGAGTAGGGAGAGCACTTAGGAGGCTGCTGTGCTGGGTCACGGTAGAGCCCCCAAATGAGGCTCTGAAGTAGGGCAGTGGCTGTGGGAATGACAGAGAGCAGACAGATTTAAGGGAGGGGCTGGGCACTTGGGACGGTGCATGGGGAGGCTAGGCTTTCAGGGAGCCAGAGCAGAGGTGACTGCTGGTCATCTGTGACTTGCTAGTTGCCTCTGTATGCTGCAGATGATTTTGTTTCTTATGCTTCTAGGTCATTACTATGCTGCGGAAAAGGGAAATTCAAAATATTTTGTGTGTGTGTGACCCTAGATAATTTGTATGAAATGAGCAAGGCAACCTAATTAGAGAACATACTTCAGATGACCATGACTGGCCTTTTCAAAGTTGCAGATTGAATGAACCATGTTAGAGGCCAAGCTCCACTGGGGTTCCAGCTTCAGACTGGGCAGTGGGAGGACGGAAGTGCTCAGGACATGGCCACAGCCAGGCTCCTCCCTGACAGCTCTATTTTGTCAGGTGAGACCTCAGCACAGGCCTGGGGTGAGCTCCAGCAAGAGGGGCAAGAGGGGCTCAGGAAGGCAGAGGCCTTGGAGTGGAGGATGAAGGGAGGGTGAAGATACTCTCTAGGGATCAGCGTGAGAAATGTGGAAATTAGAGGGCCTTGTGCTGGAGTAGCAACCCCTCCCTACCCCACTGGGCTCAGGCCCTCATTCACTTTCCTGCCCCCTTGGCCCCTGCTGGTTTCTCTTCTCCCTGCAGCCATCTGGCGCCTGCATGGGCCTTCCTCACCCTGTTGGCTCGCTGAAAACAGAATTAGCTCCACAGTGTGCTCTTATTGGTCATGACCTTGTGATATTTTCTACTAACAAGGCAAATGGGGTCGAGTCTTTCTCTTTTGTGCTCCCTGCCCCTCCCCCACTGTTCTGTCTGCCGTTGTAAGGGAAGAGGAGGCTTGCATATATATCCTGATCGTTGGACCCCAGCGCAGTGGAGTGAAGTGAACTTCAGCGGCACTCGGACTGGAATTCTTCCACGGACCCCGTGATACAGTGGAGGGAGCCCAGTGGGGCTAAGAGGGACCGATGGAGTATTCTCTTCCACTCTTATCTTCAGTCTGATTCTTCTCATTCTTCAATCTTACTGTGCTTGTTTATGATAACAAAACATTTTCCACTATATCCCCAAACCATGCTCTAAAATTTATATATTTATTTTCAGTCATTATTATTATAAAATACAACAGATGTGCATAAAAAGGCCATAGGCCTCAATTGTATAGGTTAATGAATAATGAGAAAAACACCTGTGGAACCCAGTGCATTGCCGGCCTACCTGGAGCCTCCCGTGGTCGCTTACGGATCACGTCTCTTCCTCCTCCCACAGGTAACCACTCCTCTCGTTTTTATAATTTCTTGCTTTAAAAAAGAATCTCACCGTCCTCTCTCTACGGATTATTGTTTGGATTTGCTTGGTTTTGAATCCTATGTAAATGTCAGACTGTACATCTTCTTTTGCGTCTTGCTTCTTTGTTCCACTTTAGGTTTCCAGGATGATGTTGTGTGTAGCTATGGTTTGTTCAGTGCTGCTGCCATGTAGTATTTTGTCGAATGGTGATGTGAAGTTGTGTTTATCCACTTCTTAAGGTTGTTAACAGTTTGGGGACTGCAAACGACGCAGGTGTGAACTTTCTTGGGCCCGCCTCCCAGTGCGTGCTAGCATGACTCTCTTTCAGCCTAAGGAGGGGACGTGATGGCTCATGAGATATACTTCTCTTGACCTCCACTGCATTCCAGAATTTTCATATGTCCTTGTCAACACTTAGTATTGTTATACTTTTTTTTTTTTCCTAAACAAGGGTGTGTATTCTTGTCTCTTTGTGGTTTTACTTGGCTTTTCTCTGTTTACTGGTGAGGCTGGTCACTTTTTCATACATTTATGGCTATATGGATTTCCTCTTTTTGTGAAGCGGACCATTTTTTGTTGTGTTGTCTACCACCTTTGAATTGTTTGCTGAGTTCCTTATACATTCTAGATCCTGGTCTTCTGTTAGTTATACATACAGCTAATCTCTTCTCTCATTATGTGGCTTGTCTCACTCTCTTATGGTGTTTCTTGATAAACAGAAAATTAAAATTTTAATATAGTCAGATTTATAAATCACTTCCTTTATGGCTTGTGCTTTTTGTACCTTGTTTTAAGGTGCCCTTCCCTGTCCCAAGGTCATGAAGATATTTTCTTTCTTTTTCCTTTTTGCCTTTTGACCCCTTTCATCCATTACTCTCGCCCCCCTCCCCCCACCTCTGGCAGCCACCAGTCTGTTCTCTGTCACTGTGAGCTTGGTTTTTGTTTTCTGTTTTATGTTTGTCGCAATGTCTTCATCCATTCATCTCTTGATGAACACTTAGGCTGTTTTCATATCTTGGCCCTTATGAGCATTGCTGTAGTGAACATGGGGTCCATATATATTTTTGAGTTAGTAGATTTTGTTTGTTTGTTTGTTTTCAGAAAAATACCCACAAATAGAATTGCTGGATGATGCGGTAGTTCTATTTTTAATACTTTGAGGAACCTCTTTATTGTTTTCCATAGTGGCTGTACCAATTTACATTCCCACCAATAGTGTACAAGTGTTCCCTTTTCTCCACATGCTCACTAACACTTGTTATTTCTTTTTTTTTTAATTTTTTTTTATTTTAGCCATTTTGACAGGTGTGAGGTGATATCTCATTGTGGTTTTGGTTTGTACTCCCCTGATGGTTAATGATGCTGAGCACTTTTTCATGTGCTTGTTAACGCTCTGTGTCTTCTTCTTGGGAAATGTCTATTCAGGTCTTTTGACGTTTGTAAAATTGGATTGTTTGGGTGGGTTTTTGTTGTTGTTGTTGTTGTTTTTGTTTTTGCTACTGAGTCCTCTATATTATTTGGATATTAGCTCCATATCAGGTATATGATTTGCAAGTATTTTCTCCCATTCAGTAGGTTGCCTTTTCATTTTGTTTATGGTTTTCTTTGCTGTGCAGAAGCTTTTTAGTATGATATGGTCCCACTTAATTTATTTTTGCTTTTATTGCTTTTGCTTTTAGTGCCAGATTTAAAAAATCATTGCCAAGAACTATGTCTGGGAGCTTACCACCTATGTTTTCTTCTAGGAGGTTTTAGGTTTTACATTCAAGTTTTTAATCCCTTTTGAGTTAATGTTTATGTGTGGTGTAAGGTAGAGATCCAGTTTCATTCTTTCACATGTGGCTGTCCGGTTTTCCCAACACCATTTGCTGAAGAGGCTGTCTTTTCCCCACTGTGTATTCTTGGCTTCTTTTCATAAATTAATTGACTGTGTGTGGGGGGGGTTTATTTCTGAGCTCTCTATTCTGTTCCATTGATGTCTGTGTCTGTTTTTTATGCCAATACCATACTGTTCTGTTTACTATAGCTTTGTAATGTAGTTTGAAATCAAGGAATGAGAATATTTTCTATATTAAATTCTGTATTTAATGTATTTTCTATATTAAATTTAATATATTTTTATATTAAATTGTTTTCTGTATTAAACTTAGCCTTTCATATTTGGGTCTGAAATACATCTGAAATTAATTTATGTGTGTGGTGTGAGATGAAGATCAAAATTAATTTCTTCTGTATGGATATACAGTCATCCCAGCTTCTTTTATTGGAAAGACTATTGTTTCTACCTCTGTGAGGCATCGCACATTCTTCTGAGTGTGGGTCAGGTTCTGAGCATTCGAATCTATTCTGTTGGTGTATTCTGTGCCACGCTGGTTTAATTTTTTTTTTAAAGTTCTGATATCTTAGCATTATCTCCTCCAGTCCCGTCCATGTTGCAGCAAATGTTGAGAAATCATTCTTTTTGATGGCTGAGTAATATTCCATTGTATATATGGACCACAACTTCTTAATCCAGTCATAATGCTAAGTGAAATAAGTCAAGCAGAGAAAGACAATTATCATATGGTTTCACTCATTTATGGAACATAAGAAGTAGGAAGATCAGTAGGAGAAGAAAGGGGGGTAAACAGAAGGGGGAATGAACCACAGGAGACTATGGACTCTGGGAAACAAACTGGGGGCTTCAGAGGGGAGGGGAGAGGGGGATAGGCTGGTGATGGGTATTAAGGAGGGCACGTATCACATGGTGCACTGGGTGATATACGCAAGTAATGAATCATGGAACTTTACATCAAAAGCTAGGGTTGTACTGTATGGTGACTAACATAATATAATAAAAAATATTATTATAAAAAAAAGTTCTGATATCTGACAGGGAATTCTTGTTCTTCGAGGGAGTCTTGACTTGTCTGAGCCCTTTATGTTTCCATGTAAAGTTTTAGAAACAAGTTAGTCAAGTTTCACAGCCCCCAAATAAAATTTTGGGACTTCATTGGGGATTGCATTGAATCTATGAATTAATTTGGAGACAACAGATATCTTTACACTACTGAGTCTTTCTCTAAGTCTTTTTAAATGTCTTAATAAAGTCTTAATGATTTTTTCCTCAGATCCTCAGAAGTCTTACATATTTTTTGTTAGATTTATTGCTAGGCACCTCATATTTTTTACACTCTTGCAAATATTACTTTTTTTTTTTAAAGATTTTTATTTATTTATTTATTTATTTGACAGAGAGAGACAGTCAGTGAGAAAGGGAACACAAGCAGGGGGAGTGGGAGAGGAAGAAGCAGGCTCCCAGCGGAGGAGCCTGATGTGGGGCTCGATCCCAGAACACTGGGATCACGCCCTGAGCTGAAGGCAGACGCTTAACGACTGTGCCACCCAGGCGCCCCGCAAATATTACTTTTTTAAGCTGTTATATAGAAATGTACTTGGTTTTTTTCTACATCGCTAATTGATTTTCTGCATCAGAGAACTCTCCTATTGTAACAGCTTGTCTATAAATACCTTTGGATTATCAACAAACATAATCATATCATTTGTGAATAATGATATCTTTGTTTCTTCCCTTCCAGTCCTTATACTATTTATTTATTTATTTATGCCTACCATCCTGGCTAGGTCTCCAGTTTTCTGTTGAATAGAAGTGCTGAAGATGAGCATCCTTGTCTTTGAATTTCAAAGGGAAATTCTCTGCATTTAGTATGAGATGTTTCCCATAGCATTTTCTTGGTGGGGGCAGTAGGTAATCTAATAAAGGGAAAGAAGTCACCTTCTATTCCTGCTTTCCTTGGGGTTTGGAATCATGAATATTGAATATTATTAAATACATTTTCTGTATTTATTGAGATGATTATATGATTTTTCTGTTTAGATTGTTAATGTGAGAAATTAAGTTCCCGATTTCAGAATGTTAAACCAACTTAGCACCTGGGATAAAATCAGCTTGATATTTTATATGTTACTGGATTCAGTTTGATAAAATTTTGAGTGGGGGTTTTAGATATGTGCTCATGAAAGAGGTTAGTTTGTGATTTTCCTTTTTCCTCCTGTCTTTGTTGTTAAAATACTGGATTGAATATTTAATTTCATTCTGAAATTCCTTGAGGAATAAAAATTAAGTTTTTTTGACATGAAAGGCACAGTTGCATTGAAACAGAGCTATTTACCCATGCATGTAGTTCAAGGAATATCCAATATTTGGAAACTGATCTCTTCTAGAAAATTTCAAATCAAGTACAGAATGTCCCAGTTTGGTGAATAATGAGAAAATTCCTTCATGTAAATTGTTTCATGGAAAAAAGAGTTCTTTTCAAAATATCTTGACAAGAATGTTGGTGACATATGTGTAATGTCCTCATCTTTTCGTAAAATAGTTTTTTAGGTAATTAGATTTAAAATTTGTTCCTTATTCCGTTTCAATCTCTAAATGAAATGTCAGTATGGAAAGAATTTTTCTTGTCTTGGATAACCATGACACTGATAATTTGAGAATTGAATTAATAATTGAGTAGTGAATTTGCTAAAAATAGTTTTCATTTTTGGAAGTTCAAGACAAGTTCTTCAAGTTAAATAAAATTTATGTAAAAGCCACATGATGTAAAATATATAATTCTGATTGATATTAATTAACTTTCTAAATTATATGTATTCCTTTTTCTGCATTAACATCCTTTTCCAAGAGTGTTCAGAAACCACCTGGAAATCCTGATGGTATAACTTGTTTAGCTATAGGGATGTTGGGTCCCTAATTATAAAAAACCAAATTTCTGGGGTGCCTGGGTGGCTCAGTTAGTTAAGCATCTGCCTTTGGCACAGGTCATGATCCCAGGGTCCTGGGATGGAGTCCTGCATCAGGCTCCCTGCTCAGCGGGGAGTCTGCTTCTCCCTCTTTCTCAGCCCCTCCCGCAGCTCATGCTTATTCTCTGTCAAATAAATAAACAAAATTTTTAAAAACAACCCCGCCCCCAAATTTCTGAGAGAGTGACGGAAAGCGAAAAGAGCCAAGTAGTCAGCCTGAGAACAGGGTTCCTACGTCACAGGAGTGGGCTGTATAGTAAAGTACATCCATGTATAAGTATGTTTTAATAGTTATACACCTGAGCTATTAATATCATTTATAACAAACATGATATATACTCATCAAATGGTAGCTTTCCATTTGTGGTGGTGATAAGCTAAGAGTTTTAGAATGTGAGGAGACATTAGCAGCCATGGAATTATAATTTCCTTGTCCCAGAGATGAGACCCAGTGATTTGCCTAAGATCAGAAAGGCATTTATTATTAGAGTTGGGACTATATTTTTTAAATTTATTCCTTTATTCAACACAAATTTATTGAGAATCTAGTATGTGTGAGATACTATTCTACATACTGGCGATATAGTAGTGAACAATTGTAGTCCTTCCCTCACGGCATTTGTATTCCCAAGTAGGAAATTGGCAAATAACAAAGAGCTATGTAATAAAATGAGACATTGAGAATTGGCAGGAAGAAAAATAAAGCAAAGAAAGGGAATAGAGATGACAGGAAATGCTGTTTAGGGTGGGGTGGTCAAGAAAAGTCTCACTTAGGGTATGACCTTTGAAAAAAAACCTGAATGAAATGAGGGTGTAAGCCCTGTGGGTATCTTGCAGAAGAATGTTCCAGAAAAAAAGAGAAATCTTACATGTTTGCTGTGTTCCCAGAACAGCAAGGAAGTCAATGTGGCTAGAGTAGGTAAGAAGGGGAGAGTGGTAGGCCGTGAGGTACAGGATGAGATAGGTGCCAGATCATGGCTGGGAACCATGGTGAGGACTCTGGGATTTACTCTAAGTGTGCAGGAGAGTTGTGCGCAGGGCAAGAACACAGCCTGCCTTCAGTTTTGAAAGGTACATTCTGGCTGCTCTAGGATAGTCTGAAGAGAGACAAGAATGGAAGTGGGATGGTGGTGAGAAGCTCCTGCAGTTTTATAGTGAGAGACCAAGGAGGCAAGGGATTCTGACGACTAAGTAAGACAGAGGCAGCTTGATGGCTTCCTGATAAATTTTATAGGTAGAGCAACAAGATTTGTAGAAGATATAAGGGCAATCCAGGCACCTCAGCAATTTTTCCTGTTCCCTTTCACTGGACTAGAGCATATTAGAATGCCTGTCCAGGATTTAATTTTGCTTTTCTTTTCTGAAGGATGTTTGAGGCACAGTTTTAAGACTTGGTTTGCTGGGCAGATGGTGGTTTTCATCTGTGGTGGTATAAGGTCTGTTTACAGCGCACCTGTCCACAGGTGTCACTAACTATGTATGTGTTTACTTTAAATGTCTGAACCTGGTTCAATTTTCATTTGCATCTGGAAACTTCGTAGTGTTTTACTTTAATCTCTCCATTGACCTGGAAATTGCTAAAGTCTTTTTGAGGTGAGATTTGCCTCAAGATAGGTGGTGTATTAATAGGACTATGGTAGCTCTGCGTGTTGGCACTGAAGACATGATCCTGGAAAGAAAGAGAATCTATTAGTTTGTCCCTGCTTGTTGCAGATAGGAGATTGCAGACAGAACAGTGTCAGTAATGCAGAGTTCCGATTGCGCCAGCTCGTTAGATGGACTAGAGGACGATACTGTCGGGGAGCAGCCTTCCTCGCTGTGGTGCAGTCACGCTGAATCTTGACTCCGAATTTATGTCAAAGTCAGATCCATTGGATTTCGTGAATGCCGATCGTTGCCCTCTCCCCCCCCCCCCGTTCTGAGGAGGATGAAAGGAACACATGTGAAATCAGGGTTTCATTCACTAATACAATCTTCCTTTTCATGTAGTTTGTTAATGCAGGATGTTGCTCGTGCTTATTATCACGACTTTCAGTGTTTTTGTTGTTCTTATCTTTGAGGGAAAAATACGCCACAGAATACCCATTCCAGATGGTTGTTTTTAAAATGGGACTTCTGAGGCAAAATGATAATAAGCACTTTACTTCTTCAATTTCTGTGACCCTCCCCCACTGCTGAATTGCCACGGGGACGAATGGGAGGATTCCAGCTCCACAGACTTGCATTAGTTTACACATCAGGTTGACTATTTCCCACGTGACGGACATGTATTTTTAGGCAGAGTTCATAAATGTTCAAAAAAAAGCAAGCAAATATGAGTAAAGATGGATCTTCCTAATGCCCCTGGAACCTAACTGTCTGTAAGGTGCCAGGCGAAGTCTGAAGCGTGTAGTCGGCGTGCCGAAGAGCGTCTTGACTGTGGAGATGCTTGCGAATGCTCACAGGTGTTTCCAGTTGAGCCAGCGCTAAGGTCTTATTTTAGTTCCTTATTAGGTATGTGGGAATGATGCTTCAGTCTAACGGATAGACTTCAAATACTTAGGTCAGAGTGTACTTATGGGCAGCATATGAAATCTCGAGAAGTTTGGGAGCTGGGCTCTGGAAGGTGGGCCTCTCTCTTGCATCTGAGAGTTTGTTACTTGGACTTCAGACGCCGCCCCTTTAGCTTCCATACCACCAAACACTCCCCGTTCTCTGTGGCAGGCTCCCCTCCAATGGACATAGATGTTCTCTGGGGTTTCGTCCTTGGCCCACCCCTGACTCCCACCATACAGTCTTCCCACTCACCCTTGTGGCTTTAGCTAACCTGAAGACAGATGGTGTCAGACTGTCACCTCCAGCACAGACCTCTCCCTTAAGCTTTTGATCAGCACACCCACGTCCAGTTAGTCATTTCTTCCCGCCACAGGCACCTCAAACTCTGCAGGTTCTCGACCAGACTCTTCCTTTTGTCCCATGGCCTGGTCTGTCCCTGAGTGCTGTCTTGGCTGGTGGCCCCACCATCCATCCCCCAGTCACACACAACCTTCCCTGCAACAGCAGAACAATAACCAAGTCGTAAGTATGTTTTATAATAAAGTTTAATTTTAAATCTTTTATCAAAGTAACTCGTGCCTAGGGTTAAAAGTCAGGTGAATACAGAATGCCTTAGAATAAAAAGCAATTATTTCCTTTCCTCCCCACCCCCATTCCTTCTTGCCAGAGGGAACCACTTTTAGCTCCTGTAACTGTCTTTTCTGGTCATTATCCAGTGCTTACACGGTTATCCCCTCACTTATCAATTTTGGACAACAGCTCCTGGTTTCCTGCCACCCTTTTCCATCCCCCCCCACCTTTAGCCAACATAGTTGGATCACAGTTTTTATTCCCCTATTTAAGTAATTTAAGTAATATAGTTACACTTTTGTATCTTGCTTCATCACCTTTAGATGGGGACCACTTAGTCCTAGACTTACAGGGTGAAGATCTTAGCACACCCGCCCTTCTCTTTAGGTCTTCTCCCTACTTCTCCCCGTCTTCTTCTGTCAAGAGCACTGACTTTCCAGTTATCAAAATTGATGCCACTTGTTTGACAAATTGATAAATTTATTTTCCCTCTGAGTTTTGAGACATTTTTCCATTTTAGTATCCAGCGTTGCTGATAAGTCTCATATCAATCTAATTGTCCTTCCTTTGCAGGAATCCTTTAGGATAGTCTCTTTCACTTGAGTTCTGAAATTTACCCTTCTTGTATTCAGGTGTGTGCTTTTCAAAAATTTCATTTATTTTCCATTATTCCTTACTAATTTTCTCCCACTTGCTCTGTTCGCTCTATTTCTAGGACTTCTTTTAGATGACAGACAAGTAGACAAACTAGAAATTATTTTTCAGATGCCTATATTTTCTTATTTTTCTGTATTCTGGAAGGTTTCCTCTGCTTTATCTTCCAGCCTTATGTTGATTTTTTAAAATTTGTTTTGTGTGTATTCTTACTCTGTGATTGTTTTTTCCATAACATTCTGTACTTATTTTATGGATGCGATATTTTCTCAGCTCTCTGAGAAGAATACATTTTAAAAACTTATTTTTAAATGTACAGAGATTTCCCGTAGAACCCCCATCCCCATACAGGCATAGTCTTTCCCATTATCAGCATCCCCATCAGAGTGGTACCTTTGCTACAACTGATGAAACTACGGTGATGCCTTATTACCTCCCAAAGTCCGTAGTTTGCGTTAGGGTTCACTCTCGGCATTCTACATTCTGTGGGTTTTGACAAATGTGTAGTGACTTGTGTGCAACTTTATAGCATCATAGAGTATTTTTTTCATACAGAGTATTTTCACTGCCCATAAATCCTCTGTGCTCAACCTATTTATCCCTCAGCATCCATCCCCCAATTAGTGATCTTTTAATTATCTCTATAGTTCTTTCTTTTACTAGAATGTCATATAGTTGGGATCATACTACAGTATATAACCTTTTCAGATTGGCTTCTTTCACTTTGTAATGGGTATTTCAAGTTCCTCCATGTCTTTGGCTTGATACCACATTTTTCAGTGCTGAATAATAGTCCATCTTCTGGATGTTTGTTTATATGTTCCCTCACTAAAGAACATCTTGATTGCTTCCCAGTTTGGGCAGTTACAAATAAAACATTTGTATCTATCCATGTGTAGGCTTTTATGCGGACATAAGTTTTCAACTCTTTTGGTTAATACCAAGGAGCACAGTGACTAAGGTAAGAGGGTATTTAGTTTTGTAAGAAACCGTCAAACTGTCTTCCGAAGTGGCTGTCCCATTTTGCCTTCCCTCCAGCAGTGAATGGGAGTTCCTGGTCCTCACCAGCACTTGGTGTTGTCAGTGTTTGGGATTATGGCCGTTCTTCCACATGTGTAGTAGTATCTTGTTTTAATTTGCATTTCTCTTATGACATATGATGAAGAACATCTCTTTGTATGCTTATTTGCCATCTGTGTATCTTTCCTGGTAAGGTGTCTGTTAGAGGCTTTGGCTCATTTTTCAACTGAGTTTTCAGTTTTCTTGTGGAGTTTTAAAAGTTCTTTGTATTTGGAGGCAGTCCGTTTTCAGATGTGTCTTTTGCAAATATTTTTTCCCAGTCCGTGGCTTGTCTTAGTTTCTTGACATTGTCTCTAGCAGAGCAGAAGTTTTCAACTTTAATGAAGTCCAGCTCATCAATTATTTCTTTTATGGATTGTGCCCTTGGTGTTGTATCTAAAAAGTCACAGCCAAACCCAGGGTCATCAAGTTTTTCTCCTGTGTTATCTTTCAAGAGTTTTATAGTTTTGTGTTTTACATTTAGGTCTGTGATCCCTTTGGAAGTGATTTGTGTGAAGGGTGTGTCTAGCTTCATCTTCTGCATGTGGGTGACCAGTTGTTCAGGTACCATTGATTGAAAAGACTGATTACTTCATTGCGTTGCCTTTGCTCAAGATCAGTTGACTCTATGTGAGCCTATTCTTGGGCTCTCCATTCTGTTTCATTGAGCTGGTTGTTTGTTCTTTTACCAATACCACACTGTCTTCATTACTGTAGCTTTATACTAAGTCTTGAAGTCAGGTACTGTCAGTCTTCCAACTTTGTTTTTTTCCTTCAATATGATTTTGGCTATTTTGGGTCTTTTGCTTCTCTCTGTAGACTTTAGAATTGGTTTGTCAATATCACAAAGTAATTTGCTGGGAGTTTTATTGGAATTGCAGTAAGTCTAGAGATCAAGTTGGGAAGAATTGACATCTTGACAATTTTGAGTCTTCCTTTCCATGAATATGACATATGTTTCCATTTATATAATTCTTTGATTTCCTTCAACCAGAGTTTTCTAGGTTTCCTCACATAGATCTTCTATGTATTTTGTTCGATTTATACCTAAGTATTTCATGTTGGAGTGCTAATGTAAGTGGTATTGTGTTTTTAATATCAAATTCCACTTGTTTCTTGCTTGTGTATAGGAAAGTGATTGACTTTGGTATATTAACCTTGTATCCTCTGACCTTGCTATAATTGCTAAAGCGTTCAAATAGTCTCACGGAAATTTGGATTCACTCAGATGAGAAGGAGGTGCATTGACATCTCACTGTAACACTTCGGCAGTGGATTTGGCTTTGCATTATTCCATTTTGGATTCCTTCTCAGTAGGCTTTTTTTTTTTTAAGTTATAAAAAAAGCATGCAGGCACATCTGGAAGGATATGTACCAAATTGTTAACATTAGTTACTTCATCTGTGTGGGATAAGGAGCCAGAGTGTCTGCTTTATGTATTCTCTGTTTGTTTTCCTGCACTATTAAAATTTTGAAGTAAAACCTAGTAAAAAGAAATACATAACAACATAAAGGTACAGATGAAAGAATTATTTAAAGCAAATATCTATGTAACCACCGTCCAGATCAAGAAACAAGATACCGCCAGTGTCACAGAAGCTCTACTGCATCCCTTCCCAAACCCAGTGCCCCTGCTCACCCCAGTGTGACCATCCAGCTTTGTAAGGTTATTACTTCCTTGGATTTATTGATCGTTTCATCTCCTAAGTATGGATTCCTAATGACTTTTTAAAACTTAATTTATGTGGAATCATAATACAGAATCAGCTTTAAATGGAGGTATTCCTTTGTGTCTGGTTTCTTTTGCTCAATTTCATAATTTGTGAGATTCAGTCCCATGATTACATGTAGTGTAGTACATTCATTTTCATTGCTGCAAAATATTCCATTATATGAATATATGATCATTTATTTGGCCAGTCTACTATTCATGAACATTTGAGCTGGCTCCAGTTTTATACTATTATAAAGAATGTTGCTGGAAACATTCTTATACAGGTATCCTGATAAAAAAGTCCTCACATTTCTGCTCAGTATATATTGAGGAGTGGAACTGATGGTCATAGAACATGTGTATCTCCCAACTTTAATAGGTACTGTCAAAACAGTTTTCTAAAGGAGTTACACCAACTTATGTAACGTATTGTCAGGTTAAAAAATTTGTTATTCTGGTGAGTATAGAGTGGCTTCTGATTATAGTTTTTATTTACATTTTGCTAATGACTAGTGAAGTCAAACTCATTTTTACACATCAGTTGGTCCTGGGGATTTCTTCTTTGCTTTTGGTATTTTTCTTTTTGGTTTGTTAGGAGTTTTTTAAAAGTGTGTTTTGGATTTGGGGCACCTGAGTGGCTCAGTCGGTGGAGCGGCTGACTCTTGATTTCAGCTCAGGTCACGATCTCAGGGTCGTGGGAATTGAGCCCCACGTCAGGCTCTCTGCTTGGCTGGGAGCCTGCTTGAGGTTTCTCTCTCTCCCTCTGCCCCTCCCCCTGTTCTCTCTTAAATAAATAAAATCTTTTTTTAAAAAAAAGTGGTTTTGGATTCAAATTATCTGTCACTTATATGTGTTGTAAACATCTTCTACCACTCTGTGACTTGCCTTTTTACTTCTTTTAAGGTGTCTTTTAATAAACAGATTTAAAAATTTTTATTATGGTCCAATTGCTCCATATTTGTGGTTGGTGCTTTTTCTGTCTTATATAAGAAAACTTTTCCTAATCAGTGGTCAAGAAGGTATTCTCTTGCTCTTTTTTCCTAAATGGTTTCTTTTGTCTCACATATTTAGTTCAGCCTACCTGGAATTGATTCTTGTATATGGTGAGAGGTCAGGTTCAGATTTCTGTCCTAAAAACAAATAGCCACAACCCATATTTCTTTAACAACAACAACAACAACATAAAAATGAAGCACAGAATGGAGGCAGGACCTCATGTGGTTGAGCCTCTACCATGTTCTCATGATGTGTCTTTCAGCCAGCCTAAGGACATCCTCCTCTGTCTCTGTTCCTCCTGGTGGCCCTTTCCTAGCCACCATCCGGTGCTTGGTCAGTGCATTCTCAAAGGTGAATAGGAAAGGGAAAGTACTTTACCTTCTGATCTGATAAGCATTCTGTCTAGCTATAGTTTGACTTTATTTTCATGTCTTTTTATAAGATGAGACTAATACTTTTTTAAAAGTGCAGCTTACTGCAAAACAAAATCTAAAAACTTCAGTAATACTAATGTTTGTCTCAGTATTGAAGTGCTATCCACATTTTGAATGTTGTCATACTTTTAATATATAGAAAGTCAGTCTTTAATTTCACTAAAAGCTATTGAAACTTGCAAGTGCAAATCTTGAAGTTGAACTGAACTTGCTTTAGAAATAATCTTTCTTACTCCCAGAAGAATGTTTCTATTAGGAAAAAAAAAAGAAGCTTGGCATAGCAGTGATTATTTTCTGCATACAGGTCTATTGGAAAGAAAAGACACATACAGCTGGAAGGAATTTAGGATGTCATCTAGTGCAGGATTTTTACCTCTAAGAAGTGGACTGTTCTCACTTTTAATATAATTCCAGAAAAGAAAATTCCACACCCTCTCCTGGTAATATTTAATGTACCTCACTGTCAGTGAGTTTTCCTTATGCTATGTTGTAAGTCCATTTTCTTATTCTGTTTCAAATGGAAACAGAAATTGGGCCAACCATCTTGTGTCTATAACAGTCCTTCATCTAATTGATTATTGAACCCCCTGCCAGCCTTCTTTTTACGGTATATTCAAATGTGTTTGTTTAGCTTTTTCTTTTAAGTCGGTTTCCAAGTCCTCTAATTACTGCTCTTTATCCCATCTGAATTTTCTTCATGTCATCTATAAGTTATGATTTATAGACTCAAAAATTGAACCTAATCCTTTTGCCAAGGTATGACCAAATGCTGGTCTCTTAAACAAGACTTCTAACCTGCATTTTTGTGTGTGTGATGAAAAGATTTTTGAACTTATATCTAAATATGGCAGTTTGAACACAGTTGTTTATCTCTGCTTCCTAAGATTACCCAAAATGATAAGTAACATATAAAAAGGTATAAATCCATATGGACAAATAAAATGGGTGATGAGACTTGGTGGATGAAGGATATCAATGAATTTTTGGAAGATGGAAAGCAATGGATAAATGGGAATTGAATTAGCAGAGGAGAGAAAACTGAAAGCCAAGTGCCCACAGAGCTGGAAGCCAGCCTGAAGAGGTTGATTTGTGGTCAAGACCAGAAACTTGGAACCACACTTGGAACCACAAGCTATGCCAGAAGACAGTATGGGGGGGGGGGGGCAAAAACTGGTGTTGGGTGGAAAGCCCAAATAAGGAGTAGTTAGACACCTTCTGTCACAGTCACCTGGGAAATATACCCTGGTGGATATATTTTCTACGGAACTTAGACCAGAGAAGCTTTGGACTTGGAAATAGTAGATACAGATGAGAGTACGGGTAAGACTCCTTAAAGAAAACAGGGATGTTATGTAAACTCGTACACAGTATAGAAAGATGCTTTCTCCTTTCTGGGCACCCATAACAGACAACCAGGCTCATAGGTCTCCATTCCTGGATTAGAGGATTAGACGATTCTTTGCTGGGAACCTGACCAATTGAAGAAAAAAAAACTTTTGGAGGCCTCCCATAAAATGACTGGGTCTCCCCTCAATCATGTCACGTAAGTTCAGCTTTTGAGGTCTCACAGTGGACACTCAAGGGTTGCCAGATATTTGAGAACCATTGATAACATGAACAAATGGAAACAAAATAAATAAACTATCAGGAAAAGAAGCTTAGAGGGAACAAAAAGAAAAGCAAAGGGGGGGGGGAACCCTGAAATGATTATAATTGATATTCTCTGAGAGATTAGAGAGGATTCATGAAAGAGGGCTTGGAGATTAAAATATGATAGTAGAAATTAAAATTCAGTGAAAAGTCGGAATGTTGATGACACTGCCCAGAAAATAAAATGAAAAGACAGAGATGGAAAACATGAGAGAAAAGAGAAGGAAATAAGAGGCTTCTTTTAGGGAGTCCAAAATTTGACTAATAAGAGTTTTAGAAAAAACAGAGAAAATGCAGGAGGAAAATTTATAGAAGAATATTATGGAATACTTTACCAAAGTCTAAGGACATAAATTTCCATATGGAAAGGGTACCTTAAGTGTCCAGCACAATGAGTGAATAAAGACCAATTCCAAGACACATCTGATAAAATCTGTGAATTAAAAAATTTTTTTCTTCTAACAGTTTTCACAGAGAAAAACGTAGGTCACATACAGAGGTTCAGGAAGCAGGCTAGTATCTGACTTCTCAGCTGCAGTAGTGGAACCTAGAATAAACAGAGCTGTACTTTTCCAAATCTGAAGGAAAATAATCTCCAATCTGGAATCTTGTACCTGGCCAAATTATCAACCAAATGCAAGGGTAGAATAGGACTATTTTCAGACAGATATACAAAGTCTCAAACATTGGTCTCTCTTGTGTGCTTTCTTGGATAGTTTTTGGGGGAGATGCTCTACTGAGATGAGAGAAGAAGCCAAAAATTTTGCAGGAACTGGGGGAAAGTGAAGGAAGTTCCCTGATGGGAAGTAAAGAGAAATTCCAGGGTGACACTTGGATATCACTAGTTAGACCTGGGGGACAACCTTTCTAGATTGGACAGGAGGTTGAAGAGGTCAGGAGAGATGGGAACAAACAACAAGTAAGAAAGATCACATTATGTGTTTATCTGTGATGAAATGAGTTTTCTAGTTCTGTCTTGGGGTTAGATATAATTAAAAAAAAATTTAAAAATTGAGGTAATTATTAACACTAGGAAAAAAAGTTTGTAGAAGAAATGAAATATGATTGTAGTATACTGTTGGGCTCAGTTATGAACAATACTTAAACAGATGTACTAATGTAAAGCTTATACTGAGTATTTTTGTTACCAAAAATTGTGCTATAGTTAAATTGAGAGGATTTTGGTGAGGGGACAGAGGAAGTAGGAGGTAAGAGACCTAAATCTTCATCTTCTACAGCAGGAAGCCAATAGACATTAAAAATGGCTAAGAAATAGCACCTGAAGAATATTAAAATACGAAGGTAAATACTGAAAGAAATAGCCAGAAGAGTTGAAAATGATTGCCTTTCGTCCCTGAGACTCAAGAGTAGAAGGATAGTGAGGGAGGGCAAAGGACTGCTATTTTTAATTGCCAGCCCTACAGTACCATTTGATTTTTAAATTATTTGCATGTATTACTTTGATAAAAGTAAAATGAAATGTACATAAAAGTGTATTTGCATGTGTGAATTTTTAATGTATCTCACAAAATATTGTTTAAAATTATTTATTTGACAAAAACAGCAACAAAGTTTTAGAATATATTGAAAAGTTAACATATTTTTTAGCTTGTCATGAATCACGAGTTTGGAATCATGGTAGATTTGATATTCAACGCTGGAATTTGTGAAAATGTAGATTTATTATTCACACATGTGGTGTATGATTTATTCTTTAATATTTGTTAAGCATTAGAAAAAGAAGTGCCAGAATCATTGGAATTCAAATTTGCCTTCCTAGAGGAAAAATCCAATCTGAATGAAATGGGCAAGTTGAGTCTTCTAATTTTAAATAATGATTAGTGTTGGTTATGGTTTGCTTGAAATATACTCCAGATGATTATTTATTTGAAATATTTCATACTCAGTCCTGTGATGGTCTACTTCCAGCTTTGGACACTTCTAGACTTTCAGCCTCACAGAGTTAGTGTGAGCAATGTGTTCAATCAGACATATGAACTTCTCGATATGGTGCTTGGAATGTGGTAGCTGCTCTCCCATCTTCCCCTCCATTGCCATGATCACTCTGGGAACACATCCCAGTCCCTTGGGGTCAGGCAGCTGCTATCTTGTCCTGCTTCCTCTTTATGTAAGTCTTGCTCTTTTCTTCATTTCTCAGTATTACGTACTAGTTAAAATTTATTGTATGTTATTGGTGATCAATCTCTCTTTTCCCCACAAGTTTTAAAATATGACCCTTTTTTCATAATTATTATTCTTGATGTAAGTCAAAGTCCCTAAAGTATATTGTACTGTATTCTACTCAATACCTACCTGCATTTCTGATTCCAATTACCAGGCTTAGACCATGAATAAGGAGTAAAAGATGTTACTTCTGCCCCTCAATTGGGCACAAGTTATGTTAAACTTCAAAAACCCCAGCAAGTGATGAGCAGACTTTCAGCATAGCAGTGCTTTTTATTTTTATCATTCATCCTTTGGCATCATGGAAACTTCACCTCTTTGGCTAACATATTTTTTTTTAGCCGGTTAGACTCAGGATATCTTTTTGGATCTGTTATATTCCTGGGTGTAAAAATACCAGGAGAGTCTACTTGGAGGCACTAGTGGGTTCTCAGAAGACATTTTTAGAAAATCGCTGTCAGGGATTTCTAGGGAAGAGGCTCCTGGTGGTTTGGCTCCTGTGGTCTCCCTCTGGGGGGAACCTCTTGCAGGTTCACTGGCTTAGTGACGCCCAAGAGGAGTGCGCCCTGGACCCTCGTGTGACTCTTTTTGTTCTGAGTTGGGATAGAGATCAAGACAACTTAGAAGATATTATTTCTTTAGCAATTTTGCAGGACTATATAAATGATTGCATGATAAACAAGGAGTAGGTGGCAGATCTAGCAGAGAGAAACGCGGAGGCTTTGGCCAGTCCCTTTGAGTAGCCTGATTCTGGTCGTGTAACGATCGGCATCAGCCAGTTGGGATCAATTTGTTAAGTACAGCGTTGTCTCTGGGGGGCCTTCAGTCACCGTAGGTGGAATGAAATTGGGAATTTGTCACATTGGAAGGGCCATTTTTTTCTTTTTTTAAAAACAGCTTTCTTGAGATATGAGTGAACATACCATACAAAGCAACTATTTAAAGTATACAATTGAATGGTTTTGGTATATTACAGTACTGACTTTTTAAAAATTATGGTAAAATATATATAACAAACTATCATTTAAACTGTTTTGAAAACTTTGTAATTAAAAAAATCAATACACAAAATATAAAATTTACCATATTGACCATTTTGAAGTATACAGTTGTTCACTTAAACTCATCATTAAGTAAGTATTCACATTGTCGGGAATCCCCACATCCATACACAGAACTCTCATTATCTTGCAAAACCCATTAAATGGTAACCCCCATTCTTGCCTCCTTCTAGCCCCTGGCAGCCACCATCTTACTTTCAGTCTTTGTGAATTTGACTCTAAGTGACTTATTTAAGTGGAAGCATACAACATATTTGTCTTTTTACGTCTGGCTTATTTCACTTGGCATGTCTTCAGAGTTCATCTGTGCTATAGCATATGTTAGAATTTCCTTCTTTTTTAAGACTGAATAATATTCCATTGTATGTACAGACCACGTTTTGTTTATCCATTCTTCTGTCACTAGGCATTTGAGTTTTTTCTCTGTTTTGGCTATTGTGAATGATGCTGCTATTAACATTGGTGAGTATCTGTTCACATCCTGAAAGGCCAATCTCTGACCTGTTCTTTAAGGTCGCTATAATAAAATATAAGCTAACAAAAGAATTTCACTTATATTCTGGAATAATTCATGTTGCTGTGCATTGTTAGACAGTCGTTTGGGAATATATATGGTTCATAAGGACTCCATGGTGAGAGATGCTTAGAGAACATACTGAAAAAGGAGAACATGGAGAGGGAATAACTGTCCTGCAAGGAAAAAGTGATTTCACTTTCAGTAGGAAGAAGACAGTGACAGAGAAAAGGGAGCATCACGTAGAAAAATGGAGCTGCTACTTCTTTTTCCCCTTTGCTGAAAAGGTAAAGTTTGAGCAGGAAACAAGGCTTAGACAGATGTTACCCTGACCTATAGTTTCTGGATAGCCTGCATTCGATGCCCATAACCATACCCGTGAACATCGCCCAAACTCACTGAGGGACCAGTAGAAGACTTTAACTGATTAGGTTTGGGAAGCCTAGGGAACTAGGGGTTTCATACAGGCTAGTTTTTATTTATTACATTCCTTTCCAGTAACTCTGTATCAAGAGTACTTATCCTCCGTTCCAGATGTTCCCAAGAGTGATTGGGTAGGGTGAAGGAACAATGTTCATGAAAGTACCGACCTGGGAGAATTTATGTTGCTGGGTACTACCAGAGGATATTATCAGTGCTTCTTTCTTTCTTTCTTTCTTTCTTTTTTTTGAGTTTTTATTCTTTTATTTTATTTTTTTTCTTGAGTTTATTTTTTTTACATGTATACGTTATTTTATTTTTTTATTTTTTTTATGTTTTTTTATTATATTATGTTAGTCACCATACAGTACATCCCTGGTTTATGATGCAAAGTTCGATGATTCATTAGTTGCGTATAACACCCAGTGCACCATGCAATACGTGCCCTCCTTACTACCCATCACCAGCCTATCCCATTCCCCCACCCCCTCCCCTCTGAAGTGCTCAGTTTGTTTCTCAGAGTCTATAGTCTCTCATGCGTCATTTCCCCTTCTGATTACCCACCCTTTCTTTATCCCTTTCTTCCCCTACCGATCTTCCTAGTTCTTATGTTCCATAGATGAGAGAAATCATATGATAATTGTCTTTCTCTGCTTGACTTATTTCACTTAGCATTATCTCCTCCAGTGCCGTCCATGTTGTAGCAAATGTTGAGAACTCGTTCTTTCTGATAACTGAGTAATATTCCATTGTATATATATGGACCACAACTTCTTAATCCAGTCATCTGTTGAAGGGCATCCGACTCCTTCCACGATTTAGCTATTGTGGACAATGCTGCTATGAACATTGGGGTGCATATGGCCCTTCTCTTCACTACGTCTGTATCTTTGGGGTAAATACCCAGTAGTGCAATGGTTGGGTCATAGGGTAACTCAATTTTTAACTTTTTAAGGGACCTCCACACTGTTTTCCAGAGTGGCTGTACCAACTTGCATTCCCACCAACAATGTAGGAGGGATCCCCTTTCTCCACATCCTCTCCAGCATGTTGTTTCTTGCCTTGTCAACTTTTGCCATTCTAACTGGCGTAAGGTGGTATCTTAGTGTGGTTTTTATTTGAATTTCCCTGATGGCTAATGATTTTGAACATTTTTTCATGTGTCTGTTGGCCATTTGTATGTCCTCATTGGAAAAGTGTCTGTTCATATCTAATGCCCATTTTATGATATGTTTATTTGTTTCTCACATATTGAGTTTGAGAAGTTCTTTCTAGACCTTTGATACCAGTCTTTTATCTGTAGCATTATTTGCAAATATATTCTCCCATTCCGTGGGCTGCCTCTTAGTTTTTTTGACTGTTTCCTTGGCTGTGCAGAAGCTTTTTATCTTGATGAAGTCCCACATGTTCATTTTATCTTTTCTTTCTCTTGCCTTTGGAGATGTGTCATGAAAAAGTTTGCTTTGGCCGATGTCATAGAGGTTGTCGCCTATGTTCTCCTCTAGGATTTTGATGGATTCCTGTCTCACATCAAGGTCTTTCATCCATTTGGAGTTTATCTTTGTGCATGGTGTGAGAGAGTGGTCAAGTTTCATTGTTTTGCATGTAGCTGTCCAATTTTCCCAGCACCATTTATTGAAGAGACTGTCTTTTTCCCACCGGATGTTTTTTCCTGCTTTATCAAAGATTAGTTGCCCAAAGAGCTGAGGGTCCATTTCTGGGTTCTCTATTCTGTTCCATTGGTCTATGTGTCTGTTTTTGTGCCAGTACCATGCTGTCTTTGTGATCATGGCTTTGTAGTACAGCTTGAAATCTGGCATTGTGATGCCCCCAGCTTTGTTTTTCCTTTTCAACAGTTCCTTGGCGATTCGGGGCCTTTTCTGGTTCCATACAAATTTAAGGACTCTTTGTTCCAGTTCCTTGAAAAATGTCATTGGTATTTTGATCGGGATAGCATTGTTGAAAGTGTAGATGGCTCTGGGTAGCATGGACATTTTAGCTATGTTAATTCTTCCGATCCATGAGCATGGAATATTTTTCCATCTTTTCGTGTCTTCCTCAATGTCTTTCAAGAGTGATTTATAGTTTCTAGAATATAGATCCTTTACGTCTCCGGTTAAGTTAATTCCAAGGTAACATATGGTTTTTGGTGCTATTGTAAATGGGATGGATTCCCTAATTTCTCATTCTTCAGTCTCATTATTCGTGTATAGAAACGCAACTGATTTCTGAGCATTGATTTTGTATCCTGCCACATTACTGAATTGCTCTATAACTTCTAATAGTTTGGGAGTGGCTTCTTTTGGGTTTTCCATATAGAGTATCATGTCATCTGCGAAGAGAGACAGTTTGACTTCTTCTTTGCTGATTTGGATACATTTTATCCCTTTTTGTTGTCTGATTGCTGTTGTAAGGACTTCTAGTACTATGTTGAATAATAGTGGCGAGAGTGGGCATCCTTGTCGTGTTCCTGATCTTAAGGGAAAGGCTTCCAGCTTTTCCCCATTGAGAATAATATTTGCTGTAGGCTTTTCATAGATGGCTTTTATGATCTTGAGAAATGTACCATCTATTTCTACATTCTGAAGGGTTTTAATCAGGAAAGGATGCTGTATTTTGTCAAATGCTTTCTCTGCATCTATTGAGAGAAACATATGATTTCTGAATTTTTGTTTCTGAATGAAATCTAAGACACTGATTTGCGAATGTTGTACCACCTCTGCATCCCAGGGATGAATCCCACTTGGTCATGATGGATAATCCTTTTAATGTACTGTTGGATTCTATTAGCCAGGATCTTGAGGAGGATTTTGGCGTCCATATTCATTAGGGAAATCGGTCTATAATTCTCCTTTTCGTTGGTGTCTTTGCCTGGTTTGGGGATCAAGGTAATATTGGCCTCATAGAATTAGTTTGGTAGCTTTCCTTCTGTTTCTATTTTTTCATATAGCTTTAGGAGAATAGTTATTATTTCTTCTTTGAATGTTTGGTTGAATTCCCCAGGAAAACCGTCCGGGCCTGGAGTTTTATATTTTGGAAGATTGTTTATCACTGATTCAATCTCTTCATAATTAATTGGCCTGTTTAAAAAATCAATTTCTTCCTGTTTCAGTCTTGGTAGTTTATAGGTTTCCAGGAAGGCTTCCATCTCTTCCAGATTGCTTAATTTATTGGCATAAAGCTGTTGATAAAAGTTTCTAATAATCCTTCCAATTTCATTATTGTTGGTTGTGACCTCTCCCTTTTCATTCATAATTTTAATAATTTGGGTCTTTTCTGTATTCTTTTGGATAAGTCTTGCCAGAGGTCTGTCAATTTTATTAATTCTCTCAAAGAACCAGCTTCTAGTTCTGTTGATCTGCTCTACTGTACTCCTGCTTTCCAGTTCGTTGATTTCTGCTCTAATCTTGGTCAGCTGCTTCCACGTGCATGGATTAGGCCTGTCCCTCTGTTGCTGTTCCAGCTTCTTGAGGTGAGAATATAAAAACTGCATTTTAGATTTTTCTATTCTTTTGAGTGAGGCTTGGATGGCTATGTATTTTCCCCCTTAGGACTTCCTTAGCAGTATCCCAAAGGTTTTGGACCGTTGTGTTTTCATTCTCGTTGGTCTCCATAAATTGTTTAAATTGATTTTTGATTTCCTGGTTTATCGAGTCATTCCTGAGCAGGATGGTTCTTAGTCTCCAAGTGTTTGAGTTTCTTCCAAATTTTTCCTTGTGGTTGAGTTCCAGTTTCAAAGCATTGTGGTCTGAGAATATGCAGGGAATAATTTCAGTCTTTTGGTATCGATTGAGACCTGTTTTGTGTCCCAGAACATGGTCTATTCTTGAGAATGTTCCATGGGCATTAGAATAGAATGAGTATTCTTTGGTTCTGGGGTGTAGTGTTCTATATACATCTATGAGGTCCAACTCGTCGAGTATGGCATTCAAAGCTCTTGTTTCTTTGCTGAGTTTTTGCCAGGGTGTTCTGTCTATTTCTGATAGTGGGGTATTGAGGTCCCCTACTATTAATGTATTTTTATCTATATGTCTCTTTATTCTGGTTAAGAGTTGGCTTGTGTATCTTGCTGCTCCCCTGGTGGGGGCATATATATTTATAATTGTCATTTCCACTTGTTGGATACATCCTTTAAGAATAATATAGTGCCCTTCTGTGTCTCTAACTATAGTCTTTAGTTTAAAACCCAATCTATCTGATATAAACATTTCTACCCCAGCTTTCTTTTGAGGTCCATTTCCGTGAAAGATGGTATTCCATCCCTTTACTTTCAGTCTGAATGTATCTTTGGGTTCAAAATGAGTCTCTTGTAGACAGCAAATGGATGGGTCATTTCTTTTTATCCAATCTGCAACCCTATGGCATTTCATGGGAGCATTCAGGCCATTTACGTTGAGACTGAGTATTGAGAGATATGATTTTAATGATGCCATGTTGCCAGTAAAGACTTTGTTTGTATCGGTTGTGACTTTCTGTTCTGTATCACTCTTGGGGCCTTTTTACCTTTATAGAACCCCCCTTAATATCTCCTGTAGGGCTTGTTTCGTGGTTACGAACTTGGTCAATGACTGGCGATTCTGGAAGGTCTTTATCTCCCCATCAATTCTGAATGACAGCCTTGTTGGATAAAGGATCCTTGGCTGCATGTTTTTCTCTGAAAGAGCTTTAAAAATGCCCCCCCAACCCTTTCTCTCATTTCAGGTCTGTGTAGACAGGTCTGACGTAATTCTGATACCTTTGCCTTGGTATGTGAGAGATTTCTTTGCCCTGGCCACTTTCAATACTGTATCCTTGGATCTAATATTTGCGAAATGCACTATGACGTGACGTGGTGTAGGTTTGTCGTGGTTGAGCTTGGGAGGGGTCCTCTCTGCCTCTTGGACATGAATGTTTGTTTCCCTCGCTAGATTAGGGAAGTTTTCAGCTACAATTTGTTCAAATATCTCTTCTAGACCTCTGTTTTTCTCCACCCCCTTGGGGATGCCGATGATTCTGACATTGGATCGTTTCATCGAGTCAGTAATCTCCCGTAACCTACATTCGTGGGCCTGGATTTTTTTAGTCCAGCTTCTGTTTTCACTTTTTCTTCTACTAACCCATCCTCCAATTCGCCAATATGTTCTTCTGCCTCATTTACCCTGGCCGTCAGAGCCTCTAGTTCTGACTGCATTTGGCTCATAGAATTTTTAATTTCTGCCAGATTCGCTCTCATTTCTGCCCTTCGAGATTCTATATTTTCATTAACATTTTCGTTAATACTTTTTTCAAGTCTGCACATCATCTTGACCATTGTTACTCTGAATTCCATTTCTGATAATTTGGTTATATCCATATCCATTAGTTCTGTGGCAGAGGCCACAGACTCATTGTCTTTTCTTTGCTGGGGGGGATTTCTCCTTCTCGTCATTCTGATGCGGAGAGGTTGCGGGGTTGTCCAGAGCCCAAATTATTGATCAGGACCCAGGCAGTGCGCACTTGTTTTATAGGGATCTTAGGGATGTGGGCTTCTTGATTTTTCAGCCTGCCTTCTGGGGGAGGGGGCCTGCCGCGCCGATACTCAGGCAACCCTGTTTGGGTAGAGTCTCCGTGTCCCCTGTGAGAGGGGATGGGAATGGGTACCCTGTGAGCCGGTCTTTCCAGGCTTTCGTTCTCTGGTGGCTTTCCCTGGCGGTTTGCTGTGCCTCTTCTGAGAGTCAGAGCGGCAGTGGCTGAATCTCAACCTCCGTCTCAGAACAGAGGGATCGCGGACTGTTCTCCACTGATGTTCTGGCCACTTTAACTCCGTTACTGTTGGTGCTGCTTAACCCTGCAGCGTCCCGGGATGTGTGCCCCACACCCGGCATCCCAGCCCTCACTTCCAGGGCCCGCGCATCTCTGTCCTTTGTGTTTCTAACACCTCCAGCCGCCAGCGGCCCCCGTGCGCTCCCGGAGCTCCCGGTCTCAGTCTAGTTCCAGTGAGCACACCGGAGCTCTGTGAGAAGTCTGGTGGCGTGTGCTCCCTGCTCACGGTCCAGTCTGCTCTCTTGCGGGTGCCGTCCACTAGTCCGCCCGCTTCCCCGTGCAGGTGGCTACCGCTTCCCGGTGCCCGAACGCGGCGGCTCCCTCCCCGTTCCATTTATCTTCCGATATCTGTGCGCGGGTTCACGGCTCCCCGCTTCGTACCTCAATACTCAGCGCTGGAGATGTTCGTTTGTAGAGATCCAGATGTATCTTCCTGTGTCTCAGGCTGATTCCGTGGATGTTCAGGCTGGTCTGGTAGCTATCCAACTCGACTCAGGGGTCCGGCTAAAAAGGGTCCCCTACTCCTCCGCCATCTTCCCAACTCCTAAATTATATTTTTCTTAAGATTTAATTAGAGAATAAAATCTTAGTCTCTCTGGTGGGAACACATATCTCAGCTGTCTGCCTTGCTTTATTTTGTTGCTTATAGCAAGGAGCAGATTTATTGTTCGGGCTCTGTCTAAATCTGTAGTTTGATAGCCATGTCCTTGTGGTCACCAAAATATTCTTTTTCCATAAACTAAATAGCCACTAACAACCTGTAAAAAGTTACAGTCATGTCTCCATAATAGAAAACCTATTACACCAGCAGCATCAGGTTATAATATAGGCTGCATTTAATGATGGAAATCTACTTTCTCCATTAGAAAAATTAACAAACACAAAATATTTACCCAGTAAAAGCTAATATTTTGTTTGAAGCCTTGTTTTGGGGGTACCCAAGACTATCGACACATTTGGAGATTCACTGGAAGGACTCACAGGATCAGCAGATAGCCCCACTATGGCTAAGATGGATTCCAGCGACACAGCCAGAGGTAAGGGACAAAGACATAGATGGAGTCTGGAGGAATCCGTGTGCAGTCCCGTGCTCTCTCCGTGAAGCCTCACATGGAGTGCATGCACCCTTCCTAATATTGCAAAATGCAGCCATCTATTTGCACTGTTTCTGCCCAGAGAAGCCCACTTGAGACTCAGGGTTTAGGGTTTTTACTGGGGGGATGGTCACATAGGCATTCCCTGCCTAGCAACACCTACTAAAATTCCAGGCTCTCAGAAAGAAAGTAGGTTTTCACCATAAATCACATGGTTTGTACAAACAGCCTAGACACAGCAGAACAATCTTATCAGTTAGGGAACTCTTCATGTCAATATAGGGAAATTTTTGTAAGCCGAATTCTCAGATGCCAGCCAAGGTCCAACCTTGCAGATTGGCCTTTCAAAGGACAGCAGCCTCAGGCCTGCTGTATTATTGCTTCCCACACAGGCCTGCATTTCGGTTTGTAAACAGTCTGCAAAAATACACTGAGCTTTAAGTGATAGTGATGGAGGAAGGCTGTGCGAGTGTTTCTCTGAACTGTTGTCAAGATCAGGCTTTGCATTTGATAAGGGTACCCAGAGCCAAAGATAAGAAAATGATGATTCTCTGTGTAATACGCTTCTAGCTTTAGAAACCCCATGAGCCTAATATTTTTTAAATTACAATTCAGTCATAATCTGGGTTACATTTTGCATATCCAGGTGGCTGCTTCTGAGTTTCTTGGATTTGGGCATCATGCAGTTGAAATTGGTTTTATTACCAGTAGCTTAGCCTAGACCATGCTGTCTGCTTATTGCTGACCCATCCCATCTGTGGGGGATATTCTTGGAGTAGCTCTTACCTGTCTGATATTTCATTGTTGGAAGTATGAAAATGAAATTGGATTTATCAGGAAACAGAATTGGAATCTAGGGAAGGGCTTCATAAAGTGCTTACAATCATTACTTTTACAAAATTAACCCAACAGTTTTGGGGCCATTTAGGCAACTAGAACAATTTAGAAATTATGTTTTCTCCTTTTGATTTGTTTTGTTGAATAGCAAATATTCTTTTTTTTTTTAAGATTTTATTTATTTGAGAGAGAGAGAGTGAGCGAGTGCACATACAAGCACGGGGAGAGTCAGGCAGAGGGAGAGGGAGAAGCAGGCTCTCCACGGAGCTGGGAGCCTGATGGCGGGCCTTGATCCCAGACCCTGGGATCATGACCTGAGCTGAAGGCAGACGCTTAACCGTCTGAGCCACCCAGGTGTCCCAGAATAACAACTATTCTTAAAAATTAAATGAATTAAGAGGTTTTAGTTAGGTAAATAAATAAAAATGACAGAACGGTGAAGCAGCAGCTGGTGCAAGTGGCTGCCTATTTGCGTTTGTACTAAGAGACATGAGCGTGCTTTCCTCCTCTGTACAGATTCTTCCAACTCCCCCACAGAGATTAATCATCATCCCTCATCTCTCTAACTCCATTAGGATTTCACAAGGTGTCATTCTGAGCCTGGGGAGGTTGAAAAGAGGGAGGGCAGCAAGCTTGTGGAGGAAAGGAGAAAATAGTCTGGGAGATCTGGAGCCGGGGAGACTGTCATAGGGACCATGCCATTGAGCCTCATGTTGAAAATAGTCGACGATCCCTTTGCCACGGATACAGTTTTAATCTTCTGTGAAATGAACATTCTTCTCCTCTTGGTTTGACTTAAGTGACACAGCTCTCATTTTATTGACAGTGTTTTCTTGATAGAGAATTTAAATGGTTTTCCTTTGGGCTTATCTGATAGGCTTCAGTGAGCAGTAACTGCGTGTGTGTGTGTGTGTGTGTGTGTGTGTGTGTGTAGGCATGTGCACGCATGCTCGCATTCACACACACGTATCCTTGTGCTTTCTCTCTTCTTTCTTGGGAACTTGGAATAAAATTCTTGTCAAAACCAAGTGGCTCTCAGAAGGGAACATTCAGAAAACACTTCCTTGTCATTTAAATACTCCTTTTCCTTCCATCAAAAACTAGACAATCTCTTTGGATAGGAAGTATTTTCCATAATAAAATCTGCCCATGCCATTTTCCTCTTCTTTTGTATAAGCACGTCTTGTCTTCATTCTGGTATTTGCTGACAATGGAAGACCTTTTCTGTCAAATGCTATGGGATTCAAGTGAGACCTGCCAAAAGCATTATTTGACAGGAGCCTAAAGGGACTTCATTTAAAAGTGGCCTTCCACTCTTCCATCCAGTCCAGATATTCATTTTAAGGAATGGGAATATGAAAACATTCAAGTGTTACATTTATTTTCTATTACAAAAATACATTTTTATTAAAATAAATATTGAAAGTCTATATGAGCCAAACTAACAACAGCAAAAATTCTTTATTACTCTACTACCCAGAGAAAATATGTGTGGCCTTGCCAATGTACTGATGCATGGTATGACTTACAGTGGGGGCAAGAACGAATGAAACTTGAATTTTCTTTAGTGACCTACAGTCTGGGGACAGGGTGGGGGTGGGAGAGTTGAGTGAACAGGCAATCACAGCACAGTGTGAGGGGGCCCCACAATGCTTCTTGGAAAGTGGCATGGAAGCTGGTGAAGAATGCATAGGGATTATTCCGGCAGAAGTGGTAGGAGGTGAGGAAAGACTTTCCAGGCAAAGGGAACAGGACAAACAGAGCTCTCCAGGGGCCGGGAAAGTGTGACACATTGAGAAGTTTGAGACATAAGTCAATAAGGCTAAAGCACAGAATCCAGAAGTGAGGGCTGAGAGTTGAGGCAGGAGAGGATAGTAGAGGGAGATCAGATCACAAAAAACCTGGCCCACCATGTCATAAAGTTTGAAAATGTTCATTGTGCTGTTTTTTCCCTTTCAGTCTCTCACTTATGTGTAATGGTCTCTCCTTAGTTGTAATCACAGTGGAAAACATTTATTCACTAATGAATTTGTAAGGATTTACTATAGGCCAGAAGCTTTGAACTCAAATTCCGACATTTTTGTATCTGCACAGTGAGCCAGGGTGGGGGAATCCCAGGAGCAAGGCAAGAGGGGTGGAAGACCTACCTTATCATCTTGACCCAGGTGACATAATAGGATAGATGCTTTTATCCTTCTTACCACCCAGCCTTTTCAACAACCATTTTAAGCATCTATACAGTAATCCAACAGATGGAAGGACCATAATTAACTGGATAGGACATGATTTTTTGGTTGCATATTTAAGTTTTAGACTATTTTGGCAGCAAGAACAAACTCCCAAATATCATGTGAGGCTGGGATAGTGTTGTTGGTAGGTATCTATCTATCTATCTATCTATCTATCTATCTATCCATCCATCCATCCATCCATCCATCCCCAACATGGGACTTGAACTCACCACACTGAGATCAAGACCTGAGCTGAGATCAAGAGTCCAACACTTAACCGACTGAGCCACCCAGGTGCCCCAGGCCAGGATAGTTTAAAGAAACACATGAGGGAGGCACAAATCTTATGGCAACCAGAAATGCCTGTTTCTCAGGATCTACGACAATTGTAGAGATGCTATCTTATTACCTGTTTAGCATCAGGAATTTGTGATCTTTAATCTAGTGTTTGTGGATCTGTTACTCCTTATGTGTCTCTCTATCTCTGTGTGACTTCCATCAACCAGTTGACAAATTCAGTGTTTCTTCATTCAAAAGGGAGGAGGCTGATGCACCCAGCTACTTACCACCACTCCTGACACACTTTCTTTCTAGCCTATGTCATAGGTGTCTCTTCTTTTCTTCTCCTGCCCTCCAAGACCATCTCACTGGCTGTCTGTGTTCAACAGCCCAAGACCATGCCCTCAGCAGGGGATGTGGGAGGGGAATCACATCATAGAATGGGTCAGGGGGAATCACAGTCACCATGGCTAACATTTCCAATAGCAGTCATTCCAACTTTTTTCTTAAGGAAAAATACTGCTGTTACACATCACTATGCATGCTTCAGGTATGGCTAGTGGAGGACTACTACCTCCTTTAATCTGGAAAATGTGTATTTCTCAGGACAGTCTTGGTTCCATTACATCCCTTGACATTTTGTAAGAGGACGTTTTTCTACTTAATAGTCCTCCTGATTTTTATGATTTATGGAAGCCTTGGTCTAAATTTTTTCTCTTCCTTCCAGTCAAAAACTACTTATTCAGTGCCTTCTAAATGCCAGGCCCTATTTTAAGCACTAAGATTACAACAGAGAATAAGACACTGAATATCCCTATTCTAATGGATTTAACTTTCTTGCAGGGGAAGGCAGAGAGTAAAGAAGAAAATTAATAATGAGATCATTTCAGATAGTTTCTTCTAGGAAGAAAATGAAACAAATGTCTGGGAGATTGCCTAGGGGTCAAGTACTACTTTCTGGTGTATTCCCAGCACAGGGTCTTTAAAGAGAAAATGTCTCAGCTGAGACCTGACAGATGCGAGCCAGGAGGGATGGAGGTCTTAGGAAGAGCATTCCAGGCAGAGAAAATAAATGCGTACAAGCCTGAGGGCAAGAATGAGGTTGGTGGGTCCATAGAAGAGATGGTGAGTCAGTGCAGGGGCATCATGGGAGCAAGGGGACAGGGGAGGGACCTACTTTACTACTTTACAACCCCTACCCAAGTGTATGTGGAGAGTATTATACAAACCCTGCCATTTCCACTGATCTTCTCACAGTTACCTCTAACTTGCCCTTCCCAAAGCACAACTCGTTGGTTTTCCTCCTAGCCTATACCTCTTCCAAGTCTCCTTCAGCTCAGGAAATTAAACCACCCAATAGCTCATGTTACCGTAACACCCATTCACTTCCCCATCTAAATTGCCCAGTCTTTCAGTCCTACATCCAACAGAAAGCTCAAGTTCATTCACTTCTGCCCCTGTTCATTACCCTCATCCTCATTCAAACCACCGTCATCTTTTGCCTAGATCAATGCCTTGGCTTCCCGGCTGATTTCCTACCATGGCAGAATGTCTGTCCCATTTTCTAATTAGATTGTTTGTGTCTTGTACTTTGAGTTTTGAGAGTTCTTTATACATTCTAGATACTAGTTCTTTGTTGGATGTGTTGTTTGTAAATATTGCCCTCAGTCTGTACCTTACCTTTCTATCCTCTTAACAATGTATTTTGCAGAGCAAAAGGTTTTAATTTTGATGAAATCCAATTTATCAGTTTTTCCTCTTATGCTTCCAGTGTCAAGTCAAAGAGCCCTGTCTAGTTTTAGATCCCAGATTTTCTCCTCTATTTTTTTCTAAAAGCTTTCTAACTTAACTTCTTACATTTAAATCTGTAACCATTTTGACTTTATTTTTGTATAAGGTGTCAGACTTAGGTTGAGATTCTTCTTGGGAGGGAAGGGGGCTATTGATGTTCAATCGCTCCAGCAACATTTGTTGAAAAAGCTATTTATTCTTCATTGAATTACTTTTGCACTTTTATGAGAAGTCATTTGGGCATATCAGTTGGGTCTGTTTCAGGTTCACTCTTCTGTTTCATTAGTCTGTGTGTCTGTGCCTCTGCCAGTAGTAGCACACAGTCTTGATTACTCTAGCTATGTAATAATTCTTGAAATGGATAGTCTGATTCCTCCCATTTTATTCTTCTTTTTCAAATTGTAGCTACTGTAGTTCCTTTGTCTTCTCATATAAATTTTAGAATGATCTGGGGTGCCTGGGTGGCTCAGTCAGTTAAGCCTCTGTCTTTGGCTCAGGTCATGATCCCAGGGTCCTGGGATTGGGTCCTGCATCAGGCTTCCTACTCAGGGGAGAGCCTGCTTCTCCCTCTGCCTGCTGCTCCCCCTGCTTGCGCATGCTCTCTCTCTCTCTCTGACAAATAAATAAATAAAATCTTTAAAAAAAACACTTAATTTTTAAAATTTTGGAATAATCTAATCTATATGTATAAAACAATATTATTGGCATTTTTGTAGGCATTGCATTAAATCTGGATCCCCCAAAACTTGACTAATAGCTTACTGTTCATTGGAAGTCTTAGAAACATAAACAGTCTATTCACACAGATTTTGTATGTTATATGTATATATCCTGATTTCTTACAATAAAGAAAGTTAGAGAAAAGAAAATGTCTTTAAGAAAATCATAAGGAAGAGAAAATACATTTGCAGTACTGTAGTGTAATTATTGGAAAAAATCGTCATGTAAGTGGACCCGCATAGTTCAAACCCGTGTTGTTCAAGGATCAGCTGTATTTAGATATTTGAATTCTTTTATTAGCGTTTTGTAGTTTTCAGCATGCAGGTCATGTTTTGTTCGATTTACACCTAAGTATTTCAGTTTTTTGAGTGATTGTAAATGCTCTTGTACTTTAATTCCAATGTCCACGTGCTCATTGATAGTATGTGGATACAATTTGGTTTTGGATTTTCTACATAGATAATCATGTCATCTGCAAATATGGGCAGTTTTACTTCTTCATTGCCAATCTATATGCCTTTTATTTCATTTTCTTGACTATTATACTCGCTAGAACTTTCATTACTAGATCTAATAAAAGTTGTGGAAATGGACATCCTTGCTTTACTCCCAGTTCAGCGTGTCGTCATTCAGTTGATGTCAGTTGTAGGTTTTTTGTAGATACTCTTTATCAAGTTGAGGAAGTTCCCTGTATTTTTTTTAAGATTTTATTTATTTGAGAGGGAGAAAAAGAGGGAGAGAGCGAGCATGCAAGAGCAGGGGGAAGGAGAAGCAGAGTCACCCGCTGAGCAGGGAGCCAGACGCAGCCTCTATCCCAGGATGCTGGGATCATAACCTGAGCTGAAGGCAGATGCTTAAATGACTGAGCCACCCAGGTGCTCCAAAGTTCCCTGTATTCTTAGTTTCCTGAGAGGTTTTTTTGCATTTGTTGTTTGTTTCCTGAGAGTTTTTATCATGAATGGATGTTGAATTTTTTCCCATGCTCTTTCACATTAGTTGATAAGATCATGTGATTTTCCTTCTATAGCCTGTTAATACGGTGTATTGCATTAGATTAGACACACGAGTTCAACTCACCATCCCTATAACTGGAATCCTGTTTAGCTTTTAAATTTCCAGAGATTGAATTGGAACATTATGTTTACCTCAGTCATAAGATACAAAATCTTATTTTGTAGTTGTTAATGTGGGTTTATTGTTTAAATGACTAAAAATGTTCAAAATATTATTGTTAATGGACATTTAATTAAACTAGTGATTTTGAGAATGAGTATATATTTTTTCTAAACCTTCTAATCAGCATTCACTTGATGAATTATCCATTACAAGGAGGTCTGCCTTAAAGAATAATCAACCTTTAGCCCATTTTTGCTGCTTTCATTGGAACAGAAGTTGTAAATTACTAAGTTATCTCAGACCATCAGTTCTGGAAATAGTTTAAGGAGCAGCTTGGATGATGCAGCCTTCTTTGAGGTACTAGGAGAATAACCTTAAAATTTCTTTTGTTGGCTTTTAGATAACTTCACTAATAATTAGCTTCACTAATAATTGGCTTTTAGATAACTTCACTAATAATTAGCTTCACAATAATTTCATAAAATTAAACATGGTAGCGAGTATTTCCTTTATTATTGATTGTATGATATAGTCTACTTGTAAATAACAGGCACAGGGCTGATGACTTGGAAATAGGTTTAAAATGTTAAATATATTAGAAACCACTCTCTTTACACATTCCTTCCCTTACTACAGATGGCTTGATGCATTTGCTATCCTTCTTTCTAAACCCTCCTTTGGTCCTCCCTGCTAACTCTGCTCACTTACTTTAACCTGGCAACATCTTTTGGCCATTTCAGCCACCACCTAGATTTTGGCAGGTTTCTGGGACTTGAAGTTTCTTTTCTGGGGAAATATTGTGAAGTGCAATGGATATACATAAAATCTATTGTTATAATCGCCACAGCTGTTTGGATTACAAACTCCCGACTTGAAGAGGAAAAATTATTGCAGCTGCAAGATTAGTTCTAATAAACTATTATTATTACTTGATTTCTTCCAGGCATTTTTTTATACCCCTTTAAACTGTCATTTTCTGTGCATTTTAGATATGTGCGAGCGAGTTTAGGTCACTTGGGGCTTTTCCATTTGTGATTCAATTTTCTATTCCTTCTGCCTTTAGTTCTGCCAAGAAATAGTTCTTGGTGGATTTCATTTAGTCTTTGGCCCCTGGCTTAATGGCTTCTGCAGGGTCTTGATCGGTGTGTTTTCCACTAACACACCGCCATCTACGGCAATGCGAGGGCTCGGCATTGCGTTCCTCTGGAATTTGCTTATTATATAACTACTCTTATGCAGCTGAATATTATATACAACCATGAACTTGCTAATACCTGGTGTGATTTCCCCCCCAAATTTATTCTGTTTTTCACACATCACTGAAAAGGATATGTTTTCATTATTATACTTATTCTAGACTTAGACCTTTGAAAGGAAAGAGGACCAAATGCTGGATCTGAGCGCCTCAGAACTGTGGGTTTGGTTTAGGGGGAGGGCGAGGGGAGACATGCCAGAAAATTCTGGAGGCTGTATTTTGGTGAATACTGAAGATTCTCTCTCTCCTCTCCTCATGGTTTTGAGAACATCTTTGTCCTTTTTTAAAAGTCCCATTTAAGCTTTGTTTTTCATCTATCTAATTTTTTCCTCCCCAGTTAGATTGCATATTCCTTGAAGAGAAGATCTTTCAAAATCTCTTCTATACTCCCACAGCAAGGAGCGTTACGACTGTGCTGTAGTTGCTGAACAAATGGGAACTGAACGTTATCCCATACCCTCTGTGCTGGGATGTACCACAGGCGCAGGATCCAGTCCTTGCTCTCGAAGTGCTTACCATCAGTCAGAAAGATGGGAAGCACATAAAAATATATGATCTGAGACATGGTACGAGGCAGGAGAAAAGTGAAATCAAAGTGCTTGAAGAGTAAGCAGGATGGACAATATAGCAGTAAATCAGAGCTTCATGAACAATCTGGCATTTGGGGATAAGTCTCAAAGAAGGAGGAGGATTTGGAAAGGGATATATTAAAAGTCGGGAATGAGAAAGAAAAGACGACCCTTTTAGGTAAAACTACAGCATGAGCAAAGTGAGGCACTAGGAAACTCCCGAGCCCAGCTGATAGCCTGTGTGCTCCGTCCATCTGTGGCAGTAGAGAGAAGGCGGGGGCTGTGCGCACACCGTCCTGGCCGAGGTGGTTCTGTGTCTAGGCGTATGAGCTGACCCCTGACTCGACGCCCCCTCTGCTAAGGGGTTAACCGGCCTGGACATGTGCAGCCTTGGAGATGGGGAGCTCCCCTCCTCTTGAGGTCGCAGCTGTCATCTGGTCATTCTTACTGTGGGGCCCCAGCAGGAAGACTGGCAGGTGGGAAGAAGTCCACCTGAAAGGGACCGAGGTCAGCCTGAAGAGTTTCCAGGCATTTGCTTTTTTAAATCATGATTGAAGCTGTGAGTTTGGTAAAACTCTAACGGCAGCCATGCAGGAGGATGTGGAGTGGAAAGCTCTTTTGTAGTGGTCAGAACCTAGAGTAGCAAGATCTTTAAGGGAATAGAAAAGAGAGGACGTACCCAAAAGGCTTCTGTAGCACGGACAATGTTTATGAAAACACTAAACTAACCTGTTCTTGTTTCTAGTAACCCCTGATTGTTCCTCGTTGCCCTGTGTCTTTCCATCGGTCACAACCGGGATCTTTATTATTTCTGGAGAAGGGGTGATACTGCCTGGAGGAAGCAGCCAGGGCTGGGCTTCTGGGATCAAAACGAGAGTTTGTTATAAGACCCAGAGTGAGACAGTCTGAAAGCAAGCATTTTTGATCTCCAGAAGCAAGGCTTTGTTGAGAGAGGGAAGGCGGGAAATAGCATGGTAACAAAAAAGGATCTGTGCTTCTCTGTGAGCCAACGCTGACAGTCTAAGCGTAGAATTTACAGTCGACCAGAGAGTTGATGCAGAATATGGCATCAGGACTGTTTTCTTGAGAATGGAAAAGAAGAACTCAGGCAACAGGCAGGAAGTAGAGGAATTCTGAGGGGACGGGCTCTTCTTCTCCCTTCCAGGAAGCCCGTGCATTCAGGGGGAAGGGAAGGTGCCGGCGCGAATCTGACCGAGAGGGATCGTTGGGTTACGGTGAGCACACCAGAGCAGGGTAGGACGGGCAGCGTGCTCCACGCAGACTTGGGGTGTGAAAGCAAAGTTAAATTCAGTTGTAGAAAATCAAGTTCTCTTCTTCCAAAGAAGTCATAGTTGATGTAAAATCTCACCTTGGCTACACTCTGAAGAGGCGAGGTGCTCCAGCCAACTGCAGGGAGGTGAGTAAGGTTTTACCACCATTTCACACTTGAGAAACTTAGAGAAGGTCCGTGATTTGCCAGGGTTATTTAGTTGGTGGGCGATGCTAGGAAGAGAATGTGAAGATGCCGCTGAAGCATGATTTTTGACTGAGAACCAGAGGGACGTCAGAAATTATCTAGTCCAACCCTAGAATTTCCCCGATAAGAGACCTTAAATAAATGGAGTGATCCACTCAAAGCTGTGTATCTGGGTCGGGCTGAGCAGTGCTTTCTGGAGTTTCTTCGTGAGTCCAGCGTAGGTCTGATCAGCCTGGGAAAATCAATATCTATTCCATTTGACATCCATTTCCTTCCTTAATTGTGTGTTGATAGGAGTGAACATTCTGACAGGCTGATTAAGTAATTAATTATTTTGCATTCATCTAGAAAGCTTGTGCTTTGGCGATTTAAGTTTTTTCATCACTAAAATAAGGATGGTAGATATCTGACCCCTTATAGCACGTCATGAGAATTTAGAAAACAACCTTGTCTGTCCCAAGTTTCCTGCTTCGTGGAATCAGTCTCAGGCTTTTCGTTTCCTTTAGTAGGAAGCGGCAGCTCTACCAAGTCCCTGCTGGTTTGGGTTCTTTGAACCCAGAGCCAAGCTAAAGTTGCAGGTGTGAACTTGAGCCCAGCTAGCCACAGGTGCATGAAGCATGTTGCTGTGGAGAGTGGCAGAGAAGAGGGCTGCAGCCTCGGTCCAGCTGTGTGGGACGCAGCGGTTTCACAGATGCCAGATTGCAGGCCAGTGTTGGTGTTGAACAGAACTGCTCCTCTCGCTCCCTTTGTGGGACTCTTACTTTCCCCCATCCCTTTCTCAGAACATCTTCGAGGTGAGATGTAAAGTCCTGCGAACTTCGTGGACAGTTGCCTGTTTCTGCTTCACTGTTGGTTCCACAATCTTTTGGAAGGAATTTAGTATCTGAATTATAGTAAATTTGATACATTGCCATTATGATTTGTAAGTGTAGAGATTGAACAAATCAATGCAAAGTCTGTTATCTATGTTAATGAAGGAAAGAGTTGCAGATAGTATGAAATTTACATATGTATTTGGGGGTTCAGTGCGTCAGCGCCATTTTCCCTTACCATCTTTTCATTCACTCCTGTTCTTCATTCTTATAGTCTGTAATGGGGAAGGGGGTTTGTAGTGATGGTCAATTAAGTGTTAATCAAAGCCCAAATCCTAAAGTCAAGTGAAGCAGAGGGAAACAGGGTCCCCTCTGAGATTCAGCCCCCACCCACTTGCTACCTGTCTTGAGCTGAGACCCAGAGGTCTCACCACTCACACGAACGTCGTGGGCTTCTCCCTGTAATACACCTTTCCAGCTATCGCTTGCCTTCCCCCTTTTCTCCTGTGCAGCTGAACTTGAAAAAGTTTTCTGTATTCATTTTCTCAATTTCCTTCCTACTCTTTAATCTACTCTCCTATGTCATTCATACCCATCAGTCCACTAGACGAGTTTTCCACTGAGTTACCAGTGACCTCATGTGGTTCAGCTCTGTGGCATTTTTTCAGTTCTCAGTTTACCTGATTTCTCAGCAGCATCTGACGTTGTTGATTTTGTATCCTTCTTAAAACAATATTGTTAAAATTTTCAGACTGAAACATTTTATTAAAAATATGACAACCCATATACTCTCCACCAAGTTTAAGAAATAAAATTTTAGCAACATTAACACTTATTTCCTTATAGAGCTTCCAAAGGCTCTATACCCCTCCCCAGGCATGTTCAGCTTCTCTACTCCTACAAGGTAACTACTCTTCTGATCTTGGTGTTTGTGGGGCCTTAGGATCTCAATATATTTATCTTCTTCATCTGAGTTCTGTCAATATCCTCCAGCCGAGGACCATCAGGAACGCAGTATTTGGCCATGCCAGCTTTATTACTTGTTGCAGCAAGTGAGAACACATGCCACGCAGAATCATGGGGGTCTCAGTAAAAGGGGGTAGAGAGAACCTATTCTGTGGATTTGGGTTTTAGTTGGATGATTTACAAGAGAGTCTGAGGAAGGGGAGATTTGCTCCAGAATAGATGCTGTCAGAGAGCAGGGGTAATTCTCTGATTAGGTATCTCAATAAATCTTATCTATTGGGAGACTAGAATAAAGATAACGTAACCGGTAAAGAAGTAGCCATCAATCATTTTGGCTGAGAAAGGGATGTTACATATTTTGTGGGTGATACATTGACTTTGTTTTTGTCTGTGATTGGACAAAATGATGAAGTGGACTTATTTTGTTTCTTTCATCATGTCTCAGAGTAACCTTGTCTGAGGCTGGTATTCTTTGAGATGGTTTATGTCTAGTAGGAGAATACATGGCCTTGCTAGGTGTGTTGGGCAGCTTCTGATCAAGGGATTGCTTTCTTTTCTTTTTTTCTTTCTCAGTTCTGAACAAGTCGAGAAATTGAATTCAAGCAGATGGAGACCAAAGTACCAGCTTGGTTATAAGGTTATTTGGGGGACATAGTTTGGGTATGCGGGTATGTGGCAAAAATGGGCTTCCTGACAGTGGACGCAGGATAGCAGACTCCCTTGCTCAGTCATGGGTAGCACTGGCAGTGCTCAGGCCAACCCAAGCAGGGCCTTTGTCTCCCAGTTCATAACAGTATAGCGTAGAAGGCCCTTCAGAGTCAGAGTTTCTACAGACTCAAAACCAGATGTGCTTCTTGCTCTGTACTTTCCCTCAGTTGTCTCATCCACTCTTGGGGTTTGATAATGACCATTTTTACCCAGTGACCCCAATCTGTATCTCCAGGCTAGACTTCCTCTCTGATATGCTTCTTCTCCATCTCTACCTGAATGTTTCAAAGCACTGCAACTTAACATGACCCAGGCCAAATTCGTAATCTCCTCCCTAAGTTCAATGACCCAGGTCCCCATAGCCTGACCTTACAGCTTCACCCCACGTTCCAGCCACCCTGATCCACCTGCATGGTCTGTATGCACCATATTGCCTCACACCTCCGAGCTCTGCCATTTGGGTATTTCTGCCCAGAATGCTCTTTCATTCTTTGTCTGCCTTGCTACACTCTTCCTTCAAGGCCTACCCCAGGTGTCATCTCTTGCAGAAAGCCTTTTTGGAACCCTCTAGGGTGGATTGAACGCTCCTGCTCTATGTCAACCTCTTCTTACCTTTTGTTCCTCTAGATAGCAATTAGCTCTTTGATTTATCTGTTCATGTGTCTGTCTCCTTCATTATACCGTAAACTCCTTGAGGCAAGGAGTTCTATCTTATTCATCTTTATATCTTGAGATATATCTATATCTATACATAAATCCATCTGTACTTTGATCTTACGTCTATGTATCTATAGATACATGGGTAGATACTGAGCTATCTGTATTGATAGATAGAGCTAGATGTTTAATACCTTGAACTAGACTTGGCACTTACTGAGCGTTCAGTAAATGTTTGTTAAGCTATTTGTTGTTTAAAGGCTTGGCTAACATTTTGTCTAGACCTGGAATGACCAGAGCTTTGGTAATTTTAGTATCCAAAAGAGTAAGCCAAGTATTTTTTAATCTGGCTATCTTTTACTCTACTCAAGATATATTTCAGAAAAGTAATATTTAGATTGAAGTTTGTAAAGTACACAACATTTTCTTATTAGATTACATGATATTTTCAGCAAATGGTTTACTTTCGTTTCCAATTGACTATGTCATAGGTTAGGACTCCTAATAGTTTAAGGTAGTATCAGTCAAGTAAGCGTTTTTCATTTTATCTGTAAATCATAAATTTATCTATAATTTGAAAGTTAAGGCCTTTGCAAAATGGCTGTCCTATCCTTCTATGAAGAGAATGCAAGTGTCAGGGATGGAAACCTCTCAGTCCCCTCCCTTACCCTAGGGCCCTGGGATTTCAGGGTGGGAGGTTGGGTTCCACCTCAGTTGGCTTTAGTGGGCCCTCCCAGGAGGCTGGCTTCAGAGAGGAGATGCCTCTGTTTTCACCCAGTTGGTGCTGACAAGTTTCTCAGGTTGTGGACTTGTGGCTCTGGGCGTTCTGTGACTCAGCTACCCTGTCAGGGCTGGCTGCCCGGTTCCCGGTCGGCAACTTCCTTCTGAGTCTTTACAGCTTTCTGAGCAAGGTTTTGGTGGTCTCAGCTCATCTTTTAGAGCAGGACCACACACTGAGCAATCTCTGCCAGCTGCTGCTCTTCTCTGAGGGGAAGGAAGCCTGAGTGGGGTTGTCTGGGCAGGGCTCTGCAGGGAAGGCCCCTCAGAACACACCTGGTTCCAGGTAAGAGTACTGTGTGTGGAAGACACTGCTGAGGGGGAAGGGCAGGAGCTGGGGAGGGGGAGAGAGGCAGGTGACAATGATCTGAGAACAGACTTGATTGAATTGCAATTCCTATGTAAACAAGGATTTATTTTTCCGATTATCACTTCCTAATTTGGTTTTCTCAAGCAATATTCCTTTGAAATGTCTTCGAGTTCTCAGCCCCAGTCATAATGAAGATAAAAGCGGTAATGATACCACCCATTGTGAGTATTTCTGTTTGTTCTTTGCAAACCAGTTTCACGTTTGTTTAAAGAAAATTGGCATTATTTTTCATCACCTTTGCAACGAGGATTGTGTGCCCTGGAAGAAGCTTTTGGCCCTGGCACATAAATTGGACAAAGAACACAAAGTTTCATACCGAGGGGCATGCTTGCTTTTCCGAATTGGGTCTGACGATGTGGTCAGTTTGTGTTCTGCCCTGTTTGTGGATTTCCATGGTCACTTCTCAGAGCTGGCTTGCCTCTTTCCACGAGTCTTCAGTGAAGACCATGTCCTTGTTTTCTTTTTGGCTTCTTTTGTCTGATTCTTAACTGAGGCTGTAGAGTGTGTGACAGAGTTACCCTCATTGTGCTGTGTTTTCACTTACGCCCGTTGTATCACGGAGCCAGCAGGTTGGGAATAAACATCTGCCGGGCAAGCAACAGTGTTAGCCCAGGGCAGCTGAGGAAAGTCCTTAAAAATCTTATCTCATTATAGGTTTTTAATAGAGATAAAGCAATGTTCATTAAAAGCTGAACCCTCCTTAGACTCACTACTCCACAGAATAATTGCATTTATATCAATCTCGAGACCCATTAGCTTGGTGCCAAGAAAAACATTCCAGCTCTTCTTTCTCGATAGAAGGAGCTATATAAAAAGATAAACAGGTATGGTGACAGGGCCCATTGCATTTCTTTTCACCTTGCCCTGGGGCTATGAAAAAGGATTGAACACTAAGAAACACAATCAGACCAAAAAAATTTTAGTTTTCTAAAATTAGACAACATCAATAAAATGGAGGATATTTAGAGTTCGCAGTTTCCCCCTTTTTAAATTAAGACAATATGCATCCTTGGTAGTGGAATTGGAGTGGGAGTAGAAAAACCTCAATTAGGTGAGCCTGGGTGGCTCAGTCTGTCAAGGATCTGACTCTTGATCTCAGGGTCATGAGTTCAAGGCCTGTATTAGGCTCCATGCCCAGCCTACTTAAAAAGAGAAGAAAAACCTTAATCGGATCTGCTATTTTATATCCATAATCATTTAGGGATTCTCTCTAATGTCCCCATTTCTACCTAATAAATAATACTCACCTTGAAAAGTTCATCTGGAAGTTCTCTGGTCCTTCCAACCCGAGCAGTCTTTCTCTGCTCTGAACTGCAACAGCACTTTGTTTCTATTACTAATGATTGATCACAGTCCCCTGGTATCTCAGTTATTTTTGTACCTGTCCCTTCCAGGGGACCATTACCCTTGTGAGGACAATTGACCCTTGTCTTTATCCCCTACCATAGTTGACATGGTCCCTTCCACACAGTAAACATTCTATATATATTTGATGAGTGGGTGGATAAAATTCATGTTAATTGGAACATCAGTGCAGAATTTCAAAAAACTTATTTTCTGTGTTCGTGGTATAATGGAGTGTTTGTTTCTTATGCATCCCACATCCCTGTCCGGTACAGCAGGGTGGCTGTGCCCTGAGTGTGCGGAGTTCAGAGCTGTGGCTCACCTTCCACAGGCACCTGCTGCATTGTTGGTCACTGTGGCCCGGGATGAGACTGTGTATGTATTGCTCCTTTGACATCATGTAGTGCAGTTGTAGAAATTGTAGCAATTGTTGCAGATTCACATAAGTCATCAAAAGGATAATATTCCAATTTCTCTCTCAGGAAGAGGCATTTTATGCCCATCGCCGTCTCAGGCAGCTTTGAACTGAGAGCTGTTATGTATCAGGATAATGATGTACAGTCAAAAGAGGGAATCCAGGCACTCTTCTCACCAGAGACATTGTGAAGCCTTATTTTGGGAAGCGGCTTTTATTGTTGTTTGAAGTTTTCTTTTGAAGCCCAGGAATATCTCTAGTACCAGCAGGTGAAATCAGAACACTAGTGTCTTGTCTCATAACATTTGGAGCTACTGGAAAATTGCATTTCAGAAGTATCCTAGGAAGTTCTGATTTCTCCCAAACAGTCCCTTTAATAGTGACTCGGCAGGTCTAACAGCTGAGTTGTGCCCACCGGTCACCTCTCTGGTCAGAAAAGTTTGCTGCGGCTTGCACTCTCATGTCCGTAGCTCTGACATATATTGTCCTGAGGCCCAAACAATGTTGAACAAGCTCAAGAAAACCACCCCTGTGCCCTTCCACTCTGCCCGGAGACTGAGCTAAGGCTTTCAGTGTGATTGCCTTTTAAAACTCCCCTGGCAACCTGGTGAGCTCTGTACCACTTGGTGTAAATGGCAGATTGGGGAGAACTTTTCAGATTTATTACAAATTTCTTTTTCTTTCCTCTTTTCTTTTCTTTTCTTTTTTCTTTCTTTCTCTGGGCTTTCGGGGGCTGGTAGGGACGTGAAAGAGTTACTTTGATTTGAAATTTGGGGAGTGTAGTTCAGAGGCAAGAGACCAGGAGTCTGGAGCCCTAGTCCTAGTTCCACCTGCTTTACACCAATGCTTTAAATGCGTATAAACATCAGCTATTCCTCCTTGGTTGATTTTTCTGAGCCATTAAACGACGTCAGTGTCAGGCTTGCATGTGGGGGCTTGGGTGCTATTTTGGCTCACGCTGATTACATGTGAGCTTTGTGCCTGGCACTATGGCCAGCACGTCACGTGCACTGTCTCATTTACTCTCGGAAGGACCCGAGGCCTTCTCTGCGCTCCCATGTTTGGGAAACAAAGGCTGAGAGAAGCCGAGTAACTGTAGAATTTGAATAGTCTGCACCCTAGACCCTGTCCTCTCAGCCACTGAGCTGTACTGATAGGATAGAAGGGGATATGAGGTAATGCTTCAGAGAGTCAAAACAAATATACATGTGAAGTCTTATCGAGGCACAGGAATGGGCAGAGCGGGCCCTTGCCTGTGCAGATAATTCGAAGAATGCAGGCAGAGGCCTCCTAACAGAGGTCTCCCCCTCTACCTGTCATTCCACAGCTGTGCCATGTCCGCACGTCCAAAACCAAGCTTGTCTTTCTGCTAAAACTTCTCTTGTATGTGTTGGCTTTTCAGTGGTAACCCCATCCTATGAGTCACACGAGCTAAACCCTAGGCCTCATTCTTGGTGGACACTTTCTTTCTCCCTCTCATCTGATTGGAGTCCACATCCTGGAGGTGGTACCCAAGAAAAACTTCTGGAATCCACCCTCCCCCCAGAGTTAGTGCTGCTGCTTCCCCATGCTTCATTGGAACACCACGGTGGTGGGGTGGCTTCTCACGTGGCCTAATGTCAGTCTTTCCCCCTCCAGCCCGTCTCAGCACTTCCCATTTGCTAGAATTCAGTTCTGATCATGTGACTCTTATCTAAAAACTTAAATAGCTGGGGTGCCTGGGTGGCACAGCGGTTAAGCGTCTGCCTTTGGCTCAGGGCGTGATCCCGGTGTTATGGGATTGAGCCCCACATCAGGCTCCTCTACTATGAGCCTGCTTCTTCCTCTCCCACTCCCCCTGCTTGTGTTCCCTCTCTCGCTGGCTGTCTCTATCTCTGTCAAATAAATAAAATCTTAAAAAAAAAAAAACTTAAATAGCTGGTTAATCATCACCTGTAGAACAAAGTTTAAATCGCCTGTCATGATATAAGGGCCGGTTGTAGTCTGTGCAGGCTGCTATTATAAAATACCGTAGACCAGTGGTGTAACTAACAAACATTGATTTCTCTCAGTTCCGGAAGCCAGAAGTGCGAGATCAGGGTGTCAGCGTGGTCGGGTCCTGGGGAGAGCTGTCTTCTACACCAGGCTCTTTGCTATAAAACCTTTCCCAGCGCCTCTTGGGCCCCCTCCTAGTGCAGCACTGTGCATCGTGCTTTCCCACGCGAGCCTTCTTTCTGCTCTTCCCCTTACCATGAACGCTCCTCTGTTAAGCATGTAGCAAGCTATAGAGAAGCCTTGCAGCATAGTGATCAAGAGCACAGACAACAGAGACCTACTGTCTGGATGAGAAACCCAGTTCTGTCATTTCATTGCCGGATGACTCAGGCAAATGACTAGCCTCTGCCTGGATGTCCTTATCTGCAGAATGGGTATGATACTAATAGACCCTGCATCAGAGGAGACATCAGAGAAGTTGGAGGAAGGTGCAGATAAAGGCAAAAGTTTACAGAAAGAGCATGGACTATTTTAAGAGTGACACAGAGAACATGTTCGTGGAGGGTTACATAGTAATCAACTTGGATTAAGTAAGTACTCTGTGCTGTTTAGCTTATGTAGAAATACGACAGTGTCTCTTGGGGATAAATTTTTTGATAGGAGCAATGTCTTGAGATATTTTTAGCCAGCACCTTAATAATCAGTTAACCCCCTAGCAGGGACGGTTGACCACAAGATAGGCTTGGCATGGGGCATTGGGAGTGGGCACTGAAGAAGGGGGACGGGAGGCTGGAAGAGGTGCTCATAGCTGCAGTGGGCTGGAACAGAATCTACCTGCAATCAGCCCAAGGTTTTATTTTTGTGAAAAATAATAATACACCTTGCATTTATGTAATATTGGACATCTTCCTGTTAATTTTTTCTCTATTATTGGTTCTATTTCCAGATCGAGATAGATGGCACAAAGAGAGAAGGCTTTGCTGATCTAGCTCCATGGAGTTTCTAAAATAATTCTGCACAATCCGTGCTTTCTCTAGTCCTGTTATATAATAACCACTTGCTAAAAGAAAGCCCCTCATTTGTGTGCTGCTGTCTTCCTTGTAGGTGGGGAGCAAAGAGGAGAACCGAAAGGTGGTAGGCTGTTTATTTCATCTTGCTTAAAAGTAGCAGTTATTTTCTTTTCTTTTTTTTTTTTTTTTAAAGATTTTATTTATTTATTTGACAGAGAGAGAGACAGCCAGCGAGAGAGGGAACACAAGCAGGGGGAGTGGGAGAGGAAGAAGCAGGCTCACAGCAGAAGAGCCTGATGTGGGGCTCGATCCCAGATCGCCGGGATCACGCCCTGAGCCAAAGGCAGACGCTCAACCGCTGTGCCACCCAGGCGCCCCAGCAGTTATTTTCTTAACCCTTCTTACCCCAAACACACCAGCAAAACACATCAAATGACTGATGAGAGTGGCTGTCAGCATGGTTTGGTTCCGGATGTTTCCAGGATGTTTCAGGATGGGGGCAGAGAGCCGGCAGTGCTCACACCCTTCTTTCACGAGAGACGGGAGGTGGCCCAAACTGACGCATGGCATCATGCTGACTGATGCCTGGCACTGGGGAAGAGGGGAAAGAATTAGAGCCCTGGGAGAAGGCAGCACACACTAGTCATGAGAAGACTACATATGCCAGAGAGAACAGGCTCCTCAGTCATCACTCTTTGCACTCAAGCAGGGGAGCCCAAGATGGAGAGAGGACACAGAGCTGTATGTGTTCCCCCAGCTCTTGCCTTTAGGCCAGAGTGCCATGTTGCATTTTGAGAGACTGGTATCTATGGACCGCTTCTCTTTAGAGGCCTCGTTTGTCCTGTTTCTAGGGCTTTCCCTGCTGTGTATGGTCTCAGCTTCTGGCTCTTTCTCTGTGGCCCTGCTTGTGGGCATTGCCTTCCCTTGCTGGTTTTGTCTAAGTCTACACACGTATCGCCCTGGCTATGCCCTGCAGCATCAGGCGGATCGAAGAAGGTGTCTGTGGCGGTGTTTGGGGATGTGGAGGCCCGCTAGCTGCGTGGGAACTCACTGGCCTCCCCAAATCCCAGTTTCCTCATCTCAGAGAATGGGGATCAAGGACTCACATGTGGTTTCGGTGAGACAGCCGGTAATGCATGAGGCCTAGTAATTCTCCCATGGTCCTCAGCGGTGCCCCCTCCCCCTTCCAGGGCTGCCTGAACAGGGAACCCAGGTGAGCACTTTTATCTTATTCTGGGAGCTCTGTGTCTAGAAATGTTTTAAAGCCATTGGGTGGTACATGGTAGAGGCACTTGGTAAACATTTTTTCAAAGATTTTATTTATTTTTGAGAGAGAGTACGTGAGCAAGGGGGAAGGGAGAGAGAAGCTTAAGTGGGCTCCATCCTCAGCATGGAACTCCACACAGGGCTTGATCCCACGATCCTGAGATCATGACCTGAGCCAAAACCAAAGGTCGGGTGCTTAACCGACTGCACCACCCAGGAGCCCAGGTAAACCTTATCTCTCATCCTCGTCTTCCTTCTCCTGTCTGCTAATAAGGGGCATGGATCATGTTATCAGAAAGGAGAGAATGCCAGTTTCCCTCTCTGTGCTGCCCTCACTGTCACTAACGTGGGCCCATCTCAGCCGGGAGCCACCTCAGCCGTCACGGCATAGTGTGATGTGATTCACGCCGCTGACCTCACCTCGGAGCTGGTATTTACCACATAGCGGTTCTGCCTGGGATCTGCTCAGGGCTCTGTGCTTGTTACTTAGCTAGAAAATACTTGGCTGCGAGCGTTGCTCACTCTTAATTTGTCCCCTCCTTGTTAATTATCAGCATGCATTTCTCTGGAAGATGTGCTGTGTGACCTTGGGAATGTGGTCTCGGCGGGGACGGGGTGGGGGGGCTTTGCCTGAATCTCCACGGATGCCAGGGCTGCCTTTGGCCTACAACGTCAGGCTGACGTTGACACACGGTGAATGGTCATTGCATGGGCCATGCTTTGGAGGAAAGAAGTGAGAAATCAGTGTTTGGCAGGAAAGAATTCCATAGTGATGCGAGCCAGCATCTTAACCATCTGAGAGATGTTCTCTTTTTCTCCTTTCAAAGAAGAACATCTCTCAGTTGATCAAAAATTTGACTTGCTAGGGTACTTTTTAGTTGAGCTGTCTTCAACCTGATATTTGGGTATAAGCTCTTGGCATCTGCTCAGAAGCACTGGAGTGTTGCCAACGTCTTCTTTCCCGGCCCCAGCTGTGGGGCCAGGGCAAGGCACAAGGCACACACTGGCCATAGCCGGCACCGGCATTATTCCTAGGGATAATATGAGTTTGCAGAGCTGGCGAGCAATGGTGGAAATGCAAACCACGGCAAATGGGGAAGCCAAAAATTATATATAGAGAAACAGCGCCTACTGCCACATCTGAGGGGCTGGACAAGCTCATAAATAAGAAGGTTCATTATGAGTTCAGAAGCAAGAAAAATTGGACACAATGGGTGCAGAAAGAGGAACAGGTCTCAGCAAGCAGTCCAGGATTATTAAGGGTGATGAACGGGATAGCCCAGTGGATAAGAGCAGGGTTTTAGCATCAGACGAAACTGGATTTGAAACTGGGCTTGGCCATTCGCCAGCTGTGCACCTTGGGCAAATGACTTCACTGCTCTAAGCCTCGGTTTCCTTATCTTTAATGGGGGATAATAAGACTTAGATCATAAGATTGTTTTGAGGATTAAATGAGATAATGTTTATAAAGTGCTTAGTGTGATGTCTGCCCCAAAGTAAATGCTCAGTAAGTGGTTGTAATTATGAGCAATGAAGGGTGTTGGAAGCCTGGTTTCACGGGGTTCTCATTTTGTGGGGCAGGGCGGCTCCACCAGCCGCAGAGAGCCCCGCAGGACTGAGGGGGAGACAGAGACTAGGCAGGTGTGTCTAAAGTGTTTTGGCAGCTGACTCAGCCCTGCATATATGCTGGAGATACCTTCCTGTTGGGAGAAGTTTCTTTATTAGACTTATTCTAAGTCCCTTGAGTAATGCCTTCTTGTGCCAGGACCCTTCTCTCTTTTCCCTAGGTGGGCTCCACGGCTGCCCCCTGTGCTGACTGACCCCTGAGGACCCTTCTTGAAACAAGGTTGGAGATGGCGAGGTGGGGCGACAAGTGGGGGGCAGAATAGTACATCTATGCATATTCGGGAGGCCCCCCTCTATCAATTCTTTCCTTTGAAGTTCCGCCAGCAAATTAAAAACCAAAATCAAAACAAGAGAGAATAGCAACAACAGTTTAGACTTGTTTCTTGACTTTTTGGCATATGCAGTTGTGATTAATCTCTGTACCTTCACCTTCTGACTAGTAGACCCCAATTTCTTCTACCACATTTCTTTTCTCCTGCTTCAAAGTGGGGAAAAAGGAATCAGAATGATTCTTTCAGGAGACCAGTGTGGAGTTGAGGGGATGGAAGGGTACCTCTCACCTAAGAATTTTCAACTGACAGGTAATCGGCCCCATTCCTTTGGGCCGTTCTGTGCTGGTCCCTGGAGAACATGCTCTCAGAGACAGGTTATAGGGACGACCTCACAGAACAGACCCTCAAGGGCCATCATCCAGGCTGAGTCTGAGTCCTCTAGGAAGGGAGGGGAGTGCGTTCCTGGCAGTGGTCTGGGCACGGGGCCTGGTGGCAGGTGTTGGACTCCCTCGGATGGAGTCAGTGTGGTCTAAAGGCAGGAAAGTCACTCTGAGAAGGGGACAGCAAGGCAGGCGCCCTGGGCTGTGGAATTCGCTGTTGACTAGGGGCCATGGAAACGAAGCACAGCCAGCAGATCAGTAACCCCCGAAGCAAGGTCCCTGAGGGGTGCCCAGGAAGGTTCATCAGGGTGAGAAAACAAAACAAAGTGTTCTACTAAATTATTTTAAGAGTGCCGTTTTGTGAATGCATAATACAACAGTACAGGTAGAATAATGCATATGTATACAATAAAACGTGTCTAACTTCTAAATGAGTAACTTTACATCCTTGTCTATCATCTATATTCAGAAGTTACTTATCACCTGGCATGTGCTATCATGTTTGCTAAGTTTGGAGACAGCTGATCGTGAGGGCCAAGGTCAGAGGAAGAAAAGCAATAAAACTGCTGGCATGACTGGGGCCACAGCCCACGTAGACTCCTCTCTGTGTGAGGCAGAGCCTCGGGCCCAGGCCAGGTAGCTGGCATCAGGGCTGGACGAGGTCAGGGAAGAATGTCAGACTCTTCATGGCCAGTTCGCCGCCACTCTGGGTGTCTGACTGTTGACTTCGCTTGGAAGCCCTGTCCCCACGTGCGACTCAGCGCCAGCACCTCTTCGTTTTTAGACAGTGGCACAGATCTGCTTCTGTCCGTGCTTCCGCCCTTCATTCGCTATCAGGAACGTACCTGAGGATAAAGCATTCGGCACTAGAGTAGATGCTGACGAAAGACTCACCTGCGTTCCAGAAAGCGCTGTGACACCTGGGCACCCCAGCTCTCACGCTTCCAGGGGGATGTGGTTTAGGGAGATTATGAGCTCTTATGCTCCTTGTTGGGCCATTTTCACTTCTCTGCAAGTGCCTCAACCCTAAACGAGTTGTGCACGAGAGGCAGATGATTGTGGCCTCAGCAAAGCAGTTGCAGGAGTTGGACATATGTACTCATTTCCTTGAAGAGAAGGCAGATGAAAGAAAATTAGGAAAGTCTGTAAACAGAATGTACTGGGAGCAGGCACTGTGAGCTCCAGGCTTTTTCAGCTCTCATAATGGCTTTTAGCTGCTTTCTGTTGAATTTTGCAGAATTGTGCTCCACTTCTGCCGTATGTTATCGATCACTCACCTCAAACCCCAGGACAGTGTGGGCGGTAAACCCACAGCGGGACGAAAGCCCGCAGGGAGGCCGTGTTGAGGGTCAGATTGGAAGCTGGCTCCCATACCCTGCCTGGGAGAGCCAGCCCAAGGTGGAAGGAATTCTACGGGAAGCCAATTGTTTGAGCAGAGTTTACAGTGTTACATACATTTTAGAGCATTTGGAAGCTCTTTGTAAGAATCCTTGCAGGATGCCTTTTCCACACACGTCCAGGATGATATATTTATCCAAGAGATAGAACCTTCATTTATGTTCGGTTAGTACAGCTAATCCTTTGACTGAAGGTTAGCTTGTGGCCTTGGCATCAAAGAGCTGACTGTATGGGCCCGAGTGGAGTAGACTCGCTTGGCCGTGCTGGGGCTTCGGGCCACCACTTCCTGGCCCAGGAGACAGTGCTTGTGTTTTACCCCCATCAGCCCTCTTGGCTATGCCTGCACGCAGGGCGGAGATGTCTTGTAGAATTTATTGCCGCTCCTTGAATGGTTTCGTTTATCACTCACAAGGCCTGTCATTGTAGTGTGTACAACTGCCTGACCTGGTCTCGCCGTGAAGCCACTGTCCTTTCTGCCTGCTGCCGACCCTGACGGCATTGCGTCCATGGGGCTTGTCCTGGAATACTTGGTGATTTATGAGCATCTTGTGGCCATTAATAGACACATCTTGGCAGGCTCTCTGTCGTAGTACACAGCTCTTGTGACCAAAATGTTCACTGGGATCTGTAGATTGAAGGGCCTACACCCATCCTACTTCTTAGAATAGGTTATTCTGTCCTAGTCATAGAATTTCTAACTTCCACTGTCCCCATTTGGGGTAAATGTTGGACTCTGAACCAAACTTAGGCTTGTGTTGGTTTAACCCTCTAAGAGCTTCCACTCAAAGATTAAATGATGACCATAGCTACTTGTCTATCTTATCTTAACAAATGTTGTTGATTCCTACCATTTATTCTAAGCTGTTGTCATTTTAAAATGTATTTACTTGTACTTCTCAACACCCCTGTCTTCCGTGTACATTTGATAGGCATTAATACTTTATATCTATTTTGATGGTGTTTGCCTATTGAGGGCTTGTATTATAGCCATTTGAGAAGGCCTTAAGCACTCTATAAAATTATAAACGTGCTGATACTGGAATTTGTGCTTGGTTCATCTTCTGTAATTTCTTATAGGCGTGCATTCAACATAGTGGGTACTTAATAACTATTTGTTTTATGTATGATGACAATATCCTAGATGGAGTAGACTGTGATTCTGACCCACTGTTGGGTCATTGCTGGGTCATTTGGAGATCTGGGTGATGTTCTGGATCCTTCCTGGTCCCAGCAGGATGTCAGAGGTGTCAGACAACTTGCACCTCGAGTCTGAGGAACTCATCTATTGTTGGACCCCTTGGCATCTGCCTTCCGTGTTCACAAAGTGCTGTGGATTCCTTAAACAACCCCCTATCTAGATACCCTAGAGAAAACATTCTTAGGGTTATTGTAGCCCATGGATGAGGGAACACCAGTCTGCATTAAGAATGCTTTTCCACCCTGAGAGTTTGGAGAACAGCCTTCCTTTATGTAGGCTCAGACCTGGGTGGATACTGGAAAGCTTTGCCCTTCAGCATTGTCTTGCCTTTATAGTAGATTATGAAGAAGACTTTACCCTGTGACTTTGTTGCCCAGAGATTCCAAGAATGGCAGCGGAACCATTGTGCTTGGATAGTGCCTCCATTCTAATCAATAAATCCAGTGTTTGGGACCAGATGTGTCACAGAACCTTCTGTGGGAGTTGGCCAGGGACAGGAAAGTATTGAGGAAAGCAATTAGTAAGGATGGACATTTAGAAATGTAAGTGGCAAGAGGGGCACTTGGTTGGTTCAGTGGATAGAGCACGTGACTCTTGATGTTGGGGAGTGAGTTTGAGCCCATGTTGGGTGTAGAGATTACTTAAGAAAATAAAATCTTAAAAAAATTTAAAAAATTAAATCGTAAGTGGTAAGAAATATGAACACGAGGATTTTCTATAATTAAAAACTAGGAATATGCCTCTCTCTTTTTCCAAAGTTTCTAAAATTGGTTATTGACAGGGCTCCAGCTTGCTCTCCACTCCTTCTCTGTTCCCAACCACCCCCAAAGACTGAACTAGTCTAAAATCTGGGTGCATTTTCTAAGTTTTTAAAATAGTAGCACTATGCTGCTGTGATCACATGAAGCTATATTTTCACTGTCACCTCTAACTTGTAGTAGTCCTCGGTAATTACATGGTGCTTTCCATCTGTAAGTCTGTAAACACATGATAAATGTTAACTCTTCTCCCAGCATCTCTGTAGCTATAGGAAGAGTTTGCACGGTTTCTTTTAGCCCTGCATTTGGTCTGGTTTACCTATAGGTTTTGTTCCATGTTTGGTCTGGTTACATCTCATTGAGGTGTTCTTTTCTGTATGTGGAAGAGCTGGTCAACATGTGCTCTAAAGAAGAATGTTCTGTGCTGCCAAATGGAAACCCTAACGTCTCCGCAGAAGCAAGAAGCCGAAGGATCAGCCTCCTAACTAGAGGAAGCAGATACTCCTGTAGCCTCTACAGTTTAGCCAGTTGTTTCTGTTTTGATTACAGATTACATTGCTAGAATAGTTGGAAGACATTCTGTGACAGAATGGAGCACTTTGTTTCTAATGCATATTATCTGCTCCTGACATTTAAAAGGAGAGAAATCCATCACTGCTTCTTTGGCCATAATTTTTTTTTAAGATTTTATTTATTTATTTTACAGAGAGAGAGGCAGTGAGAGAGGGAACACAAGCAAGGGGAGTGGGGGAGGGAGAAGCAGGCTTCCTGCTGAGCAGGGGCTCCCAGAAGGCTGGGATCATGACCTGAGCTGAAGGCAGACGCTTAACGACTGAGCCACCCAGGCGCCCCTATGGCTTTTTCTTATTTATTGTAAAGAATCATTTCTTCCTAAGATCTGTTTTTTTCTCCTTTTACATCCCGAAGAATGGAATATCAAGTAACTTTGAAATTTATACTAGTGAACTAGCCAGACTAGATGTTGAAGAGACTTACGGAACAAATCAAAGTAATTACTGTACAGTTTTAAATTTCTTTAGCCATCCATAGCTTTAATATATTGCTTCATTAAGCAACATGATTTCAATTTATTATGCAAATGTAACAGTTATTCCATTAAAAAAATCTGTTAGATTGTGGCCTCTGTTTCTGTGGCACAATAAGTAATGTTGAATGTTCCATTTTTGTTTTTTGATTTGCTTATTTTGTCTTTAATGACACCCCATTTAAAGTAAAAGTCTTTAAAATGGTAGAATAATGTGATAACATGTTTTCACTGGTAATTTAATACTTGGATATAATGAGTTCATCTGAGAGATTTCATTAAAAACAGCAAGATGCCTGAATACCAAAGCTGAGATGTTTTTAATCACAGAATGATAGTAATTATACAAATCCCAAGATTTTCATCAGACAGAACAGGCTTCCAGAGCTAAACATGCACTTTAAACTTAGCACTAATAACTGTGTATTGTTCTAAATTATAGCAGAGAGACTCCTTGGGCCAAGGGGAATATTGGAATTGAATTTTTAAGGAAAATTGAGAAATAAACTATTTTGGTAATATAATGGTATCTGTAAGAGGTACATCACCAGGGTAATAGAAGAGGATCTGTGTGTGTGTGTGTGTGTGTGTGTGTGTGTGTGTGTGTGTGTGTAAGACATAGCAGGTGCATGTCAGATAAAGTCAATGAGCCGTTATTGTTGACTATATTTTCAGCATAGAGAGAATGCTAGAAGGAGCACCTCTCTCTTCTCCCAGGGGTCCTGAAGTTGCTAATTGACAGGAGTCCTTCTTCCAGTCAGTCAATGGGACAGACCACCAGTAAGATTATTGACCCAGAATCTGGATTTTTCTGGGTTGGATGAAGACTCTGTAAAGAACAATTTAGTTATTGTGGGAATTATTTAAAATGTCAAAATTTTATAAAATGGTCAGGACATGGTACCCTCAGGGAGCTTGCTTTTCAGAGAAGTTATATAAAAAGATGCACCTAGGAAGATTTTATAAAAAATCTCCCTAAGCAAGAAATTGTATTTGCTCTATTTTCCATTTATCATTATTTCTTTCTGTTTTCTGGCTCAGAAGGGTCAGGGCAGACGAGGAGAAGGGATTGAGGGGGAAGGGAGAACACTGAAGATATGTGCTCCGAGGTGTCCGTAATGGGTGGAGGAGGTAGGAAGGGAGCCTGGGGCAAACCAAGAAGGCAGGTTAGGTTGGCTTCTCATGTGCTATGAGGGGTTTGGAGTTGAGGTGCAGAGCACGTATCTGAATGAAAGGCTCTGCGGTCTGTCTGGGTATTCCTGAGGATCAGTCAGGATACAGAATTCCTGCTAGAGGCTGGAGCAGAGACATGCCTGAGATTTGAGTCCTGACAAGACCAGTATTTCTGGTCTCTGTTCTCCCAACCCCATCCCTTTCTGCGGTAAACTCATCATCCGCGGTCTGCAAGCAGTATTGGGGAGTTAGCAGCAAGAACTGTCCCTGGACTCTTTCTTATTATGTTATCATCCACATTTTTTATTTGCATATTTAAAGCTCCAGGGGCTTCCCCACCCTCTCATCAGAAAGTTTGAAGACCATTTTGAGTCAGCCCTCAGCCCTGCCCTGCGTGAGCCCACACAGGGGAGCGCAGGCAGGCCTCACCTTTTGCATCCATCGCTGCTAGGCAGGTCCTGGCTAGAGAAGTCCCTGCCTGCCCCTTCAGTTTCATTAAAGTTTTGCTTTTTCCCTTCGAACCATCAAAATAATACATGCTGTTGTGGAAAACTTATAAGCTAGAGAAAAATGTAGAGAAGCAGGAAAATCACAATTAATGCTTTCACCCAGAGGGAATTCACATTTTGCTGTATCTCCTTTGAATCTTTTCCCTGCATCCTTTGTTAGTTATGTGCACGGCTCTGCACAGGCATACTGGTGTTCCGATTTAGAAACGTGTAACAGTATTTAATCCCCTGTCATAAGCATTTTCCATCAGCCTCATGGGACGCCTATTGAATATTGGTTGCCACGGTGAACATAAGGGTGTTACTGTCTTGATTAAGTGTTATGGCCGTGTGGTCTCTTCCCAGGTCCCCTCCTGTGGTCCGCTGCTCACCCGGAAGGCTACAATGGGAATGAATGTGAACGCTGGGAGGCTTCACCCAACCGGTTGCTCCTGCCTAGAAGATCATCCTTTCAAAGTAGGCAAACTGCTCCAGGCGGTGGTCGACGCCAAGGGACCAGACGCGCTGTAGAAAGAGATGGATGAAAGCAGCGTGGGGGGCCCCCGACACGTGCTCCCCGCGGTCTAGTCCAGGGAAGCCCTCCCGCGGGGCCCTGGCCTTCTGGAATGTGGCCGGGCGTGCACGCATGGCTGATTCCTGAGTGACGATGCTTCGCCGGGGGCTGCTCGCGTGGGTCTCTCGGGTGGTGGTTTTGCTCGTGCTCCTGTGCTGTGCCGTCTCCGTGCTCTACATGCTGGCCTGCACTCCGAAAGGGGACGAGGAGCAGCTGGGGCTGCCCAGGGCCAGCGGCCCCACGGGCAAGGAGGGGTACCAGGCGGCGCTGCAGGAGTGGGAAGAGCAGCACCGGAACTACGTCAGCAGTCTCCAGAGGCAGATCGCGCAGCTCAAGGACGAGCTGCGGCAGAGGAGCGAGCGGCTCAGGAGCGCGCAGTCTCCCGCCAGCGCCGCCGCGGGCCTGGGGCTGGAGCACGGGCCCCCCGAGAAGACCCAGGCGGACCTGCTGGCCTTCCTGCACTCGCAGGTGGACAAGGCGGAGGTGCACGCCGGCGTCAAGCTGGCCACGGAGTACGCCGCGGTGCCTTTCGATAGTTTCACGCTGCAGAAGGTGTACCAGCTGGAGACCGGCCTGACCCGCCACCCGGAGGAGAAACCCGTGAGGAAGGACAAGCGGGATGAGTTGGTGGAAGCTGTCGAGTCGGCCTTGGAGACCCTGAACAGCCCTGTGGAGGGCAGCCCCAATCAGCGCCTGTACTCGGCATCGGACTTCATCGAAGGTTGGCAAGTTTGTGAATGGGGGTGGAGAGTGGAAGAAAAGGCACCTGGGTCCAGGCACCCAGGCAGGTCGCAGCTGTGACAGGCTGGCCGCTGGCTTTGGGCATGGCTGGTGGAAAGGGTTATGTGAGTGGCAGCAAGCATCTATAGCATGGACTTTTATGTCTCAGAAATACCCGTTCTACTTACTTTCTCATGAAAATCGCACTTCTTGAGGGGACAGGTTCATTGCTCCCTGGCAGAAGGCAGAAGTTCTTGCTTTCATTAAAAAAAGAAATAAAACAAAACATAAACCAGAAACATTGAAACTCAAATCGAGGTTGGTAGGCAGTTTGAATGGATCTCTTCCCTGGGCCCTTCTCCTGGAGATCCATCGGCCCACGAACAGGAGAGTGAGTGCAAACATGTGGTCTACTAGCCTTACCACTTGCCAGACACTCTTCAAGGAACTTTATACTTACTGGTTCACTTTTTCTCCTTAATGACCCTGTCAGGAGGATGAGAAAACTGAGGTTCAGGTTAATTAAGTAAATGACCTAAGGGAGCTCAGTTAACAAGTGACAGAGCCAGGATTTCAACTTGGGAAGTCTGATTCCAGAGTCCACAGCCTTAACCACTAGGTTATATTGTACAGGCCATCGGGGTGCATGAACACTCATGAGATGAACGGCTCAGCTTTTTTCGTGGGCAGAGAACAACCTACTATTAGTTTGTATTTTGTCTAATTTTAGAAGAAAGCGGCCTTGTCTTGTTTCTTGGAAGATTCATTAGTATCTTCTTACCAACTTTTCCCTTGTTACTAGGGCAAAGATCAACTAATAATTGGGGAGAGGAAATAACTTTCAAGGGCAGCCAGCTCTTCCCCCTGTTTCTAGAGAGAATCTCCTTCAACTTCCCAGCCATGTGGCTGCGTCCACGTCACCCTACTCCCAACTTCGGTTGTATAACCGCCCTCTCATCAGCCTACAGGCAAGATGGACTCTAGTCATATCAGAAAGCCTCTTGCTGCTATCTATGCCTCTCCTCTTTGGACAGTTCCCCATCTTCAGATTTTTTCCACTTTATATGTGAACCATATATCCATGCAATTTTGGTAGAGAATTATTGTTCACATACATCGAGCCAGGTAAAGAAGTCTTTTACAAGATCAAGCTTTTGGTTGTCAGGATTTTTTTTTTTTGTTCCTCATTTATATGAGGTATTAAAGATGCCTAGCACATTTGGCAGCTAGCAAGTATAAGCACGTGGTTAGCACTCAGAGTTCGAAATATCATGACGTTGTGGCATCACATTTTATCATGCTTCGGTTTATGAAACCTTCCCACATACAGTATCTTTCTAGCTGACCCCCGGGGAAAGCCATTAAACATCCTTAAAAACCGAATCCTGGTTGCCGCTCGCCCTGGATATGCTAGGGGAACTCCCACGCACAAAGCAATTTCAAAAGAACTTGATTACAAATCAATGCCTGCAATTTGGAATGTTTGCCCTTGTGATTTTTCATCTGCACTCGTATTTGAAACCTCTGGCTGCTTTTGCGTACAGTATCTTAACACACAAGCCCTGTAGTTCTCGCTTAGCAGTGACAAGGCCTTCGGTGCCTGAGCTTCTTTGCTCTGAGATATGGCTGTCTGTCTGTCAGAGATGCCATTCTCCCAGCTACCCAGCGTTGCTTCCGTGTGTGGCGCCCAGCCTCTTTCGGAAGGCAGATCCGTCCACACGTGGCTTCCACATTTTGTGAAAGTCTAGTCAGCTGTTTTCCTAGGATGATAACTGAGTTGCTGATCCAGAACGAGTGGGGGGATTCCTTGTGTTTCAAGAAATAATAAGAGCACACGAATGCTTCCAGATGATAATAGTTATGCAAATCTTAAAGCTGACTGTGAGGCACGTGGCATGATGACATGAGCACGGGGAGCTGTGTGACTTTGACCAAGACCCTTACGCCCCATTGAGACTTGGTTTCCTCATCCGTCCTTAGGGACTTGATTTAATGTCCTCCAACGCCCTACCCGCCCCAACCCTCTGCAAAACACAAAGCACGGCTTCAACTTCTCTTCTTCTTAGCTTCTCCAAGCGACCATCCCTGAAGGGTACTCGGCCACCCACTGTGCTGGGTGACCAGGACATGCCACCAACCCTTTGGGATCTTCCTCTATAAGAGGAGGAATTCAGGTAAATTACCAGGTGTGGACTGACTGTGGCCACTTCCTAGGGTGGCGTGAAGTTTGCAGAGGGAGAACACCACGTTGATGGCGATCTGTTACCTATATTGATGTAATTATTTTCTGTCTCTAAAACAGAGAGAACAGCATGTGCCTCCCTCTTCCCATCCCTCGGTGTTTTGTTGGCATCGGTTTTTGCGTTGGCTTCTTACATAAGAGCATGACTTTTTTTTAAAACTATCTGGGAAAAGAAGTTAAAGTAGAAAAATGTGATCAAATCCTGTGCCTTAGGATGCCTAAATGTTTATCTCCTCGAGTGAACAGAAGATCTTTATGTTTGTGGTTTAGCTGTTCCTTCAGGATGGGAGATACAGACTCTTGTTTAACTCCAAGTGGCATAACTTCTGGCTTTGGTTTCCTATTTTTCAGTAGAACTCTTGGACATAAATCTGACATGGTTCCATAAAACAATGTAGCTTTCCAAATCATTCCTCTTTTACAAGCCAAGCGTCTGAGAACATGAACCTACACGAGGCATTTGTGTCTACTGTCTCCATGGAGTTGCTCTTCTGCCTGCCCTCCTCCAGCTTCCACAGCTTGGTGGGGGCCAGAGTGGGTCACATACTAGCAGAGTGGGTTTGGGGATGGGGAGGAGCCAAGCCATGATCCACAAGAAAGTGAGGGTTTTGCGGGCACCCTGAGATGCATTTAAAGCCAGGGGCATAGAAATCGTTGTAAAACCTTAGTAGTTCTTCTACTGTAAATCCTTACCTTCTGTGCTCGATGACCAACCCTCGTGCTTTCTGGGAAAGAAAGCTAAGGCAAGGAGTGAAGATGGAGTTTTTGACTTCCATTGTTTGTGTCTCACTATAACCTTTAAGGGACACCCTGTGACCCCTGTGCTAAAGCTGTTTTGGACAAGTCAAATCCATTTCCAGGTCCTGGGTACCGAGAGAGCAAGGTGGTTGGGGCGGTGAGGACAGGAAGCGGGCTCTTTCCACAGCACGCATTTCGGTCATATGCTTCTTTGTCAGCAACCTTGTGACTGGGGGTAGAAAAGGGAAGGCAGGCATTCGGATGTGTTTCTGGCCATTCTGGGGATCTTCGTGCAGAAATAGGGGAGAGTTGGGGTGGGAGTGGGAGGGAGATAATGCACAGTGGGTGGGTCTACCCTGTTTCAGGGTGCGGGGAGAGGTACTGGCAGGCGGGACAGCAGAGGACTTCGGGTCCTGAGTTGGGCCTTGGATCTCAGCCAGCATCTCCAGGGCAGTGAGGGCATTAGAGCTCAGGACAGCCCTTCTGACAGTCTCTCACCTCACTGTGCCCTGGAGTGACCTGGTCGGCTCACTTCTAAGTTCTAAGTAGTCCTGCGGCATGTTGGGTTCCTCTGTCACTCACCTTCTGTTCCACTTCCTACCTCAGATCTCTGCCTCTGTTTGCTGGCGCTTTAAGGTCCTTTAAGGAGGGAGAAATGCTTTTTATTCTGAAATCAGAGATAAAAGGCTTAAGTGCACGTAAATGGTTTGAGGCTACACTTTGAAGAGGGAATTCTCCCTGCGGTGATGGTGGGAGAGAAGGTGGTCCAGCCTGGGATTCGGCCAGTGGGCAGGCGTCCAGCCCTCCACCAGGGCAAGGGGAAGAGCCCCATGCTAGAGTAAATGCTCTGCTGTTGTAGAATATTTTGAAATTCTTAATAATTTTGAGACAGGGGACCTTATGTTTTCATTTTGCACAGAGCCCTACAAACTAGGTAATAAGTCCCAGTTCCAAGGCTGAGGGGACGGGAGGGAAAGGTGAAGAAAGAGGGAGGCAGAATGAGGGGGTGAGCTGTGTGGTCCAGCGCCTTTGCGGAGGGTCAGCTCTGTCGACTTTCGGTGTGCTGAGATAAATGGAACCTGTGTTTGACATACATCCTATGTGTACAAGGTATTTTGTCACAACACTGCAGAAGCTGGCAAGTCTGACTTTTTGGTGTATTTTCATTGTGCTTGTGCAAGGCAGTTCTGTTCCCAGGAGATTTTTTCAAAAATTGAGGTTGTCACTGTTCTCCTGCCTTGTTTCCTGTTAAGAACAGGCTACAAGAGCACCTGTGAAAGTGGGGGATGTCCAGGATGGACAGACTTGGCTTTAGTGGGAGCAGGCAGCAAAGGCTCAGTGGAGAGAGGGTCTGAACAGGGGCCTCACACAAAGTGGAAGGATGTGTGCGGTGGGGGAGGGGGAGACCCAGGCAAGGAGCCCCTTCATGGGAATGTATGGCCAGGGCTGTTGCTCAGACTTTGGCCTGCTTAGCCTCTTCAGGAAGGAAGCGGTGTTTATAGACCCCTAGTTTATCCCCTGTTAGAGCCATGGGTGAGGTCCTGCACCAAAGCATAATCAACATGCATGGATAGGACCCCTGTTATTTGTGCAGAATGTCCCCAGCTGTTTTGGGGGTTGGGAAAGGAGGCTAAATCTAGGTCTCAGGCTTGAAAGACCTGATTATGTACATGGGGAGGCACCACTCTGAGTGATTGAGGGTTCAGTGGGCGGTACTCTTCGTGTTGTGGACTTCAGAATTGGTGGCTAGGTCCAAGCCAGATGGTCAGGCAAGATGTCAAATGAGGCTGGACCTGAGCTGGTCTCTAAGCTGAGAAGTGGTTACCAGAGAGGGAATGAGGCAGCAAGGGGAGGGGTATCAGAAAGCCGACTGACTGCAGAATACAGTTGGGGTATAGGATAGCATGGAGACCAGCCTGGTCAGCATGCAGGATCCGAGAGTCACTAGGAGCGGACTTCACAAGGTCGCCGAGGGCTGGGCATAGGTGTTTAGCTCAACAGGGAGCATCTGGGTCTGGAGTTAGGTCAGTCCTCAGGAGGCAGTGAGCTCAGCTCTTGGGTCCCAAATAGCCCTCCTCCTGCTGCTTATAGTGGTTCCCAAGTGCTCAAACAATTCAATGTCTTGGAGGTCCCCGTGCTCAGAGACGGGGACTGCCATGGCTTAGCCCAGCTGTTCTTATGTCCGTGCACTGGGCACTAACTCTGACGGTTCATACACACTGGTTTATTTAATCCCCTCTCCACCAGACAGGTAGACATGCTCCTTACCTCTGTCTCACACCAAGGTTGCTCATCTGGTGGATGTCAGGGCCAAGAATCCAGGGCTTTCGACCTCAGCCCCCCACCGTGCCGCGTCTCACCTCTGATGGTCTCTGACCCAATACACGCTCCCCTGGTCCCGGAATGAGGTGGGCAAATCTTTTTAAAACACATCCAAGATGTGCAGACACCCTTGGGGGAGGTCCTACAGTAGTCAGTTGTGTAAGATTGTGAAGAAATTTTAATAGGAAGAGAAGGAAAAACACGAGCTCCTGGGGGAGACAAGCAGACGGAGACACAGGAAGAAGCTGCCAAAGACAAATCCTTCACCTAACTGAGGGCAGAACTGACAGCGTCTAGGAGCCTTTAGCACAAAAAGCCTTATTTAAACTGCTCAGACATGCATTTCTTCTCAGAATCATTACAGCTTTATGGAAAAGGGTTTGAAAGAGGAGTGAATATTGAATTCAAAACAGCTAGTTGAAAGCTGTTGAGGAGCTGTTTGGCATGCTTGTCCATTCTTTCAAAGACAGGGTTTACTTTATTTATTTATTTATTTTTTAAGATTTATTTGAGAGAGGGAGGGAGAGCAGGAGGAGGTGCAGAGGGAGAGGGAGTGAGAATCTCCTGCAGACTCCCCCTAGAGCAGCGAGCCTGACACGGGACTTGATCCCCAAGATCATGACCTGAGCTGAAATCAAGAGTAAGACACTTAATTGATGAGTCACCCAGGAGCCCCCTACCTTTTTATTATTGTCTCCAAAACATACTGCCTGACCTAGGTAATCCTGGAGGACTCCACAGTATAATCCCAGTTTAGCTTTTCAACTTCATTTCCTCCTGCTCCCTCCTGCCCTTCCTGTCCTGCCACCGCATCCTTTTTCTCTTGTGCCTACGTTGACACTCCTTCCCTGTGCCTGTTCCTTCACCAGAAAGACCTGGGCTCCCAACCTCTCCGCCCAGTGTCCTACATTCATAAGATGTTCTTCTCTGAAACCTGTTCGCATTCTTCTAGCTGAAGTTCCTGCTCGTTCTGCCCAACATGACATACTGTATGGCGCTTTCTCCATCTGGTTTTATAGCTCTTCCTTTAGACTCAGCCCATCTTTACTGATAACTTCTAGCAACAGTTGCAGCCTGCAGAACAGTCTTCTCCATTAGGGAGCCAGCTGCAGGAGTCTAAAAGTCTGACTCCACCAAGGTCCACCTGCGTGTATGCAGAGCAGGAGCCTGGCCTCCTGACTCTTTTTACCCCTTGTGTGCAGTGTACTCCTGGAGCACCGGAGCCACGCCCCACTCAGCTTCCAGCTCCCTTCTAGTTGTAGACACTGCACAGTTAGTATGTATCAAAGAAATTGCTTTAAACCTTTTGACTAAAAGTATATTTAAAATCCTAGGTATGCAGGGCGACTGGGTGGCTCAGCTGGTTAAGTGTCTGCCTTCTACTCAGGGTGTGATCCCAGGGTCCTGGAATCGAGTCCTGCAATGGTGCCCTGCTCAGCAAGGTCTGCTTCTCCCTCTGCCCCTCCTCCCACTCATTCTCTCAATCTCTCTCTGTGTCTCTCAAATAAATAAATAAATAAATAAAATCTTAAAAAAAAATAAAACCCTAGATATGCACAATATTCACCTTACAAATCTGCTCTGCTCTTAAATTTCCATTGTAAATTAGGTGTTTGGATTAGAGCATATTTTCCATAGAAGTAATACTGTAAATACTACTTGGGTTCCTTGGACAGACCACAAATCTGATTTAAACACCAAATTTAAACAAACTAACAAACTGGTGCTTGCCAGAGGGGAGGTTGGGGGGTGGCTGGGGAGTGGGAGGGGCAGGCTTCCAGGTATGGGATGAATATGTCATGGGAATGAAAGGTACAGCATAGGGAATATAGTCAATGGTATTGTAATAGCGTGTGTGGTGACAGACGGTAGCTGGACTTGTGAGCACAGCGTAATGTGTAGACTTGTGGAATCTACCTGAAACTAACATAGCATTGTGTGTCTACTATACTTCAATAGAAAAGGGAAGTTATGCTCCCCCAATTTTTTAAATAAATAAATAAATAAATAAATAAATAAATAAATAAAAGCAAAACAAAAGCTAAATAAACACACTCCAAACTCAAGAACACAAATGAGAAATGAGAAATAAGTAAGTGTGGAGAGTACTTTAGAAGTTAATTTCATTTTCTGTCCTAGGCATTATTAGTACATTCTCAATGTAGTACCTAAGAATAAAGCCATTTTCAAAACCTATTTATTTTGAAATATTTTAGAATTACTGAAGAGTTGCAAAAATAGCAGAGTTTCTGTATACACGCTTTACCCAGTTTTCCCCGATGTCAACATTTTACATGACCATGGTGCAGTTATCAAAACGAGGAAGATAACATTGGTACAGAACCATTAGCTAAATTATTCCTAGGTTTTATTTTGTTTTTGTATTTCTCCTGCTTGGTATTCTCTGAGCTTCTTAGATCTGTGGTTTGCTGTCTGTCATTCATTTTGGGAAATTATGATTCAGTAGTTCTTCAAGTATTTCTTTGCTCCATTCCTTCTCTCTTCTGGAATTCTAATTATGTGCATGTCACACTGCTTGACATTGCCTCACAGCTCTTGGATGTTCTGTTTCTTTGTTTTCACTTTTTTACTCTTTGTGTTTCAGTCTGGATAACTTTTAGTGACCCACCTCCAGTTGATTGATTCTTCCCTTAGCAGAGAGAGGGTCACTTATGAGCCCACCATCCAGGTCATTCTTTATCTCTATTACTGTATTTTTTAATTTCTGCATTTCCATTTGATTCTTACAGCTTCCGTCTCCCTGCTGAAATTACCTGATTGCCCATGTTGTCCACTTTTTCCGCTAGAGTCTTTAACATATTGATCATAGCTATTTTAAATTCCTTGTTGGATGATTCCAGCATCTCTGTCCTATCCGGGTCTGGTTCTGATGATCGCTGTGTGTCTTGGATTTTTTCCTGCCTCATAATTTTTGTTGAAAACCAGACATCTTGTGTAGCTAGCAGAGACTGAAGTGGCGTTTATCCCTGGAGATGGCACATTTTCCTTCTCCTAGGCCTTTAGTGTGTGTGTGTTGGGGGAGTTCATCTTGTCAGCAGTGGGGCTGGGTTTGAGGTTTGTTGTTGCTATGGTTACCCTCAGAGCACCCAGCCTTCAAATTCCTTTTGTGATACCTTGTGTTTAGAGTGGAAGTTGTTTTGCTTGAGCATCCTCTTCTCAGCCCTGCAGTTTAGGTCTTCCCTTCTCACCTCAGAGAAGGTCTTCTGGTACTTCTCTCCTGTCCCTCCCGGCAGGTCTGTTACTTGTTACTCAGGCTTGTTGGCTTTGCCCTGCAGGAGGGTGGGCAAGTCCCTGGTGTTCTGAATTAATCTCAGTCTTACACAGGCACCGTGTCACTAGGTCTTGGGATGTTCTCCTGATCCACCTGCAGGAATAGGCTTTTTTATTTCTCCCTTCCCCTAGTTGCGGTGAGTTTCACCAGTTCCTTGAGGGTGAGAATGTTCTTTGCCTAAGCTTTTGTTCCAAGGAGAGAAGGCAGGAGAGACTGAAACAGGAGGAATTTCTTGCCCCCTCCCACATGGCTGCTGTCCTCTCCTCTGGCCTGTACCACATAGATTTTTTTTCTTTTTCTTTTTTAAAATTGGAGTATAATTGACATACAATATCCTTTCAGTTTCAGGTGCACATATATTACAAAATGATCCCCATCTGTCACCATACAAGTTATTACAATATTACTGACTGTATTACCTATGCTGTGTGTTACATCCCTGTGATTTATTTATTTTATCACTGGAAGTTTATATCTCTTAATCCCCTTCATCTGTTTTGCTCCCCTCTCCACTCTGGGAGCTAACAGTTTCTTGTGTCAGTGAATATTTCTGTTTTGTTTATTTGTTTTGTTTTTTAGACTCCACATTATAAGTGAAATTACACGATATTTATCTTTCTTTCTCTGTCTGACATTTTACTTAGCATAATACCCTCTGGGTCCATCCATATTGTCAAAAATAACAAGATTTCATTCTTTATATCTATCTATTTATATGCCACATTTTCTTCATCTATATTATCTTCATCTGTTGATAGACACGTATGTTGCTTCCATATTCTCAGCTATTGTAAATAATGCTGCTGTGAACATGGGGGTTTATATACCTCTTTGGTAATTTCATTTTCTTCAGAAGGAGAATTGCTGGATTGTATGACAGTTCTGTTTTTAATTTTTTGAGGCATCTCCATACTGTTTTCCGTAGTGGCTTCACTCATTTATGTTCCTCCCAGCAGAGTACAAGGGTTCCCTTTTCTCCTCATCCTCACCAACACTTGTTATTTTTTTTTTATAATCTCTAGTCTGACAGATGTGAGGCAATATCTCATTTGCATTTCCCTGATGATGAGTGCTACTGAAAATCTTTTCACGTCTGTTGGCCATTGGTATGTCTTCTTTATTATTTTATTTTATTTTATTTTATTTTATTTTATTTTATTTTATTCTATTCTATTTACTATATTATGTCTTCTTCGGAAAAATATCTATCAGGTTCTCTGCCTGTTGTTTAATCAGCATTCTTGGGTTTTGATAATAAGTTGTGTGAGTTATTTATATATTTTGCATATTACTTCTTATTGGATGTGTGATTTGCAAATATCCTCTCCCATTCAGTAGGTTGCCTTTTCATTTTGTTGATGGTTTCCTTCACTGTGCAAAACCTTTTTCGTTTGATATCATCACATTTGTTTATTTTAGCTTTTGTTGTCTTTACCTGAGAAGACTGGTCCAAAAAAAACATTGCTTAAGACTAATGTCAAAGAGTTTACTGCCTATGCTTTCTTCTAAGAGTTTCATGGTTTCAGGTTTTACATTCAAGTCTTTAATCTGTTTTGAATTTATTTTTGTACAGGGTGTAAGATAATGGTCTGTTTCATTCTTTTGGGTGTAGATGTCCAGTCTTCCCAACACCATTTATTGAAGAGACTGTCTTTTCCATCTTGTATATTCTTGCCTCCTTTGTCATAGATTAATTGGCCATATATGTGAGGTTTATTTCTGGGTTCTCTATTCTGTTCCATTAATCTAAAGTCTGTTTTTGTGCCAATACCATGCTGTTTTGATTACTATAAATTTGTAGTATAGTTTGTATAGTTTGAAGTGTGATACTTTCAGCTTTGTTCTTCTTTCTCAAGATTGCTTTGGCTATTTGGGGTCTTTCATGGTTCCATCAGATTTTTAAAAAAATTAATTAATTAATTAATTAATTATTTTTTAAATCCTTTGAGACTTTATTGAACTGCTACAGTACATCATTAGTTTTTGATGTAGTGCTCCATGATTCATTGTTTGTGTATAACACCCAGTGTTCCATGCAATACGTGCCCTCCTGAATACCCATCACCGGGCTAGCCCATTCCCCCACCCCTCCCCTCTGGGATCCATTCATATTTTAGGATTATTTTTTCTGGTTCTGTGAAAAATGCTCTTGGTATTTTGATGGAGATTGCATTGAATCGGTGGATTTCTTTGGGTAGTATGGACATTTCAACAACATTAATTCTTCTAATCTATGAACATGGAATATATTTCTATTTATTTGTGTCATCTTTAATTTCTTTCATCAGTATCTTCTAGTTTTCAGAGTACAGGTTTTTTACCTCCTTGATTAAATTTATTCCTAAGTATTTTATTCTTTTTGGTGCCTTTGTAAATGAGATTGTTTTCTTAATTTCTCTTTCTGAAAGCTCTTTATTAATGTCTAGAAATGCAACTGATTATGTTGATTTTGTAACCTGTGACTTTACTGAATTCTTTATTAGTTCTAAAAGTTTTTTGGTGGAGTCTTTAGAATTTTCTATATGAAGAATCTTGTCCCCTGCAAATAGTGACAGTTTTACTTCTTCCTTTCCAATTTGGATGCCTTTAATCTTTCTTTCTTTCTTTCTTTCTTTCTTTCTTTCTTTCTTATCCTTTCTTTCTTCTCCTTTCTTTATTTTTCTTGCTTAATTGCTGTGGCTAGGACTTCCAATATGATGTTGAAAAGAAGTGGTGAGAATGGTTTTCCTTTTCTTGTTCCTGGTCTTAGAGGAAAAGCTTTCCATTTTTTACCATCGAGTATGATGTTAGCTGTGGGTTTTTCATATATGGTCTTTATTATGTTAAGGTATGTTCCTTTTATACCCATATTATTGAGAGTTAATTTTTCATAAGTGGATATTGAATTTTGTCAGATTTTTTTTACATCTGTTACGATGATCATGATTTTTATCCTTCATTTTCTCAACGTGGTATATCATGTTGATTGAATTGCAGATAAATCTCACTTGATCATGGTGTATGATCCCTTTAATGTGTTTTAATATATTTAATGAATTTGCTAATATTTTGTTGAAGATTTTTGCATCTATGTTCATCAGGGATATTGGCTTGTAATTTTCCTTTTTCTTTTTTTTTTTTTTAACTGATGTTCTTGTCTGGTTTTGGAATCAGAGTATTGCTGGCATCACAAAATGAGTTTGGAAGCATTCCTTCTTCTTCAATTTTTTGGAATAATTTGAGAAGGTTAGGTACTAATTCTTCTTTATATTTTGGTAGAATCCATTTGTGAAGCCATCTGGTCCTGGACTTGTATTTTTGGTGAGTTTTTAAATTACTGATTCAGTTTCATTACTTGTAATTGGTCTATTCAAATTTTCTATTTCTTTGTGATTCAATTTTGGAAGGTTGTGTGTTTCTAGGAATTTATCCATTTTTTTCCTAGGTTTTTCCAATTTGTTGGCATATTTCAGTTTGTTGGTAGTAGTCTCTTATGATCCTTTGTACTTCTGTGCTGTCAGTTGTAACCTCTTCTTTCATTTCTGACTTTATTTATTTGGGCCCTCTATCTTTTTATCTTGATGAGTCTGGCTAGGTGCTTATTAATTTTATCATTACAAATAACCAGCTTTTAGTTTCATTGATCTTTTCTATTGCTTTTTAGTCTCTATTTCACTTATTTCCACTCTGATATTTATTATATCCTTCCTTCTACTGACTTTGGGCTTTGATTTTATGCTTCATATGAACACTTTAAGGCTTTCTGGTTTTCCTTTGAGTACTTAATGAAATTCCTGGAGAAAGAGCCTGCAAGAGAGTACAGAGTTCTCTACTTTTTTGAACCCTAGGGGCTTCCCTTTTTTGCCAGCTGGCTCTTAGCCTCCATCACTCTGTTAATTACTTTTTACCAGTGTCCAGTTTCACCTTTCCCAATAAGTGAGTGCTCAGGTGTCTTCTCTACCTGTGCTCTCTCCTGCCTCTCCTTAGGTTTTAGGCCAGCTCTTTGTTCTGTGAACTTTGCTCTCCACTAAGTCAAAAGAATCTTGCATTTGAAATCAGTCAGCTATTTTTCCATTATAACTGATGCTTCTTCAAGCTCATTATATCCTGGAGTAGAAGCAGAAGTGAGAAACCACTTCTTAAAATAATAATTTAAAACCTATTGATTATTCTGTCTACTTCTATTTCTCTACTAATCATCATCGGTTCTCAAATCTAGTTTCAACCATCATACACAATCCAACAGTTTAAAAGAGCTTAATTATATTGATTTTACTGAGTGAGGATGCTGTGGTAACATCCCAAATCTGGAAGTCTATTCTTAGAAGATTTACTCTGAGTGAAAACCTCAAATTCCATGATCTATTTTCTGTGGCCAACAATCAAAGGAATGGCATTGTTAATTAATAGCCTATCTTGTACTATAACTCTATTCTTTTTTTTTTTTAAGATTTTATTTATTTATTTGACAGAGAGAGACAGCCAGCGAGAGAGGGAACACAAGCAGGGGGAGTGGGAGAGAAAGAATCAGGCTCCCAGCGGAGGAGCCTGATGTGGGGCTCGATCCCAGAATGTTGGGATCATGCCCTGAGCCGAAGGCAGATGCTTAACAACTGCGCCACCCAGGCGCCCCATATAACTCTATTCTTTTTTGGAAATTCAGTGTTTAAGTTTTGGACACTTGGATTTTTTTCTCAAATGTTATATTATCATACAAAGTAAAATTATTCTTATTGTGACAGTTTATAATTTACAAATACACATCCCCAAATTGGTGGTTTTGAGCCATCCCTGTCTTCTTCATTGCCAGAATTTGGGGTTATTATTTTCCATCTATGTCTTCCTTTCCCCTTCTAGGATCCCTGTTATCTTCATGCCAGTGTTGATATCAGTCCTATGTCAACCAGATTGGGGAGTTAAGAGGGTAGTAGAGGGAAGGGAAAAGGTAATATCTTGTTCCCACCTCAAATATCCATCTTTTTCCTGCATTTGCCTTCCCCCTGCAGGCCTGGAGACACATTGGTGGCTCAAGTATCGACGCCAGCTGCCCCATCTCCTTATCACCATTGCACACAAACCCTCAGTTAGGAAATAAGCCAAGACTTTAAAACCCCAAGAGGCATTTATTACCTCTGAATCCTGTCATGATCCTTCCTCTGGGGACTTAATCCCAGGCAGTCACCTCTGCTTCCTTCCGTCCCTGCACCTGTCCTCCTGACCTGGAGTTCCAGCTTTTGAAGTTATAAATGTGATTGTAATTCATAGTTACGTGCTTGGGTTGATTTATAAGGCACGATAAATGCTATACCACAGGCATGTAATGGGTTAAAGAGATTTTTGTGGGCTGGTGTGAGGACCACAACAGATCATACTGTTTCTATGCCTTCTGAGTGACTTACAAATAACACTTTGAGCATAACCTATTTATAAATAGAGGACTACCCCCTGTGTTTCCTTTGCATTGTGAATGTTGCTGCCAGTGACAGCCAGTGTTTTTCCTGCACTGAAAGTCAGAATCTCTCTGATTTAGCCAGGAAACGGGAGCATATGGATGGCAGTGATGAGACTATTTTGACTGTAAGCAAGAGACGGGGTCTGTGAAGTGTCTTTCCTTTCTCCATCTGTTTCCATTGAGGTTGCTGATCAGAAGTCAGTATCTACAGAGAGATATGGGCTGCTTCTTCTTTAGAGTGAAAGGTCTGCTAAGACTCTGCCAGATGATTGTACTCTCATTATAGGACCTGTAGGAGCTGAGGTGGGAGAGAGGTAAACACCAAGAAGAATGGCTCCATCATGGAAATGCTTGCCTAAATCCTACCTGACTCTCCTTCTGCCCTCAGCCTCCCATTTTTACTGATGACACAGATGAAGGGAAGGAAGAGAACTTTCCAATCTTGGAGGGTTCCATTGGGTTTATCAATGGGTATGGAAAATGCAGTTCTGAGAGATGACTTCATCTGAAGGTTTTTGTAGGGAAGATACTGATGGTAGAGAACAGAGCCAAGAGGAAATTAAATTGCAAGAGGAGGCAATTAGGTTAAGCGCTACTTAAAACTTCATAGCTTGTTAAATGTAGGAACAGATGGGTAATGGGAGACAGTGGATTTATGCTTTGAGATTTTTAAAGACTTGGCTATTCAGTGCTCTTTTCATTCATTGGTTATGCCCTACACATGAGACATTGTCAGTGCTGTGGATAGACAGAGTTACACAGATAGTCCGTGTCTCCTCAAAGGCCCCAGGGCCCCGTGCAAGGGATACCCACGTATACAGATGATGACAGCAAAGTCACACCTTAAACAAGTGATACAGGGCGGAGGAAATTAGCCATAGGTTGGCATGGTCAGAAGGCATCAAAGAGAAGGCTACCCTTAAACAGGGTTTTGAAAGAGGAGTGAGAATTGGTTCAGGCCAAGGCTGTGTATGTGCTGTAGGGAGGAAAGAATTTTAGGCAGCAGGAGTAACACAGGCAAAACACGGAAACAAGTAAAGGCTGGTGGATTCAGGGAATCAGATAATGCTGGAGAGTTAAGCAGAAGCACGATAGGTCTGGGTGGTAGGAGAAGTCGTGGCAAGAAGACAACCCTGAAGAATTAGGGAGGGCCACAATTATCAAGGCTTTTGTGCACTGAGGGTTTATAGTTTACCCTACAAGGCATATGGCACTATTGACTTTTAAATTGTGTGCACATTTATTTTTTGGCTGGGTCATGATAGCAGGATGGAAGGTATATTTGAATGGGTTAAGAGTAGAGGCAGGTTTGGAAAAGAGTTTGGTCGTTCCTTAAAATGTTAAACATAGAGTTACTATAAACGCAACAATTCTACTCCTAGTTATAGACCCAAGAGAAATGAGAACTTACATTCACACAAAAAGTTGTACACAAATGTTCGTAGTAGCCAAATGGTAGAAACAACCCAAATGTCCATCAGTGAATGGATTGATAAACAAATTAGGACTTCCATATGATAGAAAAGTGTTCTCCATAGAATGCAATGAAGTCCTGATACACGCTACAACATGGATGTCCCTTGAAGACATGTTAAGTGGAAGAATCCAGATGCAAAAGGTGACATATTGTATAATCCTATTTATGTGAAATGTCCAGAGCAGGGGAATCTATAGAGACAAAAAGTAGATTATTGGTTGCCTAGGACTCTGGGTGGGTGGGGATGAGGAGTGGCTGCTAAGAGGTAGAGGGTTTCTTTTTTAGGGAGATGAAATGCTCTAAAATTAGATTGTGGTGGTGGTTGCACCACTCTGTGAATATAGTAAAGAAGTTGACTTGGATACTTTAAATGGTGCATTGTTTGGCATGTGAACTCTATTTCAGTAAAGCCACTTATAAGTAAATAAAAATAAATATACCACTTTCTGTGTCCTCAACAAAACAAAACAAAACAAAACAAAACAAAACAAAACACCGAAGGCTGGTTGACTAATAAGAAGGCTCTAAAATTAGCTAATGGGACAAGGGTTCCTGGACTGGGGCTGCTGTGGGGGATAGGTGGGTGGGAGGAATGCTCCAGCTTGCTCAGGACACCCAGGAGAAGGCAATTCTTTAGGCTTAACCATAGAGTCCTAGGCTTTTCCATAGACATTTCTCAAGAGTGTTTGATGAATAAGCTACTATGAATGTATTTATTTTTACCATGGCTTTTTCAAAAAAAGATTTAAGGCAGCTATAGTATTTATTGATGTCCAATCTCTTTCTTACATATGTAAGTGCTAAATTATATCCTCACATAAGACATAAATATGGGCAGACACTGGGCAGGGGAGGTGGGGCAGAGGCTGACAGAAGGAAAACCCAAACCTTAGTTTTACTCTAAGTTTCATTCAACAGGCAGAAATATGAAAAACCTCTGTCAACTGATTGTCTTCAAAATGAATTTTCAATTTGTCAGTAGTCTTCCAAACATGTTATCATTGGTTTGAGGCTAAACATTCAAGCATACTAAGTGAAAGCATGTATGCCATCGCTGGGTGGGTGCCTGTCAGCACAGAGGCCCAGGAGGCGATTGGCAGGATGGAACGGCTAGACCAAAACACAGCTGGGCCTCCAAATGGTGTTGAAGTGGAAGATGCCATTATCGTGAAAGCCTTTAGGGCAAAACCAAGTCAGACACAGGCTCGACACAGGCAAGACTTGGCCCTAGTTGGCGTGCCGGCCCAAGCAAGGTACATGGCACAGCATTCAAGGGGCTGGACACAGATAGAAGTTTGGGGTTCCACTGCACACCAAGAAACAGGCCGGAGATGTAGGCTGAATCACGAGATCAGGAGCAGTGTGCTGGAACCTGAAGAGCCTAGTGAGTTTACCACCCTGGGATGATTATTTATTCAACAAACATTTATTAAATGTCTAGTGCATGTCAGACATAGCCCAAGGGTATGTTGGTTGATCTCAGGATGAGGGCTGTGTGCTTCTCTGGAAAGGAGCCTTCATGGTTCTCATGTAGATAATATTCTGTTTCTTAAGTCCTATACATTTCTAGACATTTTCTAAAGGATTCTCACTATTTACCGATGTTCCTATAAGATTGTAGTTTAAACATGTTATTCATTTTCAAGTTCATGGCCGAACTTCCTTGAATTATGAATATGTTTATGGTCAATAAGTAAATAGAATTTATTAATAGTACAGAGTGTTCTTTGGCCTTCCTTCCATGTTTAATGAAATCATTAATCTCTGTAACCTCTACCCACAAACTAAATGGCCCTGGAATTCATGAAAAATAGCACTATATGACCTCATATGAAGTGTATGGATATAAAAGTATGTCTTAGTACCCTTCAATTATATACCCAATTTATGCAGAATCAGTCTTGCCCTTTGCAGATTATTGGACAATAGAGAGACACACATGAAATGCTAAGAGTAAGGTCTAAAAAGATCTTGCTTTATTTCATTAAAGACACACATGAGCATGACACAACTTCTTGCTTAAACGTAAGTCCAGACAAACATCATGAAAGAAAAGTGGGCAAAAGATATGGACAGACCACAAAGGAGGAGATACAAGTGTCTGTTTACCTGTGAAAAAGTGAGATGTAGATAAAAATGAAAACAAAAGTAGCATGTCAAATTGCCATGATTTTAAAAATGAGGGTGGGGTAAAATGAACATTTACAGAGTAATGAAAGTATAAATTGGTACAGCCATTGCATGAGGTGATTTGTACACGACCCTGTAAATGTTCATTCCTTTCCCAAGTATTTTCATTTCTGAACACTTATTCTCAGAAATACCCTTGAATATTCATATCAAGAATGTTCATCAGAGAAGTATTTGTGATAGTTAAAAAATAGAAACAAGCCAAGTGTCTGACAACAGGAGATGAGTAAAATCATGCAGTATCTATGTAGTGGAAGATCACACAGCAGCTAGAAACCGTTTATTCAGTAAAATGGGGCAAAGCCTATGCCATGAGAAGAAACTGTAATTTTAATTGTGAAAATAATTACGAAGTTACATCTATCTATATGTCTATGTAAAGAAAAATGATTGAGGGGTGCCTGGATGGCTCAGTCAGTTAAGTGGTTGCCTTTGGCTCAGGTCCTGATCTGGGGTCCCGAGATTGAGTCCCGCATAGGACCTCCTGCTCGGCAGGGAGCCTGCTTCTCCCTCCGCCCCTCCCCCTGCTCATGTTCTCTCTCTCACTTTCTCTCTCTCTCTCAAATAAATAAAATCTTTTAAAAAATGATTGAGAGGATAAAAATACCATATCAAAGCATTTACAGTTTTGTGCCTAAGTGGTACAATGATAGGTGATGCTGTTTTCCAGACATTCTACTTCGAAAATCTGTTAGTCTTACACTTCGCAAAAAGATATACCAATGCTTGAATCATGTTGACATCGCTAAGAAAGACGATAGTGTTTGACCTCCTAAAAGTGACAAAATCTGGTGGTTGAAACAGACACAGAATTCAGGGTGGTGGTATTAGTGTACTTCCTTCCTGCTTCCTTCGTCTGACTGGAGAATGAAAAAGAGAAAAGAAAAATTATAGGTCACTCTCTCAGTCTGGCCCAGTCTTTACCCTCAACACCAAGACTGGAGGAAGCAGCGCCCTGCAGGGGTGAGGGTTGTTTTTAGGAGAGGTGATTATCAGCTTCTTGGAGGACATTCGAACACAGCTTCTTTGTGCCCTGAGTTCATCACGATCGATCCCAGGTATCCACGCTGGAGGGAAGGGCTCAGAGAAAGCTCCCGTGGGTGCAGATTTGCCCTCATCAGTTCGCTCTGACAGATGACGGCTCTGGGTGGTCATGGTCCCCGGACAGGTTTGGCAGAGCCTGCGCTGCCTGCCACGGTGAGCAGCTCTGGTGCTGTCCATCCCAGTCCCTGTCCTCGTGGCCTCGTATATTACCCTCTAACTTCTTTTTTTTAAACCCTCTTAGTGCTCCCGCAAGAGGAATGGGAATTTTAAATGGCAAGAGGAAAGAGAACAAAACACCTCTTCTTCCTCCTATTCCAGAAAGACCCTACTGTCAATGGCGCCTTTTTTTTTTAAGCCAGTCGCTCCCTTTTCCCTTCTTTTCCAAAAATATGTTTTGCAGTCAGTTTGTGAAAACTAGTGTGAGCTGCGGCAGCCTCTCGTACGTGGCCTTCCATCTGTAGCCCAGTCTGTGTTACGCGCTGTATATTTAGAATGCCTAAATCAGTAGTGCTCCGCGTGCTATTTCAAGAGGAGCTGGAAAGTCAGATGGAAGAGCAAGGCTATTGATCAGGAACGGCTTCTGAACAGGGTTGGCTCTTATCCTCGAATCCCAGAAGTTAGAGATATTTTGGGGACATCAAGACAACAGATGGTCTGTGAAGGCAGCTGGCCCATGTGGTAATGAGTCCACGGGGGCAACTGGTCATTTTCTGAGCTTGGAGCAGAATTCCACTTCTGTTTGTGCCATTCAAGTTGTGGACAGAGGCTTCGGTTAGAACTCGTAGGCCCTGGACGTGTGTATAAATGAATCATCGCAAGTGGACAGATAGCAGCTCAGCTTGGCGTCCTAAGTCAAAGGTTCCAGCAAAGAGATGGAAAGAGTTTTTGTTTTGTTTTGTTTTTAATTTAAAGTTGGAGATACTCAATTGTGTTTAATAGGGGTAGGGAAAGATGTCATTGTCAAGGGAGCCAGCAAAAATACAAGACAGGACACTTGATGGTGCAGACCCCACACACTCTTCTTTCACAGCATTTGTGTCCTGTGACTGCTAAGTTTTCTGGGTCCCCCCAGTAGACTGAGGTGAGGGAACATTTCTCATATCACTTTGTAGCCCTAAGACTAAACAGTGTGCCTGGTATTCACATGATAAATGTTTGTTGAATGAATACCTGAATTCACAGAGGGTGTAGGAACAGCAGCGCATGTAGAGAGATTGATCTTGCCCAGGATAAAAGAGAATGATTCCTTTGAGACCTAAGTAAAGAATGGCTCTGCAGAGTGATGAGTAAATTTTTGTTGACTCGATTTTTCCTCTGGGAGAGAGACTAGGAATTTAAGGTCTAAACATATAAAAATAACCACTGTCTAGTCAATAAATGTTTGACAGTGATGATTTAATATGACACTTTTATTCCTTCCTATCTCTGTTTCTCGATTTGAGTCTTTAAGGTAGAAAGCTAACTTAATTGTGCATTTGCCATTCCTATTTTAGTAATCCTCCTGTTTCTCTCACTTGGTCATCTTCCTTTTCTTCCAAGGACACCCTTGTTCCACTGTGATTCACACCACCCTCTCCATTCACCTGGCTTAGGCAACCTGGCTTTTCCATCTCTCATCTCCATGCTGTATCTGTAGGAGACACATCTCCCGCCCTTCACATGGAGGCCGTTGTTTCTTCCTGGCCACACCCAATCATAACATCATTATTTTTCAGCAATCTCAGCTCTGTGTGAAACAAGAACCCTCCAGTTCTGCTGTGACTTGTGCGCAGGTAAAAGGGTTCTCAACCCAATTCCACTGTGTTATGTGAGGGTTTCCCCCACACATCCAACAGATAGTTCTCTGACACCAGCTGGGTGTCCTATAGTTCTGCTCAATGCTGACAGTCTCTACCTACAGAAGCATCAGCTCTCACAGGGTAAGGGCTCAGTCCCGCAAGACCGCCCCCCACCACTTCCGATGCCAGGAGCAAGCTCAGATTGTCACTGTGCTTCTGACTGACCAGCTATAGGTTGGAGAACTTGTCCTTGGGTCTGATTAACTTGGTAGAGTAGCTCACAGAACTCAGAAAAACATTGTACTTGCTAGATTACAGGCTTATTATGAAAGGATATGATAAAGCATACAGATGAACAGCCAGGTAGAAGAGATGCGCAGGGTGAGGTATGTGGGAAGGAGGGCGGAGCTTCCCTGCCCTCTCTGCGCATGCCACACTCCCTATACCTCCACTGTGCACCAACCGAAGCTCGCCCTGAACTCTCGTCCTTTGGGAATTGTTATGGAGGCTACATTGCATGGTCACAATCAATTACTAATACCATTTTCAGCCTTTCTCTCAAAAGAATGGGGACAGGCTGAAAATTCTAAGCTTCTAATCATGGTTTGGTCTTTCAGTGACTGCCCCTCATCCAGGAGCCCAACCAGAGTCACCTCATTACAACAAAAGTCTCTCCTATCACCTATGAATTTACTGAGAGTTTCAGGAGCCCTGGGTCAAGAACCTGGATCAAAGACCAAGACCATGAGTAAAACAAAAGTTGCTCCTAGTGCCCTTCTTACTTAGGGAATTATAAGGACCTCAGGAGCTCTGTGCCCAGGAACCAGGGACAGAGACCAATACATATATTTTCTATTATCTAACAGTGGGAACATTTATCAGACAATCCCATCCCTGAGCTGTCTTCTCTTGTAAGTTTGGCTTTGGAGTCAGGCTGCCTGATTTAAATCTCAGCTGAAGCATTTAATTATGTCATGTAGACAGGATGCTTACCCCTCCGCTCCTCAGTTTCTCTGACCTGTAAAATGGACATTAGTAATACCTCCTGGGGTTTTTGCAAGGAATATATGGATTAACACACGTAATACACTGCTTTTAGAGCAGTACCTGGCACAGTAGATGTTCATGATTAAGACTACGCGTTTTGTTATTTCTTGGTAGGCCTGCAGAAAGCATTTTTTAGCCCCAGAAATTTTTTACACTCTTTCCCTGGCTCCTCATACCCTTTTGAATTGTAGTTGATTTTCTCTAAGACACCACTGAGACAGCAGTGGGTTTATCTCCCTTTCTTGACTCATCTCCAAAATAATCATTTAATATAAACAAAATTAAAAGTTTCTCAATGAAGACATTTTAAGAAGTTCTCTTCACAAAGTTAGAATTCTGCAGTATTATCCTGGGTATCAGTGGTCCTGTTTGAGAGGCCTGTAGGATGTTAATCATAGTTTTTGTGCATATGGTGTCTGTTGAAGTGAGAGACTGTCTCTTGGGAAGTGTATGATATGGAGAATTTTGGATCTAGGATGAATATCAATGTTTGCTCCATCTATTTCAGCATATCTTAAAATGTGAGTGTTCTTCTTTCTTCTTTCTTTCTCTGAGCTGCTGTGTTCCAGTCAAAAACCCAAAGCCTGCTTTGGCTAGAAAGCGCAGTGATTTCATGGTCCCTCCAGTGTTTTCCTAATTAGAATCCTATTAGGAGATGGATGGCAAGGGAAGGATGTCTCAGTTGGCGTGTAAAGAGGCATTCTGTGCTGAGAGTGGCTGTGAGCGCAGGCGCCTACCAAGCCCCTTAGCTGAAGCTGCAGACACACTTGTCAGGCTGTGGCTTCTTGCCTGTAGGGGTTTGTGAACGGCTGAGTCTTTCAAAGCCTGACCATTTTTCTTGTCTGGTTTTTACCCATTATTTTTATTGACTTTTCATTCATCATGTTAATTGCTATTAGATTCTAGTTTCTCTGGCCCAGGGTTCATTTGTTTTGCCCTTTGCACCCAGGGCTAAGACTCCACCATGGTCTTGACACATGATGGCCCCTTCCTTGACTATGGGCTGTGCTTTTTGGATCTGGGACCAGCTTGACTAACCCAGAGCAGTAGTAATAAAAGAAACCCATCCTTTTCTTGCCAGACACCGTAGCTACTGGTAGGAGGTGAGATGGTGATCTCTTCTGGGTATTGGTTGGAGTGAAATCATTTGTCTTTTTAAAGCAATACTGTGTTTTAGGGTATAGTTTTTTCATAGTGCTTTTCAAATATTAACATGATAGATGAGTCTCTGGGGCAGAACATGAGTAAATGTTAGAGCATAAGCTTTCAGGAATAAAATTTAAGCTCTTTAGAGTTGTCAGCTTGAGAAAGAATTGAGGTAATTCTTCAGAAGAAAAGCTTCACATGAAAGTGTGAGTTGACATCTGAATGTAGGTTACCTTTCTTCCCCAAATATAATAAAGGTGTACTCTTTGCCTTGGCCTCCTGAGAGGACGTGTGGTACATCCTGAGGCCCATTCACACAGGACTTAACTAGCAGATAGCCCTTTTAGTCCCCATTCATTCAACAACCACACGGAGCATCCACTATGTGTCAGCTGTGCCCCCAGCTTTGGAGATCTGGAAGCGAACACCCAGACAAAAAACCAGGCTCATGCAGTTGACGTTCCATTTGGGAAAGAGACCAAACATAAACCGAAATAACCAAATTATATAGTAAGAGAAAAGATAATTCCCTTTACATGGGAAAAATGAAGGAGTTTAAGGAGAGTGTGGGCTGCTGGGGAGAATTCAACCGTCTTAAATAAGATAGTCTAACCCTTGTTGAGAAGGCGACATCTGAATAGAAACCTTAGAAGGTGAGGGAGCAAGTCATTCATGTACCTGGAGGAAGAGGGTTCCAGAGGGAAGCAGCAGCTGGTGCGCTGGCTCTGGCCAGCAGCCTGCCTGTATGCTGCAGGAGCACATGAGATGCACGTGTGCTGGGGCAGAGCGGATAAGGGGAAGGAAGGGAGGAGGTGCAATCAGGTGGGGGCAGGGGCACATCATGTGGGCCATTTACCCTCAGTGAAGCGGGGAGACCCTGGCTAGTTTTAAGCAGAAAGGTAACATGATCTGACTATAGTTTATAGGCGTTATTTTGGATGCTGGGTTGAGAGTAAGCTGTGGGGTGGCAGGGTGGAAGCAGGGGGACCATTAGGTGGTTATCACAGTCATCAGGCAGTAACCAGGATGGCTATGGCTTGGACCAGGGTGGTGATAGCGGAGGTGGCTAGCGGTGGTCAGATTCTGGACATATTTTGAAGGTAGAGCCAGTATGGTTTGCCAGTGGGTTGATGGAGAAAGAGGGGAGTCAGAGATGACTGGGAATTTAGCTTGAGCAACTAGAAGGGTGCATTGCTGTTAATGGAGATGGGAAGTCTCTGGGTGGAGCGTGTGTGTGTGTGTGTGTGTGTGTGTGTGTGTGTGTGTGTGTGTTGGCAGAAAACGGGGGTCTGTTTTCCAAGTTGTAGATGTCTTTCAGATGTCTAAACTGCATGAAGCTTGTTTTTTTGAGAAAATTATAGAAGAACGTACCTTGATAATATATTTCCTAAAAAACTATACACAATACATCTATCTATCTATCTATCTATCTATCTATCTATCATCTATATTCATTTCATTCGTGCAGTAATTTATAAGTACTTATGATAAGCTAGGCACTGAAACAAGAATAAAAGAGCTTCCCTAGTCTAGGTGGGCAGCCAGGTTAGCAGGTGACCAGCGACAGTGATAAGGTGCTATTTTGGATCACAGAGATTATGCATGTACTACAGGGAAGCGAGCACATAGGAAGGAAAGACATCAAGCCCATTCTTGTAGATTTTCGGGAGGATTGGTTCCGAGGGAAAGATAGTCCGTGCTAAGTCTTCAGGGAGGAAAGGGAGCTGGAAAGGGAGGGGAGGTAGGCTGGAAATGGGGGTTGGGACCCACAGTGATGGTGTGCAAAGCCCTAATAAGGGCACCAGAGCCTGGTGAATTGGGGCTGGAATGCATTTTGACAGGGCCTTTGAGTTCAGGGTCGGGTGTGTTTATAGGAGGCTGGGATGTCCCTGAAAACCAGATGACAAAATGTGTTAGCTTTCCATGCCCTGGATGACACCAGGGAGCCACTGAAGGTCACTTAACAGAAAGGTGATACTATCAGAATGCGGACGTCCTGCTTTGGCTGCTCTGTGGTGAATGAGTTGTAGGGACTCCGCCCAGGGGGATGGAGATCTGTTGTAGTGATATGGGGCTGAGATGATGCTAGCCTGATCTGTAGTATCAGATGTAGGGATAAGAGAACTGGGCAGTTCTAGAGATGACGATTGGTTAGATAGTGACAATAGCTGACATTTATCTAAAGCTCACTGTGTACCACACATGGCGCAGAGAAGGAGTGAAGGATGCGTCTCAGATCCGGGCAGCTCCTTTAACGTGGGTGCCGTCACTGCTCTTCAGGAGGGGAAGGGCTGGACGTGGAGGGATGATCAGATCAGTTTGGGTGGGTGATTGTGAGGTGTCTCTGGGACGCAGAAGGGGAGAGGCTGAGAACGTTGGAATATGAGTTTGTAGTTCAAGACAGAAATCAGGTTTACAGCTGGAGCTGGGACTTGTTAGGGGGCCGATGCAAATTTAAACTGGAGAAATGGATGAGGTTCTCTGGCGGTGATGTCTGAGTGGAGAGAGACCTACAATCAAAACTCTGGGGACTACCCATAATTGCGTGATAGGCAGAGGAATGACACTTTGTGGGACTAAAAGAGGAAGTAGGCAGGAAGATTGTGGTACCTTGAAAGCCAAGGAAAGAGAGTTTAAGATGGAGAGAGTGAGCATTCACATGGAGTGCTGGCGAGAGGCAGAGCAATGCAGTGTCTGTTGGATTTTGCTGCAAGGAGTCATCAATGACCTCGGTTGGTGAGAGCATTTTTGTGGTATGATGGGGTAGAAATCTGATAGGAAAGGAAGGAGAGGAAGTGGAGTCCTTGGATATAGACTATGTGATCTAGAATTGCTCTATCGAACAGGGTAGCCACTCATATACGGCTATTTAAAATTAAAATTATATAAAATTTAAACTTCAGTTCCTCACTTTCACTAGCCACATTTCATGTGCCCAGTAGCCATTTGACAGCACAGATTAAGAACATTTTTGTCATCACAGAGAATTCTGTTTGGCAGTGTGATGTAGACGCTGAGCAGTGAAGGAGAGAAAGAAATAGAGCACTAGCTGTTCTGAGCGTGTGTGTGTGTGTGTGTGTGTGCAGGAGTGCATATGTGTGCATGTGTATTTAATGAGACAGACATAAGATGTTTAGAATTGGTGGGAAGAGCTCATGTGTAAATGCATGTGTTTGCCTGTGTCCTATCAGGTAGCTGTAGTACATACAAAAAAGATCCCCTCCACTCCCACCAGCATTTCTTTTACTCTTATAGAATTATTTTGAATACTTCTAGGTGTGTTAAAAATTTACTTAGGAAGAGAAAATATTGTTTTGTCCCTGTCTGTCCATAATTTTTAGCTTTGCACATAAATGGGGTTGATACACGTTTGCAGCTAAATTCTGAGTTGCCGGTGGAACACCAGTGTTCTGGTGATGTAGTACGTTCCATAATCACATAGCAGACCTGAGCTGAGCGCTTTCTGTGCTCCAGCTACTGTGCTGGGTGTTGAGGATATAGAAATGATTTTGACTAAGAATGTATTTGTGTCCCCAGTTGTGGTTCCAAGGGCTCCTTGGGTGCTGCCCCATGCTGTTATTTGGGAGTTGGGGGGTTAGGGTAGCCTTGCTGATGTCCTTGGGCTGGGCAGTTAGCTAGAGGTCTGTGACTTCACAGCCGCAGCTCCACTACAACCCTTAAGGTCACAGGTGTCCACCTGTGTTTACAGAGCCTACCCATCTGTTAGGCCAAGGATGTAGCAAAAATTTTTAAATAAGATAAAAATCCCTATTCTAGCTGGGAAAACGAGACACTGTAAACACATGGAGCTAAAAACAGAACAGTGTGCTCAGTAAGGTGGTGGCTGGGAGTATGGGGCAGATTGTGAGGGCAAACGTCCAGACGCAGGGGGGCCCGGTGGACTGGAGCAGTGGTCAGCAAGGCTGCAGAGGAGTGAGAGGTGATTTTAAGAGTCGTTGCGATTTTATGAGCCACGTGGAATCTGTCACATTATAAGGCTAGTGTCTGATTAATGACAGCCTTTAAGATTTGGAAAAAGAAGTTTACCTTGACCTTCCCGGCCGTGGGAGACATTTGAGCTCTTCGTGCAGGGGAGCGACCTGATGCTAGTAGTGGCACCTGCATTGCCTCTCTAGCGAGCGAGACCCGGAGCAGCAGAGACGAGGGCAGATGCACTGCTCCTGCCTACACTCAATGCCGTGTGAAAACTTCAGTGCAGCCATTGAGGAGGAGTAAAAGTTCCTCCACCCCCTGCCAGTGTGCTCCGTGTCTCTCCTGACCGCACAGCGACACGCTGCTGGGGTAGGCTTGGTGGGATTGGGAGACAAGAAGAGAGACGAGCCCTTGTTGATACTCGTTTTTCTCCTCAGTGCTGGACGCCAGATCTCTAACTCACCCAGAATCCAAGATACCCAGTGATGCTTCAGCATCTGTGCTCTTGGCTGGGTTTGTGTAAAATATACTACTTTTCACTGATCGGAATTTAAGGAGGCCCCTGAAATAGGCATCGGTGTAGTTACTCATAATTCAAACTTAGGAAAACAAGCCTACCATCTCGAGAATTATTCTTTGAGGGCTCTGCCACAAAGAGGAATCTCATCCTGCTGCTTCAGTCACACCTGTTCTTTACGAGTCCCCGTGCACCAGGAGGATCCTGAAGATATGCATTGGTGTGACTCAGGGTCAGGGGTCTTTTTCACCTGAGTCAAGAAATGTGGCTCTCCCTTCAGGTCCTTGTTAAACTTCACAGTCTCTGAGGGGCCTTAATGAAGAATACTAACTATCCAGGTTTTCTGTGTCTGCATGAACGTCCCTTAATTCTGGATATTTGCTTGGTTATAACAGCACCTCTTACACCCTTGAACTGGTATTCCCTTTGAGTGGCCCCGGGTTTCTATATAAGCTTATATAAGCTTATTAACTGCAGTTAAGATGTCATAAGCATGCAAAGGAGAATAAGACAGAATTAATAAGAAAAATGAGAAGGAAGAAGGGTCCAGATTTTACAGTACAATAATGAAGAAAAAGAAGAAATCCATCTGTATTGAATTATTGACATTGGTAAAACCACAGCCCAGCCTGCAGGGCCCCTGGCCTTCTGGTCTCCAAATGACACTGTGAGAACCCTGGCTCTCACCATGGATGGAGTCCTCCAGTCCTTAGAGACTTCCCTCATGGTCTACTCAGAGAATAAACTCTCATAAGAAGGAAGACAGTCTGTGGCTCTTGAGGTGCCTTATTCTGTGTCAGCGACAGCTGTGATGACTGCCATATTTATTGGAATGGATGGGGCCCTGGACCTAGAAGACAATTTTTACTCAAGTTTTACAGATGGGACCCTTTCCTAAAGTGTATTTTTGCATATCTCTTCCCAGTTTTATCTCCACATCATAACGACCCCCATCTTATAAGAGCAGTCATTCCTGAGACCACTTACCCTTTGGTCTACATTTTGTGTTCCATTCTTGAAAACCATTAAATAAGCCGTTCTCCAGGCGTTCATGATTTACTCGTGCTACCAATATTTCCTCTCCACATTCTTCTCATAGAAACATCCACCATCCAAACACTAACTACCTAAAATGGATTTTATATAAGAGGGAAAACCAGGGCTTCTCAAGATCATTATGGGTCCTCCCATGGCAAAGATGCACAATGGACTTGAAGGTCCTTTTAAGGAGAATAACAGGTGCAGAGGGCTGGAAGCTTTTCTCGATTTCTGTGTTGTTCGCTCCCATTTCATTTGACTATTAAGCCTTCAAGGGATAAAAACCTCTGTCACATTAGGCCTCTGCAACATTAACGCTCCTTTACCGAAGCAGTTTAGAGTAATAGAGCAGTTCAGTGCTGGAGAAAGGGGAGGCATTATTTCTGTCATTACTTAGCTCCTAGAATCACTCTGAAGAGTACCAGTGCCCCGTGACTGCCTGTGAATGACTTTGCCTCCGTTTGGGAATCACTAGATTGTGGAAGCATTAAAGTTATATTTCCTAAAGCAGTGCTTTTTAACCTTGGCTGCACATTACAATCTCTTGGGGGGTCACGCTGTACTACAGACTAATTAAATCAGAGTCTCTGGGGGGGGGGCTGGGCATCAGTATTTTTAAAGCTCCCCAGGTGATTCCAGTGTGCCACCAAAGTTAGGGCCCCTGCTTTAGAGGAGTCGCCAGATGTACAGCGCGAGTAGACTTGCACGTAGTGGTTCTGGAATGCGGACCCGTTCAGGCGGCCGGTCCCTGGAAACTGTGATAGAGTATGAATGAAATGAAATACATTTGGCCTTCTCTCTTTAACTAGTACATGACCTTCATTGTACTAGTTAGAAATGTACTAGTTACATTGACAAAAGTCTTTCTTCCCACACCCCAAGGTAATATGCTAACGCTTAACTGAATCCCTAAAATATTGTATGTATGAAGTGCTGTATATATACTTCAATCCACACAACAATCCTCTGAGATAGGTCTTTTATTATGGTCATTCTTATTTTACAAGTGAGAACACAGAAGCAAAGAAAGACTCAGTTGCTTGCTCAAGAACACGTAGCTGGAATGTGAGCCCGGGAAACCCTGGCTCTGGAGTCTGTCTTCCTGTCCACTGCCTCCCAGTCCCCACGGTGAGAAAGTCAACACTGATTCATTCAGCAAGTATTTACTGAGCACCTAGAATGTGCCACGCACTGCTCTAGGGTGTTCAAGCACACGTACTCATACTTTTATTGTTATAAATGAGGGATGGCTTTAACAGATAACAGAACTGTGTATCACTGGCAGAAAAATAACTTAAAATCGACTGTTTCAAAATAATTATTCTTGGTAGCTGTTCTAGAATACCACCTCTCTTATATCTAACAACCTTACAGAGCAAGTGAACTATTTAGCTGAATGTATTGTTTTTAAATTTTCTTTGAGATTCCGTTTTTGACCCATGGATTATTTAGAAGCATGTTATTTAATTTCCAAGCGTGTAGAGATTTTCTTGGTCTTTCTGTTATTGGTTTCTACTTTGAATCCATTATGAACTGAGAGCACACGCGGTATAAGTTCAATTCTTTTCAAATTGTTGGTTTGTTTTATGGCCCAAGATATAGTCTATTTTGTTGAATGTTGCATGGTGCTTGAAAAATATGTGTACTATGCTATTGTTGGGTGGAATAGTCTATCTGTGGGAATGAGATCCTGTTGGTTGATTGTGCTGGTCACATCTTCTGTTTCTTCCTGATTTTATGTCCAGTATTTTTATTCGTTGCTGAAAGGGGATTGACATTCCCAACTATAACTGTAGAATTGTCTATTTCTCCCTTCAGCTTTATCAGTTTTCCTTCTCTGTCTTTTGAGGCTCTGTTGTTTGGGGCACACACGTTAGGATCATTCTGTCTTCTCGGTGGACTGAACCTTTTATCATTGTGTGATGTCCTTCTTTGTCTCTAGTAATTTTCTTCATTCTAAAGTCTACTTTATCTTACACAGCCACTCCTTTTTTATTAATGTTTGTAGGATATATCTTTCTCCATCCTTTTTCCTTCAAGTTACTGGAAGTCACTTATTGAATTCGAAGTGAGTTTTTTGTAAAAAGCCTATAGTTTTGCTCTGTTTGTTTCTTAACCACTCTGCCGGTCTCTTCTTTTAATTAGTATATTTAGACTACTTAGTTAAGGCAGTTACTGATTTGTTTGAGTTTATGTGTCTCAAGTTAACAATTTACACAACCAGGTACGTTTTTATGTTAGAGAGCTCACCAAGAGCTTATATTCAAAATAACTATCAGTGGGTACTTAACCAAGGGGTCTTTGTTTATTTGTGTGATTTTATAGCCAAAGTAAGTGTTGATATCATCCACTTGAAAGGGTTCCTAGACTAAATTTATTGTAGCCATGCTCCATTGCGTGGCGTTTGGGGGTCTCAGCTGCCCATTGATCCATGGGTTTCGTGGACCCAGAACTTTTTTCTGAGGAAAAATTTTAGTCCTGCCTAGGGAGCTCCCTCTGCTCAGCTCCATACTGAGGTTGGGGGGCCTTTTGCTCTGGTACATGCCTGGCGAGTCATAAGAGGGTGTCAGTAGCACCAAGAGCACAGGAACTGATAATGTTTGCACGTGCTTTTAATGAGCAGCACAGCCCATTTGCATATTTACATGCATGTTCCAGCCATTATTGCTGCATACACATTTCTGTGTCTGTATGTGCACGAATGTCCTTTGATTCTGGAGATTTGCTTGGTTATAACAGCTCCTCTTACACCCTCGAACTGTATTCCCTTTGTGTGGCACCGGGTTTCTTTATAAGCCTCAGTTACTACAGTTAAGACGTCGTACGCATATGAAGGGAGAATAAGACAGAACTAATGAGAAAAGTGAGAAGGATGAAGTATCCAGATTTTACAATACAGTGGTAATGGAAGAAAAAGAAGAAGAAATCCAGCTGTATCAAATTACTGACTTTGATAAAACCACAGGCCCAGGAACTGATAATGTGTGCCTGTGCTCTTAATGAACACCTAGCACATTTGCATATTCACAGGCCGTGATCAGTTGTTCACGTTCTAGTTATAATTGCTGCAGTATGCATTACCCCCCAGTTTACTGGCTTGAGATCATCATTTCCATGTCCTGACAGACTCCATGGGTCAGGGCTTCAGCAGGGATGGCTTGCCCTGTTCCAGCATGTTCGGGGCCCCATCTGGGAAGGCTGGAAGGCTGGGGCCCAGACCATTCGGATGCTCGCTCACTCACAGGTGCCGCAGCTGGGCTGTGACGACAGGAGGACCGGGACTGCTAACTGGATTGCGTGGCTTGTCCTGCAGCGTGGCTTCTCCACAGCGTGGCGACCTCAGAGTACTTTCACTTCTTACGTGGCAGTCTGGGCCCCCAGAGAAAGTGTTCCGGCAAAGTGGAGACCATATCACTTCACTGTGCTCTCTTAGGCAAAGCAGTCACAGACCCATTCAGATTCAAGGTGGCAAGGTAGGGGAGCAGAGACCAAATAACTTGGGGGTCATGACTTACTTGAGAAAAAATATTTAGAGAGCACTCCCTAAATAGGTTGAATATTATCTATTTTTATAGATTCTGAAAGTTTAAAAAATTCCTTATATTAAACTATCACCTGAAAACTGCATACCTAATAGACCACATTGTTTTGCTTTCCTATGCAATTGTTTTTTTAGAGAGAGAGACAACGCACATGTGCATGCAAGCAAGTGGGGGAGGAGCAGAGGGAGAGGGAGAGAGAGAATCTCAAGCAGGCCCCACACTCAGCGTGGAACCCAGGGTGGGGCTCAGTCTCACGACCCTGAGCTCATGACCTGAGCCAAAATCGAGTCGGACGCTTAACCAACTAAGCCACCCAGGCCCCCCCACTGTGGAATTGTCCCTGTGCTTCAATAGTACATTATTAGTCTTACAACTAACGTTGCTACAGGAATTTTGTAGAGGCAGTAGCTCTCCTAATCCTAAGATTATAATTGTGTTTCTTCTAGTTTTTTGTTATATTGTGGGCACAGTGAATCGTGTATTATTTAGTGCCTGTGTTGTATAGTTGGGGAAACTGAAGCTTTGAGAACTGATCGTATCCAATGTCATAGGGCAAGTTAATGGTTGAATGGAATTAAAATGCAGGTCTGCCTCTCTCCTGGGCCAGATTATCTCTGTAGAACTTTCCCTGGCTTTGTTATCAAGTGTCACTTTATGACTCGCTACCTCACAGGGGTCTTGCATGACCACAATGTCCCTTGGCATTCTGAGCAGATCGTTATATTAAAAAGGATGTTTCTGTTGGGCTGACATACCTCATAGCTCCCAATAGTCAGCATTAAAGTTGTTTCATAGTGTGTTTTTCACCCCAAAGGGAAAACACTTTTCACGCTTTCACTACGTGTTGATTTTACTCACTCATGTGTGATCATCTCTTGGCGATCAGGTTGAGGTGTGTGTCCGTGTCTGACTGTGTGTTTGTAGGGATGTGGAGGAAAGTGCAATTGAAGCTAATATCAAGGGGGGCTATCCTTCAAAACTTTATACCCGTTAGAACATACTTTTTTACCATTTAGAATTCAGATTGTTATATTTTTGTTATAGTGGTTGTCCAAAAAGTATAAGAAAATCCACAAACCAATAGCCACAGAAAACCCACAAATCTTTATTGGTGGCAAACAGGAAGTTCTCCTTTCATGACTCACAAGGCCATCATGATTTGGAACCTGCCTAGCCCTTGAGCTTCCTGTCTTGCCGTGTTCCTCACCGGGCCCCTCTCAGCCTTACTGAGCTTGAGTGCTTTTCTGAATGTACCATATCCTTCCCCTGTACCGTTGTACACTATTATATATGCCGGTCAGGCTGCCCACAGAGTCCTCATGCACCCCGTACTGAGTCCGCCCCCTACACATCTCTCTTCCTCCATGTTGCTCAGATACTTGCCTCTCTGGGCGGCTGTCCCCGAGTCTCCCCAGCAGAAGCTGGGGTCTCTCACAGCACCCCTGGCCCTAACCACAGTGCTACAGCTGCTCATGTCTGTTTCTGTGCTCTCCAGGGCAGATCCATGTTTTATTCATCTTTGTGTACGCTGGTCTATTACCAATAATGGCAGGTGCTTTTTGAAGGATTGTTGAGTGAATGAGTGCCTGGATTAATGGGTTCACAGAAGCATATCCCATTATTCACTATCATCTTAGCTTTACTTACTGTCCTTGTGGCCCTGGAATGTTTGCAGGAAATGATACATTATGCAGATTTCATTTAAAATATTGCCAAGGTTTGGGCCATAGCTCCAAACATTGTACTATGACATAGATGTTCAAAGACTAAAAAAAAAAAAAAAGGATTGGGGTTTAAAAGTGTGCCTTTCATGCTGATTCTCCAGGTTGGTGTGGGGATCGGTTTCTCTTCCTTTTTGTGACCACCCTAGAAGCATCAGGGAGAGTGGTCATAGCTCTTCTCCCATCAGAAACTCCATTGACTGGGACCGTCATTATTTATCACAATGGCTAATTCTTCATTTTAACTCTCTAACTTTTGTATTGGTCTGGGATATGCCAGTGGTTCCCAAAAGCTAGTCCTCAGACCCAATTTAACAGGTCTGGTATGGAGCCCAAGAATCTGTCTTTTCTAAAGCCTACCAGTTTCCACTGGCATGGATAAATACAAGTCAATTAATGTCTATTATGGTAGAAAATTGTGACCTATTATTCTAGGTCTTCTGATTATTTTCTTGCGCTCCAGCTTGGTGTGGTTTATATGTAGTTCAGAAGTTCCACAGAAATATACATACTTTCCCCCAGCTGGCCAGTGATTTGCTCTTATAGCCTATTTGTAAAGCTAAGATGAATTTTTATCACTAATTAGATGAGTCAGTCAAATAAAATAAATGCTCATGTAAGAGCCAACTAATGATTTCCTTGAAGCACAAAGAAGTTGTTGATGCTTTGAACATACACTGTGATTCAACTTGAAGACTAAGAAGTAGGAACCCTGTGTCATGAAATTTCTTGTTTAAAGTGGCACAACGTGAGCAGTGAGGCCAGAGTTAGACCCGGAGTCTCTGGCATAGAAGTTGGCCGAGCACAGAAGCTGTCAACAAAGCCAGGAGCCTGGGTGTGTCTGGCAGAGGGAAGGAGGCTGTTCTAATTATGTCAGTGTTTGGGGCGTGGTGTAGGTATGATATGGTGCAGGGTTTTGCTAACCAGTGTGGTTATGAGGGGATGGTATAGTCAGACAGAAGGTCATGATATCTGATAAAGGGCTATGGGATCAATGCTTTTAAAATTCCTGTTGAGACTATATGTTAGAAATGGAGTTCTCAAGCAGCAGGTAAAAAAAAAATTGTATTGCAATATCGCTCAAAATTTCCTTGACTTAAATATTATATATGCTAATTTGCGTATTACCAGGCTTTTTACCAGAATATTCAAGAATCCTCATATCTCTGGATCCACAATGATGACTTTTAAAAATGAATGACTGAATTCAGCTTCCAAACATATCGAATGCCAGTGTAGCACAGCAAGAGGAAGGCCTGCCCCAGAGCCCTGACCTCTCTGACCAAGTGCAAGAATGCATTAAATGGCTAATGGAGCAAAGTAGGATGACATAATAATTATAGTAGTAGTAACAGTTATTAGGGTTATTGCTATTGCTGACTGACAGTACTTCCCATGTACCAGCCATGTACTAATTTATTTGATATTTACAACAACAGCCCTATGAAGAAGTATTATTATTAATCCCGTTTCTTAAAGATGAGGAAATTGGTGTCCATGAATGAATCCATAATATATTAATCTTCAAAGATGAGTTTTAAGACTGACTTTCCTGATATACTTTGGAAAGTTAATGATTAGCTTTCTGAAGTGATATTTGTAGATGTTTTTCTGTTCTTGAAAGTCAATCTCAAAAAGAACGGAAGGGCAGAGAAGAAAGAATTACAAACATCCCTTTGATGGTGAAGTTACGTTTAAAGAGATTTACCATGACATGCTCTGAACTGCAGTCGTTAGCCCATCATCTGCAAGGACACCATTGTAACCTTGAATGTTCCTTACTTAACTAAATCCTTATTTAACTGCTATGAGGGCCTCAATTCACCCGTCTGTAAAAGGAAATGGGTAACTGGCTTACCTCGTTGGAAGACTTTTTTAGGCCTAAGATAAAGTTTGTGAGTGTGGTTTGAGAAAGAGACACCTGCAATATATCCTCTGTTTTGGCAGTACGTTGCTTAAGTCATGGCCAGAGACAATAACACGGTCACACATTCCCTGCCCTTTGACCTTTTAACTCCTGCTCATTGCTGCTACCTGGCTCTGAAGTTATCTGCTTTCTACAGCATCCTGGACATACTGTCCCACAGTGTGTTGAGAGGAAGTTCTGCAGCTGTTCGGAAACGGGCCCTCACAGTGGCTGCTCTGATTACCCTCCCCCGGATGTTTGTTCTGGAATCCCTGCAGAACTCCTCACTATCTTAGTTCCCCACACTGTGTTGAGCCCCTTGAACTCCCTTTACTCCAGGTAGGCATCTAGACCGTTATTTTTCACCACTGTTTTCTTAAAGTTATGGAAAGAGATGGATCTACCATGTCTTTGTAAGCAGCACACAGTCCTTGAAAAGTAGGAGCTCAGGGCGAAAACGAGGTCTATGTAGTCGGGGGTCTCGAGCGGCATGTGGTGGGGTCTGGCTGACGCAAGGACACAGAGGGAGTGAATGTGCAGAGGCCGGTTTCCAGAGCAGTGTGGGCCTTGCCATCTTCTTCATTAAACTTATCATCAGAAACCCATTTTCCCCCCAGGACTTCTGTTATTACTTCTGACTTCAGTCTCTTTGTTGTTTGTTTGCACTCTGACCCAGTCTATGTCCTTTGACCTATCTTTCCTCAGGCTTGACTCCTCCCTCTCCAGCCTGGACCCCATAGTATATTCCTTCAGCCACTTGCTTCCCAGCACCCTGACGTCCTTGCCCTGCAGAGCCTGGTCCTAGATCAGTCACTCTCCATCTTTTCCCCTCCTTTGCCTGTTCTTCATGCTGCTGGAGGAAAGCCACCGAAGGTCCATACATGCTGATATCAGGACAAATTTATGATCTCCAGCCCAGCTGGGCTTTGTGCTAGCTCCCATTCTCTGGCCACCCTCCCAGCCCCCCAGCCTGTATCCACCCTTAATCCTCTTGTCCTCAGCCTGACCTTCCTCCCACTTCACTGAGAAGTTAACAACGTTAGTTCTCGAGGGTTCCTTTGGCTCCTTGACCCGAGCCTGCACCACCTGCACCCTTGCTTTTCTATTTCTGCCCTGTTTTGGAGAATAGGTGACGCTGCTCTCTCCAAAACCGTGTCTTTTCTGGATCATGGTTCCCACCCACCTCTCACTTTGTCATTCCATCCCTGCATCCTCATTGCCTGGTTCTATTTGTTCCTTCCTCTCAACATATGAAAGGTGGTTTCTTTTTCCTATTTTTTAAAAGATTTATTTATTTATTTATTTATTTATTTATTTATTTATTTGAGAGAGAGAGCACGCGCACCCATGAGTGGGAGGGAGATAAAATCTCAAGCTAACTGCGCTGAGCGCCGAGCCGGACATGGGGCTCGATCGATCTCATGACCCTTAGATCATGACCTGAGCCTAAACCAAGAGTCAGACGTTTAACCAACTGTGTCACTCAGGTGCCCCTTTCCTATTTCTTTTTAATATTTTATTTATTTGAGAGAGACAGAGATAGTGAGAGAGAGCCTGAATGGGAAGGAGGGGGAGAAGCAGACCCTCTGCTGAGCAGGGAGCCTGATGTGGGGCTCGATCCCACGACCCTGAGATCATGACCTGAGCTGAAGGCAGACACTTAACCCACTGAGCTACGGAGGGAACCCCCTATTTTTTTTTTAAGAAAATACTGTGAACTCTAGCTGCTACTGTTTGCATTCTTTCCTTTCTAACCAAGCACCTTCCTTCCCACCCTCCTGCCCTTTCTCTGTGCAAGGGCTATGCATTAGGGTTGCAGAAACAGTTCTGGTTTTCATGGAGCTTACCTTCTAGTGGTGGGAACAGCACTGGAGAGGCGGGTCAGTAAAGACATCCACATAACATGTGATGCAAACACTCAAACAGGTAATGGGAAAGCCGAGGCAGAGTGATGGAGCCAGTGGGGGTGGGGAGTGAGACCAGAGAAGTCCTCTTCGAGGAGGTGGCTTTGGGCTGAGACTCACTGGCAAGAAGGATCCAGCCATTCCTGGACCTGGGGGAAAGCATCCCAGGCAGAAGGGAGAGAAAAAGGCAAAGGTCCCCAGGCAGCAGCAGTCACTCGACAACTTCAAGGAAATGAAAACACTCAACTCCCTCAAGTCAGTGCTGCCACTTCAGCTCTCATCACCCTTCACGTCTGGCCTGGCCTGCAGCCCTGACACTTCTCTGAGATCCTCACTGGTGAGGTCAGCAGTGATCTCCTGCTTGCCCTCCAGGGGGCCAGTTTCGTCCTTGTTGTACTGAAGCTTGCTGTAACAGCCAGCAGCGCTGCAGTCCCTTGCTCGCTTGCGGGCGGGCTGCTCCTGCCTTCTGTGTCCAGCTCTCACTGCTCCTGGCCTCTCGCCTCTGCTCATCCACACACATGGCTCCTGCAGGGTTGGGACACCCCAGGCCTGCATCCTGGGCTCCCTCTTCTCTCCTTACAGACTTCCCGGCTGCTCTGACCCTCTGCATGCTGGGAACACCTACCTCTGTGTGTCAAAGGGAGGCCTGTCTGCTGAGCTTGCGACCTCCTCATACAGCTCCGGAAGTCAGCACATCCAACGCTCTACTCAAAACCCTTTTCGCACCTGTAACTGGAGTCACACCGTTTCTCCCTTCCCCCCGCCTGCTGTCCCATTTCCTAACCGTGTTTTCCTGAGTTCTTTCTGCTTCTCATCCTCTCCACTGGCACTGTCATAGTTTCGGCCTTTGTCCTGCTGAATCATCGTGGTTCTATCCTCATGGCAATCTGATCTCAGTCCCTGTGGTCCCTCCACGCTCCCGGCTCCTCTGTGAACAACCCACTGCACTCCCCGGAGCTCCAGGTCAGAGTTTTCTCCCATGGGGACAATCTAGCGGGCCAGCATGGCGTGCCCTACCTGACTCTCCAGCTTCGTCTCCCATCTCTGTCCCTTACCGAGCTTTTGCACCCCAGCTTCCCTGAATTGCCTCAGGTTTGCCAAACATAACAGAATGGTTTTTATTTTCATTCTTTCAGTACCTTCGCTTATGCTGCTATCTTTCCATAGAATGCCCTCTCTGATTTTGCAGTCCTGGCAAACATCCACTCAGTCTTCAGTTCTGGAGAACTATCTTCTATCAAACGGCTCATCCCCTCCACTAGGTAGAAGACTCGCTCCTTTCTGTTCCCTTAGACCTTGGCAGACTCTCTTAGGAACTTATGTAGTTATGTCTGTGTTGCTTACCTATCTACCTTTCTGTCTGAGAGCACAGTGATTTTATTATGTTCATTTTTATATTTCTAATATAAAACACAATCCACAGTAAATAGTACCCATAAGAAAAATCAGTGAGGACCAGAGTAACCATGTCTCGTGACTGAAACTTGTCGGGCTCCAGGTCCATGGTGAAGATCCCAGCCCACTGCACTGGAATCACATGGCTTCGCTTCCTGTTCATTGTCAAATACCTGATAGCCTTCCTGAAGTGATGGGTGGCTTGTAGCTTTGTGTGGGGGGGGAGGGGATGCCTCTGAAAAGGAAGTCAGCTGTTAGCAGCAGTGATGAAGTAAGGATGAGCTCTAAGTAAAGTGAGCTTCTTAGAAATTTCTGATAGCAGGGAGATCATTAGGAGAAGGAAGGGGAAAAGGAAGGGGAGGAAAACGGGGGGAGACGAACCATGAGAGACTATGGAGTCCAGGAAACAAACTGAGAGTTTTAGAGGGGAGGGGTGTGGGGGGCTGGGCTAGCCCCGTGAAGGGTAGTAAGGAGGGCACATATTGCATGGAACATTGGGTCTTATACGCAAACAATGAATCATGGAACACTACATCAAAAGCTAATGATGTACTGTATGGTGACTAACATATAATAATAAAAATAAAAAAAGAACTTTCCGATAGATTAAGGTGATGAAGTTGTCTGCATGGCTTCGTAACAAGAACAAAGACACACAAAATGCAATAAATAGAAGTAAGAAAAGGCAATTCATGGATTGTTTCAGCAAGGACACCAGACAGTGCAACCATTTCTTATCAAACAAAAGAAACATTTGGTGAAGGTTGAAAACAGTGATAAACTTGCATCAGGACATGTCCAGAGGCTGCTATGGACTGATGCACTGAGATGAGTGGAAAGCAAGGTGTGTACAGACATTTCCCTACCCTGGCAGCGGAGGAAAAGCCTGACAGTGGTTACTTTTTATTGTTTTTATGGGGAGAATTACTTACGTGTAGTACCTGAGAATTCGAAGATTCGTGGCAGTCTCAGAAGCATCTCTTTCCCAAATGTCAAATGTCTACTATTTTCCCTGAGAAAACAGAGCTGACAACAGACGGCACTGTAGTAATGTCTCATTCGTCTCACAGGGTCTGGGAATGACCTACTCCTTCTGAGCAGGGTTTTCTAACCAAAAATCACTGAAGCACCAAAATTGTTAAAAATTGTTATTGGGACTAAAATCATTCTCAGGTGTTTCTCTTTCTCTTCTTGAACAGAGGCAGGAAGCTATGTGTGCTCTTACAGTGACGTCTGCAAAGGCGATTTACATGGGTAGAGGGTTTTTATATTCAGCGTCTCAGACACTTAAAGCAAATGAGGCTCTGCCTCTCCCCCTGCTGTCAGAAGGCCTCTCTGTATCTCGGCCAACATTTCTGCCTGTTCTAGATTTCTCCTCTCCCATATACTCTCTTTTCTGTGGTTAGAAATGTTTTTTTCATGAAAACCCCTCTTAAAATTTACTACTTTGAATGTATTGTAGACTATGAGTTTAGGGGATTGTTATTTAATAACTGTTACAATTGTGCGTCAACGTAAAAGAAAAGTTCTAAGGGTGGATGTGAAGATCATCTCTGGGTGAATGAGCCAAATTGGTTTTTATGACAGACTTTCTATTGTTTATTTTGACTTCTGTTTTTCATGCTTCTGCCTCTTTGCCCTGCTCTGAGCTGTTCATGTCGCGTATGAAAAGTGACCTCTAGGGAGTAAACCCTTGCACAGGGTATGTTCTGGTCAGTCATTAAAGAATCCGGTGAACACAGGCAGATCACAAGTGCCTGCGACTCGGTGTGTTCACCTGTGCAACGACAAGGCTGGACAAGATGAGCTCCAGAGTCTGTAGAGGCTGAAAAAAAGTGTTCAGCAAAGAAAAGTTTAAAATCTCTGAAGACCAGAGTGTCTGGAGGATTGAATGGCCACTTTGGGTTGAGAACGTCCTGGGAATCTTCCCAGAGGAGGAGGTCCGCTTTAGAAGGGACAAAAGGAAGACTGATGGGGAAGTGTGTCTTGAGAAAGTTCAAGACCTCTTCAGAGCAGACCAGTTATTGTGGTAAAGTATACGTAACATAAAATTTACCATTTTAACTATTTTTAAGTGTACAATTCAGTGACATTAAGTATATTCACACTGTTGTGTAACCGCCACGCTACCCGTTTCTAGAACTTTTCATCATGTCAGACTGAAACTCTGTGCCCATTAAATACTAACTCCCCATTCCCTGTTTCCCCAACCCCAGGTAACCACATTTGGGATCAGCAGTCCATTTTCTGTCTCTAGGAATTCGACAAGTCTAGACACCTCATATAAGTGCAGCCATACAGTATTTGTCCTTTGTGTCTGGTTCATTTCACATGACACTAGTCTTTAAGATTCACTGCTGTTGCGGCATGTGTCAGAATTTCCTTCCTTTTTAAGGCTTAGTAATAATCCATTGTATGCATCTACCGTGTTTCATCCATTCACCTTTTGATGGAGATTTGGGTTGTTGCCGTCTTTTGGTTTTATAAACAACGCGGGTATGAACATGTATATACAAGTATCTATTTGAGTCTCTGTTTTCATTTCTTTTGGGTACATACCCAGAAGTGGCATTGCTAGATCATGTGATAACTCTATGTTTAACTTTTTGAAGAACTGCCAAACTGTTTTCCATAGTGGCTGTACCATTTTACATTCCCACCAGCATTGCAGGAAGGTTCCAGTTTCTCCAGGGAGGAAGAGTAGTTGTATATGCGCATTATGAACCAGCTTGACTGGAGCCCACCTTTCTCATGAGGCAGGGGCAAGACCTACAATTAGGACAGTAGATTGAGGCCATAGTATGGAAGGTCTTGAAGGCTTGACCGTAGTATTGGTGCTTTATTCTCTAGGCTATAAGAAGCTGGTGAGGGAAAAGCAGGATTAGAATGGTGCTGTAGCAAGGTGAAGGGCCAAACGATATCCTTTGCAGTATGGGTTGGGCCCTGGAAGTGGGACGTGGAGTGGCAGAGGACTGTAGTTATCCTGCTGAGAGACCTGACCTAGGCTCCATGTGGGAAGGTAGGAAAGGCAGGGATGGCAGCGGAGACCCTTCTGGGATAAGCAGGTAGCACTGGCCACAACCTGTGGACACTCATGTTGAGTGAGGGTAAGTAAGAGTGTGAGGGTAAGGAGTGGTACCTCCTTGATGTCTGGCACCTTGATTTCTGAGGTCCTACACTGATGACGAGATGTAGAGAGGGGCCTATGTCTGATTAGTTCTGCGCCTGCTGAAGGAACAGACATTCACGGCAGACCGACCATGGAGCTGTATCTTGGATGCCTGGAGGTGTCCCCACCTAGTGGTTCATCCTATCTACGGCCTGGCTCCCGTGAGCAGTGTAAGATGAGCACTAGGATGTTTGCTCAGGAAGCAGAAACACCAAACTCAAAATAAAGTTAGGGTCAGTGGAGAGAAGGAGGGCAGGTAGGGTATCTAACCCAAAATCGAAGCTAGCTTCAGAGTTTTTATTTTGATCTTTAATTTACATAATGCATGAAAATGATGCTCTCCTATGCAAAGCTGGTTTGCTTTGCATTTGCTGGTATACATGCTCGCTCATTGGCTGAAAGGCCGTTTCTGTCTCAGAAAGCTTCAGCCTGCGTCCTGTCTCTCAGAGCTCTCAGGAGCTCTCAGGCTCCTGAAGACTTCCAGGAGGCACAAGGATGCGCTGAGGTGTTGTCCTTTGTGTTACAAGCAGACCGAGAGAGAGTGCCAGTGAGCAGGTGTGGGAGGGCATGCCTGCGGGTGTGGTGGGTGGATGGCTGGGTATGGGTTTTAGTGGACGCAGGTTGCAAGAGAGTTTTAAATAACTTATTTGAAATGGAATTAAGAGATCTAAATCAGATTTATAAGACATAATTAATTAGAGTATGGGGAAATATGCTAAAAAGTTGATGCAATAACTGTTTCGAGGCATGGGCTGTGGAAGACAGTGAGACAGCAGCTGAAATTGTGGTGTGCGCGCTCGGCCTGGGTGCGCCAGCCTCCACAGGAGGCGGTGCGACGCCGGAGGCCACCGCCAAAGCTGCTGCCTGTTGCGCTGGGCGGATGACACATGCTCACGGAGGCAGCTCCTCTGACATGCTCGTGAGGATCACTGTAGTAAGAATCCTCACATTCCCTGGGTCCTCCCTAAGTAGATGCCCATCTCTTCGGGTGGGTTCGCCTCTCTTTCTACCTGTGTTTTCAAACCTGTGGATTCAGATTTTTAAAACTTCATGATTCTTAGCCTGGTGCCAAGAAAGAAAATGACTCAGTTAAAAAACACTCTTCGGCCCACGTACATTTTTATCTGCACATTAAACTGTCGGCAGCCTCTCCCACGTTGATTGCTGCGTGGAGAAGGTAATGCTTGCTCACACCAGACACCAGGAGCTTGACGAGGCATGGCCACCGACCCCTGGCAGGCCCCTCTCAGCTGTGCGGCCTCTGTTACCAAAAGCAGCTCCTTTCTCACTCGCCCAGCTTTTTCTAACCCTGCGAGTCGGTGGTTTCCCCAGCTGCTGCAGACAGCCTTCGAGGTGGCGGAGGCCGGTTTCCTCAGTGCAGACGAATTGCCCGAAAGAATTAACAGATTTTGAAGGGAACCACCTCACATTTTCAAAGAAGTCCTTTGAGCTTCCTAAGGAATGAACCTTCTTCTTCTTCCATGAATGGCCCCCGCAGGGACTATGAATTCTGTTTCAGCAAGAGCTCAGCAAAACCTCTCTCGGCTTCCATGTCTCTGAGGGCCGTTGAGCAGTAGGCCCTGTTACCCAAGGAATCACTCGATGGAGGCTCAGAAGAGCACTCAGGCCTTGTCACGGTGAGCTCGGGTCCTTAAATCCACCGAGCTGGCTGCCAGCGGACTGCGCGGCTGGATCCTCGAGGCAGGCCCTTGGGACAGCCGTGAGAGATGACGACCTTGAAAGTCCGCAGCACCAGACGCCTCTCTGGGGCTCCTGAAGGAGAGCCAAACTGTGGAAAGGATCAAAGAGGCTGTAAAGCCCGTGGTAAGCGTGAAAGACTCCTGTCCAGCAGAGAGCCGAGCAGGGAACCGGGCGGCGTTTGTGAAGAAGACCTGCAGTGGCCACAAAAGCAGAGCGAGTGAGAAGACAGGAGGGGGTTTATCAGAGGCTGTGAGAACTGACTCCTGTGGGCAGGCACTTCCCTGGAGATGCACTTTTGCAGCTCTTCCAAGACCAGGAGGTGTATGCCAGCTAACGTGGGGCTTAGGAGGAGGGAAGGGAGCTGCGGTGGAAAACATGGCAAGTCAGAGGTAAAAGATGGAGGAACTTGTCTGGCCATTTGCTGGATTTTTACAGGAGTTTTTTCTGACTGTAGAAAAAACACCCCAAATACCAGTGATGTCGGGAAGGCTGTAGGACCTAAGCATTGGGAATCGTTTGCTTATTTGATAGAAAAATTCTGTTGGGTCAGGCCCTTGGGAGGCTCATCCTGAGAGTTGACGGGTCACAACTTCAACCCAACAGGCACGGCCGTGGCGTTTCAGTACCAGTGACGTGTGGTAGAGCACAGTTTGGGGAGCCTTGAATAGATATCCCAGGTAGTCTGGCTCGGGAGCACTGAGCTGTGCTGCTTCTCAGAGGTAGGAAGGACAATATGGAATTAAATAAGATGTGCACCTGCCACTGTGCTGGGTAGTTTATGTGTTGTGTGCTTTAATGCTTCCAGAAGCTTCCAGAGGGCCTCTCTGAAGTGCCCCAAATAAATCGCTATAATCAGTCCTTCTGAAACGGCTGTAATTTCTAAGACATAATTTTAACATTCTTTTACAATTAAATAAGTATAGTAACTATAGTATTTAATCATATTTCAGAAAGTGTGGATAATAACAGAAAAGAAAAAAAATGCGCAACCCCACTGCACATCACAGCCAATCTTATTTTGGCATGTTTCCTTACCGTCCTTTTTTGAATGCCTCTGTGTAGTATAAATACAGCTTTGTATCCAACATTACAAACTTCTTTCTGTGTTTATACGAAGTCTTCATAACTGATTTTTAAATTGATGGTATTTTGATTTCTTTGGGGATTTTTAATAAGGGAGCATTTTAGGTTTCCTAATACTTAATACATGCCCAGATTTAATCTTAATGTTTTAAAAGGCATTTTGTGCTAGATCTCGGCTATAAAAACAAAAGTACTGCACGGCCAGGGTTAATTTTTAACGCTTTCTTTGTGTCCCTGTCGACAGGGATCTACCGCACAGAAAAGGATAAAGGCACTCTGTATGAGCTTACGTTCAAAGGGGGGCAGAAGCACGAATTCAGACGACTCGTCTTGTTTCGACCATTTGGCCCAATCATGAAAGTAAAACAAGAAAAGCTCAACATGGCCAACACGCTCATCAACGTTATCGTGCCCCTGGCGCAGCGGGTGGACAAGTTCCGGCAGTTCATGCAGAATTTCAGGTTTGTTTGTTTGTACATGTTTACCTTCCTCCGTGTGGCGAGCGTTAAAATGCTGATATCATTTCCCGTCATCTCCCTCATTTCTCCGGCCAAGTACAAAGTCCCCTCTCTTCTTGTTCAACTGTTTTCTTCATGTAAAGTTTATCATTTGCATTTGCCTTTCCCTAAAGCAATTAGAAAACTGCCAGACAAGCAGATTTACCTTCAGAAGGGAAAATTCTGAGGGGTGACTTTTCATCCAGATCTCCGGAGATGGCCTGATGCCTGCTGTGTCTGGGTCTAGCTTGAGTTTGGGCTCAGGTTTGGGGACAGCGCAGGCCATGCTGTCTCATCAACGGAGTGAGGCTTCTTCCAGGCTCTCGAAGGCCAGGGCCCCCATGGCTGGAGGATGTGCGTCCTCGACTGCAGGAGGCCTCGTTGGCTGTCCTGCTCCTGCCGTGGTTAGGACAGATTGAATCAGAACCCATTTTCTATTCTAACCTACATCTCCTCAGAGGTTAAATTTAGAATTATACCAAGAAGGTTCCCAGCACTTGCTTTTGTAGCTACTCAAGAAGACTAAGTGGGGTTTTGTTTTCAGATGCAGTAATGTCGTCTTTACATAGATGTCTTGGAGCTCTCTACTGTGCAGTGTTGGCTCTCGTAAGCTACTGCGGCCAACATTCATGTGTTGGTTCATCTCCAACTAACTTACCTAGCCAGCTTGTTGTAAAGATAAAAGTTGTATGTGTCTAATTATAAATCTTGGAAGATCAAACTTTTTTATTTTTTAATTTTTAAAAAATATTTTATTCAGTTATTTGAGAGAAGGAGTGAGCATGAACAGGGGGAGGGGCAGAGGGAGAGGGAGAGAGAATCCTAAGCAGGCTCCATGTCCAGTGTGGAGCCCAAGGTGTGGCTCCATCTCACGACCCTGAGATCATTCAAGAGTCAGATGCTTAACCGACTGAGCCACCCAGGTGCCCCTCAAACTTACTTTTAATCTTTTATCATTAAATTTACGTTATTAGAAGCCAGTAATGCTCAGTATAAGGGTGTGGTTGATATTTCTCAAAATTCTAGATAATGAATGCAGTCTTTTTAAAATGTTTACATTTGAAGGCTAAATGTCATCTAAATGAATTTTAGGGTCAGAATCCAATAGTCTTAGAAGAGACCTTTGGAGGTCACCTGGTCTAATCCTCCCTTATAGTTCAGAATCCCTCCAGAGCATCCCTGACATTCGGTTCTCTATGCAATGTGTGTGTGTGTGTGTGTGTGTGTGTGTGTGTGCACGTGTGCACACGCGTGCACCAGGTACCAGGCTGCCTCCTTTGCTGGGCAGGCTGCTGTGTCGTTGAACGTTCCAGATAGGAAGCTTGCTATTATTTGGGCCTGCAGCCTTCCTCCCTGTGATTTCTACCCAGTGGGTCTAGTCCTAGCCTCTGAGGAAATAACTAAACAAATCCTTTCCTCTTAGACATCAGAGCCTTTCAGATCTTTAAAGACAGCTGTCCCAGTGCCCACTGTCTTTCTTTTCCAGGTTCAGGAGCTGTGCCTTCAGTTGTGACACCGTGCAGAGGAGGGTGGGCTGTTCCCGGTTTGTAGATACCCTGTTGGGCACCATCCCGTGAGCGCTGGCAGTGTGCTCCGGCTCTAGCAGTGACGTGTCTGTGGGGCTTTGGCTTCTTGCAGTCTTCCCTTGCCTTCTTTCTGGGATGTCAGAGGGCCGCCGGTTGATTTAGCGTGATTTCCCAAGAAGAGCTAACCCTCTGGTTGGCAGTAGGCATTAAGTCAAATCATTGCTTCCAGTGCCTGGTGTGCCCATTTCTAGGCTGAGTTTATAGTAAACTTCTCTGGCTAGGAGGCTGCCTAGAGCGTGCCACATTAAGGGCCCTGAGAATTGCGTCAGCCAGCCATGAAGGCCCGTCACTGAGCGTGGTGGGCTTGGCGAGGTAGTGCTCACACGAAAGCGGCGTCTGCGCGGCTCTCTGTGTAGGACTCCGTGGCCCGGAGCCCCAGGATTTTCTTGGTTATACATGACCGGCTCTTGCCTTAGTGTCATGAGGATTGCAAGTATTTAACGATATGGACTAAAAATAGAAGGGAAATAGTGTTGAAAAAGGTAAAATGACTACCTTGCCAGTCTCCAAAATTGAGATGGTGAAATGGAATATAATTCTAGTTAATGTTTTAAAAACAAATAAAATGCCCGCGGTAGCACAGAGGCAGGAGAGGGTGGGTGGGAAGGCTTACGACTTGGGCAGGATATTCGGAGAGCCTGTGTGTGCCAGACACTCGACCAGACATTGGGGGACATTGGGGTGAGGAGATGAGTTCCAGAGGTGGTGCCTACATTCACGTGGACTAGAAGCCACTCGAACGGAGCTAGGAGCTGCTGCAGAAATAGAGACAAGGGGCAGTGGGCCACAAGAAAGGCTTCCCAGGGCAGAGGAAGCCGAGTGGGGAGTTTGCTCTGTACTCTAGGGGTTTCTGAATGTGTTGGGTCTCTGAAAAAAATGAGATAAGAAAGGGTACTCAAACCCGAGAGTATTTAATTCTGTGTCAGAACTTAGTATAGGTGGCATTTGAAATCAGCCCGCAGAGAATGGATTGTTCAGTGTGTGGCTTTGGGACAACTAATCAAACAGCAGAAAATATTTAATTCTTACAGCATACCAAAACTCCGGAGTAAATGCTGGTCAATTAAATATTTAAATAGAATTAATACAAACATTAAAGTATTGGAAAAAATATAAGGAGCTATTTATTAAATATTTGACATTGTCTTTATGAAATCCCTTCTATCATAGGATTAGCAGATATTAACTCTGGCTGAAACTGAAGATGGCGTGATGAGTAACTTTTGTTTTCTTCGTTTGAATTCTGTGTTGTAAATTTTTATGTAGTTACTATGTGTTTTATGTTTTGTTTAAAAATTCAACAAAAGATTTTTTTTGGCTGTTATAATTTAAACATGGATTTTTAGTTTGTAAAAGTGATATATGGCTATTATAAGATATTTAAATAATATAGAACACAAGGAATTAGTTATTTAAAAATCCACTCCTGGCCCTGCCTTCCCAAATTAACCATTTTTAACAGTAATTGAACTCTATTGTAGGTAATTTTCTTTAAATATATGCAGATAGAAGAATTACTTGCTAGCTAGAAATAATTTAATACAGCATGAGATATACTATATATTCTGTTTTTAATTAAAGAATTACATTTTGCCTGACTCAATTTATAGAAGCGAATCCAAAGTATAAGTTCAGAATCTGAAATATAATCTGAAGAAATTGTGGCCTTTAGGAAAATGTTTCTCTGTTGTAAGAGATATTATTAGCTCTGAAGAGATCCCTCTAAAATTATTATTATTATTATTATTATTATTATTATTATTATTATTACTATTTAGATGGAGAGAGAGGGTGGGGGAAAGGGCAGAGGGAGAGTGAGAGAGAGAATCTTAAGCAGGCTCCACGCACTCTGTGGGGTCACATGCGGGTATCGAGCTCACGACCCTGAGATCATGAACTGAGCCTAAACCGAGAGTTGGGCGCTTAACCAACTGAGCTACCCAGGCACCACTGAGATCCCTCTAAAACTTCGAAAAAAAAGATTTTGCATACCAGAAAAGATTGGAATTATTATGTATCTTTTGCTGCATGTACTCACTTTAGACTGGATTGAAAAATCGCCGTAAGAAGAGGAAATCGGCACAGTCATACTTTCTCCCTCTCCTACATCCCATCTTCAGTGCGCTGGCCGTCTATTATTTTTACCTTGTCAGGGGTTGCAGCCTTTGTGTTCTGTTTTTTAGCCACAGAGACTGTGTAAGTGGATTTCGTGGACCTATCAGTAGCCTTCTGACCACAGTGGCTGCAGTCCTGAGGTCTTGGTTGGCTAGATTTCATGGGTGAGAAATTTTTTCAAGAAGTGTCCTGAGTACTTGAGAGTAGAATGTCTACTTATAGTAATTTTAGTTTAAGGATAACTCGGTTGGGCCTAAAATTCTTGGGACACACTTTCTTTCCTCGGGTGTTTGTAGACATTCTTCCGGCATCTGATGATCTCACGGAGAAATGTTAGGACAACTTTATTTCATCTCTCCTGAGAATGACTTACTTTTGCCTGAGTGCCTGAAAAATTCCTTCTTGAATCTGGAATCATAATAGCTTCGTCAGGATACGTCTCACAGCAGTGTCTTGTTCTCGCTCTGATTTTCCTGTACTTAATTTTCTTTCTTGTTTTGTGGATTCTTTCATGTCAGGCAAATTTTTTGGTGTTTTAATTTTGTATTTGCTTCTATTTCTTAATGCCTTAGTCTTTTAGCTGCTTTCACATGAGGCTTTCCATGAGATGAGCAATTTGATTTTCAGGGGCATCTATTCTGTCCCTTGCTCCTTAATTTATTACTTTTGTGTGTTTGGGCTGCCACCTTCTTTCCTCAGCACAGAATGTTCCTTTTAATCTATCGTTTTTAGCATTTCTTCCTTGAACGTTTTTATTGAATTCAAGAAATTATTTAAGAGGATGTGAAACGTAGAAGATATTTTCTTCTGTTTGAATTGTATTTTCTTTCAGACGAGGTTTTTCATTTACTTTTTGAAAGCTATTGCTTTCTTGTTTCTCTCTTTTTTTAATTCCTTTAATTTTGATGCTATTCTTGAAACACAGCTGCTGTGAGGTGGCCCTTCATCTTCCTTCTGCCTGGCATTGCAGAGGGCCACACAGACTGTTTGCTCTGACCGTGTGGGGGTGTGTTCTCCTAGGCCACCTCCCCGTCTTGATGGAGAACTGCTTGCGTCCCACTCCTGGCTGTGTCCTGAGGGCAGGTACTTATTTTTCTAGTCACTTTATTTGTAGTCTCCAAGAACGGGGATGAGAGACAACGCAGTGGGTGCCTTGTGCAGCCTTTGTTGGAGGCTCCCAATTCCTGTGGCTCTTCTGCGCCCTGGGATGGATGTGAGCTGTGCTAGGCTCGCACTGTCTGGTGGTGGACGGGTCTTTGTTGTGAGTGGAGGATGATTTGGCTCTCAGAATGGGCCCTCAGGGAAGGGCTGAGGCCTGGAACGTCAGCCCCATTAGTTTCCTTCTCATCTCCACCTGTTATCTTCAGCAGCTCTTTCCACCCCCACAAATCAAAAAGAGGAAAGAAGATAAGGTTTGGGCCTTCTGTTTAATGATTGGCACTGTGTGTGTGTGTGTGTGTGTGTGTGTGTGTGTGTGTGTCTGTGTGTGTGTGTGTGTGTGTGTGTGTGTGTGTGTCTGTGTGTGTGTGTGTTGTAGAGGGTATATATAAGATGCTGCCTCGGACTGTCAGCATCTCCCATCCTTTCTCTGCTTTTAAGAAGGATCTTGCCTAGGATTATCTTTTTTCCTTTGCTTCTGCCCATTCCACCTTTCTCGCAGGGGTTAGTTCACAAAGTGTAATGAAGATAATCCTCCCGTCCTTCTCTACTTTCCATGCAAGGTGGAGAGACCGTGTATTCCACTGTGGCTCTTCCTTCACGGAGATCCTGAATTGGGATTTGGGACCCTTCTTTCCCCAGACCAGCTGTTTCCCTTGGCCACTTTCTCCCCACCTTGGCTGCTTCTCCAACTCTTCTGGAAGGAGTGGCTGGAGCCTGGAGCCAAGAGCCACATGAGGGGAAAATTGAATCTTCTGTTTCTTCCACTGTCTTCTTGTCTTCCATGTGAAGATTACATCCTGTTCATCGGTCATTTATTAGGAGCAAGACTTGCCACTTGCCACTATTTTTGGTACAGGGTTTGCAATGATCGGTGTGAGATTAATGTATTTAAAACATTATCTTTCTGGTGCATGTGCTTTAAAATGTAGGCACCCTTTGTTCTGACACCATTTGAATGAAGAATCTTTTACAAGTAGCTTTATATATCTGGCTTTAGTATCTTCTGTGAAATCAAAGTACTGGTCCAGATGGGTCCCCTTGTAGCTCTGACACTGGTTAGTACTGATAGATTTAGGGTTTTATTTTGCTTTTCACTTCAGCATCAGTTTGCTAATTATTCACCTAAAAAAGAGCCAAATGGCTAAAAATTATAATAAAGATGCCTTCTTAGACAGAAGAAATAGATGTAGAACCCAGAATTCCCCAGAGAGAATGGCCCCTAGGGAACACCAGGTCTGAGAAATCAGCTTACTTGGGGATGAAGGCCAGACGTGGGGTACAATCTGCAAGGAACTAAAGACCAAGTTTTCATGTTCCAGACCCATGTCAGGATGGGTCCTCAGGACAAAACTGATTCCTGGGTGCGTGGAGTATATGGAAGAAGACATTTATTCTCATTATTATTTTATTCTCATTATTATTTGAGTCATGTCAACTAATCCTAAAAATTATTTGTATTTACAAAAAATACCAATTTAATAAAACCATTTTAATAAAGGTCATTAACAAAAACTGGTTAACAATGTGGAATGGAGGATAGGTATGCCTGGAACCTGGGACTAAGGGAAACAGTTGCAGATTGTCAAAAATGCCAGCTCTGAACTTTCTGTCAGATGAAGGGACAAGGGGGAAAATAAGGCGGGTTTACTTCAACCCTCAGTAGTTAATGAAAAGAAGGCTGCTGTTTGTTGGGGTTGAAAAGCTTTCTCCTAACACTAGACCCTAAAGGCCTTTATTGAAGAGGCAGTAAGCATTAAATGAGAGATATTCCTAGGATTTACAAGAAATTACAAAGCTAAAGCTTCAGTATTGTCATCTCTGTGAGTAGGAATGCAGCTGGCAGGAGCAACAGGGACCACTCTGATTTGGCTACTGGGGGCCACTTTGTGGCACCATTGTTGTTCATGGAGATAAGGTGGCTTTTTATTAGGGCAGGCCAATTCTCTGTTGCTGTTGTCCTAGTCCTGGCCTGTGGGGGATCCCCACAGGCTCCGGGCACTGTTTCCTCCATCATTAAGGACCCCTTTACCTGTGGCCGGAAATAGAGTGAGTGTATCCAGGAGAACTTGCTTTACATCTAGCCCTGTTTTTATGTTTCCCCTTTGCCCAACAGTGTATTAACTTAAACCTACCTCCTCTTTCTCCTGTTCTTTTTTTTTAATCACCTGATTTGCCTTTGAAACTATTCTCATGTTTGCTTCTAGGCTGTTTAGTTTTCCTTGGCTTCTGGGTTATAGGTCTCAAGCTCATCAGGTATTTCAAGTTGTAGTTTGTGAAAGCAGGAAGAAACTCATAATAACAAAGCTGTAGATTGTCTTTGTATCCTTATCTCGAGCCTCTCCCAGAAAAAAAAAAAGATTTTTATGCAAATGATTTTTTTATGATTTCTAAAAATCTTTCCCAGTTCATTTCAAGTTTGCTTGATTTTTATTTTGACTACTTCCAGCTGGTCTGAGAACCCTTTTTCATGTTGCTATGCTTCTCCTCAGACTTTGGTAGTTAATTTTGTTTTAATGTTCTTTCTTTCTTCTGACTCTTCTCTCATCCCTCTCAAAAACAGCACTTATGATATTTTCAGGCAGTATCAGGGACATCTTTTACTTAAATTTTCTTCAGTGGTATTTTAATCCCTTTTCTGCCTAGAACTGTGAAGATGTTTCTGGAGGTTTCTGGATCTTTAAAAAACAATGGCTATAGACTCTCCAGACCAAAATGAGCCTTGAGGGTAGGGCTAAGCTAGTATAATTTAGAGAGTAACAGGAAGGCTTCAGGTCATCATCACATCGAGGACTGTGGCTGAGATAGGCCCCTGACCTTGTTTTTCAGAAGGAAAACTAATGTGGTTTCCATGACGGTATCATCCTCCCTCCCACTCAGGCCCCTCTGCCTCTCCCACGGCCCTTTCTTTGTTCATACACCAGTGTTGCACCCCGGAAAGTTTTAGGGTTCATATGTTTGAGAAAGGCACTAATTTACATCATTCACCTTATTTGGAGAAAAGTTTCTATTTTGGGACCAAATAGAAGTTGTTTCTTATTTCACTTGAGCCACAGAATATGTGAAAACATCTACGCAAGGGTAGAAAATGGTCAATTGGAAATGATTCCATTTGCTTTTCTGAAATAGGCAACCAGGAAAGTGGGTCCTGATTGCTTGGTTGAGAGTCAAAAATCAGGCTCATTTCTTTAACACTGATCAGACTAGTCAATGGAATCCAGGAATTGTATATTAAATTAGCTTGGGGTGAGGGAAGGGGAAAGGACCCACCAAACCAAAAGGAGAATATTATTGTTTTAGAGCCAGCTTTCAGGAGGCCCCTGTCACTCTCTCTGCCCTCTTCAGGGTAGTACTAGTCCTTTTTTCCAATGCCTTTTGGCTAAGCAGTTTCTTCCTGTTGTCAGTGCAGACCATAGGCAGCACTTGGAGACTAATGAGCTGTTATGTATTTATTATCTCATTTGCACAGGACATAATTAAAGGTAAATCATAGATTTTCTTCTCATACCTGATATATTGGAGTAGAAAATTGACTTCGAAAAGAATAGTGACATAATTTCCTTGCCTCTGCCTCCTGTGCCAAGAAAACCCTTTCTCTGCTCCTCTCCGCCTGCATGGAGCTGTCAGGGCTCAGCTTAAATACTCCCTCTTCCTTGAAACCCCTTCTCCATCCCTCAAAAGAAGTTAATCACACTCTTCTCAACCTCTTGGCTTGTTATGTCTGCAAACTGTCGCTAGAGATAGTCCATGCTGCCTTCCACTCTCTAGCTGTCCATTCCTTCTCATACACTGTAAGGTTGCTAAGGCAGGTAGGGTGACCAGTTGTACCAGCCTGCTTGGGACTGACGCATTTGCCAGAACATCAGTGGTAAAACTGCAAGAATCCCAGGTAACCTGGGTGGTTGGTCCCCCTACAAGGCACCATAGAAGATTATATTTTAAAACCTTATTCCAATGAGAATAGTGCATTGCACCACAAAGTTACTCAGTAAATATTTTTGAATCCGTGTTTCCATAGGCCACTTGGCCCGAGGTATAAAAATAACTACCCCTAATTATATAAAAACACAATTTTCCTTCTTTGTCTCTGTCACCTTCTGTGGTAAGATGTCCAGCCTCTGGTGCCCTCCCTGTCTTTCTAGGAATCCTCAGGGATGTTTCGCATATGCTCAGATACACGTTTGGCTTCCACTGACTGCTCAGGCACCAGCTGCGTGATGCCAACACACTGCTTCTGACAACAGCCGAAGTTGTTGGCACTTGCTAATGCCACAGAGGCTGCTGGTGCAGCCACTGCTGTGCCAACACTGCCACATTAATTCCCCAAAAGTCCTGGCTGGAGCTCCCGACACCCCCTCATAATCTTGTTTTCTGTAAAGAGAGCCTTTCAGCATTTCCTGCAGCTCCAGCTCTCTCTAGGACTTACCCGTGAGTCCAAAGGAACCACCTGGAGAGCAGGACAACCTTGGGGATGCACACTGTTTTCACAGTCATGCACCCCTCTGACAACACCAGTATTTTACTGAACCTGATTCTTCCTTAAGACAGTGGTTCTGACCAGGAGGCCTATTTTGCACCCTCCACCCTGGCACCTTCGGTAAAGTTGGAGATGCTTTTGGTTGTCCCAGCAGAGGTGGGGGCTTGGGGGTGCTACTGACGTCCAGTAGGTAGAGGCCAGAGATGCTGCTAGACGTCTAATCCTGCGATGCACAGGACAGCTCCTTCCACAATGGGGAATTCTCTGGTCCAAGATGTCGATGGTATGAGGTTGAGAAACCCTACTTTAGGGTGTGTTTTCTCCCTAGGAGTACAGTGCTTCCTCCAAATACGCCCTGGGTTCCCCTGTCCCCCAGTCCGCCAGATTGCGCAGTCATATCTGACTGGTCCCATCAGGAATGCAAGTTGAACAGTCCTTCCCCATGGCCAGTTTACATTTGGAGTTTGTTGAGGCTTTTTCCATCCTCCTCCTGGCCACGCAAACCCATTCTGCTTTGTGGCAGAGTCCTGGACAGGTAAGACCAAAGCTGTGAGATTTCAAAAGTACATCCTTCCTCCTGCTCAGGTCACCTGAGGTACACGATTAGCAGGCTGGTGCTTAGGAAGGCTGGATTGCATGCCTGGCTGGCTCCATAGTTTGGGCAGGTCACCGGGATTCCTTTCCTTATCTCTGTTCTGAGAGTGTGAATGACGGTCAAGTAGTTCTTTCTACAGTGCAGTCGTTCAGATGAACAACCGAACTCAAAGACCACGATGTGCCTCCGGCCTTTTGAGAAATAGAAACACAGCTGTAAAAGTGACTGTGATACATGTTTTCTGACTGAAAATATATCTTAATTAGTCCCTGGACTCTGTGGCACAATATCCTCAGGGAGAAGGAACTGTTTTTTTCCAGAAAAAAAATGTCTTAAAAAGACACGGTCTTTGTGGGCTGCCATTGGTTTTGTTGATGGTCTCCTTTGCTGTGCAGAAGTTTTTATTTTGGTGTAATCCCAATAGTTTAATTTTGCTTTTGTTTCCCTTGCCTCAGGAGACATATCTAGAAAAATGTTTCTATGGCCGATGTCAAAGAAATTACCTCCTGTGTTTTCTTCTAGGATTTTTATGGTTCCAGGTCTCACATTTAGGTCTTTCACCCATTTTGAGTTTATTTTTATGTGTGGTTTAAGAAAGTGGTCCAGTTTCATTCTTCTGCATGTGGCTGTCCAGTTTTCCCAGCACCATTTGTTGAAGAGACTGTCTTTTTCCCATTGGATATTCTTCCCTGCTTTGTGGAAGATTAATTGACCACATAGTCATGGGTTTATTTCTGGCCTCTACTCTGTTTCATTGAGCTATGTGTCTTTTTTTATGCCAGGACCATACAGTTCTGATTACTGCAGCTTTGTAGTGTATCTTGAAATCTGGGATTGTTGTACCTCCAGCTTTGTTCTTCTTTCTTGAGATTGCTTTGGTTATTTGTGGCTCCTTACATATTTTACTATTATTTGTTCTAGTGCTGTGAAAAATGCTGCTGGTGTTTTGATGGGATTGCATTAAATATTTAGATTGCTTTGGGTAGTTTGGACATTTTAAGAATACTGGTTCTTCCAGTCTATGAGCATAGACTATCTCCGTTTGTTTGCGTCATCTTCAGTTTATTTCATCAATGTGAGTACTGTTTTTTTACCATCTTGGTTTAGTTTATTCCTAGGTATTAAATTATTTTTGGCACAATTGTAAATGGGGTTGTTAATTTCTCTTTCTGCTACTTCATTATTATGTATAGAAACACAAAAGATTTCCATGTATTAACTTTGTATCCTGTGACTTTACCGAATTCATTTATTCGAAGGTATTTGACAAAGACGTATTTGATAAGGGGCTAATATCCAAAATATATAAGGAACTTATACAACTCAACACCAAAAAAACAAAAAATCTGACCTCAAAGAATGGGCAGAGGACCTGAATAGATGTTTTTTCCAAAGAAGACATCCAGTTGGCCAACAGACACATGAAAATATGCTCAACATCACTCATCAGCAGGCATGCAAATCAAAAGCACAATGAGCTATCACCTTACACCTGTCAGAACAGCCAAAAAAAATAACACCTGAGGGCTTCAGAGGGGAGGGGGATGGGAGAATGGGATAGGCTGGTGATGGGTAGTAAGGAGGGCACATATTGCATGGTGCACTGGGTGTTGTACGCAACTAATGAATCATGGAACTTTACATCAAAAACCAGGGATGTACTGTATGGTGCCTAACATAATATAATAAAAAAATATTATTATAAAAAAACACACAAAAAAAAACAAAAAAACACACACAAGAAACAATGCTGATGAGGGTGTGGAGAAAAAGGAGTCCTTGTGCACTGTGGGTGGGAATGCAAACTGGTTCAGCTACTGTGAAAACAGTATGGGGGTTCCTCCAAAAGTTAAAAATAGAATTAACCATATGACCCAGTAATTGCACTTCTGGGTATCTATCCAAAGAAAATGAAAACAATAATTTGAAAAGCTATATGCGCCCTTATGTTTATTGCAGCATTATTTATGATAGCCAAATTATGGAAGCAACCAAATGTCCATCCATAGATGAGTGGATAAAGAAGATGTGGTGTATATACAATGGAATATCACTCAGCCATTAAAAAAGAATGAGCTCTTGCCATTTGCAACAATATGGATGGACCTAGAGAGTATAATCCTAAGTGAAATAAGTCAGAGAAAGACAAATACCACATGATTTCACTCATATGTGGAAGAAACAAAACAAATGAACAAAGAAAAATGAGACAAGCAGAAGAACCCCAGCAGACTCTGAAATACAGAGAACAAACTGGTAGTTGCCAGAGGGGAGGTTGAGGGGAATGGGGGAAATAGGTGAAGGGGATTAAGAGTACACTTATCGGGGTACCTGGGTGGCCTAGGTGGTTAAGCATCTGCCTTCGGCTCAGGTCATGATCCCAGAGTGCCAAGATGGAGCCCCGCGTCAGGCTCCCTGCTCAGCTCTGCTTCTCCCTGCTTCTCCCTCTGCCCCTCACCCCACTTGTGCTCACAGTTTCTCCCTCTCTCACTGGTTCTCTCTCTATTTATAAATAAACAAAATATTTTTTAAAAAGGTACACTTATCATGATGAGCACCGAGTATTGCACAGAATTGTTGAATCACTATATCGTACACTTGAAATTAATACAACACTGTATGTTAATTATACTTCAACTGAAAAAGAAGAAGTTAAAAAGACAAGGTCTTTGTGAGGAAGAAACAATTTTGAGGCTTCTAGATTGAGATAGAAGAATGACCACATAGGATTGTGGAGCTAATATAATGCAAAGCATCCATATGAAATGAAGAGCTTCCCTGAAGGGTTCTTCGGAAGTTGGGGTTCCCTGAGATTCATTCCATGTGCTTTGCTACAGCCCTACCATGGTTGTTACAGAGAGGTGCTCTCAGGGGCACCTAAGTTAGCTCGAAGGATCCAGGCCCAAATAATCACACCAACACACAGACATCTCCACGTACATAGTCACCCACATACACACTCTTTTCCCACACACATTGTTCCAGGGGATGGACTCTAGTAAGACTTGTTTGGAAAAATATAAAAATTACAGGACCATTCCAACAGATCGGTGACGGCGTTTCCATAGTTCTTGTGCTCATTCCCTCGTGGAGCATTTGTGTATGGTTGTAGGTGGTTATGTACAGTAGATCAGGAACTTTGCAAGGGCACGTCTGTCTTATTCATTGTTCACGGTCCCTCGTAGAATATCTGGCACATAGTATGTTGCTTGTGTGGTATCGTTTCTGGAAGGAAGGGAGGAAGGAAGGAAGGGAGGAAGGAAGGAAGGAAGGAAGGAAGGAAGGAAGGAAGGAAGGAAGGAAGGAAGGAAAGGAAGGAAAGAAATGAGTGCAAGGAGTGGAACCGTGGAGAGCACCTCAGAACCGAGTCAGCTGTGCCTTTTTGGGAAGCCTCAGCTGGTGAATGAAGAGTGAAGGTCCAAGGGATCTCTGTTTTAGTCCTTGAAAACAGAAAGTGCTTCAATTAGACTTTAAAATGCCAGAAAAGATGTTACTAGAAAAACAAGAATGCTTTTTATCCAGCTCAGTGGGTGACCCTCTCCTGATTCTGGGATACATTTTTTCCCAACTACACATGCAATTTTAAAGCACCATTTTTGGGGTGCTTGGCACTGTGTGTGTGCTTTTATCCTACCCTGGCAAAGGAAGTTAAAGCACTGTCTGGCCAGTTTGCAAATGAGCTCTTTTATGGACAGAGAATCTTGTTGTCGGGATGTGATTGTTCCATCTTCGGGGACCGTGTCTGTGAGGGAGCTATCAGTCTGAAGCACGTTGTCACACGCTGGGCTTCTGTTCCTGGTCTCCCGTCTGTCTAAGCACTCTGCCATCAGACAGACATTCAGAGGTAGCTCTTACCTTTCTTCCATGGGAAAGAAACCGACTCTTTCCGTGTCCAGGATGAGCCCTGCAGGCCTCTAGTTTTGGGTCAATATCATGTTCCCTGATAATTCTTCTGTCTGGAATTCTCTTCTTCCTCCTCTCTTCCTCTCCCCCGTCCATCCTTCAGGCCCTGGCCATTCCAGCTGATAGGATTTACTATGCTTTCTAAAATCTGTGTACTTGTTATCTGTGCCACAAGGTGTCATTATTTTATTTGAGCTCATTTTGTTTCCCAAATTTTTGAACAGGAAACCATATCTCCTACATCTTTGGATTTCTCCCAGCAACCCCAGCTAGGCAGTCACTCCTTTTTGATGGCATTATAAGAAGCATTGAATAAATTGGCCTCTGCAGTTAGAGCTCAGGGACTTCAGAAAGCTGCGATGTGTTGTTTGGGAGGTTAAGGAAAGTAGCCAATAGAGAGACAAAAGGAGTAGAAAAGGAAGAACATGCAAAATGTCAAAATATCATCCCACTAGTAGGATCTTCCATTAACTTGCTTCCAGAAAACTTCTGTTTAAACTGTGCAGCACACATATATGTTTACACGTACACATAAACACATATGTACACGCACATATATTTACATACATACACACATACGGTCATATACACGTATCTATACAGAATTTACGCACATATTACATGTGTATATGCGGTGAACCCTCAGCAGGGTATCTTACCAGGTTAGCTTAGGTGTTACTGTTTAGAGAACAGGATATGGACAAATAAATCAGCTTTGGTGAAGAAAGTGAGTCGGACCAGTCCAGAGCTGGAGGCCTGACCCCTAGAGGGCTGTCGGGGCCCTAGAGTGTGCGGTGCCAGGTGCCTGGGATAATCAGTCATGGAGCGGAGAAATGGAGAAGCAGTGAAAGTGATTGTGTGTGTGTGGGAAGGAGAAACCCTAACAGTGCCTCCACCTTGTCATTCCTGTTGGGTGTTAAGGGATTTTGGAGCTCTACATGAAAGAAGGTCTTTTTGCCTTTGTTCATTCAGTCTTTAAGACTATTTGTGTTTGGCACACACAGGAAAAGTCACAGACAAGGATTCTAGTCCCACCCTGACTGGACTTTAGCTTTCTTATCTGTAAAATGGAATTTATGTCTTCTGCCCTTCATAGACTCCTTCTGGCAAAGATGGGGAAGGACCCAGTGCCCTTTCCATGACACTAGGTGGCCCCATGGGCTAAGCCTGTGGCAGATTGGACCTGTGGCCTCATGCATCTGAGTTTTCATTCACTAGATCTGCACGTTTGCATTTCATTATTTTCTTGGGAAGATGCAGGTAATTGTGATGGCCAGCCAGAAATGTCTTGGTGTCCCATCTCTGCTTTTTTGGCATTTCACTCAGTTTACCTCAAGAAGCTTTTGCACTGGGGCACCTGGGTGGCTCAGTCAGTTAAGCATCTGTCTTCGGCTCACGTCATGATCTCGGGGTCCTGGGATCGAGCCCCGCATCAGACTCCCTGCTTGGTGGGGAGTCTGCTTCTCCCCTCTTCTTCTGCTCCTTCCTCCTGCTCACACTCTCTCTGTCTCTGTGTCTCTCTCTCTTTCTAAAAAAAAAAAAAGGAAAAAAAAAAAACCTTTTGCACTTTACAAAATAGGTACATGTTTGGACCTTGCCTATTATTGTGAAAACAGGACCAGACATACATGTGTTTTGTTTTCTAGGGAGATGTGCATCCAACAGGATGGGAGAATTCATCTCACTGTTGTTTACTTTGGGAAGGAAGAAATGAATGAGGTCAAAGGAATACTTGAAAACACTTCCAAGTAAGTACAATGTGGAGCTGTAATAAGGAGTCATAGTAAGTGTCCTCAGGAGTCTATATCCAAGGCTGGAACTTCTGCTTCAGTTTTATTTTCCTTAATGCTCAGGGTCAACCAAGAGATGGACTGCTCGCTGCTATGCTAGGAGGAATTGTGCACCCCCTTCCCTGGGAGACCACCCCACCTGACACTGGTCCTCACTGTGCAGGGTATTGGCTTTGACAGTTGAGATGAAGTGCCCTGAGCCGCAAGGATGGGCAGCACAGGCTTCTTTGGGCTTCTGCGTGACTGGATGTCGTCTCAGCACTGCTGATCTGGGGACTTGATGTCCCAGAGTGGGAATTAGGGACAGCACACCTGCGCAGGGAGCTCCAGCGGAGTGATAGCCGTCCTTGCGTTTCCTCCACTTAGCAAATGGTCTCGCCCTTTTGACTTTCATTCATTATGCATTTTGAAAGATTAGGGGGAAGCCAGAAGTGATGGCTAGGACAGGATCCTTGATGAAACCTACTCAGTTGAACAGAAGTTATTTGACCAAGAACTTTAGACTTGGGGTTGTCTATGCGTACATATACAGATGTATATGAATCAGTTGTATGGGGGATAAGTGAAACCAGCACAGATGGGTTTTCTTCTGTCCCCAGATGAACCAGGATTGATTTAATAAATATCTGTGGCATTTTCTATAGTGAGGAAGCTGTAATGGTTCCCCCACACCATGCTCTGGTCTGCCAGGGAGGTTTGCAGGGCTTCGCCTGAGTAATCTGGGGGGTGGTTTCTCCGTAAGTGAAGCTTGGAGGCGTCAATGGTACTCGGTGGCGGAAATAGCCTCAAGAGATCCATAATGGTCTAAAGATAAACAGGGCCCCCTGTTTTGAGTTTCTGGTAAATGGTAATAGGATGATAGTCAAAGGATAAGATTACAAGATCGAGTATACCTTTTGTAGTTATGTTCACACTTTGTTACTAATTTGGTATTAATGGGCACAAGATCAGAATGCTTATTATAATTACTCAGATGTTCTAAAGCAGTCCATTGGTCTTATTTCTGCAAAAAAAAAAAGTTCAATTGGAATTGAGGCATCCTCATTTCTTTGCGTATTATTTATGACTGCTTTCCTGCTATGACAGAGTTGAGTAGTTGTGACAGAAGCTGTATGACTTGCAAAGCCTGAACTCTCTACTGCCTCGTCCTTTGCAGAAAAAGTTTGCTGACCTCTGCAATACGGAATTCAGAGTCTAAAACTAGTAACAGCTTAAAAGCTAGGCCCCTGTCGAAGGGAGAGCAAAGAGAATAGAATAATTGAATATCCTAAATGTAAGTGAAATAGAAACCTCTCAACTCCAATGCACTGCAATATCCTTTTCGTCTCTGCTTAGGAATGAGGTACAGGAATTATTAGAATTCATGTTCTCTGCCCAGTGGGTAGGTTTCAGCATCTCTGGAAGTATCCATTCCTGGGCATGGATCTTCTTTTTAAGTTTCCCAGATGATTCTAACACGCATCGAGGATTGAAAGTTATTGTCTGAGAAAGCGGTGGTCCCCCCCCCCCCCCAGGGGCTACCCATAGAGGCCTCGATCACGGCCAGCTGACCCGTTCCGAGGTATTTTTAAGTAGTTATCCAGGTGATTCTGAAGTGCAGTCAGGACTGAGAAATTCAGTCCTACTGGCTCTGGCACCTTCTGAGCACTTTAAAGGACATTGCTGATAGATACATATAACCAACTTGACATGAGTCTGATGGATAAGTGGAAGGCCAGTTTAAATGTTGTTATGGGAAATATCCATTTTACTGACTGGAAGCCTTAAGGACTCTTATTATCAAGGCATTCTTCTCTGTACCAAATTACCTGGTAAGATGAATTCTTAAGCAGAAGTTTGCTTGGTGAGCAAAGAATGAATAGAATCTGAACAAGAAAAGTAGAATCATTTCAGTGGTAGGGATGGTGTACTTAAAATTTTGGAAAATTTCCAGAGAGATTAATCTACCCATAACTGAGAACTTTGTGCTGGAGACTGAGCTGATCAGTGCTTTAAACAGTGCTACAGAAACTCTGGCAAAATGACTTGGAACCCCATTTTTCTGTGTCAATGCTCTCATTCTACTAACTGGGGATATCTGCAGTGTGGAGGTCTCTGATGCCTTGGGGGTGCCCTCCTCCCTCCCTGGTGTTACTTTGACCAGACCACCTCCTGTAAGAATGCCCCACCCTCTGCACCCAAACCTGAGTTGACTGAACATAGCAGCACTGCCCTCCACCTTCCAGATCAATCTTCCTAATGACCTACTGCCCTAGCCTCCTACCGAGATTGGCTCTAACTTGTAACCCCGCCTCGATGACTTCCTATCCCCAACCACACTGGGGGGGGGGTGTGGTATGCCCCTCTGTCCTTGCTCCCATTATCATCTTCTACTTGGTGTTCTCTCCGTCCTCCTTTCTACGTACTCAGATGGCCACCCTTCCGTCCCCACCTCCCCACCTGAGTGCCCATGTCTGGAGCTCTTCCTGACCTACAGTCCGCTCTCTGAACTCAGACGGTACTCCCTGCTGGCATCCCTTCTGCTTGGCACTTGGCCTATGACTTGGCTATTCCTAACTAGGTTATAACTAGGTTATCGTCTGCTTAAAAAGTAGTACCCTCGGGGCGCCTAGGTGGCTCAGTAGTTAAGCGTCTGCCTTCAGCTCAGGTCGTGATCCCAGCGTTCTGGGATCGAGCCCCGCATCAGGCTTCTCTGCGGGAAGCCTGCTTCTCCCTCTCCCACTCCCCCTGCTTGTGTTCCCTCTCTCTCTCTCTCAAATAAATAAAATCTTAAAAAAAAATTGTATCCTGTCACGTGGCTCTTTGCAAGTCCAGCTGAGTGCCTTACTCAGAAAACCTCCAGCGTTTGTTCATCCGGAGAAGGAAGGGGGCACCTGAGTGGCGCATTCGGTTCAGCATCCAGTTCTTGGTTTTGGCTCAGGTCATGATCTCAAGGTCCTGGGATCGAGCCCCACATTGGGCTCCATGCTCAATGTGGAATCTGCTTGAGATTCTCTCTCTCTCCCTCCCTCTGCCCCTCCTACTCATGCCATCTCTCTCTCAAATAAATAAATAAAATCTTAAAAAAAAAGAGGAAGATAATGCCCCATACACAGTATATTTATACTCCTAGTAATCTGTATGAACACTTATATAATAAGCCCTATTTCAAAGTCATTTTTATCATTCTTTTAAGGCGGTAAACTTTTGTTCAAATGCATCTTATCTTTGAGTAATAACCATTCTTATTCCCATGAATTATCTTATTTAATATTCACAGCAACCTTATGAGATAGATGCTGTTATCAGCCCCATTCATAGAGGAAGGCGCTGAGGCTTAGAGAGGTGGTTACTCAGGCTGCCGTCCCTACCCCAGGGCAGAGCCAGGATCTGAGCCTCAGCTGCTAACTTGTGACACTCCAGGGCTTCACATGGCTCCACATTTCCTCTTCAGTGTACTCCCTTCTGAAACTCATAATCATCAACTAAAAGTAATAGGATTTGAAATCAGCCTGAGTGATATTTATTTCATTAGGATACCAGCATTGTGATTAAACTGTTCTAAATGCAGCTAAATGTATATATGTTAAGAATAGCCTTTTAAAAGACACTCGTTTGGCTCGTGTGCAACGTTTTCCTCTGTCTCTAGATTTATGCTTACTCGGTGGAGCTTTACATTTCAGTTGATGGCTATAGATTAGTGTTCTGAAAACTGCAATTTGTGATTCATTAGAGGGTTGTGTAATAGCTTTAGTGGGTTATGTCCAGTGTTTTTAAACCTTTGAAATAGGATAGACGAGATCAGAGTGCATCAAAAGTAGTAAGGGTAAATATTGTTTTGTAAAACTTCAGTGCATGTGTGTGTGTCTACTGTGTCATGATGTATAATATATTCCTTTGTATGGGTGGCAGTCAAAATATTTAGAAACCACTGCCATGGATAACAGTACAAGTCAGTTCTCAGTTTCTGATTCTTATTCCATAGTTTTCCATATTAAGCTGCAGTTAATCTCAGATTAAAACCTCGCTTGGTGATTCTCAAATATAAACGTGCTTGGGAATAACCTGGAGTGCTATTTAAAAAAAATTTTTTTTTAAATTTATTTGATGGAGACAGAGATAGTGAGAGAGAGCACAAGCAGGAAGGAGGGAGAGAAGCAGACTCCCTGCCGAGCAGGTAGCCCAATGTGGGACTTGATCCCAGGACCCTGGGATCATGATGTGAGTCAAAGGCAGGTGCTGAACTGACTGAGCCACCCAGGTGCCCCCTAGGGTGCTTTTTAAAATGCAGATTTCTGGGATGCAGCTCCAGAAATTCTGAGTCAATAGGCCCGAGAGGAAGAAGCTTGAGCCCCACATGTGATGGTGATGTGGGTGGTCCATAGCCCACAGTGGGAGATGCTGGTCAGGTAGACATTTGCTTGGAGCTATGTATTGGGAAATTTTAAAAAATTGTAACAGGTAGGCAGATTGGCATGAGTTAACATTTACTACGTTGCAACTTCATCTTTGTCCCATCATAACGACACAAAGGCATCTTTCGGAGGTATTATCTCTGAGATCAAAGTACTAGAGATGAGACACTGCCCTGTCATTGCAAGTATGTGACCTAAGAGAGGGGTTTTTCTGTATGTCTTGTTGGGGACCTGCGTTGCTTGGTTGTGTGTCATCATTTCATGCCTCTTAGAAAGGATTTGGGTTTTTTTTTAAGATTTTATTTATTTATTTGAGGGAGAGAGAGTGCAAGCAGGGGAAGGGGCAGAGGGAAAGAGAGAAGCAGACTCACCGCTGAGCAGGGAGCCCAACACGGGGCTCCATCCCATCATGACCTAAGCCGAAGGCAGACACTTAACGACTGAGCCACCCAGGCTCCCCTGAAAGGATTTGTTTGACATGTACCCTCAGGAAGATTTTATCAGGACATCCCAGAAGGAAATTGGGGAGGAAGGTTTTATTCTGGTTTGTTTTATTTAGATTTGTTTCTTAAATTTGAGCAGAATTGTTGCTTTGTTTTAATTTTTTCCTTAAGCAATTTTTAGATACTATCTCATTCACTAAAATCAAAAAAGCAACACAGCACATCCCTCCCAAGAAGATAAATCTTGGACCCTGGGAGGCACCTCACAGATTAAGGTCTCAGGCCAGTGGCCATCCCACCTGGCATTTGCAAGAGGGGCTAAGTATGATTCTACTTGGTGCAGGTTCCACTGTATTGGAGATGTGCCTGTATTCGGTATTCTGAATTGTTCTTCGGGGAATTTGAACATAGCATATAGATTATAGTATTGTAATAATGTTAAATCCTGAGTTTGATTATTATATTATTATAATGTTACACAGGAGAGTGCCCTGGTTCTTGGGAGATACTTCTCTTTAAGGGTGAAGTTGTCGTGATGTGTGCAACTAACTCTCAAATAGTTCAAAGCAGGCAGGCAGAATGTTAACACTTGGTAAATCTAAGTGAAAGATATGTGGATACTTATACTATTCTGACATTTCTGAAGGTTTAAAAATTTTCCAGATAAAAATATTGGGAAAATAAATTATGAAAAAAATTAAATGATATTGTTTATATAATGGAATATAATTCAACAGTTAAAGAAAAGTGATGTCGGCAAAAATGGTAAAATAAGACCTCTGCAAATACTCTTAATAAAGCAATGAGAAAAATGCTAAAAATTGTCAGAATCAGCTTTTTAAGAACTCTGGAAATTAAACAAACCTTGCAATAACCTGGAAGGTGTTTATCGAAGAAAAATGACTGAATTTTTGTGCAGATTTAACCTGCCTTATTCCCACCTTCTCCTTAGCTCTGCAGTAGCCTTGGAATCCAGTAGCCCACAAGCACAACAAGAACCAGGGGCCACTGTGGGGCAGGAGCTCCTTTAAAGGGTCATTCCCAGAAAAATGTCTTAATTTGACCTGTCGGGTTTTCTGGAAGACTCCACTAAGAAGGTTGTCTTTATTTAACTGACTCGAGCTCTCCCAGTGGAAAAAGTATTTCCTCCAAAAAACAATTACAGGAAGCCTGTGACTTTGTGGCTGCCTGAGGTGGTAGATAAGAGTTGGGGCAAACAACAGACTAACAAAATGCTTAAAAGGTGAGGCTGAGGAGCGAGATCTCCACTGCGTTTTTGAAAAGTTCAAATATATTTCTGGGCATCTAGAAGGCCATGCTCCTGTCTAGGGCTATGCTCATACTTAAGAAAAATGTGAGCAGGCCCTAACTAACTTTTCACTTCTGGCTGACCTTGAGGCTTTGTGCATGAAGCAAGTAAAAGCTAAGGTAAGGGGTCACCTGCCTGGTTGAGTGTTGATGGCAGGCCCAACATGTACAGAAAATCCCTTGGCAAAGATTTGGAGACTTACTAGTTCTAGACACTTAAAGAAACCCTGTCTAATCGTTAGCTTACCACTAAGTTGTCACACTCAACAAAGAATATGGATTTTACAGAATTAGTTCAAGAAAGTCAGTAAACAAAGAAATAACAACAAAGAGCAACAACAATAAACCCTGGGGGGAGTTGATTCTCATTTTCAGGATTGGAACATTATATTATTTAAAATGTTAAGTTTTAAACAAAAAGTTGTGAGATATGCAAAGAAACAGAAAGTATGGCTCATGCATGGGAAAAAAAATCAATCATTAGAAGTTGTCCCTGACAGGGGTGCCTGGGCAGCTGAGTCAGTTAAGTCATGATCCTAGAGTCACAGGATCGATCTCTGCATTGGGCTTCCTGCTCAGTGGGGAGTCTGCTTCTCTCTAGCTCTCTGGTCCTCCTCCTGCTCATGCTCTCTCTCTCTCTTGCTCAGTGTCTCTCAAATAAGTAAATAAAATCTTAAAAAAAAATTGTCCCTGAGGAAGCCCAGGTGTTGGACTTACTAGACAAAGACTTTAAATCAACTGTATGGAATATGTTTGAAGAACTAAAAGAAGCCATGTTTAAAGAACTAATGAAAAGTATGAGAACAAATCTTGCCAAATAGAACCATGTCTTACCAAATAGAAACAGAAGTTATAGAAAAGAACCAAATAGAAATTCTGTGGTTGAAAAGTACAGTAATTAAAATGGAAAATTCTCTAGGGTGTGGTGAACATCTGGTTTGAACAGGCAGAGGAAACAATCTGTGAACTTTAAGGTAGGTCAATTGATGTGATAAGGTTTAAGAAACAAAAATAAAGAAGAATGAAGAAAATGAACAAACCTCAAAGACTTGTAGGATACCATCAAGCATGTCAATGTAGACATAGCGGGAGTTCCAGAGGAGAGGAGAGAAAGGGGCAGAAAAAAATAACTGAGGAAATAATGGCCCCAAACTTCCCAAATTTGATGAAAAACTGAGTCTACCTGTCTAAAAAGCTGAACAAACTCCAAATAGGAAAATTCAAAGAAATCCACAGTAAACCTATAATAATCAAATAGTTGAAAGACAAAAAGAGAAAGATCTTGTGAGTGGTAAGAGCAAAGCACTCACTGGGTCCAGGGGAGTCTTAATAAGATCAGTAGCTGATTTCTCATCAGAAACAATGGAGGCCAGAAAGTGGGATAGCATATTCAAAGTGCTGGAAGAAAAATGCTCAACCAAGAATTCTATATTGAGCAAAACCATCCATCAGGAATGAAGGGGAAATCAAGACATTCCCCAGATAAACAAGAACTGAGAGACTTCATCACTAGCATGCCCACCCCACAAGAAATGTGAAAAGAAGTCCTTAAGACTGAAATGAAAGGACACTAGACAAACTCAAATTCTTCTGAAGAAACCAACAGTTGAAGTAAAAGTAACCATTTCCCTATTTATAGGGAAATATAAAATACAGTATAAATGTATTTTTTTGTTTATAACTCTCATTTTCTCTTATCTGTTTGAAAAGATAACTGCATAAAACAAGTTTCATAAATCTGTATTGGTAGACACAGTGCATAAAGACATCATTTTAATATGATAACAGCACAGAGGAGGGGAGAGAGAATGGAGGACCAAATTTTGTGCACTGTTGAAATTAAGTATTTCTTCAAAAAGAAATAGAAAATCTCACTAGACCTATAACAAGTAAATGGATTGAAATAGTAATCAGAAAACTTCCCCTAAAGAAAAGGCCAGGCTCAAATGGCTTCACTGCTGATTTTTACCAGTCATTAAAGATGAATTAATACCAGTATTTCACAAACTTTCAAAATTTACAAGAGGAAAGAATACTTCCCGACTCATTCTATGAGGGCAGTGTTATCCTGATACCTTAACCAGGTAAAGACTAAGAAAAGAAAATTACAGACCAATATACCTTATACATACAGATGCATAAATCCTTGACGAAATACTAGCAAACTGTATCCAGCAACATATAAAAAGAATTTTACACCATGACTACGTGAAACTTATCCTAGGAATGCAGGGTTGCCTCAACATACAAGAATCAATCAATGTAATACACAAAACTGCATGACCTTCTCTATACATACAGAAAAAGCATTTGAAAGAAATGGGGATTTACATTATTCTGGATATTTCAGGTAAGTGGAATCATATAATCTATGACCTTATGTGTCTGGCTTCTTAATTTACAATGATGATTTCAAGGTTCGTCCACACTGTAGCATGGGTCAGTAATTCACTACTTTTTATTTTGTTGTTTTTGATGCTACTGTAAATGGGATTACTTTATTAATTTCTCTTTCATTGTATATAGAAACACAACTGATTTTATATTTATTTTATACTCTGAAACTTCAGTGAATTCATTTATTAGTTCTAACAGATTTTTGGTGAAGTCTTTAAGGTTTTATATAAGATCATGCCATTCACAGACAGAGATAACTTCACTTCTTTCTTTCTGATTTTGTCATATATGGCCTTAATTATGTTGAGGTACATTCCTTCTATACCGATTTGTTAAGGGTTTTTATCATGAAAGGATATTAAATTTTGTCAGATGTTTTTTCTGTATCTTTTGAAATGATCATATGATTTTCATCATTCTGTTAATGTGGTATGTCATGTTTATTAATTTGCAGGTGTTGAACCATCCTTGCATCCCAGGGATGAATCCCACCTGCTCATGGTATATGCTCCTTTTAATGTATTGAATTTGGTTTGCCAATATTTTGTTGAGGATGTTTGCACCTGTGTTCATCAGTGAGATTGGCCCGTAATTTTCTTTTCTTGTAGTGTCCTTATCTGGCTTCAGTATTGGAGTAATGCTGGCCTTGTAAAATGAGTTTAGAACTATTCCTTCCTCTTCAATAGTTTGGAAGAGTTTGAGAGGGATTGGTATTAATTTCATCTTTAGGTGTTTGGTAGAATTCACTCATGAAGGTACCTGGTCCTGAAGCTTTTATTTGTGGGAGATGTTTGATTATGGATCCAATGTCCTTGCTCATTATTGGTCTCTTTAGATTTTCTATTACTTTATGATTCAGTCTTGGTAAGCTGTATGTTTTTAGGAATTTATCCATTTCTTCTAAGTTATCTAATTTGTTGGCATATAATTGTTCATAGTAATCTCATGAGATTTTGTATTTCTGTCGTATTAGTTGTAATGTCTCCTCTTTCGTTTATAATTTTATGAATTTGAGTAATATCTCTTAAATCTGTCTTAGGTAATCTAGCTAAAGTTTTGTCCATTTTGTTTATCATTTCAAAAGAAACTTGCTGAAACAGACTTGTATAAGCTGGCTTGTGTAAGCTCAGAATCTAGAAAATTCTAAATTGTTTAAGGTGCCTACTGTGAAAAGCTGCCTGATATTTTCTTTAATTTTAAATTCTTGACCATATTCAAGTGTTTTCAGTAAGTAGAACTCATAAGCAATTTCAATATTTAGAGCTGTTAGATTTAAAATTTTAAATTATACATTGTTTATAATATGGGTTTTTATGTAAATTTTTAAAGTATTTTTTTAAAATGAAGGGTTATTGTGGGAAGTGCCACATTAAGGGAATTTCCTTGTAATTGTGGAAAGAAGTCTGTATGAGAATAAATCACATTAGACAACAAGATCTTTTATCATTTTCAATCCAGCAATTCTGGGAAATGCAAGTCAATTAGAGAAATTAAATCTCCAGTAGAAACAGTAGCTTTCTGAGGTCATTATATCCTCTAGCAGAATAATTGTATATAACTTGGAGGAGTCCCTGTGCACCAGCCTTATTATATAAAAGAGGGGAATTGAATGAGAAACTTGAGAGTTTCATCAGTCAATAACACAATGCAAGAAGAAAAGAAAAAGAAGAATAGTGAGTAATCATGGGGCCTTTTGGAACTACATAGTCTGGAGTCATAGTAGGAAATTATATAGTATGGAATGTAGTGCCCTCATTCCGCCATGAAAAGGGCCCATTTTCCTTACCAGGCCATTACTTTAGGCATGCCACTAAATGTTACATTTCTTTCTATGGATAAATTGAATATTTCAAACCAAATTGTATCTCTTTTTTCTCAGCTTGCATTTTTTCTGTTATTTCATACTTGTCATCTTTCTAAAAGTGTGGGTTTGTGTCTGTCCTTAGGAATCTGTTGGTCGGAGACTCTTCCTGATGATGTGTAGGGGGTTCCCCAGTACCCACCTGAGGGAGGAAGGCAGAATCCCGGGCAGGGCCCCCCAAAAGTGAAGGTCTGATGTACACCTCAGCCTTTCCTGTGGATTTGCCCCTCGATTGCTCCGATGCTTTTTGATCATCCACTGTATCCCTGTGTGTGTCACTGCATAGTGCCAGATAAGCTGAAGATTAAAGAAAAGGGGGGCAATCCCAGCCCACCTGGGATTTACAGCCTGCTGGGTCATCAAGTACGTGTCTGTACAGGCAAAGGCACAGGAGGACAGAGGGAGGGCTGGGCAAAGTGCGTGGGAGCCCAACACGAGGCCACTTCAGTTTGCAGCAAGGCACAAGACGTGGTGACACTTGATTCAGGCCGTGAAGGCTGAGTGGGGTTTTCACTGGAGTGGCCAGAGACAGAATATTGCAGGAAGGGACTCTGGTGCAGAGGCAGGAGTCCCCAGCCATGGCACACCATCCTCGGGCACCTTCTGGATGGTCACTGTGCAGTGGGGGGTCATGGACAGAAGACAAAACAGGGTCCTTGCCTGTGCACCTCTGTGGTCTGCAGTTCGCACAACCTCATGGCTGTGTTGTGCACATTCCCAAACCCACCGCTAGACCCCCTTGGGGCAAATCAGGGTTCTGCGTTGAAATGTGTCCTTGCTTTTGCATGGCCTCACTGCCTCTTCCTCTGCTGTTTTGTACCCTGTGGAGTAGGGCTGCTCCGGCCTAGTGAGTGAGTCCCCCTGCCCAAGAGCAAGCGGCTTTCTGAGTGAAGCTCTGGGACATGTTGAGGGAGGCTCCTGGCGATCTTATGGGAGCCAGTCTCTTCATCCTGTTGTGCCCAGTGCTCCAGAGCTGGTGCTGATGAGTTCAAGATGAGAGGAGGGTGTCTACTGCCAGGCCCCGATGTTTGACAGTGCATTCATCTCTCTGTTCTGGAAGAGAGAGAAAGTAAAATTGTTCCAAGTCTTTTTCTGGTGTTTCCAGCTCAGCTTCTTTCTCAGTAGGAAATACTTGTTAATTATCCAAGGCCCTTCCTGACAGCAGAGAGGAGAGCACGGGGCTCCTCCAGATACTGGTCTGTTATCAGAAGTGCTTGGGTTGAGTGGTCAGGAGGGAGGACAGTACTAGCATCTATCTGCAGACAGACTCACCGCTGAGCACAATGACCCGGCAGCCACCCTGGGAGCCACACATGGATGACAAAGTTAGCCCTGGGCCTTCTCCAACACCATGACCGGCTGATGGTGCCTCCCAGGCCAGCCATGACTCCGTCCCCACCCTGCCTCTGTGTACACTCACATCCAGCTCCCTGACTCAGGCCTTCGGCACAGAGCCATCACCCATGTATGCTGGGGGGCCAGCAGTAACAGCGCTGGTCTCCTGCTGGCCAGCGTTGGTCGTGGTGGATGAGCTGGCTGGGGCAGGGTTCTTCGAGGGGGCGAGGGGGTGGGGAAGCGGAGGCCACTGGTGCCATGTGAGTGTGGGCCCCCATGGGCAGTGGGGCTGCTGTGCAGACAGTGCATGGACAGAGCTGAGTGCCACCGCCGCAGCTTTCTGCACGGCCTGTGGGCGCCCAGGGAGGGGCCGGAGGTGCACATTCAGACTGGGTAGCACCACGGATAGAGCGTGACCGTCTCATCCTTGTAGAGAGCTTGACTGAAGAGGAAGGAAGCACATTGCCTTTTACAATAGGGCCATAGGGAGGGTCCCACCGCATCCATTTTCCTGAACTCGCATTCTCTAGAGGCAACACAGTGAAGCCTAGAAGTGGATGTTTTAAGACTTTTTTAAAAGTTCTTCCAAATTGAGGTCATCTCAAACACTAGGCACAGTGTTCTCCTCACTCCTTTTCCTGGTGGCTCTGAGTGAGAGACAAGCCCAGCCCCCCCTTTTCCTTCCTCCCCCTGCCCTCCCCTGCAGCAGAGCAACTCCAGCCAGCATTTGGGGAACTAGAATAACTTACATATCAGATTACCAGTCTGCCCTCTAAATTTGTAGTACTCAGCTGTCTCTCTACCATTCATGAAACGGTCAGTCACCTACAGTCTTGTCATATCTTTAATGCTGTTACCTCAGTTTCTAGGGCTGCCTCGTGTTCTTAAGTATTCAATATGACTTAACTTTTGTAAAAATTTGATATATATACACAAAGGACCGTAGGCTGTTCCAGGAGGAAAACTGGGCAGTTCCTTTAACACAGCATATTCAGGAACTGCATTCCTCTTCCCTTGGTGAAAGTTGCTTGCTGTTGTTCAAATAGAAAGCGTTTTTTATATTTCAACTGTCTAATGATAGAGCCTGGAAAACCTCTTGGAGGAGGTACCTGAATTATGGGTCAGATACAGCCTGAAGAAGGAAGGCCTTCCTGCTCTGCCAGTTAGCTAACAGATACCCCTGCATTCTGGGAGGGCCCCAAGAGTATGAGCCTTGAGACAAATCAGGAAAGAGACCCACTACTAGCTGTCAGGAAAAGATGAGCCCCAGGATGTGGCTAAGTCCTGTGAGACCTTAGATGAAGCGGGGAAATCCAGGTGCCTCACAAGGGTGACACTTGCCTGAAAACTGCCCAAACAGGGCAGGGAGAAATGGGGTGAGCCTGACTTGCAGGGGAGGGACTGTGGAAGCCTCCAGGAGATGTGAACACGACTGCAGGGGCCGCTCCCCACTTGCATGTGCACCTTTGCAACAGGGAGGTGGCCCCATCCTCACCAGGGCCAGGCCAAGCACTGAGGAGGCTCTGGAGCATGACTTCAGTGCTATTCACAGAAAATACCACCTGGGACCACCTCCCTGGAGAAGGCAAAAGGAGGAGAATCCCACCACGTGCAGAACTGGGCTGAACTGAATGCAGAATCCCAGAAAAACAGAATTTGAGAGTGGAAAGGGCCCTTCGGCCTCCAGCAGATTTGCAGTGAGGAACCTGAGACAAGAGAAGTGAAATGACTTTCCCCAAATAGGTGAGAGGCAGAGCTGGGATTAGAGCTGTTCGTCTAGTGACACGTTTCTTCAGACAGCTGTCGAGCACCTAATGGGGGTGGGGGTGGCTCTAGGCCCTGGATCCAGGTTTGCTGACTCAGACACCAGTGCTCTTCCAGTCACCAGGCCTCCTGCCGTGATCTAAATCTGGCACTGGACTCAGACAAGATTGGGCCCACAGATTCCCAGGATAAAAAACCCAGCTCAGTCCCAGATTTGAAAGAAGCTGTTAGGTCAAGGAAGGGGGAGCGGGACTAGTTCCTCTCCACTCATTAAATGACCGAGTATAAGCACAACTTCGCATTTGAAAAGTTTCTGACTCTGTTCTCGTGTTGACCTTCACCCAAGAGAGTTGCTTGGAATACAAACTTTGAAATGGAAATGGGTTTTTATACTTGTTTTGAATACATCAAGATTAGAGAGGCAGGAATGGGGAGTAGGTGGAGGGGAGAACCGAGGCTGTGGGAGCAGAGGAACCATTATGGGTGGCATGAGCGGGTAAAGGGCGATTTGCCAAAGGCCAGGCCCCCTGCTGCACAGGCAGGGTTAGGAGCTGGACTAGGACTCAGAGTCCTTCTCTAGTTCTGTCTGGCCAAAGACAATCCCTATACCTGTAGGTACAACGTGAATTCCTGTAACTTCTGCTCAAGACAACAAGCCCCATTTCAGAAGTTTCTGCAGTCCCTGGGAAAGGAGAGCCCAATGAAGAAATGTCTTGCTTGGCTTTACCACCACAGGCCTGGGGATCCTTGCCCGGGCTGAGGACGGCGAGAGCTGGTGCTTACGTACTGCTTTATGCTCTTGGCAGGGTTGATCTAACTAATAACTCTGTGGGGAGGTAGTTAAGGTGTTATTATTCCCATTTTGCAGGTGAGGCCGCTGAGCTTCCAGGGTATTAATGGGCTGACCTAGATCACAGAGTTAATCTGTAGGAGAGTCAGGCCTGGGACAGCCTTAGTGACCTGAATCCAAGTCCGTCACTTTTCCTGCTGTGCTCTCTTGCTTTATCTGAAGGTGGGGAAGGAGTCCAGGTTTAAATCTGGGGATAGACATACATCAAGACCGTCATGCCTGGTCTTGAGTCACATACAGATGACAAGACAATAGGTGGGGCCATTCCAGTGTGATTTTATTTCTTTGGCCCAGTGGTTTCATTCAGGTGGCTCGGGAGGCGTGGAGGTTGTCCTGGGTTCTGTTCACCTAGTCTCCACGGGTTCAAGTTTCTCTATCCATTAGAGAATATCCATTAGCTGTAACAGTAAAGTTTTCACTATGGGGAAATTGCTAGAGAAAGAAGAAATAAGTTGGTGTTAAAACTTCACTGAGTGTTCCTGGTACCTTTAATCTCAGCGAGCTGCCAGTGAGTCTGGGTCATTCTATACCTTCCTGGTAGTCTCAGTGCCCTCATGGTTAGAAAAGCTACGTGGCAAGATGTGGATGGGTCCTGGTCCTCTGTTTTCCAGGGGATTTTCTCCGCCTGGGTGCATGAGCTCATGAGTGACTGTATCTGGTCTTCCCTTTTAGAGCTGCCAACTTCAGGAACTTTACCTTCATCCAGCTGAACGGAGAGTTTTCTCGGGGAAAGGGACTTGATGTTGGAGCCCGCTTCTGGAAAGGAAGCAACGTCCTTCTCTTTTTCTGTGACGTCGACATCTACTTCACCTCCGAATTCCTCAATACGTGCAGGCTGAATACACAGCCAGGTCAGGGTCTCTGGAGTCGGCTCTTGCTTTCTCTCCCCCATGGAGGTGTTAAGCTCGGTCACACTCACACTCACTCCTTCACAGTTCCCTCTGATGTCCTGCTTCTGCACTGGCCCGATTTTACCCCAGTGACAAAGAAAAGGAAAATTCTCTGGTTTGATTTTTCCTTTGATGTCAGTGTGGGCCTGTCAGCCACGTAATTGTGGGATTCTTTGTCCTAAGCTCGAGTCTCTAACCCCTTTTCCATTTGCAGCTGGGAGGCCGGCCCTAGTGAACATCCACGGGAGAAAGTGTGGTGGGAGGACAGGGGCTGGGAAGCTGTCTGAAAGTAAAGGGAAAGGAGTGGCTGCGGGCGTGTACTGAGGGAGAAAGGGCTCAGAGCAGAAAGAACCCACAACAGGAAAATGATTTTCATAGAGTTTGACTCGAACTAAGGCTGATATCCAGCTGATAACTACTGTTAAAATTGAAGCTCTTCCGTGTAAGCCAGTCAAGAGCAAGTACCCTGGGGTCCCTGGATCTACTCCTGCTGCCTGAAGTCACCCTGGCCCCTCTGGCCACCTTCGGACTCCCCACAAGCCAGCAGTTAAAGGGTTAATGTCTGCGGGGGGAGGGGCACCAGAACTGTCTCTCACCCTACCCCTGTTGGGGGACACTCAGTGCCAGAGCCACTGACGGTCAGTATTTTGAGCACCATGTCTGTGCTAGGAGGTCAGAGGTATTAGAGTCTGTCTATCTGGTCTAGGTGTGCAGAACTTCCAAGATCTGTTTGAGGGTTGAGTGATAAGAAAAGAAAAAGTGGATGCAAACACTTGGGATATTTCCGTGACTATAAGCGAACCAGCCTAATAGTTTTGTCTGTTGCTTTAAGTGAATGTTTGTTTTCTGGTTTGCAGGGAAGAAGGTATTTTATCCGGTCCTTTTCAGTCAGTACAATCCTGGCATAATATACGGCCATCACGACGCAGTGCCTCCCTTAGAACAGCAGCTGGTGAGTAATTACCCCGCAGGTGTCTCTGTGAGGCTGTTTCATGTCTTTCATTACCAGGGGCACCTGACCATGAGTAAAGGTGAGTGGAAATCTGTGGATTGATTCCCATAGTAATTTTTAAGTTTGGCAGATGTTCTGGCCTTTGCTCCCTGCATCTTGTTCATTAGAAGTGCTTGCAATATTTAAAAGTGGAAAATAAATAGGAACAGTACCTTACAGAAAGGTAATTTCACACCTTCATAGTTTTCTTAGATGGTTTTTGGAAACTAGGAATATTGCCTTATGGATGCAGCACATTTTCGCTTTGTTATTACAAGCACTCCCAGATAAGAAAGGTGAGAGATGGCAGACAGAAGCCAGAAAGGGGTGGCTCACCCCAGGTCACATGGTGAAGGAGTCAGTGGCAGAACAAGGAGCAGATCCAGTGCCTGTCCCATCACGCTGCCATCCCCACATATCCCAGTCCCTCTGAGGCATGGGCACCAGCAAGCTGTCTCTTGAAGGAACGCTGGAGGGGCTCTGCTACCATCCTGGCTGCACAGGTCATGGAGAGTGAGACCACACAGCCACCAAGGATCTCTGTACGCTGAGTGGGCTTGGAGGTGGCGGTGGCGGCGGCCGTGGCAGTGAGCCCATTTAACAGAGAACAGCTTGGGCAACAGGAGGGTGACGTAAAGCCAGGAGAGGGTCGCTGTGACACACGTAGGCATACTCTTCTGAGATGAAATTCCCCATTGTTGTCAACCCCAGCTTGGGACTGTGACCTCTTCCTGCAGGGAGATCAGCTGGGTGTGTCTAAGCTGCATTCCAGCTCAGGCTACCTGGAGACAGCAGACCTTGGGCTGTCTGTTCTTCAGCACCTTGAGTGTCTCTGTCTCCTCTTGAGGCAAAGCCGTGCCTCTTCCCAGTAAGTACATCTAACGGTGGAGAACGGAAATCTGCCGTGTGAACGTGAAGATGGGAAGGAACCAAGTCTCTCATGCTTCTTTGCAATGGGAGAGTAAATTGATTTCCACTGAAAACATGTGTTCTTTGACATTCTTTTGGAGGACTGATTCTGTCTTTAAGCTTCCAGAAGTAGCAAAACCTGTTCTCTCTAGCCCCATCCTTCAGTAAACCTCTGGCAGCTGATACAGTGATCTTTTCCAGAAGGTCTCAGCTTGGGTTCCCTGAGGCTGGATGACGTTCGCTCCTCACCCATCCCAGCCTGGTTTCGCTTTGGGCCCATGCTGCCTGGTGTGGTAATAATAGAGTTCTTTCTTCCCCCAGTGAAATTCCGGTATCACAGATACACTGACTATCTGTTTGTGTAACCGTATGTGTATGTGTGCTGTATATGTCAACAGTAGGAGTTTTTCATTCCCCAAGAATCAGCTTTTATCTGATATCGCTTCTGTTGAGACACAAACCTTCTTCTTTCCTTTCCATGAGTTCTAAGCTTCCAGCAGGGCTTGAGGGGAAATGGGATACAGGGTTTATTTTCTTTCAACCAATCAGAATATAAATTCTTTTGGTTTTAAGTAAAGTACTTCTTTACATTTGACATCAAATGTGATTAATGTTTCAACTTCAAACTCATAAAGCTCTTATTTGCTTGCAAGGAATTCTTTTCATTTCACACTGTAAGTCTTATCCCTTTATTACCGTTCCTGCAGAGAAGCAGGTGTGAAGGGAAGCTAGAGCTGTGATACAGTTAAGCCAGTTTCTCACATCCCCAGAATTAATGGTCGGGCAGAAGCAGAACTCAGATCGCTGTGTCCGTAACTAGAGCCTCAGAATTATCCTGCAACTGGGGACATTTACTTCCCAGTGACCTTAGAGCTTTCGTAGAGCAGATCGGCTGCGTTAAGGTTCGGTGTTCACTGATGATTCGGTCCAGAGAAACACAGCAGTTGTCTCTGAGACACAGGGGCTTCTCCATCCACGAAAGGAAAGTGTTGATTATATTTGTTTTTGAATGAGCCATTTCTGGAGCTCTTGCTGCCTGCAGAGAACTAGCCTGGACATTCTGGAGAAGTCAGACAAACTGAAACAGTTTCGTATGCTCGGAAGTGACTGGGGAGGTCACTTTACTGTCTTGTTTTTGTAGACTTGACCTAGATTCACACAACCAGCCAGTAGCAGAACTCAGGCCCAAAGCAGTTTTCCTTACCCTTGTGCAGTGGAAGCAGATTGGCGTAGGCTCTAGATGAGGGCTGAAATATAAAGGAAATGATCTGACAAAAATTCCAAAGGAGAACATCAAGCTACAAAAATTAACTTAATGGAGACAGAATGTGTAGGTGCTGAGAAGGTATAAAATAAAAAGAGATGGTTAGGGATGGTTAGGTTAGGAGAGACTTCCTAGCAAGGGTTCATTTTGGCTCAGTCGGGAAAGATCTGAGATCTGTAGGTAGTCTTGAGAGCCACCCCTGGAATACAACAGCCTCAAGGTGGGGGAGAACACAGACCCCGAATGCAGCCGTGACAAAAAGCACTCACGGATGCAAACACAGGACAGCTGTGGGAGCAGCCCCAAGAACGTGACCTCGTCAGTCCCCATGCCGGTCACTGCTGTTGGGTAACACTTTGCCTTCAGACTAAAGCCAGAAGCCACATTCATGGTGTGTGTGTGTGTGTGTGTGTATGTGTGTGTGTGTGTATTCAGACTACTTTACTTTTGAGTGCAGACCATTAATAATAAGAAGTATGTGAAACCATGGGGTTTTATGCTAACAATTAATTTCTTGATTTCTAAGCCTGAGATAAAACTTGCTGATGCTTTAGTGGAGAAACAGCTCAGAGAGAAAGGAATGACTCCGATTTAAATAATTATTAACTGTAGACATTCCACTTTTCCGGTTCAAGCCTTGTTCACGCTGGGGCCACTGCTGGAGCCTCCCGCCTCCTCCGTCTGTAGACCCTTTCCCTCCCCTATCATCCGGTCTTTCCTTCACCCTCTGCCAGAGATACATTTCCAAAACACAGATTAATCCCATTTTAAATCATGTTTTCCGGCCCGAAGCCAGTGGTGTGCTGGTAAATGTGTAGCAACCCACTGTCTGAAAGGAGGGGGAGAAGAAGCCCTGATTCATCGTGTTGGCCATTTTCCACGCCGTCAGTACTCCCACCGCGGCTTGGTGGAGGCCCCCCGTGACGTCACTGACTGCTGAGGCAGGCAGAGGCTTACACAGCCCTGGTGAGCTGGGTGGGACCGGCTCCCGCACAGCACTGCCAGTCTTGATGCCTTGTTGGGATTAACTGCTCCCCACGCTGACTTTGAAACTGATGACCGAGGAAATGGCTGCAAACCCCAGCACCTGGCGCATGGTCCCCCTCCATAGACGCCCCAGCTGGCAGCTCCACCAGGCGAGCATACCCACCCCGAGTCTCCGTGTGCTGGCTTCCCCCTCGGGGCTCTCTCCTCACCAGGAGATGCCCTCGGTGCCTGACAGCTCAGTCCGCTCTGCATCCCCCCCCCCCATCAATTAAGTCCAGTGACTCTGTGCTACTCTGTCCAGGGTGTAAGTGGTATACTGACTCCCATCCTCACCTTCTCTGATTCTACACCCTGCCTGTCTCCCCTCTTCCAAGAAGTATTTTGCCACTAATCTGCATTTCGGTTTAAATGTCTGAAGCTTGCTGACGGGGCACAGTCCATCCTTTTACTTTGCTTCGATATGTTCGGGAAATAGGCACTCGCTGAGTACCAAGAGTAGCACTAACAGATGCACTGCCGCCTCTCGGAGGCCAGCACGGTGCCCCCAGTACTTCGTGGAATAGCCAGTAGGGTGAAGCGGCATGATCTTGCTTGTTTCACAGACGAAACCCTGAAGCTCAGAGGCACAAGTCACTTGCTCGGATTGCCGAGTGGGAGGGTCGGGAACTCAAGGCCTGCCCTGTGTGATGGGGACGGGGCTGAGGATGCTGAGTGGCAGGGCCGGGTTCTTTGGCCTCAGAGTGCTTCCAGAAGGGCATAGAGTGTAGCTTTAGGTGTAGATTCCTAGACTAGGGAACCTGGATGATTCCTTGTCCAGCGTGATACGCTTCAGAAGACACTTTATTCTTTTTAAGCAGACACCAGTAAAAGAAGACTTGTGGGGAAACATGGGTTAATACAAATCTTGGAGGAGGTGACCTCTGAGTCCATTCTTAGAACAATTCTGCAAAAGCTGTGCCTCTGGAATAATGTATTGCTCAAGAAATGGAAATTGTCCCCGCAATCCTGGTGTTGGTCTGGGCTCAGCCCCAACTGGCTGAGTTAGCCTGGGCAAGTCATTCTACCTGCACACTATAAGGCACGTGCATACCCCATGCAGCCTCCCTCCGGGCCCGGATAATAAGGAATGCACAGGGCAGGGGCAGGGGGCACCCCAACCCAGCCGCCAAAGCCCCTGAAGCTCAGGGTGTCTGCTGCTCACGGGCAGGACTGGCTGCAGAGTTGGTGTGGCCCAGGACACAGTGAAAGTGCAGGGCCCTGGTTCAGGAATTCCTAAGAATGTCAAGAGCATTAAAGCAGACAGGATGCCCTGTGAGCGTGGGGCCTGTGGGCTGCCCGGGGTTGGGGGCGGGGGGTGTGCCCCTGGCGTTACCCGTGAATGTGAGCCTGGACAAACGCAACCTCGGAGCTTGGGAGGCTGTCTTTGATGTAGAGGAAATACTCTGCCTGAGTATTTGTTATTTATTTTATTTCAGGGCCCAGATTGCTTCGCGGGCAGTTGTCCAAGTCAGCGCCATTAAACCCACAGGCGCTGACTGCCTCCAGCTCCCCGCGCAGCTGCAGGGCGCCGCCTTCCCACATCTCTGGGGAGAGACGCTGATTTGGGCTTTGTGCCCTGGTCGCAGTAGAAAACAATCACCCCCGTCATGTGAATCACCCACAGAGCTGTGGGTCTGGAAACTTCCTGTGGGAGAGCGGGCTTGACAACTGTCCTTTGTGCCGTGTTCATGCCCTGCAGTGCTCTGCGGAGATCTAAGGTGGGGAGAGAAGGGGGCTGCAGAGAGTTGAGAGGAGGCCAGCCCTTGAGAGACATTTTTTAAAGTGAGGATAGCACTTGAAATTTGGGACAGAAGGTGTTTTTCTTTCAACATAGGATCTTTATTTGAGGGTTTCTTCCTCCTCTGTTGTAGTAAACATCATTGGTGTATATCTTTTCAAAGCTTGAAGAGAGCAGTGGAGCTTCTCGGGCCTGGGGCGGAGGCTGTAAGCAGGAGAGCCCTCTGCTTAGAGCCCAGGAAGGTGAAAACATATTTGTCTGTTTGTCCAAAGCCATACAATTCTGAGTTTTCCCACTGGAATTCCTAGGCCTTTGCTGACCCACTCAAGAATTCCCTGCTTGAACCATGTCTATTTCCACTGGCATGGAGCCCTCTCTGCCCTAGGAGTGCTCCTCGTTTTCTCATTGGAGAAGCATTTATTGAGCATCTGCTGTGTGCTGCACAGTAATCTGGGGGCTGTGAATGAGCCCAAGGCCCTGGTGGTAGGTGAAGACAGAAAAGAGAGGAACAAATGCATCAGCAGGGTATTTTCAGAGAGCCGTTAAGTGTTACAGAGAAAATAAACCAGCTGACAGGTTGGAGAGTGACATGGTGGTGACGGGGGTGGGGGTGTGTGCTGACACTGGCTGGGAGGGTCAGGATGACTGCTCTAGGCAAGTGACATTGGAGCAGAGCCCAGCGGTGAGCAGGGAAAAGGTGACCCAGGTCAGGGGTCTGTAAGTGTCCGGCCTTAGAGACCTGGGAGCCTGGTGTGTCCAAGGGACAGAATGGAAGGCGATTCTGTATGAGGGGATGAGATGGACGAGGCAGGCAGGGGTTGGGTCACATAGGACCTTCACAGGCTAGCGGTTTTCTCTGGGTTTTATTCCAGTGGCATTAGTGAGAACGCAGTTAAAGCCCCTGCAGGGTTTTAGATTGGAACGTGCTGTGATATGATGCACGCTTGAGAGCGCTCATTCCCCGAGAGGCTGCTGGTCGAGGGTATGATGCCAGTGACTCGGCATAGCTGTGGGTGGTAGGGCCTGTCAGAAGTGAACTCCCTCTCGGCCTGACGTTCTAGGCCACAGATGTGATCGAACCCGTTTCCACCCAGGGCTCAGTCTCAAGGAGCACTTTAGATAGTGGCTTTTCCTGGCTTGCCAACTTTAAAGCTGACATTGATAAGTGTTTATAGAGTGCGTTCCCCAGCTCATAAATCAGTTTGTGTCTGTCCTGCTGTCCCCAGGTGAGGGTCACTCTTTACCTTGCTCAGCCTTGCCGGGCACTGCATCCACAGCCCAGGTGTGGGCGGCCACCTCCTGGAAGCCCTCTTGTGTTTCTTCCCAAGCCCTGGCCCATTGTTCTTCCTGTTTGGAGCGTTCTTGTTTAGATTCCGTATAGACTTCAGCCAAATGCCGGAAGTTTGGTTCCTGGCACCTCTCTGTGACTCCATTCTTATCCAGAAGCTTAGAGGACTTGTCTGTTTGCGTCCTGGCCAGCAGAAAGCGTATTAAGCCATTAGCTGCGACAGAAACCGTGTACCTGCTATGAAACAGAAACTGTGTTTTAAAAAATGACTCCGTGGAGATTTTCCCAAACTTTCCTTTCCTGCAAAATCTTACCAGTTGATACTAATGAAATTGCCTGTCACTTGGGAGATACCGTATAACAGGCCTTTGTTCGAAGAAGAATTGGAGCACATCTGCTGGGACAACGCAAACCGACCAAACCTCTCTTGGTCCTTATTTTCCGTCAGCAGCCCTGACGCGGGCGTGTTCACTCGGTGCAGGCAACGTCTACGCGGAGGTTGTAGTGAAGATGAGATGGTTTCAGGGATTACAGAGCAAAAGAATTTATAAGTTCACAGTCCTTCCATGAGCCATATATGGAATATAATTGAGGCTGTGGTGGAGATAACTTGAAACTTGGGGAAGGCGGAAGAGCAGTGAGGATAGATGTTTGGATAGTAGAGCTGGAAGAGACCTTTGTGGAGATTTAGCTCAACCTCCTCACTTATTTTATTTGTTTCTTTTTAAAAGATTTTACTTACTTATTTGAGAGAGAAAGAGAGGGAGAGCAAGCACAAGCAGGGGGAGGGGCAGGGGGAGAGGAAGAACCAACTCCCTTCTGAGCAGGGAGCCTGATGTGAGGTTCCCATCCCTGGACTTTGGGATCATGACCTGAGCTGAAGGCAGACACTTACTCCACTGAACCAGCCAGGCGCCCCTTATTTTTTTTTTTTTATTTTGGGGGGGGGTGGAGGGAGAGAGAGAATCTTAAGCAGGCTCCATGCCCAGCACAGAGCCCCACGCAGGGCTTAATCCCAGGACCCTGAGATCATGACCTGAGCTGAAATCAGGGGTCAGATGCTTAACCGGCTGAGCCATCCAGGTGTGCCTCGACCTCCTCATTTATAAGAAAGAAAATAGAGGCTAAAAGAAGTGAGGGACTTGCCTGAGGCCGCAAAGCCAGCCAGTGGTCAAGTTGGGAGGAGACGCTGGTGCCCCTCCCCTGCTACACACTGTCTCTGATGGGCCGCGAAGGGAGCCAGGCCTTGCAGGCAGAAGAGGCAGAAATCCCAGGGGATGGGGACCTGCTTCGGCCTCCCTTTCCCTTCCCTGGGAGGGGACTTTCTCCACTAAGCACCTATATTAACCTCAAGAATGAAATCGAACTATTAAGGTCTCAAAACAAGCCCCAGAATTACCTCAGCCCAAAAATTAAACAAACGTCTTTAAAAGTCTTGCTGCTTTGGCAAATACGTGGAAATTTCCTTGCAGAGCAAGAGACTGAGCAGGACCAGGTCTCGCTGTTTGAAGGCGGTCGCTGCTTGGATGGCCTCTCGGCAGCCCCGCAGCTCAGCAGCACTGCAGATGCTTTTGGGAGCAGTCTGGTTTTAAAATAGCTTAAAGATGAATGGACAGTGTTTCTTCAGAACCTGGACTCTCGGTGCCCTTTACCTCGGCAAGTGAGAGTTAGCAGAGCCCAAGGAGCACACGGCCTTCTCGGGTTTTCTTTGTGCCCCCAAGGGAGTCCTGTGTGCGCCCTGTGCCGGAGCAGCTGAATTCTGACTTGTTCTCTCCCTGTTCTCACTTCCTGAGCCCTTTGCTGGCTCCCTGCCCGGCCCTGTGTGAAGGGCCGAGGCCTCCAATTCTCTCTGGCACTGGTGTCGGGCCAGACACGTAGGTGGCTTTTCCATGGCGCTGCTCAAAAACTTGCTCTCCTGGTTCGTGTGTGTGTGTGTGTGTGTTTTCATGCCTACACCCTAGAAACATTCCAAACAGAGGTGCCAAAAATCACAAGGCCCATTCTGGAACTGGTGAGTCCAGTGTATTCCTAACCGTCTGAAAGGACTCAGATCCAGCTGCGTTTCCCACACAGGTTGTGCGGACAGCTCTGTGTCGGTGGTGGGGTGGGCGCCCTATTTAACAGCGCTTACCAAGTGTGTGAACACTCTCTACTTTCCCCACTCTGTCCTCGCCTCTCAAATGACAGTGCTCGTCCTGCAGGTCATAAAGAAGGAGACTGGATTCTGGAGAGACTTTGGATTTGGGATGACCTGTCAGTACCGGTCAGACTTCATCAACATAGGTGAGTGGCCCGGCTGGCGGCAAGTCCGCGCCTCTGCTGCCACCCAGAGGCCGTCAGCCGCCCAGGAGGGAGCGGGGCAGGTTCCCGGAGTCGCGTGGCAAAGGTGGTGCCGTTTCCTAAGAATAGGCCGATCCTCTTGTCATGGACTCGGAGGCTGGACCGGGCCGAGGCTTGGGAGTGTGGACGCACGAGCCCCTCTGATCTCCAGCAGACCGTCTCGGTCACCCCAGTGCGGCACACAATCTGAGGGCAGGGGCAGGAAGGCAGCTGTGAAGCAAGTCCTCCCCCACCCTGCCCGGTGCCCCCTTCCAACCTAGCTCTGGCTCTGGTCCCTCTCACGCAGAACATTCTGGGCCTCCACAGTAGCGGGAGCCACTGAAGAAAAAGAAGGACAACATGGGGAATTTGGGAAAATCACATACCGGAAAAGATTCAAATTTCTCTCTGCAGAACCATTGAAAATTCCACTTACTACTTTAAGCTCTGACGGAGTGTGTAGTCAACACACACACACACGGGTTCTCAGAGCACCGAGAGGAAAGGTCCACAGGTTGCAGCTGAAGAGACCAAAGGGCAAAGGGACCGCACAGCGAGTGAGGGATGCGGGATGAGAACAGGGCATTTCCTGTCCCCCTTGGAAATACCACCCCACTTCCCACAGTGGCACCTGCTGATGGGCCTCAAAACAGAACAGAATTATGGATCATACATGACCAGGGCAGGGATGAACGAGCCAGAAACTGATCGTGGGCTCGGGCTCAGAGTGGACCCTGGCTTTGGGTCAGGGCAGCGCTGCCCTCACAGAGCACGGAGACTTCCGTCTCCCTGCCCCCATCTTTCTCTCTAAAGCAGGTTTCCATTTCAGGAAACTCTGTGTTTCCTTGCTCTATGTATGAGAAAAGATTATTTTGTGGTGTATGTTTATCAAATTTGAATTTATAATAAATTGGATTTTCCTAAAGATGGGGCATGGCTGCAGTTGAAACATGTGGGAATGGTAGGCTGGCGAGGGTGCCCTTCCTCCGTGAGCCAGTGATGTGACCTCAGAACCGGTCATTCTTTGCTATCTTGTATTTATTTGTAGGCATCTTTTGCACTTTCTACTTAATAATTTATAACAATAGCAATGATAACAAATCAGTTACAGCTAAGCAAACACCGCCCCTTACAGGACTCTCATTTGGTTAGGACATCTAGTTCATTTCGGGATAAAGAAACAACAACCCAAGAGAGGTGAAGTGGCTGAACCAAGACTCAGATTCCAGACCCCTGACTCAATATCATACACCTGCCCAACTTGGGGGGCAGGTCCCACAGATCACTTGCATCCTGAGCCCAGCCATGGGCAGGCTGAAGTTTTCCCCATGCATGAGCTCCCCTTCTGGGCTCAGGGACGGCCTTGCTCAGAGCAGCGCAGCTTGCGGGCTACACGGTGGCTTTGATGACAGGTGTTGAGGACGACATCACTGTCTCTCGTAGGAGTTAAATCAATCTCCTAGGTGAGAAAGGAACATGACAAAAAGGGGCAAGTCTTCTCTGCTTCTGTTTGGCTCATGGTGGGCTTTAGGTTAAGAAAAAACGTGGGCATCTCAGTTTACAAAGGTGAGCCTTCAGGGGACCATTACTCACTCTGAAGGAGTCCACTATGAAGTGAAGCCAGATTTTCTGAGCAGAACCTCAGCACGGCGAGGCCAGTCTCTTAAACATGACTCAAGTCACCAGCCTGGGGTGGACACACAGCTTTCGGGACCATTTCAGTCCATGAAAGGCAGACTGTTTTGTGGGATGTAATTTTTTTCATGCTGAGAGCCTGTTACTCTCTCAGGCGGCAAGCCCCTGCTTCACTCTGTTTGAATGACAGGAGGCCACATTCAAACAGAAACAAGAGTTTACATCCAAAGGTTTCCAGTAGGAAAGTTGGGCAGCTGCAGTTTTCCTTGCGGGTCTCAGGCCATTCCTTGGCATTGCTGCTAGCTCCTGAAAGCAGGCAGGTGCTGGGAACGAACGCTCTTTGCAGTCCTGTGATCTCGGGGGCTGGTGCTGGCTGTCACTGCCGTGAAGTCCTCCGTTCAGGATGTCTGAATCCTCTTTCCCGGAGGGACACTCTCCTCATTCGCAGGGGCAGTGAAACGTCTCCCCTAAGTGCTTCTTTTCTCCATGCAAAGTGCTGTGCTGGTGCAGACTGGGAAAGCAAATCTAGATCGGGTGGGGGCCGTGTGGCTTGGTTCAGCGGTGTGTTCTGTCCCGACAGGTGGCTTTGACTTGGACATCAAAGGCTGGGGCGGAGAGGACGTGCACCTCTATCGCAAGTATCTGCACAGCAACCTCATCGTGGTGCGGACACCTGTGCGGGGGCTCTTCCACCTCTGGCACGAGAAGCACTGCGTGGACGAGCTGGCCCCCGAGCAGTACAAGATGTGCATGCAGTCCAAGGCCATGAACGAGGCTTCCCACGGGCAGCTGGGGATGCTGGTCTTCAGGCACGAGATAGAGGCTCACCTTCGCAAACAGAAACAGAAGACGAGCAGCAAAAAAACATGAACTCCCAGGGATAGATCTGGCGAGCCGTTTTAGTTTTTTCCCTTTTGTGATTACTGAACACGTGACGGTGACAAGGAAAAGATTTCCCTAAAGGGCAAAAGAAAAAAAAAAAGAATTTGACTGATTAGTAAAAGAGAGGAGGGGAGAGAGCCTCTGATTTCTCTCTGCCTATTTGGCTGGACGCAACAGGAATTAAAATCTCCCACTTTGCCTGCAAAATTAGCCCAAATGCATCCCGCGCAGTGTCTGACAAAGGCAGTCTGATTGTGAGGTTATAAGCCCAATGGCGTGGAGGTTTTGATTGTGTTTACAGCAAAGTGAGAGCTTTTGTGCTCACTGAAATAGTCACAAATGAAGATCAGTTTTATAAAAAAGTTCTTTGGAGTGAGAGGCAGGCACATGTCTCCCCATATGAATGATTACGTGGGGAGGGCGCTAGTGCCTGGGAATGCTCGTGAGAGTCCGAGACACACTCGTGGCGATTCTTGTGAGTATATTAAGCAAAACCAAATGGACTCAAAAAGAAAAAAAAGAAACTGTTGTGTCATTTCCATCCAAGATTAACCAAAAATAATCTGCTCATCTTTTTTATTATAGTTTTAACCATCCCCACTTCTTAATTTTATTTAAAAATGCACTTTTTTTTTTGCTTATGAGTTATATTCTGCTTATTTAATTACCAATTTGCAAGCCTTACTAAGAGAGCATAAGTTAGCATACATTTTTATATCTTTTAAGAAAATACTTGTAGATGTATTATGAGAACTTTTAGTTCCGATTGAGCCCCATATCCAAGGACACGCCAATTGCTGATCCCGTCAGACACTGAATGTCAGACCTTTGGTCACCTGGAAGTCATGGTGTGGGGCTACTGATATATCAGACTTTATCCGAAGAGTATTTCCCACGAGGAGCAACTGAACACTGGAGGGAAGGAAAGATACACTTTTTACCTTAACAGAAAAGGAAACTCATTCAGACTGGTAATATCTTGATTTATTCAAAAGTCAGAGAAAACATTTTCTCCTCAGGAGAACCGGGGACCACTTTCTTACCTGTTTAAATAAACCAAAGTATACCGTGTGAACCAAACTATCTTTTTTCAAAGCAGGGTGCTCTTCCTGGCTGCTGGCTTTTATGAAAAGAAACGCAGAAAACGTATCTTGTGAAAGATCACTCCATCTGCCAGGGTCAAGTGGGATGGAAGATTTTGCTACACGTCCCCCCACCCCAGTCTAGGGGAAAGTAACGTAACTATTTTTTAAATGAAACAGTTCTACTTAGTCGCCAAGATGCTTCTGAAAATTGCATTTTATTACAGTTTCCAACTATGTAAAAAAAATACAATTAACATTGAGCAGTTTCTACATTCGTGTGAAAATTATTTATTAGCCAGCACCAGATGCATGAGCTAATTATCTGTGAGTCCTTGCCTTCTGTGTGCCCAGTCAACTCATTGTTTAAAGGCTTCAAGAACATTCGAGCTGTTGGTGTGTAAAAAAAAAAAAAAAGCATTGTATTGATTTGTACTAGTAGTTCATAAAATTTAATTAAAACACAGGACATGAATGGAAAGGTGGCATTGGACAGCTAATAAAATGTGATTTGTGGATATGATTTCTTCTTGGAGCAAGAATGCCATGTCTTTAGTTTAGGGAAAACTTTGCTTTATGTGCAGAGAGCAGGGTTCCTGCTACAGAAATTTTGGGCTAGACCGTTCTTTGTTGTGTGTGGGGGGAGGGGCTGTCCTGTGCGCTAGGCTATTTAGCAGCACCTCTGGCCTTCACCCACTGGGTCCCTGAGTATCTCTCACCCAGGTGGACAACCAAACGTCTCCAGTCATTGCCAAATGTCCCCTGGAGGGAGGGCACAAAACCACCCCCCTGCTTGAGGACCACTGGTCTAGAAGGAGAGAACCACAAGGAGCAACCTGGCTGCTAATACATTTTACTTGTCCTATTTAGTTAGAAGAAATTGAGAAATGATTTCTAAGGTCCCTTTCTAACTGGGTTTCATCTTTTCATACCCAAGGGTTGATACTAGAGATTCAGGGCACGTCTGGCCTCTCTTGCCAGTGGTTCTGATGGGACTGACCCACACCCTCCTGCCCGTATTTCCCCTGGGTCAGAGGACGCACTTCCAGGGAGACTGGCGGCAGGGAGCGAGTGTTGTGACCGTGGAGTTAGGCAGCTCTAAGCATCCTGCAGACCGTAGGCTCCGGCTGGCTGCGTTCTGTGTTTCTAACCAGCCCTTCGTGCTTCCTTCAGCAGCATATCCCAGACGCTTGAGGCAGTGAGGAAGACTTGAGTTTCAGCAGTTGGTTAAGAATTGCTGAGGGTTGGGGCGCCTGGGTGGCACAGTCGTTAAGCGTCTGCCTTTGGCTCAGGGCGTGATCCCAGCGATCTGGGATCGAGCCCCCACATCAGGCTCCTCCGCGGGAAGCCTGCTTCTTCCTCTCCCTCTCCGACTCCCCCTGCTTGTGTTCCCTCTCTCGCTGGCTGTCTCTCTCTGTCAAATAAATAAATAAAATCTTAAAAAAAAAAAAAAGAATTGCTGAGGGTTGCGGAAGAGGAAAGGAAACAGCGTAAGATGAAACTATTTCTCTCTTTTTAGAACTTAGGTAAAGCAGTTTTATCAAGAAGGAGCACTCTTCAAGCATATGTAAGAGGGGATCTGTCTTCATTTGGGCTGCTGGCCCCCAAATCTCTAGACTGGGTGGCTTAACAGCAAGGGGATGGTTCAGGTCAGGGAGGCTGAGGATGCCAGGATCAAGGTGTGGGCGGATCCAGTGTCTGGTGAGGACCCATCTCACCGTGTCCTCACAGGGCTGAGACCAGAGGGCTAGCTCTCTTCCTGTCTCAAAAGGACACTAATCCCATCATGGAGGCTCCCACCTTATGACCTAATTACCTCCCAAAGGCCTCACTTCCAAATACCATCACATGAGGGCTTCCACATCTGAATTTTGTGGGGGCACATTCAGTCCGTAGCAGGACCTGTCCTACCGTATATACAGAAGAAGGGTTGGTGCAGACCCCACTGAAACATTAAAATGAGGGGCTTGGAATTTAACCTCAGACAGCAAAGGAAAGCAGCAATGAACTCTGGCTTGAAGGACCCAGTCACACGATGTCTTCTAAAGGAAGGATACTGCCAAGGAAGCACTGAGTCTTGGGCTTGTCTGAGGTCCCTTCCCACTCTCTGCATCCCCCCTCTGTTCTTACGGTATAGAAGTCACCTAGTACGGAGCCCAGCCATCTCCCTGGAGCTGTGGTCTCTGATACAGACCTGGGTCTTCTCTGAGCTGTGGGGAGCTGACGCAGCCTGGGAGAGCTGCTCTTTTGCTCCTCTTCCCCCTCCTCACTCGGTAATGGCAGGATAGTAGCTTGAAGCTGACCAAGATGGGACCATGGAAATGGGCAATTGGCTGAGGCTACCTACCAGGAGTCCCCCTCCCCTCTCCTCCCCTCCCCCATGCCCCATCCCAGCTGGTTGTTAACTATGGACCAGCGCACCAGTGCTCCAAGTGACACACCTGTTCTCCCTTTCATCTACTTTATAGCACCTCTTTTGTAGTCCTCAGCGTGGCCAACTGGCTTCTCTCCACACAACAATGAGAGAATGGGGCCTAGGAATTTGCAACAGGTAAACAGAACTCCACACAGCCCTACTTTGAAGATTTTGTCTGACTCAAGTAGGCATCGTACACAATTCTGAAAAGTAAGAAAATGGCTTCCCAGAACCTAATCCTAATACATTTTGCTGCAGGCTAAATCTTCTAATGTCATCTAATCGTCTCTAATCTTACCAGTGGTCAGTGTGGTAGGGTAGTTCATAGCAAGGCTTCCCCAGCCTGAGTGCCTGGGCTCAAATTCTAGCTCTTTCACTGGCAACCTATGTGATCTTAAGTCAGGCACTCAGCATCTCTGTATCCCCATTTCCTCATTCAGGGCGATGAATGCAATCGCGTCTACCATGTCCTAGGGATGGAGTTTTGGACTGTTGGTGAGGTCTGGAGCCTACAGCCAAGCCATCTTTGGTGCAAAAAAGGCGGTTTTATTAAAGCACGGGAACAGGACCCATGGGCAGAAAGAGCTGCTGCCCCGGGATTGTGAGGGGCAAATGATTATATACTTTGGGGTTGGGGAAAGTAAAGATTAGAGAAATTCCAATAAAACCCAATGACGTACTGTATGTTGGCTAATTGAACTTAAATTAAATAAAATTTTAAAAAAAAGAAGGCTCACAGGATACCAAAGGACTTGCTGTTGTCAAGCTAAGGTTGTCCGTCCCTCTAGCAAGCCATTCACGTTAAGACAGCTGGGAGTTTCCTGGAGGAATGTTATACTCCACCTGCCCTGTTTGTCATGGGCTGCAGGTCATAAGGACATTTAATTTAGTTGTTTCCCCGCAACATCAGGAGCTTGCAGTAGGTATTCACACCCAGCTGTTACTATTCAACACCAGGTCCGCATTCACAGCTGTCTGTGATGTTTCCCAGCACACCCAGCACCTCTTGGGCCAATATGGCTTGCACATTAGAGATCATGAACCCATCACATGGGCATGGCTGTCCTTCATTTCTGTCATTCTGAAAATGAGTTGTCTACCTGAAGAAGGGTAACTAGGAATGTAAAATATAATGGATAATTTCTTCCTTAAATTCCACGCTCAGTAATTTGGTGTCGATGACCGCCCAGGCAGCTGAGGAGCATTAGAGATTTCTGAGGTAGGTGCAGAGCCAGGCACCTTCTGTATAGAACGCCACCCTGCTAGAGCAGATACCCTTTTCCAGGTGCAGAAACTGTGAGGAGCTCACTCAGAGGCCCGGGACAGAAAGTGGCTGGCTTCAGGCTCACCCATTATCACCCCATCCTACTGCCAGCTCCAGAAGGCTTGAAGGTCAGAGGGCGGGGGTAGGGAAGGGGGCTCTGGCCTCTGGCAAGTTCGGAGTCTGTTCTCCTGTGCCTCAGTTTCCCACCGTTGCTCTTCAGCCCACCCGAGAATCCCCTGACGGTGAATGAGAACAACACAGTGATCCAGGAACACGGAATGCACAGAGCAGGCCTCCTCCAGCTGCTCTGTGTTTCCCTGAGGGCTGAGGCTCTGAAGCCTGGGAAGCAGCCCTCCAGCGCTCTGTATGCCCCCTGTATGCCCAAGGCCTTGGACTTAAAGGCTGCGTTGAATGGGAAGAGGGAGCAGGTGGGAATACTCGCCTTTTGAAAAAGATTTGACATTGTTTCTGACACTTGCTGATCAGAGAGAATGCCCTTGGGCGGTCCCTTAAAGAGTGGGTGTGTTTTACTCCCAACACCCATCAAATCACTGGCCGCTTTGTGTGACCCATATTCTGATTAGCTTTATATTTGAATTCAAAGCTGCTTCTTCTGCAGGACCGCTCTTTCAGAGGAGGGCACAGGTCACAGCCTGGGGAGAGAAGCAGCCACTGCCTCTGGGCTGTCTCTGCCTGTCACCCATCCAGTCTCAGGGAGGACCAGGCCATCCTCAGCCGACCTCTGCCCAAGACACCAAATGTCTTTTGGTGGCTGGATGTGCAGACAGCCCGCCCGCTACTGGCGGTGCCAGGCGGGCCACTTGGTGAATGGGGCTTACTGCTCATCAACCTGAGAGGATTTCAGCTCGCTACTCCGTCCTCCTCAGCTGTTGATCCCCCAGTTTCTAACCCCACTCCTGGTCCCAGCACCGCCCCTAACCCCAGTGTTGAAAGAACTGCCACGGTCATCATCACCTGGCCTGCTAGGATGTGCAAGCCCATTTGAAATGGTTAAGAAAAATAAATACATAAAAATGGAAAACAAACAGCAAAACCCTCAAATTACATTCAAAGAAAGGCTGAAGGGAGAATGTATTTAACTACTTGTTCTTTCTTCCAGTCATTAGCCTCAAAGAGAGCCATGTAACAGGCACACTTACAGTGTGTGGGGCTGTGGGCAGCAGCAGAGAGTCGTGTGTTCGGGAAGCACTGTCTGGAGCTCCATCACACCACCGAGAGCACCTGCAAGAGGTCAGGTAAAGCCAGCCCCATGTGGTTTGGTTGTTGAGGCAGGTGTGGTGGAGGGTTACCGGGATCCTGACTCAGCTGGAAGGACGACTTTATGAAGGTACATCCTTTCAGCTGAAGGGAAATAAAATCTGATTTAGACCGACCGGGGTGGCAGGGGCTTGCCTCCCCGCCCCTGGCAGTCTGGGTTAGCACTGGCACTGCCCGACCTATTTGGGAGACAAAGCAGAGTTAATCCCAGAGGTCTCTGGGTTTGTAGTAAATCTTCTGGCCAAAAAGGCAGGTGAATACTTGAGGGTTTGTAATCAGGAATTCCTGAACAACTGAATCAATTTGTCAATGACCAATCTGGGGTAAAGACTGGTCACTGCTAACTTCGGGGTTGTCAAAATTCGACATTAAGAGAATGCCCTCTGCCATTTCTAATCCAGACTAAGGTGGCCATGTCTCTGCAAGCCATTTCAACCGGCTAATATATTCTGTGATTCCCTATTGTATCCCTTACTCTAAAAGATTCCCTTTCCCCCTGAAAATTCATCCCAGAAACTCTAGCAAATGGGCCACTGGTATACACGGCCCGTGGGTTATATAAACTGAGTTCATAGCAGAGGAGCATGTGTGCATGAATCCTGGCTTTGTTGGACCCAAGAGGCTTTACATATTTCTTTTCTAAGCTCAGAATCCAATGGGTGACTTGGGTCACTCCTGTTTGAGAGCTGAAGCTCAGACAGGCTTAGTATTGTTTTTCTTTTAAGATTCCACACAGCTAGGGGGCGCCTGAGTGGCTCAGTCAGTTAAACTTCTGCCTTTGGCTCAGGTCATAATCCCAGGGTCCTGGGATTGAGCCCTTTGTCGGGAACCCTGCTCAGCAGGGAGTCTGCTTCTCCCTCTCCCTCTGACTTGTGCTCGCTCTCTCTCCCTAATATGAACAAATAATCTTAAAAAAAAAAAAAAAAAAAGCCCACACAGCTGGTTAGTGATATAGCCAGGACTGAAGCCTAAACCTGCTAGACTTTCTACTACACTGAGCTCACTCACGACCGAACAATGTGTTTTTGCCACACAATAAAAAGAGCACTTTTGTCCTGTAAGGCTGCTGAGCATTTTCAATCTGGGGCAGAAGTAGGAAGCACGAGGATCCGGCAGAGGGACAGAAGCAAGCATAGCAAGTACACTGGAAATAGAAGGCTCGCGTCCACAGTGGAGGCAGTGAGCGCAAAATGAACACTGCAGAATGTCGAGTCTGTGATGCGGAAGGGAAGGAGAGGAGAAGCTGTTGGAAAATACAGCAGAAAAGGAGGGAGAGAGGAAAATGATGAGGAGATTACAGAAATGGAAAGCAGATGGGAGACATGCAAGGAGGATTTGTGGCCACTCCTAAGGAGGGAAAGCGCAAGTCGAACAGATGTCTTCTTTAAAGACGTAACTGTAGAAACTTGCCTTCAGAAAGACCTATGGGATGCAGTCTGCACGTATTTACCATGTTCTTGGCAAGAAGGAAAGCCCAGAGGCCCCGTGAGACACATCCACGCACCTCTGGAGGTCATCTTTGTGTCTCCTGTGGGTCAAATGGCAGGTGTCCCAAGGAGGCTGTGTGTGAGGCCCGTCGCATGTGCTTGAACTCCGGGCCTCTGCAGGAAGTGGCCACTGCAGAACTTTCGGCCATGAATTCTTACCTTTTTTTAATCTAAAAGCATATTTGTGCCACGTTAGCACATGCCATTCATTTACACTTAAAAGGACGGTTAATTCCAAGGTGTGGCTCAGACAGGCAATTTTTGATAGAAATGCCCCTAAGATATTTTAAGTGACCTATCCATGCCCCATTTTCACTTTTTCTCCTTTTTCTTCTTAACTCTTCCTGTGTTTTTCCTCTTCTTGGTATAAGGTTTGAGCCCACTAGCACTTCTTGGCGTTGCTTAGCTGTGCTGGTGCCACTGACGGACAAAGTGACTTCCATGTGCATCCTCCTATAGCAGGGGAGGGGAGGAGACCAGAGCCAGGTGACCTGATGGGGCGTTAATGATCGTGAGGGTCTGGCAGTAGGGCTTGGCAGCCACAGAGGCTGGGATGACTGTAAGAGATTCTAGAATCTTAGTGAGGGAGTTGAGAAAGAAAGGAATTGATGTGGGCACAGTCCTAAAGAGGTAGGCAGAGAGGAGTGCCTGGGGCTGGAACCCGGACAGTAACAGCAGGGAACACCCTAGACCAAGAAACCCTACGCAGGCCCGGGGGCTGGGCTTGTTGAGGCAACAGAAGAGGGGCGCAGGACCAGGGTTTGAACGTCCTTGCCTTAGGCCATAACTAGGGTCAGACATAGGGAGACTGTATCTAATAGCTGGGCTAGGATGAGAATTCAGGCTTCCTCAACCCCATTTGGTTTTAATCACTTTCTGAATTCTGTACCATTCTCTCTCCCTAAGAATTTCAAGTATCACTGCTGGCCACGATATCATCAAGCAATGGACAGTTTATTCCTGTGATTATTAATAACCAACAGGATAAAAAGTACAGAACTCAGATCTGCTCCCCCTTGTACTATTAGGTTAGTTCAGTCAGGTCATTTCCCATTTACTAAGTCATCCCACAGTAGGATGTTAGTGTCATTATATATGGATATGACTATACTTATTTCCTCCAAAATAATTTTAGGCAGAGGCTGATGCTGGAATCATATGTCTTCATAATGATTAGTGACGACAGGGCACTTTTCTATTCATTTCAGAACTTTTAAGATTTCAGAACTAGATGAAATTAATAAAAATAAGCTAGTAAAAGCACCTTCTTTTAATTAAAATAGAACTACTATATGACCCAGCACTTCTACTGGGTATTTATCCAAAGAAAACAGAAAGACCCATTCGAAAAGATACATGTACCCCCTAGGTTCCTTGTAGCATTACTGACAGTAGCCAAGATAATGGAAGCACCCTTGGTGTCCAACAGTACATGAATGATAAAAAGAGGTGGTGTATATACACAATGGAATATTACTTGGCCATAACAAAGAATGAGATCTTGCCATTTCAACACAGATGGACCTTGATGGTGTTATGCTAAGAGAAATACATCAGAGACAGACAAATACCCTATGGTTTCACTTATATGTGCAATCTAAACAACAAACAAAACCAAGCCAAACTCCTAGATACAGAGAACAGACTGGTGGTTGCCAGAGGGAAGGAAGGCTGGGGTGGGGGGAAGTGGGAGGGAAGTCAAAGTGGGTGGGCAAAGAAGGGAGTCAACGGGTACGGGCTTCCAGTTATAAAATAAATAAGTCATGGGTATGTACAGCATGGTGACAATAGTGGGTAATGCTAGAGCACATATTTAGAAGTTGCTAAAAGAGTAAATCTTAAAAGTTATCACAAGAAAAAAATTTCATAACTTTGTAAGGTGATGAATGGTAATTAGACTTACAGTGGTGATCATTTCACAGTCAAACATTTCAAATGTCAAATCGTTATGTTGTACACCTGAAACTAATTTAATGTTAAATGTCAAGTACACCTCAATTAAAAAATACCTTTTTTTTTAATTAGAAGTGAAAACTGAAGTTCAGAGAGCTACTGGTGGGAAGATATGGGTCCTGTGCGGTCTTTGCAATTCTAAAATGTGATGGCTGTTGAATCACAGAAATGACAGCTCAAGACAAGTCATCTTGGACAAATGTTTCATTGACCGCTGTCTCTCAGACTATAGAGACACGCGGGACATTTCAGGTTAACACTTCACAATGATCTGTGTTTAAAAACTTTCTCATGAAAGCGCACACACGCACCCATACACACTCCCACATATACACACGTACCCCACCCTCTTCTCTGGTTACATTTTACACTGTCAGTGAGTGTTTTACACAACCAGCAACCTCATGAACAAACTGCCACAACGTCTGCTTCCTTTGAAAAACTGCTGACGCTGGGCCTAGGCCTGGAGTGCAAGGAAACCTCCATCCTCCCAGAAGACGACTCGGCTCAGAGCATCCTGGACGCGGGGCAGAGCCCAGCCCCCTCGCTGGGCCCGCCGAGAGCTGCTTGCCGGTGGGGCGTGCGGATGCAGCGGGGCATAAGATTCCTGATGGAGCAAACTGCACCCCAGAGCGGAGCAGAGCCGGCTGGGCGCTTACTGTCCTCTCCCCTCTTCTTTCCTTAGCAGGAGGGCAGGCAGTAGAGCCACAGATGGTACGTGATGCCCATCAGCTTCTGTAATGACGTGAACTTCTGTGTGAGTTTCCAAGGGCTGCTCTAAGAAATTACCGTAAACTCAGTGGCTTAAGACAACAGAAATTTATTCTCTTATAAATCTGGAGGCTCGAAGTCTGAAACCAAGTGTCAGCAAGGCCACATTCCCCTCTAAGGCTCCAGGGAGGGTCCTGGCTTGTGGGGGCGGCCAGCACTCCTTGGCATTCCCTGGCTTGCAGCCGCATCACCAGTCTGTGCCTCTGTGGTCCCATGGCCACCTCCCCTCTGGGGGTCTCTGTTCCCCAATCCCTCTCTCCCTATAAGGCTGCCAGTCCTTGGGTGGAGGGTCCACCTGAGTTCAGGAGGAACTCATCTTCACTTGATCACATCGGCAAAGACCCTCTTCCCAACTAAGGTCACATTCACAGGTACCAGGGTTTGGGACTTCCACCTATCTTCCTGGGGACACCATCCCACCCAGGACAAGTAGTCCTGCAACAGCGCACCCTCTGTGCTGGTCTGTCAGCACTAACACACAGCACCTCGCGTGTGCGCGTGCTTCACCCTTGGGGGTGTGCTCTCGGAGGGAGCCAGAGTGGACAGGGCGAGCACTGTCCTGTTGTCCAGAACGAGGAAACGCCCACTCCCTACAGTCCGCAGTATTTCCTGCCGCGTTAAGCCTCTCCTCCTACAGTTTTAACTCCTCATTCAGTTTACATTCCCAACTTTGGTTTTTCCATGTCTTTTCCTTACTGCCTCCAACATGCATAATAAATGAAGTGTGTTTGCAGGGTTGTTTCAGCCACCAGTGAAGCCTTTTCTGCCAGCTCCCCGAAGCCAACACGGAACTTAATATAAACACAGTCCTGAGACATTTTGAAATGATGCAAAGAGGGACCATAGAGGTCATAAGATAGTTCACAGCAGCTACTGGTTTTTGAAGTACGCCTTAATTCCGAAAAGGTTTCAATTTCTTCTTTGTTCATTTTATATACATCATTAAGGTTGTATCCTTCATGTTAGGTAGTTGCTGAAATTGGGGATCATCTCCCTTTACGTTCGGAGTGAATAAACTCCAGCATTTGTGCAGAAGAGAGATTTCCATGGGGCTCCCGGGGCACTTCCCGGTGATCAGTGTTGGCTCTGCTGCAGGCTAACTTTGGCTTCACGCACAAAGGTCTAGTTCAGCAGCGTTGACCCAGAGGAAAGGCCGGCTGGAGGGTGCGGGATGACATGACGGAGGCTGTCACTCGAAGAGCTCCAGGTAGTCGGGCGGCCCGTCCTGCTGACCGCAGGGGTACAGAAGGAGCTCTTTCCCCAGGGAAGTTATGGGTTCCTCCTGTGAATCAGAAGGCAGAGATCAGACTGGGCTGTGGGTGGGCAGGTTGTTAGGACAATAGAGATAAGAAGGCCGTGCCCTTCCCTGCCTCCTCAGAGTACATAACTTCTTGTTTGCCCTTGATTTACATGAAGCTTTATTGGTTTATGACAGTCTTAAAAGAGATTTTTCTCATCTGCAATTTACCAGGTACTCCTTTTCCCTCCTGGACTTGACTTCTCACTGAGTGTGGTCTCAGATGTGATCAGTGTGTGCACAGACTTTTAGCATCTCCTACATTCTCTGCCCAGCGCATTCTCCCTGAGTATGAGGAGGAACTAGGTTCAGTGATAAAGGAAATGCAATTAAGAATCCTGATTATCCGGAAGAATTAGCAAAGACTAATCCCCTGTTACTCATCTCAACCTTTTTCCTTGTAATTGCCTTCCATTGCTAGAGCTGCTGCAGGACAACAAGGCACAGAGCCCACGCGGTCCGCAGACCGGTTCACCTTGTGGTAGTCCACCAGCGCCGCCAGGGTGGCGTGCCGCAGCCGGTCCACGCCCAGGAAGCTGTAGGAGTCTGCCGAGGCGTCTATGAGGAAATGCTTACAGCCGTGCTCAGAGACGTAGGACAGGGCATAGCCTCTGATCCTTTCACTGACGCGGATCAGAAAACTGCCCGGCTCGCATGTGCTCAGAAGCTCATTTGCTCTCCTTAACGTAAGAATCCCTGTGGGAAAGAAAAGCAGGTGTCTCAGCCCAATCATTTCCAGAACTGTCTTCCGTTACTATAGCTGTGTGGATAAAGTTTAGTAAAAAGGAAGAGCAATTCAAGTCCATTTTGGACTTAAGAATATAGTACAGTATCATTCATCTTCTGGTATTCGGCAACTGGGCAAGCAGGGTAGGTGACAGCAGCCAACGGATAATAGAAATAAGAGTGTCAGTGTTCAACCTTCAGAATACATGGCCACCTGTGCACCCGGTTATAACACCACAGGTGTTAGGCGGCTCTGAGTCTGGTAGGACCCTTCACAGGCGTCCCGGAAGCATTCGAGCTGGAAGGGGACTGGAAGGGGACTGGAAGGTATCCTCCTCGGCTTCTTGATGAGGACTCTGTGGCCTGGAGTGTGATCCTGCCTGGTCTTAAACAGTGGTTCTCCCCCAGGACAACATCTGGAAATGTCTGAGAGACATTTTGGTTGTCGGGGGCAGAGGATGCTATGGGCGTCCAGTGCACAGAGGCCGGGGACACTGCTAAACCCCCTACAGAGCACAGGACAGCTTCGCACTACAAAGGATCGTCCAACCCAAATATCAATAGTGCTGCGCTGAGTAGCCTGGTCTCGGAGTCCGCAAGTTAGTAATAGAACCAGGAGGGACCCAGGTCTACAAGTCTTTCTACCGTAGTTACTCCTAAAGGATGCTGCAGTGGCATTTAAAGGAGTAGAAGTATATACACATATGTATATATGGATACACATATGCTCATATATTATATCTTCATATATGTCTGCCTTCATATATATTCAAAATAAAACTCTTCATTTATATGAAGTTTTATATGTATATATACGTTAGAGGCCTCATGAATTCACACTAATTCAGACCAGCTTTTCTCCCAACTAGTCCCAACTCATGAGGTTTGACTCCTATCCCCGATTTCCCTTCTTATTCCTACGGTAGTCCATCAGACGAATCGGTGGTGTTGTGAGACATGCAGAGAGCGCACGACACAACATGGAGAGAAGGTGGAGTCATTCACCACATCAGCAGGCTCAGATTCGGGAGGACGAGCAGCATTCTCCCCGTGATCCCGTTCACCTCGGTAGACAGAAGCTCTTACTTCTCCTGTTCCACAGTTAGCTCCATATTGATACTCTGTACCTTACCATCAGGGAAACCCCCCCAAAAACCCTCCTGGTGAAAAGGCAATGGATGGGTGATTATAGCCCTTTAGTCGTGCTGTTAGTAAAGTTAATCCAGAATAGAACCCTGATTACCCAGATTATGACATCAAATAAAAGCATTGCTACTTTCTAGGGTGCCCGGGTGGTGTAGTAGGTTGAGCTTGATTCTTGATTTCAGCTCAGGTTGTGGTCTCAGGGTCATGAGATTGAGCCCCGCATTGGGCCTCGTGCTAAGTGTGGAGTCTGCTTAAGATTCTCTCTCCCTCTCCCTCTGCCCCTCCCCCCTGCTGTCGCACCTGCTCGCTCTCTCTCTCTCTCAAATAAATGCATCTTTTTTAAAAAAGCCATCTCTATTTTATTTTTTGTAAGTAGACCTTTAATAAAGAGGGGAATAAAAAGTCACCAGTTCTCTCCTAGCCAAGACCAACCAACCAGCCCTTCTGCCTTCTCTTCTCCCATGTACTTTTCGGGAGGCCCCAGGACTGCACCTCAAAGTCACAGTGTTCAACCCCTGTGAGGCTCAACCCCAGTGAAACACCAGGATTAGAACTGGGGGTGTTGAAACGGCTTGGCAGATCCCCCCACTCCCAGATAGGAACTATCCCTGGAAGAGTCCTGGCCTCTCTTCTGAGATCTCCAGCTCGACTGCACCGAGGCCCAGCAAGGTTACCGATGACTGTGCATTATTTGCATCACCTCCAGTTACCCTCCTGCCCTTTCTTTGATGCGACGTGGGCCAATGGAAACTGCAGGCACCGCCGACACTGAGTGAGCCTCCTGGGTCAGCTGCTGCACTGTCCACTTCAGGTGCTCAAGGGGTGCCCATATAAGCTGCAACAGGTACGGACTGCTGCTTCCGTTGGTCTGTTCTACCTTTCTAAACACACCCAAGCCTCTTGACAAATTACAGATGACAACCATAATCTGAAACAAGGCAACAGGTAACCAGCCTACCCCAGGACTAAACATGACTGAAGTTTCAAGACTCGGCATTTGATTGTCGATGAAACCAGGGATATTTTTCACTGAACACTGAAAACTCCCCTTCGGAGGTGAGTGAAGGAGAAGCAAGCGCTCTGGAAAAAAGATTTCTCTCTTCTTCCAGACTTACTGACAGGCTAACTCTGAAATTCCAAGTTACTTCAACAGATGGGGTAGATGTTATAATTTATAACATCGGCATGTTATCCAGATGGATTTAGGTTCCTAAAATGAAAGCTATTCTGGAAAATTATAACCGAACCTGGATTAAGTTAGGTTAAGTTCCTCCTAAAATCAGGTCAGATAGTAGCTCTAAATCAAACTTCCCGAGAGCCTCTCAAACCGTATCATTGCCCACGACATGCAGGTCTTGGTGCTGTGTAACCTCCAGAGACAGCAGAACACAATGAAATGATTTTGTGGCAATCATAAGTCATAACGGTTGAGTACACAGTGGTTCTGACGGCTGGTTCAGAAGTGAAGTGTGTGGAGACCACACTTTGTTCTTTCTGCTTCACCACAGCATTATCGTTCCTGAAGAGCATCCTCTTTTGGCTCATCTGATGATACTGGTCCATGTACTATTTGTCACGATTCCATTGAAGGCGGAGAGGCTTGGCTATGATTGCTGCCTGCAAAGAGCGTTCTTGACCACAAAGCCAAAATCCAGGGTTAGATATTAATCGCTGTGGACTCGGGCAATCTCCTTACCCTGGTGCATGACTCTAAGAATTCTGAAGCAGTGGTCTTCATCCAGCTCCCTAAAGGCAGTGACGCCTCCAGGCAGCCTTCCTCTGACCAGCTCCCTCCACATGTATTATAAGAACCAAGCCTATGTGAGTTCACAGGAGGATTTCTGTTCTAGCGACGAGGAGTAAATAAAAAGCTTTCTTTTACTTCATCAATTTTTGAAATGAGCCAGATCTTCCCCCAGCACTGCTCTATTTTAAGCTGCATCCAGGCGGGGGGTGCCAGAACAACTACAGTCTAGAAGAAAGCAGATGTCACTCCGTAAGCAAGGTCTTACTGGAGAGCTTCTGCCTCTTGAAGAGCCGGGGGCAGAGCTGGCTACAACCCCTGAGAGCCTCAACACCCAGCCTGGAGGTTCACAACAGCAGGAGTTGGGGGGGAGCAGAGAGGAACGTCCCACTCCTTTCTATGTACGATGCCAGGGCACGCTCTAGGACAGTGCTATTCAACAGAATTTTCTGTGGCAATGGAAATGCCTGGGCTGGCCATGTGGAAGCCATTAGCCACACGTGGCTACTGAGTACCTGAAATGTAGCTAGTGTGACTCAACCTTTCATTTTATTTGATTTTAATTAATTTTGGTGTAAAGAGTCACATATAACTAGTGGTACCATATTGGACAGCACAGCTTTAAACCCACTGGAGTGAGGGGAAAGCTCCATGACAGGCCCAGGAGGACTATTTTTGCACAAAAGAGGGTGAATAGACCCTAAGAGACTTGAAATAACTCAGAAACCCTAGCATCGCCCTCGGAAATCCAAGTGGCAGCAGCCACCCTACAGAAGGAGGACAGGTCAGTGGGATGCCCTTCTCCTCGACTTCCTTCTGGAAAATACCTACTCGTTCTCCAAGATGCAACTCAATAGCATGAAGTTTTTTGACTTCTCCCTGAGCAGTAAGTCAAGGTTCCTCTATACCTGCTGAGCACATTCCCACCTCCACCTGAGACTCACCCGGTCTATCCGGGGTCTCCCCTGGCTCCCCCCCCCCATGCTGGCATGTACCATCCACAGCTCTATCGGAGCACTTACAGCACATTCGACTCTGTCTCTCCCTGCCCCATATCCTTGTGATCTCCTAGAAGGCAACTACCACACCTTATTTATTTTCACACTCTCAGCACCTGTCATTTACAAGATGCCCAGAAAGGTCTGATGAGTAATTCTGTCTTATAATCAGGTCAGAAATTTTCTTCTCTGGGACACTTCCATGCAGCCATTGCCTCTAGTCTGAGCATTATTATGTATAAGGACCAGGGGTGCATTCTGGGTTTCTCTGAAGCACCACTAACTTTGTTTATATGTGTATATCTGAATGACCTACGTCCGGAATCTGGAAAATACGTGTTTAAAAACCAAATGAAAGGTAACCAAGTAATAGTAGCATATAAAGTTCTTAATGTTTGCCTGGCACTCCTCAAATGGTGCATTACTTCATTTAATCCTCAAAGCAGCCTGACAGACAGGTACCGTTCCTACCCTCAAATCTCCGATGAGCAACACCTGCATCAGAGAGCGTTCATAATGTGCTTCAGGTCACTTAGGTAGGCAGGAGAAGCACTGGTCTTGAACCCAGGCAATCTGACCCCAGAGTCCAGGCTCTCACCCGCTCAACCAGAATACTACCCCTGTGCTAGCATTTTGCACTGCTTAACGTGCCTCCACTTACTATTTCATTTAATTCCCAAACAATTCAAAATAAATAGAACTGGTATTATTACCATTTCCACATAGATGGGAAAACTGAAGAATAGGTATATGCCCAAGGCTATAGGATTAGTTAGTGATGGTTTCAGGTCTCTTGTCTCTCACTCAAGTATTTTGCTTTTTAACCCCCTGGGCTCATGAAATTTTCCTGAAATTGTCTGAAAATAAACTATGAGCATTTATTTCACAAAGAGGTGTTCATTTCTAACGTGGGCAACATACAGCGGGGGTGGGGGTGGGTGGTGTGGTGCTGGGGGATAGAGAGAATCCCGAAGCAGATTCCCAGTTGAGCCTGGAGCCTGATGTAGGGCTTGATCCCAGGACCCCGAAATCATGACCTGAGGCCGAGATCATGACCTGAGCCAAAATCAAGAGTTGGACGCTCAACTGACTGTGCCACCCAGGTGCTCCTGACCAGGCAACATAGAGCAGATGTCTCTTTCAGTGATGACTTAAGTAGAGTCACCTGGATGTAGAATCGATGCATCAATGACCTCTGCCACCACCCCTAAGCTCAGGATGCCTGTTGCCAGAGATGGAAAAGCCCCAGAGCACGGCAGCCTTCAACATTTCCCTGGACCACACCTCAGGTCTGCTGAGAGCTGCCTGGGGGCTGCCCTTCCAGAGCTCTGCCAAGAAGCTCTCATTCCTTCTTTTGTCATCTGTCCTATATTCTCTGCTTCTTGGGCTGCCCGGAATACCCTGCAGGGAGGAGACAACGCTAAGAAAACTTTCATGAAGGAACTCACCTCCGCTGTTAAGGTGACCTCAAAGTCCCACACTACAAAGTGACTAGATCAGGGGTGAATAAAAGAAAACACAGAGTTTTAGAAGAACTTCTTTCCAAGTAGCAACCCTGCCAAATGCAAAGTGCACACATTATCCATAGGAGGTCTTAAACTTGGACACGAGCTCTGTATTTTCCCACTACTTCCTTCATTATGCTTTCCTTAACCCCGTCAATATTTAAAGGAAGTATTTTCGGAGAGGCTCTGGGACCCGCGCTAGACCCTCTATCTAGAGGGAGATACACTGTGATGCCAAGCTCTCACCCTTCAGGTCTCAGGCCCCTTGGGATGAGGAAAAATAGAGCTCTCAAAATATTATTCATACTGTTTCCTTAATAATTCAAGAATTAAAATTACATCACTTGTTCTTTCTTCATTGCCATAATGGCTAATGCTTATTAGGGCTTCCTGTGTGTCACATTCAGCTCTAAGTACCTCACATATTATTAACTCATGAATCTTTCGAGTGATTCTGTGAGGCAGGTAAAATCACTGTCGGCATTATACAGATGAGGGACAGACGTTCAGAAGTCATGTGACTTGCCTAAGGCCATACAGCTGGTTGGTGGGGGCTGGGATTTGGCCCCAGAAAAGTGCTCTTAACCACTACACTCTGCTGCCTTCTTTCCCAGCATACAGAAAGAGTGTCCAAATTTTGTAATCAGACCATGTGATGACAAAGAAAACTCTGGCAACGAAAGCACAGATTAAAAGTACTTCTGTAGTGGCGCCTGGTGGCTCAGTCGTTAAACATCTGCCTTTGGCTCAGGGCATGATCCCAGAGTTCTGGGATCAAGCCCCGCGTCAGGCTCCTCCACGGGAAGCCTGCTTCTTCCTCTCCCACTCCCCCTGCTTGTGTTCCCTCTCTCGCTGGCTGTCTCTCTCTCTGTCGAATAAATAAATTAAAAAAAAAAATCTAAAAAAAAAAAAAGAAAATCATAGTTGGGAATATATTTAAAAAATAAAAATAAATAAAAGTACTTCTGTAAATACCGGAATCCTCCTTTCCATAAAAAATCTGAAGTCGAACCCCCAAAGCAAGTCACTCTCTTTTGCCCCTCACCCACCCAGTCCCCCCTTTCCTTGCCTGCAAGGTCCTTTTAGGTCGCTCCAAGAACACAGTGTAAACTACAAGACCGGAGCCCTGGGCATCGGTAATGGCAAGCATGGGGCTCCAGGGCACATGCAGGCCATGACACTCAGTGACTGGCAGCATTAGGGGAAGACTCAAGTGCATCATTTGAAAAACTCAAGTAAGCAAGGCCTTTGGGGTTAATGGACTATTCCCAACATTAATGGAAATACATACTAACATTTCTGCAGCTAGTTTGCTGCACTGGGTAATTTATGAGAAAAGTCAGGTTCTTCCAAAAAACCACATAATAATGCATAGTATGTGCTGCAGAAAAGCTAGCTCTTTTCAAGACTGAATAAATGTACATAGCTTTACCTTCTTTATGTTTCCTCTTCAGTTACTTTGGAAATCTGAATGAATACTGGGCAGTCAGATAGGAGAACTATGGAGAATAATTCAAAGTGCTCTGATGCTTAATGTAGATGAAGCCTTCATGCTAAAATGCAGGTGAAGTCCCAGGGCTCCGTGCGAAAGCTATGCCGGTCCCTCTCCAGGGTAGGACAGTGACTGCCAGGGTAGGCACCTGCCATTGTCCTTCCCTGCCACACACAAACATGACATATTCTTGCTGCTGGCCGCAGCCTAGCCCACTCCACGAAGTGTTTGAATCATATATGTGAGCAAGGCAGGATGTGCTTAGTAAAGACAGAAGCTTGAAAGTCTCTCTGTGGGGGGCAGGGGTAGAAATCTGATGGCCCCACAATGAAGAAATCACCACTCCTCAGCAAAATAGTTGAAGGACAGATTATCACTTATGAGTGCCAGTTCCCAGGTTCATTAAGATTTTAGCCTGACCGAAACCTTGGGCAGGCTCCGGGAGGCTTTGTCTGTGCCATCCCTCCCATTGTGTGCAGTCAGCCTCGGGGACTGCGCGGCAGGGGGTGTGGGCTGGCACGTGCCCGGGGAGTGGGACGCAGGACTCCATACGGATGCTCGGCTCCAGAGAACCACAGTCCCGGAGAGCAGCTGCCTCCACAGAACCGGATAGGACTTGCTCTTGGAGGCATGTGTCAACAATGGAAGCAATCAAAATAGCTGCAGTGTGAACTGTACCGAAATCCCACAGATGTGAAAGGGATTTGCTTTTTAAGTAGCTTAAAATATAAAATATTGGGACTAAAAGCATTGAGAGGCAGGTTCAATTATAAACCATGACAGCAAAAGACATCCACAACAGATCAGGATGGAAACATTTCCCCAGCAGGCTAATTATATCCACATTTGAATAAGGAAGCATGCATTACATTTCAGAGGCGTAATGATCAGCTATTGGTGCATAACGCAAATATGTGAATTCTCCAACAACAGAAGCAATTAGAAAATTCCTAAATCAGAAATTTGTTTATACGCTTATTGCTAGCTTCCCCTCCCCTTCCTACTTCCAGTCCCCGCTGAATTCTAAGCTCCTGAACACTGCCGCATATTAACAGGAGACAGGGTATGCTAATGGAGAGAGTGAAGAAATGAGTCTGTAGGTTTCTGAACAGACTTCAAACTTCAGTTTTATTCATTTGTTGGCCCTCTGCTTGAAGAAGTATAAAAAAACATGTGAGTATAGTTAATTAGATATCTACACACTTTGGATACTCATAACCAGGAATCAGAAAAAGTAAAATGACTTTGCAGGACATTAAATTTAGCCAGGAGGGCTCCCAACACGAATCTCCAACTTTACAAACATTCCAGACCGTAACGTGTGTCTTACAGACTGCTCTAATGTGGTGACCAGATGCGAGAAGGAAACGAGTAAACACAAGGACTGTATTTCAGGGTCATGGTAGTCCGACAGGATGAGAGGAGGGTGATAGAGAAGAAAACAATCCTTCCTAAGGAAACAAAACCAAACAGACTTAATTACAGTATTCAGAAGATTTTAAATCTAGAAAATAGAAGATATTATTTTAGCATGTCTAGGACTCATTCCCATCTTGCTGTGCCTTCCCTCCCGACCCTGTGCTCAACCTCGACTGGCAATGTTCTGCTCAACTTTTCTAAACAACTTTATTCCCTGTCTGGGCAGTTGTCCTTTTGTCCTTCCAAATTCCTGTTGCCTTCTGGGGTGACCTCCCGGGTTCTGGGATTTTTAAGGACAGATCCTAAGTAAATACTTGTCAAAATAGCATAGGACAGTTTTAGCAGTAATTAAGATCTATTTTATTGAAGTGCTGCGTATTCCTCATATATGATGCTATTGTGGCAATATTTTGTGGCAGGATTAGGATTATAATGAAGAGAAAGGCAGAGAGAGCAGGAATGGTGAATTTACTTTTAAGCTTTCAGTTCTGGTGAGCCATAGTAACAGAAACACTATGTGCCAGGCACTGTTCTAAGTATGTTACATATATCAGATGATACACTTAAAAAAAAGAACAACGACAGTGTAGATATTATTAACCCCACTTGAAAGAGGAGAACGACATAACTCAAACCTAGGTTTTCTGGTCTTGGAGTCTTGCGCTAAGCTTACACTATATAGTTAACCCTCAACACAGGTTTGAACTGCATGGGTGCACTTGTATGTGGATTTTTTTTTTTGATACAGTACTGTAAATGTATTTTCTCTTTCTTATGATTTTCTTAATAATGTTTTCTTTTCTCTACTTTATTATAAGAATATTATCATACATATAACATACAAAATATGTGTTAATTAACTGTTTATGTTATTAGTAAATCTTGTGGTCAACAGTAGGCAGTTTGTAGTTAAGTTTCTGGGAAGTCCAAATTTATTTGTGGATTTTCAACTGTGCAAAGGGTTGGCACCCCAACTCCCACATTGTTCAAGGGTCAGCTGCACTATCTTTCTATGCAAAGAGCTAAGAAAACTCTGCGCCTCTTGGACTTTTACATTTTTTAAAAATCAGCTTGAGATATAATTTATATACGATAAAATTCACCAATTTTAAGTGCAAATGATCGATTTTGACAAATGTATGAAGTTAGGTAACCACTACCACAAAATATATAGATTCCATTTCTATTACTCCCTTGTGGCCTTGGGGCATTGTATTGAAGATTTGAGTGCTACATATCTGCTTCTTGAAATTCTACCTGGGAGGGAGCAAAATAGTGTCTGGACAAAAATGTGCTTTTTCCTTATTCTCATAGGTGGGGGTGGGGCAAAACTTATGCTGAATGAAGGTTCCTTGACAGTTTTACTTCAGCACTGACTGTGAGATTTCGTGAACTCATTCATGTATTGGAGAAACAAATCTCTGTGTTATTACTGTTCACTGATTTAAATGTCCGACTTATAAAAAAAGCAATGACATGGGCGTTCCCACTTGTATTAGTGGTCAGATATGCTGTGACTTGAAATTAAGTAGATCTGGCTCTGAATATTGCCACTAATGGTAGAAGCCTGAAAAGAACTTAACATCTTAGTTCCTAGGTTCTTACTCTATAAAGTGGGAATAAAAGTTACTTCCCTTAAAGTGCTCAATGTAATACCTGGCACATATTAGACCCTCAAAAAATTACAGCTCCAGCAGAATATAATATGTATATTGTAACATACTGCACAACAGGTAAAACGAATGAGCCAGTCTACATTTATAAACAAAGAAAAATCTAGATAATGTAATGTTGGGAAAAAACTCAAGTCGCAGAAAAATGCCTATAACGGGATACCATGTAAATGTTAAACACAATATTGCATGTTTTATAGAAGCATATATATTTGTCTTACATATTTTTAATATATTTTATAAACATGCAGGCACATATACATATATAATGAGTATAGAAATATGGATGAAAAGGATAACTTCAAAGGAGTGGTTCACCCGTGGGAAAGAAGTACACAGAGTCAGTAAGGGAGGAAAAGAGGCCTTAATTCCGTCAGGCTTTAGTTCTTAGTAAGAAAAACAGATATGAGGTAAATATGGCTTCTAACATTCACTGTATCCTAGAAAGTAGAGATAACATTTGTCACATCATTAGTGTTACTTACAGTTTCCTTTGTACTCTGTTCAAAATATTTCCTAATCAAAACAAAATTGTTTTTTAAACGAGGGAAGGGAAGAACACCCTGCATGATGTGGGTAGTTGAAGGCCTTAAAAGAACAAAAACTGACCTTCCCTGAGCAAGAAGGGATTCTGCCAGTGTTCAGCCTTTGGACTCGTGCTGCCAGTCTTCCCTGAGTCTCCAGCCTGCTAGCCTACCCAGATTTGGGGCCCATCAAGCCACCAGCCATGTGAGCCAGCTCCCTACGATGCTGGCCAGAGAAGGATCTTCAGGAAGAACAACTGCAGACGCCCTAGGAAAGGGGCGAGTGTGGTGTGTCGGGGACAGGAGGGAAATGCGTGGTGGAAAGCAGAGATCAAGGCAGGGTTCTGGGAGGAGCGGGGTTTGAGATGGAACTGGAGCAACGATCCGATTGAGCTGGACCAAAAAGTCCAGCGAAAGTTGCGCCCCCATAGCCTCTGTGAGAAAAGCTTGCTGAGAGAGGAGCAGAAGTGGGGAGACTGCATAACTAGATGTGCTTGAGATCATCGGAAGAGGCTCACAAAGTGGACTTCAGTACTGCATTTGCGGATCTCTCCTGCACTTGGGATTTTCCTCGCTCTCACCTGTGGGAGATCAGAGGCAATACCCACTTGACTGCCTACTGAACTGGCACCCACAGCTAGATGTTTGCCTCATCATGACCCCAGGTGGCAAAGGAAACCTGAGACAAAGATGTGGGGTCTCTGTGCTGGTGCTTCCTGGGGTCTTGTCCTTGGTCTTCTTATCATTCTTCTCAACTCACTCCTGGAGAATGTCGTCCCCTCCCATGCTTTTCATAGTGTGCTGATGACTCCGCTCTATTATCTCTAGCACTGATCCATTAATCCAATTACCAAATGGGTATTTTCACAGGACTGCCCCAAAGACATTCCAAACTCATCATATCCCAAATAAATTCATTATCTCCTCTCTTTTTTAATCCTGGTAATCTCCTGATCCTCCCGTGTTCCTTCTCCCACCTTCCACCCGGCTCCACAAACGAAGGATCCAGTGGTCTTCATTTCCCTTGTCCTCTCCTACCCACTTCCATTCTGTCTAAAGCTAATGAAAAGAAAAGGGTGAAAGTACAAACTTCCGTGGGGAAAAATTAGCTGACCAAAACAGTAATATAATAAAGGCAGCCCCCAATGTTCATAGCAGCATTGTCCACAATAGCTAAATCGTAGAAGGAGCCGAGATGCCCTTCAACAGATGACTGGATTAAGAAGTTGTGGTCCATATATACAATGGAATATGATACTCAGCTATCAGAAAGAACGAGTTCTCAACATTTGCTGCAACATGGACGGGACTGGAGGAGATAATGCTAAGTGAAATAAGTCAAGCAGAGAAAGACAATTATCATATGATTTCTCTCATCTATGGAACATAAGAACTAGGAAGATCAGTAGGGGAGGAAAGGGATAAAGAAAGGGGGGGTAATCAGAAGGGGGAATGAAGCATGAGAGACTATGGACTCTGAGAAACAAACTGAGGGCTTCAGAGGGACAGGGGGTGGGGGAATGTGATAGGCTGGTGATGGGTAGTAAGGAGGGCACGTATTGCATGGTGCACTGGGTGTTATACGCAACTAATGAATCATCGAACTTCACATCGGAAACCGGGGATGTACTGTATGGTGACTAACATAATAAAAAAACATTAAAAAAAAAAGAAAGGCAGCTTATGGAGTGTGTGATAACAGAAGGAAGATGGTAAACCAATACAGAAGCGCTACCAGCCCATTATTTCAAACAGGGCTTGTGATCAATAATTATATTTCAAAAATATAAGATATGATCTATCCTCTCTTTATCATAGAAACACATGAAATTTTGTCTTCTTAAAACAGAAGAAAATGACTTACACTGAGTACATGGCTGTGTACTATTTCATTATATCGCATCATATTAGTTATTTTGTTTATGACTATGATAAATGTTTATATAAGTGAAAAAATAGGGGTGCCTGGGTGGCACAGCGGTTAAGCGTCTGCCTTCGGCTCAGTGCGTGATCCCGGCGTTCTGGGATCGAGCCCCACATCAGGCTCCTCCGCTATGAGCCTGCTTCTTCCTCTCCCACTCCCCTGCTTGTGTTCCCTCTCTCGCTGGCTGTCTCTATCTCTGTCGAATAAATAAACAAAATCTTTAAAAAAAAAAAAAAAGAAAGAAAATATATGAATGACAATAGCAACTAATAAGTTATTATATGTAAAACTCAAGAACTTGTTTTTTTTAACCAAAGCTCCAACTGGATTTTTAGTCTAACTTTATCTTCCTAGCTTTTAGCAACTGTTTCAAATGGAATTGCCTGTTAAAGTACCAGGATTTTTAAACATCAACCAACATTTTCAATTTCTCATTTCCTGTTATTAAAATGAACTACCACCCTTGTAATCAGGGATGACAACATCTTCTGCCCAATGACACATAAACTATAAAGTACTGATTTCATCAGTGCTTATTTTAAAAAGGAAAAAAAAAGGCAACATGAAACATTCATCTTTTGACACTGACGTCACTCTTGCTTCCAATGTCTTCTGAACCAAATGGAAAGGAAGAGGCTTATGACCCAGTCCTAAGAGGGAAAGGAGCCCCTCAGGGAATGGACAATTACTAAAGCCTGAATCACCAAAGAATCCGTATTTTCAAGGGAAGCTAGACAGTTGCATAATTATTTGATGTGAAAGCAACCCTTTAACAGAAGGCCTACTACAAATAATTTTTTTCTTTTTAGAAGTTTGCCATGTTATTTGTGTGTTACATGATACTAATTAAAAGAGAGAAGGTTTCGGGATGCCTGGGTGGCTCAGTAGGTTAAGAATCTGTCTTCAGCTCGGGTCATGATCCCGGGGTCCTGGGATCGAGCCCCACATCAAGCCCTGCACTGGGCCTCGAATTGGGCTCCCTGCTCAGCAGGGAGTCTGCTTCTCCCTCTGCCCCTACCCTCCTGCTCATGCTCTCTCTCACTCTCTCACACCCTCTCTCTAATAAATAAAATCTTTAAAAAAAATTTTAAAAGAAGCCTTCAACATGATTCAAACCAAGATACCCTTTAGGACAAGTGTGCTCAGTGAGAGAACCTTATTTTTGTTTTAAAGCAAAAGAAGGGGGAATGAAACATGAGAGACTATGGACTCTGAGAAACAAACTGAGGGCCTCAGAGGGGAGAGGGGTGGGGGAATGGGATAGGCTGGTGATGGGTAGTGAGGAGGGCACGTATTGCATGGTGCACTGGGTGTTATACGCAACTAATGAATCATCGAACTTTACATCAGAAACCAGGGATGTACTGTATGGTGACTAACATAATATAATAAAAAATATTATTATTAAAAAATAAAAAATAAAGCACTTTTGTTGTACACAGAGCCAATTAATCCAATTCAACCACCGACCCTAAAAAAGCCAACTGAGGCAAGAAACCACTTCTTTTCCTGAAGTCCAAGAAACTGAGAGGACAGTAAACTGTGTGCTGGCTAGACAGGGGGCTTGAATTAATCAAGTTTCTAGGGTCAAATTAAGAAATGGTTTATTAGGTAAGATCTGCTCAGGTTCTAACAAACCCACCTGGCGGCCTCAACTACTTAATGCAAACACAGATCAAAGTAACAGAATTTTCAGGTTAAAGATCATGAAGTTCAACTCCTTCATTTAATAGGTGAGGAAAATGAGGCTCAGCTAACTTGACGTGTTAACAAGAAAGATGATTCGCTCAGTCACTCAACTGTTAATGGAGAGCTGACCTTTTGACTGCGAAGCCAGTGCCCTGCCCACCACGCCCAAGGGCACATCCGCCTCTCCCGGCTCAATCACCGTCAGGTGCCCTAGTGTAGGTGAATAGGAGGCACTGCTCCCTCCACCCACCCAGCGGTGCTCTATCTGTGGTGACAAATTAACCGTGCGGAGACCACACCTGCTCACTGTTTCCAAAATCCATCAGGAGCTTGCAACTCACCGAGGAACGTTTGAGAAAACTGCTTTCTGAAAATAATTTCAAAGGCTCTTCTTGGGCAGCACAAATGAAAGGAAGCCTTCATTCTTTCTGCCCTCCTGGTGGATCAACAGATTAACGCGGCTTCATCTGCCGTAGATGCGGTTCCCCAAGGGCACCCGTGCACTCACCGTGGAACCAGGGAGCTATGGTGTCTGACGTTCTCTGGTAGCCTGCTCGCAGTGGCAGCTGCTCCTCTTTAAACCACCGAATGATGTCCTCCTGGGCAAAGCCGGATGCCGTCCTCGTCACTCCCTGCTTTCTGTGATTTAGAAAACAGTTTTTCAAGTTAGACTTAACTAACTTGAAAACAACGCCTTCAAAAACCAGATATACCCTGAATATCTAAGTCATGTATAAAGGGAGACAGGACAATATATATTTGAAGATCTAAATACGTGGGCTGAGCTAATGGGAAGGGTCTACCTAACTAACTCCTCAAGGGCTAGTCAAAAAAATAGGAAGGAACATAAATCTGTCACTTGTCCTTCCAGTCCTGTACGGCTAGTCATGGGTAGGAGCTACTGCTGTGTTAATACACAGATTTTAGTTCATTTTTAATATGAATAAAAGCTCCATTAGCTTCCAATTAAAATTTGAGAAAATAAGCATTAAAAAGTGAAATATACCCCCAACACTATTTTCCTTGGGAGCATGTTCTTGCAAACAAAAGAAATGCAATAAAATAAATTTCTTTCCTAACATTTTCAGAATTAAACTTTCTCTTCTTTCTGTTTCCAACCTCCCTGACTTGCTTTCTTCTCTCCTGCACTTTGAAGAGGTTTGGTTCTGCTAAAGACAGTCTCCGAAATATAAAGTCAAAGAAAGAAGAGTGTTTGATGATTGGTAAGAAAAAGCTACAAGCGGCAGAACCATTTTGAACTATATTCAGTCGCAGAACTAAAGTTCTGGAATGTTAAGTCAATTTCCATTACAAAAAGTAACACTGCAATGTAATAAACATATTTCTAAGTCTCACACAACAGCCCACTAATTTTGAGCAAAACTCAATGTAAAAACGATGATGGGTTTGAATGAACTGCTGGGATGCCTGTCATGTAAATTGACTTATGGCTCTTTCTGCGTTTTATGGTAACACGTGTCCCCACGAGTTCCATGTGACATGTACGTCAGACGTACATATATGCATGTACATATTCACATGCATACATACAGAGCATTTTCGAGAAGATAGCCTACAATATTTGACTTTTTGGGGAAACAGATCCTGCACACACATGAGATTACATGACAAGTGCTCTTACTAGCTGTCAAATCAGGTTCTTTTTCTTTGGGAAGTCTTTGGAGGTTAAGCAAAAACTCTAAGGACAGCCAATCTCTGTCTTTTCTTGGGCTGGCTCCTAGCTGACCTTGGTCATCACTGTAGTCCCAGCCCAAAAACCACCCAGCCTGGCCGCCTCACAAGAAGCATTTCATGCAAGTGTATTAAGTTGGAAAAACTGAGCTCACTGAGCACAGCTCAAAACAAGAATTGCCCTTATTAAAGGCCACCTTCACTGCTGTCAATCATATACACTGTGCACTAAAAATACTGTGGGCCGGGCATATTACAAGTCACAGCCACACCCTTGGAAGAGCCTGGAGAACAGGGGCAGTTCAAAAACAGCCCTGCTGGGGATCTGGGGCCCATGCACAGACCAGCTCGGGCACCGGAGAGGATCCCGTGCAAGAGCGCACACCTTTGTGACCTGGTCACAAAACTGTGAGGATACCTGTTTCTCATTACTCTTCTTAGGTTTTTGTTCATAAGAAAAAAATCATTCCCCAAACTGTCACTTTGTAGAACTTGATCTTTTAGTTCTGGTCCCTACATCCCAAAACGGAACCTTTCAGTTGAGTAAGTAGAAATAATTATAGTAAAGGAAAAGGTCCACCTTCCTGTTTCCTCTGAGGTCATAATCCCCATTAGGAAAAGCCTTGAAGATCACTACTGACTCCAAGCAAAGAGAGATTTGTTTGCTTTTTATTTCTCCATACTTGTATCAGAGAAGTATTTTTGGTTTTCATTTCAGAAGGCAAGGCTTTAGATAACTCTGTTTTGTTCAATCATTATTTGATTCTTCTGGTATGTTTTAAATAATGTCTTTCTACATATTAGAATATGCAAAAATCATATAATATCCAGGAGAAAATAATTTTATAATCAGTTAACTAACATAAGGGAAAGGGGGTTTCTGCTATGATATCATTGTGTTTTTCTTCAGGGATTTTACAAAACAAACTGTTCTACCTAATTTCCTGTAGCCTAGGAGGCAAAGGCACCAACATGACCAGAAAAGTGTTCATTCAAAAAAGGAACAGTTCCAAATTCTTAACCTATGAACTTGGCTCTGTATCGCAGAATGAGTATTACCATCAAATCTTTAATCCTGAGCAATGAAAACATAACTTTATGATGCCATGAAAGTCAGCAAGCCCTTAGGTTCCTACTTTGATATTGTTTCCTACTAAGAACGATACTGAGCACTGATGAAACCCCCATTGTTTCTGCTTCTACCCTCACTGGCTGGCCTCCTGCCACTAGGTGGGGTGGGGGTGCGCTAGTGGTGCAGGATGGCACTGAACTCAATGCATATCCTCTCTAAGTTACTGGGTATCTTAATTATAAGAAACTGTGGATATTTTACAGATGAGAAGAGAATGAATCCAGACCAGGTATCTCGGGAAGAAAGGCTTAGAGGTGAGGCTGAATTTCATTACACAGGCAGCCAGCTGGTCCTCCACTCCCCATGGCCCATCATGCAATTTGTCTTTAATCAGCCAGTTTCAACCATCTGTGTGGCTTCTTACCCAAGAGGATTCCAAGAGTATCCCGCCGGGCTTAGGAAGTGAGGCTTGGGTGGAAGGGGGGGTCTTTTTGGTTTCTGTGGAACACCTGGGGGACTTCGCGGTTCCTCATCGCTTCCTCCTTTTTCAGCTGCTAGGGATAACCTCTTGTAGTCTTCCCGCGCTTGCTTCGCCAAAGAGCGTCTCTTCTCATCCGCTGCTTTGGATTTTCGCACTAGAACAACAAGGGGGTTTGAGAAAGGCCTTGGTCAGCCCACAGAGATGGTGAGAAAAATCAGCTGGTGAAGAGAGCAGTTTCTCAGGAGATGCTGTCATCTGCTGATAATACTGAACAATCACTATCAACACCCAGGACGCACATAGTTCAGGCCTGCACATTCACAATGACCCAGCATTCACTGCAGAATTCCTGTCTTTCTAAGGGGGGTTTAGGACTTCCTAAGAGGGAGGAGGAGGGGGATGGGAGGAGACAGAAATGGAGAACCACATGTTTGAGAATTTCCTGCATTTGGCAAGACTAAGTGAGGAGTCACAGCCTGAGCACGAATTCCAACTGGCCAGGAGCCTTTGAATAAGAAGAGCTGACATCACATCCCTCACATCCCTCACACACTCAGCTCAGGACATCACTAGCAAAACTCAGGCTGTCAGGAACTCATCAGCACGGCGGCTTGTGGCTGTGGACAGGGTGTGAGATCAGTGAGGCTCGCCACAGGTCACACTCAGAGCCCCCAGAGAGCTGAACCAAATGTGAACCGGCCTGCCGGACCAAAAAAATACAATGATTCTCACCACAATCAGAGAATGTGCTGGGACACATAAAAAGCACCCCAAGGCCACCTTTTAATGTTGCTTTGTAAAATAGAGGGTTTATTGTTTTGTTTTGTTTTTGTTTTTGTTTTAGCAACACAGTAGTAAAGGGCAGGATGCTAAAACTAATTTTCATTGACTGTGTTTGCACTTCAGGTGTTCTTGGGAAAGCCCTGTTATATTTGACTTCAAAGAGATGCCAAAAACGGTCCATTACACTAGAATTTCACTGCATGGAAGTGACTGGACCTTGCAAATATTTTCATTTCGCCCAACTGTCATGTTAATGGCGTTCATTGTCATGGAACTGAAGACCGGACTCTCCACATCCTGCAAACATTGTCACTTCCGTTCTCCTGTTCTTTCCCTCAAGTGGCCTCCAGCGATGACCTGGCTGGTAAACCTCCTCGAGTCAGCTGGAAACTCTGATCATGTCTCAAACCAGCGTTCTCCCCTATTTTCCCCTAGCGTCCCTGAGCACGCTCTGCTCTGCCCTAGCCTGTGCTGACCTCTTCCTGAGGGGGTTTATCGCTGGCAGTGCTAACTCAAAAAGGAGTCAGGGTCAGGTCATAGATATGGGAGGGATGCTGATATAACCAATTGGTTACACCTGGGTTCTTCTATTACAAAGTTAAGGTGAGTTCACTGTTGAAAATTTAGAAAAGTATAGAATAACGAGAAGAATTCAAGATAAATCTCAAATCCTATCCGTCTGAAAAAAAAAATTAATGTTAACATGTTAATAACCTTCCAGTTCTTTTACTTCATATACTAAGGCATTTTTAAATAGGGATATTTTCATACAATTTTATATTTTTTCTTCTTCAAGTGGAAAAAAAGATATAAACATATCCCAAGGTCATTAAACCCTCTTCCACAACATGTTTTTTCAGAGCTATATACCATTCCGTCAAATAGCTGCATCACAACCGTGATGGTACAAAGATGAATGGAGAACCTTTCTACTATTCCAGAAGTAACTCGTAAACCTTTGTGTAACAACTTAGTAATAATTCTCTCAACAGCCATTTTAAATGCTTCTTAGATTGACCATTCGTTAAGAGAAGGGATTGGCCTGGAGAGTCTAAGGTGTTATGGAGGTCTCTGGGTACTCACGAGACGCCTGCCAGTCTGAATCTTCTTTCCAGCTTTTATAAATCTGCATGGTTTTCTCCTCATCTATTTGTTTTAGTTCTTCATCTTGTGTTTTCTTTACAGGTTCTTTCTTCTGTTTTAAAAAAGGAAAAAAAAAAAAAGAAACAAACACTAGTGAGTAATTCTGGCAGTCTTCTGAGAGGAAGAAGAGGGTGCAGAAGGAGGTGGGGTGGGAGGAGTCGGGGCATGGAGGGGCCAGTTTCTATGTAACACTCTCTGGCCCCCTGGCAATTTGTTGTTCTGGGAAAAACTTGGAGTCAGCGATGCCTGAAGCTGACTCTACACGACCCAGCTGTGCAACCACATGGCCCGTTACCAAACCTCTCTTAACCGTTCCCAACCCACATGGCCTAAGTAGAATTAGAAAACTGAAACTAGTTCATAGGGTTATAGTGAGGGTTAAATAATATTTAAAGTGTCTCCCATAGTCTGTAACACATAGTAAGACTCAATAAAGGGGCGCCTGGGTAGCGCAGTCGTTAAGCGTCTGCCTTCGGCTCAGGGCGTGATCCCGGCGTTCTGGGATCGAGCCCCACATCAGGCTCCTCCGCTATGAGCCTGCTTCTTCCTCTCCCACTCCCCCTGCTTGTGTTCCCTCTCTCGCTGGCTGTCTCTATCTCTGTCAAATAAATAAATAAAATCTTTAAAAAAAAAAAGACTCAATAAATATCCACTTTCCTCAAACATAGCACTTATCTGTTTTAAATTGAGTTCCCTCGAGTAGAGTATAAACACCGCCTCACGGCACCAGCGTACACACGGCAGTATCTTACATTTCTAGAGCAATCTCAGCTGTATCTCCATGTGCCCTCAAACCAGTGTGTCTAAAAATGGTACTAGGACTACCTGGGTGGCTCAGTTGGTTAAGGGTCTTCCTTCAGCTCAGGTCATGATCTCAGGGTCCTGGGATCAAGCTCCACATTGGGCTCCACACTCAGCAGGGAGTCTGCTTCTCTGTCTCCCTCTGCCCTTCTCCCCACTCATGCTTCTGCTCTCTCTCTCTAATAAATAAAATCTTTAAAAAGTTACTTAAAAATGTGGTACTTACACATGATTTTAGGTAACCCAAAAAGGAATTTTTAAAAAAATTTTTATAAAGTATCCTCTTCGAGAAAATATAAAATAAAAAACATAAGCCTTCCTTAAAAAGGGAATTTGCTTTTTTTTTAAATTGTAAAATATACATAACATAAAAATTACCATTTTAACATTTTTTAAAATGGTGGAAGAATACACACACATAAAAACCGTGTTAGCCATTTTGCAGTGAATAGCTCTGTGGCATTATGTACACTGAAGGGAACTAGTTTTTAACTAAAGAAAAACTAACACACCAAATTACTTAGACCTAAAAATACTTTATTTGGGTATGGCCTTCTGAGTGCTTATTAGAAAACTGAATTTAGCACTTGATGAACTAAATAAAAGCTTTAGTCACCTAAATAATGAAGCAAGCTGAGAGGGTCAGAAAAGACTGACCATGCTTTGCTTCGCATCTCAGAATTGACAGGTCTTTTTTTTCTTCTGAGTTTTCCTATAGAAAGATAAAGACATCCTATCTGTTAAATTATTTCACCCCAGCTAAAATATAAACCTTGATGTTGTGAAACTTGTTTTTGATCACCGTGGGAAGTCATAAGTCACAGTTAATGTAGGAGGTGATCATTCACACATTGTCTTTCATTTCAGATGTAAATAAACTTTTGTGTATTTATTATTTTCATTTTTCCCCTTACTTTCTTTTCCTGCCTAGAGCTAAGCTCCCTTGGTTTCCTAATATTATAAAACCCAAAAAACAGCTTTTGGTGTTTTAAATGACTATTAAAATTTGCTATCACCTTACTGAAGCCATTTATAAACCTGAAATACATAAAAAGTACTGCTAGCAATTTCTAAGCTTAAACAGAAAAAAACTTAAAAGTGGAGCTTTGTTCATCATCCACATGCATATTTTAAAATGATTTAAAATGATTAGAAAAGAGCTATAACATTAAACCATGATAGCATGGATATTGCTGCTTAGGAAAAGGAAAAAGTTTACAAAGTGAGTCTACTTAAGGAGAAATATTCAGTAACTAATAATTCAGGGGGTACGTGGTTGATGACAATCAAATGCTGGGGAGTGCTATAGCTAGTAAATCATACTCCTTTTTAACCAGCAGTGTCATTATGTATGGGGCACAGAGGGAAAGGAGACAAATTAATGGGTTTCACAGAGTAACGGATGAGATGAGCCCTGACCACTCTATTTATTCAAAGCGGCTAGAAAACTTAAGGACTTGGCCTGAGTTTCTCTAAGAATTCCTGCAGAAAATTTACTTTTAGCAAAATCTTTACAGGTTGGTCTTTACTTCCTCTACTTAGGAAACCAAACCATCACTTCATTTTTAGGAGTGTTTGCAAGAAGCATGTAGGTCCAGGATGGGGATGGTGAGCCAAGCATGGGAGAGTCAGGTAGAGGCTGAGGGGTGAAGGGGCAGCAGGGCTGAGGCTGGACACTGGTCCAAACACCCACAGGCTGAGGTTTAGACATGGGGATGGGCAGTTTGATGTCAAAACATCTTATTTACCCCAAAGATACAGACATAGTTATTTACCTAAAGATAAGATATAGTGAAGAGAAGGGACATATGCACCCCAGTGTTCATAGCAACATTGTCCACAATAGTCAAACTGTGGAAGGAGCCGAGATGCCCTTCAACAGATGAATGGATAAAGAAGATGTGGTCCATATATACAATGGAATATTACTCAGCCATCAGAAAGAATGATTACCCAACATTTGCACTGACATGGATGGAACTGGAGGAGATTATGCTAAGTGAAATAAGTCAAGCAGAGAAAGACAATTATCATATGGTTTCACTCATTTGTGGAACATAAGGAATAGCAGGGAGATCATTAGGAGAAGGAAGGGAAAAATGAAGGGGGGGTAAACAGAGGGGGAAATGAACCACGAGAGACTATGGACTCTGGGAAACAAACTGAGGGTTTGGGAGGGGGGATGGCTAGCCCCTTGATGGGTAGTAAGGAGCGCACGTATTGCATGGAGCACTGGGTGTTATACGCAAACAATGAATCATGGAACACTACATCAAAAACTAATGATGTATTATATGGTGACTAACATATCATAAAAAAAAAACAACCCAAAAAACAAAACAAAACAAAAAACCCCAAAAAAACCATCTCCCACAGGAAGCCTCTCATCCCAGCCTGTTAATGGAAATACTTCTCACCGGTTTCCTCATTAGACCCTCTCCATTGCCTCCAAAGTCAGAAAGCTGTTTTATTATCTCTGTTCTACAGAGAAGCTGGGTAAGTGATCTATCTGCTTATTCATTCTCTTGAGTTCCCATACAATTTCTTAAGTCAGAGAAGGAATGCATTGGCCCATGGCTCTGGGCGTTCTCATGAGATGTGTGAAGACTATGAAAATCTTGCTGTCTCACATCTAGAAACGCTTGAGAACCAACTAGTCTACCCCCCCCCCCTTATTTTGGAGACGAGAAAGCTCAGGCTCTCTCTTTTCCATCTAGACTCACTGGCTAGATGATCTCATCTTTCATCATGGGTGACATAACACCAAGATAAAAGATTCCTTACAAGGGTCTACATGATTTCTCAGCCCTAATCTCCCTTCTCATTCACTGACCTCTCTGCTGTTCCTTGACCATGTCAAGTGAACTCTTGCCTTTGTGCCTTCATACTTGGTGTTGCCTCTGCCTGGGACATGTCCCAGTTATCCACATGGCTCCCTCCCTCATTACTTCAGGTCTCTACTCCAATAGCCCCTTCTCAGAGTAACCTTCCCTGACCACCTCTATAAAAAGCCAATCTCCACCCTCCCAGCATTCCTCAGCTCCCGTATCCTGCATTATTTTTCTCCACAGAAGTTATGACCATCTGACTTCATAGATGTGTTTGTTGTCTGTCTCCCTCATCCAGAATATACGCTTCCTGAGGGCAGGGGTTTTATCTGTTTTGTTCACTATGCTTCCAGTGCCTGTAACAGTGACTAGCACATAAGAGAAACTCAACAGATGTTGGTTGAATAAATACACAGATCCTTTGTTTTTCTATCCTTTAAAATGAAGCAGGGCAATCCGGGCAGTGTTACTGAAATTTTCCTTTAGATGCTCTATTGCTGCTGTTTTAGATAGGTACATACTGTATCAGCAGGACGCACACCGGGACTACACCGCAAAAATTCATCATGGTTTCTCAAAGTCTCCATGCGAGCTATCCCAGTTCACGCATGTCCCTGTAGACCAGGCAGGGAATCAACTGAACCGTCCACTGGAACACAGACCTCCATCATGGCCGCATCTCAGGTCTGTGGTCACTCAGAACCTTCTCTTTACAACTTCATATCTTACATTACTTTTTCAAATTTTCTGCAGGTCAAATCCTACTACGGTTTCCAACTGCCCATCTATGCTCCATTTATTGTGAGGAATGTACAATGTGATACAATCTAGCACGATGGAGGCAACAGGCTCTGCCTGTAGGGAGAATCACATCTGGATGGATGTGTGAGAGATTTGAGTGCCCAAAGGAGCTCCCGGCACAGTGGGCATGGATGGCACAAGAGGCTGCTCATTGAACAGGGTCATGCTCACAGAAACAAGGAACGCATAAGGAACTTAGTCAGAATTCACAGTTTCTGCCTAGTTAAATGCTTCATTTATCGCTTCCTGAAATTGGTCTTCCCTCAGTGTTTGCTGCAGCCCGGGATATTGTCTCTGTGTTAGATCTTCCATGAGGAGTTTAGCAGATATGTCTGGCATCTGTTCTTTCCATGATATTCAAGACTTTTCCAACTCCAGATAAACAGGTAAAAACGAATAGCTCTGTTCGCAAGCTTTTAAAGACAGATTTCACATTCTGCTGCTTTCATTTCTGCATGAGACTAATATACCAATTTGTGAAACATTAGTGGAAATGGCTATGCATTTAGCCCCCTGAAGAGAGAATGTAAGTTTTTACCTGGTGAAATCCATATGCCTTCATACGATTGATAGAATCTGCCAACATTTGTTGAATATTTCTTGAGGAATTGGAGAGTGACTAAAAATTAAACGAAACACGTTTTTATACCATTTAGAGCTACAATGCAATTTCAGCAGATAATCTGTTCATGCTTCCCCTGTTTCAATGTCCCCTAACGTGCCCCATCCCCATAGGTTGGTGCAGCAAAGTTTCCCACCAGCACCTGATTTCCTAAGCCAATAATGACTGAGGCAGCAGGTATGCGATGCCTCCATCTCCCCACTCAATAGGGCTTGGAAATGAATTATTGCTCAAGATCCTGGAGCTGGCGGTTTGCTCAGGACAAGTGGGTTTCTGTATTTTGTTCCTGGCCCCTGAATGACTTCTAGACATCACCATTATTCCTTAATTTAAATTCTCTTCTTCTCTTAATCCCTGCTCTACCTCATCCCCTGTTTTAGGTTAGACCAGAGAAACGCTTAGTCTCTGCCATTTATACATATGCATTATATTTATATGCCTTGCTCCCTATCTAGGTAGGACCAGAGGCATGACTAGAATATCAGTTCGGTGCCTGGGAGCTCTGCCCACTTTCCCGGCCTGATTGCACTCCCTCCCCACCTCTCCCACCTGTTACCCAGCCCAGCGTCTGGATTTCTGCTGCTCCAGACGGATCTCCCAGGAGGCAACTCCTGCCAGTGGGGTTCCCAGATCCGTTGCCTGAATTCCCTGGTGTCACTGCTGCCTGCCACATGCCAACCGCTCAGACACTGTGACTGAGCTGGCATATCACACTGAGCGCCTCTTAGCAGGTCAGTTACACAGGCCCCTGTCACCCTGTCCCTGGCCTGAGCACAGAGTCGGGGCCAAGTCCCAGCATGGAAAGCCACATGCCCTATACAGCTTAATAGAGCCACCTGCAGCCCATATTACCAGGATTTATGTGCCTTGTGCCTGAGGATTCACTCCTCAATTTTGATGTTGATCAGAAACTGTCAGTAAATTTTCAGAAAAATGTTGGTACCACAATTTAGTGTGGAGCAGAGGATACTTTAGGGTCATTACTATGCCATGTACTAAACCAGTGTGTCTACCTCAAATTTGCCCCCTTTGTCACAGTAGGTACACCGCATTTCCCAGCTGCCCTAGCAGTTACGTATGCCTGTGGGAATAAGTTATCTGAACTATAATGCAGGTGATAACTGGTATTTGCCACTTCTATTCTAGCCCTTAAAACCTCCTTCACACATGCCTCTAAGCCACGTCCCCTTTCCTTTGAGCTGAAATGGTGGAGCAGTCATGCTACTGCTAAAGACAGGAGAGCCCTCAAAAGACTGAGTCCCTAATTGACTGTGTGGACCTGGGCCCTCCTGAACCAGAACCCATCTTGGATGTTATAAGAGAGAAAGATGAACTTCTGTTGTGTTTTGACCATTACATTTTGGGTCTATTTGTTACAAAAGTTTCGTCTATCGTAGTTCATAAAAATGGCCGTGACAACTGCTTCAAGCCCTCTGCTGGGATTTTTTATAATCATGGGAACTGCTAGTAATGCTAATTCCACTGGTGGCTACTAGTCATGGAAGGCTCATTACGACCAGGCACTGTGACTTAATAAGTATTATTTTTATTTCTCACAACATCTCTGATGGATGGGCATCAGCAGAAGAAACTGAATGGCAGAGGAGCTGTGTATCTTGCTGGCATCACACAGCTGACTTGTTCCAGAGTTTATACTTTTTCCACTATGTCAACACTGTAATGATAGGAAATGAGCTGTAGGTCAAAAGTTTCTTTATGCTTATTACTTGGCAAAAAATGAATCCTATAGGTTTCACAATTACTACCTTCCATATTCTGAAATGAATCCTATAGGTTTCACAATTACTACCTTCCATATTCTGTCTTGTTTTTTATTTTAATATTATAAAAGGATACAGAACTGCTTTGCATCCAAAACGGTACCAGTTCTCCTTATCTATAAACAGGTTAGAACTGTTCCAACAGGTTTTGTGTATGTCTGTTCAAAAGTCCAATGCAATTTTGAAGGGCTTGGACTTGCAGTCTCTGAATGAATGTCCACCATAAGGAATGTGATCTTTAAAAACGGGCTCACTCTCCCTTTCCTCAATGATGTAAGATCTGTGGGGCATCATTTTGCAAGAAGGATCAGTTTCTTCTATGCTGAAAATTAGGCGGCAGGTAACCACCCTCCCTTGCCTCCTCCAGCAGGGTAGATAAGGTTCCAGGTTCATAGCTACACACCCAGCCTCTCCACTGGTTTGTCACGGGCCCTGGACCGATATAGCCGGCAGAGCTTTGGACCAAGGATTTGTCAGCGGCACCTCCACCATACTCAGCCTTTAGTTCTCTCAAACAAACTCTCCGTTGTTTCCTGAATTAGCATCAGGCTAACAGGCATCTGATATGTCTCTTCTAACATATATTTTACTTTGTCAAACATCTCCCCCTGTCACTTGCCAATTACTGTCATGGACATAATACTTTAAGCGTACTGTGTGAGTTATTCTTTGTCCCTTAGAATTATTTGTTCAACTGAGTGATTCATCTTATGTACACATACAACATTGTTTTCTCAACACTTGCTCTTTTTTTTATTATTATCTTAATTTTTTTCTATCATCTATCTATCACCAAGGGCAAACTACCTCAAGATGCACCACTTTGGCATGAAGATTATTTTTGAGTTAAAAGCAATCAAAACATAGCATATTCAGGAAAAGGTCTTTACTTCCCCACCTCAATTGCCTAAAAGAATTTAGATAAAGGACCTGCTCCAGGAAGAGAACTTTATCGCTATAGATAACTACATTATACTATGAACTAGGTATGGCAGAGAGGGAAGAACCTAGCAAAGCCTGTTTGATCAAAGTCCTCTATGTCCCATTCTTCCTGAGTGGCCCAGCAAACATTTGTTCACCAAACACTTACTCCTTTTCATCCTCCTGTGAATTGCATTCCTTCCCTTTAAGCCCCAGACCCTTAGCCTCTTTCTCCTTAGTTCAGGATGATGTATATACCTCATTTTGCTTGACTGTCTTTGGCATTTCCATGTCTGTGTGGGTGCCCATACATATGAAATTAAATTCGATTTTCTCCTGTTAATGTATCCCATGTCAATTTGATTCTTAGTCTGGCCAGAAGGACCTGGGTGGACAGGGGAAATTCTTCCTCCCTGACACCAGCATTTCAACATTCTCACTGATTTTGCGCTTATCAGAAATGATGAGGTTATTCATATTTTCTTAAGATAATTCAAAACTAAGCACAGGCACACGAACCAGACAATGAAATGGATGTGATGCTGGGGACTGAAGGGACGAGTGTGACCATCAGCACCATCTGCTGGAGCTGGTCAGAGTTGCCTGCCTTTCTCTGTCCGAAGGTTTAGGTTCTGTTTTCAGTACGCCAAAGCTCAAAGTTGGTTCTTGAGTAGAAGAGTCTGAGCATAAATAATTCCGACTAGTTGAACAACCACCCAGTTAACAACTACACAGTACTTCTACTGAATGCTTCTGTATGTCTAAAATATATTGTAAACTCCAAAACTATTCACATATACTAAGAATCACATTGATAAAAATTCTAATTTTCAAGGTGAACCAAGATTTGCAATCACTCCAAAGTGCTAAAATAAAATAAAGATTGATTACAAATCTTGTATAGAGCCGGTCATTCAGATACCCATTCTACAAATCCATGGGATACAAGTTCAATGTAATAGACTAAAGAGAGTATGATCCAAAAGAGATGTCCTTTATTAAAAAACAAAACCAGACTACCGGCTTGAAAGTGATGATTACTGACGCCAACGCCAGACGGAGACAATCTTAGGACTACTGTGGCCACTCTGAGCATTCTCAGAGTGAAGATGAAGAGGCTTCTTGGAGACGGTACCGTGTCCCCTCTGAAGCTTGCACAGGATGCCGTGTTCCCAGGAATATACTCTTTAGTTATTCCTATTTGTAACACAAGAAAGAGAGGAATACTACCCCCACCTGCATAATTTTTGCTTTCAAAGCACTTTCAAGTCCAATACATCATTTGACCTTCAGTACTTTCCCTTTACCAAAGAAGTAAGCTGACCTGTTAATAGGCAGGAAAGCAGAGACTGAAACCCATGCCCTCTGCATGTCTACAGCTTGCTCTTTGTGTGCAGTGTCCCAGAGAGAACATGTGTTTGTTCTCATGCATGCAAGCCTCTGCAGCCACCTCTCGTTTGCTACATTAAAGACACTTCTGCAGCTGCTGAAACTCTACGGGCAGAGCTGAAGCAATCTCACCTGCTTATATCCTTTATTTAAAAATAAAAACTGCCACTGAATATTTATGCAAAATCTCCACAAAATAAAGTGAAAACTTGAAAGCCAGTGACATCAGAAGCTAGTGGACTTCCTGCAGACACCGAGTCAGAATGGTCCCCTCTAGTCAGTGCAGGCCCAATTAGATCTGGGAGTGGAGCCCATTTGTACTGAGCAAAGGGTGGTATGAAAGTGTATATATATGTATATTTTAATTACCATTAAATTCAAAAGCATGGCAGTTCCAATCTATATAAGCAATTGGATTATCAAAAGATGCTGTAGCAATATCAGTATTGCATGGTTACAAATTATGTTTCCCCCAGAGACTGTGTGTCCCATGAGGATTACCGGCTACTTATATTCACTTTTAAAATGTGATTTGAAAAATAGTTCATTCTGACTTTTAATTTAATATTCACTCTGTTTAAAAGTACGGTTATGCAATGTATTAATTCCAAATAAACCAGAAAGCTCCAATAAACAGAACATTTTTAGCATTCAATTTTTATGGTGAAGATGAAAATGATGAATTAACAGGCTAAATCCAAGAGTTTACTTTTGAAAACAAACTACTAGGCTAAGTATTTAGCCATCTTGTTCTTACACCTCTTAAATCCATGGTATTCCTCAATGGACAACAGGTTAGAATAATAGCCTCCATGAAGGCAAAAGACCATGTCTGCCTAATTCACTGATACGTGGGGCCTCAGCAAACAGAACAGTGACTAGCACTTAGTAAAGGCCTCAATAAGTATTTGGTGCATGACTGAACTCACCATAAATTCCAAAACACTTTCTCAATCATTAAAAAATATTCAGTCTAGTTTTAATATTAATGAAGAGAGACAATTAAACTTCTCTGAAAATCGATGGCCTGTAACGCACCTGGTTTGCTAGCCAGGTTACTGGAATAATCAGATCATCCCCTTTCCAGCCACTTTAAATAAAACTTGCCAATGATGACGATAATATTAAGCATTTGAGCATGCTGGGATTTAGCTTTTTCTTTCTAAGATAATAAGAGAGGCAGAATAATGAAACTGCCTTGAGAAAGTTACAAAGGAGAATAATACGGAGTGGAGATAACTTCCAAAGGCCAACTAGACGAACAAGATGAAAACAGGACAGTTTTACTAGTGAAAATATGGTACATGTCCCTATGGAATGATTTTTCTGAAACATGAATTAGGACAACAGAGACCCTAGGGAGTCTTTTCCCTACTTTGCTAACACTGCTCCTAGTAAATTCTGCGCACAGAGACTACTGGATAGCCTGACTTTGAAGTGCAACAGACTCTAGTATGGTGTGTAGTTTTATGGCATATCTTTAAATAACACATTGTCTGAGCTTATTCTGCATTTATTAGAGCATCGAGCTGTCACACTGGATGAGCACCTGCCCACTTCCATTGCACCTTCCCCTCTACAACCCTCAGAGCACTATGCAAACAGTAGAACTGGGCAGGGACGTGCTCAGAAAACGCAATAATGCGGTACACGTAAAGGCTGGTAGGGCAAAGCATTTCAGATATGAGAGAGTTCCAAAGGCCACCCTCACCATCTCACCAGGGACACACCTGATATATGTTCCATGAAAGAGGAAAAGAAGACAAGCAAGGGAAATAGAGTAATTATTAAATATAAAGTATAAGGGTAACGTAATAAAGGGTTGTTAAGAGATGAGACAGAGTTTTAAAAGCATGATGGCTATGGGAAGTCTTGACACAACGGAATATAGGAACCTAACTATAACTGGTAGAAAATAATATTTATATCAAACATAATACTGTACAAAACACCTCAGTATATTTTGCTTCATTTGGTTTGTTTTCACATCCAAACCAGTGATATGTAGCTGTTATAACCGCCATTGTTTAGGTAAGGAAACGGAGCCCCAGACACGTTAAATGAGTAAGTGGTCAGCAGCACCTCGTATCTCCAGACTCAGGATTCCATAACTTCTTCCTGGCACACTACGTCTAGTGAGTTGTAGAAGCGAGTTACTGTAAATGTCACGCAAAATAAAGTTGTGTTACCAACTTCGTAATGTGCAATTCTCAAGACTAAAAATGGTTTTCTCTTTTGTCATTTACCTTATATTAAGCATTTTATACAACATACTGCTTTTAAAAACACATCAGCTTAAATGGTATCTAAGGCCCAAGGATTTTGTAATTCTATCTTCTATAAAATTTTATTCCACAGACTACCATGAAATTCTATTACAGTTACATGGAAACTACTTGGGTAATTGTGTAGCTTTCCGTTTATGGCTCTACTTTTGAATTAATAAAATGAGCACAACAAATCCCTTGTCCGTTTTTGTCTAGCATACCCAACACTGTATCTCTCACAAAAACAATACTGAAATGCTTCCTGCAGGTACACTACAAGGGAATATACATCAAGGCAAACAGTTACTGTTTGGGGATTATCCCTCTTTTTTCTTCACATCTGTTGAAAAGAAAGCTATAGGCCCAAAATGGTGTCATCTAGGGTGAGGCTCCAAGTCAGTAAACCAAAACTTAATACCAAACCGAACTGCAGTTTCAACCCCCCAGAAATTGACCTTTCAGCAGTCAACATGGGAATTTCCTGGTCAGCACTAGGAATTTTACTGACAGACCCCTTCCGTTCCCTTAGGAGGGCGACCTTGCCTAAAACAATGGATTCTTTGCTAACAATTTCCTTTTCTCCACTCCCTCTCTACTTTTCCTTTTCTGTAGCTCTTTGGAGCTCCCCTCTACTTGCCAGACAGATGCTGCCCAATTTATGAACCGATTAATAAGCCAGTTAGATCTTTAAAGTTTGCACAATTTAATTTTTGTTATTTAACACATCCAATTCAATCCTCAGATTTCTAGCCTGCATTTCAGGAATACATTTTCCCATTCTGTTTACATTCAGGTTCCTTGTTATAAATGTGAACCCAACTCCCTTCAGGGCTTGACGAAATAGCTGTGTGCAGATAAGAGCCAGGCAAGGCCAACGTGGTTCCACCACGCCCAGGCACAAGGGCATCTACTCCGGGTGGTGTGCACTCTCCACCCTGCCCACTCACCAAGCTTTAGTACTCATCTCCAAGGAACTGTGATCGAATACTACTTTACTAACACACTAATTTACAGTCTTTACCAAAGCACAAGCCACATATAACCAAAACTTTGGTTGCTCTACAAGTAGCACCTGGAGAAGAACAAGGGCCCAAAATACCAACTCTTTCCTATCCATTGAAAGAAGTGGTCCTGATCTCAGTATCTTGCTTCCGAATCTCTCCTTTATAAAGGCAAACAACCAAAATCCAGTTTTAGACAACTGCTGGTTTCTGCATAGAGAGCAAGAGTAACTTTTTGGTTCAGAAAGGAAAACCTCAGTGGAAGTCCTTCCTCGTGTCTGAAAATAGTTTTACAGGGTGCTCCTTCACTGCTGTCTACCGATGGGAACACAAGGCCGTGAGTTAGAATAACACTTTAAAACATAACTGAATACTACCGTGGTTTCAATGTCAAGGTTACAATCAAAATGTACAGTTCAGTAGCATGTTTTTGTTATCATTCTGTTATAGCAAAATGACAGACTTAAAAACATACCAGAGCCTTGGGACAGTGCACGCATGCACGTGTGCAAAGTAGGGGTACAGACACAAGAGCTGTCACCTCTAACTCTCGTTCTTTAAAGATATGAAGAGGAGGACTCTTGCTCAAGGCGTCTTAAGCCATGAGCCTCAAGGTTTTTTGGGTTTTTTGTTTGTTTGTTTGTTTTAGGAATGCTTTGAATCCCCGATGTTTGTGATCTAATTTTTTTAATCTTCTGTTTTGCAGTATGGTCCACTCTGAAGGCCATTCGTACAAAAATAACAAGTGATTCTCTGGAGATAAAATCTACACGTGAGCAGATCTAGTTTTATTCAAGGTCCCCTTTGGGGCAAGGACAGTCAATCTATTGATTAATGAGTTCCCAGCCTACAAATTACATATAACCAGAGAAACACAAAGGGTTTTATCTTTGAATTAGTATACTCTCCCAGTCTCCCAACCACACTGAGAACTGTTCTGTTCTCTCCCCAAATTCTCTGGCACAAGAGTAGGGAAAACACGACAGCATCTAGCGGACTGTCCACATCCAGGGTCCTAACATCTCCACTTAGCCGCGGGGGATACCCAAACCTACCCAAACTTACCCAAACTTCCCAGGAGGGGGTGCCTCACAGAGTGCATCATCTAGCATTTTCTCCGGCTCCTATTAACTCCCCACCCCCCAACATTTGCCTTTGCCTGGGAATGGCGTTTGCTTCCCAACCTGCATGTCTCAGAACCTGGCTGGGTACCAGCAGTGACAGGCACCCGGGAACACTAAGTATTCAACCGTGACCCACTGAGAACCACAACCCTCTCACTAAATATTAAGCAGAGCATCATTTCTGAGTTTTCCAAGCACCATCACCACTGCCAAAAAGAAGGACGGGGCAGGTATTTTGTAGAAGGCAATAGCTTTTCAGAATAAGAACCAGACACTCAGCTCTAATCTAGGCATTACTTCAGCCTCCTCCTCAGACTGCACAAACCACAGAGCCTCCCAGGCCTCCAACTCCTCATCTGAAAAACGAAAAGGACCAAGGCTGGGCTCATGATAAAAACAGCATCTTACAACTGAAGAACGTCAGGGAATAATTCTTGCTGCTTCCATCAGATGACACTGGGCAAGCACCCTCATGTTTATATATTTTCTCAGCTGCCTTTGTAAAGAAACAGTGTTGCTAATTTAATCCCTATTTTATAGAAGGAATTGATTCCTTACAGGACACTGGCTGGAGTCCCAGAGCTGCCTGGGAGGACTGAGGCCTCCGTGTCCAGACCAGAAGTCTTGCCCTGTGTCAGTGGCACGTGTCACAGTGTCTGGTACTTCATCAGGCAGTCTTACCTTTGGCTATCTATTTGTTAAAATGAAAATTTTAAATCAACATAAGTATATTCTTTAAAAATTTTTTTCATTAAAGATTATCTTGAATGTGAAGAAAACTGTTCTGAGACTGGACCCCAAGTTTTCTAAACCCTGAAGTGGGGATCTAACAACTCTTTTCAAAACCCCCAGATTTGCTTCTCATCGCTCGAAGGGTGAAACAGAAATTCTTCAGCCTTAGACTTGGGGCAAATCTTTCATTATTCTACAAGAGATCTCCTTGGATGAATTCATCTGCTAATGAAGATACAAAAGAAATCATTATTATATTGATATAAAATAATCCAAAAGCAAACCTATAGTTGGGCTGTTTAGTGTTCTGGTTCTGTTAGGAGTTAGTTGGACAGTTAGGTAGTTAGGGCCAGGGACCCTAACAAGAAGATATGGAGTCAGGACAGCTGACACAGAACAGCACTAACATCCTGTTTTACAGCATAGACAGGACCATATTAACATTCTGCTTTGCAGCCTTTGCAGAAGTGATTTTTGCAAAATGTCCTAAAATAAAAGAATCCCAAAGCATCTGTCACCATCCTGGGCAAGGGGCAGTTAAGAGCTAAGGCCCCAGATGTCAGCAAAAAAGACCATCCACACGTAGACATTAACCGAATAGGTAGACAGATACGTGACCGAAGTCCTGACTGGCACGACTCAGCACACCCTGACTGCTGAAGATAGTTCTGCAGAAGAGCTCGTAAAACCCCCTACACTTAAACTTAGAAACTCCAAGGGCAGCCCTCTTGGGTCCCCTCCCTCTCTGGGACCTTTATGCTCTTGCTCAATAAACTTTGCTTTGCTGCCCATCATTCCTTGGTCTACCTCTTCATTCCTCAAAGAGCCCAAAGGGACAAAAACTGCGGGCACTAAAGGCAGAAAATCCTGCAACAGTTCCACAGAGGGAAGAGTCCAACTCTCTGCATTTTGTACATGTGAGAAGATTAGCTCTTTCCCAGGTGGGCCAAGAAATACAGTTTTGAGTCTGGGGTGGAAGGCTGTGGAGAAAAGCTCAGAATAGGACTGCCAATTGGGAAAGACAATGCAGACTTTATTTCCAGCAATGAGACTGACTTCACCTCAGCTTGCACTACTGGCCTTGAACCTCACATCTTTGCCTAAATTCTGCTTAAATATGAAAGTCCAGACCTCATGGTGAGGCTTATCCATGGAAACCATATGGAAACTCGCCTTTACAGCTGTAGTGATGTGAAAAATATTCAACTACGTTTGCCTTAACCCTTTCGTAAGATAATCGGAGCAGAGCCGAAAAACACTGGCACCACAAATGCAGAAATACAGTCTACTCTGATGCCTCAGGACACATACAGGGCTCACCATTAACCAGAAGAACTACTTCCCATAACTAAGTGACTCTACACAAGAGCTTCTATACTGCGGAATGCACATCAATATTTGGGTTGAATTTAACTTTCCCCTACTGCCCATAGCCCTTCGGAGAGTTTAGATCAGACCAGTAAGGGATGCTTTCAGATTCAGGTCTGGAGTTCTCTGGTGATGATCTGTCACGTGGAAATTTATTACGAATCTAACAAGGCCATTTTACTTTAGTAAATCTACAGTTGGTTTTCTGTAAATATTGTTCGTAATTCTGGAAGACCGATTGCTCTTTAAACCTGTCCACGGTTATTCAGGTAAGCTTGCCAATTTTTCTTTTTATAATAAATTTTAGGCCATGTGTAGACAATGAAAGTTTAAAAACATGACAATATCCTTCTAGATATCATAGTTAAAATAAATTATGGATGAAATGTGGACCTCTTTACTGTGCAAGCCTGAATTGCATTTTTTTAAAAGATTTTATTTATTTATGTGACAGAGAGACAGCCAGCGAGAGAGGGAACACAAGCAGGGGGAGTGGGAGAGGAAGAAGCAGGCTCCCAGCTGAGGAGCCCGATGTGGGACTTGATCCTGGAACGCTGGAATCACGCCCTGAGCCGAAGGCAGACGCTTAACGACTGCGCTACCCAGGTGTGAATTGCATTTTGGAAACATACTGGATGACTCCCAAAGCTCTAGTCTTGGTTTCTCACCAGAGTTCTTGTCTAAAGATACAGATCTGGGGAACGTGATGAATTCTGTTTTAAATATACCAGGGCTGTGATGAGAATGAAAGTAGATAAACAAGGAGAGCTTTCTAACTGATTTTTGGGCAAGCCACTTATCTCTTTGAGCATTAGTCTCCATCTGTACAAAAGAAATACTTGCATTGTCTATTTCACAGGAGTATTATGAAATGAAATAACTATATAAGAGAAAGTTTTGCAAACTCTAACTCAACTTGTATATACTTTATTATTATGTATAAAATCAATTTATATCTACTGCTACCACCTCAAGTGGCATGCAGAATCCTTGGTATCTCTAAACTAGACTCTGCTCCTTTATCTCCTCCAGATGTTCCTGTTTATGTGGATAGCACCCTCATTATCCCAGGCATCTAAGCTTAGAAACTGGGGTTGTGCTAGAAAGCTTGCCCCTTCACCCACTCTGATCCGCGAACAATCAGTTCAAATTTAAAAATTTCAAAAAATAAATCTGACCAGGTCAAACCCTTGCTCAAAAATCTTTGACAATAACCAACTGTTCTTGAAAAAAGGGGGCCAAAACACAAAGTTGTCCCCGAGACCCTGTCCTGTCTGGCCTTGCCCACCCTACCCTCTCAACTCAATCGTATGCTCTCCTCTGTCCCTTCCGCACTCCAGCCACGCAGCCTTCTTTGAGTTCTCCAAAGCCCCCTGTTCTTCTAGCTACACAGCCTTTGTCCATGCTGCCCTTTGCTGGAACCGCCAGCCCCAGCTATCCTGTCATCATCTCCAGCTCCATGTCCTCTGCAAAGCCACCCTGCACTTCCTGCCATTGCTCAAGTTCTGTAAAGGGGGTGCATAGAAATACATCCTGTTCTTGAGGTCACTTATTATCTTTTGAAATGATGGGTTATATGAAGTCTCTCTTTGCTTTCTCAACTATAAAGTTCATTCAGCTGTTCATTCCTTCAACTTACTCTAAAGTTCAGCAATGAGTCTGTTCTTACTCCTGCATTATAATCTCAATGCCCAGCACATAATGGGTACTTTTTAAATGAATGAGTAAATCAGTCAATCTTGAGATCTTCTCCTCTCACTGTGTTTGTGTGTGTGTATAAAATATAATCCGTATAATATTTATGATATAGTAAAACAATAATAGCCATGATATTTAACGTCTACTCTAATCTTTTGTCCTGCTTTGAAAAAAAATTTTTTTTCTAGGAAAGTACTGTAATTCAAGCACAAAGATAAGCATTTTATACTCAGTGCTTTGGAAGGAGGTTTTTGTTTTTGCTGTTGTTGTGCTTCATTTCAGGGGTGCTGGAAAAGGAGTCTGCTGTTTGGAGGGAGTTTGGTATTAAATGTGGAATGCAAAGAAGCCCTGGGAGAGACTGAATGTTTCACTGTACATGTGAGGAAAGGACCCAGCTCTGACCCTGGGATATAAACCAATTTTTACAATTTTGTACCCCTAAATATTTTGAGCCTCATATTTGCAGCCCTTTATAAAGCTTCTTTGCATTCCTCGTATTAACAAGACAACCAAAGGCAATAGTTAAGGAATGGCCTAGGGGTCCTGCAGACCTCTGAATCCTGGTTCAGTCTTCTGTCAACTATAAGACCTTGGACAGATTGACTAACCATATCTAACCTCAGTTTCCTTACCTGTAAAATGGACAAATAAAGAAACAGTCCCTAGGTCATAAAATCATTGTGAGAATGAAATGAGACATCATAAGCCCGTGAAGTAGGGAAGACAGAGGACTGTGCCCTGTGTGACAGCCTCAAATAGGTCAAGAGCACACAAAACTAGTGTCACAAAGCTGCGGACCTGAACGGAAGTCTAACAATTGCAAATCCCCTGTTAATTCTCAGTTTAATTAAATTCCTGGCAGAAGAAGGTACTTCATAATATAGTTTTATTGTTCTTTCAAACTATAATCTAAGCAGCAAATGATGTCTGAGCTCTTTAAACCAACTGAAACATGAGAGAATTCATACCAATTCTGATTATAAAATTCTATTGTGTTGAGGAAATAATGGTCCCCACAGTCACAGGCAGAATCTATGAAGCCAAAGAGGCACGGAGGTGTAGTCCTCAACACGACAGGGAAGACCGCAGAGAACATAACCTACACCACAAATGCGCCAGCGTTCTAGGGCGGGGTCAGTCAGCTACAGCCTGGGTGCCGAAGTTGGCCCTGTCTCGGTAAGTAAGGTTTTACTGCACCAGAGCCACACCTGGCCATTCGTGTACAGTTGTGACAGCGTGAGGTCCACAAAGCCTCAAGTATTTATCATCTGGCCCTTCACAAAAAAACAGTTGCCAACCTCTCTTACAGAAGACATATAACAGGGAAAAATAAACCCTGAACATATTTTAAATGCCAAACTTTATTCCTCGAGTTCTTTCTTCACACCTGCAGTCCCATGAACAAGGGGTATTTTACCCTTTGTTTGTGAAGGAGCAGGTGAGCCAAATTCCCCAAAATGAAACGAACATCAGGGCCTTCAAGTTGGGAGGGATTTTTCACAGAAAAGTTCACGACTTTGAGGTTCGACTACATTCACCTCGGTGGTCCCAATATCTTTAACTCCCCTGGTTATGAAACTCTGCATGTTTATACATATGCAAGACTCACTGGAATTTTCTCTTCTTCAAGGAGTGGTGCCGGTCTAGAGCCCTTCCCCAGTCCCTCCTCTTCTGCTGCTTTCTTATAGATATTCCGAGTCTCCTGGGTATCTGGTGCTTGCAGATCATAATATTGTGATTTCGTTTTCAAGCTATTGGCAAATTCTTCGGACTGAGTTTTTCTGAAGAGAAACAAATGTGGAATTATCAAGCAACATTCTCCAACATGGATAGCTTTTCCAAAGCAGATGCCTGCATTCAAATTATGTGAAAAACAGTAACAGATACCGTTTACTGAGTGCTTACACTATGCTAAGCCCTTTGCTGTATTTAAAGACATTAATTTGGGGCCCCTGGGGGGCTCAGTTGGTTAAATGTCTGACTCCTGATTTCAACTCCAGTTGTGAGACTGAGCCCAGCGTTAGTCTCCCTGCTCAGTGAGGAGTCTGCTTATCCCTCCCCCTCCCCCCACTTGTGCTCTCTCACTCTCTCAAATAAATAAATAAAATCTTAACTAAAGAAAAGACATTAACTTAATTCTCATAACAACCCTATAAGGAAGGGCTTGTTGTCCTTGCTTAATTGCAAGAGACTCAAAATAATTATTTATCCAAGGCCACATCGTGGCACAGCCAGGATCGGGACTCCGGTCTGCCCAACTCCTGTCCAGAAGCTAAACTATGACGAGCCGCACACAACTCCTTTATCTCTGTGTGCCCATTTATAGTTTTAGTTACAGGAGTTGGTGGGCAGCATCAGCAGCCTTTGGGACCTGAACCGAGGTCCATATGTCTGTTTCTATCTCATCAGCTCAGATAGGGCTGTCAATACTCAAGGGATAGCAGGCTTCCCAGAAGTCACCCTGGGCCCCCAGCAGAGGGGATCCATCATCTGCCTCACTGCTACCAGCCTGGTTACCTTCCTGCATCTCCAGTTGATCGTGTCACTTCCTATTCAGACATCTCTACTGTCCACAAAACAAGGTCCAAAGTTCTAACTCTGGGTTTCAAGGCACTTTAGAGTATGACCCCCTGTCTCCTGCTACTTGCCCAGGTATACTCCAAACATTCAGAAGAAGTCATTGTCACCCAAAGAACCAGACATATTCAAAACTAGGGGTCTTGATTATGCCCTCTGCCTGCAATTTCTTTCCTGACATTTTGTAGCTGGAAGGCTCTACTTATCTTTCAAGGTTCAATTCAGATTTCACACCTCTTCTGTGGACTGGAATAATGGCTCAGTTAATGCTCTGTCTATAACTTAGTTGCAGCACATATCACAGCCCGTATCAGCTGAAGTTAGTTGTGTACCTGCCTGTTTCTCCTCCTACTGGAAGCTTCTTGCTCATCTTTGAATTCCCACCACCTAGCACAGTGTAAGCACCTAGAGGGCCTGCTTCTCAGCTGCCCACCTCTAAGTAACCTTGTCTGAAGGCCTGAAGCTTGAACAGTCACTGCATTTCTCACTTGTATTCCCAATGCTCAGTCATGTCAGGCTTCGGTGCTCTGGCGTGATTCTGGTGAAGCCAGTGATCGCAGGGGAAACCACATCCAGATCGAAACTCAGATGACAACTGATGAAGTGAAACGGCTGATTTGATTGCATTGTGGGAAGGAAGGGAACCACCAAAAGTGTAAAGAAACTTGCCGGAGACATGTATAGTGACTTTTGTGGCTCTCAGATCCCACCCCACTCTCCCTTCAGATACTCTGAAGAAGGGGCAAATCTGCACCATTTTATAATTTGGCCAGCCCCTCACGGGTCTGCAGACTCATACCTGAGCTCTTCCGCTGCCCGCTCTGCTTTCAGCTGGGCTCTCTCGGCAATAATTTCATTACAGAGCACATCGTAGGGTTTATCTAGATGGTGCTCACCCATCACCCAGACCCAGACTTCCTTATCAGCTCCCAGTTTCCAATGAACAGATTTGCCGTTCTCTGCAAGCAAAACAAAATTTGGATTGTACAAATATCTTTAGTCGTGGGTTATTATGTTTGCCATCATTAAAGTATTTAGGGTCTGCAGGAAAAAAATATTAGATGAGACAAAGCACTTCCAATCTCCTTAGGAAGAAGCAGCAGTCCCAGGGAGCAATGGAGGGTGGCCGCAGTGGGTGGCGTCTGCAGCAATGTTTGTTTTAAAATATGAATACGAGGGATCCTGGGTGGCTCAGTCGGTTGAGTGTCTGCCTTCAGCTCCAGTCTGATCCCGGGGTCCTGGGATCGAGCCCCTCTCCTTGTTGAGCTCCCTGCTCAGCAGGGAGTCTGCTTCTCCCTCTCCCTCTGTCCCTCCTCCTCCATCATGCACTCTCTCACTCTCTCACTATGCTCTCTCTCTCTCAAAAAAATAAATAAAATCTTTTAAAAATATATGAATATGGTTTTTGAATGCGTCCACTTTGTAACTAAAGAAGGCAAGATGGGGAAAAGCATGCAGTTTGTGCTAACATCAGATGTTAGAACTTCTAAGGTCTGAGAATCTTCTGGAATCCCAGAAGTACACAGCTGCTCCAGGGTTTGGTATTTCCATTTTAGAACTGCACTGGCTTTAGTTTAAATCCTAGCCCTGTCACTTACTAGCTGTGTGATTTGGACAAATTATTTAATCTCTCTAAGCCTCAAATTCCTCATCTGCAAAATGGGAATACGACCATCTACAACACAGGACTGCTGTAGGGGAGCAGGCTACACCAGCTATTTCCCCAGTGCCTGCCGCAGAATAGGAGTTCATGAGAGGTTAAATGCTACTGTCCGCCCTATTGTTTACTTCTATGGCTGCTTGGAGATTCACACCAGCTTGTGAGAAGATAATACTACTGGTAGTGTGATACTTGGTGAAGCTACTTAAATGACCCTTGTTTACAACTGGTCACAGGGGTTGTATTACATTCTAGCTCCTGGACTCCTGAGACGCGGCACACAGGTCATGCTCCCTGAACCCCGGGGGTATGTGGAACACACCCAGGAGAGGCCAAGAGGTGCAGTCCCTAAATCTAAAAGCCCCCAGGCAGACCTACCAAGGGTCATTATGGTCCATGTTGTGGTCAAGATCCCTGGGTCCTAAGGACGCTAAACTGGCCAGTGGTGTTGAGTGTGGGCAAGAGGGCACCTGATGGAACAGAGGTGCTTAGAGGTTAGAAACCCACACTGGGACCGTGTCCTGTCTTCTTAGGTTAAGTAGAAGGTTTCCAATTAAAGCATCTTCTATCCAGTGAATTGTTGACCTACTTCCTACTGTTGCCTCAGGATACATTAAAAAAGCAGGCTGCTCAAACTCAGCTGTGTTCTTTATCTTCCCACTTTTCACCCTTCTTGGGGCAATGAAGACTTTCTACAGCGTAATAAAATTCTAAATAGGATACTGGGGCAGGGAGGGAGGGGAGACAGAATCTTCACTCTAAGAGGAGTTAAATGTATCATCCAGAAGGCAGCTGACCTGGCACTGTTTTCACAAGTGGAGGAACAGCGAAAGTGGCACCAGGTATGAAGGGAAGATCAATCCCAAGTGTGCCCTCGTGGGGATGGGCCCTGGCCAGCTCTGGCTCTGTGTGAGGAGATGCCAAATGGTTCATTAACTTTAGAAAGCTGTCACACCTCATAAAACTGCCTTTATTACGCTCTCTCAGGGCAACTAATAATATTTTTTACTGTGTCCATCTCTCAATCTTCACCTAAGTAACACTCTACCAATATTTTTGACAGTAGGAGAAAGACGCCCTGAGAGGAGAGTGGTAGAGGGCCAGGGGAGACAGGGAGGGAGGACCCGGGGATTCCTGAAGTTTTGCTCAGCACAGCAGGACACATTCTCCAGAGAGCGCCACAGGCTGCAGGCTGGGGCATCACTCCTGGGGGAAGAAGGTGCTGCCCTGAAGGGTGAGGTGGGGGAGAAATCCCAGAATCACCTGTGAACAGAGGAGGGTGCTTAGAAACCACAAGCAGAGAAGACCACCAAAGGAGAGGGCTAGAGCCTTGACGTTCTAGAAGCAGGGGAGTGGTGAGAGTATGGTGAGGGCAAGGAAATTATGGTTTGGGGCAAGAAAAAAGAGAACTGTCAGATTCAGCCAGATACCAAAAGCAGGGCTCTTGACAGAATGGCACTGACAATAATCTCTGTGCTGAGGGCTCCTCACCTTGGGAGCTCTTCAATGTCACCTGAGAACATAGAGATTGGAGGGCCTTCAAGGGCTTCCCCACGACTCCCTAAAACCTTAGTGGAGGCTGCTGGAGAAGTTATTCTAGTAAAATGAGTGTTAGCTCCAATACCCTCAGTTTTACACCAAGATGGGGGAAGACTACTCAGGCCTCTGTTTAGTTCATTCTACAAAAACTTACTGAGTTTCTAACTCTGAGCAAGATGCGGATGAGCTAAATGCTGCAGGGGATACAGGATAAAACAGATGTGGCCGTTTTCCTGCAACTCACCTAGAGTCTGCGAGAGAAAGAGCAGGCATTAGGTTACTCACATAATGAACTTTATTCCCCATCTACTATGTACCAGGCAGCGAGGTACATGTGTGTAAGCACTTATGAACAGGACAGACCAGTCCCTGCCCTCGGGGAACTTACATTCTAGCTGGAGACAGAAATTGAACACTGAATTAATTATGAAAGTAAAACAACTTGGGGGAGGGGTGTGAAAGGGTGCTAGGGGAATATTTAAGAAGAAGAACCGATCAGTTTGAAGGACCAGGGGAACACGCATTATAACCACAATAGATTTTAAGTCCAGTGAGGAATCTCAGGATGGAGAAATCGCTTTGGAAGGACACAGAAGAAAAGAGAAGTTCTTTGTATTGAGTTTTGGAGGATGGACCTGGAGTTTAGACAGAGAGTAGGGCGTAAGTTTGGTGACCTACACAAAGACAGTGTGCTCGAAGATCAGAGAAGGAAATCAGTGAAGGGCTATAAGGAATCAGGGTCTCAGTGACAGCTGAAAAGAGCTTCAGGTGTCACCTGGCCATGGGCTAAGGATCATGCAGGGGACAGAGGGCCACATGGCACAAGTCCCAGACACCTGGCTAAACGATTTAAACTTAGGCCCTGCACTGCATAAAGCCAGAAAGTGCTGTTAAAATCCCAGTGTTTCTACCAACTCTTTATGTGACCATGTATATGATACCTTACCTCTCTGAGCCTGAGCTCCCTCTCTGATAAAACACAGGTAGTAAGTCGGACCTCACGGGTCTGTCACATGGTAAATGCTCAAAAATATTAGCTCCATGTTCTTGATTAAATGACCAACGAAGAGTCCATGACTGTGTCTGTGCAGATGGTGCCAGGGTCAGAGAAGTGACTTAGGAAGTACCATGGCACATTCGCATGTGGGGTGGATCAGGGAAGTAGGAGGGGGCTGTCCAGTGTCTGAGTGGGGACAGAATGGGGGAGAGATGAGGGGTGAGAGACCACGAGTGAGGCACACGGGGCCCAAATGAGGGAAAGGTCAGTAAGATTCAGATGGCTGAAAAGGAAGGACTCAAAGATGAGAGAGGAGATGGCAGGGTAATAAGCAGAAACAGTGACATCAAGAAAATAAATTTGTTTGAGCTGTTTTAGAAATAAAGAATAAATTATTTTTAATTTTACTAACAATCTACATGGAGAGCTTCAGTAGATATCTGAACTATGGCATTGGAGTTCAGAAATGCTGTCGAGGGGTGCCTGGGACTGTTGGGCGGCTGCCTTCGGCTCAGGGCGTGATCCTGGCGTTCCGGGATCGAGCCTCACATCGGGCTCCTCCGCTGGGAACCTGCCTCTTCCTCTCCCACTCCCCCTGCTTGTGTTCCCTCTCTCGCTGGCTGTCTCTCTGTCACATAAATAAATAAAATCTTTAAAAAAAAAAAAAAAAGAAATGCTGTTGAGACTGACTGTGAATTTGGGAATTACTTTATAGCTGTCATCACTGAAGCCACTGGTGTAGAAGAATTGCAAAGGGAATGAAGACTAGTGAGAACCTGGGAAAAGCATGTGCTCCACTCGGGAGGCAAAAGGGAAGAAAGAGAACATTCTGATTAAAACAGCAAAAAAAAAAAAAAAAAGGATTTCTGACTCCTAAACGCAACATAATATAGGAGCCTGGGGAGAATGCGCTGCCATGCAGCCAAGAGAGATGGTGCTCCATGCCCTGCAGACGCAGAAAGGGGGTGGAGACCCTTGAGGAGGGTCTCAGGAGTCTCTGACCTCGGAGAGTACTTTTAGGGAGACAGGCGGGGGACAGGCTACAGAAGCAGGACAGAAAGGATGATAAAAGGTGGAGGTTGTAAGCATGTGCTCTGGGGAAGTTTATTCGCAAGCAAGTAAAAGAGGATTCAGTCATTTGTTCAACAAATATTTACTGAGCATCTGCTATGTTCCGGGCACTATACTACAGGCCTGTGAGACAGAAAGAGCAGCTTAGGAGTCTGGATGGTTGAAAGACTTCTTTAAATAGAAGAAACAGGGACAAATTTTACACTTGGGGTTTTGGGAGGGGAGAGCGAAAGGATGCCAGGGACCAGGCCTGGGGAATGATGGCAGGAGGAGTATGCAGAGAACAGGTAAGGAAGAAAATATTGACAAGAAGAGGAGAAAAGCCTCTGTCTGCTAAGAGCTGAAAGCTGACAGACATACACCCACATTTCTGTCCCCAGTGTGCTTCCTTAAGGTAAAGTATACATTTAAGAGATCCTCATGGGGCAGGGACTGCACCTAGAATAAGGTGCTATCCACACATTCTGGATTTTTTGTCTACTTCACCTTGAAATTATATGTACTCTCTAATCAGAGGACAGTGAGAGAGGGACCTTTTCATAGCACTTCCATTAAATTGTAAGGTTTGCTCCCAGTCCTTGAATCACGTTTGCATACTGCAGCGTTCTTCATGTTTGCTAGCTTAGGGATTCTTGAGAACTTCTGAAACCAACTTTTCTAGAATAGTGGGTCCGTGGTGCTTCGTACTACACCACAAAGAACCGCTGTGCAGACTCTTATCGCCACCTCATTCACCATATACGATCTCTAACTAGGCGATGCTGTGAACTATCACATAAGAATGGGGTGACACTTGGCATGGGAATGGCCAGGCTTATTCCAGTCTTACATTAGTGTGTGACACTGCTCGTATCATCATTGTGTCTGACTTCTCCCCACACGGTGGGCCCAGCAGCGGTGTAGGAGGGAGAGACTGCAAGTGTCAGTATGGGTCATCTTGGGTGCAGGTCAATACAACTCCCAGGGCTTCCCCCCAAACTAAGACTGTGATTCAAAGGGTCAGCAACTGGTCTCCACTCCAACTAGATCCAACTCAGAAAGACAACCATAGTAACAGGCGAGAATGAGAAATGAAGATGTATATACCATGTCCCTACAAAGAGAAGACCAAAAACTGAACAGAAGCCAGAACATCAACACCAGGGGCCTCCTAACAAATTCACATATTGGGAGTATCATCAGGACTGACAGCAGCACCTACCAATACCCAGGCTGTTAAAATATGATATACTTCCCTAAACTCCCAACCTCTCAAGTATCTCCCACCACTCTGGCCTCTCCTCTAGGGATCCCCACCCCCACATCCAGAAACCAAAAGATCCAGGCGCGTGGGCCCCTCCAGGAGTCACGTACCATAGCCATGTCCCTTCTGACTGATGCCCATGCCACGTCTGCCATTAAATATTTAGAGTACCACCCAAGGCTATTACTAACCCCATCTTATAATGAGGAAGTTGAGGTTCAGGGAGGGTATTTAACTTGCCCAAGATCACAGAGTTAGTGAAATTGGAACCAGAATTCAAAACCAGTCCACGAGACTGCAAAACATGTGGTTAAGGCAGCCTTGTAATGCATCGTCCAAACTGAAACACTTCTGAGAGCACAAGGGAAACCCACCAAAAGGGATGCCAGGACAATGAATGTAGACAGGGCTCAGACGGGCCAGCTCGGGCGTGGGGACACCATCACATTCCCTCTGGGCCCTGAAAAGCAGGACAGGCCAGGAGAAGGCGAGACCCAGCCCCATGAGCTTGCAAGCCCCATAGGACTTCCTGAAATTACTTACAACTGCTGCTTTCCCCATCGTTTGCTAGGTTTGTTACTCTGGGTACTAAAGTCCATCTTTAAAATTTTAAATAATTGTTATGCTTATTTTAGAGACAAAAGGACAGAAAGGAAGCCGGAAAACCTGTATGGTGCTTGGGCCCAGGAAAGTAGGTGGTGCTATAGACAAATGAGAACTTGAGTCAGGAGAGGAGACCAGCTTAATCCAGGGACTCAGGAAGGTAAATGGGAAGAGGAGATCAGTAATTACCCACATGCGGGTGCTCCCCACAGAAGAAGATAAGCCCAGCTAAACTATCAAGCTCAGAGTTAGGAGGACAGGAGACAGGGCCAGAACCAGTGGTTCAGAACAGACCTGGAATAGATCTGTACCTGGGCTCAAATTCTGACTCTACCAGTGACCATACAAATGACTTTCTCTTTGTTTCCTTATTTGTAACAAGAAAGGTGACAACATGTACCATCCCAGATTCTTGTGAGGTTTAAATGAAATAGCATAAATATAATGCTTATATCTGGCACATCCTAACAGACCAGCACCTTGGTAAGGGAAAAGCTCTAGGCAATGGAACAGATGAAGTAAAATCTATAGGGTTCAGTGGCTAGCTGTGTGGCTCCTAGGTTTCTGGCTGCAGTGACAAGGGAAAATGCAGTGCCACTGATTATAACAGAGAATGAGAGGCAGGGTCAGGCCTGGGGGTGGTGAGGAGGATTGAGGTGACATTGATGAGCTTATGGGTGATCTGAGTGGGAATACTCGTTAGGGAATGGACACTGAGACCGAAGCAGGTGAGAGGCCTGGCTTGGCAGTATGGGTTTGAGCGTCGCTGGCATATAGGTGGTGTTTAACCCTAAAAGGTAGAAGCGGGGGCCTCTGGGGTGGCTCAGTTGGTTGGGCGTCTGCCTCTTGATTTTGGCTCAGGTCATGATCTCAGGGTTGTGGTCGTAGGATTGTGTCTGGCTCCACACAGAGCATAGAGCTTGTTTGGGATTCTCTCTTACCCCTCCCTCTGCCCATTGCAACCCCCCACCCCTGCCACCTGCCACCACTCATGCTCTCTCTCTCTAAAAAAAAAAAAAAAAAAAAAAAGGTAGAAATGGTGCCCCAGGGAGATAATACAGTGACCTTAACCTGGGATCTGTGAAACTGAGAGTCTGTGAACAAGATTTAGGGAGACTGTTAACATTGTAAAACTATACACAAAATGTTGTCTGTGTGCACTTTCCCGATCCAAGCTCTCACTAAATTTTCAAAGGAGTCTATGAGCCTCTCAACCCCACCTCCAGGTTACAAACCACCAGTGCAGAGTGAGGCACCCTGGGGGAACACGGGCATTCGGGGGTAAGGCAGGGATTAAAAAGAGATCATTACGGAGAGAGCAGGAGACCCATGACATCAAGAGAGAGACTCAGAGAGGCAACTCCAGAGTCCAATGAGGCTGAGGAATCGACTAGATCAGAACTGAATCTATCAGTGGAGGTCACTGCAGTGGCGTCAAGAGTGAGGGAGGGGAGGGAGGGCCACTGCAGGTGGCACAAACCAGTGGGTTATGGTCATTTCATGGAAAAGGAAGGCTCTGCATAAGGGACCTTGTTCGCCTGGTAGCAGTGAGAATACGGCAAATGAAGTTTCACGATCCAAGTCCATTTCAAGGGCACACACAGTCCCTCCTGCACCGCACAGCAACCAGATCCCAGTCTGCCGCTTAGCTTTCTGTCCGCCTGGAGGCCCAATGAAACAAGTGCTGGACACTCCTCTACTGAGTGAAGGCCTCTCCTGTCTGTGTTACCAGAAAGAAATCACACAGAACAAAGGCAGGGCCCTGACGCAGGCGTACGTCTTAGACGTGTGCAAGGCGCCTGCAGACAAGAGTAACGCCTTAAGCTCCAGGTGGGCTGGACAGGCAGCATATTCATTAACAGCACCCACTCTGGGAGAGTCAGGCTCAGGGTCGATTGCAGGTCTTACCAGTTGCTGCCCTGGGCAAGCTAGTTCATGTCCCAGCCTCGCTTTCCCCCATCTGTAAAATGTGAACAGTAGTTCAGCTTCAGGCTTGGCTGTGATTATTTAATGAGATCGTATATTTAAGCCCCGAGCTCAGGTCTGATGCACCGACAGCTTGGTGGTACTACCTGGAGAGTCCAGAGCAGCACTGCCCAAGCGTCAGCTACAGCCGCAATTATACACGTTCTAGTAGCCCCATCACGACAGCGAAAGAAATAGATGAAATTAACGTTAATAAATTTTATTTTGCCCACGTTATCCAAAAGATTATCATGTCAATATGTAATGACTATAAAATTGTTAATGTGGTATTTTACATTATTCTTCCTATCAAGTCTTTGAAATCTGGTAATTTACCCTTCTAACACACCTCAGTCCAGACTATTCTCATTTCACGAGCTCAGCAGCCACACGTGGCTAGGGGCTACCATCCTGGTCAACCCAGCTCCAGACCTCCAGTTATATGTCCCCCCGCAGGCAGAGGAGGAACATAATTCTCTCCCTCTCTAGAAATCACATTTTCCCATTACATTTTGAAATGATTTTCCGATCTATTACTAAGTTAAATTCATATTTCTAATTGCTTTTCAGCCCTTTCTACTCTAGCCGTAAGACTGCTAAAAGGTTCCTGGTATACACAATATGCAAACATTTTAGTGATGCTCTTTGAAAACTCACCACGGTGGACCATATAGAGAAGAAAATGACCAGATGACAATGAAAGAACTGCCAAGCGATGAGCTAAAATGGCGCGAAGGAATGAGGGGAAGGGAGGGCATAAGATATATTTAAAGAGCCAAGAAAAGGACAATCTCCAAAGCCGCAGCCTGGCTAAGAACTGCTAAGAAAAAGCAGCACTAAAGTAATCCGGGTACAAGCTGGGCAGGGGTGGGGGTGGAGAGGCTGGGAGCACAGCCCGAAAGGAGCAGAAGCACACAGTAGGTCCGCAGCACAGATACAGCCCTGGGGAGCACCAGCCATAACACTGCCTTATACTATCTATGACTTTATCTTCAAAGGCAGAACAAGATGAAAGATGGAGAAGTGCTGTATTTTAGGGAAAGTTGGGAACGAATCAAACCTTCTCTTTTTCTGTAGTCATAAGAGAGAACTAATTTAGCGTAAAATGTATTTTTCCAAGTGTTAATAAACTTTTGGCATGAAATACTGATAGAATGTTCACTGCATATATTAACATACTTTTTAAATGATCATTTAATAAAATAATATAGATTTTCTAAGAGACAGATTCACACTCTGCAAAAAAAAGAATATAAGCAAAGAAATAAAATTACTGTCTTAAGTAGTCACAAGGAGACCACTTCAGCAAACACGAGAACCCCAAGGTCTTACAAAGTATCTGGGCCACTGGCATTGGGGCAAGAACCCTTCCGCTCTCACTAGTCCCAAAGTTACCCAACACATCAGTGTGCTCTCTTCACAGTGAACAATGGCTCCCAGAGAGGTCCAGCTCTCTCTGATAAACTCTGGCTCAAGAATGCAGGGAGATGTATAAGCCAGTTAAGAAAGATAAAAGGGCCATGCTTCAGTTTGGACATGTTACTTACAGAAGGAAAAATTTTATTTCGGGTCGTATAGAGTACTGTGAAATCCAATAAATCTGGGTACCTACTGGTGGTGTGACTTTGCATATATTGCTTAACTTCTCCGATTCTAAACTTTCTCCACCTATAAAACAGATAATACCAACTTTGCCGAAGTTTTGTGAAGATGAGACATACTGTATACAACAGTGCTTTGCATAGTGTCTGACAAAACACGTATTTAATAGCTGTTATTGATAATAAATGAGCTATTCATATTTTACTTCCATATCATTATAAAGGTTAGTTGAAAAGGTTTTAAATAAAGGCAGTATAAGGTAAAGGTCACTAAACTGACTTCCTTCTTGAGTCTGTATATACTAGCATGCAAGTGAGATTCATTTTCTCCATCTCTGAAACCCTGAGTGGTTTTATCACATTTTATTTTTCCTGGCTTAATGAAAAATGAGGAGAAATTTGTCTTGAATGCCTCTGTGAGTGACCTTGAAAACTGCTTTTTTTTTTTTTTTTAACGACATAGGTATTCATCCATGACAGAGTTTGTGCTGGGGGAGGGTGAAGAGCAGAGGCGGTTAATGTGCTCTTTTCTACGTCTGTGTGTGTACATGCTTTAAGTCTCGATGTACAAGAATTCCTCCCTCATGGTCTCAAAAGGATCTCTCAAGCCACCAGGGATTCCCTGGGTCAGGAAGAAGTACAGCTGAAAAATTAACTCACATTAAAAAATGTGTGGTATGGAGGCGCCTGGCTGGCTCAGTCGGCTGACCCTGTGACTCTTGATGTCGGGGGTCATAAGTTTGAGCCCCATGTTGGGCATAGAGATTACTTTAAAAAAATGTGTAGTATGACTTTTTCGCCCCCAACAGCAGTATTTGCATTTTAAGAGGGAGTTTCCCTAAAAAAAGATAACGCAAAGAAAGACCTCTTAAAGTCTAAGAAATGTAAACATAGTTCCTACAGAAATGCTGATACAATGCCTTTGCATGCTGGTAGGAGGATATAGGCCCCAGTGACAGTAAGTGGGAGAGAAGCCCTTTCTCAGGGCCCCTCAGATCAAACAGTACAGGTGACTTTTCACTTCAGCTTAAGTCAGTCTGGTTTTAAGTAAGAGATGTGCTTACGGCGACACAAGTTCCTGGTAAACGCTATGCATGTGTGGGTCCGTGCACGTAAGTGTAAGCTTCAAGCGGATAAGTTGTGCTATTAGAATCTCAACATTTCGGGTCCCTCTACCAAACTGGAACTTGCACCTGACTTGCTTCTGACTAGTGCGAACTGTTAACACAAGCCGGGAGCCACGGTACTAACACATTCACGGAAGAGACACGTGTAAGTTTACCTTTCTTTGGCCTGGATGTCACTGGCAACGACTCCTTTTTTTCCATTGCTGCTTCTCTTTCTTTCCATCGGCGGATCTGTTCCTCCCTCATCTTAAAGAACAGGATCTGTTTCTGTTCTTCGCTGAGCTCTGCCAGGAGATCGGGATCTATGTACATCTCTGACAGTATCTGTTTCAGCATCTTCGCAGGCCTGGAGTCTCTTACACCTGTGGCAAAAGCTCTTGCAAATGGCTTCCAGGTGTGCCTCCCCTGGGCCGGCACCTGCACGCCCCCACAGACCTTCCCAGAGACTCGCGGCAATCCTAGTGACTGGGGCGATAATTCAGCGCGCTGGCTCTTGGTTCCTGGCACCAAAGACGCCGTCCACAATGCTGTTTGTGAACCTGCGAAGAGCAACAGGCAAAAAGCGGGCAGCGTTAAAATGTGTAGACGCCAGGCAGGGGCAGGCTCATGAATTAAGCTTGGAGGAAATACAGTATCGTTTTTCATTCCAGGTGAAAGGAGAAGAAAAGCTGAGACACGCTTGTTAAGAGTTTGTGTAACCCCTATCCCGTAATTTCCAGATACTTTATCAACACAACAAAACAAACCCTAACTTTTTACAGGTCAATCTCAGGGAAACAAAAAAAATTAACAGAGGTTTGGCCTTCTCCCAACTAAGCAAACATATTATTACCTCAGAGCCTAACCACCAACTGTATGGCTGAGAAAAGAATAAAACAAAAAAGAGGCACAGGAAGAAATTAAAAGGTTCTCTCCAAACAACTTATTTCAAAAGAAAATACTGTTTTTGAGATTTCACAGAATTACCCACCCCAAAGCAAACCAAAATGGGGCCATCCTCAAGGAAGGAAAAAGAAACAGAAATTAGACCACAATGCAGTTTTCCCATTTCTCCTTAAAAGTGGCACTAAATAAGACAATTACATACTTTGTCTTCACAGAAGGACAAGGCAATTTCCAGACGACCTACCAGAACCATGAAAACAGTGTCGCTGTCGGAGAAAACATTCATGGACACTCTGGAAGGTCACTGGGTTTTAAATATCCCTGTTCCATAGATCTAATTTACTAAAATCTAAATTTACAGACCACCAAAACTGGGGGAATAAAGAGGTAACTAGGTTTGTTACAAAGGATCCCTGCCTTACAAAAGAGTTTCTTAGAGGGCTCCTTTAAGACAAAACCACAGACTCATGCACTCACAAGCGGGTTCACAGGGGTTGGGGGAGGGGGACAATTCCATGGGGGTTTCATCTAATTTACACATTTCTGTTTGGTTGATTTTTTAAAGACTTTTGATGTTTTTTCAGTATAGCAGGATACACAAAAAAGCTTACTTACTGTGACTTTTCAGGACTACCTATGTTTAAGAAGTTGACTAGTAATTTGGTGTTCACAATGCCTCAAATAATCTCACCATCTAGTCATGCCTCTCAAATACCTTGTTTCGCCAAACTAACTGCAAACACTCATAAACTTCAGACTACCACTTAGTCATACCAGGGCTGCTCTTAGTTCCTTCACTTTGTCATTCCCATGGGCCCGACTGTAAAGCTCCCTGAGAGTCCCCTGCCGCTTCCCCTCTTCTTCTTCCCTACAAAGCTGTTCCTTCCTTTACCCAAGCATGTTTAACAGTTGGGGTACCCCAGAATGTTTGCATTCACAGCACATAGTTAGATTCACCAGCCATTGTGTAGCTGGGACCTTTACTGAGGCTACAACTGTTCTTGCTAACTATAATCTCCCACAGCATTCAAACCACTGGAACTCAAATGGAACACAATATTAAGAGAAAATTTTTAGGGGTGCCTGGGTGGCTCTTTTGGTTAAGTGTCATACTCTTGATTTTTGCTCCGGTCATAAATTCAGGGTCGTGAGATCGAGCCCAGAGTGGAGCTCTGCACCGAGGATGGAACCTGCTTAAGAGTCTCTCTCCCCCTTTGTCCCTCCCTCCAATCTAAAAAAAAAAAATTAAAAGAAAAAAAGAGAAAAGTTTTAAAAACAATTAAAAGCAGTGTTTGACTCTAACTCGGTCAGTCATGTTCCTCCCAGGCTTCCTTCCTACCTTTGTGTTTTGCTTTGAAAGACGACCTTCAAAGGCTGTACCAGCCCAAGAACTGATGTCTTGTAATGCTTTTTTGACTCTTGGGTTCCAACAAACTTCTGGAGGGACAGAGCAAACTGAATCCACACTAAAGGAGCGTTCGCCAGAGGCTGAGCTCTGTCTCCACAGGAACCACAGGAAGGATCTGGTTCCTCAGCACACTCGATTCCGGTGCTCTGAGATGAAGTGGTAAAAAACCAAAGTGAATGACTCCTTGATGTTCCAGTAAATGTCCTTATGTTGGCACATTCCATGACTCCAATGATTGACTTTCGCAGAAATAAAACATGGTAGAAAAGGGGGAACTCAGTGATGGGTTTGTGCTGTTCCTCATTTTGAGTGGGGTGAATCTTAGCAACAGTGCCTAAAAACTGAAACCCTGAAACCCTGAAAATGCCAAATTCACATTGTTCCCCTTTTCTCCACCCCAGAGTACTCCTGACAGTAAGCGCTTACACACACTGGGCCAGCCACTACCTTAAGCACCTTGCGTGTTTTAACTCATTTAATGTTCACAATTACCCTTGGGATTCAGTCCCTCCCTAGCCCCGTTTCACAGGTGAAGAAGATGGAAAGTGAAGTCGGCTCTACTGTACTCTACTCGTAGAGTTTGGTTGTAAGCCCAGAATCAGCACACCGTCAGGATATGAGGTACCACATGTGAAGTTTCAGAATGAAGACCAGAAAATTTTTTGCAGCAACATAAATGCTGACTTGAAGGTGCATGACCTGCTGCCTCTGAGGGGCGGAAGCCTCACCCAGGTAACTGTAGATAAGCTGAGGGGAGGCCAGATATTGAAAAAACCTCCCCCCAGGAAGGGCAGCAGGGAACTGTCATGGTGGCCCAGTGTGGATGTTGTTTGCCTACTTTATTCACCAGGCACGTAGTGCTCTCAGTTTCCCCTCTCACAGCCGCTGGGAGTAGCACAAATGGCTCTCACAGGAGTGAAGAGTTCCATGGTACCTCTGTGATGAGATACGCAAGCTCTTTCACAGTTTTAATTTGGGTTTGGTTTGCCTTTTCTAGCAAACATGGATTTTCAGCATTAAAGTTAACTACTGGATCTTGAAGGAAAGACATGGGCTTCCCTGTGTCCTCACAGAATACTTGGGGGCTCAGCTGGCAACTACCCCAAGGTCAGGCGGCTAAATAATACGCATGCCGTTCTAAGGCTGTTGATTCCCAGCTGGTGTGAATTAACTCCTTCCTCCCTCACCCGCTCAGATGGAAAACTCCAACGGCACAGGGTGCTCACAGAACACCCAGCAAGGACCCCAGCGTGGGCTTCTCAAGAGCTGTACGACTTTGAGCTGTCATTTCACTACACCGTTTCCTCATCCGTGAAATAAGGGCCTGCACTATACATCTCTGTAATTTGAAGTTGCAGAGACAAGTGGAGCCAGGGTAGAGGAAATAGGAATGAGGAAACTAACCAGGGTTTTTCCCACTTTCACTCCCTGACAAAACAACCACTGACATTGATTCAAACTTCGAATGACTTTCCCCATCTAACAAACCGAGTGCAGGAAACTTCCAGTTATTCAAGATCCAGTAAAAAAAAAAAAAAAAAAAAAAAAAAAAAAAAGCTAAGCTAACTCAGTTTTCTTCTCGTATAGCACCTTACTTAAAAAAGAGAAATGACAAGCAACAAGCCCACATCTGCTATTTTCTTCAAAAATAAATTTCTAAAGAGTGAAAGCATCAGTTGTTTTCTAGGATACCACAGATTTGGCCTGACTCTCACATCTTCCATAGCCCTGTTCAACAAAATAAAAATTGTGCTTTTAATGACTCTGAGACCTTAGGGGGGGAAAGCCAGAGATAAAGCATAAATCATAGCAATAATGTAATATGGACAGTAAGATTTTAATGTTTAGAATATAGTTTGGGGGCACCTGGGTGGCTCAGTTGGTTAAGCATCCCACTCTTGGTTTGGCTCAGGTCACGATCTCAGGGTGGTGGGACTGAGCCCTGCCTCTGGCTGGGCACTGACACTGCTTGTCCCTCTCCCTCTGCTCCTCCCCCCATGCACTCTCTCTCTCCCAAATAAATAAATAAAAATCTTTTAAAAAAAAATGAATATAGTTTGACTTCTACTTCTTTTAAAATGGCCAGCTATTTTCAGACTTTCAGTTATCTTGTTCAACTTTACCTAATAAAGTTTATCTGCAAAAGAGCTATTTTGGAGGATAAAATGAACTACCAGAGGCGACAGCAATTTGGTTAGTTTTGTACATATATACCATTCTTCAGAAATTCGAAATTACTGTACATACGGATTTATCTAGAAGATTCCACTCATGTGCCACATCTATGCCCACATATGCCTTTCAGTTATTTATTCACTTTAAAAAGCTCCAAGTCGTTTCTATTGAGCAGGCAATCAAAAGCCTTTTAGAGGGGTGCCTGGCTGGCTCTGTTGGCAGAGCACGCAACTCTTGATCTTCCTGTCCTGAGTTCGAGACGGCCCAGGGGTAAAGTTTACTTTAAAAAACAAAACAAAACAAAAACCTTTAGGAACTGAGGAGCCTAAGTTTAGAGAGAGGTGCCGCTGCCTCCTTCTTGTGACCCCTGCGAAAGGAATGACAACTCTGAGAAAACCGACCAGCTAGCATCTCCACGCCCACCCCTTCGGTCGCCCGCGTGAACCCCGAGGGCAGGAGCGGGCAGGGGTTCGCGCTCGGCTGAAGAAGACCATCGCTGGGTTGCCTGGGGCCACCTTCTGGGTCTACCTTCCAGCGAGCGGGCGGCGACGCGCGGCCCCGAAGCCCGCCCCACCCGGGCGCCCGGACCCCGCAGGGCAGCCCGGGGTGCCGGCGCGCTGGGAAACCGGTCCCGGGCCTCTCCCCGAAGGTCTGGGCCAGGGAGGCCCGCACGGCCCTACCCCACGTGTGTGTGAGCGCTCGTCCGCGGTGCAGTCGCTGCGGGGGCACAGGCGGGAGGGCGGCGTGCGGGAGCCGCGGAGGCCGGGACAGACGCGGGACGCGCGGGGCGCCGAGGCTGTTCTGCTAGAGTCCAGAAGTTCGCGGCTGGCCCGACCCTCCCACGCGGCCACCTCCGGCCCGCCCCGGCTCAGTGACGTGCGCGCACACACCCCTCGGGCGCACGGAGGCCCGCCCGGCGCCCCAGAAGTGCCCCCAGACCTCCCGAGTGCGCCGCGGCCTTCTCCCATCGGGACGCCCCCTTACCGCGGCCACAGGCCCCGGCCTCTCACCCACCGGCGGCTCCAGACACCAGACACCGATACCGGACACCGGCCGCGCGCCCGGGCCGCGGCGGAGGGGGCCTGGGGAGGGCGCGCCCGGCCTGAGCCCAGGCGTCGCCGCGGGCCTCCCCCAACGCCCCTCAGCCCCGCACCTTCCGCGCTCCCGCCTCGATACCGCGCCCCCCCCCAAACACCCACCCAGTCTCCTTGGCCTCCCCTTTCTGGCCCTCCCTTACCCACCCACGCACCTACCAGGCCCAGCGCGCGCTTCGGAGGTTGACCCAAGCAACGCCACGTCCACTTGGGCCGCCAGAAGCTGTCGGGGCAGGAAGGGAGGGCAAGGCCGAGGTGCCCGCGAGCGGCACAGACTGGCTGGACAAACACTCCGGCTGAGATGTTGGCAAACAGTGTCCCTCAGCCCCGGCCCGCCCGCGCCGCCCCACCCGCGGCCCACATGCCGGAGCGACTGACTGGGCGCTCACGGCCCCACCCGGGCACCTGGAGACGCTCCAGGGCCAGACGTCGGCGAGGCCCCGCGGCCTGCTGCATCCCGGGCCCGGCTGTCTGACCAAACACTGCCCCGAGCTCCCGGTAGTCTGGGCGGCAAGGCCACTGCCCTCCACCTGCAGTCTGCGAAGGCCTGTCGCGCCATCTCAGCACCTGCGGAACTTATTAATATCAGCAGGCCCGGCCCCTTCTCCACTTGAGAGCTCAAGGTTTCTTGCAAGGTGGAGCCTGCGGAGGCGGGGAGGCCCTTCTCAGTTACACTGACAGGCCCAGCAGCCAAGCGAGCTCACCTCTCGGGTCTCTGGAGCTTACTTTTTATTCCCCTTTTGTTGACATTAAGTAATTTATCAGACACTCAGGCACTTGTCAGTACAGCTGAAGCTTTGTAGGGCAGGATCAGGGAGGCAAAAGGCTGGAAAGATGGAGACTGAAAACAACAGAGACAGAGGGAAAAATAAAAAGGAAAGAAGGTAAAGGAATCTTATGAATTGCAGCAAGAACAGGTTGGGGTGGTGCACGAAGGGAGGAGCTCACTGAGTTTGGAAAGCTCCACAGAAGCAGAGTAGAAACATGGGAGGGCATTTTCTGTTGTGGAGGAATATTCAGAATGTGTGCAGAAAAACAGCCTGCTTTGGGGAACCCTCAGACTGCCCATGCTGGGGAGAAGTGTAATAAACAGTGAGCATTCAGTGGTCCTCTCCACAGTCTGCTTGATAAATTCAGGGGTCTGAGCTGCTTCCTTCAAAACTGAAACTGTCTTATTCTTAACCTCTCCAGACTGCAGAAGATACTCAAAGTTAAAAAGAGCCTTGGGGGCAGAGATGAGTCCTTGAGACCTAGCCATTTAGGAACCATTCTAGGGATCCTATCGGGAGAATTTCTTGTTTAGGTTCGGTTCCCACTGCTTATTAAATGAATGGCCTGCGGCGGCATTTGGCTGGCTTGTCAGTTGCCCCTGGGTAGCTGCTGTGACCTGCCGAAAATGAATCCTACCACTGCATGGATTGAGCAGTTGAAGAACTTATGAAGGGTGGTTCCTCAGCCAGTAAAATTTCCCTACGCCGCCGGTTGCAGCCAGTTACCTTCCCCCACACTCAAATTCCATTCGTATCCTGGTACGTCCCTCTTTATAGCAGTGCTCCCACTTTGCTACTAACCTCTCTTTACTTCAGTTTTCCCTTCTGGATAATAACAATGAAATTGTTGTGAGGATTAAATGAGATAATACATGTGAAGTGCTTAGAATAGTTCCTGGACGTGGTGGGTGTTCAAACACATTAGCTTATATTATTTCACATCACATACTGTAATTTCAAGTTACAGCTTCACACTCAAACCTTGGATTTTGCTTTCTATGGTACTAGACTCCAAGTTAGCCTCAGTGATCCATCCCCACCTCCTCATATGTCACTTCTGAGATTAGGTTATAAAAGACCTGTAAACGCATGCCAGGCTGGGCCTCCAGCGCAGGTCTTAAGGCACTACTGTGGGACCACCAGCCTCAAACTTGCAACGCGTGTTGGCTGGGTGACTGCTAAATGTCCTCCAGGTAGGCGGTGGGCAGAGCTGCTGACCCTGTGAGCAAAATGGGAAATGCTGAAGCAAGCAAGAAGATCTTTATTCGAAAATGTGCTCAGTGCCACACAGTGGAAAAAAGTGGAAAACACAAGACTGGTCCAAATCTCTGGGGCGTTTTTGGGTGAAAAACAGGACAAACACCAGGATTTTCTTATTCCGATGTTAACAAAAACAAAGGTGTTGTCTGGGGAGAGGAAACTCTGATTTGAAGAACCCAAAGAAATATATCCCTGGTCTTTGCTGGTCTTAAAAAGAAGAGTGAAAGAGAAGATCTTATTCAGTATTTGAAATGGGCAACATCTTCATGAAATGGTCTTGCAACTTAAAAAATACTAGTTCTAAGTCAGAATTTTCTAGTTTCAAATATTGCATGTTTAAAGAAGCCATATTTGATCTTTCTTGGTCAGCTTGTACTAAGTTTAACATTTAAGAATAAAAGTTGGAATTAAAAAAATAATAAAATAATAATTTTAAAAAAGACCTTGTAGCTTGTCTTGGTTTGTGTGTGTGTGTGTCTCTCTCTCCCTCTTGGATCTTTCACTCTGAAGGAAGCCAACTGCTACGTCATGAGCAAACCTTTGGGGAGGAACTGAGGACTCCTGCCAAAAGCCACAGAATGAATTTGCAAGTGAATCCTCCAGCCCTAGTCAGGTCTTCGGATGACTGCTGCATTGGCTTATAGCTTCGGTGCAAATTCACGCAACCACCTGATTAAGCCACTCTCCAATTCTTGACCTACAACATCGAGGTAGTATGTGTGTTGTATTAAGCTACTAAGTTTGAGGAAATTTGTTACACGGCAACGGATAACTAATATACTACCTCATTGGTCTTGTTTCTAAGCCAGTTTTAGATAGCTTTTGTGTACAGAAAATTTCATGTGCTGGATAACTTATTTAATGCAGATCCAGCACCTCCCTCCAGAGCTAGGGGATATAATGTCTGTGAGGCCCAGGCAGTAAGCACACCGAGTGATTAGATCAAAGATGGGGTTACAGATCATGCTTTCAGGAGTTCTGCTCCAGGCTCTCCAGGTCAGAAATTTCTGAATACAGTTGCCAAATTCATCTTTTTTAAACATTAACTCTAATCCTTCATATTTGGTTCCTAAAAATTCTTTGATGCTCACTCCTTGTCTCAAGTAAGACTAAACCTCTTGTCAACTTTCAAGGACCAGGACAACCGAGCATTAATGTACCTCACCCTTATCGTCTTCCTAATACAAACCCTGCATTCAGATAATCTGCAATTTCCAGGCTCTCAAACCTATACAGGCTACCTATTTTTCAAACATCAATCTTTAGGAATCCTTTCCTGTCTACCCTCTCCTCAGCCAGAAGCAATCCCTGCCTCTTCTATGTTGATAGCTTGTATCACAAGTTAGCATTTAATACCTCCAAGAACCAGGTAATGAACACTCAATAAGTGCCAGGCCCTGTGGTGACACTGGGGCAGGGCAGTGAGCGACAGCCGGGGCTCCTGCTGCCATCCTCGGCATACATAGCTGTACGTTTTATGCCTTTTTGAAATCATAAACATCTTGATCACAAGGCGTAATCCTATGCAAGTTTGCATCTTACCCAACACCCAGGCACACAGTAGGTATTCAGTGCGTGTTAGTTGGATGTTGACAACCCAAGTGGATGCCGACTGCACACAAATACCATGATCACTCGCTCAGTGTGGAGCCCAGTATCTCTTCTTTTTTCTCTGCTTGTTTCCCTCCCATCCTCCTTGTCCTGTCCCCCTTTCCTGTATTTGTAAACATCTCCCTTCTCCTCCTCTTATTTCTGTAGTTCTTTTTCCGTCTTTACTTTGTCCCCCTTATCCTGTAGCACCTTCCTTTTTTTTCCTCTCTCCCATTTCCCGGTATTTGCTCTTTCAATTGGCATAATCTGAAGCAAAAAATATATTTTTTTCTCTTAATTACTTTTTTTTTAAAAAAGATTTTGTTTATTTGACAGAGAGAGCACTCAAGCAGGGAGAAGGGCAGGCAGAGGGAGAAGGAGAAGCAGGCTGCCTGCTGAGCAGGGAGCCCAATGAAGGGCTCAATCCTAGGACCCCGGGATCATGACCTGAGCCGAAGGCAGACACTTAACCGACGGAGCCACCCAAGAGGCCCTCCCTTAATTTCAAAAGTAGACAATTAAAATGTTTCAGATTGCTCTAAAAAAACATCAGGTACCTCTGTTATTTACTCAAGAGGCCCTCGATTACTTTTACCCTTTCTTTGGACCAGTGCTCTCAATAGAAAACATTTCCCCCATCCTGTGACTTAGGACGCACTATGGGGAAGATTGTTCCTTCATGTGCTGGCAACACTCCTGATAGATGGGAGGTCTGGATGACCAGGCCTTGGCAGCGGACAGGCGCTGGGCATCTACTGCTGGCTGGCCACTGGCATGTCAGAGACATGCACCATGCGTGTCCCCAGCACATGGTTCAGGAGTGCCCCAATGCCCATCCAGGGCCAGTGTTCCAAGAGAAAAGCTAAATACCTATTTACTAGATGCTAATTTTTAAAATTTGTCATTTATTTGTAGTAATGGATACCATGAAACAAATAACAGACATTAACTAGGGCATTCCTTTTAGAATGTTGTTCGAGAAACCTTCTACCCACGGGGCGCCTGGGTGGCACAGCGGTTAAGCGTCTGCCTTCGGCTCAGGGCGTGATTCTGGCGTTTTGGGATCGAGCCCCACATCAGGCTCCTCCGTTATGAGTCTGCTTCTTCCTCTCCCACTCCCCCTGCTTGTGTTCCCTCTCTCGCTGGCTGTCTCTCTCTCTGTCACATAAATAAATAAAATCTTAAAAAAAAAAAGACGGTTCACTCTCTGTAAGTAAAGGTCAATTTATATTCTACAGAAATGAAAGTTACCTTCATATATTTTCTTTGTAAAAATAAAATAGGATAAATACCAATAATATTTTTCCTGTCATATTTTCTCATCAACATCAGAAACCCCAACCAAATTTTTTAAAAGATTTTTACTTATTTATTTGACAGAGAAAGAAAGAGAGAGAGAGCAAGTGCACAAGGGGAGTGGCAGGCAGAGGGAGAGGAAGAAGCCGCCGGGAGCCCAATGCAGGGATGTAGGACTCAATTCCAGGACCCTGGGATCATGACCTGAGCCAAAGGCAGATGCAGAATTGACTGAGCCACCCAGGCCCCCCCACCAACCACATGTTTAATTCTTAAAGAAGTTATACATTTGTCCTGTGAAGGACATGTGAAGTAGATGTGAAAGAAAAAGACTGAAGCATTTCAACTTTACTAAAAATTGACCAAATCTCAAAATAAATCTCTGTTGTCGTCAATCATAAAAAATATTGTATTGAAGGTGTACTATGATTTCAGTGTTCTGCTAGCAGTTAGGTTTGATTTTGAGCTATTTTCATTTCTTTATGACTCTCTGTGGGCTTTTATTTTTTTACTCTCATAAATATCAAGATAAATGATTGGTCTTTACATTCATCTTTGAAATATTCTAATTTTAGTATTTTTCCCTGAATTACCTTTATCAACGTGTTTCCTAAAAATCCATGCTCTGAGTTGCTGATAAGACATTCCGTGTTTCTTATATTTCTGTAATGCAGTGGTAAGCAGCCTGTGGCACAGAGGGACCACTGATCTGTGGCTTGTGGGTAGAATTGGGCAACTTCTACCCCAAGTAATATGGGACGTCTGTGAACAGCCTGTGCTAACCAGTGCTTTTTTTCTTTCTTTCTTTCTTTTCTTTTTTTTTTTTCTTTTTTTTTCAGGTCGAAGCTCTGAGAAAGGAGCAGAAACGAGCTGCTGCTAGCGTTGTAGCATTCTGTGGACCTTCCCAGGCAGCTCTGAGTAGGTCTCCTAATACTTAACAAAACCAAAGTCTCCTCTCCTCCTTGGACCAGATTCAGAATCAGGTTTTGATTTCCTAACATCTCTCTTCTTGCAATCTTTAAAAGTACACAAATTCATTTTAGTTTTATACAGGTTCACTGCCAGTGAGCATAGAAGTAGTCTCAAGCACATATGAAAATAACCTAGGGAGATTTACCATTTATCCTTTTGACCCCTCTCCCAAGGGGTTCTTATGTGATTGGAATGGGATGGCACACGGACAGCAACATTTTTTTCAAAGCATCCCAGGAGAACTAAGGAACCACTAAATATATGGAAACAAGATTAATTGGTTATGGATTTTTGAAGGAGTAGGAATGGCAACCCCTAGACTTTACTAAAACAAACATGAAGCTAGATATTCATCTATTAGGTTCTGGTCTTAAAGTAAGTCCCACAGCCTTGTCTGGAAATGGACGGTCCACCAAACCCAGTTGAAATGCGACACAACAGGTGACAGTGTCTGGCTTCTTGTGGCTGCCTCGATATATCTAACTTTCACTTCTTTCCTTCCTTTCACTGCTTCCTGGTTATGAAACCCAGATGTTCCCTCTGGCCATCTATCTGAGGAAAGCACTTCCCTCTCTAGACCAAAGACTCCCCACTCACCTGGCTCCAGGTGTTCTCAGTCACTTCCTAGTCTTTCCTGGAGGTAGCTCTAGTTCTGCCCCCTAGCAAGTCTTGCCCTCTCCACCGAACCATTTCCCTCCATTGTACTGTTTGCCTGAAGACTTTTCTCTAACTGGAAATTGGAGTTCATTCTACCCTTGGGTAAGGTGACACACTTTGCCTCTTCCTCTAAGGGTATGTTTAGATAAGAGCCAGCTTATGGCTACAGTGGTGAGTGCCATTGTTTAGTTTATGACAGAAAGTTGGGTTTTATTGGCATGTTAGTATTTTAATGACAAGGAAATTTGTACGGCATCTAGTGTAGGAGAAGGTTATGGCCAGTAAATGACAGATCATGCTATACGAATAGAGAAATGTGAAGGGGGGCAGACTTTCCCTTGTGGAGTCTATAACCACACTTGCCAACCCTCGCTAGGATTAAACACTACATTTTTTTAAAGTTCTCATTAAAAGACAATAAATCATACAATGTTTTGGGCTAGAAGGAATCTGGACATTATCCGGACCCCATTCTGCCCCTGAAAGAAATGAGGCAAAAACAAGGTTAACAATCACAGAGCTAGCTAATTGTGGTATATCCAGAATTTTTAAAAAGTTTCTGACACATAGTCTTTACAGAGTTATTATACCATGTTAAATTAGCCGGCTCATTTGCCTTACTAAGTTCAGGAAAGTGTGAAGGGAACCATTACCTGTGTTTCTCTCCTAACATAAAGCACCTTTGTGATGAAGAGGCATACAGGAACTGCCCTAAGACTGTACCAGCTTGGGGCCCGCTACTGGTGTACAGGACCCGTCTCCAGTCTCTACTCACAGCCCCGGGCTCATAGTACAAGACCTGCAGATACCACATTAAACTTGCAAGGGAGGAAACCAAGCTGAGGCTGAGACCCTCTTAAGTATAATAAGTAAGTATTGATGAAACAACAAATCAATTCTGAGTGTTAGGTTCTGACAAAAGGAGGAAGCATAAGGAGAAGGAAGGGAAAAAATGAGAGGGAATAAAGGTATCAAACCAAAAGAATAAAGAGAATGTAGGTGAATTTAAAAAATGAAAATATAACTTAGTTGATTTCTTAAGTGAGCTTTCCTTTGGTGCTTTCCTGTGGAGCCTCAAACCCACACTCCTTTCTTACAGGGGAGCGGTTCATACAAGAGAGGAAGGAAGAGTGCATCTGGCATCCAGACATGATTTTGAAGAGTCTTTAATGGAGGAAGAATTTCTGGCCAGTACTGGACATGAAAGCATGATGTGTGTGTGTGGGGGGGTGTTTACTTGACATTTATTGAGTGCTTTTCATGGTCCAATTATTTTTTTAATTGAAGTATAATTGACATGTATCATTATATTAGTTTCAGGTGCACAACATATTGATTCAATATATGTATACATTATAAAATGATCATCACAATAAGTCTAGTCATCCATCCTCATATAAAGTTACAAAAACTTTTTTTCTTGTGATAAAAACTGTCAAGATTAGGGGCGCCTGGGTGGCTCAGTCGGTTAAGCATCTGCCTTTGGCTCAGGTCATGATCCTAGGATCCTGGGATGGAGCCCCGCATCAGGCTCCACCTGCTCCACTGGGAGCCTGCTTCTTCCTCTCCCACTCCCCCTGCTTGTGTTCCCGCTCTTGCTGTCTCTCTCTCTGTAAAATAAATAAATAAAATCTTAAAAAAAAAAAAAACTGCCGAGATTACTCTTAGCGACCTTCAAATGTGTGATACAATATTATTGACTGGTCATCACACTGTACATTCTATCTCCATGACTTTGTTTTATAACTGAAAGTTTGTACCCCTTGGTGTCCTTCACCCATTTTACCTAGCGCCCAACTCCCCTCCCCTCTGGCAACCACCAATTTAGTCTCTTTATCTATGAGTTTTGCTTTGTTTTAATAGATTCCACAAAAAAGTGAAATCATATGTTATTTATCTATCTTTGTCTGACTTATTCTGCTCAGCATAATACCCTCAAAGTCCATCCATGTTGCAAATGGCAAGATTTTACTCTTTTTTTGTGGCTAAGTAGTATTCCACTGTGGATGGATGGATGGATGGATAGATAGATAGATAAACAGACCAGCTACAATTTCTTTATGCATTCATCCATGAATGGGCACTTCGATTGTTCTCATATTTTGGCTAGTATAAATAATGCTACAATGAACATGGGGGTGCAGATATCTTTTTGAGCTAGTGTTTTCATTTTCTTTAGATAAATACTCAGAATTGGAATTGCTGGGTCATATGGTAGATGATTTTTAATTTTTTGAGGAAGCTCGATATTGTATTCCATAGTGATTTCGCCAATTCACATTCCCACTGAGAGTATACAAGGGTTCCCTTTTCTCCATGTCCTCCATACTTGTTATTTCTTGTCTTTATGATAATAGCTATTCTGACAGGTGTGAGATAATCATGGTTTTAATTTGCATTTCTCTGATGTTTAGTGAAGTTGAGCATCTCTTCATATGCCTGTTGGCCATTTTTATGTCCTTGGAAAAATGTCTATTCAGATCCTCTTGCCCATTTTTTATTTGAATTGTTTTTGTTGTTGTTGTTATTGAGTTGTATGAGTTCTTAATGTATTTTGGATTTTAACTCTTTATCAGATATATGATTTAAAAGTATCTTCTCCCATTCAGTAGACTGCCCTTTAATTTTGTTGATAGTTTCTTTCACTGTGCAGAAGTTTTTTAATTTGATGTAGTCCCATTTGTTTATTTTTGCTTTTGTTGCCATTGTCTTTGGAGTCAGATAAAAAAAAATGTTGCCAAGAGTGATGTCAAAGAGCTTACTACTTGTTTTCTTCTAGGAGTTTTATGGTTTCAGGTCTTTCATTCAGGTTTTTAATCTATACTGAGTTAATTTTTATCTATGGTATAAGAAAATGGTCAATTCTTTTGTACGTGCCTGTCCAGTTTTCCCAACACCATTTATTGAAAAGACTCTCCTTTCCCCCATTGTATATTCTTGCCTCTTTGTCATAAATTAATTGACCATATACTATGGGCTATCTATTTCATTGATCTGTGTATCTGTTTTTATGCCAATACCATATTGTTTTGATTATTATAGCTTTGTAATGCATTTTTTTTCACTCAAAAGCAATGAGGTTTATTTATTTTTCTGTTGATTAATGCTAAAGTTTTTTTTTTGAGTTGTATTTTATTTTATTTTTTTTAATGATTTTTTATTATATTATGTTAGTCACCATACAGTACATCCCCGGTTTCCGATGTAAGGCTCGATGATTCCTTAGTTGTGTATAACACCCAGTGCACCATGCAATATGTGCCCTCCTTACTACCCATCACCAGTCTATCACATTCCCCCACCCCCCTCCCCTCTGAGGCCCTCAGTTTGTTTCTCATAGTCCATAGTCTCTCATGTTTCATTCCCCCTTCTGATTACCCACCCTTTCTTTATCCCTTTCTTCCCCTACTGATCATCCTAGTTCTTATGTTCCATAGATGAGAGAAATCATATGATAGTTGTCTTTCTCTGCTTGACTTATTTCACTTAGCATTATCTCCTCCAGTGCCATCCATGTTGCAGCAAATGTTGAGAACTCGTTCTTTCTGATAACTGAGTAATATTCCATTGTATATATGGACCACAACTTCTTAATCCAGTCATCTGTTGAAGGGCATCTCAGCTCCTTCCACGATTTAGCTATTGTGGACATTGCTGCTATGAATATTGGGGTGCATATGGCCCTTCTCTTCACTACGTCTGTATCTTTGGGGTAAACACCCAGTAGTGCAATGGCTGGATCATAAGGTAGCTCAATTTTTAACTTTTTAAGGGACCTCCACACTGTTTTCCAGAGTGGCTGTACCAACTTGCATTCCCACCAACAATGTAGGAGGGATCCCCTTTCTCCACATCCTCTCCAACAATTGTTGTTTCTTGCCTTGTCTATTTTTGCCATTCTAACTGGCGTAAGGTGGTATCTCAGTGTGGTTTTGATTTGAATTTCCTTGATGGCTAATGATTTTGAACATTTTTTCATGTGTCTGTTAGCCATTTGTATGTCTTCATTGGAAAAGTGTCTGTTCATATCTTCTGCCCATTTTTTGATTTGTTTATTTGTTTCTCCTGTATTGAGTTTGAGAAGTTCTTTGTAGATCTTGGATACCAGTCTTTTATCTGTAGTGTCATTTGCAAATATATTCTCCCATTCCGTGGGCTGCCTCTTAGTTTTTCTGACTGTTTCCTTGGCTGTGCAGAAACTTTTAATCTTGATGAAGTCCCATAAATTCATTTTATCTTTTGTTTCTCTTGCCTTTGGGGATGTCTCATGAAAAAGGTTGCTGTGGCCGATGTCGTAGAGGTTGCTGCCTTTGTTCTCCTCTAGGATTTTGATGGATTCCTGTCTCACATCGAGGTCTTTCATCCATTTGGAGTTTATCTTTGTGTATGGTGTGAGATAGTGGTCAAGATTCATTCTTTTGCATGTAGCTGTCCAATTTTCCCAGCACCATTTATTGAAGAGACTGTCTTTTTCCCACCGGATGTTTTTTCCTGCTTTATCAAATATTAGTTGCCCAAAGAGCCGAGGGTCCATTTCTGGGTTCTCTGTTCTGTTCTATTGGTCTATGTGTCTGTTTTTGTGCCAGTTTTGTGCTGTCTTTGTGATCACAGCTTTGTAGTACAGCTCGAAATCCGGCATTGTGATGCCCCCAGCTTTGTTTTTCCTTTTCAACAGTTCCTTGGCGATTCGGGGCCTTTTCTAGTTCCATACGAATTTAAGGACTATTGTTCCAGTTCTTTGAAAAATGTCCTTGGTATTTTGATCGGGATAGCATTGAAAGTGTAGATTGCTCTGGGTAGCATGGACATTTTAACTATGTTAATTCTTCCGATCCATGAGCATGGAATATTTTTCCATCTTTTTATGTCTTCCTCAATGTCTTTCAAGAGTGATTTATAGTTTCTAGAATATAGGTCCTTTGTGTCTCTAGTTAAGTTAATTCCAAGGTAACGTATGGTTTTTGGTGCTATTGCAAATGGGATGGATTCCCTAATTTCTCTTTCTTCAGTCTCATTATTCATGTATAGAAATGCAACTGATTTCTGAGCATTGATTTTGTATCCTGCCACATTACTGAATTGCTCTATAACTTCTAATAGTTTGGGAGTGGATTCTTTTGGGTTTTCCATATAGAGTATCACGTCATCTGCGAAGAGAGACATTTTGACTTCTTCTTTGCCAATTTGAATACCTTTGATCCCTTTTTGTCGTCTGATTGCTGTTGCAAGGACTTCTAGTACTATGTTGAATAATAGTGGCGAGAGTGGGCATCCTTGTCGAGTTCCTGATCTTAAGGGAAAGGCTTCCAGTTTTTCCCCATTGAGAATAATATTTGCAGTAGGCTTTTCATAGATGGCTTTTATGAGATTGAGAAATGTACCCTCTATTCCTACGCTCTGAAGGGTTTTAATCAGGAAAGGATGCTGTATTTTGTCAAATGCTTTTTTGGCATCGATTGAGAGGATCATATGGTTCCTGAGTCTTTTCTTGTTGATATGATGTGTCACGCTGATTGATTTTGGAATATTGAACCACGCTTGCATCTCAGGTATGAATCCCACTTGATCGTGATGGATAATCCTTTTAATGTACTGTTGGATTCTATTAGCAAGTATCTTGTTGAGGATTTTGGCGTCCATATTCATTAGGGAAATCGGTCTGTAATTCTCCTTTTTGAGGGGGTCTTTGCCTGGTTTGGGGATCAAGGTAATATTGGCCTCATAGAATGAGTTTGGTAGCTTTCCTTCTGTTTCTATTTTTTGAAATAGCTTTAGGAGAATAGGTATTATTTCTTCTTTGAATGTTTGGTAGAATTCCCCAGGAAAACCATCCGGGCCTGGAGTTTTGTTATTTGGAAGGTTGTTTATCATTGACTCAATTTCTTCATAATTAATTGGCCTGTTTAAGAAATCAATTTCTTCCAGTTTCAATCTTGGTAGTTTATAGGTTTCCGGGAAGGATTCCATCTCTTCCAGATTGCTTAGTTTATTGGCATATAGCTGTTGATAAAAATTTCTAATAATCCTTCCAATTTCAATGGTGTTCGTCGTGACCTGTCCTTTTTCATTCATAATTTTAATAACCTGGGTCCTTTCTCTTTTCTTTTGGATAAGTGTTGCCAGTGGTCTGTCAATTTTATTGATTCTCTCAAAGAACCAGCTTCTAGTCCTGTTGATCTGCTCTACTGTACTTCTGGTTTCTGCTTGATTGATTTCAGCTCTAATTTTGGTCAACAGCTTCCTCGTGCATGGATTAGGCCTGTCCCTCTGTTGCTGTTCCAGCTTCTTAGGTGAGAATATAAAAACTGCATTTTAGATTTTTCTACTCTTTTGAGTGAGGCTTGGATGGCTATGTATTTCCCCCTTAGGACTGCCTTTGCAGTATCCCATAGGTTTTGGACTGTTGTATTTTCATTCTCATTGGTCTCCATAAATTCTTTAAATTGATTTTTGATTTCCTGGTTTATCGAGTCATTCCTGAGCAGGATGGTTCTTAGTCTCCAAGTGTTTGAGTTTCTTCCAAATTTTTCCTTGTGGTTGAGTTCCAATTTCAGAGCGTTGTGGTCTGAGAATATGCAGGGGATAATTTCAATCTTTTGGTATCGGTTGAGACCTGTTTTGTGTCCCAGAACATGGCCTATTCTTGAGAATGTTCCATGGGCATTAGAATAGAATGAGTATTCTTTGGTTCTGGGGTGTAGTGTTCTATATATATCTATGAGGCCCAACTTGTCGAGTATGGCATTCAAAGCCTTTGATTCTTTGCTTAGTTTTTGCCAAGGTGTTCTGTCTATTTCTGATAGTGGAGTGTTGAGGTCCCCTACTATTAATGTATTTTTATCTATATGTCTCTTTATTCTGGTTAAGAGTTGGCTTGTGTATCTTGCTGCTCCCCTGTTGGGGGATGTATATATTATAATTGTCATATCCACTTGTTGAATACTTCCTTTAAGAATAATACAGTGCCCTTCTGTGTCTCTAACTATAGTCTTTAGTTTAAAATCCAATCTATCTGATATGAGAATTGCTACCCCAGCTTTCTTTTGAGGTCCATTTGCGTGAAAAATGGTACTCCATCCCCTTACTCTCAGTCTGAATGCATCTTTGGGTTCGAAATGAGTCTCTTGTAGACAGAAAATGGATGGGTCATTTCTTTTTATCCAATCTGCAACCCTGTGGTATTTTATGGGAGCATTTAAGCCATTCACATTAAGACTGAGTACTGAGAGATATGTTTTTAATTCTGCCATGTTGCCAGTAAAGTCTTTGTTTGTATTGGCTGTGACTTTCTGTTCTGTATCACTCTTGGGGCCTTTTTACTTTTATAGAACCCCCCGTAATATCTCCTGTAGTGCTGGTTTCGTGGTTACGAAATTGGTTAGTGACTGGCGATTCTGAAATGTCTTTATTTCTTCATCAATTCTGAATGACAGCCTTGCTGGATAAAGGATCCTTGGCTGCATGGTTTTCTCTGAAAGAGCTTTAAAAATGCACCCCCAACCCTTTCTCTCATTCCAGGTCTGTGTAGACAGGTCTGACGTAATTCTGATGCCTTTGCCTTGGTACGTGAGAAATTTCTTTGCCCTGGCCACTTTCAATACTGTATCCTTGGATCTAATATTTGCGAATTGCACTATGACGTGACGTGGCGTAGGTTTGTCGTGGTTGAGCTTGGGAGGGGTCCTCTCTGCCTCTTGGACACGAATGTTTGTTTCCCTCGCTAGACTAGGGAAGTTTTCAGCTACAATTTGTTCAAATATCTCTTCTAGACCTCTGTTTTTCTCCACCCCATCGGGGATGCCGATGATTCTAACATTGGATCATTTCATTGAGTCAGTAATCTCCCATAACCTACATTCGTGGGCTTGGATTTTTTTAAGACCATCTTCTATTTTGGTTTTTTCCTCTATTAACCCATCCTCCAATTCACTAACCCTTTCCTCTGCTTCTGTGACCCTGGCCGTCAGAGCCTCTAGTTTTGCCTGCATTTGGCTCATAGAATTTTTAATTTCTGTCAGATTCGCTCTCATTTCTGTCCTTAGGGATTCTATATTCTCAGTAACCTTTTCATTAATAGTTTTTTCAATTCTAATCATCATTTTGACCATGATTACTCTGAATTCCATTTCTGATACTTTGGTTACATCCAGATCCATTATTTCTGTGGCAGAGGCCACAGACTCACTGTCTTTTCTTTGCTGGGGGGGGCTTCTCCTTCTTGTCATTCTGATGAAGAGAGGTTGTGGGGTTGTCCAGAGCCCAAATTATTGACTGGGTCCCAGGCCGTGCCCCTTGTTTTATAGGGATCTTAGGGATGTGGGCTTCTTCTTTAAAGATTTTATTTATTTATTTATGTGGCAGCCAAAAGCGAGAGAGGGAACAGAAGCAGGGGAGTGGGAGAGGAAGAAGCAGGCTCCCAGCGGAGAAGCCCGATGAGGGACTCCTTTCCGGAACGCTGGGATCACACCCTAAGCCGAAGACAGGAGCTCAATGACTGCGCCACCCCGGTGCCCGGTGCCCGGGTTGTGGGCTTCTTGATTTTTCAGCCTGCCTTCTGTGTTCTGGGGGAGGGGCCTGCCGCGTCGATACTCAGGCAACCCTGTTTGGGTAGAGTCTCCGCGTCCCCTGCGAGGGGGGATGGGGATGGGCACTCTCTGAGCCGGTATTTCCAGGCTTTTGTTCTCTGGTGGCTTTCCCTGGCAGTTTGCTGTGCCTCTTCTGAGAGTCAGAGCAGCAGCGGCCGAATTTCAGCCTCTGTCACAGAACAGAGGGATTGCGGCCCGTTCTCTACTAATGTTCTGGCCAATTTAACTCTGTTTCTGTTGGTGCTGCTCAACCCTGCAGCGTCCCGGGATGTGCGCACCAACCCGGCGTCCCTGCCCTCACTTCCAGGGCCGGCGCGTCTCTGTCCTTTGTGTTTCTAACGCCGCCAGCCGCCCGCCACCCCGCGCGTGCTCCGGAAGCTCCCGGTCTCAGTCTGGATCCAGTGAGCGCACCGGGATTCCGGTGTTCCGCGAGATGCCTGGTGGCGCGCGCACCCGGCTCACGGTCTCAGTCTGCTGTTTCGCGGGTGCTGTCCGCGAGCCTGCCCGCTCCCCCGTGCAGGTGGCTGCCGCTTCCTGGTGCCCGAGCGCTGTGGCTCCCTCCCCCTTCCGTTTATCTTCTGATATCTGTACGCGGTTTCATGGCTCCCCGCTTAGTACCTCAATACTCAGCGCTGGAGATGTTCATTTGTAGAGATCCAGATGCATCTTCCTACGTCTCAGGCTGGTTCCGTGGTTGTTTAGGCTGGTCTGGTACCTATCCAGCTTGACTCGGGGGGACCGGCTGAAAAAGGTGTCTCCTACTCCTCCACCATCTTAACTCCCTTGTAATGCATTTTGAAATCCAGAAGTGTGATGCCTCCTGCTTTGTTCTTCTTTCTCAAGATGTCTTGGCTATTCGGGATCTTTTGTGATTCCGTACAAATTTTAGGATTGTTTGTTCTATTCCTGTGAAAATTGACATTGGAATTTTATTAGAAATTGCACTGAATCTATAGATTCTTTTGCATAATATGGATATTTAAACAATATTGATTTTCAAACATTATTGATTCTTCTAATTCATGAACATAGAATATCTATTTGTGTATTCTTCAGTTTCTTTCATCAGTGTCTTACATTTTTCAATGTATAGGTCTGTTTCACTTCCTTGGTTAAATTTATTTCTAAGTATTTTATTCTCATGATCCAATTGTAAAAGTGGTTGTTTTCTTAATTTCTCTTTTTGAGGGGTGCCTGGGTGGCTCAGTCGCTTAAGCGCCTGCCTTTGACTCAGGTCATGATCCCAGGGTCCTGGGATCGAGTCCTGCATCAGGGCTCCCTGCCCAGTGGGGAGCCTGCTTCTCCCTCTGCCTACTGCTCCTCCTGCTTTATGCTCTCTTTCTCTCTCTCTCTCTGAAAAATAAATAAAATCTAAAAAAAAATTCTCTTTCTGGTAGTTCATTATTAGTATATAAAAACACAACAGATTTTTGCATAAGCGTACCTCACAGATATTACAGGCTCAGTTCCAGACCACCACAATAAATATCACAATAAAACCATCCAAAAAATCTCTTTGTTTTCCAGTGCATATATACAGTTCTGTTTACATTATACTGTACTCTATTATAAAGTTTGCAATAACATCATGCCTAAAAAAGCAATGTACACAACTTAATTAAAAATACTTTATTGATAAAATATGCTATCATTTGAACTTTCAGTGAATTGGAATCTTTTTGATGATAGAGGGTGTTGCCCTGATGTTGAGAGCTGCTGGATGATCATGGGGGTTGTTGCCAAAGGTTGGGGTGGCTATGACAATTTAAAATAAGACTGCGATGTAGTTTGCCACATTGATTCTTCTTTTCACTTGAACGTTTAGAGGCCATTGTAGGGTTATTAATTGGCCTAATTTCAGTATTGTTCTATCTCTGGGAATAGAGGCACAAGGAGAAAGAAAGAGATAGAAGAACAGCCAGTTGATGAACCAGTCAAAACACACACGTTTATGAAGTTTGCTGTTTTATGTGGGTGTGGTTCATAGTATCCCCAAATAATTACAATAGTAACATCAAATATCACTGATCACAGATCACCATAACAAATATGATAAAAATGACAAAGTTTGTAATATTGTAAGAATTGCCAAAATGTGACAGAGACAGGAAGTGAGCAAATGCTGTTAAAAAATGTTCCCAATAGACTTGGTTAATGTAGGCTTGCCACAAAACTTAAATTTGTACAAAACACAGTATCTGTGAAGTGCAATAAAACAAGGTATGCCTGTATATTGATTTTATACCCTGCAGATTTACTGAATTTGTTTATTAGTTCTAGCAGTTTTTTCGTGGAATCTTTGGGGTTTTCTCTATATAAAACCATATCCACAAATAGTGACAGTTTTACTTCTTCCTTCCCAATTTGGATAACTTACTTCTTTTTCCTACCTAATTGCTCTGGCTGGGACTTCCAATACTATGTTGAATAAAACTGGCTAGTGTGGGCATCCTTGTCTTATTCCTGATCTTACAGAAAAGCTTTCAGCTTTTTGCTATGAATATGATGTTGACTGAAGGCTTCCCATATATGGCCTTCATTATGTTGAGGTACATTCTGTCTATACCCACTTTGCTGAGAGTTTTTATGAGTGTATGTTGAATTTTGTCAAATGCTTTTTTTGCATCTTGAGATGATTATATGATTTTTAATCTTCATTTCGTTAATGTGGTGTATCATACTGATTGATATATAATGGTCTATTTTAAGTTGATAGCAAGTAAAATTTGTATGCATTCTAAAGCTCTGCTCTTTTTTTCTGGGGTTTTATCTTGTTTTTTCATTTGGAACATATCCCTCTGTCTCCTTGTTTTGCTGACTGTGTTTGTTTCTATGTATTAAGTGAAACAGCTATCTCTTTTAGTCTTGAAGGAGTAGCCCTGTGTGGGAGACGAACCTTATCTTTAACCTTGCCCTAGCTCTTGATTGTCTCTCAAACCATCTCTCTGATTGTCTCAGACCTGCTGAGTCCAGCAGCACCCACAGGAGCAACAGGGAGTGGCAGGGCACCAGCCCATGGAGGGGCAGGACACTTGCCCACCAGGTCACACAGTGGGTTGGTGCCATCTCAGTAGAAAGAAAGTGTAAAGATGCTACCCACCTTTGTTGGCACATGAAGGTAGAAGGAGAGTGCCAAAAATAGCATCTGCTAGTGCCTTTGTCCCCAGAGAGTCCCAACAGGCCTTTGGCCCTTTGGTAGATGCCTTAATGTTGGCGAATGAATCTCCCTCACATATGATCTGGGTGCTTTTCAATCTGCTACTTTTGTGCTGGTTCCTGGATCAAAAGAGTCTGTGTATGAGTCCTCTAAGAGCAGAATTTCCATTCCCTACAGCCCTATGTTTCTCTTGGATGTAAGCTTTGTTGGTTTTTGGAGCTGGCTGTTTTGGGAGCTTATCTCTCACGTTAGGTCCCAAAGATTTGGGTGCTGGATGTGGAGCACAAACCCTCTGCTTCTCAGAGAGAAGCTCTGTGTGTAGGAGATCCCTCCCAACTCCTGTTGTGGGTCACATGTCGGGGGCGGGGTTTTTGGAGAGACGGTGTCTCTGTTTTTCTTACCCATCTGGATGTGACCTTTTAATTCTTGGTTGTGGAAGACCTGTTGGGCTAGTTTTCAGGGGGGTCTTTAGAAAGAATTGTTGTATATGTAGCTATATGCTTGTTTTATCTATGGGAGGAGGTAAGTTTAGGATTTTCCTAAACTGCCATCTTGAAATGCCTCCTCTAAAAGCATAAAGGTTATGTTAGTTTTGCTACATGGTGAGCAGCCCTCCTAAACTGGCTGAATAAAAAGTCTAGTTAAATGCCAAGGAACAAAAGACTCAAATCATCTGTTTTTAAAAATAATATTCCCTAGCTACACTTCAGGAGGTAACATATGCCACTAAAGAGATGATACTTAACAGACAGAAATAGTTTTTAGTCCTCTGTGTGTGCTGTAAATGATAATGGCACCATAAATCTGTACAGATTAACATGTCAGAGCACTTTCAAACTATTATTTCATTCAGTTCTCGCAACATGTTTGGTGAGATAAGCCTTTGATCCTAATCGACAAATGAAGACACTTAGTTACAGGCCAATGCAATGATTTGCCTGGTTTACACAGTAAACACAGTAAACTGTACTGTTACATTGTAAACCGGTGGTGGTGGGACCAGGGCTGGGATTCAGGACTTCCAACATTCAGTCCAAGGCTCTTTCCCCTATGCTCTACTGTCACTGGCACTCTGTCATTTCCCCTGCGTGCACAGTAAAGCTGCAACTTTGTCATCTTATATATGCCCCCCCCCCGAGTCTAGCCCAGTACATCATATGGAGTGGGTCCTTAATACATGCTTGTTGAATAAATGAATGAATCTAAATTTGGGCTTTCCCAGAAAGAATCAGTACCTCTCTGAATAATCAGGGTAAGCTCAATTTAGACTTTGTAGCCTAAGAAATCATCACCATGTTTTATGGAATTATCTTAATCCCAGGAATGGCTCATTTAACTTGAAAGTACTGAGATGAGATACTATTCTGTAGGAAAGGAAGGCATAATTTATTGGGATTATATTATTATCCTGCCACAGAATCATATATCTATACATTTATTTTCCTTTGAATTTTTATTATTTTTCAAACGATCATTCATTACATGCAATGATACAAATCTTTCATCCCCAGGATGTGAATGACACACATATGAGTAACTCTTGTTTTTAAATAGATAGCATTTCTAGAACTCTGGCCCAGAAGGATTATTATTATGACTGGTCTTGCAATTTTAGTCATGTACCATCTCAAATTATTCAATAGTTTTATTGTCCTTGGTTGTCCAACTAGATTATAAACTCCTTTGAATCAACTCATGCATTTTATTCATTTCATATCTCCCTCCTGCCTAATAAAGAACTGAAAGCTCAACAAAGATGGATTTCTGAGCACACAAATCAGGGCAAAGAATGTAGTACTCTCTTGAGACAGCTCTTAGTGAGGTCTGGAAAATGTTGTGAAAAAATACTTGTTTTTTAAAATTTTCATCTTGATCCAATTTAACAGATATTATAGTTAGAATGGAATTCCGTTTTATGAAACTCCTCCCAGTATTTCCTAAGAGTATATATATTTTTCACAATGAAACTTTATAGACAGAATTGAGAAGGCTAGTTCTAGGATATTTGGCCAGAAAAGAAGCCACGTATGGCTCTCCTTCTCTTCCTGTTTTTCCTTCTTTTCTTACTCACTTAGCATGTTTTAAATCTGCAGGTGTATACTTTCCATTGCTAAAGTGAAAGGGAAATGATTGATTGCTTCTGCTTATTTGTCAAGCATTTAGTAAATGCCTATTATTGCTGGGGAGGGAGGTAACAAAAAGAAACTCTGATGGCAATAAGCATAATATCTAAAAAGGAGAAATGCTATAAATAAAAACAATTGTAATAACTTCAATAAAGGTGTAGAAAGTATGAATACCACAAAGACCACCGAGACAAAGCTGTGAGAGTTCGGAAGACAGATTACATCAACTTGGAAGGATCTGTATCTTGTGTACGGCAAACTGATGGTCATTGATGGGGCTGCCCTCAGATGTACCACTTTGGCATATTGATTTTTAAAAATTAAAGTTACTTAAGCAACAGCTACTGCCAAGAGGACAGTTATCCTCCTTTGTACTCCTGAAAGCAGAAAATAAATCTCACATGTGAAAGGTACCCTCCCTGTGCCAGGAGGTAAAGAGAGAATTTTAGGGCTGAAAAGACTGTATAAATAAACCTTGTTACTTCACTAATGTACTACCCCAAGCTCAAAATTCTTTATCGTGTCAACTCTTCACAAATTTATTGTTTCTAAAAGATATACAAGCTGTCTGCTTTGGTCACTTCTTTGAATATTATATTTTGAAGAACATATGAAATAAATTTGTTTTTCTCCTATTAATCTATCTTATGTCAATTTAATTATTAGGCCATCCAAGAAACCAAGAAGTGAAGAAAAGTTTTCCTCCTTTACATTATCATAAAATTTATCTTACATTCCCTCCCTCTTTTTTTATAGTATATTGGCAAAGGATTGGTAAGAATTCGTGGGGCAGTCACAGAGGAGTTAGGGGCCTCAGTGAGGCTGAACACATAATAGGATTTTAAGGCTGTAGGATTTTAGGAACATTTTCTGAATTAGAAATTTTTAGTTTTCTGGTTTGATCTTTCCAACTTGTATCAGTTACCATTTACTGTATAACAAATGCCCCCAAACTGAGTGACTTCAAACAATAACACTTTAATATTTCTCACGGGTCTGTGAGTTGACTGGATGGTTATTGCACAGGTCTTGGGTGGCCTCACTCATGTGGGTCGGCTGAAACCTGACAGGCTGGAACAGCTGGGCCTTCCCTGCACATGGCCTCTCACGCTCAAGGAGTCTTCACGTGGCAGGAGTAGCATTCCAAGGGGCAAGTCCCCGTGTGCTGGAGCACACGTGCTGATGACGCTGTTGGCTGAGGGAAGCCATGGGACCACATGCAGACACGTGCTGATGACGCTGTTGGCTGAGGGAAGCCATGGGACCACATTCAGTCAACCCGGGAGGAGCTACGCAAGGGCAGGGACACTGGGAGGCGGGACTCACTGGAACCAGTAGTGTAACGATCTACCATAGTCCAATACAGAACTCTCTAGAATATGAACGCATGCCTGGGGAAGCACAGAGTTGTATAGAAATTTATTCTATGGTGTCCTGGGTTGGTTTTATTCCTTCAGGTGTCTGTTGTGGAGTGACTAGACAACTCATAAATTATAATAAACCACTGCAGTAGTTCCTATAAGGACCTTTCTTCCTCCCTCCCTCCCTAAATGCTCCTCACTTCCTTCCTTTCCTCCCTCCTTTCTCTCTTTCCCTCCCTCCCTCCCCTGTAGCATTTTTTCCTTCCTCCCAGAAGGGCAATTACTTACTCATGCTCAATTAGGGAGCATTAAACACTAGAGCTCAATCTAATGATCTTTGCATAAACAACCTTCCTCCTCCTCTGTCTGCTGTGGATATGTGGTCTACAGTTTCATTTACTCTAAACTACACATTTGAGGACTTCTTGTCTAACATTTTATGTGATTTTCAATGTTTATAATTAATGTATTTGATATTTCTTTTACTTTTTAATGCCACGAATGACCCTTATTTACTGCATAACTAATTTCTCATCAATTTTGTTTTTATTTATTTAACGTTAACTAGTAGAGCCAGTAAAAGAGAAATGATCCTAAACCAGATCTTACAGCACTGAACCTTACATTCCCTAAACTATATTTCCTCCTGTTTATTATTAACATTGATTTACCGCGTTTCAGCTTGTAATCTGACTAGGAGGCCATGGTCTGACATGTGATAACTTGGGCTGCTTTTCAGAAAAGAGATGATCATTCCACATCAAACAAACCTCAACTTGTAACTCCGTGAATTCAAAGTATATTTTAAAATAGATTTTAGTTTTCATTAAGCCTAAAGGTATAATTTAACAAACAATAGCATGCCAAATAGGAGCAGGATGTCGAGTACTTCTTTCTGTTGTGCTTTTTGTATGAGTCAGAATTTCCCAGTGTGTAAGGCCATCACATGGGGGATAATTTAGGCCCCTCTAGAAGCCACATTAACACTCTGATCTTGCACTACCTGATTTAAACCAGGAAGTAACCTGGGCATTAGAATTAGGTCCTTGAGAAACTCTATTCTTTGTCTTATACATAAGGTTCAGGTTAAACAACAAACAAAACAAAACCTGTTCATTGTCCACCTCACCAGTGTTAAAGTGAGTTCTCTGAGACCTCTATCACCCACGGATTGCCCTCAGCTTCATGGGTTAATCATCATCATTATTATTCATATTGTTCTCCTTACTTGTCATCAATGAGCAAATCTTTGTTCAGGCATGTGTTCATTTGAAGGAAATGAAGAAAAGAAGGGGGGGCGTCAAAGATGTCAGGGTCTTTTATGGCTCAGTGAAGCAATTTTAGGGTGTAGGGAGGAAAAGTTAGATAGTTTCACCATATTCTCCTTTGGTCAGATTACCTTTGGAACATGTTTGATATTGAGATAAACCAATCACAACCAAGTGCAATTTTCCAGAGAAAAATGAATATGTTAAGTGAAAGATAGCTAAAGGAATGGGGATGGTTAGCCTCAATAAAAGAAGGCGTGGGGATGTGTGGAGACATCTTCAAATATCTGAAGGAGTCCCGTGTGGTTTCAGTTGTGGCTTAGTTATTTCTAGTAATAGAAATACTTTGGTGAAATTAGGGCATTTGAAATTTGAGATCAGCTATTGCTCGCCAGACATCTCATTTCTTCTTCTGACAATCATCATTTACCAAATGAAGGACGACCAGAACTTATTGCCATCTTCAACCTCTCCTGGCCCATTTTTTTCTGTATTGATACACCGGGCTTCATAATCCTTAGTTTTGGCTGTGACTCCTTTCTAAATATTTTCACCCACCATGACTGTTTTTAGTATATCACAGTTCTTGTATTAAAGCTCATTCCACCATTTTGGAAAACCACAGGCCCAAAATGGCATTATTTAGATTAAGGTCTCAAATCAGTAAACCAAGACTTACTACCTAATTTAACTGCAGTTTCAACCCTGGGGAATATAACCTTTAAGCAGTCGACATAGAATTTCCTGGTCAAAACTAAGAAACTTATTGATAGACCCTCTTCATTCCCCTTAGGAGAGTAACCTTGCCTAAACAATCATTCCTTGCTTAATATATTCCTTTCTTTTTCTCCTCTCTCTCTCTCTCATTTTGTTTGTTTGAGAGAGAGTGCGAGCGCATGCAAGCATGTGGGGGGCGCATAGGTGGCGACTAGAGAGCGAGGGAGAGAGAATCCCAAGCCAGCTCCAGCCCAGCACAGAGCCCTGTGTAGGGCTCAATCTCATGACCCTGAGATCATGACCTGAGCTGAAATCAGGAGTTGGATGCTTAAGTTACTGAGCAACCCAGGTGCTCCACTAATATATTCCTTTCTTCTTTTTTTTAATGCACTCTCTCTGCCTTTAGAAAGCTTTGCTTTGTTTAGCTCAGTGGAGCTTCCCTCTGCTTGATAGACAATATGCTGCCTGATTCACGAATCATTTAATAAAACCAATCAGATCTTCAAATTTACTTGGTTGCATTTTGTTTTTTTAACAGAGTTGATGACTGTGTTGGGATCTGAAATGAACTTCTGATGGCATTTGGGGACAATGAGAAACACAGGAATGGTGTCCCATGAAGCCCTTTGAGTTCTTGCAGTTTCCTAGGCCTACTGATAAGTTCTTCTAGCTTTGAGCTTTGCTCTTTTTGTGTTTGAGCTACTGACCTAATTGGCTTTGCAGTCTAGGGTTAATGGGTCAGTCTAGACTAACAGGAGGCTCTAACAGAGTGGCAGTTCTCAGCCCTTGGTTCAGTCTGTGATTTCACATGGGAGTCCTTTCCCAATTTCCAGTCCACAGTCCTTGTTTACTGTGGTTTGCTGGTTTAGTCCTTTACCCATTTCCCGTCCCAGTCTCCATTTACTGGTTTAGAATTACTGATGGTGCACATTTTCTTGGCCAGTCCACAGTAACTTCTTTTATTTACTGCTGTTATGTTAAGGTGCATAGGTTCATTTGTCTTACTTTGTGTAAATAAAAGGTTAACTAATAGGATGCTTAAAATCGAAAGCGTTAAGAACATCAACTTCTGGCACACCTACTTATCTAAAAGTCTAAAAATTATGGTGCTAGGAGCTGTGAATATCTACAGAAATGGCAAAATTCTAGAATTGCAATGGCCATTGTGGGGAATGTTTCAATTAGATAAGATCCTTTAAGAAGTGCACTTGACAGCAAGGGTTCCCAAATTAAACAGAATGGGAAATAGGCAATTTCAAAACCCCGAATAATTTCATTGAAAGATTCATTGCAAAAACTAAAGAAAAAGAAAGATCTAAGAGGTATCTAAGACAGGAAGTCTAAGACTGATATTGAGATAAGGAAATTAAAGGGACCCCATGAAAAAAAGCTGTTTTTTTTTCTTTGCTCCTTTTTCTGCTTCTCTTCTTGCTAGGATCTGCGCCCCCACCTTACACATACCTTAATATGCGTCCTCCTTGTAAAGATCAAGGAGTTAATGATTTCTTTGCAGTCTTCCAGCTCAATAGATAACATCTAAAGAGTAACTACGTGAGGTTGTCATGTATGTTTTCCAAGACCACTGACTCACCAACACCCCTGGCTCCAGGGCATAAGCAACTCAGGGTGGACACCTGAACACTTGTTCCTGTCCAACCAGTTCCTGGATGCCTGCAAGGACATGTACACCAGACCACCCTCCTCAATAAAAACCACAAACCCTAAGCAAAGATGAGACTCATGCTCCTTTTCCTTTCTGAGCCTCCCAGATGCTCTGTCTGTATCTGTTCTTTCCATGTCTTCAATAAACTTTGCTCTTACTTCCTCTCAGCTCCTGTTTGATTTCCATCTTGTGCAAAGCTGAGGGCCCCCTTGGCTGGTCCTGTAGAAACCACTCTGGGTCCTTGGACCCAGCCTGCTTGCATCAGTTATCACTTACTCCCTTCTTTTTTTTTTTTTTTAAGATTTTATTTATTTGACAGAGATAGAGACAGCCAGCGAGAGAGGGAACAGAAGCAGGAGGAGTGGGAGAGGAAGAAGCAGGCTCATAGCGGAGAGCCTGATGTGGGGCTCGATCCCATAACGCCGGGATCACGCCCTGAGCCGAAGGCAGACGCTTAACCGCTGTGCCACCCAGGCGCCCCCACTTACTCCCTTCTATCCTCGTTTGAGTACTCATTCTATTAATCAAGACTGTCTAAATTGTTTTTTCCACTCTGAAAAGATGACACAACCAGAAACAAAAGTCCACCAAGTTTATGGCCTTACAGACATTCCCATATCTATCTTCAAAGGAGGGCTCCCAAATGCGCCCCTCCCTGATTTGACAAAACAGAGGGATTTTTCTGGTAACACATTATTCATTTAAACAGCTAAGGGGAAACTGATAGCTACCAGACCTGCAGAAGGGATCCTATAAAAACTGGCAGAAGACAGCAAAGGCTAAAAATTCTTACCAGAATAATTTCTTCTAAATCTCTGTCTGTGATGTTCACTTGAGATTGAAAAATAAAATTTCACCTTGTCATTTCCTTTCCAAATCCAAACCCATTGTTTATTGATCCTTTCTCTCCCAGGAATAACCATTTCCTTCTTGCTTGTCTCATTTTGCACAACTGGGTTTGGCTTTCTTCCAATCTGGGATATTCTGGTTGTTGGCTCTTTCTTTTGGTTATTTTTGGAAGTGACTCTGGATTTGGGAAAGGTAATATCCTTTCACTCTCTTTGGAGGCCCATCTTATACCCAAGAAGGGTTATTCAATACTGCCAGAAATGTTTAAAACTATGTACCTAGAAGGAAAGAAGCATATTTAGGATAATATAGTTGGATAAGTAGATCAGCCTATGAAGTCATTTAAGTTACAGCCTAATTCTTTGAGGAATTGAGAACAACTGTCTATCTTAAAAATCTTTTGCAAAACAAAAGTCATCTCTGGAGGCAATTCAAAGTTCACCCATTCCTTTACCAATCTGTTTATCTCAAAAGGTTTGTAAATTATTGGCTTTAGAAAACCAAAATCCTTCTTGAAAGAACTTATATTCTTTCTGTTTCTTAAAGCTATATATATTATCATGTCTTTGAAATGTAAACACAGCCTACAGTGTACCTGAGACTAAAGGAAAAGAGGGGGAAAAGAATCCTTATTAAAATACAAACTGCTAAAAAGACTCTTGTGCCTCAAAAGATTAAATCCAGGGACAAATACAAATCTTGAAAATCCTCTTCACAAAGACCCCAAATAGCCAAAGCAATCTTGAGAATGATTAACAAAGCTGAAGATATCACAATTCCACATTTCAAGATATATTACAAAGCTGTAGTAATGAAAACAAAATAGTACTGGCACAAAAATAGACATAGAGACATAGAGACCAATAGAACAGAATAGAGAGCCCAGAAAGAAGCCCATGGTCAATTACATAGTCAATTATATGTCATAGAGGAATATCTATGACAAGAAGGCAAAAATATACAATGGAGAAGACAGTCTCTTCAGCAAATGGTTCTGGGGAAACTGGACAGCTACATGTGGAATAAAACTAGACCACTTTCTTACACCATACAATATATAAACTCAAAATTGGTTAAAGACTTAAATGTGAGACCTGAAACCATAAAACTCCTAGATAACAACATAGGCAGTAATTTCTTTGACATTGGCCATAGAAATATTTTTCTAAATATGTCTCATAAGGCAATGAATACAAAAATAAAATTAAACTTTTGGGACTACACTGAAATAAAAAGCTTCTGCATAGTGAAGGAAACCATCAACAAAATGACACGGCAATCTACTGAACAGGAGGCGTTATTAGCAAATGATACAAGCATAAGGGCTTAATATTGAAAACATATAAAGAACTTAGAACCAAATAATCCAATTAAAAAAAGTAGGCAGAGGACCTGAACAAGCATATTTCTGAAGAAGAAATCCAGGTGGCCAACAGACACAGGAAAGGATGCCCAACATCACTCAGTATCAGGAAAATGCAAATGAAAACCACAGTGAGCCAGAATGGCTAGAATCAAAATGACAAGAAATAACACATGTTGGTGAAGATGTGGAGAAAAAGGAATCTTCGCACACCGTTGTTGGAAAAGCAAATTGGTGCAGCCACTGTGGAAAACAGTGTGGAGATTCCTCAAAATATTAAAAATAGAATTACCATATGATCCAGTATTCCACTACTGGTTATTTACCCAAAGAAAATTAAAACACTAATTTAAAAAGATATATACACCCCCTATATTTGTTGCATCATTATTTACAATAGCCAAGATGTAAAAGTAACCTAAGTGACCATCGATAATTGGATAGGTAAAAAAAGGTGTGTACATATATACTGCACACACACACACACACACACACACACAAGTGGAATCTTAGCCATAAACAAGCATGAGGTCTTGCCATTTGTGTCAACATGGATGGGCCTAGAGGGTATAATGTGAAGTGAAGTAAGTCAGACAGAGAAAGACAAATACCATATGTGGAAGTTAAGAAACAAAACAAATGTACAAACAAAGAAAGATCAAATAAACAAAAAAACCAGACCTACATACAGAGAACAAACTGGTGGTTGCCAGAGGGGAGGTGGGTGAAGGAGGGGCGAGATTGATAAAGGAACTAAGGATACACTTATGATGAGCAATGAGTAATATATAGAATCGTTGAATCATTATCTTATACACCTACAACTAATACATAATATATGTTAATTATGTTTCAATAAAAAATAAATAAAAATGAAATAAATTATTTTAAAAATCTGGAGAAGAACTTGGAAACCTCAGTTACTAGTTTCACCATTCAAATCACCTGAAATCCCAGTTTGAAGCCACTCTTATAAAGGAAGTTTTATTCATTTTTCTGTTCTTCTGATAACCTCTCTCCTTTGAAAAAAATAAAATAATTTCACTGATTTTTTTTCGGTCAAAGAAATTTTGTAAGCACATGCTCAATTTCAGTTAACATGAAGTATCTAATTTTTTGAAAAAAATCCTCTCCACAAATATTAGTAACCATAAGGTCTTTGCATCTATCTGTGCGTGTCCCCATATATGTTGTAAACATGAGATGTTTTTCTACCTCTGGATGATATTGCTAAAATAATTTGTAAAAGAGCTCAATTGGTTTAAACGAAGTACTAGTAAGGACTCGGCATTCTACAGCTCTCAGAAAGATAGAAACTAACCCAAATGTTTTTTCAAGTTCAGATGAACTGGGAAAATATTTGATATAAAAGTTAGCTTAAAGTTGTTGGTTTAATTAAAATAGACATATCTTTAGAGTTATCAGCAGTAAAATTAAATTTTTTTTTCTGCCTGGCTTTACTTAAAGTCAAATAAATGGATGTTATCTGCCATAAAAATGTTTTTAAATAGCTTGGAAGATTGACTGACTTTGATGTCCCATGAAATTTTTCTTAGCATAATTGTTAAGAGCAAATACATTGAATAGATGTAAATAATTTGTTTTTAATTAGGTAGATTTTTGTATAGTCTTCCAAGGGGCGCCTGGGTGGCTCAGTCAGTTAGGCAACCAACTCGATTTCAGCTCAGGTCATGATCTCAGGGTCCTGAGATTGATCCCTCGGTGGGGCTCCCCACTGAGTATAGAGCCTGCTTAGTATTCTCTCTTTTTTTCCTCTCTCTCTCCCTCTGCCCCTCCCCCTACACACTCTCTCTCTTTAATTAAAATAATAACAATAATATTATTAAGTAAGTAAATAAATAAATAGTCTCCTAAATCTTTCTAGCAACCTAAAAACTTAAAGTTTTTCTGAGTTAGGTTAAATGATGAATTCAGTTAAATTTATGTAAAGTCCAGATCATTTACAAATAAGACAAAATATTAAAACATTACTAAACCCGTTTATCTCCTTTTAGCTTCTTATTACAGAAAAACTAAAAGATATTTAAATGTGTTAATGCTATATCAGAAAATTTTAGAAGGCATATGTTTCTAAAAACTATGAAATGTATTCATAAATTTGCAAATCTAAAGTATGCTGGGGCACCTGGGTGGCTCAGTCAGTTAATCAACCAACTTTTGATTTCAGCTCAAGTCATGATCTCAGGCTTGTGAGAACAAGCCCCAAGTTGGACTCGCACTGGGTGTGGAACCTGCTTAAGATTCTTTCTCCCCCTCTCCCTCTGCCCATTTCCCTCTCTCCCTCTCTAAACAAAAAAAACAAAACAAACACCCAGAAAGAACTCTGGTGTAACAGTTCACAGTTGCTTGCTACTTAATTTTACTTAGTTAAGTTTGCTAAGGATTAAACATTCTACTTAATATATGCAACTAAACCTACTGGAAATAAGGGGAAACATCTCCATATGCCAGGAAAGTAGTATGTGTTTTCTGTAACAGAAGGTTTAAGAAATGGAGATACATTTTTTTTTTTTGAGGAAAAAGAAAATAGTTTTGTCCTAAAGTAAGGCTGGCTGTTTAAAGGAAAAAAAAATCAATGTAAAAAAGAAAGTTGTAGATGGTTTATGAAAAGGGATTTTTTTTTTGAGAGAGAGCGTGTGTATGTGGGTGGAATGGGAGGGAGGGGAGAGAGAATCTTAGGCAGGCTCCATGCCCAGTGTGGAGCCTGACTTGGGCTTGATCTCACAACTCTGAGATCATGACCTTAGCCTGAATCAAGAGTTGGATGCTTTAACTGACCGAGCCATCCAGGTACCCCCAAAAGGGAATCTTTGAAAGCAAATTTTAATGTGTGCCCAAGTTGACTAAGATAAAAATGAATTTATTTAAAAATCAGGTTTTTTTTGTTTTTGTTTTTTTAAAGATTTTATTTATTTATTCGACAGAGATAGAGACAGCCAGCGAGAGAGGGAACACAGCAGGGGAGTGGGAGAGGAAGAAGCAGGCTCCCAGCGGAGGAGCCCGATGCAGGGCTCGATCCCAGAACGCCGGGATCACGCTGAGCGGAAGGCAGACGCTTAATGACTGAGCCACCCAGGTGCCCCTAAAAATCAGTTTTAGTATCAAAAGTAAGCTGATACAAAATTAGAATTTGGTTTTCTCTCAGTTAAAAGGACAACTTTTTTTTTTCTTTTTTTACTTTTGATCTGCTTAAGTCTTTTTAACCTGGAACATTCCAAAAGATTTGCTAAACTATTAGCCTTATTTTCTCTGTTAAATTCTATGGGAAGCATTGTTAAATAAGAAGTAATATTAAGCCTTCTTTATGTTGTATTCGTAAGACTGTGGTACAGGTGGATAGAGTCCATTCTGCCTCCACAAAAATGGCCCCTCATTGCCAGACTTTCACCATCTTGATGTCCTTGTAACATGGCAACAGTCTGCTCCTAAATAAAAACATTAACACTGACTGTAAGTTAAGCAAACAGGGCTTTAGAAAACCAAGACAGCTGCTTGGTTCTTCCCTGCTCCCTGACAAACCCCATTTTTTAATTTTTGCATTCCTTCATCCACCATAGTGCTTTTAAGATGACTCATATTATTATATAGACATGAGTGGGGAAACCTCTATAAAGTTACAAAAACAGTCTATCAGCAGTGTCTGACTTGTCAGGTCCATAACTCTGGAAACACCGTTTTTGCTGCCTAGAGGCCTCCAGGCTCCTCTCTTATACCCTTCCGGCACTTGCTGATGGACTTCATTCACCTGCCACTTAGTAGTGATTACCAATATGTTCCTGTAATTGTGTGTATGTTTTCCAGATGAGTTAAACACTTTCTTTGCTGCAAGACTGATGCCCTCAAAGTAGCAAAGAAACTGTTGGAAAGTGTGTTACCCACTTGAGGTATACTTTCCAGTCTCTAGTGATTAAAGCACCCATTTCACCAGACCAATCATATGAGCCTTACACAAAAACCTTGCAAACTTCTTGGAATTCTATTGCATACAATCTTCTGCCAATCCCTTGTTGACTCACACTAGTATGACCAGTTGATGTAAGTCTCTAATGTCTTATGTTCAAGCCTATCAACAACGGATTAAAAAAGCCTTTCTAGATTTCATTTAAAGGATCCTGTTGGTCACAGTTTACAGCCTGGTGATTAGATATTTTGAAAACATTATCAGAAAAAAAGTTGCTCTCGAGCCCTGTTTGGAAAGGACCTTACCAAATGTTTCTGACTACTGACACTGCTATAAAACTAAAAGGTATTAAACCTCGGTTACACATCACACAACTAGAAAAAGGCTCCACATGACACCTGGTCTTGCGCAGATGCTGGGGACCTCCAAATCAAAGTGACGAGAAAGAGAAGGAGCTGACATCAAAGTAGACTACTTCTACCCAAGACAACAAATTAAGACTTCATGCTTTAATTGAACATGTGACCCTTCCTTCTTCCCTTTCCTTTACTCTGGCACACCCTTATCTTTATCTCCCAGGCCAGTGCTAAGGGGAGTAAACTTTGGAATTTAGAACAACCCTCAGTTTCAGGCTTGGAAAAAGATCTAACTGTGCCCCTAATGTTTCACAACTGAAATAAGACATCTCTCAATTCCGGTAAATTTACATTGTGGAGTTAGAAAGGACATAACAAGAGGCTTTCATGATTCAGGATTTACTCTTTTGGACAGATCCCTATTTTCCTAGTTAGAAATAAATGTAAATGAATCTAACTTAATTTTTTTTTTTGAGAGAGAGAGAACAGAGAGAGGGAGAGGGAGGGGGTGGGGAAGGGGGAGAGAATATCTAAGCAGACTTCACGCCCAGCGCAGGGCCTGGCAGGGGATCTCACAAACCTGAGGTCCTGACCTGAACTGAAATCACGAGTTGTATGCTTAACTGACTGAGCCAGGGGCTAACTTCTTAATTTTTAAGAGTATTACAGAATCTGCTGCTAAAGCAATAACCGCACAACAAAGATCCTCAGACTTTCTGGCCAAAGTCTTTCTTGATAATAAAGTAGCTCTTCATTATCTTTTACCTGAGCACAACGGTGGCTGTGCTATGACAAATACCACCTGCTACCTGGGGATGTTAAAACTCAATTACAGGGGCGCCTGGGTGGCACAGCAGTTAAGCATCTGCCTTCGGCTCAGGGCGTGATCCCGGCGTTACGGGATCGAGCCCCACATCAGGCTCCTCTGGTGGGAGCCTGCTTCTTCCTCTCCCACTCCCCCTGCTTGTGTTCCCTCTCTCACTGGCTGTCTATCTCTTGTCAAATAAATAAATAAAATCTTAAAAAAAAAATAAAACTCAATTACATAAGATCACAAAACAAGCCACTGGTCTTAAAAAGTGACTCCTTCCATGGGGTATTTCTTTGACGTACTTGATTTTGATTGGCTGGCTTTGGGGACCGTGGATCTGAAGTGTGCTCCAAACATTTGGGAATTATTCTGTGTATAGTAACCATTATAACTTCTCTGGTGCGTTATATTTTTACGGTGAGCACAGCATAATGTATAGACTATAAACTTATCAAATCGCTAAGTTGTACGCCTGAAACTAATGTAACATTATGGGTCAACTCTACTCAAATTTCTTAAAAAGCTTTAAGTGTGTGTTCACAGCCACTAACCACCACACAAATGATCTCACCAAGACTGGAAGGTCAGAAAAGGAACAAAGAGGAGAACTGACATAAAGAATGTAAAACTACAGTCATAACCTGTAAATATCACAGAGATAAAGCAAAAATATCATGACCTGAGCACATATTCATCCCTACCTCACAGTGCCTAGATGCTGCTTTCGACCCTGGAGATGTCTCCTCCTTCTCCAAACTTGCTATTCCTTTGGCTTCTGTGAATGCCCACTCTCTTGGTCTTCCTGACCTTTCTAATCAACCCTTCTCTTCTGCTTCATGGGCTGTTCATCTTCCACTTCAAATGTCAGGGTTCCTAAGTCGACAACTCCTCTGAAACTAACAACTCAAATGGACTCTGCTTACATGATTTCATCTACTTGCGTTTTTTGAGCCTATTTTATGTGGATACCTCCTAAATCTGTATCTGGAGCCTGGACATCTTTCCTGAAGTTTAGACTTGGTAATATAACGCCTGATGGACATGTCCACTTGAACATCATCCCTGCATGCCATGTCAACAAAGCACAAACAGAATTAACATTTTCTTCTTTATTTTAATCTCTTTTAGTTGGTTATATCAACCAGTCCCTCAAGTTATTCTTGGTATATCCTTTTTCTTTACTATTCCTCACCCCACATTAATTCTAATCTGGCTATTGTCGATTCTAATGCTTAAATACTTCGCACATGCATCACAAGCTTTCCGGTTGTGTTATCACTGGCCCAGAGTCTCATCATATCTTTCTGAATTTCTAACTGATCTAAACTACTAACTGGTCTTGCTTTCTCCCATTTTGTCCTCTCCAAATTCATCTTCTATACAGCAACAAAAAAAGAATATAAATTTTAAACCAATTATGTTACTACATCTCAAAATCTATCACTGAGAGGGTAAAGACAAATCTTCAAGGTGGGCTCCTGCCTCCCTCTTCAGTTTCATCCCTTACACTATCTGTCTCACACTTTTGGCTTCAATAACAGTAATTTATCTAGTTTCTTTCACTGCCATGCCAGTTTTGACTTCTCCATCTTTGTACATGTTATCCCCTTTTCTGGAATGCTCTTCCCTTTCTCCTCTCTATATTGCCCCCAACTACTTCCCTCCACCAAAACAAAACAAAACAATGCTCCCCCCCCCCTCCAAAAAAAAAACACCTGGCTAACTCATCCTCTTCCTTGTAGGCTCCTCCACAAAGCCTATCCTGACCTCTTTTCTCCTCCACTACAGAGTTAGGTACCCCTTTTGACCTTTGGCTGAGGTTACTCCTTGGTGAGGATCCGAAGACCCAGCTGGACTGCCCTTGCCTGAAAGGGTGAGGAATTTCCCCTTTTGCCCTTTGGAGGGATCCTTTTCTCCCCCTCCTTTCTCTTTTCAGCTTTTCTGCAGCCTAACTGTAGAACTTCCCAGACAACTGAAGATCTCTGGCCCGAGCAGCTCCCTGGTGTGGTCTGAACGTCTGAGAGCAAACAGGTCAGACTGTCTGTGCCTATGAGGGTGAAGGACCCCTTTCCTCTGCTTTCTCACTCCGTGTGTGGTGCAGCTGGCAAAGGCAGCTCGACCAGGGCGAATCCACACATGTATGGACTGGATTGAGACCCTTTCTTGAATCCACATATGTATGGACTGGATTGAGACCCTTTCTTGAATCTACACACGTATGGACTGAATTGAGACCGTTTCTTGAATCTACACACGTATGGACTGGATTGAGACCCTTTCTTGAATCCACACATGTATGGACTGGATTGAGACCCTTTCTTGAATCCACACATGTATGGACTGGATTGAGACCCTTTCTTGAATCCACACATGTATGGACTGGATTGAGACCCTTTCCTCATGCTGGCTGACTCTCAGCTGCCTTAATTCTTTTAGCTCCCTTCCCATTTTGGTTTGTTTCCACGGATCCAGACTCCATCTTGATCTATGGGTAAACACATTCTTATGCTTCTGAGTGGTGAGTCCTCCTCCTCTTTTTTCTGACCTGGTTCAGCCACCCAGTGTCTGGCTTTTCCTGTTGGAGGGGACACCCCAATAGGAAGTGCCACCACTATTTGCTGTAACCCTTTTCTTGGTGAGATGCCCCAAAAGAGTTAGTCAGCCCATATAAGGTGCAGTCCTTTTTCAGGTCAGTGGGATGCCATTACTGAAATCGTGACCACTTATCAGAGCTCCATTTCTTTTGGTGGGATGCCCCTTTGGGAATTGATAGCCGGTCTTTCTCACTATAGTACAAACCCCCTCTATTCCTTTGGACTCATCCTTGGGCTGTATTCTTTTGTGGGGGAGGTTGTATTCTTAAAAACTGAAACAAATTGACCCCCAAGACCTGAGGAAAAAAATTTCTCATCTTATTATGTAATGTTTCCTGGCCTCAGTACAAAGCTCCAGATCAAGAATTATGGCCTTTCCTCAGAACTCTTTCTTATAATACTATTTTCCAGCTTGACCTCTTTTGCCAGAACTCCTCCAAATGGTCAGAGGTCTCATATGTGCAAGCCTTTATGACATTGTCCCAAGACACCGACCTCCACAAAAACTAGAATGTGTCTTGCTCAGTTTCATGGCCCATCTGACCCCTTGATTAGCTATCAACCCTGAAACTTTAAAGTTTTGCTAAGTTAAATAAGTTGGATTGAATTCATTGGATATCGAAGTTTCTTCCCAATAAGATACAATACTGAAACATAAATGACTAAACGTAAAGTTTATCTGCTTTAGGCTTCTTATTGCAGAGAAACTAAAGATACTTGGGTCTATTGGAAAACATGCTTTGTGCTTAATTGATTCATAAATTTGCCATCTAAAGAATTCTGGTGTAACAGACAGTTCACAACTGGTTACACTTAGTTTTCACTGGAAACTAAGATGCTGTTAAATGTAATGAAGACTGATGGAAATAAGGAAAGCAGCTCTGTATGTGGGAAAGCAGGAGATGTGTAAGAAAGATAAAAGGAATGGGAATACATTTTTGTTGAAGGGAAAAGAAAGTAATTTTGTCCTAAGATGAGAGTGGTTGTTTGGAGAGAAAAGGCTTGGAACAAAATCCCAATGTAAAAGAAAATTGTAGAAGGTTTGTGAAGGGAAAGCTTTAGAATTTTATATGTGGTCAGAATGGAGTAAGGTTGAAATGAATGGTTTTTAAAGTACATTGCTATAAGATTGACTCTGTTAAAAGACAAAGTTTTCTTGATTATTGCTCTGCTCTTGATAAAAAAAAAATGTAAACAAAGGGTTATTTTTCTCTTTTGTCTGCCCAGAAGACCAAGGTTTCTGTTCTGTTTTTATCCGGTCTTTGATGACCCCTGATCCTATTTAAGCACACAACAAACTTCCCTGAGATTTGAATTGTAAATGAAGTCTTTTGACTAGTTAGGGCTTTTCATGTATTTTGTTAAGTTACTCTGGAAGCACTGTTTAACAAATAATGTTATGGCTTGGGGTGGGTAAAAGCTATAGCTCGTCTAGAGATCATACACAATGCCTGAAGTTTTCACATGTTTTGATAACTCTTATATCAGATCTTTAACCATGTCCATTTTTTTAGTCTTCTGTCGTACATAGTTATTGTTCTTATTCTCATGCAAAATGAGTTTCATCTTCAAGGAGATTCATAAAAAGGACTTTTGACGAAGACAGGTGTTTGGTACCTTTAAGATCATAAAACTAAAATGAACAAGAATTAGTAACATGGGACTAAATGGATTAAGGAAGACAATTATAGTTTTTATGACTCTTCTTTGAAACATTACTGGTTCCCGATTAAGGAAACATTTTCTTAAGATAAATAACCATGATATACAGAAATTTGATAAAATATTTCTTTGTGAACAAATTGAAGCGTTTAACTTTTCTCTCTACTTGAGCCCTCCAGAATTCAAAAAAGTCTCAGTGAGTATTCTTTCTTTCATGGCAATTACAGTTACTTGCATAAGTTTAATAAGACTCTGTTTTCCTTGTAACAGAACACCATTGGAAACACTGGTTATATTACTAAGGCTTTGACTGGAATGTTATATTTGAGAGACGTGCATAGACTTAGATGTGACCAGGAACAAAGGTTGACCTTATGAAGCATGAAGCCAACAGAGCCCCATGGAAATGTTGGCCTGATACCTTGCTTATAGAGTTCCCAGCAGCCTTACCAGGCGAGTAAAGAATGTCACTTCCTGGCAGGTACAGGAACCTCAGGATACTTAGGGGACCTCAAGAGGAGTTTGCCCAAACCTATAGGTGTTGCAGGCATACCTGATGGCAAGCACTTGGCTTGGCTTCTGGCCTAAAGAGGCTAATAAAAGTTCAACCTGGAGATTCCTTGTAAAAAGTTCCAGCAAAGCAGGTTCTAAAAGATCTATATGATCAATCACTATTTTTGTTGAGCTTACATTAATAACTAGGCCAATTTTGTTAAAATTAGACTTTTTTAAAACTAACTTGTCTTAATTTGGCTATCTTTGATAAAAATGAGGGCAATTATAGAGAAAATGTTTCAATAACATCTTTGTAGATATTAGATTTTAATACTATTTATCATAAACTAGACTAGATTCTGAATTCTTCTAGTTTCCCCATATATCTAGTTATAGCTTTCCAAACTAAGGTTTCCAATCTTCTTCCATTCTCTCAAAGTCATTGCAGACTAAAACTGCCCTTATGCCTGGACTTGACCGTCGTACTTTTATAGAATATTAACTATTCAGAGATTATTGATCTTATTTATTCAGGAGATCAGACTTAAAAGATTCTCCTATTGATAAGGCAGATGACAGTTGGTTTACTGATGGTGGTAGTTTCATGGAAGAGGAGATAAGAAAAGCTGGGTACATTATAGTTAGTCTAACTCAGACTATTGAGGCCAAAGCCCTCCCAGCAAATATGTCTGCCAAGGAGTGGAGTTAATATTCATAAATTTCTAAGCAAATATGCAGACCATATATATCCTCCCTAAACCTGATCTGACAGTTACTAGCAACCCACCCCACATAAACCCAGGACACATGGTTTATTTAAAGGAGTGGAAATCTAATACAGCAGGGATTTAACTCTAAAATGGAAGGGCTGCTACTGGGTCATATTATGTACTCCCACAGCCATAAATTTAGGACATTCTTCATGGACTCATATATTAAGAATTAAACTTGTACCTTCGCTACAGGAATCTAGCTAACTCATCTTACTCCTGTGAAACTGTGAAAGACCTTGAACCTCTTCAAATGACAATGCACGTTGTGCCTTTCTTTTTCATTCTCTTTTCCCCAATTTATACTGACAATTTCTTCTTACAATGGACACAGCATTATGCTGAACTTCAAAATCCAGCAGCTTTCTGGAAATCTGCCTATATCAAGCACATCTGGTCTGCCTTGATGGGTCTCCCCATTTCAGGGCAGAGATTGGCATTCCTTATGTAACTATGCCTTAGATATGATCTATGACCCAAATACTGCTATATATTGTGATATTTCTGTAACAAAATGAAATGTTACCCTCTGGCCTATGGTCAATGCCACCTGGAATCTCTCAGGCCACAATTAGACTTTTTCATATTCTCAAGCCACTCTCAAATGCACTCACCCACAAATAAATGGGGACCAGAAGATGCCTAAGTTACAAAACCCAACTTCTCAGTATACACTGAATGGAATGTATTAAATCTCAGATGAATATTTATGGCTTATCCCCACAATTGGACAGTTAAATCAAAAGGCAATTCTATTCTGGAAATAAAGAAACCATATTTATGATACATGAGCAAATAGCACAGGACACTTAGGATGGCTGTCATCAGAAATATGCTCACAAATCATTGTTCTTCTGGTCATTAATTGGTTTGCTACTGACTGGACCAGGAGGCCCAGAATTAGATGGCTGGCTCCTATTGGGACCCAATGGCTATGTGGCTCTAAACTATGGCCATGGCTTCCCCCAGGCTGGATAGGCCACTGTACTCTGGGTTTTGCCTGCCTGCACAGATGCATTAAGACCATTACCAACCCAGCCAATCTTCCAAATTTAAAACCACAGTGGACATGTTCTGTGTTTCATTGCTATGACTGCCTAGCACCCTTCTTTATTTCTTCTTTAGGACTGGAGGATGTCACTTGGCACATGGATGCACTTAATAAGTACATGGTCAAAGCCCTGAATGACACTCAAAATAGTATTTCCTCATTAAATACTGAACTAACACAAATGTGTAAAGCAGTTTTACAAAGTAGAATGGTATTAGATGTTTTAACTACTGCACAAGGTGGAACATGTATTATCACAAAAACAGAATGCTGTGTATACATTCTAGATTACCACAGATATTTCTGGGTTTCTTTTTCTTTTTCTTTTCTTTTCTTTCTTTCTTTCTTTCTTTCTTTCTTTCTTTCTTTATTTATTTATTTTTTAATGATTTTTATTATATTATGTTAGTCACCATACAGTACATCCCCGGTTTCTGATGTAAGGCTCGATGATTCATTAGTTGTGTATAACACCCAGTGCACCATGCAATACGTGCCCTCCTTACTACCCATCACCAGTCTATCCCATTCCCCCACCCCCTTCCCCTCTGAGGCCCTCAGTTTGTTTCTCATAGTCCATAGTCTCTCATGATTCATTCCCCCTTCTGATTACTCCCCTTTTTTTATCCCTTTCTTCTCCTACCGATCTTCCTAGTTTTTATGTTCCATAGATGAGAGAAATCATATGATAGTTGTCTTTCTCTGCTTGACTTATTTCACTTAGCATTATCTCCTCCAGTGCCGTCCATGTTGTAGCAAATGTTGAGAACTCGTTCTTTCTGATAGCTGAGTAATATTCCATCGTATATATGGACCACAACTTCTTAATCCAGTCATCTGTTGAAGGGCATCTCGGCTCCTTCCACGATTTAGCTATCGTGGACAATGCTGCTATGAACATTGGGGTGCATATGGCCCTTCTCTTCACTACGTCTGTATCTTTGGGGTAAACACCCAGTAGTGCAATGGCTGGATCATAGGGTAGCTCAATTTTTAACTTTTTAAGGGACCTCCACACTGTTTTCCAGAGTTTCTGGGTTTCTAACTGACATGAACACTCAGATTGGTACTCTAAAACATCCCTCCCTTTCTTTTACGGACTGGTTAACATCCTGGATAGGAGGAGGATTTTTGTCAACTATCAAAGGACCCTAATTTGGGCTTCTTTTTCTTCTTGTTATTCTAATCATGTTTTGCTGTTTTCTCCCATTTCTCTGCCTGCTGCCAAGACTTCTTCACTGCCAGAACTTCAAGCTGACAGATGTTCCTCTCTGCTCAAGGAGACTTCCACATGTCATCAACTTTAGACACAGCTATCTCAGCCTTCCATAATTCCTATTAAATTCTCAACTGAATTCTCAACCAATGTTGACCCATAGGTTGGGACATCTCTATACCCCTCATTCAGCATGAAGCAGTTACAGAAGATAAGACCTTCCACCCTCAGCAGTCTTAAATATTTACGGGTCAATATTGTTCAAGGGGAAATGTAGAGGCCGCTTTTAGACAACCAACTCGGAAAATGGAAAGCTGAGTAAGGAAGAAGGTTGCACAGTGACCTCCTGGCTGAATATGAATAGGCCCATCCGACAACCCATCTCAAAATATGCGTAAGTCCTAGCTCACCAATGGATTACTTACATCTGGACACAGTTACCAAAAAAGGAAAATTCCATATGTTCCCATACCTCCTCACACTTCCCTTTATAGCCCCCCATCACTGTGTCATGGCAGATAATCTCTACTTCACTGTCCTGCTGTCACTCTCTTGCAGTATATTCAATAATCTTCTATCTCCTTGGTCTGCCTTGGGTGAATTCTTTCATTGCCCGTGCTGCCAGCCTCCACCCAATCAGGTCGTCCCACATTTGGTGACCTGTACAGGGAGCCTTGGTGCCCCCCATATAACAGATTACCTTTACAAACCTGGGTCATGTTTTGGTGCCAAGATGCTAACCCTCTCATTATTCCCTGTTACCACCCTGACTGCATATGAAAAATGGCTCAATCATCTAACAATCTTATGGTTAGGATTTGCAACGCTACCAAAATACACTTCTAACAGCACTTTAAAAGCTAAGTTTACATGAACCCAACAATATCACAAGTGTGGCAGAATCAGGACTATCCTTTGTCTAAAATTAAGAAAGCAACTCTATGTCCATCAATAGATGAATGGATAAAGAAGATGTGATATATATATATATATATATATATACACACACACACACAATGGAATATTACTCAGCCATTAGAAAAGATGAATATTTACCATTTGCACCCACCTGGATGGAACTGGAGGATATTATGCAGAGCAAAATAAGTCAATCAGAGGAAGACAATTATCATATGGTTTCACTCATATGTGGAATATAGGAAACAACACAAAGGGTCACAGGGGAAGGGAGGGAAAACTGAATGAGAAGTCATCAACGAGGGAGAAAAACCATGAGAGATTCTTAACTATAGGAAACAAACTGAGGGTTGCTGGAGGGGAGGAGGGCGGGGGGATGTGTTAATTGGGTGGTGGGCATTAAGGAGAGCATGTGATATGAAGAGCACTGGGTGTTATATGCAACTGATAAATTGTTGAACACTATATCTGAGACTAATGAGGTACTAGATGTTGGTTAATTGAATTAAAAAAAAAGAAAAGAAAAGAAAGCAACTCTAATACTGACCTGTGGGCTCACTGGATAATCAGAGCATGTCCTAGATAAGAAGGAAGACTAAGCCACATGAAAGTCAAATATCCAATATGTTGCAATCTTTGGGGTGAAATTAGAGCAGGCGAGAATTGAAAAGACTGGTTCTTAAACTACAGGATAGATGAATCATGAGGAGGGGAGAGTGGAATGGAAGTATAGTGCGGTGAACATGTTTGCTTTAAACACTCAAAAAAGAAAGGAGTTCTTATCACATGCACCGTCAATGGCTCAACTTTCAAAGGTTTTTTAGGTTTCCTGAATTGACATGTCCATCCTTAAGTGGTCTAACCCTTATTCGGGGCTATTTTGAAATTCTCCTGAGGGCAATCGTGAAGCAGAGCTAAAGACCACTACAGAAGTTGCCAGAATGCCAGTCTACCAAGTAGACTCACAGGGACCCAAATACTCCATCCTTCTCTGGGGAAAATGGAACAATAAAAACCACTTCACTTGCCACTGTGCAAAATGCTGTTGGACCTCCGGAATGGCCAAATACCTAGAAAGACAAATTTTAGAAACTTGTTTATTTATTTTAATTAAAGAAAATATTGAATTCTTTATTTCCATTAATCATCTGTATTAATATGGGTCCTTAGAGGAAATACCTCTATTGGTGGAATCTGAGCTCTCAGAACAAATGTAACCAGGTAAAAAGACTTTTTCTCTGTTCTTAATAAACTGTTTCCTTCTATGGGCTATAGTCTGTAAATATTATAGTATAATGAAGATGGCAAAATGTGTTATAGTGCAATAATACAAAGTTTTTAGGTATGAAAGTTATATTTGAATCGCAAACATATAACTGGCTTTTGCCAAGGTAACTTAAAAGGATTGGTGCGTGGGGCACCTGGGTGGCTCAGTCGTTTGAGCCTTCTGACTTCGGCTGGCGTCATGGTCTTGGGGTCCTAGGATCAAACCAGGTGTTGATTTCCCTGCTCAGTGGGGAGTCTGCCTGTCCTTCTCCCTCTGCCCCTCCACCCCACTCTTGCTCACTCTCTCTGTTTCTCTCTCCCAAATAAGTAAATAAAATATTTTAAAAAAGATTTTATTTATTTATTTACTTACTTATTTATTTGAGAGAGAGCAAGAGCGAGCCAGAGAGCGCAAACAGGGCGGAGAGGGAGAGGGAGAAGAAGCAGACGCCCCGCTGAGCAGAGAGCCCAATGCGGGACTTGAGCCCAGGACCCCAGAGTCATGACTTGAGCCGAAGGCAGACGCTTAACCAACTGAGCCACCCAGGCACCCAAGTAAATAAAATCTTAAAAAGAAAAAAGAAAGAAAGAAAAAAAAGAAAGGATTGGTTGGCTATTTTTATCCATCAGCTGTGTGGCTCATGCTTAACTGGTCATTCTCAATGACAGCCATGACCATTAGCCTCATGATTGTTGGAGTCCTTTAGTCTTTCTTAGCCTGTGGAATGACATACACTCTGGTTCCTTCTGCTCTCTTAAACTCTTTGGTATCCCCAACGGAACCACTTCCTTCTGCTCCCTGGGGATATGTCAGCTGTCGGACTTAGGCTACTGTGCCCTCCCTCCTGCATTGGCACCACGTACTACCCTCTGCCCAGAATGGTAGAAGTTGTATTCATCACAGCTAGGAGGAGTCTCCTTCTCCAAATGGCTATCAGTGTGACAATAGGTAGCGCTGGGACGGCTTTGGTTTTCCCACATCTAGTGGGATCCTTTATGCTCTTTGGCAGGGAACTAATTTCATTAGAGGACAAAAGGAACTTTTTGCAGCTCCACTTTTGGAAGTAGTGAGTTAATCATTAACTAAAACACCTATGCTTCTGGAAATGAGTCCCTGCAACCTGAACACTACTCTTTTGTAGAAATAGCCTATGATTGAAAGAGTGATGACAGTTTGGAGTAGAATAAAGACCAAATGAAGAATGGAAAGAGGAGTGGGGATACCTAGAGGCTTATCTTGGCTCCTACAGAACAAATAAGGGGTCCAGGGCTCAGACACTCCTCTCTCCAGCCTCAGTTTCCCCAAGTCCATAATGAAGGATTTAGAAGGAAAGGACTCTAAAAGTTTAAAATTCTATAGTTTTATAAATCTTAAGAAGTAGACAACTAATTTGAGTTAAAAGTAAGTAAGGGTATGAGCAACACATTTGCAAGTTTCGATCACTATTCTATGCATATTGTCATAAAGAATAATAGGGAAGATTTTGAAAATGTCAATAGTCTGTTTTTTTTCCAGCCCATGACAAGATCTATTCAGTTGTCAATTTCTTTTTCCTAATATAAATCAGTCCATTAGTGGTTTGAGATTTAAGTGTGGAATGATGGAAGACTAGAAATTCCAGTTGCATCAATAGGAAAAGAGATGTGTCCCTATAGCCATTTAACTTTTATTTTCATTCTTAAAGATCAACCTGAAATCCAAAACCAGGCCAGTCAAATTTAGTGTTGATGTGTCAAACATTTAACAGCAATGGCAGTTTGCTAGAGCCTCAGAACAAGGGTCTGGGGGGATATAAAGGTCCTTTTAGTGTTTGTTATTATAATGCACCTAGATGAATTTCAAAAGTACTTTGCCATCTTCCAAAGGTCATTTGATTTCAGATCTGGACCCTATCATGCACTGATTAGTGAGTGGCTAGTGACACATGAGGCTTTGGAGACTAGAACTCTTGATAGGTTTCTAACATTTGAATATTTCCCAGCATGTCCCTCAGCACTTCCAAAGGGAGCAGTACAAATGCATGGGCACTCATGTGGAACTGAGCTCTTTGAGTTATTCTCAGTTACAAGTTTCTAGGATCTGAGCCAACAGTCAAAAAATATGTGCTAAGTGCCAGTATGTTCTAAACACAGTGCTGGGGGGAGAGTATGGAAAAAAAAAAAAGATAGATAAGGCTTTTGCCCTCCGGCTTTCAGTCGGGCGGGAAAGGGTGACATTCTTCAGATTGATGTAATAAAGATTTCAAGTAGGTTTCTACCCGATTCCTGTGGCAGAAGACCAGGATTATTTGGGCAAAAATACCACTCAAACGTTGAATGTCCTGATCACCACCTACACAACTAACAGGCCCATTGGCCACAAAAATATCACAGGATTGATTTAAGTACTCAAAACACTGATGAGGTAGAATCTTTCCTTATCTCCATAAGAGAATTCTCTTGCTTCGGCTTCCGTGCTCTCTCTGCTCTCTTTGTCTGGCTCTATTTTTGTCCTCTGCCTACCCTATACTTTAGAATGAAAAAATTAATTAAATGACCTCAGTTGATTATCTCCATCTCGGAGCCTTTCTACCTTGAGAGAGGCGTAGCTGTAGATCACACAGGGTGATTAGACAGCAGAAGGTAGGTGCACATGCAGACAGAAATGATGTGCAAAGTGGATGCAGCAAATATTCACATGGACTTTTTCATTCCTCACCTTTTTTGTTCTTTAGTTGATTTATACAAGATGTGGTCCTGAGGGTCCAGAGAACACTGCCCTCTGTGGGCTGCTGTATTGTTTAAGAAATAATTCAGATAGTCTTCAGTTTAAAAAAAAAAAAAAGCTTACATTAAGTATTTACTGTGTGCCAGGCAGCACATGTCTTCCATGCTTTAATTCATTGAACCATCACACTGAACCTTTTGTTATCTCAATGTTACAGGTGAGTAAACCGAGGCAGAGAAGTCACCTGCCCAAGATTACACAGCAGAAGAATGGTAGAGCCAGCATTCCAGTCCAGACCATTCGACTCCCAAGTTTATGTCCTTAACTAGTGCACATTCTGCCATGAAAAACTGATGGGGAATCTTCTCTGTCACATTTCCCATTCCTCTTGAATTTGTGTCAACCAAGTGGCAATCCTGAAGTATGCTTGGCATCCACAGAAGCTAATCTATCTGCTGTGCTGGCCTCCCCTGCCGCAAAACAGCAAGCATGTTCCTGAGTCACTCATGGTGTGAGCATGTGGCTGGAGCTGACTTACACCTCCTGAACCAGACGCTGAAGCTGTCTAACTGGCTTTTCAACTGACACCACACAGGGAAATACATGTTTAAGGCGTCTCTGTACTTCTCTAACTTCCTTGAAAATGGTGTTATTTAAGTGGTTATGAAACATGCCTTGAAAAGGATTCTCTTTGATTTAAATACTTAGAGATGTACTTACTGAAGCATGTCCATTTTTACGGTTGTTGCATAATGTCTTGCCTATTAAGTGTGCTTCATAATTTCGATGGTTTAAGGGTCAATTGGAATAAAGCTTTTGAAAGGGAAACCATTCTCTGAAAATCATAGACATATTTATATAATCATCTCCTGCTTTTTGACCTCCATGGCATGCAAATCTATTCTGGCTTAGGATGTTATTTAAACTGTTTTATATGTGTTAAGACTTGCCTCTACATTTAGTTATGAAACTCCTTAAAGACACATCAAGACTTCTGGGGACACAGTAAGTGCAATACCTAATAAATATTTCTGCTGAACTGAGATGAAAATATACAGATACTAAATTATCATTAGGTATAAAAATCAAGCCATAGATAATAAATTTGAAAACTTATAGTCTCCTTTATTCCCCTAGGGACTGCAAGTCTCCTTTTTTATTTCTGTCTTAAAGTGAAAATTAAGTGGCCTATCTTTGTGAAGATAATGGAGTAGTTATTGTAAAAAGGTTATTTTTTTAAAAAATATCAAAGAATAATGTGAGTTTCTGAAAGACATTAAATCTCATGATTAAATACGCTAGCTTTTCTCACAGCAGAATTTAAAATTAATAAAGCAGTCAGGACCTATTCTATTCTATTCTGTTTTAATCTTTACAAGGAGGACAGTTTCTATTCCCATTCATGTTGCACCCCGGCTTCCCAACCTCACAAGTATTGGCAGCATTGAGAGTGGCATTTAAAGGAAGGCTGTCTAAATGCAATCCAGTCCCTTGTCCATGGCTTCACAAAGAAGCAGAGCTGCATATAAAACTTAAATCTTTGAGCTGGAAGTGTCAGCTCTCACTGTCTCTTGTTATGGAACCAAGAACTTGGGTTTTAATTCTTGGGGCTGGTAAAACTTGTGCAGATTATCAACGGAGTTTGTTATTAAATAGTGTTTTTTACACTACTGGATCTCAGCTCAGAAGCTAGTAAACAAATGGCCTTAACAAATGACCAGTGATGGATGGCTGTGCAGAAAGCAAGGGCAAGAAGACCCTAAAGACAGCACGTATTTTATAAAATGCCTCCCGTGAAACATGGCCACACAGTTTTGGAGACAGGGAGCTGGAGCATACTTGGCATACAGTAAGGGGTCCATTTTCCCCTTATGCAAGCACAGGCATGGGACAGGGACAAGAAAGTGGGATATGGGTGAGGAAGGGGACAACAAAACGGTGAATGACAAGCTAGTGAAGAAAAAAGGACAGACGTGCCCAAAAATGCCCGAAGGAAGGTATTTCCAGGCCTCAAGTTTTTTAATCTTTAAAATGAGAAGATTGAATTATGTCTTGGTTTGATAGCCATTCATACAAACTAACTCCAGCTGGCTAATGCAAAAGCAAGAATATACTGGAAAGATGCTGGGGTTTGTAGTATCCAAAAGAGGGTTGAAAACCCAGGCCCCAGAAACAACAGGGACCAGGAACCTCAGCAGGTGGATTTGTGAATTTTCTTTCTAGAATGTTGCTTTGCACATGACTCAATAACAAGGGCCCTCTCCCCAACATCTCTCTCCCTCCAAAAAGCTCTGTGTCTCTCAAAAGTCCCAATTTCTGGGAGAAACATCCAATTAGCTCAGGTTGGGTCAGCTGTTCACACCTGGATTATTCATCTATGACCAGAGAGATAGGATCTTAAAAGTGCAAACATAGCTGTAGGGTCCCATTCTGTGTCTCAGGCGGGAATTGAGGAGGAGGAAAGTAATTCCTGGAGAAACGCAAATAGATGAGAGCTGAGGGACCATACGATATCTTTCAGTTTCACCTAAAGTTCTACATAAACTACCATAGCTCATAAGAATATTTATATAAATAAGTAAAATAAATCGTTAATGGTACATTAAAGCTGGGTAAGGTTGATCAGGAAGGAGTTCTTAGAAAGGAGATAGTTTGAATGGCACTTTAGAAGGACCTGGTTTGGTGAGGCACGGCTTATTTCAGATAGTGAGGAGAGCGTGCACAGGGGCTCAAGACAGGAGTAGACAAGCCTTGTTTTGGGAAGAGGAACCACTTTGCTTGACTAGTCCAAAAAATTAAAGTTCGAGATTAAAGAGCATTTAAGTAAATTAGGTTAAAGGTGAGCTGATTTGTCAGGAGCCTGGGGTTGGGAAGGCAGCTTGGAGGAGAGGAAAAGCAACATGTTGTCATGGAAAGAGCAGGAGCGAGAGCCTGGGAGCCTGGCTTCTCTTGGCCTTAGTGTATTCACCTGTAAAGGGAGTCTATGATTCTACCACTGGCAATTGGGTTTTACTTATTCATTTGAAAAATATTTATTGAGCAACTACAGTGTTCCAGGAAGAACTTTAAGTGCCGATGATTCTGCGATGAACAAGACAAAGTGTCTTTCCTGATGGAACTCCATACCCAATTGATAAAGCAACCATCAAAACAGTGTTTGATTCAGACTCATAATGATGATAAACCCTGCCATGTTTCCTTGCTCCCGCATTTCCTGTACACACTTCCTTCCCAGAGCCACTTCTTGGGGTTACATTGTTCCTTTGCTAGCTCTCCCTGCCCTATCAGATGGTACTGTCATTATCACAAAATACTTGCCAGACTCGTAAATGGAGTGTTTCAAGAGTCCCAATAATAACCCCACTCTTTCTTTTCCAACTTGTGAACCATGTAAGAAATAAGACAAGAGTAAAGCAGATGGGAGACCTAAGTGACTCCTTAGTTACTGGCAAACGCTAGGGCACAGTTTATATTTGCTGTGAAGAAGTCCTTTTGACAGTAAACCTCAGAATTAGACACATTGGGTCAGTTCACGCCCTCGTCCTGGTAGCCTGCCCTGTGTGGTTTCCTGACGGAAGAGAGGGCAGAATGCATGCTTCTTACTGACAGCTGGTTCCCAGGAGATGGAGAAAGCCCAGCTTACCCACATCTAGTTCCTCTCCCCAACTCACAGCCAGTAGCTGGATAAAGGAAGAAAATTTTATTCCACTTCCCCGACAGAAACAGGCCAGGGCCAGAGACCCCATGAAACATTCCCGTGTAGCACTGTAACCCCGCCCCTGACTGCGGGAAGTCCTGTGTTCCCTTGTTTAACACTCATAACTATTGCATGGCCCACTTCGGCAAGTTGTCTAGACTCTTTGTATACTGTTTTTGTAAGGCCTGGGGTCTCCAGTGAGTTTTCCGCCAAACACTCGGAAATTAGGAAGACTGCTACCATAAGAGATTAGACACACAATTGAAGGACAAAAAAATAACCTCCAAGCCAGCAGTGCTTGACTGAGTAAGTGGCTAGGCCTGTGCTGTGAAATATGAGATGGCTACATGAGGTGACTTAAGTTTAAATTAACGAAAATGAAATAGAATTTAAAATTCTGTTCCTCGGTCTCAATAGTCACTTTTCGAGTGCTCAATAGACAATGTGGCTAACAGCTATCATGTTGGACCGTGCACACGGAGGACATTTTATCATTACAGAGAGCTTTCCTGGATGGTGTTCATCTAGAAAAGCTCCTATTAGTTGATGGAAGAGTTGGTCCGTTGATTAACCTTTGAAGTGCAGACAATGGAGAGCACTCAAGTCAAACCTGGGCAGTGAGATTACATCAGTCTGGGTCCTGGAAGAAAACAGATGGCACACTTCAAGGGTTAATTGAAGAGAGTTCAATAAACACATTATTTACAAAGTTGTGGACCAGGCTGAGTGAAGCAATGGAAGATGGTGAAGCATCTGGAAGCTTTGAACCATGAGCAGCCATCAACTGCCCTGGTGATGAAAGGTCTGAGAGGAATGATATCCCTGCAGCTGACAGCCCTGCCAAACTGACAGCCCTCCAGTGGGCAGTTGGGGAGATGCCCTGACTCTTTCTCTTTCTGTTCTTCAGCTGTCTTGCTGGTGCCTCCACTGGCCTCCAACTGGAAGCCAGAAGGCAAGAGCACTTGGGGATGCAGGCTGCCAAGACAGACACATGAGGCACAGAGCAGGACGTGGAAACAGAAAGACAAAGGAGAGGGATCAGCTCTCTTTGCAATTGCTGCCCAGGGCAGAGGGAGATTCGATCTGGCTAAGAGTGGTGTGAACTTCTGGGGCAGCAGTCCTAATGGAGACACAGATTGCCAGAGGGTGGTTTATCTAGGTACAGAGAAAGAATACCTAATGCATGTGGTTCCCATATCTGTTCACGGAGCAGTTTGCTCTCTCACTGTAATGAATACATTGGCCGTTTTGAACACTTGGCCAGGTGTTTCCAAGCCTTGGACCAGGTAGGGAGACAACACAGCCCCTTGACTTGACTTAGGAGGAGTACGCGTACAGTCTGAACTGTTCTTTGCAGTGACCACTTTGAGACCGAATGTTTGCTATCATTTAATCAGTTTGGTTTCCAAGATATTCCTAAAACATTCAAGAAATGTTGTTTTTCTTTTTCAGCACTATTTGCAAGTAAGGAAAACAATTAAGTGAGTAGTGACAGGGGCATCTGGGTGGCTCAGTCAGTTAAGCATCTGACTTTTGATTTCTGCTCAGGTCATGATCTCAGGATCATGGGATTGAGCCCCATGTCAGGCTCCACACTCAGCAGGGAGTCTGCCTGAGATTCTCTCTCTCTCCCTCTCCCTCTGCCCCTCCCCCTGTACACACACTCTCTCCAATCAATCAATCAATCAATCAATCAATCTTAAAAAAGAAAAAAGTGAACAGTGACTGGCCAAAACTTCTTGCCATTTATTTTGATGTGTTTAGTTGAATCACAAATAATAAAGTACACTTTTATAACTCAATTATGCTGTGACTTTACTTTCCTTTTATTATAGCAGGAAAATTGTAGAACACTTAGTAAGGAGAAAGTCACCTACTATCCTAACTCATAAAGTGTAATTTTTTAAACATTTGCTTCTTAGCTTTTTACTACTTGTACCACTAAGACTTGTATTGTGCTCAGTTCCTAAATGTGATTTCCTATGCAGTAATTTTAATATCTGCATAATATTCCTTCTATGATATACCATAATCATTCTCCATTAGCTAGCATTTAATAGCTTCCACTTTTTATTATTAAAATTACTGCAGTGGGGGCGCCTGGGTGGCACAGCGGTTAAGCGTCTGCCTTCGGCTCAGGGCGTGATCCCGGCGTTATGGGATCGAGCCCCACATCAGGCTCCTCCGCTATGAGCCTGCTTCTTCCTCTCCCACTGCCCCTGCTTGTGTTCCTTCTCTCGCTGGCTGTCTCTATCTCTGTCGAATAAATAAATAAAAAAATTTAAAAAAAAAATCTTTAAAAAAAATTACTGCAGTGAACATCTACGAGCTTGTGGTCTTCTTATAGTTTAGATTATTTCCTTACAATAGATTCCCAGAGATAGAATTATGGGCCAAAGGGCTTTAATATTTTTATAATTCTTCATATATATTGCCAGCTTGCCTTTTTGAAGGACTGTATAGCTTCACAGTCACCATTGATATGGGAGGTAGTCTGATTCCCAGAGCCCTGCCAGCAGGGAAATTGTATTAAATATGCAAATTAACTAGGGGGAATATTATGTTATTAAATTCAGTCTTGCATTTAAGAAGTATATATATTGCTCTATTTGTTATTGTGCAATATATATACTTATATATATATACTTATATATATCGTGCAATATATATATGTGTATTATATATATATACACACACATACACATATATGTGTATATATATTATTCTGCATACACTTAGCTTGAGGAGAATTGGTAACTCAAGGGGGCAGGATAGACCTTGGGCACCCTGTACGTTACCCAGAAATCCCCACATGTGGCATGGCCTATCCCTACAAGGCCAAGATTTGGGGACCAACTTCAGAGAGCAAGGATGCTTAGTCCCAAGGCCTGCACATGCAAATTCACTCCTATAACCTGTCTTAGGCTTCCAAGACCTCTAGACCTATGTGAAGAGGGGCTACCCAACCCCAGCAGGTCATCTTCCTAGAGTTAGGGCTTCCCCAAATTGCAATTCTGCTGCAGAGTGGGGAAGGTCATTTGAGTCAGAGTCCTTATGGACCTATGCTGGGAGGATACATGTGTCTTGATGGAAGTCAGATCTTTTAGGTGTCTCTCAGCAGAATTCCTGGCCATGCCAGGATGGCAAGGCTAACAAGTTCCTTGAAATATGGCTTTGGGGGAAAAAGCAACTGTGTTTTGGAGTGGGATGGACTTCACACATCATTGTGAGCTTCCAGAAGTCCCCGTGGGGGCCCAGTCCATCTCCACAAGGCCTGGATATAGAAGACCATCTCAGAGTGCCTGAACATGGAGTCATAGCAGCTTTCCCATGTACAATTTGCTCTGGTGCACCTGCCCCCAGGTATCAGAACCTCTTAGTCCTTTAGACTGGGCCTGTCCTTGCTGACCAAGCCATCTTCCCGGAACCGTCTTTCTCAGAACTGCACCACTGGTGAAGACACTTGAATGGTGGTTACCTTCAGACCACATAGGACCCTATGGTCCTTATGGGACCAGGGGCCTGTCTGGCAATTGTATTTCCCAGGTGTCTCCCATACCACATAGCCCTGGTCAGGCCCAGAATGGCTTCTGAGATCCCGTGAAATCTGGCATCAGAGAAAATAGCTATGCTGTGTCTATGTTGTAAAGCAGAGTGGTGCCTGGCAGCCTAGTGTGTCTCCCAGCAGTCCCTAACTATGGCTCAGCCTGCACCTACACAGCCTTGACCCAGGGACTGATCCTAGAGAGTCTGGCTGCAGAATGGAAGCCACAGGAGCATGTGCACTATGATCCCTGCCCACCTCCTACCCTCATGTATCCAGGTCCTCTAGACCTGAGTGAACAGGTCCGCACCAGCCCTGTTGGCTGTCTTCCTAGAGTTGTGGCTCCCTGCACTGCAGTCCTGATGCAGAGTAGGGGAGGTCTTTGAGTTAGCTTCTATTGACCTGTGCTGGCAGGATACATGGGGAGTCAGTCATCCCAGGCATCTCTATCAGTGGAATTCCCAGTGGTACCCAGGATGGTAAGGCTAGGGAGTTCCTTGAGATCAGGGTATAGGTAACTGAATTTTGGAGCAGGGTGAACCTTGTCATTGCTGTGAATCCTGCAAAAGTCCGCAGAGGGGGACTGGGTCCACCCCTGCAAGTCCTGGATCCAGGGTGCATGCGTGCTGACTCACCATGGCTGACACGTGTGCAGCACACTCCATCAACCTGCCCCCAGGCATCTGGACCCGTTGGTCCTCAGATAGGCCCTTCCCGCACTCACCAGACCATCTTCCCAGGGCAGACTTTCCCCATGTGTCATTGATGAGGATATTTGAATTGCGGTCACTATCAGACATTATATGCCTCTGTTGTTCATATGAGGCTAGGCACCTATCTGGCAGTCATGATTCACAGGTGCTTTGTTTTGGAGACAAATTATGTTCAGAGAAGAGTTCATCTTTCCCAGCAATTTATTTAATACAGTCTCACTGTGGGAGGATGCTGGTCTCATAAAATAAATTCGTACGGTTTCTTTCCTCATTTATTTTTTGGAATGGTATGAGAAGACTAGATATTAATTCTTCTTTAAATGTTTGGTAGAATTGGGGTGCCTGGCTGGCTCAGTCCATAGAGCATGAGACTTTTGATCTCAGGATCATGAGTTCAAGCCCCACAATGGACATGGAGACTACTTAAATAAGCAAGCAAACAAATAAATAATATTTGGTTGAATTCACCTGTGAAGCCTTCTGGTCCCAGATTGTGTTTTGTTGATTAGTGATTTGATTTCATTGCTGGTTATCAGTCTGTTCAAATTTTGTATTTCTTCCCAATTGAGTTTTGGGAGGTTTTTTGTTTCTAGGAATTTATCCATTTCTTCTAGGTTGTTCAATTTGTTGTCATATAACCTTTCATAATACTCTCTTATAATCCTTTGTATTTCTGTGGTGTTAGTTGTTATTTCTCATCTTTCATTTTTGGTTTTGCTTATTTGAGTCCTCTCTTTTTCTTTCTTTCCTTCTTTCTTTCCTTTCTTTCTTTCTCTTTCTTTCCTTCTTCCCTTCCTTTTCTCTCTCTCTTTCTTTCTTTCTTTTCTTCTTTCTTTCTTTCTTTCTTTCTTTCTTTCTTTCTTTCTTTCTTTCTTTTCTTTCTTTCTTTCTTTCTTTCTTTCTTTCTTTCTTTCTTTCTTTCTTTCTCTCCTTCCTTCCTTCCTTCCTTCCTTCCTTCCTTCCTTCCTTCCTTCCTTCCTTTTTTTAATAAGTCTGGCTACAAGTTTCCCAATTTTGTTGATCTTTTCAAAGAACCAGCTCCCGGATTTATTGATCTGTTCTGTTGCCTCTTTAGCTTTTATTTTGTTTATTTTTGCTCTAATCCTTATTATTTTTGCCCTTTTACTGGTTTGGGGTTTTGTTTGGTCTTTTTCTAGCAGACATTAGGTTGGGCTGTATATTTGAGATTTTTCTTGCTTCCTGAGGTAGGACTGTATTGCTATAAACATCCCTCTTAGAACAGCTTTTGCTACATCCAAGATTTTGGACTATTGTCTTTTCATTTTCATTTGTCTCCATGTATTTTTTTTTTATTTCCTTTTGACTTCTTGGATGACCCATTCATTGTTTAGCAGCATGTTATTTAACCTTCATGTATTTGTGTTCATTCCAGATGTTTTCTTCTGGTTGATTTTTAGTTTCATAGTGTTATTGTCAGAAAAGATGGACGGTATGACTTCAGTCTTTTAGAATTTGTTGAGACTTGTTTTGTGGCCTAACATGTGATCTATTCTGGAGAATGTTGCATGTGCATTTGGAATGAATGTGTATTCTGCTATTTCAGGATGGGATGTTTTAAAAATATCTGTTAGGTCCATGTGGTCCAATGTGTCATTCAAAGCCACTGCTTCCTTTGTTGATTTTCTTTTTGGATGATCTATCCATTGATGTAAGTGATGTAATAATACTACTATTATTGTATTTCTATCCATTTATGCTGTTAATAGCAACTTTATGTATGTGGGTGGTCTCATGTTAGGTGCATAAATAGTTATAATTACCATATCTTCTTATTGGATTATTCCCTTTATGATTATGTAGTATCCTTCTTTGTCTCTTCTTACAGTTTTTGTTTTATAGTCTATTTTGTCTGATGTAAGTATTGCTACCCGGGCTTTTTTTTCACTTCCATTTTCATGATAAATGGTTTTTCATCCCCTGCCTTTCAATCTGTGTGCGTTGTTAAGTCTGAAATGAGTCTCATAGACAGCATATACATGGGTCTTGCTTGTTTATTTATTCAGTCACCTTATGTCTTTTTTTTTTAAGATTTTATTTATTTATTCGATAGAGATAGAGACAGCCAGCGAGAGAGGGAACACAAGCAGGGGAGTGGGAGAGGAAGAAGCAGGCTCATAGCTGAGGAGCCTGACGTGGGGCTCGATCCCATAACGCCGGGATCACGCCCTGAGCCGAAGGCAGACGCTTAACCGCTGTGCCACCCAGGTGCCCCACCTTATGTCTTTTGATTGGAGCATTTAGTCCATTTACATTCAGTGTAATTATTTGGCTATGCACTTATTGTCATTTTGTTACTTGTTTTATGGTTGCTTTTGTAGTTCTTCTGTGCTCCTTTCTCTCTTGTTCTCTTTTCTCATGGTTGATTGCCTTTCTTTAGTGATATACTTGAATTCCTTTCTCTTTTTGCATTTCTAGTCCCAGTTTTTGATTTGTGGTTACCATTAGGTTTTTATGTAACATCTTATGCATATAGCATATATATTAAGTTGATGGTTGCTTAAGTTTGAACCCATTCCAAAAGCACTATATGTTGACTTTTCATCCTCCCCACCTCCATTATATGTATGTGCTGTAATACTTTACATTTTTTAATTTTGTAAATACCCTGACTGATTTTTATAGATATTCTTAATTTTATGGCTTTTGTGCTTCCTGCTTTTCTTACTCCTGCTTATGGTCTTTCTTTTCCACTCTAAGAATCTCCTTTAACATTTCCTGGAAGGCTGGTTTAGTGGTGATGAATTCCTTTAATTTTTGTTTGTTAGGGAAACTCTTTATCTCTCCTTCTATTCTGAAAGATTGCTTTGCTGGATAAAGTATTCTTGGTTGTAGGTTTTCTTCTTTCAGCACTTTGAATATATCATGTCACTCCTTTCTGTCTTGCAAAGTTTTGGCTGAAAAATCAGATAATAGACTTATGGCATTACCTCCTGCTTTCTTTTCTCATGCTGCTTTAAAAATTCTCTCTTTATCACTACTTTTTGCCATTTTAATTGCTATGTGTCTTGGTTTGGACCTCCTTGGGTTGATTTTCTTGGGGGCTCTCTGTGCCTCCTGGATCTGGATTTCTGTTTCCTTTTCCAGATTCAGGAAGTTTTCAGCTATTATTTCTTCAAATAAATGTTCTGCCCCCTTTTTTCTCTATTTCTTTTTGGGCTTCCTATAATGCAAATGTTATTATGCTTGATCCTGTTGCTGAGTTCCTTTAATCTATTCTCAGTTTTTAATATTCTTTTTTCTTTCTCCTGTTCAGCTTGATTGCTTCCCATTACTCTCTCTCTCAGGTTGCTAATCCATTCTCCTGCTTCCTCTAATCTATTCTTCTTTCCCTTCAGTATATTTTTAATTTCAGTTATTGAGTCCTTCATCTCTGATTGGTTCTTTTTTATGTTTTCTATCTCATTGTTGAGAGCCCCACTGAGGTTTCCACTCTTTCCTCAAGTCCAGTGAATACCTTTATGACCACTTCATTAAATTTTCTATTGGCATATTACTTATCTCTGGTTCATTTAGCTCTCTTGCTGTGATTTTGTCCTGTTCTTTCATTGGAAGACATTCTCCCCATTTTGTCTAACTCTCCATGTCTGTTTCTATGTGTTAGGAAAGTCAGCCACATACCTGCTCTTGAAAGTAGTGGACTTATGAACAAGAGGTCCTATAATGCCCTACAGGGCAATGTCTTCTGTTCACTAGAACCTGATGCTTCAGGGGTGTCTCTTATGTGTGTTGCGTGCACCCTACTATTGTGGCAGTGCCACATTTGCCCTCAGTCCAAGCATCTGCAATGGCTCACTTTGCCCGTTGTGGACAGGGTTTTGTTCCTCTGTTATTAGTGGGCCAGTCTGGGGCCATTTTGTGCTTGACTTGGATCAAACATGGCACTTGCCAGAGCTGCAGTAGCGCTGAACTGCAGGGCACTCTCACTGTGTTGACCCGTGAGAGGCTTTCATTGTGGGTGAGGCCAGCAATCAGACCAGATGTCTGCCCCACCCCCCTCCCAGTGCTGGGGTAGCAGTCTAGCTGCTGTGTGTGGTTATTTTCCCCTCTCCCTGGGCAGGAGTGACTTTGGAGTGTTGGTGGCCCGTCAGGGCTGCTTGCACAATGCCATGCTTGTGGTACTGCTTTGAATGGGCTCCTGCCTAGGGCAGTTTGGAGGGGGCTGGTCTGAAGGTGAATGTGGGGACAGGGTGTACTGTTAGCAAGTGAGGTGAACAGTATTTAAGCTGTACTGGTTCCATCAGGTCTCTATATATCTAGGCTGGGGGACAGGGTGGGGAAATGGTAACCACCAGCTCTTTTTATTGGGGAAGTATCCTAATGATAACAGTCCCCTCATCACACACTCTGAAATTATTAAATAAATCTCCTGCCCATATACCCATGATTTTCAAACTGCTGCTTATGTTGTTATCAGTGGGGCTGTTTGTGGTGTTGTCCCTTTAAAGGTGGGGACTCAGTTTCCTATTCGCCTCCCACTCTCCTAGGGCCTGCTGACTTTTATTTATTATTTTTTATTATTTTTTTAAAGACTTTTATTTATTTGACAGAGGAAGAGAAAGCACATGTGCGAGAGAGAGCGCAAGCAGGGGGAGCAGGCAGAGGGAGAAGCAGACTCCCCACTGAGTGGGGAGCCAGACATGGGGCTCAATCCCAAGATCCTGGGATCATGACCTGAGCCAAAGGCAGATGCTCAACTGACTGAGCCACCCAGGTGTCCTGAGCCTGCTGATTTCTAAAGTTCAGGTATTAAGCTTCACTGATTATAAGAATTCATGAAGTTAAGCCCCTGTGATTTTCAAAGCCAAATGTTATGGGGATTCATCTTCCCAGTGGAGGTCCACTGTGCCTGGGGTGCCTGGGGTGGGACCTGTTCATCCCCCTTCTCCATGCTTATGGTGTCCCTCCCTCTTGGGGAGAGTCTAGGATGTCAGTTCCCAACCAAATCTCAACTGTTCCTACTCTTTACGATGTGGCCTCTTCTCTACATGTAGCTATGGAGAGTGTTCTGCCAGTCTTTGGGTCATTTTCTGGATTATTTACACTGATGTGGGTGTTATCTACTTGTCTCCATTGGACGAAGTGAGCTTAGGATCCTGCCATCTTCCCTGGAAGTGCTCAGCTTCTCCTCCATTTTAAAGACTGACAAAAGCTGGCAGCCTTGGGTGTTCCACACAAGCCACTCTATGGGGCCTGGACCGTGGCTTACTGGTACCTAACCTGGGAACTGAGCCCATGCAGTCTGGCCGCAAGGTTTGGAGAGCGTGGCAATGCACAAGCTGCTCTCTGCCTACCTCCTGCCCTCAGGTTTCCAGCACCCCCAGGCCTAGGAAAATAGGGGCTGTCTTATCCCAGAAGGCTGCCTTCCCTTAGCTAGGGCTGCCCCAATGGCACACCTGTTGCCAAGAGGTGAAGCCCATCTGAGTGAGACCAGTTGTGGCCCTGTGCCCAAGATGGGCTCAAGGTATCTCTCCAGTGTTTGGCAGGGGAGGGAGTCAGGCACCCCAGAAGTCTGCTAGGAGCCAATATCCCAGACAAACCCAAGATGATGAGGCCAAGGGATTCCCTCTGAGATCTGGCTTCAGTCACAGACATGAAAGGGTGCGGTGGAGGGGTGTGGACCTGGGCACTGCAGTGAGTGCCCCACAAGTCCTCACCATGAGACTGGTCCATCCCCACATATCCAAGGCCCAGGGACTCAGCTGAGGCCACTTGAATGCTGAGGCTCTGGGGCTGGTGGGTACATCCTGGGCATCAGATTTCCCTCAGCCTGCTGGGTTGGGACTGCTCTCCCTCACCAGTCCTTCTTCCTGTGTCATCACTGCTCTGCACTGATCCATTGATGATAACGAGTTTTGAATGGTCATTCTGTCATACCCCATCAGACCCACCTGTCCTTATTGGACAAGGGGCCTGTTTGGCAATGGTGATTTCCAGGTGTCTCCTATCCCACCTAGTACTGCTGGGGCCTTGAATGGGCTTCCAAGATCTGGCTTCAGAGGGGTCAACTGTTCTGGCTAGGAGCAGGGTGGACCCTTTGGTCCTCAAGGGAACCCCAAAAGCCCCAAATATGGCCCAAACCATCCCTACCTGGCCCTGACCCTGGGGCTGAGGCCAGGGAGCCTGACTCCCACCTCAGGATGGCCAATGCAAGGGTGCTGCCCTTCACATGCACTTTCTGCCCTCAGACCTCCCGGATGAACTGAGGTCCATACTCACCCTTGGACACAGGGGAGGGGCCATCCTAGCCCATTACCTTCCCTGGTGCCAAGGGTCCTATTACTGCACTCCTAAGGCTGCTGGGAAAAGGCCATTTGAGTAAGAGCCCTGGTATTCCTGTGCTGGTGGGGTAGTCAGAGCCTCTGAGGGAGTCAAGACTTTCAGGTGTCTCTCATCCACATACTTTCTGGCCCTGCCCGGGGAAGACAAGGTTCAGGAGCTCCACGCCATATGTCTTGGGCAGAGCACAAAAATGGGTCTCAAAGCAGTGTGGAATTGGGCATAGCTATGAGTGTCCTGGAAGTCCCCCGAAGTGACTTATTTTACCCCATCCCCCATAATTAGGGTCGAATAGCAGGGTGCCAGAATGCTGCTCACAAATGCAGAGTTAGCTTAGGCATACTTATCTCTCGACGTTGGGCTTGGGCATACTTGTCTCTCGGCATTGGGCTTGGGTATACTTGTCTCTCGGCGTTGGGCTCTCTTGGCTTGTTCTGCAGGACTTGCCTTCTTGCCAAGCATCCCCACTGTGGCCAAGGCTATTCCTACACATCCCTGAGCTGGGGACCAATCCCAGGGTGCCTGGATGCTGAGTCACACTCACTTCTGCATGGATCATTCCCTTCTGTGCACCTCCGCTCAGATATCATGTATCTGTTTTTGTGTATAAGGGCTGTCCCTTACCTAGTGGGGCTATTCTCCGGGGGCCAGAGTTCTCTGCATTTAACTCTTGGTGAGGAAGCTGGAAAAATCCTTTACTCTTATGACCCTGGTGAATGTCTGGGAATAGGGGTCATTCTAAGTTGGTAAGCCTCCCTGATGTCTTTGCACTACCTTTCTGTCTTCCTGGCATAGCATGGCTCCTGAAATCCCACAAGATATGTACATAGGGTAATTGGCATCTCTGGTTTAGAGCAGGCTGGACTTCGACAGTGTGATGTGTCCCCTAGACATCTCTACCTGTCATCTTCGCTATCCCTTCCCATCCTAGACTCAGGGACAGATTCCAGGGAGATTATGCACTGAGTTGTGCTGCATCTCTCTATGGAGTTCATTCTCGGGCACATGCCCTCTGGCTCTTTGATCTGGCCTAAGCTCTCTCACATGAACATACATACATAATCAGACTTAGGAAATAAGAGGGTGCTTGGACCATGTACTCTTTCCCATCTGCTTGCCTTCTATGTGCTCCCTTACTATTCTCCTGTCTTCTTCCTGCCCAGCACACCCTGTTTACTTCTCTGCGCACAAGCCAACATGAAGTCATAACACTTCACAAAGGTGATAATTAAAGCTCAATAACCCAATGGTAGAGACACCTATTGCATCCAGGATAGTGAAGGTTTATGCTAGAGGCTGAGTACCTGGATCATGTGTGTGTTGATTAGGTCCCCCCCACATGGAATTAGATTGTGGTGAGCTTCAGTCTTATAGCACACTGTCTGGTGGTCAGAACTGTGGAGCATCCAAAATGAGAGTGTCACATAGTACCTGAAAAGAATCTTGGTCCTCTTGTAGTGTGTGTGTGTGTGTGTGTATGTGTACGTACCCCACATATCCATTTATGTGAGCTAATAAATGTGAGTTCTCAGCATGTTTACTTAGCATCATTCTCTAGTTTTAGGGGCAAAATATGTTCTTTTTGCAGGACGGCACTTATCTGCTCTGGGGCCAAATGAAGAAGGAGTTATTTGTGATGTTCCACACTTGCCCTTACTTCCCCTTTGCTGCTTCCTGACTCTCCTCTCTTGCTCCTGGCCCATGGTTAATGTGTGCCCACACACGGCTCCAAGGTCTGAATTGTAGGATCTCAGAGCAAAAAAGGCATCTCAAAAAATCACTTGGTCCAAACTTTTCCTTTTGAAAAGATGAGAAAACTGAGTCCAAGAAAAGTAAAATGACTTGACCCAGGTTAGTCTATGCAAAACCAGTACTAGAACCAAGGTGTCCAAGAAGAAAGGCTTTTAGATAAAGGGCCAAAAGACAGGGGTAAGTCCTACCTTTGCCTTGTAGGAAGTTCATGGCTTAGGATAAAAGTCACATGCCCTTGCTCATTTCCATAATTGTTCTAGCCACCTCTGCCTATCCAAAAGGCTGTTGCAAAGACCAAATTAAACAATGGATATGAGAGAAGGCTTGAGATACTGTTAAGACTCCTATCAATGTAAGATTTTTGCTATGTCCAGTCAAAGGTGTACCAAGGTCAGCCTTGTGTGCAGACAATAAGAAGGTACATTGTCTGTAGAGAATTTTAAAGTAATTATAAAACTGACAAAGTTAGGTTGCTTTTTGTTATCACCATGTTTGGCAATTCTAAATAATGGCAGTAATAAGATATCCTTTCTTGAATTTTTTTTTCATTTTAGAGCAGGTTTATGGCTTATCCCAAGATTAAAACTTTCCTAAGTATAAAATAGCTATGTCTTTACTTGCCAGACCACCCCTAGGAAATAGTGGCTTTCTTTTTCCCTCCTCAAAACCTGTTAAGCCCATCATTTTTTGTTTCTACCTGGAGTAGTTCCTAGAGCAGAATAACTTCCTTGTACTTATTTCAAACAAGACTTATTGAGCAGAGAGCTTAGCTCAGAGCCTCTTGTTGGCATACAATATATTTATTCATTGCGAAGCAGGCTTGTGGGTTCTAACATCTTGTTTTTGCTGTTTTTGTTTAATGGGCATATATTTTCTATAAAATATTGGTACTACTATTCCTAGCCATCTCATAAAGCTGTCTAGCTGTGCACTGGCTTTAGAGATAATGTGTGTAGAACAGTTGACATAGTGGCTGCCTAAATGAGTGCAATAATCCATTTTCCTTCCTTCCTACCTCCCTCTCTCCACCCCTCTCTTCTTTTGGCAAAATTTTTTATAGATTGACCTCCTATTTGCCTACAATATGTAGGCATGAGAATGGGGTTGACTGATGTCTTTTGTATATTTGTTTTTCCAAGTTCACCACATTCAGTTTACTAAAGTTGCATAAAATAAAAAGTTCTTCCAGCAGGCGTCACTGTAGGCTGCCAGAGGATCTGGAAGCCACTGGCTCCAGAAGTAGGTGCCCATCCTACAGTCAGAAAAGAAGTCTCCTTTTCTGGGTTTGTTCAAGGACAGAGTCGCATGCTCATGTTTCAACCTGGAATCCAACAGCGTTGTCATGTCATCCTGTTACAGACAGGACAATCGGTGCATAAAGCCTTCCTGAAGTCCTGCAGTCCTGAAGAAATAGAAGAACAAGTTAGCTGAAGCATGCATGGAGAATAATCCTGGTGAAACACCATAATGTTAGCTTATATATGCCATGTAACAGAAACAGGACTGACTTAAAAGGCAAACAAAGAAATGAACCAAGGAAACCAAGTAACTTAAGTTTAAATAAAGTATATGAAAATGCACTGGTTCTTGAGCAGAGGGACTCATCCGAATCTCCTTACAGCTTAAAACAAAATAAACATTCTTCGCTCCCACTCCTGAATGCTCCAATTGGATAAGTCTGGGTGGGATCTGGGCCTCCATGTTTTCTTAGGTTCCATAGATGATTCCAATGAACGATCCCAGTATCTAGTACAATGCTACAAAGGTCATCTGTATTATTCTTGACCCTGCAGTTAGTGTGATATAATGGGAAGAACATGTTAAATCTAGTGAGCTTTCAGTTTTCTGAATCAGCTTGCTCATCTGTAAAAAGGGCCAAGTTGCAGAGCTGGGCTAGTTCCTCAAACCGAATCCAGACATTAGCTATGATAGGGTGCCTAGATCTCTCCACATCACTCCTCCACATCCCCCACACCCCCCAAAAAAAGCCACTGACACAATGCTGAATGGCGAGATGTCACTGTTGAGATCCTTGCTCTCCTCAGTAATCAATTACAATATAATGATGTCCTTTCCCTAAGGCTGGTATTAGGAAACTGAGCCTCTGTCATGATATAGTCTAAGAAGTAGCGAGTCTTAAAACAGTGCTCCTTTGGGTCACTAATTATTTAATGATTTGGGACTCAGAGACTCCTCAAAGGAATAATTAAACCTGTTCACAGTAGGAGGAAACTGATATTTGGTCACTAATGATTTGGTTTACTCTTTTAGAGAGAAGAAACTAGAGGAAAAACTCCTTGAAAAGACATTGAGTCTTAACACTGGGGCAGACAGTGTCCTTGGGAACCTTCTATATGATATGAAACAACAGCCAGCCTTTTCGTTAAAACTGGTCACCTTGTAAAACCCTCTAGTTCCCACCTTTCCTCCACTTCTCCCACTTGACACCCTCTTCTACATCCTTCAAGAGGGAGTCAAAGGTCAGCTTCTCTGCAAGCCCTTCTGTCTTCCTTGGGCATTTTGGTTCCACCTCTCCTGGCCATATATGTTGTAAATATGTCTGTCCCATAGACTCCAAGTTCCTTGAGCACAGGAACTCTGCACCCTTCAAAGTAGAATTAACTAATTAATGATGGAAGATTAATGGACAAGTAAGGTTTCCTCATGTGCAGGGAATATGGGTGGCAATTTACGGAGTATGTCTGAAATAAACATAATCCCATCACCCCCTACTTCCCAGTATCTCGTATATCAGCCAAACAGGTGTTTAATTTTACCAGTGATTTATTCGGGTTAAACATTGCCTGTGCCTGAGGCCCTTTTGACAAGATAAGCATCCTTAGGAAGGATGAGACCACCACCTTGGAGTACGTGTGATTATCAGATCTTTTTTTATCAGGCAGAATGTAGGGTTCAGGATGGTTCGGTGACAATGCCCTGGGAGTGCAGGATTTGAAAGAGAGGTGTCACCTCAGGATTCTGAAGAGGACCAGCTCTGGGCAAAGGGATGTCCTATTATGGAGGACATGTTTTGGTACAAGGGAGCATTGCAGCTGGATTATGAACAAATAGAATGTCCACGTTGGAAGAGAATCCAATCCTTCATTTCGCAGAAGCAGCAGCTGAGGCCCAGAGACAGGAAGAATTTTGCCCAAGGTCAGGAAGAGGACATCACGATCCACATGCAAAATATCTTCAGTAGGGATAGAAGCAATGCCCTTGTGCAGTCCTTGGTGTTACTGGCAAGGCAACCTTCTCAGTGCCAGAGCTTTGCTTTACCTTCTACCGGCTGCTCACCAGAATTCTCCAGGACTCTTTTTTAAAAACCAAGGGACTGTATTTTTAACATTAATCTGCATTTTTAACAAATGCTCTCAAATGAATCTGATGCACAGCAGGTTTGGGAACTACTTGTCTCTGTTATTAAAACTGTTCATATAGCTAACCATAGATTTTTGTGGTTTGTTTGATCTTTTGCTTTTTATTTTTTGGTTGTGTGTGTGTGTGTGTGTGTGTGTGTGTGTGTGTGTGTGTGTTTAAAAGGGCCTTAGACACAGCATAAGTTCTCTTATTTTTTTTCCTTTTAGTTACAGAAAAATTATGCATTACTAACTACAGTCTACTTTCATGAAAAAAAAAATACAGAAATAAAAAAGACAGACTACGAAGTCAGAGAAAAAATAAATTCACTAATGCCACATTTTAGTGTTTCCTTGACTTCTTCGTTTCCCAAAAGGAGAAAACCAGATCTACAGAACTTAGTGGTTCTTCTTAAAGTCAAACAGGTGTTTGTGACAAAGCTGGGCCTAGGAATCTAGGCCCTCTGTCACCACTAGCCCAAACATACAAGACTATATAAACTTAAAGAAAAGTCTTGTGGGAAAAGACCACGCTGTTCACAGTGGTTAGCACGAGAAACCGATTCCTGATGTGGACTTTCATTTTATACCTATCTGTATTATTTGAGTTTGTTCTAACTAACACAAAAGACTAAATTACCTGAAAAGTCCTACTTTGAACACTAGATAATGCTGTAGTGCATATTGCAAATAGCCCTTCCAACAGAGAGCTGAGCTTGCAGAAAAGAAAGAGAAATGCTCATGTGCTGAAAATCAGGGTGGCTTTGCCTGATGCCACAGCTCCTCTGGGAGGATCAGCCTGAGACAGAAGAAGTAGCTTCTGCCCCCAGCATGCCAAGGTATGAGTGAGCCCCTCACATAAGCCAGGCCTGGATGGGCTGAACTCACACAGGAAAAGAAGGAAATGTTGCTGTTGCTGCTGAAACTCAGGTTAGGAAAATTCTCCCTGAGAACTTGTAGCTTGTGATTTATTCAAGTAGAAATTGTATTTTATTTAGTTAAGTTAGAAGTTAATAATAAAGGTATAACTTTTAAAAAATCCTCTACATTTGGAAATTTAGTAATACATTGCTCAATAAGCATTGGTTTTAAAGGAAATACCAAATTATTAGTGTTTATAATTAAAGGATAATGTAAACACTGCAGGTTAAGAGATGTGGAACAACTGAGGAAGTACTCTTAGGTAAAATAATAACCTTAAATATGTTTAACAGGAAATTAAAAAGATTAAAAAGTACAAGCTAACTGTTCAACTCAAGAGTTTGGAAAAAGAACAATGGAACAAACAAAGAAACATCATGAAAAGAAACAAAAATAAGTGCACAAATTAATGAGATGAAAGAGGAAAAATACCAGTGGGAATTAACAAAACCAGCATCTGGTTTGCGGAAAATATGAGTAAGAAAGGTATATGAAGGGAAAAAGAGAAAATACAAGTATACAAAATGCATAATTGAGAGGAAAAATAACTATAAACACTTAAACATTTTAAGGTTGTTATGAATGAATATATACTAATGAATTTGAAAACCAACCTGAGTATAAAATGTAACATGTAAAATGTGTAAAAATTGACACAAAGAGAAATTTAAAAATTAAACAGACCAGAACTTCTCGAAAAGATGGTGGTGTAAGGGGATCTTAACTCAGCTCATTCCACAGATACAACTAGATAACACTCACATCAGTGTAAATAACCCAGAAAATGACCAGAAGATAGAACTGACCCTCCATAGCCAAATGTAGAGAGGAGGCCACATCGAAAAAGGTAGGAAGGTCAGAGATGTAGTCAGAAACCAGACTGAGCTGTGAGAGAGACAGTTCATGGGAGGGAGAGACACCACAAGTACAGAGAAGGGAGGTGAACAGATCTCATCCCAGTCACACCAGTCACCCCAGAAATGGGAAAACCTGTACTGGGAAGATAAATTCCCCATAACATTTGGCTGGTTCTTTGAAAAGATCAACAAAATTCAGAAAGCCAGACTTTAGAAACAAAGAAAGAAAGAAAGAAAGAAAGAAAGAAAGAAAGAAAGAAAAGAAAAAGAGAAGATTCAAATAAGCAAAATCAGAAATGAAAGAGGAGAAATAACAACCAGCACTACAGAAATACAAAGGATTATAAGAAAGTATTATGAAAGATTCTATGCCAACAAATTGAAAAACCTAGAAGAAATGAATAAATTCCTAGAAACAAAAAACCTCCCAAAACTGAATCAGGAAGAACTACAAAATTTGAACAGACTGATTACCAGCAGCCAAAAAGAATCAGTAATCAAAAAACTCCAAACAAACCAAAGTCCAGGACCAGAAGGCTTCACAGGTGAATTCTACCCAACATTTAAAGAAGAGTTAATACTTATTTTTCTCATGCCATTCCAAAAATAGGTGAGGAAGGAAAGTTTCCAAATTCATTTTATGAGACTAGCTTTACCCTGATACCAAAACCAGACAAAAATACCCCCTAAAATGAGAACTACAAGCCGACATGTCCAATGAACATGATGTAAAAATCCTCAAAAAATAGGAAACTAAATCCAACAATATGTTTAAAAAATCATGTACCACTATCAAGTAGTATTTATTCCTGTAATGCTGGTATGGTTCAATATTCACAAATCAATCAATGTGATACATCTAATCAACAAGACAAGATAAAAACCATATGATCATTTCAATAGATTGAAAAAAAGCATCTGACAAAGTACAACATCCATTCATGATAAAAACCCTCAACCAGGGGCGCCTGGGTGGCACAGCGGTTAAGCGTCTGCCTCCGGCTCAGGGCGTGATCCCGGCATTCTGGGATCGAGCCCCACATCAGGCTCCTCTGCTGGGAGCCTGCTTCTTCCTCTCCCACTCCCCCTGCTTGTGTTCCCTCTCTCGCTGGCTGTCTCTATCTCTGTCAAATAAATAAATAAAATCTTAAAAAAAAAAAACCCTCAACCAGGTAGGTTTAGAGGGAACATACACCCACATAATAAAAGCCATTTATGACAAACCCACAGATAACATCATACTCAATGGTGAGAAACAAGTTTTCACCTAGGATCAGGAATAAGACCAGGATATCCACTCTCACCACTTTTATTCAACATAGGACTGGAAGTCCTACCCACAGCAATCAGACAAGAAAAAGAAATAAAATGCACCCAAATTGGTAAGGAAGAAGTAAAACTTTCAGTATTTGCAGGTGACATGATACTATATATAGAAAACCCTAAAGACTCTACCAAAATACTACTAGAACTGATAAATGAATTTAGGAAGGTTGCAGGATACAAAATCACTATACATAAATCCATTGCATTTCTATATACTCATAACAAAGTAGCAGAAAGAGAAATTAACAAAGCAATCCCATTTACTATTGCACCAAAAATAACAAAATACCTAGAAATAAATTTAACCAAGGAGGGGAAGACATGTACTCTGAAAATTATAAAACATTGATGAAAGAAATTGAAGCTGACACAAATGAAAAGACATTCCATGCTCATGGATTGGGAGAACAAATATTGCTAAAATATCCATACTATCCAAAACAATGGATAGATTCAATGCAATCCCTATAAAAACCCCAATAATATTTTTCACAGAACTAGAACAAATAATCCTAAAATTTGCAGAGAACCACAAAAGACCCTGAATAGCCCAAGCAATCTTGAAAAAGAAACACAAAATTGGTGGTATCACAATCCCAGATTTCAAGATATACTACAAAGCTGTAGTAATCAAAACAGTATGGCACTATCTAAAAAACAGACACATAGGTCAATGGAACACAATAGAGTCCAGAAATAAACCCATGATTATATGGTTAACTCATCTACAACAAAGGAGCCAAGAATATGCAATGGAAAAAGACAGTCTCCAACAAATGGTGTTGGGAATTCTGGGCATCTACATGCAAAGGAATGAAATTGGACTACTTTCTTACACCATACAAAATATAAACTCAAAATGGATTAAAAATCGAAGTATGAGAATTAAAACCATAAAAATCCCAGGAGAGAGTACAGGCGGTGATTTCTCTGACATCAGCCATAGGAACACTTTTCTAAAAATGTCTCCTGAGGCAAGGTAACAAAAACAAAAATAAACTATTGTGACTACATTAAAATAAAAAGCTTCTGCACGACAAAGGGAAGAGTGAACAAAACAAAAAGATGACCTAGTGAATGGGAGAAGATATTTGCAAATGTTATATCCGATAATGGGTTAATAATCAAAAACATATAAATATAAAAACAACTTCTACAACTTAACACCAAAGACTCCCAAATAATCCAATTTAAAAATGGGCAGAAAACATGAACAGGACTTTCTCCAAAGAAGACATCCAGATAGCCAACAGACTGAAAAGATACTCAACATCACTCATCATCAGGGAAATGAAAATCGACACCACAATGAGATATCACCTCACACCTGCCAGACTGGCTAAAATTAAAAAAATGCAAGAAGCAGCAGGTATTGACAAGGATGTGGAGAAAAGGGACCCCCTGTGCTGTGTTGGTGGGAATGCAAACTGGTACAGCCACTGTGAAAACAGTACAGAGTTTACCCCAAAAATTTTAAATAGGATTATCATATGATCCAGTAATTCCACTATTGCATATCTAACTAAAAATATGAAAACAGTAATTCATAAATATACATGCACCCTTATGCTTATTGCAGCATTATTTACAATAGCCCAATTATGCAAACAGGCCATGTGTCCATCAATAGATGAATGGATACAGATGTGGTGCATACACACACACACACACACACACAGAGGAATATTATTAAGTATAAAAAAGTGAAATCTTGCCATTTGCAGCAACGTGGGTGGACCTAGAGGATATAATGCTAAGTGAAATAAGTCAGTCAGATAAAAAAAAATGCCATATGATTCCACTCTTACGTAGAATTTAGGAAACCAAACACATGAACAATGAAAAAATGAGACAAACCAGAAACAGACTCTTAAATTTAGAGAACAAACAGGTGGTTCCCAGAGGGAAGGTGGGTGGGGGGATGGGTGATATGTGTGAGGAGGATGATGAGCACTGAGTAATGTACAGAATTGTTGAATCACTATATTGTACACCTGAAACTAATAAAACATTGTATGTTAATTATACTGGAATTAAAAAAATTAAGTAGATCACTACACAAGATTTTTAAAATGGAATTAACAAGTTGTTTCTCTCAAAGCATAACATACACACACTGTGGTATGCAGCCTCTTACATGTCTCTCAATAATCTCTCTGTCTCTTGGATTCATACCCCTGTGTAACTAATTCCCTGCCCATGAGTGTGGGCTGGGCTTTGTAGTTGTCTTCTAACAATAGAATATGGCAATATGGCAAAGTGTTTGGATGTCACTTCTGTGTTTAGGTTCCAGAAAGACTGTGACTTCCATCTTGCTCTCTCGCAATCTCCTTTTCTCTCTCTCTAAGCTGTCTCTGGGTGAAGCATGATGGTGTGTTATAAGTAGCTTTATGGAGATGCTCATAGGCAAGGAACTTATGTCTCTGGCCAATAATCAGTGAGGACCTACAGCTTGTGAACAGCCATCTGATTGAGTTTGGAAGTGGATTTCTGAGGCCAAGAGTGAATTGAATGAACTTGGAAGCAGATTCTCACTCAGGAGAACCCTGACTAATGCATTAACTGCCATTTCATGAGAGACCCTGAGTCAGAGGCACCCAGCTAAGACTTGCCCACAAAGAGCATGACATAATAGATGTGTGTTGTTTTCAGTCTCTAAGATCTGGGATTGTTACATGGCAAAACAAACAAAAACTGGTTTTACTGGTGAATTCAATCAACTTTCAATAAGTATTTTCTATCTTATGAAACTTGTTTCAAAAAGTAAAAAATGAAGCTGCCCAGTTCATTTGTGAAGCTAGTATCATCATTTCATTAATGCAGACATGCACACATCTGAAGTGTATAATTAGGTGAGTGATGAAGAATGCATGCTCCTGTGTAACCAATACACTAATCAAGATAAAATCTTTCTGTTACCCCAGAAAATTCCCCCATGCCTCCTCTAGTTAATCTCCTTTCTTAGAGGCAATCATTAATACCATCGGTTATTTTTGCTATTCTTCAAATGGAATTGTATATTTATGTACTCTTTTGTTCCTGGCTTTTTTTTTCTCAACATGTTTATAAAATTAAACCAGGTACCCCTCTTTCCTCTACTAATGCCAACTTTTCTCCATTCTGCACACCCATCTATACTCACAAAACTAAAATACTGCATTAAAACAAGGTCAGATAGTCTACCCAATTGAAAAACTGATTAAAGTGGGTCTTTTAACCACAGATTAATGACTATTTTAAAGATGTACAAAGAATTAAGATAATTTAGTGGCATAAAATCAGGCTGAAAGGCATGAAATTATTACAGTAGGTTATAATTTTCTATCTTTCTATAGAATATAATACTATGATGAAATAAAGGAGGCTGCATGAATAAGGTTGGTGGTCACATTGTACCAAATAATTTTGTCTTTGATATATATTAAAAATAGCTTATTTATATGTAGACTTTTATCTAAGAATTTTCATGTGGACGTGTATAGCCCTTTTTGTTCTTTTTTGCAACTAAAATTTTGTGTTTTTAATATACCATTGTTGAGGGAGGCACTGATCATTGCCATTAACTAATAGTAATCTTAAGTTATTTTAAAATACTCATGCCAGAGATAGCAGATTGTGGGCACTGAGGCTACAGCTCCTCCCCTTCATTATACGAGAAAATATTACTAATGCATCACACCACTTCACTGCTCTGAGCCAGAGCTGGCCTGTGAATTTTCTCAACCAAGTTCTCTGAGCAGCTACCATCCATCTATTTGAGTTGGCAAAGGAGTGGAAACCTATTGAATTATTCAAATAACTTCTTAAAGAATATGCTATTCATAATAATGTATTGAGATACAGAATGCTACTTTTAAAAAATAGTACAGTGTAAGAGTGTAGAGAAAAAAGGGACTTTGGAGTCTAAGAACGCTGGGTGTGAATCCTGGCTCCATATTTAATTTACCTCATGGCCTTGGCAAACCACACCTCTTTTTCAAAAGAGGAATGATCACTGTTATCTTATTGATTTTTTTGCTAGAATATAGAAATAAATTTTTTAAACTGCTGGGCAAATAATGAGTTCATTAAATGGTGCCTATTACTCTTATTACATTGAAACAGGTTTTGAATCAGGTGACTTATTCAAATCTTGGCTCTGCTCCTTTACTGTTACTTTAGAGAACTTACTTATTCACTCAGTCTGTTTCCTCATGGGCAAAACAAACAAACAAACAAATCATAAAAACTGCCCTGATGGGTTGTTTTACAAGAATCAGTGCTAATACATGGAAATTACCTAGAAATTAGTCAAAGCTTGACCAATGATAGCTTTATTTTAATGTCATTGTCATTATTTTTCTTCCTTCCTTCCTTCCTTCCCCAAAACTATGGAAAATAATTGAGAGAAAATGTGCCCAGCTCAGTTGATGGGGCAAAGATGGTGTGGGCATAGAACTTGAAAAGCTTCCAATGACTTCAATTGGTATTGTTTGAATTTTCCAGCTCTTAATTTATACATGAAATATAAAGGCAATATAATAGCAAAACTTTAAAAATGTGAATGTTAATTATCTACACGTGAAGATATTTTCAAATACTGATTCAACCATAATAAACAAAATTCCAAAGAAAGATTAAGCCGTGTCATTGTGTGTATGAAGTAGTAATTTGTTTTTTATTCCAATTTGTTTATCCAATTTATTTATCTGATAGTAAGCTGGGTTTTATTGCTATATTCCAAATAATTTGCTTAACCAACAAATTTGCATTGTTTTCATATTTTGGTTATGATAAGCTGCTATAAACATTCTTGTACAAGTCTTTTTGTAGACATGTTTTCATATTAGATAAATTCCTACAGTGGAATTACTGAGTTATACGGTAGGTACCTATTTAACTTTATCAGGAACCGCCAACACTATCAATTTTCCAAAGTGATGAAGCACTTCTACTTCAGGCAATAAAGTAGGAGAGATTTGTTATTCTACACCACCACCAATATCACTCACCTGATTACACACTTCATATTTTTGTTATCTTTTTAAATTTTAGTCACTATAATGGGTACAAAGTGGTGTCTCACTGTGCTTATAATTTGCATTCCCTTAGGGACTAATGACAGCCTATTTTCATGTGCTTGTTTGCCATCCATAGATCTTTCCGTGTGAAGTTAACTTCAACTCCTTTTCCCACGTTTTACATTTGGGTTGTTTTATTTTTATTATTGATTTATGAGTCCTTTATAATTTGGATACGAGTCCTTTGTATATTATGTATTTTCTCTCAGTCTGTGGTTTGTCTTTTTGCTTCCTTTATGGGGAGACAAATTTATTTATTTATTTATTTATTTAATTTTTTAAAATTATATTATGTTAGTTACCATACAGTACATCCCTGGTGGGAGCCAAATTTAAAAATGTTTATAATAAGTTCATTTATTTCATAAAGGTCGATACCTATTTATTATTCAAATTTTTCCTAGTAAATTATAAATATAACAGAAATTCCTTACCTTGTTTTGGATTATGTCCAAAACCTACAGCAAACATCATACTTAATGGAAAATTTTGAAAAAAAATTCCCTTTAAGATAAAGTCTACAATCCTCAGTATAGATCTGGCCAGTATTACAAGAGGAAAAAGAGGTAGTATAAATTGTGAAAGAAAAAGAGATAAACTGTTACTGTTTGAAGATTGTATGATCATCTAATTACCTAGAAAAACCAGCTGAATCAGCATGGAAACTAATAAAACTAATAAGAAAGTTCAACAAAATTGTCAAATAAATATCAATGTAAAACAACAACATCCCTTACACATGAATACAAAACCATAAAGATATAATAAAGTGTCATGTACATAGTAACAAAAATGTATGAAGTGTCCAGGAACTAACCAAGTTATTCAGACAGTGAATAACAGTAGAAAACAGATGAGACACTCAAATTTGAAAATTAGAGAAGAGATTATTATTATTATTATTTGGTAAAATACTTTGGAGCTTGTATTATCAGGCAGTGATTGCTACTCTTAAGTCTCTAAGTTTTTGAAGTTCTTATTTTGCATTTTCATCCAAGGTGGCTTATTTCTTCCTGTGTTTCTTTTCTTTTCTTTTTTTTTTTTTTTAAAGATTTTATTTATTTATTTGACAGAGATAGAGACAGCCAGCGAGAGAGGGAACACAAGCAGGGGGAGTGGGAGAGGAAGAAGCAGGCTCACAGCAGAGGGGCCTGATGTGGGGCTTGATCCCATAACGCCGGGATCACGCCCTGAGTCGAAGGCAGACACTTAACCGCTGTGCCACCCAGGCGCCCCTCTTCCTGTGTTTCTGAGTTTGGTTTGTGAGTTCATGTTCCTTAGAACTTCATTTGCAAAAAAATTTAGAAGACAAGGATTAGAAAACACTTTCCATCAGTGTTTGTTTTTGACAAGCCCCTGTCAGACTAAGTCTTCTTTAAACTAAATTTTAACTTTTTCTTGTATAAGTATTGTGACTTCTGGCCCCAAACTCATGTGTGAGCTGTCTGTGATTAGGAATTCTGAGACAAGAATTGTTTTATTTTTCTTATTTTCTCCTTCCACTCAGAACCAAGGCTTATCCAGGCAAATATTCTTAACATCTCCCATTGCATGACAGATTATTGTCATTCCTATTTTTTTAAATTTTGTTTTCTAGTTTACCCACTGAGAGTATTGCTGTTTAAGGCTAAATATCTCCAAGACTAACTTTCTGACCCATCCCACACCTTGGGAGAGCTTGGGCTTGTCTCTTGGCTCCAGCAACCATAGGCTATCAAAATGCATGGCAGTGCTTCCTCTTCCATGCAGTCCTTTCTGACGCTTTCAGATGCTCATCACCCCTGAGCTCCTTTGACAATCTGATGCTTAGCAAAGCTTGGTATTCAAACCTGACATCAGTCTGGCAACGAATTTCTTTCCTAACATTATCTGTGTCCAAAAGATATTAATTAAATTATTCATCTATTTAATTAATAAATATCTCTTTAGAACATTGCTGGAGATACACTAGTGAAGAATATAGAAAAAAATTCTTAATATTAGGGTCTTATAGTCCAGTAAGGACAGATAGCCAATAAATGCATTAAAAATATGTAAGTAAAATAATTTCAGATACTGATAAATGCTAAATATAAAACTGGGTAGTGGGATAAATAGTGTCTGCACAGGGATGGGGTTACCTTAGCCAGAATATTCAAAAAGGTTCTTTCCAGGAGGAAAACATTTGGTTTGAGAAAATGATGAGAAAGGGGCAGGTATGAAATAATCTGGTGTAAGATATTTTTAGAAGAAGCAGATAGAAAAGAGGTGTGTGTAAGGGATAAAAAGGGGTGTATCAGGGTTTTATGAATTGAGAGTATGAGACAAGGCTGGGGAGATCTGGGAGAAACCTGTAAGCCATGGTGAGGAGTTTGGACTTCTCCAGTGATTATATGAATTTTAAGAAGGGTATGGCATAATCTGATTCATGTATAAGAAAGATCCCTCTTGGGTCACCTGGGTGGTTCCTGGGAGCCTACTTCTTCCTCTCCCTCTGCTTGCCACTCCTCCTGCTTGTGCGCTCTCTCTCTATCAAATAAATAAATAAATAAATAAATAAAAATCTCTTTGTCAAAAAAAAGAAAGAAAGAGAGAGAGAGAAAAGAAAGAAAGAAAGAAAGAAAGAAAGAAAGAAAGAAGAAGAAAGAAAGAAGAAAGAAAGAAAGAAAGAAAGAAAGAAAGAAAGAAAGAAAGAAAGAAAGAAAGAAAAAGAGAGAGAGAGAGGGAGGGAGGAAGGAAGGAAGAGAAAGAAAGAAAGAAAGAAAGAAAGAAAGAAAGAAAGAAAGAAAGAAAGAAAGAAAGAAAGAAAGAAAAGAAAGAAAAAGAAAGAAAGAAAGAAAAAGATTTCCCTCTTGCTGTGTGGGGAATATTTGGATTGTGGCAAAAAAGGAAAATCTCAAAGACAGCTTCCAAGTGCAATCACAAAGGTAAGTATGATGACTGAAGAGAGCTGGGGAAGAGAGTGGACAGAAATAAAGGAGAGCTTTTAGTAAGTGTTGGCAATTATGCTTGCATGGACCCCTTAGGAGACTGAAGGAAAGATGCAACTCTTTTCGCCTCCCTGAAGACTGTGGGAATATGAAAGTCATTAGGTCCAATATTCTGGATCTCCTCCTTCTAGCCACAAGAGAGGAATGCATTTCCTGCCCCCCTTGAAGGTAAGTGTGTCCATGTGACTATCCAATGAATGGAAATACATGATTTTCCATGAACCCTTACCTTACCATGGTGACTGGAGACATTCCAGATGATAGAAGCACTGTCACCGTGGGTCCCTGACTGAAGATGACAGGGGGGAAGCTGACCAAAGATGGGCACATAGCATGAGCAAGAAATAAAACTTCATGGTTTTAAGCCACTGAGATTTTAGAGTTCTTTGTTGTTACACCATTATCTAACCTATTTGACTAAATATAGAGTGATAATGATAGGAGCTTCTGCTGTACTTGAACTAGTTTCAGTTCAAAACCTTTTTTGGGAGACTACTATGCACCAGACTCAAAAACATATGTCTAGACAAACCTCATGGTGCTTGCCATCTACATTTTGACAAAGAAAAGCACAGTACACTGTGTTAAGTAGAAAGATTTTGAACATACTCCTGCCCCTCCCATCTTAAAAAAATCTGTTTATAATTCCACCTTGCTGAATCACTAAGTAGTCTGCACAGCTATGTTTCTTGAGTTGTCTTTAGTTTCTATCTTCCTAATCTGTCTTTATTCCACTATACTCTGACTTTTGAACCTGCTTTTCCCAAAGTCAACAATGATAGACTATTGCTAATTCCCATGGCTTTATGTTTTTTAGTTTTTATCTCATCTGACTTCTCAGCAATGTTTAGTACTGCTGACTACCGCCTCCTTCTTGAAATGTTTTCTTTTATAACACAATCTTATCTTGCTTTATCCCCTGTCTACCTGACAATTCCTTCTCAATATCCCAACTGTATTTTGAAAGCTGATACTCCTCAGGAGTTTGTCCTAGGGCCCACCATCTTTTCTTCACACTCTGGACCTTTTCTCCTGTCAATCTCATCCATTCCTATGGCTTTAATTACATTTAAATGGTGATGGCATCCATATTTTTACCTCATCCCAGATTTTTCTTATAAGCTGCAGACCCCACACATTCATCTTTTACTTGGATGTTCCACGAAGATTTCAAGCTCAGTATGTCCTCAACTGATTTCACCATCGTCAAACCTCTCTATATAACTATGTCTAACTTCTCTGGGCTCTACCTCATCACATAGCACCTTCTTCTATCTTATCACTCTGCCGTAAATATTGGAGTCATCCATAATTCTCCTTGTCTCTCCTTTCTTTATAGCATCCAGTTGTTTCACAAATGTGATATTTTCTCTATTTCTGGGGATATTAATTTTGATTTTATTTTTTAAACATTTTTTATTCTCTACGTTGGGTCTTTTCCTTCATATTATTTTCTGTGGTTTATTTGTTTTATCATTTTCATCCATGTTGGAGGATTTTTTTAACTATCTTGCTTCCCATTCACATTTAAAATAACCACTGAACTTTGATTGGAAACTCTATGTCTACAGATGAGGCTTGTTTCCTGAGGGATTTACTGTAGAATAATTATGTCTAAACCAGCTGTTTCACTGAGGGAAACAACCAGGGGTTAGGGTGACTCATTCAGTGAGTGTCTCTACCTTTGGCCATCCCTGCACTTATGCATTAGACTTATTTAAAAAATAGCCACTCCTGTAAAGATAAAAGCTGTGCATGAGACCCAACAGCATGAACTTCCTCTCATTGATGCTGATCTAGCTACCACTGTTGCTAAAAGTGTGATACACCATATATATTCAATATGTTGATCCCATGGGCCCACAGTATGGTTTCATCCCTCAAAGTGACCAATCAACAATTTGACTGCAGGTAATTACATATTTCTTCTTCCTTGATTCATTCTTTTGTTGTTGATATGTTTTCTATTTATAAGTTTTCCTTTCTTGAATTAAGGAATAAACTCTAAGAGGAGTTATCCCCTAGAAGTAAGAGCAAAACATAAATAGATCAGTTTCTTGGCCAACAGCATTATCTGAGTTTTCACAGAGGACCTGATTTAATATAATTGGCTCTTCCAGATATTACTTCAGATCAAGGGACTCACTTTATGGATAATAAATTGTGACACTGTATACACAACTATGGAATCCACTGGACCTGTCATATAATACAACACTTAGATTCTGCTAGCCTGATAAGGTGTTCGAATGTCCTCTTAAAGGTGTAGCTAAGGCATCAGTTTAGGGTGGAGGAGTTGTCCTCCCAGATGAGGTACATATTTTGAACAAAAGGCAATTAAAAGGTGTTATTTCTTCATAGTTACAAAGCATGAATTTAAGAATGAAGGGGTAGAAATAGTCATAACCCTTCTCACCATCATTCCTGGACTAGCTTCATAAATTGTGCATCTTGTCCCTAAAACTTTTGCCTCTGTTTTGGCTGGGGGTCTTGTTGTCTGAAAGGGGGTGAAAGGTAAGATACTTCTAACAAGGGGCATTTAAAATTTCTTTAAACCTAATGTGGGGGAGAAAAAAATTTCATTTGCCATTTAAGATTCTTCTAGCTGGACTAAAAAAGTAAATCAACATGAGCTAAATTAACTGCAGAAAATAACATTTAGTTTGTACACACAGGAAATCCACACAGACATGAAATTCCAAAGATGGTCAGGCCTAATGATGTGCATATGTCATCCTGAACTAAGTATGAGAGGGTAGTAGTCTGGGACTTCAAAGGGAAAGAATGTAATTCATAGGAAGATAAAAAGAATAAATATTGGTTAGACAAATGTTTGCTGGGCCATTCAGACACAACAGGACATAGAGAAGGCTTTCATCAAACAGGTCTTGCAAGGGTCCTCCCTGTGTATCATATCTAGCTCATATTATAGTGTAGTTATTTATGGTTATAGCTCTCTTCCTAGAGCAGATCTTCTTTCTAAATTCTTTTAGGTAGTTGGTATGGGGAGGTTAAAGTTCATTCCTGAGTCTTTTGGGCCTTGATTGTTTGTAGCTTGGCAAAATCTTCATGCCTAGGTGGCCTACTGTGGGGTCACCCGCCTGTAGCTCCTACACTAAATTATAATTATAACCCTAACTGTAAGTTAGGTTATAACCTAAACTTAATCATTTCGAATTCCCCATGCCAGTAGACCATCTGGCAAAGAAAGAAATTACTTTAGAGGCAGGTGTAATTTACTGTGATATCATGAGGAGATAGAATGGTTGGTATGTAATGGGACAGGGAGAAGTACATTTGAAACTCAAGCTTTCACTAGGATGCCTCTGGATTTCTATATGCCTACTGCTCTAAACAAAGTAATGAAAGGGCAAATGTAGCAGCTATTCCCATGGAAAAGGCATGGTAGCCAGAGTCTCAGATTCCTCACAGATAAAGGTCTGGGTTATCCTGTTGGGCAAGCAACCTAGACCAGAAGAACAGTTGGCCAAGGATGAGAGAAGTCTACAGTGAGTGTTAAAAGAATAATAAATTATGGCTTTGGCACCAACTAAACAGTGGAGTCTGTGGCATGTCCCACTAACTCTCCTATTGTACTTTGAAAAAAAATTATTTACATATTTGAATATTGTGACTGGCCACCACCTTGATGAATCAATGACAGAGCAGAGTGAATTTAATGTAGGACACAAGTGAATCTGAGTAGTGCAAAAGGTACACTGTAATAGATAGTGCAGGCATTCTGTCCATATCTCCCGGGCATGCATCTTCCCAATCCTCAATGACTCAATTGCTTCCAATAGCAAGCACCTATGACCCTTTGCCTGAGGGTTTTCTCTGGCTGCTGGAGCACAACTGATCTGCCTGAATTCAGGCCTAAATGTTGGAGGAATTAATGTCTCTTAGGATCAGCACTGAATCAATATTTGGTGGAAGTTAGTGAATACCTGAATATGCAGAGAATCCTTGACCTTTTGTTAAGTTAACTGAGGTGCGTTTGTCTGGCATGAGCCCTAGTTTCCCACAGCAGTGATCTTTCTATTTAACTTTGTTTCTCTCTTTCACCACCCCCCCCTTCTTGGTATTTCCTGTGATTACCTCCTGGATTAATTATTTGCATATTTGCATCACATCTTTGCCTCAGGTTCTGCCTTTGGAATAACCCAATTTAAGAAAAGTTCCTTGATATGCTCCTTTGGGCTTCCAATCATATATATATATATATATATATATATATATATATATATATATATGATTTTTTTTAAACTATTATTTGGGTGGATTTCTATTTCTCACAGGAAACAATCCCCATCTAAGCTGGGTTTTGACCTAAATACCACCCCATTCAAGAAGCCTTGTCGGACACCCCCAGTGCAATGCACTTGTATAGACGTTGTAATTTTCAGTTCATACCATATTGTAATCTCTTATTTGTCTCTGTCTACTGCTACACTGATAATTCAATGAAGCCAGGAACTATTGTTTTATTTTTTATTATTATATTTAAGTACCTTAACCCAGCAGTTGGCATTTGGTAATTTCTCCCTCCCCCAAAAAAGTCTTTAAAAATCAGTTAAATAAAGGAGAATAAGCCCTGAGTGGGAGAAAATGATGAGTTTAGTTTTGGACATATTAGATATAAAGGGCTAGGCAGCTGCTTCTTTGAAAACAGAATTGGATATATGAGTGTGAAGCTCAGGTGGAAAGTGAGAACTGAAGATACAGATTTGATTTGTGAGATGTATCATTTATATGACAGTTGAAAGAAAAGAATATGAACAGTGAAAAAATTGTTGGCTGAGCACAAAACCCACAGAATTCTGTCAATTAAGGGAATGATGGAGTAAAGATATCAAAAAGCAGAAAGTGATTGGTAGCATCCAGTGTGGTAGAAAGGTCAATTAAACTGAGGACCAAAAAAATGTCTACTTGATTTAACAAGGTCATTGATAATCATGGAAAGAATAATTCCTTTCTTCAGTAAATATTTTTAAGAGTATTTATTTATTTATTTATTTGAGAAAGAGAGAGAGCATGAGAGTCAGTGAGCAGGGGAGGGGTGGAGGGAGAGGGACAATCAGACTCCATGCTGAGCATGGAGCCTGACATGCATGGGGCTTGATCTCAGGACCCTGAGATCATGACCTGAGCTGAAACCAAGAGTTGGACACTTAACCAACAGAGCCACCCAGGTGCCCCTTCAGTAAATATTTTATTTAAAGCATACCATGTGCCAGGCCCTGGTGTAGGCACAGAGGAAGCAGCAAAATACTGTGAAATGTAGTGATGAATAAAGTAGAAGACAGATTGTGGTGGTCCGAGGAGAAGCTATGTATAAGGAAGTAGAAACAGAGAATGGAGAATAATTTTTTTAAAAGTTTGGAAAGGAAGAAGAGAGATTAAGTAGTCACCATGCCGTATAATAAAGACTTTTCTGATTATTTATTTTCTTCTCTTGCCTGCTGATTTGTGAGTGATGAGTATTTTTAAAATTTGTAATTCACTGTAATATCTGGAAGGACAGCAGTTTTAATGGTATTATTTGCCTATTTGGCATTAAAGTAGATAGGTCTATAATACTTCAAGAAAAAGGCTTCTAGGCCAGGGGAAATGAATACAACCACCATAGATCAGCTAGGCCAACCCAAAGCTTGGAATGACTTCAAGTGCCAAATGTTGAGGGGAATCTGGACTTTAATTTCCACTGGATGGCATAACTTAGAAACAAGAATATTACCAAAACATGTAATTCTAAGAAATTTATATTTTTTTCCTTGTGATGAGAACTCTTAGGATTTACTCTCAATCTTGGAACTGGAAATTTGTGCTTTCTGACCACCTTCCTCTAATTCATCCTCCCCCTACCCCATCTCAAATAACCACAAATCTGAACTCTTTTTTTTAATGAATTTGGAGTTTTTTAAGATTCCACATATCTAAACTTGAAATTATATATTTGTATTTCTCTGTCTTACTTATTTCACTTAGTATAATGTCCTCAAAATCCATTCACATTGTCACAAATGGCAAGATTTCCTCACTTTTGTGGCTGAATAATATTCCAGTGTGTGTGTGTGTGTGTGTGTGTGTGTGTGTGTGTGTGTGTGTGTGTATGTGTGTGTATACTTTATCAATTCATCCATTGATGGGATACTTAGGTTGTTTCTATATCTTTACTATTATAATAATGCTGCTGCATCAAAGTGCAGATATCTTTTTGAATTAGTGTTTTCATTTCCTTTGAATTTATTCCTAGAAGTAGAATTGCCGAATTATATGGTAGTTCTATTTTTAATTTTTTGAGGATCCTCCATACTGTTTTCTGTAGTAGCTGTGCCTGTTTGGAATCTCACTAACAGTGCACAAGTGTTCCCTTCTCTCCACATGCTCACCAACATTTACTATCTCTTGTCTTTTTGGTGATGGCTGTTCTAACAGGCATGAAGTGATAGCTTATTGTGGTTTTTTGATTTGCATTTCCCTGATGACTAGGGACGCCGTGCATCTTTTTATGTACCTGTTAGCCTTTGTATATTGTCTTTGGAGAAATGTCTATTCATGTATTTTGCTCATTTTTAAACTGGATTTTTTGTTTGTTTGGTATTGAGTGGTATGAGGGTTTTTTTACGTATTTTGGATATGAACCTCTTACTAGATATATGGCTTACAAATACTTTTTTCCTTTTCCATATGTTGTTTTTTCACTTTGTTGATTATTTATTGTTCTGCGCAAAAGCTTTTGATTTTGATGTAGTCTCACTTGTCTGTTTTTTTATTTTGTTACTTGTGCTTTCATTGTCATACCCAAAAAAATCATTGCCAAGATCCACGTTAAGGAGCTTTTCCTATATTTTTTCTTGCAGTTTCATGGTTTCAAGTCTTTAAGTCTTTAATCCATTTTGAGTTAATTTTTGTGAGTTGTGTGAGACAGTGCTTTAGTTTCATGTGAAACTACACGTGAAAATCCAATTTTCCCAGCACCATTTATTGAAGAAATTGCCTTTTCTTTATTGAGTATTCTTAGCTCCCTTGTCAAATATTAGTTGACTATATATGCTGAGCTTGTTTCTGGACTCTCAATTCTGTTCTATTGATCTATTTGTCTGTTTTCATGTCAGTACCATGCTGTTTTGATTACTACAGCTTGAAATCAAGAAGTGTAATGTCTCAGGGCGCCTGGGTGGCACAGCGGTTAAGCGTCTACCTTCGGCTCAGGGCGTGATCCCGGCGTTATGGGATCGAGCCCCACATCAGGCTCTTCCGCTATGAGCCTGCTTCTTCCTCTTCCACTCCCCCTGCTGTGTTCCCTCTCTCGCTGGCTGTCTCTATCTCTGTTGAATAAATAAATAAAATCTTTAAAAAAAAAGAAGTATAATGTCTCTCACTTTGTTCTTTCTCAGGATTGTTTTGGCTATTAGGGTTGTTTTGTTTGTTTGTTTGTTTTTGTGGTTCCATATAAATTTTAGGATTATTTTTTATACTTCTGTATAAAGTGCCATTGGAATCTTGATAAGGTTTGCACTGAATCTATAGATTGTTTTTGGCATTCTTAACTTTTTAACAGTATTAATTCTTTAATCCGTGAACATGAGATACTGTTCCCATTATTTGTGTCTTCCTCAATTTTTTTTTTAATCAGTGTCTTATAGTTCAGACTAGAGATCTTTCACCTCCTTGGTCAGATTTATTCCTAAGTATTTTATTGTTTTTGATAGTGTTCCTCCTATGTCCCTGATTCCTCCTTCTTAGTCTATTTTGTGACCTACTCTTCTACTTGTCTTCCAAATAATTTTTCAGAGTCTTAAGACTCCCTCTATTTGCTCTGAAGGTGTCCAAATCTTTGGACTGCCCCAAAACCAGGAAACAGAAAACATTTATTCTTTTTTTTTTTCAGATTTGTTGAGTGGACTCATGGTTTTAAATATAGAGTGTCTTTGCCTGCAAAGATAAAAGAATACAGTTACATTTTACAATGTAATTAACATTTTTGGGGGGGCGCCTGGGTGGTTCAGTGGACTAGGTGTCAGCCTCCAGCTCAGGTCATGATCCCAGGGTCCTGGGATTGAGCTCTGCATTGGGCTCCCTGCTCAGCGGGGAGTCTGCTTGTGAACCATCTCCTCCCAGCTCCTGCTCTCTCTCACTATCTCTGTTTCTTTCTCTCAAATAAATAAAATCTTTAACAAAACAAAACAAAACAAAATGTAACTAACATTTTAAAGATATGTTCTCTGTATTTCCAGTTCTCATGTTTCTGCCTTGAACTCCTGACTATCCAAAGGCCACTTGGATGTGTTGTCATCTCAAATTAAGTTGGTCAAGATAGAAACTACTTATTTCCCCACTCCCATTTTTTATGTCTAACCTATCTCAGAAAATGGCACATCATCCACTTACTTGCTTTAGTAAAGCAACTGAGCATCATCTTTGATTCTTCTCTTTTATAGTCCGTATTGGTTTCATTTCCAAAATATGGAAAACCACCACATGTCCCTTGGACTCTCGAAGCAGCCTCTTAACTGGTGTCTGCCACCACTTTTCTCTCTTAGAACCCATCTGTTCCATCCTCCACATTTCAACCAGTGACTTTTTGAAATGTAAATCACATCAAGTCAACTCCCTGCTTAAAACTCAATTGGCTTTCATTATACTTAGAATAAAACTCATCTCGTTTCCTGCCTTTGCATTCACTTTGCAAGCACTTCACTAGGTATTTACATAGCTGCCTCCTGAATGCCCCTGGCACACTAAGTTGCTGTACTTTGTTTTCTTCATCATATTATATGAAGCTACTTATTTATTTCCATATTTATTATTTGACCTCCCACCCCCTCCCCATGCCCACACACTAGAATGTAAGGTCCTGGAGAGCAGGGACTTTGTTCTCTTCACTGCATATCCCATAGGCTTGTATAAGGCCACACACAGCATTCAACAAAGGCTAGTTCACCAACTGACTTTCTGTCCATTCTTTTCTCTTCACACATACAGACAAGAGAAACCACACTTACCTGTACATCATGCTGTTTTTCCTCCTTGAATGTTCTTTTCTTCCTTCTTTGGTGTTAGGATTTTTCTGGATTCAAATCCTCAAAGATGAGGATTTTTCTAGACTCAACTCAAAATCCTAACACCAGAAGATTCTCAATTCAGACAATAGTATCCTTAATGAAATTATCTTTGCGGAGTTGCATTTATGCAATGTCCTTGGCTTTTATCAATGACTGTTTAAGAAAATGCCATATATGGGTGCCTGGGTGGCTCAGTCCTTAAGCATCTGCCTTCGGCTCAGGACATGATCCCAGAGTCCTGGGATCAAGCCCTGCACCGGGGTCCCTGCTCCACTGGGAAGCCTGCTTCTTCCTTTCACACTCCCCCTGCTTGTGTTCCCTCTCTCACTGGCTGTCTCTCTCTCTCTCAAATAAATAAATAAAATCTTCAAACAAACAAACAAAAAGAAAATGCCATATAAAATCTATTACATTTGTTATAGGAGCATTGTAGGAGACATTGTTTCTCCTATTGCTCTCAGTGACACTAATAAAACTCCCACTTGAAAATTTTGTTTGAGAAAATAGTTCTAAGATTTGTTTCCCCCTTTATGAACTGGTTTGTTTTTTTTCTTTTATGACAATAAACATTATGCAATTGACCATGACTTCCTTTTCTCTTTGACTACCAGAGAGCTTATACATGCTAAAGTATGGTATGACTTGGGCCCCTGGGTGGCTCAGTTGGTTAAATGACTGCCTTCAGCTCAGGTCATGATCACAGCGTCCTGGGATCAAGTCCTGCATCGGGCTCCTTGCTCTGCAGGGGAACCTGCTTCTCCCTCTCTCTCTGAGTGCTGCTCTCCCTGCTTGTGCATGTGTGCGTGCGCTTTCTCTCTCTGTCAAATAAATAAAATCTTAAAAAAATAAAAAAAATAAAGTATGGTATGACTAAACTCTTCTTCTTGTTCTTATTCTCCTCCTTCTTGCTCTTGTTTTTCTCCTTCCCCTTGTTCTTCTCCTTATCCTCCTCCTCATTCTCCTTCTCCTCCTGCTCCTCCTTCTTCTTCTTTTTCTCCTTCTTCTTCTTCATTGTTGTTTTTTAATGTATTTCAGACAAATTTCTTTTTCCTCTGGTCTTGATTTTTCTTATGATATTTACATTTTCCCTGGTCCCAATCCCCTAATTTCTATTTTATCATTACTTAAATGTATGCATTTTTTTGGTGTAAGTTGGCCCAATCTCTTTCTAAAAGGAGGTAGAGGTATACATAAAGAATAGGGTAATACTGTCTCAGTGACACCATTTCCCACATCTCCAAGCTGAATAGCTCTATCCTTTATGCTCACACAATACTTTGTTCATATCTCTACTGTACCTCTTTTCAAATTATCATATAATGCAGTGGTTAAAGAGTGCTTAAAGTTCAATGTCTCAGTCTGCCAACCTCTCGTAAAACCTCTCGATGGTTCAGCTATAAAATGAAGATACTGATGATACCTACCTCATAGGTTTCCTGTGTTAAAAAACAAAATTCACTTGAGTAAATTTGAAAATCTAATTGGTTTTATTAGGTGATTCATGAATCAAGCAGCATCTCACCCAGCAAGTAGAAAGATTCTGCTCAGTGGTATTGTACAAAATGGAAGATTTTTATAAGAAGGAGGATGGGAAGCGGTGTCTGGGTGGCTCAGTTCGATAAGTGTCCAACTCTTAGTTTGGGCTCAGGTCATGATCTTGTGGTTGTGGGATGAAGCCCCATTTAGGGCTCTGTGCTCAGCATGGAGTCTGCTTCAGATTATCTCTCCCTCTGCCCCTCTCTGCATGTGTGCTCTCTCTCTCTCTCAAATAAATAAATAAATAAATAAATAAATAAATAAAATCTTTTTTTAAAAAGGAGGGTGGGGAGAAGAGTGATTAGCAAAAGAAAAGAAAGGATAATTTTGGACCAGAACATTTTCTTCTTGGGGGGAAGGGGCTTACAGGGTTTTCATCATGCAGATAACCTCACTAGTACTAATCAGAAAATTTTAGATTGACTTTTAAAAGAAGGTCACATTGCTAGGAGAGGTTGAAACTGTGATTAAGTCTCCATTTGCTGTTGTGGGGAGCAAATTATTCCATTTGGGGGTTGGTTTTTCTCTTTTAACAGTTGTGAGGATTAAAGGAGTGGATATGCAATACTTAGAATAATGCCTGGGCTATATAAAGTGCTCAGTAAAGTTAGTGATTATTATTATTACTATTACATTATAGTTACTTATGTGTTTGATTCCCCTGATTTGTCCCAAGCTCCTTTAGGGCAGAGACTTTGTCTTACTTATTCCTAGTGCATAATAAAGTGCTTGCAATCAACTAGGCATTCAATGAATATTATAGAAATTGTTTAGATTGAAGTAAGAATCTGTTTCATGACCATAGAACATTAGGAAGTGAATTTATTTATTTATTTATTTATTTATTTATTTATTTATTTATTTTTAATGATTTTTTATTATGTTAGTCACCATACAGTACATCCCCGGTTTCCGATGTAAAGTTCGATGACTCATTAGTTGCGTATAACACCCAGTGCACCATGCAATATGTGCCCTCCTTACTACCCATCACCGGCCTATCCCATTCCCCCACCCCCTTCACCTCTGAGGCCCTCAGTTTGTTTCTCATAGTCCATAGTCTCTCATGTTTCATTCCCCCTTCTGATTATCCCCCTTTCTTTATCCCTTTTTTCCCCTACCGATCATCCTATTTCTTATGTTCCATAGATGAGAGAAATCATATGATATTTGTCTTTCTCTGCTTGACTTATTTCACTTAGCATTATCTCCTCCAGTGCCATCCATGTTGCAGCAAATGTTGAGAATTCATACTTTCTGATAGCTGAGTAATATTCCATTGTATATATGGACCACAACTTCTTAATCCAGTCATCTATTGAAGGGCATCTCAGCTCCTTCCACGATTTAGCTATTGTGGACAATGCTGCTATGAACATTGGGGTGCATATGACCCTTCTCTTCACTACGTCTGTATCTTTGGGGTAAATACCCAGTAGTGCAATGGCTGGGTCATAGGGTAGCTCAATTTTTAACTTTTTAAGGGACCTTCACACTGTTTTCCAGAGTGGCTGTACTAACTTGCATTCCCACCAACAATGTAGGAGGGATCCCCTTTCTCCACATCCTCTCCAACAATTGTTGTTTCTTGCCTTATCTATTTTTGCCATTCTAACTGGCGTAAGGTGGTATCTTAGTGTGGTTTTGATTTGAATTTCCCTGATGGCTAATGATTTTGAACATTTTTTCATGTGTCTGTTAGCCATTTGTATGTCTTCATTGGAAAAGTGTCTGTTCATATCTTCTGCCCATTTTTTGATTTGTTTATTTGTTTCTCCTGTATTGAGTTTGAGAAGTTCTTTGTAGATCTTGGATACCAGTCTTTTATCTGTAGTGTCATTTGCAAATATATTCTCCCATTCCGTGGGCTGCCTCTTAGTTTTTCTGACTGTTTCCTTGGCTGTGCAGAAGTTTTTTTATCTTGATGAAGTCCCATAAGTTCATTTTATCTTTTGTTTCTCTTGCCTTTGGAGATGTGTCATGAAAAAGGTTGCTGTGGCCGATGTCGTAGAGGTTGCTGCCTATGTTCTCCTCTAGAATTTTGATGGATTCCTGTCTCACATCGAGGTCTTTCATCCATTTGGAGTTTATCTTTGTGCATGGTGTGAGAGAGTGGTCAAGTTTCATTCTTTTGCATGTAGCTATCCAATTTTCCCAGCACCATTTATTGAAGAGACTGTCTTTTTTCCACTGGATGTTTTTTCCTGCTTTATCAAAGATTAGTTGCCCAAAGAGCCGAGGGTCCATTTCTGGGTTCTCTATTCTGTTCCATTGGTCTGTGTGTCTGTTTTTGTGCCAGTACCATGCTGTCTTTGTGATCACAGCTTTGTAGTACAGCTCGAAATCCGGCATTGTGATGCCCCCAGCTTTGTTTTTCCTTTTCAACAGTTCCTTGGCGATTTGGGGCCTTTTCTAGTTCCATACAAATTTAAGGACTATTGTTCCAGTTCTTTGAAAAATGTCCTCGGTATTTTGATCGGGATAGCATTGAAAGTATAGATTGCTCTAGATAGCATGGACATTTTAACTATGTTAATTCTTCCGATCCATGAGCATGGAATATTTTTCCATCTTTTTATGTCTTCCTCAATGTCTTTCAAGAGTGATTTATAGTTTCTAGAATATAGGTCCTTTGCATCTCTGGTTAAGTTAATTCCAAGGTAACGTATGGTTTTTGGTGCTATTGTAAATGGGATGGATTCCCTAATTTCTCTTTCTTCAGTCTCATTATTCATGTATAGAAATGCAACTGATTTCTGAGCATTGATTTTGTATCCTGCCACATTACTGAATTGCTCTATAACTTCTAATAGTTTGGGAGTGGCTTCTTTTGGGTTTTCCATATAGAGTATCATGTCATCTGCGAAGAGAGACAGTTTGACTTCTTCCTTGCCGATTTGGATACCTTTTATCCCTTTTTGTTGCCTGATTGCTGTTGCAAGGACTTCTAGGACTATGTTGAATAATAGTGGTGAGAGTGGGCATCCTTGTCGTGTTCCTGATCTTAAGGGAAAGGCTTCTAGCTTTTCCCCATTGAGAATAATATTTGCTGTAGGCTTTTCATAGATGGCTTTTATGAGATTGAGAAATGTACCCTCTATTCCTACACTCTGAAAGGTTTTAATCAGGAAAGGATGCTGTATTTTGTCAAATGCTTTTTCTGCATCAATTGAGAGTATCATATGGTTCCTGAGACTTTTCTTGTTGATATGATGTATCACGCTGATCGATTGGCGAATGTTGAACCACCCTTGCATCCCAGGGATGAATCCCACTTGGTCATGATGGATAATCCTTTTAATGTACTGTTGGATTCTATTAACCAGGATCTTGTTGAGGATTTTGGCGTCCATATTCATTAGGGAAATCGGTCTGTAATTCTCCTTTTTGATGGGGTCTTTGCCTGGTTTGGGGATCAAGGTAATATTGGCCTCATAGAATGAGTTTGGTAGCTTTCCTTCTGTTTCTATTTTTTGAAATAGCTTTAGGAGAATAGGTATTATTTCTTCTTTGAATGTTTGGTAGAATTCCCCAGGAAAACCATCCAGGCCTGGAGTTTTGTTATTTGGAAGGTTGTTTATCACTGACTCAATGTCTTCATAATTAATTGGCCTGTTTAAAAAATCAATTTCTTCCTGTTTCAGTCTTGGTAGTTTATAGGTTTCCAGGAAGGCCTCCATCTCTTCCAGATTGCTTACTTTATTGGCATATAGCTGTTGATAAAATTTTTTAATAATCCTTCCAATTTCCTTGGTGTTGGTGGTGACCCCTCCTTTTTCATTCATAATTTTATTAATTTGGGTCCTTTCTCTTTTCTTTTGGATAAGTCTTGCCAGTGGTCTGTCAATTTTATTGATTCTCTCCAAGAACCAGCTTCTAGTCCTGTTGATTTGCTCTACTGTGCTTCTGGTTTCTAATTCATTGATTTCTGCTCTCATCTTGGTCAACTGCTTCCTCGTGAGTGGATTAGGCCTGTCCCTCTATTGCTGTTCCAGCTTCTTGAGGTGAGAATATAAAAACTGCATTTTAAATTTTTCTATTCTTTTGAGTGAGGCTTGGATGTCTATGTATTTCCCCCTTAGGACTGCCTTTGCAGTATCCCATAGGTTTTGGACGGTTGTGTTTTCATTCTCGTTGGTCTCCATAAATTCTTTAAATTGATTTTTGATTTCCTGGTTTATCGAGTCATTCCTGAGCAGGATGGTTCTTAGTCTCCAAGTGTTTGAGTTTCTTCCAAATTTTTCCTTGTGGTTGAGTTCCAATTTCAGAGCGTTGTGGTCTGAGAATATGCAGGGAATAATTTCAGTCTTTTGGTATCGATTGAGACCTGTTTTGTGTCCCAGAACATGGCCTATTCTTGAGAATGTTCCATGGGCATTAGAATAGAATGAGTATTCTTTGGGTCTGGGATGTAGTGTTCTATATATATCTATGAGGTCCAACTCGTCGAGTATGGCATTTAAAGCCTTTGATTCTTTGCTTAGTTTTTGCCAGGGTGTTCTGTCTATTTCTGATAGTGGAGTGTTGAGGTCCCCTACTATTAATGTATTTTTATCTATATGTCTCTTTATTCTGGTTAAGAGTTGGCTTGTGTATCTTGCGGCTCCCTTGTTGGGGGCATATATATTTATAATTGTCATCTCCACTTGTTGGATACATCCTTTAAGAATAATATAGTGCCCTTCTGTGTCTCTAACTATAGTCTTTACTTTAAAATCCAATCTATCTGATATGAGAATTGCTACCCCAGCTTTCTTTTGGGGTCCATTTGCGTGAAAGATGGTACTCCATCCCTTCACTGTCAGTCTGAATGTATCTTTGGGTTCAAAATGAGTCTCTTGTAGACAGCAAATGGATGGGTCATTTCTTTTTATCCAATCTGCAACCCTGTGTCATTTTATGGGAGCATTCAAGCCATTTGCATTGAGAGAGATTACTGAGAGATATGATTTTAATGATGCCATGTAGCCAGTAAAGTCTTTGTTTGTATCGGTTGTGACTTTCTGTTCTGTATCACTCTTGGGGCCTTTTTACCTTTATAGAACCCCCCTTAATATCTCCTGTAGGGCTGGTTTCATGGTTATGAAATTGGTTAATGACTGGCGATTCTGGAAGGTTTTTATTTCTCCATCAATTCTGAATGACAGCTTTGCTGGATAAAGGATCCTTGGCTGCATGTTTTTCTCTGAAAGAGCTTTAAAAATGTCCCCCCCCCCCCAACCCTTTCTCTCATTCCAGGTCTGTGTAGACAGGTCTGACGTAATTCTGATGCTTTTGCCTTGGTACGTGAGAGATTTCTTTGCCCTGGCCACTTTCAATACTGTATCCTTGGATCTAATATTTGCGAAATGCACTATGACGTGACGTGGTGTAGGTTTGTTGTGGTTGAGCTTGGGAGGGGTCCTCTCTGCCTCTTGGACACAAATGTTTGTTTCCCTTGCTAGATTAGGGAAGTTTTCAGCCACAATTTGTTCAAATATCTCTTCTAGTCCTCTGTTTTTCTCCACCCCCTCGGGGATGCCGATGATTCTGACATTGGATTGTTTCATCGAGTCAGTAATCTCCCGTAACCTACATTCGTGGGCCTGGATTTTTTTAAGTCCAGCTTCATTTTCGTTTTTTCTTCTACTAACCCATCTTCCAATTCGCTAATTCGTGCCTCTGCCTCAGTGACCCTGGCCATCAGAGCCTCTAGTTTTGCCTGCATTTGGCTCATAGAATTTTTAATTTCTGCCAGATTCGCTCTCATTTCTGCCCTTAGAGATTCTATATTCTCATTAACATTTTCGTTAATACTTTTGTCAAGTCTACACATCATCTTGACCATTGTTACTCTGAATTCCATTTCTGATAATTTGGTTACATCCATATCCGTTAGTTCTGTGGCAGAGGCCACAGACTCATTGTCTTTTCTTTGCTGGGGGGGGCTTCTCCTTCTTGTCATTCTGATGAGGAGAGGTTGTGGGGTTGTCCAGAGCCCAAATTATTGACCTGGACCCAGGCCGTGCACCCTTGCTTTATAAGGATCTTAGGGATGTGGGCTTCTTCTTTAAAGATTTTATTTATTTATGTGGCAGAGAGACAACCAGCGAGAGATGGAACACAAGCAGGTGAGGGGGAGAGGAAGAAGCAGGCACGCAGCGGAGGAGCCCGATGAGGGACTCCTTCCCAGAATGCCGGGATCATGCCCTGAGCTGAAGACAGACGCTTAACGACTGTGCCACCCAGGCACCCCGGGATGTGTGCTTCTTGATTTTTCAGCCTGCCTTCTGGGGGAGGGTCCTGCCACACCGATACTCAGGCAACCCTGTTTGGGTAGAGTCTCCGTGTCCCCTGCGAGGGGGGATGGGGATGGGCACCCTGTGAGCCGGTATTTCTAGACTATTGTTCTCTGGCAGCTTTCCCTGGCGGTTTGCTGTGCCTCTTCTGAGAGTCAGAGCAGCAGGGGCCAAATCTCAGCCTCTGTCTCAGAGCAGAGGTATCGCGGACCATTCTCCACTAATGTTCTGGCCACTTTAACTCTGTTTCCGTTGGTGCTACTCAACCCTGCAGCGTCCCTGGATGTTCGCCCCACACCCAGTGTCCCAGCCCTCACTTCCAGGGCCAGCGCTTCTCTGTCCTTTGTGTTTCTAATGCCGCCAGCCGCCCCCGCGCGCTCCTGGAGCTCCTGGTCTCAGTCTGGTTCCACTGAGCACATCGGAGTTCCGTGAGAAGTCTGGTGGCACGTGCTCCCAGCTCAGCGTCTCAGTCTGCTGTCTCGGGTGCATTCCGCGAGTCGGCCCGCTCCCCTGTGCAGGTGGCCACCGCTTCCCTGCGCCCGAAAGCAGCAGCTCCCTCCCTGTTCCGTTTATCTTCCGATATCTGTGCACGGTTTCTCGTACCTCAATACTCAGCGCTGGAGATGTTCGTTTGTAGAGATCCAGATGTATCTTCCTGCATCTCAGGCTGATTCCGTGGATGTTCAGGCTGGTCTGGTACCTATCCAGCTCGACTCAGGGGACCGGCTGGAAAAGGGGTCCCCTACTCCTCTACCATCTTAACCCTCCCAGGAAGTGAATTTAGAGAGGCATGGTGGGGATGGATTTTGGAAGGCTTTAAATGCCAAGTCACATTTACATTTAATGTCATGGTTTCCAAAAAACAGGTGGGGAAAACAGTTTATTAAGGAAGATTAATCTAATAATGGAGTGAAAATCTGATGGTATATGGGGTGGGATAGGGTCATTAGGCTGATGAGCCTAATATCCCTCTTTGTCAAGTAATCCTTCCATGTTTCTAAGGTCACTTTTCGGTTGTGCTAAACTTATTCACAAGGACTTGACTATAGTGAACTAAAAGTGATGCCAATTCTTTTACCAGCAATAGCCATCAGAGCTTGCCCCAGCATTTGAGGACGTAAGGCAGGGGCAAGGAAGGGTTAATAAGAACAAAGGCACATACACAAGTCCTCTCCCTCAAGAGAATTGTATGCTTGTGAAATAAATCAGATTGAAATCATCTCCTATGGCAATCCGGAGGGGGGGAAAAAAAGACCCACAAAGAAGTTAAACATCAACCAGTGCTGAAAGGGCATGGAGGAAAGGAGGACAGTCCCAGCCTCTCTGTGACCATGAAGACTGTAGCCATGTGGACATGAGCTGAAGCCGTCCTTTAGCACCAGCTGAGATTCTTCTGCCCTGGAACTACTTCTTTTGACTTATTGCCAACCCCTGGGGATTTGATTCCTACACCTGGAAAGTGAGGATGTGGTTAGATGAGCCAAGGGGTTATGGATTTAGCAGATCAACTTCCCTGCTCGGGAGGGCTGTTGATGGAGAGGGATTCTCCCTTCCGGCGGTAGACTCTAGAGTTCAGAGAAAGAAAGGAGGAAGAGAGAGTCAGAATGAAAAACCCTCCCTCCCTCCTCAGGAGCATGTCCTGTTAGCAATCTCTCTGATACAAGGACAAATATTTAAGAAGCATGATTCCTGCTCATACTACCTTTTTATTTTTTTCAGAATGTGAACAGCTCTAATGTTATATAAAGTTTCCTAGAAGTTTATTTTGTAAGTCAATCATTTCACTCATTCATTTTACGATTCATTTCATTAATAATGCAGAAAAATAATAGCAAATATGTTGTATAGTAACCAGAAACAAATAATGACTCTTGGATTTAACTCCTCCATACATTATAGCAGACCCCATTACATGGTATCTGAGGGTTAGCCATTCTCCAAAACTTTCAAATATAAGCTCCATTACCACACTGATTTATTAAAAATTCAGATTATTTTAAATGTATTAATCACAAAACAAGCAAATGAATTTTTTTTTAAATCCCTTGATTCTGTATGGAGGCATTCAAATAATCCAGAAAAAGAAACGTTTCCATCTTTCTGTGAAAATACATAAAGGAAACCTCATTTAAAATGGAGTCAGGTAGCCCAGAAGGGGGAGCCCTCATGCCCATACCACTCACTGCAGTTGAGTGAACCAGCAGCAAGAAGGAATACAAGAATCATTTCAACAAAGGGAGGGCACTTTTCACATAAACATCTATCTCCTGCCGTTAAGGAAGGAAGACCCCTCCCCTGACTCAGGAACAATGCCTTAGCCACTGTTGGCAGCCAATGAGAAACCCCCACAACCTCAAAGTCCTATTCTCCAATACAATTTTGTTCAGAACAACCCTCCTCAATTGTCTTTTTAAAAACCTTTTAAAATATTTTAATTCTAATATAGTTAACATGTGGTGTTATGTTAATTTCAGTTGTATAATATAGTGATTCAACAACTCCATACACTACTCAGTGCTCATTGTGATAAGTGTATCCTTAATCCCCTTTACCTACCTCACCCACCCCACCCCCACCCACACGATTGCTTTTTAAAATGTAGTAAAAGCTGACTTTCCTTGTGTCTCTTCAGACTTGCTTATGGTACATCATGGCTTACTTGTCCGCATTTGCAATTCCTCTGTTACTGCCAGATAAACTCATTTTTTTTTAACTAAAAAAAATTGTCCCTTTCTCTGTTTAAATGTAACATGTCCATAAGTTAAAATCAAAGTGCACAGTTTCTTAGGAACCTTTGGGTTTGGGTTCTATTACTAAACTTGCTTAGAGGGCTTCAGAGGGGAGGGGAGTGGGGGACTGGGATAGACCGGTGATGGGTAGTAAGGAGGGCATGTATTGCATGGTGCACTGGGTGTTATACGCAAGTAATGAATCATGGAACTTTACATCAAAAACTAGGGATGTACTGTCTGATGACTAACATAATATAATAAAAATTATTATAAAAAAATAAAATCTTAAAGTTAACTCAGGCAAAGCTGTCTAAAATAAAAAGTGAAGCATATTTCAATAATTACATTTATCACATAGGCAAAAAGTCTGTTTACCTTATTTTACTCCCACTAATTGTTTACCTTACCTTACTCCCAGTAATTCTCTTAATCCTGTACTTTGGTTTCCTTACAGAGTTTTCGTCACATTTCAGATACACTGCAAGGACCAGCTACAGTGGTAAATTGCGTCAGATGACACATAGAGAAAATATTGTTGGCATTTTTAGTTTTTCTACTTTTCTTTAATAACTGTAAAGAGTAACTGTATGTAAAGAACAAATTACTTCAAAGGCCATGACATTAGACTATCACCATCTGTATTTTTAGAAAGCACTCAGGTTGCCTGTGTTCTTAAAATAATACATATTGCTTATCTATGGTAAATTAGAAAAAATCAATACACTTTCAAAGAAGGTACATGGCTTTTTGTTTTGTTTCAAGTTTTTATTTTAATTCTAGTTAGTTAACATATAGTGTAATATTAGTTTCAGGAGTAGAATTTAGTGATTCATCACTTACATGTAACACTCAGTACTTACCACAACAGGTGTCCTCCTTAATACCCATCACCTACGTAGCCCATCCCATGCCCTCCTCCCCTCCAGTAACTCTCAGTTTGTTCTCTATAGTTAACAGTCTCTTTTGGCTTGCCTCCCTCTTTTTTTTTTTCTCTTCCCCTATGTTCATCTGTTTTATTTCTTAAATTCCACATATGAGTGAAATCATACAGTATTTGTCTTTCTCTGACTGGCTTATTTTGCTTAGGGTAATACACTCTAACTCCATCCATGTTGTGGCAAAAGGAAAGATTTCATTCTTTTTGATGGCTGAATAATATTCCATTATATATATATACACACCACATCTTCTTTATCCATTCATCAGTCAATAGACATTTGGGCTTTTTCCATAATTTGGCTATTGTTGATAATGCTGCTATGAACACTGGGGTGCATGTGCCTCTTTGAATCAGTATTTCTGTATCCTTTGGGTAAATACCTAGTAGTGCAACTGCTGGATCATAGGGTAGCTCTATTTTTAACTTTTTGAGGAATCTCATACTGTTTTCCAGAGTGGCTGCACCAGTTTGCATTCCCACCAACGGGGTACATGGCCTTTTGAACGTCTTTATTTTGTATAGTATAGAAAATTGATTTTTATTTATAACACATATTCATATATTAGTTAATCAGTAATTTTGCCCTTGGAACTCTACTAAAAAAATCAAAGGAAATACAGTATTAAACTATTTTTTTGAGTCTATGTTTTAGTTGTAAATAACTTTCACATTACCTCTCTAAAACTTTGTCTAAAATATTCACCACTCTCAATAACCTTAAAATGTAGCATTGAGGATAACTCAAATTACATGTTTATTATAAAAACAAAATTTTAGAAAAGGATAAAATGGATCTTTGCCTTTTACTTTTAATTCTGACTCTTGAACTTTGTTAGTAAATTTACTCTTTTCATTCAATGAAAGCCTTATAATAAGCTCCACACAACCATTTGGAATTGTAATTAAGAATTGCACTACATTAACACCTGTACTACTAGGAAAATGCACCATAACCATGTCCTAGACTCAGATTTGTGCAGCTGGACGCTTATCTCCCATATTGCACTATACAAAATTGTACAATAAGCATGCCCCTGACAATTAAGCAAAAGATATTATTACTGAAGAGTCTCTCAAATATATTTATTTTGCCATGAAGTTTCCTGGCATTAATTTCATTAAAAAGTTACATCATAGAAATAGTAAATATCATTGCATAACAGGTAGGAGGAAGAGCATGTAGGGCAGTGTTTCTTTCACTAACAAAATTAAAACAGATTTCACCAACAAAAATAAGACTAAGAGTGACTACGAACTCATCAATTTTGTAATTGAAATGAACAAGACAGATTCCCATTCCATAAGGTCTGAGAAGCAAAGGTGACTCCATAGGCTTTTCACTTGTGTGCAAGGAAAGCAAAAGCATCCACTATGAGATGCACCCAAAGATTAGGTACAGATTTAAGAGAAGAGTCCTGGACAACATGCACTCCTATGAAGGCTACAGTTGGGGCTACAACATTGACAGTCAACTGAAATTGAAGGAATTTGGAGATGCTGTCATAAACATTCCTACTCCTACTTGACAGCTGTAACAATATTTGTGAATTTGTCATTTATAAGAATGATATTGGTAGGATATGACACCATCTGTTAAGTGATAGTCCTGAGGCTTCCTTGATGAACAACTGAAAGCCCCGTCAGGCAGTTTTAAGACAGTAGTCATGGATTTCTTCTCTGAGTAGAAGGTATATACTTTTATAGAGTCTCTTATGTTAAGCCTCTTCCTTCCTTCTTTCCTTCCTTCCTTCCTTCCTTCCTTCCTTCCTTCCTTCCTTCCTTTTTCTTTCTTTCTTTCTTTCTTCCTTCCTTCCTTCCTTCCTTCCTTCCTTCCTTCCTTCCTTCCTTTTTCTTTCTTTCTTTCTTTCTTTCTTTCTTTCTTTCTTTCTTTCTTTCTTTCTCTTTCTTTTTCTTTTTTTCTTTCTTTCTTTCTTCTTTCTTTCTTTCTTTCTTTCTTTCTTCTTTCTTTCTTTCTTTCTTCTTTTCTCATCATCTATTTTTAAATGCAGAATAAATCCTGACAAAGCATATTTTATTTTATTGCCAGTCTGTTGTGGTAGACCTTTGATATCTTTTAAAAAAAAAGTTAGAAATATAAGAACAATTAACACAATATTTGTTAAAAAGATATTCCAAATGGGTCTGGAACAGGCTTAAGTCTAGGAATTGTTTTATAATGATATCACCAATGTAATCCTGGACTATCATTCTGTTAATAGTCAACGTTCTTTTTTTATCTGAGCAAATGATTACTTGTATTTCCTGTAGTTTCAAAAGCTTCCAAGTGTCTTAGTAAGTTATTATCTTTCATTATTTTCTTTACAGAATAAGCCAAGGAAAGAGGGACTGCAAATGGAAGGTTTTCTGGGATAGCCATCACCAAGACTGTTATTCCGATAATGAAATACTGAACAGTATATCCTATGTAACCATTTGTGCTCCCCAGTTCCAGAAGTCCATAGTACAAAGTTTGTCATTAAGAAGCAAAGTGAGTAAAGCCATTAGCAAACCATACTTGCCAGTTGTGCTATGGATAACTGAAAGTTTGTCTTATAGAACCAACCACTCTTTGGCACTAGTACTGTCTGAATCTGCTGCATTTGTCTTTGCTCCTTTGGATTGTTTTGCCCTCTCTGGTCCTTTGAGAATCTGTTTTCTTTACATCATCTTTGCTCTTTGTTTCATAAGTCAGCAAAGACAGGATGAAACTGCTTTGGAGCTAAGGCTGGCTGTGGTCACCTAGGACCCAGACAGCGGCATGGGGTCGCCGGGAAGCATCCTCTTCACCATTTCCTACTGTGTGGTGAGGATTCTCTCCTCCATCTTGAAGTGGTGTTAGAGGATCGGCAGCTGGTCCACTGCAGCCTAGTGCCCTAGGGAATCTGCACCATGTCTCCCACCACGAGGTCCATCACGTGGACCTCTTCCACCTGGAGCCCAGCAACACAACAAATGTCTCGTGGGCCTTGTTGATGCACTTCTCCAGGCAGCGGAACTGTTTTCTGCTCTCTGGTCACTGTAGCTGTCACCCATACCACGTGCACCACCCTCCTCCATCTCCATGTTCTGGAACAGCTGGCAACCCGGCTCCCAGCCCAAGCCACATGCACCCCATCTTCACGTGCCTGCACCATTGGGTCACTGCTGGGCATGTTTCTTCATTTCCTTCCCCTTTTCTCCAGTGGACCCTCAGGCCCTGGCCAGAAGAGTCACCTGTGTCCTTTCCCTACACCCCCAGCTACTTCCACCAAAGTTGAAATTTCCCCGTCTTCCAATTCCAGATCTCACTCTCCTCTGCCCCCTCCTGCCCCCTGCAGCCCCCACTGCAATGCCAAGTCCTTCTGTCACATATCAGCAGGCTCTCAGAGTGCTTCAAAGACCACAAACACCCAAATGAGAGTGAGCAGAAGCTATTGATTCAGAGTTGCTTTGGCAGGAATGTCAGCCACTGTCATGCCTAGGACAGAGACTCAAGAGCAGGCAAGGAGTGGGATGACTTTATAGTGGAAAACAAGGGAGGCTTCACGTAGGTCCTAGATAGAGTCTGTTGACCTGGGGAAAGGAGACAAGAATTCTATGTGATTGGTTGGAAGTACATCTGGCTTCCTCTGGTTGGTTCTGAGTTGGTAGCATTGGCGCAGGCAGGGCAAACATTAGGGGAGCTTGCATTTATTGACCAAATCTTGACTGCTTTGGTCTGGTTGGTGCAAAGATTGTGGGTCAGTGTTCAATTTTTTTATGGCCTGACCATGATCCCTTTGCATGTGGTCACAGTCATCCCCTCTGGTTCCTTTGGCCACATTTCCAAGTAAAAGCTGTCATTGGGAGTTTTCAGTAGGAACTAACCTTCCAGGGTGCTGGGGTTCAGCACTTTTCCCGAAAGAAAAAGCTCCAAGTGGTAGGCCTTGTACATGCAGCCTGTGCCCAGGGCTGTGTCTTCTAGGCCTTCCGCTCTAGGATACAGAAAGGTAGCTGAGCTCTTTGATTTTTAAAATTGTGAAACTAGCCCACCTCTTTCAGTTCTATTGCAGTGGAGCCAGTGGTTACAGAAAATCAGATATTGTCTGTATATTCATCATATTCTCATGAATAGTAACGAAAAAACTGAGTATACACCACATGCAAGGTCCACCACAGTGGATGAGGTAGGGTGTGGTGGACATTCTGTGGCCACAAATTTGGTATTAACCCAGTTTCTGTATTCACATAGCCTCCAAATTAATTTTTGTGATGGCCTTTTTTTCTGTCTGAATTATCACCATGGTGATAATTGTATGTAACGCTCTGTTACGCAGAGCCTTGGAACATCTTACAAAACCTTCCATCACTGAGGAATGATGTTTTGTCTTCATCTTTACTGTCTCCCTGCATCTGGTTAGCAGCAATTGAACAGTCAACTGGTGATTCACTGGTTGCTATTTAGTTTGTTCGGTCAGCTGTTTATTAATCTGTAACTTCCTGTTAAGATGCAGGGTGTGCTTTTTAAAGAAACCTTACACAGCATAAGTTTTATTTTGGGACTGGCTGTACTAATATATAAAGAGGATCTGTGAGAGTTACTTAGTCCTGTAAACTATTTTCTTTCAGCAAAATTTTGCGGGCACTTACCATGTGCCAGGCACTGTAGTGCAGGAATGAATGAGATAGTCTCAGCTTCCAGAAGTTTACCATTTACTCCAGAGAGACAAGCATAATAAAGTATGGTAAGTACAATCATAGATGTGCGAGGTATGGTGTGATGCAGAGGAGGAACTGGAAAATTCCAGGGGTACAGAGAAGTGAGAAAGCTTTCGTAGAAGCAGCTCTAGAAGGCAATCTAGGAAAGATTTCCAACAAAGATGTCACATTTTGTGACAATAAAGAGGGACAGATTGGACAAGGAAGAGCTTGAAACTAGGGAAATTATTTGAAGGTTGTTTAGGAAGCTGTTGTAATGATTTAGGCAAGAGATGATAAGGGCCTAATTGAAGACTGAGAGAGAGTTGCAGAAAAGATTTGAATTTGTACAGTGGAGTGGGAGAATGGGAGGTGAGGAAAAAAGATTTGAGCAAAGGTTTTCGTTTTGGAGCACTTGGTAATTAGCGTTGCCTTTAAATAGAATGGAAAAGAAAGAGAAGCAGGTGAGTTGGGTGACGGCTGTGGAAACAATGGGTTCACTTTTGGACCTGTTGAAATTCAGGTGCCATGTGGGGACATCATTTGTTCATTGGAAATCCAAGTTTGAAGTTTGAGAAAGAGGTCTGGGCTGGAAAAACAGATGTGAGTGTCATCTAACAATTTAGAAGCATGATTCTGTTAAAAATGGATTGTGTTTTCTGTGTGTGGCATTGGACAACTGACTAATACTTCAAAAATATAGAGTTTATTTGAAGATATAGTTTTCTATAGAAATGTAAGTAACTTCTAGATCATGGTTTTTTTTCTTTAATGGTGTCAGCTTTTATGTTGGGAATTGGGCGTACCAGGGCAGGGGAAGAGGGCAGTACAAACTGAATACAATCTGCAAATTGAACTTGGGGATTTTAACATTGACATTAAAAGTGTTACCATTTTCAGTATTAGAGATTAAAAAAAAACAACACAGGGGCACCTGGGTGGCTCAGTCGTTAAGTGTCTGCCTTCAGCTCAGGGCCTGCGATCAAGCCCCACTTTGGGCTCCCTGCTCAGCAGGAAGCCTGCTTCTCTCTCTCCCATTCCCCCTGCTTGTGTTTCCTCTCTCGCTGTGTTTCTCTCTGTCAAATACATAAATAAAATCTTTAAAAAAACCCAAAAACAACTCATGCCTTATGCTTTGGGTTTAAAAATAAAATAAAATTAAATTAAATTAAATTAAAAAAAACAAAATGATAAACTATGGAAAACTGTACAGTTGTATTTAATCTTGGATTGTCGTAAAATGTTCTTTACCAACAGTGCTTTACTAGTTCCTGGGAATTTGGAAATCTGAAAAGCCTGTCATCTTTTACTAGACACAGTGGGATTTTCAGGAATACCCTTTTGTAAAATTGTCCTTTGTATCCAGGAATCTAACCACACCCTAAATTTAACTCAAACCCTAAATTGTAGCCTTAATTATAACTCTAGCCCCAACGCTAACCCCAAGTGAATGAATCTGTATACCTAGACCTACACCTCATCTTCAACTGAGCCTTAACCCTACACTAACCACCAACTTAACTGTAACCCCAACTCTGAACCTACATATAGCATTGGCTCTATTTCTTGTCACTAACCGGAACCGGAACTGGCTCTTTCAGGGGTAGACCTATGAAGTTTTCCTTCTTTAGGGCTCTAGTAATTAGATAATCAAAACTGAGAAATGAATTTCAGACTAAATGAGTAATTTATAAGCAGATCATCAGCAGACCATCTTTAACAACATATCATGATTAGGTAACCTGAGCTTTCTGTTAAAGATGTCCAAAGGTTTGGCTATTGTTCCTGGATGTCTACAGGATGTACTTGCTTCTGGTCTCTGATTTCAGAATGTGTATTTTACATTTACCTAAGGGTGGCTGTGAAAATTTGGTGAATATCTCTGAAAGGCAAGGTCCAAATGAAGAGTACATTTTCATAGATTTCACAAAGGTGTATGCTAAACTTGCTTCCAGTCTTCTAGGGTTCCCCAAAGTGTAAGACTTTCCTACTCCAGAAGACTTACTGGGTCTCTTTCATTTGTATCTAAATCCTGATGTGACTCATAGCCAGACCTTACCAGCTATAACTAGTATCTGTTAGACTAGCAGTCATTAAGACAATGTGCAGTGTTAGACTCTGGGGATTACAGAAGTATTATAAGATACTGTATTACATTCAGAGATTTTATAGCCAAGGTGAGGAAAAAATGATTAACATTCATAAAACAAAGAGACAGTATGATGGGACAGAATGTAATTCAGTGCTATATTATGTGGTACAGACCTGGAAACTGAACTGTTTCAAAGTGTTGACAATACTTTCTCTTATCTACATTAACACTCAGCAGCTTACCAAATCTTTGTAACATGCATTCAATCTTTCTTAGGATACTGGGAGGTTGATAGAAGGCAGATATTAGTATAATTGTTCATATTTCCCTATGTAGAAATAGGCTCAGAGGAGCTAATTGTGTCCCCCCAACTCTCCCAGAAAAATCGCAAAGCAGAGTTTTGAAGGCAAGTTGGCCAACTTCAAATCCAACGGGAATGCAAGTTGGTCAAATCCAATGGGAAACTCATTCTATTTCATGGAGTAAATGAGACTTGAACTGGGCCTTGGAGGATTGAGTAAAGTTTGAAGAGATGAAATAAGAGTATTTTGAATGGGGTAAATACTATAAGGAGAAGGCAAGAAGCCAAGAATGGGACAGTGAAGAGACAGAGAGGGGAGTGGATGAAGTAAAACTGGTTGAAGAAAATGGGGCTTTGAAAGCCAGGCAGAGGGGTTTATATTATGTGTAAGGTTTCATTAAGAAGTCAATGATCTGGAGAGCGGAATAAAGGAAGATTCATTCATCTGAATGTGCACAGGTGTACAAGGAGGATTAGAACAAGGAGGTCCCAGAGACAGGAAGGCCATTTAGGTGGCTTTGTGGTATAGGTACATGGAAGGGTCTGGAATGGGGTAGCAAGAGTTAGTGTTAAATGAAAATAAATGGGCTAAAAAGAGACAAGTCAAAAGGATTGATTTAGTGCTTGATTGAGCATGAGAGATGGAGAAAGTGAAAAAATCGAAGAATTCCAAATTTCAAATAACTAGTTTTGTGGCCTCAGGCAAGTTATAGGGTGTGTCTGGGCTCCTCCCCTGAAGACAACGTGATGGCAGAAGGTGACAGCAGCCCTCATCTCACATATGACTGAGACTTGTTACGTTCATGGGGCTATTGGGTTAATCAGCTGCTTTAATGAGGAGGGGCAATGTTTAAATGTCTAGAAAGATATTCTCAATAACATTATTGAAAATAATGAAAATAATGAAAAATTGGGAAATATCTAAATGTTCTACAATGGAGGAAGAAGTAAATAAATTATGACTATTATGGGAAATCAAAATCACGTTTGTACAACACGGGGACATAAGTATTCAAAATATAAAGGTAGGTGGAGAAAACAGGACACAATGCTATCTGAACATTATTAAAAATAAAAATATGAATTGAAAAAAGGACTGAAAGAAAACATTAAGAGTGATTATCTCTGGCTGATGGTAACGTGGCTGATTTGTATAATCACTTTTGTACTTTGTACTTTTCTGAAATTTCCAAATTTTGTACAATGGAGCTTTTTTCTTTTATAATAAGAAAAACTATTTAGGAAAAAAAGAAAAAAAATGGGACCAGCTACTACTGTTTAAAATCTTTAGATGTGTTGTGTCCCTTCTGCTTAAAAATAAAATACAGAACCTTCTCTATCCGACTTGGAAAATATCAGTGGAGTGGAGTAGCTTTGAAGAAGTGCCCGAGACGGAGAGGTGACCTTCATAAGAAACAGGGAACAGAGCTGAAGAAGATTCCAGGGCTGCACGAACAGAGCAGAGATGTGTGCCTTTACTGAAAGAAAACGGAATCCTTCTCTGTAAGGTAGTTTGGTCTTTGGAAAATGCTTACAGCTCAGATTAATACAAAAGCAGCTCCGGAAGTAGATAAGAATGCGGTTATGTCACAACTGCAAACAGTGCTTCAGTGTACGAGGTATTTCATTAGGTTTGCTAACCTCAAGGAGACCTCTGCCAGGATTCCTCCTGGTTTTCCACTAGGACTGCAAAATGTTTTCCTTGACTGTGTATTCAGGCACAAGTGGAAATTGACTCTCCTGTGCATTATGAAACATTTACGGGTTAAGAATTTTTAATAAGCATTTGTATAACTAAACAAAATATTTCTAGGAAATGAGACCGCAAATATGCCCTTGAGGAACATAACTGAAAACCAGTAGAATAATTCTGGGAATCTTAATATTGATATTGATCCGTGATAGTTCCGATAGTTCCTGGCTTTGTGCTCAGTAAACACATAATATGACGTGACAGGGCTACTTATCTGAAGCAACAGGAAGTGTTACAACGGTCTTTGACTCAGTTTTCTGCTAAATGTGCTATTTCACATGACCTTGTACTATCACTTAAAACCCATGGAATTATCTTTGGTAGGTAGATAAGTTTCCGACAGTTGGAGCCTTCCTTTTGGTTTATCTTGGAATTTACTTTACATTTACCATTGTGGTGTTGTTTTCATTAAATATATGCTAGTTCAGGGAACTCTCCTCAAATATTGTTTCTCCTCCCTACGATTTATATCGGCCTCGCTATCTTTCCCATCACTGTCTGCTCTGGACGCCACCCTGCCGTGTTAATGGGTAAAGCACACTAGGGTCTGCCAGGGAGAGGTTCAGAGTTCTCTCAATACAAAAGTCCCTGGAACCCAATAAAGACCAAACCTGAAAAGGATCAGGGTACAACCTCTGTCTGGTTTTTCTTCAGGGTTAGTTTGTTATTAGACATTGGATAGACTCAGTTACGCTAATTTTCTTGGCTGTGCTCACATTCGTAAAAATGGCATACAGGAAAATAAACAAACATAGCAAACAGTGGGAAACTTTCCCACTACCTCTTGCCATCTCCCAGTGTTTGTGATCCTTGCCTATATTTTATGCCGCCAAGTGGACAAAACTGCTTCAGGCAGAGTTGGAGGTTTTTCCCAATTGTACTATATTTGTCTCTATAGGTTGTCAAAGTAAATATGTAAGCTTGTTTGCTTATGATATCACCGTAGATGATGCCAGGAACATTAGGAAAACAAAAATTCGCATGTCAATACTAATTTTTTAAAGGTTGGACCTCAGTAGAGTATATTTGCACCTTTAAAAATGTCTCACAGGAGGAAGTAAGCAGTGCTAGGAAGGAAGGATAGAGGACAGTAACAGAATGGGAACTTCACGGCCTTACTTGCAAAAATGAAATAATTAGGCCTGCGATGGCTTTTCTATTGTCCTCTCCCCGTCGTTTTACTTGAATGACTATCAAAATAAACGACAAGTTATCACACCGTGTGTAATCAGTGTGACATCTGGGGCTCCATAAGAGGCCACTGTTTCTCTGACTTCAGCTAACCAGTGCACTTCCTGTAGCGTGCTTCGGGTTAGCTGTCAGAGCCAAAGGGTCTGATTACCCTCGGCTTGTTCTAGAATCACTCTCTCTCTCTCACTCAGCTGGCAGAAGTGTCTCTCGCTGCACTTACCTCATTCCAGCCTTGGGAAAGCCTATTCTTCTGACAAATACATACAAACAAAGAGCTAATGTGGTAGCTGCATCTATTTGAAGAAACTCTTAAATCATTTTGTAATCGATGATTCCCAATTTGCGTGATACACGTACATTTTACACCTTTTCCTTGACAAGTAAGCCAAGATCGTGTGGTGCTTCTCGTCGCGGCCTGAAGTGTAGAAGAGAAGGAGAATGAGGAAGAAAATATTTTTGAGATTTTACAGAGATTTTCACTCTGTTGTGGAATAAAGTCGCTCACACCAGGCAGCTTAACTGAACGCATTTTATACTTTAAGTTTCTGACACAACCTCAGAGCAAAGAGGAACCTCTCCAAGGACCTAACCAGATGCGAGCCTGGTAAGTCACTGACCAGCATGGAAAATTTCGTGTGAAGCAAAACACTAGTAAGGATATATTTTAGGAGGAAACACTGGGTCCTTAAAAATACTGTCCTTTCTACAACCATGAGTGTGTAAATATAAGGGTTCCCACATGGTGGATGAGGTGATTTGGGGTATTTTTCCAGGCTGCTTTGTGTTATGTTTTCCTTGGGAGGAAGGAGAGGGAGAAAAATATTCTTAGTTTTACCATCTAACTCTGCTCTCTAAAGTCAAATTGCCAGTGGCTGGGTGTTTGAGGTTCCCGGCAGGTTGGTGACCTGTGAATCATGCTTTTATTTCAGTATGTTTTGGAATATTGACTGCTTGGATATATAGAGTTTTCATAAACATAAACTGAAGGATGATTTTATTGGAAAACTCAAGTGTATCTTGATTTTAGAAGATCTAGTTCCGTTTTTTAAAAACTGTGCTTTTTGTCCCTTATTTAATATCTTTAGAGTTGAAGAGATGAAACCACAATCAAAGCACTGAGTTGATGACAAAGAAGCTATAAATAAAACTGTAACAGTAAAAATATTAGAATAAGATATGTATTTCCACAGAAAAGCTGGACATTAAAACTTAAAAAAACAGAGGCAGAAGAGACAACTTTTTACTTTCCATTTATCCATAGTAATTGCCTTTATTTTCTTAAGCACACCCACTAAGCTGGCCTTCATATATGGTCCTTTGCCCTCGTGAAGCAAGTGGGGAAATAACCTGTATGTGAAATGATTGCCGTTTATTAAATGTCAAAGAGAAATTTGTTAACCAGGTGTATCAGATAACCAATTGCCATGCAGAGCGGTTGCCAACCACAGCAAGTGTCAGTCTTCCCTTTAAGGACAACTGGTGACTACACAAAATGCAGAGTTGATAAATAATTAGGAAAAAAAGATGAGAAAGCATGCCACTCATGTTATGCTATATGTTCCTAAAAAGAATAAATATTACCAGTAGTATCATTCATAAGAATGATTAAGTATCAGTGTGTTAGAAAACTGTGAACACAATCAGAGCCTTCCTTTTGGTTTATCTTGGAATTTACTTTATTTAATTTATTTTAGACAATTTCAGCTTAACTCCATAATCTCAGATAAATGGGCAAGATATAAGCATAAGAGTGAGGTTTCAAGGACAAGTGTTGGGGGAGGGGTGTCCAGAGCGCTTTTGAAGTGCTTTTTGTGGCTGTGGACTGAAAGACCAGTTTCCCTGGAAGAACTCCTGCAGTTATGAGATGGGGTTTTTTTTCCCTTTCTCTGTCCTGGGAATTTCTCTTCCCTGAGATGAGGGAAGGAATGAAGGCCTCTCAGTGTCTTTTCTGGATGTTCTTTTTCTTGGAAAAGGAAGAAATTAAATTGCCAGAATGGGATTCTGGCCAAGTTAGAGAAACCCTCAGAGCATTTATGGTATTCTAGAAGGTTCAGCCCTGGGTAGGGCTAAGAAGGCCTACCCGACATGAACCCCCTGCAATTTTATGCAGAATTGCATAAGAAGAAAAGAAGAACATTCGAAGGAAAGCACGTGCACAAGTGGAGGAGAGACAGGTCTTTGAACTACAGCTGCCTTTGAAGCGAGCGCCTCTATTGCTTTAATACTACACTCTGTATCATGGGATAGTCATGAAAAAAACAGGCTCAATTCAAGACCGCTTGGCTCATGCTTTGTATAGGGATCTGTGTATGGAGGGCTAGAGGACAAGATGCTTCCTGCGCTTTGCAAATAAATACAGGTCAGCCAGTGAAATTTAAGAACACTATAATTGAGTTAGACTTGCCCAGGCAGTGACAGAGAGGGTTTTGGTCATGAGAGGAACTGAGGCCTGCTGGAGGGGGCCTCTGAATTTGACGCAGGAGTGGGGAGATGAAGACTCAAGTGGAAAATCAGAATACTAGAACACTCAGATCACAGGAAGGGAAGGATGTGGTTCTGATGATCAAGGCAAAGAGAGAAATTGGGAGCTAGAAGTGAAGTCGGTGCTGACTTAAGAGCAGAATAGGGCAGGTTTAAAGGAAGGAATCATGAAGGAATCATGACTGCAAATTGATGCACCGGGGGAGCTGGCCGTGGCCATGGTGGCCTGAAGGTGCAGCAGCAGATTGAGCAAACTTCCTTCCCGATGCTATGGGTAGGCAAACTCTGGCTAGAATATTATATCGCGGATGAAAAGTTACCTTAAGACATCTTCTATTCTGACTCCCTCATTTCATACACATGGAAAGTGTAGCCCAGAGATTATACTGTGGCCTACGGAAGCCAGAACCATAGAGGGAAGGAAATCCGGGAAAATGTGGTTCCATCTTAGCTAAACTGACACAGTTCAGAGTCAGCAGAGATGTCTAATGGCCTTCTCACCCTTGACCTAACTCTACTCCTCCATCTTCTTTGTCTACGACCTTTCTCCATTAATGGCATCTCCATCCTTCCCAGGACTTCAAGGTCACTCTTGATTTTACGTTCTCTCTCACACCATACATTCAATCCTTCAGGAAGTTTAGTCAGCTCTGCCTTCAAAAATATCCCGCATCTGACCATGTGGTTCAAGCCGCCATAGTTTCCTACCTGGATGACTGCAGTAGGTGCTCTCTCTGCTTCTCATGTGCCCCTCCTTGTATATACTCAACACAACAGCCAGCATGACCGTGTTAAAGCATCACATTACTCTGCTGCACCAAACACACAGACTGTGATTGAATAAAATATCTCCTTGATTAGCATTAGGAAAGAAAGAGTCATTATTTATGTGATATGTCTCATTCAACTGGGAAAGGGAAGGAGGGTGGAAAGGGAAACGAGTATTTTTTGAGAGCCTACGATGGAATTTGTGTAACTGGCACTCATTACATGGTAGCTGTTTTTATTTTATTTAATTTTTACAGACTTTGTGAGGTGGATGTTTTGACCCCTTCTTGGTAGGTAAGGAAACTTTGGTTCAGAGAGAGGTTACAGACTTTAGGTTCCCTTAACTAATGGTGGTGGAGCAAGGATTCAATCCCAAGACTATGCACTTTTCCCAATCCTATTGCTCCACTGTAATCTTCAGAAAGGACCCCCAGGAGCATATAGCAGGTGTATATATGCATGCATGTAGGCATTATTCACCATAGACATGGGTAGGAAGGGAACTGGCAAAAACTCATCCCTGGTGCCTCTTAACTTCTCTTTATAACCCAACTGCTGAGCCCTTTGCCTTGTTCCTGGACACCCATTCAGTGTCTCATATTATCAGATGTCCTTAACCTCAGCGATCATCATTCCATTTTTCTTTTTCTTTTTTTTTTCAAGATTTTATTTATTTATTTATTTATTTATTTATTTATTTATTTATTTATTTGAAAGAGGGAGACAAAGATAGTGACAGGGAGCAGAGCAGAGCGAGATGAGCAAGCACGGGTGGGGAGGAGAGGGAGAAGCAGGCTCCCCGCTGAGCACGGAGCCAGATGCAGGGCTCCATCCCAGGACCCTGGGATCCTGCCTGCTCAGTTTTAAACAAGACTAATGAATCTTTGAACACTACATCAAAAACTAATGATGGACTATACGCTGGCTAACTGAACATAATAAAATAAATAAATAAAAATAAAAATAAATGGGAGTTTAATATCTTAAACATTTTTAACTTTCAAATGACTTCTCTGGAAAAGAAATTGTAGATTTCTTAGGCAGAAAACACAGACCAACCATCAAAACAGATAGTATTTATTTTCTTAATCTCTCTTGAAATGATAATAAGAGCAGCTAACATTTTTATAGCACTTGTGTACCTGTGGGCACTTCCTTAAGGGTTTTATGTTACATGTAATTAATTTATATGAATCATAGTTTTCACAACTATCTTATGAGGTAGGGACTTTAAATAATGATTGGAAATAAAAAGAAATTTGTCTCAATAAATAAATAAATTTTGAGAAAAATGAAATTGCTTTAATGTGCTCATTTGTGAAAATGGGTATAGTCAACAAATTTGATGGTGGGAAAATAATGGAATGTGTAACAAAATAGCTTAAATTATTTTTTCTAAAAGGATAATTTAAAAAACCATTGGATAGCCTGGCTAAAAACACTTTTTGGATATTGTTTGATCTTAAAATCTTCAGGAAAAATCACGACCCATTTAAGAAGTTTCTTAATCATTTCACGATCTATGTCAGTCACATTATAATGCTGTATGCCTTAAACTAACGCGGCTGTTGTATGTCATTTATAGCTCCATAAAACTGGAAAAGGACAAAAGAAGTCTCTTAGGAGTAAGAGTCTCAAGGTTAAGCAAAGAATTAGAATTTGAAAATAAAGCAGGGAGGCATTCCTAAGAAGTTAGTAACTTAGTTGCCAGGGCAACTCTTTTATGATAAAACAAAGGAAAGACGAAGGAAAATGTGTATGCTATGGGGTTTTTGTTGTTGTTGTTTCTTCCTTATTTTGTTCTGCTAGACATAAGGAAGAGAACACTTAGGGTTTTGGATCAGAGAGGAAGAAAAGTAACTTTCTCCTAGAAAAGGAGATTCAGGGATTTTAGATTCCCTGAATAATTAACTTAGATACAGATAAAGTCCTACTAATTAGAATAGAGAACAATTAAAGGCTTGATAGGGCAATAAGCTTTCTTTTTTTTTTTTTTTTATTAAAGATTTTATTTACTTATGTGACAGAGAGACAGCCAGTGAGAGAGGGAACACAGCAGGTGAGTGAGAGAGGAAGAAGCAGGCTCCTAGCAGAGGAGCCCAATGTGGGACTCGATCCCGGAACGCCGGGATCACACCCTGAGCCGAAGGCAGACGCTTTAACGACTGCGACTGCGCTACCCAGGCGCCCAGGGCAATAAGCTTTCTTGCCCAGCAAGATTGTTGCATATATGTAATATACTAATAGACAATTGCCTATGTCTTGGGCAATTTCTGATCTTAAGAAAAGGCTCAGTGAGTCCTTCTTAAAGTCAGAACTGCTAAACTTGAATTCTAGTTCAGGGTACCCAAATATACCTGGATATTTGAGTTTCTTTAACTCTTGCTCTGTGTCAGCTCATGTAGTTACTCAAGAGTTAATAAATATGTTCCCTCTCTCACTCTATTTTTTAGAAAAGAATAACTGGCCGGCTTGTAACTAAGTGTATTACTTCTTAGCTGGAAAGTATACATCACTCACCTGCATATCCGTACTTCACCACTTTTCACCTGGTGGCAGCTCAGCTTCCCTATGGGAAACATAATTAGTGTTCTGTGACAGTATGTGTATACTCAAACCTTTTGCGATGGCACACATTTTAGGTTTAATATTTTATAAAGGATTGTACACATATTGGGTCAGTGTCTATATGGCAAGCCGAATATTTTCCCATTTCTAATAAAAGCCTAGCTTAGAACTTCCTGTTTTCTGAGCTTTGTAGGAAGCGGCCAGAAAGCCATATATGTTACCTGAGACTTGTTTGTTTCCTTTGGCTCTCAACTGAGTTTGGCATCATGTTCCTTTTTCCTTGGCAGAAGCTGGAAATTAGAGCCTTCAAGGGGATTTAAATGTAGCACTTGGGGCAGCACCCTGCCGAGCAGCTGGCCATTGACACCTGAGATAAGGTTATGACAAGGTTTCTCAACAGTTGTGACTGGAAGAGTCCAAGAGTGAAGATTAATAATCACCTTGCCTTGGACTGATGTTACTTTGAGTCCCCTCTGAAAACAATCGAGACGACCATGTCCATGTTCAGATTGTCTCAATCAGCTGTGGTTTCTCTTTCAGACAAAAGTGGTGCCAATGAATGTTACTTCTGCTCCCGCCTGAAGAGCACTTTTCTCCTTATTTTAAAGTGTCATTTTACCAGGAGATGTAGTGAGGGGAGGAAGAAGCTTTAAATAAGTATGCTTTTTCTTTCTTTTTTAAGCTCTGCTCCCTGGAGACCAGTGTCCATAACACCTCTACGTAAACTTGGTGCACTCCTCTTTCCTCCATGCCCACTCTTAGAGAGAGACGGCTTCCCAGCTTATTCAGAAAAGAAGTTAGGAGGCATCTTCATGCCTTAGTTTCCCTCTTGTCTGCTTCCAAAGTAACCATATGTTACCCATCTTATTCTTCCTCCTATCTTAGAGGAAAAGAAATCCTTCATTTCTTTCCAAAGCCAATTTTTTTCATCTTTGTTAGTGATCTTTCTCTTTTCCCACCTTTTCTGGGATTTAATTTACTAATTTTTCTACTTTCTCATTTCTAGTTTTTCTTTCCCCTGCCTATAAATGTATATGAGTCTTAACCTTGCACAAAAACCTTCTCTAAGGTCACACACTCCGTCCAGTTACTCACCTTCTCCTCTGCTTTGTTTCATTGCCAACTTCTTTTTTTTTTTAATTTTTATTTATTTTATTTTGAGAGAGAGAAAGAGCACAAGCGGGGTGAGGGGCAAGGGAGAAGCAGACTCCCCACTGAGCAGGGAGCCCGACGTGGGGCTCGAGCCCAGGACCCTGGGATCGTGACCTAAGTCAAAGGCAGCCACTTAACTGAATGAGCCACCCAGGTGCCCCTGCATAAAGTATTTTTGATGCACAAGTACTGTATCTTTCATTTAGAAAACCACGGTACTTGTTACAAGTTATGCAATATCTCTCTGCCGTGGCATTGAGAAATGTCCAGGAAATCACCCAGTGAAGCTTTCCTGTATTCTCCGGGTATATTCCCTTAAAGGTTTCTCCAAAGTCTGATGATTGGCTGATGCTACAGATTGGTTTGTGGAGGCTGTAGTTACTTGCCTACTTCTATTTCAGCAACATCTTCCTTTTCTATTTTTTTTCTTTTCTGCCCCTCCTTCTTGCTCATGGGACTATTATACAGGAAACTATTAATAACCCCCCAAAACTGCAGGTTCAACTTTCTTCTAAAGAACAGAGGAAACAGACAACAGAAGTTGTGCACACAACAAACTGAAAGAGAAAAACCCAGAAAGTAGCAAAGAAGCCTGAAGTAAAGTGTAAGACATAACTCAGGGCAGCGAGGGAGGAGATCTCCAGCACTTTCAAAGGCCCCCTCTGGCACCGCGGTATCAGTAAGGAGGGAAATGAATCACCCCGGGTAGGTAGTTGGGAGTTTTTGAGTTTCAAAATTTGTATCATATTGCACCGTTCACGGGTGTAATAGGTGTAATAAAGTTTATCCAGCACTTAAGAGCCCAGTGTACTGGGGGGTGTTTTGGAGGAACTAAAGATACTGATTTTCTCAGGCTCAGTCCTTTGGTTTTCCCTTTTTTCAGACATAACTTTTAGAAGAATGTGAAAACTTTTGATAGTTTTCCAAGGAGCATTTATTTACAGTCACCCTTTTAGGTTGTGAAGAGTTATCAGAAGACTCTTTTCTTAACCGTATTTTGTAGTTTTGTATATTCTAGACAGTTCGAGGGTTTACACCAGAATAAAACAGCTTGAATTTAGAGTGGAAGTGCTTGGGTGGGAAAGGATTGATCATGCTAATGATATTGTATATTGTTTGTTCTTCCCTTCCATCTCCCAAATATTTCCATCCATCTATATCCAAACAAAAAGTTGTTTATTCCTTTTTGTTTAGTTTTGCCTCACATTTCTTTTTGATCAGAGTACTCACTAATTGCTGTGGGAGTTTAAGTTACCCAGTCTAATAAAATGCCATCCAGAGTCTGAAACTATGTAACATCCACCCTTTTGAATAAGCTGCAATGTTCTCAACTCAGCTGCAAAGTTTTTTCAGGATCTAACGTTTCTTCAGAAGTTGAATGGCCAGCAACGGGGAATCTATCATTTCAGAACTCTCTTTCCAGTGGAATGAATCTAGGATTTATGCTTTAGATACATGTGAACACAGTTCCGCAATTATCCATCTTGCTGAAGAGCAGATGTGAGACTAGACAAAAGAATGTGCAATTCAGTGGTTTCTTTTTGCTCAATTTGTAATGATTCCACTGTAAGCAGTAATAAATAATGATAATGTTTTTCTCGGACTTTGATTTGACTCAGAATCGGAGGGCCTGCTCCATGCAGATTGCTGGGCCTCACCTCCAGAGTTTCTGATTCAGTGGTCTTGCGGAAGCCTGAGAATCTGCATTCCAAACGCGTTCTCAGGTGATGCTGATGTTACTTGTACAGAGACTGAACTTTGAGAAACACTGTTCTAATTATAATCTTACAGCATGATAATTATACACGGTAATTTAAATGAGTTTCTATTTTCATCTCTGCATATGCAAGAGAAACTGAAAGATTAATGTGGGAATTTCAATTTTTGGTGAAGAACACATACTGAGGAAAATGATATTTTAAGAGCTGACTCTTCCTGATAACCTCAAAAGTCTGGCATAGTATGTATGAAACACCTGAGACAAACCAAGTCATCTTTTTCTCAGTGATTTGCTGCTCCAGAACAACTGTCCGGTTTTGCCTTTGAAAACAGACCATGAGATTGACGTCACATGACTATTGCTGAGGTCGGATCCACTTCTACACAAAACCTGTCTCGTCAGCAGTCCAGTTACATTTTCAATCTGGTTGGCCTATTTGACACCACAGTATTTAATCAATGGCCATCCGTCCCTCCGACGGGATTAAATCAGTACATGCTCCTACGGCCAAAGCAAGTGTCTTTCTTTGGGAATTTTACCTTTGGAATTCAAACACAAATCAAATTCCCCGAGTCGCTATTCAAAGAACATGTACAAGACTGCCCCACAACGTGTTTTTATTGGGTTTGCCTCACTTTTTAAAAAATTTAAGTACTTATGACTTTTAAAAACCACTAGCCTTTTCTGTGAATATTCCCTATGTGATATTTCAGCTTTTTTTAAAGCCCGAAGAGAGAAGAGCTCGAGGAGCTCTGACAAGCGCAGCCGACACACTGTAAAAGGCAGGCAAAGATGGCGCCACGGTAACCGAGCCCGGGCCGTGGCCGTGGCTGCCTGTCCACAGAGGCTGGTAGACGCAAGCCCCGGGAGGAAGAGAAGCCCCACAGCGCACGAGGACTGTAGCTCCGGCCGCCGCTGTACAGAGGCTGGTGAAGAGCAATGGAACGGCTTTCCCCCCAGACACCTGGTGTCCCGCAACGTGCAGCCTGAGTCTAAAGGAGCTATACCGTCCCTATTGTTTAGACCCGGGTCTATGTTAGCAAAGCAATCTTACGGGAAAACTTGGGGAAATGAATCAACAGCACTGCATCTGGTTATGATTGTCAAGCACGTTCTTTCTTTGATCGGCCTCATCTAGATTGCTTCCCTTCCCTTTCAGTGTAACAACTGCCGCCCGCGAGAGGCGAGGAGAGTCAGGGAAGTGCTTTTAGCCTTTGCCTTTTTCCTTCTCTTCGTTTTTGATCCCTTTGTTCTACCCCTCTCCCTCTCCCTTTTACCACCCCTTCCTCTTCTGATACAGAAAATGACTATAAAGTCATTAACTGGTTGCCCAGCTGCACATGAGAAACAACCCTTTTATTTCATTTTTAAGATTCTATTTATGTATTTACGTGAAAGAGAGACAGAGCGAGCTTGAGCAAGGGAGAGGGACAAGTAGATTCTGTGTTGAGCACAGAGCCCGACAACTGGCTCCATCCCATGACCCTGAGATCACGACATGAGCTGAAACCAAGTCAGACACTTAGCTGACTGAGCCGCCCCGGTGCCCCACAGTCCTTTTATTTTATATCTATGACTAGAATAGATCTAGTCTCAGTTATATTTTCCAGCTTATTCAGTCTCACTTTTCCCCCCTTTTTTTCTTTATTCTTTTTTCTCAGTCTCAAACTGAAGTGTCCTCTAGTTTTCCCACAAGTTCTCAGGTTACTTTCTTTATTGCCCAATGGTGCGTGCTCAAAATAATGTAACTCTTGATACTAGTCTCTCCAAAATGTAACTAAAAAATAGTGATCTGCAAACATCACATGCAAAAGCAAATAAATACATGATTTTTAATATTATTTGTGATTTTGGATTACGAGTGACTGTTCTCCATGGTAATAGGTAGCATGGTATATTGCCTCATACTTTTAGTACGCATTAAATTATTGACCGATTGATTGTCCTTCTGTCCTATGAGTTTAATGATGCAAAAAAACAGGAAGATTATGAGTATATTTTTATAATTGTTCTCAACCCAATTCTTTTTTTTTTCTGAGTTTCTGGCTGAGGACTTTATTTTTTTTCTATTTTAATGTTTTTTAATTATATTATGTTAGTCACCATACAGTACATCCCTGGTTTCTGATGTAAGGTTCGATGATTCATTAGTTGCGTATAACACCCAGTGCACCATGCAATACGTGTCCTCCTTACTACCCATCACCAGTCTATCCCATTCCCCCACCCCCTCCCCTCTGAAGCCCTCAATTTGTTTCTCAGAGTCCATAGTCTCTCATGCTTCATTCCCCCTTCTGATTACCCTCCCTTTCTTTATCCCTTTCTTCCCCTACCGATCTTCCTAGTTCTTATGTTCCATAGATGAGAGAAATCATATGATAATTGTCTTTCTCTGCTTGACTTATTTCGCTTAGCATTATCTCCTCTAGTCCCGTCCATGTTGCAGCAAATGTTGAGAATTCGTTCTTTCTGATAGCTGAGTAATATTCCATCGTATATATGGACCACAACTTCTTAATCCAGTCATCTGTTGAAGGGCATCTCGGTTCCTTCCACGCTTTGGCTATTGTGGACAATGCTGCTATGAACATTGGGGTGCATATGGCCCTTCTCTTCACTACATCTGTCTCTTTGGGGTAAATACCCAGTAGTGAAATTCAACCCAATCCTTTATTTAGTAAACTGCATTATAACAAAGTTTCTTAGGCTTGACAAAAGGATAAATTGTTTTTCTTTTCAATCTCCTAAGGCTATAGTTTTATAGTTTTTTGTGTTTTTTTTTTTAAGACTTTATCATTTTGAGACAGAGGGAGCACAAGCAGGGGTAGGGGCAGAAGGAGAGGGAGAAGCAGACCTCCCCCTGGGCAGAGAGCCTGATGGGGCTTGAGTTAAGGACCCTGGGATCATGACATGAGCTGAGGGCAGATGCTTACCTGACTGAGCCACACAGGCGCCCTTATAGTTATTTTAAAAGTATGTCTTTTGAGGGTGCTAAGACTAAAGACCAGTAGGCAAATCAAGTTGAAAACGGAAATAACATGGATTCAATCTATTAATGAACAACTATTAATGAATAGCCAGTAGCCACCAGACTCATATACTTGAGCTTGAGGTAAAAACACAAGATGAGAAGTTCTCTTTCTTTCTTAAGCATTCATATTTGGAACCACATAAACATCCCATAACAAATTCAGCTTGTCTCCACACAATTTGCTACCTTGTTCTGGCTTGACATCATGTCTAAATAGAGACTGAAAAAGTAATGGCTCAGAAAAATGACCAGCCCTGAAGTTCTATCCTGCTCTGAAAATAAAGCTAAGCAAATCCTAAAGAGTGGAGTGTCCCTCCGGAGAGTCACCTCCTCGGGGGACTGTCTAGATCTGCCTCCCATACTCCGTACTTGCGAAGGACGTGTCTCATGCACGTCTGCTGAAAGGGGGCTCTGATTTAGACAGATTCAGACTAAGACTCTTTTAGGAATGATCCCATAAACCCTGAGAGTTCTCAAAGGTGAAGGAGGGAAGGGTCAGAATAGGCTGGAGTTCTAACAGAAGAGATCTCTTAGAGAATCGGGCTTCAGGTAAAGACTCAGGGGCTGAGGTCTTTCGGGCCAGGCTTCTTAAGTCCCGCTGGCTTAATTTGGAAGATATGCCTCTGGTGCCACCAGCCTTTCAGAATGGTGGCTTGCGATCTTCATGACTTTGAATACGACTTGTCAGAAGGAGATAGGATGGTGGTAATACATCAATACATGCTTTCCGGTAGAAAGAAAAGTGAAAGGAGCATGAAATTTTGAATGTTTGTGTTTGGGGAACACTTAAGACACTCAACAACCTACTTATTGATTGATTTAAATGTACCTTTTCAATCCAGAAAAAAATCTGGTCTTCACTGTTTGATGGGAAAATTAGAAAGTCTACTGTTTTTTTCCTCTGGGCTCTCGAATAGGAAAAGACGGGAACAGGCTGGTGCCGAGGGAGAAGGAAAGGGACTGAGGAAAGCTTAATCCTTCAAAGCATTTGAATCATATTTTTATTGAGTGATGATGCCAATTATGATAACTGAGAAATACTGAGGGTGGAGATTTTATATGTTCATTATTAGAGAATGTCACAAACACAAGAGTTATGATGCCTGATCTTACAAAGGAAAGTAGCTGAAGATGCAGACTCTAGGGGTAGGCAAGTGAGGCACTCACCTTGGGTATACAGTTCATTGGGGTGCTAAAACCCCAGTCATCACGATCAATTATGTTATAGTCACAAAATACTTACATTTTGTGCCTGAGGCAAGAGCCTCCCTCCCCTCATCCTAGTTCCATAGATGGCTTCTCTAAATGAGTTGGACTAATCTGCTGTGAAGAGGGTTATAGAAAGCAGATTGCTCAGGGCAGGGGCCAGGGAGGCAGTCCTCAGTTGGCTTTTAACTTGTAACAGGGACATCTAAGATATACATGCCATCATGTCACCTGTAAGTGATTCAATGGGATCTTTGAAAATGTAACCCAGAAATCCCATACTTTAAAAAATATAGTTAGAAAATGTAAGCTTAACCTTAATATGTGTGGTGGGTTGAACAGTGGCCCTCCAAAAATTCTGTCTATGTCATAATTCCTGAGACCTGTGAATGTGACCTTATTTGAAAAAAAAAAAAATCTTTGCAGATGTAATTAAATGAAGGAGTTTGAGATAAAGAGATCATCCTGTGTTATCCTGGTTGGGACCTAGATCTAACGACAAATCTGCGAAGGGTCAGACCGGGTGAGACTATGCAGACAGGAGAGACAGCAGGGGAGTGGTGAGGCTGCAAACCAGGGAGCAGCCAAGGGAAGCCGTAAGAGGCAAAGAACGGATTCTCCCCTCGAGCCTTCCAAGGAGTGCCCCTGACCCGCACCTTGATTCTGGACCTGTAGCTTCCAGAACTGTGAAGGAATAAAAATGCCTGCTGGGTTAAGCCATCAAGTTTGTGGGGATGTGTTACAGCAGCCGCAGGAAATTAACACGAGACGCAATGAATTGCCGAACGACCGCATAGGTATCACAGCTGCACCGTTAGTGAGGTGCTGCGTGAGGCATGCTGTCATCTTGAAGTTACTAGGCCGAGGGTGGGCCTTTAAGTAGGGTGACCACATAATTCATTGACCAAATCAGAATACTTTTGAGAAAAGAAGGGGGTACTATTAATCATTACACCTGGACAATGGGCATAAATCCTGGAACGCCTGCCCTATGTGATTAAGGGCTTAAGCTGTGAATTTCCAGCAAATGAGGGGTCAATGGTAAGTTTATTGGAGCCACAACCTCACCTTATTAGTTATAGATGTTCAGGGAGTTCTAGTGTGTGATGCAAACACTTCAGGTTGTTTTTGTTAAATAGATCAATTAGAGAAATGAGTACTGAGTGGCCTTCGAAGCAAGGTGTATTTTTTTTAAGATTATTTATTTTGAGAGAAAGAGAGAGTGGGGGGAGGGGCAAAGGGAAAGACCCTCAAGCAGACTCCCCGCTGAGCAGGGAGCCAGGGGCGGGGTTTGATCTCAGGACCTTGAGATCAGGACCTGAGCAGAAATCAAGAGTCAGACGCGTAAGGGATTGAGCCACCCAGGCTCCCCTGAAGTAAGAGTTTTATGCTGCAAAAATCAGCAAGCAGACGTATTTATAAAAGCTGGGAATCTGACTTGGGAAAGCTGGAGGACCAGCAGTGTGTTTTAGACGGCTGGCAGCACTGCAGTGAGCTCCTGGGCCAGCTCTCCGGTGTCTTCAGAGGCGGCGTAACTGATACATTTGTGTGTGTTTATCATTAGCTGCAACGTTCCTGTTATGCCCGAGTTTCATGGTGTTTTAATTATTAAACTGCCGGAGGAGCTTCAGTATTTGGGCAAGAAATGTAGAACAAAAAATCTATTTTTCTAATACGAAGAGGTATGCAAAATCTTTAACTGAATCCACTTGGGGAAGCAATAACTTCGAAGCCATACAATACTGTACCTTGGCTATAACATTCTTAAACCAATTAGTTTTATGTTTTGGTTTAGAAATTTAACTTCATTATGACAACAGAACACTTTAAACTTTGATAATACACAGTTTATATATGCTATAGCAATGTTTAAAAATGTTTTCTATATTTCTAGGATATATCAATGAGAATATCTAAGATTCAGCAATTCGATAGAAAGTATTTCTGTGCACCAACCCTATGCTGAGTACTTGGCCACATGCTGGGGATGCAAAGACGTGAGCTCATTCTACATCAGTCCCACTTTCTGCCCTCTCTTCCCCGTTCTGAGCCCTGGGAGACTGACGCTTACTGATGGGCTCCCTTGCCTTCTGGCTTCCGGTTGGTGTTGGCTGCACCTGTGAAGTGACGCTCATCTGTCAGCAGCTATGTCCATATGATGACCATTTCTCTGGTTCTGATTCCAAAAGGATTCCAAAAGGATTCAGCTCTAGGACTGGTAAAAAAAAGGGGGTAGGGGAGTTGGTGAGAGAAGGGAAAGGAGGATATTGTATGATTCTTTCATTTTCTTAAAATCTGTTCACATTTTTGTAAATAGTCCCTTTGTTAGACTGACTCCAGATTACTAATTTGAGAGGCCAAGATCCTAACTGATGAAAATACGGACTCACTTCTAGCTGGAGAGACAAACGTATAACAGCTACCTGTACCATAAAGTGAAAACTTTACAGTAAGGGCCTGTGCAAAGAGATGTCAGGGCCCTGAGCGAGGCGGTGCTCCCAGGAGCGGTAGAGGTGAGAGAGACATAGACTAGTCCTCACCCATAGCGGAGCATTTGGGTTGTGGAGGGTTCAGAGGTGGTGGGTTTCCTGGCATCTTTATGGACCTCAGGACCTCAGAGATCTTGGGCTGGTTAGTGGAAGATGGTGGCACAGGCTCAAGAAGGAAGAGGAACCTCCTGGAGATCACATTATGCGGGGTTTTCACTATTACTATTTTAGAATAATGGTATGTGGTGAGATGAGCAATGAGCCCAAGCCAGAAAGCCTTTGGGTCCCAGTTGTCACCAGCTAACTGTATGAGCAAAGGTAAGTTCCTAACCTTTTCTCGGTCTCAACTGCTTCATCTACTGAAAGGAGAGGATAATTCCTGCCCTTCCTCTTATGGGATTTCTGTGAGGCTCAAAATGAAATAGTGTTTGTAAAAATGTTATAGGATTAAAGCACTATACAAATGTGAAACACGTAGGTATAGGTAAGGATGCCAGGTTAGCCAGGAGTTGGTAATAACTGAAGCCGGATAATAATTACCTAGAAGTTTATACATTATTTGTTCTACTGGTGTGTATATAAAACATTGTGATTAAGGATAATTAACTTACAGAAAAATTGCAAAAATAATACAAAAAAATTTCTGTATATACTCTATCAGAATCCCCAAATGTTGATAACATACCCCTTGTGCTTTATCATTTTCTGTATGTATTTATGGATGAATGTGTATGTGTTTTTTTATTAAACCATTTGAGAATAAGTTATAGACATGATGCCATTCACTCCTGTGAATGTGTATTTCCTACAAACAAATTCACCCTCTTTCATACCCATACTCCAATCATCAAAATCAAAACTAATACCTATATAGTACTATAAGTATTACAAGTGTATAATATGCACCATTATCTATACTTCATATCTCATTCAAATGTCACCAAATGTCTCGCTAATATCTTTTATAGCCAAAGAAAAATAGTTTTTGCTTTCTGGTTCAGGATCCAATCAAGGCCCACACTTGCATTTAGCAAGTGTTTGTTTAATGTCTTTAATCTCTTTAAATCTGGATCAGTTCCTGTCTTGTCTAGCTTTTTTTTTATCACCTCACATTTAAAAAATACATAGGCCCTTTATTTTGTAAAATGTCCCTCAGTCTAGGTTTGTCAGATGTGTCGTCATGATTAGATTTAGGTTATACATTTTTTACTGGAAAACCATGTTACGGAAATCCAAGTTCAGCTGCCCGTTGTTCTAAAGGCCAATGCTCAAGAGACAGGTTTTGACTGGAAAGGAATATGAGCTTTATTCAGGAGGCCAGCCACCTGGGAAGAAGGAAGACTCTTGTCAAAGGCTTATCTGAGGTTTCCTCCTGGCGCAGGAATTTTTAAAGGAGTTTAATCGGTTAAGGGAGTGCAGTGGTCTGTGACGTTTCTTGATTACAGGCTGACTCAATGATGTCAGCTGCCAAGTTATCTCAGGGCTTGGAAATTGTGCAAGAAGATCTGGTTCCTTGGTACCCAGGGGTTGTGCAAGAGAACTCTGTTCTTTCTGCAAAGGAGGGCAAGGTCTACAGATGTGCAAAGGGAGGCCAGTGAAGTCATTTGTGTGACCTTAAAAAAGAAAAACATTTTGCTAAGAGATTGCTGGGCTAATCAGAAAGCTAAGGGGGCTTCAAACAGACTTGTTGCCCTCTATGGCCTGGGAACATTCTGGTCCTTCATTCCCCAAGGCCAGTGGTCTGCAAGTCTCAAAGAAAGTAAATTAGTTCTGGTGAAGGGCCTTAAGCCAGCAAGCAAGGAGTGTGTTAACTTGAAGCAAGTTAACCCTTAAGACCAGCTGGAGTGCTGTGAGAACCACAGAAGTAATGTATCTTCTGAGTGTCCTATCAAGAGTCACCCAGTATCTGTCACATGATTGGTGATTAACTTTACTTGATTAAGGTTATTTATGCCAGTAAAGTTACATTTTCTCTTTGTCCTTAATAAACATCTTGTGAAGAGATCATTTACTTTCATATCTTTTTTACATATTTTATAATAAAAATGGGGGTGGCTGGGGGATCAAGAGTTTAGTTTTAGATAAGTTAAATTGGAGATATCAACTAGGAAAACAAATATATGAATATGAAGCTCAGAGTAGTGTTGTAAGGTAGTGTGGTGTAATATAGATGAAGAATTGAGTGGACTGAAGAGGAAAGAGTGGGCAAGGAAGTCAAGAGCCTTTGTAGAATTGGGGTTGGTAACTGACGGCATTTAAGGTCAGGAAAGAATTTTTTTAAATGTTGGAAATAGAAGAACATTACTGTATGCTGATAGGAATGATGCAGCAGGCGCGGAGGGGGCTGGGGGTCGGGGGTAAAATGGTGCAGCAGAGAGAGGGGGTATCAGAAGCAGTGAGATCCTTGAGGATCGTTATCCTGAAGTCAGGAAGCTGGCTTCCCATCCCAGCTCTGCCCCTCTTGAGCTGTGAAGATTTGGTAAGTAAATCAAACTCTTAGTACCTCAATTAACCCATTTGAAAAGTAGGATTATTATGAGGATTAAGTAAGATGATATTTATAAAGAACACAGTACAGAGCCTGCTGAAGTAAGTGCTCTGTACGTGTAAAGTTAAACATGAACTTGAACTCACAGTCATCTGATATCTTAGAATTGTTTTATCTCTCAGCTGAATTCTGAGATATTTCCTCAGGTCCTTTCCGCTCTTTAATTACATCTGATTTGTTATTTAACCCATACTTTGAGTTTTTAGCTTCAATAACTGTATCTTTCATTTTTTAGTTCTGTTTAGAGTCTCCTTTCTTTAGATGGTGTCTTGATATTTCATATGGTTTCTATTTCCTGTTTTAACTTTTAAATGATTTAAACATAGCTATTATATAGTCCCTTTCTAATATTTCAATTTGGTGGGGAGCACATGTTTTCCTGTATATTTATATCTGCTGACTTTCCCTTATGGTGATTCATTTTCTTTTGTGGTTTGTAACTTCTACTGTGAGTTCATTTTCAACTGTAGTTGTTTGTGTCTCTGGGTGTCCCATGAGACTTGTTTTGCATTTTCTTTTACCAAGTGTTCTATGAGTTTCAGAGGTCTGGAAACCATTTTTGTATTAATTTTGCAGTTTATTATCCCACAGATTCGGGCTCTGTACTTGCAAATGGCTCAGGATTGGGATTTCATTTCTCACAGGAGGATCTGTTGTTGTTCATTTATTCAATTTTTATTTTTAAATCAGAACCCTTTCCAGAACAGCTAATACTAGAATTTTTTATAACTTCTTTCCAGGGACTTAGCTATATAAAGCATTTCCCAGTTTCAGTTCCCTATTTTGCAGAGGCTTAAGACCACATCAAAATGCCCTTCTTGGGGCATTAGAATCTCAGTCTTTTGGGCCTATACCCAGGTAGGATGTGCCCCTGGACCACCAGAGGCAGCTGGTGAGCCTACCACTCTGCCTGAGACATTTCTTGTTATTGCCAATAACAGAAGAAAGTCCATTTGTTCTTTCAATCTTGGCTATGTGTTTACAACTTTTTGTTAGGTTTTATGTGTTTGTAGGAGGGATAGAATCTATTTTAGTCCAAATGACCCTGTCGTAGGAACCAGAATGCTGTCACTTAATATAGATAGATATAGATATATAGATATTATAAAGAGACCAGCATGAAGATTTTCCTGAAGCATATGCAAGCTATTTGTTTCTCTATAGATTCTTTGAACGCAACTCCTGGGGTAAGCCAGATCAAAGATCAAGAGCTGTGGACCAGGAATGTGTCTCATCCACCCTCTTGTAGAATTGCTTTTCCTGAATTACAGTTTGGCATGATACCCTCACCTTCTACAGGCAGATTTTTATCAGAAACAGCCTTGTGAAACCCCTCAATGCCTTTACTATAAAGATATTGTTGAAAAGAACACATTGTGCCTTTCTGTACTCCCCCCGAGGAACTGCATTGTTCTTTTATGGAAACTCTCCACTGAGTAACTGCTAGCGTTCTCCTCTTTGAACAGACTATTAGAAAGCTTAGAGCCAAGTTTGTAGCCAACTTCTAATGAGAGTATGAGGTTCTTGGCATGCATTATTGGATTCCAACCTTACTCTTGACTCCATCTTATGTTACTATGTTTATTTTCTCTTTTAGTCCCATATATTTGAAATGTACTTTGTCTCACTATATTTTATTTATCTCTGTAAACTGTTTTACATCTTTGACGGGAAGGGGTGAATGATGTGTCTGTGAATGAATAACATTAATGCGCAAGGTACCAAACTAGTTGAATGACACAGTAAATTGACTCTGTGAGTTTCTATTAAGGGCAGAAAATAATGTATAATCAAAGTGCAAGAGAGTTAAAATATCACAAAATAATAGGCAACCATTAAAAATTAAAATTGAAGAATGTTTAAAGAAATGGACACACACAACAAAAAGTTATTTATCTAATGCTCCTCTTCTCATATATACCAATAGGAGCAATGCAATAATAAGTTAATAATGATTATCTCCTCTAGTAGGATTCTGGTTGGTTTTATTTTATTATTTATGTATTCTTTATTTTCCAAAATTTTGATTATAAACATGTATTTCTATTACAATTATAAAATGGAAAAGCAGATGAATACCACTGTATCTATTAGGGCTGCAAGGAACCAGCATTCACCCCAAATGGTCTAAACACAGAGACAGATATTCCACAGAGACACGTGCTGGGTTAAAAGGATGAGCAAAGATTGTTCAGGTGCCCCCAAACCAGTAACACAGGGAGATATTACCAGCCCCCCGGGGGGACTGGAAGGGTAAGAGAGAAAATAAATAGAACAGTAGCCTGGGGGTGGGAGGCTATTTCAGTGGAACTGTAGCCGCAGAGAAACACAGACCCTTACAGAGACATGGTGCCAAAGCAGGGAGGCAGTAGGAAAGGAATATTCAGAACTTTCTCTTCTTTACCCACTGTGATGGTCAATTTTGTGTTAACTTGACTGAGCCACAGTATGCCCGAATATGTGATCCAGCATTATTCTGGGAGTTTCTGAGGGTGTTTTCAGATGACATTAACGTTTCAGTTGGTAGACCGCGTAGATTACCCTCCATACCGTGGGTGAACCTCATCCAATCAGTTGAAGGCCTGACGAGAACAAAAAAGCTGCCTCTCCCCCAAGCAAGAGAGACTCTTTCCTGTCTGACTGCCTTTGAACTGGAACACTGGCTTTTTCCTTTTTTGAACTCCTCTGAAACATGAACTTTTCCTGGTCTCAAGCCTGCCAACCATTGGGAGGGAACCCTCCGCGGCTGGCTCTCCTGGGTCTCCAACTTACTGAGTGACCCTGCAGATCTTGGAACTTTCAGCTTCCATAGTCATGCGAGCCAATTCATTATAATACACCTATAAATTACGCACACGCACACACAGCCAACTGGTTCTGTTTATCTGGAGAACCCTAATTCCTGACTAATACACACTCTGATCTCCCGTTGGTGCTTTCCATTGGCCAAATCCAGGCTGCAGAGGACCTGGTGATGTCCTGGGACTCAGAGCAATGCAGAAGACAGTGGGTGACTCCCGGAGCTGTGCATATTGACAAGGTGGCGGAGGTTGGGGATGCGAACAAATGGAGACAGTTAAAATGCTATGGTGGTTCAGAGAAGAGAGAGATTGGAATCAATGGGGAAAAATTCATGTAGAGGTAGATTTTGAGCTATTTATCTGCGGGTAAGATGGGATTTTGACTGAAAATTATTTAATAACTATAAAGTTCTGTAATATTCCAGCTCTTATGACCATGAAGCTGCATAGTACTACACACCATGTGATGATACTACCTACACAATAAAAATTACAATAGCATGGGGGTGCCCGGGTGGCTCAGTCGGTTGAGCTTCTGACTCTTGGTTTGAGCTCAGGTCATGATCTCATGGGTTGTGGGATTGGTCTACGTGGGGCTCTGTGCTCAGTGGGGAGTCTGCTTAAAGATTCTCTCCTTCTGCCCCTCCCCCACTCACGTGTGTGTGTGTGTGTGTGTGTGTGTGTGTGTGTGCACGCACGTGCGCACGCACTCTCTCTCTCAAATAAATTAATTAATCTTAAAAAAATCATAACAGCATTTACCATGTATCAGGCACTATGCTAAATGTTTTATGTAAGAAATTGTATATTTCCTTTTTAAATGTTAAATAATGAGACAGAAATATGACCCCTTCACAGAGACCTAGATATGTAAGACCAGCAGGTGGTTGGAGGAATAATTGCAATTTGCTCAAGCATTCTGCAACTAAGAGGCCCTATGGCTTGAAGAGACCATAATGCCATTTTGGGTTTCATGTTCATTCAATGCAGTCCTAGTTATTGCCAGAAAAACACTGACCTTGTGGTCCAAATCTCACATCAAGAATGATTTATGTCCTTGCAGGAGGAAAAAAAGCTCTTCCCACTCAGGTGCCCTGCAGGCAATCTCCCCTGCCTGAGGCCCATGACCAAACCTAGAAAGTAGGTAAAACAAAGAAGAAAGCTCAGAAGGACATATGAGTAAACGTGTCAGTTGTGGAAAGGAGTTAGGAAGCGCTCAGCTTTCTGCTGATATGAAATTCTATTTCTTCCTGTTTCGTCTGTGTCTTGCCAAGCCTTTGGAAGAATGAGGGTGGTGGTCGTCATGCTGTCAGATAACTGTAGGTCCCTTGATAGGAAGAGAAAAAAGCACAAGTGAAAGGAAGCCAAGTGAAATGGATCAGATCATTCTGGGCAAAGTAATAACGCCCATGGCAAGGCAGGGGAAGCTTCTCCGCATTGTCCCCAGGCCTTTTCTAGGCAGAGCATGTTGAAGGTCAGATGACGCAGAGCCTGACATCAGGTCTGACTCATATCTGCCCTGAGCTGGCTCTTGTCACTAACAGACCAGACAGGAATACTGGGGCTTGTTCAGGATTCTGAAAAAGGTTAAGAACAGGTTAAGAGCATCCAGTTTCGGGGTGCTTGGGTGGCTCAGTTGGTTAAGTGTCTGCCTTCAGCTCAGGTCATGATCTCAGGGTCCTGGGATTGAGCCCCACATCAGGTTCCCCGCTCAGTGGGGACTCTGTTTCTCTCTCCCTCTGCTGCTCCCCCTGCTTGTGCTCTCTCTCTCAAATAAGTAAATAAACTCTGTAAAACAAAAACAAAAACAAAGACAAAACATCCAGTTTCATTGCTTACATGACAAAAGACACTGTACTGCAGCCCGAGGTTAGACTGGGCATTTTAGGAGCCACAGTTATTGACATCTCCTGAGTTAAAGTGCAGTGAGTGACTGGATCCTGAAGAACAAGAGGTCAAACTTGTGACACCAAAATGGAACAGGAACAGAACCTAGGAAGGAAGACAGCCGGCAGCCCAGAGATTGACAAGTCCCTCACAGCTTTAAGAGGAATCTGATATGGCCATCCAGGACCTGAGAGCAGTGCTGCAGGTGGGGAGCACTTCCATTCCCCCCCCAAATTTCAGGTCACAGGTGTGGGAGCCAGGGAGTGTGGGTTCTGGTCCCAACCTTGCCTCTATGTCTTATGGTGAACCAGCTTCCCTGTCCTCAGCCTCTTCATAATTAAAATGATATAGAAAAAGCCTTCTAAGGACTTTCCCTGTAGGGGGTATAGCTCTATAGTATACCCACAGGTTCCTAGTCTTTTTGCGGCTCCTGATAAACTTCAAAGGAAGAAAAATCTCAGTTCCAGAACCCTGGTACAGGATGTCCACACTGCCAGGGGTATCTTGGATTCTGACCTCTAGCTGGGATCTAAGAGAGTTTGGCGAACGGCAGACAAATTGTCACTAGCTTTTCTTACACCATGGCAGACATCATTAATGGATCATATTATTTTCCTAAAACCCTTCTCAGCTCAGAGCTTCAGGCAAACACTACGAACAAATTACAGTAGGCTTGCTAGATGAAACTTATTTGCCATCCCTGCTTTCATCTTTCTTTCCAGTTTGACATTCTTCATTAGATAACATCAAAATTAATTGGCTTGCGTGGAAAATCCAGCTATTGTATGAGATGACCACATTTTAATTAGGGCTTTAAGTGATTGAACTCTGTAGGCAACAGTCTTTGTATTTAAGTATTACATTAGTGAAGACATTTGTTCTCATAATTCAGCGCTGTGCAAACAAAGATGTAGTTACCATAGAATCATGGCATGTGGAGAAAAGAAATAGTAAACATGTGTCTGGACAGCCCCTTAGTCCCCTGGAAGAAACACAGTGCAGTTACTCATAACACATTCAGTGATAATATTGTTTTCTCTGTGCTGAGTAATAGTATTACTTGTGTCTCCTCTGGGAGATTTCTATAACCTAATAGAGTTTCACAACATTTGGCCCAAATTATCTTTTACTTAATTTAATTCATTTGATTTAATTTAGATTGCTTTCTACCAAGCTAAGTTTTTCATCCTTTTCCTTGTAAATACACACAGCGATTACTAGAAGGTAGCTATCACATCTGTTCCCAAATGTCACAACTGGGCTAAAAATTCTTTTGGTTTTGCATTACAGCATCTACCCTGATGTTTGATGCTCTTCCCAGAATCATTTCCAAGTTATCTACATTATGATAAATAACATCACATACTTGGGGAACTTGTTTCTCTTGTCAACATACAAAATTGTGTAGGTTCTTTGAATTTTGTCTGATAATACTTGGGTCTAAATTTTCATGTTCTTCACTCATTCAGAGATAGTTTCTTCCGTAACTCACAGTGAGGACCAGAGAAGACCAGAAGTAAGGAGCTTAGTTGAGGAAGCCTGAATTATTAGAACAAACCAAGAGGAGACATGTTTGCATTAAAATGCAACAGACCATCTGGGAGAAACTGAGACCACTAAAATATATGATAACAGGTCTTCTCCACTCTGATTAATGCTTCTGAATAAGAGGGAGGCAAATAGCTCCCACATCTGGATAAAGAGCACAGTGGATGAGCATGGAAAGTACCTTAATCAATCAGAGAATTGAGGTCCCTATCCATGTGCTGGAACACTGGCTCAAGGCTGACATAAGGGTAGGGGCTGACTTATAGTGAAGCGAATAAAGCTTATGCTTATGGGCCCCTGGCTTCTATGGACCAGTTCTAAGAACCCCAGGAGGGGCCTTAGCAATGTGTTCACATTGTCAGATGTTCTTTTAAAATATTCCTCCAAAAAGGAAAAGAAAAGAGATTTTATTTTTAAAGATTTATCTATTTATTTGAGAGGAGAGAGAGTGGGGGTGGGGAGGAGGGGCAGAGGGAGAAAAGAATCTTAAACAGACTGCAGGCTGAGCACAGAACCTGATGCGTGACCTGGAGATCAAGACCCTGAGATCACAAACTGAGCCGAAACCAAGAGTCAGACGCTTAACTGGCTGCGCCACCAGGGGCCCCAAGAAAAGATATTTTAAACACTGTTGGTCAAGATTTCTGTCTCTGTCCACTTTACTCTGTCCTTCTTTTTCTCACATTAAGTGTGTTAAGAGCTCATGACGTTTTGAGGCTCCATCTAATGGGAAGTTCATTGGGGATACATTTAGCTGGATCAGTGGGATATACCCCTGAGGTTTACAGTACCTTTTGTGCAGGGTTTAGTGCCCATGAGCTGTGCCGGTGTGGGAGGCCTGTGCCCTCATACGTATATGCCTGCTGGGATGTGACCGTACAGGGCCAGAGGTCATCCTGTGATAATGATGTGCCCTGTGACACCTGGGCTGGTCCAGCTGGATTATGGAAGAGAAGTGAGGATTTAAACATGGGGAGAGAGAACCTGGTCTGCGGAAAATTCTTCTATTATCAGACATATAAAAAATAGGTAGAGGATTTTATTGTCAATAATATCTAGTCAAAATGGAAGTGATCTTTTACCAGGAATAGACTCAATAATCCAGTGTATAAAATAATAAAGTTACTCTATAATATATCTCTTTGTTGATGGAAACCAGTGTAACGAACCGATGGGACCTCTTGTGCATGAAGAGCACAAACTTATACCAGCACTGGATACAGAGGAAACGTCTGTGTGTGAAGCTACGTGCTTTATGCATCGTAACATATTGCCGCATCGAGAGTACTCTATCTTCACCTAACAAAGTCTGGTGGCTCCAGAGGAAATGATGTGCCGAATAATTACTGACACTAGCAATCCAGGGACAAAACCCCTCAATTCATCATCAAAAACTCAATGTTATGGATGTACGGAGCAGAAGAATGATTTGATTAAGTGGCAATGCAGCTAATACAACAATGCAGCATCAAAACCATTTAAAATTGCTTTTGAATTGCTGTATGTATGCCTCAGTTTCAAATTAAGTTGATATATTTCTTCATATTTATTGTTCAGACTAAAATTCAAATACAGTAAGAAAGAAGTAGCCTAGTGGAAGCCCAAATTAGTAAGCTAAAAGACTGACAGAGCTTAAAATGTGAAAAACTCTCCTGTATATCACGATAGAAAATAAAAAACAAAATAAAAAAAATACTGGTGGTTAAAACTCACAAAGGATGAGTTGATAAAGCTCAGAAAATAAGGGTAGTGAAAATGACATAGAAGAATTTTTAAAAATTTAATTTTTTTTTTTAGAGAGAGAGACAACACATGCAGAGGGTAGAGACAGAGGGCAAGGGAGAGAGAATCTTGAGCAGGCTCCATGCCCAGTGCAGAGCCCAATGTGGGGCTCAATCTCACCACCCTGAGATCATGACCTGAGCCTAAATTAAGAGTCCAATGCTTAACTCACTGAGCCATCCAGGAGCCCCGACATAGAAGAATTTTAAAAGATAATGAAGATCAGGACACTCTTAAATGGGAAAAAAAATGCAAGAGGATTAAAATCAGAATGAAGTAAAACAATTTGTGTAGTCAAATAGTACGTAAGGCTAGTAGCTTCATTTTGATGAATTCACTGACTTGTGACCTCTCCTTTTAGCTTGTTACAATGAGCAATAATTTTATTTGACACCATTTAATGAACATATAGTTTATTTTTTTTCTCAAAATTATTGCCCCAGTAATATTTACAGAAAATCAAACATAACACGCAAGTACGCACACACACAAAATATGTTTTGAAAATAGACAGTCTGGAAAAAACTTTCAATGATCAAATTTTCATGAGATTCTAACTGGACTATTCCAACACTGCGTGTATCATTTTGTTTGTAAACTATTATCAGAAACAGACATTTCTTATATCAGGTTAGTTTTTAGACTGAATGAATATTTCAAGAAACTTCAAAAGTCATAAAGATTCTACAGAGCACTAGAAGGCTATGTTTACTTGGGTCACATATTGATCAAATAAAAATGTACTATGTCTCAAAGAACAGACAGAGAAATAGTATTATTTTGATTGCTAAAAGGAGTTTCGTTTATTTTTTAATAGTATTGGAATATACTTGGATAATACTGTGACTTCTCTTTTTAGCTTGTGCTAAAATATGTTTTGAAAATTATATTTATATAATTATTTGAAAATTATATAATTTGAAAAGTATAATTATATATTATATACACATATAATCATATGTGTATATAATATATAATTATATTATATTTGAAAATTATAATATATATAAATATATAATTATATATACTATGTAATTATAATTGACACATGATATTAGATTTGTTTCAGATGTACAACATATTGATTTGACAGTTCTATACATTACTCATTGCTCACCATAATAACTGTCATCATACAACATCATACAACATTATTACAACATTACTAAATATATTCCCTATGTATTTTATAACTGGAAGTTGTACCTCTTAGTCCCCTTTATCTATTTTTCCCATTCTACCGCCTACCTCTCCTCTGGCAACCACCAGTTTGTTCTCTGTATTTGAGTTTGGTTTTGTTTGTTTGTTCATTTATTTTGTTTTTTAGATTCCACATATAAGTGCAATCATACGGTATTTGTCTTTTTTGTCTCTTATTTCACTTAGCATTATACCCTGTAGGTCCTTGCATAAAGCCACAAATGGCAAGTTCTTATGCTTTTTTATGGTTGAGTAATATTCCATTGCATATCTATACCACATCTTCTTTATCCATTCATCTATCAATGGACACTTGGGTTGCTTCCATATCTGGGCTATTGTAAATAATACTTCAGTCAACATAGGGTGCATATATTTCTTCAAATTAGTGTTTCCATTTTCTTTGGGTAAATACCCAGTAGTGGAATTACTGGATCATAAGGTATTTTTATTTTTAATTTTTTTGAGGAAACTCCACACTGTTTTCCACAGTGTTTGCACCAATTTACATTCCCACCAACAGTGCATGAGCATTCCCTTTTCCTCACATCTTCACCAGCACTTGTTATTCCTTGTCTTTTTGATAATAGCCATTTTGACTAGTGTAAGGTAATTTCTCATAGTGGTTTTGATTTGCATTTCCCAGATGGTGAATGATGTCAAACATCTCTTCCTGTGTCTGTTGGCCATCTGTATGTCTTTGGAAAAATGTCCATTCAGGTCTTTTGCCCATTTTTTGATCTAATCATTTGATTTTTGGTGTTGAGTTCTGTAAGTTCTTTATATATTTTGGATATTAATGCCTTATCAGATATATCATTTGTAAACATCTTCTCCCACTTGGTAGGTCACCTTTTTGTTTTGTTGATGGTTTCCCTTGGTGTGTAAAACCTTTTTATTTTGTTTAGTCCCAAAGCTTTATTTTTACTTTTGTTTCTTTTGCCTGTGGAGACAGATCCATAAATATGTTATTAAGGCCAGTGTCCAAAACAGTATTGCCTATGTTTTCTTTTAGGAATTTTATGGTTTCAGGTATTACATTTAGGTCTTCAATCAATTTTGAATTTATTTTTGTGTATGGTGTAAGAAAGTTATTCAGGGGCGCCTGGGTGGTACAGCGGTTAAGCGTCTGCCTTCGGCTCAGGGCGTGATCCCAGCATTATGGGATCGAGCCCCACATCAGGCTCTTCCACTATGAGCCTGCTTCTTCCTCTCCCACTCCCCCTGCTTGTGTTCCCTCTCTCGCTGGCTGTCTCTATCTTTGTCGAATAAATAAAATCTTAAAAAAAAAAAAAAAGAAAGAAAGAAAGTTATTCAGTTTCATTCTTTTGCATGTAGCTGTCCAATTTTCCTGACATCATTTATTGAAATGACTATCTTTTCTCCATTACATATTCTTGCCTCCTTTGTCATAGATTAATTGACATAGGTTTATTTCTGGGTCTTATCCTGCTCTATTGATCTGTTTGTTTTTGTGCCAGTACCATACTGTTTGGGTCACTAAAGCTTTGTAATATAACTTAAAGTCCAGAATTGTGAAACCACCAGCTTTGTTCTTTCTCAAGATTGCTTTGGCTATTTGGGGTCTTTTGTGGTTCCATATACATTTTAGGATTATTTTGTTACAGTTCTGTGAAAAATGCTATTGGTATTTTGATGAGGATTACATTGAATGTGTGAATTGCTTTGGGTAGCATGGACACTTTAACAACATTAATTCTCTCAATCCATGAGCATGGTATACCTTTTCATTTGTTTATGTCTTCTTCAATTTCTTTCATTAATGCCTTATAGTTTTCACAGTATAGGTCTTTCACCTCCTTGGTTAAATTTATTCTGAGGTATCTTAGTCTTTATGGTGCAATTGTAAATGGGGCTGTTTTCTGAGTTTCTTCTTCTGTTACTTCATTTTTAGTGCATAGAAATGCAACTGATTTCTGTAGATTATTTTTTTATCTTGCAAGTAAATTCATTTATTAGTTCCAAAACTTTTTGGTGGAGTGTTTGAAGTGTTCTACATATAATATCATGTCATCTGCAAATAGTGACAGTTTTACTTCTGTCTTATCAATTTGGAGGACTTTTATCTTTTTCTTGACTGATTGCTGCAGGAAGGACTTCCACTACTTGGGTTGAAGAAAAGTGGTGAGAGTCGACAGCCTTATCTTTTTCCTTATCTTAGAGGAAAAGCTTTCAGTTTTTTACCATATTGATGTTAATTGTGGGTTTTTCATAAATGGCCTTTATTTTGTTGAGGTATGTTACCTTTGAACCCACTTTGTTGAGAGTTTTTATCATGAGCATATGTTGTATTTTATCAAATGCTTTTTCTTTATCTATTGAGATAATCATGCTTTTCATCCTTCCTCTTGTTAATGTGACATATCACATTGATTGATTTGTGAGTATTGAACCTCCCTTATATCCTTGGAATAAATCCCACTTGATTGTGATGAATGACCCTTTAATATATTGTGGAATTAAGTTTGCTAATATTTTGTTGAGAATTTTGTGTTTATGTTCATTAGGGATGTTGGCCTGTAGTTTCCTATTTTTGTAATGTCTTTGTCTGGTTTTGGTATCAGGGTGATTTTTGGCCTCAATGAATGGATTTGGAAGTTTTTCTTCCTCGTCTATTTTTTGGAATAGCTTGAGATTAGCTATTAACTCTTTTTAAAATGTTTGGTAGAATTCACTTGTGAAGCCCTCTGGTCCTGGATATTTGTTTTTTGGGGAGTTTTTGATTACTGATTCAATTTTATTACTAGTAATATGTTTGTTCTATTTCTTCTTGATTCAGTTTTGGAAGACTGTATCTTTCTAGGAACTTATCCATTTCTCTAGATTGTCCAATTTATTGGCATATAATTTTCATAATATTTTCTTATAACTATTTGTATTTCTGTGGTGTTGGTTATTAGTTCTCCTCCTTCGTTTCTGATTATTTATTTATTTTATTTAAATGTTCTCTTTTTCTTTTTTTAAAGATTTTATTTATTTAATTGACAAAGAGAGAAAGAGAGTGAGAGAGCAAGAGAGCACAAGTAGGGGGAGCAGCAGAGGGAGAGAGAGAAGCAGGCTCCTGCTGAGCAACGAGTCCGATGTGGGGCTTGATCCCAGTACCCTGGAATCATGACCTGAGCTGAAGCAGATGCTTAACCACTCAGGTGTCCCTCTCTTTTTTTCTTTTCTTTTCTTTTCTTTTTTTTTAAGATTTTATTTATTTGACCGAGAGAGACACAGTGAGAGAGGGAACACAAGCAGGGAGAGTGGGAGAGGGAAAAGCTGGCTTCTCGCCGAGCAGGGAGCCTGATACAGGGCTCAATCCCAGAAACCTGGGATCACAACCTGAGCCTGGGATAAAAAAGATCTTGGTTTCATCTTTTCTATTATCATTTTAATTTCTATTTCATTTCTGCTCTAATCTTTACTACTTCCTTTTTTTCTACTAGTTTTGGGCTTTGTTTGTTCTTCTTTTTCTCATTCCTTTATGTGTGAGGTTAGGTTACTTATTTGAGATTTTTCTTATTTCTTGAAGTAGGCCTTTGTATCCATAAACTTTTTTCTTAGAACTGTTCTTGCTGTGTCCCAAAGATTTTGGAACATAGTGTTTTCATTTTCATTTGTCACCATCTATTTTTCAATTTCCTCTTTGATTTCTTCACTGGCCCATTTTGTTTATTTTTTTAGATGAAAAATTATCCTGATGTTGCAATGAGAAGTGGTTTTCTTCAAATACTGGAACTTTCATGGGAATCATTAAGCTGATTATTGAATTTGATGCATTTTTGTGTGATCAACTGACAGTTTTTAAAAAGTGACTTGCTTATGCAAAATAGTTTACATTACATTAATCAAAATAACTGAAAATCCTTTACAAAATGCATTAGACAATCAAATAAATAAACCAGGAAACAAACACTACTCCATAACTGTAAATTCTTCATAGGATATGACAAATGTTTTATCTGTTGCTGATTATTGTGCATTAGCCTTGTAACAGAAACACCTATGCATAATTTTAACTTTTTTACCAAAAGAAAACCATTTATCTGTGACTTTATTCTAAAAAGTAAAAGAAATGGTTATCATATGACAATATATGAAAGACGACTACAAAGGGCAGCAAACACCCTTTCAAATATTAATAATTACGTAGGGCATATGACATACACAGCTCATTCCCTAATCACTTTAGAGAAAAAGCTGCCCCAATAGTACCGAAGTTGTTGGTTACTGTAGTATTTCCACAATGGTTAATAAATTTGCTTTTCAGTCTTGTCTAGTACAGTGCTACCCAATAGGAATATAATATAAGCCATATTAAAATTTTCTAGTAATCACATTTAAACAAGTAAGAAGAAATAGTTGAAATATATTTTAATGATATGTTTTATTTAACCCTATGGATCTTAATACACAATCAGTAAAAATATATTTAAACATTAAAAAAGATTTTGTGTGCTAAATCTTTGAAATCTCATGTGCACTTGATGTCACAGCTCCCATGTGATTAGCCGCATTTTAGCCAGATTTTATTTATTTGTTTGACAGAGAAAGAGACAGGCAGCGAGAGGGGGAACACAAGCAGGGGGAGTGGGAGAGGAAGAAGCAGGCTCCCAGCAGAGGAGCCTGATGTGGGGCTCGATCCCAGAGCACTGGGATCATGCCCTGAGCCAAGGCAGACGCTTAACGACTGAGCCACCCAGGCGCCCCTGTTGGTGTGTTTTAAACACATATGACAACTAAGATTTTTCTTTAAAGGGTCTGAATACAATTAAATAGTTGGTCTATTATAAAGTGTTCGAGCCTTGCAACAGGGGTGCAAACTAATAACAAGCTAAAGTTAACTGCAGGGCTAGATCAGATAAGGCTGACTTCTGGGACTGAACCTCTCCCAGGTGATGAAAATTTTAAAGTGCAGATCACCAGGGCCCTCAGAAGAGTAAGCAGGCAAGTACAGCTACAGTTGGGCCACCAGTGAGAGCTGGTGACCAAGCAGCTCAGCCACAGGACCTAGGAGGGGTACCTCGGGCAAAGATAACAGGCTATGGAGAAGACACCCCATAATGAAGGATGACAGAAGGGGACCAGGGGAATAACAGATGGTTAACCTTCTTGAATGCTAGTAAGGGTGTGCCAGGGCCCTGGAATTTTGTATATATACGACAACTCATTGAGTCTCAGAACCATCTACAGTTAGGCTTTATTATACTGAATGTACAGGTCACACCAGTAGAGCTGAGAAAGGTGGACAGTTTGTCTGACATCACACAGTAAGAAGTGGAATCTGAATTTGAAAGCAGGTCTGTGTTTTTTCAAAGCCTCTGCGTGCCACACTGCCATAATGTCCCTGTCAGAGAGAGTGGTATTCCAAAAATGGTGCTGGAGGGACTTGATTACTTTATCCCCAATTCTAGCATTGCCTAAAAAGTCAAGAGTTTTCTTACTATTTCCACAGTATCTTTCAACAAAAATGGCAGGGGAAAAGAAAAAGTACCCATTGGCCAGATACAAGCCTGTGCAACAGCCGCTGCTTAGAGGGTTTCTAAAGATGCCCCTTATATTGTGATTCCTAGAAATACATTATGTCGTAGGAGCAGAGACCGCCTATGTTGTTCAGTATTGCTAAATTCCATTTGAACTAGTACAACTCATTTCCCTCTGACTTCTTGTTTCCAGGGCTTTTCTGAAAAATTGAATGGATAGAGCTTACACCTTCTTACCTTTTCTCTCCCACAGATGTAACTTTTAAGCAGGAAAATTCTTCTGAAGGAAGAGAGAGTGAAAGCATATGAAATGAATCTCAAGCTGAATGAACATCCTCCAAGTAATTAAAAGCAGATTGTTTCCTCCTAAACCCTTTAGTTTCTGGTTTCTGCCTAAGGAGGGCAAGGTTTAGGTGTGAATTGTGGGCTAAAATGACTTGAAAGGCAATCTAGACAACTGTCTGTTGATTTGAGCTCTTTACTTACTGACTGTGTGTCTGTAGGGAGAGGCGTGAATAACCTTGGAGCACCGTCCTGCATACTGATAAAAACATTAAGAACTATAGGCATTAGTTCTGCCTTTGGCTGCAACTTTTGTAAAGGAGCGTAGCCTCAGCTCTTCCTTGGTAAAATGAGAAGAGCTTGCTGTCACGAGCACGCTATGAAGGCACACACTCGCATTGTGTCTTTCCACAGTGTCAGCTTTATTCAATCATAGAGCCAAGTTAATCCCAGTAACAAAGCAGGTTCAGGATTCCAAACTCAATGGCAACTCACCATGTGATTAAACTTGGCTTCTTACACAGCACCCAGAGCGGGACAGAAGACGCGTCACACAACACACGAGATAACAGAAGGGTGCAGGAAGTGCTCGAACCGACTGTGAAGTCAGTCTGTGGGCGCACGGCTGAGATAAGGCCTCTGTCTCGTTGGGGTCGGCTCTCCACACTTACCGCTTCTTAGGTTCAAGCACTGAGGGCTCTCGGTTCTGTTCCGAGATCACGGGGATCAATGGGCAGAGCCTTCGGCGGCAGTTGCCTTTTTGAAGTGGTCAGACATGGAGGGGTCACATCTAAGGAGTCTGAAAGTTTGCTGCCCAAATCCTCCTCTTTTTAAAGGGATTTAATTGGTCTCGGGGCCCCTGAAGCCCTTGTCTGGTTCTGCTTGTTAGTAGTGCTGGAGTGTTAGCTGATGCGCGATACCTTGTAGCTACAGTACCGTTAACTGCTTACCTCATCGCTTGACACAGCCTCCTGCTTGACATGAGAGACTCCATTTTGCTCTCTACAGTTGACCATTTCATGGGATTGGTGGGCATATGGAATGAGATTAAATGAGACAATATGTGAAAGTGACTCCCACAGTTCCTGGGTCATGGTAAATAAAATGTTGAATGAATGAACAAATGAACATTTTAAGCTTTTTAAAAAATCATGTACAGAATATTAGACGAATTTATCATAGAAAATACTTAATCCATTTCTCACATAGCTTTCATTCTTAAAATTCACAGTTTATTTTCCTTAGTAGGCTACACATGATTATATACCTTTTTTATTTTATTTGTTTATTTTTTAAAGATTTATTTATTTGAGAGGGAGAGAGAAAAAGTGCACACAAAGGTGGGGGTGGATGGAGGAGGGGGCAGAGGGAGATTTTTCAAGGAGACTCCCTGCTGAGCGCGACCCCAGCCCAAACCAAGAGTCAGACACCCAACTGACTGAACCACCCCGGTCCCCCTATACATCTTTTTTTAAATCACAAATTTCACATAACCAAACAACTTCCACCTCTATTTTCTTTATACACTGATTTCAGAGTTAAGTCAGAAATTTATATAGCCTTATCTGCGTTGTCCAGAGATGGAGTCAAAAGGCTCTGAGAGGCCCTGCTGTATGCACAGCCAAGAATCGACTTGGGTCTGGACACCTATTTTGACAGTGCCTCTGTTGAGCGCTGCCCGGTTCTCAATGCACTGAGGGGAATGTTGGGTTCACAGATGGCTCAGGAATGGCCCTCATTCTAGCTGAGCCTATTAATGAGAGGAAAGTGTGTTAATACCTGCACACTCTCTCCTATGGTAATGATGATGCATCAGAAAAATAATGAGCAGTAGTGAGCACGAGGCCACTTGCTACGTGTCCGCTGTGCATCACCGCACGCAATCCTCACACCACCCTATGAGGTCAGTCTAGTATTTTACCCCATTTTCTACGGAGGAAATGAGGGGAAAGAGAGGTTAAATAACTTGCAAGGGCACTTTGTTGCAGAAATTCTCTGCCTTTAGTGCCCACAGTTCTCGGTCACACCGCTTCGCAGAATGAAGAGGTCGACCAGACGAAGGGTGGTGTTTATTGAGCAAGAGTATAAAGCTCCCAGAGAGGGAGGGGACCCAACAGGGCTGCCCTCAGAGTTTCTAAGTTTAGGGGTTTTTATGAGCTCATTTGCGGAACTATCTTCAGCAATCAGGGTGTACTGAGTCGTGCCAATCAGGGCCTTGGTCACGTATCTATCTACCTATTACGTTATTGTCTACGTGCAGATGGTCTTTTTTGCTGACATCTGGGGGCTTATGTCTTAATTGCTCCTTGCCCATGATGGTGACGAAAGCTTTGTGGTTAATTGTCTTATTTGAGGATGTTTTGCAGAAATCGTTTCTGCAAAGGCTGCAAAGCAGAATGCTAGTGTGGTCCTGTCTAAGCTGCAAAACAGATGTCAGTGGTGTTTTGTGTTAGCTGCCCTGACTCCAAATTTTCTTGTTGGGGACCCTGGCCCTGACTACCTAACTGTCCAACTAAATCTTAACAGTTTGACTGCTAAGCAGCAGACCTGGGACCAGATCTCGTTCTATAGACAACAGAGATTTAACCACTGAGCCATACCAGCGAGAGCCATAAAACACAACATGCTGACACCACTCTGACCATTTGAAAATGGCAAACGTGCCTGTTATAGAGAATTGTGTGTTTGGGGCCCATTGCACCATCTGTAGAGACCTGACTCTTGAATAGAATATTTCCCAGGAGGTGATTTTCATGCTTAAGTGCTATTGTGTGAGATAATAAGAATCAATTCTAAGTGCCCCTTAATTAATCAATACAAAGACTGTGAAGATGGAGAACTTGGATTTAAATCTTAGCTCTGTCACTCACCAGCCACAGCAACCTGGGCGTAATGAATACAGTAGTGCATATAAATATTCAGTTTATTGCCTAGCACACAGTAAGTGCTCTGTAACCATCAGCTGTTATTCTTTTTATTATCAGCACATTTTTGGTAAGCATCTATTATGGGTAGGTATTGTTATAGGGGTACTAAGTATTGGCTTTAAAATTTTTGATGTTGGAGAGATTCAGGGCTAACATTCTGATTAGAGGAAGAGTAGGCAGAGGACTTATCTTAAATCGGCTTAACATAACAATAGACTTGAGAAACAGCAGTTTTACATACCAGTGATGAGGGAGGGTAGACTGACAAAAACCTTAGAGGGGCTTAAGCTGCTCCTAAACCACCCCTTGCGGCCACAAGTGTCGCTTCTATAGAGAATACATATTCATATCCATGCAGCTGCCATTGTGCTACAAGAGAATATCTTATGCTGCCACTTTAAGAAAACCATCTTGTTGGAAAAGTGGACATGTAAATAAATCATGTGGCAGGAGACTTTCTGAAGGAGAGACTCCAGCCAGCACTGTGGCAATTTGGAAGAAGGAGCGGACAGTGCTTTGGGAAGTTGGGTTCAGCTTCACGGATATATTTGAGCTGGGTCTTATAGGGTATGTAACAATGTGCCAGACAGAGAAATACGAGAGCCAGCTAAGCAAAGAAAACCACATGAAGAAAGATCTGATAACATTGAAAGGACCGGGGTAGTCGGGAAAAGGCATCTTGAGGAATGGCATAGGAATTAGTGCGGCTGCAATTTAGGATCTAGGTTGCGGGGCGTAACTCCAGATTAGCCTGGTATTACAGGGGCAGGTTGGACAGGTGGTCTGCCGGGGTAAAGCACTTGTACCTTATCATTTAGGTAATAGCTAGACCCTGATAATTTTTGAGGAAGGAAATACTGGGGCGCCTGGATGGCTCAGTTGGCTAAGTGTCTGCCTTCTGCTTGTGCTCTCTCTCTTGCTCACTCTCTAATAAATAAAATCTTTTCTTTTTTTTTAAAGAAGGAAACACTATGATCAAATTCTTATTTCAAGGATATAAAAACATCAAATATAGTGTCTACTGAGACTCCAGTTGTTTTAGTGAGAATGTGCTAGATTGTGCTACAATAATAAACCCCAAATTTTAAGGACTTAAAACACATTTATTTTTCTCTCCCACACAATGTGTCCCACATGGGTCAGCAAGGGTTTTATAACACATAATCCCTCAATATTCCATCTTGGAGCTGCAGCACCTGGATAGAGCACCAGTCCTCCTCATCAGCAAGGGAAGAGAGAGTTAATCACACAGCCTTGTCTAACTGAAGAAGGGCTAGAATTGTTGATGAGCAAATGGAATGTTTGGTGAGTCTTAACTGTCTCTGCCATACCAGGAGAAAAGGAATTTTAAAACGATCTGGATATGACAAAATAAGAGCCATTGGAGGGGCGGAAAGTAGGGTCAGATGCAGCACCTAGAATTTGTAGGGCCAGGGCCAAGTAGTCATGGAAAAATTGGTCCTTCTGTATCCTGATCACATGCTTCCACTTTTATCCCACCCCTGCTTACAGATGCTTATCCACTAACCTCTACTGAGATAACTGTAGATAATTAAGAAGTAAGCTGATAAATATTCTAGGTCTAGTGGGGGCTGGAAAGACATGGTATGTAGAGATCCAAGGCCATGGTAAGTTATTAACCCCAACAATGTTTCAGGGCATGGGTCCCATTGTACCCATTTCCCTTTTCACCTCTCTGCCCTATTTGTGAGAGAAAATAAAGTAACCAACCTCTGGATGAGATGGGGGAGAACAGAGAGAGGCGAAAGAGAATAAAATGCTATTACTGGATAAACATAACGTTAATAGTGGTTGTTTGGAGGTAGTAAGATTATGGATTGCCTTTTCTCTCTCTTTTATCTCCTTTCTTTTCTGTATTTTCACATTTCAAAGCGAAGTACTATTAGTTTTCATCATTGGGCAACTCATTTTATTTAAAACACAATACAGAAATTGTACTGTTTATTCTGCCAATGGTTCTGTGAGGTTGACACTTAAAATTTTGATTTAATTTTCTGCATTATACAATGAAGAATAGAAAAGATTAGCAAAAAAATCTTCCAGCTTCTCAGTAAAACTAGTCTTGGACTCAATCAAGGATCTGAGGACAAAGTTGGGCCAGTGCCTGGGAAGATCTCCAGGAAAGGGGCTGGAGCCGGGCTTGGGGCATGGTGGGGGGGGAGGGCAGGGGCACATTACTGCCTTGAGGCTAAATTGTTAGCAACAGAAGTGGCTTCTGCTCTCCTAGGAGCACATTTCTTCAGTGCTGGGTCAACATCTGAGTCTTCCATCTGTCTAGAGAAAATTCTCCCCATGATTACATAATGAAAGTAATTACTATTGATTGTTAAGAATCTTATATTGATATGAATACTTTAAAAAAAAACTTTGTAAAGACAAAAAGAACGTTAATTATGTAATAATTAGCACATGTGACAGCAGCAGGGGTAGGGGGACACTATTAATCTGAACAGACATAAAGATGAACACTGAAAGGACAAGAAGTTTGGGGTTTGTAATTTAAGTAATGCGAATTGTTTCCCTGCGTGAAATCAAGCCAGGATGGTAACTTGTGGTTATGTCACTGTGAACATTCTTTCCCTCTGCATCATGGGAGATGTTATGCAGTCATTCTGATTCTCCAGCTGTTTCTAATCAGATTAAATGAAAACTTGAAAAAATACTCTGAACTGAACCCACACCGTCTATAGACAGTTCTTGCCTCAAGCAACACGGGGGGAGTGGAATATTCCTATCACCTACTTACACCATATTTATTTTATTCCTGATGGAGAAACCTACTAAGAGTCACTAATCAAGCAGAAGATGGCTTCTATTCTCTCTCTGGACCCCTTGTCCTTTGTAGGTCCCGCTAGAGAGACTGTCCGCCAAGCCCTGGCCTTTAGTAGTGTCTTTGAAAGAGCCACATATGATAACTAAGTCCTCGGAAGACATCACAGGCTCTGAATACCAGGCGGAGCCAACAGGTAGTTTAAACACCAAGGTTAAGATACATGTCTGCAAGTAAAAATGCACAACACTTTCTTTTGGTGATAGCTGCAAACGCCCCCCCCCATGATAGCAAAACATATTGTACAATGTTGTAAAGGAATAAAATGGTAATGTTTTGTGTGAATTGGTGTGAAGTAAGTGAAATGAGTGAGAGCACAGGCGAATCTGTATCCGGTTGCATGTCTCCACGCGGGTAATCTCACCTCTCTGAGTATCCATTTTCCCAACAGCATAATCGGGACATTACTTCTCTCATTGGAGTTTTGAGTGCCTGGCTCACAGTAAGTGAGGAAACAGAAGGATGGAAAATTCTCACAGCCAGAGAAGGGCAGAATAAGAATTTAGCCTCACTTTCTTTGGACTCGGAATCTGGGCTTCTACCCTCTAGGCTGTAATAGAACCAAAAAGCCAATGTAAGAAAATATAGGGCTGTTTTCGGAACTAGAGTAAGAAAGAATTTTTCAGTAGTATAAACAAATGAATAAACCATAAAGGAAAATGTTTAGATTTAACCACACAAAAATTTTAAACTTTTATATAAAAAACACTTTCTAAAAGTTTAAGAGGTAAATAGCAACTGAGCAAAACATTCACACCATATATCGGTTAATATTCTAAGTATATAAAAAAGCCAAGTGTTTAAGAAGATGAATAGTCAATTTAAAAAAAAAGACAAAATACATATACTAAAAATGCACAAAGTAAGAAATACAAATGGCCGATAAACATGTAGGAAAATATTCTAAGCCAGAAAAAATTTTCAGAGCACTTCATAGGCTGAGGGAATGTCCATGCTCCTAGACTCCTCTGATTCCCTTTTCTGCTCAGGCTCTCAGCTTGTCATGAGCTGGGAAGCTGAGGACTGTCAGGATCTAGCCACGGCCCCTCTCCTCCACCCTGTGTCGCTCAGCCTTGCAGGACACAGCAGACCTGCGGCGTTCTCAGGTTGAATTCTCCTGGTGTTGACTCTTCGTGAGCTACCCTGCTGAGGCTTGAATTTTAATCACAGGCGGATGATCGGTTAGCTAGTGAGTGAGCCTACCGGACTGTGAAGCATTCCCAATTAACTGTTCTTCCCTGAATGCATGTTGCTTTAGGATTTGGTGCCTTTGCCTTCCCTGTTTTTTACCCTCTTTGCTTCCCTTCTTCCCCACAAGGCCAAGTCCCAGCCCCACTTCCTCTGAGAAGCCTGCCCTGCAAATGGGCAAAGGACATCGCACCATCTTTGTACTCTCTTCACTCTTTGTGTATGCAGTAACATGGAGGTTAACAGCACAGACTCATGAGCCAGACTGTCTGGGTTCAATCCCAGTTCTGCCACTTACAGATGGTGTGACGTTGAGCCAGTTAACTTCTCTGTGCCTCAGTGTCCTCATCTGCAAAATGGGGATAAAAATAGCAACAATTCATTGGAATGTTGTAAGCCTTAGTAGTCAACAGGGTGCTTAGGACAGCGTCTGACACATTAAGTGCCTTTTTTTTCATTCTCCTATAAAACTTCCCAGACTTTATGGTAGTTAATTGCTTATATGAAGAGCAGGATTGAAAAAGAGGAAAAGAGAACTACCAAAACTCAGTTGTGCAGATATTTTGTTTATAGATTTTCTGGACTTCCTCTTGATCAACAACTGCCTTTACTCCTCTTGCTCTGGGAGATAAAACCACCAAATGTATTCCAGCTTTGTAAACTGAGTTTGATCCAATAATTTAAATAGCCCATTGATAATGCTGTCTTTGAAACAATTGCTTAGACTCTTATCTGCAGTTCTCCAAACCCCACCCAACTCCCGGGGTTGGCCTCTGAGTTTTTTGGGGGAGAGAATGTCCTGCCTCTGATGGGGGAGGGTAAGGACCTCCAATACACGTCGTGCTTTCAGCTCCTCCCTCCTCCCAGCGGACAGGGGCTGCGCTGGCCTTCCAATGGCTCACACCCCCCTCTATCTCAGCTCAGGAAGACCCACTGGCCCCTTCTTGCTGACTTAGCTCCCCTCCTGCTATGGCTTCCTCTAAGTCTCTGTCATGTCTTCCATCCTGCCCCCTGTTCCAGGTGGTCCGCCCCCAGCTCTCTTGCTGTTAGCTGCCTCTCCACTTAGTATCCCCACCACACCAGATGTGTGAGGAGTTCAGGAGCACGAACCAGACCCTTTCTCTGCCTGAACATGGTGCTCTGCCCCGATTTACGCCAGAACAACAGACTCCTAAACTCTCCTGCCCCCAATATTTCCAAATTCTATCAAACATACAATACCTCTTTTGACCATCTTATTCCCACTATCCCTGGTTGTAGAATGGGGACTTCCTCCATTTCTTGTAGATTGGTTGCCCCCCCTCCAGTCTCCCCCTACATGAAACTCTGATCTGGACATCTGGCCTGGAACTTAATATAGCTTTCTTCTCTTCCTATCATAACTGATAAGTACCTGCCTTTCAAGCCTATTTCGTAATTGAAAAATCTAATTCAAAAATCAGATTCATTAGAACCTAAATGCTAATGTTTTCTTTTCCCTTTGGAATTCATGCTGCCACAATTTAAATCTCCTTAAGGCTGACAAAGAAGGAAGGTTAAACGCAGTGAACTACTTCCCAACACACACACACACACAACTGGAAACATCAGCCCCATTGTTTGAGGTTGTTTCTCAGCCCCCAGAGCTCTGCAGAGACAGACTTCATCATATTCATCGAGGGGCGCTCTGTCTCAGTTTGAACACTGGCCCTACCACTTACCCTGTGACCTTAGGCAAGTTACTTGGCCTGAGTCTGTTTTTTTCATCTGTAAAATGCAGATAAGAATATAACTTTGGGGGCGCCTGGGTGGCTCAGTCGGTTAAGCATCTGCCTTCAGCTCAGGTCATGATCCCAGGGTCCTGGGATCGAGCCCTGCATCAGGCTCCCTGCTCAGCAGGGAGTCTGTTTTGTCCTCTCCCTCTGCCCCAGCCCCCTGCTTGTGCTCTCTCTCACGCTCATTCTCTCTCTCAAATAGATAAATAAAATCTTAAAAAAAAAAAGTATGACTTTATGGGATTGTTTTGAGGGTTAAATAACTTAATACAAGGAAAATTTTCAAAACAGTGCCTGGCATAAAATAATTGCTCAAAAAATGAGAATCATTATTGTTATTAGCTCAGCACTTCTCCAGAGCAGTTTGCTCAATAAATGTTAGTTGAAAGATCATACAATGTGGTAGTAACTAAACTTGGGGTATAGATCAGGAGTTCTGATTATCAGCACGGAACTATGTGTTTAATTGCACTGTGTTCTTAAAAAGAAGCCATTTGTAAGGCAGGTGCAATACTGCCTATGTTTTGCAATCATGTGTCTAATCTTTACTCACGGGGGAAACTACAATTAGCCTTTTTTTCACCTAATGCCATGCATTTAAATATTTAAGACTTATTCCCAAAGCTACTTTTTAAAAATTGGGCTTAGAGAAAGTAAAGAAAAATAATAAGAGCACAGGGAAGTAAAAAGAGCAGGGCTCTAAAAATCAAAAGATGGGCATCCCACTTGCAGCTCTGGTTCATAGGAGCCAAATGACCAAGAGTAAGCCATCACCTTCCCAGTCTTCCTCTTGCTGCTGCACGAGATGTCTAAGTTCCTTCCAATAAACAATGATATTCCCTACTTCTCTGAAGAAAGAGCACAAAGTAGTATGAACTAGATCTGCAGCACTGAATTTGCTTACATAGCCCTTTAGTTTGGTTCGGGATCCATCAAAATCTTCTTGCAAAGAAAGGCATTTGAGTAGTACCCACTGAAAACGCCCCTTGGACTGCAGGAGTCTTGCTTTAAAATGGGTCTCTTGGACAACCAGAAAAGTTAAAGGGGTCTAGATACATCTACTTTGGATCTCTTATCTCAAATTACTTTATTGATTTAAAGACATTGATGAATTTAAATGTAAATTATTTATGAATTAAACAGTAACAGCAAAATTTAAACACTCTTCGAGAAAGAACTTACTAAGAAAAAAATTAAAGTGAAAAAATTATTTTACTTTTTTTTATCCATCATCGTGAAGATATTTCTGGTCATACTTTTCAACTTCTCTTCAAAATATTTAATATAACCTAGGTTTTAATGCTGTAAGAATTTTGGCATAATTTTTGATTATCATTTAAAAATATTTTATAATTATAAATGTGACAGCAAATCTTTGATATTATATGCATAAGAATTTGTGTTTAAATAATTTATAAAATAATCTTACTATTATTATTTTTAAAGATTTTATTTATTTATTTGTCAGAGAGAGAGAGAGGGTACAAGCAGGGGAAGTGGCAGGCAGAGGGACTAGCAGACTCGCCACTGAGCAGGGAGCCGGACTGGGGACTTGATCCCAGGACCCTGGGATCATGACCTGAGCCGAAGGCAGATGCTTGACCAACTCAGCCACCCAGGTGCCCCTATTGTGTATACTCTTTTTGAATGGACTTAAGAAAAGTAATATTTTGGAGAAAAGTTAAAGAATTGTTTTTAGTTCCACCTCAATTATCTTAACCTTCTGTTAATTAATGTATATATAAGTATATATGTAGTCTATTGACTGTTCACTTGTTTATTTACCTGTCTGAAGTTTAAGAGTATATTAACAAAATACTTAAATACCCTATAACAACATAGTCATGGGTTAAATAAGCCACCAAGATGAGAATAAGCATAGTGATGTAGACATGCATCAAGTATGCTGGTAAGAAGGATATTAGCACTTAGGAATTATTTTCACCTCATTTTTCTGGAGTACTAGCTCTTCACTCAGACTAGTAATTTCTCATTTTCCACTGTTTACTTTTAGTTCTCCAAATCCATCTTTTTTTATTTTCTGTTTACTTTTTTTTGTCCCCCAGGGAGAGAGAAAGAGACAGGAGGGGGGCGGTGGGGAGAGGGAACGGGGGAAGGACAGAGGGAGAAAGAATCTTAAGCAGGTTCCACACGCAGCATGGAGCCCAACACGGAGCTTGATCTCACAACCCCGAGATCATGACCTGAGCCCAAATCAAGAGTTGGATGCTTAACCTACAGAGTCATCCAGGCACCCCAGTTTTCTTTTTCTTTTTATATTATATTCTACTGTTAATTGAATATCTTTCCCCGTTCAGACTTTAGTCATACTTCTTTTCTGGGATATTTAAACTTATGTTATTTTTCTTCCTGGTTCTCCCTTTCTTCTCTGTACTCTCGTGGCACTCCTTCCTAGCATGTCATACTTTTTACACAATTACATTGATTGCAATTGTTTCTGGGCTTTATATTTCTGAGCTTTATATATAGCAAAATTGTGTTTGAAAGGAAACTATCAGTACTGTTAACTGCCCCCAAACTCAACCCTATCCTTGAATCTGCCAATAAAGCTGTATGGGAATATAGCTCACTTTCTCTTTTTGTGGGGTAATACTTTTTCTCAGTGATATACGATTACTTGCAATCAACAAGGGAGAGTTAATTGATCTGAGATTAAAAGATACATAGGATGGTACAGTTCTTCCATCACTAACACCCCCTCCGTATACGTAGGTATAAAGAAAAAATCTGAATCAACTTTTAGAAAGATGAATAAAATTAGCTCCAATGGACTTTGAATAAAACATAGATTATTGGGAGAAAAAATTAAAATTCTAAAGGATTCATTTGTCAATCCGTAAGTCTAAAAGGTTCATGAAAAAAGAAGTAGAACCAAAGAATGCGACAGCTGGAAAAGGCCTAGAGGTCATCTAGGGGCTCGCTTATTTAATGCCCACTCCAACGTTCCCCCTGGAGTTTGTTGGAGATGCCACAGTCTGTCTCCTGCAATCCATTGCTGCAAGAGATTGTACTGAAACCTACTGCAGACCCAGTGATTATCCTAAAATTGACTGAAAGAAATTGAAGCATATATTTTCCTATTCTTTTGATTGATTTCACAAAAGTGTACCTAAGTCAAAGTTAAAATTCAGACTACCAAAAACGTCTAAATAATTTCACCATAGTTTTGAGTCCTTTTAGTATGTTGATGGTCCATTTTTGCATATTATAATAAGGGTACCTTGGGGTTTCTCTTATTATAAATATATTTTTAAAACAAGTTGGAGTTTCTGAGTAGGGATGGTTTAACAGAAACATTTGGGAGGAAATTCCACATTTCCAAAGCATGCCTTCAGTATAGAAAAAGAGCAAATGTGTTGATTTTTCTTTTGGGTGTGTTGGTTTTGGTTAGGTCTTAGTCATAGCACAGTATATGGAAAATTCATAGGACTTTATGTTAGCAAAGGGAATGAAATGGAACAGTTATTTAAAAGACCAAGACATTTGGACAAGAACCCAAGCACCTGGGTATCTAAGATATATAGCCTTGTTTAGAATAGCTGTTCCCTTCCTGTGTGTATGACTTTCATAGTGAAGTATGCAGAACTTCAACTGCCTATATGTTTCTGTAACTAAATCTAAAGTTTATTTTAAGGTCTCATTATCCCTGAATATAAAAAAATCAAAGATATTTGCAAATGACTTATTCCATAAAGGGTTAGCATCCAAAAAATATGAAGAACTTATAAAACTCAACACACCAAAAATTAATAATCCAATTTAAAAATTGGCAGAAGACATGAATAGATATTTCCCCAAAGAAGACATCCAGATGCCAACAGACACATGAAAAGATGCTCAACATCACTCATCATCAAGGAAATGCAAATCAAACCACAAATGAGCTATCACCTCATGCCTGTCAGAATGGCTAAAATCAGCACAAGAAACAAGTATCGGTGAGGATGCGGAGAAAAGGGAACGCTCTTGCACTGTTGCAAACTGGTGCAGCCACTGTGGAAAACAGTATGGAGGTTCCTCAAAAAATTAAAAATAGATCTACCCTATGATCCAGTAAACACACTGCTGAGTATTTACCCTCCAAAAAGAAAAATGCTAATCCAAAGGCATTCATATACCCGTATGTTTATAGCAGCGTTATTTACAATAGCCCAGTTATGGAAGCTGCCCAAGCGTCCATCAATGGATGAATGGATAAAGAAGATGTGGTATTTGTATATACAATGAAATATTACTCAGCCATAATGAAGAATGAAATCTTGCCATTTGCAATGACATGGATGGAACTAGAGGGTATAATAAATGCTAAGTGAAATAAGTCAGTCAGAGAAAGACAAATACCATATGATCTCACTCATATGTGAAATTTGAGAAATAAAACAAATGAGCAAAGGAAAAGAGAGAAAGAGACAAACTCACTCTTTTCAAAAATCTTTTTGTGATGTAATTTTTAAAATCACATTTCCATTTTTTAAGGTTTTTATTTAAATTCCAATTAGTAAACATATAGCATAATATTAGTTTCAGATATACAGTACAGTGATTCAACACTTCCATACAACACCGGTATTCATTACAAGTGCATTCCTTAAACCCATCACCTATTTAACCTATCCCTCCACCCACCTGCCTACTGATAACCATCAGTTTGTTCTCTATAGTTCTCTTTGAGTCTGTTTCTTGGTTTGCCTGTCTCTTTTTTCCCCCTTTGTTCATTTGTTTTGTTTCTTAAATTCCACATATAAGTGAAATCATATGGTGTTTGCTTCTCTCTGACTTATTTCATTTAGCATAATACTCTCTAGCTCCATCCATATACATATGTATACCTATATGTATATGTACATTCATATACATAGGTATAGATCTATATATACAATAGCCCAGTTATGGAAACTGCCCAAGTGATATATACATGTACATATATATATATCACTCCTTCTTTAGCCATTAATCAGCTAATGGACACTTGGCCTGTTTTCATTATTTGTTTATTATAGATAATGCTGCTATAAACATTGGGGTGCATGTATCCCTTTGAATTAATATTTTTGTATTCTGCAGGTAAATTCCGAATAGTGGGATTGCTGGAACCCAGGATAGTTCTATTTTTAACTTTTTGAGGAACCTCCATACTGTTTTCCACAGTGGCTGCATTCCTATCAACAGTGTTAGGCAGTTCCCCTTTCTCTGCATCCTCGCCAACTCCTGTTGTTTCATGTGTTGTTGATTTTAGCCATTCTGACAGGTGTGAGGTGATATCTCATTGTGGTTTTGATTTGCATTTCCCTGATGATGAGTGATGTTGAGCATCTTTGCATGTGTCTGTTGGCATCTGATGTCTTCTTTGGAAAAATATCTTTTCATGTCTTCTGCCCATTTTTAATTGGATTATTAATTTTTGGTGTATTGAGTTTTGTAAGTTCTTATATATTTTGGATACTAACACTTTATCAGATATGTCATTTGCAAATTTCTTCTCATATTCCATAGGCTGCCTGTTAGTTTTGCTGATTGTTTTCTTCTCTGTGCAGAAGTTTTTATTTTGGTGTAGTCCCAATAGTTTATTTTTGCTTTTGTTTCCCTTGCTTCAGGAGACATATTTAGAAAAAAGTTGCTTGGTCAATGTCAGAGAAATTACTGTCTATGCTTTTTTCAAGTACTTTTATGGTTTCAGGTCTCACATTTAGGTGTTTCATCCATTTTGAATTTATTTTTGTGTATGGTGACAAAAAGTAGGCCAGTTTCATTCTTCTGCATGTGGCTGTCCAGTTTTCCCAACACCATTTGTTGAAGAGACTATTTTTTCCCATTGGATATTCTTTCCTGCTTTGTTGAAGACCAATTGACCACATAGTTGTGGGTTTATTTCTGGACACTATATTCTGTTCCATTGATCCATGTGTCTATTTTTGTGCCAGTACCATACTGTTTTGATCACTACTTCTTTGTAAAATAACTTGAAGTCTGGAATTGTGATGACTCCAGCTTTGCTTTTCTTTTTCAAGTTTACTTTAGCTATTTGGGGTCTTTTGTGGGTTCATGAAAATTTTAGGATTGTTTATTCTAGCTCTGTGAAAGATGCTGGTGATATTTTGATAGGGATTGCATTAAATGGGTAGATTGCTTTGGGAAGTATAGACATTTTAACAATATTTGTTCTTCCAATCCATGAGCATGGAATATTTTTCCATTTCTTTGAGTCCTCTTCAATTTCTTTCATCGATGTTTCATAGTTTTAAGAATATAGATCTTTCACCTCTTTGGTTAAGTTTATTTCTGTTTCTTATTGCTTTTGGTGCATTTGAAAATGGGGTTGATTCCTTGATTTCTCTTTCTGCTGCTTCATTATTGTTGTATAAGAATGCAACATATTTCTGAGTGTTGATTTTGTAACCTGGGATTTATTGATTTCATTTATCAGTTCCAGCAGCTTTTTGATGGAGGCCAGGGTTTTCTATATAGAGTATCATGTCATCTGCAAATAGTGAAAGTTTGACTTCGTCCTCGCCAATATTGGATGCCTTTTATTTTTCTTTTTTGTTGTCTGATCGCTATGGCTAGGACTTCCAGTACTATGTTAAATAACGGTGGTGAGAGTGGACATCCCTGTCTTATTCCTGACTGTAGGGAAAAAGTTCTCAGTTTTTCCCCATTGAGGATGATATTAGCTGTGGGTTTTTTTATAGATGGCCTTTATGATGTTGAGGTATGTTCCCCCTAACCTTACTTCGTTGAGGGTTTTTGTCATGAAGGTATGTTTGTACTTTGTCAGGTGCTTTTTGTATATGTATTGAAATGATCATATGGTTCTTACCCTTTTTTAAAAATTGATATGGGGTATCATGTTGATAGATATATATTTATTGTCATTTTATTACTTGTTTTGTAATTGTTTCTGGAGATTTTCTCTGATCCTTTCTTGTCTTTGTCACTTTTGATCTCTCTTTTCCACTCAAAGAAGTCCCCTTTAATATTTCTCACGGGCCTGACTTAGTGGGAGCCATGGTGTGGACAGAGGGGTTTCTGCTGGTCTTCTGTGGAAGGGGCCCACTGCACTGGGATTGAGGCAAATTTTTCTGAGAAAGGCCGTCCCACCAGAGCGCAAAGGTGGGGCACTTGGTGTAAGAAAGTTAGGCAGCCAATATTGGTGCCACACTGCTTCCCACATGTGGCTCTGTGTTTATGCTGAGAAGCCAGGGAGGGAAATGGCACCAGCCAGCTTGTTTGTCCCTGGAGAGGTGTCTCCATGAATGCTGCCTCTCAGGCATATGTTCCAAGAAGAGAGAATAATCTCTCCACTGTGTGCCCTAGGTGCTCATCATATGCTATTTCCATGCTGTACAACTGTGATTGTTTGCTTGCCTTATCTCTAGGAGTTGGGCAGTGCCCTCCAGGCTCTATCCAAGCCAATTCCACTCACCTTTAAAACTTTAGGCTTTAAGCCCCACTGGTTGCAATAACTCATGTAATTCAGCCCCTCTCATTTTCCAAGTCAGTGGCTTTGGGGAAATGTTCTCTTCGTGTGTTCCCCTGTGTGCTCATCTCTCTCTTGCCCTTCTATATGACCATGGCTCTCTCTCCCCTCTGCAGAGTTCAAGATCCATTTCTCCCCGAAACTACATCTCCACACTTCCTACCTTCTTCAGTGTGGCCTCTTCTGTCCGTTTAGTTGTGGCGTTTGTTTGGTCAGTCTTCAGGTTGATTTCTGGATTATTTAGGATGATTTGATCATTATCTAGTAGTGTTCATGGGACAAGACGAGTGTAGGGTCCTTCTACTCTGTTGCCACCTTCCTTTATCTTAACAGACTCTTACCTATAGAGAACAAATTGATGGTTACCAGACTGGAGGTGGGTGGGGGCATGGGTGAAATAGGTGATGAGGATTAAGGCGTGCACTTGTGATGAGAACAGGGAATCACTGTCTTCTACATCTGAAACTAATAGAACACTGTATGCTAACTATAGTGGAATTAAAATAAAAAATAAAATGAGAATATGATTTTTTAAAATGTAGTCAGTTTCAAGTAAACCTGTTGCTATAAGGATTTTTCAGTCATTTTAGGATTTTCCCTGCTCACTTCTTCCTACTTTGAAGGATGAGGTAAATTCCAGAGCTTGTCTAGCATCATAGTCAAGGCAGAAGTAGCATTTGGGGAAAGCACAAAGCTCTAGTTGTTCTCTGTCCTACAGTGGCACCTAGTGAGGAGAACAATTTGCTTAGTCCTTGGGTGTAGACCTCTCTGCACACTTGTGCTTGCTTGGATGAGTTCATCCCTATCTCAGTATGGGCTAGAGGATCCACACTCCTATCTTGACTAAGAGACACTCTAATAAGACCATTGGCTTTTCTTTAAGTACATGTTCCCATTTCTCTGTTTTTACCCACACTGTCCCCTCTATTTGTAAAGGTCTTCCCCACTCAATAATCTTGTCTCAGAACCGTATCCAATCTTGAAAAAATTTGTCAGTTCTGGCCACAGTGGGCCCTTATGCCTGTATGACTGCAGTCCATCCATGTGAAGTCACAATTCCCCTCTTTGGTCCAGGCTTATGTAAACTGTCCACAAAATATAGGTACTTGTGACTTGGGCCCCAAACTACTAACTTTTACATTCGGTCTTTAAATTGAGCTCACCACAGGCAAGGTAAAAAAAATCTGACTAGGGTTATGACAAATAAATGTAAGAACAGAATGGAGAATCAAGAGGCCTCCTCCCCGGTGCCATGGCTGCCACTTAACAGGCTGTGTGACTGAATGAGTCCCTCGGCTTGTCTGTGCCTCTGTTCTTCACCAGTATAACGATGGTGTGGAATTAAAGTAGTAAAGACCTCTTCCAATACTAAAATCAGTGGAGACAGCTTTCTGATGTTCCCACCTCTCCTCTGAACTCTTCCCTCAAGTGGGGTTGTCATCTCCATGCAAGTGAACTTGATTTATGTATTCAGCATGAAGCACCTCTGTGCTCAGGGAAAAGTAATTCCCTCAGCTCTGGAAGTACTCTGCGGTGTGAGTGTGCCTTAAATAATTGAATGAGAGAGGGAAAGAAGAAAGAAAGAAAAGGAAAGAGAAAGTAGTTTACCTACAAAAAAAGTTAAGAAGAAATATTTGTAAACCACTGGAAATCTACAGGGTATTAGGGTTCATTCTATGACATTAAAGCACCATATTAAATTACCTTCACCTTAGTCTTCATTGTACTTTACCTTTGTGCTGATCTATATTGATAACTGAATACATTATGTTAGATTATATATACATATATCTCCTAAATAAATCTCCTAAAGAAATGGAGATGCCACCTCTTGCTCTGTGATCCCTCTGAGTCAGAAATAATCTCTTTCTGCTCAAAACCTTTTATTATGTTTTATATCTCTCGTATCACTCACCACACATTTTGCATTTTGTTTGTGTCTTTTTGTATTTTACCTTCTAGCCTATAAGGTGCTTGACAATAGAAGAGACCAAGTTTTGTATACTAAAGAATAGCCACACTGGGTGTTATACGCAGCTAATGAATCATTGAACTTTGCATCAGAAACCAGGGATGTACTGTATAGTGACTAACATAATATAATAAAAAAAAATTAAATAAATAAATAAATAAATAAAAAGAATAGCCACGGAATCTAACGCATGGTAGTGTTCAAAATATGTCTTCTCAATGAATAAAACGACAACTGCATTAGTCAGCTTTCATGATGTTAAGCTATGTAAAACAAAAATCAGTAGAATGCAAACCTGTATTTCTCCCTTGAAGGTCATGGACAGTCAGGTAGCTGTGCTTCGGGCTGATGTTTACTTCAGTTCTGCTCCATGCGTCTTTCATCTGGGACTCAAGCTGAAAGAGACACTTTTTTCTGGACTGCTCACTTCTATTGTTAGATAGTTATAAGAAGATTGGCAGAAAATCTAGAAGCTTCTTCAAGCATCCATTTGGAACTAGCAGGAGTCACTACTTGCCTCACTACTAAGCCAAAGCAAGTCACCCAGCTAAACCCAAATTCATTGGGAAATATACTTCTCCTAGGAGTGAGGTGGAACAGGTTCAGAAGTGAGGGAATACTTACTGAAAAATAATATAATCCACCACAAAGACAATGAAGCATACAGAACAGAAAATAAGCAGATCCATAGGAGACCTTCAGTGTTATGGCAACAGTATCACCAAGCTAAGTAAGTGCACTCAAAAAGCTCTTTCACATTAATTTTCCATCCTTATATACTTTCTAGTTAGGAAGTTGTTGTAAATATGGATATAGCCTGCATAAAAAATATATGTAGATGAAGTAAAATTCAGATCATGAAGGTTTTTCCCCAGAAGACTAAGAATGAATGGCTCTTTTCCATTTCTGACCTGGGTTTAGAGAAAAAAGGGATAGAGCGGTCTTAATCAAATGAAGTTCATTAAAAAAATTTTTTTGTATCTTTTTGAGATTTAATTTTGAATATAATAAAATTCGCCCATTTAGAGTATTCAATTCAATTCAATGCTTTTAATATATTGAAAGATTTTTGCGACCATCATCATAATCTAAATTTAGAACATGTTCCTCCTTGAAAAGAAACAGGTACTCATTAGCTTTATCTGCTTATTACCCATCCCCTAGCCTGAGGCAGCCACTAATCTACTTTCTTTCTCATTAGATTTGCTCACTTTGAACATTTCATAGAAATGGAATCATATAGTATGTTGTCACTTACGACTGCCTTCTTTTACCTAGCATCTGTTTTCAAGGTTTGTGCGTGCTGTATCAGTACTTCATAATGTTTTTATGGCTAAATAATATTCCATTGTGTGGATATACCACGTTTTACATCCACTCATCAGTTAATAGACATTTAGGTTTTCTCACTTTTTGACTATTATAAAAAATATTGTGTATAGGTTTTTGTATGGATATATGTTTTCATTTCTCTTGGGTACATATGAAGGAGTAGAGTTGGATGGTAATTCTATCAGCCTTTTGAAGAACCGCCAGAATGTTTTCTAAAGCCACAGCACCATTTTATATTTTAATCAGCAATGCATAGGGTTACCAATTTCCCCACATCCTCACCAACATTTGCTCTACCTGTTTTCTTGATTCTACCATCTTAGTGATAGCTCACTGTGGTTTTGATGTGCATTTTCTAAATGACTAATGATGCTCAGCACCTTTTCATGTGCTTATTGGCCATTCATATACCTTTCCTGAAGAAATATCTGCTGAAAGATGTTGCTCATTTTTAATTAAGTTATTTGTTCCTTTACTATGGAATTCTAAGAGTTCTTTGTATATTCTGGTTGTCAGCCCCTCATCCAATAATGATTTGCAAATATTTTCTCTGTTCTATGGTTGTTTTTTCACTTTCATGATGGTTTCATAGAATGAAGTCTTTTTGCCTTAGCTCTTCAGCTTTATTTCTTTCATGCCAATGCATCTGTACCGTCTTAACTGTAATAAGATGCTAGACTGGGTGCTGAAGACTATGACTTCACGTGCCTTTGTCCCCATATCTTGACTTCTTTGTTTATTTTGTCAGCATAAAGGAAGTTAACCTAGCACTGGCTGAGAACCTCCTTAATCAAACTAGTCCCACTTCCTCTGTTTGTGTAACAGCTACACTTGGATGAGCCCTGAACAACTGGATGAGCCACAGTTCAGTTGTGGCTCGAGTGGAAGCCCCTGGAGCAATGTCTGCTCTCACTTCGGTGGAGCTTCTTTCTGCCCTAACTGAAATTCAAGGTCATCAATGCCTTTCTGCTTAAAGAAGAAGCATCACGGCTAGTTCTCCTCTGGGTCATATCACCATGAGAATTTGTTTTCTGTTGTAATAAGAATTATTTAACTCCTCACATTTAGTCCCAAATAATCTAATTTGGAAAGGCACAGTATACTTTGCATGGACTTTAAATCAAGTATCTCCCGTGGAATGGTGCAGAGGTGCTCGAGAAAGCTTCATTATTTCCAGTTAATGTCCCATGACCATGCCTGCATATTCTCAATCCTCTGATCTAAAACCTAATGGAAAATGCTAAACCCATAAATTTCCAAGCATGAATGTGACTTTCTAAACCTGAAATCCTTGAGAGCTCTTTGTTTCTAATATGCAAGAAGACTGTGGTGTGCAAAGTCTGCTTTTAGTTTCAGGCAGCCTTTCAATTAGCAAATTGTAAGGTCAAATGTTCTTAAATTCATTAATAAAACTGACTGGAAGCCCAGAGAATTTAGGACAATTTATGGAGATTTCAGAGCTGTCAGATCTGCTGTGGACAAAGTTAGAGATGTCAGTTTCACCACCCTTGCTTCCCAATTTCCTTTTAATATATTGAGACTTATTTTAAAAACATGAAGTCGTATGCAAACAGCCAAACCCTGCGATGGTGACAATACTTATTGTCTTAGGTAGAATTTCCCAGAAGAGGTCCTGAGACAGAAATCGACTCCCAGGAGGTTTATTGGGTGTGCTGTCAGAAACCACTCCCATAAGAAAGTGAGACCTGTGAGCTCACACTGTATTCTCAGCATCTGGGGTGTGCTGAAACTTAACCCTAGTTATAGGCTGAGGTCAATAGGTGAGGTAGGGGTAGGTTCTGATGGGGATACATATCTTGTGGGTAGAGGTCTCAACACTGTCTTCAAGTAAGGGGGGATGCTGCTATTAATAGGGAGGGGTGGCCCACTTCTGTAGGCCCAGAGGGCTTGGGGAGTTAGGAATTTGAAGACTGAAGGGGGAGCTGTAATCAACTCAGATGTTCTTGGCTGCAAGTTTCATCTTTTTTGGTGATTTGTTGTTCTCACAATTAGGTCCTGAACCTGGTAGTCAGCTTTCTCTATCTAGCGTTTGACACCCTCTTTGTATGCTTCAAAGAGGTCCTCTTGCTTCCACATTTGGCTCTCATTTGCCTGTAAATTGCTTTCAGGTTTTCATTATATTTTCCAGAGTGTCAACCTATCTTAGTAATAGCTACTGATGTACATTATAGTTACTATTTTCTCCAAACTTTGGACACATCTTGTGCTTTATACCAGCTGCTGCCTGTCCTTCCACTGGTGTACCATTTCAATTTGCTACTGGTGAAAGTTTTAACAACCAGACCAAGTATTAGTTTCCTACAGCTGTCATAATAAACTGGATGGCTTAAACAACAGAAATTTATTCTTTCATAGTTCTGAGGGCTGGAAGTCTGAAATCAAGGTATCACTAGAGCCATGCTTCTTCTGAAGGCTCTAGGGGAGAATTCTTCCTCCCTCTTTCTGTTTCTGGTGGCTCCTGACATCCCTTGGCTTATGGCTTTATGACTTTATGGTCTGCCTCCATCTTCATGTGCCTTCTTCCCTATTTCTCTCTGTCTGCACATTTCCCCTTTTCTCAGAAGGCTGTCAGTCATTGGGATTTGAAACAATCCTAAATCTAAGATAATCGTATTCTGAAATCCTTAACTAATTACATCTTCAATGACCCTATTTCCTTTTTAAAAATTTGTTTTAATGTTTCAAGTCTTTATTTAAATTCATATTAGTTAACATATAGGCTAGTATTAGCTTCAGGAGTAGAAGTTAGTGATTCATCCTTACATGTAACACTCAGTGCTCATCATAACAAGTGCCTTCCTTAATACCCACAGCCCATGTAGACTACCCCTACCCACCTCCCTCCAACAACCCTCAGTTTGTTCTCTATAGTTACCTGTCTCTCTTATGGTTTGCCTCCCTCTCTTTTTTTCTTCTTTTCCTTATGTTCATCTGTTTTATTTCTTAAATTCCATATGAGTGAAATCATATGGTATTTGTCTTTCTCTGACTGATTTATTTCGCTTAACATAATACACTCTAGTTCCATCCATGTCATTGCAAATGGCAAGATTTCATTCTTTTTAATGGCTGAATAATATTCCACTGTGTGTATGTATGTATGTATGTACATACCACATCTTTATCCATTCATTAGTTGATGGACATTTAGTCTCTTTCCATGATTTGGCTATTCTTGATAATGCTGCTATAAACATTGGGCTGCGTGTATCCCTTCAAATCAGTATTTTTGTATCCTTTGGATAAATACCTGGTAGTGCAATTGCAGAGTCATAGGGTAGTTCTATTTTTAACTTTCTGAGGAACCTCCATACTGTTTTCCAGGGTGGCTGCACCAGTTTGCATTCCCACCAACAGTGTAAGAGGGTTCCCTTTTCTCTTCATCCTCACCAACATCTGTTGTTTCCTGAGTTGTTAATTTTAGCCATTCTGACTGGTGTGATGCCACGGCACCGTCTGCAGTGTTTGGGAGAAGGACGAGGCACAGACAGGTTAGCTTGCAAAAGAGAGCGTGGGTGCAGGGGACGACCGCCAGGCGTGCCACCACCATGAGTGCGATCTCCCCGAACAGCTGCAACCTCACGTATTTATTGGCAATAAGCAAAGACAATCAAGGGAGTGATCCGTATTACATCCTAGTGAATAGTAGTACATCACGGGGAAGGTCAGGGGCTTAGATGATGTAACGTTCAGCAAGTGGGACCGATTCTTAAACATGCTTCTATGGACCCTGGGGGCTATTGTCAAGAGCAATCAAGTTTCGGCAGTGTTCTGCCCTGAACGAGTTGGGCGTTTCCAACTGTTGGACAAACCGGGAGTTCCTGGCTGCTGGGCAGGCCCAGTGTTCTCGGCCGCTTGGCTCTGACATTTATGCTAAAGACCACAAGGTCACAAACGTGTTTTCCTATTATATCCTTAGCGTAAGTTCTCGGCCAGGGGCTGCTGCAGTGTGAGGTGGTATCTCGTTGTGGTTTTGATTTGTATTTCCCTGATGATGAGTGATGTCGAGCATCTTTTCACGTGTCTGCTGTCATCTGGATGTTTTCTTTGGAAAAATGTCTGTTCATGTCTTCTGTCCATTTCTTAACTGGATTATTTGTTTTTTTGGGTGTTAAATTTGATAAGTTCTTTATCTATTTTGGATAGTAACCCTTAATCAGATATGTCATTTGCAAACATCTTCTCCCATTCTATAGGCTGTCTTTTAGTTTTGTTGATAGTTTCCTTCACTGTGCAGAAGCTTTTTAACTTGGTGAAGTCCCAATAGTTCATTTTTGCTTTTGTTTCCCTTGCCTTCAGAGACATGTCTAGTAAGAAGTTGCTATGGATGATATCAAAGAGGTTGCTACCTGTGCTCTCTTCTAGGATTTTGATGGTTTCCTGTCTCACATTTAGGTCTTTCATCCATTTTGAATATTTTTTTTGTGTATGGTGTCAAAAAGTCAAAGACCCTATTTCCAAATAAGTTCATCTTCCGAGGTTCTGTATGGACCTCGGTGGTGGGTGAGATGGGTGGTGGGGGAGAACACTATTCAATCCACTATAGGTAGCCAGTTTGGCCAGGGACTATTTGTGCTCAATTTACCACTGACGAGGAGCTCCTTACTGCTAGCCAGATGGCAAGTGATTCATTTCCAAAACCGCATATTACCTTTGTCGTCCCACTCCTGGTACCAACCTCATAGGTTAGGTTCTCAAGGAAACAGACCCTGAGGTGGAGTTCAGCCTGCAGGACGTTAACTAGGGAATGCTTTTGGTACTTCTAGAAGGGAAGAGGAAGGCAAGCTGCATTAGCCTCAACCAGCCCCACAGGCAGCTTTGGAGCTCACTAAAATCACCTGTCAGAGTCATCCTGGGTTGGGCCAAAATGGCTAGATGTTTATATACCCACCTCTGTTAGTCACTGGATATGAGCAACTCTGGGAAACGCTTGACCTTGAAAGAGGTGGCGCTTTGTAGCTTTCATAACTATAGCCAAATTGCTCCTCCATATGTTTGAACCAATTTACTTTTTCATTGGCAACATGTGAATCTCAGTTATATCACATTCTTGTGAAATTTGATATCAGACTTTAAATTTTTGCCACTCTGATGGATGTGATCCAGTTTGTTAGTTTAATTTACATTTTGTTTATTACTAGTAAATTTGAGCTCATCTCCTAAGCTTATTAACCACTTAGATTCCCTTTTCTGTGACTTGCCTTTTATATTCTCTACCTATTTTTCTACTGTATTGCTTATATTTTTCATTTCTGTTTTTTTATTGATATGTTAGTCACCATACAGTACATCCTTAGTTTTGATGTAGAGTTCCATGATTCATTGTTCGCATGTAACACCCAGGGCTCCATGAAACACGTGCCCTCCTTAATACCCTTCACTGAGCTAACCCATCCCCCACCCCAAACCTTCAGTTTGTATCCCAGAGTCCATAGTCTCTCATGTTTCATCTCCCCCTCTGTTTACCACCCCTTCATTTTTCCCTTCCTTCTCCTAATGATCTCCCTGCTGTTCTTTATGTTCCACAAATGAGTGAAACCATATGATAATTTCTTTCTGTTTTACTTATTTCACTTAGCATAATCTCCTCCAGTCCCATCCATGTTGATGCAAATGTTGGGTAATCATTCTTTCTGATGGCTGAGTAATATTCCATTGTATATATGGACCACATCTTCTTTATCCATTCGTCTGTTGAAGGACATCTCGGCTTCTTCCACAGTTTGGCTATTGTGGACAATGTTGCTATGAACATTGGGGTCCATATGGCCCTTCTTTTCAATACATCTGTATCTTTGGCTTATATTTTTCTTATTGGTTTATAAGTGTTTTCATGTTCTGGATCCCAACTCTTTTGTATTCTATAGATTGCAGACATTTTCTCCCAGTCTGTCCTTTGTCTTTTATAGTGTTTTTGTTATACAAGAGTTTTACATTTTAATATACTCAGAAGTGTTTATTGTTACCTCTGTTGATTGTATTTTTCTCTTTTCCCGAACCTGTTATAAAAGGTATTTTCATAAATTTTACTCTAAGATCAAAAGTTTTACTTTTTACATTTGTCTTTAATATACTTGAAACATATTTTTGTGTATGAGATAAAGTTTCTACATGAATAACCAATTTTCATAAAGATAATAAGCAAAACATGTTTGAAGAGTATACATAATTTTTGACTCAGGAATTACATGATTAAGATTTATCCCAAAGAAAGGAACAGAGATGTGTGCAAAGATTTACTAGGATGATGACCACATCATTGTTTACTATATGGAAGAATTGCAGACAGTCCAAATATTTAACAGTGGGAGAATGAGTGAAATGAATTTGATTACAGTTATATAATGTTATATAGCTATAAAAATAACATATTTGAAAAAAATTAAATGACATTGAAATAAATGAATTGTAGGGTCTCACGTGGAAAAGACCAGTTAAGACAGTGTATATGTATGGAATGAATAAATCATGGGGATGGAAGGTACAGCATAGGGAATATTGTCAATGATACCGTAATAGCATTGTATGGTGACAGAGGGTAGCTACACTTGTGGTGAGCATAGAATAAAATATAGACTTGTCAAATCACTATTCTGTACACCTGAAACTAATTTAACATTGTGCCAACTATACCTTAATAAAAAATCCGGTGTATATGATCTAATATTATTTTGAAAAGAAAATGTAAATACACACAAAATAAGCCGAAAAGTTATTTATCGAACTATTAATGGTTATTGTCTCTGGGTCATGAAATTATGGATGGATGACTTTATTTTATTTACTTCTTTTTTCATGTCTATTTTTCTACATTTAATATGATTTACATTTTAACAAAAAATTGGAAGTTATTTTAAAATAGTCATTCCAAGGATTAAGGTTAACAGAGCATTCCTATGTGATTAATGAAGAATAAGTAGTCTTTGTTGCCTGATACAGTGGTTAGAACGATAGAAAACCCAGAATCTTAATGACAGGACTGAAGTCAAACATCCTGCGCCATTGTCTTCCATATTTGTATGACCACATATCCTGACTCGGGGTTCAGAAAATTTGATTACATTACACCCTAGGTTATGGGTGCAGAGGCTTGCTCAAACCATATAGACTTTCAAGGTGATATCATAATCACTTTTAATCCAGATTTATTTTTACACAAGTAGAAATCAAAATTGTAGTTCAACAACTAAAATTTCATGAGGCAAATGTAGGTATTCTGACAGTTATAGAAGATATTTTCCTTTCTGAAAAGAAGCAGGAAGTTTCTTATCACATAGAGGATGTCATATATGATTTGAAGACACTTTCTCCTGAAATTATGCAAGAAGTAGGAACTCAGGAATTTCTCCCAACACAAATAAGCCAGGTTTTCTCAAAAGCCAGATAAAACCTGATGTTTGGTTATATCTTTCTTAGAGATGCTTTACTTTTTTTTCATTACCCCAGCAAGACATATGTACAGGATGCTTTGTGGGAAAAAAATCCTGAAAAATTAAATAGAACTTTAATTTTTTTTATATTTTGAAAAATTTAAAAATCATTAAAAGTAGTAAGATTAATTTAATAGATACATTGTACCCAGAGCTGTGCTCGTCAATGTTAACAACTGACTCTCTAGCAGGAAAAAACCTCTGATTTGTAACATTTGTTGATTTCTGTGATGTAAATACTTCCATAGTGGCCAGTTTCAGGCTCTCGTGGTGGCATCATTGAAGGGGAAGTTGGGGAGAGATGCACAAAATTCACTCTTCCTGGTGTGATCCAGATCCAGCACAACACTGACTGTACCCAATAGCCATAATTAACAAACATTAACAATTTTTGCATGACATTTTTCACAAAAGGAAGAAAACATTAGGAACAATGTTGAAGTCTTCCTTGTTTCTCTCCACAGATCCATCTCCTTATCTTCCTTCCCCAGAGACAACACTATCAAGAATCTGGTATGTATTCTTCCAGACTGAATTTTCATACTTTTATTACAATATAGATGCAGTCGAAACAATAGTTACGCTTTGCATATTTTGAATTTTACCTAATGTTATCATGTTCATATTCTTCAGTTTCCTTTTCTCTCACATTATGTTTATGAAGTTTATTCATATTGACTCATGTAGATGTGGATCATTCCTTTTAACTGCTGATTGTGCTCAATTATATGAAAATATCACGACTTATTTATCTATCCTCTTACTAATGGACTTTTAAGTTGTTTCCAATTTTTGCTAATACAAGTGATGCTGTAACCACTCTAGATATGTCTCAGTATGTGAAGTTACAATGCCTATAAATGAAACAAATGAGTTTTAGAGGGTGGTTATTTTCTACTTTAGTAATATTGACAAATTGTTCCCTAGGTGGTTGTACCAATTTATACTTCTGGTAGAGGTATATGAAAATTTCTCATTTTCATATTGCCAATTTTTAATATCACAGGACTTTTTAAGTATCACCAAAACCTTAGGGTATGAAATGGTATCTTGTTTTACCTTGCATTTCATAGACTATGGGTTGGGTTGAACATTGTATTAGTTAGCATAAAGGCTAAGCTGCTGTAACAAATAGCCTCCCCCCCCCACACACAGTATGGTAGTTTAAAAAAGAAAGACATTTCTTTCTTGCATAGCAATCTTACATTGGGTAGTCCAGACTGGTAAGGTGGCTTGGCTCTACACAGTTATTCAGGGATCTTTCCATTTGTTATACTGCCATCCCTTAGGCCATCATCCTTGTCTTCATGGTTAGTTAGGCTGTTACCATATACCAACTTTTGGGGAAAGAGGTGAGAATTTTTGGGAAAGCAATTTTCTCATAGGCATGTAAGGCAGAAGCTGCATACGTCCCTTCCACTCACGTTCCATTAGCACTACTTAGCTTTATAGATGCATCCTAAGGAGGATGCTGGGAAATGTAGTCCTTGGCTGGACAACCATGTGTCCTGTGGGAAGGGAAGAGGGTGGGGACTAGTATTCCTTCTCAAGCAGGTGTTTATTGACCTTTTGGGCTTGACCTTCTACGACTCAGCTGGCAATATGTTTTGTCCGTGTTTGTTCTGTTTGCTTTTTCTTATCTATTTATAGGAATTCTTTATATGTTCTAGTTTGCTTATTTACAATAAATTTGATCCCTTAAAATGTACCAGTATACATACATCAATAAAGATATCTTAAATATTCCATTGTACATTTAAAGGAGTTATTTAAACAAGTCATGTCACATTCTTTTGATAAATTAAGATTTCCTTTATAAAGTGAATAATTCCCACCTATTCCGATTTTCTCTTTTCTGGAAATATGGAATCTCACCTGCTTAGTTTATTTAAAATGAAATAGACCTATATACTCCATTGACTTCTTAAAAATCTAAGTTTTATGGCAAGTTTTTAGGCTAATGTAAGTTTCTCAAAATTAACACTTAGCAAAATGTCGCTTCTTAAATTCAATTGAACCTACTGAACCTATATGGGAACCTGACAACATGTATAATATTGTGGTAATTTTCTTAACCACACTGAGATTCAATTATCTCAATTCAGTTAAGGATGATATTATTTGCTCTACCTGCAATATGAGTTGTTATAAGGACCAAGGAAGATTATGTACAGAAACACTCTATAGAATCCAAACTTTATTTAATTGTTAAGAATTAGAATTACAAATAGGACTTAAGTAGCATGCATTAGATTTTATTTGAAGTCTGATAAATCTTGTTTCCAGTTCCACTGACATACTCTATATATTATCTACACACATAATGTATACTCCATATCGGGGCCTAACTTTTGACAGTCACTACCATCTCTGGGTGTGCGTGTAGGTGTAGGTTGGAATAACAGCCATGTGGCTGAGCACATCCATGTGAGATAAGACTCTCGTGAGAATTGCTTTTATTCAGAGCTGCTCCTTTCCTAATGGCAACTTAGGAGACGCTTTCCAGATTGTTTTCAAGCTGTTCTCAGCTAAATCTCATCATTTCTAGTTGTGCCTTGGAGTTTCTTTCTATCACTGATTCGGGCCAACCCAGCTTGTCATTTATCACTGTCTTCACTGTCTCAGTTTCCTGGAATTTTGTGTCCAGCCTGTCACACACAATTAAAGCCCATTTCAGTTAGGTGGGCAGCACATAAATGGTGTATCCCTATCTTAGCCTGATCCATCAGCTCCTCTTCCCAGTATCTCTGTGCCACGACAACTCTGCATGGCAGTCCTCAGGTGTGGCCAAGGAAAAAGAGGGCTGGTGGGGGCAGAGAAGGAAAGAAACAAGAATGTTCTGGAATGTAATTTTTGCTTTATTAATGATAAACAGATTTTAAAAAGTTGGAAAGAATTATATCAATGTGTTGAAGGAGTATATAGTAGAAGTCTCATTATTTTATTGATAGACTTGAATTTTGTTTTAAAAATTAGAACAACAGTGTTCTTGTGACAAAATGCAGGACAATTATTTTATGCTGTGTGGCTTACACCTGCAGATGTTAGGTATACCCAGTGGGAAATAAAATGAGAACTGAGGTGATTATGTGGTGACCAAGGTGGGGAAATTAGCAGAGTGAAGGTCTCTGTCCTCCCTCCTATCCAAAATGGGGCTAACATTCATCCACTTGTTAAGCATTTATTGAGGGACTCCTATATATTAAGTGATATCTTAGGTGCTGGGAAACAGCAGAGGAGGAAAAAGGTGAGGTCCTGCACTCATGAAGCTTGAATGGTAGGGCATGAAGGAGGTTAAAGGGCAAGGCTTAGACAAAGAGGCACATGATAATGAAAATAAATAAATAAATACAAGCATATCAGTTAGTGGCAAATGCTATGTAAAGATTTTTAAAAGTGATGTGAGAGATTGGGGTCATCAAGAAAGATCTTTCTGAAAATGTAACGTGTAAGCTGAGATCTGAATGATAAGGAGCAAATCATGTAAAATCATATGGTAGGAACACATAGCTGGAAGGTTCAGCTAATGCAAAAGACCAAAAGTAGGACCAAGTTTAACAAGTCCCAGTGGGACAAAGGAGAAGGCATGTAGTGAGATGGTGAAGGCAGGTGGCAAGGAGGTGTGTGAGGATAGGTAGGTTAGATCATGCAGAGCTCTGCCAGGCAAGGCCTGCATCACAAGTCCGGGGGTTTAGTCCAGAATGAGGTCCATTTTGGGGAGCTTCTGGGACAATGAGGAAGCCAGGGTTCTCAGAATCAGGTAACTGCGAGGTCTAGGAAGTTCATCTGAGTTGGTTCAAGCGCAGTCTTTAGGGGTAAATGGGCAGCCATTGGGAAGATGGAAGCCATTACAGAAACAGTATCCTGTCCTGAAGGAATATTCTAGTATTGGGAGAGTTGGTGATGGTCTTAGCTGATGGAAATGAAACACCAGAACAAGGTAGGACGGAAAGACATCCTCTAAGTAAAGATTTAGTAGGGCTATAGTGGCTTTTAACTCATGCAAGCATCCCATAAGCAACAGTTCAGCCCCTTGTACCCCATATACAGACATAGGGAAGCAAACAAGCTATGAAACCCACTCACTTGTGTGTGGGAGCTCCAAATGTACCGCAAGGTCTGCCTTTGTTGGCTAACAGCCTCACCAGGTCCAAGCCTAAAGCTGGCAGATCCTTTTGGCACAGAAGGGAACGTGTACCTAAACAGTACTACAGCAGACTGGGAACGACAACCAAGAGGGGAAGAATTTTGCTTTTAAAAATTCAGGATCAAACCCAAGGTTCTGCTTCTTTGAGTTTGGGCACCACTCAAGACAACCAAGCCTTTCAAGTTTTTTGACATTGTAAGGCAACCATCTGGTAAAGGAACAAAGTTAAAAGTTTGTTGTGAATGACTTGATTATGCATCCCGCAGGCAGATATGCCCTGAATTAGGTCAGGCACAAAGTGAGGCTTTATGTGTCAAGAAATATCTCAGGATAGCAGAAAGTGTCCCTGCTTCAAAGGTAGCACCGTGTCTAACAACATTTTCCTTAATTTTTGTAGCCAGGAAAATCTCCCGATAGCCTGAAACCTCATACTCTTCTTACTAGACCATCCAGTCTTGCAAGTAAACAGGTCCCTAAACTTTTTATTTATTGCAGTAGAATTAGGCCATAATTATGAGGAATTGAAATGAGGCATATTTCATAAAGATAATATATAGTATTAAATTAAAATGTGCGTGCCTGTTTGCTCAGTGGAAACCGAAGATAGACAGTACACCTGACTATGTACATCACATGAGGATCTTTCTATAAAAAGTTAACAACAAAACAATTTTTTTTTTAGTTAGAAGCTTTTCTTTCTTGGTGCCTGATTGTTCTAGGCACTGTGCTGAGCACATTTTATATGATTTCAGGTCACTTCTATTATGCTATTATTTCTAACTAAAAGCAATGTACTCAAGGAATCCCAGGGTTTGGAGGGTCTTCTGTTCTGACTTAAACCATTTGACCTACATCACCTTTTCCATTAATGTAATCTTTACCTTACAGGACTTGGGTAATCACTTATTTGTACTTCTCTCTCTCTCTGTTTTTTTTTTTTTAAGATTTTATTTATTTATTTAATGCGACAGGGAGAGAGCACAAGCAGGGGGAGGAGGCAGAAGGAGAGGGAGAAGCAGACTCCCCGCTGAGCAAGGATCTCGATGTGGGGCTCAATCCCAGGACCCTGGGATCATGGCCTGAGCCGAAGGTAGACACTTAACCAACTGAGCCACCCAGATGCCCCTGTACTTCTCTCTTTTTGAGGGGAGGATGAGGGTAACAACAAAGTAACTAAACTAAGTGCTTGGATCATAGATATTAGAGATAGAAGGACCTTAAGAGGCCTGAGCTAGACTTCTGCCTTCAGATAATTATGCACAGGAGGGCAGGAGCGGTTAAATCACCTTCTCAATGCCACGCAGCTAAAAAATGGCAGAATGAAAACCATAGTCCAGATCTTCTATTAAGATCCTGTCACGTGGGCGCCTGGATGGCTCAGTTGGTTAAGCGTCTGCCTTCGGCTCAGGTCATGATCCCAGGGTTCTGGGATCAAGTCCCAAGACAGGCTCCCTGCTCAGGGGAGAGCCTGCTTCTCTCTCTCTCCCTCTCCCCCTCCCCTCCCACTTGTGCACGCTCGCACGCGCTCTCTCTCTCTCCTGCTTTCTCTCTTTCTATCTCAAATAAATAAATAGAATCTTAAAAAAAGAAAAGATCCTGTCACCTATTAAGATCTCCCTCTCCTAAACTGAGTTTTGCTGTGAAAGCAAGAGTTAATGTGTGTTGAGATAGGGCACATTTGTGACATTGGTTCTCCTTGACAAGTTGCACTTTCAAAACATAGAATGAAGAGGTGAGGGTAGAATAAAAAATGGTTACTGCAAATGGTATATTGTACTTCCAACTGGCCAATTTGGAAGAATTTAGGAAAGGCAAAAAACTAAAATCTGTAGCTCAGGATAAGCACTACCCCAAGGAACGAGATCAGAGCCTTATCCCAGCCCACGCTATCACAACATTCTACTCAGATGATGAAACAAACATGCCTCCCTCCTGCCCACCTCCTCTACTCAAGCATGTCTGTTCCATTCCATCCCTCCCATCTGCTGATGTCCCAAACCTCAGGACAGCCTGAGGATGCAGTACAGGATTTAAAAGGGAAGGCACGAAGAGGAATTTTCTGACAATCTCAAGTGATTTTTTAAAATGCAGGAAGAGTAATTAGCATAAAGAAGGCTCATTTTAGTGTGTGTGTGTGTGTGTGTGTGTGTGTGTGTGTGTGTGTGTGTGTGTTGGGGAGGGAGCACTCTTCCTGATGACTGTGCCTGAATGCTGGTCTTTCCTGACCTACTAATGAGATTCCCTCCATGGCAGAGGAATCACCTCTCACTCCATGAAAAGAGCCAGTCCCAGAAAATCTCTGGGAAGACAGAAAGATCTAAACAAACATAGACCAGACGTTGATTTAATGCAGATGCTGACACTACCAGGAAAATGAGAAGAAAAGGGAATATTTGGGGGAGAAGGATCAGCATCTCTTGAAAGAGGGGGGAAAGCAAAGTAATACATTAAAAGACCAAGAATTGGCAGCAAGAAAATTATCTTGTGACATTCATAACCATGTCAACCAGAACATGTCAAGAAGTGACTCTGAAAGTAATAGAGAAAACGTGGAGCTTTAGCAGAGGATAAAGAACCCAATCAAAGCATGAAGCTTGCTCACATCCAATCTGTGAAACTATCATCTCCCTAATAAAGAGGAATAGAGGCTCAAACTGCACTCACCCTAGCATGATTTATTTGCAGATAAATTATGTATCTATAATTAAGCCCATAGGTTTAACTGAAATGTTTAGCTACAATATTATACATACATGTTGTTGAATTATACTTAAGTGCCATTATTAATTTTAAATTATATTTAAAGTGCCATTAGGGAACTAGGTACCGGGGGTGTGGTGGGGAAAAGAGGAGTAGAGGATGGAGAACTCAAGAGTAAGCTATATTTTGCATAACAAAAGACCATCCTAGATTGGGGCTCTCTCTACCTTTACCTTTTTGCTGGAAAGGGGCTATGTTGGAGTTAATGGCCCCACAAGGAAGTTCCATCAGCAGATTTGAGGGTGTGCTGGTAGACTGAGTCAGTGAGTGAGTCAATTCCTGCTCCACCCAGGAGCAAAATGACAATAGCGTCTTTCAGGGCTAGGTGTGAGTCATGTTTGAGCACCAACCTCTGCAATGCAACACCATGACATCACCTCTACAGCCTACTATTTGGCCTACAGAACAGCTGTGGAAGCAGTGATTGAATCTGAATCAAATTCAACTCTATTAAGTAACCTTTATAAGGTCAACATCTGCTACTTGATTTTTGGCCAGCAGCAATCTAGAAAATGAGTGTAGATGACTTGGTTAATGAGGCTTCAATAATAGAAATCTGGGTCCTGATTAAATTTTGTACAGCATGTCTTTGTGGATGCTAGTGTATCTTGCAGGGTTTCTCAGAGTTGTCAATTATATATAAAAAAGTATAACAGCAAATGCTCTTTTAAAAAGCATCCTATAGATAATAAGCATTAAGTATGAATATGAATAACTGTGTATATATATGCATATAACTTTATATACATTTATATACATATACATATTATAAGTACTTAATGCTATTGTATCTGTATATATATGTATACATAGACATGTGTGTGTGTGTGTATACCCAAAGTTGTTCACTGTAGCATTCTTTATTGCAGCAATAAATTCAACAATAAATGGCCAAGACCAAGATATTTTTAATTAGATTATGGCCCATATATACGGCAGGATGTTATAGAGCTGTTGACAGAAAAAAGTGTATTAGTACATATGATATTATTACAAGTTATGAAAGAAAGCTATGTGATAGAAAAAATTATGCAGTATGATCCCATTTATGTAAAAAAAGGAGATATATAAATATAAACGTGTATTATGGCTTAGACAGTCTCTGAAAATGGGGGAAAATAGCTATTAACTGGCTTAGGCTCTGGAAAGGGATTTGTGGGCAGATGAATGTAGAGAGGTGTGAGGGAGAATTTATTTGTTAAAAGGAGTTTTTTTCTTAATGTATCTTCTAAAATATAACAAACATTTAAGAAAGGCACAATAATCTCATCTAATATTTGGAAGCCAAACTGTCATTACTAAGATACTGGCTGCTGAATATATACTGTAAAAATGGTTCCAAGTTTCCATGCATAAGGATTCAAGTACCCCCAAAGCAATTTCACATTAATGTTTTTATTCTGCCATGCTTTCTCTTTAGCACCATTTTCAAGAATTGGGGCATTCTCTTTCTAGGTATTTTCTTTCTCAGTTATTCAATCATTGATCTAATAACAAAAGGAAGCTATTAGAGATACTGTGTGCCAGATATTACTTATACTTGATAAATTGCATGCCCGAGGGAATATGAAAAGAAGCACATCAACAAAAATAGAATATAGTTCACATTGATTAAAACAATATGTGCCAAACAGTTCTTTTTGTGGGAGAGGAAAAACAGCAGCATATATTAAGAAATCTAACAAGTGAACATAGGAGACTATGGCCCGCATAGGTTTCAGTGATTCAGTGGACTTTTCTTGATTGTTTAGTTTGCATTGTGCACGATGCTGAGAATGAGTAGCCGGGCACCGTGGTGAAAGGAACAGGTAAGCTAAAACTGTAATTACAGTGCAGTGGAATAAGTGGTAAAGTAGAGGTCGAGAGGAAAATACATTTAAGCAAATGCAAAATAGCATATAAACATGAAAGAATGAGTTACTGAAGGAAAGGCGAGAACACTGCTATTCTTGGGTATGAAGGATACATATCCCAAACTGTCTATTCAACACATCCACTTGGATATCTAATAAGCATCTCAAACTTAATACACCCCAAATTGAGCATCTTATTCCTCCACTCTCCTATGGTCTCCAACTTCTCCTATGGTCTTACTCTTCTTAGTTTATGGCAACAGCATCCTTCAGCTGCTCAGCCAAATGCCTAGGAGTCACTATTGAATCCTCTCCATGCTCCATCTACAAAGTGTCAGCATATCTTTCTGGATCCCCTGAAAGGATCCAGAACCTGATCACAACTCACCAGCTCTATTGCTTCCATCCTGTCCCAAGCCACCATCATCTCTGGCAGCCTTGCTCCACTTCAACCTATCTACATAGCAAACGAAGCGATCTGTTTATACAGTAAGACAGATCAGGTACTTGTCCAGCCCAAACCCCACCTTGACCCTCATCTCACCCTGAGTAAAAAGCTGAAGTCCTTACTGTGATTGATCAAGGTCCTGAATAATCTGACACTTCCCCATCTCCTCATTCTGCTTACCTCCCCTCTACTTCCTCTTGTTGCCCTCTCCTCACCACCCACAGGAGTCGAGCACTTCCCCCAGCCACCCCCAGGCGTGCCTCCAGCTTTTATTCAATGACCCTTCTCAGTAAGTCTTTCTAATCCTCCTACATAAATTGCAATCTCTATTCTCATACTCCATCTTCTTTTTAATTTTTCATATCACACGGAACTATCAAACACATTTTATATTCCATGTATTTATTTTGTTTATTATCTGCCATCTAAAACCCATCCCCGAATATAAGCTCCAGAATGATAAAGATTTTCTTCTGTTTTTCTCACTATTACATCCTCAGAACCTAGAATAAGATTCAGAATATTATAGACATTCAATAAATATTTGTAAAATTCATGAATGAATGAGTGGGGTGAATGAGGTATGAAATGATCCAAAGTTGAGATTGAAGGGATATACAAGGGCCCAGCTGTTAAAGGTGCCACGGTAAGAACTTTGAAACTCATCAAACAATAGAAAACCGCAGGAACAAGAGAGGTGGTTATACCATTTGTGTGTGTGTGTGTGTGTGTGTGTGTGTGTGTGTGATATATATAAATACATATACGGTATAAAGAATGCAATAGGTAGGGAAAGACAGGGAAAAAATGGACAAATGTTTTGAATAGACACTTCTCCAAAAATATATCCAAATGTCCAACAAGCACATTAAAAGACGCTCAACATCATCAGTCACTAGGGAAATGCAAATCAAAACCACAATGAAGTATCACCTCAGTAGGATGACTATAATAAAAAAAGAGAGGTAATGACAGGTGTTGATGAGGCTGTGGAGAAATTGGAACTCTCGTACGTCTCTGCTGGGATTATCAAATAGTGCATCTACTGTAGAAAACAGTTTTTCATATGTTCAAAAAGTGAAATGTATAGTTACCATATGACTCAGTGATTGTGGCTTGATAGTTCATTTCTTCTTGTCACTGAATAATATTTCATTGTATGGGTGTCCTAAAATTTGCTCATTTACCTATTAAAGAACATCTTTGTTGCTTCCAAGTTTTGGCAATTACGCATGACGATTCTATAAACATTCATGTGCAGGTTTTTGTATGGGCATAAGTTCGCAACTCATTTGGGTGATATCAAAGAGCGTGATTGCTGGATCATCGGGCAGACTATGTTCAGCTGTGTAAGAAGCTGCCAAACTGTCTTCTGAAGTGGTTGTACCAGTTTGCCTTCTCACCAGCAGTTAATGAGTGCTCCTCCTGCTCCCTATCTTCAACAGCATTCGGTGTCAGCAGTGTTTTGGATTCCAACCATTCTAATAACTGTAGAGTTTGTTTTAATTTGCAATTTCCTGGGGCGCCTGGGCAGCTCAGTCGGTTGGCGTCTGCCTTTGGCTCAGGTCATGATCCCAGGGTCCTGGAAACCAGCCCCACCTCAGGCTCCCTGCTCAGTGGAGAGCCTGCTTCTCCTTTTCTCTTTGCCGTTCCCCCTGCTTGTGCTCTCTCTCTCACATAAGTAAATAAAATCGTTAAGAAAAATAATTTGCAATTTCCTGATGAAAGCATAGGTGAAAAATGTTGAATATTTTGGACGCTTATTTGCCATCTTTATATTTATATTATAGTATTATATAATGTTTCCAGTGTCTCCAATCTAAGTATGAATTGCTTATTTTTAGTCTTCCCACATTTCTATCTTTAGATCCAGATCATATTGGGGAAAGTGAATTTAAGAAATTTAAGGACAGACTGTATCTAGTAAGCTCACTATCTGGTACAGGAAATCACTCATGTAATATGTAAATTTGACTCCTAGCATGAGACCGATTATAAAGCCCAGAAGTCAGTCAGTTTGCATTTCCTCCTGGAAGATACCACTACTGGTTTTACTACCTTCCTTCCAGGTCGTATATTCTAACTTAATTTAACGGCATTTAAATATGCCCAAACACCCAGTCTAGAAACTCAGAGCTATCTTTGGGTCTTCCCTCTGCTTCAACTCGCACATTAATATAGCTACTATAGCTCATGAATTCTACTTTAAAATGTTTCTGGAATTGGTGTCATTTTCTTCGTCCTCAATGACAAATATAATTGTGATAACTTTTACACTTTTTTTTTCCTGCTCTAAAGGCCTGATGTGGCAGCAGGAAGCTCCCTATTGTGACCAGAGAGCTAAGATCCCACTTCTGCTTCACCAGAGTACCTTCACTTTTTGTCTGTTTTATATACTGGATTCCACATAGATTTAATTTTTTTCAAAAGGGTCCTCCAAGCACAAGCAACCAAAAAAATTTTTTGATAAATTGAACCTTATCAAAATTAAAACCTTATGTGGATCAAAAGATACAACCAAGGAATGAACACAACAGGAGAAAATATTTGCAAATTACGTATCTGATAAAAGTCTCATAACCAGAATATATAAAGAACGCTTCAACTCAATAAAAATAAGACAAATATTCCAATTTTTAAAAGGACTCAGCAGTTCCACTCCCAGGTATATATCCAAGAGAATTAAAAACATATGTTCACAGAAAAACTTGTACATAAATTTTCATAGCAGCAATATTTCAAAATATCTCAAAGTAGAAACAACCCACATGTCCATCAACTGATAAAGGGATAAACAAAATATGGCATAGCCGTACAACGGAATGTTAGTCAGCTGTGTAAAGGAATGAAGTTCTAATTCATGCTACAACATGGATGAACCTTGAAAACATTATACTAAGTGAAAAAAACAGACACAAAAGCCCACATGTGGTATGATTCCATTTATATGAAATATCCAAAGTGGACAAATACGCACAGGGAGAAGGTAAGTTCGTGGTTGCTAGTAGATGGGTGGATGGGAGAACAGTGAGTACCTGCTAACAGGTATGGAGGTTCTTTTTGGAGTCATTAAATTGTTCTAGAATTATTAGTGGTGACAGTTGCACAACATTGTGGGTATACTGAAAACCACTGGAGGTACTAAAAAACCACTTTAAAATGGTGAATTTCATGTTATATGGATTATATCCCAAATAAATATTGCAAAACAATTGGTGTCTTCCAGAAATTATTATCTGGAGCTTTAGAGACAACTTTGTGATCCAGAAAATAAGCAGACGGATAAAGGAGATTACTGTGGATTTCTGCTGAGGAGGAATTTGTGGAGAATCCTTACTGCCAGATTGAATGATCCTCTCAGATAAGCAGAGTTGGGCTTAGTTCTCAGGTCACTGTACTCTCAGGGTAACTGCTGTCATGTGCAAAGTGTGAAAATGCGGTTTTCAAGTGAGTGAACACAGGGCCACAAGAAATTAAAGATAGGTCAGTTTAAGGTCTGCTGACAAATGCCCTTAGCCCGAGGTAGGGCAGAACTTTCATATGTTCTTGTAAAACTCAGGTAGAAATGAAACTAACGACTAGAAATAAGGAAATAAAAACAAAACTAAAAATACCACTATAACTATAAAAGCACGTGGGTTTCATACATCATGGGAAAATAATCTATTTATGAGTTGAATGCTTTTTCTCTGGTCACCTATGGAGTTTAGGAAAGACGATCCAATCAAACCAGCACTTGTATGAATTCATTCCCCCAAAAAAGAACACAAAAGAACAAGATTTGAGTTTAATGGCAAAAGACAATTTTTTTTAAAAAAAGTGAGCCAATTAAAAGCTCGTTACCCAGAAATACATATGATGGTGTACGTCTTGGGAAGTAATGATCTGACAAACTTTTCTTGAAGCTACTCCCTGATCTACAGCTGGAGTAAGAACAATGAGAGAGAGGAGAAGCAGTGCAAGTCAGGCTCCAAGGGGTTGTGGAGGCAAACGCGCCCTAAGACAGAGGAACTTTGAGGAAAGGAATTCAAGGGTGGTTCTCAATTTCGCAGGTAATGGGACACAGCCTGCTATAGATGGAGCAGTCTCCAAGTGTTAGCTTCCTTAGGAGACCTGGGATTGTTGAGGGTCCCTGATTGGTAGGTAGACTTGTCTGGATTTTAAAGTTAAGACTAAGAGGACCCAGGCAGGCAAGGGGGACAAAGAGGTCCCAAATGGACTAGCGTGTAGACATTCTGTGTAATGCTCAAGTTTGAAAGATCCGTTATATCGTGTGTGTTATGTAGGCTGACAATACCACAGTTCTTAATTTATACTAGAGCAATACTACTCAGAAGGAAACAAATAGTAATTTGACAGATATTTGACTATAATCACTGCATATTGTAAGCTATATATAGAGTTACATATTTAACTCACTCCCAAAGAGAGAGAAATGGAAGGATTTTTTTTAAGACGAGAAAAGGATGCATCCTTTTGATTAGTTTTCTCATGTTCTGTCATTGTGCAAAATGAAATTCAGGTCCGAAGGGCAGTAAGCAGTCACAAATATGCAACATCCATCTGGAGTGGTACATGAGTAGTCACTAAGGAAACGATTCCAAAAAGGAAACCATAAATGCCTTCACCAAAGCCAGATAACTAGAAGTGTTGTTAAAGAAACAGTGTGGGATTTTTCTTAACTTCCTGGTGAAGGTAAATCAGATCTAATTATATTTTAGTTGCTAATTCCTACCCAAATCGCTGAAATCTTTCACGAAAATGAATTAAACTGATAATTCTTAATAGGAAGTTTGAGAACAATCAAGCTCTCTCCATGTTGTGTGGTTTCTTAATTTATAATCGTAACAGGAGTACAACATCTTCACACATTACTCTCTTCTCCTACCTCGTGGGATTCTTTTTTTCTGTAGTTGCACTAAATAGGTCCTATAGATCCTTTTTCTGTTTTGGTAAGTTTAGAGAAGGCAAATTTGATTTCTTCAATTTCATGTAGGCTTGCAAACTCAGACTGACCCACATCATAAAGAGACAGCATGCGCCTTACCACAGCCTAACTGAAATGTATCTGGCAGCCATTACATCATCGGCTAAATTACGTTCGAGTTTGGGCAGGATTCTGTGAATGAGGGAGCACAGGAGGGAGAAATAACTTTTGAGTAAGTGAGAGTCAGAAGAAAAATCGAGTAGGTGGAGAGCTCTGTTACTTGCCTTGCCTTCTGAGCCGTGGTATCCCCCAGGGAGTCTCACAGGCCCTTATCCGAAATTCGCGGGGTCAGATGTGTTTCAAAATTCCGAATGTTTCGGACGTCATGAAGGCAATCTGTTTTGGATATGTTGCATATGCCATGACACCCCCAGGGTGGCTGGGGCAGCAGCTCATCAAACATATCGGCGTGTCTGCAATTTAATGTATGAACATGACTACAAATAAAAAAATGACTGAAAACAGCCTCTTGTCAGTTCAGCTCAGGTTTTACTTTCAAATGAATTCTGAAAAATCTTTTGGTTTTCAGAGATGATTTTGGAATCGTGGATAAAAGTTTGTGAACTTGTAATGAAATTAAAGAGATTGAACTCTTTGTCCTGGTTGTAGGTGGAAAATCCTCCCGGGTGTCTTTTTTTACCCTTGTGTCCCCCTGACCCTTCAGAATAGAACTTGAGCAAAAGAGCAGCACCGCAGGCCCCGGTGGACCCTTGCTCCCGCAGCTCAGTGTGTCTTGGGAGAGAAGTTGGGCACTCAGTCAGACACAGAGTTCCTTGTTAGTTATACCCCCAACTGGAGGGTTCTGTAATTGCTGGATTTGAAATCAGCATGTGAGTTTCCAAATAATTATCTTGGGAATCTCTCACTCTCTCATTCACCGTTACCTAAATTTTGTGTATCATTTATCTCAGCAGTCCAGGATTATCTGATGATAAAAAAATGTTTACTTTCCCAGTGAATTTAAAAACATGAGGGATCCCTTCCTATTCTCCTTCTGGTTCCTCTCTCTCCCCACTGAGCCCTCAGCCCCCAACCCAAGTTAAATGGGATTAAAAGTATGAGCAAATTCTGAAAAACCTTATTCTAATAACTAGCACAAGCATAACAACTATAGTCAATGCGAATCTCTTTGGCTGTGAACCAGTTTTCATGTTTGAACTGGCAGGGCTGTCAGTTTAGGAACTGAAAATGCCATTTGCTTGGTCTTCAGACCTACTCAAGGAAGGGAGGTTCTTAACTGGAAAGACTAAGGGCTGTGTCACAGAAACATAAAGTGAGCCCTACTTGTCGCTTGAATTTTCTAGTAGCTGCATTTGAAAAGAAACAAGTGAAATTAATTTTAATAATATATTTTATGTAAGCTCATATATCTAAAACATTAACTTTCTATTATGTAATCAATATGAAAATTAATGATAAAATATTTTACATTTTTTTCAACCAAGTCTTTGAAATCTTGTGTATATTTTATACTTAAAGAACATTTCAATTTGCACTACCCACGTTTCAAGTGCTCAAGAGCCACATGCTATTGGCCACCATTTGGACAATAAAAAGAATGTAAAAGTTAGAAAGTGGAGCTGGCAACCAATCCCTCAGAAGTTTGTGATTCTTCAGGGAAAAGAATGGCTCCTACACTGACTTTTCTTTCACGTTAATTCTACTATATACTATAAGGAAAAACAAAGATCATTAACTAGTGAAAATAATGAAATACTCGGGATTCATGCTAAGAATTGTACGTCATTACTTGGCTAAGGAGAAGTCACAGTTTGAATCCAAAATTGGTTTAACAGTACAATCAGAAAGGTGTTGCCCACTGATCTTTTTGCAAATTTGCCAAACAGGCACCTCTACTGACTTTAACCTTGAACTTCTGCTGGTAGCAACTTAAACTGCTCTAAGGAAAACATGAACATGGTAAATGCTAACAAGTGAATGTTGAAATGATTTAAAAATAAAATTCAAGCATGTTTAGGCAGTTAGACTCCTTCCCTTCTGGACTAGGGAATTTAGATCTTACCATGTTACTGCACAGTAACGAGCTGCAGCTAGATTTTCACAACTACAAGATGAGAATAATATCGAGTGTTTATTATAGGCATTGTTCCCAGGGTATTACATGTGTTGATTTGCTTAATCCTCAAACTAATCGTATACAGAAGACACTGTATTTTATTCCCACATGAAGGATGAAGAAACTGAGACCAAAAAGGTAGTTTATCCAAGATCACACAGCCAAGAAGAAATGAAATAGTATTCAAACTCATGTTAGTCATCATTATTTCATTATTCTGTAACCTATTAGATTTCTAAGACGAGGTGACATAAAATGAAACCTGATTATCTTAAACAGAAATCACACTATAAGTGCAATATGTTAATATTAAAAAATATCTATTAGTGAAAATACTTTTGTTACAGGAAATCCTATTTGGTGTGGTTTTGCTTTTTAAATATGTGTATTTTTATGTCCCTCTTTTAATACAAATGTTAGGATAATATGTAGAGGGTTATGAGTTTCGCTTTTTTTAAAACTTAATAACAGCCTTGAGATCTTTTCACCTGAGCATTGATATAGTATTGAGTAGTATTTCGTTCTTTTTTACTCCCAAATTTGCTTTATTTTATCATTTTATTTTATTTTTTTCTTCATGACAAGTATACTCTTTAATCCCTATTTCTTATTTCCCCCAATTTCCCCACCCACCTCCCCTCTGGTAACCATCAGTTTGTTCTCTAGGGTTAAGAGTCTGTTTCTTGGTTTGTTTCTCTCCCTTTCTCTTTCCTTTCTTCATTTGTTTTGTTTCTTAAATTCCACGTATGAATGAGATCACACAGTATTTGTCTTTCTCTGACTGACTTATTTCGTTTAGCGTTATACTCTCTAGCTCTGTCCATGTTGTTTTATGTTTAAGTTATATGTAGTTTGTCTCATGTTGTACAAAAACAGCTGAAATTTAAACTCATTTATTCACTTCATTCAAATATCATCTATTAGTGAGATTTTCCCTGATCATTTAAAGTAAAATAACAATAAACTTTTCCAGCCCTTGACAATATCAATCTTCCTTAATTATAAATTTATACATATAATTCATTATTATAAATATATAAATTATAAATTTATGTATAAATTCATTATTCTAAATTTACTTTTGTGTTTGTGCTCTGTCCTTAATAATGTAAGCTCCATACAGGCTAGATTTTTTTTCTGTTTTGTTCACTCTTATATCCCGAGTACCTGACAACAATGTTGGGATCTTAGGAAACCCTCAATAAATATTTATTAATTGAATAAACAATTGACTTTTTAATATGTATTCACTTGCTGATGCTGAAACAACACATATAGCAATGACGTACATAGACTTTGGAACAAAATAGACTTGGATTAGAATCACAGCTGCCATTTACTATTTGTAAAATATTTTAAAAATAATAAATACTTGGATCTTGTAAGGTTATTGGGAAGATTAAATAGGATACTTCTTTCTAAAAGTAGTGTAGAGGCTGGCACAAGGCTATGCTCCATGAATGTCGTGGTGGTTAAATTGTTATTACTCATCCACTCATTAAACAAACACAGTGCCCAGCACTGTGCCAGGTGCTGAAGGAGTTTGAGTTAAAGCAGACATCTCCTTTGAGATAAATCATAGCTTTTAATACACTGCTGGACTCATAAGAAGTAAAGGAGCCTTTAATGCTTCCATACGCCACAAGCTCCAGCCACAACCCCCACCTCCCAACCATAAAGTGAGCTGAAAGCAGAGTCAGGAGCTGGGAGCAGGAAGCAAACGAGAAGTGTAGTGTTTTCCTGAGAACAAAGGCTACAAACTGTACTGCCATCAGGAGCTCAGGTCTCAGGCCGGTACCAGGCGGATAAACCTGCCAGTCCGACATTAGAAAGGCCTAAAATAGTACCTGTGTCAGTAGTAGCAAAAACAGGCAGAAATTCTCTCTGAAGAAGTTTGCATGATTTCCATGATTTAAGATCATGCAAACATGAGCTCAGAAAGATCATCAAAAGCACACATGAACAAGTCACCATGTTGCAGAAAAAGGAAATACACAGGTTTAGACCCCCAAGAATTTCACATGTTTAAATTATTATATAAACAATACATAATAAGAAATAAAGGATAGGATTATAAATTTGATGAAGAAACAACATGACAGGTAGATTTACAAAAGAATCTAATAGAGCTCTTTAAATCGAAAAATATAATCGTTGAAATTAAAAATTCAATGGAGGGGTGAAATAGGAGATGAATAGCAGCTGCCCAGGGAATCTCCGAGGTCATACATGGAAACTACGAGAAAGAGACAGAGGCTTGTGGAGGAGGGAGTGAGAAGCCTGTCATAGGTATAACCAGAGTCCCAGAAGTAGACAACGGAAAATATGGAGGAGAGGTGATGATTGAAGAGAAAAATGGGCTTCTGATGAGAGAAGACTCACCAAACATGATACATAAAAATGGAACTACACTTAGATAAATCATAGTGAAACTGCAAAATATCCAAGCAAGGAGATCTTATAAGTAGCCAAAGAGAAAATGCAAGTCACCCACAAAGGTACGACAATTAACTTCTAGCAGACTTCTGAACACACCATAAAAGCAGCCAGAAACTGTGGAATAATGTCGCGAATAGTTGAATGAAAATTTAGAAAAGCTGTTCACAAAATAAGTCTGAAATAACAACAATTTTAGACCATCAAGCCTGGAAGAGTTGCCACCAGCAGATCTTTACTAAAGACACTTCTACAGAATCCACTTCGAAATAGAGAACAGTGATTCCAGAAGAAAGGTCTGAGACACAGGAAGGAATGGTAAGCAGATAGATTAGAAAACATGCAGTTTATGATAAAAGTTATGTCTAATTGTGAAATAAAGCATTCCAAAGCCCTTGCATTTTTTTTAATGTTTTTTTATTATATTATGTTAGTCACCATACAGTACATCCCTGGTTTCTGATGTAAAGTTCGATGATTCATTAGTTGTGTATAACACCCAGTGCACCATGCAATACGTGCCCTCCTTACTACCCATCACCAGCCTATCCCATTCCCCCACCCCCCTCCCCTCTGAAGCGCTGTTTGTTTCTCAGAGTCCATAGTCTCTCATGGTTCATTCCCCCTTCTGATTACCCTCCCTTTCTTTATCCCTTTCTTCCCCTACCGATCTTCCTAGTTCTTATGTTCCATAGATGAGAGAAATCATATGATAATTGTCTTTCTCTGCTTGACTTATTTCACTTAGCATTATCTCCTCCAGTGCCGTCCATGTTGCAGCAAATGTTGAGAATTCGTTCTTTCTGATAGCTGAGTAATATTCCATTGTATATATCAAAGCCCTTGCATTTTGGGGAGAACATGAAGATAATGGGTTACAATTCGGCTTTGTTTACTCCAGAAAGATCACTGAAAAAAACTGTAATACAGTATTTTAGTTTCCTAACCAGAAGCAAAAAGATGAGGAAAATAAGTGAACAGAAGTCATGTTAAATTTTTTTTTAAGGCAAAGCAGAGGGGGAAAAGAGGTGTATAAAACATAAGACAAACAAAAATAATGAAATAAGTCTAAATATATCAATAATCACAATAATCAATAATCACAAGAACATAAATGTTATCATCTTACAAGTTAGAAACAAAGTAAATCAAAGAGACAAAAAAATTCCAGCTATAAACTATTTATGATATGCCTAAACACAAAAGCAACAAAAAGTTGAAGTAAAAGAATAGAAAATGATATAACAGATAAATACTAATTTAAAGCAACATTATATTAAATAACTTTTTGAATAAAATGAAAACAAAAACCGTCCAAAATCTAAACCACAATTATTTTTCATTTTTGTAAACTCCTTTGTTTGTCCAAAACTTCCATATTTGGATATTACCATATTTGTGATACACATTTAATTTCAATTCAGCTTTTTTCTTTTTAAAATTATAGTATAATATAATTTCCCAAGTTTTTAGGTCGTTTGTATAAAATCTATTTTGAGGGCAATTGTGGACAAATATGTTTGACCTTTTTATAATTCAATTATATTTTCTGCACGACCTTTCTAGTAATGAATTTTATAAGCTTATTACCAACTGTGTGAAGTAAAAACTCATTTTATTTGTCCTAAAATCTTAGAATTTCAGAATCTCTTTATCCTCTGAATACTTCTCAGTTTGGGGACTGCCCATGTTCATTTTACGCATGCGACAGATCTTACAGATTTTGAACATAAGCCTACTCGGTCTTTGAGGCTGAAGCACTGCCCTTCTTCGCACATCCTCACCGAGCACCGGCCATCTTGCGAATCATTTTACCTGACTCTTCTGTCTTTCTGCAGAGGGCAGGAGGCTGCTCAGTTGGTTAGGAATTGGAGTGGAGGATACAGCACCTTTGTACAAAGTCTCAGGATGCAGTACAAGACTGAAATAGAGGTGCTCAGAGATACCAACAAGAGATGATAACAGCAACAAACGTTATTCATACAGGACTTCCTACATGCCAGGCACTGTTTAATCATATTCCATACCGTAGTCTTTCTGATGAGTCCAGGAAGGGCTCAAATACCTGTCTTATTCTTCTCTTTCTCCTCCTCCCTTCTTTGTTTCCAAATAAATTAGAGACACGTGAGTAGGCATTCAGGCCTCTTGCCTGTTTGCAGAAGCTGTAGACTTGGTATCAATGCTTCCATTCATCTGCCTCTCTCCTGGGTCAAGAGGGCACAATGACAGCATGGATTATGAAACAAAGAGGTGTGAACTTGGGGGCAGGAGGCCAAAAAAGAAAAAAAAATCCAAATAAACAAACCATAGAGGTCAATGCTAATGAGCAGAGAACCAGCTTACAACTAAGACTTTCTTTCCAAGCCTTTAAGGAACTAAAAAAAATTAGATTATGTTTCAATGACTGGCATGAGAGCAAGGCTGAATAGTAATAATACAGTAGTGCAGTACATAGAAATTTCTTATGTACATAATTATGGCTTTACGCAAAGTAATGAACCAGATGAACTTCTCTGTTACCTCTGACACAAACCTTGGTTTTCTCCTGGGAGTTGGAAAAACGTCAATGTGTCAGCAATTCATCTATTTCTGCCTGTTGGTTCATCACGCAGAAATTAAATGAGGTGCATAATGGGAATTTAGATGTCAACATTCTGTTGAATTCTAGAAAGATGTACTCAAATGTTTAGTTTGCATTATAACAAATTTGTGTCATTCTGAGTTTGTTAAATTTGGATTATGGAAAATTGAAGATTTGCATAAATCTAAATTCTACTAAGGATCCTGTGTTAATACATTCTTCACATTATTTTTCCAAAGAATAACTTTGATCTGTTCAATCCAATCTTTAAAGTCTTCATTATATATTTTGGAAAGTAATGTTTCCTTCAACTCAAATATTCAGCCATTAAATTAATCTTTTGAACAGGTCCTAAAATATTTAGTAGTTTTATCTGCCAGGGTAATCATTTGACAGGAACATTACCATGATGTATTAAAAAACAAAACAAAGCAAAATAAAACAGCAAAAAAAGGTTCGCGCTGCCAACCATTTGATTGGTCTGTGCTAAAGTCACCCACAGGCCCTCACTGGGTCCTCCTGACAAATGGCACCGATCTGCGAATAGAGGCTGGTCAGGACCAGAGCTCTGAGCTCAGCCACGGAGCTGAGCACGTCTACGTGGGCTCTCCTGGGCCCTGCCCAGCTGATAACAACAAGAATTATAATTACTACTTAAACGAAGCGAGTTTTAATATTGTGCAACACAGAATGAAATATCAGCTTATGTAAAGCAGCCTGTAACATATGCTGCATATCGGTTTATTTGGGTGATAGCTTACCCCGAAACTGGCTCCTTTGAAAGCTAATGGACCCGCTACTCTTAGTTATCGTCCCTGTGGATACCAATCTCATCTAAGCCCTCATCACCCAGACGGAGGCCACTGTAACTCTTTGCCCATTTTCTTGCCTCAGCCTCATTCCACTTAGACTGCTCTCCACAGTCAAGCTAATCGTCCTATAAGAAAACTCTTGTCGTGTCCTAGCACGACTGAACAAGCTAGAACCATGCACAACTGCTCCTCCATCTGGCTTTACAGTCTTCCCTGTCTGCCTTCTTTCCTTCCTCCCTTCTTTGTTTCCTCCCTCCTTCTTTCTTCTTTCCTTTTGACCGGTGACAATGGGCATCTAGAAGAGTGCATGTATCAGTAGATTTCACAGGACTGACCAGCAACCCGGAAATTCCTCCTTGCTCCTTCCCAGGCTCCATCCACATGACCTAAAGGTAGCCAGTATCCCACATTCTAAGAGCAGGAGTCAATTTAGTCAGTCTTTACTTCTATTAACCTCCTACATACAGGACTCAGGGAAAGGCTCTAACTCGGGGTGTAGGAGGATGCCTTGGCCCCCCCAGACCTTGTAACCTATGGCAGCAAGTCTAATTTGAGTCCCTACATGGATGGATCTGAATGGCCTGAGATGTTACCTGCCTTCATCAGAATTTGCTCAGGAGCTGCCAGCAGGAGGTGTCCAGGTGACAGCTAGTGAGAGTTCGGTAGGGAGAGACCGACAAAGGGGGCATTTGCTGATGACGTTCTGAAGTGAATATAGGCATTTCGCCTCCCCCCCATTTTCTCCATCTCTTGCTCCTTAGTCATCTCCTCTGCTTCCTACTCAGTTGCTTTTCAATCAACAAAGCCACAAAAGGCACCTGCAACCTATGGCGTTCGATCATAGAGTCCCCGGCTAATACCCAGGACCTCTTGCATCTCAAGTGGAATGCCTCCAGGATGGGGGAGCCTTTGATGCTGCCCTGACCTACAGAACATTCTCCCTGTCTTCCAGGAGCAAAGACATGAAAATATTTTTTATCTGTGTTTCTTTTTAACAGCAACTCAACAAATGCTATTTGTTGTTGCCTTATTGTGAAGTTGAGATTTTCTTAAGCGTTATCTATAACAGAAAAATAAACCTAACATAAAAATAGTATATTAAATATTGAAGAAAAGTCAGTGGGTATTACTCATAATCCCAACCTAACTCTACAACTAGTTTAATTTTGTCTCTCAGATCCTGTCCACATTCATAATTTGTACACTGTTGCTTTTGTGCTCATATCAGGAGACTACCTTTAAGTAGCCTTTGTTTATGCAAACAAAAGGAGGAAGTTTTATGGAGTCCCCTATAAAATGATTTTGATACAGAATCACAAAGTCCTGCCTTTCTTTTCTGATATGCCCTAATTCTTCCCATTCAGGGGAGCTGTGGAGCTTAGCTAAAACAAACGGCAGCCGTGCCAGGACAGAGGAGCCGGATTCCGGCTCCGCTCTGTCATCGCTGGTTAGGTAAGCACACAGATGTCATTGTAACTTTGTTATGCCTCAGAATGTTCAGGAGTTAAGTACAGAGGCTGAGACCTATCCCACCTACCTCGCAGGACGTTTTATTAACTCAAGAAAACCGAGTACCTACTACACATGCTTGGTGTCCTGCTAGGGACTGCGGAAAGCAGCAGAGCCACCAAGTACAGCTACCGGGGCAGTGGACCTGTGAAGGCTCTGGTACAGAAGTGGCAATGGTCCCACTCAGGAGGGTATGTGATCAGACCTCGGTCTCGGCTCTGGTTCTTGCCTTGCCTGCTCTATTCCCCTCTAATACTCTCTGAGAGCAGGCTGCCAAGATCCCCAGGATGGTCGCAGGGATGTGACCTCTCTGGATCCCCCCTGGCCCCTTTGTCCCAGCTCCTCAGCTCCCTCCCCAGTTTCCACCACATCTTCTTTAGCCCTCCTTCACCAAAGCCTCATTCTCTGCTTTTTCCAAGGCAGGGGCTTGGTGGTTCATCAAACTGGAACCCTGACCCTGTGCAACACAAAACTTATTTCCCTTCCTGGAAGGGAAGAGTGGGGGCCTCGGAAACCCAGGGGCCTTTCTTTAATATATAACACCTTCCCTCAAGAATGCACAGAAAAAAGGTTTTCTGCTGAGGAGGGAAAAAATAGTTTTAAGACATTCCATTTCAAATTCCATATCCCATTCCACTTAAATGAATTCAGAAGCAAGAGCAGTTGTTTCTGATTGGAAATGTCTTGTAGGCTTTTGCAGAGAGTGTGGCATTTGTGTCAAGCAATAAAGACAGTTGGGGACTTAAATAGGGCACCTCACATGAAGGAACACTAGGGGCAGAGTTCAGAGGTGGGGGGATCCGGAGTGTGTTTGGAGAGCTGCAAGGATCCAGAGGCAGACAGGGACAGCTGTGTGGGGTACCCAAGGAGAACAGCTGCCTGTGATGACAAGGGCAGGACTGTGGCACCAGGCTACCAGAGCCAAATCTGCTTCCTCTAAGAGGCCAGTAGGCTCATTGCTTTGTGCACACCCCCCCTCTCCACTTCATCGCTCCAGAGGTCCCAGCGTCCCCAGCATCCATCACCACGCTCTCACCGCACCTTCTCCATGTGTGCCCTGACCTGATCCAGTCCACCTTCAGTTCCCTTCTGAAACGTCTCCATATCACCACCTCTCTTTCAAAATATGGAGGTTCCCTGAAGACGCCTTTCCCATGGCCCCCAAAGGCTGTCTTTTCTCCCACATTCCATGTAACCAGGACCCCAGAGTTAAGGTAGATATCTTCCTCGCTTCCCTGGGCTCACCTCCAGACCATGTTTTCCTGCAAAGCCTTGCCCTTTGACATTCATGTGACTTGGACACACTACCTCCCTCGTCTCTGTCACCTCCTGGTCACACTTCTTCATTCGATGGTTCCCAGGCTTCCTCTCCACTCCAAATTCTGTCCCTCTTTGTAATTGCAGCATTCCCAAGAAACGCTATTTTAATTCTCTGGCATCTCAGTTGCTTCACCTCTTTGTCTTATATGATCTTTCCTTCCCTCTACTTCAGTTACCTCCTCTGATCGTTGCACCCTGGACAATTTGCACCACCTCTGAAATCTTGAATGCCAACATTAAGCTCCCAGACCATCCACATCCTTCTAGTTTAATTATTCATGTTTCCTACTAGAAAAGTCCTTTAATCTCACCATGGCTTCCACTTCATTGATCCTCCCACTTTCTCACTACCCAACAATATCCTCCTCATAAATGCCTCCCTTCCTGCCTACGTTGATTTCCATACTCCACCATTCTAATCATTTTTTACAAAAGCCATAAATTCACTTCCCTTGCATTGCTTCATGGATGTGTTATGGGCAAGGATCCCCAGTAGCAGCATAAGGAATGAATTAAATTAGAAGGAAATTGAAGGCAAAACTGTTGGGAAGATAAAGTGATTCCACAGATATATATCTATTCTGTGAAAAGGTAAATAGACTATATAAACATATGGTTGTACTAAGCTACATTTAGTAATTTTATTCTTCATTAAGAATTAATAATACTTGACTCGACCAAATAGTTCAGCCTTGGGTTTGTCATGTTCAAATTATCATGGTCTTTGAGTAAATTTCTTAGATTATCTCAATATATTTATGCCTACAAGCTATAAAACATTTATGGTTTGTGGTTTGGGGGCTAATCAGGCCTAAAAGTATCTTTCTACAGTAATTGGAAAAAGCCTCCCATACTCAGCTGGCTATTTTTAAACACAAACAACCTGTCACTCTTTCCAAATCAGATTGCCTTAAACTTGGAGAGCAAGTGCTCTTATTCAGGACATGTGTGTAGCAGCTCTGAAGTTCTCAAGCCCGTTTCCTTCAAGTATCTGGATTGAAATGGTGCCTGGAAAAAGTGATTACAGTGACAATGAGTTTGAAAACTTCAAAAATGGTCATACACATTTTAAAGATGTATTTAAAAGCAAATAAACAAAAACTAACTCTACCCAAATACCTGTGAAAAGAAGGAGGTCAAACTCTACTCTAAATACCAAAAGAAATGAACAAAGAAAGGTGTCGAACTGAATCGAAGCCAAGAGACCTTTAGCAAAGGGCTATAAATGGCTATTTTATTCATTGTTGTTTCAAAAATCCAAAAATTCTAAGTGAAGCGGGCACACTGATGTGTCTGGTTCTGTGGTGGTAACGCCTTCACTGATCTGGTCATGAAAGCACTTTGCTGCCTACTGATTGGAAAAGGAGGTACGTCTCAAGCACCTCGCTGGGACATCCTCAACATAGTGGTGACCCAGAGAAAATGATGGAAAAAAGGGAAAAAAAAGATGGAGCTCCTATGAAAGGCATCTGAAAAAAATTAGTTTTAGTTTTAATTGTTAGGACAGAAAGCGTTATATTGATCCCTGGGTAGTTCTAGGACTAGAATGGTTTATCCTAAAGAAAGTGCTGTGAAAAGAAGGGGAAACTTAAAATAGTTATAGAAAAAAAAAAACTTGACAGATTACTACCAGCAGATATTCACAATGTGACTAGGTAATTTTATGCCACCATAAAAAATGTATTAATGACGTGCATCCGTCATATACTTGGACCTCTGGGGAGGCATCTGAAAGGCAGCATGGCGGGTGGAAAGGGCCCTCACCGGGGCATCAGGAGATGGGTTTGTTCCAGCCACATCTCTGACTCTTACCACCACTGACTTTGAAGAGTTAGCTTCCCTTCTCTGACAATTCTTTCCTCCTCTTAGACTAAAATGTCGGCACCCACCTTAGGCAGGAGAAACGACATCTCAGAGACTAACCAGGACAGAGTCCACGGGTGTAGATGTGTTAAAGAGTGGAGTAGAAAGCCAGCCTCCAGCTTGGACCTCATCCTTTCTGCAGAGCGGGAAGTGACTTTATCCACTGGGGGAAGAGGCAGGGGCCCACATGAAGAGGAAGTTTGGAGGAGTGTCTTGGTGAGCAGAAGGAGATCAGAAAAAGCTGGCAAAGCCACAGTAACACTTACAAGCACCGATACGCAGTGGACCCGACACATGGCTCCTTGCAGTGGCAGCATTTTCCAATGTGTGCAGCTAGAAGATGAACCCTTGAGCAGTGGGAGTTGGAGAGCGAGTAGGGGGCAGGAAGAGGTCCTGCAGTCAAATCTGAAGAAATATTGCAGAGTGCATTCCCTTAGTGAGGATTCATGGTGTATATTAGCATATTGAAGGCTCTGGGGAGACTTACAGTAAAGAAACAGGATCAAATCTTTAATCCTGAACGCACTTGACTATAGAAACTTTTAAAAAATAGATGTTTGCAATGGTTACCGGAGGGGAGGTGGGGGGAGGATGGGGGACATAGGGGATGAGAATGAAAGGGTACACTTATCATGATGGAAAAATAAAAGAAAATGAAAAAAAATGCTGGAAAAAATATGTTTGTTAAAATTTCACTGAACACAATAGCTAAAACACTGTTCTAGGGTATAAAATGCGAGCTTGCTACCAAGGTACGGACCAAGGTATACACCTCAACCCTGAAGGATCGAGCTCCTGCCTCTGCCTGTCGCAAACCTAATGTTTAGAGCTACTAAGCCAAACCACCTGGGGCGCATCTCTGCCCACCCCATCCCCCCAGTCTGCACCCCAGACTGCCCTGCAAACTGCATGCCCATGGTTTCCTTATGTGTGTTTTGCTCACTGAAAACACAAATGCTCTCCCACCCTTCAGACTGGCTAGTTCCTATTCATCTTTTAAGATCTGTGTAAGAATTATCCAGGAGGGAGGTGCCTGGATGGCTCAGTCAGTTAAGCGGCTGCCTTCGCTCAGGGCAATTAGGATCGGAGCCCCCTCCCCGCCTCCTGCTCAGCAGGGAGTCTGCTTCTCTCTCTCTTTCCCCCTGCCCCTCCCCACCACTTGTTCTGTCTCTCAAATAAATAAATAAAATCTTTAAAAAATACAAAGAATTATCCAGGAGGCCATGCTTGTCAGGGATGTTTTATAACTTTAAGTGGAGTCATACATTCAGAAAAATAACTCACTTGTGTATAACAATATCCATTCTATAAACTACTTTCTTACATGTTATCTCATTCAGTCCTTGCTTCTCTTTTACAAGGGAGACATTATTATCATCGTTTTATACGTGAGAAAACGAGGGTCAGCAAGCCCTGGCGACTTGCCCGAGTTTACCCCATCAGGAAGTGGCAGAACTGGGCCTTCTCGCTTCAAAGCCAAGGCCTGTCCAGACAGTGGGTATGTGAGCCATTGGGAATAGACTCCAAGCATTTAAAGAGCTTCTTGTAGAAAAAATCATCTGCTTCTCCCTCCTGTCTCTTTCTCAGTGTGTCTCTTTCTCTACCATCGTCACTGCCAGCATCACAGCGTCTGCCTCTCGGATGGGCCCCCAGTGACTGAGGACAGACAGTCTAGGTGGAATAAAACTCGTTTGTACCCTGTGCACACGTCTCTTCTCACAGCTGCTGCTGTTCCCAATTTTCTGCTTGGCTGGATTTTTTAAAGAGTGTTAACTGTGTTTTTCCTATTGCCAAATGCAAAACAAACAGAAAGCACAGTCACGTGTGTGTACACATGCTGGTATATTTCTTTCCGAAGCAAATATTTGTAATAACAAGGAGCTGGAAAGGATGAAACTTGCCTCTAAAAAAATTTTTTTACGTCGTTTTCCATATTTTAAAAGTAGAAAGTGACTAAAGGAAAATTCTCCAACTATAGTTGGAAACACGGAACCCAATAAAACCCTATGCTGTTGTCGGACTTTACCTTCACCAGCTGCACCCCATGCCCTTGACTTGTGTGGAGTTCACTGGGAAGAGTGGGTGCAGGTGAGACTCTCCCTGGCCTGCCTATGGCCCAGTCTCTCCTCCTGCTGCCCCGCTCGCATCTCCAGGAGCTGCTGAACCTGGACAGTGTACGAAGCAGCCTCAGAAAAGCACTTGCACCGAGATATTGGCGGTATGATGGGTTTGCTCCCCCCGAGTAACTGGAATTTTAAAAGAGAATCTGCCCTCCCCCAGGGGATGACTGACCCAGAGAAACTGATCTGCAAGGGTAGAACTTTTGGATCTATGTCACTCTGTGAACATCTCGTTGGGGCCAAGTAGGCCTTCCTGGCCTCCTTCGAGTTGCACCCTACGGGAGGGCATTTTCTTTTCCCACTTCTGAGGCCATGCTGACTACCCGGGCGAAAGAAGTCGTGCTAAGTTGAAAAGGAGGCCCTAACACGTATGTGTGTGAAATGCAATGAACAATCATTTTCTGTCATTGAAACAGCTGCACAGACCTAATGAAAAGCATTCTATTTCAAACAGTTATTCTTTTAAGTATTGCTTTCTGCCCTTTACCCTTCACTCTTCTTTTACTCCTTTCAAGATAAATAGGCCTTTTTTCCCCCTGCTATTAGAAGATTTCCTTCTGAAAGGCACAGACTGTGTGAGAAGCACATCCATTCATATCCAGCCGAGGTAGTCGCTGCTGCCTGGTCTGCCAGGCAAAGGGGAACCGGATCCATTGCGCTGTCTGTCTGCATCTACCCACAGGGCATGGCCACGTGCCCACCAGCCTCAGTGCCCCATACTGGCTCTGTTCTTCTCCCAGCAGAAAGGACACGCTGTGTCTCCCAGGCAGCGTTTCTGTTTGCTTCCTGACGGGAACACGGCTTGAGGGCTGCAGAGAATGACTCGGACGCCTGGCAGACCACACTGGTTACTGTGGCTACTGCTTGGTCCACGCACCCTCAGAGCCTCTGTTTGCTTATCTAAACCCCAAGGTGCCAGTGTGTGCTGTGGGAACTCGTGCAATGTGGCCTGTGAAGGGCCTGGCGCACTCATGCCCAGCGCAGTGTGCACGACTAGCTCTCACCAGACCCCCAAGAAGGGTTTGCTGGGCTGAAGCACGGAATTGAGCACGCTAACAAACTGTCTTTCACAGACTCAAAGTCATTCCTCCTCAAAAGCCTTAAAAGACTCCCTTAACTTTATTTTCGAGGCCTTCTGTGATCTAAACGTCCCCCATTTCCCATTGTAAACCATGTTTGCATGCACGCCATCACTTTGAGCCACTTATCATATGCCCTAAACTTGTTACATCATGCCCCATTTCTGTGTTTTTCCTCTAGTTTCCTCCAGCCTTGAATGTATGACTTCCTAATCTTTACCTATCGTAATGCTGACCAAGGCCACCTGAGGTGGCCTTCCTTCCATGAGACCTCCCTGACTGCTCTGTCAGAAAAATCTCTCTACTTGTACCTCTCTTCAGTGTTTATCCCATTCTATCTTGTATTAAAGCTGTGTTTTTCTGTCTTCCCCATTAGATTACAAGCTGATTAAAGGCAAGAACTTGTCCACATATACACTGTTTCTTCATTTAACAAGTATTTATGGTGCTAAGCTCTGTGCTGGGGACTAGGTGTGGGGTGAAGAGCAAAGTCACGTGGTACCTCCCCTAGTCCTGTGGGAAACAGACTTCAAATAATTAAGCAAATCAGTAACTCTGGGATGACACATCGTGATATGTGCTATGAGACCTATTGCAGAGACGCATCGTATGCAAGTACATATTTTCCGAACTGCCCTCTCTTCCTACTCTCATCTCACCTTCATCTTCAAAAGTCAAAATTCATGGTGCTCCTTACCTGGCAGTTCACGCCCATTCTAATCTCCTTATCAAATGGGTGCTGGACCACACCCTACATTCTCTTCCAAACACATTCTCTTTTTATTCAGTATGGGAATTTTTCAAATCTTTAAGGTCTGGTTCCTTTTTCCTTAATAATTCCATCTTTAATTCACTTCTCTCCTCTCATATTTTACTGTAAGAACTCAGAAGAAACCAAGTCACTTCTTCAACACTTTGCTTAGAAGTGTCCTCCACAAAGCATCTGACTTCATGGGGCACCTGGGAGGCTCGGTCGGTTAAGCATCTGCCTGACGCTCAGGTCATGATTCCGGGATCCTGGGATCAAGCCCGGCATCTGGCTCCCTGCTCAGCAGGGAGCCTGCTTCTCCCTCTCCTCCCCACTCGCACTCTCTCTTGCTATCACGGTCTGTCTCTCTCTAAATAAATAAATAAATAATCTTAAAAGCATCCAACTTCAGCCCTGGAAGTTCTACCTGCCACAAAACACTAGTACGCAAACACAGTTCAGCGGCATTCCTCACCATGTTAGAACAGGGATGGCCTTTTCTCCACTGTCCAACAAGTTCCTCGCCTCCATCACAGACCTCATCGGAATGGCCTCTGTTGTCCGCATTTCTATCAACATTCTGTACATGATGATTTATGTATTTTCTAAGATGGAAAACTTCTTTACAGCTCTCCTTTCCTTTCTGAGCTCCTACCACAATTGTTTACAGATGTTCCTGTATGATAATTTCAGCTTTGTCCAGCAAGCAACTAAACCTCCTCCTGCCTCTACCTGTAACCCGGCCACCAAGCTGCCGCCACCTTCTTAGGGGTTTGCTGTAGCGGCACCCCATTACGTGGTATGAATTTTTGTCTTAGTCAATTCAAGCTGCTTTCACAAAATACCACAAACTGGTGGCTTATCAACAATAGAAACTTATTTCTCACCGTTCTGGGAAATCCAAGATCAAGGTGCCGGCCAATTCAGCGTCTGACGAGGGCCTTCTTCCCCATTGCACAATGCCGACTTCTTGGTGTGAACTCACAGGACAGAAGGAACAGCCCTCTGGCCTCTTCTTTTAAGGAAATGAACCCCACCAAAACGGCTCCACCCTCATGACCTGACTACCTCCCAAAGGCTCTACCTCCAAATACCACTGGGATTAGGTTTAAACCTAATAAATCCTGGGGGGACACTAACATTCAGTCCGCAATATGACTCCGCAGTGTCCTCTCTTCTGAGCCCTGTAGCACTGTGGCCTCACTGCATCTAAGGACGTTTTCTTACTTGTATCTGGGTTCAGAGTTTTCCGTGTAGGCAGCACCCCCACTGGATCGAAGCTGCTTCTGGGCACTGACTAGTGCATACTTACCTCTGCAGTCCCTGCCACACAGGAGACGCTCAACAATACTTGTTGAAATGGTGAATGTGTGTCCCTTGGTGGCAATGACATACATGCCACTGATGTTAGAAACCTCAACTGACATAGACCAGAGGAGCATAGAGGAAGGCAGGGAAAAACAAAACAAGACAAAATCAGAGAGGGAGACAAACCTCTTGTAAGAGACTCTTAACCATGGGAAACAAACTGAGGGTTGCTGGAAGGGAAGGGGTTGAGGGGCTGGGGTCAGTGGGTGATGGGCATTAAGGAGGGCATCTGACGGGGCGCCTGGGTGGCTCAGTCATTAAGCATCTGCCTTCAGCTCAGGGCGTGATCCCGGGGTCCTGGAATCGAGCCCCACATCAGGATCCTCTGCTGGGAGCCTGCTTCTTCCTCTCCCACTCCCCCTGCTTGTGTTCCCTCTCTCGCTGGCTGTCTCTCTGTCAAATAAATAAATAAAAATCTTTAAAAAAAAAAAAGGAGGGCATGTGACATAATGAGCACTAGGTGTTATATGCAACTGATGAATCACTGACCTCTACCTCTGAAACTAATAATATATGTTAATTAATTGAATTTAAATAAAACAAAATTAAAATAAAACCTCAATTGTTTAATCAATTTGTCTTATCTTAAAAGAAAGCATCAAAATTCGAATTCTCCTCTATAGTCCTAACATGGTAATTATTCAGTAACACTCTGAGTTAGGGCAGATATTTTTATATTTCACATATAGATGCTGAATCTGTGCTCCTGGTGAGGTGTGGGGCTAGACCTGCAATCTGGTCAGAGCTCTTTTCTTTTTCTCATTCTTCTCCAAAACAAAGCCTAGGCCTGTCTCCAGTGACCATCATTCCTTTGACCTGAAGCCCCTGTCAAGAATCATAGCAGAAGCCCAGAAATCCTAAAAACAAAACAGGGAATCCATTTTGGATAAGTAAGTATCACCAAATATTATCTAGCCTTATTATATTCTCGACTTCTCCCTTCCTGTTACTTAAGGGATGACATCATGCCTTTCTTGGGAGAGAAATTGTGTTTAACACTGATGCAGGTGACTGCTTTGGTTCTGGATCATATTTTTGCCCTTGCTGGAGTCAGGGAATAGAGCAAAAGATCAAACTCCCAAGGACTGAAGATCACTGTTTTCCTGTGAGACCTTTATGCAAGGGCATTATTACTGCAGGGTAGCGAGCGGATACTCAATCAGTACGTGCTTAGTAATTGTTTTTATTATTAAGACCCGATAAAACCTCCTTCGCTTCTATTTAAACAGTGCCTCATTGGGCAAGTTGGTATGCCTCACACACAGCTTTCCAAACCCACTGCTGAATTAGTCATAATTTGATAGTGTTTCAAGTGAAACTATTGTCTGGTATATCTCAAAAATTACCAATGTGTGGTTCTGATCTGAGTATACAACTGAGCCAGATGTTTTACTTAGGGCAGAATGGTTGTAACACTAAAATATTTTGGATTTTTGAGACTGAGTCAGGAGTTAGCAAAAAGACAATTTCCAAACTTTTTGAAAACTTCTTTCTTTCTTTTCTCTCTTTCACCACAGGGAACAACACGTGGCTGGCGTTAGAATAGAAGTTGTTGGCAGAGCATGCTAGGAAGGGAAGGACTCCTGACGGCCGGAGTGTCTGGCAAGGTGTCAGAAAGCTGATGGAATCTGTACAGGGCCCCAGAAGGCAGTAGCGTTTGCATAGGTGGGGGAGACAGAGAAGGGAAGGGGCTCAAGCAAGGGTCTAAGTGAAAGTTTTGCATGGGGAACACACTTGCATGAGGGGGATCCCATGGAAGAGCAGTGGGAGAAAAGTCTGGAAAGAGAGGGAAGGTACAGGCAAACCAGTGGTTAAGATTATCTTTATGTTGGAGACCACAGATCATGGGCATGACTGACTTGGGGTCTTAGAAGACCGAGGTAGCAGCAGCTAGTAAAATCCATTGAACTGGGATGGAGTGAGCACTGAAGGAACTTGGAGTGGGCTGGAATGAGGACAGGGATGCACTGAGAGGCACTTGGCCCCTGTTTGGAGTTAGGACAAAAGGGCTTGAATGCTGGCTTTACCTCTTGTTAATGACCTTGGGCAAGGTGCTTCATGTCTCTGGGCCTCAGTTTCTTCATCCTGTGGCCTCTTGAGGACTAAACTGGGTAGCAAGTGGGAAGTCCTTGGCACATGGTGACACTAGATGAAATTGCAGCCATTATGAGTTCAATAGAAATGAGTCATTTCCTCTAATTAGTTATAAAAGGTTCACTTAGATGTAATCCCTATTCATCTAATCAAGCTTTTTTGAAGGCTGCTTCTGGCAAACGCACTAACACTGTGAGGAGAACTTCGCTGAAGAATGATCTGGAACAATTAGAGATTAAGTGAAGGAGGTATAGCCTCTGGCTCTGACCTGGGTCTTAGAACACAAATAACTCAGACCTTACTCCTCACACCACAAACTGTCCCTATCCCACCCCACCTCACCCCTTCTGTAAGGTGGAGCTCCCTACCTGGCTGCAAAGACCCCCACCTTTGACTGTCCAGCGCTTTCACAGTGGAAAAGGCTTCAGAAACCATGAACTAAAAGACAGCCAGCTGGGCACGACACAGAGCTGAGCATTTAAATTCCTCATGGGTATCGCTCTGGTCTGTTCAAGAACTTTTTCCATTTACTTCAAAAACAGTCAGCCTATGGGATCAGATGCCGGGGTAGGCACGTATCAACCTGAAACGCAAGTCACTCAAAACGCACCCATCTATGGGGTGGGGGGCGTCAAGGTGGCAGGCAGTTACAGGAAATGGAAATGGGAAAACTCCATCTGGTTCTTCCAAAAATAATCATCGCAAGGGGAAATATCCGACATGATGTCGACTCCTGAAGAAATGAGCTGAGCTTGCTTATTGGGGAGAGGCAGGAAATGGTCACAGGCGAGTGAGTTTGAAGAAAGTAAGAGGTGGAGGAGTTGAGGGGACCATATGCCCTTGGTACTTGAAAAGGATGTGAGAAAAGTTTTCTTTTCTTTCTTTTAACCTCTCCAAATCGCAGGTGTTTATCTATAAAATAGAAGATAAAGTTGGTCCCTGAATAGAGGCATTTGGAAGCAGTGTGGCATCATGGAAAGCACGTAGACTTTGGCGCCTGAAAGACCCGAGTCTGCATCCACTTAATTGCTATGTCACTTTGGGAAAATAGTTTAACTTCTGCACACTTAGTGTCTGCTTTGAGATAGACTCTAATATTTACCTTGTTGTGAGGATTAATGTCGGCATTAACATGTTCACTATTAAGCAAATCTCCTTATTTAAGCCACAACTGTGAGGGGAGGTGTATTTCTAACCAGTAGATAGACTATCCTAAAGAATCTTGAAGCCTTAGTTGAAATGGCATGAATAGGAATGTTCAGTGCTTACTATTGGCGTTGCTCCGACTCTCCTAGGTCATATCTTTCAGTTCAGTCCATGTCCCTGCCCTAACATACTCTCTCTGGCCTCTTCTTGCCTCCTTAGCTATTCAGGTTTCATTTCTGCCAAACTCTTCCTCAGTCCCATGCCCCACCCTTACCTCTGCCCTATTTCTCATTCTTTCTTGACTCAAGAATGCATTTTCCATGGTGCACTGGGTGTTATACGCAAGTAATGAATCATGGAACTTTACATCAAAAACTAGGGATGTACTGTATGGTGACTAACATAATAAAAAATATTATTAAAAAAATAAATAAAATAAAATTGATGATTCATAAAAAAAAAAGGAATGCATTTTCCAAACACATATAGCAGGAGAGGCTATACCTCCTATAGCCTTCTTTCCTTCCTATCAGGCTATGGATGACCAACAGGTCACAAACTGGACACAGTGACTCCAGAAGTTTCCCAGTTTAATTAACAAGGGCGGACCACTGTGGATGCCACCTTCTGAGAGAATGACTGACTGCAGAGAGGCAGGTTGTGACTCTGACTTTAACTCTGAATAGAATATTTCCGGGAATCCTTGGGATTTCCTGGAACTTGCACCTCTAACACTTGTTCTCTGGAATCACCACTCCTGGGAGAAAACCTTATCTTCAACTCAGACAACAGATTCTTGATTTTACCATTTTTGTACAATCTTGAATCATTTTAAGCTCTTAAAAACACCAGGGAAACAATTTTAGAGAGGCTCCCTCATCAGCAAACATAACACTTATGTGGTGAGTAGGTCTTCCCCAGGAATCCAGGCTTTGGAGATGGGAAGCACAGACATGCTGAAGGAGCTGCAGCGTTGATGGGGCCTACCCAGCCTAGTGAGGGGAAGAGCCAGACCTGGATGCAAATCTCAAATCCCTGTCCTCCCAAAACACATTGCTCTAAGCAAGTGACTTCATTTTCCTTATTCTCCCTTTTCTGCATTTCTTTTCTTTTTTTTTTGTTTTACTTATTTATTTGAGAGAGAGAGAGAGAAAAAAAAAAAAAGCCTGAGTGGGGGGAGCAGCATAGGGAAAGGGACAGGCAGACTCCCCACTGAGCAGGGAGCCTAACGTGGGGCTCTATCCTAGGACCCTGGGATCATGACCTGAGCCAAAGGCAGACACTTAACCGACTGAACCATCCAGGTGCCCCTCTTTTCTGCATTTCTAAAAGGGGGATCCTGCTGCCTACTTCCTAAGGTTGTCATAAGATTTAAGTGAGACAAGCAAGTACTCTGATATCCCTCCTCAATGCCCACTCCCCACACCACCCTTGTTAAGATTCTAGAATGTTCTTTTCCTCTCTAAATGTAATGAGAAGAAATCACTAGCAGAAATAGAGCATAATTTAAATTATCTGTTGTTTGCGATCACACCTTATGAATCTTGAAGGTCAATGGTGGTGGGAGTCAACCTAGAATCCTTTCAGACAAAGAAATCTTGAGTCTTCAGAGAAATCAGAGGCAATGATTTAGAGTTATTATTGATATTATAACAAAACCCATGCTGACTTAAAGACCTAATATATATGAATTTTGTGTTTACAAAGTATTCTTACATAGATTATCCCATTTGACCTTCGAGATAATTCTGTAAGGCAGGAAAGGCAGAAATTTATTTTGCTCAGGTAAATGCACTGAAGTTCAGAAATTTACTGTGAGTCATAGCTAATAAATGATCACATCAGAACTCAAGCACATGTGTCCAGACCCCAATTCACAGCTGACTCCTCCCTCATCCCAATTAATTCCTTAGCTCTTAGGTGCTTCATCACATGAGAAGCATGAAAATATGCGTGTGATTGCCCACCATGGATTAAATATATACATTTCATGCCACAGCTCAACCTTTCCATTGGGTCAACCAGTTTTCTCTAGGCCTTAATAGTATGTGGGTATAAATTCTAAGAGTTCCTAACATTTATTGAGAAACCATTATGTGCCAGCTACTAAGCTAAGTAAGCCCTTTATATACACTTCCACCTAATCCTCTCAGCAACCCTATAAATTAGATATTGTTACCTCATCTTAAACTAATTATCAGAGAGGTTAAGTAACTTGCTGAAGGTCACACAGCCACACAGTGGATTCAGAGAAATGTCTGTCTGGCATCAAAGCATGTGCTCTCAATCACAGTGCTATTTACATCATAGCAGAAACCTGTGTCTCTCTGGCACCTGCCTCAACTTCTCATACAGAACTTCAGCCTCCCTTTAAGGTGCCCCCCAAATACTTAAGAGGGTCCTAAGGAGATGTCTTACGTGTGTCCTCCAAGTAAGTCCTGTCAGCCCTTCTGCCGACTCTTTAGTGGCATCTACCATTTCTTTACTCTTCTCCTATTCCAAACCCGCACAACCTAGAAACGAAATATTTGTCCGTAGTTACTTCTGGGGTAGGCTTACAAATAAAAAGTTAGACAAGAGAAGTGTCGTGAACACACTACCACTACCACCATAGTTCTTTTGTACCTCGTTTTATTTGGAGGTTGGAGTTGAAGTGAGACCTCTCATCTCCTCACTCTTCAAAGCCCTGGCCTATCTGCAGCTGTGGGAAAGAGGCAGCTGGTAATCCTCTCACTCCCCTGAGCCGCACACTCCGCACCTGCAGGACCAAGGTGGTGCCACGTCCTCACGGGACTGTGTTCTGCCTTGAGTCACAGAAGGTGTGCAAAGCACCTGCTGTAATGCTCGCCACCGTAGAGGCTAAAACAAAACGATGGTTTCTTCTCAGCCACGTTCCTGTTCTGTACAAACACAGAGCTCCTGGCCTTCTTAGCGGTTGATCAGTTAACAAACTAGCATTTGTTGAGTGATTAGTGTCCAAACAAGTAATTTTAGGGGACAGTGGGCAAATTACATAAGAGGACCGGACACAGGACTTTTGTTGAAAAACAGCGTGATCAGATCAACATATCATTATTTCAGTGGACGGGTCTAAGACTTCGCCACAGTTTCCTCTGTAATGGTGTTTGTTGTAGACGGTTACAGTGGCCCATGCCTACATGAGACAGCGCTGGCACAGTTCTCAGGAGATGTACACTGACTCCTTGGTCAGCTGTCTGGAAATGAGGGCAGAGCCGCCATCGCCTTGGTTGTAAACGTTGTGCGAAGATGTTTAAAAATAAAAATAAATGGAGAACCCCCGCCACCCATCCTGAGAACTTCCCAAGACGCCCTGGCCAGCCGTGGCCCTGCATTACCCCAGGGGTGCTGCCGATGGAAGGTAATGGCCAGGGGCCAGGGAGGGAGAGGGGCTCAGGCTTGTGTGCTGCAGAGCAGACAACTTTCTGGGCTCTGGGCGCAGTCTGTCTCCTAGCATAATGTCCTGGTTCCCTTGCAGTCAAGTCCACATTGAGAAAGAAAAGACCTTTCCCACCTCCTACTCTCTCTTCACTCCTCAGGGATAAGGCCACAGGACTCAGAATGTTCTTTTCCACTGTGAGAGGTATTGAGCCTATAGTAACACTGAAAGTGGATTACTCAATGGATTTCCAGGTGGATTACTGTGGTTCTCACAAGAGGCTGAAGTATTTCTTTAAAACAAACAAAACCCCCTTGCATCTGGTTTGTCACTGCAGGTTTTTAATTTCATCTTTCTGTCACTGTCTCTCTCTCTTTTTCCCCTTATCTCTTTTTCTTCTTTATCTGTTTATTTTTATTTATTTGTGTGTGTGTGTGTGATGTCAAGTATTTTGATATGGAACTATGGGACTAACGCTGGGGCACTCCTAAATAACCACAGGATTTAAAGAGGAAATTCATGAAAACATTGAAGTTGGGTAAACTGTGTGTTACCAGCGCAGGCAAGCGAGATTGCAAGCACACTTTGAAGTGTCCTGGAGGCTTCATCTCTACATCACACACTGTCTCACAAGTCAGACACCAAAGAACAGCTGTAGCTAACACAGAATTTAGGATGAAACAATGAAACAAATAACTTTAGTGTTTCATTTCAAATATGGGGAAAGGGATATTTAATTAAGAAAAAGGAATTCCATCCGACACACCAAGGTGAGAGCGGTGGAGTCTTGACTGTCCCCTCCCACCCCTCAGTCCCAGTGTGTGCCCCACCAGTCTGTCTGTTCTTGTGATTCTATGAAGTGAGTGCTGAGTCCAGCCCCACAGCCAACATTCCCCCTGCTCCTTGAAGACTCCCCCTGGGTGCTGAAGGTGTGTCGTTTGCTTCCTCAGGCTGTCAGTGGAACCATGGGGCCAACTCGTGTCTGCCCACAGCTGCTGGCATTCGCATCCCTGGGCACTGAGGTCTGAAACTCGACCCTGGCAGGAGCCAGCCCTACCCCCTTGGAGGAAGTGGCTGAACAGCCTGAGCAACAGCAGATGAAAACTTCCTTCCTCTCCATCCAGCTGCAGGCCCCCCCTGCCCGCGCTCCCCCCTCCCTGTCTCCAGCCGCTGCAGCCTGGACAGCAGCCCCAGGGGGCCCGGAGGAGGGACACATTTTCCCAAGTCCCAGGACTGGCTTCTTGGCAGGCCGGGACCTCAGGCGCACACAGGGCTTGGCTGCTCCCCCCTTGCGCCTGCTGCAGAAGGGGGCCTCTGGGACAGAGGAACCAGCTGCTTTCAGTTGCTCTGCTCTGAAGGAGGAGAGAGAGGAAAAACCCCGGGACCTGTGTGTAAGGAGGGGTCGCGTGTGCAGATCCCCACGTCACAGGCCTTCCCTGGCCCCTGCCTCCAGGAAATTTGGACGACTACAGCCCCTGTCATGCAGCCTTCCTAGCCCAGCTCCCGTAATGAGCGATGAAAGGAGCAATCCCTCCATGGGCTGGGAGCACTGGGCAGCCACCACTGCCCCCCAGGACCTGTGGAGCACGGACCCTCGGTCTTGGGATGCCTGGGGATGTTCAATTCCACAGTCCAACCTGGCTCACACTACTGACAGGGGTGAGAGCGCTATGCTGAGGAGAAGTGTGGCCACCTGCCAGGTGCTCCCAAACAGCTGTGAAGAGGGCGCCGGGAGCACAGCGCGAGCTAGGAGAGCAAGGCTCTGCAGATACTGTCCACGTGTTCAGACCAGCAAGAGCTACCCGGCCCCGCCTGCCGCTCTGCCTCTCAAGGTAAGAAAGCGTGTGTGGCTGAATCCCCGGACTCCAGCTGTTCTCTTGGAAGAGGGCTAGAGAGTGGGGACAGGTGAGCCCACCAGGCTTCGCAGTTCCTCACACTTGGGTGTCCCCTCTGCTATGGATTGGGTGCACCCCAATAGTAGAGGACTCACCAGCCACAGTCCGCCGAGCCTGGGCCTGGATCTTTCCCCCAGGCTCCGCCACCTTCCCAGACATTGACAACTTTTTGTTTGGAAGGGGAGAGTGAATAACTGTTTCCCAAGATTTCTGCCAAAGATAGGAGAAGAGAAGTTAGGCAAGGAAGTACATACTTTTAGGGGAAGACCAGAGGAAGGACAAAGGAGGTCTACAGACCTTTACAGCCCGGTGATGCGCCAGCCATCATGCTAGATGTTTTCTTAGATCCCATTTATCCTCATAACCACCCTGAAGAATAGAGGCCCATATCCCCAGTTCCAGATGGGAGAACTGACAAGTGGCTAGGCAAAAATCTTCTTCCTTCCAAAAAGAAGAGGGCAGAAGCAAAATCTGTTCTCCAGAATGGGCTGTGGGAACTTTGGGGAGGCTTCAGTGAATTTTGTGGAGGTCTTCAGGACTGGGGTACAGCTTGGAACTCAGACACATCTTTACATGTTTGACCCTCTAAGGCCCACATCTACTTTCCATCACCCTCCCCCGCCCCAAGAGGATATGTAGCCTGGGCATCAGCCTCCCAGCCTCCACTTCCCAGCAGGAAGGGAAGGGGAGGTACGTTCGCGTGCTCCTCAGGGTCTCTTCCGGCTCCTGTGGGCTGTATGTCCAACCACGGCCACGCTGACTCTGTCATTAGCGTCTTGTTCTCTGCATCTCTGACTCCACGCCCTCATCACGCTGCTGCTCTCTCCACCCAGTTCAGGTGTATGGCTCCCAAAATGGGTGGACAAAATACAAAATTATGCTTTTATTTTTCCTTTCTTCGCAGCATGGACACTTTGCTATACGTTGTAGATATATAGGTGACAGCAGCGAGGGTGAGGAAGAGTGTGTGTGCTGGGGTTGCTGAGAGGAGATGGAAGAGTAGGGATTTTTGTCGGGACATGTGGAAGGTTGACACGGAGGGGACTGTCAGGGACCTCACAGGAGGAACGGATGAAATTCATAACATCAGAAAATGGGTCTTCCGTGGGCTTGGGAGTGATGTGGCTTCATCTAGATTCTGCGGCTGTCTCCTACATGCTTCTACACACCATCCTTCCTTTCCCTTTCCCTTTTTAACAGGGAGCCTGTACAGTCACAGTTAAGAAAGGATGAGCCTACTGTTCAGGGGAACTCTTAGAAGAAGAGAGATGCTAGCATGCTTCCTTAAGAAATAGTTGACATTCCTTCCTAGTTCTTGTATCATTCATTTCCTACAGGGACTTACAAGGAATGACATTCCCGTGCGTCAGCCCCGACTCTGTATGTGGGGTCACACAGTAGTTGTTTATGTACTTTAATGCTGGTCTGATAACTTGAAAATGGCATCTTTTCCTACTCTCCCCTCCTATCTTCCAGATATAAGCCAAAGCCTCAGAACTGTTGCCATTTGTCTAGGGAGAGGCACCTTGGGAGTTGGTCCAAGTGGGTGGATTTCTGCCTTGTCTACCTCATGTAGCCACTTTTGCTAATGGGCTCCCAGATATCTGCCCCCATCTAAAGCAGGGATTGCAAGATTCCAGACTAAAAACTTAGATTTGTATATGAAAGTGTTGGGCCAGTGAAAGGGATACTCTGTAGCCCTGTCTTAAAGGAGAGAAAAAGAGAGGCAAATCAGTGGGACATTTGGGTAGGACCAGGGAATACACGGTTCATGTGGGGTGGGACTCAAGGGTTAGGAAGCAGGGCTAAAAAAATTAACCTTGAGTTTGCTGGTCAGGTTTTGTGATTCCCTCCACCACAGGAAGGCAAGTTGTGAAATTAGCACCCTCAGACCACAAGTCCTTTAAATGCCTGTGGCTGTTATTAACCAGGTGACCCTTCCTGGTCTTCTGTGATAGAGAAAGGAGAAATTAACAGAGACAGATTTTCCATCTGTGATCCTGAGCTGATTAAGGTGTCTGGATTTGCTCGATTAGTGTCTGATAATTCTCCAGTGTTCTCATGTTTCTCATAGCTGTATAAGTCACAGCAAAGTGGCAGAAGGGTGATTGAAAACATCTTCTTGTCACCTATGAATGGAAAGCCCTTGATTACCTATAGTGGGAACTTCCACTTGATGTACTCGTGAAACATATGATCAATTATATTTGTTAAAGTGAAATGCTGGTTATATGGAAGCAAAGCCTGCATAGACTACATGTGTATGATAGGATCGAGGTTCTTGTATCAACTTTCCAAGCAGAAAAATCTGGATCGTAAGCATAAACTCTCTTCTTCGCAGTGCTCCAGATGGCTAAATTTATCCTCTCACAGTTGAAACAAATGGGCTCCAATGTGAAAATTGTTGACTTAAATCCTTCCAAGTTAGCACAGGGAATAAGCACAGCAAATCAAATCAAATCAATGGGTTCCTAATTTATAGTAAAAACAATTATAGCGCTCTGTGACCAACATGGGCCTTCCAACGCACTATTTCCTCTTATTAAAACCTCAGAATTCTGCGAGGATATACGTTATTATCATCCCCCCTTCACTGATGAGGTGACAAGATGTTTAGGGACAGTCAGCTGCTTGCTGTGTCCTATTACTAGGACATGGCAGCTCAGGACAGAACTCTAGTTATCCACTCAGAAGTCAGAGCTCTTTCAGCCTTCTCTCAGTGTCTTCTGAGAGGGTGAGATTTCCTTGGAAGGCAATACACTGCTTCTAGAACCTGGGATACTATTCTCCTACTTTCCCTGGTGGAAAGGATGGGAGAAGGACCGTCAGGAATATCGGATCTAGTAACCAGCCTTGCGCGAACAAGTGTGACTTTTAGAAGCAGGGAAGGCCTGGGTTTGCAAGACGTGGAGTTCCAGCTCCTGGCAATGCCAGCTGAGGGCTACAACATTCCTGTGGTGAGCCCGTCAGTGTGAATCACAAAATGTTCCATGGTCTGAGGCCAGAGCCAGCCCTAACAGTTTCTTGGACCCCATGTTCTGCTGCCTCTCTGTGGGAACAAGAGGAACTGCCAACGGGTGGCTTGAATTTGGGGTTAAAGATACAAAGACCATACAAAGATAAAGAAAACAGACACAACACAAGAGAGGGAAAGAAGCTTTCTCTATAATCATTTTGGGAAATTTCCATTTTTTTTAAAACTAGGTCTTCGTATCTTATATATGTTATGTTTTGAAATAACAATGACTTTTGGTATGTAAATGACAGAAAATTTTCTCCCAAATGCCATTTTTATAAACCTCACAAAATTTTCACCTATAGCTTTAAATTTCCCAGAAATTTTACCTCTCTCTATTGGTCTTCCTCTTTCTCTTCCTCTGTCATCTCAAAAGCATTCACCTTTTTGAGTTCTTATCCCCAGTTTCCAGGAGTGCTCAGATCTAGAAGACAGGGTGGAGAAGGAGCAGGACAGACAAGGAGTCCCTGGGAGGTTTACGCGGGAGGGAGACAGGGATGGGTAGTTCTTCTTTAAGGTAGTGACGGGAAGTGCCAGTCTACTGTCCTATAGGCAGGCCTTGTCAAGCAGACTAGAAAAAAGTAGTTTTAACTTTCTGTATCTTGGATTGTTTTGCCTTAAAATAAGACCAATGTCTGAAATAGAAGTCTGTAAAGTGCATTAAATTTTTAAAAGATTATTTATTTATTTATTTATTTGAGACAGAGACAGCGAGAGAGAGCTCCTGCGCCTGTGAGGGAGCAGTGGGGAGGAGCAGAGGGAGAGGGAGAAGCAGACTCCCGCTGAGCAGGGAGCCAGACACGGGGCTCCATCCTAGGACTTTGGAATCATGACCTGAGTGGAAGGCAGACGCTTAACTGACTGAGCCACCCACGCGCCCCAAAGTGCATTAAATTTTTGATGGAAAGTTTTAATTTAGAGTAAAGGTCTCTGGCACTGGAATTTAAGAGATGGAAATGAAACTCTGGTTCTGGCAACTAACTAGCTAAGGGGCCCCTGACAGCTCACTGAACAAAGCTAGGTTATCACATTTGTTCTCTGAGGTCTTTCCAGTTCTCACACTCCGCATAAAGTATGCATCTACAAATCCAGAGAGGGAATGAAACTGTTTGGTGAAATGAAAGTATTAAAACAATCAGTTTGTCTCTAAAAAGCAATGATTTTGTCAAATGACCTCCCCGCAAGGAAGATACCGGGTGGGCTTGCCTCTCTCGGGAGATCTGGGACTTAAGCCAGCGCCCGGGGGCTATATCCACAGTAGCACAGTGCCTGCGCGTAAGAAGTAGTCGAATGAGTGAAGGGATGAAGGAATGAACCTTTGAAAGGCTGATTAACATTCAGGGGGATGGAAGAGTCCGTGCCTTTTTTGAGCAATAAAACAAATCCCACCATGGAATTTTAGGGCCAGAATTCCCAGCCATCTGCCCCAATGATTATTTCCTTCTCTGACCTGATTCCAGGTGAATTAAATTCCCTTCTGGTGCTGAATACTGACACACACCTCCCTCCCGCCCCCCGCCCCGGGGGTATACTTAACCCGCCCCTGGAAAAGGTCATTTATCTTATCTGGGGTCAACAGTTAATTACCCAAGTCTGTTTGACTTTTTCTGGCCTGTCGTAAGTTTAGAAACTGTTCTGAACATAAAATGGTAGATAATTCTACCTTTACATTAATCCTTCTTGGTGAGCAATTTAGAATTTTAAAAAAGAACAAAGAGAGAGCTTGCACAAATGCCCATACAGTAATTTTAACAGCAATATAGATAAATATGCAATGGTGTCCCTTTTAAAAGATTTTGGTACTTAGGGGACAGCACTGATTGGATTGAAAAGCTTATCTTTAGTCTATTTTACACTGCATTGGTTTTGACACAGATGTCTTGATTTATTACTTGAGTAAATGAAGTCTGAGATAGCAGAATGGGTTTCAATTCTTTTTTATCTTGTGATTTGCCTCCGTGTTCCCATGACAACATTTTCTTGCTCTTATTCTCTCCTTACCCTTTCTTTCACTTTCAAACACAGAAGTCCTGTGGGTCCTTGTACGAGTGCTATGCTCAAGGAACTACGTGCACTGCGGCATCCTGATCGGGAGAAGAGGGCGGAGAGCACACCGGCCACTTTACGGTTGGGTGTCCCTGTGACATACAGAAAAGCAGTTGGGGGGCGCCTGGGTGGCACAGCGGTTGAGCGTCTGCCTTCGGCTCAGGGCGTGATCCCAGCGTTCTGGGATCGAGCCCCACATCGGGCTCCTCCGCTATGAGCCTGCTTCTTCCTCTCCCACTCCCCCTGCTTGTGTTCCCTCTCTCGCTGGCTGTCTCTATCCTGTCGAATAAATAAATAAAATCTTTAAAAAAAAAAGAAAAAGAAAAAGAAAAAGAAAAAGAAAAAGAAAAGCAATTGGAATGGGAGCTGGGACATAGGGACTCTGGCCTCTCTTTGATTAAGTTAGCTAAGGAAGGACAAGTCTCTTCATTCTGGGTCTTAACACCTTGTCTCTAGTGTGAAAAGATTAGACTGCTTTCCTCCCATCTAGTTCTATGATTCTAAGTTCTTGCTAATCCATTTGTGCTTACTTTAAAATTTAACCAAAACTACAGCTTTTGATGACAAGTCTCTGAAAGTCCATCATATTTAGAAGTTACTATGACTTGGAAAACTCCTTTATTGGTAAAATTAGATGTCTCTTCACTATCCAGAGGATAAGCAAGAACTAAATACTTTTTTAAGAAAAGATTTATTTATTTTTAGAGAGAGAGTGCAAGCAGGGGGGAGGGACAGAAGGAGAGGGAGAGAGAGAATGGCAAGCAGACCCCCCACTGAGTGCAGAGCTCAATGCCAGGCCCCATCTCATGACCCTGAGATCGTGACCTGAGCCGAAACCAAGGGTCAGATGCTCAAAACCTCAGCCACCCAGGTGCCCCAGAACTAAATACATCTTAAAACGCTTTACACCAAGTGTTAATTGTTTTTACAAAATGTTAGCAGCGTTAGTCAAGCATTAGTTTGGCCTGAGACATTTGGACAAAGAGACTAAAGCTGAGTGTTTTTTATAACTATCCAAAAAGGAGTTTTGTTTTGTTATTCTCCCATTTTAAAAAGGAAACAAATGCTGAAAGGGTTGTTCGTGTTTTTAGTTGAATCAGTTATTCAGCAAAGGAGATATTTGGAAATCAACGCCAATCAGAAATTAAGACCAAAATGGTGAAGAGACTTGTCCTCACTTAACTCGTTTGAATTAGTTCCAACAGATTGCCTCAGTTTAACTTTGAAGGTTTGTGCCCTTGAACAAAAGTGTTCTGCTTGGAGATTTAGTTAGGATTCTTGGTTGCATATAATAGAAATCCTCAAGGATACTTTATCCCAAACGCAGGGCATTCGTTGGAAGAAGGACACGTATATGTAAGAGTAGGGTCTCATAAAACCCGAGGGCCTCAGGACCCTAGGATGTGGAGATGTGGATGGGTCACGGGACTAACTGGAGTGAGGGCTCCAGAGCTTTCAGGGCTCTCTATCTCTTTTCTCTGTTGGTCTCTGCTCTTCTCTGAATCATTTTTTCTCTTTCTGCATATCTACTTCTATTCCCTCTTCCATAGGGGGGAGCATGGCCACCCACAAGTCCCAGGTTTACATCTCCTCTCTTTAGAGACAATTCAGGCTAAGACTGGAACCCCTTAGGCCTGCTTCCCAATCCCCCAGGAAGAGGCTCCTTGGTCCAGCGTGGGTTGGGTGTCACGCTGGTTTACTATGGTGGGGGCGAGGGCAGGAACAGCTCACGGGATACTATCAGGTCTGCTGAGAGCCCAAAGATGGTGAAATATATGTATATCTCAGAAAGGGACAGTTTCTAGAAATTAATGGGACGTGGAGAGGAGGGGAGCAAATTTGGACAACCAACCCAATAAATGACTAAAAACACTTTCAGGGAGTTGTCAACTAAATTTATAAAGTGACTGCTTTGTATAAATGTCCTATATGTGCCTTCCCAAATTTTAGGAAAGCTAGTTTTTATAGCCTTTGGGGAGATTTTTTTAAAAGAGCGTGCCTGAACTAAGCAATATATTAGAACCAAAATATTGCCTGATACGGTTTATGAGTAGATTTGCTTCTAGAATCTGATATTGGTCATGACATTGTAAATTTTCTCTTTCAAATATGTTTCTTCTTCGTAGACTTTTCAGAGACTATAGGATGCTAGAAGATTTATACACAGCTAAGTCCTTAGTGAAAGCGGGGTTCTCTACAAAGCAGGTTACCATCTCAGAGTCTACACGTGGTCTCTTCCACATCACAGCAACTCCCTGGGACGCCTGACCCACGGTATTCAAGAATTGAGAACAACAAAAATCGTAAAGATAACCACATTTCTTGAACTGGGTTATGCTGATTCCTTGAACTGAACCATATTAATGAAGAACAAAAGGTGGTGGCTAGAAGGAATGATGGTGCCGTGCAGTTCACAGGGCTGCCCTACTGCAGGGCTGCGTGCTTAAGGGGCTCCCTTTCCCTTGTTCTGAAGTAAGCTGCAGCTGCCACGCGGTTTTGGCTGCCCTTTGTGTTGTGCATATTTCCTGTGATTATATTTAGTCGATTTTTACTTTTTGGAATTTAACTTTCAATTTTCAGGATGTGTGATTTTGTATTAACCTTTCAATTACCAGGTCCAGCAGATTATGAGCCAAAAAGCTTCATTATTCAAGCACTTAACAGTGTTTTATCATTGAAAATCCCACTTTATCAGCAAGGAGCTTGGTTTCTCTTTATTGAATTCTCAAAGTGTTGTTTAATGGAGGAACAGTTAAAATGTCACACCATTTATCCCATGCCACAAGCAGAAAGGTCGCAGGAGAGTTGGTTACCTACGCTCCATCTTTTTCCGTAAAGGATTTCAAGCGTACTACAACTATAGCACAAATAATAAATAAAAATAATGGTAAAGGTAAATAGTAATAAAGAATCAGGTCTGGAAAATATAACTAGGGATCAAGATGAAGAAGAGATCAAGTGAAAATCAGGGAAAGAACAACAATAACAACATATATGCCGTAAAGGCTTACAGAGCTGGTGTTTTTCAGTCAGATTTGGATCTGGGCTTTCCAGGCATCCATGCTATAAGGGGCATGGTTAGTTGCACAGCTGCACAGTTCCCATTGTGAGAAGGGAAGGAGGGGAGGGGGAAAAGGAAGAAAGGAAGGAAGGAAGGAAGGAAGGAAGGAAGGAAGGAAGGAAGGAAGGGAGGGAGGATGGAAGGGAGTTTCTTTAACATGTTCCACAAAAATAATTCTCTCAGAAAACCAAATTTTGCTTGCCCTTTCAAATAGCAATAAAAATAACACTTTGGATAAAATCTTTTCTAAGGAGCACTTGATATTTACTATTTCCTTGTTTCTTTAGATGTATATACAAAATAATTTAACTTTCTTGATAACTTAAGTAATTACTATAATAGCAATATTGTTTGCTGGCAACCTTACATCTGTAAGACTATTGGCTTTGTACGTAATATCCCCCAGTGCTCTGCTCTCTGAGTTCTTACTGCTTTTTAGCAATTTTTCAGTTTCCTCCGTGCTGGCCTAGTCCCTCTTACTGCTATTAGTGGGCCTACCTCTAAGATTCTTTTTAAAACCCACCACAGGCCAGGAAACTAGATAACAAATTTGTTTAAATTGTAAAGCGAGTTCGTTAATTATGGAAAGTAAAAGTAAAAACCCTCCGTGTGAGGGGTTGAGTGGCTCATCTAGGAGAAAATCTCATGAGTTTTAATACAGATTTTTTTCTTTTGATTTTGTGTGTTCAGACATGATACTTTTGCTTTCTGTAACTATGGTTTCAATCTGGATGAATAGTTGCTAAAGAAATAACTTCTGGATTCATTCATTCAATTAACATTTCTTGATCACTGTTCCAGGCACTAAGGATACAGCAATGAATAGGACAAAGTCACTGCTCACATATTCTGGTAGGAGCAGGAAATGAAACAAGTAAATAAGACATGAACATATAACTTCAGATTGTGACAAGTACTTGGAATAAAATTAAACAGAAGGAAGTAGTGAGGTGAGGGGTGTTAGAATAAATAGTTTAGTTTGTGTGATGAGAATTGGCCTAACAGAAAAGGTGACTTTTGAATTAAGACTTGAATGACAGGCAGGAGCCAGCCGTGGAGATCAGGGAGGGGACGGTTCACGGTGGGGTTAGCACACGAGTCCACGTACCTGCAGGATCACTAGTGGGCATTACTTACTAGAAACGTCAAAACCATAGGAAGGGACAGATTGTGTAGAGCTTCACAGACTCAGAAAAGTAGTTTGAATTTTATTCTACGTACAATGGGGAGCTCCTGGAGAGTTTTAAACAGGAGAGGAACACAGAAATTAAGGGAAGAGTGGATGCATTGATGAAGTAACTTCCCTACACTCTACAGATTACAGGATTTAATATTCCTGCCTCCCACTTCCTAATCTTCCCAAAAAATCCTTGAGGCATACAATTTAACTTCCTCTGGATGATAGGCAGCTCTCATTTTTTCCTCAAAGTCTTTTAATTCTGAACCATAGATTTTATTTATTTATTTATTTGTTTGTTTATTTATTTATTTATTTGACAGAGAGAGAGAGGGAGAGAATGAGTCCAAGCAGGGGGAGCAGCAGAGGGAGAGAGAGAAGCAGACTCCCCACTGAGCAGGGGACCCTGGGATCATGACCTGAGCTGAAGGCAGAAGCTTAACTAACTGAGCCACCCAGGCACCCCTAGTTCTGAGCTATAGGGGTATGATGAATTCTGAAGGAATAAGATAGGTGGAGGGGGGAGAATACTCCCGTTCCTCAAGTACTTGAGGTTTCCCCAAATGAAACTGCATTCTGATGATAGACAGTCGAGCAGACCCTTCAATATATGTAACCTTGAGAAGTTTGATGTTATTTAGGGAAACAATGTATAGGATTTAAATTAAAAAAACTTTCTCTCTTTTTTTATTACGACAAAATGTACTGCACATAATAGGTACTCCATGAATATAACCTCTCGGTTGCCTATGGCATAGCCACTCTAAGTGACTCTTTTACTAATTCCTTCACTTCTGTCCTAAAGTCGTTTAGTTCCTTCACTTCACATTTCTAAGGCATTAAACTATGAGGCCTCCAGGCTGGTGACTTGTCCATCAAGGGGTAGTTGGCACTGTTGGAGTCAATCCAAAGTAGAATAAAATATCCAACTATCTTTGGGGTCATAAATTTAGCATAGTGGTATTTTTATGATAATACATTTCTCTTGTGGCTTAGACTAATGTTTAAGGAGTTCTTGGGTGGGCCTGTGGCCAAGGGATTACAGTAATATTTCTCTTTGGCTCAGCTTGTTGACCTAATTTTCTCAATCTACTTTGCAAATAATCTCCGTGAATAATGTCGCCTCAATAGTGATAGCTACTCTCCTAAAGAACCAGCTTTACTCCGTGCTTTGAACAACCTATGAAGTAAGTATTTTCACCGTAAATAATCATTCCTACTTTTCATGCCATTTGAGAAAGCTAATGGCAAAATTCTTTCCGTTTCCATCCTCAGTCTGTTTTAGTAAGTGAACTGTTTCTTACAGTTCTCTCCAAACTGCTCCTCCACCCTGTTATGCTGTTCGTGAGTCATTTATGGCTGGCTGCCTTCTGTGCAGTTATTGGGTTGCCCTGTTGTTTGTAGCCTCGGAAGCCCTTTGGGCAAAGAAAAAGCATTGCAAAATCCAACTAGAAGGAATTATACTGTTGACTACTGTAAGTTACTCTAAGCATTGTTAAAAGAATTTTTTAAATGTTTCTGTAGGTCCTTTAGGTAGACATTAAACAGGTGGGAGACTTTTTCCCTGCTTTCTCTAAGCTTGAAGTTTGAGGCAAACAAACATAGAGACATTTTAGACATATACAAGAAACACCTGCAGAGTAAGGACAAAGGCTTGCTACTTTGTGTAGTAATCAGCGTAGGCCCGCACTCTTGCGATGGCCGAATAAGAAGGTGGTTGTGCAAGTCACTATCTGCTCATCATGATTTGAGGAGAAAAGTCACCATTTCTGTTCCATTTAGTCAGGGAAAGATCCATACTGGAGATGGGCTTCAAGGGCTTTCTGAGTGAAGGAAGGAAAAGCGTGGCTGACCGAGTGGAAAGAGGGTTTGAGTATGGAGTTTCTCCTGAGTTCACGTGTGAATTTTCTTATTCATTAATAAGGAACATAACAACTGATGTAATCATATACACACAGAGTGAATGTTGTCCTAACTGAAAACTAAGATTTCTGGGTTGTAAGCTTATACCTTTTATTCAAAATATAAAAATTAATTTAAAATAATAGACTGCATTTACTGAATTAAAAAATACCATGAAAAGGAACACACATTTCAGCATAAAAATATGCATAATTTAATGCAACATTGGAGAATCTGGAGTCAGAACCAGAAAATCTGGACCATAGATGCCATGTTTATGCAATTGAGAGCAGTAGTAGCATACCCCCGGGATGGAGAAGATTTCTCCTCACCCTGGAAGATTTCCCTTCCCAGGTGGCAGGCAGTGATGGCAACTGATAAAGGGCCACTTTGCAAGGCATTGCTAAGAGACAGAGGACACACAGGAACGGGTCCTGTAAGCTTGATCAAAGTCAGTGAATCTGAATCTATCTCCTGGTCAGAGTGTGCAGGGAGGTGAGGAGGGGCGGTTGGGCTTGGGATGCCTCTTGAATGTGACTCCTTGTGCAAGGACTACAATCTTGCCGATAGCATGTGAAGGATTCTGTCATTTGGACAGCAAATGAAAGCAGGTGATCCAGGTTGGGAGTGAGCAGAATGTGGCCTTTGAACAAAAGTGAGGTTTAGAACTTTGTGACACTGTAACAACATGTCAGTTCACAACAGTAATGTATACGTGGGCTTTTCTGCACCTTTCTTCCCAGACAAAATGATTTTGAGACCTCTTAGGCCCCTTAATCATGAAGACAGGCCAAAGTATTCACAGCGTTACTATCCCTCCGTTTGCATACTTGCCTAGCCTTTCCTGCACGTACAACAAACAGTCTTTGCCTTATGAAAAAACTGGTTCCTATTCTGTTAAGAGCAGGAAAAATAAGAAAATAAATAATTCATGAACTATAACTATAGCAGGTATCAAAAGCCATCACCATGTTCAGAGAAAGAGCCATTTCACTATTTTTTATAAAATCACATTAATCTTGCTTCATACCCCCATCTTCTTGGACTAGCAATAAATTCAAAATTGGGCCAAGGGTCAAGAAATTTCCATGGTACAAAAGCAGTCATGAATTCTTGCATTTACTTGTTCCTTTAGCACATGGTCAGTGTAGCACCATCTTGGAGAGCACAGAGCCCGGAGTCAGACTCCAGGTGTGAGTCTCAGCTCTGCCCGCACCTTCCTAGCTGGGTAGTCTTGGGTGAGTTCCTTAATCTTTCTGTCCCTCAGTTTCCTCATCTGTAAAATAGAAGTGAGGTGAGTCCCTACCAGATAGAAAAAAAGAATTAAATTCTAATTTGTAAGGCACTTGGGCCCATGCCTGGCACAGAGTATGCAGATGCTGGGCAACTCCAACTTCGATCCAACTTCGATCACCAGTACTCCATCCACCCTAACCGTTGCCGAACTGCCTCTCACTCGGGCTGTGTGCCTTCGGGTCTGGCAGCTCCGTTCCTTCTGGGCCCCAGGGCCTGGGGTCTGGACTCCATCTGTGCTTCTGGAAGAGTAACACATAGGAAGTGGGTTAAGTCTGGAGCATGGGAGGGGAAGTAGAGGTCTCCCTCTACCTGTAGGTCTGAATAATACTTCCTTTCCTTACTCTCTTCCATCTCTGAGTATAAAGACAAAGGCGATTACTTTCTTTGTCTAATTGTAACTTTAGTGTTACTTGCACCTCCTATGTGAATTCTCTATCAAGTCATCATCTACTGTGGTCCAGAACTGATGGTCCTGGAGAAAAGGAAACACACTGAAGCTCGGAAAACTTCAGGAAAACAAAAAAGAGACCCCTCTGTAGTTGGAAGTGTGAATTTGCCTCAGAGTCCTAAAACAAGGTTAGGAAGTGGGAGGTAGAAACATGAAAACCTGTAAAATCCTAAGTACAAGTCATTTCATAAACACACCCATCCTTCCTTTAATTTCTGCCTTCTCCTGCTTAAAACTCCCCCAAGGGCATTGCCTCTGAGCAGTCCCCCAGGATTAATCAGGATTCGCATTACACCCCTTGCCACGCTCAGGCCAACACCTTCCAGACACTCGTTTTAGCATTTTTAGCATCTTCCAACAGAAGGGAAATATCTTGAGGGACATTGTGGATTGATATATAAACCCCTCCAAGGCACAGCAAAGGGCTTGGCTTAAAGGGAAGGGTGCTGAAAAAAAAATCAAGAGAAAATTCACAAATTCATATTAATAAATTATTCTGCCACTCAAGATGGTTTGGAGAGGTTTTAAATTATTAGACCACATTCTAAAAATAAAACACTAAAGCTGGGTCTGCCTAGCCAAAGTAAAAAGGAAAGAGTCAAAGAAAATTTGGATTTTACAAAAATTTATTGATAAACTATGCTGGTTCTCCGGATACAATATCCTGGATTCAAGATTCAAGTTGCTTAGTTAGTTCCAGTAGTTCCAGTGTCCTCTTTTTTTTTAATATTTAGGAGGGAAAACCAATCTTTATTTGCACTTGGGTTCCAGTTCAGAGCCATCTTAAACAGGATTGCAAAGCAGAAAAAAGCACAGATCCTGGGACCAAGGTTCAAATTCCAACACAAGCATATTAACTATGTGACAATTGGTAAACATTACCCGTAGTTTCTTCAGTGAAGTGGGGGAGAGCCTCATCCCAGCTTCCAGCAGCCCCTCCCTGGGCACTCTCCCTGAAAGGCCGCTTGGCTGAAGGAGCATGGGGTCTGCAAGTCTCAGTTCTGCTGGTTAGGGTAGGTCTTAAAATAGGAACTCTGCAACTGATGCAAGACCCAGTGAGAAAAACGGCACATAGGTCTTCAATAGGTATTTGTTATCTACAGGTCTTGCCCAGGACAAGGATGTGTCCGAAGTGGGCAACGATGTGCAAAGTGGGGTGCACAAGACAATTTATTTGGTACAGAAAGAAAAAGATAGTACCCCTTTTTATGTTTTTATATCTCATCTTTTAAAATTTTTGTTTTCTGTTTTAAAGTTTACATGATGTAATAATTTGGTAGTATTAATTGCAATGATGACTGGGTTCAGGGGAAAAGGTTTAAACATTGCTAGGCATATCATACTAAAAACTAATATTAAAAACAAATATTATTTACATGACAATTTTGTCAAAGCTTATGCTTCTTGTAGCATCATGACTCATCTGAGATAGGGAGGGAGTGCCCAGAACTATGGTCTGCTTCTGCTCCAAATTTCAATGTGTTGTGGAGCTTTCTCCCACACCACCAAGTAATTCTACACCAGCTGGGTGCCCTACAATTCAACTCAATTCTGACACTATCGACAGGGAGAGAGCGTCAGATCCCACAGGTTAGGTGTTTAGTACTGCGAGACTGCCCCTCTCCACCCAGCCACCCCTATTTTAGATGCCAGACCAGATTGTCACCTTTGCTTCTGCCCGAGTGGCTCTAGATTGGAGCTTTCCACAATCACTCCTGGAGTTCAGTTAATTTGCTAGAGTAGTCCGCAGAACTCAGAGCGACAGTTTACTTACTAGACTACCGGTTTATTATAAAAGGGTATAACTCAGGGGCGCCTGGGTGACGCAGTCGTTAAGCGTCTGCCTTCGGCTCAGGGCATGATCCCGGTGTTATGGGATGGAGCCCCACATCAGGCTCCTCCGCTGGGAGCCTGCTTCTTCCTCTCCCACTCCCCCTGCTTGTGTTCCCTCTCTCGCTGGTTGTCTCTATCTCTGTCAAATAAATAAATAAAATCTTTAAAAAAAAAAAAAGGTATAACTCAGGAACAGCCAGATGGAAGAGATCATAGGGTGAGGTCTGGAGAAGTGGCACAGAGCTTCCAACCCCTCACTGGGCAGGTGTGCCCCCTCCCCAAATCTCCAGTGTTTGCCCACTCAATAGCTTTCTGAACCCCATCTTTTCTGTTTGATGATGGCTTAATTGCACAGGTAACAACTGATTAAATCATCAACTGTTGGTAATTGAACCCAATCTCCTGTCCCTCTCCCCTCCTTGGAGGTGTGGGGAGGGGGAGCTGGACTGAAGTTCCAACTCTAATCACAGGTTAGTTTCTAAGGGACCAGCTCTCCTCCTTAGGGGTTTTCCAAAAGTTACTTCATTAACATAACAAGAGACATCTTCAAGGCCCTCTTCACTTAGGAAATTCCAAGGGGTTTAGGAGCTCTGAGCCAGGATTGGGACAAAGACTAAATACATATTTCTTACTATAAGTCATAATATCACATACAGGCAATAGGCTATTTTGTGATACTCCTAACCAGAGAGAACCCCTTCTAGTCCTGAATTCCCTACCACCTAAAAACAGGATCTTACCTTATCTTATAGGTTAAGATTTGGAGTAGGGTTGCCAGATTTACCAAATAAAAATAGCAATATTTGAGACATACTTTTACTTTTCAGTGTAATTATTTGTTGTTTATCTGAAATTCAAATTTACTGGTTTTCTATATTTTATCTAGCCACCCGTGTTTGGAGGTGGACTTGTCAACTTGTCCTTGTTTGGAGTCAACTTGTTGCACTCAGCTAGCTAAGCGATCTCGGACAAATTACTTAACTTCTCTGAGCCTCACTTTCTTTGCGCCCCTCCATTGTTGTGAGTGTCTGTTTTATAAGGATGTCAAGCACTTGCACAGTTCTTACACATAGTAGATAAAGTTCCTACTAAATTATAGGTATTATTGTAATCACAGATGACCCTGTTACTTGTAGTTTCAAGTGTTGCCTAGTTGTGCCTAATATTACCTAGTATTACCTAGTTTCAAGGATATCTGTACAAACCTTATCTCCTTTACTAGAAGTTGGGATCTACATTTGCACAGGCCTGTACATAATGGGTGCATAATATACTGAATTCTGAATAAATATAGCCTCTGCCACTTCTGTGGAGTCTGGTGGACTGGCTACTTGGCTGGCCCCTTCTTCCCATTCTCGTATTCCTTTCCTTTCCCTTTCCCCATATGAAGAATCAAGCTTGGTTCCTAAGTTATTTCAAGCAAACGAAGCCTTTGTGGAAACTGCTTCAGTCAGTTTTTATAGGCCAAGAGATCCCACAACATGTAGAAGATTTATTGTTCATATTAAGTTGAAAAGCTCCCTTGTGTAATTCTTCGGAACTACTGATGAAAGCGAATGGCGTTCGCTAGAACTGTTGTAAAGATTTAGTGACACTTGCATTTCAACCTGCTGAAAGTAAACACTTAGGATGCTGGGTAGCTATTCTTCTGCAGAGTTTAGACAGTTTAAAACAACTTGCCCTATGTTAGCTTGACATTAACTCAGGGTGTGTGAATAATCCCCATCATAACTGTGGGCTTGGGGTCGCCCAGGTAGCTCAGTGGGTTAAGCATCTGCCTTTGGCTCAGGTCATGATCTCAGGGTCCTGGGATTGAGTCCCGCATCGGGTTCCCTACTCAGCAAGGAGCCTGCTTCTCCCTCTCTCCCCCTCACTGCAGCTCCCCTGCTTGTGCTCTCTCTCTTTCTCCGTCAAATAAATAAATAAATAAATCTTAAAAAAAAAAAAGGACTATGAACTAGATACGATGGAAACTTAGACATTTTTATAGAATTACAGAGCATAACAAGGATTGGGGGAGGGGACTCCAAGGACAATGACAGGGTATGGTGGGAAGGACTTCCTGGAAGGTTCACCTGTCCAGACCACCCCATGAAAGGATGAGAGGAAGAAAGAACAACCATTGTTCCCACAGTCACAGCAAGCCAACTTCAGATGGCCCGCACGCCACTGCACCAAGGCACTTTCTCATCTTCCGTGCCAGCTCTTTGTCCTGCCCCTTCTTGCTATCAAGAAGGAAGATGAAAGTGAAAAATAAAGACTGAGTGTGACTTTATTTTTTTAAAAAGGTCCCTGACCTTAGCTTCCCCCATTTCAACTCTGTTGTTACTAAGTATCCCACTGGGCCACCCATTGTACCCTGTTCTGGGAGCTCTGGCAGTATCCCCTGAAGGGGAGGGAAAATTTTCCTTTGGTCCAAGATTTTTCTAGCTGGCCTAAGAATTAAATTTACATGAGGCAGATGAATAGGAGAAAAAAACCAGTTATATAAGGTGCACATGGAGACTCAATAATGAAACTGAGACATAAAGAGGTGACCAAGGCAGGCAGTTTTTATACTTTTTACACAAAGAGACAATACGTCTGCAAGGCATTGACAGGACAAAAAAAACTTAGCTTTGGGAACTTCGGTGAGTAAGGAATTCCAAACAGAATTTGGGTTGTAGTAGTTAATTAGTAAAAAAAGTAACCAGGGTTGTTTACACAGCTTGCTGGGCTCTAAATTTCCTGTCTCCAGGTGATGAGGACGTCTCTTTACCTTCTGGTGCTGGAAGGGTACCTTTCACATGGGAGGTGTATTTCCTGCTTCCACTTAGAGGACAGTCTAAGTGTCCTCCTTGCACAGCCTCTTAAGTTACTTTTATTTAAAATAATCAGTATGGGGGTGCCTGGGTGGCTCAGTCGGTTAAGAGTCTGCCTTCAACTCAGGTCATGATCCATCAGTCCTGGGATGGAGCCTGGTGATGGTGTAGGTGTCAGGCTCCCTGCTCAGCGGGAATCTGCTTCTCCCTCCCCCTGCTCTTACACTTGCTCTTGCTCTCTCTTCCTCTCGAATAAATAAATACATAAATAATCTTAAAAAATAAAAATAAAATAAGTAAAATAACCAATATACCAGAATGGTACATTTCGGGTGGCCTGCCCTTGGCCCCTACAGCTTCATATGCAGGCTACAGAGGAGCCAAAATCAGGGTACTGGGCAATCAGTCCTGTATTCCCAGCACATGGACTTGAGCCATGAACAAATGAACTTAAGTGAACTTTTGGGAATGTGGAAGATCATTGCCTTCCACATCATTATCAGAAAGCATTTCCCATGTGCCTAACTAATGGAGGGATTTTCCTTCAGAACCCAGGTGTGCATGTGGAAAGCTAAAGGGAGATCCCTGCAGTTGGCAGAAAAGACAGATGCCAGGAGCATTTCTCCAAGCTGGCCAGCAAACAGTATAAAGGGCTGCATTTGTTAAGCCCAGTGTTCACCCAGTTGGCCCAAGGGGGGAAGTGAGTCACACATAGGTGACTCCTGTGGGTCTCTCCAGAGCAGCTCCTACCTGTTTTGCCTAGCTTGCCATGCTTCACTTTACCCTGGGCCTTGAGTGTCACCCCTTGCTGCTGACTCAAGACACAGGAAAGACTGTGTCTGGACCACCCAATTGTACTTCCATCTTCTATTTCTGGCTGCCATTTGTGTGGGGTTTCTTATCCTTTCACAGGCCATTTGAGTGACACTCATGAAGGTTATGATTCAGACCCGTGAGCTCATTGAATGCATTGGTTAAAGTCCCAGGGCTTTTCTGATGTCCTTTCCGTGGGAGGTGTTTTGAAGAATGCAGTGACTCTTGGTGCAATGACGGCTTTCAGTTTCCTTATCTCTCAAGTGAAGATTTGGATGTGATGACTCCGGAGTGTCTTCCATCTCAAATAGTTTGTGAGCCTCTGCTATGGAATAAAAGGTATGAACATACTAAAAAGCACCATAAAGTAAGGTCACTACTGTTATTATGTTTTCCCCTGCATCATATCACAAACTAAGATGTAGCTTGATACCAATTTCTCTTGATAATTCCTTCAAATGCACCAATTTTTAAAAATGAAAATTGAGATAATCGGATGTCTACCCAAAGAACGAATCAGTCTTATAACTTCAGCATTAACTTTCACTCATTTAACAAATATTCCTTTACAGGCTTTGTGCTAGACATTAGGGAAATTAATAATAATAACAATAATAAACCCCAGAGTCTTCTTGAAGTATATATAATCTAGCTGAGAAGACAGACATTGAATAAGTAATTAAAAGTATGAGGAGTGTTACAAGGAAGGTCAAGATGCTATAGAAATGTAAAATGGGGGCACCCAGCCTGATTTGAATGGGTAAGAAAAGCTTCCTGCCAGGAGTAACATCCAGGTTAATAATAACAGCTAACATTACTGAATATTTATGATACGTCGTCATGTTATGTGCATTATTTCATTTAATCTTCACAACAGCCCCATCAGATAGGGTCTATTATTATTTCTACTTACAGACCAAAAAAAAAAAAAATCAAAGCACAAGAGGTGAAAAACATGGCCAAGGTTCCCAGCTAACACCTGGATATGAGCACAGGATACGAACACCACATTCTTTACTGATTCTGGGGTAGAAGAGAAGCTGGACAAGCCTGGAGACAAAGGCTGGGTCAGATCCTGCAGGACTTGATGGACTGTGTGAAATTGCACTGGAAGGAAGCATCAAATGGTTATGTGTGAACTTGAGAGGGAGTTTCTCTTTGTCCCTCTGTTCCTTAAGATAATAATGTGTTCGTGAACAAAAAACACACTGCTTTAGAATTCTAGAAAGAAGGAGATGGGATGGTTTATATACAGTCAAAGGTATTAGGGTTTGTGAGAAGTAGAGTTTCTTTAAAGTAAAATTTTCTCATAAGTAAGATAGATGGCACAATCTAATTTTCTAATAAGCCTTGAATAATAAAACTCTATAGTGATCTTAATGAAATTCCACCTGGTATCTATCAGATGGCAGTAACAGTGGAGGTTGATTGTTTTAATAATAGAATAATGCTAGCTAAAGTCACAAAGACATTGATTCTAGCAGGTTCTTTTTCTCAATACTTGGAATTACTACTATTTAGGGAAGAAGTGGGAATAATAAGGAAATAGTACAATGGTGGTAGGGAGGAATTTTATTTCTGACATTTTAAGCATAGCTCTAAAAAGTTTAACTTGAACATTTCTTAGCTAGGAATGACGTAACATTTAGGAGATGAATGTGCTGGACAGCATTTAGATTCTTCAGTATTATTAGAATGTTTCCACCTTAACTTCAAAAGAAGCAATTTAAGCGTGTCCAATATTGCTTTATCTAGGTGCCTAACAAAGGCATCTTTACTATTAGGAATCCCATGCTATTAAAGCTTAATTAACTAGAATTCAGCTACCTGTAGTTCACAATTAACTTGAATTTCTTTCTGTTTTGTATCTAAGGCTTAAGGGAAATTGGCAGATAATGAGGTGTTAAAAAAAAACAAAACCTGACTCATATATTTTTAAGACTAAGCATGTCATGCTGACTGTGCACTTCAGGCCAGGATTCTGTGCATTCCAATTCTGCTACACTTGGGATTAAAGGCTGAACTTGGAAATCAGATGGACCTAGCTGAGAGTCCTTATTATACTTGCTACTAGTCTCCAGGCAAGTTATTTAATTTCTTGATAGCTCAATTCATTCATCTGCACAAAAGGGATAATAATTTGTCTTGCTGTAATGTAGGAAGAGTAAAAAGGGATTGCATAAGTGAAGCAGAGAGCCAGCTCAGGCTCTTGACAGGTGCTCAAGAAAATGAAATCATTTAAAACCAAGATTTAGCCATCCCAATATCATAAATAATAATTTTAAAAAGTGACATTATCTTTGGTATTCAGTACTCTTATAGAAAATTATGCCTTCATTTTTTCAAAAATTATTTTTAACAATGATGATTAAAATTAAAATATTTCCTGGTTAAACCTTGGTAAGCTACAATTAAAATCAGGTAATTAGAATGCCCAATTTAGAAAATATTCAGGTTAATAAAGACTTGATTTTTTACATATTCAGAAACTACAGTGTTTTATCTACAAAAAAAAAAAAAAAATAGGATCACCTTCCAGAGTCAATAGAATGGTCAAGTCTGAGTTTAGTGAAGTTTAAATCGACTGCCAGGTAGGAATTAGTGTTATGTTTCTCTGCCTGTTTAAGCTAATTCCACATTTTTCAGGTCTCACTGTCTCGGACATGCCTTCTAATTAATTTCGTAGTTTTGTGTTTTGCTGAATACCTATTACCGCATTTATTTTGCAGGGATAATAGACTTTTTTCTTGACTAGTTTTGAATGGTTCTGAATTTTCTTTTCTTTTGCATTTGGGACAAAACGGACAAATCACACAGATATGACTTTGAAAAGATCAATTTTCAAATATAGGTTATACCATATGTATATAGTAACACCTGTGTAAAAAATACACTGTCTGATTGGTTAATATGGATTTTGGTGTAATGTAATGTTTCCCAAAAACATAAACTTTAAGTAGTAACACAAATTTTATTATTTTTATTTTAAAAATTATATATTTTAGGGGGATCTGGGTGGCTCAGTCGTTAAGCGTCTGCCTTTGGCTCAGGGCGTGATCCCAGGGTCCTGGGGTCGAGCCCAGCGTCAGGCTCCCTGCTCTGCTGGGAGCCTGCTTCTTCCTCTCCCACTCCCCCTGCTTATGCTCTCTCTCACTGGCTGTCTCTCTCTCTGTTAAATAAATAAATAACTAAAATCTTTAAAAAAAGTTAAATATTTTAAAGAATACTAGTATATACCTTCTACTTATAGAAAATGATACTAGTTTGTCATTTATTGATGGTAATTCTAGAGATTCCTTCTTAAATTATTTAAGTAAAAATCGTTGTAGGAATTGAACAGATTTTATTCATATGCAACAAAAATCGTGCATATGATGTGTGAGGAGGTGAAACTAGGGGAACAGTGGAATATTGCTGCTCTTAGCTTCACTACTTGGGCAAGTCACCTCACTTTTTTTTTTTCACTTCACTTTTCTAAGCTTTGGCTTCCTCACCTACAAAATGGGAATTGGACCTTATGATCACCACATCATCGGTAAGCATCCTGAGCTTACAACCATTTTACTCATCTTTCTCTCCCAACTGCCAACATAGTGAGAGAAACAGTGCCATGTGGCTCAATGTAGGATTATAAGATTCACTAAACTAATTGGAACCCCTTCAATTCTACCATTGGAGGGTGCCTCTAAGTCTATAGTAATTAGTATGTCAATTCTCTTTTCAGTCGCTAACTCATAGAGATACATTGTATAGCCACAAGCTGAATATCCAAACACTGTTTTCCTTTTCTTGTGTGTGTGTGTGTGTGTGTGTGCGCGCACGCCCGCACATGCATACGCGTGTGCCCTGGACATGTGAGGTGCAATCAAGGAAATAAGAGAAGTGTCAGAAATGTCCTCGAGGAGTTTACAGGGCAGGCAGTTAGAGGGCAGGTTAGGCATGTTGGTGAGCAAATATAATTGGATGTGGCAAATTTCACCCAGGATGGGAGGTGAAAGTTGTCCGCAAGTTTGAGGATGAGATAGAACATGGCCTGGAAGGAAAAGGAGTTTAAAATAAAGGGTGAGAAGAAGGAGAACATTCTAAGCGGGGTTAGTTAGCCGTGCATGTAAAGTCTCAGCAGTGATGTTCTTAAATGTATAATTTAGCAAATTTACTAGCAAACAAGCAAAATAGTAATACCTGTTTACTCCTGATTCAGGCACAATATTTGCAAACTAACATGCTTGTTGGTTGAGTCATTTTGTTAATTCTGTCTTGTCATCAATGATTAGATTATTAACTATGTCCTTTTTTGATTCTCTAAAATAGTCTCTAACTATAAGGATTTTGACCAACTAAATTACTTTGTCTCTTTTGCTTGTTTGCTTTGTAAGTGTGGTGTGGTTGTGTGTGTGGGGGGGGGGGCATTTATAAGAACTGTCAACTGTGATTTCACTTATTTCTCTTTAAGAAATTCTAAGCTGTTATAGGAAAATGGGAAGGGGTAAAGAAAAATGAGGCATGATCAGAGGCCACTGGTGGAGGCCGGCATCTGGCTGATGGCTGCAAAGAGTGCCAAGGCTAGAAAGGAAACCCTGGCTAATGAATGTGCCCTCCTGTGTTTTGTGGCTGATTGAAAGAGGACAAAGAAAGGGCCAGTCAGAGTCGGTAGAAGCAAAGAGCCTTCAACAAGGGGCTATTGTTACCTTGCCAAAGAAGGTATCTAGATAACCGTTGCATGACTGGCTGCTTCCATTTATCATCTTTCATTTCCCTCTTTCCTCCTTTAGTTAACTTTATAACTGAGGAAATCATAAAGAAGAATTTCATCCTATTAATAAAAAATAGGCATAACAATGAAGTGATCAATTTGGCTTCATCAGGAAAGCATATTTCACACTAACAAGATTTATTGACATATATTGATGTTAGTGCTGAGCTATGTATGAGATCTACAGATCTCTGGGCTATAGACATAAGGAAACCAATAATCCTATGAGTGAAGCTACAGATATGTGTATATTCATAAATAAGAGGTATGATAGCAAAATCTCTATATAGATATTTCTAAAGCTGCTTCTTAGAAACTCAATTAAATTTTAAAGTGTTTTTTTTTTTTAATTTTCCTTTAGTCATCTGAAACCACATAGTCCTTAAATCCCTAAGCTTCAAAATGTATTCGCTTCCTTCAGCTGACGTTATTCACAAAGCAGGAGGAAAACAAATCCCAGCTCAACAAAACCTGACATTTCAGGGAGTTAGGGCCCTCCAAACATCATAATACAAAACGGGTGCTATCATCTGAAAGGTCAGTGACATTTAAAGCTGCCTTTGGTCAAAAGCACTCATCTCAAGCACAGATTTGACTGCAGCCCGGGCAGACGTGCTAATCCTTTGGTTCTCAGCGCAGTTGCTTGGAATCCAGTGGTAGGCACAGCACAAAACCAGAAGTTCCCATGGTTATAGGAGGCAGAAGGCAGCCTGGGGCGGGTACCCTGGTCTGAAGGGTGGCTCTACAGAGCTGAAGGGGACTCTGGCAAGCCGGAAAAAAAGAAAATGATCCAAGAGAAAGAAAAGCCTTGAACTTTCAATGAATTGTTGTTTCCTTCCTATTTCTCTCCTTTGTTGTCTCCATAATTTGTTACCTAACCTTTCTTCTTTTTGTTGTGGGAGTGATTAAAGGTCTCAACGTTCTACAAACACAGAAAATTTTTAATTTTTTTAATAACTGATAACAAACTTGCTCTCATCATTTGCTTGCTTAGGTACTGAGGTAGGAGAAAGAGGTATCTATTTGATCTCATCAAATAAAGTATCCCAGTGTAATCTGATACTGTTTTAAATCTCAGACTTTTCTCAAAGCTTCAATCTCTCACCCTCCTGCTGAGGCTAGTTTTTTGTTCAAGGGCAGCTGCTCCTGCGACTCTTGGGAAGAGTGAGTTGCAGATCTTGGCATACCCTGTATTCCTCGTCCTTCCCTTAGTTTTCCCATTTTTTCCCTTGGAGCTGCGTCCTCTGCAGAAGCAGCTATAGAGCTGGAGGGTGGGGCAACCATCTTCCTACGAGAGCGAAGGCAGCCTACAGAATCCAGAAGCCTGGGTGTGGTCACTCTTTGTGGACCCCTGCTGCTGTGCCATTCCCTAGTCTGGTTCCGGGCACAATGATGCAGACTCAGCAACAGCTTGGTCTCTTGGGTGGAGGGAAGTGCCCATGACTTAGACCTTGATCATTCTGTTTCTCATGCTCTCCGCTAAAATGGGGATTGCAGTGTAGGTGGCATACAGAGTTTGCATGCGCAGCACTCAGCTCCAAAATGTAGCCAGCCCAAAAGACCACTGGAGGACCGTCAAACTTTCCTGGAGCTCTTGCCAACAGCACATGCTGTAGCCCTTCAGGCTGGACAACTCTGCTTTGCATAGTGATCACAAAGGCAAGCTATTGCCTTCCCTCCTTCACTTAATCTCATTTGGGTCACAGAAACCAGCTGGGCTCTTGCCTTGATACCCAAAGCCGCTAAGAACTGGAATGGCAATATCCTCACTTTCTCTTTCCTTGGTGTGCTCCATGCTATGGTCCCCTTTCATTCTATTGGCCGAGGTACTGCCCAGCCGCTTGCCATCAAAAATATCCAGATAAGTAGCTGGCACCAGTCCTTAATTTCCAGAAACATCTCCAAACTTCGGAGGACTTCTGTACAATGTACTGAGTTACTCCAGTTCAGGGAGAAAGAAGGGATACTGGCAGTACTTTAGTTCAGCCTGGTAGAGTAGACAACTTAAAAAAAGTATCATAAAGAAAAATTAACTTTTGTGTATGTGCATATGTATGTGTGCATGTGTACATAGTTCTATGAGTTTTAACACACACAGATATATACATAGATAATATATACACGTGTAAATTTGTACAACCAACCACCACTATAATCAGGAAATATAATGGTTACATCACCCCAAAAAACTCACTTGTGCTATTCCTTTATAGTTACACCTCCCCCTCACCCATAATCCCTGGAAATCATGGATCTGTTCTTTAATACAATAGTTTTGTCTTTTCAAAAATGTCCTAAAAATGGAATCACAAGTATGTAATTTTTTGAGACTTGCTTCTTTCACCCAGCTAGTCTTTTCTTTTTTTATTATGATATGTTCGTCACCATTCAGTACATCCTTAGTTTTTGATGTAGAGTTCCATGACTCATTGTTCGCATGTAACACCCAGTGCTCCGTGCAATACGTGCCCTCCTTCATACCCAGCTCAACCAAGCTATTAGCTCTCGCATGGACCCACAGCTGTTCCTTTTTGATGCAGAGTGTCCGCCGCATGGGTGCTCCACAGCTTGTTCAGCCATTTTCCCCTGGAAAGACATTGGGCTGTTTCCAAGTTTTAGTGATTGTGAATAGAGCTGCTATAAACATCCATGTACAGGTCTTGTATGAACATTAGTTTTCATTTCTCTAGGGAAAATACTCAGTAGAGAGATTGCTAGGTCATATGGTAAGTATATGTTGAACTTTATAAAAAATAAAACAACACTGCCAAGCTGTTTTCCTAGAATGGTTCTACCATTTTGCACTCCCACCAACAGTGTAGGAGAGATCCCATTTTTCCTCTTGCCAGGACTTGGTACTTCTGTTTCGTGTTTGTGCCATTCTAATATGGGCGTAGTAGTGTCTCCTTGTGGTTTTAGCCTGCTCTTCCCTAATGCCTATCCTTATAATCTCTTTAGTGAAGTAATTGTTCAAGTCCTTTGCCCATTTTTCCCCTTAAAAACCGTTTATTGAGTGAATTTTTTTCTTTTTTCTTTTTTTAAGATTTTATTTATTTATCTATTTATTTAATTTTTTAAAAATATTTTATTTATAAGATTTTGTTTATTTATTTGACAGAGGCAGAGAGAGCAAGAGAGGGAACATGAGCAGAGGGAGTGGGAGAGGGAGAAGGAGGCTTCCCGCAGAGCAGGGAGCCCGATGCCGGTCTCCATTCCAGGACCATGGGATCATGACCTGACCTGCTTAACAACTGGGACACCCAGGCGCCCATTAAGTGAATTTTTCTCTTTCTGTTTTTTTCTTTTTTGAGTTTTGAATATTCTTTATATATTCTAGATATAAGTCCTTTGTCAGATATGTGGCTTGTAAATATTTTATCAGTCTGTAGTTTATCTTTTCATTTTCTCGACAGGGTCTTTCATGAAACAAAAGTTTTTAATTTTTGATGGACTATAATTTATCATATTTTTTCTTTTATGGATCATGCTAATGGAATATCATGTCTAAAAACTCTTCATTTAATCCTAGGTCATGAGATTTTTCAATTGTTTTCTTCTAAAAGTTTTATGGTTGTAGGTTTTAGATTTAAGCTTATTACCCATTTTTAGTTAATTTTTGTGTGTGGGATTTAAATTCAGGTATATCTTTTTTTGTATAAAGGTAACCTGTTGTTGCAACATCATTTGTTAAAAGGGCTATACTTTCTCCATTGAATTGCTTTTTCATTATTGTTAAAATGAAATAGTCATATTTGTGTGGGTCTATTTCTGGACTCTGTGTGTTCCCTTGACCTCTATGTATTTCTTCATGAATACCACTCTGTCTTATTACTGTAGCTTAAAGTCTTAAGATTGGATACTATGATTCCTTCAATTTCATTATTCTTCAAAACTGCTTTAGTTATTCTAGTTCTTCTACCATTCATATATATTTTAGAATCAGGTTGTTTATATCTTTTAAAAAATCCTGCTTGGGGCAACCCTCTTGGGTCCCCTTCTTCTTTGGGAGCTTTTGGCATGTAGCTCCCGAATCGTTTTTTTAGACTTTGCCTAACTATTGCAACTTGGGGACTTATTATAAATGGCCTATTTTTTGTTTTAGTGTCGACTTTTCTTTTTTAAATTACAGTAAAACATACATAACATAAATCTTATCATTTAAATTATTTTATTTTATTTAAGTAAATTCTATCCCCAATTTGGGGCTTGAACTCACAATCCTGAGATCAAGAGTCAAAAGCTCTACCAACTGAGCCAGCCAAGCATCCCTCATTTTAACCATTTTATTTTATTTTTATTTTTTATTTATTTATTTTTTTAAGATTTTATTTATTTATTTTACAGAGATAGAGACAGCCAGCGAGAGAGGGAACACAAGCAGGGGGAGTGGGAGATGAAGAAGCAGGCTCATAGCGGAGGAGCCTGATGTGGGGCTCGATCCCATAACGCCAGGATCATGCCCTGAGCCGAAGGCAGATGCTTAACTGCTGTGCCACCCAGGCGCCCCTTTTTATTTGTTTTTTAAAGATTGTATTTATTTATTGGACAGAGAGACACAGTGAGAGAGGGAATACCAGCAGGGGGAGTGGGAGAGGGAGAAGCAGACTTCCCGCTGAGCAGGGAGCCTGATGTGGGGCTTGATCCCAGGACCCTGGGATCATGACCTGAGCCAAAGGCAGACACTTAATGACTGAGCCACCCAGGTGCCCCCATTTTAACCATTTTAAAATGTACAATTTCAGTAGCATCGAGTACATTCATAATGTCATACAATTATCACCTCCATCTAATTCCAGAACTTGCTTATTATTACCCCAAAAGTGAGTGGTATTATTTTTTATTTTTTAAAGTTCAGTTTTCAATTGTACATTGTTATTATATAGAAATAAGACTCTTGTGTGTTTACTTTGTATCTTGTGGCCTTTCTAAATTCACTTACTAGTTCCAGGAGTTTTGTTGTAGATTTCTAGGTATTTTCTACATAGGCAATCATGCAGTCTATAAATGAGGAGAGTTTTATTTATTCCATTGGGTTTTTTATTTATTTTATTTTATTTTAAAAATTGTCATTTGGTTCTTCTTTTTATCTTCTGATACTTTTTCAATATTTCTTTCAAGAATGTTTGCAATTACTTATAATAAGAGCACTTTTATAATAGCCGTTGAAAGTCTTTTGTCGAATATCCCAGTATCTATGTCATCTTGTTTGTATTTGCTGATTATCTTTTCCCACGTGAGTTAACATATTCCTGATTCTTTGTAGGCCAAGCAATTTTGGATCATATCCTGGACGTGTAGAATATTACTTTAAGAGACTCTGAGAATGGCTTAAATCATATGAAGGATATTGTTTTGTTTTACCAGATTACCAGCCTGCTTAAGTTCAGGGTACAATTCCAACCCTCCTTTGTGGTTTGTGGTTCCAATGTCAGTTCAGTTTCCAAAGCTTTTGCGAGACTATTTAAATTCTCCTCACAGGTACACCACTCAGTGGTCAGTGTGGGACCTAGTGGAGTTTATCCATTAACTCAGTTCTCAAAGTCTTTCATTTGCTAATTAGGATCAAATCCACGCACACTTGAGCCTAGGAGTTCATGAACAACTTTATGTAGTCAGGTTCCCGAGATGCTCTCTCTTCACTATCTACGTAGTATCTTCCAGTTCACTAGTTTCCTCTTTTAGATCCCCTAGCTGGAAACTTTCCACTTCCACACCTGTGCCATATCTGGGGCCAAGAGACAGGAGAAGATACGAGAGGGAAAGGGTGAGAAAGATTGGGGCCCCTGGGTGGCTCAGTCATTAAGCGTCTGCCTTCGGCTTGGGGCGTGGTCCTGGCATTCTGGGATCGAGCCCCACATCAGGCTCCTCTTTTGGGAGCCTGCTTCTTCCTCTCCCACTCCCCCTGCTTGTGTTCCCTCTCTCGCTGCCTGTCTCTCTCTGTGTCAAATAAATAAATAAAATCTTAAAAAAAAAGGATGAGAAAGATGAAAGGAAAGGAAAGCAATGGGATTTGATCCCACTTCTGAGAGCTGCAACTCCACTGAAGAGAGAAAAAGTTTCTCTCCTTTTGAGTTTTGGAGTTTGGGCTCCGGCAGGTTGCTGTTGCCACTACTATCATTACTGCCACCATTGCCACAGGATAATCTGGTGGCTGGTGATTTCCCCCCACACTCTCTGAAATTTAGTAGATCCCTACATTGCTTCTCAAGCCAGAACTAGAGTGCGTCTCCTGATTTCTCTCCATACGTATCACACACTTGCACATTTCCAGCTATCTCAAGTTCAGGCTGCAGCATACGGGAGGGAAAATAAAATGGTAAACTCATCAACGGTTCAGTGCTATTTTGAATTACGGTGTTCCCTGATCTGCCTGCTGGTATATATTTCCTTTGTTGGATCTTCAAATATCTGAACCATGCTTTCTGTCTATGTTTTATACTTGCATTCAGTGAGAGACAGGAAGCATGTGCTTATGCCATCATACCTAGAAACAGAAGTTCTGATGAGTTTTGCATGACATAATTTTTTTAACCCAACGAATTTTGATTTGATGAAGTGCTGTTAATTAAGGCATCATTACGTAACATTAGAATAAAAGATTACTAGATCTATACTCTTTCCATGTCTCAGCTTTCTCTTCTGAAAAGTGAAGATAATAATAATTTTTACTTTACAGAGTTGTTATGAGATTTAGATGACTAATGTATATGTAACACTTAGAATTGTGTCTCAAACATAGTGTTATATAAGCTTTTGATATCATCAACATGCACCATTAGAAAGACATAAATCATTTTTGTGATATTAGATCTATTTTTGATATTTCAAATATATGTGCAAATGGAGATAAAAAGAAAAATTTTAAGCAATTATATAGAATGTAGGAAAAAGTAAGATAAATATAATATCAATTTTAGACTTATGTATGAAAGCTAAGCAAGTAAAATACAATGAAGTTTAGATCTGAAAGTTAAGCAATAAAAAATCCACTGAAAATCGGGCGTTCTTTCTCTACTATACATGCCACTTTGTAAAAGTAAACCATGATTTTCCTTGAAACTTACTGCAAACGTGAGTTTTCTTATTAGATGAATATATAATTTCTCATTGTTTCTCTGAAGAACAATTTAGCAAGAATCCAAAACTCATTCATTTCTAAATGCTGAAAAAATTAGGATTCCCTACGAAAACTACTCCCTTGGTTTGGGAGAGCACTGAGTCTAATTTTTCTTTTTTCTTTTTTTTTTTTAAAGATTATATTTATTTATTTGCCAGAGAGAGAGACAGCCAGCGAGAGAGGGAACACAAGCAGGGGAAGTGGGAGAGGAAGAAGCAGGCTCCCAAAAGAGGAGCCTGATGTGGGGCTGGATCCCAGAATGCCGGGACCACGCCCCGAGCTGAAGGCAGACGCTTAACGACTGAGCCACCCAGGTGCCCCTGAGTCTTATTTTTCTAACTAATAACAGTTTACATCTGCTGAGTTGAATTTCCCTTAAAAAGTCCCATCCAAGTTGCTTTAGAAGTGTCCCTTCCATTCTTGCTGATGTTTGTACACAGGAACAGTCACACTAACACTTCTGTATATATTGTCAGGCCTTTTGTTGTTCTCAGACATTCTTGGGGCTTAGTCTTTAAGGCAGGGATGGGACATTCATTCACAGTTTTTCAAAGGAGCATAGCCATAATTTTAGCTTGGTTAGCTGACAACATTCTTTAATTTCATTCGTATCTAAAATGTCAACGTAGTCCAACCCTGTTTCTCGTTAGAAATATTTTCGGGGCGCCTGGGTGGCACAGCGGTTAAGCGTCTGCCTTCAGCTCAGGGCGTGATCCCGGCATTGTGGGATTGAGCCCCACATCAGGCTCCTCTGCTATGAGCCTGGTTCTTCCTCTCCCACTCCCCCCGCTTGTGTTCCCTCTCTCACTGGCTGTCTCTATCTCTGTCAAATAAATAAATAAAATCTTTAAAAAAAAAAAAGAAAGAAATATTTTCTTCAAATGTAAAGAAAATTAACCCATAAGTCCCCAAACTGTGCCTACTTAAATTGTACAAGTACTATATGCACAGTCTGAGTGACAAGGATGACTACCTCCAAGAGGCAACCTCTCTAAACCTTTCTACTTCTGTGTTGTATCTAATCTGACACCTGCTCCCAGCTCTCAGTAGTCATCCTCTAACCTGTATAGAACCAACTGGAAGAAAGAAACTTTTACATCTCCTTATTCTGCCATTATTCCCTTATGCCAGTGGGGCTAGCTCAAGAGAAGGCCTACAGAGGACAGGGCAGTTTCTGCATTTTGGAACCCATCTTCTCTTATGCTGGAGAGGAGAGGGCACAGAGTGTGGACCTCTGAGGAGACGTGACAATTACGATGTGATCTGGGCTTTCAGGGATTACCTCCAAGACTAGTCTGGAGTGCCCGAATCTCCTTTCCTTCAGACTCCTATACAATCAGCTTGCAGGCCCCTCAACTTTAATTTTTCTCTCCTAGCAACTTAGGAGTGTGAGTAATGAGAGGCACAGTATCTGCTAGTCAGCGAGTGAGGGGTGGCAAATGAGAAGGTGGTCTTTTATTAAGAGAAGATAAATGCTAACTAGTTGTTCTAGGGGCCTGAGTTCTGCACTTCTCCACCGCTAGACATCCTGTCGATTCAACCCACCCATCGATGCGTAGCATGGCCTTAAGGAAAGCCTTCAGAATATCTACAGGTTGGGTCAGACACTTTCATAAATAATCAGAATTTTCTGATTTCTATAGGGAGATTACTTGACCTAACAGTGTGTTCAGGAAACTTTAGTCATTTATATATTGTTTTTGTGATTTTTTTCCATAGTTAATATCTCTGAAGTCAAGATTTGATGTTCTAATTACATGCTTTCTAATATATGTTAAAATAGGTGCATCTAACTATCAAAATATATCAGAATCTCTCAGGTGGGACACATGCATCAGTAGTTCAGAGAGCCCCAGGTGATAACAATGTCTGGTCAATGTTGTTGAGACCTCATGCTTTAACGGTTATTGTGAAAAGAAAAGGAGATGCTGTGTGAGAATGTCTACCGTGCTAGCTGGCACATGAGTGTTGACTTTCTTACACTTCTACTAAGAAAATGGGTATTTCCTTTATACCCTCTCATTGACAAGCAGCTGAAAAATCTCAAATAACAAATAAATGTGCTTAGTAAGGTGGTGTATTCTAAATATATGCCTTCATTGGCTTCTGTCAGTGAAATCAAGTACCTCCCGGTTTCATAATACAGAGAGTAAAGGGCTTCTGTTTTGTCAGTGGTGGTTACTTGAAGCTCTTTTCTGTAGAAGAATGGTAACACCATTAAACATATGGCTGAATGGCTAGAAGGAAGGTGGTCAGTTGGCCATGAAATCCAAGGAAAGTTTTTTTGTTTTGTTTATTTTTTGTTTTTTGTGGGTTTTTTTTTTTTTTTCATTGTGGTGGCATCAGGCTCTTGGTATATAATTGTGAATAAAAGAGGTAGGGTTTTTACCCTCTTCTAGCTTATGGTCTAATGAAAGAGAAAGACCACAAATAAAACAAACAAATGAACGAAGAAACAAACAAACAGAAAATAGAATTACAAATTGTGGAAAGTACTACAAAGAAAAAGAATAGAGAACTATGGGTGAAAATAATGGGAGGCAGTAGAAGAGCATACTTTACATAGTTAGGAAAGACCTCTCTGAAATAAAAACATTTATGTTAAGACCTAAAGGGTGAGAAGAACTTTACCAAAAGAGTAGAAAGAAAGAGCATTTCCAGATGGGGTACAAAGTCCTGAGGCTGGAAAAAAGCTTGGTGAGTTTTAGAAATTGAAAGAAGACCAATGTGATAGGAACCGAGAAAGAAAACAGGAGGTAGCATGCTTACTTACTTATTACTGATGTATTTTGGTTTATTCCAAATGCTATGGGAAGTCATTGAAGAGTTTGGGTGAGGAGGATATTATAACAGGATATATATATTTAGATCACTCTGACCATAGACTGGATACAGGCAAGAATGGAAGCAGAGAACAAGTTTAGAGGCTATTCAGTGGTTCATGAGAGAAATGATATGAGAGTGGACATGAGATATATTGCCAAGTAGAATTGACAGATGACAGAAAAGAAATGGAGGGGTTGATTAAGGGAAGGAAGAATCTTGAGCAACTCGGACTATGGCAAAGACCCCAGACAAATAAGTTGGTGTGTGGGGGTGGGGTGGTGGATTAAGAACTCAGTTGGGATGTATAAAGTCAGAGGTGTCTCTGAGTTCATCCAAAAGGAAAGGTTGGGGAAGCAGTTGAGCTCTGGGGAGAGGATGGCGCCGAAGATAAAAGTTTAGGAATCTTCAGCATTTTGAAGTACTTAAGTCAAAGATATAGGTGAGATTACTCAGGGAATGAATGTAGAGGGAAAAGCCCAGAAATTCAGGACAAACCATTAGGCCTCTAAGGATTTAGAGATCAGGCAGCAGAGGAGTCTAAATGGTCACAAGGGTCAGGCACAGACACTGGCCTGTCTGAAGAAATGCTAGTGACATCCCTAAAACAGGGTCTTGGAAGCCCCCTCCTGTGCTATATTAAATAAATGTTTAGCAGGGCCCAGAAGAGGGTCCAAGATAGCAGAAAGGCTGGGGCAGAAGTGGCTCAGGACTACAACTATTTACAAGTGGTATGAAGTATTTCAATATTTTAGCAACAGGTATTGTCAAAATGGTACAGACCAATTGAATATCGTAGTGGATCCTGCAAAGGAAAACAGAGGCAAAACTAGAGTGGTAGGCAGAGTTTTTGGTGTCTTAGAAGCTTGAAAGGTTAATTGTGTCTAATATTGCTGAGATGAGGCAACATGCAGACCTTAACAAGAGAAATTTTGGTGGAAAGATGGGAGTGAAGCCAAATTACAGTGAGTTGAAGAGTAAATGAAGAACAGTATGCATATGCCACTCTGAGAAATTTGGCTACAAAATAGAGAAGAAAATGGAGGGATGTGTAAGGAGAAGTAAAACATATTTGCATGTCAGTGAGAGTAATATAGGAGTCTAGGGGAGAACCAAAGTAATACAGTTTTGGGAAGAAGAGAGATGAAATAGCATCAAGAGCTCATCAAAACCTAGCAAGAGAAATGAGGGAGGAGCCAGGCTGGCATGTAGGTTTGTTGGTAGTGAGATGAAAGATCACAGCCTTGAATGAGAGCTTTTCTTTTCTTTTCTTTTTTTTAAATTATTTTTTTATTTTTTAGTATTTATTTAAATTCCAGTTAACAACAGTGTAATATTAGTTTCAGGTGTACAATTCAGTGATTTAACACTTATATAAAACACCTGGTGCTCATCACAATACGTGCACTCCTTAATCCCCATCACCTTTAACCCATCTCCCATCCTCCTCCCCTCTGGGAACCATCAGTTTGTAAGAGTCTGTTTCTTGGTTTGCCTCTCTCTTTCTTTTTTTCCCTATGCTCCTTTGTTTTGTTTCTTAAATGCCACATATGAGTAAATCATATGGTATCTGTCTTTCTCATATTTTGCTTAACATAATACTCTCTAGCTCCATCCATGTTGTTGCAAATGGTGAGATTTCATTCTTTTTTATGGCGGAGTAATATATTCCATTGTATGTGTAGACCAACTCTTCTTTATCTGTTTATCAGTCGATGTACATTTGGGCTGTTTCCATAATTTGGCTGTTGAAGACAATGCTGCTGTAAACATTGGGGTGCATGTATGCCTCATGAATTAGTATTTTTGTATTAGTAGAGGAATTGCTGGATCACAGGGTAGTTCTATTTTTAACATTTTGAGGAACCTCCATACTTTTCCACAGTGGCTGCACCAGTTTGCATTCCCACCAACAGTGCAGGAGGATTCCCCTTTCTCCACATCCTCGCCAACACCTGTCATTTCTTATGTTGTTGATTTTAGCCATTCTGACAGGTGTGAGGTGATATCTCATTGTGGTTTTGATTTGTATTTCCCTGATGATACGTGATATTGAGCAACTTTTCATGTGTCTGTTGGCCATCTGTATGTCTTCTTCGGAAAAATATCTATTCTTGTTTCTTCTGCCCATTTTAAAACTGTATTATTCTTTTTTGGGGGTGATGAGTTTTTTAAGTTCTTTATATATTTTGGATACTAACCCTTTATCGGATATGCCATTTGCAAATACCTTCTCCCATTCCATCAGTTGCTTTTTAATTTTGTTGATTGTTTCCAGAAGACTTTTATTTTCATGAAGTCCCACTAGTTTATTTTTGCTTTTTTCCCCCTTGCCTCAGGAAACATATCTAGAAAAAAGTTTCTATAGTTCATGTCAAAGAGTTTATTGCCTGTATTCTTCTCTAGGATTTTAATGGTTCCATGCCTCACATTTAGGTCTTTAATCCATTTTGAATTTATTTTTGTGTATGTTGAAAGACAGTGGTCCAGTTTCATTCTTTTGCACATTGCCGTCTAGTTTTCCCAACACAGTTTGTCCAAGAGACAGTCTTTTTCCCATTGGATATTCTTTACTGCTTTGTTGAAGATTAACTGTTGTGTGTTCATTTCTGGTTTTCTACTGTTCCATTGATCTATGTGTCTATTTTTGTGCTGATACCGTACTGTCTTGATCACTACAGCTTTGTAATATAACTTGAAGTCCTGAATTGTGATGTCTCCAGCTTTGCTTTTCTTTTTCAAGGCTGCTTTGGCTACTCACGGTCTTTTCTGGTTCCATACAAATTTTAGGATTATTTGTTCTAGCTCTGTGAAAAATGCTGGTGGTATTTTGATAAAGATTGCATTGAATGGGTAGATTGCTTTGGGTAATACACACATTCTAACCTGATTTGTCCTTCAGATCCATGAGCATGGAATGTTTTTCCATTTCTTTGTGTCATCTTCAATTTCTTTCACCAGTGTTTTATAGTTTTTAGAGTACAGGTCTTCCACCTCTTTGGCTAGGTTTATTTCTAGGTATCTTATTGTTTTTGGTGCAATTCTAAATGGGATTGATTCCTCGATTTCTCTTTCTGCTGTTTTATTATTGTTGTATAGAAATGCAACAGATTTCTGTACCTTGATTTTGTATCCTGCAACTTTACTGAATTCGTGAATCAGTTGTAGCAATTTCTTTTAGTGGAGTCTTTCTGGTTTTCTAAATATAGCATCATGTCATCTGCAAATAGGGGAAGTTTGACTTCTTCCTTGACAATTTTGGAAGTTTTATTTATTTTTGTTGTCTGATTGCTATGGCTAGGACTTCTAGTACTGTGTTAAATAACAGTGGTGAGAGTGAACATCTCTGTCTTATTCCTGACTGTAGAGGAAAAGCTCTTAGTTTTCACCCATTGGGCATGATATTAGCCGTGGGTTTTTCATATATGGTCTTTATTATGTTGAGGTATGTTCCCTCTAAACCTGCTTTGTTGAGGATTTTTATCATGAAAGGTATGTTTGTACTTGTCAAGGGCTTTTTCTGCACCTGTTTAAGTGATCATATTGTTCTTATCCCTTCTTTTATTAACATGGTGTATCAAGTTGATTGATTTGTGATTACTGAACCACTCTTGCAACCCAGGAATAAATCACACTTGATCATGAGGAATGATTTTTTTAATGTATTGTTAGATTCGGTTTGCTGGTATTTTATTGAGGATTTTGGCACCGATGTTCACCAGGGATATTGGCTTGTAGTTCTCTTTTTTAGTAGTGTCTTTATCTGGTTTTGGTATCAGGGTAATGCTGGCCTCATAGAATGAATTTGGAAGTTTTCCTTCCTTTTCTATTTTTGGAATAGTTTGAGAAGAATAGGTATTAACTCTTCTTTAAATGTTTGGTAGAATTCTCCTGTGAAGCTATCTGGCCCTGGACTTTTGTTTGTTGGGAATTTTTTGATTACTAATTCAATTCCTTTGCTGGTTATCAGTCTGTTCAGTTTTCTGTTTCTTCCCATCTCAGTTTTGGTAGTTCATATATTTCTGGGAATTTATCCTTTTCTTCCAGGTTGTCCAATTGGTTGGTATATAGTTTTTCATAATATTCTCTTATCATTGTCTGTATTTCTCCTCTCTCATTTGTGATTTTATTTATTTGGGTCCTTTCTCTTTTCTTTTTGATAAGTCTGCCTAGAGGTTTATCAATTTTATTAATTTTTTCAAAGAACCAGCTCCTGGTTTCATTGATCTATTCTACTGGTGTTGGGTTTTTGTTTTGTTTTTAGTTTTTGTATCATTTTTTTCAGCTCTAATCTTTATTATTTCTTTCCTTCCGCTGGCTTTAGGTTTTGTTTGTTGTTCCTTTTCTAGCTCCTTTAGGTTGTTTATTTGAGATTTTTCTTGCTTCTTGAGGTAGACCTGTACTGCTATATACATCCCTCTTAGGACCACTTTTGCTGCATCCCAAATGTTTTGAACCATTGTATTTTCATTTTCATTTGTGCCAATGTATTTTTTAATTTTTTCTTTGATTTCCTGGTTGACCCATCCATTGTTTAGTAGCATGTTGTTTAACCTCCATGTATTTGTGACCTTTCCAAATTTTTTCTTGTGGTTGACTTCTAGTTTCATAGCAGTATAGTCAGAAAAGATGCATGGTATGATCTCCATCATTTTGTATTTGCTGAGGCCTGATTTGTGACCTAGTATGTAATCTATTACAGAGAATGTTCAATGTGAGGGCTTATACTTTCTCAATGAAGAAGCAGGAAAATTAGGTCATTGCCAATAGTCCAGGAGATAAGGGGGGATTTGGGGAGCAAAAGAAGCTTCTGCAATTCCTTTTGGAAATTTTTACACAGTGAATCCCTTTATTATATGTTTATCTTTCTGTTTCATTTTATTTTTGTCTTTGTTTGTATATTTTGAATCAGTGCAGCTGAGAAAGGGGTTAGCAAGGAATACTCAGGTATATTTGCACCAGACAGATATCAGTGTTCACTTAGTTTCAGAATATGGAAACTAGAAAACCTCGAAGAGGTTTGGAATAGCTGATGAAGAAGCCTGCACAGACACCATATATATTTTGGAGTCTGAATGGAATGTTCGCTATCTGTTGGAATTTGAAAATGAAGCAATTGCCTTGCTAACATGGTCTCCACTAAGCCGTATCTTGGTTTGTCCATGCATTTTTCTGTTCTAATTAGATTGCATGCATGGAATATGTCCAATCTTTCCATCAGGAGCCTTCTCTTTACTTTGTAGTTGTACAATGAATAAAATATCTGACTCACTTTTCTTCAACTGAGAGGAACAGTTCCAAGACACATTTTAGATTTAATATAAATATTCAAACATCCAGATTCTGCCTGGCCTGTTTAATTAGGGTATAAGATAGTCAACTTTCTTTCTGTATTTGTAAAGCTGCAGTGTAACAAACTGCCCAGAGGTTACAACAGATTTCTTTCATGGCTTCTGAGTGTTAGATTTTGCATTGAAATAATATCTTTTGTCTGTTTGTACTTGAAAAAAATGAAAGGGAAGGAAGTCATCCCATGAGAAAGTTGCTATAAATGATCACATTTAGATGAGATTAAAACTCAAAGAAGCACAACAAAGGGCACAGTATTTAACATCAAGGAGGAAAAGAAAATTCAGACCAAGAAACAAATATTTTTAAGATAATATAATTATCTTTCAGTAGACCGTATCTTAATAAGGTATATAGCAGCATTTTTAGTATAAGAACAAATAATTTTGGGAAGTAGTGTGTTCTCTTGCCATATACATCAGCATGCAGCATGGAGACTGAAGTTGAATTGTATTGAATTTTGTATCTACCTTTGTTTGGTAGGATGGCTGTCCAGCCATGTTTAAGGTAATCTGAATACAGGAAAGGAACCACCAAGAAGATTAAATCTCTGTAGTCACAGGTCACAGAATGGGGTGTGGATTTAGTTGGGTCTAGGATTTCAGCATACTGGTCCTAATTGTGTAATTTTCTTTGTCAACACATTTTATCTTTAGCATCAATTCTACACTTACCCTCTGAGCCTTTGCCTTTTCTTGCTATCTTGAAGACTGAAATAGTCCTTTTACCCCAGAACTAGTGATGTAGATGATTAAAAAGTCTACAAGTCATCTAGGAAGTAGATGTGTCATTAATTATGTATGAACCGCCTCGTCAGTAACCTTCAGCTGTTCTATTAGTTAGACTAAGCTAACCTCTTCCTTGGCAACATAGCAACCCCTGAGTCTCAGTGGATTAACACAACAAAGGTTTATTTCTTGCTCATGCAATATCAAGTAAGAGAAGAGAGATCAAGCAGGTTATGCAAAGGCTTTTCATTGTCACAGTCCAGAAATGACATATACATCTCTTCCACTCACATTAAATAGGACTAGTCACACCATGTGCCTACCTGCAAAGGGGCTCAACATGTGGTCTTCCATGTGCCCAGGAAGAAGAAAAAAGAATAGACAAACTTCTACGACCAATTTTCTTTCTGTTGGCATTATATATATCATATAACCTGTAATATATTCAATATTGTTATTTTCTAAATGACTTAGTTCAAAAGTCCCTCAAGCCTAGAATTGCAGATATGCCAGAATTAAAAATTGTTGGCATTGTTAGATGCATTAAGGGGAAATTTTATTAGCATGATTCCTGTTTAAGAGTAGGCCTTTTAGGGAAAAAAAAACCCCTATTTTTATAAAATAGTTTCAGATTCATGTAGTTAGCTCACAAGTATTATTAAAATTAAGATCACCAAAAATATTAATTCCCTGGACTGCATTTAGCAAATTCCCAAGTGAAGATTCCTTGCTGCATTTTTCAGCATAAAGAGAAGTAAGGGAGATGGGAGGAAGAAAACAGAGACATATGGGACAAAGAAGTTGGATCCATGCAAGATGATTATAGAGCTCTGGAAACATAATTTCCTTGCTCCCTTCCTCCCTCCCTTTGTCTCTTCCTCCCTTCCTTTCTCTCTTCTTTCCTTCAACAAATATTATTCAATCTCTGCCATACGCCACAAACCGCCCGGCACCAAGGAAACGCTCACAAACAAGGTAGTCATTGTCCCTAATTAGGGTAACACTGGGTGCTATGACAGATAAACCTCCAAATCTCAGTGGCTTAACACAATAGAAGTTTGCTTTTAATTCACATAAAATCCAAAATGTGTGTTTCAGAGAAGTGGGAGGCTGTTTTCAATCAAGTAGTTCACTCACATGGCTCCACAAATTTTACATGTGGCTTCCAAAGTGCTTGACTGCAACACACCAGCAGAAGGGGAAAGCACATGGATGATCTCATGTAGGAGATTTTTATAGGCCTGGCCTGGGAGTACTCTCTACCACTGCCATGTCCGAATGTGTCTAAATGCAAGGAGGGAAGATCAGAGCAGGAAAGACTTAATGGACCGTAGAGAAACAGGCTAAAGGAGTCCTCTTTTGGTTTAGGGAAACAAAAATAAAAATTTTATTTATTCACTTGTTCAACAAATAATCATTAGTGCCTTCTCTTTCAGGCATTGTTCTAGGTACAGGAGATAATATAGAGAACAAGAAAAACACAATTCTTCTCTCATTAGACTAATGGTAAAGTTTTAAATATTCCTAACCAAAAATTCCACTTTTAGGCCTTATACTCTCAAGAAAATCTTGTACAGGGCCCCTGGGTGACTCAGTTGGTTAAGTGTCTGCCTTCGGCTCAGGTCATGATTCCCGCATCCTGGAATCGAGTCCTGCATCAGGCTCCCTGCTCAGTGGGGAGTCTGCTTCTCCCTCTCCCCCTCCCCCAACTCATGCACTCTCTCTCTCTCACAAAAACAAATAAATAAAATCTTAAAAAAAGGAAAATCTTGTACATATAAATAAGAACCCATACACAAAATGTTTACTACATTGTACAAAAGCAAAAAAATGGAAATAAATGTCCATCATTGGAAAAATAAATTATAATATATTTATTCAATAGAATATTATAAAGCAGATAAACTGAAAAAATTTGAGCAAAACTATCAATACGAACAAATCTCGAAAACATAATATTGCGGGGGGGAGAAAAGTAAATTGCAGAATGATTACTGATAGATGAGGGTTACATTTAAATAAGTTTTAGAAGCCCGGAAAACAATACTGTATACTCTTCATGGATACAAATATATATTAAAAGTTAAAAACATGCATGAGTATGGTGAACACAGAATTTAGGATAGTGGTTGTTATCTTCAAAAATGAAGCAACAGGGAAACGGATCAGGAAGGGATACACAGAGGTCCTTGTGTGTATCTATAAAGCACAATTTCTCTTAGAAGAATCTGAAGCAAATATGGCACAATGTTTAGATTGGATAAAGCTGGATGTAAGCAGGTGAGTGTTCACCACAGCATTAGCTATTTTTGTTATTAAATTTGAACTGTTTTTAGTACCCTTCTAACTACTCATTCCCTCTATCTTCTTCCCGTATTGTCCCTCTCCAAACATCCTACATATCCCCTGGCTAGTATCTCAACTACTGGTCCTGCCAAGGGGAGACATTTTCCCTTCTTGCCTTTGGGTGACGCATCTGAGGCAGTACAGGAAGGCGCTAGTGGGAAGGAGGGAGGAACAGGGTGCAGGGTTACAGGCTTTCAAGTGAAGAGGGAGTGGTAGGTAGAAACATAGTCACTGGAGCCCGCTACTTACGCTCAGGTCTTTACCCAAACACCTGTCCTCCCCAGCTGGTCTGATTTCCCAGCCTGGTGCACACAATGGACCCACTCACTATCTTGTAGCCTCAAGTCCTGACCTTCAGCCATCACCAAGATTTCTAGTGACTAAAATCCTCCCACTTTGCATGGACAATTTGTCCTCTCTTGATATCCCTGGACTCCCTCCCCACCTTGGACTCTTTGATTAGCTGTATTAATGCAGAACCTCCACCCCATTTGGATATTGAAGCACAGTTAGAGAAATTTCAAGAAATCCATACATATATTTGTAGCAAACCAATTCTCAGCTCCTGATACTTGCTTTTATAACTTTCTGTAGTTTTTTTTTTTTTTGGCTAACTTTCTGGCTTTATTACTATAGTAGTTTTCCAGACCATCTTTACTCTCTTCAAGCCTGCATCTTTTCTTCCACCTACACTTACTCCTTTTTTTTTTTTTTAGGGAGAAGGAGGGCATTGGGAGGGTTTTTGTTGTTGTTGTTGTGTTGTTTTTATAATAATTTTTTATTATGTTATGTTAGTCACCATACAGTACATCCTTAGTTTTTGATGTAAAGTTCCATGATTCATTATTTGCCTATAACACCCAGTGCTCCATGCAATATGTGCCCTCCTTATTACCCATCACTGGCCTATCCCATTCCCCCACCCCCCTCCCCTCTGAAGCCTTCAGTTTGTTTCCCAGAGTCCATAGTCTTTCATGGCTCATTCCCCCTTCTATTTACTCCCCTTCATTCTTCCCTTCCTTCTCCTACCAATCTTCCTGCTATTTCTTATGTTCTATAAATGAGTGAAACCATATGATAATTGTCTTTCTCTGCTTGACTTATTTCACTTAGCATAATCTCCTCCAGTCCCGTCCATGTTGCAGCAAATGTTGTGTAATTGTTCTTTCTGATAGCTGAGTAATATTCCATTGTATATATGGACCACATCTTAATCCAGTCATCTGTTGAAGGGCATCTTGGTTCCTTCCACAATTTAGCTATTGTGGACAATGCTGCTATGAACATTGGGGTGCATATGGTCCTTCTCTTCACTACGTCTGTATCTTTGTGGTAAATACCCAGTAGTGCAATTACTGGATCATAGCCACCTACCCTTACTCCTATCTGAGGACCTCACCATGGAAAGCTGAAGCAAAACAGACTGTGAACACCTAGCACAAATGCTCCATCCCCAATCACCTTTACCTATTTTTATTTCTACATCTGTTCTCTCTTCCTTTGTTGTGGTATAGGAGGAAGAGATTTTCCCATTCCTTCCTGGAGTTAATTCACCTACCTGTTCTCTAAATTTCTTTACATCTAAGCTGAGAGATATTATTTCCATATCATACCATCTTTTTCTAGTAGCCTGTGTAGTCTGTCATTTTTCAGTTAGCTTTTTGTGTGTGCGGTTTTTTGTTTTTGTTTTTTTGAGTGCCTGCACTGTGCTAGATGCAGTGGATATAGTAAAGAATAATATATGGCTCCTGCCCTCAGCTGAGTAGGGAAAGATGGTAAATGCTATTCCCCTATTATAATATAGGAACAGCATGACACAATGAAAAATAGTTCTCCAGGTGTTCACAGGAAGGAGCAATTATTCTGATGAGGGCTTTTTTATTTCTTCAAGTCTTTCAACTGCCCCCAAGCCAATTTCCCCATTCCAGCAGCAAAATAATAGAAAAGGAGAAAATGCATGCAAATGCATTCATTAATCCATTCAGAAAATATTTATTGAGTGCCTACTATGTGTCAGCACTACTGGGGTGCTGGATGCTTCCTAATGAGCAAAAACAGGCAAGGTCCTTGCACTTCTGGAGCTTATAGATAATTGAACAAGAAAAGTCTTAACTACACAAAATAAGTATGAGCTATAGTAAGTGCTAAAAAAAGACAATGCTGGATCATGTAAGAGACCATAATAGAAGATGTGGTCTAAATTATCATATGATTTCTCTCATCTATGGAACATAAGAACTAAGAAGATCGGTAGGGGAAGAAAGGGATAAAGAAACGGGGTAATCAGAAGGGGGAATGAAGCAGGAGAGACTATGGACTCTGAGAAACAAACTGAGGGCTTCAGAGGGGAGGGGGGTGGGGAAATGGGATAGACCGGTGATGGGTAGTAAGGAGGGCACGTATTGCATGGTGCACTGGGTGTTATACGCAACTAATGAATCATCGAACTTTACATTGGAAACCAGGGATGTACTGTATGGTGACTAACATAATATAATAAAAAATAAATAAAAAAAATAAAAAGAAGATGTGGTCTAATCCCAGGAAGCAAAGAATTCTTGCCTGGACCTGAGATAATGAAACTAAGAATTGAAGAGTGAGCGCTGGTTATGGGGGCAAAGATGGAGGCAAGATGAGGGCTAGACTGTGCAGAGCTCCTGTCTAGGAAGGGAGCTCGACAAGGACACAGGCCTGGACAAGGCATCAAGGGAGGGGGACACCCTGGAAGGCTGGGGTGCATGCACGTCAGGTGAAGAGATGCCATGTGGGAGGGGCTCACAGACCAGGGTAAGAAACGTGTGTTTATTCTAAGAGCCACGGAACAGTTGATGATTTAAACAAAAGGGGAATATAATCGGATATATAAATCAATGAGCACTCTAGTCTCAGTGTGAGGAGCACTGTGGAGGGGTTGGGGGTCAGCTCTGCTGAAATTGAAAGAACGCTGGACTTGGAATTGGGAATCATACGTTCTATCTCCAATTTTTTAAGTCCCGTGACTTGGGCAAACTTTTCTTCCTGCGGCTTGGTTTCCTCCTCTGGATGCTGAGACTATTGGAAGAGTATTATGTGACTAGGTCCTGGTCCACAGGAGGTCTTCAGCCCAATTTTTTAATCCTGTACCTTTTTAATTTTCTCTAAGCCTCATAGCCAAAATCCATTTGACAGGTAGGGATGTGGGTGAGGGGAATAGACTATGGAGCCCACAGCATATCTGTGGCTGAAGTTCAAAGAGCTTCAGGCAAACCTCACAGGCCCAGGAGAAGTAGAGTCATTTAAATTAGAATACTTTTTTTTTTCTAATTTCCAAAATACATTTGTCAAAAACTAACTTAGCAGAGCTGAATGGCCTCCTTGACCCACATTGTATGTAGTGAGATCTTGATCTAAGAATTATTGCAATCCCTATCATGAACTGGTTGGCTTGTTTGAGCAGAAGTGTCATGTTTTTTAAAATCTTGGCTTCTTCAAGACTTCAACTTTCTGCTAGGTCATGGCTGGAACCAAGAATTTTAATTGTTTCATTCCTTTCCTTGTTGTGATTGTTTTCTACTAATGGGTTAGTGACATAAGAAGTTAAGCTAATAAGCGGCAGGGATGGGATCCAGAAGCAGGGCGTCTGGCTTCAGACTTTGGATTTTGCCAGGCCACTCTGCCTTCTCACAAGTCAAAGCAGGCTGAGAAGCCAAGCGGATAAAACACCTAGATTTTTGCCTTCTCATTAAACACGAAAATAAAACCGCCTTCACCATTATCCTCTCTCACGGATCATAGAGCACAGGAAAGTCTTAGGAGCACAGGAAGCTCATCCATACGTACGATTTAGCTTTAAGGGCTTCCTGACCTCCCGCTTATGGTAGGACTACAATGATGGAGATATTCTCCGCCCGCCTCATTGGAGAATATCACCTCCTTTTACAGCCCGTGAACCATGCTCCCTTTCCTACTCCCAGTTTATATGTTGAAGTCTCAACTTCCAGTACCTCAGAATGTGACTATATTTGGAGACAGGGCCTTCAAAGAGTAATGAAGATAAAATGAGGTCGTAAGTTTGAACCCTCATTCAATATGACTGGTTTCCTTATAAGAAAAGATTAGGACACAGACCACACACAGACCAAGGGGGAACCCTGGGAGGACACAGAAAGTGGCCATCTGCATGCCAAGGAAGACGAGCCTCAGAAGAAACCAAGCCTGCTGATGCCTTGACCTTGGACTTGTAGCCTCCAGAACTGGGAGAAAACAGATTTCTGTTATTCAAGCCTCCCAGTCTGTGGTATTTCGCCATGGCAGCCCGAGATAATTAACACAAAGCCTCATGCAGCTCTACCAAATCCACGTAAAATGAGAAAACCTGATTAGGTTTCCTTGCTTTCCTGCTCCTATGGATTAAATCTGACTCCGTGACAGTTTTCTGTATTTTGTGAATGAGGCTGCCTACTGCTAAAGCAAATTGCCTCTCCATATCTTTCAACTCAACATCGCGCAGGTCTCACGTTTATTGACCATGTTGATGATTTGGAATCTCCTCTCTCTCTTCTCTCTCATTTCTCTCACAAAGATATATAAGCTAGCACATTGGCAGTTAAATTGCTTAGAGTACACAAAGTATTAATTCTGTAGCTAAGCACCTTTTGCTAGTTTATGTATCTTTGTAAGCTAAATGTTTTTTATCATGATCAGTGCTATAAACTGTTTCTCCAGGAATCTTTCAAAGGCGTGGGCTCTGGGGAGACAAAGTACACCCCGCCCTCATAAAAGGACCCCATAAAAGATGACTCTAGCTGCTTTTGCCTCCAAGGTGATAGGTCTGCCAGAACTCGGCAGCCTATAGGAGAGGGTGGGGCCGCTTCTCCTTGAAGAGCCAAAGAGGTTGGCTCCATTGCTCCACCAGGTTCACTGGCATTTGAGTTAATTTCAGTCCCTGAGGGCAGTTATCCAACCTGGCCTTACTCTGGCTGCTGCTTCTGACAGAGACTTCAGGAAAATGAATTAGAAGCTATTGGCCCTGTTCTTTGAAGTATTTGGATGTGCACATACTGTTTGTTCTAGGTTTAGGCAAGCCAAGGATGCTAACCGGTTTGTCAGTGGAGCTGCTGCATAAGCAAGGATGGAAAGTAAATTTGCAGGAAGATTCATCTGGAAAAAAAATCTAATCACAAGACACTCAGTGGCCCAACTAGGCTGTAAGTAAGTGCCACCTCATAGCAGAAACTCCAGAGCAGGAGGCCCACCTGGCCATGGCGTTGGGCCCTGGGCAGTGTGATAGCCAGCTTCTGCCTGGAGCATAGGCACCTTGGGATCATTGTTCCAAGGGGTTCCCATCCTTAGGAAGGGGAGGGCTGGTTCTCTGCCTTGTAAACCCACATCATTCAACATGTCCCTATTGAATAACTGCCTTGTGCCAGGTATTATGCAAGATATGGGAGAAGAGTGGTGAATAGACAGACATGATCCCTGCCCTTTGGGCTCAATAGTATAGGTGTGGAGAAAGCAAAGGTTGTGTTTCCTTCCCCTACCCACACTCTGTATCTACTTCTTCTTTGTCCTTTCTCCCATTCATTCGTCCCCTGTACTCCTACTCCCAGAGGTTTGCATCTGAGGAAGAGAGCCACAGGAAGAGTGATGCTTACCCCAGGGCGAGTGCTATAGCCTGGAAGCCTTGTGGAGGTACATGAAGGCTCTCCAGAGCGCCAAGAACTGCAGAGTTAGAGAGAGATCACTAGGCTTGCGAATCAGCAGTGCATGTTGTCATTAGCAAATAAACAGCTGAGTGGCACTGCCTTTCTCTGCTAAGTCTCTTAAATTCAAGCTCCTAGTCTAGTTCCTGCTAAATTTACGTCCCCACATACACAGGAATGAGAAGTCTGCTGGCAGTGAGCCCCAGAGAGGTAGTGAGGTTCGCAGAGGATATGCTGAGAAATATACTTGCTGGCAGCTGTGGTCCCAAGGATGCCAGCCATAAGATTTAATTCCTTATTCTCCATATAGTAAGTGAACTGAGGATGGGTAGAGACCTCTCTTGATCGAAGACAAGTGTTCACCTGAAGCCCACACCTGAGAACTTTGTTCCTGTCCCTACTAAGTTTAATGCCTTTTCTTCTATTGTAGGACTAACAAATCATTTCACTTGGTAAGAATCGAATGATAGCAAGCTTCAGTATTAAATACCGTTTAGCAGAGCGAACAGTATTTCTTTGAACTCTTGTTGGCTTTAACAAAACCTCATCAGATCTTACTAAAAGGATTAGCATCTGGAGTTTTTATTTGGATAATCCAACAATGGCTCCAATTTGGAAAAAAAAGTTTAGCTTGCCTTGAAAATTTAAGGCAAGGTTACACTTGGGCATTCCAAGAGGTGTAAGGAGATGACAAGGGGATTATGAATAAGTAAGAAAGAGTGGTCATGACCCTTTGTTAAATCTGACCTCAATCAGATGCATGGTGCTGGGAATTTAGCTCATATTTATTGAATAAGAAAGTGATGGCCCAAGAAAAGAAATTGGCCAATGCTAAAATGATGAATAAATCAGGATCCCCATCAGGTCTGAGAGTGCACGATCTAATTATTTCATCTTTTTCTACACAACACTTTTTTGTCCCTATTGGATAATCCCAGTAGAAGTTTGCTTATGCAAACTAAACATGAAATTTATTTCAATTGTCCTTGGTAATCATCTATTAAGGACAGAGCATAAGGGATGATGGTTATGGCCTAAAAAGAGATATAAGGAAAAGTATTTGAGAATCTAGTAATGATTAGATTGATGTGAAACTTGAATTCAACTGGGATAAAAATGCCTGCCTGTGAGAATTAAATGAATTAATGGGTATAAAGCATCTAGCATAATGCCGGCACCTAGGAGATGGCCAACAATTGTTAATAACCTCTTCTCAGCCCTCTCAACACTAGCTGATGTTTAGCTGAATCAGACAGCTGGTTTCTTTTACTTCTTTCCAAATGGAAATCTAGGATTTCCTTCCCTTTTAATGGAGATGTCACTAAGGTAAGGAATTACTACCTTTCTTTCGTGCTATAGAGAAACTTCATCTTTGCAAGAGCCAAGAGTTTTCTAACCACTTGGATAAACTTCTGTAGAGTCAGTCTTAGAGAACAACTACTGTGAACTGCTATCTTCAAGTGCTCTATGCTGTTGCTTAGAAATGCGTATTATTTTTCCAGGAAAGATGCTTAGCTGTGTTCAAGGGAGTTTGGCTGTCAGTCTCATCTCCCTTAACACTTCTGGTATATTCAAAATAAAAGATATATGAAAGGAATATCTAGGCCTTTTGGTCACGTTTTCCCATGATACTGTGAATCTCTTAGTTTTATATCATCCTCTCCTTAAAATTTTCTCCTGATTGCCTGTGAGAAATGAAGTCCAAATCCCTTACAATGGCATTCAAGGATTTTCGCAATTCAGACCTTAACTTTCTTCAAAGTCTCATTTCCCTCTCTCCCTAGAACATTTATCTCCTTCTCCATCTCTACACCAAACTCTCGTCTTCATCCCTGGAGAATCTCCTTCGTGAAGCTTTATGGTATTGGGTAGAACAAGGTTCTTATAGTCCTTTCTTATTTGTTTCAATCCCACAGTACTTTTCATGTTTTTTTGTAATTATTTGCATGTGTTTGTCCTCACTGGACTACAAAGTCTTAGAGACCAAGACCTGGGTATTGAAAGTCACTAGATTAAGGACTATGGAATGAGTGAAAAGGAACAGTAAATATAGTGAAAAAGAACAGATGATAATTTATATTCACTTAATATTTGCTATTAGCTGGGTAGTGTGCCAGATGCTTGCCAGGATGTAATTGATATAATCTTATTTAATCTATTCAACAACCATGCAGGGATTAACCCATTTACAGATTAGTAAATAGATTTAAGGATAGAGTGACTTGTTCAGACTAATTAAGAATAGAACCTAGATTTGAATCCTATCTGATGCTCCAAAAAACCCCAGGCTCTTTGCATTACACCAGGCTGGCTTGAAAAGGGAATGCTGCAATGGAAGGTATAGGCTGGCGTTAGTAAACAGTACAGATTTGGCAGGGGAGGAAAAGCAGCTAGGACACTAGCCAGTGGAGCAATTGAATTGTGGAGTAATGAGGGCCTGGGTAAGAGTAATAAACAGAGAATAATTAATGAAAGTGATAGACATTGACAAGGAGCCAAACTGAGAACGAAGCAAATGAAAAGCAGATTCACAGAAATCACCAGTGCAACACAGTACATGGTCTGAATGTGGTTGGGGGACAGAGGACCTGTAGTAGGGTCAAGACATAGTCCTTAGCCTGGATCCTCAGAGGTAGCTTCTCCTGGCCCTATGCTGGGATACCACCGAGCAGCATGTGGAGCAGAAAACCAAAAGACTCAGGTCCTGCAAAGAAATCCTAATCTGTTCAATCCTATGTGAGTATTTGGGATTTGACATGAGAGGTGGTAAGGTATTTTCCCCTAACTATAAACCTAAAGGTGGCCTGCAAAAATGATAGGTTGAATCCCATTTCTCCCCCAGCTCAGATTTGTCAAGGGCATATCAGCTGCTGTGAAGAAAGGACGGCACCTTAGCCCCACAAATGCACTAACAGATGAGAGGGTTGTTTGAGTTACGTTTGGCTGAATACCACAGTGTATGGAAAGGCTGACCCTGAACCACCACTAAAACTGTTTGAAATCTTGTTTATGTAGCATGATTCCACATGTATGAATTCTTTCCTTAGCCATTTTGACCAAATATGCTATTTGCCAGTCTGTAGTATTTGACAAAATGTGTGGTCTGATGCTGAACATAGAATTGTCCTACTGGCTCAAGTCTTGGGTCTTTGCTCTTTTTTTCTACTCTTTTCTGTTCTACCTGCCCTGCCCCCACCCCCCACCTTTTTGACTTTTTGTTTCTATAAGGTCGAAGTCATTTAAGGACAAGAACCAGGTAATTGGGAAGAAGAGGTAGGACAAAGTAAGGACCATATTTTTTTGTAACTCCCTCTTACTTGCATTATTGGCCTGCTCACTGGTAAAATATTCCTTTATTTGATCTTACCAAGATGGGAGTTGTATTTAACTGGAGATGAGGGCAATTATTCTTCTCTTGTAAAGTTGTGCTTTCTTTTTAGGAAGTATGATTCTTTCACAGGCATTTAATTCAATTTAAAAAAGAAAGAAAATTGAACTTTTGGCAGCAAGCTCAAGCATTATGAATGAAATTAAAATGCCCAAGTCTGCTCAAGAGCATTACGTGGATTTATGATACTCCTTTGAGCTCTTCATGAATTCAACTATTTTGAGTTTCAGTGGCGCATGAAAAAAGCACTTTCATGACTGCTTTTTGTTTATATCCTCAACTTCTTTTTTTTTTTTTTTAAGAAAACTGCAGAGATTCTATTAGTGTTTAGACCTGGTCAATTTCATAGATTACCTACTTTGCTGGCACAGAATTGAAGGTTTTGATATTTCAATCACTGACATTTGGCTGTTACATATGATTTTTTTTCACTTTATGTATTATAGAACTAGATTTATCATGCCTGATATTTTTCTTTTAAATATGTGCTGGTTTTGCTTAGAAACATGCTGGGGACTTACATAGGAGCCTCTCCCCACATTTCACTAGCATATGGAAGGGAAATCATTTTGCAGGATGTAATTCTAGAAGCTAGGTCACCTGCAAAATCACTTTGGAATTTGATAGCCTTAAAAAAAAAAAAAAAAAAAAGAGCCCACAGGGATGAAATACCATATGTTAGGTGCAATGTGGGAATCTGAATCTTTTTCTTCTCTTTTATTATGTAAGTTTTAAAAACCACATGTTCATCCAGCTGTTTCTCATCAGTTTTGTTTTGTTCCCATATAAACACATACACATAAAATAAACAATTTTAATGAAAAGAGAAATTCTCTTTTTTCCTTAAAGTTTCTTTGATGATGGAATTCATGTAAAGCTCTGAATTATGAAAATGTACAAGTTGAGAATCCAAAGTAGAATTTAAAACAAAATGCATTTTGATTGTCTCTTTGTCTTGTCACCATTGTTCAAATATGTTCATTCTTTTAACTCTATAAAAACAACATAGGAAAAGCACAATTTTAAAATAATATTAGCAAATAAGGTTTTTGGTTTCTTTTTAATGAGAAAAGATCAATCAGAACATTTTTGCTGACAAAATCAGGGAATACTGGTTGTTCAGAGCATGTTGGGACATATCCTTACCTTTCTCATCTGTCCATTTTAAAAAATTTTTAAGTTTATTTATTTATTTATTTTTGAGAGAGAGCATGGGTTGGGGGAGGGGCAGTGGGAGAAGCAGACTCTCTGCTGAGCAGGGAGCCCAAGGCAGGACTCCATCCCAGGACCCGACCTTAGCCAAAGGCAGATGCTTAACTGACTGAACCACCCAGGTGCCTGGTCTCATCTATTTAAAAGCTGTCTAGGCTTATAGTCCAGTGTGTTTATCTGATATGTATTGACTTATAGCTTTTAGCTATCTCTGTGTACAGCTCTGGAAAGTTCAAGAGGTACGGTATTTCCAGCAGTTACAAAGTAACATAGTGGGGCGCCTGGGTGGCACAGCGGTTAAGCGTCTGCCTTCGGCTCAGGGCGTGATCCCGGCGTTACGGGATCAAGTCCCACATCAGGCTCTGCTATGAGCCTGCTTCTTCCTCTCCCACTCCCCCTACTTGTGTTCCCTCTCTCGCTGGCTGTCTCTATCTCTGTCGAATAAATAAATAAAATCTTTAAAAAAAAAAAAAAGAAAATATTTGATTGTACTTTTTTACTGAATTTTACTTAAATAAACAACAGTGACTTAGGTATCTATAGAACTTTATAGCTTTATGATTTTCATATACATTCTCTCATTTAATCCTCACAAACGTTTACCTCTTTTATCATGAATTTAAGGCTTGGGGGACATAGATAATTAAGATGAGTATAAGGGTGCCTGGGTGGCTCAGTCAGTTAGGTGACCAACTCTTGGTTTCAGCTCAGGTCATGATCTCTTCGTAGTGAGATTGAGCCCTGCATCGTGCTCAGTGCTGAGTCTGTTTCAGATTCTCTCTCCCTCTCCTTTACCCTCTCCCTCTACCCCTCTCCCCACTCACGCTCTCTCTTTAAATGGATAAAATCTTTAAAAATAAATAAATGGATAAAATCTCTCAAATAAATGGATAAATAAATGGATAAAATAAATGGATAAAATCTTTAAAAATAAGTAAATGAGTGTCATACAATGGGGCCCATTCGCTTTGGCAGTGTACTCTACCTCAGGGTCATATGAGCTACTAAAGATAAGATATTAGCTAGACCAGCTCCGAAGAGCCTTGTCCTTCTCTGAGTTAATGCCATTGCCATTTGGCTTCTGACTTGCAGGATGTAGGGGGCCATACAAAAGTAAATAAGGTAGGTTCTACAGAAAATGGGATCAATTCTCACAATACGTAGAATGTGGAAGTTAAAAAAACCTTACATACCGTGTGGTCCAAGCACGATTCACAGACAGCATCCTTAATTTCCCCCCCTTTTGCTTGGATACTTCCAATAAGGGACATAGCACCTTACAAAGTAGCTTATTCGGCAAACTTATCATTTGCATTGATATTTTGGTCCAAGCCACCGTAATCTCTCACCTAGCCCACTGAATCTTAGCAGGTCTTCTGCTATCATTCTTGTTCTACCCTGATCTCTATGATCTATTCTTCATACCGAAGCAAATGAACTTTAAAAAATGTAATCAGGACAAGTTATTCTCAGGTTTAAAATCCTCCCACCATGCTTTAAATCTAAATCCAAACTCTTACTATGGCCTTAAGGCCCAATGACCTGGCTCACTGCCTAAGTCTCCTGCCCCTCCCTTTCTTAAGCACTCAGCCCTGACCACATGGGTCATTCTGCTCTTTCCATTTCATGACATTTGTACGCTGCTCCCTGAGCCTGCTGAGCTTTTCCCATGCACCTGTGTGTGGCACATTCCCTCATTCAGTCCGATCATTGCTCACTTATTATCTCCACCAATCACCCTAACTAAAATAGGTCCCCCCAGATCACTCATAAACACTTGACCTGCTTTATTTTTCTTCATAGTTTTGTTGCTCCTTCATATTATTATTTTTATATTCAATTATAATTAACATACAGTGTTATACTAGTTTCAGGTGTACAATATAATGACTCAGCAATTCTACACATGTTTATTTGTGTGGATGTTTATCTTCACCTCCCCATTGTACTGTAGCTCCATGAGGTAGGGACTTTGTCTCTCTCATTCTCTACTGTATTGTCACATAGTAGGTATTCTATATATGTTGATGGAATGAATAAATTAACTATTAGAAAAATTTCCTCTCCATTTTAAGACTGAATTTATGTGGAGTGAAAGATGCTCTAAGGGGCGCCTGGGTGGCACAGCGGTTAAGCGTCTGCCTTCGGCTCAGGGCGTGATCCCAGCGTTCTGGGATCGAGCCCCACGTCAGGCTCCTCTGCTATGAGCCTGCTTCTTCCTCTCCCACTCCCCCTGCTTGTGTTCCCTCTCTCGCTGGCTGTCTCTATCTCTGTCAAATAAATAAATAAAATCTTTAAAAAAAAAAAGATGCTCTAAGATTCCATCCCTGGGTAATTGAAAGAAAGATGGAAGTTGGGCAGCAGGAATTTTAGGAATAAAGAGCTCAAAAGCACCTAATGTCATCCAATCTACCACCGTATTCTAGAGATAAGTTGAATAATGACCTCTAGATCATACATCCAGTACATCAAGGACTGGAATCCGGGTCTTGTGTAAATTTCCCTGATTTGTGTATTTTCCACAACACACACCATCTCATTTAATTCAGCAGAAGGAGATGAGGTTGGAGTATAGCTAAAACGGTAAAGGAAAGATGTTAAAGCCAGCTTTGGATATGCTGAGTTTGAAGTGTTACTGGAACATTTAGATTCAGATGTCATGTACCATAGATGTAAAAACTGAAACTCACAGATGAGCTGAGTTACCTGCATTGATTTTGTAATTCCAATTGTGGGAAAGGATGGATTGCCAAGAGTAGAGAAAGAGGGAAAAAAGAAAAGAAAAGGGAAAGAACAGAGGGGAAAAAGGCAAAGGCCAGAATCTTTACATATGAAAGAAATTTGCAAAGAAAAAAGGATCCACGTGGTCTCATAGAATCAAAGAAGAAAGAAAATCAACCTAGGGAAGGTCAGGTAGGATAAGTACTAGGCAGAAAGAGATGCAGTTTCAACAATGTGGGATAGAAAGTCAAATTTCTCAGGGCTGAGAAAATAAGGATGAGGGGCTTAATGGTTAAGAGCTCTGGAATTAAATTGTCTGGATTTAAATCCAGAGTTCAGCTTTACTATATGTCCTCGGGCAAGGTTTTTAATGTCTCTAAGCCTTATTGCCTCGTATATTAAGTAGGGATAAAATTAGTATCTACCACATGAAAGTGTTGTGAGAAATAAATGAAATAATCCATTTAAATAGTTTAGTCCACTACCTGACACATAGTAACTACTCGATAAATTTAGATATTATTTCTCTTGGTAAAAGTTTAGAATATAAAGGAAGGAGAAAGATAAATTTTGGAAATTAATGGGGTCAAGGGAAGACTGCTCTTGAGTGAAAAATCCTGTAAAGAAAGGAAAAAGGATCACAAATTTAGGCACAGGGCTTAGTTTTAGGGAAGAGAAGATAGATTTTGAAATAAGAGCACAAAACAGATTATAGGGATGAGAAGAAATATGGATATTTTGATAAAGAGAAATGTATTCTGATGTCACCTTGACAGATCAGTCCATGGCGCCAGCTTGTTGAGAGCTTTTGAGTCCTTGTTTCTTACAGTGCCACGTGTTAGCTGATAATTCCAACACTCTGAAGTGATAAGCTTGATAAATTTGATAAGCACTGCAAAGAGCTAAGGATAGATTTCTACAACATGCTGTGAGAAAGCCTCTCCAAGTTGCCGTTGATCAACACTGAATCAAGTGGCTATTGATTTAACACAATCTTTTTAGAATTTCGGGTTGGAAGGCATCTGATAAGGCCATCTGGCCCAATCTCATCTGAATTCTCTCTACACCTCTAGCAGGTAGTTTCATATAAGCTGTGTTTGAACAGCATCCCGCTTGATATCTTGCAAACCAGACCTTTCTTCCTCAGGTTAGATTCTTCAGCATATAATGTTCTTCCCACTGATTTGCCATGGGTCTTGAAATGGTCAAGTTCAATCACTCCTTAGGTTTAAGGGACAGAAGAATTCTTTTTCTTCTCTTTTTTCTAAAAATATTAATTTATTTATTTGAGAGAGAGAGAGAGAGAGCAAGGGGAGGGACAGAAAGAGAGGGGAGAAACTCAAGTACACTTCCCACTGAGCATGGAGCCAGATGCAAGGTTCAATCTCAGGACCCAGAGATCATGACCCAAGAAAAAACCAAGAGTGCAACACTCAATTGACTAAGCCACCCAGGCAGCCCGACAGAAGGATTCTTTCAAACAAAAACATACCTGGGAATAAAGACACTGACAATGACTTGTCTGTAACAGTCCTTTGTTAGTCACATAGAATGACCTCAAGGATAGGTAAATTCCAGTGTGGAGCAGGAGAGGCTGGAGCCCAGAGGATCTTTAAGAGCATAAGATACTGCTAAAAGGGTTAGTCCTAGAGAGTTGCAAAACAAAAGCACAAGGTATCAGAGGGAGGGAAATATTGAAGTCATATTCATCCTTCTTCACACCTTTGGCTTGTTCTGACCCTAGGTGGGTAGTAGGTGAGCTACCATCTAAAGAGCAGCCCAGGCCTGAGCAATTTACTCACCGCCATCATGTAAAGGATGACATTTCAGTTACTGGCAATGAGATAGTCCATTTAGTCCATTTAAAGGGATCCAGTCAGAAGTGCTTGGATCTGGTCTAAGGTAAGAAAGTTAAATGTATTCTCTATCTACCTGTGGATAAGATTTCCAACCCCAGCCACATAATGCCACCATAATCCAGATGTAGTCCAACCCAACCCAGTTCAGCCCAATACTCTCTGAGTTCAGCTAATCTGAACTTTGTGTCTCCTCATTTGTAAATTACCTTACCTATCAGATTTCAGAGAGCTGATTAAAAAGCCTCTGGTGGGTTTTCCCACTTTTAAGTTCCATGATAGTAGCTCAGCTATAAGATCTCCCTGGAGACTCAAGAGGTCATAGCAAGAGGCAGGTAGGCAGTGGCATCTCCAGAATTTCAACCTAGGACACAGTTGGGGTCAATCTATTTGAAAGCAAAAGCTGCAGGCTTGTCATGGAGCTGCATCTTCTTGGCAAGTGGCTGTTTTTACCTTAATTGCATAAGCACTGGGGGGACTTAGGGGAAGTTAACAAGAATTGGGAGAATCTAAACCTGCCCCACAAACAACCCCTTGTGCCATTTCTGGAAATAGTTCTAAGTAGATGGTGTGGTAATTCTTCCAGCTCTATACTCCTGGCAATCTCCATATCCTTTGTTCAACTTTAGGAAACTAAAAGGCTCAGCATTGGTATTTGAATATTATATCCACCGTCAGAAGATATTCCTTTTTCATCAGGAAACTTTGGTTATCTCTGTGAATTAATTTTCTCTTTTGCCTGAGTGTGTAATGTGAGTTGGTTAAGATTTGGCCAAGAGAAGTATAAAAGACAGACTGGACAATTTGTTAAAAACAACGACAACAACAAAGAAAAGAAGTTTAAAAAATTCTTCTTCCTAATTCAACAATGAAATTATGACTGTTAATGAAAAATGAACCGGTCAGGGTGCTTGGCTGGCTCAGTCAAGCATCTGACTCTTGATCTCAGGGTTGTGAGTTCAAGTCCCACGTTGGGCGTGGAGCTTACTTTAAAAAAAAAAAAGAAAGAAAGAAAAATGAACTGGTCTATTCTGGCCATGAACACTTCACCATTTATGATAATAACACTAGCATCAATACTAAACACTGTGCATCTATTAATAGCAGCTTTCATCTTCATAGTGTTTTACCAACAACTAATTAATTAAACAAACCTATTTTAATTAGTTGCCATGGTAGTAAATAGAGGTACACAGAAATAGTTGCCTCCATTAAATCTGTTCTTAGCTCCTGAAACATAATTCAGTTTGGGCAACAAATCATCATTATGTAGCACTATAATGTGTTTAGAATGACAATTATGTTATGTTAGTAATGAAGAGATTTGAAAGTACATGTAAATACATGCAACAGCAAATATTTATAGAGATGATTTTTATGTTTGTTACACGTAATTTTTTTCTTTTACTGAATCTGATAGCTAAAAATGAAAATTTCATCTATAATTATTACTGTTTATATCTTACCTATTATGTTTCTTCCTGGGTACCTATCCTGACAAAAGGGTCATCAGAATGTCAGAGACTACAAAAAAATCTGCTGTTAAATTAACAGTCAAGAGAGGAGTTATGGAGGAAGGATGAGAAGATGATACAGTCACCATCTTCAAGTGTCTGAGTGGTTATTGGTGGGGAAAAGGAATTGGACTGATGGTTTGTCCTCTGGGGTCCAGACCAGAGTGCACAGAAGCCACGGGGAAGTGTGATCTGAGGCGTCATGGCACAGTGGTTATGGCAAATGCTCTGGAGTCAGACTGTGCTTAAATCCAGACTCTGTCCCTTCCATAGGTCAGGCTACCTACTTCAAGCCACAGACCTGTTTCATGGGGTCACGTTGGGACTACTAAATTAACGCACTGAGAATGCGCTCAGGCCTATGCCTAGTTTATAGTAAGCAGTGCATGAGTGTTAGCACTTTATTAGTGGAAGGTTGTTAAAAATGGAATGGGTTGCTTTGTGAGGCAACTACTCACTTCTCTGTCACCAGAAGTAATGCGGCGAAACTGAATGGCCACCTGTTAAATATATTGTATAAGGGCTTCCTGCTTTGAGTGTGAGGTTGAAATAGATAATTCCTGGGTCCATATGATTTTTGGGGAGGGAAAGGAGGAAGGACTTCTTTTATTCTACACTGGATTCTTGCTATAATGTAATGCTTGGGGGACTATGTTGGTGACATAGTATTACTGGTTAAATTGTATTATATGGAGCAAACTTTTCTCTTTCAGACTTTTGCCCTGAAATAGCCTTAATTCTGGGGGGAAAAAATCCACTAATTTTGACAGTCTAGTCTCTGCTGGGTTTTCCTCTGAGACTCCTTAGGTAATTTTCAAATGGAGATTTTTTTTCCAACTGGTTTCCCTAAGTCTATGGCTCACTATGTTCTAAAATTACAAATTACTTCCCTTAATATCCAGAATGCTCTCTATTATAATCACGTTTCCCTAAATATTTATATCGACCTTTATCTTGTTGTTTAACTCTTCTGTCAGTGAGAAAGCAGGGAACTGATCTAGGTTTTAAACAATGGGGACTTCTTTCTCATCATTTTTCTCATTTTTATTTCCTTCTCTCTAACAACACTGTGTGGTGACAACTCTGGCCCAGTTGCACAGAGCTGCTGAAATCCATAACATTTCGGGCTTGTTTGTGGGACATGATGTTGGGTCAGTCCCAACCACCCATGAGACTGCTACTCTTGGGAGTGTGGCTGTCATATGACATAAGGCTGGGAATAACAGTGAACTGACTGAGAACCTTAAAGAGAAGCTGAGACAGAGCCAAGGGAAAAGGAAATGAAAAAAATTAATCCAGTGGAGGTAACCAAGGCAAGGGTAAAAGGCTAGACATAAACAGTACAGGAAGAGAACTGAAACAGAAGGAAAAGAGCACAGAGCAGAGAAAGAAAGAAGAGAGGTTTAAAATCTGTTCTTTTACCTTTGAACCTTACATTAATACAGATCCTTCAAATGCAACAAAAACTATTCTTTTTTTAAATTTAAATTAAATTAATTAACGTATAATGTATTATTACTTTCAGAGGTAGAGATCAGTGATTCATCAGTCTTATATAATACCTAGTGCTCATTACATCATATGCCCTCCTTAATGTCCATCACCCAAGTTACCCCATCCCCCCGCCCCCGCAACCCTGTTTGCTTCCTATGATTAAGAGTCTCTTATGGTTTGTCTCCCTCTCTGATTTTGTCTTGTTTTATTTTTTCCTCTCTTCCCATATGATCCTCTGTTTTGTTTCTTAAATTCCACACATGAGTGAGATCATATGATAATTGTCTTTCTTTGATTGACTTATTTCGCTTAGCATAATACCCTGTAGTTCCAACCACATCATTGCAAATGGCAAGATTTCATTTTTTGTTGGCTGAGTAGTATTCCATTGTATATATATATATACCACATCTTCTATCCATTCATCTGTGAATAGACATCTGGGCTCTTTTCATAGTTTGGCTATTGTGGACATTGTTGCTATAAACATTGGGGTGCAGGTGTCCCTTCAAATCACTACATTTGTATCTTTGGGGGTAAATCCCTAGCAGTGCAATTGCCACTCATAGTGTACCTCTATTTTAAACTTTTTGAGGAGCCTCCATACTGTTTTCCAGAGAGGCTGCACCAGCTTGCATTCCCACCAACAGTGTAAGAGGGTTCCCCTTTCTCCACATCCTTGCCAACATCTGTCATTTCCTGACCTGTTAGTTTTAGCCATTCTGACTGGTGTGAGGTGGTATCTCCTTGTGGTTTTGATTTGTATTTCCCTGATGCCAGGTGAAGTTGAGCACTTTTCATGCATCTGTTGGCCATTTGTGTGTCTTATTTGGAGAAATGTCTGTTCATGTCTTCTGCTCATTTCTTGATTTGATTATTTATTCTTTGGGTGTTGAGTTTGATAAGTTCTTTATAAGTTTTGGATACTAGCCCTTTATCTGATACGACATTTGCAAATGTCTTCTCCCATTCTGTGCGTTGTTTTCTGGTTTTGTCAACTGTTTTCCTTTGCTGTGCAAAAGCTTCTAATCTTGGTGAAGTCCCAATAGTTCACTTTTGCCTTTGTTTCACTTGCCTGTGGAGACGTGTCTAGCAAGAAGTTGCTGTGGCCTAGGTCACAGAGGTTGCTGCCTGTGTTCCCTTCTATGATTTTGATGGATTCCTGTCTCACACTGAGGTCTTTCATCCATTTTGAGTCTATTTTTGTGTATGATGCAACAAAAACTATTCTTCAGAGAAAATAAAAATTAAAGTTTGAAGGCCAAAATAGGTAGTAAAAGAGAAAAGAAAAATGTCCTTTTATAGATAGTTATTATAGAATTAATCATTTACTAGAAGCAGTTTAACTGCGTAGGCAGCATAAACTAGTATTTCCGGTATGGGCACTTTCCATAGTAAACCACAAATGAGAAAAAAATTAAAGGAGAAAACAATCTTATATCCAAGAAAAACTAAAACATCACATTAAAAGTCTTTTTTTTTCTAAACAAAACGGACTTGAAGTCAAATCCCCATTGTTTTGAGGGTGTGTGTGTGTGACATGTATGTGGCATTTTTATCAAATGACAAATTTTAAGGCATTAAAATAGCCTTCCCTCTTAATGTTTATAGTTTCAGAATTTCTTTAGCAAAAATGTGGGCATATTCAACTTATATTCACAACAAAGTAAGAGGTGAGTTCTACACTCTGATACGAATATTGAATATTCATCAACTACAAATTACTAATACTTTCTTTGGAAATATTTTATGACCTGAAAAAGTTCCACAGCAAATCAATATAATTAAATTATAAAATAGGTCAACTTGGCTTTCAATTTTGTCCCTAAATATTGTATTTAACTTATAACATAAGGGATAGATAAACTATAACTCGTGTGTGTGTGTATGTGTGTGTGTGTGTGTGTGTGTGTGTGTGTGTGTGTTTGGGGGTAGTGTAAGGGGATAAAATGTTGATTTTGAAAAGACAAAAAATTGCTCTACAAATCTTAATGTCTTTTCTATAAGGTAAAAGCACTTCTACTTGTAACTCATTTGACAAATGAAGATGGTGATAGGAATAAAATGACCAGATATGACTCAGTGGCTTCAGGTTGGCATCCTCCATTGGTCCCCTCCTTCCAGGTGTCCAGTGGTTTGAGCATCCCATTCCCAAGTCATGTTGAATGGCAGGAGGGACTCCCCTCAGAAGGTGATCATCTCTCTAAAATAGAACAGATCATTGGATGTATCCAATTATTAAATTTTTATAGTAAAATGTTATGATGACTTTACTCAAACAATTGTCTTGCAGCCTATCCCAAGAGTCTATACGAGGGTTTCCTCATCTGTAAAATAAAGAGATTGAGTTAAATAATCTCTAATGTCCTTTTTAGTTTTGTCTATGAAGTCAAGTCCCTTGTTCATGGTTTTATTTTCCACCCCCATTTAGTTAACATACAGAAACAAACCTGTCATCAGAATGTAACCCACTTTCTTCAGCAGGTAGCACCTAACTACACTATAAGGAATCTACTATACTTGGTAATGAACTCTCATCCTAAGTCTCCTTATTGGAGAGCCTTTAGATCGTTTGTTGGGGAGGTGGGGAACACCTTCACCTACATATGTGTTTAGTACTTTTTCAGACTTTTCCTGACTTTATTGTGTCAAACAACAAAGATCAGTTCACCAGGGTAGATAATAGAATGAGTTTAAATTTGTTATATATCACCCTGTCCCTGCTGTGATTTTACTCCTTGAAGTAGTGTGGCAAATGTGACTAAACTGATAACTGTTTTCAAAATACATGATTCACATATTTTCCAACAACAGAATTCCCTTACAACTTTCAAAATATATTATTTGGTACTTGATTATTTGTATTGGGGCTAGGTATTAATCATGTTCTTGCTCTAATAGAAAACCTCATAAATTTCAGTAGCATAACACAATAGAAGTTTATTTCTCATTTACATCACAGAATGTATGTTAGTGAATGTTCTGGTTGCTCTGGGCACTGGCAACTTCCTGATAAACAAAGAGAACAAGGAAGACTTTGGGTGTCAGGCCTTGAAGTGGCATATATTACTGCTGGGGACATTTCATTGACCGGAACTAGTAAAATGACCTCATCCAGATACCTTTGGGATAGGAAACATAGTCTTCCTAACATGCCTAGGAGGAAATTAAAATGGGCTGATAAACACAAGGGATTGTTTCTGCCATGTATTCTATAGCAATGAGCCATATTTAGCAATGAGTTGAAGAAGAGGAGCCTGAAGGGAAAGCAGCTTATCCAGGTACATTTTCCATGACCAAAGTTAGGATGGTCCTCAGAGGTTGTAAAAATTATCATGTTGAATTTCTCCTATTTGGGTAATTCAGAAATGCAAAAGTGGTAAAACTTTAGAAATTAAGTTGATATGGAGCTGAAGAGGATAAATGCTGAATAGGAGGAAAGTGCATTATTCTGCAGAGTGTGTGTGTGTGTGCGTGTGTTGGGGGAGTATTTACAGAATCTGGAGATATTCTCTGTCAGATATTGGGTTCCTATTTTTGCCTGGATGCCCCACCTCCTAATCTTCCTACAGTCTATACTGGCAATATACTTTATTTTCTTTGTTGTTGGTTTAAGCTTAAGAGCTCTCTAAGGTACACCTTAAGAAGCTAGAAAAATAAAAGCAAATTCAATCCAAAGTAAGAAGAAAAATAGACACAAAAACAATAAACACAGAAATCAATAAAATAGGAAATAGAAAAATAATGTAGACTATACATGAAACAAAAAGTTGATTCTTTGAGATCAATAAAATTGACAAGCCTCTAGCTAAACTGATGAGGAAAAAATAGAGAGAAGACACAAATGACAAATATCAAGAATGAAAAGGAGAACATGACTAGAGATCATAGAGACATTAAAAGGATAATAAGGAAATGCTATGAAAAACTTTTTTCCAATTAATTTTGACAGATGAAATGGACAAGTTCTTTAGGAGCTCACTCAAGAACTAGATAAACCTGAAATAGATAACCATATATATTTTATATGTTATTACATACATATGTGCATACACATATGTATATTTTTTAAAGAAATTGACTTTGTAATTAAAAACCTTCTCCAAGAAAACTCCAAGTCCAGATGGCATCACAGGTAAATTATACCAAACACTTCAGGAAGAAATAATACTGACCTACACTAACTCTTTTAGAAAGTAGGAGAGAAGAAAATACTTCCCAACTCTTTTATGAGGCCAACATTACTCTGATATTCAAATCAGAAAGATATATTACAAGAAAGGAGATGTCAGACCAATATCCTTCATAAACACAGCTGCCATGATAGTATAAATAATTAGCAAATTGAATTCAGCAACATACAAAAAGTATAATTGTTATGAACTGAATTATGTCCCCACAAAAAACCATATGTTGAAACCCTAACCCCAACGTGACTGTATTTGGAGAGAGGGACTTTAAGGTTAAATGAGGTCATAAGTATGGGGACCTAATCCAATAAGACTGGTGTCCTATAAGAGAGGAAGAGACTCCAGGGGAAAGCCTGTGTGAGGACATAGCAAGAAGGTGGTGTCTGCAAACCCAGAAGAGAGGTCTCATTAGAAACTAACCCTACTGGCACTTTAATCTTGGACTTTGGAACTGTGGGAAAATACATTTTTGTTGTTTAAGCTACAACGTCTATAGTGATCTGTTATGGCTGCTTTAGCAGACTAATGCAGTAATATATGGTGATCAAATGAGGTTTATCTCAAATGTAGGGTTGGTTTGACATTTGAACATCAGTCAATGTAATTCTCCAAGATTATAGCATAAGAAAGAAAAATCATATGAATATCCGAATAGATGCAAAAAAAGCATTTGACAAAATTCAATACCCATTCATGATAGAAGAAAGAAAGAAAGAAAGAAAGAAAGAAAGAAAGAAAGAAAGAAAGAAAGGAAGGAAGGAAGGAAGGAAGGAAGGAAGGAAGAAAGAAAGAAAGAAAGAAAGAAAGAAAGAAAGAAAGAAAGAAAGAAAGAAAGAAAGAAAGAAAGAAAGAAAGAAAACCTCTCAACAAACTAGGAATAGTAGGGGACTTTCTCAACCTGATAAAAATCATCTACCAAAAACTTGTAGCTAACATTACACCTAATATGGAAAAACAAATGCCTTCCCCCTAAGAACAGAAACGAAGCAAGAATGATTTGATTTAATATTGTACTACAGTTCCTGATCAGTGCAATAAAGCAAGAAGTAAACCCATCTTCATTCACAAATTACATGATTAGCTATGTTGAACATTATAAGGAATTTATTTAAAAACTAGTAGAATGAGTTTAGCAAGGTCACAGGACACAAGATCAATATACAAAAACAAAATTTGTTTCTCTGTATTAATAGTCAAATATTTGAAAGTATAGTTAAGAAAATAATAACATTTACATACCATGAAAAATCATGTGACAATTGGGTATAAAGTTAATAAAATATGTGCAAATACTATACACTAGAAACTACATAACACTGATGAAAGAAATCAAAGGAGACCTTAATAAATGGATATATATGTAACATGTTCACGTTTCAGAAGACTAAGTGCTGTTGAGATTTTCAATGTTCTCCAAACTGACCTATAGATTTAGTGCAATCCCAATCAAAATCCTAGTAAGCATTTTTAAAGAAATTGACAAGTTGATTTTCAAATTTATATGGAAATACAAAAGACCTAGAGAGGCAAAACAATTTTGAAAAGGAAGAACAAAGTTGAAATACTTACACTACCCCATCTCAAGATAATCTTTTTAAGAATGGTATTAGAACAACTGGATATCCATATGGAAGACCCTTAGTTTATACCATATATAAAAATTAAATCATATTGTAAACATAAGAATTAAAACCATAAAACTTCTGGAAACAAACATAGGGGAAAACTTTGTGACATGATGTTAGGCAGAGATTTCTTAGGACACTAAAAACATAAATCATAAGAGAAAAAATGGTAGACTAGACTTCATTTAAATTAAAAACTTCTGTTCTTCAAAGAAACTTAAGAAATTGAAAAGGCAAGACAGAGGCAGGAAGAAAATATTTACAAAATACATACCTGACACAGAACCTGTATCCAGGATATAAAAGAATTCTTACAATTCAATAATAAGAAGACAAAAGAATCCATTTTAAAAAATTGGCAAAAGTTTTAAAAGACACTTTAGGAAAGAAGACATAGAAATTGGAAATAAGCACATAAAAGGAAGCTCAATACCATTCATCATTAAGACACGCTAACCAAACTACAGTGATAGCTTACTAACCACACATACAGAAAGTCAAAATTGAAAAAAAAATTGATAATACCAAATGTTGGCAACAATGTAGAAAATTAGGATTCTCATACCTTGCAAATGGGAATGTAAAATAATATGGCCAATTTGGAAAACTATTTGGTATTTTTTTTAAAGTGAACATGAACAGCAATACCATATGTGGGTATTTATCCAAGAAAGAACATACATACACAAAAAAACTTGAACATATATATTCATACATTTTCTTTATAATAGCCAAAAGCTGGACACAGCCCGAATGTCCATCAACTGGTAGAGAGACAAGTTATGTATCCATGCAATGGAACACTACTGAACAATAAAGAGGAGTAAACTACAGACCCATGTAAAAACATGCATGAGGGGCACCTGGCTGGCTCAGCGGTAGAACATACAGCTCTTGATCTCAGGGTCATGAGTTTGAGCCCCACACTGGGCATGAGGGCTACTTAAAAAAAGAAAAACATGCATGTATCTTAAAGGCATTATGCTATGTGAAAGAAGGTAGACAACAGAAAATTTCTTATTTTATGATTCCATTTATGTGGAATTCCAGAAGGGCAAAACAGAAAAGCCGGTCAGTAGTTGCTAGGATCCAGGGTTTGGAAGGAGGGATTAACTGCAAAGAGACTTGGAACTTCGGCAGAGGCAAAATATCTTGATTGTAGTAGTGATTTGCACAACTCCATATATTTGTCAGAATCCCCTGAATTGTATACTTAACAATTCTGATTACCAGTTCCAACATGTATGAGTTTTCCCCCCGTATCACGGAGTAATTCTCCCATACCAGCTGGGTATTCTGCAATTCAACTCAATTCTGACACTATTTACCTGGAGACAGCATCATATCCCATAGGTTAAGGGCTCAGGCCTGTTAAGGGACTAATGGCGAGACTGCCTCCTTCCCTTCAGAAACCATAAGTCCAGGTGGCCGTTTGGGCTTCTGACCAGCTTGCTGTAGATGGAAGGTTTCGACATCCTCCGCCTCAGGTTCAGCTAATTTGCTAGAGCAGCTCACATTACTCAGAGAAACAATTTACTTACTAGATTACCAGTTTATCGGGGTGCCTGGGTGGCTCAGCTGTTAAGTGTCTGCCTTAGGCTCAGGTAATGATCCCAGGGTCCTAGGATTGAGCCCCGCGTCGGGCTCCCTGCACAGAGGGAAGCCTGCTTCTCCCTCTCCCACTTCCTCTGCTTGTGTTCCCTCTCTCGCTATGTTTCTCTCTGTCAAATAAATAAAATCCCTAAAAAAAAAAAAACAACCAATTACCAGTTTATCATTAAAGGGTATAACTGATTGACAGCCAGACAGAAGAGATGCAAAGGACAATGTATGGGGAAAGCGCACAGAGCCTCCATGTCCTCTCTGAATGAGCCACTCTCCCAGAATCTCCAAGTGTTCACCAACCCGGAAGCTCTCCAAGCCTGTGCTTTTTGGGTTTTATGGAGGCTTCATTACATAGGTGCAGTTGATTAAATCATTAGTTCTGGGCAACAATTCAACCTTCAGCCCCTCTCCCCTTCCTAGAGGGCAGGAGTTGGGACTGAAAGTTTCAACTCTATAGTCACAAGGTTGGTTCTCCTGGCAACAAGCAACAAGTCCCATCTTCAGGTGAGGTCCAAAAGTTACCTCATTAACAAAGCAAAAGACTTTTTAAAAAGATTTAATTAATTTATTTGAGAGGAGCAAGAGATGGGGAGAGAGGCAGAGAGAGAGGGAGAAGCAGACTCCTCGCTGAGCAGGGAGCCTGATGCAGGGCTCCATCCCAGGACCATGGGATCATGGCCTGAGCTGAAGTTGGACGCTTAAATGACTGAGCCACCCAGGTGCCCCAAAAGAAAATACATTTGAATGCTCTAGTCACTCAGGAAATTTTGAGGGTTTTGGGAGCCTCTCTGTAAGGAATGAGGACAAAGATGAAATACATATTTCTTATAAATCACAACATCATAGTACTTAAAATTGTTGAGCTTTACTGTACGTAAATTGTACCTCAATAAAGCTTATATTAAAGGGAAAAGACCCTTTCCTCCAGGGTTCCTAACTGGATTTATATGACTCAATAGACCAAAATAGCTTGTCTCACAGATCTTAGAGGTGAAATGACTCAAAAAGAGCCACTCTGTCAGAATTCAGCCTCAGGAATGTGTCACTTCTTGCAAGTAATTCAGCAGTTATGTCTAGAATGAGAGTCTTTAATGGGAAATAGAAAACTGATAGAACTCTTTCTTCTCAGAAACATTTAAATTTACAGAAATTTTCAAATGTAGGAGTTCATAATGGATGTATTTTGTGGTGAGACTTCTATTCAAAGTTCTCTTACCTACTTTGTGGCTAGTGCTTACCAACATTACTCTCTATAGAGTCACTGAAATCAAAGGAATTTTTTTTTTTAAGATTTTATTTATTTATTTGACAGAGAGAGACACAGCCAGCGAGAGAGGGAACACAAGCAGTCGGAGTGGGAGAGGAAGAAGCAGGCTCCCAGCAGAGGAGCCTGATATGGGGCTCAATCCCAGGACTCTGGGACCACGCCCCGAGCCGAAGGCAGACGCTCAACAACTGAGCCACCCAGGCGCCCCTGAAATCAAAGGAATTCTTAAACATGTTACTCCTTCCCAAAACAAGGAGAGATAATTCTTTCATGCGTTTATTCATTCAGTGAACATTTGTTGAGTACTTCTGTGCTAGGCAATATGTTCTGTGCTGGAGACAAAAAGTAAATGAATGAATAAATGAATGAATGAATGAATATGGTTTGGTCTGTATCCTCTGGAAAGTGCTGTCTGCTCTGGGTTTCTTGGGTCACAATTCAGAGCATTCAGCTCCTGGGGTTTGCCACTGTCACTTAAAGACTTGCCAGAAAGACTGAGGATCATGAAATTAAAGAATATTTTTAATTGAAAGCTCTTTAAATCCCCAAATAATAAAATTTTTCAAGTGGGAAGGCCAATTTTTTCCATTTATAGGAAAGGAAACAAGGGCCTATGATAAGAAGGTCCCATTCCATGGTTAGGCAGTGAGTGAGCTGAGACCCTGTCATCTGATTCTTGTTCAATATTCTTAGAGGCCCTTGGGGTCATCTTCATTGTCTCCTCTCATCACTGACTGTAGAGCAGCCTGTTACTATGTTATGCTTTTTTTCTTGGAGAAATGCCTGACTACTTTTACAATTTGAATGCACACAGCATTGGTAGTTTCCATAGGTCATTTTTTCTCTGTAAAAAATATTATAAGTGAAATGCTTATTTCAGCAAAGAAATGTTTTGTGTGGAATCCCCCTTCAATCTTCAATACAAATACTGCTTTTGAAACAATTCCTTTTCATTCGTTGAATGATTCTGAAAAAAAGTGATTTGTTTTTTGAGGGAAATAGGGACTTTTTCCTCAAACATTTTCAGTAATTATTCTGGTGGTAAAGCATTTTCTGGAGAAGTAGGAGAAAGCACACAGGTTTTCAAGTGTGAAATAAAAAAGCAGCTGTAGCTATGTAAAGGTTTGGTTTTTGTTTTTAATTGTTGAGTTGGTACATAGTATTGCACTAAAAAGCTTTATCTTCTCAGAAAAATAAATCAGTGCAATCATATGGTATTCTTGGACCAAACTTTCATTTGTCATGTATTCAGAGCCACCTATGTGCCAAACCCTGTGTGAGGCAGGGCTGTCAACAAAACTCTTATGAGTATGGCTATGTTCTGTCTGCATTGTCTAAATATAGAAGTCATTAGCCACATTCGAAATATGGCTAAAAACTGAATTTTAATTTAATATTAATTCATTTAAATTTAAGTGGCTACGTGTGGCTAGTAGTTATCAAATTGGACAGGATATGTATGAGGAATAAGTAATATGAAGTGTCTCAATATGCACAATGTGGTTATGGTGTATTGGGCTAGATGTAGATGTAGGATCTTTTCCAGTGATATCTGCCCACAAGGGTACCAGATCTTTCAGAATCATCACCTTCAATGAATCTACAATGAAAATGATTAAGTCTGTATCCAGAGGTACAATGTATAATGTGCATACTTACATGTCCATGTAAATATATGTGCACACATATTTACAGTGAGAAATAGAGTGTTAGGACTCTTTCAAACTAAGAAATTTAAGAGGATGATAGAATAAGGCTCTGTCTCAAGTTCAATTGAGGTGTCAATGCAATAGATATCAAAGGATATCAAAGTTAATGTGAGACAAACCTCCACCCCATGTGCAGATTTTTAAGGAAATGGTCCTGAGACCCTGTTCCACAATATTGGGTCCTATAGTCAGATCAAATCTATAAAAAGAAGTGAGTATGAGGAGAGTGGGAGCCTAGCTTTACTCCTCATTAGGGGGAGGTGGGAGGGGCTACTCTCTAATTCTAAGCCTAGTGATGGGATTTCAAAAGGCCCCTTGGAGATATTTGAAATTGTTCCCTCTGGCTGGAAAATGCTGAGGATGGTGGCCTAACTCATGTCCCAAAAAACTAATGGATGGGGCGCCTGGGTGGCACAGCGGTTAAGCGTCTGCCTTCGGCTCAGGGCGTGATCCTGGCGTTATGGGATCGAGCCCCTCGTCAGGCTCCTCTGCTACGAGCCTGCTTCTTCCTCTTCCACTCCCCCTGCTTGTGTTCCCTCTCTCGCTGGCTGTCTCTATCTCTGTCAAATAAATAAATAAAATCTTTAAAAAAAAAAAAAAGAAAGAAAACAATTGACTTTTCTATAAAAAAAAAAACAACTAATGGAGACTGCGGCTTCCCAAGAAACTCAGTGTGGGAGACAGTTGACCCCGCTTCGGGCCGGGGCCGGAGAGCTCCTGCTGTGCGGTGGGGATTAGCCTGCGCTTTCAGAATGAGTGAGGCCTGGGACGTGCGACTGTTTCTCGTGGACCAGATGTGGATCACATGCAGGAGAGTTGGCCTTGGGTCCGCCCTCTTGGGGTATGTCCAATAGGGTGGGCTGCAGAGAGACTCCGCGGGAACAGGAGGTGTCCTGCTGGGTACCTAGGACTGAATAACAGGAACAGGGGACTCACCCACCCTCTTCCCCGCTGCACACTTCCAGCTAAGCAGAGAAGATTTAATGCTAGGTCAAACGTCTTTTTAGCCACTTCCCTTTGAGGCACCTTCTAGCGATTACAAGAGGTAAAAGTAGCCTTCGTGCCATTAAACCGTAAGACAAACGTGCCGTAAGCACCATGCGGCTGGCCACGTGGACTTCTGCCTCTAGACAGACCTGGCAAGAGTGGAAGGGAACGTGTGATGCGCCCTTGGCTTCTAACAGACCTTACATGGGGTGGTTTCTAGATCGCCCTCTTCCTTCGCCAGGGGAGGGCGCCTCTGCTGGCCTGCCTTGGCCGCACACGACCGAAGGCGGGAGGAAAAACGGCACAGGACTTCGGCATGTTCGATCGAAAATGCAGTGTTTAAGTGAGCTACCCTTGCAGGCACATTCGGGGTGGGACAGTCCCGACACTGGACCGCCAGGTGCAGTGAGCGCTGTCTTCTCAGGCGGGACCCTTCTGGGGGGAATGGACCTCAAACGGGGCGGCGGGTGGGCAGGTCGCTGGAACTCCAGCGGCGGCTAGGCGCCCTAGGCGCCCCCGCGGAGGCGGACAAACCACAGCCCCGACCTGAGGGGCCTCCCCTCGCCACCCGCTGCCGCCCCGGACCCAAGGGCGGACGCGTAGGCGCGTGTCCCAGCCGGCGCGGCCCGGCGCTCTTCCTCCCCGCCGATCCTTCACACGGCCTTTCCAGAGAGGAAACACCCTGCAAGCGCCTCTCACTCTCCTCAGGCTGGGAAACCTGTCGGGGGGGAAGACAAAGCAACAGGCACGGCTCCGCGCTCCGGCTGCAGGCCGGGCGGGGGGCGAGCGCGTGGCACCTAGCGACGGCTGGAAGCGCAGGGCGCCGCCCCCGCGAAGGCACCGCCCCCTCCACCTCCCCTCCCGCCCCCTCTCACCCCCGGGAAGTTACCCCTTCCCGCTCTCCCGCAGCCTCCCCGCCCCCGGGCGCCTGCCCCGCCCACCGCCGGCAGCCGCCGCCTGCTCTCGGACCTTCTCAGGGGGCCTCGAGGGCGGCCGGGCGGGCGGGCGAACGGCCTCGGCCGCCTCCGCCAGGGTGCGCACCGCCGCCGCCGCCGCCCGGCTGCTCGCCCGCCGCCCCTCGGCTGTCCCGGGAACCCAACAAAGAGCGCGCGGCGCCGGCCGCCCTCCTGCAGTCGCTCCCGAGGCTCCCTGGGCCGGGAGCGCCCGGCGACAGTTTCGGCGCGGGCGATGGAAGATGGAAGGAAGAAACGCCGCGGTGAGGCTCGAGAACCGCGGGACTGAAGGGCGTGCGGGGTCGCTCACGGTGCTCACCGTGCGATCGGGGATTTGATTTGCTTTGTCGCCCCTTAGTTCCCCTGGGTCCCTGGGCCACTTGTGCTTGTGCCTTGATGTCAGGTTCTGGTAACTGTTTTCCTTTTTGCTCTTTCTTTGTGTGTGTTAGGAGCCCAGAAGGGTCAACTTTGTGGTGTTAAGGTTTAGGGGTTTTGATTCAGCCCTCCGCTTTGACTTGGAAGAAAAGCCTGAATATTCGTACTTGCTTAATGATCAAAAGAAGGAAAGCATTAAAGAGGACTTAATGTGCCAATTTTGACTCTGCCCAAGGCAGCTCTTGTATTTCTCTTTCAGAAAGAAACAACAACAACAACGACAAAACCCAAAACAAATTTGCATTGAGCGAGCAAACAGGGGAAGATTATTTGGTCTAACATTCTCAGTAGCTTTTAAAGACGTTTCATTCTGTTTTACATGCATTTAACTTTTATCTGCTGTTTTCAGCTTTAAGTTCTAGCAAATGATGTTCTGAGACTTTAAAAAATCCAGGTTAACACTCAGAGAACGTGCGTTTAGAATGTTGTCGGTGACTTAAATAATAAATGTTTAGTTTTACCGTTCCCCTCGAGGTTAAAGGATGTTAAACACCCAGTAGGCAGAAGATGTAAAGGGCATTAAGATTTTGTTTTATAGAAACTGGTTTGCCTGACAATGGGATGCAGGATTTCCACTCCAGAGTAACTCTTCAGTGGGTCCAGGTGTTGGTGTAGGAAGAAGGCAGATCTTGAAAATTACACCAAGGGGAATTCTGAGAACAAAATGCTTCATTTCATTAACTATAATTCAGTATATACAAAGGATTTTGCAAAGCCCAATAGCCAGGTAAATAAGACAGAATTTCTGCTGTCAAGGAGCTGCTTTCTAGTACGGAGAGACTTCTGCATAGCCTAGGTTAGGATGAGAAACCCAGAGGGAGGAGAGCTTCTGACCTAAGGGCTCGAAGTGCTCTGAGAGGAGCTAGCAGTTGAGCTGGACCTTGAAGTGGGGAGGGTTTGGCTGTCTTTTTGTGTGTGGGGGAAAGGATGTTCCCTGCTGAAGGAAGAGAAATGCACTTTCTATCCGATTCCAGGAGACACTTTACCATCCTTTCTTTTCTTAGAGTATTTACAAATCAAGAGATTTTTTTTAAAGTCGTTAAATTCCTCTTCACTTGAAAATGCAACATGCTCAACCGAACCAGCAAAACAATACAGAATAAATTAACACCTTCCCAACCAATTTTTAGTGGCTTGATGCATGTCCTTCTAACAACTTTCTTATATCCATTCACAGATCATATCACAAATATATGATTTGTCTTGCCAGATATTTCATTAACATATGCTTTTTATACTAAAAGGAGCAGAGTGGTACCATGGAAAGCACTTGGGTGGGACACTTGGCTTGTAGGTTTTGTCACTGAGTTTTTGCTGTTGTCTTGGGCAAATTATTTTAACCTCTAACTAAAATTTCTTCCTTTGTAGGTTGAGGGGATTGGGTAGATGCTTTCTCAGAGCCATCTAGCACTAACATTTTATGTTAACATGCTTAAACATGTATATGCATTACTAACTTAGTATTGTTCTCTTAACTTCACATTCTGACTATCTCTCAATTTGTGTTTGTGAACGGATCATCACTCTTATCCTAGCCATTGAATGTGGGAGAGCGATTAAAGCTGCAAAGCTAAAATAACCTTATTTAAAGGTGAAATTCCACAGTTGAATGTTATTTTTAGAAATGCAAGCCTAAGAAGCTTGATTTGCAAATCTCAGTTTGTGTTGGCTTTAAAAAAATTTTGTTGACACTGTTTACTTCATTTGTGAACAAAGAATAATCCATACTTCATTATGTACATTGTACTTCAGAGGTTCGGTTTTGCTTTTAATTAAAATAGTAGCAGTTAAAAAATGGGATACCTTGGAAATCTCTTTAGGTTAGTAAATCTTGGGAATTCGGAAATAAAAATAAGAAAATCAGTTCATTGAGAAAGGAAAATTCAGAGAAAGAAAAATTCAGAGCCTTTTACGGCTCTATTCACTTTTTAAAAACTTGGTATTTATATATTTGTTTGCTAATCCTGATGGAAAATATGAGTGGGATTTAAAAAAAAAACCCAACCAAACAACATGTCCAAGGTGTTACTACTTTTAGAGGGAATTTTTTTTTTCCTTTAGAAATTCTGGAGTCATCTGTCCTGCCTTATTCATAAACTGACATGCCATTGTGGTAATGGGTTAATCTCAGTCATGGTTAAGCTGAGGCAAAAACCATGTGAACTTTAAAATGTGTATGTGCTTTGGCCTCCAGATTGGTTTGTTCGAGGTTTACCTGAGGTATGTTGTCATATGGCAGTTATGAAAAGAGCATTTCTTTGGGCTTGGGTTGGATTAGGAGGTGAGTAATGGATGGTTGATCCTTTCCAATTTTTAGAAATGAATTCAGACATGATTGAAGCTTAGGCAGTCTGCGAAAAATAATCCGGCAATCAGTAGGTGACCAAAGTCCACTTACCCCAGGATATGAGTCAGGCTCACAGAAGGCTGGGGATCTCGTCTAGCTTTAAATCACTGTTGTTTTGTGGGTTCTCAGCAGTTAGGGATTCTTCCCCTGTAGTCTGGGCCAAACACAGAAATCCTTAGTTTCCCTTTGCTGAGAGCGGAGGTGATTTATCTCGAATACTGCCTTTTAGTTCTTTCTGAGGTCTTTTACAGTTTAACTAGCCTAGCCTTATGTTAGAGGAATACAGGATCCAGATGAATTTCTCCAGAGCATTTGTTCAGACTGTCCATGCCTGGACGGTTTGTGTTGTTTGTGATATTGTATGCAGACTCCGAGGCTTGCTGGGAAGAATTTTAGTGGTGACATTTTGAGAATGTGTCCCTTTGTACTTTTCCTGTGTTTCCGAGTTACAAGATCATCTTCCAAAGACATTTTTCACATGCTGCAAATTAGTGTTAGTTGCAGTGGCTGCAGTGGCAGTGTCAATCACTGTTGCAGTTTACAGTGGAGGAAAAAAGATAGTTTGCAGCGTGTAGTTAACAAATTATTCTTAAATCCAGATCACCAGATTTCCACGCCTCCTTCAAAAATAAGGTGTAACTCATAACCATAATGAATCTTTGCTTATGCTATCTATTTATATAAAAATAACACGTCCCTGCAGTCCATGTTTTCCGCTGGGCCCAAAAGGTCAACAAACTGGGGCCCAGTGGATGCCAATCTGCAAGGGCTTTGTTGACAGTCCAGGGCACAAAGGTGGTGAAACATTTTTTCTCTTGGGCATACTCGTGGTGTGAGGGAGTCGCTGACTCCTGCCCCTTCTTCCATGTGAGTGCCAGGCCCTGGTCAGGGCCTGCCACTCATTTCTTGGGGCTTGCTTAACTTTGAACAACCGTCTAGTATCAAACTCCCTTGTCTTTGGCCACAGTCAGTAATATGTGTCAGAATAATTGTACATGTTGATGGATGGTTTTCAAGTCTATTCTTGGAGTTAGGGATTTCGGGTAAGTGGAAAAGTAAGCATTTTGACCCAAGCCTGGGCCTCTTTGTTCTTACAGAGTATTTTCATGTGGGTTGTCTGAGCAGCAACATTTTCCTTTAAGTTTCATCTGAAGTCCTAACTTCTGGAAGATGCTTATTTTGAGCATTTTAGAAAAGCTAATTTAAGTTTCTAGGAGATGCATCATTACCATCATAGCTAATACTGATTGAGATCTTGCTGTGTGCTTTGACAGATTACCTCCTCTAGTCCCCATGACAACCCCATGAGGTCAGTACTGTCATTATCTCCATTCTGAAGTCTGGAGAGGTTAAGTAACACAGCTAATAAGTGGCAGAATGAGGTTTAAATTCAACAGTCCAATTTTCTTAACTACTTTTCTGCTTTTATGTCCTCAAAGTTAGCATTGCGTGTTGCAGAAACTGAACTTTTTGGCTCTCATGTTTAGATTCTGAAATTGGATGACTAATCAACAACCATTATTTTATATATGTGTTGGCTTGAGTGGTAGGACCAGGATTGTAGTTTGGCTCAAGAGATGGAAATTGTGTAATTTTCTTTCAAAAACACTTTTAGTGTCTAAAGGGATCACTAAATGGATTATGTAAGGAGTTCCATATAGTTATAAGCAATTCATTGGAATTCAAAATAAAGCAGATTCACAATTTAAAATTGAATGTAAGGCTCACCTCTTTTAACTTATAATTACATCACCTCATAGATGTAATCTAGACTTTTTTTTAATAATTGTGGGTGTTGACACAGAGAAGGCTGCTTTTTTCTTCCCATGAGCTGGGACTTAGGTTGTTGAGAAAAGGAACCTGAAACAATGAGAAGGAGAATGGGGAATGAGCTGGGGGCATTAATAAAAAGATCAGGCGGCAGCTGCTCCCTTTTCTCTTACCTTCTGTTCCCAGACTTTTGCTAAGAAAAAGTAAATTATAGAAGTGGAGCAGCTTGGTTCTTCCTATGGCTATTTGGTCTGTGGACAAGGCGAGAAGAAAAATGTAACTAGAAGAAGCTATAGCTTCTTTTGTTTGGACTTCAGAAGATTATTGCTTAAGGGCCAATGAAACTGCTTCTTTCGGTACATGAAAATTTACACCCTTTTCTGAATTTTGATTTTTTTTTTTGTAATCCTTTCCAAGAAGTTATTTGATAGTTACAATATAGATTCACTCATAGGACACTGGGAGAAAGGGAAATCTAGGTGTAAAAGTGAGTGACGTACAGTTAATGCAGTTAATGGAGTTGAATGATTGCTACCTTTGTGATTAATAATATTTTCTAAGAAAATTATATCTGGAAAATACTGCGAAATGACAGCAGGCTGTATGATCTTTCCTAGCATCTCTGCTGATCTTTCCTTCGTGTCTCTAAAATATACAAGTCCTAAGTGTTTAAAGAAGCAAGATACTTCCTTGGAGCTGAAACTTCATTTGAGTATCAAAGTTTACTCTGGGCAGGTGTTTATTTTCAGCTTTATTTCTAGTGGCTTCAGAGGGTCCATGAGCTGCCTGCCCCACCTGCTGGTGCTTATTTCTTCCTATAATATTCCCCTGTGCTGGAAAAAATCCCATTGCTTTCCATGAACTAATATCTAAGTAAATTAAGGCAGAAACTGAAGTACAGATGTTAATATACTACTCATTTATTCAGTTAAGTGTACTTATCACGTGCTAAGTTCTATGTTAGGCTCTAAATAAAAAGCTTGTCCACTGACCACTAAGAAAACCTGCCAAAAACATTCAGATGCATTTGGGTACTTCTGAGAGTCAGACCTCACAATCTGTAAATACTGATAATGTACCTAAGAACTCTGAACTTACAAACTTCTGTAGAATCAATGAAGTTTCTGTCATATCAGGATTGTTAAGTAGAACCTTCTGCTCTGATGGCAGTGTTCTGTATCTGTGCTGTCCAGTATGGTAGTCCGTAGCCGCATGTACCTGCTGAGAGCAGTTGGAATGTGGCTAGTGAGATTTAGGAACTGAATTTTAAATTTGATTTATTTAGGCGAATTTAAATAGCCTCATGTGGCTAGTGGTTAATATGTTGGATAACACAGCTCTAAAGCAAAAATGCACTAACGGATACCATTGGCTGTCCTGGGCAGTCATTTCCTACTTGACCATCTGGTTGCTTATGATGTGTTCACCAAAGAGGCTTTGCTAAGTTTTTAGTTTTGCACATACTTACCTGATCATGTCAGATAATACAAAGCAGTGAGAGTGTATGGAAGCATGGGATTTTAGTGGAAGGGAAAGTGGAGGTTAAATCATTGAAAGTGATGAGAAGGAAAAAAAATGTATTTGACAGTGGGAATTAGTCTGGTAAAAAAAAAAAAGAACAAATTGTGTAACAGGTAGCATGCAGTTGACAGTACTCAGCAAGATGGAGGAAAACCTTTGATAAAATGGTAAAACTTGAGTGTCCTGCTGAGAGTCTTCTCTTATATTAATAATGAGTTGTTTGAGAACTTACGAAGATGGTGAGAACACTGCAGTTGACTTTTTTTTTGTTGCAAGCTGTGGATAGTTCATAATTTCAAGTCCCGTCTGATTTGCCTACCATTGCAGTGAGTATCAGGGTGGGTCATGCTCGATACCCACGTGGCTAAGGTCTTTCCTGGGACCCCTTAAAGCTGTCCTGGAGGCCCAGTGGATTTTCAGTGTAGATGAAGCCAACTAGGAAAGATGCCTGAATAGCATAGGTATTGGCAAGGAATATGCCTGGTTTTAAAACTACTCATTAGTAGAGGTGCTTTTGCACCATCATTAGAGATCAAGAACACAGTAAGACAATGGAATGGAGGAAAAAAAAATCTTACTCTTTTTCCCCCAAATACTTTTAAGTGACAGGTCTGGGAGGTGGACAGCCCTGTTTGCAGGCTCCAGGATTTCTCCAGGTAGCTATACAGAAATAGCCTTGAGTGTAGCATATGTGAAATCATGAGAGAATTCTCATGGTTAGGCCTCTGTTGAAATACATTCCAGTTTTTGAGTTTGGTGAAAACACAGTGAAATCAAGGCATAATGATGCAAAGATGGGGGGATAGGAAGAGGAGAAGGAATAACATGTGTTCTGTATTTACTGTGTGCCAGGCTCTGTGTGAAGCATGTGTGTGTGTAAACTTATGTATTCTTATATGTTCTTCACAATATTGTGAGATAGGTGGTGTCCCCGTTTTCAGAGGATGAAATTGAAGCTCATGAAGGTTTAAATGGGATTCTTTTTAAAAACAACTTTATTGACAATAAGATTTACACACCACGCAACTCATCCATTTAAAGTGTATATTCAGTGACTTTTAGTATGTTCACAGAGTCGTGCATTTGTCACCATAGTCAGCTTCAGAGCATATTCATGACCTCAGAATAAACTTTGGACCTATTGGCTGTCACCCCTTCCCAACCCAGGCAACTGATAATCTACTTTCTATGGATTTGCCTAGTCTGCACAGTATGTGGCCTTTTGTGACTGTCTCCTTTCATTTAGCACAGTTTTTCAGTGCTCACCTGTGTTGTACTTTATTCCTTTTAATTGCTGAATAATATTCATTTGAATACACAGGGCACATTTCATTTATTCATTCATCAGATAATGGGTTTTTTCCATTTTTTGGCTATTAGGAATGATGCTGATTTGAACATGCAAATACAAGTTTTTGTGGGGACGTATGTTTTCATTTCTCTTGGATATATACATAGGAATGAATTGCTGGGTCATATTGTAACTCTATCTTTAACATTGGAGGAATTGCCAAACTGTTTTTCACAGGGGCTGCACTATTTTACATTCCCATCAACCATGTGTGAGCGTTCCCATTTCTCTGCATCCTCATTGACACTTATTCTTTTCTCTGTTTTTGATTTTAACCATCTTAGTGGGTGTGGGGTGTTATTTCACTGTGGTTTTCCCTAATGTAGTTGAGCTTCTTTTCATAGGCTTGTTGCTCATTTGTATATCTTCTTTGAAGAGATATCTCTTTAGATCCTTTGCTCTTGGTAAAATTGGATTGTCTTTCAAAATTGGGTATTTGTCTTTTCATTATTGAATTGTAGAATTTTTTTTATATATTATGGATACAAGGCCCTTGTCAGATATATGCCCTGCAGATATCTTCTTCCATTCTGTGGATGGTCTCTCTCTTCATTTTCATGTCTTGTCTTTTGAAGTAAGTGAAGTTCTTTCTTTACCTTAAGCAAAGCTTGGGTAGGGCTTAGCACACTTCACATACTTACTGAGGTCAGTCAACAAAATGACTTGTAAAATGGCTTGTGTAATGAATGTCCTTTTGTTTGTTTGTTTCTGGTTGGAGAAAAAGATAGATTTAACCTTTGCCTAAGCTGCTCAGGCAGGATTGCAAAGCTTTCATGTGTATTGAAAGTAAAATTTGGAAGTTGTTTCTCTGTAGACTTTTATGTATAGAAAATAGTGTTTTCCTCCTGAATTTGACAGAGAACTGTTTAAAAGGAAAAGGAGACTTTACCAAGAAGAACCCTCTTTTGAGGTCCTGTAATTTTTATGATCTAAATAGTGTTTCCCATATTTGTCTATCACAGGAATTACCTGGTTGTAGATTTCTGGGGCCAGTTGAAGGTTCTGGTTCAGTAGTTCTGAAGCGGCACAATTCATCAACACTTCACATGATCAGGGTCAGGAATGCTTGAGAAACTCTGATCTAAACTGGTGATAATAATGACCTTTTAGTGGTTGCCCCTAGAACTTAATTAGACCTCTTTAGTGGGTGTGGCCTCCAGGGGACTGCAGCCTTCACTGAGGGTTATTACAAAGAGCAGATCCAGCCAGTCTGACTACTTTGCTTACCGCAGCTACTGATCTTGATCCAGCACATCCCAAATTCTCCTCCCCTCCCCTCATATACTAGAGATAGTGCCACTGTAAAAATTTAATCCAGATTCATGAACATTTTCATGTCATAAGGTCACCACCATCCTCCTGAGAGTGTTGGTCTCTCTCCTTTTCCTCCCCTTTAAGATATGTTCATAGTTTTCTTAGCATCGTTGAATCCCTCGAGGCCTCCCATAGCCACACAAATCTCTGTGTAACTTGGATGGTAGGTTACTTACCTGGGTGGGTGGGAATTATTTTTATTCTTAAAGTCGCACAGCTATTAATTGGTAAAATTGCTCTTTCTTGTACCCCATATTATTATTGCCTGTAGTGCACTGTGGTTGCCAAGAGGGAAATCCTAGTACTTTGAGTGGTGTTCTGGCACATAGTAGTCACTTAGTAAATGTTTGTTCGATGAATGAGTTGAAGACCACAGTCTATTTAATAGCTAAGCCCAGGAACCCTTCCAAAAATGTATGGACAGAGTAGGTGCTCTGACATTTAGCCTTGTGTTACAGTGGAGTAGAATTTCCAGTCAGCAGACTTCTGGTGTCATCATTTTTTGCTCTTGGCTTCACTGTGGGGTTTTGTTGCATCTCCTGTTTTAGGGAAGTAGAATTTTCCCCTACTTTGTAGACGGTGTTCATGATCTGCTTTTAGAGCTCCAGGTGTGTGACTTTCGTTACAGCTTTCTTGCAAATGACAACCTAGGGCAGAAAAGATAAGAGTAATGTGTCACTGTGAATTTCCTCACACAGGTCCTTCCCTTGTGGCAGAGGCATCTGATTGAATTAGATAAAGGTGTGGGCTGTGTTTGCCTGGAGTGATGTAACGGTCTCAGAGGCCTGTTTCATTTATTCTTTTGATTTTACCGGATTTTTCATTCTTGGTTCATTTCCTCCTACTTTCCTTGTCTGGCTGGTATGTCAGTTGATTCTCTCTTCTATTGATGGGTTCTATTTGGAAAAAAAGATCTAATAAAATACAGCATAATCTAAAATGAACTTACATAAAGGTATGTTTATGTTAAAAATATTTATATATTTTAATTATATATATAAAAATATATGTTTCAAAGAACTTGGTAGGCTTAAAGCAATTAAAGCCAACGTTTTAGAAGCACTACTAAAATAAATATATCTGTGATTATGTTGTCTGTGAAAAAAATGTTTTAATTTATAATATCTATCAAGAAGGTTCACAGGTGAGCTAAAAGGATAACGGTAATTTCTTGGTATATGTATGGATATTTGCATGATGAATCTTAATATATGACAAATATAAGTTTTGTTTTATTTCTATACAGTGAAAACAATTTAAAAATAAACCATTGTTGGTAGAGTTCTCTTATGCTCATTTAATGTATTGTTTCTAAAACATTCCTTTTAGCTTTCATGGAAACAACTCTTTCTTATATACCCATACGTAGTTGTTTTACATTATATTTAATTGAATTACACAATTTCAGTAGCAAATACAACTGGCACAAATCAGTTTGGGAGCAAACACAGTTGATTCTTGGTAACCATCAACTCAGTGATAGGAGCAGAATTTCATGAACTTGCCAGAGTCTTGATTACTAGCTGTGGGCACTGAGTAATAATGGGCATCAGCTAGGATGTTTTACAGGGTGAATGTTTATCCTGGAGTTGGCTAATTGGAGGTTGGTTGAGAGTTTCTGCTCTATGCATGCTCCTATACATAACTTCAGAAACAAGCAAACATATGAGAATTAATATTACAAGGTAGAGAAATTAAGATACTCCATTTTTTTCCAAAAGTCAGTTTTCGGTTTTATCTGCCTCACATCAGAGTTACTTTACTCCCGAATAATTTATTTCTGCATGTAAATGTTTCTTGCAATTATTTTGCTTTCCTTTAACATGGAAGATAGTTGAAGTTCTTTTAAAATGTGGTTTGTAAAAATATGACCCACCCATGTCTATCTATTGTGTGAGTATATTACTAAAGTATTAAAAAAAAATCCGATTTTTGGTCTTAGATATCTAAGTTCAGAGGTTCACTGAAAATAGGTTACACCCATATTTTTTATATTATTAAAACATTGAGTGCTTCGTACTTTGTGTCATAATTTCTCTGTCTTTTTTAGAAATCAAAGCCCATTCTATTGCCTGGTAACTTTGACCTGCTTCGGGAAAGCTATGCGTATCGAGACCGTCTTTTCAGTGTGCTCTGGCGAAGCAAGATCTAGGGTTTTGAGAAGTCCTAGTGCCTTTGGAGTGTTTTAGAGTATCTCAGTTTAGAGAACTATTTTTTTTTTTTTTTTTACAATTACTCAGTTTTTTTGTCAGGTTAACTTAATTTTCAAATTGGAGCTGCTTGGTTTTTTTCCACAATATCTGAATATGTATATACATACAAAGTGCCTTATTAAGATATAATCCTTTGGAAAGGCTGCAGAGTATGCTGTCATAAATCATATACAGGTCTGTATCACTGTCCTCTTTCATTCACTCACGTATTTATTAAACAAATATTTATCATCTCCTATGTAGCAGGCATTATTTTAGATACTGGAGGTAAAGCCGTCAACAAAACAGACAAAAAATTCTTACTTTTGCAAGGTGTGACAGACTGTGTGTGTGTGTGAAGTACTTGGTGAAAAATAAAGCAGAGGAGAGGGATCAGGAATGAGGTGGAGTTGCAGTTATAAATAGGATCATCAAGGATGGCCTCGCTGAGGTGACTTGTGATGAAAGGCCTAGGAAGGTAAAGGGACTCGTGTAGGGAAAAGTACTTCAGGAAGAGTGGACAGCAAGTGCTAAGTCCTGAGGCTGAGGCATGCTTTCTGCCTTCCAGGAACTACAAGACCAGTGTGACTGGAGTAGAGTGAGGAGGGAGGGGAGCAGACACCAGTTCCTGTGAGGCCTCTGGTCTTATAGGCTATTGCCAAAGGCTTGGGCTTGTACTTAGAGTGAGCAAAGAAGCTGGGGGAGAGTTTCAAAGAAAGATGTGACATGATCTGGCTTCTGTTTTAAGAAGACACCCTGCTACTGTGTCTTATGAGACTAAACTTAAATGGGGAAGGGTAGAAATAAGGACACCAGTTAAGAGGCTGTTGTAGGAACCCAGATGGGTGATGGCAACTGGAGTGGTTATGTTTTGAAGGTAGAATGGGAAAGATGTCCTGAGTGACAGGATGTGAGATGTGAGTGAGAGAAATCAGTGGTGAATTATAGGGTTTTTAGCTTATACGGCTTGAAGGATGGAGTTGCATTAACTAAGCTAAGGGAGACACTGATTTGGGGGGAAGGATCAGGAGCTCAGTTTTGGAGCTGCCCAGTCGGCACTTGGATATATTACTCTGGATTTCAGAGCAAAGGTCTGGGCTGGAGGTGGACACTTGGGAGTTGTCAGAGGATAGGGATTGGATGAAATCCACAAGAGAGTGAGTGTAGATAGAGAAGCAGAGAGGTTCAGGACCAGGAACCTGGGCTACTTGCCCACTGAGGTTGGGAGATAGAACCAATAAAGGAGAATGAGAAGCAGCTAATGAGGTAGGAGGAAAACCAGGGGGAGTGTGGAGTCTCGGGAGCCAAGTGAAGAAGGACAGTGAATCAGATGCTCCCAAGATAGGGGTCAAGACTTGACTTAGGAGTTTAGCAACGGGGGCTTGACAACAGCAATTTTGGTGGAGTATTAGGGACCAAAATCAGTAAGGATTCAAGAGAGCAGGGATAGAGAAATGGAAACAAAACGTTGACACATATTTCAAAGGATTTTTGCTGCAAAGGGAAGGTGAGAAATATAGCTGAAGGGAAAAGGGAGGTCAAGAGAGATTTTAAAATGGAGAAAATAGCAATATGTTTGCTGATAGGAAAGACAGTAAAGAGGAAAAAAGGAATGAGCCTCATGTAGTAGCATAATTCCCATTCAGAAAAACATTGGTTTTGTTTGATATAGCTAAAATCATTTAGCTTACTATTGTAGACGTGAATTCTTGTTAATGCAGTTCGTATTTTCAGTATACAAAGTTCTTATCATCCTATCTCCATCAAAACCCAAAACTTTTTTTTTGTCTGAGCCTTTAACTAAATGATGTTTTGGTATGGATAGTTTCTGTTCATTTTATTCAACCTAATGTAGTCCTTAGTTCTGCATCAGTATGCATAAGCCTGAAGTACACTCAATTCACATGCTTTCTTCAGTAGCTGATGACTCTTTTTTTCTTTAAAGACTTTAGAACAGTTTTAAGGCCACAGCATAATTGAGAGGAAGGTGCAGAGATTTCCCATTTATCCCCTACCCCCACCCATTCATAACATCCCCCATTATCAACGTTTCCCATCAGAGTGGTACATTGGTTACAATTGACGAACCCACTCTGACACATCATCACCACCCAACGTCCATACTTTGCATTAGGGATTCACTCTTGGTGTTCTGCATTCTGTGGGTTGGCAAAAATGTATAATGATATGTATCCTTCATTATCATATCATACAGAATATTTTCACTGCCCTAAAAAGCGCTCTGTGCTCTGCTTATTCAACCTTCCCCACTGTCCCAGTACCTGGCAGCTGATCTTTTTACTCTCTCTACAGTTCTCCTTTTTCTAGAATGTTATATAATTGGAATCATGAAATATGTAGCCTTTTCAGATTGGCTTCTTTCACTTAGCAATATGACCTAAGCTTCCGCCATGTTTTTTCATGGCGTAATAACATTTCTTTTTAGTGCTGAATAATATTCTATTGTCTGGATACACCACAGTTTATCCATTCACCTACTGAAGGATGTCTTGGTTGTTTCCAAGTTTTTGCAATTATGAATAAAGCTGCTGAGAGCATATGGGTGTAGGTTTTTGTGTGGATATAACTCCTTTGGGTAAATACCAAGGAGCTGATTGCTGGATCATATTGTAAGAGTATGTTTAGTTTTATAAGAAAATGCCACATTGTCCTCCAAGTGGCTGGACCATTTTTGCATTCCCACCAACATTGAATGAGACTTCAGAGGTACTACTTCTGAGCTTATTTTTTTCTCCTTAGGTTTTGTTTCTGTTTTCTTCCTATTTTCTCTTATTTCCATATTGGGTCCTCTTCTAGCAAGAACTTTCTGAGTCTCAGAACATGTAGCATTTCAGTATCTTCTGCCATCCAGCCTTTGCATTTTTGTTGATCTCTGCAAAAAGGCTATTGGCTCCTGGGTGTTTGTTTAGTACTTAGGTTAGCTGAAGGGACTCGAGGCACATTTCATTTGTCTGAATGGCCAGATTCTGGGTCTTACTTAAATTCTGAGACATCGCATACTGACAAAAGCTTCTCAGATGGCTCTAGAATTGAAGAGGTACCTATCAAAGATAATTTTTTTTTTGGTTGAGGAAGAGTTTGAAGTTAATTACCTATGAACTCTGAAAATTCATTTAAGTTTTACATTTAGTTTCTGCTATAATTTAGAGCATATATCTTGTCCTGAATTTAATTTTCACGAGGAATGTTTTTTAGGATCATCTACATCAGTACTGTCTAATGGAAATATTAATGTAAGTTTTATATATAATTTTAAAATCCAGGACCCAGGATTTGAACTCTAGACAGTCGTATTCAAGTGAGAGTTTATTTTCTTAAAGTCTGTGCCAGATTGCTTCCTCAGCATATTTTAGCAATACATCTTTAAGTTGTATGATTGAGGGGTGAAGAGTGGGGATCGCTTGATTTATGAAATCAATATATTCAGGAAACTTGAGTGTAAATTAACTCTTTAAATAAATCACATTGTTTGCCATTAATTTGTCTTAATTTTAGAGTTGCTTTATCTTGATTTCTCACTGATCTTCCATTATAGTTGAGCCTCAACACTTTATTACTCTGTCCAACTCTGACTTGGGGGAAAAGCACCTAATAATATGTAAGGCAAACCTTCAGTGTAAAGAGAGAACTGGAGCCCAATAACTGCAGCAACGACTATTATCTCATCTGAACTTGGAGCTCAGTGATTTTCCTGAAGACAAACTTTCCGTTTCTTCATGGTGTTTTAGTTCCTTGAAGACATATGCATCTTCACTTTTGAAAGCAGAAGAAAGGTACAGTGGCTCTGATAATTTATCATTCATTCAAAAAATATTTATTGAAGGTCTTCTGTGTGCCAAACACTTTTCTAAGCACAATTGTACTGTCACAAGCTTTTACTCTGAGATGGGAAGCCACCAAATAGTTTTGGGCAGAGGTTGAGGAGATTTTCTTTTGTTTTTGTTTTTGTTTTTTAAGATTTTACTTATTTATTTGGCAGAGAGAGAGCACTAGCAGGGGCAGCAGCAGGCAGAGGGAGAGGGAGAAGCAGGCTCCCCACTGAGCAGGGAGCCTGATGCAGGACTCTGTCCCAGGACCCTGGGATCATGACCTGAGCCAAAGGCAGCCACTTAACCGACTGAGCCCCCCAGGCGCGCCACCCCCCCCCCGCCTTTTTTTTAAAGTATGGCTGAAATATAAAATGTATTCTCTCCAAGTTTCAGCCAGGTGCAGCCTGCCTTGATTTAGTGAGACACACCTTTTGGCCGCTAGACACAAGATTGAAATAACTGCAATTAGAGGTTTATATAAGTTATGTATGTAAGTTCACAACAAGTTATACAAGTAAGTTCACAATAAAACAAGTATAAACCTCTTGAAAATATTTACCATATACCAGTTTGAAAAACATTATAACTTCTTAATGGAATTTATAGACCTGGGTTTGAATTCCACCTCTCAGTGTTTATGTGATTTTGAAATGTATGAATTCTCTGAGCTTCAATTTCCTCATTGGTAAAATGGGGGTAAAACCTTTTTCATGGGACTTTTTTGATGGTTAAAGTGGGACCATGCATGTGAAATGCTCAGCTCAGTGCCTGGCACATTGTAAACATTCAGTCAAACTATTACTATGATAATTTAGTCAAGGGAATTTTAAAATGGGTAAGTTTTATTTTAAAGATAGATTTGGGGTGCTAACTCAGAGTGTTAATTTTTTTTTTTAGTCTAGACTAAATGTCTTAAATACCTTTGTCTAGAAGTCCTGACATGGACTTAATGCTTAAAATAATACCCTTCCTTAGCATTGTTTTATATGTACATGAATTAATCATTTTATATGTCACTAGCTGTTTTGTGGTGTCACAATGTGGCAAATTCTAGAGCTCTCCTCCACATTCCACAGCCCTTATCAGGTTTGGCTATTGATGAAAGCAGGCAGGGAAGGTCATAGTTGACCTCTAGCCAGAGGGCACCCAAGGGACTGGTTTACTGTGAAGCCTCCCTGGGTTTTGGGGGTGTGTGCATGTGTGCGTACTCTGTTATCCAGAATCTTTGTCCTCCCAGAGAGTAAACACAACACCTTACAGAGTTCACCTCTGTAATGTTTTTTGTTTGCCCATTTTTACACCTGGAAATTCAAAGCTGACTTTTAGTTCAATATTGTATCTATGGCTGTGTCTGGTTAAAAGTATAACAAATTTGACTTGCCAGCCTCCAAGTAATACTAGGAGAAAGTTCTGTGTAAAACTGGCTTGGACCTCTGTAAAACATGTCTTTAGGGTGCCCTCCTTTTCTTTTGCTATGGCTGTCAGCTGCTTCTAGCCCAGTGCTATGTCTTACTTTCCTGAGGCTTTAGGTATCACCTGGCTGAGTTGATAAATTCAGCTGGGTTAATGGGAGAGGGTTAGAGGACATTTTAACTGTTTTTGGAGGCACTGTTTTGCTTTCCTCTCCCCTCACTTATTTGAAAGTACTTTGGCAAAACTAAGACCACTGTGTTAATACAACATTTCAGTATTATTTTCAGTTGAGCCATTAGTGAATGTCATAGTCATGAGAATTCTAGATCATGGAAAATGTAGGTGCGTGGCAGGTCTCTTGTGAAGATATGGGCATGTAGAGCCCTTTTTGTTTTCCCTTTGGATTGTGTAATTTTTAAAATTCTACTTTAAAATATAAAATTTTAATTTTATTTTTTTTCTGATTATGGGAAAAGGCCTGGTAATTGTGGATTAATTGGGTTATACAGAAATATTTAAAGAAGACAACAAAAATCAACTAATCCTTCTACTCAAAGATAAAACACTATTAGCTTTTTTTTTTTTTTAAAGATTTTATTTATTTATTTGGGAGAGACAGAGAAAATGAGTGAGCACAATTGGGGGTGGGGGGTGGAGGCAGGGGGTGAGGGAGAAATAGATTCCCTGCTGAGCAGGGAGCCTGAAGGCTTGATCCTAGCACCCTGAGACCATGACCTGAGCTGAAGGCAGACCCTTAATGGACTGAGCTACCCAGGCCCCCCCTTGTTAACCTTTTTTGAGACATTTCTATTTCCTCTCTTATTCTGGGCATGTATGTGTATGTGTGTTCATATAGTATACAGTTTTACATGGTGTTTTAGTTTGCTTAATATTATAATATGAACATTTCCTCATTCATTAACACTATTTGCAAATATGCTTTATTATTTATTATTATTTTTTGAGGAGCATCTTTTTTTTTAATTGAAGTGTAGTTGACATACAATGTCATGTTAGTTTTAGCAAAAATGTTTTTTAAATGGCCACCTGCTATTTAATCTTAGGGTTTTTCTGTAACTTGGTTAACCAATTCCCAATTACTGAATACTTAGGATGTTTCTATTTTTTTCATTGTGATGACATATATATACACCTTAACAAAAGGTTTTTATGTAAACTTTGTGTCCGTGTCTCTGATTATTTCCATAGAATATTTTCCTAGAAGAGGAGTTTTGAGAGTGAAACGTGTGAACTTTTTAAGGCCCTCAAATCTATATTCCTTTCTGGCACCATTTGTATTTTACCCACCGTCATATAGAGGCAGACAGAAACATTTGCTTTTTAGGTGATAGAGGTTAGGGCTGGCTCTCTTTTAGCCATTATCCTAAGTTTACGCCTTTAAAAAGGAGGTGGTGGAATCACAGAGCTAAAATCTTTAGATCTGTATCTAGAAAAGATCTCGTCCTACTTTGATACTTTTATAGATGAAAAAACTGAGAACTACAACAAGGAGTTAATTCATTGACCCAAGATCATATAGGTAGTAGTTGGCTGAGCCAGGATTAGAGACTTAACTCCTTTTTTTTTTTTTATTAATAATGATTTTTTATTATATTATGTTAGTCACCATACAGTACATCCCCGGTTTTCGATGTATAGAGACTTAACTCCTTTTTGTCCTGTGTCGTTTCTTCTTCAGCTTGAACCTGATGTACCAGAGCTTGTTGTCTGAAGGACTGAACTCGAGGGGAGTGGGGACAGACTTTTTATTTTCTACAGCGTAGCCTCTGTTTAGTGTATAGTGCCATTACCTAGCATCTGGCCCCCTGGCATGCCTCTTGCCCATATTTCCAGCAAAATCCCCACGCTTAATTTTGATAGGACTAGCTTGAGTTATGTGTCTATCTCTATGGCCAAGGGAATAGAATACCTTGGCTAGGTCTGAGTCACATGGCTGCATGCGTGGCCCTAGGTAAGAATGAAGGGAAGTTGTCAATTTAAGCCTAACTACATGGAGTGAGAATAAGGGAAAGATGATTTAAAGAAGAAAAGAGGTGTTCTGTTATGAGAAGAGAGTGCGGGTAGGCAGAAACAACAGATGCTCATGGCACATGAAATGGGGCTGGCCAGGAGAAGCATATGCCATATAGCAGAATAGCAAGCAGAGGCCAGGGGTGGGCTAAAGCCTAGCATTTGAAGAATGGGAAGTGAGTAAGGAGGTGGTAGGTGGGGGAATGGGGCCGGGAGGGAAGGGAATTAGAAAGGTAGGCTGAAGCAGATAGTGCAGGACCTTATAAAGTAGGCTGCTTGGATTTTATCCTATGAAAATGGGAAGTGATTGAAGGGGTTTAAGCAGTTTGGCATTTTAAAAAGATCACTCTCAGGGTGCCTGGCTGGCTCCGTTGGTAAAGCGAGGATTCTTGACCTTGGGGTTGTGAACGAGTCCCATGTTGGGTGTAGAGATTACTTAAAAATAAAATCTTTAAAAAGATCCTTCTTCATTCCATTCTCTACACTGTAGAAGGGAAGCAGGGCACTCAGGAGGTGTTTGTAGGTGAGAGAGAAAGGTTTCTTGGATGGGAATGGTGGCAGTTGTGATACAGACAAATAAATAAGCCACATTTTGTGTAGATCAGTAGAACCTGCTTATTGATGGGATGTAAGGAGAGGGGAATAAAATAGATTTCTGGCTTGATTAACACAATGGATGGAATTACCACTATTGAGATTTAGCACTCTTGTTAGTATTGTTTTGTGTCACTCAGTTCCTTCCCCCTAGACTGTGGACTTCTTGAGAATAGGGTTAGACATCATCACTTCACCATTGATGGTAACGCAGTGCAGAGCGTGTGATAGGCACTTGGTTCAGTATCTGTTAAGTGGGTAGTTGGTCCTAGTCTCCTTCCAGGTTGGGTCTTGAGAGGAGGCTTAAAGTAACAACAATAAATCCTATTTGTTAGGACATACCTTGTTGCATTTGTAAATTTATTTAAAATACAAATTATATGGAAAGAAGGTACCATGAGCTGCATTATATAGAAAATGTAGTCAGACCTCAGAGTTAACAAAATCTGCCCTAATTTATTGACAGAGCTGTAACAATTTCTAATCCCTCGTATCCTCATTAAATCATCCACCCTATTGTTCTTCTGGGTAATTTTTTTTTTTTTTTTTTGCCTAAAATTAGTGTTTTTTTCTTCCTTTGGCATTCTATTATTAAAAGTGAAAGAAAACACTGGATAACTAGCCACGTCCCTGTACCTTTGATACTGCTTTGATTGTCTCAGTTCCTTTCAGTCTCTTTTTTCTCTTTTACCAAAAACCTCATTCTGGAGTGCCTGCGAAAAAGAGGCCCAGACCAGAAGAAATCAGTCCAGTGGCCCAGTAACAAGCTCCCCGAGGTTATAGGGCAAATTAAACCTCTCTTCCGAATGTGCTTCTAACACGTAAGCACAGTGCCTAGCTAGGACTCAGGAGATGTTCACCAATGCTGGTTACTCATCCTTAGCCAGTGCTTGGGTTTATCTTATTCATGGCTTGTTGCTCTCTCTGGCATGCTTTTTATTTCCTCCCAAGAGAAACTTTAAAACAGGAGGAATTGAATAGAGGTAGTCTAAAAAAAAGGGCACAGAACACAAGCTACCCTTATCTGATATCCTCACTTTGCAGGCTGTTGTCGATGTAAAGTGTTCCTACAGTCCTATGGTTTGCTGTTGGTTTTGAAGCCCCAGGCCAAATGGCAGGCTCTAGTCCAATAAGTACACACCTTCCCCTCTGGGGCAAAAACATGCTTTTTGTTCTGTCATTCCTCCATTTGCTACAGATTTTAATTTTTAATTTTTATTTATTTATTTGAGAGAGAGAGCATGTGTGAGAGAGCATGAGCAGGGGGAGGGCCAGAGGGAGAAGCAGACTCCCCGCTGAGCAGAGTAAAGAGACACCGGACACCACGCCACACCACGTATCAGGACCCTGGGATCATGACATGAGCTGAAGGCAGACACTTAACTGACTGACCCACCCAGGTGCCCTGATAGAAATTTTTAAAACAGTGATTGATTAAGAGAATTTCAGAAACCAGAGTTACTTTCCCTACTCTTTATTTGCATATTTCTGAGGGGTTATTTAAAAGTTCATAAGGGGGGCGCCTGGGTGGCACAGTGGTTAAGCGTCTGCCTTCGGCTCAGGGCGTGATCCCAGCGTTCTGGGATCGAGCCCCACATCAGGCTCCTCCGCTATGAGCCTGCTTCTTCCTCTCCCACTCCCCCTGCTGTGTTCCCGCTCTCGCTGGCTGTCTATCTCTGTCGAATAAATAAATAAAATCTTTAAAAAAATAAATAAATAAATAAAAGTTCCTAAGGAAAAAAATGTTCCAAAACTTTGGGATCTCTTTCACGCTCCCAGATCAGTCCTTGTTTTTTACATGTGGTGGAGTCATTAATGTTCTTCTGGAAAAATTGTTTAAGGAATAGAGCTGTGGAGGGGCTTGGTATGTTGGGGTTGGGCGAACATTTTGAGTTAGGTAATTAGGCAGCTACAGCTGTGTGGAACAGAAGCAATGATTAGACTAATTAGTTAAGCGATTTTGTAAGTGCGATGTCGACCCAAGGGTAATGGCCTAGAAATGCTGCCTTTCCTAATTTATTTGATTGATGAAAAGCAGGTTTTACACGTGGAGTTTACTTTTAAAATTAGGGATGTGCCTGGTTTTCATCTGTTTCGGTTTTAGTTCTCTGATAAAGGAGAGGCAGGTGTATCAGATTTTGGAGTTTTGGGCTCGGGCTTTTCTGCTTCCGTTTCCATCTCCTTCACTGTACTGTCGTAGTGGAGCAGATTTAACAGGGCGCCTGGAGTCAAGTAAGTCTTTGAGAACAACGGGAGTGTTGTATTTGGTCAGTATACAAGCAGCTTTCTAGTGGCAGGCCTCTTTCTGGTCATTTTTATGCGCCTAACTTTTTCATGTGTACATTTATTTATGTGCCATTCCATGGGGTCTGTTGTGTGCCAGATACTATTAGATACAAAGGATACAAAGATAGATAGCAGTTAGAGACTTTATTTCGTTCATTGTTACTACCCCAATTGCCCCAACTGCTTGGCATGGTAGGGATGTATGTTCAGATTCACCTCATGCAATTGTAGCTGAGTTTGCAAAACAGATTTTTTTTTTTTAAAGAAAAATTTCTGTAGACTGAATCCCATTTATTTCCTTGTAGTTTTAAAATTTAAGCTGAATCTCTTCAAATGATTGCTTTCTAAAAAAAATAATATCAGGAACACTGTAGATCTTTTTAAAAATAAAAATACAAAGTGAAAACATTTTGCCAAATTTTAATATGGTACTACGTGAAATTTACACAAGCTATGTTGTTTGATCCTGCCATCAACTCTGAAGTAGGCAGGCAGGCAATTACTGTCCCTGTGATAGCACCCTGAGAAGCAGGCACATTGTGTGCAGTTCAGAAGACGTAGCTGATTTTCCTCAGGTGTGCATAGCCAATACATAACAGAGACACAACATTACCTCATCTTCTCACTCCTGGCTTATTTTAGTCTTTTCTTAAAGGAATACTTTCTTCTGTAGTCAGTTCACAAATGGCTAAAGTGGACTCACTGGGCTTAAAGAATCCTTTAGGGGCATTCAGCAGTAAGTAAAGTGTCTAACTCTTCAAAAACAGCATTAGTAATATACATAGTAATCAGATAAACTAAATATAGCACTATTAAAACATGCTCGTGAGACTTTCTTCACACAGTGAACATTTTGTGCTGATTTGTCCGTTGTCCTTACCTTAGGTAAGAGTGATGGGCTTTATGAAAATCGGTAGTGAGGTGGAGAGCCAAATAGCTTTCTGAATCCTTTGAGTGTATTTTGTAATATACAATGAAGTAATAATACCAACTTTTCGGGAGTGTTCTGAGGATTACATGATAATCCATGTAAGCAAGGTGCTTGTCATATGAAGTACTCAATATTTGGTAGCAAAAATGAAAAAAAACAGAAACAAGTGAAATCCTAAACACCAAAGGGGAGATAAAACTTTAGGTGACTTTGTTTACTTTATAATTGAAATTCTAATTATAATTTTTATCTATTTATTAATGCGGCTTCTCCAAAGCCCTATACTGTTAACCTCATTTCAGTTATTCCATGTGTGAAAGGATCAAAATCATTCTTTTTAAAATTAAAACTTCTCAATTCAGTATGACCTTTTACAGTTAGTCTGAGTTAATGAGCCTTTATTACATCATTGCCAATTGAGGATTTTAAAGACCTATTGCTCAGCCTCTCAGCATCTTGTGGCTTAGGAATCTGAGACACAACTGGAATCTTAGTCTTTAAATAGAATTTTAGGTAATAAAATGAGGGGGATTATCAACAGCAAAGCTCGATTAAATATGATTGTAATGTAATGTTATTAATTCAGTCACAAGATATCCATTAAAATCGCACTAATTAGGAAATATTTAATTGGCTTCTAGGAAAAATAGAAAATGTTATAGAGTGAATTGCCACCCAAAATCAGGAACAGAGAATTAGAATTGATTCTGAGACCTTTTCATGGTACTGAAATACATCATTCTAATACTTAAATATTTAGAGAGAAAAGAAATCCAAAACAACTGTTTAAAATATTTCATCTGTCTTATGGGATAATAATGAATATTGATTTCATCATTTGGATAATATTTTTGGAAAATGCAGAATTTTAAAAAACTCAACACTTTTTAATAGTTACAATTAAGGAATTATGGTAATATTCAAAATTTACTTTATTACCTCATTTAAAAAACTGAAACTTGTTCCTTAAAATGGTCAGATGGTTCCTTTAGGTCATTTTTTGATGTAATTCTTTGTATTATTATTCCCTTTTCTGTATTTTAAATGCATGTACTTAATGCTGGTTAACTTTTTTCGATGATTCATGTTGACTCTTTTCTAGTATTCAGTTACAGTGTTGTTGTCTTTATGGGCTATAAATCTGTATCTTAAAGGCATTATGGTAAATTGTTTTAATGTATGATAACCAGCTTGTAAATAACAGTTTTAAATAATAATCTATGATAACCAGGTTTTAAATAACAGTTTTAGTTAAATTATGCTACTGAGGGGCGCCTGAGTGGCTCGGTTGGTTAAGTGGCTGCCTTCGGCTCAGGTCATGATCTCGGTCCCGGGATCGAGCCCCGCATTGGGCTCCCTGCTCAGCAGAGAGCCTGCTTCTCCCTCTCCCTCTGTCTCCTGGCTTGTGCTCTCACTCTCTGTCAAATAAATAAATAAAATCTTAAAAAAAAAAATTATGTTATTTAACAACTAGATATTCAGCCCCTATTGTAAATATACATACAGAATCTTAAGAAAAAATGTTTTAAGTCTTTTCAAGTAGTAGCTCATTTTTATTCCTTACAACAACTTAATGAGGCTGTTTTTATAATTATTTTCTTTTTTTAAAGTCACAGGGAAGTTAAGTACCTTGTCAAACTTACCTACTAGTAAGTAGTAGCATTTAGATTTGAATTCTCTCGTCTGGCACCAGAGCCTTCACTCTTAATCACCAAGGTCGTCTTTTTGTTGTATGATGAGTGGACTTTGTTTTTCATTTTGGGTACTCTGTGGGCTGTTTTGTTTCCATCCTGATTTTTGTATGTTTAGAAACTTTTTGTTCACTCATTCGTTCATCAGCACATATTGATTGAGCACCCATTATGTGGTGCTGAGGGTGCAGCAGGTTAACCCAGGTAGGCCCTTCCTTACCTGTTGGAATTTAGTCCATGACTGTTAGTGCTTGATGTCTAGGAGGAGGGAAGACAGATGTAGCAGAGTGCAGCTTACTGTGGGGTTAGAAAGAACTCTCTAGGAAGCGAGGGGCTGAGAGGTGAGCAGGGTTAAGCCAGATTGGGAAGGAGGTGTGAGGAGAAGAGGGGTGACATTCTAGTTTAGAAGGAGCAGTCAAGTGTAAAGGCTGGGATGAGAGGCTGTGTAAGTTGTTCAGGGAACTGCCAATAAATCCATTGTGGCTGAAGCTCAGTGTTTTGAATTGGGAGGGATGAAATGTGTAAATAGTGTAAAAGTGTTCAAAGATCAGATAGATGAGTAAAAGAATTAACTTTATACTTTTTGTAATTTCTGGGATAATAAAAGCATAGAAACAGAGTATATGGCTTCCATACATGTAGGGGGCACAGAATAATAAATCAATTCAAAAGGAGCAAGAAAGGAGATTAAAATAAAATAGATGAGATAAATAGCACAAAATAAGATGGTACATCTTACAAATGTATTTGTAATTACATTAAATATGTATGGATTAAATAAACAAACAGATTGTCAGACTGATAAAAACCAACCAACCAACCAAAGGCGGCCCTTTTACTTTATTCATTCTCACAGTATGAGAAATGACAAGAAGTGGCCATGAAATGATATACCCCCATCTCCTTACCTCTCCTTGTACTCTGGAAGCTGCTACCTTCTTGGGAAGGGCACTGGGCTTCCCACTGTAAGTGCAGTGGTTGTACTGGGAACTGGCAGGTTAGTTGTATCTGGGTTATAAAGGCCTGGCTCCCTACCAGCTTGTGAGACCTTTTATGGCAGAGGTGGAGTTTTATTCACATCTCTAGTGACTTATGTACTGTTTGACTTGTGGTAGTATTTGATATACGTAAGTGTAAATACCTTACCTAGAATTTCTCATGTGTATACATTTGATTTCCACGTGAGATTGTAAAATCTGCAGGCAGGGAACTTGTTATAGTTTCACTTTTCCCTAATACCTGCTAAAGTATGTATAAATATATAATAAATATTTCTTAATTAATTCAGTCAAGGTTAAATCTGACGTCTGCACAAGGATATTCTACCTCTAAATTCTTTGGTTGTTTTTTTTTGTATATATAGCACAGAAAACCAAAAACCACTTCTAATGACCTACTTCTCCATAAATACATTTTACAGGTAGAAGAGTGTTCTTTTGGGGTGGTGGGTGGGATGGGTGAAATAGGTGAAGGGGATTAAGAGTACACCTGTCTTGCTGAGCACTGAATAATGTATAGAATTGTTGAATCACTTATATTGTACACCTGAAACTAATATAACACAGTATGTTAACACAGTGGAATTAAAGTAAAATTTAAAAAATTGATTAACATCCAAAAAAGGTATTCTTCTGTGTTTTGAAAAGCATGATTTATTTAATATCAAAATAAATACTTTGCTTATATAAAAGCTGTAATAAAATATTAGTAATAAAATGATGAAAATATTTTTCTTGGAAGAAATATTGGGCAAAACATATCAAAACGGCAGTTTCTTTTTCTGGAGTGAAAGATACTTTTGATTCTGTTAGTACAAATGCCTAAAGTTCACTTGTTGACTGAGAATGTGCTGCTTGATATAAAACTCAGTTGACTTCATATAAGAGCTACGCCTTATAAGTGGAAAGAATTACAGAGTCCAGGGTGCCTGGGTGGCTCAGATGGTTAAGCGTCTGCCTTCAGCTTGGGTCATTATCGCGGGGTCCTGGGATCGAGCCCCATGTCGGGCTCCCAGCTCAGCTTGGGATCTGCTTCTCCCTCTCCCTCTCCCTCTGCCTCTCCCCCTGGTTGTGCTCTCTCTGTCTCTCTCAAATAAATAAATAAAATCTTTAAAGAAAAAAAAGAATTAGAGTCCAAAGTAAAAGCAAGACATTCTGTTTTTAATTACAAGTATAAAAATTTAAACATGCAGCCAGGATCTAGTTGGATATACTTTTTTGCAGTAGGCATTTTAGAAACGTTTACAGAGAAATAAAGTAAAAATGGGTAAATGCAGCATCCCCTCAATGTCCTGGTAGTCCTCCTGTTTCGTGATCTATTTGGCTGTCATGAAATCACAGAGTTTACAACCAGGGAAAAGTTCTCAGAAACCTCTTAGTGGTGAGAGGACTAGACTGAAGTTATCTGGCTAACTCTAGAAGGAACTAGAAAGGGGGAGAGGTTGAGAGGGAGAGTCAGTGTCAGTGAGAGAGATGAGAGACTGCAATTGAGAGGAGGAGAGGCATAGAGGATGATAAAGAAAACTGCCCTCTTTGCTCCTTCTCAGAAGTGGGAAGTCAAGCAGTGATCTGAAGCAGTGCATGCAGGAGGCGAACGGAGTCTGGCAGTGGTGGGGATCTAAGAACAGTCTGTCCCTTCAGTATAAACCCCACCTCGAGCTAACTGAGGCTTGCTGGCTGTGCTTCAGTGCAGAGACCATAGAGCTAGCTGACTCGGGGTAGATAGAGATGTTAAGGAGAGAAGAGGCAAATTGAAATTTATGTGGCTGATAATTTGTCAGATTTCAGATTTTTCAACTCTTAGCAAAAGTGTATAACCTCACATTCCCTTTTCTACTTTCAAATCTGACCAAAATTGTTTGACCTTCCTTGCTTGGTTAGGGTTTGACTTTTTAAGGAGAGTCATAATGCAAACTAATTTTCAAAAGTAATGTATGTTCATTTTAGGAAAATGGGAACATAGGGGGGAAAAAAAGAAAAAAATATAAATTAATCTATAATCCTCCTCCTAGAGAACCCCCTGGTAACATTTTAGTGCATATCTAAATGGTTTTCTTTGTATGTTTATTTACATAATTCTAAGTATATTTTAATAAAAATGAGTTTGTACTACATATATTGTTTTATACTAGCATTTCTCATTTGACATATTCTATACCTCTCTCGTGTCATATAAATATAGTTTTGTATTTTCAAAAGACACATCTTTTTGTCTCTATCTTTTAAATACAGGTAAGTACAAGAAAACAAAAAAGTCCTGTAATCTCATAACCCATGTTGACATATTTGAATGGCTAGTAATAAAACATCTAACATTAAATGTTTGCTTACTGTATGCCAGGGGCTGTTTTGTCTGTTAATTCCTCTAATCCTCACAAAAGCTGTAAGAAGTAGATACTATTATTAATCTTGTTTTACAGATGAGGATACTGAGGCTAAGTGTTTAAGTACTTTCCCAAAGCCATAGAGCTAGTAAGAAATGAGCCTGGAATAGGACTCAGGCAGCCGCCCCAGAGCCCATTTCTTAACCATGTACCACACTTTAAAAAGAAACAAACAGAAATACTTTTATGTCCATTTTAGCATTCATCTACCATCCATCCATTTCTGTTTATATGAAAGGGATCATACACATTTTTCTAAAAAGTTAATAATTAATTTGGAGATCCTTATCGGCATGGACAGAACTATTTCATTCCATATAACTGTTACATAGACATTTCGTGTAACTTGGTTTAATTGCCTAGTTCACTACAATGGACATTTTGGTATTACACTGTTAATATTATGTGCCACACCCTGTACTAAAATTTTATTTAATCTTCAAAATATCCCTAAGAGATAGTGTGATTATTCCTAGTTAAGGGAACTAAGGCCTAGAGAGGTTTAACAGTTTTCATTGTGTCACATAGGAAAGTAAGTAAAACCTAGGATTTGAACCCAGCCTTGTGATTCTGGAGCACATGGTTTTGACTTTTCCCATCTATATATGCTCAACTTCCAGGGGCCAGGGAGTTGTGACCCTCCCAGTACCCACAAGTGTAGGAGCATGGATCTTAGTAAATATGTATTTTGATGAGAACATATAAGTTCTACTCTCAGTAAATTTCATTCATGCAATACAATGTTACCAACTATAGTCACCATGTTTTACGTTAGTCCTCATACCTTATTCATCTTATAGCTGAAAATTTGTACCCTTTTACCAACCTTTCTTTATTTCCCCCACCCATGTAGCTCCTATAAACCATTTTTCTACTCTGGATAAATATTTGACTTAAATTTTGTTTTGTTTTGTTTTTTGTTTGTTTTTAGATTTCACATGTAAGTGATACCATGCAGTATTTGTCTTTTTCTTCCTGGCTTATTTCACCTAGCATAATACCCTCAAGATACATCATGTTGTTGGAAATGACAGGATTTCTTTCTTGTGGCTGAATATTCCATTATATATCCATATAATTACATATATATGTGTTATATGTATTATATAAACATGTATGTATATTATATCCATATATTTATGAATGTGTATTTACATATAATGTGCATGATGTGTATAATATGTATGTATAAATGTACATACACACCATGTCTTCGTTATCCATTCGTCCACTGAGGGACATTTACATTGTTTCCATATCTTGGCTATTGTGAATAATGCTGCAATGAACATGGAAATGCAGATATCTTTTCCGGATACTGTTTATATTTCCTTTGGATATATACCCAGAATTTGGATTGCTGGATCCCATGGTAGTTCTTTTTTTAACATTTTAAGAAACCTCCATACTGTTTTCCATAGTGGCTATAACAATTTACATTCCCACCAACAGTGTACAAAGGTTTCTTTTTCTCCACACCCTTACCAATACTTGTTATCTCACCTTTAAAAAAAAAATTATTTATTTGAGAGAGAGAGAGTGCGAGCATGTGTGAGCAGTAGGAGGAGCAGAAGGAGAGTGAGAGAGAATCCCCAGGCAGACACCCTGCTGAGCATGGGACTCGCAGGACCCTGAGATCATGACCTGAGCCGAAATTAAGAGTCAGATGCTTAACCCACTGAGCCACCCAGGTGCCCCCTCTTTGTCTTTTTGATGATAGCTGTTCATATAGCTGTGAGGTGATACTCAGAATGTGGCTCTGATTTGCATTTGTGGGTGACTAGTGATGTTGAGCATCTTTCACGTATTTGTTGGCCATTTGGATGTCTTCTTTGGAAATATCTTTTTGCTTCCTATGCCCAGTTTTTAATTAGATTGTTCCTTTGCTATTGAGTTGTATTTCTTTATATCTTTTGGATATTACCCTAACAGATAACACAATTTGCAAATAGTTTCTATCATTCCATAGATTGCCTTTTCACTTTGTTGATGGTTTCCTTTTCTTTGCAAAAGCTTTTTAGTTTGATGTAGTCACACTTACTTTTGCCTTTGTTGTCTTAGCTTTTGCTGTCATATCCAAAAAAATCATAGCCAAGGATGTCAGGCCTATGTATTCTTGTAGTTTTATGGTTTCAGATCTTATGGTTAAGTCTTTAATCCATTTTGAATTGATTTTTTGTTTGTGGTGTAAGATAGAGGTCCATTTTCATAGATGATTCTTTTTTTTAAAAAAAAGATTATTTTGAGTTCACTATAAAATAAAGAAATAGCCCTTCAATTTTCGTATGCATTGTGAATGCTTTTCCAACGTAAGCATTTTAATGACGGCATTTTCCATTATGTGGAGATACTGTAATTTATTTGAATAGTCTGTCTTTTGATTCTAGTTTTTTATTGCAATGCTGTCAAGAACATCCACTTAATATTTCCTTATGAAATTTCTTGTAAGTATAAATGGTAGATGGAAAGGAATATACATTTTTAAGGCTTTGATTCCTATTGTTATATTTCTAGAAAGATCATGTGTATGTTGGCCAGCAGTGTGTGATACAATGCCTATGTCCCCATAATTGATGATATTATATGGTGTTATTAAATAAAAAAATCTTGGCTAATATGTACTCCTTTGTTTATGAGTTAAGATTGAGATTTTTTCCATATGTTTATTAGGAGTTGATATTTTTTCATGAATTGCCTATTTATGCATTAGGGAAGATTTTGACTTTATGTGCAGTTTTTCAATTATGTTATCTACCGGTGGAATGAACTGCCTTACCTTCCCATCACAGGTGATACTAAAAGTAGAAGTTAAAGGTACTGGAACTGTTTAAAGCCAGGGAATGAATATTTATTAACTTACAATTATCCGTCAGCTTTTATACCTTTAAAAAATTATAAGTCAGTCTTTAATCTTTCTGTTTTAATCTTACGGGTAAAGAACAAAAGGCTTAGATAGGCCAACTAACTTATCCAGTGTCGCATTGTTGTAAATGGCAGAAAGAGGATATAAATCCTGTTCTGCCTAAGCTCACAGCACATGTTTCTTCTTCTCTAACTCCTGGGCCATACCTTGTTTAAGAAGGTTCATTTATATTAAGTGTTAAGTTTTCAGAAAATACCTATTTAGAAATACACTAATGTGATATAGATAGAGTACTTCAGAAATTTGTATTTTTCTTTTTATTTTTCTTCTAACTCTTCCATTAAGAACTGTGATGGATTAGGGGTATAGAAAACGGGTGGGGTTTAGGCAAAGACCTTTTCCTTAAGAGCTTTGACCTCTTCCCCCTCCCTACACTTCCAGGGGAGTGATATACCTCTACTTGCCTTTTGTTTTCTCCCCGATAGTACATTTGTCTTCCTACCCTCGTGTTAGAATGCTGTTTTCTGTTTCCCAATGCCATGGCAACAGTACATGGTAACTGCTTTCCTTGAGGCTAAGGAAAAAGACTTCTTATTTTTCTTTCTGTTTGACCTGTTGTTTGCAGTTAGCACTCTGGTCTACCCTTTCATCCCATGAAAAGCAAGAAAGCACTGAACAGTAGTCAAGACTACAGGACCTGCTGGACGTAATCGATAGCAGGCCTGCTGTGCTCCTCTGCAGCACTTTAAACCCAAGCCTCTTCTGACCACGAGTTCGAAAATAGCACCTGTTGAGTCTTCTGCCCACTGTCCTATGCCCCTTCACTCTCTATGCCTTTCTTTTTTAACTTGATATGTTATGCATTCGAAGTTTATTTGTTCAGTCTGCCCCCTACTAGTATGTAGGGTTTAGGTGAGTGGGATTTTCTTTCGCTCACTGTTCTACATGTTCCCTGGGACTAGCACACTGCAGGGGCTCCGTAAGTATTTGTCTCATGAGCCACAGAACTAGGTGGTGGAAAGTCTAATTTGCTCTCCTTAGATCTCTTCCCCTTGAAGGCACGTTTGGATTATATTTGGCCCTTCCTGGGAAGTTTGGTCAACTCCAGGGGATTTTGAAGGCCATCAGTTCTCAGGGCCTGAGCTAAGTGAGAGTCCCATAAAGAGGGGGTTGTAGTTATGAAAGATTTGCATGAAGAGTAGCTCAGACCTTGGTTTGAATCCTGACCCCAGATATTCTTAGTCATTGTATGAATTTCAGGAAAGCCTTCTGGGCCTGTTTGCTTAATCTGTAAATGTGCATAGTAATACCTGCCTCCTTGGTGTGCAGTGAGGATGAACTGGTACAGGGGAAGAAAAATAGACAATGGTGATAATGTGGTTGTTAGCACTTTAGTTTTCTTCTGTGTGATTTTCTGTTGGCAAATGGATTTATTTCCTCAGTTAGATTGTACTTACTGTCTTTTACTAATTTAGAGAGGCTGTTCAATGTAATGGGTAAAAGCTCTGTAGGTGACTTTGGACTTTGACTGCCTGGGATCTGGTCCTTTTGCCACTTATCAGCACTGTGACACTGGGCAAGAGCGAGCTGTCAGTAATAAATGACAACAAATGGCTGTAGTAATAGTATTTACCTCAGAGTGGATGTAAAGGATTCAGTTAAATCCTGCTTAACGCAAAGTGTGGTCCATAAGAAGCACCAACTAATTTATATCCTGTAGTTTAAGAGTAGTAGTTAATGATAGCTAGTAGAGTTGACAGAGGCTTAAACTTCATCTAGTGCAACTCTAGTAGCCCTGTGTTTCTTTCTTTTTCTTTTTTTTTTTAAGATTTATTAATGTATTTATTTGAGAGAGAGATGCACGCACACAGGCAGGGGGAGGGGCAGAGGGAAAGAATCTCAGGCTGACTGCCTTCTTGATCTCATGACCCTGAGATCATGACTTAAAATGAAATCAAGGGTTGGATGCTTAACCGACTGAGCCAACCAGGCACCCCCACCCTGTGTTTCTGATTTTGCCTCGTGCGGTAATGAACAGATGAGGATCCTTTCCAGTCACAGTCATTCATGTACTTCAGATTGGATCTTGTAGACTGATTTATATCCCTTCAGAATTCGTTATGTTGAAGCCCTAACCCCCACTATCACTAAATTTGGAGATGGAGCATTTAGGAAGGTAATTTAAGGTTAAATGAGGTCGTAAAGGCGGGGCCTTAATCCTGTAGGACAGGTGTTCTTAAAAAAAATAGGAAGAGACAGCAGAGATTTCTCTTTGTGAGAGACAGATACAGTGAGAAGGTGGCTATCTACAAGTCAGGAGGGGAGGCTTCATCAGTAAACAACCCTATGGCACCTTGATCTTGGACTTCTGGCCTCTAGAACTGTGAGAGAGCCCTGGAGGCTGGTTCTTAAGCCATTCAGTCTGAAGGTATCTTGTCAGAGCAGTGAGAGATTTGAACAGATCTTTTTTCTTTTCTCATGTTACCATCCCTATCTTACCTTAGTTCCCCTCTTGAGACAGTTTTCAGATGCTTCGCTGTCCTGGTCGTCTCTGGCTAGATACTTTCAGGTGTACCATTGTCCTTTTTAAAATGGAAAACCCCAAGAAGAACTCAGGACTCTCAGGTGGTCTGAGCAGATTGGGTACTGGGCATTACTCTTCTAATGAAATCTAAGATCATGTTTGGTAGTCCCCCAAATACCCAAGACTCATATCTGTGCCGCCCTTTATTTGGCCAATATTTTAGTCCAAATTCAAAATTTTATCTTGTTAATTTCAGCCCCCCCCCGTCAGAACTCTCTTTGGACCAAGTACTCAGTGCTGGTAGTTTTCATGCTGTGTGTTTTGGTCAGTCTGAGCTGCTATAACAAATTACCATAGACTGATGGCTTTGACGGTGAGCATTTCTCACAGTTCTGGAGGTTGGAAGTCCAAGTTCAGGATGGTAACATGGTTGTTTCTAGTGAGGGTCTGGTTTCTGGTTTACAGAGGGCTGTCCTGTTGCTGTTTTTTCACTTGGTGGAAAGGGAGCTGGTCAGCTCTGTCCTCTTCTTGTAAGAGGCACTAAACCCATTCTTCAGAGCTCTACACTCATGACCTAATTACCTCCCAAAGGCCCGCCTCCAGTTATGATTACATTGGGATTAGAGTTTCAGCATGCACGTTTTGGGGAGACACAAGCACATTGCACTGTGTTCCTAATGTTGGCTGTCTAGCCTGCTCCTACACTTCCAGTGGTGGGGAGCTCACCCTTTTGCTGTAGAAATTAACCCATTGTTTGGATTCCTTCAAGTGTTTTGAGGAATTACGTATGTTGAGTTAAAATCTGACTCTCTGTGGGGTTCTGTAGAGTAGCAGAAAATGTCTATTCTGTCTGCACTTGACAGTTTCTCATAGACTCCCTTTCCCCTCCTGTTATTTGTCCTAAACAATATAATAATATTTTATGTAGCATCATTAGGGAAAATCAGTTCCACTTGGCTTTCCACAGGCCAAAGGTATATAGGTAAATAAATCTGTAATACATTAGTAAAAGAGTAATTTTTAATTGACTTTGGAATTTCTTAATTGACAGTGGAATACTGTATTTGGTTTTCCTTAACGAGTAGCTTCCATCAGATCATTCTCTATGAAAATAGATTGAGGGAATAGGCTCTCCATTCCTTATTATTTTCATCAGTAAAATTTGTAGCTTCTCTGTTCAGTGTGATAAACATTAAATCTTTACCTGAACTCTTCATAGTATTTTAGATCTGGAAGGTACCCTACAAATTTAATTTCTTGTAGACCCTTCTGTGGCAGATGTTTATCTTTTCTGTGCTCAGTTTTCTTTTTTGTTGTGGTAATCCAAGGCAAATGGAAAGCTGGGATCAGCCTCCCTGTACTGAAGCCCAAGGCTGGGAGACCTACCTTGGCCCACTTTTGGCCATCAGATTGGGCTTGTGATTCTAAGGAGCTCTGCATTCTTCAGTTTGCCTCTGTAGATTATTGGAGGCAGCTGGGCTGGTTGATGGGCATCCTACTGACATTACCTATGGTCCAGAGCCTAGGTGGATGGGGGTGACTGGCTGCTGTGGTGGAGTAGTGGCAGTAGCCATGGCTCCATGCAGCGTTCCAGCAGGATAGGCTGTTCTGTTGTAGGACCTTGGCTATGCTTTGCCCTGCCTGGTCCCAGTCTGAGTCTGCATCTGCAGCCCTCCTGCATACAGTGAGCTCCCTGAAACCTTTCCAATAGCAAGTACCTTTTCTGCCTATACGAACCTGAGTCAGTTTCTTGTTTTTCACCAGGAACCTAGACAGGTACATCCTTATTTGAGTGTTTTCAAGTTGTGGTATAGGATTTTGGTGTTTAATCATCTCTGCCTAAGCACATCTGAGGTTTGCATGTACTAGTTAAGGAATGTACTCCCTAGGGTGTATAATTGCTATTTATGTGGCAGTTAGGAGCTATATCTTCTCATCCTTAACTGATTAATTTTCAGAGTACTCTTGTAGGAGAGATTTGTTTGTTTGTTTGTTTTTTAATTAAGTTTTGTGCCCAACATGGGGCTTGAACTCAGCAGTCCTGAGGTCCAGAGTTGTATGCTCTACTGACTGCGCCAGCCAGGCGCCCCAGAGAGATTTATTTTTTGACCTTTTCAAAGCAGGTACTTATAGAGTAGGCAGTTAGACATGACCTGGGGGCAAAAGTAGTGATAAATAGGTGACACTTAGAAGCCTGAGGGCACAACGTCCTGATTTTGTAGCTTTTAATTAATTTTATTTTATTTCTTAAAGATTTTATTTATTTATTTGACAGAGACAGCCAGCCAGAGAGGGAACACAAGCAGGGGGAGTGGGAGAGGAAGAAGCAGGCTCATAGCGGAGGAGCCTGATGTGGGGCTCGATCCCATAACGCCGGGATCACGTCCTGAGCCGAAGGCAGACGCTTAACCGCTGTGCCACCCAGGCGCCCCCTGATTTTGTAGCTTTTAACATCTTGGCCTAGCTGCTTCCAGCACCTTGGGGCTGACGGCCCACGAGCCACGGGTGCAGAAAGTGCACTCTCCTCTTCAACCATTGCCCCAGGGTAACCTGTGGCTTCATTATAATGTATTTATGTTGTGGTTTTGACCTCCCCCACCGACCCCTATAGGGGAAGATGGCTCTGACAGTTCCGTTTGTGTTCCTACTGGCAAGTACCTTGTAGGGCCAGAAGCTCCCCCTCCCAACCCTTAGGAGGAGTCCCTTAGATGATGGGAAACAACCTCAGTTGGAGACTGCCCTAGCTATACCCTCTGCAAACATAAAAAGAAGACACAGCCCTGACCAGTGCACTTGCCACCTCTGGGCCTGCCTGCTCCCCACCTTGAGAGTGTGCTGTCCTTAATGAGCTGCTTCGTGCTTGCTGCTTTCTTTCTGGCTGTCTTTGTTCGAGCGTGGATCCTCACATAAATCTTTCCTGGGGAATCCAAGAACTGAGACCTTCTTTTTTAGAACGCAGACTGTCCCACTGGTAACTGTACTTTTATTTATTTTACTTTATTTTTTTAAGTGGGCTCCACACACATTGTGGGGCTTGATCTCATGACCCTGAGCTCGAGAGTCGCGTGCTCTACCTACCGAACCAGCCAGGTGCCCCGGTAATAGTATTTTTTAGAAGAAGGTGGTCAGTCAGGCAGGGAACATGCCAGGATGTTGAAATTTAGGATGTGGAAAGTATTATAAAGTGGTAAAGCTATGTCTGATTGGCTGGTAGGAAAGTTACAATCTGTTATGAACACTGAAGTTTTTACCGAGCTCCATGAAAGGGCTCAAATTGCAAATAAATTTCAGAAAATGAGGTAAGTTGGTTTATCAGAATTTGGATATATTAGGGTAAATGAGGGTTTTTCCCCCCTCTTTTACCAAGCATGTTATTTCTCAGTTCAAAAACTAGATAGTTAAGAAATAATTAATGTTATCTTGCACACTAGTATATATTTGTATTTTATTAGCAGAAATAAACTCTTTAAATTCTTAAAGGTATATGTAATTTGGAGGGGTTTTAAAAAAATCCCCTGTGGGCCATTCATATGGAGACCATGTGTCTGTGGTGTCTACAAATCCATAATAATAATCCATCCTTTCAGAATATTTATCCCTTGTGACTAGTATTTTCAGATTTCTAAAGATCCTTGGGTTTACTTTAAATTACACTCATTTACATTAAATTATAGGTAAGTTAACAAGGATTCGGGTCTGTGGAATATGATAGCCAAGGCTAATATTAATAATATTAATATTAACGATACTAATATTATAACAGTTTGGATATTGAATTTTCCTACAGATGAACATTCAAAATATCAAGGGCATTTGATTAATTATAATCTTATACTATCTTGTTGAAATTTGTCTTGCTTATCAGTCCATTTCTGTGAATACCATACCTTGAACAAATAAGGTGACCTCTTTTTAGAAATGGACACAAGTAAGTATAAAATAATTTTTAACAAGTCCTAAAACATGAATACTTTGTATTTCATTACTGAATTCCGCCCCCCGTCCCCCAGAATTTGTGTTGTTTTCTGGTTATTCCATAAATTCACATTGTACTGTGGATTTCTAAATCTAAATTCAGCTGTTTTGTTTTCAGGATTTCATTAATATAGTGTGCTTTGTGGGGCACTTGAACAAAGAATATTTGTGGGAAAGGGATTTTTTTAAAGAATATATGAGTATGAGGTAACTTTACTTTGTACCTTAAAGCTGTTATTAAAATGGATCCCAGTAAGAGAAGGCATTCTGGAAAGCATACTGAACATTAGCTCCCCCCCCACCTGACATGTTTATTAAATAAATAAATTTTATATCAAAACATAAAGATTTTAAAGAATATTATTCTTTTCAGAGTAGACACTTTAGGAGGCTTTACACTTATTTTTGTGATTTCACAGTAACTCAACACATTGTTGGATCTTTTTACTTCGGAATTACTTTTATATCTGCCATTGCACTTTGAAAAATTACCCACACCAGTGATGGACCTTTACTTTTTTATGGGTAGATTTTGTTTTTGAGTCAGTCTACGACTTTGAAAGTTTGCTCTGTAGGCCAGCTGATAACAAGCTGGGGCACAGTCTTTCTTCAGTGAGACATGAGGTATGTCTGTAAGGAATCCCCCTGTCTTATGTGATGTGAAAACTGGTTTTGGAGGTTCCTTCAGAACAGGAATTCTAAATGATTCGCTCAGGATTTCTTGAAATAACAAGTGTGGTTTCCTAGGGAGACTCTTTGAATGAGGACAGTTCATTTAGACATACAAGTTCTGCTTTTAAAAATAAAGTTCAGTATATTTTATGATCTGCTTGTGAAATCTTCCTCGATGTCTGAGTATCCTAATTAGGCAGAATTGGACTTGGGAGCAGTTTTCTGAGTTGGAAAATCTCTGTTATTGGGTAGAAATCTAGGGTGATCTTAACCGGGGGCAGTAGCTACCCTGAGGCAGTGCACGGTATTTTATGTGGGTGTGTGTAGATATTTTTGTTTCCCCTCAGGAAAGGGTACAGTGTATTCGCCATCTTCTCCAAGGGTTCTGGAACCCCCAAACAATTGAAAACTGGGAGTAGCTTCCTTCTTTGGCAGTTTCAGGAACTGTAGGAATATAGATATGCATTTCTGCACCCCGGTTTTTTGTAAATCTAGAGCTGTCCCGAGGAGCTGAAATTAATGTCTTCCATGGTCGTTGTTGCTCATTTAGCTCCTCAGAGGGGTTACCAGTTTAATTTTGGTGGTATAGATTTAGATCTTTCACCAGCCTCTTGTTGAACTTCTTGGATGTTGGGAAAAATTCCCATCATAAATTCTGGGAATATATGAATGGGCCCTCAATACTTAATCCTCATTCCACGCATTTGGAAGCAAGTAAGTTTTGGGAGAAGCCTAGTTGATTTTCCTGGTTACCTGGTAACCTGGTAAACTGTGTGCTCTTTACCTTTGGTTACTAACTTGCTCTTGTGACTCTTTTGGCAGTGATATTTTTTCTTCCTTCCTTCCTTCCTTCCTTCCTTCCTTCCTTCCTTCCTTCCTTCCTCCTTCCTTCCTTCCTTCCTTCCTTCCTTCCTTCCTTCCTTTCTTTCTTTCTTTCTTTCTTTCTTTCTTTCTTTCTTTCTTTCTTTCTTTCCTTCCTTCCTTCCTTCCTTCCTTCCTTCCTTCCTTCCTTCCTTCCTTCTCTTTCTTTCTTTCTTTCTTTCTTTCTTTCTTTCTTTCTTTCTTTCTTTTAAAGATTTTATTTATTTGATAGAGAGAGTGAAAGAGAGAAAGAACAGGAGTTGTGGGGAGAGGCAGAGGGAGAGGGAGACACAGGGTCCCCGCTGAGAAGGGAACCCTACTCAGGATTGACCTCAGGACCCCGGGATCACGCCCTGAGCCGAAGGCAGCCGCTTAACCGCTGTGCCACCCAGGCGCCCCTGTAGTATAGATTGTAAAAACTTTATGAGAAGTGAAATGGCAATCCCTTTTGCAAAGTATATAGTAGTGTAAAAATTATAAAGGGAAACCTAATAAAAATGGAGTTGGGAGGTCAGAAGAGGGAGCCTTCACTTGTCAGTTGCAGAACCAACAGAGAGAGAGGTACTTTGCAAGTCCGTACTACTTTACTGCCCCAGCAGGACAAAGAAGGATTTTCTCCTTGCTCTTTAACAGCCCAGCCAATGAAAAGCCACTACACTTGGAATTCCCAGTTTACTCAGTAGACTTTTTGTTTATAACAGCCCCTCCCAACTCCCTCCTTTTCTTTATAAAAGAGCATTCCTCTCCTTTGTTCTCCAGACTTAGCTATGGTTTTGCCATAGGTGGGTAGTTTGTGTGTCCTGAATTGCAATTCTCTGCTATACCCAAAGAAACCCATTTTTGCTGGTTATAACTGGCAGTTTTATATTTAAGTTTAATAGTATACCACACTGGCTAACTAAGAAATCCATCTTATCTCAACGAGAATCATTTCCTTTAAAATAGCCCAATGTATTCCACCCTTTACCGAGAGTCAGGCCAACTGTTGCCCTGACTGTAGGACTGTGTGTGCCAGCTGTAATCCTGGGGAAAGTTATAGATCACATTTTTTTTTCCATTTTAAAAAGGGAGATTAAAATACTTGTTGCCTACTCCTCTTATAAGGTGTTGTAAGGATTAATGAGATCATGCTAGTAATGTGCCTTAAAAGCTCTGGAAAAAATGGGCACGGAAAATACCAAGTGTTATATTACCAGGAGTTTAACCCAGGCGTGGCTTTTACTCTGCCATTTATTTTGTTTACATGTTGCTTTAAACAATAAAGTCAAGTACTGTATTAAGCTTCAGGCCCTTCCAGTAGGTGTGTCAAAATGAGGAGTAAGCCTGTTGGCCTCACATGTTTTAACTTGCTGTCTATTTCAAGAATCCTGCAAGCTTGACTATTGCGTGATGGATTGGAGAATTTTTCTATAAGACCTCTTACTACATTTTGCAGCTTGAAGTTGGTTTGTGGGACTCGGCTTCTTTAATAACTATAGGCTGTCATTTTTAGCATATAGTTTAAACTTTGTGCCCTACTTGAGTAATAAATTGTCATTCTGGCAACCTGATGTGTATTCTCACCAGGGGATATGGTGCATGCCAAGGAGAGGGCTGATGACCTTGCCAGTGAACCCTGTGGTCCTTTTGTGAATGGCCCAATAGAGATGGTGATTTCTGAAGGGCATAGCCTCCTCTCTGGGTAGATTTCCCCTGATTTCATTTGGGAAACCTCTGGGTCTTGGCAGGATGTGCTCACACATCTTTATGTAGCCAAATCCTGACTGTATAATAACTGAGTTTAAAAATCAGATGCCAGAGTGTTCAGAAAGTCATGATTTCTGAATTATCAATGAATGAATCTACTGTAATAGAAGACAGCTGAGTTTAAAATAGTTGATATTCGGGATGGCAGAATTGGGGAAGTTGGGAAGGAGATGGGAGAAATATAATTTTAAACTTTTAAGATTCCATTGAAATATAATGCTTAATTGGTAGTGATTCTAAGCAGTGAGTTAGGCACATTTAAAAATAGCTTTTTAACATGAACGAACCTTTTTATGAGTAGAACTTCAATTAAGAATAAGTTGGTCACGCAAATTGTTTTTAGTGGTCTGTCCATTTTAGGGCTGAGATTAAAAAAAAAAAACAACATTTTTAGGCTGTAAAAGCAAAAAGTCTGACCTAAATGCAACATTAATTATAGTAATAGTCCATTGTATAGCTCAATGAAGAAATATGTGTCACTTTCTTTATAATGTTATGTTTTCTTTGAGTTTCAGAATATGCAAAAGGAGTGGCTTGGATGTAAAGTGGAGAGCAGTGAGTTGAGTGAATTGAGAATAGTTGTAGACACAGGGGTCTTTTGTGCCTCTCTGGGTAAAAACAGTCAGTTCAGAAGCACGCTGCACTCCAGCAGCTTTGGAAATCAAGGGAGGCCTTGCAAAGAGAGAAGTTAAGAGTAGTTGGCTGCTTACAAAGTAGCACTGTAAGGAGGAAATCATTGCTTGTGCTATGAATTGGTTCTGAGGCCACTGAGTCCTTGAAATAAGAAAGTAAGTGCTCCAGGGTTTTAAGGAATAAAACATTATTTTGGTGAAGTGTAGCAAGAGATGTTGATTAGAATTAGAAAATAATATTTCTTAGAATTTAATTGAGCTATTTTGCCTGTAAATATAGGCAAATACAGGTGGAAACTATGCATATGTATGTGCTGTCTTCTTAATGAGGTATTTTTGGTAGAAAGTACTGAAATGTGTAAATTCCATTATTTTTCATAACTCTGTTTTTCTCTGTACATGGTGGCCTACCTCTTGTGGCTAAATTACTGAAAGCAGGACCAACATTCACAGAGGGGTAGCAAGCAAATCGTACGAATATGGAATACGTAGGATGAATGGACCCAACCGAATGGGCCAGCTTGATAACTCATACTCTTTCAAGTGACATGTTTGCTTCATGTTGTAATAATGTGGCCTCTATATTTTAGCTTTAAGGAAAACCTTAAAATATTGCTGTTTCATTAAATTTGTAGTAGTACTATTAATAAAATGTTTATATCTGAAACATTGCTACTGACCATTCATTTTCCCCTACCCCCCATTTCTTATTTACTCCCAGCAGTGTTGTATGGTAGGAATTCCTCTGGCAAGATAAACGTAAAGAACTAATCATTGGTATTGGTTTTTAAATGTTTTCATGGTCTCTACTAACCCCTCTGAGTAAATCTGAAAAAGAATTGAATTTGTTTTGTTTATGCTTTGCATTTCAGTTGTCGCTAGTTAAATATGTATAAAATAAGAAAACGAAAGGAAAAAAAAAAAAAACCCTGAGGTTCATAAACTGAGAATCCATAGCATGCAGAAAATTTCAAGAACCTGATATGTGTATGAGAAAAGTTTTGAAGGAATTTTTTAGTTTTAGAAGCAGAAATTAAGGGGGTCAAGTTCTTTGTGGGTTGTTGTGTATGGGAATATATATAGTCTAAACAGAACTCTTCCAAAGATCATGGCAAATCTTGGCTTCCCCGTGGCCTGATGAAGATTCTATGTCTTCTTGAGATAGGGTTGGCAATAGAACCTAGGTCTCAAGTGCTTGTAAGGATTAAGGTGATACAGTATATGAAGTTGTTTAGCCAGGCACCCCTGGCTCATAGTTTGTAAGCATACATACCTGTTTTTTTTTTTTTTTTTTAAATAAAAGAAACGTCTTTTTTTTTTTTTTTTTAACTAGACAGTAAGAGCTGTCTAGGCTAGTCAGTTCTTCAACAGTTGCAGGTATTCAAACTTAAGCGTGCTGCATAAGGATTCAAGCATAAACTTGATAGTCAAACTGAAATAACTCCAAGTCCAGTCTAAGAATGATCCTTTTACCCAGTGAGAAAAAGACATCTCACTTGCATATTGAGTTAGCAATATGGTTGACCATTTTTTCCAAAACAATATTTTCTTTCTCTCCCACAAAAAATCCCTTTGGCTGAGCGTCTATTGTCATACATAAAGTTGTCTTGCCAACTTTAAAGCAAACCAAAGACTTCTAAGTTTTTTAATGTTGGGGAAAGTGTTGAAGGAAGTTCCGAATAGGCACAACAACGTTTTAAGAATCATAGTTGACCTGTCTTCATTTTGAGACTATTACAGAATTTTTGCAGAATGAAAGCCAGTGTTGTAGATTTTTTTTTTAAAAGATTTTTTATTTATTTATTCGACAGAGATAGAGATAGCCAGCGAGAGAGGGAACACAAGCAGGGGGAGTGGGAGAGGAAGAAGCAGGCTCCCAGCGGAGGAGCCTGATGTGGGGCTCGATCCCACAACGCTGGGATCATGCCCTGAGCCGAAGGCAGACGCTTAACGACTGCGCCCCCCAGGCGCCCCCCAGTGTTGTAGATTTTACAAAGTTTTATCAGGAAAGCAGGTAATGCCTGTTATGTGCATGAAGGAATGAGCTCTGGGCAGTGGAGGAAGCACGTACACTGTTGACCAGGACGTAGAAATATTTTCGTCAGACAGATACCCGATTTATCTGTTTGACTCAGGACAAACAAAATACCTTAATGACAATTTTAAAGACCTCTCTAGAGGAATATTTATATCTAAAATAGTTTCTTATGTATATTTATTTTTTATGACTCTTGTTTTTTTATCTTCTGTTGCCTTTCAATAGCTTAAATTGTGGCAACATGTTCTGTTACTGTCCCATTGTGTTGACAACTGTGTGGACTACCGAGTATTGAGATGACTAAAAAAGATCGTATTGTTTCTACTCCGGCTTCATTAACAATGCTTATGTTTAGAGTTTCTCCTTCAGATTTAGGTAAAATTTCTCTGTTGCTGAATTTCATCATTTTTCAGTGGCGCTGTAAAATGTCTAATTGCTGTATTGTCTTTAACTTCTAGTCTTCAAGAGTATGATTACTCCTCAGAAGTTTTTTTATATTTGTCCGAAGCTTTTTTACTCTTTGCAGAAGTTTCATTTTTTATTTATTTTTATTTTTATTTTTATTTTATTTTTAAAAAATATTTATTATTATATTATGTTAGTGACCATACAGTACATCCCTGGTTTTTGATGTAAAATTTGATGATTCATTACTTGCGTATAACACCCAGTGCACCATGCAATACGTGCCCTCATTACTACCCATCACCAGCCTATCCCATTCTCCACCCCTCTCCCCTCCGAAGCCCTCAGTTTGCTTCTCAGAGTCCATAGTCTCTCATGCTTCACTCCCCCCTCTGATTACCCCCGCTTTCTTTATCCCTTTCTTCTCCTACCGATCTTCCTAGTTCTTATGTTCCATAGATGAGAGAAACCATATGATAATTGTCTTTCTCTGCTTGACTTATTTCACTTAGCATTATCTCCTCCAGTGCCGTCCATGTTGCAGCAAATGTTGAGAATTCGTTCTTTCTGATAGCTGAGTAATATTCCATTGTATATATGGACCACATCTTCTTAGCTCCTTAAATCGTCTTCATTATTCTTTTCAATTAGGCTTGGAACTCTAATAAGGATCTAATTGGGATCTGTTGGTTGTACATAAAAAGAGTATAAAAATGACTTAGTTACCAGCTCCGATTTTTGGCAACTCTGTTATGTGAGCAATATTCCAGAGGCAGCAAGCCATTCCGGATCAGCTGATGACCTACAGTGAAGTGATCCTTAGTATACTTATGCATTTGCCAATTTGTTTTCATGAATTGTTTTGTTCAGTTCTTTGTTGGACAACTGTCCATTCTTTTATGATTTCTGCTTTAGTTTATCACTCTGACATTCAAAGAACCCTTTTCCAAATCACCTCTAAATAACTGTAGTTCCCTCTCTCGCTTCTCTCTGGCCTGTTTTCTTGGCTTTTGCTTCTTTGTATTTTGTATTCTAACCAGAATGCCATTGACTATGAATCTTCAGAGAACACCACTTGATTATGTTTCCCCTTTATTTAGCATTCCTTTTTAACTATCGAACACTCCACTCCACATTCTGACATTAATAATTTTTCTAAATCAGGAGATAGTTGGGTGTCGTTTGTTCGGGTATGCATCTAAGTGCTGCGCAGTCAGAGAGAGAAGATAGAGTCCCAGGATAGACTACTCATCAGTACAGCAGATACTGTTGTAAGTGAACAGAGTAGCACAGTATTAAGTGCTATAGGAATTCCAAGGAAAGGATAACATGATAAATGATGTCTGAGATGGGATGGTTTTCAGATCAAGGGTGGAACCTGTACTGTGCCTTGAAGAAAGGGTTGAGTATTAGTGAGACAGTCTATCTTTACCTGGCCTCATATTTCTAGTCAAAGGGACTGCCGCAGAAAGAGGAGTGACTTACTGATTGGTGAGTTGGGGAGAACAAAGATTCTCCACTCAGCACCTGCTAGGCCTCTCTGTTCACAGTCAGCCTGCATTTGGCTTTTTCTGCTTTAAAAGACCTGGCCCTGCTGGGATGGCTTGGGATTATCTAGCTGTGCCAATGACTGGCTAGAGAGAAGTCTGGTTAATTCCTATCATAGATTATAGCCATTTTCTCTAGTCATCTTTATCAGTAATAAAGATGATGTCTTGACTCATCTTGACTTGCTTCTCTCTTGGTTAAATGTGAGCTTGGAGAGAGGATGGAAGGACAAGGTTGGTGGAGGCATAAGGCATTAACTACTGGGTGGTTGAATAGTGTTGGTTAGTGTAGTGGATCAGCGAGAGGTAAAAGTTGAAAGAGGAGATGGAGCCAGATTGTCCAGCCAGAGCATGGACTTTATTTTGTAGTCTGAGGACGCATTCAGGTTTTTCGAACACTTGAGTATGTAGAGTCTTGTTTTAGTACTATAAATCAGATAGTGTTATAGAATGGATTCCTGTTTTTATACTTTTATTTAGGTCTTTATGTCAAGAATTCTTCAGTTGGGATTCATGGAAATTCTGGCTTTGGAAGTTTTGATGTAAGATGTTATAAAACATGCTGAAAGCATATGTAGGATATTTTAAAGGGGTTATCTTTCAAAAAGGGTTTAAGGTGCACCATTAAACACCTTTGTATCGTTTGTGTATAGGACAGGTAGGATTGTGTATAGGACAGGTAGGTACTCTGGATTGTTTGTAATGCCTTTGCCAGTTTACAGAACTTCTTTTCTATACCGAGTTTGCTAAGGATTCTTTTTAAAATAATGAATGGATGTTGAATTTTATCAAATATTTTTCTGCATGTATTCTGATGATCAGATAGGTTTTTTTTCCTCCCCTAATTTGTCAGTATGGTACATTACATTAATGGAGTTCTAAAATTAAAACAGCTTTGCTTTCTTGGGATAAAGCCAGGTTGGTTGTGATGGATTATTTTTTTTATATATTGTTGAATTCACTTTGCTAATTTCTTGTTTAGGATTTTTACATTCAGTTTTGTGAGATTGACCTGCAATTTTCCTTTACAGGAAAATGTGTAAATATTTTCTGTAACTCCTTGAATGCTCAGAAGAAACCCTAGAAAAACAACAACCAACCAAGCAACAAATCCCAAATTGAAAATAATAATATATGATGTATGATTAAAAACTAATTAATTAATTAATTGATACGAAAGAGTAGGAATTATAAAAAGAAAGTCTTTCTCTAACCTCAAAAACCCAGGTCTCCTGGCGTCTGTTACCAGAGACTGTGTGTGTGTGTGTGTGTGTGTGTGTGTGTGTACGTGTACGTGTGCACATACCCACACATCCCTCCCATAAATGGTTGCATATTCTACACAGATTTCTATTACTGTTTTTACTTAATGTACTTTGGAGATAGCTTTAGAGTAGCACATAAAGTCTTCCTTATTCTTTTCTTAAATCTCTATTGTATTTCATTATATTCTAGAATAGGTCATTAGACCCCTATTGATAGACAGGTGAATTATTTCTTGTGTTTTGCTAAAACAAATATCATTTTACTGCCCTCTTTGGTATGTTGGTTTTTGTAGACTAAATTCCTACAAGTGGAGCTGCTAAAGGGGTGTGTACATCTCAGATTTTGACAGAAATAGCCAAATTATTGTCCAAGTGGGTTACATCTCTTTACACTCCAACAGTGGTATGAGCACGCCATAGCAAATGTCTGAAGGATCCTGACCTAGGACTCATTTACTAGGGCACAGGTCACTGGGTTTCTTAGTCATGCTAGTTGCACCCACACTTCACCCCACCTACAAGTGCATTCATTATTAACTTGGTGATCTCATAAGCTTTGGCAAGCAGTGATTTCCTGCTTAAGAGCCTCTTGAGAGCCTTGGAAATGGCTGTGTTGTAATGTATTACTCTTCTAACATATACCTGATCTCAGCCTCCCTAACTCATTCCTGTCTCTTCTCTGCCTCCCTCCTTTTCCAGGTCATAGTGGAATAGTGAAAGTAAATTCAGCATATGCTGGCTTCTATCTCAGTCAGCTTACCAGTGCTCATGCTGAATGGAGAGGACAGGGATTGATGGGATGACATGGAATTAGTTCTTAGAGAATTGGACTCTGTCTGGGCTGTTCTTACCTTTGATTTTGTTGCCCTGAGTTAGATTAATTTCTAGAGTTGTGTGCTGTCACCATTCTTTCCTGAGGGATTATTTATTCTGAAGCCTAGGTGTGTTGAGGTGATTGATACGTACTCCTAGGATTGGCATCGTTGTGAATCCTTGTAGTTGTAGTCATGGGGGATGTGTGGCAGGGAGACTTAACACTTGGTTACTCCTCTTCCTAATAAACTGTTGGGAGTCCTACTTAGAAAATAACAAGATTTCCCTCAGTTGTTCATATGCAAGAGCCCTCAAGTGTTTTCCTGATTAATGTATATATATTTAATTGCATGGACTTTTGAACATGTATACTTTGATCAGTCTGAAAATCTCTTTTCTGTTGTCTCAATATGTGTTTGTTGGATTATTATGTTCCAGATAAGGGAAGTGTTAAACTAATAATATCACCATCTCTTTATATTTTTAATTGATTTGTTCTTGTACAAAAGATCATTTGTTCTCAGCTCCCCCAAGCAAAATTAGGGATCTGTAATCACTCACATCAGTAGCCTTTATTCATAAATTTATGTGAGCTACCAATCTCAGTTAACCAGATTTTACCATATATCTATGTCTAAGTAAAATGTATAGGCAATTTCTGACTCTCATATTTGAATCCCAAAAGTTTATTTATTATTATTTGGAACTCTGCTTTTATTTTCCCACAGAAGCAAATCAGTTTCTAGGTTTCCAGTAAGCCCAATCAAGCATTCTTAAAATTAGCTCTCGATACTTAGTAAAGCATTAAGTATTATTTGAGCTCAACCTAAAAAATATAGTTTATCACATGATTTGTATATTCCAATTATAAATGTAAAAATAGAACAAGCCTCTAATCCTCAGAAGCTCTGGTGATCAGAGACTGTGGGGTGTGTGGGTGGGTAGGCTGGGGCTAGGGTATGTGTAAATGTCTTTAAAACTATAAAAGTGAAGACACTTCTCAGTGAATCATTTATTCTCCAGTGTTCTGTATTTAAGAACAAAGGTAATTTGCATTCACTCCTTTTTCTTCAGCTCCTGCATTATCTGTTGAAAATCCCATTGTCTGTGAGGATGACTTGCCTTTTGTAGGAACGGGCATTACTCCATACGGTACTCCTTGCATTGCTTGGATTCAAAAACAACTTCGTGACTAATCTCGCTCACTGCACTAATTTAAAGCCATTGATAATAGCAGTTAATATCTTTAACACCAGTTGTGAAATACCCACAATAAACCAGAAATCCTAAGAGTACATTTTCCCAGGTATTTTGTGGTTGTAGTTTTTGCTGTAGGGATGGTGGAGGTAGCCTAAGAGGAACAGACTTTGTTCCTTTCTGTCAGCTTCCTACTGTTAGTATTTCTTAAGGGCTCAGTTGTATACTCCATGGAGCTCTAGAATAATAGAGTCAAACTTCAGCATGCCTAAGAATCAGTTGGAGGAGTGAGGTAAAAATTTAGGTTCTTCAGGGGCGCCTGGGTGGCTCAGTCGTTAAGCGTCTGCCTTCGGCTCAGGGCGTGATCCCGGCGTTGTGGGATCGAGCCCCACATCAGGCTCCTCCGTTATGAGCCTGCTTCTTCCTCTCCCACTCCCCCTGCTTGTGTTCCCTCTCTCGCTGGCTGTCTCTGTCGAATAAATAAATAAAATCTTAAAAAAAAAAAAATTTAGGTTCTTCAGCTCCATTTCCAAGAATCTGATCCAGTGTGCCTGAGCAGTTTGGTGATCTACAGTTTATCCATTGCACCCCGGGTACTCTCTTACAGATGTTCCCTGGGCCAGCAGAAATCGTGCTCTAGAATGTTTCGTTCTTCCTAATGTTATCTTTCTCAGGTATGAGTCAGAGCAAGGCAGTTCCTAGATCACCTGCTTCTGTGGTTGAGGCTGATGAACTGTCAGGGACCAGTGTACAACTTGATGTCCCTGAAGAGGTAATTGACCAAATGGGACATATAAGTCCTGAAATAATTATTTACTTTTATCATGTTTATGTAAGTGGTTTGTGTCTGAGAAGTTTACTCATTTTGGATTACAAATGTGTGTCTTTGCAAAATCTAAACATGTAAAATTGAACTTTTTAGTATTGAAGGTAGTGTAGAACGGAGATCTTCTGAAATCAAAATCCAGATCACTTTGTCAGTTTGTGTAGTGTCTTTTCCCTATTAACTGCCCATCATGACTTTCCTGAAGCTGGGATGCTGAGAAGTTATCAGTGGAAAATTGGCAATTAATGTATCTTGCTTTGTCAGGACATTTTGAAAAAAATGACTTTACTGGTGATTAACTGGGGTATTAAACACTCACATAAGTATTTCACTTTTGTGTTTCATTTTAAGTTAAAATTTAAATTTGATGAAAAAATTTATCAGGACCATTGATAACTAGTATTGTTTGTCTGAGAATTGACTTAGAATTTTTTGTTAAATTTCTGTTTTCAGGACCTAGTGTTCTATTTGCTGTCCTTCTATACCTTGCCTTGACAGATGTGTGTTTTATAAATAATTTTATTTTAGCTCATGCACATTTCTTCATGACAGGCATCTGTTAGCAGTTAGGGATGTGATGCTTGGTATTGTCTGGTCTGGATTTATGTCCTGCAGGAAGAACCAGCTCCAGGGTCGTTGACCTGATCCTTATGGTTTTATGAAACCAATTTCATGATCATTTGGTGTTTTTCAAAAGGAGTTTGGAGACCCTTTGCTTTGGACTGCATATTTTCTTGTAGAAATTAATGCAATGATTGTATTACTCCTAATATTTCATGTGTTATTTCAGCTTAAATTACAACCTGAATTTTATGACTTTTAGAATGTTTGTATTTGCCCAGAGGCACTTTTTTCTCTATACATTTGGGTCTGGTAAATGACTTGTACTTCAAAAGTAGGAAAGAATGTTGGTTTAATTTATTTGATCCCTCACATGCCTCCTTGAGAAGAAAATTGTGGCTGCTTTTCTTACCTTAATCAAAAACCATCTTTAGCATGGCTTATTTGTAAGATCCGGTCTTGGGTATTACACGTTTCACTAAAATACATAGCCACCACCCAAGAGGTCACTTTTAAGTTAAGGGAAATGAAGATGTAGCAGACTAAGGTTAGAAGACACTTTGAGAAGCGTCTTGAGACACTTCTCGTTTTTAAGGGAAGTGTTAAACTAATAATACCACCATCTCTTTATATTTTTAATTGATTGTTCTTGTACAAAAGATCATTTGTTCTTTTGTTCAAAAACCGAGAAGATCTCGTTTTTTCCACCTTGGTCACATTTAGCACCTATTTTTCCTTCCTGTCAAAGTGCCAAATGACATGTTTTTTAAACATTAGAGTGGTTGTAGTTTTTTTCAGAATTTAGTGGAAACTTTGAAGTAACTAAAGACATTCATATTTTGCAAAGCTTAGATTTAGATGAGTAGGCAGATAGTTTTCATTTATGTAATTTTTTTCTGGTGTTTCTGCCAAGGCTTCTAGAGTTTTTTGAGGTTGCTGAGTTTGTAAGGACTCAGCAAAAACATTTTGGGACACTTGGTGTGAGCCCATAGTCTGTCTGCTTTGTGTGATACTGGTTTTGATTGTTCTCAGTACCTAGTCTTCCTGCCTTTTTTGAGTACGCGGAGGAGCATTTGTGAATGCTATTATTCGAAGTCTGATTGATTCCCTTGGAGGCATGTTGATTTTGCTGGGCTGACTTCTGAAGTTTTGTGTGGCTTTGCAGTCTTCTCTCAGGTTGCTGAAATCGTGCAGTGCTCTCCGCATGTGGAAAACTCGAGCCTCCTGAGTAAGGACCTGAGGCAAGTAGGAAGATGTGTTTAAAGGCTTAAAAATGTGTGTTTTTCTCTTTAAAATCTGGATCTTTATATTGTCTGCTTCATTTATGAGTTTTAAACCTGAAGCACACGGGTCCAGAGCCTGAGGAAGGTGGAGGTGGTAGGTAATAGGTAGGTAGGGAAACAGGAAAGGCAAAATGAAACGCTGTCATGGGTCTGTACATTTGCTGCCGAAGGTCTCACCCACTTGTCATTACTAACTGAAATAGTGGGAAAGGCAAGGATATAGTATGAATTGATAATATTTGGTTACTAATTTTCTTTTAATTCTTTCTTTGAAGGTCTCCAGCACTTTAGTTAGTTGGTGCCTTACGGAAGGAGCTGTGAGGAAACTTGATCCCTGTGTCTTGCATTTATTTTACAGAGGTTTTGTAATGAGTATTTATCATCCTAGTTTTCTAACCCCTAACTCTCTACATTGCCCTCCCCCCAAAATAAAGGTTCTGTCACTATTTCTAATAAATCATAATGTGCTGTGAATGCAGAGTCTTGCCCAGTGTGGGCAGAGTTCCAAGAAGGGAGATATAATCTTCCCATTTGGTCAGAAAGTAACTAAAATGGGTCCAGGACACAGATTATCAAGGGAAGAGTCCTTTGAGTTGGCCCAAAGCCTGCTTATCCTTCCCTTTGACTTTCCACGCGATGGAAGGCAGCAGGGTTCCTCTGTGTCTGCCCTGGAGCCCCTGCCACCCCCTCCCCCATTAGGCTGGCTGCCCTGACTCCATAGGGGAGGAGCAGCAGGACTCCCACTTGCCCTGCCCCAGGGGAATGCACTTTCAGGAAATGGGCTGAGTGAGTAGACAGCAGCTGGTGGGAAAATGAGAATGGAGCTTCAGGGGCTTTTAAAAAAGCCATGAATTCAGCTCTTGTCTTTGTGCTCACACAGTAAAAAAATAGGCTTGGCAGCAGGGCCAGATAGTGACGAGGTGAGGAGCTGAGGTCTCCTTTTTGCTACTGTCTTCCTTTTGGTCTTGTGGCCCATTTCCTGCTTTGCTCTTTGGTTTTGCTCCTGTTTTTAACCTTTAGAAATCAAAGATTTAGCCTCTCTGTTACCTTGTTTGTCTCCTGGCTGTTTCTCGTCTCCCTCTACTCTTGAGAGGCCCTCTGTCCCAACTGTACTTGGTGCGGTTACCGGTTTTGGAATATCTATCCCATTAGCCTGTCAAGGTAGTAGGAGCTGGTTGTAGGGGAATTCTAAATTCCCCACCTATAAATTGGGCCACCTTCTTCTCAAACACCAGTGTTTATTCTGCTTGTTTATATGCATGCATGCAGGCATGTATCAAATATCTTTTTAAAGGGAAAAATGCTGCACATGATAAGATTTGAGTATCTCTGTTTATAACCATGTAAATGGAAGAAATGGATGGTTTTGTTTTTGGTTTTTCAGCAATACAAGTGTCTTAGCTACAGTGGAACAGTGGAGTATATTTGGATGAACTGCAATCACGACAGCAGGATTAGTGCAATAGCAATTCCTTCGTAAGTCTGGTGATTATTTCATTAACAACTCATTTGTACTTGAAAGCAGCAGAAGTATACTTATGGAAAAAATGTGAGTGTGAACTCTTGGTTTTTTAATTGTGTAGATGTAGAAAAATAGAATAAAAAGTATGCACTTGTACATACATTTCTCTGGTGTTTGTATTAGTTCCCTATGGCTGCTGTAACAAAGTACTCCAGTGTGGTAGCTTAAACGACAGAAGTGTATTCTCTTACAGTTCTAGAGGTGAAAAGTCTGATTGAGTCTTAGGGGCTAAAATGAAGGTGCCAGCAAGGCAGTGTTTGCTCTGGAGACTGGAGAGGGTCGATTTCCTTGCTATTTCCAGCCTCTGGAACTGCATTTCTCACATTCCTTACTAGGGGCGTTTGGCCCCTTTATCCATCTAATAGCATAGCACTGTCTCACTCTGCTTTCCTCTTTTCTGTATCAAATCTGGGCCCACCTGAGTAACCCACAATAGTCTCCTCATATCAAGAAACTTAATCATGTCTTCAAAGTCTTTGCTATGTAAGGCAACATTCACAGATAGCAGGGATTAGAATGTGGACATGCTGAGGGGCCCTTATTCAGCCTGTTGCTGGGAGCACACATGCTTGTGTGTGTCTGTTTAAAATTTTCTGTGTCCTCTGAGCTGGTCTGTAAGCAGGTGCACCTCAGTAGCAATGAGCATACCCAATCACCCAAAGTCTAGTTCTTAAATCTAAATACTAAGTGATATTCTTCACTAAAAGGGACTGGGTATTTTTGTCCCCCCCCCCTTTTTTTAAAGAAATGGCTGATTCTAGGGAGAAGCCTGGAACATCCTATTATACCAGAAAGTAAAGTGGTACTCATAAAATAATGGGGACATGTCAAGAAAAACCAGAGACCAGATAGTCAAAACTGGGCAATCTGAACTTTGAAATACATAATGAAAGTAGATTACAACCCATTGAATAAAATAGTAAATTCAGCCTTTACTGATAAAAATATATAAATTTATAGGTTGAAAGTTTGATGAGGTATTTACTTAGTTTCTAAGAATTTTTCTGCAGCATACTGATTAATTGCAATGAGAAGAAGTTGCAGATGACAGTGGAGAAACCTGGCAGATCAAAATGAGTATGATTAAGTAATGGGACAGGTTAAAACTGTGTGCCACGGAAGGATGCAAAGAGCAGAACAGCCTCACCTCTATGATATTCATGTCAAAGATGTATAATCTGAACTTAATAATGAGGAACTGTAAAGATAAACCCAAGGTGAAGAACATTCTACAAACTAACTGGATGATAATTTTCATAAAGTATCACAGACGTGAAAATTAAGGAATATGAAGTACTGTAATGGTGGGTTCTAATAGCCAGTCGGTAGTTTAAACTTCACTGTATGAGAACCTGGTTAGGCCACTTATTAGTGGACCCCTGATTTAATTATCTAGGTCTTTCTTCAGCTGGTTACATTTTGCAGAGAAAACTCTTCACATCTGCCTGCCTGCACAGTAAAGTCTAGTGTGCCAGCATTTTATGGGCTGGATTGGAGAAGTCTAAGCATCCTAACGTTTAGCAAACAAATCCCCATTTCCACTCTTTTGTCTTGTATCATTTGTGCCTGGTGTCCCTCAGCCAGAGATGTTCTTCAAAAAATCTCTGCGGTGAATACAGCTCCATTCTTTTGCCTGCGTTGGGGAGGGATACTTGCCCATGGAAGCAGAGGTAGGGATCTGGGGATCTAACTTTTTGATGACCATTCTTTTTTTCTAATCCTACTTGTTTTAGCCACTCCTCTCCCCACCTTCCCCTGCCCCTTGGCATTTGAGTACTGTGTGGTATGACTTTGGTTCTGTTCTCTTTTAACAGGACATAAAGTACTTGTCATCCTAAATGGCCTTCTTTTTGCTCTTGCTCCCTCAGCCTTCCTAATGTAATAGTTGCCTTGGCTGCCATAATAAGGTACCTCAGAGTAGGTGGCTTAAGCAGCCAGAGACAAAATTACTTTATCACAGGTTTGGAGGCCAGAAGTCTGAGATCAAGGTGTCAGCAGGGCTGGTTTCTTCTGAAAGCCTCTCTCCTTGGCTTGCAGATGTCTGGCTTCTCCTTGTATCTTTGTATGGTCTTCCTTCTGTGTGTGTCTGTGTCCTGATCTCCTCTTCTTATAAGGACACCAGTCATATTGAATTAGAGTCCACCCAAATGACCTTATTTTAACTTAATTATTTCTTTAAAGACTGTCTCCAAATACAATCACATCTAAGGTAGTAGGGGTTAGGACTCCAACATACGAATTTTGGAGGACACAGTTCAGCCGTAACACCCATCTCACCATCGCCTTTTGCAGCATTGGCACTAAGCCTGCCTGCACTTGCAATGCCATGCACAGTGCCCTGTTTCCACAGGCCCGACTTCTGCTGGGCGATGGGAGCAGATGGGATTGAACAGGATCAAGTGTGAGGTGTGAATGTTGGAACCAAGTACTTGTTCTTAATAAGTTCTGAAATACTGCTTTTATGGCCTTTTATTTCAGTTTGTCTCTGGCTTAAAGCATTTGATAGCACTCAGCTCTGGCTGACTAGGAGACTCTCCCATCCTCTGAACACCACACTGAGATGGAAATGATGAGAAATGAAAGAGCATACAACCTCTACTCTCAGTCCCTGTTCCACCCTTCCCTTCCTTTGGCTCCATCCTTCTCCTCCCAAATCAAATTACTTTTACTTCTAAAATTTGCTTGTTGCTTTCTGCTTTCTCCTCTTGATTTTTTGCAGCTAGGCAATTAAAAGAATAATTTTACATCAGTAGTGTTTCTTATGTGTCTAGACTGGTAATTATAGTCAATAACATCCAGAGAGTTGGATAATGTAAGTGAAAATTCTTTGCACACTTGAACAGCCATGTAAAATGTAAGATTGAGATTTTATTTGTCCTGTCCATATAACGGTGGACTTGCATCTTTAAATGCAGGGCGTGTTTTGGTAATCATGTCATTGTAATGTTATCATAGGGAAAGATTTGTGTTTTTCCTCCTTAATGTAATATCTGTGAGGGTGGTTCAGAAGTGTGAAGAATCTTTGTGCTACCGAATGTGAAGGGATCTTAGAGATAAATTTGAATAACACTCTTTATCAATAGGGAAGCTAATGTCCAAAGACTAAGTATTAGTGTGAGATTGAGTGCTAATTCCAGGTGGAATTGAAGTCTGGATCATCTGGCAGTCCGTTTGCTAATGTTACTTCATATCCCATACTTCTTAATGCAATCTATGTTTCTAAAATGACTGTGACAAAATCAAAGAATATACTTTATTCAATTAGTAGAATTCCTTCAGTACAGAAGGAAAAAGTAGTACTGAATTATATGGGTCTTTGGTCAAGTTGCTTGTTTCAAATACTATTTTTCAAAGACCTTCAAAAATTACTGTAGAGACGGGTGCTGATACAACCCTTGGCTTGGGAAGAGGAGACACACACAAACACACACCTACATATAAAACCTATATATATATATATATGTATATATATATATATAGGTTAAGAATTATTAATGTAGGTAGAATGGATTTTATTTCACTAGGCAAGGTGGAGGAATGTTGATGCTTTGATTCGGGTCTGATTGTTGGGTTTTAGGGTCCCCCATAGTTGTCCCCCATAGTTGTCATAGCATGGAGTGCTTTATCAGACTGGAATCTTTTAGTGTATTTAATTCCTGGGTAAAACATCCCTTTAAAAAATGCTTCTCTTCTCTGAAGTCTGAATATGCTATGAACACTGCTTTACTTACAAATTTTAGCACAGATGTGCTCTGTGAACCAGTGTCAGCATCCCCCTGGGAACTTTTTAGGAATGCAGAGGCATCTCAGGTCCCACCCCAGACCTGCTTAGTCTGTATATTAACAAGATTCCTGTGTGATTACGAGAAATACTGGTCTAGGACGGTGGTTCACAACATTCAGTCCCTGGAGCGCCAGCATTAACATTACCTGGCAACATTGTTAGAAAATGCAAATTCTCAGGCCAAACATCCCAGACCTACTGAAACAGGAACTCTGGGTGATTCCAAAGTACATGTGTTAACAAGCCCTGAGGATGGTGCCAATTCATGCTGAAGTTGGAGAGCCACTGTAGAGCAGTGTGTTTCCAACAGTTTGTAAGATACTCATTTTACATAATGATCCCCCCCATTCCCCTCCCACATGCATGTGCACATGCACACCAGTAACTTAGGAGTTTTACGAACAGTGTTTATCTTACTGCATAGTAAGGTATCATACTCTGGTCTTTTCAGTTTTATTCTCTTAAATGTATATATGTACGTATAAACTTAAAAATCTGATCAGCTCACTAACGAGTCATGAGGTGCACGTAAAGGAACAATGCTCTTGAGCAGGGTCTCTTCTTTTTTGTTTGCTTGTTTTCTTTTTAAAAATTTATTTTATTTTGTTTTATTTTATTTTATTTTAATTTTATTTCATCATGATAAGTGTACTCTTTAATCCCCATCATGTATTTCCCCCACCCCAGCACCCACCTCCCCTGTGGTAACCATCAGTTTGTTCTCTATAGTAAAGAGCAAGGTCTCTTCTTTTGCGCCACGGCCCCTTTGGCAGTCAGGTAATGCTCTGGATCTCTTGTCAGAAGAATGCTTTCACAGTACATATGGTAATGTACATGGAGCTGCAGGAAAATCAGTTACAGTGTTTAACACATATGTTTAACAAAATATTAAAGAAAATTTTGATAGGGTAATGCATTTCTTTATTCATAATTAAATTTAGCGGTGGGTCTAGTAACTACTATCATTTCAAAGTAGGGATGAGTATAAATTATATTTTAAAATATCTGCAGTAACTGTTAGGTGGTGTGAAAATGGTTGTGATTTCTATTGGTAACAAAGTTGCAGCTATTGAAAATAATACTGTGGTTCATTGCATACATTCGTATTTGAAAAAATGCTACATTTCAGCTTCAGGTAAGTGAAAATAAAGATGGAATTTTTTTTTTCACCATCTAACATCAGATTTCCAGAATTCTATTGATAGACCCCTGTGGAACTGAGGTTAAGAACCCTTCCTCAATAGGAATATTCCTTTAGAGAACAGTTTTCAGGCTTTAAATCGAAACTACGCCAGAAAATTCTTTCTGCAGTTTCTTAAAACCGGTGCTTCATAGATGGCATCTTTTCTTGTTTTTTAGCACCACAGTAATGGATTTTGTCTTTAGAATTTTCTCTTCTGTTGTTTTACTGAGACCTTGAGAGGTTACCTGGAAGCCCAAATCCGAGCTATTGATAATGTTCCTTCTCTAGTCTCCCCTGTCTCAATACATGCACCGAGTTGCTTAGGCCAGATTCCTGGGGGTCATTGCTTGGGTCATGGGTTCTGGATTCAGAATTTGAATCCATAATTTACTAGCTTTATAACCTTGGATAAGTTACTTACCCACTTATTGCTTCTTTCTCTACATATGAGACTGGGATGATAGTAGGGCCCACTTCATATGACTGTTCTGAGTGTTAAATGAGATATCCCATGTATTGCATTAGTGTGACCGAGTCCAAGCCTGTCCTGCTGGCCACATGATAGAGCACTAAGTCAAAGGCAAGATGTTGGGGCAAGGAAAGCAATTTCATTCAGAAAGCCGGCGAACTGATGGTGGACTAGGACTGTTGTCCCACAGAACCATCTCCCCAGGCACGAGATTTGAGATTCTTTTGTTAGGAAGAGGAGGAAGTAAGAGAGGGTTGGAGTCAAAAGGTGACTGATGTCTGTAGAACATCTAAAGAAGGTTGTGTAACTTCTTTGTCCTTGGTCAGTCGATCTTTGCATACAGGAATCTGGTCATGTCATTCTGTAAATCTTGAACATAGCAGAGTCATTTTTGTACATACTTCCTTATTTCCCTGGGTGAGGTAGATTTTGGATAGGAAACAGTTTTTGCAAATCTTAGGTGCCTATGTGCAGGGGTAAGCAGAAGTTTCTAAGCTATAAGTCACAGTATCAAGGGAAGTAGAAGCCATACAGTCAGACATGCTAAGTTTCTCTCTGCTGCATTAGAGCAATGATTTGCTGGGACTAAGTGGTTAGTAAATGTTATTCATTATAATTATCCCAGATTTCTCCCTGTCTCTCATTCCTTAAGCCCAATTTATCAGAAAATTTATGTAGATCCTCCCTACAAAATATATTTAAAATTCATCTACTTCTGCCTATTTTTATTGCCATTGTTCTACTCTAAGCTTCCATACTCTCTAACTTGGACTCCTAACTGCTTCCTCTTGACTCATTTCAGTCTGTTTTCCTATAACAATCATATGCTCTTTTTAAGTGAATGATCTTTAAAAAATATTAGTGAATCGTTGTATATTTCAAATCCTTCACTGCCTTCCCATTAAACCTTTCCTTGACCTACACACCTTGTGTGTTTGGCCCCTGTCACTTCTACAGTGTTACTTTCTGCTGTGTTATTTTCCTGGTCAGTCTCTAGTTTCCCACTTACCCGCTATTCTGTGACCCCACTGGCTTTCCAATCATTTGAGTAGCCTAATCCTTTCATGCTTTAAGGCCATTGTGTATAACCCTTCCTCTGCTTAGATGATGGGGGTTTCTGTCCCTCCCCAGCCTCTCCTCCTTCTCATCTCTGCAAGTATTAGTTCCTCAGAGAGCCTTCCTTAACCACTCTACCTAAATTACGGCACCACATTCCTCTTCTACCAGTCTGAAGCTCGCTAAACACATCAAAACGTTGATATTTCCTCTATGCTGGGGAAAAGGTTGATCAACAAACAGCCTGTGATTATCAAGCATGTAACTTCAAGAGGAGTGTGCACCTTTACCATAAAGCTAAATTTTACACAGGATGAACATTAAGTGATTTTAGAGCTATTTTAAGAAATAAATCATTATCTCAAAATTGTACAGGCTAGCGCTTTGATATTAGTATTAAAGAACAAAGAGAAGCCTGCTTGTTGAACTAGTCTGCAGTAGGGTGATGGTGTTAATCATAACCCCATCATAGGCCTTCTCATTACTGTCAATCATTTCTCTCCAAAGAATATAATAGAAATCATAAAATTTCCCTCTTTGAAGTGGTTGCCTGGTTGCCTATAAAATCCTTTGTGTTTCTCTCTCTTAAAGTGAATGGTCAAGTTTGCTACTCAGACATGAGAAAAGAAGATGTCTCATAATTAGAGGGTGGAAACCAGTGAGGGCAGTGTCTGGATCCTGGTTGATTTTTGAGTTCAGGGTAAAGTGTCAGAAGAATAGCTGCTTGAATGAACTAGGTCAGATTTCTGTGTTTTCCAATTTCTGCCTTATTACTTATTTTTAATTAATCCTAGGCCAGAGAAGGGAGGCACTCCTGATTTTTGTCAGTTGCCTAAAGCAGCCAGGAAGAAGGTCATAGGAATTCAGAATCATGATTTGAACCACTTTCACAGTTACCTTTGTAGCTTTTCTTTCAAATAGGGGATTTTAAGGCATTCCAAAGAACACTGGGACTGATGCTTAAATTTAGGACAGTTAGTATAAATGGAATGAATGGTACTTCTACTCTGTGCCCCCTGTTTGGCTGAGTGGTGTTCCTGATTATATAAAAAATATGGTCTCTTTTGGGGAAAGACTACTTTTTGTTGTCATATTTAGTAGAACCTATGCACAAATACTCCTGCTCTGTACCGTGGGGTAATGACAATCATTTGGAAAATGATGCATCTAAAAATAAAATACAGTTTTCTATTTGCAGAAAAGTAACATAAATTTAATTTAAAAAATTCCACCAACCCATAGCTAACATTATATTCCATGGTGAAAAGCCAAAAGCTTTTTCTCTACAACTAGGAACAAGACAAGGATGTCACTTCTCACCACTTTTATTCAACATAGTACTAGAAGTCTTAGCTGCAGTGGTAAGTCAAGAAAAAGAAATAAAAGACATTCAAATTGGTAAGAAGAAGTAGAACTGTCACTGTTTGCAGATGACATAGTATGATATATAGAAGACCTAAAGAGCCCACTAAAAAAACTATTAGAACTGATAAATGAATTCAGTCAGGTTGCAGGATACCAAATTAATATACAAAAATCTGTTTGGTTTCTATACAGTAATAATGAATTAGCAGAAAGAGAAATTAGGAAAACAATCCCATTTATAATAACATCAAAAAGAATAAAATACTTAGGAATAAATTTAACCAAGGAAGTGAAAGACCTGTACTCTGAAAACTTTAAGACATTGATGAAAGAAATTGAAGATGACACAAATAAATGGAAAGATATACCATACTTATGGACTGGAAGGATTAATGTTGTTAAAATGTCCATACTAACCCAAAACAGTCTACAGATTCAGTGCATCCCTATCAAAATACCAATAGTACTTTTCACAGAACTAGAACAAACAATCCTAAAATTTATATGGAACCATAAAGGACCCTGAATGGCCAAAGCAATCTTGAGAAAGAAGCGCAAAGTTGGAGGTATCACAATCCCAGATTTCCGAATATACTGCAAAGCTGTAGTACTCAAAACAGTATGGTCCTAGGACAAAAATAGACATGTAGGTCAATAGCACAGGATAGATAGCCCAGAAATAAACCCACATTTATATGGTCAACAAATCTATGACAAAGGAGGCAAGAATGTGCACTGGGGAAAAGACCGTCTCTTTAGTAAATAGTGTTGGGAAGACTGGACAGCAACATGCAAAAGAATGAAACTGGACCACTTTCTTACACCATACACAAAAATAAACTCAAAATGGATAGAAGGCCAAAATGTATGACCTGGAACCAAAAAACCCCTAAAAGAAAACATAGGCAGTCAGCTTTTGGACAGTGCCCTTAGCAGTATTTTTCTGGATCTGTCTCCTCAGGCAAGGGAAACAAAAGCAAAAACCCAACTATTGGGACAGCAAACTAAAGAGCTGCACAACAAAAGAAACCATCAACAAAACAAAAAGGAAACCTACTGAATGGGAGAAAATATTTGCAAATGATATATCTGATAAGGGCTTAATATCCAAAATATATAAAGAACTCATACAACTCAACTCCAAAAAACCCAAATAATTGATAAAAAATTGGGCAAAGCACCTGAATAGACATTTTTCCGAAAGAAGACCTACAGATGGCCAAGAGACACGTGAAAAGATGTTCAGCATCACTCATCATCAGAGAGGTACAGATTAAAATCACAACTGAGACATCACCTCCCACAGATGGAATGGCTAATGACTATTATAAAAAAGACAAGAAATAGCAGTGTTGTTAGTAAGGATGTAGAAAAAAGGGAACCCTCATGCACTGTTGGTGGGAATGTAAATTGGTGCAGTGACTATGGAAAACAGTATGGAGGTTCCTCAAAAGATTAAAAATAGAAGTACTGTGTAATCCAGGAATTCAGCTGTGGAAGAAGAAAACAATAACGTGAATTTGAAAAGATATATGCACCCTATGTTTATTGCAGTGTTATTTCTAATAGCCAAGATATGGAAGCAACCCAAGTACCCATCCACAGATGAATGGATTAAGAAAATGTATATATGTACAATGGAATAATACTCAGCCATGAAAAGGATGGAAAGCTTGCCATTTACAACAACATGGATGGACCTAGAGTGTATTATGCTAAGTGAAATAAGTCAGACAAAGACAAATGCCATATGATTTCAGTCATGTAGAATCTAAAAAACAAAATCAGTGAACAGACAAACACATACGCCCAGAAATAGAGATAAGTGCAGAGAACGTAAATGCAGAGAACAAATTGGTGGTTGCTAGAGGGGTGGGAGGATGGGCTAAGTAGGTGAAGGGGATTAAGAGGTTAAACTTCCAATTATAAAATAAGTCATGGGGATGAAAGTTACAGTATAGGGAATATACAGCCAATATTGTTGGAATAACTTTGTATGGTGACAGGTGGTAACTATGTTTATCATGGTGAGCATTTTGTACCACTGTTTGTTGTATACCTGAAGCTAATATGTTGTATGTCAACTATACTTTAATTAAAAGAAGACACTGTACCACAGTTCTGCCATCCCATCAAGCCAAAGTTTTCATATTTTTCTTATTCCCCTATAGATGTATGTTTATTTTTCTATATAATTGTAATCTTGCAGTGATCATCTTATATTTTGCTTTTTGTTGTGTTATATTTTTCATGTTTCATTTTTAATGACTGTGTAGCATTCTGTCAATTAGATATGTCATTATTGCCTAACCATTCTCTTGTGGTTGTTTTGCTTTATGATGTATTTTTTTATGATATGTTTTAAATGATGTCTTTGTTATGTTTTAATTTTGCAGGCAGAGACATTTGTTTGGGTTAACAGTCCATCAGTGCATTCCCAGAGTGTTGCCAAGGCCAAATACGAGTTCTTATTTGGCAGATCTGAAGAGAAACCTCCAGATACTAGTAAGTGTTTCCTGACCCTCCTCCTTCAGATAACAGGTGTGAAGTGCTACTGGAATTTCGTATCTCAGAAACTGAGACTTCTTCAAACCAAGAACTGATTTGAAATTACCCAGAACAGGCTACAAGAGTCACGTCCAATATTAGAAAGTTTGTTTTGAAGAGTAAAGCAAGCAGGCTTCAAAGAGGAGGAAGGCAGCAAGGAGGGTGGAGAAGTACTCAGTAGGTGATAAAGGGGATATTAATGTGCCTTGGGAATTAGCTAGGAAAGGGATACTGCAGTTAGGAGCCTGGGCTCTGGAGCTAGACTTTCTGCATTTGAATCCTGGCCTTGTAGTTTATGAGGTTTGTAACCTTGCCTTAGTGCTGTCACCTGTAAAATGGGATTATACATGTTAAAAATAAACTAGTCACACACAAGTCAGAGTTCTCTTAACGTTTTAAGTAAATTGACATATATAAAGATCTGAGAGCCACATGTGGCATGTAATAAGTGCATAAAGTGTTTCTGATGGTATGATTTATTGTAATCATCATCGTCATCATCACTGTGTCCCTGACCTTTGAAGTACAGTCCTGACTTTCCTGATTCTGTCACTCTCTGACGCTGATTTTTGTTTTGGGTAGACAAGAAATCTGATCTAATGTAGCCGTTGTTCAGTTGGAAAAAAATCAACTAATAACTGCATTTTTGACTTATATGGATGGACCTCATAATATTTGGGGATAGCAAGAGTGTAGTGCATATGCAGCTATGCAAGAATTTCTTTTACCTTAATAATGAATGCTTATTAGCTATTTCAGTAGTTGAGGACTCTTAATGAAGTGTAAACCAGCTTGATTATTTTTAAAAAATCATTCTGCTTTTATTAGAGTGCCCCAATTTGCTATTTAACATTCAGCATAAATACCTAACTATTTCTGGGCTTGAGGTTTGGGACACTAAATCATCTATTCATTATTTCTCAGACAGGGAATACTGATTCACCTAAGACTATTTAAAACTCTTTTTGGGGGGCGCCTGGGTGGCTCAGTCGTTAAGCGTCTGCCTTCGGCTCAGGGCGTGATCCTGGCGTTATGGGATCAAGCCCTGCATCAGGCTCCACCGCTGGGAGCCTGCTTCTTCCTCTCCCACTCCCCCTGCTTGTGTTCCCTCTCTCGCTGGCTGTCTCTATCTCTGTCAAATAAATAAATAAAATCTTAAAAAAACAAACAAACAAACAAAACCCCTCTTTTTTGACATAGCTTTAACTTTGCATGTCACATTGTGATTTTGTGCTGATTAAGCTATTTTTGGACTTCGATAAAAAATGATTTTTACTTCACTATGTAGAGATAATATCAAATGTCTACATAGTTCTCTGACTTGGTAGGTGAGAGGGGTTCTTCCTTCCTTATAGGTTTTGAGTATACCTGTATACCTGAGGCAAATTACAATGACATTTTAAACCTGTTTTTATTTGCCTTGGTAAAAATGGTTAGTATTATTTGTTTCTAGTGTGATGTTGTTCGGCAGGTGTGAAAGTATGCGTGCATTTATTGAATAAATATGTTTAAAGAACACTTACTGTGTATAGTCACCTGTACTGACCACTGTGAGGGTGCAAAGAAGAACAGGTATAGTTCTTTCCCTTTAGGAGCTTATTTGGTCACGGAGAAATAGATCCGTAAGTGACTAGAGGGAGAGCGTAATCATTTTCAGCTGTGACCTCATGGAGGACGTAGAAGTTGAACTTTTTCATAAAGGATGACTAGTGTTCTGATTAGTAGGATTTTTGGAGAGGGCATTTCAGATTGGAGGGAATCGTATGAACAAGGGTATGGTGGCAGAAAATAAAAATTGCTTGAAGGACAGGAAGGAGACTAGCCTGGTTGGTTAACAAAGTATACCAGTGAGAGATAAGTTTAGCAAAATAATCATTTGAAAAGGGGCAAAATCATGTAGGGCCTTTAAGGCAAGGTAAAGAATTTGTTCATTATCCAGGTGTGCAAAAGGAAGTGGCAAATCAAGATGGATTGATCTGGAAATTGGAATAGAGCAGCAGAAGCTGTTGCTTACCACAGGAGGGTTGTAAGATGCATGTTTATATATTTTTCATGTCTTTTTCTTTTCATAGCTTTACATATCTTTTCATATCTTTACAAAAAATTATGGCATATTTTTTTCATTTTAAAAACACTATTGAAGTTTCTTTACATAGACTAGTCATCTGTCATCAAAACACTGCCCAAATTCAGAATACCGTAGGGTAAGGTAGTAGAGAGACTAGGACAGTTTTTATTTGAATTTGATTGATAGACATACCTCTTCCCTCAAAGGTTGATAGACATACCTCTTCCCGCAAAGGTTTTTTTTTCCTAGAAAAAAAAAAAAAAAAGGTGAATTAGATAAGTGATTTAAACTAGGTGCTCCAGAAACAGCTGGCTGGAGAAATTTGGATGCATCTCCAGTAATACTCGGGGGCCATCATCTGTGGGGTGACCATCAGATCAGGAGGTGACTTGGTTCATGATCCCCAGTCAAGGAAAGTGTCACTGCTACAGGGAGAGAAGGCTTAGACTTTGCCACTGAGCAGGGACTTAACAGGAGTTGGAGGTGGGAGGTTCTAGGGAAAACAAGTCAAGATTATTTGCAAACTATAGCTTATTGCAGGGTTTTGAATCAGTTACAAGGCTTAGGATTTTGGATGGCATACAAGAGAACATGTGAATAGTAGGAAGAATCCCTTGGCTTGGAATTAAGATCTAGATTCTCATTATCTGTTCATCAGTATAGTGAAAGGAAAGCAATGACTGTGCTTCTCTGGTTTCTGTGTTCGCCTTACTTTCTGGGAGCTGCAGTTTTCAGGAGCTTCTCAAGGGCTAGAGCAGTAGCGGGTGCTTCTTGAGAGTCTCTGGGCTATGTGTGACATCAGTTGTGCTGTGACTTAATGAGGCTGTGAGTCACCAGAGGTAGGTTCTCTTCCATTCCAGTCAGCTGTTGGAATATGCTTGGAGCTGCAGTGAACTTCAAAGAGATAGAAAGAGGTATCATGGGAGCCTCACCTGGGGTTAACCATCAGGCCTGTATTAATTAGTGTGTGGTGACAATGCCTTTCAGACTTCTGCTTACCACACTTTTCCTCTTTAGATTGCCACACTTAGATGACCAGCATGACTTTTCTAAACTAGTCAGATAAAGTATACTTTAATAGAAGGGCGGCTTCATTTGGGAAAGTATGTTTTTTGAAGTGTTTGTAAGGCAGTATCAAATGACCATGGTCGGTTGGTCTCTCTTTTATCAAAATCTGATAGGAAGAAATGCTTGAGAAAGTCTTTGAAGAAGAATAAGACTCTGGTCCTCAACTTATAGGGAGAAAAGTGACTTGCGGAGGTATGTGAGGAAGTAAAAAGGACTGTGGGATACTAAGAAGGGGAATTAACTTATATTAACTCTTAGAAGTTGGCAAAATCTTACTCCTATGTTCTTTATTGATTTATAAACTAATTTTTAAGATACGTAGGTGAAGAAATGCACTTCAGAAATATTAAAGAACTTCTCCAAGGTACATAGTTTAGAGCTTTAGAATGAGGTGGAGGTCTGGGAGCAGATAAGGGGGATTGGGATATACTGATTTTCCAGAGCTCTGAGGGATGTGGAACTGAAACCCAAGGCTGCAGCACAGATGGGGTAGAGATCCAAGTGTATCTTCACATGATATCTAGAAATTGACACAAAACTGGTGTTGGACTTGTTGACCTTAAAAGTAAAAGAGCCAGTTATTTTATCAGCAAAATCAGTTTATTCAGGAGTAGCAGAGGAATTGCAGTTTGGGACACGCAAACTGTGGCAAAACATAGAAGTCCAAAGATCAAAGGAGAGGAACCTTACTTTATAGAGGGAAAGAAAGTTGGGACTTCTGCTTCGAACAGAAGTCTGTTGGAAAAAAGCGAGAGTTTAGGGTAGTGACAGTTTCTCATTTGTTGAGTCTTGGTATTAATGGTTGAGCTTATTGCTGGCCAATGAGAAATTCTTCCTTTCTCCTGCTGGAATTGTGAAGTAGGCTTCTTCCTGTTGGGAAAGCACAATAATACTTCCCTTCCTGTTGGCTTCTGCAGCTGACCAGTGGTAGGGCATGAGAGCTCCCCTTCTGGCCTCCCCACTCCATTTTAAATGAGGTATCCTTTAGTTTTCAGTTTCACAGACTAGGGAAAACCACAAATTATTGTCAAAGTAAATGCAAAACCACTGAGGGATCGTTTCACAGCTCAGGATATAGAAAACTCTCATATGAATAAATAAATCAGGAATCCATAACATTGATCAGCTCACAATAAAATGCTATAAATTGCAAAAAGGAAGTAATTTGCATGGAAGGAGGGGAAGTAAACATTCACAACAAATAGGGAACCAAGACCTAAAGAACTAGACAGAATATTTTGAAATTGTAAAATTCGTTTGTTTAAAAGATAAAAGAGGGAAAAGATACCATTGTGATGAAAGAGGAAAGTGTGAAATTGGACATACATATTTGAACAAGAACCAAATATAACTTACAGTGAATAAATATAGATTAATCATCAATGTCTCTTAATTTTTCTGTCCTATTTTAAAATATTATCTTCTTTCTAATAGAAGTTTCACTTTGATAATTCTATTTATAATTTCAAAAGTTCTTTCCCATTCTCTGATCACTCAGTTTTCATTTTAATCTGTTCTTATATGTATGCATTGTTATATCTAATCTCTCTAAAGAATTTGTTAGAATTGTTTTACTAAGATTACCTTCTGTTTTTGTAATTTCTATTTCATCCAGGGTCAGTTCTGTTTTATTCAATCTGGGAGCTTCTCTTGGAAGCCACTGTTTTTCCTCAAATGTCTGTTGGGGTGGTTGTTTTTTCTCCATTCATACACATGAATAAAGAGTGAGTTCCCAACTATAGGTAGCTAGAATTTCTCTCTGTGTGTTGAGTGCATCCCCAGCAGGCCTCTTCCTTGTAAATAGAGAAGGGCTGAGAAGAATCTTGGTGAGTTGAGATTTGTGGACTGGTACAGGGTAGGTTGGTGTGCTGCCTGTTTTATTCAAGCTAAGTGCTTTGATGTCAGCAAGCCTCTAGGTAGGGAGGATATTGGGAGAGGGACCAACATAGGAAGCTGTTCTGTAGCTAATTCTTCAGTTAATCACAGTGACATCTATTCTGCTTCCCATTCTAGGTGTGGACACCTGTCAACCCTGGGCTTTTAGCTTCTTTGTGACTTTACCATTAGGGTATCTGAAGCCTTCTTGATTAGGTTTTGGTTGTGATTTCTGCTTTATTTTGTCTGTGATTAAAACCCCATCCATCCCTTTCAGTCTGACAAACTCATTAAAATTTCTGGCTTAATAATGTTCCTCTTTTTCTCAGCATCGTTAAGAAATTTATTTTCTTTTGAAATTTGTTTTCATTTTAATAGGACTTAGAAAAGGAGAGGTACATTATTTGAAAATATTTTCTTGCATTTTATGGATTGTCTTTACTTTCTTGATGGTATCATTTGCAGCACAAAATTTTAAAATTTTGATCAAGTCCAGTTTATCTATTCTTTTGTTGCTTGTGCTTTTGGTATCATATCTAAGAAGCTTGTGCCTAATCCAAGATCAAGAAGATTTACTCCTAATATTGTCTTCTAAATTTTATAGTCCTAACTCTTAGATTTAGGCCTGTGATTGTGTTACTTTTTGCTTATGGTGTGAGGAAGAAGCTGAGTAATTTTTAATGATGGGAGGTATTGGGTAAATGTAGAGCGTCTGACTGATGTGTGTTGACACCTCCCCATACGCAGAATTCCTGGAGAGCAGGATGCAAACAAAGTAGCACTGCAGCTTAACACCCTATTCATGTTCTTTCCTGATCTTTGCATCTGGCCTTGGGATGCAAGAAAGCTAGGAGACGTTGCTTTAGGAAAAATGTGGGTTGGTATAGAAAACCACAAATGTACAAAGTAACAAATGACAAATCCACTAATTCTAGGGTCTTCTGTTGTTTTATTTTCTTGTCTTCATCACAGATACAGGTTGATATATAATTTTATGCCTAGTCCTTTGGTAAATCCTCTGTCTCTGGCACTTTTTATTTAGTTTACTCCTTCCTTTCCACTTCCAGTCTCCTTCCCACCCATGATGGGAAGCAGAAAAATGATTTTACAGTATGATACACAAGCATATATTACACTAGCTTGCCAGTCCTTTGCCCTTATTAAATTGTCCAGATGGCCAGATGGCCTCTGTTTTTTTAAGCTATTCCACAGACCCTGCTTGATAGACAGTAGTTTTTAGTGGTCTGTTTCGGCTTGGCAAAGTGGGCCAGGAAGTGAAGTGACTGTAAACTGTCTCTTCAGCTGGGGTTTTGGGTGATGATAATCCAGTGCTTCCGTCTTCTACTTGCGTGGTCCACACATGTGCACATTGGACTGTATACAGATAGCCTCAGCTGCCTCCTCAGAGCTGCCTGGTGTCTCTTAGACTGACGGAGCTAAGGAGTGTTGCAAAAATCAGTGTGGAGGGCATGTTGCAGAGCTTACTCCTCCTGTCTACTCAGTACAGTATTTTAATTTTGCCTAGGAGATCCGTTTTTTTGAACCAGTGTTCTTTGTATTTTGTTTAAAGCACCTATTGAAAAGCTGAACAGGATTTGACTCTTCTGAGAGTGGGATATGATCACCTTTAGAGCAATACCTCTCAATTGGAAAAGAGTTGTTTTTTTTTTTTTTTAAAGATTTTATTTATTTATTCGACAGAGATAGAGACAGCCAGCGAGAGAGGGAACACAAGCAGTGGGAGTGGGAGAGGAAGAAGCAGGCTCATAGCAGAGGAGCCTGATGTGGGGCTCGATCCCAGAACGCCGGGATCACGCCCTGAGCCGAAGGCAGACGCTTAACCGCTGTGCCACCCAGGCGCCCCTGTTTTTTTTTTTTTTTTTAATTGAAATATAGTTGACACATAATGTTACATTAGTGTCAGGTACACAACATAGTGATTTAGAAAAGAGCTTTTACTTTGCTAAAGGTAAGGCACCAAATGTAGTTGAGGTCAAACTTTTTTCACGTACTTATTAGTCACTAAGGATTCATTTTTAAGGATTTTCCTCTCTGTGTGTTTTGTATTAGAGAGTCTTTTCTTGACTTATAGAACTCTTTGAGTGCTGTTAGGATATTTTAGAGTAAATTTGGGTCCTTGAGATGGATCAAAGTATGCCTTTAGCAGAATCTCCCTTCATCTTCCTTAAATCAACTGTCTAATATTAAGTTTTCTTTTATTTTTAGGTAGAAGGTGTCTTTTTCCCTTTATTTTCTAAAGCAGAGGTTATATACTGCCATCTTTCACTCATGTTTTATTTAGCTTAGCCAATGTTTTATTTAAAAATTGAGCTAACTTTTAAAATTTGGGAGATTTCCTAATAAAAACCCAGATTTCAACCTTCTGTTAAAAATCTGAGACTGCAGCACTGAGTAGGCCCTGACACTAAATGGCGGCTGGCACCTTTGGAGCTCAGGTTTGCCAGTCACCACCCCTCTTGTGTTGTCTCCTACGTTGCCTGCTTTCTGTTTGTTATCTCCTGAAGCTTGTAGGCATTTTGGGCTAATGGTCTCTGCTTCAAAGTCATACTAGTGTAAGACTTCCCCCGTTCAGTCACGTTTTGTAGTAATGATTCATTACATCATCGTTTGCAGCCCTGATTAGCGTCCGGCAGTGGATATGCCAGGAAGCTAACACACAGCACTTTTCCAAGGCCTTGAGAGATGTTGCAGTTTTTTCTTCTTTCTTTTAAAGAGAGCACCCCAAATTGTGTAACTTTCAGGAGGCACAAAACTGGATCTGGCTCGGCCAGCATGAAAATCACCTGTAGACCTTTCAAAGAGAATAGAGATTCCTGGGCCCCACCTTTTCAGGCCTATGTAGTCAGAATCTGTGGGCAAGGCGCTCAGGCATCTCTGAATTTTTAAATAGCTCTCCAGGTGATGGCTATGGTACACACGCAGGCTTAAGAACTACCGTATTAAAAATACTCATCGGGCGTCTGGGTGGCTCAGTCAGTTAAGCATCTGCCTTCGGCTCAGGTCATGATCCCAGGGTCATCCCTGCTCATCAGGGAGTCTCCTTCTCCCTCTGCCTCTCCCCCCAGCTTTGCTCTCTTTCTCACTCTCTCTCTCAAATAAATAAATAAAATCTTAAAAAAAAATACTAATTCACGTATTGCATGGTGCACTGGGTGTTATACGCAAGTAATGAACCATGGAACTTTAAAAAAAATGCAAAAAAATTAAAAAATTAAATTCAGGATTTATATTCACTAAAAAAAAAAAAACTAATTCAAAGGGATACCCACACCCCAATGTTCATAGCAGCATTGGTATAATAGCCAAATTATGAAATAGCCCAAGTGTCCATTGACTGATGAACAGATAAAAAAAAAGTGGTGTACACACAAACACACACACACACACACACACAGGAATATGACTCAGCCATAAAAAATATGAAATCTTGCCATTTGCAATGACTTGGATGGAGCTAGAGTCTTATTCTAAGCAAAATAAGTCAGTCAGAGAAAGACAAATACCATATGATTTTATTCATATATGGAATTTAAAAAATAAACAAGCAAAGGGAAAAAAAGAGAGAGGAAAACTAAAAAACAGTCTTAACTATAGAGAACAAAGTGATGGTTCCCAGAGGGAGGTGGGTGGGGGGTGGGTGAAATAGGGGATGAGGATTAAGGACGGTGCTTGTGATGAGCAGAGGATAGTGTATGGAAGTGAATCACTATATTGTACACCTGAAACTGATATTACACTGCATGTTAACTAGCTGGAATTTAAATAAAAACTTAGAAGAATTACTGTATTTAAAAAGGTAATTACTTGAGCTATATATAAGTCGTTTTAATACTAAAAGGAGTAAAACATTTGAACTAAGGTTGTGGATATATTTTATAGACATTCAGATAAATAAGAAGACATCTCTGAAATTAAAAAGAAAGGTCAACAGGAAAACGTGATTTGATTGTAAAAAATAGTGTGCATTAGTTTTTAAAGAATTTATGAAGAAGTTTTCTCATATCTGTGATATTTGTCCATTCCTGTGGGATTTCATCAGCAATTTCAGTTTTGCTAGTATTTGTGTAAATATTTGCTTTGGAAAACATTGTTGTACAGGTGGACTGAGGTAGAGATTCTGGAGTTACTATCGTGTAAGACGGTAGTACGAGGGAGAATAATATTGTAGCCTGATACAGCTGCCTCTGTTCTTATTGCTTGAGGAGGTTGAATTGTTATGTTAAGGCGGTGGTTTTGGAAACGTGTGGGGATGTTTTTAATTGTCACAATGATAGGGGATGAAGGTTGGCTCCTGACCTTTCATGGGGAAGACCAGGGATGGTAGGCACCTTATAGCGCTTGGGATAGTACTGCGCAAGGAAAAATCTTTCCACGTGCTGCATGGCTGGGAATGTCCTGGACATTCATGTTGGAGGAAAAAACATGTTTCTAATGATCTGGACTTAGGACATGGTTTTTTTGAAGATTTTATTTATTTGTTTATTTTTAAAGATTTTTATTCATTTGACACACAGAGAGAGAGCGAGCATAAGAAGGCAGAATGCAGGCAGATGGAGAGGGAGTAGCAGGCTCCCTGATGTGGGGCTCAGTCCCAGGATCCTGGGAATCATGACCTGAGCTGAAGGCAGATGTTTAAGCGACTGAGTCACCCAGGTGCCCCTGGACTTAGGACGTCTAAACAAAATGTTTTTTTGCATTATTTTAAATACCACTGCATCTTCTAGGACTATAACTATCCTGTAAACCAAGGGAAGATTTTACTTAGTTTGGAAGGTTACTAAAAATTGTTCAGCATTTCAAAATACCATGTCCCACAGGTGGTGTTCATGCTGTTGAGTCATCAGTTCCACACACTGTTACCTGTGCGTGAGCTTGCCATCCGGGTGACTCTGTGTTTAGGTGCAAGCAAGCATCCGGCTAACCTAACATTTACATAATGAAAATCATTTTAATTTTTTGTATTGCATTTAGTAAACTGCTGAATGTACCACATTCCAGAAATTATTGATTATTTTGAATTTTATATTTAGGCAGGTTATATTATTTTTGAATGTCCTTCATGATAATAAAGGAGGGATTATAAAATATTTGTTATAAAATCAAAGGCATTTTTGATCTTAAAAAGTTGAGAATTGCTGTTTTTTTAGATTTTATTTATTTGAGAGCGAGAACACCGGGGGAGGGGCTGGGGAGGAAGGGGAGAAGGGAGAGGGGGAGGGAGAGAATCTCAAGCAGACTCTGCAGTGAGCTCAGAGCCCCCTGCGGGGCTGGATCTTGAGACCCTGAGATCATGACCTGAGCCAAAATCAAGAGTGGGCCACTTACCCGACTGCCACCCTGGCACCCCGAGAGTTGCTATTTTAAAGCAGTGGTTCTTAAGCACATCAGATTGCCCTGTGGAAGTTTTGAAAATGACCATTATGAATCACCCCTAGAAAAACTAATTTAATAGTCCTCTGTGGGGCGCCTGGGTAGCGCAGTCGTTAAGCGTCTGCCTTCGGCTCAGGGCGTGATCCCGGCATTCCGGGATCCAGTCCCACATCGGGCTCCTCGGCTAGGAGCCTGCTTCTTCCTCTCCCACTCCCCCTGCTTGTGTTCCCTCTCTCGCTGTCTGTCTCTCTGTCACATAAATAAATAAAAAATCTTAAAAAAAAAAAAAAAAGTTCTCTGTAAATTCTAGGAACTCTACACACCTTTCCCACTTCATGACAAACTTAGGTGATATTCTTTGTATTATACATTTCGGATAAATGAAGCTGCTTCAGGCTTCAGGTGACAGTTTCTGGGGATTCCTAGGCCCCTGTTTTGTCCATCCCTGTCCTGCCTTGCAGATATATTGACACCCTGGATGCTTAGAATGCTCGTTAAAAACTCAAATACTTCCTTTCACAGTGCATACATATATCAAATATCATCTTGTACGCTTTAAAATCTTATAATTTTACTGTCCGTTATATCTCAGTAAAGCTGAAAAAACAGTTTGGATTCTTGAACTGCACCCCAGTAATCCTGATTTTGGTGTGTGACCCGAACATCTAGTACTATAGTGAATGCCTGGATGATTCCGACCCAGGTATTCTCGGATTGCCCTGTGAGCCGTCCTGCTCTTGAGGGTGAGTGCAGTAACTATGTGGCCTCTGACGGGAGGACAACGAAAGGTGACACACCTTTCTAAGGGTGCGGGAGGTCATGCTAAGAGATTTCTGAGATAACGTGGAGATACGAAACCCCTGCTTGATTGGGTTTGTCCTATCACGGAGAGCGGTTGCCTTGTTGGAAATGGTAGAGCAAACAGTGTTGGGGAGCAAAAGCCCAGGAAGAGCTCAGCTTGCTCCTCTCACATGAATTTCAGCTGTGAGGGATTGTGTCCTGAGAGGCTGAGCAGAGTCACACATAAAGTGCAGACCCCCTCTAGGTAATCTTGGAAAAACAGAAAGAGAGGGCAAGTGCTCAAGAATTTCGAGAGGCAAAACCTCTATTTTTAGAAAGAATAAAGGAAATTGTAGAGACTCATGAGTTTCAGGATAATGTTCAGACAAAGTTTAGAGGATTGTTAAAAGTATTGGGAGAAGACATAGTCCTCTCCCGCTAGGGGCTGGTGACGGGGGCACAGGGATGGAGGGTGGGATCCGGACGGAGGGTGAGGCTGAGGGAGAAGAGCTTCCAGGCAGAAAGTAGCCAGCAGGGTGGGAGACAGGGTGGAAGGACTTTGACAGGTTAGTGGAACTGAAAGTCGTCTGGAGTGGCTGGAAACCCACATGTTAGTAACATTATTAACTTCCCTACGTGGATGTTATTGGAACACAGTTGGGGAAATGCTGATGTACTGGAAATAGTCTGGGCGAAGAATCAGGAAGCCTGGATTTCCATTTGTGTCAGGTACCAGACGCCAAAAACGTCCTTCAAGGCAAGTAAAGGCACTTCTGGGTATTATCTTTTTCAACATATAATAAATAATCTATAGTTGCTAGCCGGGAGATACAGAAATGAAGCCTGGAGTCTGACTAAAATCCGGTGGGGGAAACAGACGAATAATACCATGATTCTAACACAATACGCTACTTGCTAGTGGAAGGAAGAACAGTGGGTTTGGGAGGTGATTGGAAGCACACCTAAGATTGACTGGTTCTAGGAGAGGCTGATTATCTGAGCAGGGTTTTTGAGGGTCAGGTGGAGTGGGTGCTGGGAAGAAAGATGTTTCCAACAGGGGGAAGAGCGTATGTAAGGATGTGTTACTGTGAACACTGTGGCTTGTTCAGAGCAACTGGTGTCAACACAGGAGGAATGAGGGAGAAGGCCTGGGGCAGGCAAGGGCCAGGCTGTAAACTGTCTTATACGCCATGCTAAGGAGTATATATAGTATGGGTTTTTTAAAAATCATGGACTGATTTTTCACACTTGGGATTTATAAGAAGTAGTGTAGAGATTGGATTGCAGTTACGGAAAGGTGAGATTGGAGGCAGTGTACCGTGTTAAGGAAGGTACACGCACACACAAACACGTGAATACACACACACTAGTGGCTTAGCCAAATGAAAGGTTACTCTTCTCTTCCGTGGAAGGAATCCAGACTGATGATTTAGAGCTCAGATGCTGATTCCATGAGTCCTTTGGACTCTTCGGTCTGCTATCCTTTGAACATTTCTCACCTTCTGATGGGGCTGCCTGGGCTCTGCCATATTCTTTTAGAGCTGGAAGGTGCAGGAGGAGCGCTGGAATGGCAGAGGGACATGTGCTTTATGTAATTTAAAGATATTTGGGGGACAGGACCACAGCACTTTCAGTTAGAGCTCATTGTTTATAATGTGGTGCCGTAGCTACAAGGGAAAGGCCGAAAACATAATCTTTATTCCAAGTGGCCATGTGCCCAGCTAAAAATTGGGAGTTCTGTTAGAAAGGGAGGAGGACGAATGGGGCCAGGGGGTTAAACCACCAGAGCCTCTGCTCCAGAGTCATGCAGGAATGCAAGGGACTTGTGAGGAGGAAGGGACTGGGGCAGCGGAGACCAGAGAGAAGAGGCTTCCTGCAGAGACAGTGAGGTGTCCCCGCTGGCAGCTGAGTGGATGTGGAAAGGAAGAAGAGGGAGGCACTGAGTGGCCTCTACTTGGGTGGCTGCATAGATGGTGGTGCCTTTCAACAAGGCGCCATTTCGAAGGAGGAGCAGATGTGGGGTAAGAAAAAGAACGGTGCCGTTTGGACATGTTGAGTTTGAGATGCCTGTGGCACACTCAGGTGGAGACACCCGATGGGCAGGGGGCATGCAGGTCAGAGAGAAGAAAAGAGGTTTCGGAAGTGGATAGGATTGTCCAGGAAGCATGTGCAAAATGAAAAGATGGCACTTTGAAGAAAAAAAAATTAAAGGGCAGGCTGAGAGAGTGGTGTTTAAAGGAAAATCAGAACAGAAAGCTATTTGGGAAACAAGAGAGAAAGAATTTTAATAAGGAGTAATTCATGCCATACATGAATCTACTAAGATCAAGACTGAAGTGTCTAGAAATTAAGAGTTAACTGAATGCAATAAAATAGAGAAGTGTGTGTGTGTGTGTGTGTGTGTGTGTGTGTGTGTATAGACAGCTCTGTATATCAGATGTGTACGTGTGTATGTGTAAAGTTGTTTAGATTAAGCCTCATGATCCTATGACTTGTTAAAAATCACTCAGGGTTGGGGCGCCTGGGTGGCTCAGTCGTTGAGCGTCTGCCTTCGGCTCAGGGCGTGATCCCGGCATTCTGGGATCGAGCCCCACATCGGGCTCCTCTGCTGGGAGCCTGCTTCTTCCTCTCCCACTCCCCCTGCTTGTGTTCCCTCTCTCGCTGGCTGTCTCTGTGTCAAATAAATAAATAAAATCTTAAAAAAAAAAATCACTCAGGGTGGATGGTTGCTGTTTTCCTGAAATGACCTCTAAAAGTTGTCCTCGTATTCTGTGCCCACACTGGGCTTTTGTCACTGAGACAGGGTAGTGACTGAATCTCTCAAGTTAAAATTATGGGTATATTTACTGCTAAGTGAGAATATTTTTATGGGTATGGTGGGGTAGATATTTAATACAAGGACTAGTATGCCCTAAGCATCATGAAAGGGTTTAAAATATGTGATGGAACACTATTCCACCTGCCACTGTCCACTACCTTCTTGAGCTTTATAGTGTGAGGATGAGGGACTGCTCAGAACTGCAGCGAGCTTGGCTAGGTGGAACTGAGCATGGTGAGTCTTTGTTCCTTGTAAGATAATACTATATCTAGAGGTTCGATTAATTCATAGGCACAAAATGATTTTGAAAACTGGACCATCTTTTATGATATCATTTTAACCTAATTAGATATGTAGTGGCAGATGTCTAGGTTTTTCCTTCAATGAGTAGATATTTTTTCCCCCGAAAGCTTGGAAAGAAATTTTTTGAAAATACAGAATTTTATTCCTGAGTTCTTAATTGTTCCTGCAGTTGTTACCAGTGAGACAACACTGCCCTCTGGTGGACAAAGTGTGTAACACTTTCAGTAGCCGTTTTCAAGTTGTCAAGTGCTGTTTGCTTTTCCTGCAGGCAGATTTCTTGCAGATTTGTTTTGGAGGTCAGTTAATATACTCTTGTTCTTTCTGCCTAATCTAATCTGGAGGTTTATAAAAATTCCAGTGCTGTACAAATACGCCTTAAATCTGTTGTGTCCTAATCTCATTATGATGTTATGAAATTAAAGATTTTGTAATTTTTATGGCAAGAAAAACACATAAGTTTTTGAAATAGAAATGTTAACCAGCTATGCCTTTGGATGGACATTTTGTAGGCTGTTGATAATAATATTGCCTGAATATAATATACACTAAAATAATATAGAAATCTAGTCTGGAGTGTTGTTTTTTTCCCTTGTATGTAAATTTTGCAAAAACTTCTGAAGAAGTCAGTATTATTGGAGATGTGATAGTTGAAAGACTAAAGTGGAAGGTCCTAACTTGTTCTTAACTGGTGGGTTTTGGTTGCTGTGCTTGTTTTGCTCTCTATTAAGTAAGTTATGATATAGGCTGATACTGTGAGTAGGATATTTTTCTTAAATTTTTTGGTTCAATCCTGAGTGATCATTTTTACACTTTCACATTTATTATGTGACAGGTACTCTACTAGAAAATCTTTATATTAGCTTACACTTTGGAAGAATCCTCTGATATTAGTTAGTGTCTCCTCCCGGTTTATTTCATAGATGAGACTCACTGAGGTTTAAATAATTTAACTTCAGGCTACACAGCAAGGAAGGCCTGGGAGTGGCATGCCAACTGGAGTGTGACTTCAGAGCCTAAGTCTTCCGTGGTATCCTCCGTTTCTACAGAGAATCAGAGTGGGTGCCACTGTACCCCCAGTTGCCAGTCTATGTGAAGGTGGACTGTAATTCTGACTTTGTCACTAATTGGTAGTATGATATTGGACAAACTATTTAACTTTTTGGCTTCACTTTTTTTTTTTTTTTTTAATCTTGAAACCAAAATCTTCTTGTCTCCCTAAGGTTTTGAGGAATGAGTTGATGCGGTGCAATACCTCCTTGTATTTTCCTTTGGGAGGGAAAGAAGATATGGCCTAAGGCATCAGATTATTTAGTGCATGATCCTTTCCATTGGTAGCATTAGGGTGCTGATGACAGGGCCATCAAATTAGAAAGAAAGAAAGCTCGTGGTGGGGCAGTCTTCTGTGTCTTAGGATACTGAAATGTCTAAATTCTTTATCCATTATGATTGGAGCATCCAGCCTGCCCCTTTTTCCTTGCAGTGTAACTTCAACAACCCAACCTTTCTCAACCAGAGGGAAATTATAATGCCAGGAATGTGATAGAAGTAAAAAAATACATAAAAACACTGAAACATAAATTGAAATATCGATTTGCTTTCAACATTGTAGCATTAGAGATTTCTTGGCAAGATACAAAATAGCAGTAAGACCAAGCACCCTTTCATCCATTGCTATGTTATCTGTGCTTTTCCCCAACAATTTTTTTTCCCCTTGTTATGTCTATACTGTTCATATATTACAGTATCCTGTCAGTACTCATTCACTTGATAAGACAGTAGTGTTAACAAGGCCAGGGTCAAATCTTAAGGAGTAGGTAAGTTTATTTCAGTATATCAGGAGACTTGCAAACAATTTTACAAAAAGATTTCTGTTATGAGATTATGAGGGTGGCCCTAGCAAAGGGATAGGGGTGGCTCAATGTAAAACTCAACTAACTATACTAGGAAAAGCAATTTAGAGAGCTTGCCCTTTTGATGACTGATTGTTAAATATTTAAAATATGGTCTCTTTAGTTGTCCTTGGAACAATTAGCATGGTGAACTTTGAGTTAGTCCTGGTAAAAATGAAGAGAATTTTTAAAAGAAGCTTGAGACCCTGTTCTTTTTAAGGGAAAAATTTTTTTGGTGGCAAGTTCCCTAAAATTTGCTGGGAACTGAGATTTGTATAGCTTTGGTTCTTATATCTGGGTAATTAAAGATAAGAGAAGAAAGTAGGGGCAGGAAATAAATTTCTCTTGTTTAATACATTTAAATAATCTCTACAAATATTTATTGAGTATTTGCTATGTACCCAATACTGCTAATCACTGTTTATAAGAAGCTGATGAACTTGTAAGCAAGATAATATTGATGCTCGGAGCCATTAAATAGAAGATGATGTATTTAAGTGCCAGATAATTGGTTTAAATCTCATGAACAGATGACTAATTCCATGTTAAAGATCCTACATAGAGACAGACATGCTCTTAAAAGGAGACAGACTGTCGAGGTCAGGAGCACTGTGGGAAATCAGGGATGTGTGGTCATCATATTATATACAGTGGAGGAGAGAACAGAGCAGGTAATGAAGGAGTAATCAGGGGCTTCTTGGAGGGGTGCTAATGTGTTCTGTGTCTTAGATAGGTAGTATTTGAATATATGGAAAGAATGGGGAGAACATTGTGTTATGGGAGAAGATGAGAGTGCTGCGGAGAACGGTACAATACTGACTCAAGTGGAGAGGTGAATGAAGGTATGATCATGGCCTTTAATATCAGCTCAGAAAGTTGTGATTTGAAGTCTGTGTCCTGAAAAGCTTTATTTAATCCCTTTCAATCTGATCGACTATCATTTCTTTGAGGGTCCCCTTCGTAGGGTCTGTCTCGGCTTTTGAATCAGTCATTCAAAAGGCACTAGTTTATTTACAGGTTTTTCTTTCACTAAATGAGACTTACACTACACCTTGTTACCATGACTGGAATTTGGCTGTTTTTGAAATTCCACATTCATCAATTTCCCTATTATATTCAAGGTGGATTACTTCTACAGATAGTTTGATTTTAATTATTTTATGTTTGAATCCTAAAATTTAGATTTTTTTGTGGTATTTTGCTCTCATTCTCATGTGCCGAGTACAAAAGACAAAAATTAAATCCTATCTAGCAATACGTTTAATGAATTTGTCTTATAAAAAAAGACTAAATGAAAGAAAATTGAAGGTCAGCCACTATGTGTCATGAATATTGTGTGTTTTATTTATCTGCTTTTGTATTCACAGCGTGTTATTCTGCTGATGTTTAGAAACTCATTTTTATCTCTGAATTTGAGTTTTAAAGAGATATTTTACAAGTAGTTGCTAATGACAGTTTTTCCTGAGTTGTTGTTTTAGGGTATGAAACTGCCACTTCTGATGTTTGTGGTTTAGCAGTAACCTGTGTTGTCCCAAGGAAACCTGGGTGTGGTGGGGGGTGTGTCTCCAGGCCATCTGAGCTTTCCTTGCAGGCGGTGAAATGAAATTGAAATCTGTAAGTCATTGCTGATATTTCTCCTCTCCCCTCTCACCCATTTGCTTGTAACTATAAATTTTTCCATTTCCACTGTTTATGATCTTTGACATCTTCTGATTTAGGTATAATAGTTTGTTCTTTGACAATGTAAAAAAAATATTGCCAGGGGCGCCTGGGTGGCTCAGATGGTAAGTGTCTGCCTTCGGCTCAGGGCATGATCCCGGAGTCCTGGGATTGAGCCCCACATCAGGCTCCTCTGCTGGGAGCCTGCTTCTTCCTCTCCCACTCCCCCTGCTTGTGTTCCCTCTCTCGCTGGCTGTCTCTCTCTGTCAAATAAATAAATAAAATCTTAAAAAAAAAAAAATATATATATATATATATATATTGCCAGATTCTTTGATGCATTGAAATTTCTTTGAATGACTTGAACTAAAAGGAAAGTTTCTTAGGTGAGTGAGAGCTGTGAATGTCTAATGTGAAACCCTCTCAGGGAGGATTTCTTAACTTTAGAGGGTCTGTGAGCCCCCCAGAAATTTTATGCAGAGTTTATATAAATGTCCATCTGAATGTTTCTTATTGGGAGAGGGTCCATGGCTTTCTCTAAGAGGTCCATGATACCAAAAAATTAAGAACCACTTCTCTGAGACTTGGGGAACAGAAAAATCAGTTTAAGGATTATATTTTCCTAGTCCTACAAATATAACTATTATCCTAAATCAACAGCACTGGTAAGATGTTTATTGTAAAATAACCTCTTTTAAGTAGTTCAGTTACTGAATCTATATTGTCATTGTTTTTTTCCTAGATATACCTCATACTGGAAAGGCCAAAGGGATCAATTTATACTTTGTTCCATTAAAAAAAATATGTATTTACTCTATAGGGATCACTTGCTATAATCTTTATAAATAAGGGGAGTGGTGAAAATTGTTTTGGGTCCATATATCCATGGTTTGTCTTATAACTTAACATTGTCATCATTCTAGTAAAGAATTAATGAATACCTTTTAATTTTTACCGTATGGTAGTTATCTAGGGTATAGAAAATTTGAGATAAAAAAGAAGTAGGGAAGGCAGTATGATATCATGAATATATAAGGACCCAGTGAAAAGTACAGCAGTATATGTTTGAAGAGTAAAAGGGAGGGGATGATCACGGAGCTGGGTTAAGCATGGATGACGTCAGTGAGAAGTAGATTTTGAGTGGGGACATGAGTAATAAGGAAGACATAATTGGGAAAGAGGGAATAACTGTATACTAGTTTTATGGGTGCACAGCCATGGATTAATTTATTATCGTCTGTGGCTGTTTTTGCTACTAGGGCAGAGTCACATATTTGCGTAGAGACCTTATGGCCCATGGAGCTTAAAAATATTTACTATTTAGTCCTTTACAGAAAATGTTTGCTGACTCCTGAGTTAAAGAATTAGAGCTTTAATTTAGTCCTGCTGAGAATTCATTTAAGATTTGTTTTGTTTTGTTTAGGGGAAGGGGAGTCATATAATGGGACTGTGGTGACAACAATGCTATCAGAAAAGTGCTTTAGGAAGATGAATATGGCAGAATTACTTAGAGGGTATTAGAGGATATGAATTCATGTTGAGGTGGGTAGGCTGTTCAGGACCAGTAGCTAATTCCTAAAGCAATAGTACCCGCTCTACAGAAGTGATAGTAATAATATAAATGAAGGGGTAGATGCATAAGACTTTAAGAAACGAGTTATAGTCTTGGAGACTAAAGATATGGGGACATGTGAGGACTCTAAAGTGTCAGGAGAGGTTCATGTTACATCAAAGTAGGAATTCTCTCTCAGAAGCTAGTTTTTCAGGGAAGGTAATCACTATGATTTTGACGTGTTGAATGTATAACATGAGACATCTGTCAGATAGTTAGAAATTGTTGACTCTTTGCTTTTTCTCTGCTTCTCTGGACAGACCCAACTTTCCAGGGATGGTAGGCACAGTTCCTAGAAGAGGCTGCCCTGAGACCCCTACAGGATCCTAGGAGAGAGAGAATCTGTTTCCTCAGTTCAGGTTTCCTTCTTTCTGCTAGTTAGTGCCTTTCAAATCGAGAAGGCAGGGGGTTGACCTGATGAAGTAATGTGGATATGTAATGCATGGTTTATTATTGGCAGTGACGTGACCACTGTCTGTGGAGAAGCACGGAGCAGAGCTCCCAAGGGCTCTCTGGAGCATACAGACTCAAGTTAGCCCGTCATACAGAACTTTTCCTGTGCATTCTTCACATGAGACACACATCTCTTCTAGACTCCTCCTGAGACACTTCCCCGCCCCCCATGCCAGCTAACTAGACTGTATGTGAACTGCTTCTCGCTGTGGTTTCCCTTGTGTTTGTTTTCTCATATGTCGTCATTATCATAGGTTGACAGATAGGAATGTAGCCTCGAGACCTTTAACTCTCCTTGGTAAGATTTCTTCTGTGTTTGGTTTCCTTCATGCTTGTAATTAAAAGGGTACAAACTGGTCTAGAGTTCTCCTGTTTTCTGTTACCGCAGTCTAAGTCTAGACCCTGCCCCAGATGTCTGGTCTGCCTGATTGGCAGTTTCTTCTGAATCGACTGGTTTAAATCATTCACATCTTTCTCTTTTTATTTATGGTGGTCTCTATGTGACTCATACTCACTTTCCACTCAACAGAAGTGTGAAGTGGACTGAAGCTCAGAAGGGATGTCCAGTCTGGAAACCTGGATTATCAGTGTAGAGCCCTACTTTCAAATACCACATTGTAGTCCTCAGCTACTTTTTCATGTGACCTTTCTATTTTAATCTTTTTTTTTTTTAAGATTTTGTTTATTTATTTGAGAGAGAGAGTGTGCACATGAGAGTGCCAGAGCATGAGCAGGGGGAGGGGGAGGAGGGGTAGAGGGAGAGGGAGAAACAGGCTTCCCGCTGAGCAGGGCGCCCAACTTGGGGCTCCATCCCAGGACCCTGGGATCATGACCTGAGCTGAAGGCAGATGAACTGATTATGATTAGTTCATCTAATTAGTTCACTCAGACTAGCCGACTGAGCCACCCATGTGCCCCTCTAATTTTAATCTTATAGCAACCTTGTGAGGTAAATATCTTGTTTACTTACATTATTGTTTGAATCATGAATCAAAATTAATTGCAAATTTTTATTTTAGTGAGGACAAAAGACTGGAAAAAAAGGTGACTTTAAATGAGTTTTTTTAAAAGTAATAGGTGAAAGCTGAAGCTCAGAGAGACAAAATTATTTGCCCAAATTATAGTAAGTACTGGAGCAAAGACTGATTCCTAGTAGTAATAGTGTATCAGCTAGTTCGCACTAACCATTTCCTATATGCTGGGTGCCATTTTAAGCACTTTATGTGTCTTAACTCATTTAGGATACTTCTGCCACCATATCGGTTTGTCTTTTGGATGATCAATATTTATTCCAAGCTCTTGTATTTTATTTATTTTTTAAAGATTTTATTTATATATCAGAGAGAGAGAGAGAGAGAGAGGGAGCAGGGGTCGGGCAGAGGGAGAAGGAGAAGCAGACTTGGGACTCGATCCCAGAACCCTGGGATCATGACCTGAGCCAAAGGCAGATGCTTAACCAACTGAGCCACCCAGGCACCCAAAGCTCTTGCATTTTAGAAGGCAGAGAATGCCAAGTGAGAAGAGCAGTGAGCTGAAAACTAACCGATTCTTGATACTACCTAGAGTTCAAGGGCGGAAGAAGAGGAGTAACAAGCCACAGAGACAGAAGCATGGCAGAAGAGGTAGAACCACAAGCAGGACAGCATATTGCTACACAAGCCAATGGGGGAGACAGTTTCTAAAAGAAATTCTGTTCCCTTCCATCCTTTGGCCAAGCAGATGTGCTCTGTTGTTGAGCCTGGGTCTAGAATCGTTCTGGTCCTGATTCCCTGCTCATGGATGCCCTTATTGATCCTTACAGAGGTGAAATCACGGTTTACATTAACATAGTTAATATGAGAATTTTTTAACAGAATCTCTTACTGAAAGAAGGAAAGAAAATAGCAGCCGCAAATAAAGGAGTTGTAGGATAGAGAATTATATAAGTGTGGCTTACTGAGCCCTTCTGGCTGCTTATTTGCCCATTTGAATGCCATTTGGATACTTACCAACTTTTCTATATTAGGGGAGATTCAGTTCCTCATATTTGCTTTCAAGTTTTACTTTTGTGTATGGATAAGGACCCCCTCAGGTCACCTCTTGAGCTCAAGACTGTACTTTCCTTCTGCTCTAATGCTATCCTGGCACCCTTGGTTCTTATTCCATCCTGCACCCCATACATGAGGAAGGCAGCTTCCTGACTGTAAAAGTTCTCCTTGCTCATTACATGCAACCAAGTTTTATGCCCACTTGAACTGGGCTTGCAGTTTGATATTTGTGCTTCCCGAGTATCTTAGTGACATGCAGATATGGCAGTGAACAAATAGAAAAAAATCAGTGACTTCATGGAAGTTATATTTTGATTATATTCTGAATAATATTAATTAGCCAGTTATCATTGTAAGAATCTACTTAGAATAATATTGGAAATAACCAGACTATTCAACAATAACTAAATTATATTACTACTAAAAATGATGTTTACATGGTTTATATTAGCAAACAATAAACATGATATGAGTTATTACTGTAAATAAGTTAATGGAAACAATCAACAAGAAAACAAGGTTCAGATCCCCAAACTGTGCTAGATTAAAAGACCAGAATGGAGTATAATCCAATGTGAAATAATAATTTTGTTTGTTTCCTTCTGCTGTTCTGTATATTCATATTTGGGCTGGCAACTAATTGCTTTTTTTTCCCCCCTCTTCTTTATCCTTTTTTTCCTTTTCCAGCCTGAGGGATGTTTCTTGCTCTCCTGATCTAATCGTGTGTCAGCCAGGTTTCTTCAGCTTTATACCCTTGATCTGTAAAAAAGCAGTTAATACCCTAAATTATTCTATATACTCCCAAATTAGGGTAAGGATATTTTCCTTAAAAACTTACCAGAAAAAAAGGAGTGGTTTTATACTCAAGTTGTTAACTATTTCTGTATTAGAGATGTTTTGATTATTTTGAATAACAAAGAACTTTTTGGAGAAAACACATTAGCTTTAAACAACTATAGATAATGCTAATTGGGATATTTACAGAATTCACTAAAACAGATTAAAAAAAGGAGAAGAAAACATACTTAACACACGTTTAGTAATTATTCCTGGGGAAATGATCCTAGAGTTGTGTCAAAAGACACTGTAATCTAGCTTTTTAAAGATGACTTCCAAAGGACATACAGTAAGAAGTGGTTACATTGTGGGGAATCACCTAAAGTGAATGGATACTGTAGACTAGGATAGAATTTCCAGTTATAGCGTCACACAGATTTAAAATTGCTATGTGTCAACTAAAGACAGGACTGAAGATGTAATATAACTCAAAATAAGACTCTATGGGAGCAAAGATCTAATGACAAATTGCATGTGAAAAGCTTGAGTAAAGTAATTCCCTGAAATATAACTGAATAAAAGCTAATATTTTTTAATTGCTTTATGTGGTATATTGTTAAATATATATATAAATTACCATAAAACTAACAAAATATGCACAAAATTAGCATGAATTCTGTGCAAATTTGTACAAATATAGACAAATAATAGTAAAAGTGCTAATAGAGAAACTGAGATCTATTAAAAAAATTTTTTTTAATAGAGAGAGGAGGGGCAGAGGGAGAGGGAGAGGATCTTAAGCAGACTCCACACCCAGTGTGGAGCCTGAAGTGCGGCTTGATCTCACGACTTTGGAAAAATGATCTGAGCCGAAATCAAGAGTTGGATGCCTAACCAACTGAGCCACTCAGGCGCCCCAGGTCTGTTAAAAATTTTAAGAGTTTATTTGAGCAAAAATTGATTTAAATGAGACAGCATCCAATATAGGAGATAGAAGGGAGTTCCAACTTGTATAAAATGAAAGACTTTTATTGGCAAAGGGGGATGAGAACCAGGAGGTCATAGTAGGCAAAGTGGGTTGGTTATTGCAAAGTTACCTTCCTGTAGGGGATGGCTGGGGTCTGTCAGGCGTATTACCTAACTAGTACTGATTAGGTGATTCATTCCTGATTGACTGGTTTAACATTACATTTCTGGGAGAGCCAAAACTGTAATTAAGTTTTGTCTCAGTTTGGTAATGTAGAGCTTAGCAATAAAAGACTCCATTTGGCGCCTGTTGTCTTGTTTTTTTATTTTTTATTTTTATTTTTTATTATTTTGTATTGTCTTGTTTTTAACATAAGTTACATTTAAGCTTAGAGTGATTTTTTTTTTTTTAACAGCATTTCAGAGTATAAAGCTCTGCCATCACATTAATCTTGGTATTGCCTGCCCCTCCTCTCTGCTTGGATTTATTTCATGTTATATCTTCCTAGATTCTATTTATCTCTATGTGAAGCTTAAACTTTCAGATGTACCTTATAATAGAGACAATAGACTAATATATAAAAACTAAATTTTGGAACCCTGAAATTGGCAATGAGTTTTTTTGTTTGTTTTTTGTTTTTAAGATCTAAGAACCAGACTTAAAAAATAAACTGGAATCTGGCTCCTTACTTATTGGAATTTGTTCAATGAAAGAAAGTTATTTCAAATAAGGAATTATTGTTACCAGTTCTCCTACATGGATTTAGGAATTATTAAAAGCTAACAATAAAATATCATGATATGGTGATAAGAATTGGCATCGTAGTCTTGATTTGTGAAGAAGGTTTAATTCTAAAATCTCATACTTAATTGGATAAGTTTGCTTGCCTGTATTACTTTGTTTGAAGATTTTGAGAAATAACACATTATATAAAGTAACAGTATATTACCTATAGCTTGTCTTCTGAACTTTATAAAGGGGCAGTGCCAGTGAATGAAAATGGAGAAATCCATTACTGATTTGAAATTTTGTTCTTAAGGAATGCTTAATTGTTCATTTCTCTTAAAACTTTGTTATAAAATTTGGACCTAGCATATGTATTATCAGGTATACTCAAGTTGTTAACTATTTCTGTATTAGAGATGTTTTGATTATTTTGAATAACAAAGAACATTTTGGAGAAAACACATTAGAAAGACACACAAACATGGAAGTAACTGTCATGAAGAAAGAAGTTTATACCCACAGACTCCTAGAAATAGGCATAGTAGGTGTGCCTGGCCTCATAGGGAAGGAGGCAAAGGGAGTCTGGGAGAACACAGCCCAGCTTTTCTGTTTGTATGTATGTATGTATGTATGTATGTATGTATTTATTTTTTAAATTTGCTATATTAATATGAACTCAAGGTTTATTTTTTATTTTTTTTAATAATTTTTTATTATGTTATGTTAGTCACCATACAGTATATCCTTAGTTTTTGATGTAGTTTTAACATGGTTTTTGCAGGAAGGAATGGGCAAGGTTGGTAAGTCCCTGAGTATGGTTAGGATTGGATAGTTTGAATCATTTCATGGGTTCTAGTCTGTAGTGGTAGTTCCTAGTTGTCCAGTACAGGGCCCTGGAGTGATTTAGGGCAGGGGGAATATTGGTTTAAGAGTGTGAGAGATTTAGGGGCACCTGGGTGGCTCAGTCGTTAAGCGTCTGCCTTCAGCTCAGGGCGTGATCCTGGTGTTCGGGATGGAGCCCCACATCAGGCTCCTCCGCTAGGAGCCTGCTTCTTCCTCTCCCGCTCCCCCTGCTTGTGTTCCCTCTCTCGCTGGCTGTCTCTAAAGATTTAAATAAAATCTTTAAAAAAAAAAGAAAAGAGTGTGAGAGATTTATGTAGGAAATGGGGTGTGGCAGTAGATTGGTTTGTAATCCAAAGTGCTCTCCTGTGGGAGTCTACTGGCTAGCTCCAGGAAGCAGCTAGTGTGGTGGGGGAGGGGTGCTTTGCCTCAAGGTCGCAGCTCCAAATGCCAGAGCATCAATACAGCAAATAAGAAGATGTAGTCAATGTAAACTTTATGTTCATGTTCAAAGTATTTTATAATTTAAATTTCATACTTTATTAAAAAACATTGGTTGTAGTTAGTTGGCAAGTATACTTTTACTTATAAAATATTCCTTTAAATTTTAATGAAAAATAAATCTAGCTTTTTTTGATTAGTTCACTCTGTCAGTGACATTTCTAGAAAAACTATTATATTTTACAGAAGAGGTACAAACAGAATATTGGTTTGGATTTTTTTAATGGTTCTCTCCTCTGAATATTTTGGTAGTATATATCCTTTAAGAATAATGGCAGTGTTACTAGATTACATTTCAGACACAGAACAAAATAATTTCATTATGGCACTGCTCTCAGTCTAAATAAAGAGGTAAACTGAGGCAAGCTTGAATTACCAGAAATTGAGTTTATTTGGGAATAGCAGAGCAATTACAGTTTGGGAAATGCATCCTGTGGCAAACTATAGGTGGGCCCATTGAGGGTTTGAATCAGGCTGTGTCTTTGGCCAAGGAGTGTAGAGGCGGAGGGCCAGCTAGAGTTCAAGCCGGTCAATTCATTGACTTGAGGATGGAGGGAGAGTTGTGGCAGATGTTCATTGGTCAGGAGATAAGTGTTGGTCTTCTGTAAATCAGGCATTTATAGGAATCAGTCTCTTAGTTACTAAATTTTGTTTTTCTGCGGGTGCCTGTGTGAGTTCCTCCATTTCATATCCCCTGGTTCCATTTTAGATTGAAAAATCCTTTCACTTAATCTAGTTATGGACTTACATGCTGTTTTTGAACATACAGTTTTTAGAGATGGTGCCCATGAGAGACTAGAGAATATGTAACAAATATATTTTTGAGCTTTACTTTTTGAAATAGAAGGTTTTAGAGTGTCAGTCCAAGATAGTGTTAGTTAAAGCCTAATGTGAAATTAGACAGTTGTGTTAGACATTTGGTATTGGGACAGTTGTGAGGTGGAGACATGTTTCTTCATGGTCCCTGGTAGTTGCAGTTGTATAGCCTTTGTAATAGCAGTAACTTTATCAAGCATCCTCATTCTGTTTTTGAGGGATTTTGTTTTGTTTTGGTTTGCTTTTCTCCTTTAACATTAGCCTAGTGGCATGCTGATTGGATGTATGGATCCAGAGACTGGAGGAAAGTGAGATGGAGGAGGGACATTTCACAGGTTGTTGCTTTAACCCTTCAACCCATTGTTGTTCTGTTTGTAGTAAGGCAACAGAGCTACTAAGTATTGAGGAGTAGCATGTTTTGCTTTTTCTTTCCCACAGGGTCATCCATTGACTTTGACTTGGCACTGGAGAGGATGCAGTCTCAGGATGTAACAGAAAAGTCATGATAAATAGCCCAGCCCTCCAGTTAGCCCTTGAAACTACCAGGAAACTGTGGCCTTTAACTGTGTTTCATAGGATCATGGAGAGTTGCATATAATACAAAACTTGAATAAAATACTCGAACTAAAGGTTTATTTCTCTCCAATGTAAAAAAAGATGGGGGTGAGAGATCTATGATGGGTTTGGTCATTCTCTGTTTCACCTCCCTAACTAATAGGATGCCAACAGTTAAGGATGGCTGCTTTGGCTCTGGCCCCCTTCCATATTCCTGGCAAAGGAAGAAGTTGGGGAGGGCAAAAAGGTAAATGCTCCTGTTTCTTCCCCATATAAGGAGCTTTTTTTGAAAGGCATGCCTAATAACATCCATCTTCCATCTCATAGGAAATCGGTGATTCGTTGATTGGTTAATGCTCATTTGAAGCCAGCAGAGGTTGTCCTTTGCTTCTCCAAAATCAACTCTGGAAAAATAGCAGCTCTTCTTGGAGAGGTTTTTGAAAAGTTGGCACTTTTAGGGGAAAGAAATGTGATATTAATTCTAAAAGTAATGATGATTGTGGAAAACAATAATAATTAACCTTGAGCTTTTGTTATATACTTGTTGCTACTCTGAGTGCTTTATATATTTATATGCATAGTTCGTTAATCCTCAGAATAACCCCATTGTTTTCCTCATTTCTTTGGAGGAGGAAGTTGAGCCTCTCAGAGGTTAAATAATTTGCCTAAATTGACATAATTGGAAAATAATGGAGCCCAGATTTCAAGTCTGGATCATGTGCTTTAACCACATTTTAATACGGATCTCTAATTTAAAAATCTGCAGCTCAGAAATAAGGAAACTAAAGCTGGAAGATTTTAAGCCATTGTCTCCAGGTGACTCGAGCGCTCAGCACCGAACTACTCCTGGGCATTATTTCCAGTGTTTCTGTGTGCTGTCTCTTGGTGCACTCTCTACATTTATTCTCTTACATCGGGCCAGTCTTCTGGAGAGGTGGCTATTTTTGGCTTGCTGTGCTTCTAAATCTTGAAAATTATGTTCTTCCTTTAGAATTCTTTCACTTGACAAGGAAGCTGTCAGGAGGCAATGTAGCTTAGTGGTCAAGCGGGTGGAATTTGTAGCCTTAGTGTCTGTGTGTGAATCCTGCCTGTGCCAGTTTTCACCACGTGATATCAGACAAATTACATACCTGTTTGTGTTTCAGTAGTCGTATTTGTAAAATGGGTTAACTATAGTAGTAGCTATCCCAAGGGCTGCTGGTAGGAATAGAGGAGTTAATACAGTAAACCTGCCTAGTGCAGTGCCTGGCACCTAGTCAGCATTATAAATGTATTTTCTATTCTGATTTTATTATTTAGCAGAAATGTACACTCCAAAGTAGGCTTCTCACATTTTTTAGAACCTAGTAACCTCTCAGTAAATGTACATGGAATGAATGAAAATAACCATCAGTTGCTTTGTATTGTTGACCTCTGCTTTTTATACTGTTTGGAATATTAAGGTTATAGAAGATGAGTTCTTTTTAATGTTTGTATTAACCTCCATTACCAAGACTAAGGACCAGTATTATATTATGCTAGTCATCTTGTGCTATTTTTCACCTCACTTTTCTTATCTACAAAACTATTAGTTTTTACATTTAGTATTTTAATTGAGATCGTGTTGAAAGGTATCGCATACGTCCAAGGTACTATTAGTGATGTAAAAGTTTATGCCATCATATTTAAAAGCTAGATGTTAATGTCTTTGAATTTTTTATGTCACATTTCCCAAGTAATATCAATTACCCATTAAATATTAATTTAATCACAGAAATGATAATGTGATCATCAGTAAAATGACTTGAGATGGCAGTGTCATTTAGCAGTGAGATAAGGACTGGTGAAGCAGGATTTATATCTTCCTACAGCGTTTTTCAACATTGTATTTGCTTTTGCCTTTTCTGTTCAAATAACACAGGAATTAAACCCTTTTAAAGGGACCCCATGCATTTCCTTTCACATATGTCATTCTCTCATCAGAGAAAATGCTGCATAATACTGAGATGACAGCCCCACCTCTGATGTCACTGAGGATGGTACAATCCTCTCGGAGCCTTTGCTGGGGTTTCTGCTGCCGCACTGGGGAAATGGTTACATTAAAGCTAACTCCCGTCATCTCAATTATCTCCTTGGAAGTAGTTTTCACAAATATAGAAAAGCTGTACGGTGGTTGTTTTCGGTAAGCTACCAAGGTAGAGAGAGACAGGCAGAAAGAGGGCGAGCAAGTGAGCGAGGGAACAGGCGGCTTAGCCTTTGTGAGAGAGGGACTGAGGCGGCAGCTCCTCTCAGCTAGGGCTTCTAGTGCTCAAAGTGCTTCCATTGACATCACCGTGTGCAGTGCAGGGCAAAAGGGGCTGCCAGGAAATTTGAAACTAATTTGCTTCCAGTTGACTAGGACAGCAGATTTTGAATTAGCTGGCTTTTTTTCTAGCTAACTTTTCTCAAGCATTAAGCTGATGAACTGGGCATTTTCTATGATCAATGGGTAACTGCTGGAGCTACAGTAATCTCTGTGAGTAACCTCTATTTGTAGGTCTATGCAGGCAAATATATTTTTATATATCTATCTCTTGTAAAATGCTGCTGTGAAATGATCCATCTGTATTATTGACTGCTTTTGCTTACTAGTCTTGTATTTTGACTGTCCCATTAGGAGACTCCTGGGGCTAGACCAGGTTGTGCTGAATCCTGACATAGGGAAAAGCATACTGCATTATTTAGGGATGCCCACGCCAATATTTTTTTAATTCCCCAGTCATCAGAAAGATGCCACCTACCCTCTGAATGCTTTTGCCCAGTACCTTACCTGGCTTTAACCTGGAACATTTATTTTAGCATCTGATATTGGATTTTCCAAAATTTTTATTTTTAAATAGAAAGCAATATTCTTACCTGTGATTTTATTTCTTTTCATTGTTTTTTGTTGTTGCTGTTTTTGTTCAACCAGCTTTCCTGAGAATATAGTTCTCTCGATCTATTTCTCTACTCTCTGTTTGTGATGCATTATAGAGAAAGCAGGAGGAAAACGGGCTACCCCTGTAGTTTTAGAAAGACATTGTGGCGCTGGATGGGAACAGGGGAGGAGTTTCTCTTAAAGAGCTCAAACCCTTTTCCATCTGCATGCCTAAAGTATGGCTCTGAGTAGCCTAGGAGAGAACCAACGTTGGCCACAGGGTAGCACCAAAAATGTTCTGTGAACACTGTAGTTAAGGCTGAGATAGTATCCACTGGAGATTTATAATCGGTATTTTAACTCCTCAGTTTATACATGGAGGTGTGTTTTTTGCATCTATTGGAAGAGTCACTTTTAGAGTAATACAAGATTTATTTTTCTCTCACCAGTGTACTTGACTTTCTGTAAAATTTGCATTTCAGATATACTTGGAATTATTGCTCATGTTAGTTTGCAGCTGAATCCTTAGCAAGACTGTGGGTCTCTTTTTGATTATGAAAATCACTGAATGCAAATATGAATCAGCTGAGGCTTAGTACAGACTGGAGGCTGAGCGAGGTTGTTTACCACTGCACCTAACATCTGCCCGACACACAGCAGTGTAGAGAGGTCCACAGCTGTAGCCGATCATCACTGCTAGGAACTCCAGCTGCTTGGCATTCATGATAAAGGAAAAAAGAAGACGACTTGTATTTTTAAACATCAATTTCAGCTTCTTAAATATTAAAATATTTCATTAAATATTTTATATAAGAATTTATATTAATACTAACACATTCATATTAACTTTAGCAGAGGAGAGCCTGCTGTAAACAAAATTGTGGAATTATTTAAAACTTTAAACTTTTTGTGCTTTTCAAAATAAAGTAAGGGGCAGAGAATTGTTAAAATCGGGTTTTTCAGAGAATAGAGTGATAGTTATGAGGTGCTGGGGGGTGGAGGAAACGGGGAGATGTTGATCAAAGGGTACAAAGTTCCAGTTATGAGTGCGTTCTGGGGATCTAATGTGCAGCATAGTGACTGTAGTAAATAATATTATATTATACACTTTGAAGCTGCTAAAGAGAGTAGATCGAAAATGTTTTCAACACAAAAAAGAGATGGCAATTATGTGACATGATGGAGATGTTAGCTTAAACTATGGTGGTAATCATTGTGCAGTCTACAAGTATCCAATTAACACATACACCTTAAACTTACACAATGTTGTATGTCAATTATAGCTCAACAAAGCTGGAAGAAAATTAAAAAATAAAATTGGATTTTTATAAGTGTGAATTCCTAAACAGGAAGAAGTAGTAGAAAATGGATAGAGTGGCTGAAATCAGAGGAGCAACTCTAATGAGAGTAAGGCTGAAGGGAGAAGCATAAGGTGTGGATAAAAGAAGAAACAGAAGTTATGAGAAGTGGATGACAGTGGAGGAACTTATTGTTTGGCAAAAGGAAACCAGCTTCAAAAATGATTTTAAATTTGAATCTTACAGCTTAGTATTTCTTCTGCATGCCAAGAACAGTGTTCTGCACACTTGCAGAGACTTTCATTTAAAATTAGTGGGCTGTTCCTTATCTCACTCATTTTACCTTCTGTATGCTGCATGCAGTGCCACGCCTTAGCTTGCAGAGCGCCCTCTGAAATTGACTGGGGTGGTAAGCTAGTATCATTTCCCCAGGGATTAGAACTGAATGGGAAAAAATGGATTCTGAATCATTAGTATGTGAAATATCGCTCATGGTAAGCACAGCTGTAACTATTAATCACTCAGGAAAAGAGTGTTCAATTAATGCAATAGTCTCTATTTGTATGCACGTGCTAATAGCTTGTGTAGTAATTTGGCAGGCCTTTTCCTGGTTTTTGCAGCATATAAAAAAATACCTGAAATACGTGTGTTTTTAGACTTATTAGTGACCAAACAGTAGCCAGCATTCTCTGTGAGTTTTATTAGGGTGAAGGGTGTGTACCAAAATACAGTGTACTTTGATTACTCATTTAGTAAATTCTCATTACTCATACTCATTTTCTGTTATTCTTATCATACTAAATATATTTTCTATTGTTAAGTTAAAACAGATGAGATTATTTTTTTAAAGGTAACTTTTTCTATTGCGTTGCAAATCTGAACAGCATGTACATGCATCACTATTACTGGAGGGGTTTATTGATTATTAGACTTAAAAACATTGATCAATGTTATTCACAGTTAAGGATTATAGTTACTTATGGGTGAAATGTATTTGAGGTTTTTTAGCTCTGCAAGGCTTTTCATATTTGCTTTGTGAACTGGACCTTTGTCTTCCAGTTTTTTTCATTGATTTATGAAATTTCAGACTAAAGGGGACAAAGTGGTCACCCTCCTGTCTGTGGGACTGAATTCCTGTTTGACAAGTCAGGGGGACTTTAAGATTATTTCTGTAAAATTTCCAGTGTTAAAATAATTTAGGAATTTATAGTTCTTTTATCACACTAACTCATGATGTAAGTCTTAAGGTGTTTGCTAACTGATATTCATTAAGGAACAGAGTACCAGTGACATTATTGCATTTTATTTTTATTTTTTAATTTTATTTATTTTATTTTTATTTTTTGCATTTTTGAAAAAGATTTTGTTTATTTATTTGAGAGAGAGAGAGAGAGAAAACAAGCAGAGGGAGAAGCAGAATCAGACTCCCCTCTGAGCAGGGAGCCCAATGCTGGGCTCAACCCCAGGACCCCCAGGATCATGGCCTGAGCCAAAGGCAGACGGTTTACCGACGGAGCCACCCAGGCGCCCCAACATTATTGGATTTATGAACAAAGTACATGGACAGGAGACAAAGTAGATTTTTAGTGGCTAAGTTAGCTGCGATTTATAAAGAAATGAAAATCTGTTAAATTGAAAAAGCTTACCTTTCCGTCAGCTCTTTTTCCTTTAAGCTCTCGTGTTATTTCTTTAAGGGTGTGTACAGATGTTTACAGTGCTCAAGTTTACATTTGCATTATTTTAGGATTCTATGGGGTTTTTTTTTCATAAGTAGAGTTGAGTCATTGACCATTCATTATGAGAGAAATTTACTATGCGACGTAAAATAAAGAAGAGATTAAATCACAGTAGAGGCGATTCTCTTCCTCTCTGAAGGATTCCAGGATAATTGGAGGGCAAACCCAGACGAGAATGAGCAAGCCCTTCTTTTGTAGGAATGAGAGACTGTATGCTTCTTTAGTTGTTGTCTATTCAAATAGACAGCAAATAGAAACAAATCCTTTCAGTTAGGAGGTTGGAACTCTAGGCATTATCTTTTAGAATAAAAAAGTAGCCATTTAAATGTAGTCAGAGCTTCTAGATATTGTAGTAGATATTATTGTAGTTCTATGGAGAAGTGCTTCTCATACTTTAATGTGTATACAAATAACCTGGGTTTCTTTTTAGAAATACAGATTCTGATTAGGAAGGTCTAGGCTGGCGCCAGAGTCTGCATTTTTTACAAACCCCTCAGTGGTATTTGTGCTACTGTCCCAAGGCCACACTCTGAGTAGGAGGATTCTAGGACAGTACTTTCAAATAGAGTTTTCTGGAATCACAGAAAAATGTTCTATATCTGTGTGGTGCAATATGGTAGCCACTAACTACATATGGTATTGAGCACTGGATTTTCAATTTTATTTTATTTTAATTAATTTAAATTTAAGTAGCCATATGTGGCTATGCGTAACATATTGGACAGCATAGCATTTAGAGTAAGTTAATCAGTTGAGAAATTTATTCTTAACTGTAATAGCCCCTGTAGGGTCATGTTGAAATCTGGAACTGTGGACAAGATTGTCTCCTCTTAATTTTTACCACTTCCTGAACTTTGCAGGAGACAAGTGCATACAAATGGGAGTTACTGGATTGTAAACTCTCTGACAGCAAGAGCCGTGTTGGTCGTGTTTGTTGCTTTGTTTTCCAGTGTTCAGCACATCCTTGGCTCACAGTAAATGTTAGCTGAGCAATTGGAAGAATTAGCTAGCTTGATGTTAGGAAGGACCCCCATGTTTCCAGCAGCCTTTTCAAGCCTATACTTGGGACTAGGGGACAGAAGGCTGATGGCAATGACATGTAGTATTTTGTTTGTGTTTTGGTAGGTTTCTTTTTGTTTCTGTTTTGAAGTTCTCTTAAATGGTATCCTGATGGTTATAGGACATTCTTCATTTATTCACTGATCCAACAAATATATCCATTTTGCTAGGTACTATTGTTCTGGGCTCTGGGGATAGAATGATAAAGAAAGCAAAGTTCCAGCCTTTTGCAGTTTATATTCTCATGGCAACAAAACAAAACCAGTACAAAACAAAAGCAAAAACCTCTTTCTAAAAATGACTAGGTCCAATTTCTAGGGAATATGTATGTGTAGAATTCATAATTAATGGTTCTTCTGGGGCTCTAGGCATAGACATGACAGTAATGTTCTCTTGGGAAACCGACATCCTGTTGCTCAGAATCCCTCATGATAAACCTTTTTACTTGCTTCTCATTTCAGCTTCCTGTGTCCTAGTCTGCAGTAGACTTGCCAAATAGTTCTACTTTTTTCCTTCGACCATTTTCTTTCAAGGAGTTTGCTAGCCAGAATGGAAGGAAATCCATTTCATTTACTGGTCCTCAGATAGGATCATTCTTAGAAGGCCACACTCTTTCTGACGCCCATCTTATGGAGCAGGCTCATTTCCTCATGATTTGAAGAAAAACAGGTTTTTTAAATGGAGGTATAATTGACATATAACATTATATTAGTTTCAAGTGCATAACGATTTGATATTTGTATATATTGCAAAATATTCGCCATGAAAAGTCTAGTTAACATTCATCACCATATATAGTTATAATTTTTTTCTTGTGATGAGGGCTTTTAAGATCTACTCTCTCAGCAACTTTGAAATATGTGATACGGCATCGTTAATTATAGTCAGTATAAGCGCATTACATCTCCATGACTTATTTATTTTGTAACTGGAAGTTGGTGCCTATTGATCCCCTTCACCCGCTTCACCTAACCCCCACCCCCTGCCTCTGGTAACCACCAATTAGTTCTCTGTGAGCTTGGATGTTGTTGTCGTCGTTTTTAGATTTCCACCTATAAATGAGATCATATAGTATTTGTCTTGATCTGTCTGACTTATTTCACTTAGCATAATGCCCTCAGGTTCTATCCATGTTACTGCAGATGGCAGGATTTCCTTCTTTTTTTATGACTGAATAATATTTCAGTGTGTGTGTGTATATGGGTGAGCACGTGCGTGATTTTCTTTATTCATTCATCCGTTGACGTACACTTGGGCTATTTGCGTGTCTTGGCTATTGTAAATAATGCTGCAGTGAACATGGGGGTGCCTGTCTTTTCAAATTAGTGTGTTTTCATTTTCTTTGGATAAATTCCCAGAAGTGGAATTGCTAGATCATATGATAGTACTATTTTTAATTTTTTGAGGTGCCACCATACTGTTTTCCATAGTGGCTGCACCGATTTACATTCCCACCAACAGTGCACAAGGGTTCCCTTTCTTCCACATCCTAACACTTGTTGTTCTTGTGTTTTTGATACTGGCCATTCTAAGAGGTATGCAGTGATATTGCGGTTTTGATTTGCATTTCCCTGATGATGAATGATGTTGAACATCTTTTCATTTACCTGTATGTATATCTGTATGTCTTATTTGAAAAAAAATGTCTTTTCAGAACTTCTCCCTGTTTTTAAATTAGATTTTTTTCTGCTATTGAGTTATATGAGTTCTTTATATATTTTGGATATTAACTGTTATCAGATATATGATTTTCAAGTATTTTCTCCCAATCAGTAGGGTGCCTTTTCATTTTATGGATGGTTTCCTTAGCCAAACAAAAAGCTTTTTAGTTTTATGTAGAAGGTTTTTTGTTTTTTTGTTTTTCTATTCCGTTTTGTTTTATTTCAGTCCTGTCCCTGTTTCCCAGAAGTGGATGGCTATTTAATATACAACCCAACGCACTCTTGAAATTGATCTTGTTAACAGTCAAAAGTATCCCATTTCTTTCTCAATATAGTAAGTTAAAAAAACATTAAAAAAATTACTGGGTTTAGTTCATCACAGGAAAAGCATCTTTACTAAACAACAGGAAAAAATTTGTTAGGGATCTGACCAAATATACAAAGTGGCAGATAAGATTCCTATTAGAAAAAGATGATTCGTAAAGGAATATAAATAGATACCCCCAAAGTATATGAAAAGCTCTTCTCTCTCCCCTCCTCTCCTTCCTACACACTTGACACTACATTTTCATTCCTTTAAGGGGAAAAATAAATGCAGGAGAGCTATGAACTCTTATTAATTCAGATTCTACTAGTGTGTGGTTTATATTTAGGTAAGTGCTAAAGTTCTTTTTTTATACCTTGCAAATCCCTTTGTCACAGATATGAAACCAAATTTGGGCAAGACTAATTCAGTAAGACTTTCTGGAAGAGAAATAGCTATTTCAATATTCACTTGGATTCTTACATTAGTAATAGATGGAGACTGACAAAGGTGAAGGAAAAGCTTTAACAAGATGTAAGAGCCCACGGCAGCTGGCACGGGCTGGGCAGCAGCTTTGTGGGGGCGTGTTCAAGTTAGAGGGGGCAGGGCAGAGGGCATGAGGTGATACTGGATGTGGATACTGGCTGGAGTGGGAGACGCAGGAGCCTTGCATCTTTGTTCTGTCCCTTCTGCCTTTGCCCAGGCTCACCCCGTGCTATTGCCAGTGGCCTGTCTTGTTACTCCTAAGTCTGTTTAGGCTCATTTCTCCCCTGTATATCCCTTCAGACGCTACCAGAATAAACTTTTCTAACATGCTAAACAGACTTTTCATGCTTTGGCAATATTCACTTTTGAATCCCCTGTGTTTAGTACACAGCAGGTAATTAATAAAAGTTTGTTGAATTTGAAGGAATTTTGGAAATGATAGGCATTTAATGAGAAGTATCTAATGGTCCTGTTTCAAAAGGGAGCAGAAAAAAAATCTTACAGTAAAAGAAGAATTCGGTCTTTAAAAAAAAAATCACCCTAATAAATAGTCCCAATTTTTAAAAATAAGGAACAAGTCAGAAATTCTAAATAAAAAGGTCAGGATTAATATCTTAAGAAGTTTTGTTTGTTGTTAAATACAGTTTAAGTGGTGACCTGAAATGTAAGCAGCAAAAATAAACTACTCTTGCATTCTAACAAAGAAATGCCTTATTTGAAAGGAAAGATTTGATGCTGTGCTGCGTCCTGTGATGAGCGCTTTAACCAAGAGCCATGTGATATTTAGGGCTATTTTTACTCAGAAGCTACAACTGGAAGATTTTTCATTCTTCATTGTGTCTGGTAATATTATTGCTGTCAGAAATAAAGGTCTGACAACTCAGAGGCCTTAGTTTTTCCCAGGAATTTACTCCTGAGAACAAAAGACTAGGAATCTAGTCCTGACTTGTAATTCTCGCATAATACATGGTTGAACATTGTTCCATTTACCGTGGTCAAGTCAGTTTGCCTCTCAGAACATTGATTTCTCTTGGTCTATGCTAGTCCTTATTTAGTTAAAAAGTAAACAAAACTTATTAGACTCATACTTATTAGAACAGTAAACTTAGAACAGGAGAACTGACTGGAATGGTAAAGCAAGCTATTTGTCACGCAGAGTTTTGGTTTTGTCCTTCCCCCTTTCGTCTCACTTTCTTTGACCAGTTTGTCAAGATATCACAAGCTGTTGCCCACAACGGAGCGATTTGCCATCTCCTTTATGTGCTGCATTTTAATGAAAAGTATTAAAAATAGGGTGGAGAGATTATTTAATTCCTTTGAGGCCTCTTTTCTTGATTTCTTTATGGTCACTTGTCTTTGGGCTCGTGTGCCAGTGTTTATTTTAGTGGGTGTTTTACAGATGGCAATTTAAACTGTTAGAGCAAAGTGGACTCCTGAATGATAAAGTGTAATTTTTCTTCCCTTTGTTGAATGGATTTCCCTATAGTATGTTAAATATATGTACGGCTTCAATGGTCACTATGGGCAGTTTTGTTAAAGCACTTCAGATAGGTTAAAAAATTGTAGCTTTCTGTAGCTTTAAAATACGAGCTAAGATCATGTCCACTTATTTCATGTTTTTGTACTATCTGTGCAGCTAAAATTCTCTTGACATCTGTAAGGGGAGAGGTGACTTCTTGCAAGGGCTAGTGATTAAGGGAAGACTTAATTAGAGAATTAGGTCTTGAAGGATGAAAACAATTTGGTCATTTAGAGATGGGAAGAAAAACTACGTCTTATGGGGAAAAGAGATTGAGCAGAGACAAAGGCATGTATATATAGTTCACTTTATTTCCAGTATATATTTGAGAGTACCTTTTCAAGGTATTCATGTGCTGTACCCCTCCTTCAGTTAGAGAAGTAGTAGTATAACATATTTGAAAAGAGTTGAGCAAGAGAAAGACAGTAGTTTGGGGAAGATAGATTGGGACTGGTTTATGGGTCCTGACTTCTAAATCAAGGAGTTTGGACTTCAGACTTTATTCTGTAGGCAGTGTGAAACTACTGAAAGCAACATAATTTTTGGTTTGGGAACAAAAGGGAAAATGAGGGTGCGCATTGGATAACGATTTCAGAAGATTTTTAAATTTTAGGGAAAAGATTGAAGACACACATGTTAGGGTACCTTACTACCAATAAACGTGGAGGGGTGGGGAGGAATGTAAAGCCTAGTAGAGGTAGACTAGAAAAGCTGATTTTTTTATTTGTTGTGTCATGTTGGTAGAGTACACCATTCAGTTGAGCCTGGTTTCTCACCTAACTATGTTAGGTGGCTGAAGTAATTCTTAAATCTCTTCAACCTTTGAAATTCTATATTCTTCTGTCCTTAAATTTTTGTAAAGGTATCTAGCTTAGAGAAATAATGAAAAGTATTTAAAATCTAAAGGAAATATTTCCTACGTGGACTAAGTACTTCTGTATGCATTTTAAGCCCTTTTACTGTGTTAAAGAAAGGAAAACGTCTTTTTGGATTATTCACTTTTTTCTTTCATTGCATATTAACAATAAATTTATAGCTTTAAAGTGGTGAAGAAACTGATAATGGAGAGAAAACTGTTAAGAGCTCAAAAAAAGTATAAACCGTGAAAAATGTTTTTAAAAAGTGTAAAAAGGATATAAACAGATGCCCATATAGGATATTTCCCAATTCATTTTGTGAAGCCAGCATTACCCTAATACCAAAGCCAGACGAAGGTAATACAAGACAACTGCAGACCAATATTGCTCACCAAAAATATGAGAAACCTGAATCTAGCAACATATAAAAGGATTATACACTCTGACCAAGTGAGATTTATTTCAGGGATGCAAGGTTGGTTCACTATATAAAAATCAATCAATGCAATATACCATGTTACTAGAAAAAAATATGAAATGCACATGAGCATCTCAGTTAACAGAGAAAAAGCATTTGACAGAATTTGACACCATTTCATGATAAAAACACATAACAAACTAGGAATAGAAGGGATCTTCTTCAGCCTGATAGAAGGCATTTGTGAAAAATCCACAGCTAACATTATACTTAATGGTAAGAGACTGAAAGCTTTCTCCTAAGTTTAGGAACAAGACAAGGTTGTCTGCTCTTACCACCACCACTACTACTGCTTCTTGCTTCTTGCTTCTTGCTTCTTGCTTCTTGCTGCTGCTGCTGCTGCTGCTGCTGCTGCTTCTTCTTCCTTTAAGATTTTTATTTATTTATTTGAGAGAGAGACAGCACGAGCAGGGGCGGTGAGGGGAGGGGCAAAGGGAGAAGCAGACTCCCTACTGAGTAGGGAGTCTGATTTGGAGCTCAGTCCCAGGACCCTGAGATCATGACCTGAGCTGAAGGCAGCTGCTTAACTGACTGAGCCACCCAGGTACCCCTGCTCTTAACACTGCTAATCAACGTTGTACTAGGGGTTTACCCAGGTAGTTAGGCAAGAAAAAGAAATAAAAGGTGTCCAGATAAGAAAGAAAAAGTGAAACTATTTATTTTCATAGATGACATGATTTTGTATGTAGGAAAACCTGAGAAATCCACAGAAAATCTATTAGAACCTCTAAGTTCAGCAAGGTTGCAGGATATAAATTCAATGTACAGTAACCAGTTGTATTTCTCTATGCTATCAATGAATAATCTGAAAATGCAATTTTAAAATGACAGTTCTACTTATAACACTATCAAAAAGAATAAACTAAGAGGGATAAATTTAACAAAAGTAATGCAGAATTTGTACATTATAAAATTATAAAAAATTACTAAGAGAAATTAAAGAAAATTAAATAAATGGAAAGACAGCCTGTGGCATAGATCAAAAGATGTACTAGTAGTATTGTTAAGATACTCTACAGATTCACCCAAGGCTCTCACAATTTCAGCTGTCTGACAAGCTGATCCTAAAATTCATATAGGAAATGCAAGGGGCCCAGAGTAGTCAAACAACTTGGAAAAGGATGAACAAAGTAGGACTCACACTTCCTGATTTTACTTTCTACAGAGTTATAATCAAGATGGTGTAATACCAGCTACAAGATAGGCCTCTAGCTCAATGGAATAGAATTGAGAGTCCAGAAGTAAACCTTTACTCTTGGTCAGTTGATTTTCTACAAGGGTATCAACACAGTTCAGTGGGGGTGGGAATAGTTTTTTCAACAGAAAGTGTTGGGACAACTGGATATCCACATGAAAAATGAAGTTGGAACTCTGCCTCACACCATATACAAAAATTAACACAGAATGGATCAGAGATCTATCTAAATGTGAAAGCTGACTCTGTAAAACTCTTGGGAGAAGACATAGGAATAAATTTTTGTGATCTTGGACAATAATTTGTTTGGACATATAACATTTGGGCATATAACTCCAAAAGCACAAGCAACAACAACAAAAAAGTAGATAAGTTGGATTTTATCAAAATTAAAAGCCTTTGTGCTTCAAAAGACACTATCAACTAAGGGAAAAGACAGCCCACAGAATGGGAGAAAATACTTGCAAAGTATATATCTGATAAAGAAATCCTGTCAAGGATATATATAGAACTCTTACAACTCAAAAATAAAAAGACAAGTAACTGAATTATAAAATGGGTGAAGGGTCTGAACAGATATGTCTCTAAAGAAAATGGACAAATGACCAATTTATATATGACAAGATGCTCAATATCAGTTACTAGAGAAATGCAGATCAAAACCACAGTGAGATACATTTCATTCCCACCAGGACAGCTAGAATTAAATAAAGATGGGCAATAATGATACTCTCAGACTTTGCTGGTAGGAGTGTAAAATGGTGCAGTGTCTCAAACACTAAACATAGAGTAACCATGAGACCCAGAAATGGCACTCATAGGTGTATATCCAAGAAAATTGAAAATAAATATAGACACAAAAACTTGTACACAAATGTTTATTATTCCTAATAGCCAAAAAGTAGAAACAACACAAATGTCCATCAACTGATGAATGGACAAAGAAACTATGGTATATCCATACAGTGAAATATTGTTTGGCAATAAAAAGAAATAAAGTTCTGATACATGCCACAGTGTGGATAAACCTTGGAAGCATTGTGCTAAGTGAAAAAAGCCAGACACAAAATACCACATATTATATGATTCCATTTTTATGACCTGTCCAGAATACACAAATCTTTAGAGACAGAAAGTAGATTGCTCATTACCAGGGGCTGAGGAGACAGGGCAATGAGGAGTGACAGCTGATGGATATGTGTTTTTTTGGGTAGGTGGTGAAATGTTCTGGAATTAGATGCTGGTAATGGTATAATTTAGTGAGCATATTACAAACCACTGAATCTTCAAAGAGGAAAAAATGTCAATATGCCACCCTAGTAAGAGGGATCTTATTGTTTTTAATTCTCTTTGTTTCAAATTCAGGATTTGAAGACATGCTCTCTCTTCAGATTTCAGCAAGCCAAATTCTCATAGGACTGTTTTATGAAGGTATTATAAGTACTGCCATCACAGAGAAGTGCTTGTTGGATTCCATCCATACCTTATTCAAATTTAATTTTAAAAATGTATTTCAAATTATTTTAAAAATGGAATATTAGCTAGTATACACTCTCAGATATATAACTATTCATCGTATTTTGCATACTGTGGGATACCATATGTTAATTATGTTGATTCCAAATTAACCTCATTTTGTGCATGCCTTGGAATCAAGTCTTTCATGTCATTTTAGTGTATATATTCAGATATTTATCTAATATTTCACTAAGTAGGTAGGTAGAAGTTCACAGTGCTTTAAAAATAACAACACAACAACAAATGTCCTCTTTCATAAAGTTGTCAAAGTGGGTACACTACATTTCTAGTGTAGATGAGGATTTTCTTGATACAAAGCAACCAAAACCAAATTCAGAAGGAAATTGGATTATCAGAGCTGATAGAACTGTAACTGTTATCTATAAACTCCCAATTTAAATTTTTCTTCATCAGAACGTTTTCGTTGTTCTCACTGACTACCATTTTAATAAGAAAATATTGTAAATTTGGTTCATTGCAGTAAATATATACTAATTATTGTTTTTACTTCATATATTGGGGTTCTGCATAACATACCATTTAAATTTTATGCAGCTGGGATCCTCGAAATTTTTTTTAACACATTAAGTATCCTATTCCATTTTGACTTCACTCTCATTCTCCAAGGATGTTCTGAAAGCCTTTTTTCCCCATAGAAATCCGATACTGAAGGGGGGGGAGGCTTCCAGCTGAAAAAGTATTTATTGACTTTAAATAGATCATATCTGTTTCGGAGATTGCACTGTACAAATGCTGTTGGCTGGATCATAAGGCTATTTGTTTTTATGCCCAATATAAATATTCTAGTTACTACTTCATGAGTATAGTATATGGAAAATGATCCGTATTTTATTTTAATCTCTTTTTGCATATGCAGCAACAGGGTTGCATGTGTGGGACTTTATCAAAAGCAGGGTGAAATATGGTATGTATCATTAGATGCCTCCTTCTGTACTAAAACCTTTATCCTCATGTAAGCTAAGTGGAAAGGACCACTGGCAAAGTTATGAGAAGAATGTGTTGCAGGGTGGCTGAGGGGCAGGAGACAGTGAAAGAATCAAATAAGGATTACTGAGTACCTGACACGTGTGGTGGTTATTTATTAATACACACTGGAACCTGTTGTTCAAAACAAGTTATGTGTCCATTTTGTTCTGTTCGCAGGTGATCATGGAGGAAGCACTTTACTCCCACCGAATGTCACAAATGAATTTCCAGAATATGGGACCATGGAGGAAAGTGGAGAAGGCCCAAGAACTTCTCTTGGGTTTGATGCAGAGTCTCTGCCAGGCGGCCCACAAGGGCAGCAGGGGGTCCAGCTTCTTGATGGCCACCACTCTGGGCCTGACAGTGTTACAGAAGGACCAAAAGATGTCAGAGAGTCCCTCTCTCAAAGTCACCTCAAGGAACAAAGTTTACAACCTATTGACTCTTTGATTTCAACTCTGAAAGCCACAGAAGCCAGAATAGCTTCAGGAACATTGCAGGCTACAAAGGTACTGGACAAAGATGCTATTTCTAGGTTTTCAGTTCCGCGGGTGGAGAAGGAGCCGGACACTGCCCCTCATAAAACAAAGAGACAGAGAGCCAACCAATTATTTCCTACTGGCCAAGCAAAAGGACCAGATACACCTCTTTCAGCTGAAGCTACGAATGAGGAGAATTCTCATTTAAGCATCCAGAAGGGTCTGACTGTACTGTTAACTGGAGAAGCTCAGGCAGAGCTTTCCAAGATAACCGATAATGGTACAAAGGGGGCTCTTCATGTGCGGGAGCCAGCTTGTCCAGGGTCCTCCCTGGGGAGCCCAGCAGCGACCCATACGTCTGTGGGCAGTGTTGGTTTTTTGAGGGAGAGAAGGTCTGATCAAGGTAGCTCCACAGGACGCCCCAGCCGGGTCAAACACGTGGAGTTTCAAGGGGTGGAAATCTTGTGGACAGGAGGGGAGAAAAGAGAGACACGTCACCCTGTGGATTTTGAGATCCCATTGGAAAGGACGACCTCTCCTGAAAGCAGAGAGTTTTCCAAACTGCCAAGCCATATCATCTCATCTGCTGGTGTGTATAATTCAGTTGGTTTAACTGAGAATGTTTGGGATGAAACCTGGAGCGCTTCATCAGAGAAGCCAGGCACTAGCTCAGGGACGTTTTCCCCTCTGCCTCTTATTGACAGTGGAGAGGATGAAGTCTTCCTCAAGGAAAACAAAGGACATCCTGAGAAGAAACCAGAACTGGAGAGAGATAAGGAAAGGTGAGCTCCCATAGTCATCCTGCTCTCTGTGATGCCTGGTACACATTATAGGAAACTGTTAACCTCTGCTTGGCGATGAGAACTCAACACAGTGTCCGGGGCTTCCTCGTCGGAACTCCCATTTTATTCCATAAGCAGTGAGAAGCTATTTAGAGATATAAACCCAGAATACTGTTTGGTACATGGTAGACCTTTGTAATTTAAAAACAACAGAGACAACTGTATTGTTGATAGGGAGTCCTCATAACACCTAGGAATATGGATACTTATGAGGTAGTTTTCTTTCTATATTTATTGTATTCCTATTTATAGGAATCTGAGGCTCAGAGGTTAAGTAAAGTTTTCTAAAGTGACATAGCTGGTAATTGGGACATCCAGCACTCAGCTCCAGGGTTTTCTAACTCTTGACCTCTTGCTTTTACTGAGTTTTAAAATTTTTATTTAGTTATCCTAATGTTCATTTTTAATATTTGAACAAAATGTTGCATACTAATTAGTTGGTGCTCCACCCATATATATTAAATTGTAAGCTGTTTATAGATTTTCACTCTTTTGGTTAGCCTTGAAATTAACATGTTTGTTGCCTTTAAAGAAAACTTTAATAAAGATCATTCACAGTCTCTCTGATTTTGGGCTTGAAATCTCTGCAGTGCTGCCTTGTTGTCAGCAGGGGGCGGCCCTTGGATTCTAATGTATTCATCCTCTTGAGGGCCTTTGGTCTTGTTTAAATCAGAAAGTGTTAATAGACTGATGAAAGTTTAGTGTATTTTTACTCCGTTAAGTTTACACAATATATTTATCTGTGTCTGTTAAAATTGAGAATGACAGTAGCTGTTAATACTTTGAATTATTATTTGGAGTTTAGTTGGTTAAAATGAAAATTTAGTATTTTATTCAAATACTCATTAGACCAGATATAGTCACATACTGGGAAACTATTTGAGAGTATATAAATTATTTAGAGGGTAGTGTATCACATGTATGCCAAGAGGCTTGTCAACCCGAGTAAGTTTCTGTGATACCTTCCTTTCCAAACATATTAAAATGTAAGCCCAAAGAATATACTTGTTAGCTTTAAGAATATTATCTTTTTTATATGGTAGAAGGGGAAAAATAAAAAGAATATTAACCTAATTTTGAAATTCTTTATTCGTATTTCCTTTCCAGGATTCTTGAGCAAGAAGAGAACTTTAGGGGAGGAGATGACGACATCCTTGGGCCTGGGTATGCAGAGGACTCCACTGATGTATACAGCTCCCAGTTCGAAACCATTTTGGACAACACTTCCCTATACTACAGTGCTGAGTCCTTGGAAACATTATATTCAGAACCTGATAGCTACTTTAGCTTTGAAATGCCCCTCACTCCAATGATACAGCAGCGCATTAAAGAAGGCAGTCAGTTCCTGGAGAGGACATCGGTGGCGGGACAGCCAGACGTCCTGAGCATCTCAGCAGATGGTGGAATAGTGATGGGCTATTCTGGTGGGATCACCAACGGGCTGAATGACACCAGTGACTCCATCTACATGAAAGGCACACCGGAGATTGCTTTCTGGGGAAGGTACTAGCTCTATTCTCATTAATGTCATGTGGTGGTTTTTGTATCATTTTCTCTTTGGGAGATCTGAGTGTAGAATATATCTAAGCAGCATTTGGCCAGTTTCTGTGGCTATAAGTGCATGATGGGAATAGAAAGTAATTTAGGTGCTTGGGGCAGGCAGAGTACACCTTAGCAGTTTGTCAAATTGGCAAGCTGTGTTATTGTATTTGGTGATATTTCCTGGATTACCATATGTAAATTGGATCTGGAGCAAATATTTGTGGGTGAGGAGTAGGTGTTGGCTCCCTTGGTGCAGCTTTGGTAGCAGTGGTGTGGTGCTGTGAAAAGAACACTGAGAGGTGTTGACTTTAGTTTTGGCACTGATATGGGTGGATGACTTGAAGTGGGTTGTTTGACTAGGCCAGAAGTTCCTTCATTGCAAATTGAGGGTGTTGGGTTAGATGGTCACCAGAGTCTCTTGCAGGCCTTTGCTCTGCGAGGTCCTGTTCTGTCAGGCATTCTTCCTGTTCCTGAGGTGGTGGGGGAAGGATCTGATTATATGAATGCTTGATAGAACCAATACTTGGTCAAGGCTATAAATATTTCCTCTCTCTACTTTAGGATTTAAGTCTTTCTGGGAGATAAGATGACAAACTACATTGTTTGTATGTGGCATATCTGTCATTAGGTGATTCCCTATTTATGGATTATCCAGCATTTTATTTCTTCTTGCTCATCATCCCCAGGTCATTCACCTGTCCTTTAGCATCTTTATCAATGGGCAGGGAATACTAAACTTAAAATGATTTTGTGAATTTAGTTTTGATATAATTTTCCTGAGTCAAAGTATGTCAGTGTGTGTGTATTGGGAAAAATGGAGGGGAGGTTAAATGGGGATAAACTATTTTAAAGCTGTATAAAAAAGTGTCAGTGCTTTTTTTATGTCAGTATTCACGTTACAGGTTTTCAGTGAACCTCTCTTTGTGATCAGTCCATCTTATGTTGAGCGTTTTCTAGATTTCATTGGATGAGCACATTCAAGACTGGCACGTTAAAGCATTGTAGCTATGCACGTCCACGTGAAGTGGACCATGGGTGTTGATTGTCTTCTCCCAAAGAGAAAATGATACAATGATATATTTCTAATATATCTATATTAGAAATTAGATATATATTTCTAATATATCACTAGTGGGATATATTAGAAAACACCAGTCTCAAAAGCAGAAGACCTTGGTCTGAAATACTTGGCCAAGCCACTTATTTTCTCTGATACCCACTTTATTTATTGGCAAAATGGGGTTAATAATATCCAGTATGCTATGTGGCTATATTAAAGAGTTCATATAGATTTAAAGCAACTAGCATAGTGCCTGGTACAAAATAGGAGCTTGAGTAAAGCTGTTGTGACTCAGAATTGGTTTGGCTGCTAAGTCCACATTGAGACTTCCCGTATCTCTTAGAGGGGCCGTGTCCCTGAGACGGAGGGTGTCTCTGGAGGGGATCTTTGAGGGGAAGGTGTTTCTGAGGAGGGTGGTCCTCCCCTCAAAGGGGGGGACCTTTTTGCTTTACTCTTTTGTCCTTTAGTTTCACCATCACCTCTGATAACGAAGTTGTGATAAAATGCAATAGTATAGGCATGCAGATAATTTTATTAAAATTTCAGTCCAACTTTCTGGGGTGAGTTGAAGTTGTTTAAATTATAGGCCCAAAAAATAGGTTGGGGAGCTGAGGGGTTTTGTGGCTGAGAGGCTTTGTTGTAGAAGTTACAAGAAGGGTAAGTAACAAAAAGAAGAGGTGAACGTCAGCAAGTCAGATCAGGAAGGAATTAGGTGAAAGGTTTATCAAATACACGTATGGTCTGCTTACTTAGAATAGGAAGTAGTCATCATTGGGGCCAGCGTGGGTGCCAGTCATTATTAGTAGGGCAGAGTTAGATAGTTAAGAAAGAATATCAAGGTAGGTTACAGTATTTTAGCATCTCAGATTTAGGTAGCATGGAGTATACTGAAGTAGACTCAGGCCATGTCAAGACAAAGCTTCATTTACCTGCATTGTAAAGCCATGAGATCTTGGCCAGTAGTAAGACAAACCAAGAAACAGACTGTTAACTATAGAGAACAATCTGATGGTTACCAGAGGGGAGGTGGGTGGAGGGATGGGTGAGATGGGGAATAAGGAGTGCAACAGCATTTTCATAACAACCCCCCCCCAACACTAAGTGTTAATACCATGCACAGGAATGCAGGAAGGACTATCCTTTTGTCTGTTGCACACAGTTTATTTAACAATATAATTGATAGAAGAAATGAGTTGGTGCTTTACCATTCTATACAGTGGTTGAGTCTTCTTGAATTTTCTTATATATAGTAATTCTAATGCTTGCATGATTTACACTAGAATTGCTTTTCCTCATTTCAAGTTTGATATAGAAGAAAAGAATGCTTCTTCTCTATTAACATTAGCATGATCTAAGGGAGTGATTATCCCTGTTTTTTTTGTCTAAAACCAATTTTATCAGAGAAACAAATCAACAATTTCTACATCTGCAAGGCAAGACTTTGGCTTAAGCCAGTATGTATAGGTAGACGTGTGTGGGGGTTTGTACCTGTGTGCACGCAGGAGCCAGTTCCTGTCGTACAGGGGTAATAATTTGGAGAACGCCCACAGAGTTCACTATAGAAAAAAATCTTCTCACCATGTCAGAAAGTCATTGGGATACATTATAAGCTTGTGTTATTTCAAGAATCTGAAATTTCTTCTGAATATTATTTTTCTTCTGAATATTATTTTTCTGAATATTGTTTTTCTTCTCACTCTTAAATATAAATGTTTAGAGTCTTGAAAATACAAATAAAAATATGAATATAATGTACTTGTTTTTCCCGTTAAAAAAAGGCATGGGTCACCAGCAATGACAACAAGAAGAATCCAAACAAAACCCCCCTCCCCCAAAACAAACAAATAAAAAAACAGAGAGAGAGAGAACAGATATTTAATCAACTGGTTTTTAACAAAAAATATATATTATTTGTATTGTATGGATGGGTGAGATGGGGATTAGGGAATGCACTTATGATGAGCAGTGGGTATCGTATGGAGGTGTTGAATCGCTATATTGTACACTTGAAACTAATATTACACTGCATGCTAATTAACTGGAATTTAAATTAAAACTTTAAAAAAAAATTAGGTGGAATTCTAGTACTGCTTCTAGTAATGAGAAGCATCTTAGAGCTGTTCCAACCAATATTCTCTCCGAGCTCTTGCACTCTTCCACATGATTCCTGACTAGTGGTCATTCTACCCTTCCTTGAACCGTGCTGGTGACTTGGGTGGATCTATTTGTGTTCTTTGAGTTGGTGTAAGATAGTATATGGTTATAGGTGGAGGAGGGTTTGTTTTATGATAGGGGTCTCTATTCAGGGTTAAAAAAATAGAGTGGGCTCAATGATCCTAAGAAATTTTAAAGAAACTGGAATAACTGTTATGTTTTTCTTTACCCTCTCTGCCTTATTGGTGCTTTCAAGTTGCAGTACCACATTGTAGGTTGAAGAATTATCACATTTTTCAACTCGAAGGGGCCTTACGTAATCTTTCCTGTTTTTATAGTAAAGAATCTGAGTCCCAGTTTGGTGGGATGGATTTACCTGGTGAGAGATCCTGTACCAGAATTCAAATTGTCTGACTCCTAGACCAGATACATTCACTGTTCTAGGCTGCCTGGTCTCTTTATTCTTTTTCTAAATCTAATTTCTCTCATTCGTAAGTCTATAGAACCAGGAGTCTGAGTTGGTAATTGTAGGACTTGGTGGTGGTGGTGGTGGTGGTGTGTATGTTTAATTTGAGAAAAAATTTACCAAATTGATAATGAACATGTTTCCATAAATTTTTTAAGTAATCAGTGAGCAGACTTTTAAACATTTCTTCTACATTAAAACATTCTTCTGCAGAGGTAAGGAAGTAGACTATTGAGCCTGTTAAGGAAATCCAGACTAGAATGCTGACTGCACAGTTATCAACCTGGTTGACTTCCCTCATCCAAGCACTGAGGGTCAAAGTGTTAGGATTCAAGGGAAAAAATATTTTCCAATTTTATTAATAAATATTGTGACGTTTACATAAGGAAAGTGCCAAATAAAGCAAGTGCACATGCCTAGTATCTTGTCTCTATTCACCAGCCTCGCTGCTGCGTTGGCAGAGGACTGGGGGGTCTGACCATATTATAAAGGGAATCTGAAGAAGGCTCCAAGGAAAGGGGATTATATGACTAATGAAACAACTGTCTTCCCGATAATGCTTCTTTGATTTTAGCTAGACCTGAGCCAAGAAATTAAGCCCACCTCTCTTGATTGATTTTAATGTATAAAAGGTTAGTTCTCAGCCAGTAGAAAAAATAGGAAGTTACTTAGGTTGTCTCTAAGCACAATTTTATATCAAAGGCATCCTGTAGGTTTTATTTAGTAAACACATGGTGTGTAATTCTCATAAGAAGCCAGGAGAAAGAAGTTATTAATGATCCCATCTTCTAGATAAGGAAACTGAGGCACAGCACAGTTGACTAACTTGCTCAAAGTCACACAGGTGATAAGTGGCACACCCAGGCTTTGAACCCAGGTAGTCAGGCTCCAGAGTCCATTTATTATTGGTTTCAAAACAAAAATATATTTGGCATTGCCTAGGTATATTTTAAAATCTTTTTCTACTTCAATATGTGCCTTTACTCTGTCATTAAAGATGATTTCAGTGGCAGTATTTGACGGTAATTTCTTTTGAACACAGGGTAACACTGTTCTCTCTTGTGTTGCTTCTTTAAAGGCAGGTGCAGATGTTTGGGGAAGGTGATGACAATGTTGTGTCGTCTCAGCAAAGCTTAGTTCTCTTTCTCAGCAACACCTTCCGTTCTTGGATTTAGCCATACGTTGGCGGCCAGAGGGGGTTATTCTTTCCCGATACTCTCTCTCACCAATTAAGTCAAAGAAAAAACATTTCAAATCTGTAATATTCTAGTATCAGGTTGGAAAGGACATTTTTAAAGAGTACATGTACTCACTGTTAGTCTTTTAAAGGATGATATACCTTTGTGATATCAAATGAATCATTCTTTATAAGGTGAAAACAATTCTTAAGACCCTGTACTAAACCCGCGTAGGAATAGTTAAATTCTCTCAGGTGCTCTAAGTGCTCTGAACACTGAATATTGGCGAGGGAGCTGCATGTTGGTCCGGAAGTAGCTCACCCTGTGAATGTAACACAATATTTTAATGAAGGAGCAAAGAGGAGCGTCTCCTCCCGTTGCGGTCCGTTACTTAGCACTCAGGCGGACAGGGTCAGCAGTGCTGTGTGAAGTCCAGTCACATGGCTCCAAAATTAGAAAGGATAATTAGAGACTTAACAGTTGTACATGTTCCAATGGGTTCCTTTGTGTCTGGGTGCTTCTTCCTCGCTGGCTTGTCATCTGATGATTGCAACTCCGATCAGTAAGTTCTGACCTGAGGACTGAAAGGCACACATGTCACTGTGACCAATAACAGAACTGAATATTGTCCGTTTCTAATGAGCTTGGATTTGGACAGACAGGAAAAAAGAGATATCAAATACAGTAATATGGCAGGAGCTTTCTTTTGGTTCTCTGAAATATGTAACACTGCTTTTTAAAATCACCTATTTAGTGTAATGGATATATTTTATGTCTCAGCTGCCTAGTTTTTCTTTCAGATACCGCTCAGACCATGGAGTGCCTCTGAGGAGGTGAATTACATCTGTGTGCAGCTGGTATGCCTGAGGAGCCTGCTCCAGCCAGTCTTGGGTCCACTCAGAATTTGATAGTTTGGTTTTTTGCCGTCCTCTTTTCTCCCTCTCCCCTTCTCAAATGGAATGCTGACGCTTAAAAGTATCCCCTTTCTTCAGTTTTTCTCTTTCTTTAGTGTCTTTCTGTCTAGGGAAAAGTCACATGAAATAGGATTAATACAGAAATTTGTGAAGTGTGATTTCAAAAATTTGTTTGACATTACGATTTAAAACCTGCAGGTATTTTAATATAATGTACAAGTATTAAAATAAGAAATTAAAATAATGTGATATTAGTTAAGCTGGTGACTGAGGAAAGATTTGATCTTGTGAAATCATCTTTAGAGACCTGGCTGACCACTGAGTAACCAACTTTTCTAGTATCATTAGAAGTGGGAAGCTCTGCTGTCCCATAGGTTCATTATTGGGTCTCTCTTGCTCTAGTACTCTCTTTAGTCCTTTTCTTTTATGTTTTAGGTTCTCATTTTTTTTCTTCCTAGCTTCTTTCTGCTTTTCTAGCAGCTATAATGGATTTTGTTTTTTTATTTACCGAAAGGTGTTCTTGCGCAGTGATGAGTGATGTGGACTCTGCTAGGTCGAGCCAGGCATACCTGGGTTTGAATCCTGCCTCCGTTACTTACTAGATGTGTGATCTTAATTATAGAAAATCTGGGAGCCTTTCCAAGTGTAAAATGCAATAAATAATACCTATCTGGTAAAGGAAGGGGAAGCAAATGAAATTAATCAGGTGACAGAAATCAAAAAAAGAAAACCAAGTGTTGTAACAATGCCTGGTGTACATAGTAGGAGATAAATAAATCAAAATTTATGTCCATGCCACTCTACCTTGTGCCCAAGTCCTGTATCAGCCTCTGAGCTACCAGCACTGTCCTCCCAGCTCTAAGCTACCTGGCACACTTATTACTGGACTTCCTGAAATATCACTTCTAACGTGGGGATTTGGGATCAGAAGACGCGGAGGTCAAGTCATCTTTTTTACTGGCTGCCTGATGTTGGTAGGTTGTTTTGCTTCAGAGAGCCTCTGATTCCTTATTGGTAAAATGGAAATAACCTTACCACTCAATTTATAGTTTTGTTGTAAGAATTTACTAAGTTCTAGTTTGTGGATATTTATTTTAAACCTACTGTGAGTTTTGTAGTATTCTGAGTAATAGTCTAAGGGATATAAGAAAATAGGTAAGAAAAGCCTGGTAAAGAAAAAAAGATGCAAGGATTTGGTGAATGTTTGAATATAGGACATGAAGGCTGGGTCAAAATCGTTGTGAGACTGCAAGCTTAGGTGACATACTGCATCTAGAAGTAATAGAAATTGGGGAGATCAGCAGGGTTTGTGGGAGAATGGCTTGTAGGCGGGTCAGTTTAAACAGGTTATGTTTGAGGAGAGTGATGGTGCTTAATGTACAGATGCTGGTGGGAATATGAGATTGAAGGTTGGCTGCAGAGACTTTGGAGTCACCCTTGAGAGGTGAGGCCCGCAGCTGTTGACATGAGCGAACTCTTGGAGGGTGAGGGCTGCACTGAGGCCAGCTGCAGAGAGATGCATGCACAGGAGCTCTAGAGTGCTGCTCGTGCATCTTTCTGATGCCATGTTTGTAGAAAATAGCCCCTAAGGTGAGTTTCCTGGCAGTTCTTCTGCGTTGGCTTCATTTCTCCAACAGCAGGCACCTTGTTTATCAGGGAGCCCAGTGTAAAAGCTACGTGCTCTGGTCATCGATGTTCTTTCAGTTCCTTCCGGACAGTCCTGGCCCTGGCTGGCTCTGGCGGTTTTGGGCTCTTTCTATTGGTTGAGTGCCTCTTGTATACACTGGTGATGACTTCAGGAAATGGTGCTGGATTTGAAATAGGGTTTCCTAGAAACATTCTAATTCTGTAGTTTACAACTTAAAATAATGCGCCCTGGATAATGGTCAACATTACACTGAGGAGTGCTGAGGGATGCTCACTGAAGCGGATGATCTTTTATCAAAGACCGTATTAAAAGACTTCAAATGATAAAAGACGTTGGGCATATATATTAGTTACAAGGATAATCGCAGGTCTAAAAATAAAAACTGGATTGGCAATTAACATTATAACTGGTTGGGATGATGCAGCAATCTTTTTATTCATATATCAGTGCAATATTTAACTTTTAAAGGAAGCAATAACATTTCCTCTCAGCAGAGGTCACTTAACACAAGATTAGCAGTACTGGATGAGAAGTGTTATCCACTGATTTGCGGGTTGGGGAAGAAAAAAGAGAAGTAAAAGTTCTTTGAAGGTAGGAGTACCAATTTATCAGAACCCAAAATGGGTACATTTCCAATGCTTTAATCTTTTGTTTTTCTACTGCGGATCTCATAAGCTTTCTATTAACTGATATATGGAGTCTGTATTAAATTGGCTCAGGCTCCTAGCAGAGCCTTAATACTCAGTACCCAAGTGGCCATGGTGCAGGGTATGTTCAATATAATCTTTCTCATGAATGCTAATGAAAATTAATATTAAACTACATCTAAGCCAATGTTAGATAAATGATTTACCTTTATAATTCCTACACCCCATATGCTATTTCATATGCCTGCACCGAAACCTCCATCTGCAGTATTCTCCTGGTCTCTGAATTAAGAATTATGAAAGGAGGGGCGCCTGGGTAGCGCAGTCGTTAAGTGTCTGCCTTCGGCTCAGGGCGTGATCCCGGCGTTCCGAGATCGAGTCCCATATCAGGCTCCTCCGCTGGGAGCCTGCTTCTTCCTCTCCCACTCCCCTGCTGTGTTCCCTCTCTCACTGGCTGTCTCTCTGTCAAATAAATAAATAAAATTAAAAAAAAAAAGAATTATGAAAGGAGAGCCTTATAAATCACACACCCTAAACTACTGGAAATTTTTAGTTTTTCTACTTACCACCTTGCTTCCCAGCAGTATCAACCTGGGAGTTTGTTAGAAGTGCAGAGTCTCAGGCCCCACCTCTGACCCACTAAATTAGGATCTACATTTTAAGAAGATGTCCAGGTGGTTTACATATACGTAATGAAGTTTGAGAGGCACTGGTCTAGAACCGTGGTCCATGGACCGAGCTAAAGTAGGAAAGCTCTAGAATAGGGTTTTCTAACCTGACTTCACATTAGAGTTACACAGGGAGCTTTTTAAAATTCCGACTTCCCACGCTTCCCCTCCAGAGGTTCTGATTGTGTTGATGTAGGGTGACATCCGGACAGGGATAGCTTTAAAAGATTCTCAGGTAGATTCTGTTGTGCAGCTTAGGCGGTCATTCTCTCGCAGTTTGTTAGAAACATGTACCAGAGACCTTACCCCTGACCTACGTGATCAAAATGTGTGTCTTAACAAATTCTGAGGTGATTCCTAAGTACTTTAAAGCTTGAGATGCGGTGAAAACTGTTCAGAGGCAGAATACAAAGCTCAGTAAGACAGTCCCTGTTCTCAGGTAAGCAGGGTCATTGTGCTAGTGGCAGAGGTTTGTAAAAGTGAGTGGTCCTGGCTGTGAACCTTGGAGTGATTTCTTGTTTCATCTTTGGTGCGGTGATCGTAGGGCGTCCATCCTTACTCTAGAAATAAAGGGGTTGATCCATTTTCCTGTTAGGAAACAGTATGGTGTTTTTAGTAAAGAGTCTGGATTCTGAAGTCGGACTGCTTTGGTTCAAATTTTGGTGAGTTACCTTCCTAAACCTCAACTTTCTTTTTTTTCCTTTTTTATTTTTTTAAAGATTTTATTTATTTATTTGACAGAGAGAGGGACAGCCAGCAAGAGTGGGAACACAAGCAGCGGGAGTGGGAGAGGAAGAAGCAGGCTCCCAGCGGAACAGGGAGCCCAATGCGGGGCTCGAGCCCAGGACCCTGGGATCACTCCCTGGGCCAAAGGCAGACACCTAATAACTGAGCTACCCAGGCGCCCCAAACCTCAACTTTCTTATCTGGGAAAAGGGATAATAATTTACTTCCACTTGATGAGTACTCAAAATATGTTGGCTATTATTATCAGTAATAACACTGCTTAAACTAAAAGTTTTCTTTAAAACTTTTTCAAAGTCACCTGATATGAATGGGCTGTGGTCAGGTCGACGAAGGTGTTGTATATCTGTAATAATTTTAAGGGCCTTGGATTACTTGAAGGTGAGGATTTCTAATGACAGTTTTACTGTCTTTGTAATTATCTATTTAGCAGCTCCACCTCAACACAAAGAAGGTGACATTTTTTTTAGTCAAGAGTAATAATATAAAATTTTTAGTACACAGAAAATAAGAGGTATTGAATAATTATTCCAAAACAAAATCATGAAAGTTCTTTATTCACACTCTGCGTTCATTTGACAGTAGTTTTAGGGTTCATCCTATAATGTCCTTAGGTATGGGCCTGTCCCTCCTCTCAGGCAGTGATCTCAAGTCCTTAGTTCTGATACTGAGAGAACCTCTGTTGCAGGGGCCAGCACACACCAGACACTTGGTTTTTGCTTAATGAAGAACTTAATTACTGGCCGCTCACTGCTAGGGACTAGGTGTCTCCCAGAGAGGAGGCTGGTAAGATAATTTAACAAACAGTTCTAGTGCAGGCCTACTGAGCCAAACAGTAAGGTTCTGAGGCTGGGGTTACTTCTAGCATGAGGCATTGTGGGGGCCCTCTGGAAGTGTTGCTTTTTGTGGCGGGTTTTGAAGGGAGAGGTAGATATGTATAAATGATCATGGGGGGAGTGGGCAGGGTGACTGTCCAGATGGAGCCAAACTGAGGCAGAATTAGTAACAGGTGCTCGGATTTGGGGACTTGAAAGTTAGGAATTGAGGGAACTGTGAACCTCTTTGCCTCTTCTGTTAATTTTTTAGACTGAACAGGTGCCACTACACTCAGAGGCAGCCATTATGAGGTGACTTTTTACAACTTCTGAAACATTTTAGGCATACCCCAAAATGTAGGAAATAATAAACACCTGTGATTTCACCAGCCAATTTAAAAAATAAACATTGCAGGTGAATTGCCAACTCCTGTGAATGCCTCCGTGGTCCCAGTCCTTCCTTTCTCTTCCTTAAGGTAACCATGACCTGTGGGTGTTTGTCATTCCTATATAAGTGTGCACCTGTCAATACTAGATAGTAGTTTTTCATGTTTTTAAACCTATATAAATGCTACCTTCATCTCTCCTTTTGTAACTCACTTTTTTGCTCAACATTTCAAATTCATTCTTCCTGATTCATAAAGTCCTAATTTATTAATTTATTTGCTTATAGTATTCATTACATGAATATATACTATAATTTATTTTTCCATTTTCCTATTTATGAACATTTTGGCTGTCTTGTATTTTTGTTATCTCAGAGGGCATGGCAGTGAACATTCTAATTTGTGGCTTCTTGTGCACTTATGGGAGAGTTCCTCTAGGCTGGACAGTAAGTTATAATCATTTTCTGGGTGAACCAAGGCATTCTTGAAAGGGCATATTACATTTTCTTTGAGAAGTTGTAATTTTATCTACTTCTATTTATAAAGTAATTTTTAGTTATTTTACCTTCTGATCCTTATAATTCCGATATCCCAACAAAAACAGCTGGTGCCCAAAGAAAAAGCATGGAAAGAAACTGAAGTAAAACCCTGCTGTCCTTTCCTTTGAGGGGCGCAGAGTGCGGACTCTGTCATCAATTAGTTGGGTCTGGTGGCTGTGCTTTCTGTCCGATGTGATGCCCGATGCGATGCCCCGTAGCTCCTGGTTGCTGAGACTTCTCTGTGGCAGTTGTTGCCTGTTGCCTGTTGCCTGTGTCTGACAGCTGTGAGTGTTGCCTGTCCACTTCTGGTTGTCTGAAGCAGGATTCCAACAACAGGCAAATGAATATTTTCACATTAGTGATGGTAGAAAACCAGAATCACAGCTAGGAATGAAAATAGGAAAACACAAATCACATAAGAATAAGTGTGAATTTTATATAATATAAATGAACTAGGTTTTTTCCCCATTTTAGTCATTCTTATAGGTCCAGAATGTTTGTGCTGCAAGAAATTACAGTCTTCAGAAACAGTACTTCAAAAACCTTAGTGCTATTATGAAAGGCCAATTCCGAAATTACTTTGTTTTTCTTTTTTTAAAATGATGTTGGACAAACCTCTCTTTCTTCCGCAAGAGCAACGACTCCGAATCAGCTAAGACAGTTGGCCTTTCTCCCTGTTGTCGGCTTGCCTTCTGGCTTCTGAAGAGTTAAGTTGGAGGTTTGTGAGGTCATGTGTGACTTCACTGGGTCTGGACTTTTGAAGCAGATCTCTTGGAGGGAAGCTGCCTGTTGAGAGGGGAGGCTAGGCAGAGGGGGTGGAGGGAGTGCTCCTTTCACTTCTTTCAAGTTCTTCTCCCTCAGCCCCTGAGGGACATAGTGGCATTCTGGGAGAATGTCACTGCAGAGTCAGTGTGTAGCAGTTTGTACTCACAGCAGAAGCAGCTGTATAAGTGCATTAAAAGAGGCCTTGCTGAAGATGAGGGTTTGCTGAACAGATGGAACAGGAGAATGTTCTTTGTATTCCTGATAAAATTATGGGCAGACTGTTTGCTGACGGAGGTAACTGGAATTCAGTTTATTTTCTTTGTCTGGTCCTAGGCAGTACTGGGTTATATATAATTGTAGTTACAGAAAATTCCTTGGATTTTAAACTGTTTTATTTAAAATGGAAAACATCATAAGAAAGTCTTAGAAACTTAGGAAAATGATAATTCATATATATTGTTCTCTAAATTAGGTTGACAAAAATGAAGAGAGTGTATTTGTTATAGAGTAATGTTTGGACAGGATGAGAGTTTTTTTTCCTTAGTAGAGTTGTGCTGCTCTTTGAGGTGGTCAGACGTAGCTTGGTGCTCCTAGACTACAGTGTGCTTTCAGCTACCTTTTCTGAAACTGCATCCAGGCATTAGAAGGTTACCAGTTCGAGCTCCGTCATTTAGTGGGATCCATTCTGACTATTGCACAAGGCTGTCACTCTTATTTTGGTGTATCACTGTTCTAAAGGGAAAGTTGCTGTGCTGTTAGTGTAGAAACATGATTTGTCTTAGAATTTAGCATTAGGTTTGAAATTCCAAAGGCTAGCTGGTTATCTAAAGAAAAGAGTCATAGGGAATATTTTTTTCTGGAACTGAGGGAATTTCAGCTCCAGAGTTTACCTCTGAGAAGGTCTCTCTCCTGTTTCACATTCATAAATAAGATCAGCAATGGTAAAGGAGGGAACTTGAACCCAGTGTGTTGATATTTTTTTTTGGGCCATTCTTGAGATGCTTGGGGTTAAAGGATTCCTGAATACCTGGGAGCCTTTGAGAACCCTGGCATTTGAATGCCCAGGACAGTCAGCTGATTCTAACAGATGTATTTGTGTATTGGGTAAGTTAAAGTTTCTTGCCTTGATAACAGTGTTTAAGTTCATAATTTTAAATTCATATTTCTAGAATTTTATAATGTCATTTATCTTACCTGGCCATCAGTATAAAAAAAAAGCCTCTTTCTAATTGGATATTTTGTTTCATAGCTTTAATAACAAAGGACAAAGAGAATCCTTGATAAAAAGGATGTGAAATGTAATTTGTGAGAAGCATGGTGGTTATGATACTGGACTTGGGAATTATAGGCCCACTGATTGAGTTTTATCTCTATTTCTTACAATTTGACCTCTGGTAAGTTACTTAACCACTCTTCGATAGCAGTTTCTTCATACGAGACCTACGGATGGTCATAGCACCTAACCTGAGAGGTGGTGGTTGTGAAGATTAACTGAGGTTCAATGCATGGGAAGCACTTAGCAGAATTTCTCCTGCATTAATAAAAGCTCAGTGAGTATTAATAAACTGGCTCTTGTTATGTTTAAATTGCCCTTCCTTACATCAGGTATGTGAGAGGACTTAGAGAACGGCAGTATGCCCATACTGTAAGCATGGCAGGGTTCCAGGTAGTGCCCTGTGCCTCACGGCAGGCAGGCTTCCCCACCGCTGCCATCTCTCAAATGGAGCTCTATGTCAAGGAGGGCTGAGAGAGAAAAAGGGCAAATTAGTGCAATCCGTCAACACTTTGTGAAAACATCTTTATGCTCACGTCCTGTTGATAGTGTATCCTTTCCATCGTCTTTGAATGTGGAGCACGGGACTGCACATACATGTACCTCATAGGAGGAATGTGACCCACACTAGGAGTAAAACCCCAAGCGATCGCCAGAACCAGGCCATTCTTTCTGTGTTCTTTTTGTAAGTGCAGATTGTCCTTTTCCACGCAGTGGTGGCTGTTCTTAGAGGGTTTATCTGTATTTCCAGCTTGGCCCTTTCTATCTTTATGCTCCAGAAGTTAGTAGCTGAGCAGCTGTTTGAAGCTGCTGAATTTCTGTTTCCTGGTCTATGACTTGTGGATAATATCTTTTCTTCCATGGTTATTGAGATTAAATAAGATAAAATATGGGGGCCTGGTGGCTTAGTCGGTTAAGCATCTGCCTTCGGCTCAGGTCATGATCCCAGGGTTCTGGGATCAAGCCCTGCATCAGGCTCCCTGCTCAGCCAGGAGCCTGCTTCTCCCTCTGCCCCTCCCACAGTTTGAGTGGGCTCTCTCTTTCTCTCTCTCTCTCAAATAATTAAATAAAATCTTTTAAAAAAATAAGATAAAATATGTGGAAATGCCTAGCATAAAGTCCTAAGCACTAACAAATTTTTGGTCTTCCAAAAATACCTCCATTTCTTCTATTACTGTGAAAGGAAAATTCATACAATTTGTAAATGAGTCTCTTTCCCTATTTTGCTTTATAAAGGTCTCATGTCTAGATCAGTGTTTCTAAAGCTTTTGTTTACAATTATTTTCTTCTGTGTTATTAGTTTACTTTGTCTAGTGTCAGTTTCTCTGTTTGTCGCCATGACTTTCCCGGGCAGTCATTATAGCTTTTAAATTTAATTTTGAACTAGTTTTCAAAAATATGAAAGGAATATGTGCCAATGGTAAAAATTGAAGTTGAAGTTCTCTTTTTCCCCACTTTGCTCCCACTTGTCAGAAGGAACCTCCTGATGGTTTTTAGTGTATTCTTTAAGGCATGGTCTGTGCCGCTCTTTTAAACTGCCTTACTGGTGCAGATGTGGAATGGAAAGTCTGTCAGATTTGCCAGCTCCCTCTGCAGCTCAGTTCCTCCCCCCAGTTCTGCAGCACAATGTTTGGAATGTTTGGGAGCACCGTTGTAGGGAACCTGCCCACACAGCTGGGTTGTGTCACCAGGAGCTGAATGCACCAGGTCCAGCTGCAGCCACACTGTTGTGATTCATGTTATCAGGCCAGAGTTCATGCAGAGTAGCGAGGCATGCTTGGGTCTGAACGTACTGTGAAAATGCTCAGTCCTGAAATTCTGGGGAGGCAGAGCCTGTGTTGGGTTCCAGCAAGGATTTTAGTCATTGTTTAGCTGGCTAGAGGGTGTGGTTCAGTCAGCCCTTTGAGCGACTGTTGTGTTTGGCTTTTTGTCATTAATAACATTGGGTGGAGGGAGGATACAAGTAGGTGCACTGAATGTGGAGTTGGAAGAAAGGGGCTCAACTGCCAGCCTTGCTGCTTACCAGCTGTGCGGGCGGGGGGCAAGGCTTCTTTGGTTCTCTGTTTCTTTACTTGGAAAATGGGACTGTTGTGAGGGTGAGATACAGTAATGCTTAAGAAAGTGCTAGGTAGACTGCAAAGTGCTGTATTTGTTTTTCTTAATGAATATTGAAAGGACTGGCTTCTTCCTCCTGATTGGCTTAGGTATGTTAAACTATTTGTGCTTTGGAGAGGGAGGAACCTCGTCGCTGTCTAGTGTTTGGTGTCATTGGACTTCATCCCACCTCTTTGTGAAAGTTGTTTGTCCCATCTGCTTTTGAATGCCCCTGGCATACCTAGAAGCCTGCGTTTAGAAGGGGCTAGGGCAGTATAATTTCTGTGCTCAGAATGTTCTCAAAGAAGCCACTCCCTTTTGTTGATTCAGCTGGTCCTTTATTGAGACCCTGCCTTTTAGAAGAGGAAGCACTGAGAAGTGAGGCCCTGAGCATCTCCACTCGCCCAACTCTGCTACTGATTGTGAGACCTGGAAATAGTCATGTCCTCTCTTGATCTCTCTCACTTTTCTCCTCTGTAAAACAAAGGTGGTTGGACAGAAGACTTTTTTGTATTTGGGGTTGGAGACGGTGGACTAGATATCTTCCTTTTTCTATCCTTCCTCTACCTTATTATACCCATCATCCTACTGACCAGTTCTTTCTTCCCCTTTTAAACAACTTAGGACAGTTATCTTCAAAAGATAACACAATCACTTGTGTTGACTTGTGAGACCTAAACATAATGAAAACCCTTAAAGGGTGACAGGGTGTTAAGAGAGTGAGTGTCATATTCTCCTGCCTATAATCCACTGACCTTGACATGCTTTGTTTTGTAGTCATCTAGAACTAATCATCTTTGATTAGGGCTTCCATGTCTCAGATCTGTTGTTATGGGAGATATGAGTACCTGAAGGAAGAGAGAGAAAAAGGATGCCATGGCAAGTGGTAGCTGAAATAGAGATGCCACCAGGAGAAGAAATGGAGTATGAACAGTCTTTTAGCTGGAGGCAATAATCCCTTCAGGGCAGAGGAGGGGCCTTTTGCCAGGCTGTGTGTGAGATGTTTTCATTGCTGTGGCTTGGTTCTCAGTACTATTCATCCATCCTGGCTCTTAAGCTCTTTATCTAAATCTTATTCAGTAGAGAAACACATTTATCATGTATGGACATTTTAGTCTGGCTTTCCCAGGATGAGACTGCATTTCTAGGTGACAGAATGTTAGGGAAACATTTGTATGTCTTCAGTATTTTGCTGCTGAAAGATAAACAAAAAGACAGTTAAAAACTGTCTCTGCAGCTTGGAAATCAGAAGGCTTAGTACTGGCCCAAGTAGTGTGAGATAGTTGCTGCCTGCTTGTGTATTTAGTGTATTCCTTGGGTCAGCTGAGCCAACTGTTAGAGACCCGTGGAAAGTATCCTTCTTGTTGAAATAATTCAGCTAAAGAATTCCTGGATTCATGACTTCAAAAGTCAACAGTTGGTAAGAGGAACACAGATTTCTTGTGTGATTGGCTGAGTAGCCCAAGTCTATGACCATGTGTTAGAGGGATTATCTTTGTTGTAGACCCTTCAGTCTCAATGTAAGTAGAGATTCTTTTGATCAAAATTTCACACTTCTTGCTAATTCCAAAGGTGAGGTCTCAGATATTTACCTTGCATAAACTTAGTGACAAGTCGATCAATACTTGATTCAATGCCAAACATATAAATGCTGCTTCAGGATTGGAGGTAGGGATATGGCCAATAGGTTTAGGAGGTAATGAAGAATAAACCTAAGGACGTAGTCAGTATAAGATGAGTTTGGCTTTGCATTTTCTGGCGTCTTGACCTTGGGAAGCTGGTGTGTAACATCCTTGACTATAATTTTGAATTCACGATGGAAATTGCTGGGCATTTTCTTAAGGTTGAAAATGAGGGAACCAAAGTATCCACCTGAAACACAGCCAAAAACGTGTTGGCGTATTTTAATGTAATAAGAAACTGCCTAGTCCTTGGGCCCCACCTTCTCAGTTGGGTTCTGGTAAATTTACTGATCATTTTGGGGCTCCTCCTTGGTAAGCAATATGGATTTCACATCCTAATCCTTTGAATTATAACTTGTTTTTTTTAAGATTTATTTATTTGACAGAGAGAGAGAGAGAGCACAAGCAGGGGGAGTAGCAGGCAGAGGGAGAGGGAGAAGCAGGCTCCCCACAGAGCAGGGGGAGCCCGATGTGGGGCTCGATCCCAGAACCCCGGGATCATGACCTGAGCCGAAGGTAGTCGCTTAACCAACTGAGTCACCCAGGTGCCTTTTTTTCCTTTCCTTTCCTTTCCTTTCCTTTCCTTTCCTTTCCTTTCCTTTCCTTTCCTTTCCTTTTCCTTTTCCTTTTCCTTTTCCTTTTCCTTTTCCTTTTCCTTTTCCTTTTCTTTCTTTCTTTCTTTCTTTCTTTCTTTCTTTCTTTCTTTTCTTTTCTTTTCTTTTCTTTTCTTTTCTTTTCTTTTCTTTTCTTTTCTTTCTAAGGAGAAAAACATTTTAGTTAACAGAATTTTTCACTGGGAAATTTAGGTCGAACAAAACAGGCACCCAGTATCATACATAGACATACATACACATGCACACGCGTACACACACGCGCGCACACACACACACACACACACACACACACGGCTATTCCCAGAAATATCTCTACTTGAGAGAGAACATACAGCACTTACTTTTGAGCCTCAGTAGATGTTTGAAATGTCAGCACTGCGACATACTGATTCTTAGCTCCATGTCTGGCTTCATTTGGTTGCTGCAAATTGAGAGCTTGGCTATCTCCTGAGTCATCAATATCTCTTCCCGTGGCACTGAGGTCTTCTTGGGAGGTCTCAGAGCCACACAGCCATGGGGCCAGCTCTGGCAGTAGGCTGAGAGATCCATCTACAGAAGCTAGGCTGTGAGCCAAGGGTGGGGTTGCCCTACCCAGTATGTGTTAAGTATTAAAATCCACCCATGGTTGGCTAGTGTAGAAGTAATATTTATCTTGTGTTATACTCAGTTTTATGAAACCATACCCGAAGGCAGCAGTCTGCTGTAACTGTACACCAAGTTGATTAGAAATTGGATTAGATATACCTTCTTAAAGAACTTAAAGAGGAAGTCTCATTGTGAAAAAATAACAAGATTTAGGTATTTTTTCCCCTCAAAATATTGTATATTATATGGCCACCAGCTGTCCTTCCTGTGCTCCGATGCCATTCTTTTCATTTGCTTTTTTGATAGTACGTTTTCTCCTTCCTGCTTTCCTTCCTTTGCCTTTCCTGTCTCTTCTGTCCTCAGAATTCAGATTGTCATGGGATCTTTTCCTTTCCCTGAATATTTAACCATGCTCATGTCTCTCTAATTTTTTCTCCATTCCACGTTCTTGTCTTATTGAGCCTCAATAGCCACTGACAGACAGGGACTTTAAGTTGCTATGTTGCTGTGGCCATCATACATCGACCAGTGAGACTCTGGTAAGCTCAGGTTGCTTCCAGACCTGTCTATGGGACGTGGACATGTACAGTAGTCCTGTGTCTGTTGGTGATGCAAGTGGTAGTAGGAAGAGTGCTGTGCTGGGAGTTGAAGGACTTGGGCTCTGGCCCTTGTTCTGTCTATATCTAAATTCCTAACCTGCGTCTCCATTCACTCATATGGAAAATGAGATTAGATTAAATAGTTCACAACGTGTATTTTCAACTCCAAAAAATCCATTACTTGACTCTATGAAATCCTACTAATTCTGGCTCCTTAGATTAGTTCTTTGTGACCAATTAGAATCTTCTTTATAAGAACAAACCGAGAAATAGTGAGGAGACTGTGAAATTGAAGCAGGTAGAATAACACCAAAATTTAGCAACAATGCTCATAGCATTGATAAGATGGAGAGCAAGTGGAAGGAGAGGCCATTTTCCATTCTTCTGTGGTCTTATTTGGGCTGTGTACACAGCTCGACTTTTGCATCGTTCTTCCATGGAAGCAACATCCACCAATTACCCTTTTTCAGTCTGAGTTGGCTGATAAGAAATACTTATTTTGAAATCCCAAATGCACTCTGCTAGGAAGATGAGCACAGAGATAGTAGGACGTTAGAATTTTCCTTCTTTTGGCTGAAAGAGGTGACTGATGGTTATGTCTTCTTTATCCCTTCTTGAAGTCCTTGTTTCTCACATGAAAGCAGAAGTGTGACCCACAGCAGCTGAAATGAAACCAGAATGTAGGAGGTTAAGAGTCCGTGTAATTCTCTCTAGATTCTGGTTATCCGGTGTCTGGATATTGCATCCCCTGCACTTAGGAGAACTATTCTCTTCTCTTTGAACTAAAGAAGTATGGAGTTGGCAGTTGGGAGCCTGGGGTTTTTCTAGTACTTCACATTAGCTCTGCGGCTCTGGGCATGTCACTTACCCATTTCTGAGCTGATCTTGTCTTTAAAATGAGGGAGTTGGGCTAGGCAATACTTAGATTTTTTTTCCAGAGCCAACATGCCATGACCCTGTAATTTCCCTCTGCATTTGTGAGACCATGAGAAAGGAGTGGCAGTGAGGGAAAAGGAGAGTGACAACAGTCAGGTTCTTCTGATGCCTCGTGTAGAACTTCCAACCTCCTTGAAGGCAGAGGCTGTCTTTTTATTTTTGTATAGCACTAAGTCCAGGTTACCACAATGTTTTAAAATCGATTCTTCTTTTCTGTTAGTGTATTGATTTTAGCATTTATGAAGGCATCAGCAGTCTGCAGCTCTCTCTGTGAGGAGGACGACCTCCAAGAAGCATGAGTTTCTATATTCCAGTCTGAATTTTTCTTGTAGTGATGGTTTGACTCTCTGTACATCCCTCTGTGGGATGGTAGAAACTTTTCTATTGATCTCCCTTTCCGTTTGTTTTTTCTTCGACAAAAGCCTCAAGGACATTCGTTGTTCCCCAGCTTGTAATAAATGTCTGTTGGCATCCAGGTTGAGGGGCTTGCTTGTGTTTTTGAACCCTAAGTGAGGTTTAGCAAGGGAACATCAGTGTTTCTTCAGGGAATTATTTGCCTTTGCCTTCTCGATAACGATAGTGCTAATCAAAACATTTGTATTCTGATTGATAAAGTTGAGTACATGCACTGAATGGCTTATCAAAAATATTTTCTGGTCATGAGGAGATCTGAAAATCTCCTTTTCCTATTTTTACTTTTTTCAGTACCACAAAGCAACTTCAGAGTTGGCGGATTGCCCTGAGCTTAAAATACATCCTATTTCAGTGAGGAATGCCACTCTTTCCAGTTCTGGAGAATGCTTTGGTTTAGGCTCATACCTCTGACTTAGGGAAGGGTATCCATAGGAGTGGAGATCATTACAGTTGCATTTAGTTAGTCTGTGCTATTGGTCAGCAGAAAAAGAAAGGATTTCATTTATTTATATATGTTTATTTTATTCAAAACATTAGTTTCGGGGCGCCAGGGTGGCTTAGTCGTTAAGCGTCTGCTTTCGGCTCAGGGCGTGATCCCAGCGTTCTGGGATCAAGCCCCACATCAGGCTCCTCCGCTGGGAGCCTGCTTCTTCCTCTCCCACTCCCCCTGCTTGTGTTCCCTCTCTCGCTGGCTGTCTCTATCTCTGTCAAATAAATAAAATCTTTAAAAAAAAAAAAAACATTAGTTTCAGTATTTTGTCAAACTCTTAGACTGGGTTATAATTTGATTTATTTGTGTTTCTCTCTTCTGCCGTGTCCTAACTGATGTAGTAATGAGGTGTGTGAATCTTCACCTGAGGGAGAAGAGGGAGTCAGAGGCTCAAGTAGCCCCGACTTGTGCAGCTGACATAACTAAGAGCGTGTTGATGTGGTGGTTACAGAGTTCTCTTAGTTTGGAAGTACCTGTCTCCTGAAGCCCTGTCCTGTACACTGGAAGTGATGACTGAGGATGGACTTGCCCCCTGCCTATGCCACTTATTCTGGGACCACAGACAGGGCCACATCAGTGGGATGGCGCAGGTGCCAACGGCCCAGGGGGCAACTACTGCAGCAGATTGCAAGATTTCTCCAGCTTACACTGATGTGACAGCCTGTCCTCTCCCTATCCTTTTCAAGATAATATCTGTATAGATGAGCCAAGCTTCTATGAGTAATATAATCTGAAATCAGAATAATAATAGTGAAAGATGCTATTTACTTTTGAAGAAAAATTCTAATTTACTAAACATATTTCTACCTCCTGATTTTTTTCTCCTTAGACCAAACTTACCCTCAAATTAAAACTTTGTTCTATTTAAATAACAAGATTTTAGACAATCTAGGCTAGTTTGTGAACTCCCATGACATGGTTTGAGCCATCCGTGGCTGTACATTCCTAGATTTGAGTACAAGCCTTTTCCCACCAATTTGGAATGAACTGGTCATTGTAACCAGTTTTGTATGGGACAGTTGTTTCAGATCCTAACCCTATAATGATGTCATTTTCTTTATACCCAAAATAAATGCTGTGCAGACTAGATTATTCTGGAATTTGACTGCTCTATTTTTCTCCCAATTAAAATCTGTTGTAAAGGAACCCTGCTAGTGAACGGTTTCCCTTATAAGTTATTGTTTTTGTGCTTCTAACTTTGCTAGTAATAAATCTTATTTTTCCATGAGAAAGCAGTCTGTTCTATTTAAGGTGGAGTAGGAGTTGTGGTTGAAATTGTAAGCACATTCAGTGTGCTATTTTCTAGCTTCAGAGTATTCAGTGGAAATGGTTTAATCTCAATGTGGTTTGGATTCAACGGTATAGAAGAATAATAGCTATAAATATGGTGAATGGAAGGAGGATCATTATTCTATTAGCCAAAATAAAGTGTACTCTAATTTTTTATACATAAGGCCTTGAATTAGAGAAACTAGTAATCAGTAATAGAGTTCTCAGGTTTCTGATGGAAGGTATGCATGTCTACCTCAAATTGTTTATATGAAAAAGAATAGAGGAGAGATCACCTTGTAGAAAATTCCACCTTCTTTAGAACTCCCAGGATATTGGAAGGGGACCTTCCTTTACTTTCCTTCTATGGTATTTTCGTATTTGATGAATAATTACCGGAACTCGTAGTTTATCCTTGGGAAGCTACAGCTCTTAGGTAATTATAGATATATTTATATGATTTAAAGAGTATTAATGCAAGTCTTGCCATAGCTATTTTATGTAATCCCATCAAGCTAACTGCTGGAGCTCTTTTAGGGCTAGAATTCTAAGTATGCGATGGCTTAGAACCACATGTAGGGCTAAGAACCTGTTTCTTTATCAGGAGATTTATCTTCATAGCCCAAACTGGACATTTCCTGACAGTTTTACCTTGGGCAAAAAACCCTCCCTTTTATCCTTTGTAAAAGGACAGTAATACGGTAATACCTGCTTCCTAGAGGTGTTTTGGTTAAGGTAATGCTCATGAAGTGCTTCACACAGTGTGCAGGAAATACCGGTTGTCATCACCGTCTTCGCTGTCCTCATCATTATCAAGTCATTCCATATACTTGAAAATGCCTGTATTTTTACGATGCTTTTTTATAGAATTTCCATTAAGCATAAAGCTTAAATTAGCAACAAGGGACATTATTGCATACTCATTTCCTTTCTCCTCTCCTCTATGCTTTGTACCTCTTGGTGTCCTTCGGTCAGGGGTGCTAGGTGAGGCTTATAGCTGTATCTCAAAGCTATTATTAGAAGAGGAGAAAATCCAGAATACAGAGCTCTTTGTAGGCATCTTTTCACTGAGAAGGAATTTCCTAATGCCTCTTATTGTACTTTATTCCATAAAGGGGGGAAAAATATGCTAATGCCTGTGAAAGTCTCAGAACAGTGCCTCGAACAGTGAAAGTGCTTAATACACATTAAATATCATTTTTATTATGGATCACACTGAAATGTTTACCACAGCCTGGGCAGACCAACCAAGTTTCATTTAGTTCATTTAGCATAGCAAAATATATACCAACCACCCAGGTCATCTCTGGAAGGCCAGCATATTTGTCATAAGTGTTTTGAGACATTTTGGCTCAGCCTCCCCTCCAGTACACACCTCCCCACACCCCAGCCTATAACGAGGAGTGATTGGCGGCATGAGGCTTAGCTGCTTAGCATGATATGGTGGGATGTTTTCAGACAGAAGGTAGTTCTTGCTCTAAGCTCTTTAGGCTTATTCACTTGGCAATCACATTCCTTTGAAATAATGCAGAGTAGTTTTGTTTGAGACCCAGAGGACAAAGGGATCAACAGTAGGATCCTTAAAGGCTCATGGGATGGTTACTTTTTACAAAGCATGAGCCATTATTTTGTTCGTTCATGTAATAATGTAAATTATTATATGGAACAGTATGTGGGAGGAGAGAGAAAAGTTTTTATGGAACGATGGCACTGCATTGTCTGTCTATGTGAATGATGTGGGTGAAATAACCACAAAGTATTGCTAGGTAACTACCACATCTGTCAGTCCATTGCCATAGGCTGCGTGGGAGGCAGGGAGATACTGTGTGGAGCTAATTGTGTCATCACTATGTCATGGGAGAGCTACAGTCAAGCCCAAGTCTTGCTTTGTGTGCTAAAATACTGGGAGGATAACCCTATTGGTACTTTGAGCTCAGTGTTGAGTTGACTTACAGTGCGTGATACCTGTGGTGAGGGGTGTGTTCTAGAACTACTGGAGCTGCAAAACCTTCTTAGGAAACTCGTTTTTCTGTGGGTGAGTAATCTTGGTTCCAGCTTACATTTGCAGAAGTGTTTCTTCTCCTAGTAGGCCTCCCCTGTGACTGGCCACAGCCTGTTTGTCACTCCCTTCTCTTTGCTGTAGCGAACAGGCTCCACCTTTAAGGGCCATGAGTTGTATGAGGAGAAGCAGACTCAAGGTGCTTTGGTGGAGAGAGAATTCTGTGAGGAAGTTGTCCCTAGGAACCAGGGAAATTTGCCTTTTGACAAAGGATCTTTTAAAGGGAAAGCTTTGCTCTATTGTTTTTTGGTCATTTTCTTCTTTCAGGCTGAAGAAACAATTTTCCTTTAAAAGTAAGTTAGATGTGTGTCTAAAAGTTCAATGGAGAAAATGTGTTTGCGCTAGCGATGTCTTTTCTGTCCGTGCTCTGATGAGATAATAATGCAAGAAACCGATGAATCCACCAATTCAGAATACTTGTAAATGGTGTACTCTTAAGTTAGGATGCTGGCACACTTCCGTGGCTGCTCTTCTGCTTAAAATGAGGAGCAGTATCTTGGCTGCTTTTGAGAGAGCTTAGTACAAGAAGTGGTGTTTTGAGATTTAGTTCCCTTTTCAAAGACCTCTTCCTTCTGTTTGTTTTGAAGTTGGTTTTGAGTTGTCTACCATTTCCATTTGTATGATAAGCCCATTTCCTTGGGTCATTTGTAGAATATTTAGAGACTAATTGAGATTACTGAGAAACAGGGCCAAAGTTATATTTTTGAAATGCTTTTAGCTAAAATAGGTTGTCAGCCACTGAAGGCTTATATTTGTTTTATTGAACATTATTATTTTTAAAAAGTTGAACTTTGGTTTACATGTACTTAAAAAAGTTTCCCTAACTCGTATGTAGTTGGTTAGTTGGTTGGGTTTTTTTGTTTTTGGTTTTGGTTTTTTTAAGAGAACAGGATACATTTAGTGAATAATGATACTTAGCTTTACTAATCACAGAAGTACTTTTGGAGAGCAGATGCAGACTCTTTCCTTTCCAGGAAACCCATGTTCTAACACTTGCCAAGAGTGGTAAGACAATGCAGTCCTTTGAATAATAGATTTAATGTTTCCTGATCATATCATGAAGCCATAGCTCTACATGAAAACAAAACTTAAACTCTAGTATTATTGGCAGAAGATTGTTTAGAAACTAAAAGCCCTGCTCAGGGCTGCCGGGTGAATATAGGTGTGAGCCTTGTCAGATGGCGTTGTGTGATAACTGGTTAAGCCATATGATTCATTCGATAAATGAGACAACTAAAAGGCATTTGTAATTATGCTCTTTATTAGAGAGATTGGAGAGCTTTGTCTACACAGGGCAGACATCTAGAACAGTCCTCTATCATTTCATTCTCAGAGTGACCCTCCCTTACCCAGTGACTGTCTGTCTGATGTACAACATGACATTTTGAAGATAAAACAAGTTGTTAATCTGATTGAGGTTAGAAGAGAGTCATCCTAATTCTTACCCAAGGTGGAGTACTTGAAAACCTTTGAGCTGACCAAAATGCTGTAGAGTTTCATCTCTCATTTCATTTAGTATGTGTGTTTTATGGCCTTTTGCCAGTTAGTAATAAAGTGTTAAGAGCAGTGATATCTTGGTAACCTAACTAAGTGGTATGAAAATTAAGCCATTAGGATGGAGACAGAAAGCATAGTCGGTTTCTTCCAGAGCCCACTCTGACTTTCATTAAACTTGCCCTTACTCCTCTTGAGCTCTATGTAGGTAAACCTGGGTTTATTTTACCTGGGTAATGTTTTATTTTTTTATTTTTTATTTTTTTTAAGATTTTATTTATTAGAGTGAGTGAGAGAGAGAGACAGAGAGAGAGAGCATGAGTAGGGGGAGGAGCAGAGGGAGAGGGAGAAGCAGACACCCCATTGAGCAGGGAGCCCAACACGGGGCTCGATCCCAGGACTCCAGGATCATGACCTGAGCCACCCAGGCACCCCCTGGGTAATTTAGATGACGTTAATGTGGAAGCATCTGAGCAGTTCACTAAAATACAGTATTATGGTATTGGCACATGTCAAGAAGACTTGTTTACCACAAAGCAGTGAAGAATCTCTTGGTAGAGAGCTGGCCTCTGGTCGAACAAGTTCCCAAGAACTTGTTTGTGGCTGACTCAAGAGTGTCTTGCATTTGCTCTCTGTCTTCTACTTTCTGGACCTTGATTTTTGCACGTGGAATGCCATCCACCAGAGTTTTAAGATTATGTATACTATCTGTGTCTGCTACTGATAGTATTATGTATACTACTACTATCTGGGCTTCTGTTTTTTGTTTCTGAGCATAATTCCCACTCCCACCTTGAAGGTCTCTATCCTAGTTCTTTTCTGTTCTGGATATGTAGCTAAAAACCTTACCGATCAGATCAAACCAGAAACCAAAGAGCTTAATTCTTTCTTAATTAGTTTCAGAGGTAGAATTTAGAGATTCATCAGTTGCATAAAACACCCAGTGCTGATTTGCCTCTCTCTCTGTTTTTGTCTTATTTTATTTTTCCTTCCCTTCCCCTATGTTCATCTGTTTTGTTTCTTAAATTCCACATATGAGTGAAATCATATGGTATTTATCTCTCTCTGACTTATTTTGCTTAGCATAATACCCTTTGGTCTCATCCATGTCCCTGCGAATGGCAAGATTTCATTCTTTTTGATGGCTGAGTAATATTCCATTACATGTATATACACCACATCTTCTTTATCCATTCATCTGTCGATGGACATCTGGGCCCTTTCCATTGTATGGCTATTGCGGATCTTGCTGCTATAAACATTGGAGCGCATGTGCCCCTTTGAGTCACTATGTTTGTATCCTTTGGATAAATACCTAGTAGTGCAATTGCTGGGTCATTTCACTTTTTGAAGAACTTCCATACTGTTTTAGGAATGACTGCACCGGTTTGCATTTCCACCAGCAGAGCAAGAGGGTTCCCCTTTCTCCACATCTTCACCAACATCTGTTGTTCCCTGGTTGTTCATTTTAGCCATTCAGACTGGTGTGAGGTGGTATCTCATTTGTATTTCCCTGATGCCAAGTGATGTTGAGCATTTTTTCATGTGTCTGTTGGCCATTTTTATGTCTTCTTTGAAGAAATGTCTGTTCATGTCTTCTGCCCATTTCTTGACTGTTTTTTGTTTGTTTGCTTTTTGGGTGTTGAGTTTGATAAGTCAAAGAACTTAACTTGAGTGAAACTTGCATTTATATTGAAAACCCAACCACTTACAAAGGAATCTAATTCTAAAAGGAAAGTATTTAATCATGGAAGACAATTTCAAGAGTAAAGTATATATTCTTTGAAGACAATGTGAAAAGCACAAAGAAGAAAACAATGTATTATTCTACCACCAAGGAATTAGTACTGTTGTCATTTTGATATATGCATTTTCAACATGTGTGTGCATGTGCACACATGTGCACAGAATCTATCAAGTTTATTTAGATAGCATTTCTCCCAAGTTTGGTGCAGACACTATTCGTGGTATATGAGATATTGTGGAGAATATATGAATGAGCATTTTTCATTAATAGGTATATATTCTAATATGTATTATGAAATTATAACTAGCACATCAAACCTGTGATTTCATGGTTACAATTACTGTGAAAGACCTTTAGCTGTTGGGAGTCCTCATCACCTCTTCATTGCCTCACTCTTTAGGTGATTTAGGTGACTTTAATATCTAGCATATCAGCGATCTGGTCAGCTCTACCTTCAAAATATATTAGTAATTCAATTCTTTCACCATTCCAAATGCCATCATGATCCAAATGATCCAAGTCACAATGGTTTATTACAGTATTCTTTTAACTAGTGTCCCGCTTCAGTCTTTTATCAATCTGTGTTGGCTTCTCATCTCAGAGCAGAAGCCAGAGTCCTTACCATGATGTATAAGTCCCTACAAAATATATCCCCGTGTCTGCAGCCCGTACCTTTATGATCTCATCTCCTTTCACTCTTCTTACTCACTTTGCTTCACTCACATTGGCTTCTTTGCCCTTCTTTGAACACACCGGACATGTTTCCACCTTTTCCTTTGACCTTGTTATTCCATCATCCTGGAATGCTATCTCTCAGTTAGTCTCGTGGCCAGTCCCCTAACCGCAGGTCTTTCTAGTGAGGATTTACCTGGCTACCTTCTCTAAAATTCTAACCCCTTTCCTCACAAAGCCTCATATTCCCCTTGCCTGCTTTATTTTTTCTCCCTAACCGTGTCACTAACATGCTGTATATGTTATTTATTTTAGTAACAATTACACCACTAAAATGTAAGCTCCACTAAGGTAGGGATTTTTATCTGCTTTAGTCATTGCTGAATTTCCAGCACTTAGAACAGTTCCTGGCATATAGTAGGCATTTAATAAAACCTTGTCGAAAGAGTAGGTTAAATAAAAATCATGAGGGGACTTAAGGAGTAATGTTAAGTAACTCAATACATGTGCTGAAGGGATATATAAAAGTCATGAAAGCAAAGAATGATGTTTGAGAAACACTGATTTAAGTAATCTTTGAGTTTGTTTCTTTTGTGTTATTATAAATAGCACTGTAGTAAATATTCTTAATTTTTTTGTGCATGTTTATGATTATTTCCTTAAACTAAATGCTTAAAAGTGTAATTTCTGATTCTTAGGATATACAGTACTTAAGTCTTACCGAAACTAGAAACTTTACAGTTTACATTCCTCCCTCCAGTATATGAGTTGTCCCTGTTTCCTCCCATACCCCGCTGTGCAGTTATTTCAGTACTTTTTTATCTTTGCAAGTTGAATAGCTAAAAAAGTTATCTGAGTACCTTAACCTGTACTTCTTTGATAACTTATATGTATGAGCATTTTGTCGTATGTTTAATTTTGATCTTTTTATCCTTTTTTGTGAATTGTTTGCTCATGTCTGTTTTGGTCTGGGCTCTGGGTGTAGTAGACTGAAAACCTACAAGAACTGGTTTTATTGGACTGATATCAGAGGCACTCTGGTTTATCTTGAGGAATAGAATACAAAGGACAGTCATACCTCCCAGAGACAAGAATTGGAGAGTCAGCTTCCCTCTGTCATCCTCACTCTCCTGCTTTTCTTTACATCCTGCATTTCCCTTTCTTCCAGGCCTCTTCGCTCTCCCATAACTCTTTATTCCATCTGGTTTTGGCTTGCCATGTCACTTAGTTCAGCCCCTACTTCAAAGTGACCCTTCAGTTCAGGTGCCCGTCATCTAAGTGCCCTGGGTATCTGTGTCCCAGATTTCTAGGAGTGAGCAATTGATTGGCTCAGTTTCACTCCATGTTCAGTCGGCTGAGATTAGGATTAGGAGTTGAGGTACTTGGGGCTGTTCTTTCTAGGCACTATGAATGAAGCAGCTTCTCTAGGAGAGACACAGCAGCTGGCATGTTCAGTACAGTGTCTTTTGCCCATTTTTTGATTTGTCGTGTTCATTTTTCTCTTTTGGATCCACAGAAATCCTTTACATATGGAGGCTAGTGTTGTCTTTATCTTATGGGTGTTTTTCTGTCCATTTATCATTTTTCTTTTGCTTGGTGTTTTTGCCATGTAATTAAATCGGTCAGTTAAAGCATGATTTCTGCTGGCATAATATTGAGAAATACCTTCTCTGTGAGGAAATTATACATTTAGCTATAACTTCTTCTAGTTCATAATGGTTTTATTTTTTATGTGCCCCCTGAATTGTGTTAAATTTTAGAGGAATTTGAGAAATGATTATCTTTGCCATAGTCATTCCAGGAATATAGTCTTCATTTAGTACTCATTTTTTTTTCTCTTAGCAAAGTTTTGTAGCTTTATTTTAGTTCTGTGCTTTTAAGTTTATTCCTAGCTACTTTATAAATTTTATTCTTATTATGAGCAGGATTTTTTTTTTCAGTTATGTTTTCTAATTGCTCCTTCATGGTTTATTAAAGCTATTTAAAAATATTTTTATTTTATTATTGACCACCTCAGGCAGGCTGGCTCATACTAGTTCTAATAACTTTTTTACTTGATACTTTTGGGCTTTACATGTGGAGAATTTTAATATATAAGTAATTATCACTTTATTTCTACCTTTCTTTCTTCTTTCTTTTATTTTGTGGTAGATCTTTTAGGATGGGGATAATAATAGTTGTATTGAAATGTAGGGCATATCTTATACTGTTGTAGTTTGTTAGGGATAATTCTGATTAGAATGCTCTGGGAACATGTAAGTAAATGAAACTAGTGGAAAATGGGTCTTGACCCCCAATTTTTTTCCACTGCTTTGTCTTAGAGCCTGAACATTTCACTTGCTACACTATTTCTGGTCCAACCACTGCCTCTAGAAAGACCCATAAAACATAAAATGCACATATGATCCCTCCCATTAACATATTATACTTGCTAATATAGCATGTCATGGATTTAGTTTTCTGATGGATTTAGTTTTCTGTTTCTGGTCTACTGTTATTATGGAAAATTGAGAAGTACACCTTAAATGGAATAGAAAGTGTTTTGATGCTGATGTCAGCAGGAAACCTTCATAATGTAGCAGCTGCATGCCTCTCTAGCTTCTTCTTCTGCCAGTGCTGTGTTCGGCATACCTCCCACTTCCACGCCAGAGTGAATTTTTGCTTTCTTAACTATGTTTTGTTCTGGTGCATTGGGCTTTCCTGTTCTCCCCCCCACCCACCCCTAGCCTAGCGTCCTTGTTCTCAGGGTCAACTTCAGTATCACTTTCTCTAGGAAGGCTGATTTCCTTAGACAAAGCTGTATTCCTAATGTATTCCTTTCCTTAGACTACCATGTATTCCTAATGCACCTGGTATTTTCTTTAAAATAACATTGCAATTTTTAGGGGCACTTTGGTGGCTCAGTCGGTTAAGCATCTGCCTTTGGCTCAGGTCATGATCCTAGGGTCCTGGGATCAAGTCCGACATCGGGCTCCCTGCTCAGCTGAGAGTCTGCTTCTCCCTCCTCCTCTTCTACTCCCCCTACTTATGGGCTATCTCTCAGATAAGTAAATGAAGTAATTAATTAATTAATTAAAATCTTTTAAAAAATAACATTGTAATTTTTTAAATCACTCCTTTTAAAAATTGTTAACAGCTATTCAACTGTGACCTCAAACTGCAATGCCAGGGAGTGTATCTTATATCTGTGTTATTGACCATTATGTCTGACGTATAAAAGTTCTCACCCAATAAATGCTTCCTAAAGTAATGATTAAAAGGGGAATGGACGATAGTGCTTGGCATGCTTATCAGTGAGTTTATCGGTAAGATACTGCAGGGAGCTGCCTGGATTAGCAGCAGTAGTAGCAAGAGGGAAGTTGGTGGAGTTGAAAGGGGTAGGGACAGGGTATGCCTTCGTCAGAAACACTTAATTGTACTTGGAGTTGAACCTATGCAGAACTGAAGGGAAGGCCTGTCTTCTGTTATTGGAGTCCGAACAAAGAGTTTTGAGGAATTTAGAAGGCCGTTTCATACATGGATGAACTCTGTATCCCCTTGTGTACCTTGGACATGAAGGAAAATATAACCCTGTACTTTATGCTTTTACCCTTTAATTTCTTTGCCCTCCAGGGTTGAAGTAGTGCAGCTACTGGACTTTTACATCCTCTAAAATGTCAGGCTATCTCATAAAGTTCAGGAACCCCACCTACAAGGAAGACCATATTTAAGAAGTCAGAGTGAAAAAAGGCAACAGGAAAAACAGGAATGTCTACAAAAATGTAGTATTTGGTGCTCTTTTGTTGTCAAAAGAAAGGAAGGTTTGCTTTTGTGAGCCTGGATGGTACCAGTTTATGAAAATATTTCCAGCAGTGAATAAAAAATTATCATATGGTTTCAATGTTCTTCAAGTTAAACTTGTCTTCCTATGCTTCTTTTTTTTGTGTGTTATCATATTCTATTATAAATTATAAACTGTGGGGCACCTGCGTGGCTCAGTTGGTTAAGTGGCTGCCTTGGGCTCAGGTCATGATCCCGGAGTCCTGCATTTAAACCCCACATGGGGCTCCCGGCTCAGTGGAGAGCATGCTTCTGCCTCTCTCTCTCCCTCTGCCCCCCCTTCTGGTGCGCACGCACGCTCTCTCTCTTTCTCTCTCTCTCAAGTAAGTAAAATCTTTAAAAAAAGTAAATTATAAACTGTGAACTCAGAACTGAATATAAACAGGAAGACCAAATACATTTTGGTTTTTATTTTCTATATCTCATTTATTTGTACTATGTCTTTCTTAGGAAATCTGCTGTTTGGCATAATGTTGAATTGGTATTAAAAACAAACACAGCAATTGAGCTGATTTTATGTGAGATTACTATATGACTAATAAACAAGTTCAGACTGTGTATTTTGGCAGTTTGAGTTGTGGTGCTATATTTCAGTTCATAGTAATTCTAGAGCTGAACACTGGCTCAGATTTAATTAACCCTTTCACTTTACAGACAAGGTAGCTGAGATATTAAGTGGCTTACCTGAGGTCATGTGGCCTTCCAGCTTCAGGGCCAGACTAATAATAGTAGCCACACTATTGTATGCACTCGATGATGGTAACACTCTTACCTATTTTACAGAAGTGGAAAGTGAGGCTCAGAGAAGTAACTTCCTCACCTTCACACAGCTGTTGCGCATGAAGCCAGGATGTGAACCAGAGTCTGGGTCTCACATCCTTGCTTTTAACCACTGAGTTGTTTTGCTTCTCCACTCAGTCCAGTATTCTGTGCTGGTCATCACGCTGCCACGTAGCATTGTTTCAGTATTGCTATTTCCCCAGTGTTTGGCTCTAGAGGTGTTTTTCATGCCTGAGAATGGTATTAGCTTTTCCCCAAGACATGCTCTGTCCTCAGAGCTGGTTGAGGTTGAACGGATCTAGTCTGTGATTAAGTAACCTTGAGACAGGAAATAGGTCTGCAAGCAGTAGGGCCAGTTCCCCCAAAAGACAAATACAACTTCTTCAGGGACATAGCTCAGGTTATGCTGCAGTCCTTTTATTTCCTTTCTCAACCATGGAATTTTTTAGTTAACTAATTTCTTTTTCCTCAAAAGCCAACAGATGAAATGTGTTGATGCTATCATAGCTGAAGGGTACTCCGATACTTACTAAATATTTATCTACCATAGATTACAGAAGGTAATTTCTACTGGCATTCTTTGAAATGAATTGTAGTATGCATCTGTTCTTTGTCCTCTTGGGAAGTAGCTAAAAGAAATCCTCAGGAGCTTTGGTGCATAAAATTTGCTCTAAAGCTAGGTTTAGCACCAAATGGATCTGTTTTAGATGTGGGCCACAGGGGTTTATCATCGGGAAAACCAAGTAGAACCTGAATGCATTTTACTGCACTTGTGGAATCCAGAGTCCACGGTGTCCAGAGGGCTTATTCATTCAGTAGAAAATCGCTAAGGTTTGGTGTTTCTAGAGCTTTCTGAGGGAAAAAATGGTTGTGCTTTTTGCCAATCAGGTTCATGTGAGATGGTAGCCTTTTAAAAATTTCTGTTTATAAAATTATAATAAAAATTTTCTCTCAAACTTTAGAGCATCTTTTAATTCATATCCTATATATTATTTTATTTCAAGACAGAATTAAAGAAGTGCTCTTGTAGAGGTCGAGCAAAAGTGCTGTGGGATTGTAAAGTCAAGTCATTTGAGGGCTTGGATCGGCTGTACAGAGGCATGAGTAGATTTCCATATGCTAGGGAAGACAAAGCACGCTTGGAGCTAAGGGAGCACTAACCTGAGCAAAGGGTCTGCATAGCGCACAGGGAAAGATGCAGTGGGGACCGAGCCTAGAGACTTGATATCAGATGATACTAAGAATACCGTGCTAGGAACAGTGCGATGAACATCATGCTGAGGAGGTAGGAGGATAGGTAGGCTTCAGAATTTTTTTTAAGAGAATGATATCCATCCTATGATAGCAGGAGAATTCTGGACGAATGGAGGTTGGATTAGAAAGAAAAGGCCCATGGTGATTGAGTGTATCTAAAGATTTCGGGTTATATAACCTTGAAACTTTCCTCCTTCTGTATTTTTTGATGAATTTTTATTTTTCCATATGTAGTTATTAAATAAATGAACATTAAATTTATTTTAATCAAATATTAAATACATTAATTAAGTATTTAATTTAATATTAATTTTAAAATTAAAATTTAAAAAATTTTCGATGTCAGGTACCTTGCCTTTTCATTATAAAGAAAACTGCCTTTAAAAAAAACAAAAAGAAACATGAATAAGACCTTTTTTTCTGTTATCAAAATTTGGATGTGGTAACTTGGTTGTTTCTGTAACTTGTAAATAGACTTGAATCTTCAGTATTATTAAGTGTTTGGGCATTTCTCATTAGTAAATACATATAACAAAAAAATCAGCAACTGTAATACTCGTTTGTAATTATAAAAGACTAGTTATTTTGGTAATTTGGGCTGCTTTCTACAATTAGTTCAGGGAAAAGTGGAAAATTAGAGTATGAGGATGATGTGTTTCCTCTGGTGAAATTTGTGAAGTAGAAATAACCCAGAACCAAGGAGCTAGAGGATTTGGCTTATAGTTCTGCTGCTTGTAACTTTTAAATTACGCAACTCAGGGATCTTGTTAACTTCTCTGAGTCTTTTCTTATAAAATACAAGTAAACTGTCCACCCTACAAGGAGTTTGAGACCCAAGTGATCTAAGAATGAGAAACATCAGATTTTATTGCTGATATAAAATTACATGCATTATCCCTGTCTTTCCTAAAACAGTCTAACTTGTGTTTCTTATCTTGGCTAAAAGTTGGTTAAATTCACTATTATTCACCCAACATCCTTAAGTTGTACAAAGCCAAAAGCCTGGAAATCTACCTCGATTCCTCTCCTTCCTTCATTTCCCAAGTGTAATTGGCTAAAACATTTTACCACTTTTACTACTTTTCTTACAATTCTGCTCATTAGCTCCATATTCATTACCTTGTATTGAGTCTTGTGTTTTTTGCCTGACCTTTGCAGTAGTTTAATAATTGGAAGCCCCTCTCTTCAGTCTCTCCTCCTAACAAACATTTGAATGGCACTACTTTCCAGCTGCCATTTTAAGCACTTTATAAATTCCAACTCATTTAATCCGTCCCTGTAATCCAGTCACCTTCCATAATGCCACCCAGTGATCTCTCCCAAATCTGGCCATTTTTCTTACCTTCTTAAGTCTTTGGCTGGTTGGCTTGCCTGAGTATTCATACTCCTCCTTCCCCCTCTCCTACGTTGTAATCTGGTGACACTGGCCTGTTGCAGTTCTCTGAACAAGCCATTTGGTTTTACTGCTCTGTAACTTGCATGTAGCCATTCCCGGTGCTGGGAGAGCCTTTCTTTCATCACTATCCACCTGGCGAATGCCTTCTTTTGGGTCAGGATGGTGCAGGATGTAACCTCTTGCAACAGAAGCACTATCTCCTCCATGATTTCCGTCATGTTTGTAGTTATTTGTATAAAGTTCGTCTTCACTCCCTAGACTGAAATCCTGGATGTTGAGAGCTGTTTTTTGTTCTTTATTCATCTTTGTATACTCCATACCTACTGTGAGGTCTGGGTGCTTAGTAGTTGATGTCAGTGAGGGAACTTTGAAGATGGTTAGGCATATCTGGTAAGCCTGTGCTCTTAACCATCATGTTAACATTGTACGAAACAATGTCAGAATCATCATACTATTCATATCACTTTGGTATGAGCTGATGTTAGTTAGCTCCTTGTTAGTTATAGCTGTTGTTAGTTATAGCACTTAAGGCTTAGAACTTACAGTACACTTGAAAGATAGAAGATGTACTTCTTCTGGCTATAGAAATATTCATATCACTCTTGTAAGTATGAAATGGAGGTGGCCCTGGGTATGTATAGACATAATTAGATTTTTAAGAAATCAAAAATAAAACCTTCAAAAATTTTCCAAAGGGCCTTTGCCAAGACCGATATGCATTTCCAAACATCGGGGATAACATAGTAGATGTTAGTGGAATCAGTTGTATGTAATAGAACTTTTTTCTTCCTTGATAACATTTTTATTTTCCCAACAGGAAAGTACAAAAGGATCTCTTTTACATCACAGAGAATATTAAGTAATATGATATTATACCATCTGATGAGAACTATAGGAAGTTGGACTTAGGTTAGAAGGGAAATTGCTGTTGATATTATTCTGTTTGGATCCAACAATTGCACCAATTCATATAGAGTGTAGTATACCTGTGCTAGTCAGGGTTCTTCCAAAAAACAAACAAACAAACAAAAAAAACAACAGAATCCATAGGGGATACATATAATGAAATTTATTTTAAGGAAGTGGCTTATGTGCTTACAGAGGCTGAGAAGTTCCACAGTCTGCCATCTGCAAGCTCAAGACCCAGAAAAGTTGGTGGTATAATCCAAAGACCTTAGAGCCAGAGAGGTATAGATTCTGAGTTTGAAGGCCTGAAGACCAGGAGTGATCAGGGCAGGAGAAGATAGATGTCCTAGTTCAAACAGTTAGGCAGAGGTCAAACTCAGCTCTTCTCCCCCCTTTGCTTCTATTCATGCCCTTGGTGGATTGGATATGCCCACCCATATTGAGGAGAGCAATCTGCTTTACTGAGTTCCTAACTTAGATGTTAATTTCTTCCAGAAACATCCTCACAGACAGACCCAGAAATACTGTTTAACCACGTATTTGGGCATCCTGGGACTCAGTCAAGTTGGTGGATAAAATTAATCAATCATCACAATGCCTTTTGTTTTAAGAAGGGAACATGCAGAAGAACTCAAGCATCTGAGCAAAGGAAGTGGCTATGAACCAACTACACAGATCCTGCTGGGTGTTCTGATCTTGCAATACTTGGCAAGATGGAGGAGGCAATGGAAGAGATCAGATTTTCACAGGTCATTCTCAGTCCATGAAAGATAACAATCAGTTATACCAGTAATGTTCAAAGTATGAATCAGTGAATTATAGTTTCTTATCTTAAAGCAAATATTGAAAGCATCTTCATTCAAAATAATATTGAAATTCTTTGAGCTGTTTTTTACCAATGAACAGGGCTCTCTTCCCCCTCAGCATTCATGTCCTAATTGTTGCTTACTATTTTATAAAATATAATGATTAGGAGGAAGATGCTTATAGCCAGCAGACATTTTAGTTCTACCTGCTGTAGGTGTGATTCTCAAAGTGGCCCACACCCTGTAAATCTGAGTCGTTAGGGGTGGTGCCCAGTAATGTGCTTGCTTGCTTTTTTTTTTTTTTTTTAATATTTTATTTATTTATTTTACAGAGAGAGTGAGAGAGCATGAGCAGGGGGGATGAGGAGGGAGGGGGGGAGGAACAGACTCCCCACTGAGCAGGGAGCCCCATGTGGGACTTGATCCCAGGACCCTAAAATCATGACCTGAGCCAAAGGCAGATGCTTAACCAACTGAGACACCCAGGCGCCCCAGTAATGTGCTTTTTTTTAAAACAAGTTTCCAGGTGACTCTTAAAGACATTGAACTTTGAAAGGTACTGGTGGTAATTACAATGAGAGATAGCTGACAACACTAAAACTACTAGTATGTACATGGCTTTAAATTTGTTATAACCTGGGAGGCTTATTTGAAATATAACTAACCCATTGGTTCTCAAACTTTAGGTCTTGAGTGGGGTTGGAGAAGTTGTCTTTGTAACAATTTCCCAGGTGCTTCTGATGTAAACGTGAGTTCAAGAAACTGCTGTAGTACGTGACAGCACTGTAGTAAGTCAGGGTTTTCCAAACTCTAGGTGTCAGGAGAGATGTTCTTAAGCACAAAAGGATTTATGGTCAGATAAGTTTGAGAAATGTTAGAAAGTTAAAAAGTTTTTTGTTTTTGTTTTTAATAGCTCTACTTTTCAGAGCCTGGAGCACTAAGAATGGAATACTGTTTTGGGAGACATATAAGAAAAGGTGGCTCTTGTCCTCTGGTTTGGTCTAAGGCATGGTAAAGAGGTGATGTTGGACTTGTGTGTAGTAGGGCACACTGTGTGTTATTGGTGCTCTGAGTTGGGGGTTAGTTGGTCTCTTTTAGGTATCTGTATTGCAGTCAGGTATTGAACAAAGCCATCTTGGTTCAACTTTTTTATTAACTGCTGCACCCAAACACTGCAAATTTCTTTGGAGCATTTATCATGGATAATGAAGTGTGTGCTTTAGACATTGGTATGTGGCCCCTGGATTTATTTTGGGTAGTTGTGGGGAACTTTTTTCCCCCTTTCTATTCTGTAAAATTAAGAGTTCTGGGAAAGAGAAAACAAAGTCTTTAGAAAAAATTGTTAACACTATTTTTGAGTGCCTGATTTTATTTAATCTTCACAGTAACCCTTTAATGGAGGTATTACGATCTTCGTTATTTGTAGGCAAGGACGCCGAGGCTAGGACAGGAGATATAACTTGGTGATGCTGAACCCTGAGCCTGTGAGTCTCCAAACTCATAATTTTTTTTCTTAGTGATTTTGCCTTTCAGTTTTATTTAAGGTCTGTACTAGTGCATTGGGTTGTTTACTGTGGGAAATAATCTAAGACTGAAGATAGATATGGCTCAATTCGTTTTGTGTCTAAGTAGCTTTGTGTTTTTGGGAAAGTCGGTAATCTCTCTGGGCCTCACATTTTTCCTCCATTAAGTTTATAGTGCTTTCCAGACCTTATCCCCAGAGTATTAGGAAAATTTGTGAGTGTGTGTGTGCATGCGTGCGCTCGTATGTATTCAGTATAAAGTACCATCTGTAACTGTAAGGGAAGAGAGCAGGTAATGGTATTCTTATTTATAATAATGAGCTTTCCCCAAACTTTGGCAAGTTTAAAATGGTATCAATGGGAGTTACTTCTGCAAGTATTTTGGTTGCTGTGAAGTGACTAGCATGTGACAGCAGTGTGACAAGGTGCAGAAACGTCATCTCTTGCGTGACTTGGAGCTGATGGCATTGCAGCAAATTGCGGAATTTAGGATCTCCTGTGGCAGGACCAAAAAGCTAACCTGATCTCCAGTAGGACGGGACTTTTAACACCTCTGGTGAATAAAGGGGAGGGGAGAATTCACACCTTTGCAGTTATTGCCACTTGTACTTTTTTTCGTTTTATTTTAAATGGTTGGGGTAAAAATCTTCTGGTAGGATTGGCGACATTGACTTAAAGTGTGTTTAGATCTTATTTTATCAGTCCTCATTCCAAGGATAAGAATTCAGAATGTGAAAGTAAGACTGTCTAGGTAATTTGACTGTAGTTGAAGGAGAAATTTAAAAATGAATTTTAAGAATGGTGCCAGAGTAAATTCCGTTTCCTACAGACCCCAAAGGAAGGAGTGTATCCTTCGAGTAGAAGTTCCAGACTGGTAGGTTGGTTTTTTTTTTGTTTGTTTGTTTGTTTGTTTTTTACTTGTGTGTGTTTGTGTTTTAATTTTGCTTCTTGGGTGTTTTTTTAACTATTGACTTAGTTTTTTCTTTTCTTTGTCTTCCTTCCCTCCCTCCCTCCTTCCCTCTATACTGCTTTATAAAACTGGAGTTTTTATACCTCAGAATAAAGTTACTTACAATATACCTCAGAAATAAAAGAATAAAGCTTAAATAAAAACTTCATAGAGCTGATTGACTAGATTGATTCATCATTTTCGAGTGAGTATATATGCTGGGATAGGAGTTGTGGTGCCAGAATCTAGGAGAAGGGTGGACAAGCAAATATTCTTGTTCTCTAAACTTTAAAATATTTATGGTCATCCGACATGTATTTTTTATTTTTAGAAGAAAGATGAGGTATTATATGGAGTTAATGTACTGGTGAGGACAGTGTATTTTATTTTCTATTGTGCATTTCGTTCTGAAATGTCAGCATGTTCTCTGAAAGTCACAATGTATGTGAAAGCTGTTTTCTGGGTTAATCTCTGATATGTAGCTTTGTGTAGCAAATAGTTGGGAATTGCCAAGTTATTCACATTGACTACTATGGCATTTAGGTCAGGAAGTAGACAGACGGTCATTAGGGGGATACTGGCTTATAGATTTTACAGATTTTACCCAAGACATCACAACTAGGTCATTCATTCTAGCTATTTTAAAAGTTGAGTTTGAGGATATTTCTTATTTTTTTAATAATAATTTTTTTATTATGTTATGTTAGTCACCATACAGTATATCCTTGAGTTTGAGGATATTTCTACTTTATTCTTACACTATTATGTGAGGTGTTCCTCAGAAGAGTGTGTATGTCCAGCTTGGGGTGGGGTGAAGGGGTATCAGGAGCACACTCCAGGGGGTGGACTGTAGTATTGAAGAAGGGACCCAGGTTTGCCCTCCTGTTCTCAAGTGAGTGACACTCTTTGAGGAGCTGGGCTGTCCAAGGGCTCTGCGTGGTACTTCTTTTTCAGGAAGGCATATGTTACTAGATCTCCCTCATTTGCTTTTCTCTGAAGTCTGAAGACTCAGCCTGGGACATCTGTTGGATTCAAGCCACTGAAGACCGTCTTATGCCCCTCCCCCCCCCAAAAAAACTTTCTGTGGTACAAAAAGCATCTAACTCTGCAGCTCTAGTAACTTAGTGAAAGTTTGAATGCTCGTGTTCACAGAGTGTGTGTTCCACGTAGAATAGATAGGAAGTAGATGGGTCATAAAACCAAAACCAAAACCAAACAACAAAAAAACATTTTATCAAGGTTAATGTAAAACTCTTTCTGAAGAACTTCTAAGTCTTGAGGACTAAGAGGACTCAACTGCATTGTCAGTTGGCAGGAGGAGGGGGTGTTAGAAGTAAATACTCGTTTACTTCCCCCATTCTTCTTTTGTATGTTATGGAGGGTATTTATTCTATAGAGAATTTTCTCCCCTTGCTATCCCTTTCTCAAAATACAGTTTGAAGTGATGGAATTGATAATGGTTCAAGATTTAAAAATCTCTCTCTATATAATTTGAAGCCATGGGTATAGAAGTTCATGAACTGTATGGAGTTGCAGCTTTATTTGTGTGTGTTTGTGCATGTCAAAAGTCCAAAATTTTGGTATTAGAGCAATATGGATATTTAATATTATCTATAGCAATGTTTGAATTAGCTGGGGAAATACTTTTCATTTCTACAGAAACTGGCCAAAAAATGAGAAAAGTAATGATTTTTTTAGAGGAAGCACAAGAGTTTTCATTTGCTTTTGTTAGGCCTTAACTAGTTCACATAAACTCCACTTTATCATTTTTCTGCGGAGGTATAGTTACTCATAATCTTTAAAGTTTGGTATTTTGGAACTTGGTATATCAGTTTTTTTAAAACTGGAGGAGCAAAATTTTAGTACTAATTATCTGAAATCTGTTCTTGGTGCATATTGTCTTGGAGACAATAGCAATGCTTTAAAGATACTGTTCTCATTTATCTATATGGAAAAATAGTACTTTTAAAAGCACTGATTGGACTCTGAGAAACAAACTGAGGGCTTCAGAGGGGCGGGGGGTGGGGGAATGGGATAGGCTGGTGATGGGTATTAAGGAGGGCACGTATTGCATGGTGCACTGGGTGTTATACACAACTAATGAATCATGGAACTTTACATCAAAAACTAGGGATGTACTGTATGGTCGCTAACATAATATAATAAAAAATATTATTATAAAAAATAAAAATAAAAAAAATGAAAGCACTGATTGGAGAGTATGTCTGCGTCCTTTTGAATGGTGATTTTTGAGAAGTGGGCCATAAACTTCTAGAATTAAATGTAAACACTAGAACTTCAAAATAACTTGTCTTTTTTAAAACAGAGGGAACAGAAACCAAAGAATTTCATGCCATTATTATTTTACTCTCATGACCCATAAATGAGCAAATCAAGAAACTGAATATAATCTTCCTTTTAAAAAAGTTAATGTTATTGAAATTAAAGGTAAGCATAAAGTAACAAAAACAAAAAAGACAGAATTTTTAAAATCTAAGGTGCTGTTGATTCTGAGGTAAATCATTATTTTAAGTACCACCAGAAAATAATATGCCACCAATTAACTATGACACAATGCTTTTTAATAGTTAGAATTTTTTTTTCTTTCTCTGACTTATTTCATTTAGCATAATATTCTTTAGGTCCATCTATGTTGTTGCAAATAGCAAGGTCTCATTCTTCATGGCTGAGTAATGTTCCATCGTATATTCATATACCATATCTTCTTTATCCATTCATCAGTTTATGGACACTTGGGTCACTCCCACATCTTGGCTATTGTAAATAATGCCTCAGTAAACACAGGGATGCATGTGTCTTTTCAAATTTGTTTTTGTTTTCTTCTGGTAAATACCCAGTAGTGGAATTACCAGATTATTTGGTATTTCTATTTAAACGTACAGATTTTTACATAAAAATAAGAATCTTAGTTGTTTGTTCTCGTTGCCTTCTCCATACACAGTACCTTTGTTTCAGTATCAGTTAATAGCATAATCTTTTTGGAGACCTTGTACACTTCATTTAAGTCAAGACTAAATCAACAATGTATAATTTTTCCTTTGTTTACAGATAATGAACACCTGTCTGGCTGACAGGAATTGTACTATATAAGAAACCATCCTAATTTCAAAGACTATGAAATTAAAACAAATTGTCTAAGAATCAATGGAATATGATATGTACTTGTATTTATATAGTTTCGTCAAAGTCAGTGCCATTTTTGCCTCGTCTCTCTGGAGATGTTCAATGAGAAAAAAAAGGAAGGGGGAGAGGACTTCTAGTTTTTGTTCAGGAGCAATCTGGCTCTTCCTGGTATCACCTCCCTTTATAGGAAGGCTCATGATCAAGTTTTGGAGGATTGCTTTTAGGGTTTGCAGCTGGTCTGCACTGCCTCTAACATCATCCCCTCCTTTGTTAGTTTTCTGGACTTTCAGAAGTGTTCCTCCCCTAGCGCCCTTTCCCTTGACCAAGAGACTTTGTCATCTTCAGTTTACTTGAAAAATATTTTCAGAAGCATTTGTTGAGACTGAGCCTACCCTTTGGGAAGTTCAGCTTTGTCACCAGTTATTTAAATTGTCATCTTTGCTCTGGACGATTGTGTCCTGGACAAAAAGTTTTAGGTTTGGAGTGGAGGAGATGATTCTAAGGGCAGGTCACACCTCTGGATATCAATTGTTGTCATGCGAACGATGAGTAGTTAGATGATCTATTATTTGAAACTTCTGCAGGTGCTTTTCTAAGGCCACGTGATCTAATGGTAGGTGGTTGTCCTAATTATGCCATAATTTCTTTGGATCATGGCAAGGGTCTATGACCTGAATTCTGTTTGCTCAGCCCTGAGCCCTGGTAGGGTTTCCTTTATCTAAAATGTACCAAAGTGGATGCCTTACTGTATTTCATTTGTACATAGGGATACCTTTGTAAAATTCATTCAAAGAAGCTGTACTAGGAGGTTCTATCTAAAATGAGATCATACATGTAAAGGACTTGTCACGTGTCAGAGTGTCAAAAATGTGATTTCCTTTCTTTTCATCTGATTTTAAAGACTCTTCTTTTTTCTTTTTTGGAGAGGGAGGTATTCACTAAATTTGTGTCTACTGTGTCCCTTTAATTCTCAGCTTATTTGCGGAGCAGATTGTCTTGTCGTGTCCAGGAACTGAATCTGTTCCAGCTCATGTTATTAAACTACCTCTGAAATCCCATGATTTCAATTTTAAAATACCAAAATACTCGAGAAAAGAGTTAGATGGAGATAGCTGATGTCATTTACATTACAGAGCACTAGGATCTCTCCCCTCGCATTGCAGGTGGTTTGATTTTAGCAGTCGATAGTGTGAAATCAAAGGGCAAATGAAGATGATCTACAGCTCCCTAAAATTTGGTAACTTTTTTTGCATGGGAAAAGTAGTTTATTTCTAAATTGAACTTATACATGGTTCAGATGATTTATTCATTAAGCAAACACTTTGGTAAAAACAAACAGTGTGCCAACTGTCTGGTAGGCACAGTTCTCCTGGATTTCTTGCTTATTACCTCATTTATTTAAAAATATATATTTTTTAAATCAAAGATGGTTTCAAGAAACTTGTAACTTTCTAAAACATATTCCTTGGAAAGGAAAGCACCCCATGTCTGAGCACCTCCTCCTCTCTTATGTGACTCAGTGATCTGGGAATGTCGTCTTAAGCATTGTCTCATCTATTTTTTATTTTAATGTTTTTTTATTATATTATGTTAGTCACCATGCAGTACATCCCTGGTTTCTGATGTAAAGTTCGATGATTCATTAGTTGCGTATAACACCCAGTGCACCATGCAATACGTGCCCTCCTTACTACCCATCACCAGACTATCCTATTCCCCCACCCCCCTCCCCTCTGAAGTGCTCAGTTTGTTTCTCATAGTCCATAGTCTCTCATGCTTCATTCCCCCTTCTGATTACCCCCCCCTTTCTTTATCCCTTTCTTCCCCTACCGATCTTCCTAGTTCTTATGTTCCATAGAGGAGAGAAACCATATGATAATTGTCTTTCTCTGCTTGACTTACTTCACTTAGCATTATCTCCTCCAGTGCCGTCCATGTTGCAGCAAATGTTGAGAACTCATTCTTTCTGATAGCTGAGTAATATTCCATTGTATATATGGATCATAACTTCTTAATCCAGTCATCTGTTGAAGGGCATCTCGGTTCCTTCCACGATTTAGCTATTATGGACAATGCTGCTGTGAACATTGGGGTGCATATGGCCCTTCTCTTCACTACGTCTGATCTTTGAGGTAAATACTCAGTAGTGCAATGGCTGGGTCATAGGGTAGCTCAATTTTTATCTTTTTAAGGGACCTCCACACTGTTTTCCAGAGTGTCTGTACCAACTTGCATTCCCACCAACAATGTAGGAGGGATCCCCTTTCTCCATATCCTCTCCACCAATTGTTGTTTCTTGCCTTGTCCCATTTTTGCCATTCTAACTGGCGTAAGGTGGTATCTCAGTGTGGTTTTGATTAGAATTTCCCTGATGGCTAATGATTTTGAACATTTTTTCATGTGTCTGTTAGCCATTTGTATGTCATCATCGGAAAAGTGTCTGTTCATATCTTCTGCCCATTTTATGATTTGTTTATTTGTTTCTTGCGAATTGAGTTTGAGAAGTTCTTTGTAGATCTTGGACACCAGTCTTTTATCTGTAGCATCATTTGCAAATATATTCTCCCATTCCGTGGGCTGCCTCTTAGTTTTTTTTGACTGTTTCCTTGGCTGTGCAGAAGCTTTTTATCTTTTTTTTTTTTTAAGATTTTATTTATTTATTCAACAGAGATAGAGACAGCCAGCGAGAGAGGGAACACAAGCAGGGGCAGTGGGAGAGGAAGAAGCAGGCTCATAGCGGAGGAGCCTGATGTGGTGCTCGATCCCATAACACCGGGATCACGCCCTGAGCCGAAGGCAACGGTCAACCGCTGTGCCACCCAGGCACCCCAGAAGCTTTTTATCTTGATGAAGTCCCACAAGTTCATTTTATCTTTTGTTTCTCTTGCCTTTGGAGGTGTGTCATGAAAAAGCTTGCTTTGGCCGATGTCGTAGAGGTTGCTGCCTATTTTCTCCTCTAGGATTTTGATGGATTCCTGTCTCACATCGAGGTCTTTCATCCATTTGGAGTTTATCTTTGTGTATGGTGTGAGAGAGTGGTCAAGTTTCATTCTTTTGCATGTAGCTGTCCAGTTTTCCCAGCACCATTTATTGAAGAGACTATCTTTTTTCCACTGGATGTTTTTTTCCTGCTTTATCAAAGATTACTTGCCCAAAGAGCCGAGCGTCCACTTCTGGGTTCTCTATTCTATTCCATCGGTCTATGTGTCTGTTTTTGAGCCAGTACCATGCGGTCTTTGTGATCACAGCTTTGTAGTACAGCTCGAAATCCGGCATTGTGATGCCCCCAGCTTTGTTTTTCCTTTTCAACAGTTCCTTGGCGATTCGGGGCCTTTTCTGGTTCCATACAAATTTAAGGACTATTTGTTCCAGTTCTTTGAAAAATGTCCTTGGTATTTTGATCGGGATAGCATTGAAAGTGTAGATTGCTCTGGGTAGCATGGACATTTTAACTATGTTAATTCTTCCGATCCATGAGCATGGAATATTTTTCCATCTTTTTGTGTCTTCTTCAGTGTCTTTCAGAAGTGATTTGTAGTTTCTAGAATATAGGTCCTTTACGTCTCTGGTTAAGTTAATTCCAAGGTAACGTATGGTTTTTGGTGCTATTGTAAATGGGATGGATTCTCTTATTTCTCCTTCTTCAGTTTCATTATTCGTGAATAGAAATGCAACTGATTTCTGAGCATTGATTTTGTATCCCGCCACATTACTGAATTGCTCTAGAAGTTCTAGTAGTTTGGGAGTGGATTCTTTTGGATTTTCCATATGGAGTATCATGTCATCTGCGAATAGAGACATTTTGACGACTTCTTTGCCGATTTCGATACCTTTTATCCCTTTTTGTTGTCTGATTGCTGTTGCAAGGACTTCTAGTACTATGTTGAATAATAATGGCGAGAGTGGGCATCCTTGTCGTGTTCCTGATCTTAAGGGAAAGGCTTCCCGCTTTTCCCCATTGAGAATGATATTTGCTGTTGGCTTTTCATAGATGGTTTTTATGAGATTGAGGAATGTACCCTCTATCCCTACACTCTGAAGGGTTTTTTTAATCAGGAAAGGATGCTGTATTTTGTCAAATGCTTTTTCTGCATCTATTGAGCGAATCATATGATTTTTGAATTTTTCTTTCTGGATAAAATCTATGACACTGATAGATTTGCGAATGTTGAACCACCCTTGCATCCCAGGGATGAATCCCACTTGGTCATGATGGATAATCCTTTTAATGTACTGTTGGATTCAATTAGCCAGGATCTTGTTGAGGATTTTGTCTTCCATATTCATTAGGGAAATCGGTCTGTAATTCTCCTTTTTGATGGGGTCTTTGCCTGGTTTGGGGATCAAGGTAATATTGGCCTCATAGAATGAGTTTGGTAGCTTTTCTTCTGTTTCTAATTTTTGAAATAGCTTTAGTAGAATAGGTATTATTTCTTCTTTGAATGTTTGGTAGAATTCCCCAGGAAAACCACCCGTGAAGCCTGGAGTTTTGTTTTTTGGAAACAAAAAACACTGACTCAGTCTCTTCATAATTAATTGGCCTGTTTAAAAAATCAATTTCTTCCTGTTTCAGTCTTGGTAGTTTATAGGTTTCCAGGAAGTCCTCCATCTCTTCCAGATTGCTTAATTTATTGGCATAAAGCTGTTGATAAAAGTTTCTAATAATCCTTCCAATTTCATTGGTGTTGGTTGTGACTTCTCCTTTTTCATTCTTAATTTTATTAATTTGGGTCTTTCTTTTTTCTTTTTGATAAGACTTGCCAGTGGTCTGTCAATTTTATTGATTCTCTCAAAGAACCAGCTTCTAGTCCTGTTGATCTGCTCTACTGTACTCCAGGTTTCTAATTCATTGATCTCTGCTCTACTCTTGGTCAACTGCTTCCTCGTGCGTGGATTAGGCCTGTCCGTCTGTTGCTGTTCCAGCTTCTTGAGGTGAGACTATAAAACTGAATTTTAGATTTTTCTATTCTTTTGAGTGAGGCTTGGATGTCTATGTATTTTCCCCTTAGGACTGCTTTTGCAGTATCCCATAGGTTTTGGACCATTGTATTTTCATTCTCGTTGGTCTCCATAAATTGTTTAAATTGATTTTTGATTTCCTGGTTTATCGAATCGTTCCTGAGCAGGATGGTTCTTAGTCTCCAAGTGTTTGAGTTTCTTCCAAATTTTTCCTTGTGGTTGAGTTCAAATTTCAAAGCGTTGTGGTCTGAGAATATGCAGGGAATAATTTCAGTCTTTTGGTATCGGTTGAGACCTGTTTTGTGACCCAGACATGGTCTATTCTTGAGAATGTTCCATGGGCATTAGAATAGAATGAGTATTCTTTGGTTCTGGGGTGTAGTGTTCTATATATATCTATGAGGTCCAACTTGTTGAGTATGGCATTCAAAGCCCTTGTTTCTTTGTCAATTTTCTGCATGGGTGCTCTTTCTATTTCTGATAGTGGAGTGTTGAGGTCCCCTACTATTACCATATTTTTATCTATATGTCTCTTTATTCTGGTTAAGAGTTGCCTTCTGTATCTTGCTGCTCCCCTGTTGGAGGCATATATATTTATAATTGTCATATCCAATTGTTGGATACATCCTTTAAGAATAATATAGTGCCCTTCTGTGTCTGTAACTATAGTCTTTAGTTTAAAATCCAATTTATCTGATATGAGAATTGCTTCCCAGCTTTCTTTTGAGGTCCATTGTCATGAAAGATGGTATTCCATCCCTTTACTTTCAGTCTGATGTATCTTTAGGTTCAAAATGAGTCTCTTGTAGACAGCAAATGGATGGGTCATGTCTTTTTATCCAATCTGCAACCCTGTGGCGTTTTATGGGAGCATTTAGTCCATTTACATTGAGACTGATTATTGAGAGAGATGATTTTAATGATGCCATGTTGCCTGTAAAGTCTTTGTTTCTATAGATTGTGATTTCTGTTCTGTATCACTCTTGGGGCCTTTTTACTTTTATAGAACCCCCCTTAATATCTCCTGTAGGGATGGTTTTGTGGTTACAAAATTGGTCAATGACTGGCGATTCTGGAAGGTCTTTATTTCTCCATCAATTCTGAATGACAGCCTTGCTGGATAAAGGATCCTTGGCTGCATGTTTTTTTCTGAAAGAGCTTTAAAAATGCCCCCACCCCCCACCCCTTTCTCTCATTCCAGGTCTGTGTAGACAGGTCTGACGTAATTCTGATATCTTTGCCTTGGTACGTAAGGAATTTCTTTGCCCTGGCCGCTTTCAATATTGTATCCTTGATCTAATATTTGCGAATTGCACTATAACATGACGTGACGTAGGTTTGTCGTGGTTGAACTTGGGAAGGGTCCTCTCTGCCTCTCGGACACGAATGTTTGTTTCCCTTGCTAGATTAGGGACGTTTTCAGCTACAATTTGTTCAAATATCTCTTCTAGACCTCTGTTTTTCTCCACCCCCTCGGGGATGCCAATGATTTTGACATTAGAACGTTTCATTGAGTCAGTAATCTCCTGTAACCTACATTCATGTGAATGGATTTTTTTGAGTCCTGATTCTATTTTAGCTTTCTCTTCTACTAACCCATCCTCCAATTCGCTGATACGTTCTTCTGCCTCATTGTCCCTGGCTATCAGAGCCTCTAGTTTTGACTGCATTTGGCTCGTAGAATTTTTAATTTCTGCCAGATTCGCTCTCATTTCTGCCTTTAGAGATTCTATATTCTCATTAACATTTTCGTTAATACTTTTTTCATGTCTACACATCATCTTGACCATTGTTACTCTGAATTCCATTTCTGATAATTTGGTTATATCCATATCCATTAGTTCTGTGACAGAGGCCACAGACTCACTGTCTTTTCTTTGCTGGTGGGGATTTGTCCTTCTCATCATTCTGATGAGGAGAGGTTGCGGGGTTGTCCAGAGCCCAATTATTGACCGGGACCCAGGCAGTGTGCACTTGTTTCATAGGGATCTTAGGGATGTGAGCTTCTTGATTTTTCAGCCTGCCTTCTGGGGGAGGGGCCTGCCACGCCAATACTCAGGCAACCCTCTTTGGGTAGAGTCTCTGTGTCCCCTGGGAGGGGGAATGGGGATGGGCACCCTGTGAGCTGGTATTTCCAGGCTTTTGTTCTCTGGAGGCTTTCCCTGGCGGTTTGCTGTGCCTCTTCTGAGTCAGAGCAGCAGTGGCCGAATCTCAGCCTCTGTCGCAGAACAGAGGGATTGCAGACCATTCTCCACTGATGTTTTTGCCACTTCAACTCTGTTTCTGTTGGTGCTGCTCAACCCTGCAGCATCCCGGGATGTTCGCCCCACACCCTCACTTCCAGGGCCAGCGCGTCTCTGTCCTTTGTGTTTCCAACACCACCAGCCGTCAGCCGCCCCGTGCGCTCCGGAGCTTCCGATCTCAGTCTGGTTCCAGTGAGCACACCAGAGCTCCGGTTTTCAGTCTGGTCGCATGCGTTCTCCGGCTCATGGTCTCAGTCTGCTCTCTCGCGGGTGCGGTCCCCAAGTCCGCCCGCTCCCCCGTGCAGGTGGCTACTGCTTCACGGCGTCCGAGTGCGGCGGCTCCCTCCCCCTTCCGTTTATCTTCCGATATCTGTGCGCGGTTTCACGGCTCCCTGCTTCGTACCTCAATCCTCAGCGCTGGATATGTTCATTTGTAGAGATCCAGGTGTATCTTCTCGCATCTCAGGATGATTCCGCGGATGTTCAGGCTGGTCTGGTACCTATCCAGCTCGACTCAGGGACCAGCTGAAAAAGGGGTCCCCTACTCATCCGCCATCTTAACTCCCTCTCCCTGTCTCTATTTTTAACATATAATAAATGAAGATAGGAAGAACCTGGTTTAAGCATCATGCCTGGGAATATACAAAGCTTGTCAACTGGCAATGCTACTTTTCTTTTTAAGATAATGTATATGATCTTTTTATTTAGCAATGCTGGTTTTACTTATCTAAGTTATTAAGATTTGGGTGTTCCCCTTGGATTCTGTCTACTTTGTTGCCACTTTTTCGTATTTGCTTCCCATTGTGCAATATGAAGAAGCAGGTAATGTTTAAAAAAATAATAATAAACCTGGGGAAAAGTGGCTAGAGAGAGCTCATTGGTAAGTGTTTTGTACTGGTCAGAGTTTCTAGATTCCACAATGGGGGAAGTATTTAAAATTATTGAAGTAATTCTAATTGGTGGATGTAAGTAACCAAAACTTCATGGTGGAGACTTTCAGCTTTTTATATAGGGTCATGAGAGGATGCGTCCTAATTAATTATTTTCAGGCATCATCTAGTCAGGTACTTGGTGTGTTTAGACTAGAACATAGTCATTGACTTTTCTTTTTAAATTTTTCGCAATTTGATTTAGGGCACTTAGCAACTGTTTATGTGCCGGTCCTTGTCCTAGGCACTGAGATAGAAAGGGTGAAGATCTGGATTCAGCCCTAGAAACGTCACAGACCAACCCGATGGGGACAGTAGTGGAGACATTATGCACAGTATACAGTGGATCTTTGTGCCACAGGATGGGTTAGGGGATTCCTGCCTGGAGTCTGGGCCTTGGATGATGCGGAGAGTCACGGAAACATTCTCAGGAAGTAGCGGAGGAACTGAAAAACAGCCTACTGACTTTGGAAGCTAACATGTGTCTAAGATATGAATAGTCTATTTTTTTGTTTGTTTGTTTTGGTTTTGGTTTTTTTGGTTTTCTTTTCATTGTTGTGCCTTTTCTGACCATAGATGTTTGAGAATTGGAGTTGATTTGGGAGCTTTTGAGTGAGTGACTGCTTCGGAAGTACAAGTGAGTTCAGGCGCCACCTCTTCTCTTGCTGTCTCCCCTCTAGCCATAGTGTCCTCTCTGTGCTGTCCTTTGGACTTGCCAAACACAGTCCTGCCCAGGCCTTAGTATTTGGTTGGAGTGCTCTTCCTGAAGATACTTTGCAAGGATACATCCCTTACTTTCCTTCAGTTTTCCACTCAGATGGCACTTTCCTGGTGCCGTGGATAAAACAGCAGGTCTAGCCTCCCCTGTTTCCTTACCTGGCTGTATTTATCTCCAAGGCATTTATCACTATCACTGTCTGAATCTTAGCTGCATGAAAACAAGGACTTTAGCTCTTCGATGCTTTATTGAACACTTAGTATTTACCTAGAAGAGTGTCTGACTCATAACAGATATTCAGCAGATATTTGTGGAAAGGTAAAAGGGAGGGACACAGAGAGGGAGGACCTACATTTGGTTTATTGTCTGTCTCTTGAAGTTAGAACTGTACAAAGGCAGCGCTTTGTTATGGTCTATCTGTACTCCTAGCACCTAAAGTTTGTCCAGCACATATTAGATGCTTTAATAAGTTATTGCAGAGATAATTGTGCAAACTTATGTGTACACTTAATTAAGAAACTATACGAAGCATGTTTAGTCATATGGCTGTCCCCTAAGAAGTAGACATTTTTGTTCTTATATGCCGATATTATACCTGAAGTGTAACTATTGCCACAGAAGGAAGGCCACACAGCATATTGTTTAGGAGCTTGAACTTTGCAGGTCACACTGCCTGGCTTGAGCTTCTGTCCCAGCTTTGCCATTGATTAGCACTGTGACCATGTGAAATTACTTTATGTCTCCATGTCTTGGTTTACACCTCTGTTAAGTGGTGATGATAGTACCTATCACAGGGCTGTTAAAGGGGTTACATGAGTTTATATAAAGTGCTTAGAATAGTGTACAGAGCACAGTACACATTCTAGATGCACTTACAAAATACATTAAGACAAAAATTTGTATGGATGTTCTGGCTAACTCATTCATCATAGGCAATCAAGAGTGGAAAAACCCCTCTTTATTCCCACGGCCCCAGAGGACAGTGATCCCTTTGGTCTGTCTCCAGATGAGCTGAATAATGTAAAGAAATGAAAGCAGGAAGTGACTGAGATAAGACTTTATTATCTTCCTGCTTTCTTTGTGCTGATCTTCCTACATTGTTACGAAGCTCATTTTTTCTCTTTAAAATTATACACAAAATTTGTTAAGCAAATCTGAGAAACCTTTATCAAATACAGCGGCTTTCAGGGTAGTTGCAATAAGTAGAGCGTAAGGAAAACTCAGTGTGGAGAGGATATGCTGACAGGCCACTGTAGTAGGAATTTCATGGAGTTTGTGACAGTGAAAAAGCAAAAACCTACATCATCTAGGTCATGCCCCCAGGGAGTATGAAACTCTAGAAGGGCAAAGAGTAAAATTATATATTGAAAATAAATGCCTCCAAAGTAAATGCAGCCTGTGTCGTCCACTTGGTGTTTGGGCAGTTTCTGTACCCCTGCTTTTGCATGTTGGTGCCCTCTCCTGGAAGACTGCAGAAGGTATTTGCAAGGTGAGAGTGCTGGCCCTGCAGTGGCCCTATCAGAAGCTGAGGAGCGTTGTAGGGCAGCTGTGCAGTTCTGAGTGCACCAAGGAAGTGCAGCAAAACTGTGGTATGGGACAGTGAAAACAGGTATTTATAAAAATTTGAAGAGAGGGCAGAAAACACTAATGGTGATGATACAAATTGGATATATTTAACCATAGAAAGTATTCATAAAGCCTCTTGTTCTTCTGAAGATAGAAAGAAGAGTTAGAAGAGAAGAGGAAGAGAGACAGAGGAGAGTATAGAATTGATCTAATGTTCCCTACCTAGATAATATTATTTAGTACCTGGACCTGCAAAGGTGTGTGTGTGTGGGGGGGATGTTTGATCAAGCTAAATTTGTATTTACAGGTATGCTTTTGAGTGGTTGTAATGTTAGTTTAGGAATGGGATACTTATGTTTAGTAAGCTAATTTTAACTTACTTATCCCTAATGGTTATTACTCTCAAGTAAATTACATTAAAAAGTAATTAAGTTCTAAGTTGAGACTTCTAGCAGGGGTTGATTAAAAAAAAAAAATTCGACTTGAATTAGGATACATCTTCTACCTCTAGCCACTGCTTGCAAAATAGAAGAGGGGTATCTATCCCTGACTCGCTTTACGTGCCACTTGACTTGAAACAGGGATTCACAGGATTGGTTTAGACACACCAAGCCTTTTTTCTTCTTTTAAATTCCAGTAGAGTTAACATACAGTGCTATATTAATTTCAGGTGTACAATACAGTGATTCAGCATTTCCATACATCACCCTGTGCTCAGCAAGCCAAGAACACTCCTTATTCCCCATCACCTATTTCACCCATCCCCCCACCCACCTCCTTTCTGGTAACCATCAGTTTGCTCTCTATAGTTAAGAGTCTGTTTCTTGGTTTGTCTCCCTCTCTTTTTTCTTTCCTTTGCTCGTTTTTTTGTTTGTTTCTTAAATTCCACATATGAATGAAATCATATGGTGTTTGTCTTTCTCTGACTTATTTTGCTTAGAAAGTATAATTACTTTCTAGCTCCATCCACATCATTGCAAATGGCAAGATTTCATTCTTTTATATGACTGAGTAATATTCCATTATATATACATACCACATCTTTATCCATTCATCAGTCGATGGACACTTGGGCTGCTTCCGTAATTTGGCTATTGTGAATAATGCTCCTGCAAACGTAAGGGTGCATGTATCCATCTGAATTAGTGTTATTGTCTTTTTTGGGTAAGTATCTGATACCATGCTTACTGGACTGTAGGGTAGTTCTCTTTTTAACTTCTTGAGGAACCTCCATATTCTTTTCCAGAGTGGCTACACCAGTGTGCATTCCCACCAACAGTGCAAGAAGGTTCCTTTTTCTTATATCCTCACCAATACTTGTTATTTCTCGTGTTTTTTATTTCAGTCATTCTGACAGGTATGAGGTGATATCTCATTGTAGTTTTGATTTGCATTTCCATGGTGATGAGTAATGTTGAGCATTGTTTCATGTGTCTGTTGGCCATCTGTGTGTCTTCTTTGGATAAACGTCTGTTCATGTCTTCTGCCCATTTTTAATCGGATTGTTTTTTGGGTGTTGAGTTATATAAGTTCTTCATATATTTTGGATACCAACCCTTCATTGGGTATGTCATTTGCAAATATCTTCTCTCATTCTGTAGGTTGCCTTTAAGTTTTGTTGATTGTTTCCTTTGCTGTACAGAAGTGTTTTTTTATTTTGATGTAATCCCAATAATTTATTTTTGCTTTTATTTCCCTTGTCTCAGGAGACATATCTAGAAAAATGTTGCTACAGCTGACGTCAGAGAAATTACTGCCTGTGTTCTCTTCTAAGATTTTTATAGTTTCAGGTCTCACATTTAGGTCTTTAATCCATTTTGAGTATATTATTGTGTATGGTGTAAGAAAATGGTTTCATTCTTTTGCATGTACCTGTCCAGTTTTCCCAACACCTTTTGTTGAAAAGATTGTCTTTTCCTACTGGATAGTCTTTCCTTCTTTGTCAAATTTCAATTGACCATAGAGTTGTAGGTTTATTTCTGGGTTTTCTGTTATGTTCCATTGAACTATGTGTCTATTGTTATACTAGTACCATACTGTTGTGATCACTACAACTTTGTAATATGACTTGAAGTCTAGAATTGTAATACCTCCAGCTTTGCTTTGCTTTTTCAAGATTGCTTTGATTATTCAGGGTCTTTTGTGGTTCCATACATATTTTAGGATTGTGTGTTCCAGTTCTGTTAAAAATGTTGGTGTTTTGATAGGAATTGCATAAATGTATAGATTGCTTTGGATAATCAAGACATTTTAACAGTATTTGTTCTTCGGATCCATGAGCATGGAATGTCTTTTCATTTCTTTGTGTCATTTTCAATTTCTTTCATCAGTGTTTAAAGTTTTCAGAGTACAGTTCTTTTATCTCTTTGGTTATGTTTATTCTTAGGTATCTTATTATTTTTGGTACAGTTGTAAATGGGATTTTTTTTTTTAAGTTTTTATTTAAATTCCAGTTAGTTGTGGGGTGCCTGGATGGCTCAGTCGGGTAAGTGTCTGACTCTTGGTTTCGGCTCAGGTCATGATCTCGGGGTCATAAGATCAAGTCCTGCAACTGTCTACGCTCTCCCTCTGCCCCTCCCTCTCCCTCTGCCTCTGCCTCTCCCTCTCCCTCTCCCTCTGCCCTCTGCCCCTTCCCCCTGCTCCTGTGTGTGCATGCCTCTCCCTCTCCCTCTGCCCCTTCCCCCTGCTCCTGTGTGTGCATGCCTCTCTCTCTCTCTCTCAAATAAATAAATAAAATCTTTAAAAAAAATAAATTCGATTAGTTGGGATTGTTTTCCTAATTTCTCTTTCTGCTGCTTCATTATTGGTGTATAGAAATGCAACAGATTTCTTCATGTTGATTTTATACCCTGGGACTCTACAAAATGAAAATTTGTTTATCAGTTCCAGCAGTTTTTTGGTGGAGTGTTAGTTTTTCTATATAGAGTATCATGTCATCTGCAAATAGTGAAAATTTGATTTCTTCCTTGCCAGTTTGGATGCCTTCTATTTCTTTTTGTTATCTAATTGCCGAGGCTATTACTTCTAGTACCATTTTGAATAAAACTAGTAAGAGTGGACATCCTTGTCTTCTTGACCTTAGGTTCTGAGAAGTCTCAGTTTTTCCCCATTGAGTTTGATATTTACTGTGGGTTTTTCAGAGATGGCTTTTATTATGTTCCCTCTAAACTTACTTTGATGAGGGTTTTTTAAATAATGAATGGATGTTCTCCTTTGTCTAATGTTTTTTCTACATCTGTTGAGACAATTATATGGCTTTTGTTCTTTTATTGATGGGTAGACCAACTTTTGATATGACACTATTTAACAAACTGTTTACAATAGTAAAATTGTAGTCATTATCCATGTAAGGATGATCCACTTAGTGGAGTATCTGTTGCCAGTTGTGTTGTTCAGAGTTCATGTATACCATCACTGGTAAAATCCTTGACCACTTTCTGTTGCCCGGTGAATGTATAGTAATGCTAATTCAGTGCAGTAAAAGTGTAGACAGTTGATAAATTTTTGCTTAAAAATTATTTATTGTATTTTAAAATGTGTGGAACATCTATTAATATGAATAATTAGGAGATGGTTTAAGATCCTGTTGAAAATAATTCAGTGCTTCATATTTTTTAAATTAAAATTGAGCATTTTTCCCCCTCTGTGCAGAATATAACACTTTTAAAACATTATTTTTTAGGTATAACTTTTCCTCAATAATATAACCATAGTGATAGAAAACTGATCTTTTTCAAGTGTCAGATAAACTTAAAAATCTAGAAAACATTTTAGATAATTGTGATTGAACTTATAATAAAACATATCTTAAGTTATCAGATGGTTATCTGGGAATTTTGCTTTTGCATTGACTTCTTTTGTTTAATGATAGATTGTGTCATTGAATGGGCCTCAGTAGAGGGAAGCACTAAGAAATAATGTTATAAGCACTACAGAAAAGCAGCCATTGTCATTAGTTTTCTTGTTATATAGAACTGTATGGGACTGTTATTTGTTGTTGTCTGTCTTTTTTTAGTCGGTAGGGATTTCAGAGAGAAAAAACAAAGATGTGCTAGTTGAGGCAATTTTTGGCTTCTAAAAATTTGACATTCCTTTTAATAAATTGTCTTTGGAAGGATAGACTTGATTTCATTCCATGTTATTGTAAATACTGTCTCTAAGGGTATTAAACTTTCTTCCTTATAATCGTATTGCATTTGGCAATAATAGCATCCTTGACTAAATCTCAGGAGTGAGGTTAGTGGGCTCTAGCAGTTTAGCTAGTCCCTTTTACATATCTTTCTTTTCTCAAGTGTTCTAGGGACAAATAGTACCTCCTTCTTCCTCAGTCAAAGGAGGCTATGTTTTGATGAGTTTATGCTTTATTTGTATATGTATGCATTCATTTATTTAGAGCGTTAATGCCTTCCTTTAAATGAAATTTTTTTAAATTAGGTAATTTGAATTTGGAGAAACATGAAGGGATATAATATCTTGGCATGGGGGATAAGCTAGTGATTTTCTGTATAGACATGTGGGTGTATTGTCTAAATTCAGACCACCCTGTTTCCCCAGAGTGTGCAGTGCATAATCACAGTCATTAACAGATGTGGTCAGCTTCAGACTGTCTACTTATGAATTTACAGGGATATGAAATGCAGTTGCCCCTTTTATTTGCTTTTGTCAGGGTAGAGAGTGATATAGTGCCATTAGAGATTTTTAATGCCATATAAAGGCAGGGAGGTAACATGGCCAAAAGCTGTATCTCATGAAAGATGTAAACTCAGAATATGCAGTGACATTTTAGTAGCATTCCAGGAAAATAAGTTAGTCCATCTGTGAATGAGTCACTCTTCCTTTCTTGCCCTCTGGACTTGGGATTCACTGATTCGTTCACTGAAGCTTCTGTGCAAATAATGAACATGTAAATGTTTTTGCATCACTTTCCTCCTTATTTATTATCGAGCTAGACATCTAGTAATAGTTGCTTTGCAAATGATTCATCTCAAATTTTTATAATGTAGTTGTATTAAAATTGACTTGATAATATTGCAGCAAAATTACATTCTCATTTGGGAGCCAGCCCAGAAAAGCTCCAGTTTAATATGAAAAATCAAAACAAAATTAAAAACTAAAAAAGTAAAAAAGAAAAAAGAAAAAAATAACGCTGCATCATCTGGATTATGCCCCCAGCAGCATATGACTTTCTAGAAGAGTAAAGATTCCAATTATTTATTGGAAATAAGTGCTTCCGAGGCAAATCGGTTAAGTTTGGTCAGCTTCTGTACTACTGCCTTGCACGTTGGTGCCCTTTTCTGGAGTACTGAATGCAGGTCTAAGTAAAATGAATGAGGTTTAAAAAATATCCTGAGCCAGAACCTCTCGGTGACACTTACTATGATTCTTCATTTGTAAAGACTGAGTTATGTTTTCCATGCCAAACAGAACTAGCCATGAGAAGTTTCTATAGTTAGATTTTGTCAATGGTTCTCTATAATTATGAAGTCCCTGAAATCATTTATAAGTAAAATGCAGTCCCATCCAGAGAGATGTATTCTATATAAATGTCAAAAGTGGGTTCTTTGAGGCAATTTTCTTTAGAGAAGTCAAGTATTAATTTCTACTGAGAGCCAGTTAACATTTGTGTACAATACAAATAGCAGTTTACGTTTAATAAAATACGGCCTGATGTAATTATCTCATGTGATCATCCAAATAACCGAGTATCATCTTAGGAGTAGTAGTAGTGATGAAACGGGTCTGGTGATGGCACCTAACATGTATTGTTCACTATGTGTCAAACACTACTAGGTAAGCATTTATGTGGATCTTCTCATTTAATCTGCACAACACCTTGGGAAGTTGGTACGTTCTCTCCATTTCATAGATGAAGAAACTGAGGCTCACAGAAAATAATGAATTTACCCACTCTTGGGGACTGATAGAACCAGTGTTTGAACCTTGGCAGTCTAACTGGAGCTTTTTGACAGATACTTGCTTTTAGCATCTTCTAAATTAGTAATTGTTACTGGCAAACTAAGCACTTGCATGTAGAATCTCATTAATAAATGAAAGGAGACCTCCTAATTCTTCTGCTTTAATGGATTTGTGTTCAGATGAACACACTGCTAGACATATTTCTTTGTCACACATTTCTGGGTTCTTTGGGCATATTGGACATTACAGCCCCTTACCACATTAGTGGAGGGGACTGCTGTGCCTGTGCTGAGTTCCCACAGGTGGTGGGTAGTTGCTGTGGCTACTAGACAGCTCTGCCTGAATGTCCTGGACCCCTTATATGATTACATCTGCGAATCAAACTCATGATCTTTTCTCTTTCTGTCTCCTGTTTCTGTATGTGTGCATGCTCACGTGCCCCTCACACACTGTTCCACGTCCCGTCTTCTTCCTCTTGTATTTGCTATCTTGGTTGGTGGCAGCATATTCTGCCCAGCTTCTAAGTCAGAGTTAGCCTTCTGCCCTCCCTTTGAACACAGCTCCACACACATTCCAAATCACTCATTGTGTTCTTTTAGTTTATTTCTAAATATCTTTCAGAGCAGGTTTTCTTCTTCTTCTTCTTCTTCTTCTTCTTCTTCTTCTTCTTCTTCTTCTTCTTTTTAAGATTTATTTATTTATTTGAGAGACAGCACAGACATGGGGAGGAGCAGAGGAAGAAGGAGACAGTCTCAAGTAGACTGTGTGCTGAGTGTGGAGCCCGAGGCGGGCCTATCTCACGACTCTGAGATCTTGACCTGGAAATCGAGGTTGGTCAGTTTTACCAACTGGGCCACCCAGGTGCCCCTCAGAGCAAGTGTTTGTTTTTTTAAAAATATTCACATGAATTATCTTTCAATTCAGGTTCTTGTCTCCTAGTATTTTCATGGCTTTCCTAGCTGATTTCTCTGCCCTCAGTTTTGTCTCCCTATAGTTTTTCCTCCATAGTACGAAGAAAAGTGATCTTATAAAAATCCAAGTCTGGTGGGGTGCCTGGGTGGCTTAACTGTCTGACTCCTGATTTCTGCTCAGGTCATGATCTTAGGGTCGTGAGATCGAACCCCGAGTCCAGCTCCACCCTGAGTATGGAACCTGCTTAAGATCATCTCCCCCCTCTCTTAAGAAAAAGAAGAAAAAATCCAAGTCTGATCATTACCATTTCCCCTCTTTAGACCCATAGTGATTTTCCATGGGTTACAGTGGTAGCTCAAAATCCTGATAACACATCAGAATCATTTTGGAGTTTAAAAAGAAAATTTGAAGGCCCACCTCAGGCCAACAGTCTGAGAATTCCCTGGAGTAGGCCGCCGGCACATGTCTTTTCTGAAAAACATTATATATGCTCATATTCCCCTGTCTCCTTGGATATCTAATGGAGATCTCAAAGTTAATGTATCTAAAATGGAACTTCTTTCTCTTAAAACTTATGCCAACTTTGGTTTCCCTATGTTTATTGATGACAACTCCACCCTTCAAGTTTTTTGGACCTGCCATGGCCACTTTTTAAAGAAAAATATGTCTACCTCTCTCCCCAAGAGATTCTTGATCTCTCTTTCTTTGTTCTATTTTTTTCCATAGCAGTTATCACCTTCTAACATAACTACATATATTTTTTTCATTTGTTATGTGTGTTGTTTATTTTTAGCTCTCCTGGGGTAGAAGCATTTTCTTTTGTTTACTGATGTATTCCTAAACAGTAAGCACCTAAACACATTGCTTGACACATCGTAAGGGATTTGTTAATGTTTGTTGAATCAGCAAAAACAACCATACCAGAAAATGACCAGCAGTAACAAAATTAATAGTACTAGAGGATATAAAGGACTTGGGTACTAAAGTGCCATTGTCCATGTCCAGCTCTGTGCCTCAGTTTCCATCTGTAAAATGGGTATGCAACTATCTACTTTATAAGATTATTGAGGATTAGATGAGATAATCTCTAGGAAGCACTTATCTCTGACTGGCACAAAGTGCTTAACCAGGGTTAGATGCTGTTAGGTGAATGGGTACCACTGGAGGTACTGTAGCTTTCTGAATAATTTCTCATTTATATTTCCTCCAAGATTAGATGATGTGCTACCTCTGCAATGCCTGAGAAATAAATGTCCTACGGAATGATGGCCAACAAGGTTTCCTTTCCTTTCCTTCCCTTTCCTTTCCTTTCCTTTCTTAAAGGCAGTTTTTTACTTCAGGATTTTAAGTGTATCTTGCATATAATATACTTAGAACTCTTTTTGACTGACATTCTTTCTGGCCATGAAAGCTAATGCATTTGTACCGGCTTTCCTGAATCTGTTGGTTCCAGGCCTTTGTATCTGTATTTTCAGCCTGAAGAGTGGTGCCAGGGTCATATTGCACCCTCTGGTCCTTTCATTCCACTTGCAACTGAAGTCATTTCTTTCCACTCTTTGGGATTCTTCTGACTGGCCTTTACCTCGCTTATACAGTATAAAATTGGACTAGGTACTATTTGTTGTTGTTTTCTATGCACAACTCCTCAGGTATACTTTATAAGTGCAGGGGGTAGGGAGAGCTTTGACATCTTAGCCTAGTTTACTTTTTTATCCTCGTTTATTACCTCAGTTCAATAAAAATTTAAAGAATTTTTTTTTAATTCAAAGTAAATATGAAACCAGACAATCTAACTGGTACCCTCTGCTGATGTCAGTCTCTTCTAGAACACTCCAGGGTTGGTCATAATGAATTAGAAAGTTCGTGCCATGTGTCATTGATAGTATAGCAAAGAAGACAGTGGAGAAAGTGGACACAGCCAGTTGCTCGGTTCTTGCATTCTTTTAGCAGATGGCTATTGAATAACCTCAACCTACTCTTGTGATGTGGATACAGAGTGAAATTCAAGATTGTAGTTGGTGAGAGAGATGGGACTTTTATAAGAAGAGCTAAAATAAAGGTAATTTATCAAGTGCTCTGAGAATGCATCAGGAGGGAGTTGGAATATGATTCTTAAAAAAATCATCTCGCTTGGGCTCTTGTGGGGTTAAAGAGAATTTGCAAAATTTGGGGCACCACAGAATTTTAGGGAAGGAGTAACAAGAGGGACAAAGGGAACAGGATGGAAAAGGAGTATGAGAGCACAGCTAATATTCCTGTGTGGCCCAAGCATGAGGAAAATGGTAGATGATAAATCTAAATGAGCAGTTGGGGTCAGCTTGTGAATGGTCTTACCTGACATGCTACAGAATATGGATTTTTATCTTGTGTAGGATTTTTATGAAGGAGGCATATTATTACATCTGTGATAGCAGTATGTAGGCTAGGAAGGAAAGGTGAAAATATAGAGAAAAGAGAGTTTTTCCTTTGTATTTAGAGGACATTAGAGAAGAATCAGTAGGTCATAGGCTGAGAGAAGGTCTTGATGAAACTATAGAAAAATAGTTTAATAAGGAGTAAAAATTACATAAGTAAGTCAGAATAAACCCACTTTGTGGGTTGTGAAACATGCTTCCAGTGGGCATTAGGGAATTAGGGAACACCATTATTGGAATTCTTCAAATAAGTTTAGAACAAACATTTTAGGAGGTAGGGTTACCAGGTGAACCTAGGTAAAATATAAGACAACCAGTTAAATTTGAATTTCAGATAAACATTGCATGATTTTTTTTTAGTGTATGTTATGTGCTAAAAACTATTTTTTGTTTACCTGAAATTCAGATTTAACTGGGTATCCTAATATTTTTACCTAGAAAAACTGGTAATCCTAGTATTATAAAAAGGTTATGAGAATGCCCGGTGATCAGACTCAATAATCTGATCCTTCTTCTGATGATAGTGTTACCATATTTGTTTGCGAGTGTGAGGTACAGGCCCCAGTGAAGCATTTTCTAGAACACAGGGAGAATCTTTTGGGGAGTCTACATTTAAGTGGCTATTAGAAATTTCACCTTAGGAATTGTAAAGTTACATAATCAAGAAGAAAAGAGAGACTAGGAAAAAAAGGGAAAATTCAAACACTAAAAGCATCTAATATCAGCAGACTAGAAGGACAATGTCTTGTGTATTCCAGGAAACAAAATGGGGTGTCATCCCTCCTGAGAGGGATCGTCCAGTTCGCTTTATCAAGTGTGAGCAAGGCTGGGCTGCCATTGTTGTTTATGCTCTTGATATACAGTGGCTCTTGTGTTCTGGCTCCTGTTTTTATTGGGGATGTAAAAACATTACAAAAACCCCAACAGTAAGCACTCTGCCAAGAAGGTGAGGTCATAGTAATATGACTTCACAGGGAGCTAGGTCCTTGGAAGCCCTTGTGGACCAACAGACACTGGACTTGTGGGGCAAAGAGTGCTGAGAAGGGGCTTATAAGAGGATGTATGTATGGCCCAGGCACCCTAGGCTCTGGGATGAGTTCTTTTTGGTGTCTGCCTTATTGCTGGTGAGTTTGTATTGCCATTATATTGCCAGGCTTTCTGATTTAAAAGGAGCAGTCTCTGTTCTTGTTCAAGTAATCTCATAAATCATGAAATGGGACAAGAAGGAAGCCATCTAGGAATGGAGGTATTTATCCTCACTGTATTCCTTATTTTATTTTTTACTGAAGGTTTTTTCAAGAAGATCCAGAGAAGTCTGATTTGTTTAGATTTTAAAATTACCTCCTTTTGAAGAATGTAGGGAGGATGCAGTGAAATAGACTGGGCTGGGCAAGAGAGTAGAAAGGGGGCAAATATGAGGAATGAGAAACAGGAGTGACTGGCACCACTACACTTAAAAAAATATGCTCATTAGGATAAGTCTCTTATATTTGAACAAAATCTTCACAGTCCTGTATATGTGGTGTAATTATACTATTTACACAGAGTGATTAAATATATGCCATAAATTTGTCTTGAAAAATGAGCAATAAGTAGCAGTTTCATTGAAACGAAAATGCTTTCTTTAGCATTTGTTTTTTCTCCATGATAGCTACTACATGGAGTAAGAGAATGCATGCAGACACAACTGCAGGGATTTCTTTTATAATTACAAAAATTACTTGTTTGTAACTAAAATAGTTCTTGGAATAAATACTATATTTCCACCACGATGTGGGAAAACACAAAGTGTGAGTTGCCCTTTAAAAGAATTTTCTAATATGAGTTTATATATTATAGATTTGCTGTATATAATGATTAAATACTCAGTTTTCTGATAGAATAGATTTCATAAAACTGGCTGGTAACTCTGTAGAGGAAGATTTAGGGTGAAAAAATATTTAAATATAGTTGCATGAAGATCTCATCATAATGAAGCAATTTATTTTAATTAGTATCTATTTCTGTTGGAAAATTGTTTAAGGTGGCTAATTGTTTAGAAGGGTTACCAAATATCTTAGTTTGCCTGGGGCAATTCCAGTGTATGTTTGTTGTCCTGGCATTGACTGTGGTTTAACATTTGACTGAGTTTAAAAAATGAAGTATTATCATTAATAACTGCAGTAAAATTAAGTCAGCCCGGGTTTGATAAGCCTCCACTTGGTTGTTCTAGCTTCTCTCCAGTGTCCGGTGGGAGGTGTGAGTTTACATGTGTGTTGAACAGAGGAGTTGAGTCTAAAAGAAGTGTGGGATAAGCTCTCTCTTTTCCCTCCCCTCTCTTTCAAAGACAGCATGTAGAATACTGGCTGAGGAGTTGTGAGGGGCAGGTATCTCCCTCAAGTCTGGCAGTGGTTGGGAAGTCTGGGTCTGTGCAGTCCTAGGGGCCTGGTGTACTGGCTGGCGTACAGCGGCTGGAACTGCGTTTGAGTGAGGGTGTACCTACTAGGCTACCTCTCAGTTGGTGGTAGGAAATGGAAAATCATAAGGTGGAATAACTGACAAAAATAGGTACTGAATAGTCTGCTTAAAAAAACAAAACAAACATTTTTTGCTATAATGATTTTTGTCATTTGTTATAAGTTTACAAGTAATTTTTTTTATTGGTGATGCCTTTTTAAAAAAAAAACTTTGTAACAATTATAATTACATATTTAATTTTATCATCCTCTTCCCTCTTCAGAGTATCTTGGGTTAGACAATAAATGGATACTCTACTTATAATTCAGGCCAAGTTAAAGAACTATGTGATAGAGCAAAGACATGCAAAACTAGGCCTGTGGGCCTTGTCAGCCTAGCCTGGAGTGGTTTTTAGTTTTAAAAGGTTGTGGGGGAAAAACCCAACAAAAACAAAGAAGCGTGTGTGTGTGATGGAGACCTTATGTGGCCTTGGCTGAAATATTTAGTATCAGACACAGATCTCGGTTAGACTTTGTGGCAAGTATGTTGGAAGGCTACTTAAACATGGTAGCTTATCATGAATGTATCTTTCCTTAGTTACCAAGTTAACGTGAGGATTTGGAAATTACTGCATTATTGGTGTGTGTGTTATAAATTGATGACGTAGCATTCTGTAGCCAGCCACAGGCTGTCCCCTTTCAAGAGCAGAGGTACTCACAGTGTGGTTTGTGGGGCTTATCGAGACCTGTTGAGGAGGTTTATGAGTTCAGAGTTATTTTATAGTAACAGTACAGCATTATTTTCCTTTTTCACTGTATGGTGTGGGGGCTTTAGCATAAATCACACAGTGTAATTTAGCACAGTGTGGGGGCTTTAGCACAAATCAGGGTGGTGGCACCAGACTGTCCTGGTCCTTACGATGTTCTTCACTCTCATGTACTCAGAATAAAAACAAAGCCAGTCTCACCTAAAAATTCCTTGATAAATCAGTACAAAGTAATTACATTTTAACCCTTGAGTCATACCTTTTTAATTTCACATGTGATGAAATGGAAAATATGCATGAAGCAATTCTCCTCCTGATGGTTTTCTTTAGGACGGTCTTGTATGTAATTTGAGTTGTGAGTTATAAACTAGTTGCTTTTTATGAAATGCCATTTTTCCTTCAAAGTGTAACTGACAAACTATGGTTATTGGCAGCCATTTTCTCAAAAATAGAGGGAGCCTATTAATACTTTAAGAAGACAACTGACAATATTTGTTGCCAACAGTACAATTTGAGCTTTCAGTTAAAACTTAGAATTTTGGAAAACTTATATCTGCCACCAAAAGTTTGGTAGGTTTTCCATACTTAAAGATTTTTCTGAAGATGATAGTGGTGACATAATAAATGTGATTTTAAAAAATATTATATAATGAAATGTGCCAACAGATATTTTGCAAATGACCAATGTATGGTACAGAATCTTGCCTGGGTAAAAGATCCATTTAAAGTAGAAAACAGATTTTAACATGAATACAAAAAGTTCTTTGATACTATATTGCCGCTAACCTTTGGGAAACTACCACTTATTTTGGTGCCATAAAAAAAAAAAAAAGAATATCTACAATTATCTAAAAAGGATATTAAATTACTTCTTATTTTTTTAACTAAATATCTGTGTGAGGCTGGATTTTCTTAATATATTTCAACCAAAACAAAGTATCGGTTAGTGGCAGCGAGAACCCACCTGTCTTCCAGTAAGCCAACCATTAAAGAAATTTCTAAATATGTAAATAATTGTTGCTTTTCTCACTAAATTTTATGTTGTTTTGGAAACGATAATTGTTTTTAATAAAATATGTTATTTATATTCATGAAATGGGTGTTATTTTTAAGCAAGTTAATATTTGAAATTTTTCTTTTTAAATTACTAATACAGTGAGTATCAATAGATATAACCCACATAAACACAAAGGTCTTCGATGTCTTCCATATTTTTAAAGGTCTTGAGACCAAAAGTTTCGAGAACTGCTCATCAACGGTTTAAGCAATCAATTTTTCAGTACATTGAAATATAGTAGCTGGAAATACTTTTAAGCATAAAACTATCTCATTTAAAGGTTTTTTCATTTAGTTCTGCAATAGCATGGTAATTTCATCAGGTAGTTTTCCTTTGTGTCACATAAGAAAAATCTTTTCTTTTTTTTCTTCTTTCTCAATTCTCACAGCAATGCTGGGGTAAAAACAACACTACTAGAGGCTCATTCTGAGATGGGGAGCACTGAAATTCTGGAAAAGGAGACCTCAGAAAGTCTCAGTAATGGTACCAGCAGCAACGTAGAAGCAGCCAAAAGATTGGCCAAACGTCTTTATCAGCTAGACAGATTCAAAAGATCGGATGTTGCAAAGCACCTAGGCAAGAAGTACGTTCTGTACCAAGGCTGGTGTCTGAGTGTGTCCTTGTGTGTGTGTCTTTTTTAATAGCTTGGATTTTAATAACAAAGTGTATCCTGTTTTCTTATAGCAATGAATTTAGCAAACTAGTCGCAGAAGAATATCTGAAGTTTTTTGATTTTACAGGAATGACACTGGATCAGAGTCTCAGGTATGATTAAATATCACTTCTGTTCTCTTTTGCCTCCAAATAATTAATTCTGAGAAGAGACAGTAATACTGAAACTAAAATCCGATTTTTAATTTTTTTAGCCTACAGTGACTTTGTGATCTTAGCTGATTACACTACAGTTTATGAAGCATAGTAGAAAGAAAGTTAGATTGTTTTTACAAAATCACACATGAAATCGTATTTTCCATCTAGTACATGACATAGTAAAGAATAGTGACAGAGTGAGTCTTGAGAAGTGGAATCTGTGGGAGCTTGGTTTTTGAATGATCACTTAAAAAAGGCACAGATTTACAGACTGTAGAATTACAGTCTTTTTTCCCCTAAGCATTTGTTTACAATAGCCAAATAGCCTTTTAAGATGATACTTTGGAATTAACTCAGGAATGTAATAAAAATGAATATCAACATAATAACCAGCAGAAGATATCTGTAAACTGTTTCGGGTAGTAGCATTTTTGCTGATCTGTTCGAATGAAGGTTTAATAAGCACACTGATCCCCACTTTTCACACCATACTGTACTGTAAATTTCTAAGAGCCGCTGAAGGTAAAAACCCAATCAGCATTTACTCTTACAAACTTTATAGCATGTCAGAGCCTGGAGGAATTCTGAGATCATCTGTATAACCCTCTAGTTTTATAAATCAGGAAACTGCATTTTGGGAGGTAAAGTGAGGATGTTTGGATTAGAATGCACAATAATGACTTATTCAGTGGCGCTTTGTGTGAATTGAGGGCAGGCATAGGTTTTTCCACTGAAAACAAATAAGGGTAGAGGAAAGATCTGTATTTATGCTTTGTTCTCTGATGTGATTTATAAAAGACAGTTATGAAAAATTCAAGTTTGATCAACATAATTTAGATCTAACAAACTAAGACAGCAACACTTTCATCATAGGAATAAGGTTTTTTTATGTTTCTTTTAATTATAAGATTTCTTAGAACATTTTAAAGGGTTTTCTTTCTTCCTATCTCATGTTTAGGGAAGTGTATCTAATTTGTCAAGTTAGGGTCATTGGAATTCATCATTAATAGACAGTGCTCTTAGGGACTCTGATTTAGATTGGTGTGTGGTTCTGGGCGTATTTTTATTTTTCAAATAATTTTTATACATAAATTAATTTATTCCTAGCCTAAATAATAAATTACGGTTTTAGCTCCCAATTTTCTTCTCATATAAAAAGTTAATAATATGATGTGATAATAGGCAAAATAAAATTAATGAAAATCTACTGTGCACAAGATAATATAATTGTAATTTTTTCTTTTTTTAAGTTTTATTTTATTTATATTCAGGTAATTAACATATAGTGTACTATTAATTTCAGAGGTAGAGTTCAGTGATTCATCAGTAGAATATAACAGTGTGTCAATGGCAAGTACAATCATATGACAACATGACAAACTGTGATCCATGTATAGTTTTAAAACAGCCTACATGGTTATGGGTTCAGGCTTAAGTGTTCTTTGGGTTTTATCTTACTGATCTTTTAAACGGCTACTTGTCACTAAGTCATATGGGGACGTTACTACCTTCCCAAGGCTTTTCTTAATGTATTAGCTACCATGTTATTGTTATTGCCCTATCATCTTTTATATTGACATTTTATAGAATTAAATAAATTTATATCGAATGGCTATCAAGTAAGTGATTTTTTAAAAAAATAACTAGAATATCTTACTTTGTATAATTAATTTCTTATTATATATGAATTAACTTTAATTGTCAAACATAAAGAGTATGGTAATGTTTTCTAGTTTCACTTTTTTTCTCTTAATTCTTTTTTAGGTATTTCTTTAAAGCATTTTCTCTTGTGGGAGAAACTCAAGAACGAGAGAGAGTTTTAATACACTTCTCCAATAGATACTTTTATTGTAACCCAGATACCATTGCTTCACAAGGTAATCTAATGGAAATGTTTGTATTTCAGAAACTAAGGGTTATTTTTCTCATTATGAAAGTTATATTTTTTGGAAAATTTGGAAGATTATACAGAAGAGAATGAAAATCATCTAGGGATCTCTATCTGGAGATGACTATTAACTGTGATTTATTTCCTTCTACTCTGCACAATATTTAATTTCAAATTTGAATCATTACAGAGTTTTGTTTCCTGTTGTCTTTCCCTTTCATCGTGAGCATTTTCTTATGTCATTAAATATTCTTTAAAAAGCATGATATTTAATGACTGTATGGTATTCTTTTTTTTCATTATTTTTTACTTTGTTTTCCAGTTCCAAAGTATGACAAGATGCTTTAAGTTGCTCATGCTGTCACTCTGAGATTTTACATGCAAAGCACATTGTAATAAATGAAATGCTGGTTTTCATATTTCTTCTTTCTGTCCATCTGATCTCTAAACTTCTTGAAGTGCATGTGTGCTTAGTTTTGGAAACATTTACAAATCTCACTGGCGTTTGTAGTGTGTCCCCAGTGCTTTGGTTTGATATTCGTTGTAACAGCACTGACCACTGACTTTGATTTATGATTTTAATGAACTATGAGTTTATGTTTATTGTACTAATTTTAAAATCAACTTTAAACTATTTAATTGTTGATGCACCCTATCAAGAGGTTTTTCCTCCATGTCAGTTCCTGCAATAAAGCAAAATTTTCAAGGTTTGAAGTCAGGCGCATTCATTTGCAGTTGGAGAATCTTTCATAAGCGCAAAGTCTGGAATAGATCACTAGGACTAGATGCACTAGAAATAACAATTATCTCTTAGCTTCAGTATTGCCAGTTAACTGGGATAAGTGTACCTGATCTTGACTAAAGTGGTTAATCCCCTGGCCTCTGCCCTGCAGGCTATAGCTAAATTAACTAACAATCTGATCATTAAAGTCACATTCCTCTCCTCTGTAAAATGGAAGCTTAATTTTCTTTAGTCCTTTCTGTGATTCTACTTTGACTATTTATTCACTGTTTCTATCACTATCAGAATTGAGTAGAGAACGAAAGGGATAGAGGGTGTTGTTTTTATTAAAACCTCCTTTAAATCTAATAAGATGTTGACATTCCTGAGTGAAGTAAAGCATATGGATGTGTACACTCAACTGGCAGTTGATAAGGGTATTTGAGAGTTGGCTGCTGAGTTTTACACATGCTTTCAAGGAATTTATTCTAAGTGTATTTAAAATTTAGTAATAATAACCTGAACTGGAATAAATATACTTTTGGGCGTTTAATAGCATCATCTCCTTAGAGATATTAATAACACAAATCAGCTACTATACTCAAAGGCATACTTCTGAAAAATAAGCTGTCTTTAATTCATGAATTCAGTAATTAGGAAGGGCTGCCTTTCTGCACATTTAGCATACACTAAATGCACTAATAAGATTTTTCTGCAACTGCCACTTGGATTGAGAATTGCAGGAGAAGAATGAGGAGAAGTAATTCTAAGGTTTGGAAATGAGAAGCTTCTAACTCTTAGTGCTTTTTCTTTTCCTTTATAAAGTGAGAGAGAGAGTGGTGTTTCCATCTAAATGTAACATGATCCACCTGGTTTGAGCAACATCTTTCCCCTGACTATTTAATTTTTTAATCTTTACAGATTATTGCAGTATTTTACTTTTGCCTGATGCACAGTATCCTAGACCAGTCAACCTACATGTTGCCTTTAGTGAATTGTCAAGAAAGAGGATAACTGTTCCTGCCCATATATTTTTAGCCAGAGAACTAATACCCAGATAGTACAGTGAAAGACCCAAATCTTGGTTTCCTTTAACTTTTGCTTCTTTCTTAATTCACATTCCTCCCAGAAAGTAAAAAAAGAAAGAATATTAGCAAATAATTTATTTTCATTTCTGCATCTTGTGTTACAGAAAATTGAGGAAATAAATAAAAAGATAAAAATTATCTCACTATCCAGAGACGATAATCTTTTAATATAATGTTATATATTATTCTAGATGTATTTATATTTAAATGGAACCATACAGCCTATAATGTGCTTTTCATATAATAATTTATTGTGAAATATCTTTCTGTTTCAACATGTATACTTGGACAACATTTTTAATAACTTAAACATAACTGTGTTTTTGTAGGGTTTTATTTACTTGTTCCCCATTATAAGCAGTATTTCTTTGGATACCCTTGTATTTTGTATAGATTCCTTTTTCCTTAGTGTAAAGCCTTATAAATGGATTTGCTGTGTCAAAAAATACTGTTTCGAAGCTTAAGATATGTGGTATCAAACTACCCTCCAGAGAGGTAAGAATAATATACTTTATCACCAGCGGAGTCCAACTCTGTGCAGAGGTCCTTTTAATAATGTGTCTATTTTTTGTCTCCCCAAATATGATTAATTGTGCCTAGCCACATGATTGTGTTTTCATAGGTTCTTAATTTATGCCACTTTAATGATAATAAGGAGTCCAACAGGAAGTAGTGAATTAATGCTTTCTTTCTTTGTCTCTTCCCTTAGATGGAGTTCATTGTCTCACCTGTGCAATGATGCTTCTTAACACAGATCTTCATGGCCATGTAAGTATGGGTGTGTGAAGCTGTCTTATAGAAATCAAAATAGCTTGGGCTTATCTTTGCTTTTGTGTTCATACACACTTATTTTCTGCTTCCCTTTCTCTCATTCTGTACATGGCAGGTAGGTAAACGTAAATCCTTGGAAAAAGAAATAACTTTTTTTACGTGCTAGCACACAGCATGATTCACTTAAAAGTGAATATGATACCGTCTACATGTCTGGAGTTGACTTATCTGTAGTGAGTGTTCTGTATCTTCTTTCTCCAGTAGATGGCAGAGACAGAGCATTTGCTTTTTGGTTAGCCATTTGGGTTGATATATGATAGAAACGGGATGTGAGTTAGATCTGAAGATGTTGACTGTGTTTTTACTAAATATAGTAGCCAGTCTTAAGAACTCAGCCTTTGCTACGCTTCTCAGCTCACGTGGTCTTTTACTAGTTGAAATATCAAAATATTCTAATTACTGTCTCATCTTCTATTTAAAATCTAGAGTGAACTTAAATTTATAATTACATATAAACTTTTACCTTTCATAGATGTGGAATTTTAGCATTTACTTAAACTGTTTATCTTAGAGAAAGTAAAAATGTTTTAATTTAATAGAGGCCAATATGTACTTATTTAGCACAAAAATTATTTCATAGTCCCAGGTCCATTTATTTTGAAGAGAAAACCAGGTTTCTTGTAATTAAAGAATCTAGATCATCCCTTGATTTGCTATATGATTTATCTTACAATTAAAAAAAATCACATTGAAAGAACTAAAACTTATGTATCCATACAAATTCGTTCTCATATTCCAAAAGGCCACATAATTTGGGAAGTGAACTAACAGACCATTTTCCTTTTCTTCCTTACCATTGTGCCATGATAGCCATACAACAGCATGACCTTTCTAAGAAATACTGAGATAAACTTGTCATCTTGCTTTCAGTGGGGGAGGCATAACTTGGGAATTAGCTTCTTTTGGCTTTCCTTTGTGAATCCTTCGTGCGGGTTTTATTTACTCTAAGAAATGATACATTGAAAATGTACTGGTATGGGCCTTTGTTCATTCTGCTAACTTTTCTTACTAATAAAATGATAGAACGTATACTAATATAATAAATCTAATATAGTGTTGTATGTTGGAATGCCTTTCTATCTTTCTTTTTACAATTTATTCTGTCATTCAACACTTATAGTATGTCTACTCTCTCCAAGTTCTGTGCCATTTGGGTAAGGATCAGAAATGAATGAGACATTCATGGAAGTCAAATCTCATTTCTGGTAGTGTTGGCTAAGCAGCCTTCCATTAGTCTTTTTAACTGAAGAATGTAGCAGGTAACTGAGGTGCTATGGTGGAAAAGTAGTGGGGAGCTATTTTAATTATACCTTGGATTATTGAATTTCACTAATCAGGCTAGGGAAAAAATAATACAAAGTAATATTTCTGGGAGAAGCTCATTCAAATGTTTTAATTTCATTGAAGCTAAAAATGCTGATTCCCTTTTGTACCTATTTTTTAAAAATATGAATGATGTATCATTATTTTAACAATAATGTTGACTTGCTTTTCTTTGAATTCTCTTAGATAAAATATTTTATAATTGTGGTCACATGGCTAATTTGCTAAGTAATCTCTTATTTTTAAAATGCCTCTTCGTCTATGAAATATGTATGTAAATTAAACTTTTGCATATACAGATACATTTCTATTAAAACAAACTCTAGAGTTTAATTTTCTTTTACCATACTAGGACTAAGTTGTATTGATGTTATTTGAACTATCAACATGGAAAGAGCTGAAAATCTGAAAATCTTTTTCTTTAAAGCCTTGCGTTTTATTGGAAATAGTATGAATAGAAGATTTTGTCATGTTAGAATAAATTCAAACCTATTTCTTTTCTGGACTAATTTTCAAATGTGCTTTGTTGACTATACCTAGCTCTTGGGTACTTGGACCATAGTTGAGATTCAGCTATCTGCCAAGATTATCACTGGGGCTGAAGACAGGTGTTAGGGGCAGGACAGTAGGCAGAAACTTCTTACCAGGGCTGGACCCTGAGGTGGAAGGAAGTTTTAGATAATAGACTGAGTTGTAATGAAGAGCGGGATAGATAAATATAGAATCAGTTGGTCATTTTCACAACTAAAAGTCTAAAGAGATCTATAAGACAGTGGCTGCCCAGGGTCAGGCCATGGTCAGAGGCAGTAGCCAGGACGTTATTTTTAATCAAGGTATTGTTGCAGAATCTACCCTTTAACACTGTGGCTTGGGATTTTTAGTAGCAATTTTACGCAAGGTGTCTCTGTTTTTCAGTAATGGCAGAAGCTAGCCTACTCCTTCAACAGGCGTAAGGAAGTTGGGAGTGTGGTTCTTCTGGAGTGGTGGCTCTTTCTGACTCAGGCTAGGAATCCTGTAGATATCTTTGGGATACTCTGGGTGTGTTGAATATCATCCTCAGTGGTCTGAGTTTAATGTATGAGGCAGGACCTTACTGTTTTTTGTTTGTTTTTGTTTTTGTTTGGTGTTGGGTTATAGGTTGACTAAGGGATAAAACCACAGTTAGTATACCATACTGGTAGGGGAGCAGAAAGAAGTCAAGGAATCAGGTATAGATTTTGTAATAGAATAATGTTAAAAATATATGTGTAGTTCAGTTTAACATAGGTCATAGTAGTTCATTATTTTAAACTGCATTGGTAATTGTGTTTTTAATTCCCAGATTGGCTCTGTAGGATCATAGAATTTTAAATTGGCAGGTAAAATATTTGGTTTATTATCAGAAGTAGAAAATGACTATTATAAGAATTGTTTAATGCTTTTACTTTTCATAGTGTGCTGTTTTACCTTTCTACTCTCAAAAGCACCACAAACCGCTGTAAGGTTGATAGGTAGGGTTAACATCCTTAGGAAGTCTCTGTTTCTGTGATTATCATGATTGTAACTGGCAGCTGCCTTAAGTGCGTTTTGCCTGCTGCTTTCCAACCATATACCTGTCTTCTCTCTGGGTTCTTCTTCCTGTCTGTGCTGCCCCACATCCTCGATGCCCTCTGCCAGGAAAGCCATCCCTGGCATTCATTTATTTTCCTATCTGAGTTTTACCTTACTGTAGATTCTAGCCTTGTTCTTAATTTCCACTCAACCAGCACAGCCTCCTTCCCTTGGAGTCCTCTTTTCCATGTCCTTGGTACCCTTTCCTTTCACCTCTTTGGGAGCTTCCCGGCCATGGTGACTTCCAGCAGGCTCTCATCCCTGGAGCTGCTCAGTGATACTGAGAGTTCACAGAAGCACCGGGTCTGGACCAGAGTTGCCGCGGGTTTCTAGTGGGGCGTTGGGTTCAGTTTTACTGTTTCTCTTGCCAGAAGGAGTATTTGGGGGATCGCCTGAGAACCTTAACCATCAGCTGTTGAAATGTTCTTTATAGAAAAATGTCTTGATTTCAGATTTTTTTTTAAAAGATTTTATCTATTTATTTGAGAGAGAGAGAGAGCACAAGTTGGGAGGAGGGGCAGTGGGGGAGAGAGAAGCAGACTCCCTGCTGAGCAGAGAGCCTGACTCAGGGCTCCATCCCAGGACCCCAGGATCATGACCTGAGATTTTTCAATTTTAAAAATTTGCCCCTCAGATTTTTCAATTTAAAAATGACCTTTAAGATACTGTCACATTGACAACTACGTGAATTTTAATAGGAATGCTTACTTAAGCATGTCACAGTTAATTGTCTACTGGTGCATTTTCTCTGCTTCTGTGACTCCTCAAAATGAAAGCCTCCTTTCCTTTTTTTCTTTTCCCCCATTTCTTCCTCCCTAGCCATCTCCCACCCCTTCTATTTCTTTTTTCACTTTTCTTTTTTTTTTTTTTGTAGTTCTGCTTTTTTTTAGAATAGGTTCATACATGGAAAATACAATGCAGGTATAAGTTGGGTCAATCAATTGGGGCTCATTTAGGGACCTCAGGTTATCTAATTTATACATTACTCAGTCGCTGCATTCTTTTTCCTTCTTACTATTATGAGTTTTTCACGTTTGCCCAGGTCATTAATAGAACACGATAAAGGAAAGTAGATGAAACTCCATATTGTCTATTTTGCTCTTTCTTCCTGAGAATGGTTTGGGGAGGGAATAAGTGAGGGAGAGGAAGGTGACTGAAACCTCTTACCTCTAATCCCATTACGTGAATGTCTGTCATTCTATGACAGGTTAACAGTAGAGTTTAATCTTTGTAATTGGATAATGAGGTCAGTGTCTTTTCCTTTATGTTCTCAAATTTCAGAGGAAACACTTTCTGTGAAGTTGTGGTAGAATGTGCTAGGACAGTACTTCTCAAACTTCATAGTATCACATTCCGTTTATACTCTTACATTTTTTTGAGGACCCCAACGAGCTTTTGTGTGTATCCATTAATACCATGTTAGAAACTAAAATGGATAAGATTTTAAAATATTTATTAAATTATTTTAAAATAGCATTAATAAACCCATTAAATTAATTATGTACTTTTTTCTTTTAAAATGAGTGAATTTTATTTTTTAGTTTATTTTAGGTGTACAACGTAATGATTCATTATTCATATGTAGTAGAAAATGATCACCACAGTAAGTCCGGTTAACATCTGTCACCATACATAGTTATAATTTTTTGTCTTGCAATGAGAAATTTAAGCTACTCTTCAGTTTCAAACATTCAGTACTGTAGTCACCAACATGTACATTATATCCTCATGCAGTATTTATTTTATAACTAGAAGATTGTACCTTTTATAAAAATTGAAGTATAATTGACACACAATGTTATGTTAGTTTCAGGTGTACAGCATAGTGATTTGACAAGTCTGTATGTTATGCTATGCTGACCAGAACTATAGCTGTCATCTGTCACCATACAATGCTATTACAATACTATTGACTATTTTCCCTGTACTGTACTTTTTATCCTGTGACTTATTCATTCCATAACTGAAAGCCTGTTTGTCCCTCTCCCCTTCACCTGTTTTGGCCAACCCCCTCCCCTCTGGCAGCAGTTAGTTTGTTCCTCCGTATTTATGGGTCTGTTTCTGCTCTTCTTTTTCTTATTTTTTTAACTTTACACACACATATTTTTTTAAGTTTTTAATTTAAATTCCAGTTAATTAACATACAGAATAATATCAGTTTCAGGTGTACAATTTAGTGATTCAGCACTTACAAAGAACACCTGGTGCTTATCACAAGTGCACTCTTTAATCCCCATCACCTATTAGTTCATTTGTTTGTTTTTCAGATTTCACATATAAGTGAAATCATATAGGAATAACATTCTTTTTTATGAGTAATAATTATACTTAGAAAAACAAAAAGAATCTGAAAAGTATAGCATTGAAATTTTTTTTGCAAGACTCTTTCATATTTGGCTTAATAGAAGACAGCTAAATTCTCTGCTTCTGTATTTAGTTAGTTGCAGTATGTCACAAGTAATGTAGCTTCTAGAAAACTCCACTGTAACTTGTGAGAGAGAGTGAAAAAAATGTTCTGAGTGTTATTGTAACACTAGGTTTGACCTCATGGACACCCTGAACAGGATCCCTGAGTCATACTTTGAAAACCACCGTGTTACAATATTATTATCAGTTGCTGTATTTTTTTTCTTTATACCACGTCTAGTTCCAGTGGCAGGAAAAGTCCAAGTAATATTTCAGATATCCCTAAAAGTTGAACTTGTAATACTTACATTAGCTCTGTGATTGGGGTTTATGAAAGAATACTTTGAATATCACAGCCATAGCTTCTTGGTTTGGAAATTTACGAATGATCCTGCTTTGCCTGCTAATCATGCATATAAAAAAATAGACACCTGAGGGCAGCATAATACACTTAAACTTATTTGATAGAGAAGACAACAAAACAAAAGCAGATCTACAGAACTGAAGTAATTACCAAATCTGTAGTATGCTTTTGTCCCCCCATTTATTGTAACATGTTGAAGGAAGTGGAATTGTCATGTGGGAGGGTATGCCTGCTGTGTTTTAAAATCCCAAGATTTATGAGGCCAGATTTTAGCAATGGATCATGAAAGCTTTTAGTTTCTCTGAAAGCATGCTTTTCCGCAATGGTTCCAGACTCTACATTATTAAAAATAAAAATTTTAGGATTATTTTGCCTAATTCTGCAACCTGTAGGTCAGATTATATGCTGTGGTCTGTTTTCCTGGTGAATACTTGAGAGAGCTGTCCTTGCTAGCAGCTGCCTCTTAGGACTGAGTTTAGGTTAGGTCTTGGCTGGAGCTTTGAAGAAGGTTTCATTCTTCCAGTTGTCAGGGAAGGCATACTCAAAGCAAAGACTTGGTCACTCTTGTGCTGAATTTTGGACAGTAGCTTGTATGGTTTCTAGGTGACTCTAAAGAAGGAATCTCTTCATCTCAACTTTGCCCCTTTGCTCTCATAGTTACCACTAAAGCTGGGAGCAGATTATCAACTGAGTGGGAAAAATACCATAATTTTAACAGTAAGGCACAGAATACATCAGGGTGCCTAATCTGTTTGTATGCTCACTCATGATGTTGTCCTCAATACAAATACCACTTTCTTCCAGTTTTCTTTTAGTTCAGGGGTCAGCTGGGTGCCTGGCTGGCTCATTGGTGGAGCATGCAACTCTTGATCTTGGGGTTGTGATTTTGAGGCACACATTGGGTGTAGAGATGACTTAAAAATAAAATCTTAAAAAAAAAAAAATCAGGTGTCAGCAAAGCATGACCCACAGGTAAAATCCAGCTGATGGCCTGTTTTTGTAAGTGAAGGTTTATGGAACACAGTCACACCCATTTCTATACATCTTCACACTAAAATGATTAAGTGTCGAGTAGTTGTAACAGGGACCTCATGACCTGTAAAGCCTAAAGTACTTGCTATCTGGTTCTTTTCACAAACTTACAGAACTTTTCTCTTCTATACCCGCTGCCCTTAGTCCATGAAACCTTCTACTCTCTCCCAAACATAGTAGAGTAAGGTTGAGGATGATCCTTTTACTTAACATTCTGAATGAGAACATGTTAAAAACATGTGAATTCAGGGGCGCCTGGGTGGCACAGCGGTTAAGCGTCTGCCTTCGGCTCAGGGCGTGATCCTGGCATTCTGGGATCGAGCCCCACATCGGGCTCCTCCGCTGGGAGCCTGCTTCTTCCTCTCTCACTCGCCTGCTCTGTACCCTCTCTCGCTGGCTGTCTCTCTGTCACATAAATAAATAAAATCTTTTTTATTTATTTATTTATTTATTCAACAGAGATAGAGACAGCCAGCGAGAGAGGGAACACAAGCAGGGGGAGTGGGAGAGGAAGAAGCAGACTCATAGTGGAAGAGCCTGATGTGGGGCTCGATCCCATAACGCCGGGATCACGCCCTGAGCCGAAGGCAGACGCTTAACCGCTGTGCCACCCAGGCGCCCCAATAAATAAAATCTTTAAAAAAAAAAAATCTGAATTCAGTTTTTCAGAAATGATAAATTCATCAAAGAATTTCTCTCTAAAAGGCATTTAATGTATCTTTAAAAGAAAACAAATGGAGAAAACAGCTCTTTCTTTTGTATTATAAGAGAACATATTTGAAAATGGCAATATAATCATTTTGGAGAAAAGCCTTAAATTTTTCTGGGGATATGAACGTCCAGTGTTGGGTTGGGTTTTTCATCTTTTTGCTTAATATTTTCTCTCATTAAGGAGGGTGCCTTAATTGGCCAAATATTAAAAATTTGGGCCTGCCTGGGATTTTGGGGTTTCAAATAAAATTCTTACTCTCTGTGGATTTTCCATTCTGTATGTTAAATTTTATATGTGATTAAAGATGCCTCTTGATTTTAGTTAATGATCTAGAGATTCATATTCATTGAACAGCTCAGATTTGATTGGAAATGTTGCATTGATTTCAAGAAACGATTTCTGTGACTCTCAATGCATCAGGAGTCTTTTTCATATCTCCATGCTTTATTCATTTCAGAATATAAAAAGGTACTACAAAATTAGGGCCTTGGCATGTAACTGGCCAGCATTTGTTTCAGAGCAAGCCTACTTTTTTCCAAAGTTATGAATCAATTTGGGAAGAAAATAGAACCATGGCAGTGTGTGAGTTTCTCTGTGGTAGCTATGAATGGTTGAGATACAAAATCAGTGATTACAGTTAGCTTTGTTCAGTGGACAGTATTTGAATAATGGTATTTCGAAATAATTGATACAGTTTGGTATAACAAGAAGGAAAAATCCAGGTATTTTATGAAGGAATGTTTCTCAGTGACACAGATTTCATTTCATTTTACTTTTACTCCATGATAAAAATGGTATAAAAACTCAGAGAGTGTTTAAACATTTATGTTAGTAAAGCACAAATGGACTACGGAGACCCTTTGCCTTTCCTCCTGCGCCTTGCCTAGAATTACCGGTGAGTCAGAGGAGGACAATAAATAGCAGATATAAATAGCCTCAACTAATCAAATATTCAGTAAGTTGTTGGACATCTTTGACTAATAGAAGGCCGTGTATCTTGGTTATTTTCCTGCATTAGTCAGACAAATTGAGACACCAGGTATTGGGTCATTGTACTAATTCTTCCTTACTGTGGAGGACCCAGAGTGTATGAATTGTTTTTGTTGGTTCAAATTTACATATCCATTTTCTCCCTGATTGCTATTTTCCTAATTTTTATTTCAAAATCCGTATGAGTCAAAATGGTATCTTTATACTAATGTAGGCTGTGAAAATATACAAAAAGCAATGCTAAATAAGCAAATAAATAAAATAAGTCTGAATTTAAAATGAAGTGTGATTTTATAAACCAAAATAATGCCAGGGACTTTACCATTGTTTTTAAATGTTATAAAACATAACAATTGTTCGGGGCGCCTGGGTGGCGCAGTCATTAAGCATCTGCTTTCAGCTCAGGGCGTGATCCCGGCATTCTGGGATTGAGCCCCACATCAGGCTCCTTTGCTAGGAGCCTGCTTCTTTCTCTCCCACTCGCCCTGCTTGTGTTCCCTCTCTCGCTGGCTGTCTCTGTCAAATAAATAAATAAAATCTTTTAAAAAAAAAACATAACAATTGTTAATTTAAATGATGAAAGTCTTATTTATACCATACAATAGGAATTCATGGTGTCCTCAGTAAGTTTTGACTTAGTGAACTTCAAACATATTGCTCATGAATCTTTCAAAAGAATTTTGAACAAAAAATAGTATCCTTCTTCCAGTTTAAAGGTGTCCTCTAAATTTTTTCATTAAAAGTTTAAGTAATTAAAACTTAATTTTTGACGTGGACATTATTGACATTAAAAATACTCTTTCGTTAGAGTCTAAAAGTTATACTGAGGGAGTAGTACTTCCAAGGGGGAGTAAGTACTTCTGAAAATCTGTTCCTCCAAAGAACAATGAGAACACTTGCAAAAAATGATCAAAATCAATGTTTTCAGAACTCTGGAGATTAACAAAAGGCTTGCAACAATCTGAAGAGTCTGAAGAGTGTTTATTGAAGAAAAAAAACAGCTGAATATTCATAAGAACAATAAGGTTTTGTGGCTTTTTCATTTGCTCTGTTATCATTCCCCTCTCCTCAGCTCCACAGTAATCTTGAAAACCAATAGTCTCTCACAGTCATAGTAGCTGTGCAAACCAGAAGCTTAGCATTCACTGGAGTGGGCAGTTAGGAGCTTCCTCAAAAGCCCCATTCCCAGGGAACTGTCATTATTTGACTTGTCTGGCAGCCCCCTGGAAAATCCTCGCTTGCAGAGCTTGTTTTTCTTTGCTCTGACTCTGTGCTCATTCGTAAAAACAGTCTTTTCCCCAGAGCATTTGACAGTTTTTCAATATTACTGCTGCATCTGGTGCTAATAGCAGTTGGGCAAACCAAAAAACTTAAAAGGAAAAGCTGGGAAATACGGCATACTGGTGAACTCAGACATATTCTTGGGAATCTATGTCCACCTGCCTAGGAAAAACCTGAGAAGGTTCTAAGCTCTTACCTCTGACAACCCTTGAGATTCTGCGTAAACAGAAAGTGAAGACTATGACAGTCTTAAAAACCGTCTCCTGGAACATTGAAGGTATTTTTTGACATGCACGCAGAACCCGATGACAAAGGCTGGGATACTTACTCATTCAAGGCATTTAAGGAAATCTCTATCCAGTAATAAGCTGGCTACCGAGCTAACTGAGACTTCAGGGGTCATATTCAACAAAGAATTAGTTCAGAAAAGCCACTAAACAAACAATACAGTAACAACAAACAGGTGGGGAAGGGAAGGGATCTGATTTACAGATTTGCCACATTATTTAAAATCTTTAGTTTTCAACAAATAATTATGAGACTTGCAAAGAAATAGGAAAGTATAGGTCATACACAGTAAAAGAAAGCAGTTGATAGAAACTGTCCTCAAGGAAAGCCAGACATTGGACTTAAAATATTAGAAAAATGGATTAAAAATATTCAACTATGTGCTGTCTAGAAGAGGCACATTTTTGTTTCAGAGACAAATATGTTGAAAGTTAAGAATGAAAAAAAGTAGTACCATGTAAACAGGAATTGAAAGAGAACTGAAATTTCTATGTTAATATCAACAAAATATACTTTAAGACCAGAATTACTAGAGACAAAGACATTTTAAAATGATGAAAGGATCAATGCACCAAGAGGATACAACAATTCTAAGTGTAGGAACTTAATAATATAGCCCTGTAGGGGCACCTGGGTGGCTCACTCAATTAAGCTTCTGCCTGTGGCTCAGGTCATGATCCCAGGGTTCTGGGATTGAGACCTGCAGTGGGCTCCCTGCTCAGTGGGGAGTCTGCTTCTCCCTCTGCCTGCTGCTCCCCCTGCTCGTGCTCGCTCTCTCTCTCTGTCTGACAAATAAATAAAATCTTTAATAATAATAATAATAATAATATAGCCCTGTAATAAATGGATAAACAACTGACAAGTGGAAGGTAGATAATACACTGAAAATCAGAGCACAAAAATATATAAAGCAAATACAGAACTAAAAGGAGCAATAAACAGCAGTACAGTAATAATTGGGGCCTTTAATACCCACTATCACCAATGGTTAGATCACTTAGAGAATCAATAAGGAAACAGTGGATTTGAACAATAGTATAGGCCTGATGGACCTAGGAGACATATACATTCTGACGTACATTCCATCCAACAGCAGTAGAATACATATTATTTTAAAGCACATATGGTGCATTATCTAGGATAAATCATGTTAGGCTGCAAAACAAGTCTCAGTAATAGAAGATGATAATTATATCAAGTACCTTTTCTGACCACAAAGGTCAGAAAATAAAAATAGAAATCAATAACAGGAGGGAAGGTAGAAAATTCACAAATATATAGAAATTAACAACCAGTGGATCAAAGAAGAAATCAAAAGAAATGAGAAAGTATCTTGAGACAATTAAAAATGGAAACACAATATACTAAAACTTATGAGATGCAACATAAACAGTTCTAACAGGAAACTATAGCTATAAGCACATATGTCAAGAAAAAAAAATCTCAAGCAACCTAACCTTATACCTCAAGGAACTAAAAGAAGAAGAAACTAAGCCCAATGTTTGCAAAAGAGAGGAAATAATAAAGATAAAAGCAGAAATAAATGGAATAGAAAATAGGAAAGCAGTAGAAAAGATGAACAAAACTGAGTTGGGTCTTTGAAACGATACTGACATTGACAAACCTTTAGGTAGACTAACCAAGAGTAAAAGAGAAGACTCCTAAATAAATAAAATTATAAATGAAAGAGGAGACCTTACAGAACACCACAGAAATAAAAAGTATTATGAGAAACTATTAACAATTATACTGCAACTTATTGGACAACCTGGAATAAATGGATAAATTTCTAGAAACATATAGTCCTCCAAGGAAATAAAAAACCTGAACAGACCAGTAATGAGTACGGAGATTGATTCAGTATCAAAAACCTCCTAACAAAGATAAGCCCAGCACCAGATGGTTTCACTAGTGAATACAAACATATAAAGAAGGATTAATGCCAGTCCTTGTCAGACTCTTCCAAAAAATTCAATAGGAGGGAACACTTCCAAGCTCATTTACAAGAACAGCATTACCTCGATAAAAAAGCCAGATAAGGTCAGTATAAGAAAAGAAAATTACAGGCCTCTGATGAAGACATGCAAACATTCTTGAAATACTAGCAAATCACATTTAAGAGTACATTAAAAGGAACATACACTGTGACCAAGTGGGATTTGTTCCTAGGAGGCAAGGATGTTTCATCATACACAGATCAATAAGTGTGATACATTGTATTCATAGAATGAAAGATAAAAATTACATAATCATCTTAATAGATGCAGAAAAAGCATTTAACAAAACTTAATATCCTTTCATGAAAAAAACTCTTAATATGTATGGGATGGAAATATATATACCTCAACAAAGGCCATGCCACTGCTAACATCATACTCCATGGTGAAATGAAAATTTTTCCTTTAAGAATGAGGCAAGTGTTTCCATTCTCCTATGCCTATTCAACTTAGTAGTGCAAATCCTAGCCATAGCAATCAAACAAGGAAAAGAAATTAAAAGAATCCAAATGGGAAAGGAGTAAAATCATCTGTTTGCAAATGACATTCTTAAAATACACAAAAATTTTAGAACTAATAGAAGAACTCAGTAAAGATTGAAGATAAAAAGTTAGTATGCAAAAAATCATTTGGGTTTGTATACACTGATTACAGAGTATCTGAAAAAGAAATAAAACAATCCCAGTCACAATGTTATCAAAAACAATGAAATACTTAGGAATAAAAGGAGGTGAAAGATCTGTACACTGAAAACTAGAAGACATTGATGAAAGAAAATGAATGGAAATTGACATGGAAAGATGTCCCATATTCATGACTGGAATAATTAATATTGTTAAGATGTCCATAGTACCCAAAGTCATCTATAGGTCCAATGCAATCCCTATTCAAATTTCAATGGCAGTTTTTACACAAAAGGAAAAACAACCCTAAAATCTGTATGGAACCACAGAAAACCCCAAGGAACCAAAGCAATTTTGAGGAAGAAGAACAAAGCCAGATATATCACATTTCTGGATTTCAAACTATACTACAAAGTTATAGTAATTAAAACTGCATGGCACTGGCATAAAAATAGACACATAAACCAATGGAACAGAATTGATAGCCCAGAAATGAACTCACATATATACAATCGATACACACACACACACACACACACTCTACACTGAGCATAGAGCCCAACACGGGGTTCAATCTTGCAACCCTGAGATCATGACTTGAGCTGAGATCATGACGAACTGAAATCAAGAATTGGACATTTAATTACTGAGCCACCCAGGTGCCCCACAATCAACTAATATTTGACAGGGGAGCCAAGAATACTCTATGGGGTAATGATTATCTCTGCAATAAATGGTATTGGGAAAACTAGTTATCCATATGCCAAAGAATGAAACTGGACCCCTATCTTACACCATTCACAAAATTAACTCAGAGTGGATTAAAGGCTTATATGTAAGGTCTAAAACCATAAAATCCTGGAAGAAAACATTGGAAAAAAGCTTCTTGGCATTGATTTTGGAAATGATTTTTTTAATCTGACACCAAAGCAAAAGCAACAGAAGCAAAAATAGGTAAGTGGGACTACATCAGACTAAAAAGTTTGCACAGCAAAGGCAACCACCAACAAAATGAAAAGATGGCCTATGAAATGAGAGGAAATATTTGTATATCATATATCTGATAAGAGAGTAATATCCAAAAAATGTAAGGAACTCCTACAATAACAAGAAAAAAATTAAAATTGGGAAAGGAACTTAAATTTTCCAAGGAAGGTCTGTACAAATGTTCAATAGGTACATGAAAAGATGCTCACCATCACTTACCATCAGGAAATGCAGATCAAAACCACAGAGATATTACCTCACAGCTGTTAAAATGGCTATTATCACAAAGACAAGAGGTAACAAGTGCTGGTGAAGATTTGTAGAAAAGGGAACTCTTTTGCATTGTTGGTAGGAATGTAAGTTGGTGCCTCTTGTCACTTCTGTGTACCTTATTGAAGATTTTAACTAGAGTAATTAGGCAAGGGAAAAAAGTATCAAGATTAGAAAGGAATAAGTAAAATTAACTCTGCAGAAGACTTGATCTTGTATATAAAAAATCTTAAGGAATCTCCAAAAAAAAAAAAAAAAACCTTAAAAATCTCAAAAAAAAAGTTCAGCAAGGCTGCATAATAAAAGTTGACTGTACTAAGATCAATTATATTTCTATATATCAGTAATGAATAATATGAAAATGAAATTCATTTCATTTACAGTAGCAGCAGAAATACTAAGATACTTAAGAATAAACTTAAAGTAAGATTACTATATTGATGTTGAAAACTATAAAACGTTTTTCAAATAAATCAGTTGGAAAGTTATCCCATGGTCATCCCATGGGGATTGGAACACTTAACGTTAAAGTGGCATACTCTCCAAAATGAGTCAGTAGTCACTCAATGTCGAAATCCCAATTGGTCTGCCTTTCAGCAGGGATGGGGGTGGGGGGGGTGGTCAATCTTGAAATTCATGTAGAAATACCAAAAAAATCTAGAGCACAGAAATAACTTGGAGGACTTTTACTTTTTGATTGCAAAACTTACTACAAAGCATTGCTAAAAGAAATTAAAGAAGACACAAATAAGTGAGAAGACTTCCCATGTTCATGGATTGGAAGACAATATTGTTAAGATGTCCATACCACCCAAAGTGATCTGTAGATTCAATACAGTTTGTATCAAAATCCCAATGGCGTATTTTGCAGAAATAGAAAAAAAAATCCTAAAATTCATATGGATTCTCAAGGTACTGTGGATAGCCCAAACAACTTTGGAAAAAAATGGAGGACCCACACTTCCTGATTCCACAATATAGTGTAAGGCTATAATAATCATAAGAGTGTGATACTGACATAAAGACAGGCAAATAGATCAATGATTGGAGTACACAGTGCAAAGATTGACCCTTGCATATTTGGTCTAATGATCTTCAACAAGGATGCCAAGATCACTCAATGGGAAAGGACAGACAGTCTCTTCAAATGGTGTTGGGAATAAAGGATATCCAAGGCAGAAAAATGAAGTTGGGCCTTTATACCATATAAAAAATTAACTCAAAATGGATTAACAATCTAAATATAAGACCTAAAACTATAAAACTCCTAGAAGAAAACATGAGTTTGGACCTAGCGATGAGTTCTTGACTATGATACTCACGCACAGGCAACAAAAGCAAAAATAGACAAACAGGGTTACATCAAACTTAACTTTTATGCATGTAAGAACACAATGGAGTTAAATGGCTGCCAATGGAATGGGAGAAAATATTTGCAAATTATATATATGGCGAGGAGTTAATATCCTGTGTATATACCAAAACTCTATAATAAAAAATCAAGCATGAAGGTTAAAAGACAAAAGTAGTAAAATTAACTAAAATGACAATTAGTTAATGGAAATATAAAAGGATGTAAAATGTGTCATCAAAAATATGAAATGTGTGGATGAGGAAAGTAAAAAGGTAAAACTTTGGAAGTGTTTAAAATTAAGTCTATAACAGCATTATCTACACTCGCCAAATTATAGGAGATAGCACAAGTATCCATTGGCTGATGAATTGATAAAAAAGAATGAAATCTTGCCATTTACAATAGGAACGGATAGAACTAGAGACTATTACACTAAGCAAAATAAGTCAGGAAAGACAAATACCATTTGATTTCACTCATATGTATAATTAAAAAAAACAAGCAAAAGGAAAAAAAAAGAGAGAGACAAACGAAGAAACAGACTCTTAACTATAGAGAACAAACTGTTGGTTCCCAGACGGAAAGTGGGGAGGGGGTGCATGGGTAAAATAGATGATGGGAATTAAGGAGTACACTTGCTGTTGTATGGAAGTGTTGAATCACTGTATTGTATACCTGAAACTAATAGTACACTGTATGTTAACTAGCTGGATTTTAAATAAAAATTTAAAAAAAATAAAATTTGGTATCAACTTAAAACAGGCTGCTGTTTACATAAGCTATCTTACATGAACCTCACAGTAACCACGAGGAAAAAAAAAAAACAGGGTAAATAGACAAAAATGAGAAATGAATCTAAACAAAACTTGAAAGAAAGCCATCCAGTCACAAGGGAAGAGAGAAGGAGAAGAAAGGAACAGAGAAGAACTACAAAACAGCCAAAAAACAATGAACAAGATGGCAATAAGTATATGCTTATCAATAGTAACTTTAAATGTAAATGGACTAAATTTACCAGTCAGAAGACATGGAGTGGCTGAATGAGTAAGGAAACGAGTCATCTAGATGTTGCCTATAGGAGACTCACTCCAGAAGTAAGGACACACAGAAAGCGAGGGGATGGAAAAAGATATTCTATGGAAATGGATATGAAATGAAAGCTGGAGTAGGTATATTCATATCAGACAGAGTAGACTTTAAAAGACAGTAATATAAGTAGGTATATTGACATATACTTATGTCAAACAGAGTAGACTTTAAAAGACTGTAATATAAACAGAGAAGGGCATTGCACAGTCTTAAGGGGGTCAATACAATAGGAAGATATAACACTTATATATGCCCTCAACATAGGAGCACCAAGATCTATAAAGCCATATCTATGGAAATGGATATGAAATGAAAGCTGGAGTAGGTATATTCATATCAGACAGAGTAGACTTTAAAAGACAGTAATATAAGTAGGTATATTGACATATACTTATGTCAAACAGAGTAGACTTTAAAGACAGTAATATAAGTAGGTATATTGACATATACTTATGTCAAACAGAGTAGACTTTAAAAGACTGTAATATAAACAGAGAAGGGCATTGCACAGTCTTAAGGGGGTCAATACAATAGGAAGATATAACACTTATATATGCCCTCAACATAGGAGCACCAAGATCTATAAAGCAAATATTACCAGACCTAGAGGGAGAAACTGAAAACAGTGCAATAATAGTAATGTTTCATAAATGGACAGACCGTTCAGGCAAAAGATCAAGATGGAAACATCAGGCTTAAATGACACGTTAGACCAGATGGATTTAATAACTATACACAGAACATTCCATCCAAAAGCAGCAGCATACACAAACATCTCAAGTGCACATGGAACATTCTCCAAGGATAGATCATATGTTGAATCACAAAACAAGTCTCAGTAAATTCAAGAAAACAAATCATATCAAACATTTTTTCCAATCATAATGATATGAAACTAGAAATTAATTACAAGAAGAAAATGAGTAAAAAACTCACAAAAACTTGGAGATTAAACGGTAAGGTACTGAACAACCAGGGGTCATTAAATAAATCAAAAAGAGAAAAAAGTACCTAGAGACACATAAACAGAAATATGACATATCAAATTTATGGGATGCAGCAATCTCAAATCTATGACACATAATAAAAATGGTTCTAAGAAGGAAGTTCATAGCAATATAGACCTACCCCAAGAAACAAGAAAAATCTCAAATAAACAATCTAACTTTACACCTAAGAGAACTAGAGAAAGAAGAGCAAAGCCCAACATTGGTAGAAAGAAGAAAATACTAAAGATCAGAGAGGAAATAAATGAAATAGAGACTAAAAAGACAATACAAAAAGAATCCAGTGAAATTCAGAACTGGTTCTTTGAAAATATAAACAAAATCAATAAACTCAAGCTTGACTAACCAAGAAAAAAAGAGGACTCAAATAAAATAAGAAATGAAAGGGAAGTTACAACTGATATTACAGAAATACAAAGGATCATAAGAGACCATAATGAACAATTACATGCCAACAAGGTGGACAACCTAGAAGAAATTGACAAATTCCTCAAAATATACAAACTTCCAAGACTGAATATGAAGAAATATAAATTTTATGATTTTACCAGTAAGGAGATTAAAACAGTAATCAGAAATCTCTCGACAAATGAAATTTCAGGATCAGATGGCTTCATTGGCAAATTCTATCAAATATTCAAAGAAGATTTAATATTCTTCTCAAATTCTTCCAAAAAATTGGAGAGGAGGGAACCTTTTCCAATACATTTTATGAAGCCAGCATTATCCTGATACCAAACCCAGAAAGGGACACCACAAAAAAGAGAAAATTGTAGGCCAATATCCTTGATGAACATAGAAGCAAAAATCCTCAACAAGGTATTAGTAAACTGATCCAGTAATATGTTAAAAAGATCATACACCATGATCAAGTGGTGTTTATTTTAGGGATGCAAGGATGGTTCAACATCTGCAAATCTGGAGCGCCTGGGTGACTCAGTCATTAAGCGTCTGCCTTCGGCTCAGGGTATGATCCCAGAGTCCTGGGATCGAGCCCCACATCGGGCTCCTCCGCTGGGAGCCTGCTTCTTCCTCTCCCACTCCCCCTGCCTGTGTTCCCTCTCTCGCTGGCTGTCTCTCTCTGTCAAATAAATAAATAAAATCTTCAAAAAAAAAATCTGCAAATCCATGTGATCTGTAAACAAAATGTATGGTAAAAATCATGTGACATCTCAACAGACACAAAAAAAGCATTTGATAAAATTCAGCATTTATATGTGAGAAAAACTTAACAAAATGGGTATGGATGGAACATAACCTAAAATAATAAGGGTCATATATCACAATCCCAGAGCTAGCATCATACTCAACAGTAAGGAGCTGAAAGCTTTTCCTCTAAGAATAGGAACAAAACACGGTTGCCCACACTGACCACTTTAATTCAACATAGTATTAGAAGTCCTAGGTGCAGCAGTTAGACAAGAAAAAGAAGTAAAAGACATCCAAATCAGAAAGGCAGAAGTAGAACTATTTTCACAGATGACATGCTACTACATATAGAAAACCGTAAAGAATCCACCAAAATCTGATCAGTTGGAACTGATAAATGAATTCAGTAAAGTTGCAGGATACAATATACAGAAATCCATGGCATTTCTATATGCTAATAACAAAACATCAGAAAGATAAAGAAAACAATCCCATTTATAATTGCAAGCATTACAAAGAGTAATATACCCAGAAATGAATTAAACTACAAAGGTGAAAGACCTGTACCCTGAAAACTATAAGACACTGATAAAATAAATTGAAGATGATATAAATAAATGAAAAGATATACCATGTTCAGGAATTGAAAGAATTACTATTGTTAAAATGTCCATACTACTCAAATAATCTACAGATTCAATTCAATACCAATCAAAATCCTAATGGCATACCTCACAGAACTAGAACAAGTAATTGTAAAATTTGTATGTAACTGCAAAAGATTCCAAAGAGCCAAAGTGATCCTGAGAAAGAACAAAGTTGGAGGTATCTTGCTCCCTGACTTCAAACTGTAATACAAAGCTGTAATAATCAAAACATGTTATTGGTATAAAAACAGACACACAGACCGGTGGAATGAAATTGAGAGCCCTCAAATAAATTGACATATATATGGACAGTTAAACTACAAAAAAGGAACCAAAAACATACAATGGAGAAAAGATAGTCTCTTCAATAAAGAGTACTGGGAAAACCGGACAGCCACATGCAAGATAATGAAACTATACCCACTATCTTATACCATACACAAAAATTAACTCAAAATGGATTAAAGACTTGAATGTAAGACCTGAAACCATGAAATTCCTAGAAGAAAACATAGACAAGGAAACTCCTGGACATTAGTCCTCATGATGTCTTTTGGGACCTGACTCCCAAGATGGGAAACAAAAACAAAAATAAACAAAAATGGGACTGTGTGAAACTAAAAAGCTTCTGCAAAGGAAAACCACCATCAAAACATAAAGGCAACCTACTGAATGCAAGAATATATTTGCAAACCATATATCCGATAAGGGGTTAATATCCTATATATACATACATATATATATATATATATATGTGTGTATGTATATATTCTATATATATGTATGTATGTATATATTCTATATATATGTATGTATGTATATTCCATATATATATGGAACTCCTATAACTCAACAAAACCCAAATAACCTTATTAAAAAGTGCACAGAGGATCTGAATAGACATTTTCCCAGAAAAGACATATGGATGGCCAAAAGGCACATGAGAAGATGCTCAGCATCACTAATTTTTAGGGAAATGCAAACCAAAACCACAGTGAGATATCACCTCACACCTGTTAGAATGGCTATTATCAAAAAGACAAGAAATAAGTGTCAGATAGGTTGTGGGAGAAAGGGAACCCTCACACACTGTTGGGATTGTAAATTGGCATACCCACTATGGAAAACATTATGGAGGTTCCTCAAGAAATTAGGAATAGAACTACCGTATGACTTAGCTATTATACTTCTGTGTATTTTTTTTTTGAAGAATATAAAAACACTAAAAGAGATGCATGGATCCCTATGTTCATAACCCAGATATGGAAACAGGCTAAATCTCCATCAATAGACGAATGGAAAAAGAAGATGTGGTATATATGTATGTATGTGTGTATGTACAATGGAATATTAGCCATAAAAATAATGAAATCTTGCCATTTGAGACAACTTGGATGGACCTTGAATGTATTATCCTAAGCAAAATAAGTCAGAAGGAGAAAGACAAATACTGTGTTATTTCCCTCATACATGGAAAGTTAGAAAATGAATGAACAAACAAAACAAAAGAAACTCATAGATACAGAAAACAGAGTAGTGGTTACCAGAGTGTAAGGGGATTGGGGAGTGGGTAAAATGGGTAAAGGAAGTCAGCTGTATGGTGGTGGGTGGTAACTGGACCTGTGGTGGTGATCATTTGATAGTGTATGCAGATGTCTCATACATTTTTGTATGAGTGCACAACTTTGTAACAAGTTTGTGCACTTAAAAACATATATATATGTATATATACACACATACATACATTTATACATACATATATGTACATTTGTTACATTTGTACATATACGTAACATTGTAACATATGTACATTTATGTTACATTTGTACATATATGTAACTTTGTTACAAAGTTGTATACATACATATATGTACATATGTTACATTTGTACATATATGTAACATTGTATGTAACATATGTACATTTGTACATATATGTTACATTTGTACACATATGTAACTTTGTTACAAAGTTGTGCACTTGAAACATATATATGTATATATACACACATACATACATTTATACGTACATATATGTACATACATATATGTACATACAAGAAAGTACTCTATGATTCCACTTATGTAAAATATCTAATGCAGTAAAATTCAGAGAAATAGAAAGAAAGTAAAATGATTGTTACCAGAGGCTCAGTGGAGGGGTAAAGGGGAGTCATTTTTTAATGGGTATAGAGTTTAAGATTTGCAAGATGCAAAAGTTCTGAAAGTCTGTTTTATAACCATGTGAATATACTTAACACTACTGAACTGTACACTTAAATAAGTTAAGATGGTAAATTTTTGCTATGTATTTTTTAGCCATAGTAAAGTATAAAAGCAAAAACAACTTACTACAAAGCTACAAGAATCAAGAGAGTGTAATACTGGCATCCAGTCATAAGTCTAGGTCAGTACAATAGAATTGAGAATTTATAAGTAAACCGTTATATTTATTGTCAGTTGATTTTCAACAAGGATGCCAAGATTATTCAGTGGGAGAAAGAACAGCCTTTCAACTAATGGTGCTGGGAAAGTCACATGGAAAAGAACGAACTTGGATTTGTTTTACCTACCCTGTACAAAAATTATTGCAATATGGATCAAATACCTCTGAATGTAAGAGCTGACAGCGTAACATTTTTAGAAAACATAGGAATAAATCTTTCTGACCTTGGATTAGGCAATAATTTGTTAATTTGACAATAAAAACACAAGCAGCAAAAGAAAAAAAATACATAAATTGGATTTCATCGAGATCAAAACTTTCTGTGCTTCAGACAACACCATCAAGAAAAGATAACCCACAGAGGAGGAGAAAACATTTTCAAAGTATATATCTGATAAGGAGTTTTGAATCCAGAATATATAAATAACTCCTACAACTCAACAATAAAAGACAAATGACTCAATAAGAAAAAGGCAAACGGTTTGAGTAAGCATTTCTTCAAAGAATATATACAAATGGCCAGTATCTGCATGAAAGGATGCTGAACATCATTAGTCATTAGGGAATTGCAAATCAGAACCGCAAGATGGCAATTCATATCTACTAGAAATGGCTAAAATAAAAAAGACAGATAAATGTTGGTAAGGATGTGGAGAAATTAAAACTCACATTTTTAGTGGGGATGTAAACTGGTGTGGTCTGTTTGGAAAAAATTCTGACAGTTCCTCAAATGATTAAACATAGAGTTACCGTACGACCTAGCAATCCCACTCCTGAGTTATATATATGGTAAGAATGAAAACATATGTCTACGCAAAAACTTTACACAAATATTTATAGCAACATTATTCATAATAACCAAAATGTGGGAACAGTCCAAGAAGCCATCAACTTCTGAATGGAAAATTTGGTATATTCATACAATGAAATGTTATTTTGCAATAAAATACTGATACATACTAAAATATGGAGGTACCTTGAAAAGAATATGGTAGATGAAAGAAGCCAGTCAAAAAAGGCCACATTTTATATGATTCCATTTATGTGAAATGTTCCTGCACAGGCAAATCCATACAGATAAAAAGGAGATTAGTGGTTGCCAGGAGATGGATATTGGGAATGGGAGGAGAGATATGGGAACTGACTGCTAATGGATATGGGGGTATCTTTTGGGGTGATGAAAATGTTCTGAATTTAGATAGTGGTGATGGCTGCAGAACTCTATCAATATATTAAGAATTGTTGAATTATAGGGACATCTGGGTGACTCGGTTGAATGGTGGGCCCTTGATTTCAGCTCAGATCATAATCTCAAGATCATGAGATCGAACCCCCAGTTGGGTTCTGCACTCAGCGCAGGGTCTGCTTGTCTCTCTCCTTCACCCTTTGTCTCTCCCCCTGCTCGCCCTTGCTGTCTCTCAAGTAAATAAATACACAAATAAGCAAATTAGAATTACTGAATTGTGTAATTCAAAAGGATGAATGTTATGTGGATTATATTTCAATAAACCTGGTATTTTTTTTATAATTTTTATTTTGTTATATTAGTCACCACAAAGTACATCCCCAGTTATTGATGCAATGTTCCATGATTCATTATTTGCGTATAACACCCAGTGCTCCATGCAATACGTGCCCTCCTTACTACCCATCACCGGCCTATCCCAACCCCCCACCCCCCTCCCCTCTGAAGCCCTCAGTTTGTTTCCCAGAGTCCACAGTCTCTCATGGTTCATTCCCCCTTCTGTTACCCCCCCTTCATTCTTCCCTTGCTTCTCCTACAGATCTTCCTGTTTCTTATGTTCCATAAATGAGTGAAACCATATGATAATTGTCTTTCTCTGCTTGACTTATTTCACTTAGCATAATCTCCTCCAGTCCCGTCCATGTTGCTGCATCAGAAAGAACCATTTCAATAAACCTGGTATTTGTAAAAAGTTAGAGTGAGTGGACACTCCATCATATTAAAAACTCGACTCTTTTTATTTCACTTTTTTTCCTCCAAATAGTCAAAATTGTTTAATTTTCCATAGTTTTTTTTCATATAATATGTTTTTATACTTGGGAGTTTTTTATTGATTATTATTTGAAACTTATTTGTAACAAAATATCTCATGACTATAATACTACAAATGTTTAAATATAAATCATTCTTCAAGAAATTTTTGTTATGAACAATACAAAATTGATTTTAAAAAGATAATGTTACAAATATTTGAATTTACCAGATCACATTTTAAAGGAAATTTTGGTTTATGACTGATGGTTAAATCATGTCCTCTTTTGATTTTGAGAATTGGAAACTGCCTGACTTGGAAAAGAATTTGTTATGTCATCATTATTCATTCATTTTCTCAGGTCCTCAGAACATAACCAGAAAGACCTTGTCAAGTCATTATCAAAATGACTATTGAATATACTTGTTACTTTTTACCTTGAGGCACCTTTTGTTCTTTTTATTGTTGTGTTCAGTTAGCCAACATATAGTACATGTACCTTTTTTGATCTGTGCACTCGATAAGGATTGGGAAGGCTGAGATACTGTGGCGTTCAATATAATGTTGTCAAACAGTATTTTTTATTAAAGTTTCTGTGCTTTAAATAAATTTTCGTCAGAACTTAGGGCTGCAGATTTAACTTACTTAAAGTAATTGGCAAAGCCAGTTCTCATTGTTTATAACATTCATCCAGGCTTTCATGTAAAATCTGACTATGCCGTCTTTGCTGATGGAAGAGGTGAGGTTTTTAACAAAAGCTATTTAGCACTTGCACTATAATTAATTAGATAGGATGGGTTGGATGATTTGTTTCATGTTATAAAGTAGAAGAACGGTTGTGAGAGGGGGAGTGGGAAGCGATTACTTTTAAGACACATAGGTGTATATGTTCCCAGGCAGATCTGTGTTTTCGAAGTTAAGGTTTTGTATACATACTCTCCTAAAATTATCCATGGCTTTGCATCCCTTTTAAAGTCTTAAAATTTTTCCTCAACTTGAAGACTAATGTTCCATCCCACTCTTAGTCTCTTCTGAAAAATAGCCTCACAGAACATACATTTTATTTGTATGCATAATAGGTACAAGGATATATTAATATGTTGGTACACTCCATGTTCCCTTGGACCACATTTTGCCAGAGATCCCATGCTGGTGCGTGTGTGTTCCGCATCCCTCTCCTGCACTCGTGACAGATTGCTGTTTGTGTTCAGATTGAGCCTCTGAATCCTTCACGACTGGCAGCTCTTACTAGTTGACTGAAGCTGGCATAGGAGCTTTATTAGTTTTCTCAGTCTAACTTATTTGTATCTTCTCTTTTTTTTGTTAGTTTAGATTTTCTACCTTTTTCATTTTGTTTATTGTGATTTTTTTTTTGGTTAAACTTACTCTTAAATCAGCTTGGAAGTGTGTTTGGAGACAATTTTCCATGGGTCTCTTGCATTTCTGTACATTTTGTGAACAGAAGCTTTGGTTGTCTTTGTTCTGGTGTATTTTTTCAAAATCGTTTCTATAGTGAGCAGCTTTGGAAAATATAGTGACTTCAGAGCAATGGATAGGTATGCTTGCTTATATATAGCCTTGGATGAGAAGAGCTGGTTTCTTCCTTTAGAGCAAAAGCAATAGGCATGCTTACTGTCCATTACAAATATTCAGATTTCCAAATCTCGGGGCTCCTTTCCTGTATCACAACCCACTGCGTGTGCATGTCAGCTGGCCCTGTTCAGGTTCTGTGAGAATTGGGACTCAGGAAACTGGAGCAAGAAAATGCTGATATTTTGGCTACTCCTATTGTTGTAAAAAAAAAATTCCTGTGCCTCCGACTCAGGAATCTTGCTTCATCTGCCAACATGTGAGATTGTGGTAGACTAGTTTGTTAGTTTGAAAGTGGGCTAAAATCTCAGCTCCGTCACAGTTCTTGACAATATGTAGGAAATAAAAATAAACAAGCAAATAAATAGTTATCAGAGTTCAGCTCAGAAATGTCATCTTATCCATGTTTTTCATTAAAAACTACCTTTTCTGTATATAAATGTAGCATAGATATCTCAGATGTTTTCTTAGGTTAAAATAAAGATTTGGCATAATTTTGCTATTTATATTTAACGACTATTTTGAAAGCATAATAAGCCATCTGTTTCTCATGCATATAAGTTTGTATCATATGTGTGTGTAGATATATGCACATATAGGGGCATATGTATTCATATTTTGAAAAGCCAAATCAGTCTTGCTTTGCTTAATCACAGTTTTAAGAATTCCATGTATGTCATTATGATGTATTATTTGCCTCTATTCCAGAATATTGGAAAGAAGATGACCTGCCAAGAGTTCATTGCAAACCTCCAAGGGGTAAATGAGGGTGGTGATTTCTCCAAGGATCTACTGAAAGTAAGCATTGAAATATTGGTTTTAAAAATATGTTTATATTTATCTTTTCTGCTTATTTTCAAATCTGAAATAAACAGGCCAAGGATCACTTAAGTATTTTGTTTTTTACTTTTGGTTTTGTTGGTGATATTTCTATTGGACCTCATCCTTGTTGTGTCAGACCGCAAATACCCTTCAATGAATAAATGCTAAAAGTTCACATTGTAATCAATAATACTGAGATAATAAGTAGATTTGGAATAACTGGTGATTCAGATAATGGGAAGTTTTTGTTTTATTTGTGAGCATACTGTCAGAACTTCAGAAAGATCACAAAGGTGTATTTGCTATGGAAACAAAGAAGCATTTGCATACTGTTATGGAAGCTGTATTCAGTCCCTAGTTGCAGAGCCACTTAGGTTGTCTCTAGAAATCTGAGTAATTGTAGAATGTTTGAATTATTTGTAGCTGGCTTCATTATTGGTGACAATAAGCGTGTTTTTCTGTATCAGATTGTTTTCAAGGAGACAACAAAATCAGCTTTAGAATTCATAACATTCTACAACAGTATAAATGAGATATGCATTTGTTTAAATACAAAATAGTGATTGATAATGGATGTGAATATTTTAGAAATTCAGGATGAGATGTGTATGTTGACAATGTGATTTTTACAGATTTCTATTTGATTCTAGTCTTCTTTTTAAAAACTTTGTACATACGTAGATTTCTTTGGCAGTTCCTTTGAATTTGCTAAGGGCAACACATATGAATCATGGTACGATCTGGAAATGTACCAGTTGAGAATAAGTCCTTTATTATGTTTTATGTATCTTTTAAACCGTATAAAATATATACAGTAGAGTTCTAGATTTTGAAAGACATCTATACTATGGAAAGTGAAAGAAGGCATAAGAATGTAGTATTTATGAGATTCTCTTACTGACTTGAATTGCAGCTCATTAAAAAATTACATTATGGAAAAAGCAGGAAGAAAAGTAGCTTCAGGTTACTATAGAAGGTATTTTTTAAGTTGTTTCTTTATAGGACAAATGCTGTCATTGCTGAAGCTACAGTTCTGAATGGGAAATAAAAGGTGATGGATAATAAATATTTTCTCTACATCCGTTGAAGATGTACTGTAGACACGTTAACAAGTCTTTTTTCAGTTTAGTGTATTGACATGGAAAATAATGCAGTCTTTCTAGGAGAAGAATTGGTAAGGCTTTAATCAAGTCATGTCAGAAGTGGAAATTGTCAGGAAGAGTTTTCATAGTGAAGCTTTTAGCTTTTATTGGTAGGCATGACTGTGGATGAATTATTGGGCAGATTTAGAGCATGTTTGATGAGCTGTCTGAAACCAAATGTAGTTAACATACAGTCCAGTGGCTGTGTTCACCTTGGGTAAACATATGTTCTTTGGTTTACTCTGCCAAGAATTTTCTGGATGATTTGTTACAGCCGTACCATTGAGATCATGTTTATAAACCTCAGGGGGGGAAATATTTGTTATACTCTTTTATTTACTGTAGGAAGATGACAGTGAAATGACACTGAAAGTAACAGTGGCATTTAGCATGGAAATTGTCAAGTAAAATACGGATTCCCTTTTATAGCAAAAACCCCAGCCACTCACCCACCTAAGATGGGAGTTTTCCATTTCAGTAAGAATCTAGGTTTTACTGCACATTTCATCAAGAAAAGGTTTTCTTCAAACCATTTTTGTTTCATTTCTCCTTTCCACGTAGCTCTTCTTTTTTCCTTCCTGCTCTTCCTCCCTTACTTCCTCTATTTATCTCTGTTTTTGTCCTTCCTCTTATGCTCTTCTTTTGTCTCTCTTCTTTCTCCTCTTCTCTCTCTCTCAAACTCTCTCCCTCACTCTCTTTCTCAATGGCTGTCTCTTGATTCTCTTCAGAGATAAATTACTGGGTGGAATGTTAATTTGAACTTTTCTGGAAAATGATTATACACATGACACACAGACAGATAAACACAAAACATTTGGTATTACGTTGCAGGTTCTGAGTAACCTAACCCTCTTCTGTCTTCTTCTACCCTCTCTCCAACTTGAAAATTATAGGCACATACAACATTCAGTTTAATTTATGAGGTAAGATGCTTAGAGTTACATGGATTGAATTGAGGCTTTCATTGCTACATACTGATCTTACTGCTTTTAGATTTCTTTGGTTCAAAAATAGCATTTGGATTTATATCTGTTCAGATTCTTTGGACCAGCAGTAAGATTTCACCTTGTTCAATGTGTTTGGGTAGTAGGGAATATTTATTGATGGCCCATTGTGCATTCACTGGGTATTGTGGACTTGGAGAACATGCTGGAACTAAATGGGCCACTATCATCACAAACTACTGAGAATGGGTGGTTCTTTTTCCTTTAAAATGAACAGTTATTCCATATTAAAATTAAAATATAAACTGATTCTGCTTGTTCTCAAGAGAAATGGTTATCAAAAAAGATAAACCGTAATGTATTTAAAGGATGAAAAATGAGAAATTTATTTCAATCCTTTAATTCAGAGACTTCAATTAATATTTTGGTTTAATTTTGCCTTAGACTACATGAAAGGGATAGATGATAAATTGAGCCCTTTTTATAATTTACAGTTCCACTGCACTGTCCCTTTTGACCTGATGACCTAACAGATAAATGAGTGCTTTGTGCAAATAAGAATGTTTCTCTCACAAGTTGCATTGAGTATAAATTCTAGATACCTATAATATAAAGTAGAATTAGTTGGCTACCAAAGGACAACCAGTGATAGAATATTATTTAGGTTCTTTAAAGTTGAACTCTGGCTGGGAGGATATGATGTCTGAGAGAGGCCGTTGAAGTATAGATACCATTTTACTAGTAGACTTATTTTGGTTTTTAGTTAGATTATTATTCTGTTTCATTTCCCACCATCTTCCCCACCCATAAACGTTAATGTTCTCTGTCATAAGTACCTTTCCCTATTATTTCACCAAATCAGGACAGCAATGCTTTAACAAAATACACCAAACCATCTGGCATGGTTCATGGCTGTATAGGGACTGCCCACCCCAGCACTTGAATGTGTTTGTGCTTAAGCATCCTTGTGGGACAATATGGAAAAGAAAGACAAAGGGATGTTCTGCGTTTGGTACTGATAGACTTACTAAGACATTCCTAAGATTTTATAGCAAGTAATAAAACTCTTAAGTACATGAATAGAGGGGGATGAGAATGTGAAACGTGGGTCAACTCTGGGTTGGAGGCTGAACTTTCTGAGAGACACTATAGTGTGATGATTATGATTACGGACTTGGGAGCTATACTGATTGGGTTCTAATCCCAGCTCCCCTCTCTTAGTAGCTGAGGGATTAAAAAAAAAATTCACTGAAACTTTGTCTCTTGATTTCTGCATCTGTGAAATGGGAGATCTTATTAGTACCCACTTCATCAGTTGTTTTAATAATTGAATGAGTTAACCTATAAAGCCTTTAGAGTCTTAGCATGTAATAAATACTGTATGTGTTAGCTATTGTAACTTTTTATTTTTAATATTATTTTATTCTTTTCCTCGTTTGAAATGGATTGGGAAGGACCTCCATCCCTTCCTGCAGGGTTTGGGTCTAAGGTGTTTTTGTAAGTACGAAGGCCAAGTGGGATTAGCTTTAATTCACAAGACCTCTATTGCCCATCCTTTGTTAGCCTAACCATGCACATTCTCTTGCTCTTTCCAAGGGACCATCTGTGACCTTGAGCTTGAGCATTTCCTCCTTTTGTGGTAAGATTTTTAACCCTCGTCATTTATGGGTTCCTTCTTTTCCGAAGACTGTTGATTCCAAAGAATGGCCATCAAAATTTTCCACAAGAAGCATTTGTTCCATAAAGTCTGTGGTAACATCGTGGAGGCACTTGAAAATGAACCTTGGTTAGCCCTGTTTCTCCTGCCTTTTTACCTTGTTAACAACAGGTTATTTCTCATGGACCCTCTTGCCACGCTTTTATATCTTATGTTTGGTTTGGATCTTTGAAACTGCAAGATTGGAGATCCTGAGCCTTCTTACTAGAACTGTTTGGAGAAGATATAGAGAGCAGGTGGACATCTAGCAACATTTCTTTTTTCCCTGTGATTTTGAACCACTTCAAATAATTCACTTCTCCATTAACATCCCAGGATTATTTTGGGATCTTCAAAGAGGACAAGAACTAATTTGCTTCCTCAAAGGTTCTTCATGATTCCAGGGCCAGTTTAAGTTTGGTCTTAAACTGTTCTGTAAGTTTTATTTCTTCTGAGTTTCCCGTGAATCTCTATTCTTGGTTTTAACAGAAATGCCACATTTTTATCTTCAGTCCGTTCTGTGTTCTATTTCTAAGGAGGGTGGTTGATAATCCTTCATTTCTCATTACATATAGGGGGAAACACAGGAACTTTGGGTGATGACCACCAGTTATTTAAATATTTAGAGGGGAAGTAGCCATTTCAAAACATATTTACATAAAAGCAGGAAAGAAGCAATGGGAAGTAAGGCAAAAGGCGCCAATGAGAAGTGTCATAGAAACATGTGGGGTAGAAGGTTAGTTATTGGCTGCATAATAATTTCATTTTGGGGAGATCCAGACTGGAGATTTTGACAATGGAACATGAAACCCTGGTGGTTTTCTATCTCAGCTTTCTTATTGCCACCTACCATTTGATATTCAAATAACATTCTTAATATTTTTATCCTTGTCGTAGTTAGGTCTTTAAATTTCTTTTTTTCTTGAGCAGCAATTGAATTCAAAGGTGCCCATGGGAATTAGAAAAAAAAATCTCTAAGAATTTTTATATCATCTTGGGGCGCCTGGGTGGCTCAGTCGTTAAGCGTCTTGTCTTTGGCTCAGGTCATGATCCCAGGGTCCTGGGATTGAGCCCCGCATGGGGCTCCCCGCTCAGTGGAAAGCCTACATCTCCCTCTCCACTCCCCCTGCTTGTGTTCTTTCTCTTCCTGTCTCTCTCTCTGTCAAATAAATAATATCTTAAAAAGAAAAAAAAGAATTTTTATATCATTTTGATGAGGGCAGAAACAGCAAAACACCCAAGTCTTTCAAAATGGTTCTAATATAAGTAAAAAACAAAACTGAATACAATTTGCAGAGTGTTTTGAAACCTATCTCCTTTTAAATCTGCTTAAATACACAAATAGCTTTAATAATAGCTCTAGTTACAAGGCAGTGTCACTGGAAATCATTAAAAAGCAAGGTAAATAAATCTTGCTTGGGCTAGTCAATAACATGCCATTCTTTCAGGCTATTGCTTATAATGAGATGTTTGACTTTAGAATATTCTTCTGAAACTTAATTTTTTGGGTGGAAATTATCTGCACCTATCTCCTTTACTTGGGAATTTATTAACATTGAAATTAACTTGCAGTCTCTTGAGGAAAGACCAAAAGTTTTCACTCTCTCGGATGTTACTGGTGAAGAGAGAGGTAGTTAATGGTGAAGAGAGAGAGAGAAATAGTGTGTGTGTGTGTGTGTGTGTGTGCACGCGCACGTGTGTCTGTGTGTGTAGATTGTGGGGTGGGGGGGAGTGGCAGTTAAATTGACAAAATATAAATTAGTATGCCTGGCTTAGTGGAATTCTTATGTATCATTCCATTAATGGAACAGTAAATAACGTAGTGAACTAAATTGTTACATATTGTATTGGTCAGAATCCCAAAAAAAGTTCTTATTCAGATGTGCTTGTTTTTCCTTAGCTTTCACAAAAGACAGGTGAGGTTCTTTCATAAGAAGTTTCTAAGAACATAGACTACCTATATCCAATCCTTAACATACATATTTGGCTAAAAGCACTGTATTTTATTCTAAATGCATTTTTCTCATTTGGTATTATGGAAAAATAATTTGTGAAAATGATGGAGAAATTAGCTGGAATGTTAGTGTTTAAACAGACTCAAGGTCAGCAAAGAAAAATACAATACAGTTTATTTCTTTTCAAGGTTTTAAATTCCAGTGAACATACAGTGTAACATTAGTTGCAGGTATAGAGTCTAGTGATTCATCACTTACGTGCAACACCCAGTGCTCATTACAACAAGTGCCCTCCTTAATACCCATCACCCGTTCCCTGCCCACCCCCCTCCAGTAATGCTCAGTTTGTTTGTTCTCTAAAGTTAAGAGTCTGTTTTCTGGTTTGCCTCTCTTTTTCCTTCCCTCATGTTCATGTTTTGTTTCTTAAATTCCACATGAGTGAAGTCATAGGTATTTGTTTTTCTCTGACTTATTTAGCTTAGCATAATGTGCTCTAGATCTGTCCACATTATTGCAAATGGTAAGATTTAATTTTTTGATGGCTGAATAATATTCCATTGTATGTGTGGATATATATATATATATACACACACACACACCACATCTTTATCCATTCATCTGTTGATGCACATTTGGGCTCTTTCCATATTTTGGCAACTGTGGACATTGCTGAATAAACATTGGGGTGCATGTGCCCCTTCAAATCACTGTGTGTATCCTTTGGATAAATATCTAGTAGTGCCTTTGCTGGGTCATAGGGTAGCTCTGTTGTTCACTATTTGAGGAACCTCCATAGTGTTTTGAGGAGTGGCTGCGCCAGTTTGCAGTCCCACCAACAGTGTAAGAGGGTTCCTCTTTCTTCATATCCTCACCAACATCTGTTGTTTCCTGAGTTGTTAATTTTAGCCATTCTGACAGGTGTGAGGTAATATCTCATTGCAGTTTTGATTTGTATTTCCCTGATGATGAGTGATGTTGAGCATTTTTTCATGTATCTATTAGCCATCTTTAAGCCTTTTTTTGGAAAAATGTTCATGTCTTCTGCCCATTTTTTTAACTGGATTATTTGTTTTTTGGGGTGTTGAGTTTGAGAAGTTCTTTATAGATTTTGAATACTAACACTTTATCATATATGTCATTTGCAAATATCTTCTCCCATTCCATAGACTGCCTTTTCTTTTTTTTCTTTCTTTCTTTTTTTTTTTTTTTTGTTGTTCCTTCACTGTGCAGAAGATTTTTATCGTGATGAAGTCCCGACCCAATAGTTTATTTTTGCTTTTGTTCCCTTGCCTCAGGAGACATATCTAGTAAGAAGTTGCTATGGCCAATCCCAGACAGGTTATTGCCTGTGTTCTCCTCTCGGATTTTGATGGTTCCTATCTCACATTTAGGTCTTTCATTCATTTGAAATTTATTTTTATGTATGGGATAGGAAGGTGGTCCAGTTTCATTCTTTTGCATGTTGTTGTGCGGTTTTCCCAAAACCATTTGTTGAAGTGACTGTCTTTTTTCCATTGGATATTCTTTCCTGCTTTGTTGAATATTAGTTGCCCATATAGTTGTGGATTCATTTCTGGGTTATCCTTGTGTCTGTTTTTATGCCAGGGCCGTACTGTCTTGATCACTACTGCTTTGTAATATAACTTGAAGTAACTTGAAGATTTGTAATGCCTCTCACTTTGCTTTTCTTTTTTGAGATTGCTTTGGCTCTTTGGGTTGGGGTGAAAAATACATTTTAAATAAAGATTAATGTGTCTTATTGGACAAGGAAGAAACATGATTAGGAAATATAAGATACTGTGAAGGTTCATAGCCATTAGGCTTTTAAGTCAATTATAGTTGTATTTAAGGGTAAATAAAAATCAGTCATCAGTTAGACTTAGAGATAAGCAATTTTTTGTGATCTCAATCCCTGAAAAGGACCTGTTTCACACAGTGTGACATGAAGAGTTGTAAGAATTCTCCTTAAAAAGAGAGAGAGCAAAGTTAGCCGACTTCACTTCTAGAGTTCTAATTTGACCCTTTCAGCCAGGGAGAAGGTTGAAAATTTAACACTGAAAATTGCCCTCCTTTTCTTTATCCCAAAAGGCTAACCTTAAGCAACATCCCGCACTCCCCCTGCACATGCCATTTTTGCTCTCTACTCTTTACTTCCATTGTTGTCACTGAGGACAAGGATAACTAGAGAAACCTGAGTAAGATCAAGTTTTATTAACGTCAGTATTCTGGTTGTGATATTATACTGTAGTTTTGTAAATATTGCCTCTGGAGGAAACTGGGTAAAATGTATAAGAAATCTATTATTTCTTAAAACTACATGCAGATCCACAATTATATCAATAAAACTTTCAATGAAGAAAAGGCCCATTTAAAAAAGAAAAACAAAAAAAGAGGTTGGGGGCAAATGGGCCTGTTCTTTCCATTCAGCCAGAGATTTAAGCATTGTATAAAAATTAGCTTAATGAAATTTTACTACTCTTGGGTCTTTCTTTTAAATTACCAAATATCATGATCAGGTTAGGTATAACTATGTAGCAGCATTAAAAACAGTGGTATATTAAGAAAAAGACAATGAGAATTATTTTCAAGAGTTGAAAGCTGGAAAGTCATATAAATCTATTTTTATGATTATTCCGGATACTGTGGAGATTTGTTTGGGAAAATGTGGGAGTAGAAATGGAAAAGATGGTGAAGAAATGGTCTGTCCATGAGAGAAGGAATAGTGGCGTGAGAGTGGGTAGTGAGAGTATTGAGAAAAATATATTCACTATTGAATTATTTTGAGTTTATTATTAGAGTTTCTGTTGCTAAATTGTTACCCCAAATTGCCCATCTGCACCCTCCTATATCACCTGCATTCTGATCTGCGTGGAATGGAAGAACAATAAAAGGTAGAAAACCATAATTTTTTTTCTGAGTTAATGTTTGATCTGTTAGGCTGAATGTAATGGTAGGGTTTGTGGCCATGTAAAGTGAATAGTGTCAGATCTGGAAAGGAAGGCCAGTATTTTACCTTGGCCAGAAAGTAACTTTTTTCAGTTTCCTCGTGTACAACACAGTTAACAATACTTTCCTCCAAGAGTGGTTATGAGGATTAAATAAGATGCTGTGTGTTCAGTGGCTAGCATTGTGTCATCTAAAATGCATTCAAGTGTACGTAAATTTTAGCTTCTTTGTTTTTTCTGCTGCTCTAGTTTTTGTGAATGGGATGTGGGGGTCATTGGGGCTCTGAGCCTTTCTTAATGCTGCCAGTGACTGGTGATGGACCCTCAGCGTGATCATTTCACCACTTTGTGCCTTAGTTTCTTCATTTGTAAAATAAGGTATTTGGGCTGTGCCCATAACCTGTTCGGGCTCCTATAGCCCACAGTGTCTAGGGCCCACTCCTGTTCTGTCACCGCCACTTGCCACCTGGACCAGAACTTCTTGCTCTGTTTTTCTGCTGTGCTCATATTTTTTGAGCTAAATATTCAGTGGCAGGAATATTGGAAAAATCCTATAGATGGTGTTTAAGGTACCTTTCAATCTAAGTATTGGAGGCATTCTTAATTTCTCTTTGTAAATGCAAATCGTATCAAGTTTTATCTTTCATATTGTATTTATTGGTTTAGACAAACAAGTGTGTACTAATAGTGAAAGTTTAGATTTAAATCCAGGAAAATTACCTTTGTCGTAGCAGCATTCTCAAAGGCTTAGTCCTAAAGACTTACATGAGAGGAAGAAGCAGGCTGCAGTCAGAAAAAGTCTGAACTTTTTATAAATGAAAAGCTTGAAGTGAATTCTCAAAAATACTTGATCTGAGTTATATTCGGAGTATGTAGTTGAAAATAGGAACTTATGGGTGGTATTTAAGTGTAGCTAAAAAAAGAGCATCAACTGTTGCCTAGAGTAGGTGAGTTCTCTCAGAGAGAAGGTCATGGAAACCTGGTAGCAACAGTATCTATGGAGGAAAAGGGCTTAGATGCTTATCCTGATAGAAGCAGGATAGCTTTTAAAGAGAAAAGCTATGTTAGCAAGGTTTTTAAGACAAAAGCTCTAAAGGTTCTTGTTTAAAATATGGAATATTGCTTTTTTTCAGTAAAATGAATCAAGCTGAGTTGTGATGAAAGGTTTGTGGTGTGTTTCTGCTTCTGCTTTCTCCATGGAGATCTAGAAGCATGCTTTGCTTCCAGTCATGTGCTCGTCATGGACTGAATAATGATGCTGCCTTTCGTGTGGTTCAGACCTTGAATGAAACATGGTGACTATAATGAGAATAATACTTTGAAATAGCTGAAAATCCACAAATCATGTTCATGCTTAAAAAAAATGTATCTATCAGAAAGAAGTCTGGTAGAACATTTTGGCAGAACAGATGCTACTTAAAGAGTACAAACAGATTTTTAACCAAAAAAAAAAAAAAAAGAAGAAGAAAGAAAGGATAGAGGTTTGAGTAGGGGAGGTAGTAATCATTAAGGGTACTTTAATGGAATATTAATGATTCCCAGAGAGATTCCATTTTTAATTTGATCATGAAGGAGTGCTACAGAATTTCATATTCAGATGTCTCTATGGAAGTTAGATTGTATGTTTGGAGATTTTTTAGAACATACTCTGTCAAGGTTGCTGCTCCTTTGACTCAAGTATGAACATGTGATATTAATATGAATGTCATGGGTCACACTGTGAATTTAAACCCTCCTCCTTTTGCTTATGATATACCACATGGGGATGGGTTCCTTAGGAGTGATGTACTTTTTTTTTTTTTTGACAGGCCTGCAATCCAATGTAAATGAGCTGTCAGCAAATATGTATTCTAAACACAGTGTTTACCTATCCATTTAAGGATATAATGAAACAAATTTTAATTTAAAGACACTTTTAGCTGTACAATAAAAATGTTATAAAGGAAAATAATTTTTGTGGTTGTATTAATGGTTTACTCATGTAAAGGTCAGTTGTTTGAAAAAGACTCAGAAAGTTGAAAGCACAAAGTTAACATAAGAACTCCAAAAAGCCTGAATAAGTGGATGTTATATTGTCTGTGTAACAAACCTTAAAATTTTACTCAGACCCTCACTTGTGGACTATTTTTAATAATAACCACAATTTTTACTTCAAAATTGTTGTCCTCATTACCTTTCTTGGTATATCCTAAGCAAATGGCCATGCAGACACAGGTGGACACTGATACACAAACAACTGCTTCAGTCTGTGGTCGGGCTGGGCACCTGGCAGTCTGAACCAGCTCTTCACTGACAAAGTAGTAGTCACAGCCCATTGATTTTTCTAAAACCAACTTCATAAAACACAAGTATTTAGGTTGTTACTTAAATTTTTTAGTTGAAATTTTAACTTAATTTTGTTATTTTCCCAGTTAGCCATGAATTAGAAGGATGAAGTGGGAGGGACTACTGTTCGGTATATGGACATTAGCAAGAAATGATTTAATAAGGAGGTGGAAAGAAAATGAAACTTTAAAAAGCACTGGGTCTCCAAATGGAACAGCTGGAGTTGTTTTGACAAAGGACAGGCAAATCTGTGTAGTCAAGTAGCTTCTCAGAGAATGGCTCTATTGTGTACCGCATCAGAGTAATGGTTTTACTTAATGAGTCATCAAAAATGTTGAATTATGCTTATTTAGTTTAAGGAGACAGTGTGAAATAGATTTGGAAAGATTGCCAATGAAACTATAAAGATTTTGGCTTTTAAAGAAATTAGCTTACATCAGAAAATCTATTGTAGAATAATTCATTTCTCTGCTCATTTTTGAACTCCATTCCCTGTCAATGTTGGATTTTTTGTTGTTTAAAGTTTTTTGTTTCTTTTAGTAGTTTTAACATTTACCCTTCCCTCAAACTTTTCATAGACAGCAGTATAGTTTTTGTGCTGTAATGTTGCTTTCTCAGAAACACCAGGAAACAGCATTTTCCCAGACTTCACAAGGAAGTGTTTACTGGATGATGCAGGTACACAGACTTCCTCTTGAGCACTGTACATTCCTGCAGTTCTCCGTCAGCATCTCAGCTACCTGTTGAAAATTCTGATACTTTCAGATAAATGAACTACTATGTTTATTTCAACACACTGCCATTTGAAGACCACTAGGGAAACTCAGTATTTAATCCTAGGCAAGTCATTTTACCATGTAGTTGCTTAATTCTAGAAGCAATCAGAAGCAATTATTCCTTAAGAATGCAACATAGATACATTGTTTTCCTCTTGTGTTTTCCTTCACTTATAGAAATGTAAATCAAAGATAAATCTGTGTACCTAAAATATTACCTTGAAGGGTTGTTTGTATTTCAGGTTGTTAATCATATGTTATAAACTTAGCCAAAAAAAGACATATTTTAAAAGTGTTACGGATTTTGAGAATATCTGAATTTTTATTAGATGATATGACTTGTTGCTTGTGTATGACCTTCTCCCTGACCCTTTTTTTTAATATAGTTGACACACAATGTTGTATTAGTTTCAAGTGTGCAATTTAGTGATTTGACCAGTTTATACATTATGCTGTGTTCACCACAAGTATAGCTACCGTCTGACCCATTTCATTGGTATTACAATATCCTTGACTGTGTTGCTTATACTCTGCTTTTTATTCCTGTGGCTACTTATTCCTCTCCCTTTCACCCATTTTGCCCAAACCAACACCCTTCTCCATCTGGCAACCATAAGTTGGTTCTCTGTATTTATAGTTCTGAATCTTCTTTTTATTTATTCATTTTTTTAAAATCTTAATTCCAGTGTAGTTAACGTACAGTGTTGTATTAGTTTCAGGTGTACAATATAGTGATTCAGCAGTTCCATATATTACTCAGTGCTCATCAAGTTAAGTGTATTCTTAATCCTCTTCACCTATCTCACCCATCCCCCCCCCACCTTCCCTCTGGTAACCATCTGATTGTTCTCTGTAGTTAAGAATCTGTGTTTTGATTTGACTCTTTTCCCCCCTTTGTTCATTTGCTTTGTTTCTTAAATTCCACACATGAGTGAAATGATATGGTATTTGTCTTTCTTTTACTGGCTTATTTCACTTAGCACAGTATTTTCTAGGTCTGTGTTGTATCAAATGGCATGATCTCATCATTTTTATGGCTGTGTGCTATTCCTGTGTGTGTGTGTGTGACATTTTCTTTATCCATTTTCTTGACACTATTCTTTTTTTTTAATTTTTATTTAAATTCAATTTAGTTAACATATAGTGTATTATGAGTTTCAGGGGTAGAATTTAGTGATTCCTCAGTTGCATATAACACCCATTGCTATTACATCAAGTGCCCTTCTTCATGCACATCAACCAATTACCGCACCTGCCCACCCACCCCCGCTTCAGCAACCCTCAGTTTGTTCCAAATAGTTAAGAGTCTCTTATGGTTTGTCTTCCTCTCTCTTTTTTTTTTTTAATCTCATTATATTTTTCCTTCCTTCCTTTTCCCTATGTTCATTAGTTAGATTTCTTAAATTCCACATATGAGTGAAATCATATGGTATTTGATTTTCTCTGACTTATTTTGCTTAGCATAATATCCTCTGGTTCCATCCATGTTGCTGCAAATGGCAAGATTTCATTTTTTTGATGGCTGAGTAATATTCCATTGCATATATATACCACATCTTATTTATCCATTCATCTGTCGATGCACATTTGGGCTCTTTCCATATTTTGGCAACTGTGGACATTGCTGAATAAACATTGGGGTGCATGTTCCTCTTTGAATCACTGTGTGTATCCTTTGGATAAATACCTAGTAGTGCCATTGCTGGGTCATAGGGTAGCTCTATTGTTCACTATTTGAGGAACCCCCATAGTGTTTTGAGGAGTGGCTGCACCAGTTTGCGTTCCCACCAACAGTGTGAGAGAGTTCCCCTTTCTTCACATCCTCGCTAACATCCGTTGTTTCCTGAGTTGTTAATTTTAGCCATCCTGAGTGGTGTGAGGTTGTATCTCATTTTGGTTTTGATTTGTATTTCCCTGATGATGAGTGACATTGAGCATTTTTTCATGTGGCTCTTGGCCATTTGTCTATCTTCTTTGGAGAAATGTCTGTATATGTTTTCTGTCCATTTCTTGACTGGATTTTTGTTTTTTTGAGTGTTGAGCTTGGTAAGTTCTTTGTATATCTTGGATACAAGCCCTTCATCTGATATGTCATTTGCAAATATCTTCTCCCAGTCTCTAGGTTGCGTTTTCATTTTGTTGATTTTTTTCTTTTCCTGTGTAAAAGCTTTTTATCCTGATAAAGTCCCAATAGTTCATTTTTGCTTTTGTTTTCCCTGACCCTATTCTTAAGGGCAGAGACTGTGTCTTATTGGTCATAGTATCTTTATACCTAGTGTAATTCCAGGACAAATCAGATATTCAACAAATACTTGTGAAAGAAATTATTACAGTTGTATGTAAAACACAGTGTAGTGATTTCTGCCCATGGATTGACTTTGTGAGCATTATGTGAAGAACTTGACACTGTATGCAGAATTGTGAATGGGTGTGAGTGTATATATAATTCAATCTTTTTTTTTTTTTTTTTGAGAGAGAGAGAGAGAGCAAGGGGATCCATATAGTTTTAATCAGATTGTCAGAGGGATCTTTGGTCCCCCAAATATTGAGAGCCTATAGACCTAGGACCCTCCTAGAGTAGAGAGTTGTGCCGTATTGTTTTGATGTAAATAAACACACAAAATACTAAGAAAGAGTCTTTCTTTCCCCAAAAGCATATTGTTCATTCATTGAGGTCCTGCCATGGGCCAATCTCTGCTGGATTCTGGGGTGCAGCCCTTAAATAACACATACACAGGTTATGCCCTCATGGAACTCAGAATTTGGTATGGAAAAACAAATATTGGGCCCATTATTATATGGGGTATTAATTCTATCTGCAGAGTTCCTTCCCAGCAGCACCTAGGGAATGAAAATCTTGGAGAGGGAGGGCAAGCATGTTTAGAATTCTGCCAAAATTATATGCTAGTTCTGGTTAGGTATAAAAGGCATACTTAATAGATTTGCCATGTATGGCAAAATTAAAAAACTGGATTAAGATGAAATTTGAAAGGATTCATGAGTTCTGCTTTGCTAAAGACTGTGCTAAATATATTGGGGAAAGCAAAAATAAGTGAGACATGCATCTTGCCCTGAAGGAATTTTTAACATAGTGGTTCGTAACTCTGGCTACACACTAAAATCATTTGAGGTGAGAGGAGAAATAATAGGCAACTAACGTATTCTCACTTAGATGGAAACTATTAAAGTGGTATAGACTCTTTGAAGTAAGGTCTTGAACTTTCTTATAAAACTAAACATACACTTACCCTATGATCCAGCAATTCAAGATAAATGAAAGCCTATGTCACAAAAATATTTGTAGCAACCTTATTCGTAATAGCCCCAAATTGGTAACAACCCAAATGTCTGTTAACAGGTGAATGGATAAACTGTGGCATACAGTGTGGTATTCAGTAAAAAGGAATGGCCTACCAGTTCACACATCACGAGGAATAGACATGCAGAAACTTTCTGTGATAATGCTAATATTTAAAAAATTGTTGGGGAGAGGCGCCTGGGTGGCACAGCAGTTAAGCATCTGCCTTCGGCTCAGGGCATGATCCTGGCGTTCTGGGATCGAGCCCCACATCAGGCTCCTCCACTATGAGCCTGCTTCTTCCTCTCCCACTCCCCCTGCTTGTGTTCCCTCTCTCGCTGGCTGTCTCTATCTCTGTCAAATAAATAAATAAAATCTTTAAAAAAAAATTGTTGGGGAAAATGTCACTTGTGGAGTGTAAACAAAATGTTGATGTCTTCTCCCAGCTCTCCTCTCCTCGCTGTAATCAATTTCAAATCTCTAGGTCCATCTGCATTTTTAAAAGCTCCTCAGATGTCTCTGATGTCCACTAAGATAGGACAGATTATTGAGTATGATAAAGTGCAAAAGAAAACATAAGGTTTCTATTGCTCTTGTAACAAATTACCGTAAACTCAGCAGTTTAAGACAACACAGATTGATTATCTTACTGTTTTGTAGGTCACAGGTTGGGGTTGACCTGGATTTTTCTGCTCCAGGTCTCACAAAACCCAAGTCAAGGTTTAGGCAGGCTTACCTCTCTTTCTGAAAGCTCTGAGGGTGAATCCATTTCCAAACTTGTTCAGGCTGTTGGCAGAAATCAGTTCCACGTGGTTGTCAGACTGAGGTCCTCATTTCCTTATTTGCTGTTAGCTTGTGGTCATTCTCATCTTTTAGAAGCCAGCCACATTCCTTGGCTTCTGGTCCCCTTTCTCTATCTTTACACGTAGCACTGATGGCTCAAGTCCTTCTCACTCTTCATGTCTCTCTAACCTCCCTCCTGCTTCACCTCTCCTCTGCTCTTTTTGTTTTTGTTTTGTTTCGTTTTGTTTGGCACATCTCCCGAGTGACTGTTCTGTCTTTCTCTTATGTTTTGGAGGGCTTGTAGAATTAAATTGGGCCCACCCAGATAATCCAGAATAATCTTTCTGTATTAAGGTCAGCTGATTAATAAGTTTAATTCTATCTGCAGAGTTCCTTCCCAGCAGCACCTAGGGAATGAAAATCTTGGAGAGGCAGGGCAAGCATGTTTAGAATTCTGCGTTCAGTAGAAAATTACCTATAAAATGCTGTGGGTTTTCAGAATAAAGAGAAATTGCTTCCAACTCAGGAGCATTAGGAAACCTCCTTTAAGGAAGTAGAATTTAGTTGTCATTTAAAAGGTGGTTCTTATAGATTCTATGGATCTAGAATAGGAGAGAGAACTCCGGATGGGGGAGGTAATAGTTTAAGTGCCAGTGTGGTGAAAGGAAGGGTGACATTGTGTGATGCACTTAGAACAACCCTTATCCTATGAATGTAATCCATGTGTATTGTTTGTGTACACTGAGCTATTTGAGTCACTATGGCATAAAATCAGATTTTTTTAAAGTAGAATAGGAAGAATGTCAAAAAGTTACACATCTAACATGTAGAAATATCATTTTTAAAAGGACTGGGCAATTTTGTAATGTGACTTTTGTGTCAACTTTTTTTCAGCTGTTAGAACCCAGTAGAATTACATATGAAAGTCTAAAAGTTATTTACATATTTCTAAATTTTTTAGAACTCCAGATCTACTGATGAAAACCTGGGGATTGTGGGCTTCCATAAAAGTATACCACTCTTCCTTTACATTTCCCCACAATACTTAACTCTTGACCATTTTTAGTAGACTTTTTACCCTGCTATAGGTGGGTGATAAAACATGAGTAGACTTGCAGCTTCTATGTGGAGATGCTGTGGCCCTGTGGCGTCTAAAAACTACAGGGTTAGCCACTGATTTTTTTATAGTAATTTCACATAAAGGAAAAATCCTTTTTATAAGCATTAAGTTTTTCATACCAGTTATCTTCTTTTTGCCTAATTTATTTATAAGTATTTATTTATTTATTTATAGAGGTGGGTGAGGGGCAAAGGGAGAGAGAGAGAATAATAAGCAGGCTTCACACCTAGCGTGGAGCCTGACTCAGGGCTCAATCTCACAACCCTGCGAGCATGACCTGAGCTAAAATCAAGAGTCAGACGCTTAACTGACTGAGCCACCCAGGTGCCCCTATTTATGTTTTTAAAAAAGATTGTGTATACATTTTTTTTTGAAACACACACATCTATATAAAAAGTCTTAAAATACTTCCTGCCAACCTTTTAAAAATACAAAGGATGTAACTGCCTATGGTCATTTTTATTCAGCCTTCTAAAGGATGTGTACATAAAAGCTAGAATAATAAGACCAGCACAGCTAGCTCTGTAAAATTCTTGTGCATACTAAGCAGTCTGGAGTCTTTCCAGACTTTTCTTCCTAGCGCTTGCCAGTGTCTGTCTTCCTTCCTTCTTTTCCCAGCCTCCACCCAAACCTAAAGTGGTGGTCATAATTAGAGTCCTGCTAAAGGACACCCATTCTTCTTCTGTGTCATTTTTTACTAGCTTTGAGATGAGAAATAGCTTTTTCTTGGAGTTGCTTTCTGCGTTCTGAGTAAATAGTATATAAGTTATTCATACAGTAGTTAATTTAGCTATTTAGCACCTGCAAAGGAAGCACTGCTTTCTTCACCATGTTGCAGTCTTTTTCTTGTCACCATCCTGCCAGGATCTCTGCTGGTGTTTTGATTAAAACTTCATGCTTTCATATTCAGAATTACTGGGAGCTGTTTTCTGATTTCAACTTTTTCCATTTGTTTTCCCACTTTTATTTGCTGAGGTATATTTTCCAGCAGCTCTGAGAGACCGCAGTTACTTTCATTTACTCTCTCTCTTCATATTTCCACAATGCTGCTGACTCGGAGAACATATTTTTTTGGCTGTCTACTACATCAGTTGCATTTTTTTAAATAGGAAAAATTGAATTAAAGATACCTGAAAACTAAACCTTTAGAAACTCTCTTAGGTCACTTCTTCAAGTTCTTATGTTCTTATGTTTTCCTTGTTTATAATACTTCTAATTAAGCTCACTGTAAGGATTTTTCCAGTGCTGTTAGCCTCCAGTAAATGGTGTCAGTATTTCTGCAGGTACCCACATATATTTTTATTAAAGGGCCAAACTCTGATTTATGATGTGTTTTACATTAGTGTTATTAAGAAACAGAGAATTATTTGGCAATATTTGCATTTGAGAAGCCCTTTTTAACATTAAAAAATCGGTATGTTTCTAAATTTCACATTATTTCCTATGAGCAAAGGAGACCATGAGCTAGCAATTCTGAAACTATTACTAGGATTAAACAAATAAGCAAATAAACTGTAGGTGATAAGAACCAGGTTTCTCTCTATAGGAGAAAGACAGTACAAATTAGGGAAAAGGGTAGAGTTAAACCCTTTGGTGTTAGATTGGGATTGGAGTTATCATTACAAATTTATAGTATTTAATGTACAGACACAGAAATGTAGCAGAGTGTGTCTGTGTTAGTACATATAGAGATATTTCCTAGTTCTGCCTGCTGAGAGGATCCGGAAGCAGTGACTTTCCTAGCATCCAGACCTTGGTTTCTAAGTATTATTCACTAATAAAAGGAACCAGGGCTCCTTGGAGAAGTATTTGGTTCTAGACCTGGGGCAGGAAAAATACAAGGGGAGCCGAGAACATCTTGGGGTGCCAGAAAGTTAAGGAAGTGCTCAACAGAGGGGGGGGCATGCCAAAAAGACAACTGGGCCAACCTGGAGAGACTCCCAAGGTCAAAGCTGGAATGATTTGAGCAAGGAAATGTTAATATTAGATTATACCCCATAGAACAAAATAAATATCCATTGAAAAATGCCTAACCTCAGTGTAAACATGAGAAAACATCAAACAAATTCAAATTGAAGAATATTCCACAGACTCGCCAGTTTTATTCAGAAGTGTCAAGGTCATAAAAGATTAAACTATCACAGATTAGAGGGGACAAAGAAAACACAACTACCAAGTGGATCATAGGATCCTGGAGAGTGTCCTGGAATAGAAAAAAGACAGTAATGGAAAAACCGGTGAAATTCAAATAAGGTCTGTAGTTTATAGTACCATACCAATGTTAATGTCTTGGTTTTGGTCATTATAGTATAGTTTTGTAAGTTAACATTAGGAGAAGGTTGGGTGAAGGGTATACAGGAACTTCCTGTACTATTTGTACAACCTTTTTTACTAAGTCTAGAATTATTTCAAAAGAAGATGCTGGGCACTTAAATGTACAAAGATGTGTGTACAAGGACATTAATTGCAGCGTTGTTTACAAAAGCAAGAAATTGAAAATAATGCAGATGTCCATTGGTAAGGGATTAAGTAAATTATACTCATATAATTAATAAAGTTATTAGAAAGAACCACATAGCGTTATGTGTACTGATATGTATGTCATGGTGAAGGGTTGGAAGTGTAGTTTCACTCAGGCTGCATAGATTTTCATCCCCTCCTCAGTACTTAAAACTGATTCTGTGGGGTGCCTGGGTGGCTTATTTGGTTAAGTGACTGCCTTCGGCTCAGATCATGATCCCAGGGTCCTGGGATCGAGCCCTGCATCACACTCCCTGATCAGTGGGGAGTCTGCTTCTCCCTCTCCCACTCCCCCTGCTTATGCTCTCTCTCTCTCTCTCCCTTTGTCATATAAATAAATAAAAATCTTTTAAAAAAAACTGATTCTATAATCTTGGGCAGATTATTTTTCTTCTCTCAGTTCACCAATTTCCTCATCTATAAATTGGAAATAATTGGACTGGCTATGAAGATTAAATGTGAAAATCCACGTAAAGCTTATACTAATAATACTTAGCACATAATATTGATAAAATATTAGTACTTTATTATTTTCTAGGAATAAATGGAGGGAAAAAACCCAAAATAAGATTAAGTATCAAATGATGCCATTTCTGTTAAAAAATTGTCAGGCGCCTGGGTGGCTAGACCAAGAGTCGGTAAGCATCCAACTCTTGATTCCAGCCCAGATCATGATCTTGAGGTCATGGGATTGAGTCCTGTGTCACACTCCGCACTCAGCACTGAGTCTGCTTGAGATTCTCTCTCTCCCTCTGCCCCTCCCCTGCTCATGCACGTTATCTCTCTCTCTAAATAAGTAAATAAAATCTTTAAAGAAAAAACAAAGTCTATTAAAAAACATATGTATGAATCGTAGAGGTCAGATACTAATGTATTAATGGGGGTGGTGTTGGGGGAGTTTGACAAATTAGGGAACTTGCACTTTCTAAGTTAAACTTTAAAAATGTATTTACCATAAAGTACACAATTAGACAAGTGTGTATAGCAGCTTTTAAAAGAAGCCTAGTATTAATAATTATTAAATAAAAATTATTAAGTAGAAGTGATTATTAATAGAAATGGAAACTGTATGTCTAAGGCTAAAGGAATTGGTTAGTCATTCTAGATGAGTCGTCAAGACCATATGACTTGTGTTCTTTTATAGTGGGAAGTAGAAGAGGTTTGACTCGGCTCTTGGCCATGTAAAGCTAGTCGGTATCTAATACCCTGCATCATGGTTCTTGACTTGGAAAATGAAGAACTTAATGGCTCTAGCTGATTATTCGAGGCTGTGGAAGGTTATTGTGAGGATGAATATGACCAGCTTTTTCTCTTCATGGGATCTAACCCAAAAGACCTAAATTGTAGAGTTTAGCCAGAAATAAGTAGTTCTGGTAAATTTTATTAGAATGATTAAACTCTGGAGGAGAGTGCAAAAATGATATCTCTAAGCTCATAGGTAAAAATAGGATAGGTATCAATTGCTTTTTGATCCCTAGGTAGTGGTGGCCCACCTGAGTTACAGTGTAAGCCAGAATTCACTGTATGATAACAAAAACCATTTATATTTGTATACAGCATAGATAGAATATACATGTATATGTACCTGTAAACAGCTACACATTTTTGAAGAATATCCTTAATTCATATTTTGGATATGACATCAACTTTTTTGTGATTAAAAAGGCTTGTGTTTGTTGTTGGTTTTTGGTTTTTTGTGTTTTTTTTTTCCCTTCATACTTGCTTCAGTACCTATGATGTTCTGAAGTTCTTTATAGTGCTAGGGCTCTATGCTTGACCACTCTGATCTGTACAGGTCTATGTGGCAGATTTAGGTACATCTGTCTTTGTAGTTCTAGACTGTACTGGGTTTCTAAAAGGATCACAGGGTAGAACTAGGATGAAATCTCAAAAATAAGTATATTCCAGGGAGATAGGAAGACTATTTCTAGAAATTGGAATAAAAGGTAGAATGCTCTTCTGTTCTTTTGCATTTGTAATTCCTTTTTAATATCTTCCCTGTAATAGGCCTCTCAAATTTGAATCACTGAAGCTTTCCAAGGGAAAAAAAGTGAAAATGTTGAAAGCATATTTTCCTCATTTGACTCTTGGTAATATTTTTACACTCTTTCCTCTTGGTTTTGTTAAACATTTTTGTTCAAATATACAATATTGGTTGACCTGCTATTTTAAAATCATTTAGATTTCACTTACATTTCACTTTTCCTTCAGGACTCCACCTGCTTTTCTCTTTTGTTTGCAACAGTCACTGTTTCATCCATGGTAACTGGATGGCAGAGAATTTTTCTTTTATGATAAAATTAGATGCAGTGCATCGAAGCCCATATTATTATATTGCAATCTCTGGGAAGCTTGATGTGGAGAAGAGAGAGCGTCCCCAGATGCAGTGTGCTTGTAGCTAAGGTCCTGGTAGGTTATCTTAGCACAAGACTGGGTTTTATAGGAGTACATTTAACGGTACTGGTATATATAGCTAGTGACCATGTATAAATGTAGGGTCCGTGCATGAGCAGCACAGCCGGAATGTCAGTAGAGTTTTCCACTTTTTTCTAAATACTTTGGTTTCCTAAATTTCTAGAATTTTAATATGAGATAAAATTGGCTAGCTGTAGCAGGCACAGCTAGGTGAGCCAGTGCTGTGAAGGTGGGATCATGATAGTAACAAGTCTAGGGAAAGAGCAGTGGACTTTTGGAGTCACGTCATCTTTGGTGTTGTTCTGACCCTGCCACTTAACTGGTATTGTGACATTGGACAAATTATTGAAGTTTTCGAGGATTCTTTCTCTAACTGTAAAATGGAGATAACATTAAATCCCCTCGAACAGTTGTTATGAGGATTAAATTAGATCATGTATATCAAAATGTTTAGCACATCCTCTGGCTCAGAACTACCCTACCCCACTTGTTCTAACCTACCTCTTGCTCAGTGCTTTATTTTCTAATATTTAAAAAACAGACAACAGAAAATATTACTTAAGTCAAATTTTAAAAATAAGAAAAAAATTTAAAAATATATTACTTAAGTCCCTTTCATATATTTGGGCCTGAAAATTCTTATTATAAGTTTTTTCTTCTTTTCATTTTTTTTTTTTTTAAGATTTTATTTATTTGACAGAGAGAGAGAGACAGCCAGCGAGAGAGGGAACACAAGCAGGGGGAGTGGGAGAGGAAGAAGCAGTCTCCCAGTGGAGGAGCCTGATGCGGTGCTCGATCCCAGAATGCCGGGATCACGCCCTGAGCTGAAGGCAGATGCTTAACGACTGAGCCACCCAGGAGCCCCATCTTTTCATTTTTTCATTCATTGTTGACTGTTGCCAGAACATCTTTCTGGAGGATAAGATAAACCCTTCGGAAGACACCCAGGCTCACACACAGCAGAATATTCGAAGACACTGGCAGAGCCCTGAAGTAGGTGTACTGAGCCCTGGGGGAGCTAAAAGGTGTGGGAAGGTTAAGGTTGGCTCCACAGAGGAGGTTGAAGCAATGTTTAAGCAAAGTTAGGAGGAATAGGAGATAAAATGGCAGGAATAGAGGGAATAATTTGTTCATTTGGATCTGGGAATGAGCGAGAGAGAGGATTTCTGGGTGCCTGGTGGTGCTATTTCACTGAGATGAGCAATACATGGGCAATTTTATTAGAGCTAGAGGTAGTTTTAAAAGGTTATCTAGTCTGGTGTCCCTGAAATTTTAGATGAGGGAACTGAGGAACTCTTAAAGGTAGGCTCAAAGAGGAATTGGGATTTATTCAAGGTCACTCAGATACTTACCCTGCTTTATTAGGGGTGTAGTAATTTGATTGCTGAGAGTCCCTAAAGAATGGGACTAAAGGTCTGCTGTGTTTTACTTGAGAATTTTACACATGAAACACCAAGGCATTTCTGTCTTTGTAGCAAGAGAAGGTCACTGCAAACTGTCAGAATTGAGGAGGAGGAGTGAAGTGGGGGGGGGGGGTAGAGCTGAGGTCAGACTCTGAAGAGTGAATAGGTTGCCAACACCCATTGCCAGTAAAAGCAGTGTGGGAGTGATCCAGGGTGAGTTAACAGAGCAGGAGCTGTCAGCCTGGAGCGAGTGTCAGTGTCTGGTTCAGCAGGCCAGTGGAGATCAGAGCTGGGGACAAAAGACAAGGAAGCAAGGCCATGTTATATGAATATGGAGTTGGTGCCGAGAAATAACATGGGAGCCGCTGTGGAGGTGGCCTGAGGACGTCTCCTACAGGCCGGCCTGCCACCATTGCTTCTTAGTGTTTGGCTGATATCTAACATCTTGCAGTTTTGTTTCTCTGAGCTTTTTCATGAAAAAGAAAGTTACCAAGCAGTCTCTTAGCCCAGATTTGATGTTACATTATTTGTGGTATCTTGAAAATTTCTTTTTGGAAAGAACCTATGTTCTAAAAATAGCTAATAGTGTCTGCCTTTGGCTCAGGTCCTGTCATCGAGCCCTGCGTTCTCCCTCCCCCTCTCCTGCTTGTTGTGTTCATTCTCTTTCTCTGTCAAGTAAATAAATGAAACCTTTAAAAAAATATAAAAATAGCTAATAGTGTTATTTTCATCTAGTTTTATATAATTTAAAAATATTTGGTTTTTATTTTTTGCTACTAAAAATAGGACAAGTTAGAAATCTGTGACTATGTTTATTAATAAGTAAAAAGTAGACAGTATTTATAAAATGGACCTCTTATCTGTAACTATTAGACCCATGAAAAATGGAAGTTTTAAAAGTAAACTTTGGAGTACATAATCCTGTTCTTCATTTCCAAGCCTATAATAAAACACAGATGTTTTAGGAAATTTTATGGTTCACCATAGAGTTCAAACAAATGTATTTATATTTGATGTTTTCCGGGTTTGCCCAGCCCTCCGTTTCTTTAAATACTGATGGTATTTCAACAGTGAGCCTGTAACTAATAATTAAGCATAGGAACACCCATTTTTTCCCCTTTTATATCCCAGTCTTCTTTTTTGCACAAAGATTTGTTTATTGCCTAAAGTCTATTTCTGCTGGGAGAATCATATGTTTCCTTGTTACCGATTATAGCTGAGCAGTTTTCAATCTAAATGAGTTTTTCAATCGCTTAATATTTTCTTTTTTAAGAATATTTATTGCTAAATTCTCATCCACTTGGATTTTTCCTAATTTTCCATATGTGCTTTTCAAAATGATTTTTTAATGTTGAAATTATTTATTAACTAAATCACTAAGTGAAAGTTAGCCTTTTGTCCGATTTGTTCTGAGCAATCTGTGACACTTAGGTGCCAGAGGTTCTTCAAAAGAAAATCATTCTTAGGGTTGTTTTTATCTTATAAATATATTAAGACAATTTTAGAAAAAAAAAATGACTACAATTTCTTACAGACCACTTTTTTTTTTTTTTTTTTTTTTTTTTTTGAGAGAGAGAGGAGGTAGTTAGAAAGGTTACCTTTGTCTGCTCTTTACCAATCCAAGGAGACCATTTCTGGAACATGATCAGTTCATTAACAGTATAATCAACCCTTCTACCTGTGATGTTTATATCTCTTTCATTCAGCCATCGTTCTGGTAACTAGAACGAGTCTTCATTTTGATGCTGAGAGTAAGGTGCCATTTTGGCATTCAGACCTACTCATGTTATGGTTTAACCTATAATGGAATTGAGATATCCAGTAATGAGCAGAGTTTTCAGAATTTGATGTGTAGTATGTATGGTAGTCCCCCTTTATAGGATGGTTACTGTGTGGATTCACATGTACCACCTGGTGGATTGTGTCCACAGAAAAAAGCAGCTACATATTGTAAAACATATCGGTCCTGACAACATGGATGTTATTTAGTCATAGGTCATAAGGGTTAGAAGTCACTCCTGACATGATTCTGATGAACCCTCTCTGTTGACAAATGAGAAAATGGGTTTCAGGGAGATAGTGACTAATTCAAGGGCCTAGTCAGTATGGTTAGGCAAAGACAGAACAGAGGAGTAAAGCTAATTCTCTTTCCCACTGCCATGGTTTTCTCACCTCCAGGATGCCTCTAATTTTGAAATGACATGCAAAACTGACTACTGGAAAGTCATAATAGTCTGTGATGCAGATGCTAAGGTCAGGAATTAACAGTTCTGTTTTTTGCCAGTGACCTATGTCAGGGTTTCAGAGTTCCTGATTCCCACTGCATTATCCTTCTCCCAATCTCACACTGAAGGACTTTTAAGATCAAGCAAAGATAGGCTAGCACAACAGAATCCCTGGTTTCAAATGATAGTTCTATCATCTTCTAATAGTAAGCCCTAATTTTCTTCTTTTTTTTTAAGATTTTATTTATTTGACAGACAGAGTGAACACAAGCAGGGGGAGTGGCAGGAAGCGGGAGAAGCAGGCTCCGCACTGAGCAAGGAGCCTGATGTTGGATTTGATCCCGGGACCCTGGGATTATGACCTGAGCCGAAGGCAGACGCTTAACCAACTGAGCCAGCCAGGCCTCCCACCTAATTTTCTCATTTGTGAACTAATGCACTGTTTTTCAACTGTGGCTATATTAGCATCATCTGGGAGAATTATAAAGGCAACACAAAGCAAACAATAGTGCCAGCCTTTACCCCGACAAAGCTCTGATTTTAAGTGATCCTGGATGGGGTTACTATTGTTTTTAAAGCTCTTCACGTGAATCTAATGGACAACCAAGCCATTAGACCTGATAACTTTGAAGTTCCTTTCAAATTCTAATATTCTGAGATTCTTAGATTTTTTAAAATGTCGTGTAGTCCAACTCTTCACTCAGCATAATCATCCCTTAGTATTTGAAAAGTCGCATCTTATTTTTATGTTAACATGTTGAAAGAATGCTCATTACCATCAGAAATCTTAGATTCTTAAAAAGTTTTTTTCTGGTAAGCAGCCAGATTTGCCTTTGGAGAAACAGATAATAACTACAATTCCTTATTTATTTGATGACTTTTCTAATATTTGAAGATTACTTTTATGATTCTGCAAAGTTACGTCTTAAAGCAGAATACTCCCAACTTTCTATCTCTGTTGATGTGACAATATGTCCATATCCTAAATCCTGCTTGTCTTGCTCTGGGAATAACCTGGGTGGCTATCATCTCAGTGATGTGTGTTCCTTAGAAGTGAACACAGTCCTTTGATGATCACAGGAGGGAGCCTAGGGGGTTTGGTGATTGTCATCCTCTGAAATTCTCATTGAGCTTAGGGTTAATGAAAGTCCTTGGTTTCAGTAAATAGTTAATTACTTACTGACGCTCACTGGTTTACAGATATATGCACTAGTAAATACCGTAGATGATACAATCCCCAGCATTTTTGAATTCTTACGTACCAGGCATGGTTCTAGTGTTTAAGTATATTAATACATTTGATTCTTAGAATAACCCTATCAGGTAGCTACCATTATTATCTTCATGTTATTGATAAAAAGAAGAAACAAGCCAAGGAGCACAACAGGTAGGTATCTTGCCTCTGATTTCACAATGGGTGGCAGAGCTAGAATATGAATAATAAAAGGCATCTTACTGCAGAACCTGTAATCCTTTAGCCTTTCAGTAACGGTCTCCTGATCTGTAATGTAAGAATCTTGATTTCTAAGTACCTTGACACCTCTGAGTTCTTATGATTCTATGTAAATTAACAATTGTATATTGATACTCATCAATTTAACATAGTATATTAAAAGAAAACAATCTTCAGCTCCTTAGGCCTATTTCTAAAGCTAAGAGTTTTTCATTTATTTTATTGTAAATCACAGGTACGTTGCCTGAATTTGCACAAGAAATTGATCTTTTTATTGTATAGTAATACAGACATGCATACATGCATAAACACATAAAATAAAGGAATTTAAATTCTGTTCATTCATCCCTCATCTGAAAGTCTAGAGAGTCTGGCCTGAATCTTGTTGTATTTCATAGAATTCTAGAACTCTATAGAGTTTCAAGCATTGTGACTCATGATAATGAATTATCTTTAGTTTGTAATTGTGGAAGTTGGAAGTTAAAGAAGTTACATGGAGGGCGTAAGGTTTATGCTTATACCTAAATAAGTAAACTAAATTATAAGAGATGTGCTCAAATTTGTTATAATTATGTGCTGTTTTAAGAAACCTCAAGCACTTCAGAAGCTACTTTCCATAAAACAATTTATATGCTAATTATGTTATTTTTATTTATTCTTTAAAGTAGATTTTTAATGAATTCTGCTAGACAGTCTTTGTTCAATTTGCCAAATAAATTTTCTAAAACATAATTTTATTATTCAAATGAGTGTTTCTTCAATTGATTCAAACAGAAAGTTTCTGACTATATCATTGAAAAGTCATTTAAAGAACCCTTGTTGATATCCAGTAATCCTCGGTGTCCTCACAGTTTCACCAGCCTGAGAAATTTGTATTGATTCTTTTTATGAATGTTGTTTCTTAGTCCTTGTCTGATTCATTCTGAAAGCTCAGTCTTTGTGTGAAGGGCTTATATCCTCAAGGTTGCCAGTAAAACCCATGCCCCTGGGGAATAGAAACATTTCAGTTACAATTTTTCTAAATTGACCTTGTAGAACTTACTCTTCATGTGATTACTTTAGCAGATATGTTTGTATGGCTGGTAACAGAATATGAAGTATAAAAGCTGCAAATAAAGCATTTCTGTTCAGTGTGACTCTTAACCTACAGGGTAGTGTGTCTACTTGTGCTCATTTGCAGTCCATGTCCCAGCTCAAGAGATTTTCTGAACTAGTATTGTGAGCATCTCAGCCATCAGTCGGATTGTTTATGCTAAGGCCTTGGTGGTCTTGTGAATATGTGCCAGTATTACCCTCTAAATTATTGGCTTTAGGAGTATATGGAAAAGTGGTCTTTGATGTGAAGATCCGACTTTCCCTAATTTTAACAGCAGAATTTTAAGTTTTCATCTCAGATGAGGACTGTTGCTTTTGTAGTACAGAAAAGCTTTGTAATCACGCTGCTGTTCTTTGGAAGCTTTTGATTTCAGCTTTAGAAAGAATGATTTAACACCTTATAAAACATCAGAATGAGAAATTGTGATCTTCCTTTCTTTTTGTTGACTTTGAGATTTATAGTCATGGACTCACAAACTTAAATGGGGATGAGGTGGGGCTTGAAGATACTCTTGCCCAGTCACCTCATATATAGGTGATGGTACCTGGCACTATGCATTTGTTCTTTTTATGTCTCCCCATGACATGAAGAGCTCCTTGAGGGCAGAGAGTTGATTTGCCACATTCACTGTTGTGTCCCCAGCGCCCCCATAGGTGAAAAACCTAAGACTTAGGGAGAGAAAAAAGACTTACCCAAGATTGTCCGGCCCAGTAAGTTGCAAAATATGACCTAGACACTTCATCTTCTGACTACGAACTTTGTGCCTTTTTGTGATTAAAAAGATAAAAACACTTTACTTGGGAGTCTTAATTATTTGGGGGCCTTAATCTGTGTAAAAAGGCAGAATCATACATAGTTTACATTTATTGGATACTGTTTTTCAGGCATATAAACTACTTATTTCATTGAACCCATAGAAGAAAACTCACTGAGTATATTTTTATCCATATTTTTATAGGTGAAGAAACTTGGACTTTAAAAGATTAGTTTACCAGGGGTTCTGTATGGAATCAGAGAGCCAGGGTTCATTTTTTTTTTTTTAATGATTTTTTATTATATTATGTTAGTCACCATACAGTACATCCCCGGTTTCCGATGTAAGGCTTGATGATTCATTATTTGCGTATAACACCCAGTGCACCATGCAATACGTGCCCTCCTTACTACCCATCACCGGTCTATCCCATTCCCCCACCCCCCTCCCCTCTGAGGCCCTCAGTTTGTTTCTCAGAGTCCATAGTCTCTCATGTTTCATTCCCCCTTCTGATTACCCCCCTTTCTTTATCCCTTTCTTCCCCTACCGATCTTCCTAGTTCTTATGTTCCATAGATGAGAGAAATCATATGATAGTTGTCTTTCTCTGCTTGACTTATTTCACTTAGCATTATCTCCTCCAGTGCCGAGAGAGCCAGGGTTCAAATCTGTTTTTTCCTCCTCCCAAGTTTAGTGATCTTTCTACTTTTGCTTTTTATGTGGGGGCCAGTGTTTGTCAGAATAAAGAATTATCCAGGCCCAAAGTAACAGTAACTGAAATTATTTAGCCTTATATGTTGCAGACCTTAATACCTGTAAAATTGTTAAGTGAGTGCTGGCTTAGCCTAGAGGTCTCTGTTTAAAAGATAGCAAAAGAAGCATCGCTTCCCAGTTTCTTTCATCTGTGGTAGTCAGTGTTGGCCTCCTGTGTGGTCTGACATGAAGAGCTTTTCTGCTCCCTTGTCTTTTTCTCATTTTCCCATATTACTCTTAGATTTCCTCATTTTGGTCTTACACAGTTTGCAGGTTTCAGAGCTTTCCTGCTAAATTACAGATAACCCTCAGGAGCACCCAGGTGGCTTAGTCAGTTAAGCGTCTGCCTTCAGCTCAGGTCATGATCCTGGGGCCCCTCCGTGCTCAGTGGGGAGTCTGCTTCTCCCTCTCCCTCTGACCCCCCCCCCCCCCCCGCTCATGCTCTCACTGGCTCTCTGTCTTTCTAATGAATAAATTAAAATATGTTTAAAAAAGAAATTACAGATACCCCTGAGAAGGTATGGTATTGGCTTAGTTGAAGACTAACATCTATAGCTGGCAGAAAATTATTTACCTTTGTTGTTTTTATTATGGAAAATGGAGAGGAACAGTGACAAACTGGGGAATGAGTGGAAGCCCTGTAGCAGGGTGTATTTGTCTACATTCTTTGCAAATGATAAACCTCTTATCCAATGAAATTTTGTCCAGGCTCAATTGGACTAGTTTCTTGGGACTCAGTATAATCTCATTACATCTCCACTTTGGTATATAAACCCATCTGCCAACCACTTTTTGGGAAAGTCATGCATGACTAATACCACTGTTTCCTAGACTCAGAGATTGGAGATGTCAAGAGGGGTTGGTGTTCTGCAACATTGCACACTGGTGCAGGAAAGAGGCAGCTGCCTGTCCACAAGAGCTGCTGTGTTACTACCTCCATTTCCCACTTTTATTTTTCAACTGTGGATATTCCACTATTTACTTCTTCTAAAAAAGATGTTAGAGACATTGATCTTTTAAAAGCATGACCCTAAGAAGTAGAAATTTTTTGAAAAGAACTTTCTATCTTTTCCCCTAACAATTTGTATATTCTTTACTTGGCATTAAATCCTTATATCTTTTTGTTTACAGCATACATTTAGCTAAAGGTACTGAGAGACCTAGGGACAGTACCGTAAGCTCATTCTTTTGTTCTCTATTTCTGTATTTTAAAAAAATCTAATTAGATGGTATCGTCAAGGTTGCTCTCTGTGAAGGTATAGTCTGCACTGCATCTTCCATTTGGTTCTATTCTTCATTGGATAAAGAGTCAAGGGTAGGAAATAGGGTATATTGGTAAGAAAAGGCACTTAATTTTGACCATTTTTAATTTTTTTCTCTTGATTTCCTTTATGTTACAGTGGTTTCACTGTACATATGTTACAGTAGTGGGGCTTATGACAGATTGTTTGCAAAGATGGTCACCTGTAGTTCTTCCCATCCCTGTTTGCCATCAAGAGGGTGGCATCTCTTTTCCCTCCCCTTGAAGTCTGGGCGGGCCTAGTGGGACAGAATGTGGCAGAAGAAATGCTGTGAGAGTCACAAACCTTAGAAGGGACAGTTTCTGAGCCACTGTGTAAGGAAGGAAGGCCAGGCTATCCTGCTGGAGAGGGCAAGCATTTGTAATAGGAAGTCCAAAGCTCTGCATCCTATAGCCAGCACATCTTCCAGACATGGCAGTGAGGTACCTTGGATCCTCCAGCCCCTGGTAAGCCCAGCTAACGCCATGTGGGGCAGAGATAGGCAGTCTCCTCAGAGCTCTGCCCCAAGCTGCACATCCACAGAATCATGAGCAAATAAAACAGTAGGTGTTAAATGCCACTGGCTTTTGAGGTAGCTTGTTGCAGAGGAATAGATCATCAAGACAGGATTTTTATTTCTTCCAAATCTTTCTTCTTTTCATACAGCTGGTTACTGATTGTCTAAGTATGTCCATGAACGTGTATTCCAGAGGGGTTTTCTAACTGATCAGTATTTTGTCTGTTGTGGTAAAAATTTGTTAAAATTCTTTAACAGTTGTTTCTCATTTTATTCTTTACCAGCTTGATATTTGTCTTCACTTAGAGCAGATTCTGTGTCTCCTGAAACACCCCAAAGAGGTCATTTCTCTGGAGCACACAGAGAGACCAATTTCTCATAGTGTGTAGAAGACAAAAAATTACTCTTCTTTTGCAAAAGAAAAATAATGAAACAAAAAAAGATAACCTATTTTCTCTAAAGAGTATTTCCTGCTACTGCCTTAGACCATACTTACCTCTCAGACTCCACGAGTAGCTGAACATTGTGCTTGTTGGTGGACAAAGAACGTGCAGTGTATGTTTCCTGTTGAAATTATAAGCATTCCCAGGAAAACTTAGAGAGTAATTATTGAGTTTTACTTTAAATTTTCTGGACGGATCTGAAACCATTTTTAAGAGTATGACTTTTAATTTCCTGAGCAGAATGAATGCTTATTCTGAGGTCCTTGTATCAGCTTCTGTAAGCAATTTCCTTTGAAAACTCAAGGTAGTATTTTTCTCATTTTGTTGTCAGTTTTTTATACTTTAATTAAATATTTATCATGTTTTCTGTTGTCTTTCTGTCTAGCAATTTCTTTCCTCAAACTCTCCCCGAACAGTTGACTAAAAAGAGTTACTGAAATTATGTTTGATCAGGCAGTAAAGTTTAAGTATCAAATGGATAGAAGAGGCTGGGTTTAGAGGATCTAAGCTGCCTTTCTTAATAGAATCATATCAGGCCCACTTTAATGATTTCTTTACCGTTTCACTTACTTCTAGTCATTATTTATGGGGAAACATGATTCCATGAGTTCAATACTCAGTAGTTAGAATAAATGTCTTGCTGTTTGAATGAAGAGGGTTCTTTGGGATGGTGGGGGAGGAGACAATTTTCTAAAAAAGACTGAGGGGAATGATTTTTAGGACCAAATTCTCTTTCCTTCATTTTATTTAAAAATATTTTCCATCTTACCTAGGTACTTTTGAATTTCTGCTTGGTTACCATCTCTCCAACTCTAAAATGCTATTACATACTCTTAACAACCTCTAAGGCAGTGGTTCCTGCTGGCATTTGGCAATGTGTGGAGACATTTTTGGTTTTTACAACTTGAGGTGGGTAGGTGCTAATCGTATTTAGTGCATGGAGGCCAAAGATGCCGCTGAACATTTTGCAGTGCGTGGTATCTGGCACATAGGAGGTGATAATTAAATGAGTATTAAATGGATGTATGAGAGGTCAGTGAGTGTAACAGTGGATACAGTGCGTCTTCCTTCTCTTTTCTCAAAGGTACTGAAGGTAGGCTTTGTTAAAGATCAGATTGCTGGTTCAGGTGTAACCCATGGTCTTCTTGTTAATATGCATAGATAAAAGGTTTTTGCATTTCCTACACACAACAGAGATGAAAGCTGAATAATTTTTTTAGTTGTAATGTGGGTGTGGGGGTGTGTGTGTTTGTGCACACGCATATATATGTTTATATTAGAGATACGTGCCACTTATCAACTAGAGATTAACAGATTAAGGTATTAACAGATGAGAATTAATGGTAAGGTTGATCACACCATGGTACTTTCATTTTTAAAATGTCAGGTCCTCATTTTGTTGTCCTGGGGTTGTGGAGTGCATGGATTTTTTAGAGCTGTTCCAAAGTAACATTCCCTGTTAAGAACATCTCAAAAGAAGTGGTATGTTGGGAATAACACAGTGTACTACTTGTAATTAGTAAAAAGCAATGTTTTCATGTATTTTTACTTTTGAAAGTCAAGAACTAGTATGCCAAATGATGCCCTGTTTTAAAAAGGGGGCAGCTTTTTCGTTTTATGATGCTTTCTTTTCTAGTCTCTGTGGAATTGTGGCTTCACTATTTTTAATGAAAGAGGAAATAAATGAATGTGATAAATAATAAGAGTTTTTACTGGGTGGGAACATTGTTTAATGCGCTGGGGCAATATTATTTTAAAATTTTGAATTAGTAACTTCCTCAGAAGGAAGAAGTTTAGCAAGGGATTTATTTCCCTGTCCTGTGTAGTAGGCCAGAAACAGGGATGTAAGGGATTTTCCCCCAGAATAGCATTTATATTTTTTCATAGTGTCCTCATTTCATTCATGGCCCAGAGCAAGTGCTAGCTGTTTTGAAGAAGAGCAGTGTCGAAAGACAATGTATGAGACAGGTGCTGGGTAGTTCTTAATACACTTACTAAAAATTGTCCATTTAAAATCCATACCTGTTCTAATTCATACTTAGAAAATTGCATCTTTTTTGTCTTGGGAGCTGTGAATTCTGTTTATCCCTTTTATCTTTGTTGCACACTTCTTTAATGTAATGGGATGTTCTCAGGAGTACTATGAGTCTAGGTTTAGCCCTCTGTCTTGAAATAATTTCAGGTGACAGTCCCAAACAAGTTACCACATTTGGACAGAACTCAGTATTGAATATGGACTAATGCTAGGAACTGGTGGTGGATTAAAGGGAGCTAGTAAATTCAAAGCAAGAAATAAAACAGAAAGCAGAACCAGTTTAAACTGTTTCCTTAGCTTATTGCTTAAACTTTTACACATTGCCTGGTAATTATGGAAATTGATAGGATTACGGATTCTGAGAGAAGTCCAGTTCAGAGTCCCAAAGGGGAAAAAAAAATTAGAGACTTGAGGTTCATATAGTTGATGAAATCTTCATTTGCATTTAAAGTTGCTTATTAGTTCAATTACTACATTTTAAAATTACTCTTTTTTTTTGTTTGTTTGCTTGTTTGGATGGGAAAGGAGCCAGAAGAATAAAAATTTTCAGTCAGTGTTTTCAACACTGCATTTTTCGAACAGGCATTAAAGGATACAGAGAAAATATAAGACCACAAGGATTTTATTCTGTGTTTTTCCCACAAGGAATTATTCTCTAAACTCAGTATTAGAACTGACACAGAGGCCTTTCTCCCTTTCTTGTGTCCCTTCTCAGCTTCCCTCTCATATTCATTTTGATAGCCCATACCTTTTTTCCCTTTGGATGGGAAAGAACAGCTGAAGATGATTTCCAGGCCCTTCACACTCTGATCCCTGCCAGCCCTGAAGCTTCATTTCTTTTCTGGTCCTCTTTGTGCTCTGAACTCTCAACCTATTGAACTTCTTTCAGTTCCTGAACACTCTCTACTCTCTCTTGCTTCATGCTGTTCCCTCTGCCTCAAACACACTTCCCCACTTTTTTCTGGGTAACTCATACTCATCCTCAGGTCTTCCTTTGCATGTCCCTCTAAGAAGCCTTCCCTATTGTTGATTTCCAGGTTAAATGTCCTTTCTGTTTCATCCATAGCACCTGGTTTTTAGTTGACTTTAATGTTTACACTAGTCTATACATTTGGAGAAGACAAAGACCATATCTGCCGTGTGCATTGGTGTATCACCAGTGCCTGACTCAGAGCTTGATGCATCGTAGGCTCTCAGTTCTTCACTGAATACTTGAAATGAGTATTTAAGTGTTAAGTTGTATGAAGAGAGGAAACACTGATGATAGAAGTGACTTGTAAAAATGGGGATATGACCTGAATTATAAGCTCCTTCGTGGGGAGAGTTTGGCACATTCTTTCTCCTACTTCCCTTTCTCTCTTCCTTCTGTTTTTCTCTTATTCTCACAACTCATTCATTCATCAAGCAGATATTTTTTGCGTCCTAATATGTTTTCAGCATTATTCTAGGTGCTGAAGATATAAAAGTGAAAAATCCCTGCTTTGGTGGAGTTTATATTCTGATGGACTAAATGGATAAAAATGAGTTAAATCTGAGTATAGAAATTAGCAGGCTGGTAGGGCAACGAGGAGGGCCAGTTTGATGAATAAGGTATATTGCAAGTTGGACTTTGAATGGCTCCCCTTAAGAGCATAATTTTACTTTGGAAAGTAGGTGGGTAATGGAGAAGTATATATAGCTTTTGAGTAAAGGAGACTTTTTGTCTGTAATTAGTATGCAGCAACTGAAAGTAAAAAGGCCAACTTAGACAAGATTGCCAAAATAGGGGTAAAGAAACCCAACTTGGAATAGGGTAGTGGCAGAGAGGTAAGATTTTTAGAAGAGACATTGTGTGTGTGTGTGTGTGTGTGCGCGCGCGCGCGTGTGTGTGTGTGTATGGGGGGAGTGTTTGGATTTCTTTTTAATTCAGCAATTTAGTTTCTAAAGAAAATGTCCTAGATGATGGACTGTCTGGATAGAGGAGACAAAAGATAGAGATAAATTAAGACTATACATTTAGAGCCCAGAAGAGCAATAGGAACACCGAGAAACACAGGGGCAGTAGTTCTGGGTGGAATTAAGATACTTCGCATAAGTTGAATCAGATTTCATCAGATTTAGGTTACTTAATTGATGCTTATTAAGCTCCCACTCTTTATCATTCTCTGGAGGTCATACAGCTACACAAGACCGATGAGGCCTGTGCTGCCAGAAAGTTTACATTTTAATGGATACCCAGATGAAAGGATGGAATTGTAGATCAGGGTTTGGCAATCTTCTCTAACAAATATGAGTTGAAGTCATGGGATATCTAAGTAGCAGATAATCTTGTAGTTTAAATTTTTATATCTAGGGTTTGATATAATAATGTAATAATTATAATCAGTTATATGGCAATTGAAATGAAAATAAAGAAAAAGATAAGAGAAAATGAGGGAATTACTGTGAATCTTTTAACCAGCTATACTCCTATTCCATATGTGGAAGAAATATGGAAATAAAGACATTTCTTTGTCTTTAAATTCTGAGCTGTCGTTTTATTAAAGTTCAGTAACTTAATGTCTCTCTCTGCTTATTACTTGGCAGTATCTCACTAGCTCATCGATGTCAATTTAGGCTTGTCTCCAACAAATACATGAAAGAAATAGAGGCCAGTAATTCACATGGTTTTTAAATAGATTTAGCACATGGGTGCCTGTTTGGGTTTAGGGAAGTAGAGTAAGAAGAGACCCACAGTCATAGCTTCTGTTGTCTTTGTCTTCTGTCTTTCAATAATGGCTCTGAACTGTGAGGTTAGTGTCTTGGCTCAGAGATAAGGATGGTTTGGCATTGATTCTTCTGTTGCTATCTCAAGCTGTTTTCTTCATCCCCAAGAACAGCTCTCTCAGTGGGTGTGGAAGTGGGTGGGACGTGAAGCAATGGTTCGTTGCATTGCCTGGCTACAGCTTGGCATTTCTTCCCTTTTTCTTTCTCTCTGCGTCATTGCCACTAGTGCCACTAATTTTACTTATCCCAACCACCCTTGTTTCTTTGGGAGTATCCCATTATATTTTCTTCAGAGGTGTGGCAATGTTCTCAAGAAATAATCTAGGAGATGATACCCATCCCATCTTCCAAGGTTAATGCTAGAGGAATTCATGAAAGAAATAGAGTGGGAGAGAGAGAAAGTCCCTCTCACTTGATCTACTTTTCTCTCTGATTGTCTTTACTTGGGACATATCCTAAAAGAATGTATACGAGATGTCTCCGTTGCCAAAAGAAGGGATTTAAAATGGGACATAAGGTAGAAGGGTTGTAAAAAAGAGTGCCAACCCCATTCCTTCCAGTGATTCCAGAAATCAAAAGCAAGCTTCCTTGAAGGAAGTATCAAAGATTTTTACCCCCTTAGGACAAAGTGTGATTGAGAGACCTGGTTTTCGTCTTTTTTTTTTTTTTCCAGATACCAACCAAAGAAGTCTATAATATTAGTTTCTTCCAAGCTCAGATCCTACTTACATCTCCTCCTTTATCTATTTCTGTCCCTATCTGTTTGTAGCCTCTCTTCTCAAAGCTAGCTATTTTCTAAGTTTCCTAAAGAAGAAAGAATTCTTAGGGCTTTTATTGAGTTAGACCTTAAAGGATGAATAGGATCGGGGTGGGGTGAGGTGGAGTGGAGACTTATTACAGACGTGGGTTACAAAAGAAATAACATGATTGGGAGCCAATAAACAGAACATGTTTTCTCCGTTGAAAGCCTAATGAAAGGTTATTTGGCAGAAAAGAACTAGGAAATTAGGATTTGCTCAATGATCTACATGGGAAAAGTCAGTTCACTTTACCTATGTCTTAAAATCTTTTTACATAAGTTTTTTTTTTTCCTCTGATTGATAACTTTGCCCCAAGCTCAACTGCTCACTTCAGATCATCCAGTATTCCTGTCTCGTGGTTAGGATTGTTCTTTGTCCATTTTCTTCACCCATATCCAGGAGTAAATAATTTATCCCCACACTCCTTGTTCTGTTCTTGCATTCATTTATTCCTTCCTCTATTTATTAAATGTTATGTGTTCTAGAATCATTTGTTAAGCAGTATTTACCTTTCTCATATTAACCATTACGTGTTCACATTAAATTTTCTGCCTGTGCTGGAAACAATCTGAAGAGGTGTCTAGCCGTAATAGGACTGCTACTTGTTTTGGCTACTCGGTATGTTGTTGCCTCATTTTTGTTCTTCTGGTAATAGGCATAGGCATATCTGATGCCAAGATCTCCACTCTGCATAATGCTTCCATTCTCACCTGTGACCCAAACCCTAGGCTTGTATTTTCGTCTTGTTTTTAGCATATCCATTTTTTAAATGTCTGTTATTGTTTACTTTCGAAAGAATATTTTTCTATGTAACTTTCTTTATATATGTAGCCTTGCAGTCCTTTACTTAAATTAAAATGGCTGTGATAGCCAATCACTGTTGTGGCAACAGCAGGCTTCCAGAGGTATTCTGATATGTACAAATACCGAAGTTCCACCTCAAATTAACTACTGCTTCAGGGAACATGAGATTTAAAATCAATAGATGGTTTTTGCAGTGACAGTGTGTGGGAGAATCAACTCTTCTCTAAAAATTAAGTCAGAAGAAAAAAATGTCCTTAAAATATATTATTTTTATGTACTTGGCTTTCATAGGATTGTTTATTTATAAAGGGCCGCTGTGCTTTTCTGTGTTTATACCTACAAACTCCATTATTTCATAAACAATGCAGTGCCACTGACGCATTCTTTGAGCTATTACTGTATATGCTGCGGCAGGAGAAATGGTGATGGAGATGCAGACGGAGTAGGTTTCTGTTCCTTCCCTGAAAACTCCGTGTGTGTGTGTCTAGGTGTGTTTGTATGTGTGCTTTTTATATTTGAGAATTATCAAAATAGGGAACTCTGTCATATGTCTTTTTGTATTTATTTCAGGATGTTGTTAGGTGCTGGGCATTTAATAGATCTTCAGTAGAGAAATGCCTGTGTGACTAATTTGGATTACATTAAAATAGTTGACTGAAAGATCCTTTTAATGACTTGCTGCAAAATGAAAAAAATGCACCGGATGATGAAATCCAAAAATGAAAGAAAAATTACATCCATATTGGCACAAAGGCATTTGAGGAATTTGCGTGCCATAACTGTTACTTACAGCATTTTGCTTTCTTGAAGATGAATAACAACAATAATATTGATGATTATGTCTGGTCTCTTCAAAGGAGCTGGATCAGCAGTGTGATTTATAACCATATACCTTTCAATTTCATCTGAGTTCATGTACAGCCAAGGGAAGAAATACTGTCTCACTCCTGAGAGGCATGATTTTGACTATGCTAATTCAGTGTGGCAGGATTTTTTTCCCAAGCTCCTATTTGTCCACTTGCATGCTAGTGCTATGGAGCATATTTTGAAAGTATAAGTTCTGGTGTATGTCCTTGTAAGATCAAGGGAAACAAACTGGGTAATGTATATGCAACAACTAGCAAAGGACATGACATTCTCTAGTTGGTAACAAATTACGGGTTTCGCATAAGAGTGCTGTAAGAGTTCAGAAAATGGGAGCTTGGTGGATAGTGGTACTCCAGGGAAGCTCTGTTTGGGTGATGAATTTTGAATGGGCCTAACAGATAGATGGGATTTAGACAGATGGAAGGCTGCTTATGGTGAGGAGGAAAGGGCATTCTGGGGTTAGAGAAGAGCAGGATTTGGGAGGAGTGAGGGAGCACAGTCTTAGTGTTGGATAGCAGTGAAGATGGCCAAGCTAAGGTCTGACTGCACAGGTCTAGTGGTTACTAAGAGGCTGTGACACTAATGGGAGACACTGGAAGAGCAACCTGGGGGCTGAGGGAGGTTGATATGCTTTCTTTGCCCTACTGCTGTGTGCTTTCTTGAAATGGGAACGAAGGAGAGAGGACGGAGAGAAAGATTTAATATCTGTCTCTTTCTTAAAATACTAAGTTTATTCTTAGTGTAGATCATTTATTACCCAAATGAAGGGAAACCTTTTACAAGGCCATCTAGGTAAAAATCTCAGATTATCACCTGTGATTTGTGTTTATACTGTGCTGGAAAGAGAACATGGACATTTTTAGATTCTGGTTTAAGTTTTTCCTTGTGTTTGTCAGCTCTATAAAGTAGACCCAGCAGAGGTAGGCTGACTGTTGTTTCTTTAAAAGAGGGAACAACCTGCCCCTTGTCGAATTAGGGAATCTCTATAAGACTTTGTCACATACTTTTTAGTCCCACTGACATATTACTCCCACTTCCTTGTGGGTAGTAAAGTTAAAATTTTTTAAATGTTCTTTGATCTTCCACCCACTGATCTAGTAGACATTTAAGTTCAATACTGCAGCTGGGAGAAAGGGGAGTTGAAATATAATTTATACCATTAAAAAAGCCTCAGAAATCACAGTCTCTATGTCTGCACTAGTTTAGAAATTATAAGAATAAATTGGTTTCCGTTTTAGAATATGTTGTTAGTCATCACACTTCAAATTACATGGAATTACTATTTGTGACCTACTTGAAATGGTTGTCCTTGTACTGGGAACAATATGTGTATAGCCGTTGGTTGACTTGTAGGCCTTTTACAAAGCTGTCTTTTCATTGCAAGCATATTTCGAACATGAAGAGGTTAAATAAAGACTGATTCTCGGTGGACTGGATTTTATTGGGCGAAGTAGTGCAATGAGCCTTTACTCAGGGAACTACTTAGTAAATAGTATTGACTACTATTAACTATTAGTTAAATGCCTCCCTCCTGCCCTGCAGTAAGATAGGACACACTTTCCAGAGTGATCACCTGTTTATGTGGAGTGATTCCTAGAGCAGGAGTCAAGAGACCCAGGCCCTCCCATAGCCATGATGGTGCAGTGTTCTATGGCCTTGGGCAGGTTACACACAGCTTCACTTTCCTCATGTATAAACTGAGACATTGCGTTATGATCTCACTAAATGTCAATCTTTTTAACTTCTGAGGTTTTTATGGTCCTAGCTATACTATAGAACTCTGCAGGAATATAAAAGGATCGATCCAGTGTTCCTTGGTCTCAGATGGCTCAAGTACTTGGTCCTGGATACCTAGGACATGCTTGACTCATCCAGGTAGACATTTGTAGGCATATATCAAAATGAATCTTACATCAAATAGCACTTTGCCTCCCCCAGTCCTTTGGAGCCTCGCCTAGAAATTTCATAGATTTTTATTCAGAAATAATCGATCCTTAAAAGGAAACCATTAAGATTATTTGAAAAAAAAAAATACCAGAAGTTGCATACATCTTGTTTGGCTAGCCAGAAGTGAGTGCTCTGAGGGGGTATCCTGCGTGTCAGATGGCAGTGATTTGATCCCCTGGGGTTCTAGGGGTGAAAAGAGCTTTGTTCTCAGAGGGTCATACAGTGGTCAAAGTCTTCTTTCATCAAGAAAACTGGTAGAATGTTCATGATTTAATCTCTTTGTTCACATTGGCTGATGAAGCTTACCCCTCAGTATAAATATGTTTATCTTCATGCTTGCTTTTAAAATAAAGGCTCATTTTGGTTTCCCCAGATTCTGAGGAAGAGTGATATAAAATAGGAAAGATTAGAGGTGCCTGGGTGGCTCAGTCAGTTAAGCATCAGACTCTTGATTTAGGCTGAGATCATGATCTCAGGGTTGTGAGATTGAGTCCCAGGTAGAGCTCCATGCTAGGCATGGCGCCTGCTTAAGAGTCACTCTGTCCCTCTCCCTCTACCCCTCCTCCACTCCACCCCCCACCCCCCACTCATGTGCACTCTCTCTCCCTCAAAAACAATAAAGGTAGGAAAAATTAAAACTTTCAGAACATCAGTGCTAATGATAAATGCCTATTTTTGAAAGTGACCTTTGAACTTCTTTGCTGTTCTTGAAGACTTGAGTTGTAATTATGTGTGTATTTAAAGCGTGTTACATGAGTGCATCTGCATCCCTGCTATGGGTATTGTATGCCATCTGCAGAGCACTGTGGGGGTGGTTAGGCGGGGAGGAGGTTTTCATACTAGACTGGATTTTTCTTTCAGTTTTTCTGGCAGATTTCAATATGAACTTCTTTAAGAATCTATGATTTTTCTTTTCTTCCGGTCAGTTTGCATATAATAATTTGTTTCTATCCCATCAAGAGCTTCTCATTCTTGCTGCTTTTTGCCAAATCTACATAGCTGTAAACACATATAATTCCAGGTAGTGTGAGGATATGGTTACAGTTTGTTTTTTTTTTAAGTTTTGTTTCCTGCATTGCTTGTGTTTTACTCAACAAAATTGTACTGTTTTTCTAGATTAATATTAAAATATGTTGTCAATTCAAAGGGTCTTAAGAGGTTCAGAGTGCGTGCAGTTCTGTCAAAAAGTGTAATCCAATAAACATTTAGTGGTTCAGGTAGGTAGGAATTATTGGAATGTGCTTGTGTGCTTTGTTGCCTAGTCCAATAAAACAGGGTTATGTTTTTGTATCCAAAGCTAAGGCTTTGAGCTTCTTTGTATTTTCCAGCATGTCCCTCTGCTTATAGAATATCTCTGCAGATTTTCTCTGTACATAACAGTTTTGCCATATCAGGTATGGCAGTTAATCCTTAATGGGGTGGGTCAGAATGGGACAGTCATAATTGCCTGTAGGTTTCTGTATTTTACACTTCGGGCACGGTGGACAAAATGTACATATCCTTTTCTGTATTTCAGTGAGAGAAATATGATACATCACTATGAACAGAATAGATATTTCTATTTTTAAAAAATTTTTGAGTATAGTTACCACACAGTATTATATTAGTTTCAGGTATACAACATAGTAATTTGACAAGTTTATACATTATGCTGTGCTCAACACAAGTGTAGATACCATCTGTCACCATACAATGCTGTTTACAATGTCATTGACTATGTTCCTTATGACGTGCCTTTTATTCCCATGACTTACTCATTCCATAACTGGAAGCCTGTATCTCCTACTCCCCTTCACCCATTTTGCCCATCCCCCTACCCTCTCTCCTCTGGCAACTGTGAGTTTGTTCTCTGTATTTATAGGTCTGATTCTGCTTTTTGTTTGTTTATTCATTTTTTTTTTAGATTCTACATATGAGTAAAATCATATGGTATTTGTCTTTTTATGACTGACTTTTTTCACTTAGCATAATACCCTTTAGGTCTATCCGTGTTGTCACAAATGTCATAATCTCATCCTTTGTTATAGATGCATAGTATTCCATTGTGTGTTTTATATATATATAAGTTTATATAGTCATGGCTTCCTTATCTGTTCCCCTATCAGTGGACACTTAGGTTGCTTCCATCTCTTGGCTAGTGTAAATAACACTGCAGTAAACACAGGGGTGCATATATACTTTCAAATTTGTGTTTTCATATTCTTTGGGTAAATGCCCAAAGAATATGAAACTGTCTTCCACAGTGGCTGAACCACTTTGCATTACCGCCAGCAGTGCACAAGGGTTCCTTTTTCTCCGCATCCTTACCAACACTTGTTTCTTGACCTTTTGATTTTAGCCATTCTGACAGGTGTGAGGTGATATCTCTTAGTAGTTTCGACTTCCATTTCCCTGATGATGAGTGATGTTGAGCATCTTTTCATATGTCTGCTGGCCATCTGTATGTCTTCTTTGGAGAAGTTTTTCATGTCTTCTGCCCATTTTTTAATTAGATCATTTGTTGTTGTTTTTTTGTGTTTTTTTGTTTTGTTTTGTTTTTGTCTTTGGTGTTGAATTGTATACATTCTTTATATATTTTGAATACTAACCTTTTATCAGATATGTCATTTGCAAATATCTTCTCCCATTTTGTTTGTTTGTTTTGTTGATTGTTTCCTTCACGGTACAAAAAGCTTTTAATTTTGATGTAGTCCCAATAGTTTATTTAGTTTGGTTTTCCTTGCCTTAGGAGACTTATCTAGGAAAATGTTGCTATGGCCAATGTCAGAAAAATTACTGTCTGTGTTCTCTCTAGATTTTTATGGTTTCAGATCTTTCATCCATTTTGAGTTTATTTTTGTGTATGGTGTTAGAAAGTGGTCCAGTTCCATTCTTTTGCATGTAGTTGTCTGGTTTTCCGAGCACCATTTATTGTCTCTTCTCCATTGTATATTCTTGCCTCCTTTGTCATAGATTAATTGACCAGATAAGCATGCGTTTATTTCAGGGTTTTCTGTTCAGGTCCATTGATCTATGTATGTGTTTTTGTGCCAGTATCATACTGCTTTGATTTGTACAGCTTTGTAATATATCTTGAAATATGGAGTTGTGATACCTCCAGCTTTGTTCTTCTTCCTCAAGATCACTTTGACAATTCAGGGCTGTTTGTGGTTCCATACAAATTTTAAGAGTCTTTGTCTAGTTCTGTGAAAAATGCTGTTGGAGTTTTGATAGGGATTGCATAGAATCTGTAGATTGTTTTGGACAGTATGGACATTTTAACAATATTAAATCTTCCAATCCATAGCGTAGAATATCTTTCCATTTTTTGTGTCATCTTCAATTCCTTTCGTCAGTTTTTTTAAATTTTTGAGTACAGGTCTTTCACCTCCTTTGTTAAGTTTATTCCTAGGTATTTTATTCTTTTTGCTACAATCGTAGATGGAATTGTTTTCTTAATTTCTCTTTCTGCTACTTTGTTATTTGTGTGTAGAAATGCTACCAATTTCTATGTATTAATTTTGTATCCTGCAACTTTGCTGAATTCATTTATTATTTCTAGTTGTTTTTTGATGGAGTCTTTAGGATTTTCTTTGTATAGCATTATGTCATCTGCAAATAGTGACAGTTTAACTACTTCTTTACCAATATGGATGCCTTGCATTTCTTTTTCTTATCTGATTGCTGTGGCTAGGGCTTGTAGTATTATGTTGAAAGAAAGTAGCAGGAGTGGACGTCCTTGTTTTGTTAAGGATTTAGAGGAAAAGCTTTTAGTTTTTCACCATTGAGTATGAAGTTAGCTGTATGTTTTTCATATATAGCCTTTATTATGTTGAGGTATGTGCCCTCTAAACCCACTTTGTTGAGAGTTTTTATTATGAATGGATATTGAATTTTGTCAAGTGCTTTTTCTGCAACTATTGAGGTAATCATGTGATTTTTATCCTTTCTCTTGTTTATGTGGTGTGTCATGTTGATTGATACTGAACCATCTTTGCATCCCTACAATAAATCCTACTTGATCATGGTGAATGATCCTTTTAAGGTATTGTTGAACGTGGTTTGACTATACTGTATTAAGGATTTTTGCAACTATGTTCCTCATGGATATTTTCCTATAGATTTCTTTTCTGTGATTTTGTCTGGTTTTGGTATCAGGGTAATGCTGGTGACTTCTATTTTTTAATCATATGTGTTAGTATATAGTTTATGATATACAAAATGTTTTCCTATGTATTACCTCAAAATCTTCGGCAAAACAAAATATAAAATACTGAGTTTGCTATATACATAAATGCTATCTTCCTACAAAGCTATTTGGTTAAATGAAATGACTTGACTGTAAAAGAGGAGATGCAGGCAGTTTTAGGAATAAAAATAAAATATCCTGGAACAAGCAAGTCAGTCTTTCTCAGAGTTGGAGTTGTCCATAGATAAAATGTACTGCCTCTGTAAATGTGGCTTCCTTGGCCTGAGAGTGTTCAAGCATAGACTGGGCAGTTAGCTGGGGTACTGAAGGAGAGGTTCAGTTAAAAGAATAGTTGGACTAAATGAGTCTTTCTCATTTTTTTTTTCTCAAATAAGATTCTATGGTATTGTTCATTACAGTTCAATACAGATATGAATGTTGTTTTAAGCAAGATTACTAATAATATATAATAAAGAAGATGTCTTTAAAGAAGTCTTCTGTTTCTGCCAATGTTGCTTATGTGGCTTGAGAATGTTTTCTCCCCCCTTAGGAGTCTTCTAAAACATGGAATAAGGTACAAGCCTGGATTTAGTTATTTCCTCAAGCCAAACAGTTAATGTCAGATTTTTAAATTTTTCCTAAGGGTTTTATCTTTTGACAAATACCCCAATAAAGCCTGATTAAGAGGAACTTTATAATTAATATCATCCTCATGTTACAGATAAGGCAGTTGAAGTGTTTAAGTGAGGAACATTTCTGCATTCCTAAAGTCAAACTCCAGAGTCTTAACTTTGATTATATATTTTATACTGTCCTTTTATTTTTTTTTAAAGATTTTATTTATTTATTTGAGAGAGAGAGCAGAGAGGGAGCAGGGAGCACAAACAGGGACTGGGGGAGAGTGACAGAGGAAGAGGGAGAAGCAGACTCCCTGCTGAGCAGGAAGTCTGATGCTGGCTGGATCCCAGGACCCCGAGATCATGACCTGAGCTGAAGGCAGAACTTAACCAACCGAGCCACCCAGATGCCCCTATACTATCTTTTTAGAAACAAGATACATCTCATAAAGAAGCTGGAAGTTTTGTTAAAGATGAGTCCTTAGTGATGTTGGTGCTACTAATCATCTCACTTGACATCTTAAAGAAAAAAAAAAGGAACTTTATATATGCTACACACCAAACATGTTACTTTGACAGTCTCAGTGGAGTCTTTTCATATCCCTCTTCCAAGGTGCCTCCTGGAAACTTAGTTTATTATCTGGAACAGGGCAGAATACTTCTGAAACAGGCTCCATGCCTATCAGAAGTCACAGACACCTAGTTTTCACTCTCTGCCTTCATTCTTTCCTATTAACTTCGTTCTCCTGATCTAAGATAACTCTGTTATCACTTATAGTCCTTAATCCCTTATTCTCACAGGTTCCGTACATCAGTTGACTGACAGTTATACAGATGTCTGTGTCAGTTGGGTAGAGTCTGAAGTTCTGTGATGCCTGTTTTTGCGCATTATTTAGGCATTTGTGCTAAACTCTGCTCTCCTTATTTGCCTTCCTTTTTTTTAACCTGTTTTTCCCATTTTTGCTTAGTTTTTTATTTATTTTTTGCACCAAATCCCTTTACTTTCAAACTCATTATATCTCTAAGTTAGAAAATGTCCCTGACTTCCTACTCTTCTGCCATCATTTCCTATTTTTCTCCTACCTCTGTTTTTCATCTCCTAAGGGACTTTAGGGTTTTTACTTCAGATTGTATGACCTTTCAGGTTTTAGAGGACCTTGTACTCAAGAACACAGCTGAGACATGAATATATGCAGTATTGATGTGTTTTCTTTTTATTATTTTTGAGTATAAAATTTATTAAACACTTGTTACAGAAAATATTTAAAGTATTACAAATGCCTTCAGTATTCCGATAGCCCAGAGATAATATTTTTGAATATTTCCTCTAGTCCTCTTTATCTATGAAGCTGAATGATTTAACCTCGTTGTAATCCCTGCCTCTGCCTACTTTCTTAGAAAAATAAAAACCAAAAAACGCATACAATAGGATGCTAAAGTTACAAGTCTTTTATAATTTCTTATGGGGAAAAAAAGATATGTGAACATGTAATGGATAACACGGAAAACAGGTAAACATTGCCGGATGGTTCTAGAGAAATGAGCATGAATGAGTAAATGGACGAAAGGATAAAATAAAGAGTGTGAGTGTAAAAGAAGTTATTTACACTATACCTTTGTAAGGTGTTCTTTTAGGGACTGGAGGTGGGTTTTGTGTGTGGGAGCAGCAGCAGGAGGTAAGAAACAGTCAAAGCCAGCTGACAACAGAAGGTTCATCGAGGGCTTGGTGAAGCTGATGTGAAATATATCCCCCCTCTACCAAATATCCTTGAAAAAAAAACTCTGGTACAAAAGTAGAAAGGGATGCGCAAGAGTGTGACTCCTAGAGGCAGGACACACTGGGTGCCTTCTTAGAGACTGGCTACCACAAATCCTTCTGAGCCATATTTGACATTTAGTCTAAACCCTGTGGAACATTTGCTGTGTTCTTTTATTTACCAGGTCTCACCTCATGTAATTTAGTGTATGTAGGGGAGCCGGAGCAGGTGAAAGTTGTGAAATGGAAAGAATGATTTAATATATGTGTGAAAAAAAAATCACCAAAGCAGGCTGTATGGAAAAAAAACCCAAATAATGTTTTTTTCTGGCTCTCTCAAAATGGCAGGAATTCATCAAAGTCAGTGTTGTGGTTGCTTTGGAGAAGAAGGTAAAAGAAATTATATAAATAACTAATGAACAAATCTATGAAATAGATAATATATCGAAGAGTATTTAAAACTGACTTCCTTTCTGCAGTTTTGCATTTTGTTTTCTTTTAAAATTGGAGCAAAATATGTTTAAGCTCAAAAGGTTAAGACATTATAATTGTAAAAATAAAAGCAAATTAGAATGTTTTGACCACAGTTATGATGTGTGACCTCAAACCAGTAACAGGTACTCCTGGCAGAAGCATCAGAATCGCTAAATTAGGTATATACTTAAGGAAAGGTCCCCTAATTCCCATTCTGGAACATTTTTTAAATTGACATTTTTCTGAGTGAATTCACTTCTTATTAAAAAAAAGTAGGTTTGTTGTAAATGGAATGTTGTAAATGGAATGTAAGTGAAATGCTTACTACCTGAAAAAAAAATTGAGAAACATGATTGACTTTGATGATTTATTTATTTTTATTTAATCCTGTTGTTTTGCTTTTGATTTGTGTACTGGAGAAGAAAACAAAAAACCTTTGTTGATACTGGGACTCCTTTTAAAAAGGCTGATTTCATTTCTTTCTTTTTTTTTTTTTTGATATAAGTATGTCCCAAATATTTACTAAATGTGGCGACTCTAAGATGGAGGGAAATACTAGGAATTCTTACACAGTTCTGAGTATACATCAGAAGGCGGACCAGCTCACACTCGGCCTGACAGCCAAGGATGAGCGAAGAAGAATGGGTTTGGGTCTAGCCAAGTAGAAGACTCCAATGGGAGAGACTTATTTCTTCTCTGCATTTGTGGCGGACAGGTGCAGGGCCATTATTTAATTCCTCTTTAGTTACAACATAATTTTTTTCTCACTTCTCTGCTGCTTTTCCTCTTTTTTTTATATCCAGAGTTTAAATGTTTATCTTGAGAGTTTTTCTCAACTTGTTGCTGTAAAAATAAAAGTATAACATTGAAAGTGCTCCCCCCATAAACAAGGGGGTATGAATACCAATAACCATATAGGCTGATTTCATTTCTGCTGGCTAATTTTCATTTTCGTTTCTAACTGTGCTATTTTTTCCTGTTTGAGGAACTTCAGGTTTCTAAGTCTAGAGGTTTAATTTTTTTTAAATTTTATTTATTTATTTTTTAAGTAGGTGCATACTGATAAGCCACATTTCTTTGGAGTCTGACAGGAGACTATGCTCAGGGTCGGGCTGCCATTGTGCCTTCCCTCTCTGTCCTGGGGAAGGTGGAGACAATCATGTTACCACCCCTGTCTCTGTGACAGAGACATACATTGAGAGATACTACCTTGTAGTCCTTTTTTTTTTTTCTAAAATTCTCATTTTGTATGAGATCAAATTAGCCATTTTTAAACCATTTGTGTTTTTAAACCATTGACTTAAATCAGACGTGGAGAATAGTTTATAGAACTATAAAATGGTCTGTTATAAATGTTAATAGATCATGTTACTCCCTGCTTAAAACCCTTGATCCTATAACTTCCCTCCACACTTAGAAAAATAAATTTAGGCTCCTTATCAAGATCTACAAGACTCACATGATCAGACACCTGACACTTACCCCTAACCTCACTCTCACCTCATCTCTTGCCAATGTTTTTCTTACTGCACAAGCTTTCAGCCACACTGGCCTTCTTCGCGCTCTGTGAATACACTAAGCTCATTCCCACTCTCAGCCGTTTCATCGCTTCACACACGTGGAACATTCTTCCTTTCATGGGCTCCTCCTCATTAATCAGCAGCCTGCTCAAAAATTGGATTCTCAGGCATCTGTGCCTCTGAGGTACCTGGAAAGATAGAAATTGTATTTCCTTTAGCCCTTGCTGCCCGGGTTCAGATTTGTGATTTAGGTTTGACCATCAGGACTCCAAGTGAGACGTGTGACCAAGTGAGATGTGTGAGATGAGCCGTAAACAGGCTGAGTCTGCTTGTAATGGTGGTGTTCTTTCTGCAGCAGTTTTATTTCTCTGTGGCTTCCGTGGCAGATGTCCAAATGTCCACTGCTTATGTACCTGCACAGAGGCAGGATGTGGGTGCCAGTCATGTTAGAGGTCAGGTGGTTCCGGTGGCAGCGCTGTCCTCATTCTGGTCGGGGCCGTGGCTCCTGTAGTAGTGCAGGTCTGCTGTATGGCTCTGGGACTACTGCCTGGACACTCAGCCTGGATTTTTCCATTAGCCCTTCTAGTAATCTGTACACTGTTTGTCTGAGAAATCACAGTCTTAAATTTCCTTAGTAGATTCCATTCTCTGCACTTGCACCCTGACCGCTATTTTTGCTGGGCCTGCCCTCTCAAGTAGCACTTACCCACCCCCACCGTTACATTCTGTTCTCTTACCCTACTTTATGTTCTTCATAACACTTCAGCAACCTGGAATGATTCATGAATTTGCTTATTCACATGTTGGCTGCTTTCCTCACCGAAATCTATGTTCTGTGAGGGTAGATGCTTTGTATTTTACTGTGCCCATCTATACGTAGAACAATGCCTGACACATAGTAGAGTCTCAGTACATATTTATTGAATGAACTTCTGTGCCAACTCCAGTTTTGGGGTAGCTTCTGAGAGAATTGAGAGAAAAACTGAAGCCTGCAATAGGATTTGGTAAAAAAAAAAAAGTATTATTAATAAGTGATATTCATGGGCTGTGGAGCAGCAAGGCCTGTGTTTGCCATGCCTGCCATAGATTTTCACAGCGGAGGCAGAGCGTTGATATCTGTGTTTGGAAAGCATTTTCAAGTAATTTAATATTTTAAAAAATCTGCTATATTTAGCAATTATTAACAGATGAGTCTTTAGACTTAGTCTGTAGAAAGAAATCACATTTTAAAATTACCGTCAATTTGGAGTGCCTGGGTGGCGCAGTCATTAAGCGTCTGCCTTCGGCTCAGGGTGTGATCCCGGCGTTCTGGGATCGAGCCCACATCAGGCTCCTCCGCTGGGAGCCTGCTTCTTCCTCTCTCACTCCCCCTGCTTGTGTTCCCTCTCTCGCTGGCTGTCTCTCTCTCTCCGTCAAATAAATAAATAAAATCTTTAAAAAAAAAAGAAAAAAATAAAATTACCGTCAATTTATAAACTAGCTAATTTAGAGTCTGTAGAGTGCTTACCTTTCTTAAATAAATCTGAATTAGGGTAATTTAAAGAATAGCAAAATATTCTTTTCTTAAAGTGTTACAATTTGTAGATGGACAATAAATACATGAATACATTAAGAAAATAAATGTCCTAAAATTGGGTTTTTAGATCTGCTTAGTCTAGACCATTGCTTTTTAAATTGCAGGTTAACAGATCGTTAAATCAATCTAGTGTTTTGTGGCTAGCATTTCTTTCATTAAAATGGAATAAAAAAGAATGTAGTACATTTAGGAAAGGTAAGTATTACTTTTTAAAATTTTCATTTTAGATATATATGTGTGTCTTGTGTGTGCTGGGTCATGATTAGAAAATGTTATTTGTTACTGAATATTAGAGTAAAAACTTCCTGAAAAAACATGGAGAGACATGTATGATCCACAACTCATCAGCGATAGCTCTACCCCGAAGTACTGCTAAGATTAAAAGTTAGAAATTTGTGGTTAAACCTACTATTTTTTAAGCCCCAAACTATCACCCTACTCGACCAAACAAAAACTGCCCTCCCTTCTCCCAGAGAAGACAGATTGGTATTTATCTGTTTTTATTCAAGCACTCTTTTGGGGGGCTCTTATTTCCCATTCCAAACTTTCCAATCTCACGTGGTACTCTTCTGAGTGTAATAATTTTTCTCTGTCTTGTTTCACTTCCATTGAGTCTTACATTAGCATAAGAAGCAGAAATTAGCAAGAGGTAATATACGTAAGACCAAGCTAATGGACTCTGAATCCTAGCTTTACTACTACTGCCCCTGGGAAGGTTATTAATTGTCTGCGTGTTGCTGTGTCTATGGAATATGGGAGTGATGACAGTATCTATCTCATAGTCTTGTACTTTTTTTTTTTTTTCGAGTAATTTGTAAACAAGTATTCAGGACCGTTTGCTGCAGGGCTGCTGCCCATAAATCCTAAGCCTCCCTGCCCTGAACCTGTGAAATTAATGTGGTCAGATTTGCATAAATATTTTTTGAGAATCCACTGCTCACTTGTTGCTGTGGGGAATACAGGAGAAGGTTTCAGGAGCTTGTGGTTCCTGGAGAGGAAAATCTCGTATACTTGACATGTGAGTGGAGCAGAATAACAGGGAGTGCTGTTGTGAATTAGAAAGGAAGGAATAGGGTTCCTGGAAGGGAGAGAAGGGTGAGCCTTGAAGTATTTTTTTTAATGACTCCTTGTTGCTGTCTCTCCTAAAAATGAAATCTGAATCCCAATTTATTAACTTACTGACTTAAATAACTTTATCTGAGCCTGTTTTAGTAGCAAATTCTTTTCCATTGGTTAAAACTATGAAACCATATAATATTCAGAAGATAGTTTGGCTGGAGTGGGCATCAGGACAGAGGGGGTTAGTTGAATTGAATGCTTAATGTCATTGGGCTAATAAAGGCAGCTTGATATAGCCATTTCCAATAGGGATGAGTGTGCAGTGGATCACAAACCTCAGAGTTCCTTAGCCTCAGCTTCTCATCTCTATGCTCAGAGATTGCCAATTGGACCAAAAATATATCTAAGCTCACTAGCTAAGGCTGCTTCTCCTCTGGACTGTACTTGGATGGGCACTGCCAGTGCTTTTGTGTAGGGCTCATTTGCTCTTCTTCCTTGGCTAACAAATAGCTGACAATGAGTATTTCTTTAGATATTATAATATATGCAGTCAAGGTGAATCATTCTAGCTTGTTGAGCTAACTTGTTTGAACTACTGTGTGATTATGTAATACATAGTTGTAATAGAAAAATTAGGAAATATAGATAATAAAAACGAGAGAAAAATTCTCCCATAATGACATTTTGCAGAATAGCATTGCATTGTATATGTTTTAAATAGTTTTGCTACATAACAAACAACCCCAAAATCTTGATGACTTAAATCGGATTTATTTCCTTCTCTTACTACATATTGATTGGTGGCTGTGTGACGGCTATGACTGAACTCTGCTGTGCTCCAAGTGTCTTCTCATTTGGAGATCCAGCCTGGACGAGGTGTTCCTCTGTGGACAGGCCCATTCTTGTGGTAGGAAGACCAGGAGAGCCTGAACCCAACCACAACGAACTTAAAGCTTCTACTGGTGTGTGACATAGTTCGTATTCAAATATTCATATGCCATTGGCCCAAGCAAGTTACATGTCTGTGGCCAACATCAATGGGGTAGGTAGTTTTTCTTGGAAAAACTTGGGAGTAGGGTGTATATAGGTATTTGTGAAAAACAGGACAATTTATGATAGTTTTGATCACAAATATTCCCTCTCTTCACACCCAAAATATACATGTATCCAATAATACAGCAACTGCATTCTACTTTCCTGTTCATGAATACTCACTTCCTTCCACAGGCAAAATACACTCACCCGCTCTCTAAAGAGGAGACATCCAAGAACAGCCTGTGTTGCATTCTTTAAGAGTTTTGTAATATAGCCATAAATGAACACAAATTTAAGTGATGTGGTCTGCTTTTTTCAATTCATATATTAAAAAATCTTTACATATCAATATATATTTCAATAAAATTTTAATGCTTGCACTGTATTTCATTATTTATGCTATTTTTTTTTACCAGTCCTCAGTTAGACAGTTTGATTGTTTTTAGTTTTTGCCATTTTAAACAACTGTTTAAACATTTTTTTTTTCATTCCTTGGTTATGTACTTAGGAATTGCTGAGTCAAAGGATAAATTCATATTTTTAGTGCTTTTTCTTTATATTACAAAATTATACTCCCGAAGGCTTATTCTATGCTATTTCTGAACCAATTTGACAGGTGAAAATCCTATCTCATTGTTTTTTTTTAAGTATCAATTTCATTATGTTTATTGAACATTTTAGTATTTCTTCATTTTTGAATTGCCTGTTCATTACTTTTTACCAATTTTTTAAATTGTTATTTTCATCTTTTTTTCTCATTGATCTCTAAAATTTGTATTTAGTGATTTTTTTTTACCTTTGTCTCTCACATATGCTGCTTTTTTTTTTCTAGCCTGTCTTTTAACTTTATGTTATTTTTTAAACTTTCAGTTCTTAAATATTAAACAGGGCAAAGACATTATGGATAGTATGTTGCATGAAGGTAGAATAGGGCAGAATGCAGAAAATGGACACACTGAGACTGGGCAGCAGGCCTCTCAATAACTGAGCAGACCTGAGATGAAACTCAAAGAGTAGGAAGGGAGCACCGGGGTTCTCTTGTTTTCCTCTACACTCCGTGTTTAGGGTTTCCCACTGTGGAAGTGTATCCTCCCAGAACTTCTCATAAAGGGACATTCTCCGTTTATAGTCTAGTAAAAGAAAAAATGTTCAGGATAAAGGAAATGATCTTTATCTTAGTGGCAGTAAAGTAGTGTTTGAAGACAGAAATGTATGTTTTCACTTGGGAAGCAATATTTTGGTACATCATGCCTTGCTTTGATTTTTGCTTTTTCATCCTTTTGGCATCTTTGTTTTAGGTCTTATCTGCCAGGAAGTTCATTTTTGATTAATCATCTTTTTTTCTTCTTCCTTCCTTCCTTCCTTCCTTCCTTCCTTCCTTCCTTCCTTCCTTTCTTTCTTTCTTTCTTTCTTTTTTTCTTTCTTTCTTTCTTTCTTTCTTTCTTTCTTTCTTTCTTTCTTTCTTTCTTTCTTTCTATCGGTGCCACAATTTTAGGAACAAACCAGTGATGTTGCTGTATTTTCAGGGTTAAAAGCACTTTGATTAATGTGAAATTCATGGGCAATATACTTCAGGCCAAATTGCTTTGAGATTTAACTGCATTCATTTCTGTTGGTTTTAAAATACAAGGTTTACTAAATTTTCAGACTTAGCGTTATCTATTCTAGAAACACATTCATGTTATTTTACTTTAGAAAAAAAAGAAAACCCTAAAGATTGGCAACTGATCTTTTAGAAATAGCATCTATTTCTTAATCCAGTCATCTGTTGAAGGGCATCTCGGTTCCTTCCACGCTTTGGCTATTGTGGACAGTGCTGCTATGAACATTGGGGTGCATATGGCCCTTCTCTTCACTACGTCTGTATCTTTGGGGTAAATACCCAGTAGTGCAATGGCTGGGTCATAGGGTAGCTCAATTTTTAACTTTTTAAGGGAGTGGTCCATATATACAATGGAATATTACTCAGCTATCAGAAAGAACGAATCTCAACATTTGCTGCAACATGGACGGCACTGGAGGAGATAATGCTAAGTGAAATAAGTCAATCAGAGAAAGACAATTATCATATGATTTCTCTCATCTATGGAACATAAGAACTAGGAAGATCGGTAGGGGAAGAAAGGAATAAAGAAGGGGGGTAATCAGAAGGGGGAATGAAGCATGAGAGACTATGGACTCTGAGAAACAAACTGAGGGCTTCAGAGGGGAGGGGGGTGGGGGAATGGGATAGGCTGGTGATGGGTAGTAAGGAGGGCACGTATTGCATGGTGCACTGGGTGTTATACGCAACTAATGAAATCATCGAGCCTTACATCGGAAACCGGGGATGTACTGTATGGTGACTAACATAATATAATAAAAAAACATTAAAAAAAAAGAAATAGCATCTATTGCAGTGGATGTGTATCCCCTAGTGTTCTGTGGAAGTTATTTGTATGTTATTTATTTTAACTAACAGTTCCACCTCCAGGGGAATTCTCTATGTGGGAGTGTGTTTTTGTGGGTGATTATTTACACCAACAAAAATGGCACGTTCTTAATTGTTTGTGTTCTTAGAAATTTGTTTTAAACTTTTCCTTGAAAAGTAAATGCTTGATCTCCTCAGAGTTCAAATAATTTCATGATAATGAAGAATTAAAGAAAAGCAATTTTGATTTTAACCTCTTGAAAGCCTGATTAAGCACCTTTAGGTACCTTGGAGGGGACAATAACTCAGTATAACTCTGGGTAAGCCATTCCTGAGCCAGGTGGGTGCTAGATAGCTGTAGGTTTCAGTTGCATTTTGGTCAGTGAGCTTCACTCTTTTACAGCCACAGAAAGCACGTGAGAAAAATCTCTGTCATGGTTCATAGACTACGAATTCATCAATAAAAGACCCCCTATAACCAGGAGAACAATGAGAAAGCTCAGGGACTGTTTGTGGTGCCTTCTTTTTAGGGAGTCCTAGCAGCAAAGAATTGAAGGACACTTCATGCAGCTCTTGACACTGACAAATAAGAGTTTTTTCTTGCTAGAATTTCTCACAGTTCTTGTCCCCACAAGAAACAAGAGAGTATCAGAAAAGAGATAAGAAAAGGAAATTTTAGGAGAACATGAAAATGGCCCTGGCAAAGCAGTACACAAGACAATAAAATGCCCCTTGTAAAGAGTACCAGTTCTAATAAGCTAATATTTTAAGTCATTTCCATCTTACAACTCTGAGAACAATCCGTAAGTAGGTTATATGTAATATGTATACATATACACATACATAAGATTTCCCTATTTTATAGAATTGAAAACTGAAGCTTAACATATAGCATAATTCCCCAGACAGTAAATGTACCTCTCCCCCACCCCCATCCTTCTTAACCACTGTACTGTGTTTGTGTGGGCCTCAGTATAATTTACTTAATTAATCAGGTCATGTTTTCAAGTTATTAGGGAGAATGTGGATCTTAGAGATAGAGTTACAAACGGTTCCATCGATTTCAAGATAATCTTAAACATGTAGAAACAACTGTTGGTTACGAATTAGTGGTGTCAGCCTCCCTCTACAGATGGATGAGCTATCAGTGTAATACCTGCCACAGTAAACGTCACTCAGTATCTATCTGAAGGCAACGCCACAACTCCTGGGAAACACTCTGTCCTGAGAAGTACAGTGTTAAAACTCGATCTTGAAGAGTTTTTTGGTTTTGCTTTTATTTTCAGTTCTTTCATATAATTTTCAAATACTGTGTAGGCAAAAAGTCCCAAGAGCCATAAATGGTCCTATGAACATAGTGTTTCACAGAGACATTTTCATGATTTTTGTGCGTGTGTGTCGGATTGAAAAAGATTGAAATGAAGTATTGTCTATAAGTTTCTTTTTTAAAGTAGGTTTTTACACTCTTGGGAAAGCTTATGGCTTTGCTTTTGTAAAGCTTATTACAAGTGTGAATAATTCCATTTTAAAAATAAATATCCACCTAAGGGGCTCCTGGGTGGCTCAGTCGTTAAGCTTCTGCCTTTGGCTCAGGGCGTGATCCCGCTGTTCTAGGATCAAGCCCACATCAGGCTCTGCCACTGGGAGCCTGCTTCTTCCTCTCCCACTCCCCCTGCTTGTGTTCCCTCTCTCGCTGGCCGTCTCGCTGTCTGTCGAATGAATAAATAACGTCTTTAAAAAATAATAAATAAATAAATAAATAAATATCCACTTAAAGACAGACACTAAGCATTATCAAATAAACTCCATGCATTTGAGGAAAATTCACCTTGACAGATACGTGTATATATCTTGGAATATTTCCTGTTAGGAAACCACTTTTTATTTCTTTCTACAATGAAGGACTTAGATGGCATTTGCACACATACATCTGGTTTAACTGAATTGTAATATAAATGATCAACTATGTTCTTTAGATAATCATTATGATTCTATTTTGTTCTGTATGAGAGGCCCCTTGCTATATGCTAGGTTTTAAGTTGTACAGTCTTCACATGGGGCATGTTTAAGTAGTATATTTATATTTGGGTTTGAAATTTGTAGCAAGCTGAATGAAACTTGTTTTGTCATTGAAATTATTTATATCAACTCAAAATATCCAACTCCAACTTTGAGTTATACCAACTCAAAGTGTCATTTCCTGTGGCCAAATTTTTTTTAAATAACATTTAAGGTAAGATGTTATTTTATGAAATTGTGGAACTTTAAATCTGTAAGGGCCTTAGAGGTCATACCTTCTATACAGATGAGTAAACTGAGGCCTTGATATGTGAAGGGACTCTTCCAAGGTTGTTTCAGTTTCACTTAGGGTTTTGAATCTCAGTTCAGCACCCTTTCTGTTCCACTGTTTTTTTAGACCTTGGCTGAGGTAAAGAAAGGAAAGATGAAAAGAAAGGACAAAAGGAAATATTCTATAGATTGGTCGATAGTGTGATGTGAAGTCCATTGGTCCTGGAGTCTCGCAGTTTAGAGGTTTGGCCCTTTTTGCCCTTGCTAATTTTGGTCTTGTTTTCCTCTTAAGTAAAAACTATTTCTGCAGTGTTTTATGTATCCGGCCTATTTTTGTGTTTTGTTTCTGATGGGAAAAGGAACCTTTATACATTTTGTTTTATAAAAGGAAGTTTGTTTTTAAATCTTTATTCTCCAGAGCTCAGATCATTTATAAACAGGTAACTGTGCTTAATGATAAAATTATAGATCCCTGCACAGCTGCCTAGAAGCTGTTATTCCATCCTGCAAGCCTGCTACATGATGAAGCTGTGCTTCTGCTTAGTCTTAGCTCCCAAAGCAAACTGTTGATTTTCTTAAACACAGTTTTCAGGTTATTAGAAGTAAGTAATAGCAAAAAGGCTTAAGATGATAGGTGTGGGATATAGCCTCTAAGCAATGTTCACACTGTTTGGGTGGTGTTTTATATCTTTAAGAACTTGATCCAGAAAGAAACAACCATACTGTAGAAAGTACATCATATTTCCAATTATTAATATGAAAATATATACCTTTTTGATGAGTCATTCATTATAATCTATATAATATTCATATTCTAACAGCCTATATACTAAATTCTTGGACTTTGTGTATCTTTTTTTTTTTAAAGATTTTATTTATTTATTTGACAGAGATAGAGACAGCCAGCGAGAGAGGGAACACAAGCAGGGGGAGTGGGAGAGGAAGAAGCAGGCTCATAGCGGAGGAGCCTGATGTGGGGCTCGATCCCAGAATGCCGGGATCACGCCCTGAGCTGAAGGCGGACGCTTAACTGCTGTGCCACCCGGGCGCCCCCCCCCCCTTTTTTTTTTTTTAAGATTTTATTTATTTATTTGACAGAGATAGAGACAGCAAGAGAGGGAACACAAGCAGGGGGAGTGGGAGAGGAAGAAGCAGGCTCATAGCGGAGGAGCCTGACGTGGGGCTCGGTCCCATAATGCCGGGATCACGTGTGTATCTTTTTAAATTGTATTTAATTAAGTGATTAAATTAAGAAACCTGCTTTCAGAGGGAAACAGGGAGAGCCGCTGCATTATTTTCTGGTCTTCATTTTTAAAGATATGTTTAATGTTAACGTGAGAGCCCCAGAGTAGTGGGTAATTTCTTAGGTCCCATTTCTTTAAATCTTGGCTTAGGAAAATGATAACAAGGTTTGACTGAAGTAAGATTCTCTCAAATCCTCTTGCAAAAAAGGAAGCCTCATCTCATTAAAATTTTCCAGGATTTTTGTCATTGATTAACTAACTGCCTGTGGGAAAATTTTTATTCTTGCAAGTAAGTTCCAAAAGCTAACCGTTCACCAGTGGTTAATAAAGAAAGGAAGAAATAAAAAGCAGAATCTATAGCTTGCTTTTGTTTTTTTTAAAGCCTCCTTACAAGTTGTGCAATGTGTAGTACTAGGAAGAACCCTAATAAACTTCGTTTAAGTAAGGTAAATAATTAAAATGCTTTACATCTTACTTTTTCCTCTGTCTTAAAACACTCATTCTGGGGCACCTGGCTGGCTCAGTTGGTGGAGTGTGCAGCTCTTGATCTCAGGGTCATGAGTTGGACTTGGAGCTTACTTACAAAATAAAATTAAAATAATACACCCATTCTGTATCTCAGTATGCCTATCCAAAAGTTTCTTATGATTAATTTATCTTTCATACTACTTGAATTGCTTTTATTTTTCTCTTATCATATATTGTTCAGTAATCCTTACACTGCCTGAAATCTTTACCAAGAATTATAAACATCCCAGCAAACATTTTCTGAGGAAGTCCTTCTTCATATAGAATAATTGACCAAGTGAGATTAGCCAGCTCACTAAATAAAAAAGCTACAATTTTTACCACATACCACATTGTCACCATTAAAGTAAACTCAAAAATCAAATGTTGGGTCTTCTTTTTTAATTGTAACTAGGCGTATCAATTTAGGTAGGCTAAATTGCGGTAGTAAATGATCCCAAATTATATAATGGCTAAACACAGTAGAAGTTTATTTTCCTTCTTACCCAAGGCAGATATTCCTGGTGAGCAAGTTGCTTTTCGCAATGAAGAAAAGTAGCCGCCTGTTTCCATTTTGTGGCAGGGTAACAAACCCAGGGACACCTTAATTTTTCTATACCTGGCTTTTAAAAAGGGAAAGAGAACATGGTGGGAGCAAGGGAGAGGATGCTTTAAAAGCTTGACCTGGAAGAGGCACACATTCCTTCCACTCACATTCCATTGGCAGGCTGCAAGGGGGCTGAGAAACAGTGTCTGGATATTTCCAGCAACAGCCTTATTAACCTTAAGTTAATTCCACCTGTTTTCTTTTTACTCATTTTGATGAGGTTACTAGAAAATTTTAAAGTATATATGTGATTTTCATTATAAATTTCTGTCAGACAGAAACTTTTCCCCCAAGCTAATGATGGTATGATTTAAGGCTGAACAACTTTCCTCTATCCTAGTCAGAATGGATAAAAATAGTGGAGCCCGATTTGTTAGAAGTAGCTTAATAAAAACTATTTCCTGTTAAACTTACATTGATGAACAGGACTTGAAGAGTGATTGTGATACTGTATATAGTAAAACCTGGGTGATTCTCAACGGAAACTATAGTTAGTACCTGAATTAAAGAATATTTTAAAAGAAATGCATTTTATTTGCTTCTAGGGATATATACTAATACAAGCTAAGCAAAAGGCTGCTCAGTAAAATAGGTCACACAGTATTAGAAAGGGAATAGCTTTTAGGATCTTAGTGGATTTAATAATGAATTCAAGTCCTTATTTTAGCTGAGTGACTTTCTGTAGTTTAGCTAACTTCTCTAAAACCCACCTCTAAAATGAGATTAATGATGTCTACCTAGTAAGGTATGTCATAGGATTAAATGAAATAATGTAAGTGAAATTTCTGGCATATATAAAGTTCCCTGGGCAAAAATTGACAAGGCAAGAAACAACAAATGTTGGAGAGGATGTGGAGAAAGGGGAACCCTCTTACAATGTTAGTGGGAATGCAAGTTGGTACAGCCACTTTGGAAAACAGTGTGGAGGTCCCTCAAAAAGTTAAAAATAGAGCTACCCTGTGACCCAGCAATTGCACTAGTGGGTATTTACCCCAAATACACAGACGTAGTGAAGAAAAGGGCTATCATATGCACCTCAGTGTTCATAGCAGCATTGTCCACAATAGCTAAACAGAAGGAGCCAAGATGCCCTTCAACAGACAAATGAATAAAGAAGATGTGGTCCATATATACAATGGAATATTACTCAGCCATCAGAAAGAACGATTACCCAACATTTGCAGCAACATGGACGGGATTGGAGGAGATTATGCTAAGTGAAATAAGTCAAGCAGAAAAAGATAATTATCATATGGTTTCATTCATTTATGGAACATAAGGAATAGCAGGGAGATCAGTAGGAGAAGGAAGGGAAGAATGAAGGGGGGGAGTAAACAGAAAGGGGGATGAACCATGAGAGACTATGGGAAATAAACTGAGGGTTTCAAAGGGGAGGGGGGTGGAGGATTGGGCTAGGCCAGTGATGGGTATTAAGGAGGGCATGTATTGCATGGAGCACTGGGTGTTATAGGCAAACAATGAATCATGGAACACTACATCAAAAACTAAGGATGTACTGTATGGTGACTAACATAACATAATTGTTTAAAAAAATGCTTTAAATTAAAAAAAAAAAGTTTCCTGGGATGCATACTTTTTGTCAGAGGTTAACTTGTAGGACATTGACTCCCTAGTCAGCGATTCTCCCTAGAATCCAGATCATACCAGGTAGGTGGGGGCAGGGTGGGAGCATGCTGGGGAAGAGAGAAGAGTAGAAACTGGACTGTGATGTGGTCTTACAAAGGCCTCAGCTGACCCTTGATGGAGCTCTGAAACCAAGAGGTGGCCCTTCAGAATTGTCCTGCAGTGGGGTTAAGGAGCCAGGCAGCCACAGACTTATCTGTATATAGATCCAGGTCCTAGGTCATCCCTTCCTCAGAGCAATTCTCAGAGAGGGCTAGCAAGTGAGGCTGGATGTGTCCTTCCTTCCTGAAGGGCATCTGGGCAGCCCAGCACTGTTTCCACCCAGGAATGTTCATTACCTTTTCCCCCCTGTTACAAAGCTTGCTTTACAATAGGAAAATATGCTATTGTGTTGTACGAAGTTACTATAATTAAATAACCATTTTAATTTTTTCCTGTTTTCCCATTACAATGACATTTTTTAGTTCATTTCCTGGAACGTATATGTAAGAGCTTTTCTAGAGTATAGTCCTGGGACAAGAACTGCCAGGTCATAAGGTAGACAAACTCAGTTTTATAAGATAATGCCACATTTTCTGGAGTATTTATATGGAGGGAAGAGCAAGACAGGTAGGATGGGGCCCCAGAAAGTTTTAATGGTGATGATTATATTATATTTCACATAATGAGGGTAGAGGGTTAATGGGTGTTTCTCATTATTATGTTTATTTAGCATAAATATTGCATGTATTATTTTGTATGTATCAATTATTACATAATTAAAATGCCCCCTAAATGGGAATAGGTAGAAGTTTTCCATAGTTCTGTGAAATCGCTCAGGTGTCATCTAAAGTACACAGAAGAGGTCTAGCAGTTTGTTTCTGAAGTACGGCAGGAAACAACAAATGTTGGAGAGGGTGTGGAGAAAGGGGATCCCTCTTACATTGTTGGCGGGAATGCAAGTTGGTACAGCCACTCTGGAAAACAGTGTGGAGGTCCCTTAAAAAGTTAAAAATTGAGCTACCCTATGATCCAGCCATTGCACTACTGGGTACTTACCACAAAGATACAGACGTAGTGAAGAGAAGGGCCATATGCACTCCAATGTTCATAGCAGCATTGTCCACAATAGCTGAATCATGGAAGGAGCCAAGATGCCCTTCAACAGATGACTGGATTAAGAAGTCGTGGTCCATATATGCAATGGAATATTACTCAACCATCAAAAAGAATGATTTCACAACATTTGCAGCAACATGGACGGGACTGGAGGAGATAATGCTAAGCAAAATAAGTCAAGCAGAGAAAGACAATTATCATATGATTTCTCTCATCTATGGAACATAAGAAGTAGGAAGATCGGTAGGAGAAGAAAGGGAAAAAGAATGGTTGGGGGTAAACAGAAGGGGGAATGAACCATGAGAGACTATGGACTCTGGGAAACAAACTAAGGGCTTCGGGTGTGGGGGGGATTGGGAGAGGCTGGTGATGGGTAGTAAGGAGGGCACGTATTGCATGGAGCACTGGGTGTTATACACAAGTAATGAATCATGGAACTTTACATCAAAAACTAGGCATGTACTGTATGGTGACTAACATAATATAATAAAAAAATATTATAAAAAAAAAGTATTTGATACCTTAACCAGTTCTGTTTCTAACATGTTATGAAGGGAGGCGTGAAAGACGTTATCTTTTTACTCTTTTACCTCGTGCTTGCACTTTCCTTTCCACGAGGCTCATTTGGGGCTGTCAGATATCAGTGATTGTTGTGTCTACAGCTTCCTCTAAGAGATATTAAGATTTAATTAAGATTGTCAGCCTTCACCTAGTCAGCCCAAGCTGTGATCTCAAAATGACTGTAATACTAGCTCTCGTCAGCCCTTTGTTGTTGCTGCTCTTTGTAAAGAAGCTTTTTCCTTCTGCTGGAGATCTTTAGTCTTCTTAGGGGTAGTCTTATCCCTAGAGAATTTGAGAATTGCAGAGCATAGCTCTGGTCCCTTTTTCATGCTCTTTGTCTTAGATTCTCTGTTTCCATTTATTGGTTCCTCTTACATCAAAATGTATATTGGATTGCACCTGGGTGGCTCAGTCAGGTAAGCCTCTGCCTTCGGCTCAGGTCATGATCCCAGGGTCCTGGGATCAAGACCCTAGTAGGGCTCCTTGCTGGACTGGGGAGTCCGCTTCTCCCTCTGCCCCTCCCCCACCACTTGTGCTTGTGTGGGTGCATTCGCTCTCCCTCTCTCTTAAATGAGTAAAATCTTAAAAATAAATAAATAAATAAAATGTGTATTGGATTGTTTTTAGCGTCTAAGAGTTAGTAATATTTTGGGGGGGTTGGTATAAATTTCCACATACTTGACCAGCTCTAAGGATCCCTTGAATGACAACTACTGCTAACCTGAAAACCATTTAATTTTTCAGAATAATTTAAATTTATGATCTAAGTAAGAAATGAAAGAGCTTTCACCTAGAAAGGTAAACTTACTTTCTAAATAATTTGAGCTCTGTAGGATGGTTTCCTGAGAGACTTGGGGAACACTGTAGCAGTGGGAACAGGTGAGCAGGGTTGGCTGTTGGGGTGGGAATGGTGGGTTTAAGGGATAGCTGTTTAAGGCATAGGGAACAAGAATGTACTATTAATGATTATGTACTATTTGTGGCCCAGGCTTAAATAGGTACCAGGATCTTTTTAATCTTTGTTACTGAAGTGAAACTCTGGATTGAGCTGCTTTGTTGTTTATTTCATGAAACTCGGACAGGAATATTTTCACATCTCAAAAATCAAGTCTTTCAGAGCATCAGGATCTAGCTTTACTACTCAGTTACCACAAATACGTCTTTTACATGTGCTATGCTAAGTGCTTCAGCTGTGTTTCTTCTCTACCATCTTCCGTAATGCCACGATTGTTGACTACACCCCCCCCAAAAGGAAACTGACCCTTGATAAAGATAAAAAGAATTTATTGGAAGGTCATCAGGTAACTCACAATATGGAGGGGGAGATTATTTGAGAATCATAGTGGAAAATAGGCCCTATCCAAGGAAGGCTGACAGCAGAGGAAGATGCCAAGTTCCTTCCATGAGAAAGGTGCTGTCAGGACCCTGCAACCGCCACCAGGACTGTAACAGGGATGCTCTATCATTGCCCCTGTGTCTTTATGTCACTCCCTTGGGAGCACCAGGTGGTCAAGCTTAGGTCATGTGGCCTTTGCTGCTAACTTACAGTGACAGAGACTGTTTGTAACCCCACCTTTGGCCCACAGTAGGGGTTTCCCCTAAAGTAGGAAGTTGTTCTTGATCAGTAGCCTAAAATCAACAAATGTACATTGACTTGTTTCTCCCTTTTTCATTGAGATTTGGAGAATTCAAGTAACTTACCCAAGGTCATACATCCAGTCAGTGATGAAGCCACGGTGTAAACTCCAGTCTGTTTTGGCTCATAACCTTATACCTGGCTGCCACTTTAAGTGATATTATCCTTGTAGAAGCCACCGGTATAGTCTTGTATACACTGAAATTTGAATGAAGCAGGGAGTATTAAGTAGAAACCTATGCTTTGTTTAGTTTTGTTTTTTGAAGGTTGCACATTTCCAGCTGGTCTGGTTCCATTGGAAAAATCTGGCCCAGTTTGAGAAGTTGATCATTGGATACTCTGTTATATGGATAGTGTAGCCTTTACCCATTTCAGAATAAACTGTACTCCTGAATTTGCTCTGAGATTTTTCTAAACCCTTCGGGAGTTGACTTGAGGGTAAACTTATACCAGTCCAACCTCCCACCTGGACCCCCTACCCCGGGAAATGACTTTCTGAGGCTCTAGAGTACAACTTTGGTTTTACAGGACTTTGAATGTTCCTAACACTCTGTGTTCCATTCTTTTCTTTGATTGGAATTGCTGATTAAGAAGTTAAAGTAATATTCACGTAGTATGAGCAGTTTGGTTTACTGTCCTTTTGAAAATAAAAGCCACAGGTAGATTTGGAAACAGAAAATGGCCCCAAATTAACAATGTTTGCAGTTCCTTTTTTGACTGATCTAACTGTGGCTACTGCTATTATGCTACAATTACTTAGGCCGTTGGTCCCTCTCCTTCCTGTTACCCTTCAGATTCCATGTCATCATCAGCTTTCTCAGGGAAGCCTTCCTAGACTTCTGAAGACCAGCTCAGAACCTGATGGAGACTCTCAGAGTACCTTGTGCTTCTCCTCAAATCAGCGGCACAGTTACTATTTTCCATTTTCTTGTGCGATTATTTGATTATTTACTAATTAATGATTCTGGGGCTAATGTCTAGCTCCATGTAGACTCAGTAGGAGCTGGAACCTGTCTGGTTTTGTTAATATTCTGTTCCAAGTGCTAACATAGTGAATGAAGGAAATTATAGTGGTGAATAGAATTAAACAGGTCTTTTGTCTTTTGCACGAATAGAGCTTACAGTTACTCTTATGTAATACTGTTTTTGGCAAAATTAAATATGACTTGATATTATTAAAGACTGATAGAAACTGATAATGTAACCCAAACTACCAAGCAAACTAATCAAAGAAATGGAAAATGAAAGTCTGTGGTTTCTAAGGATTTTCTGAAAGAGAGGCAGCAAAAACTGGTGCTCTCTCTATACAAATCCTGTTTTTTTTTGGAAAAAAAAATGAAGGTAAAGTCAGGAACTTTGATTAGCATTATTTTTTACTCAGAATAATTTGTCTTTGGTGTGAAGCTCTGCAAGGGCAGCCATCTCTATTTTCTTTTCTCCTGGACACGGTGCCTGGCATGTGTAAGGCACTTACTGAATATTTTTTGAATTAACACTAAGCGTTATAAAGAGATTATTGTGGGTGGTCTTATTGGATTAGCTTCTGGAACAGAATATTTTCTCAGCACTTGCCATCCCATCTATAATTATTGGTTTACCTCCTAGAAGAACATCTTTTAGAGCTCTGAAGTGATAACCATTTTAGCGTTTGCATTTGTGTGTGTTTTGGGATAGAATGAAGAGTACTTGTGGCACAGAAAGAAGAATTTATAGTGTCTCAGGTATACATGATAGGTTCTTCTAGCATCCTAGAAGGCCTAAGCCGAGTGTGCCAGTGTTATACAAAATTATATCTTATGAACACTTGGATGAAGTCTTCCTTCTGTATTTTCCTGTACTTCAAAATAGCACATCTAATATTTGACCCTTGTCTAAATGTTTTACATCACTGGATTTGGTTTTATGAGGGGAAAATGATATTTTTTCAAGTTTGGAACTATTTCACGCTTACAGGGTGTTTTTCCCCCCTCAAGAATGTTATTTAATTTTAAATGTAAGAAGGTTCTATTTAAAGATTTTTTTCCCCATCCTGTTGCTTTGTATGAGGAACAGATGGAACTAAAGCATGTGATAACAGAGGCAAGACTGAGGGCTGCTGGAGTGAGGTAATATGTCTTCATAGGTTGAACAAGTCATAGGGATTTTGACTTCCAACTGCCAGTTACTGCAGACAGTGGTTATTCATTAAAATTAAACTGATTTTACTTTTTAGATAATGAATTATGACCCAAAGAAATCTGTAGCCCCACTGCTAGACAAAACTTCTCACTTTTGTGCACAGCTGAGATGTGTAAAGATAAGCATCATCAGACCTTTAGGAAAAGGGACAGTGGACAAAGGAAAGGAGCTGTGAAACTTGCTCTTTAGGCTGAGATTGAAGAATAGGGACCAGAGAGCAGGTTCAGTGTCTGTTTGTGGAGAAATTGTCTGGGTCCCGATTTGGACAATAGTCTTGAGGTATGTCCAACCGGTTAAAGTTGTAGATTGGTGACACATGGCAACAGAGTTCCAGTTCAGACTGTGGGCACAGATGTCAGGCAGGTGAGCCTGCGTGAGGCCTCATGCGGTCAGACCACCTATGGATCAGGACTTAGTCCTGGGGTGTAGAGCACTAGAAGAGTCCAGACTAATCACCATTTGCTAGGGTTCAAAATGAGTCCCCAGATTGGAAAAGTATCAGAATTATGGGAAAGCCTGGAAGAAGAAAGGAAAATAAAGCAGGGAATAAGTTTTTATCAAATGTATCTATTTTATTATTTAAAGTCATTTGTTGTTTTTATCTACTCTCAACGACTACATTGTCCTCTAGAAGGTTAATTTTGCAATCATGTTGCTATATAGAAAGGAATAGCACCCGGAGAATGGGAGGATACGTACCCTACTCTTGCCATATCAGGAACAGGAAACTGTCACACATTTTCCTGGACCCTAAGACTAGTTCCTAAGCTTTTGGCAGAGTTGATTTTTCAAGTCTTCCCTGCAGTTATATGAGTGGCTGGCCTCCATTTCACTTCTGGAGTCAGTCTTTCTGTAGTGAATTTTCCATTTCAAGGTAACCATTTCAAGCCTTACGGCAGTCTGAAAAAAAATGTATGGCCGTGGAATCCTTAGCTTTCAAGAAGCAAACAGCACAGGAGAAAAACAGCTTCTGTTAGATATTAGGAAACCTGGACACAAGTCTCAATTCTGTCACTTATTAGTTATGAGATCCTGGACAAGTCACTTCATGTTTCTAGGTTTCAGAAATCTTCACCTGTGAAATGAAGACATTGAAGGTGATTTTTTCTAAGGTCCCTTCCAGCTCCACCAATGAGATTAAATCCAAATGAATGGCCTAGAAGAAAACCACTCATTAGCACCTTTATGACACTAGCACCAGCACCAATAGTGAAGATGTGGGGCCACATGACAACAACAGCCAGAGAGCCTCACTGAGCACCTGACCTCTGACTCCCAGATCAGCATTCTGTCACTTTACTCTCTTTCATACAAGACACTGTGTTCTAAAGAACCTAGGGAAAGCCATGAGATCCTTTTATATTAAGTGATGTTACATCCACCATTCTGTTATGAAAATGAAGTGAGCTGGTTTCCTCCTGCCATTTCACGCCTCCTCCCTCCCCCAGCCCTTCTATGTATCATGTTAATAATTGTACCTCTGGGCAGTTGGTATTTAGAATTCATTACCACTGTGGCTTCTCTCCAGAGCTCATCACTCAGTCTTTATCTTTTTCTGCTCATGGTTCCATGACATTTTCTTAGAGGGGAAAGATGTTTTTGTTTTTGTTTTTTGTTGTTGTTAATAAAAACATTTATTTTGCATTTTATATGGAACAACCTGAAGGTCTGGATCGTGACTTGACAGTTGCCCAGGGGTTTACTGACAGTGTGTCCATCTCAGCGTGGTTCTGGGATTAGGGATCCACACAAACACAGGCAGGAGTTGCAAGGGAGGAAGGGGCACAGGAAGAGTGTATTTCAATCCTTTCTTAAAGAAAAGGCAGTAGAGCATTCTGAGTCACTGAAAACCTGTGCAAATGGGGCTTCTAAAAAATAAACACTGTACTGTGAGCTCTTGGCGAAGGGGCCAGATAAGGACCTGGATAAATAAAGGGACATTTCCTTGTAGCAGGGAAAGAGGAGGGAGGCCTACTATTTTTAATGTTCTCAGCCCCAGAACCTGATATTCAAAGGAAATCACATCCAATCTTAAATAATTTCCCTGCTCAGGAAGAAGTACCCATATCCCTGGAACCAGACTACAAAGATATCATGCTAGTCATTTCCAAGTCCTACTCAATGGCCCATAGCATATTACAAAGGGGCGGGGGGGGGGTTAGAGGGTAGTGGCTTGTGTTCCAAAGAAGTGAAAACTCAGTTCATGTGAAGCTGATAAAGCCAAATGACTGGGAAGGACCACAGTTTAGACAGTGGCGTATACAACCTGCTGAAAGAGGTCTCTAGTGAGGACCAAGAAGGGGAGGTCCAGAGCACCCTCAGCTTGAGGTGCAGCAGGTATAGAAAATCTGCGAGGAGGGGAGTATTAAAGTAGTAGGGAATAGAACACTCCAGGTCTTAATTTTCATGGGATAATTTAAAAAAAAAAATCAAACCCTGGGTGCTAGTCACAACAAATGCCATGGCCTTTATGTTCACCTGGCAGCATTAAAAAAAATATGCCAAAGATGTCCGACTAAACACAGGTCTTGCTAGGAAGTGTCTGTGTTCAATGGGGCTTGATAGAGCTGACAATCCAACATGATTCCTATGGAAACAGAAGAGGCAGAGTCCTGATTTGCTGGCCTATGGAGGGCTGGAGAGAGTAGAACCACAAGCTCTGAAGTGACTGCAGATTCTCTGCAACCAGCTTTGACCCAGGCCATGGAGAGCCAGATTCTCACTCTAGAGATGGTGAGGGGCCCAAACATAACCCATACTACATGCACTAGTCCTGGTCACCCTACAGTTGAAGGGCAGCTCACTAGGCAGGAGAAAGGAACTAACTGGTTGGGAAAGAAGGGGTTACTTTTTATCTTTTAAAATCTTAATTTATATTTTAACCTCAAACTTTTTTTATCAGTGCCTCAGATACAATTTAATCTTCAGTCTTAAAAAGCCCCCTGAAACAAAACAAAATTATACTTTTTAAAAATCTCCCTCACTTTCTGGTAGTTCGTTGCTTCCAGTCTTCAGTTTTACCCTGACTTAGAGCCCACAAATTTCATCAGACCATCTGTGCTCACGGACTTGGGCCTCTCTAGTGTGAAGCCTAGGGCTCAGCTCCAGGTGTTTTGTTTGTTTGGTTTTGTTTTCTCACTGACTGCCTTTATTGGCAGCTATATCAGACCCGACGCTCCACAGCCACAGGAAGGGGCTGGTGGGCATCACTCAAAGCAGGGACTCTCCAGTAGAAGGCATGGCCAACGATGCCACATAGCCCCCAGGACACTTGCCTCAGCCCCGGACCTCTCTGTAACCCACGTAGCTGACCCTAGATACCATTGACGTTCTCTTCTCTATCTCATTTGGGATCTGCAGTCTTCAGTTCATTGATCTTTCAAAGGTATTCACCATTATGGTAATAGAATTTCCTGTTTTTTCTAACCCTCACCCCCAACTGAGTATGAGCTGCCTAAAGTTAGGGGCCTCGTGCTGATCTTGTGTGTGTGTGTGTGTGTGTGTATGTGTGTGTGTGTCACACACATCTCCCCAGCACATGGTAGGCACACGTGAACAAGGTATTAAATTGGATTAGTTTCTCTGGGACTCTGCCTGTGGAAAGGCTTAGAGAGTTTTTCTGCTACCCATTAACTGGGACACTATTTTAGCAGCCTTTTAGGGTTTAGGTACTAAATAGTATCCTAAGTCAGAGAAAGCGTCAGAAGGTGAAGTACCAATTTTCAGACTTTCAGTTAATTAATTTGTAGAATTAAATTTCCCTTACAATTTCTATTTCATATGGAAGTCACTTTTATTTTCTGTGAAAGCTTTTATGGAAAGTTATTTTGAACTTCTAAATAGCTGCTTCTCTCCAGGAGGCCTGCCTTTATTTCATAGCAAGCAGGCTCTCTGTGCACAGGCTGCTGTAGTCTGAGGACAGTCAAGCCCACAGAGCAGGACGGGGCAGCACAGGGTGTTCCGATAAGTCTTTGAAGTGATTCATATTGAATCTGGTTGTGACCCCCATAAATATCTAACATGATGACTGCAGGAGATATGAAATAAATGTAGGAAAAGGAAAATATGACTTGTTCTGAAAACAGTTGGAAAACCATATTGTTTATACTATTTAAGATGTGGAATATTACAGGCATATTCACTGCATCCTGATTTATGGTAGCAAAGACTGTAAACTAAATGTCCAATAATAAGACCCTGATGACATATGATGCCTCACCACACTGGAAAACTATGCAGCTATTAACAAGAGTGAGGTAGCTTTGTGCTGATGTAGAAAGATCTTGAGGGTCGCCTGGGTGGCGCAGTTGTTAAGCGTCTGCCTTCGGCTCAGGGCGTGATCCCGGTGTTCTGGGATCGAGCCCCACATCAGGCTTCTCTGCTCGGAGCCTGCTTCTTCCTCTCCCACTCCCTCTGCTTGTGTTCCCTCTCTCACTGGCTGTCTCTCTCTGTCAAATACATAAAATCTAAAAAAAAAAAAAAAGAAAGAAAGATCTTGAAAAGGGAAAAAGGCAAGAAACAAAAAGAATATATATCATGCTTTCATTTATAGCCCATAAGAAGGGAAAGGACACAATGTACACATACACATATAGTGTATATGGATGGGTTATCTTTGGAAGGATGCATGGGAAACTGGCACTAGTGCTTATATCTGGGCATAGGACTGGGAAACCGGTGTGGGAGGGAACTTAAATTTCACTGCATACTCTTTTGTACCATTAGGAAAGAAATTAATTGTATATTAACTGTATTCATTTTTCAGAAAAAAATTATGCTGAATTTTCTTAGAAAGTTTAACAACATGAAATGCAATAGAGAAGGGAAGCTTACTATGTATTTAAGGAATTTAATTATTTGGGGGGCGCCTGGGTGGCACAGCAGTTAAGCGTCTGCCTTCGGCTCAGGGCATGATCCCGGCATTATGGGATCAAGCCCCACATCAGGCTTCTCTACTGGAAGCCTGCTTCTTCCTCTCCCACTCCCCCTGCTTGTGTTCCCTCTCTCGCTGGCTGTCTCTATCTCTGTCAAATAAATGAATAAAATCTTAAAAAAAAAAAAAAGGAATTTAATTATTTGACAAATAGTCACTGAGCTCCTGCTCTCTACCAGGTACTGTTGTAGGCTCTGAGGGGCACAGATGACTTCAGACAACAGTGAGCTCCATAAAGACAAGGAGATAGCCGCTACGATAGAGAAAGAATGAGGTGGAGAGTAGGGGCTCTTTTAGGAAGGGTGACGGGGAAAGTCTCTTGGAACAAGTAGCAGCTGAGCTGAATTCTGAATGATGAGAAGCTGGCTATGTGTGGGATCAGGGTAACACCACAGAGTTCCAGGTGGGAGGACAGCAAATAGGAAGTAATTCAGGAGAGTTACAGTAAGGAGCTGAGCTTGTGTTTTATGTGTAGGTTGAGTAAAAGCTACAGTCCAGTGTATTACACTGGAATGGACAGACAGGCCTAACTGAAGGAAAGATGGTATTGGGAAGTGGTGGAAATTAAGTTTAGGTCAATAGGATGAGGCCACACCACTGACCCTGAGTGCTAGGGGTCCTGCCAGCTTCTCCACATACCTCTTGGTGGACATGCTCAGGTATGTTATAGGCGTCATCTGTTGTTAATTCTTAGAGTACTAGAGGCATTGGAGTGGTTCTCTTCACTCGTCCAGATAGAAGTCTGAAACAGAAAATGTAGGGGGGGCACAGGGGGAGACTTCTCTCCCTGACTTGCAGAAAGATTTATTCTAGTTTAAAAAGGAAAGGGCCAATGTAAACAGCCACAGTTTGTGAGAGACAGTGTGGTTGGTGGTGTGGTTTAAAGTGAGGATTTGAGCGCTGACTCTGTGCTGGCTTCCTGAACTGACCTGGCTCACCTATAAAGTGGTAGGGATTGTAATGTCACTTCAACCCACCTCACAAAATTGTCAAGTTGAGAATCAAAATGAGGTAACAGATGTTACTTACAGAAAGTGTAAGGTGTTAAACAGATGAAAATTGTTTTTAATAATGACATTACAGGAGTAGTAGTGTCAGTTGGACAGTCTGTGGGTAAAGATAGAATATTTCTGCTAGACAGAAATGAAGTTGTATATCAGAATCCATTTCTGTACATACTAGCACATGGTTTTCATTCTTTTTATGTAACCTTTTTGGTGGAGAAAAGGTAATTCACTTCATCAGGAGCCATATTCTAACTCCTTATTATGGTGACTAGCAAATATCCAAAAGACGTGTTTCTTTTAAACCAGTGCTCTGTATTTATAACCATGCTGAGGCGGGGGCTCTGTGTTTTACACAGTACTTTTTGAATTTTTATCTTGCCTCTGCTAGTAGTTCCTTCATGGGTTCTACCTCAGGCTTACTTGTGTTAAATGAAGATATCTGCCTATATTATCACCACATACTTAAATTTGAATTGTGCGTATTTTAAACGGTCAACTTTATCATACTGTTTTATAGCACTTCTTTTATGCCTTTGGAACATGCTTTGTAATATGTGAAGTCGCTACGTTTTTGTTTTTTCCTTAATTTACTTTAAAGAACAGTCATGCAATAGCTTCAAATTACCTGGGAAGAGAGGAAAATTTACCATAAAGTAGCCAAAAATGATATTATAGACTCTAAAATCAATCAATTCTTAGAAGAGATCCCCAAGATCTTCTAAAAAGCTATTGTCTAATATTATTTTAGACAAAATTCTATCAAAAGTTAATTTCTCTCTTCGTTTATAACAGAGTTGAAATATCAAGTGCTTCAGAGATAAGAGATGGAAAGTGAAGAAGTCTAGAGGAGGGTGGGAGGAAGCCCCTGACCTGAGGGGGAAATAAAACCCCAAGTCCAAATATCACTTTGCCTGGGCTGATTGACAGTGGACGAAAGAGCCTGAATACCTTCTTAAGTAGTTCTCAAGCACATGGGTGCTTTTCCATATACTGTATAGAATTTGTAATCCTGAGTCATCAAGGAAATTTCAGATTTGAGGATTAGATCAGTTGAGGCACCACTCTCTTCCTAGATTGGCGTTTTACAAACTATTTTAAAATTTTGTTATTTATATTAACACTAAAACGTTTTTTATCTGGGGGTTATCAGGCTGACCCTCTCTGTACCCCTGAGATGCCAGATGTGTGAGGCATTGCAATCCTGAGTGTTATAGTCAAAACTGACTCTTTGTGTCAGGAACTAAAGTTATCTGGTCTTCTAATAATCTCCAGTTTGTAATTCTTACTCAGATTCTTACTCGTATTCTTGTTCACTGGTGGAACATTTACAGCTCTTGGAAAAGCTTATTGCTTTTTATTGATTGGAATTCGTTTTATTGGTCTTACTCTAAGCCATATTTAAAATTAACATGTGCTAACTGGCAAATTTTTTTTTAACTTTTTAATATGATAGTAGCATAACCTCTTTTTTTTTTTTTTCTGGATTTTTCATACAGCCTGACATAATTCCTGTCTAAATATCTGGCTAAGTACTCTAAGATCATAATAAACATTTAATTCATCAGAAGGCAGTACGATTTAAAGTACTGTTAAACAATGTGTGGCCTGAAACAGGAAAGAGAGGAAAATAAATGATCATTGGAGAGGCCTCCATCCTTTTATACTAGCCTGTTAATGGATGAGCCTTTTGATTTCCATCCTTTCCCTCCCCCCCTTTTGGAGATTTATCTCTGTTCCCACCCCACATGGTGCCTCACAGATTACTTGAGGCTTTTATTTGTGGTATCTCTATTTTGTTGTTGACATTAATGAGCTTGCTGCACAGTATCACGAGAGAAATGGTGCTGCTATTTGGAATGCTAATGAATAGCTTGCCTGGCCAATTGCCATTTGTTCCACTGTGTGAATATGGAGTGTGTGTGTGTGTGTGTGTGTGTGTGTGTGTGTGTAAAAGAGAGATGAGTAGCAGGGGTGGGATTGCATTTTTTTTTCCTCTTCGCAGCCAGTGACGTGAGCTGTGCCTGGAACAATCAGACTCGCTGCAAACAGGGTAGTTGAAGATGCTGGGGGAGGCAGCCTGGTGTTTCTTAGGCTAACGCCGATCTCAGCTCCCTGAGCTGCTCAGGCACAACCCGACAGAGTTCCTTCAGCATCAGAACCTTTCAGCGGTTGGAAAGTGCCTTTTATTTCTCCAAACCTCTTCCCCGGTCAACCTGCAAAATGATTGGAGTGAATAGTGTTCAGAGTACCAGCAAGGTGCGGGTGAGGACCTCAGGTTCCGTGAAATACTCCCGGGAGGATTCTATCCGGCGGCAGTCCCACCGGTCAAAGTCTATGAAAATTTCTAACTCCTCAGAGTTTTCTGCTAAGGATACCAAGGTAAAGAAATACCATGTTAAACCGTATTGAAAATGTGGTACAGTCTTTGCCAGTGTCTAATATGCAGTGACAGAATGAGAAAATAAGATCTATAAAATGGCTCTAAGATAATCAGGTGAGATCAGATGAAAGGGATGGTATCTGAAGTCCAGATATAAAGATTGCTGTGACGTGGGTCAGTCTTATAAAGAGCCCGTTTGTGGAAGAGAAGGGTGAGGCAACGCTCAGAATGAGGTGATTGTGAGAAAGTGTTGGTTGGCACATTGATCTTGTTTTTAGTCTCAGAAAGGTTGCCTTGACAAATGATTTGTCAGTGCAGTGTATTTTTAGAACATCAGGAATACAGAGACATTGTGTATGATTTCATCGTTCAGTTAGTCCTCTTGCCTTCCCTTCTCTGCCCTGCCCAACAATACGTGGAGCTGATGTACACAGTGACCTGGTCTTATTAAACTGCATTCTTGCTTTGTACGGAGTCAGTAGCCTCAGGTATATGTAATTGGGAAGATTTTCTTCTTTCATGTTTCTTGCACATATGTGTTCTGGCTGTGCTGCCATTAATCGCTTGTCTTTTTGCGACGTCTGTAGGATAATATTATCTCTGTTCATATGAAATGTGAAGGGAGTGATTACGTAGTGAAATGGGCATTTACTACATGCAACATTTCTTGAGATTCTTCCCACCACCATCTGTGTGAGCAGGGTACTCAGAAACACTCCCACTCCACAGGTTTAAAAATGGAATAATAGAATCACAGAACTCTAAGGCTGGAGACGTACATGATCATGATGGAGATTTCAACGCACAGAAAAAGCTTGGGGAGGTAGAGCTTAGTGTCTTCTGTCTTCTCACAAGTTATGTATCCAGACCCACTGAGAGTGACATTAGGCTTTCACCCGCCCACCTTTCACCTTCCCAGTCCCCTTCTATGGCATTTACATTGTTGAAAGACTTTGGCAATAACAGGTTCCCTTAAAAGTATGGCAGGGGTAGGGATGAAGGGGGCAAAATACCTTAATGTGACTTTAAGAAACATGTTCGCTTTCCATCCACCCCCTTAGATTATGACACAGTGGGATCTAACCCCTTCAATCATTAGCAAATTTCCTAGCTAGAATGTTGTCAGATACAGCTCTTTCCCCTTCAGTATTTTTTTTAAATTTGTAGCTTTGGGGAGAAACATGTACCTTCACATGTCCTGTTCACATGTCATCTTCACCGTCCTGTCACTGTGACCTGCACGGTGATGTATTGGTCTCTGTTGAAATTGCTGTGAGACCTCCTGTGGTGTGCTGACTACTGTCTCCTGCTCTGATAGACCTGGATGGCTGCTTATATTGTTAAATAAATGTATGTAAGCATCTATGTGATTTTCAACATGGCTCTAAAATTGGCTTCTATTAGGAGTGCTAAGAAGCATCTTTAGATTTTGTTTTAACATGGATTTTACCTGCACTATGCTGTCAAAGACTTTGGGAAATAAACAGATCATCATCATCTACCATAAATCCTGATGATAATTTAAGCATTGTAATATTAGTCTGTTTACCCAGAATTATGGTTGTATACTGTAATTAATGTTGAAATCTAGCATAGATGTGAAATGAAAAGACTTTCTACTATCTTCTCTGTTTGTTACGCAGTACAGGTTTTCTTATTTGATATTGCATCTATGCAAGAGAAAGCCAAGTATTTTTTTTTTTTAATATTGCAAACGTTACAAGCAGTGAACAGTATAAAAGACCCCTGGTAATCAATAGGCCATGATATGGTATTTGGAAATTACTGTCAAATTTTTAATATGTTTTTTAAGCATATGTCGTCTCTAAGTTCTGGAGTGTATATTGAAGAATGTATCCAAGTCCCCAGTATCTCACAAGAGATATTTTTGTAGGATTATGTAGTCTTTTAAAATTGAACACCAGAAGGAGCTCATAGAAAATCATTAGAATAGGAAATTAGATAGATTGAACTTAATCTTTCATTAGCCATTTTTGTTCCCTAAATGAAGTTAACTGGATAACACTATAGACTTGTACCCTAAATATGGGGGACTGAATTATATTATAAATGCATAAATGCATATCAACACATATTTCTATCTAGAGTGTACACATTTTACTCCAGGGGTTAATAATCAGAATTCTTATTCACCAGTAGTACTTTTTTAGCACTTAAATTAATATTTCTTCCTGCTAGTAATATAAATAACACTTTTTAATTATCTGACTTTTTATCTAAAATGAAAGATATCTAATCCAATGATTAGAAAAAATTCCTCCTCTAGTCCCCTCCAAAAAAGGTAAGCTGATGTATGTTCCTGGGATTTAATTTTGTCTATCTGGAACTCCACTTCTTCCTAGAATAGATGTATTAATTGTCCTTTGTCAGAGAGTTGGAGTTATAACATGTTTTGTGTTCCTTGAAAGCTTTCATTTTTCACATTTCTAACTTCTGTTTTGTTGTTTATTGAAAACATAATGGTTTAATTTAAATTTGATTCATCTATTGTCCTCACTTTTTATCTCGTTTATTCGTATTTGTTCTTCATTTGAAGCAGGTATTAAAGGACTTCTGTGAAAGGATTAGGTGCCATTGCCTTTGATTTTAGAAAAATATCTTAAAAGCTTCCCTTGATCTAATAATTTTAAACTAAGAAAATTGAATTTTCTAATCTTTTGTGGTTCATTTTGACATAGTTTAAAGAATGTTATTTGAACTACCAAAGCACAGCCTATATGTTATTTTCTTTAAAACTTGATTTTCTATATGGTCTTTTTTTTTTCTTTAAGGTATTTTAAATTATATTCTTTAGACTTCTGTGGCTTTGTTCTTTTCTAGATAACATTGTTTATATCAAATTCTGAAGCAGATAAAATGGGTAGGACACATGTCAGTGTGTTTTAGGAGAATATGCATTTTGTGGAGAACACATTCACTGTTCAAAGGTATTAATTCTTACTTTGACTTATAAGCTATTTGTCAGTTAAGGGTCTGTTATTGGAAGAGTTACCAGTGAGGCTCATGGCCATGAGGGGGCAGTGCAGACTTTCCTGCTGTCAGCCCAGCTGGTTGCTCTGCCTTTGACAGAAGTAACATTTTGGAATCAATTTCTTAAAAGGCAAATACTCCAGAATTTGGTATGTGTAGTATAAGAAATGTTGATTAGGTCTCAGTTCTGCTTGGAATTTCCACATGTCTCCCATGGATTTAGTTAAACCTCAAATATAAATTATTTCACTGTTCCTTAGTTTTTAACTTGAGTAAGTCAATTATAGGTCTAAAACATAAATCTATAAAAGTTCTTGTTGATAGTATCACTTATTTCCTTCTTTATGTCTTGTCAGACTACATTATATGTTATAGATCAGGAAGATCTCAACCGATGCTTTTGTTTCATGTTGTTGTGGGTGAATATAACAGGCATGGTTGAACTCTTTAGGCCTTTTTTTGAGGACTAGTATGAGGCTAGAGATAAACCAACAGTTCTCTAGTTGATTATTGTATGGATTCAAACAAATTGTTTAAAGCTATTATTTAATAATAAGGCAAAGAAATAAATTTCTCCAACACTGAAATTTGAGAGTAAAACTAGTACTTTGGGTAGTGCAAAATGGAAAAAGTTGGCCATTTGCTGTCTGTGCCAGGTTGTTGCATCCTGGTGGCCTAGCCTGGGTTTTGCTCCCTGTAATTAGCAGTGTGTGCCTAGACAGTCACTTCTCCTCCCTGGGACTCATCCATAAAATGCAGGGGTTGATAGAATGATAGCTTTGTTCTGAGCAATGTTAATTTTAGAAATCTTGCGGGGGTTGGTGGGGGTTATTTCCTCTGTAAAAGGAATCTAAAGACTGAGCTAGATTCAGGGAAGGTGAGTTTTATATGTATTTTGAATAAAACTCTTCCTGTGCTAGGAGATGTTACCCAAAAACATGTTAAAGCGAAATGAAATGCCTAATTCATTGCTTTGTAAAACATGTTGCAATTGTGGTGAAAGGCCCCATCAACTCTATTCTCTCCATCTGCATAAGCTTGCTTGTTATTTCTTTAGCATTGTTAGGTAAATGTTACTCATTTCCCCTTCTGTGAATCAAATCTATACACAAAGGAACCTTAAAGATAACATTACAATGCCCATTGCAGCCTCAAGTTTTTCATGAGAGGTTTGCGGATTGTTATTCTTTACTAGATCCTTTTGTGCTTTAGATTAAGGCCAGAGCCTGGGAAGGAGATTCTGGTCAAATGATCCTTTATATATGCGTATTCAAAAATGTATATCTCATATATTATGGGAAAAATCCTTAGTCATAATTTGGAAAAATTCCTGCAAATGTCTGTTTATATATATTTTTTATTCTTAAATTGAAACAGAACATCTTTTAATCTTGTAAATTCATGCTTACTCCGATACTTTCAGAAGGACAGTAGATTTAAACAATTGGGGTCAGAATTCAAGAACATCTCTCTGAACATCTTATAACCGTGGCACATGTGAGAGAATTAGGGAGGAAGTGTCTTTCACAACGCAAATACGATAGTGTAAAGATAAAAAATAATTTTATTTCCAAAACTCTATTTTTCTTACATTGGCTCTACTGTCTTCCCACTGGAGTCACTTCTTGTGTTCCAAGAACTTATGCTTTTCCCTCAGGTGTGATTCTGCCAGACTAAAAAATTTTGATGTTTTAACGTAGTCTCTACCCAAAGGAGATCTTAAGAAGAGACCTGGCTCCTTCTGGAAAGTATTTCTGCAGACTACATTCTTATCAATAGCTGTTTAACTCTCTTAAGATTTTAGTCAGCCTTGCCCCTAAATAGAAGCTTGTATTACCTTTTGATTTATTTTTAAATTATAAAGCTAGCAAAGTGATACTGGTTTTTATTGTTGGTTTGAGTTTTTTTCAATTCTCCTTCAAGCCCTAGCCACCCCCCAGAACCACTACCAGCTTGTTTCTGAATTTCTCAGATCCTGCCAGTACTTTCATGTAAATTAATACTTTTTTTCTTTAGATTATACAAATTTTGAGATGACCCTTGTTGACCCTTGAGTATAATTAAAAGCAGATCTTCATCATTTACCTATTTTCACTTGATTAAAGTGCCAGTAGAGTTGTGCTTGCTTGAGTGTCTCTAAAATAACTCCCAGTGTCATACTGTGTTCTTGATCTGCTTCCTCATGCCTTTCTATTTGAACACATTCTTCTAATGATGTTGCTGTATAGCAGGTGGTACAGAGCTTCCATGCCAGTATTTGAACATTGTAAAGAAACTGCTGGCCCATGCCATCATTCTTGGCAAGCTAGTATATTATCCTTGTCAGAATCAAAGAAAAGGGGGAAAAAAATCTATGAAATATTAAGATGAGCGTTCAGGGAGGAAAAAAAGAATCCTTGCGTTTTTAAGAGTATTAGTTGAAGCTGGAGGGAGGTTAGTAGCGTCATGATAACCTGAACTTAGCCATCTGGGAGCTCTTGTGTGGGAATATGCATGGTGACCAGATGTCCTGATTTTCCAGGATGATGCCTTTCCTTTATTGTATCCTGTTGTTAGATCATGCCTGGTGGCCTGGTTTATAATTCAGGATTGCATTCAGTTTAGGAACTAATAGGAGATTTTTGGAGAATGTTTTTATTTACTCATCCATGGTGATGCAGAAACCATGAGGGGCAAGGTGGCTCTTCCTCAGTCATTTATCATGGAGTTCATCTTTGATTTTAATTAAAATTTTGGAGCATTATCTTATCTTTCAAGCAGATCACTTTTCATTGCTTTTTAAAAGCCAATCTTTCACATTGGATGGTACAACATTTGGTTTATTTATGCATATATGACCATTTGATCTTTGTTTTTGTAGATAGATTACTTGTAGTGTTTCATGTCAAAATTTTTAAGAAAGTACTGGCTGAGACTCAAATTTTATAGCCTGACTCATCTCATAACACTGTTGTCACTGGACACATTAGTATACTTAAGCTCATTATTACCAGATTCAAATCTGGTAAGCCAAGTTTTTGTTTGATTCTGGCAAATCAAACAAGATTATATAGCTCTTCCATGGGGCGCCTGGGTGGTTCAGTTGGTTAAGCGTCTACCTTCGGCCCAGGTCATGATCCCAGGGTCCTGGGATCGAGCCCCACATTGGGCTCCTTACTCATCAGGAGCCTACTTCTGCCTCTGCCTCTGCCTGCTGCTCCCTCTGCTAGTTCTCCCTCTCTCTCTCTCTGTCAAATAAATAAATAAAATCTTTATAAAAAATTATATAGCTGTTCCAGACACAATAATCTCCTTGCATCCAGGTGCAACTTAGTGGGGTCAGCTTCAACTCTATAAATGAGAAATCCACTGGATCATGCCGAGGTATTTACAGCAAGCAGTAGGACCTTCTCTAGACATTGGAGCTCCTAGTAGCTCATGACAAGGGAATTCATTCCTATTGAGCTTTTTATTAAAGTTTTCTTCTAAGATTTCCCTTCAACTAGAAGGGTTGGGATCTAGTTAATTTAGTAGACCGAATAGGCAGAGAGTGCTTTGAGAGAAAAAGCTCTTTACTGTCATTTAGAAGGACTGCTGAAATACCAGCAATGCACTGATTTATGACAGTTCTCCTTAGAACACTTTTTAAAGAACAGGTAAAATGGAAAGGCTCTCCAGAATACTTTAATTATGTATGATTGGGCAGTATTTTGAGCGGATTTTTGTACGTTTCATTAACCCCCTGCTGTGACCTCTTATGACTGTGATTAAGTTGTATTTATATACTGCAAAAGCATAACTCTTAAAATTAAAGATAACAATATGCTTTTGTCTCCATGCCTGTGTAAACCTCACTAAAATGACAGTAGAACTCATAGATCTTAAAGGGCACAGAATGAGACCTGATGCCCTCAAGATGTCAAAAAAATTTGAAAAATTGAAAGCTTACAGACCTGTTAACTATTTACCACCCCAGAGAAAGCCAAAACCCAAGTGCCTGCAGACCTGGAAGCCAAGAAAGGGTGACTGATTTTCCCCATAGAACACAAGAAAGGTCTAGGAATTGGAAGCACTGATTACATCTAAGGACAGTAGGTCAAAACAAAAAGATAGCTTTAAAGGTTCTAAATTAGTAACTAGACACTCTCAGTGCCCTCCCTAATTTGTACAGCAAAATGCTCCTCATTTTCTGCAACTCCTGTCTGGGAAGATTAACCCAAAAACTTTGGACTTCAGAAGTCAGGTCAGTTGAGGCCAGTAGTGAGATGCCCACATTGAAAATAGCAAAATTAAGTGAAAAGTACCTACGTTTCACAATGGGCAGATTCTTCCTTTCTCCTCACCCATGTACTTTTTCTTAGTTACTTAAAGAGGAGGCTTGATATCCAATAAACAGGAAATCTGATAGCAGAGAGAGAAAAGCCTCAGGGTGATGATAAAGGGAAGCCCTAGGACATCAGCTATGCAGGAGATAGAAACCAACCAGTTTAGATTAGAGTGAGAGAATAGAGGATTCCAATGATGCTTCCAACAGTGTCACTGAGAGGATATGTGAAATGTTAGAACATATGGAGAGGAGAGTCACAGTTCTTTTGGAGAATGTGGAGATGAATTAGAGATAGGCTTTTGAAAATGAAATAAACAACAAAATGAGGTAATAACTCCAGAGAAGACAAAAAGCAAAATGAAACAGACTGCGTACATAGCTCAGAGGTGAATTATATGTACACAGTCACAATAATGTAAGCACTTAAAATTGATGTAACGTTCAGTTGTGATTGTGATATAATTTTAGTGGAAGGATTGGGGGTACAGGAAGGGAGAGAGAGTGAGAGTCAGCTGTGTGTGTGTGTGAGTGAGAAAAAGAGAGAACGAGAAGTGCCCTTTTACCAGAGGTCCATAGGTAAAAGTTAGTAGGTCATATTGAAAATACAAAAAAAAAAAAAAAAAAAAGGAGTTCAAAGATATTATTTCTGGGCAGCAAAAATCAGAGGTAAGTCAAGGCATTGTTATATTAATTATATGCTGTTAAGTATTTTTTATTATAAAAATTATATACATATATTGCCTTGTTAAGCTTTTAAAAATGAATAGAAAAGAAAATAGCATATATATGTGCATATGAGACTGGAACAATTTCCAGTGACAAGAATGGTTTGTGTAGAAAAGCAGGCTAGCATTGCACTACTGGGTGTTATCCCCAAAGATACAGACGTAGTGAAGAGAAGGACCATATGCACCCCAATGTTCATAGCAGCATTGTCCACAGTAGCTAAATTGTGGAAGGAACTGAGATGCCCTCCAACAGATGACTGGATTAAGAAGTTGTGATCCATATATACAATGGAATATTACTCAGCTATCAGAACGAATTCTCAACATTTGCTGCAACATGGACGGCACTGGAGGAGATAATGCTAAGTGAAATAAGTCAAGCAGAGAAAGACAAATATCATATGATTTCTCTCATCTATGGAACATAAGAAATAGGATGATCGGTAGGGGAAGAAAGGGATAAAGAAAGGGGGGTAATCAGAAGGGGGAATGAAACATGAGAGACTATGGACTATGAGAAACAAACTGAGGGCCTCAGAGGGGAGGGGGGTGGGGGAATGGGATAGACCGGTGATGGGTAGTAAGGAGGGCACGTATTGCATGGCACACTGGGTGTTATACGCAACTAATGAATCATTGAACTTTATATCGGAAACCGGGGATGTACTGTATGGTAACTAACATAATATAAAAAATCATTTAAAAAATAAAATAAAAATAAAAGTAATTAGGATGACTGGAAAAAAAAAAAGAAAAGCAGGCTAGAGGAGTTGGTGGCAGAGTAGGTGGACACTGGGCTTGCCTCATCCCATGAATATAGCTAGATAACTATCAAATTATCCTAAATACTCCAGAAATCAATCTGAGTGCTGGCAGAACAAACTTCCCAACTAAAGGTAGAGAAGAGGCGACATCAAAGAAGGTAAGAATTGTGGATACAGAGTTTGGAAAAGAAACGGAGCATGACTGCTGTGGTAGGCAGGGAGCTGCGATCATGGAGAAGGACTAGAGGTAGACAAGCACATAAGAGAGCTCACAGGGAAAACAAATCCCCATAGTAATTGGCTTGGAGAGTAAGAGGTCCCAAATTTTGTGAGTTCTTGCAAACTATGACTCTTAAAGCCTAGAGTTTTAAAGGTCAGCATGCACGTGGCTCTGGGAGAGCTCAGAGGAAGGACATTGGGACTGCTTTTGGGGAGAAGGCAAGCAAACAATCAGCAGACATGTGGTGTGGAAATAGCAATCTGAAGAGCACCTGGGGCATACAGTGGGGAAGTTAGTTGCTCATCTCTTGGAGCTCATCCCAGAGAGAGAGCATTCACAGAGACCCTTCCAGGAAAAGGAACTGGCAGGCATTATTTCCCTCCCTTCAGCATAAGCACAGGGCCAGCTGGCAGAACCAGCACAGTACCAACACTTGCTTCCTAACTTGCTTACACCATGCCACACCCCCATGCTCTGGTAGAACAGCCACTCCCAGTCTTGCTTCAGTCCCAGCACGTCACCTCTTCCCCCAGAAGACAGGTCCAAACCCCTGCTCACATCGCATCTCCCGATATGGGCGTTTTGTGGAGCCTAGGTTTAGTAGCAGTGGTGACAGGTCTCATTTAAACAAACAAAATCAGGGGCGCTTGGGTGGTGCAGTCGTTAAGTGTCTGCCTTCCGCTCAGGGCATGATCCCGGCATTCTGGGATCGAGCCCCACATCAGGCTCATCTGCTGGGAGCCTGCTTCTTCCTCTCCCACTCCCCCTGCTTGTGTTCCCTCTCTCGCTGGCTCTCTCTCTGTCAAATAAATAAATAAAATCTTTAAAAAAAAAAGAATATTAAAAAAATAAATAAACAAACAAAATCAGAAGACAGAGAAATTTATCCCAAATGAAAGAACAGGCCACAGCCAGGGATCTAAGTGAAACAGATATAAGTAACATGCCTGATAGAAAATTTGAAGTAGTGATCATAAGGGTACTTACCAGACTTGGGGAAAGAGTCAAAGACATGAGTGAGGCCCTTAACACAGAGATAAGGAATAATATAGCATAGATTAAAGGCTCAATAAATGAAATGAGAAGCACACTTTATGCAACAAACAGTGCAATGGAAGAAGCAGAGGAATGAATTAGTGACTTAGAAGACAGAGTAATGGAAATTAATCAAGCCAACCAAAACAGAAAAAAGAATTATGCAAAATGAAAATAGACTTAGGGAACTCAGTGATTCCATTTGTGGCAACATTTGTATTATAAGAGTCCAAGAAGAAGAGAGACAAAAAGGGGCAGAAAATTTATTTGAAGAAATAATAGCTGAAAACTTCCTTCATTTAGGGAAGGAAACAGGCATCCAAATCCAGGAGGCACAGAGAACTCCCATCAAAATCAACAAAAGCAGGTCCTCACCAAGGCATATTGTACTCAAATTGGCAAAATGTACAGTGATAAAAAAATTTTTTTAAAGCAGCAAGAGGAAAGAAAACTAACTCACAAAGGAAAACACAAAAGGCTAGCAGGGGATTTTTCAGCAGAAACTTCATACAGAAGAGAAGAAGATAGAGAGTTTCCCAGGCAGATGAAAACTAAAGGAGCTTGTGACCACTAAATAAACCACGTAAGAAATATTTTTTATTTTATTTAAATTCAAGTTAGTTAACCTGTAGTATAGTATTGGTTTCAGGGGTAGAATTTAGTGATTCATCACTTACATATAACACCCACTGCTCATCCCAACAAATGCTCTCTTTAATACCCATCACCCATTTAGTCTATTCCTCCCAACAGCCTCCCTTCCAGCAACCCTCAGTTTGTTCTCTTAACTATAGAATCACTTATGGTTTGCCTCCCTGTTTTTATCTTACTTTATGTTTCCTTCCCTTCCCTTATGGTCATCCGCTTTGTTTCCAAAATTCCACATATGAGTGAAATCATATGGTGTTTGTCTTTGTCTGACTGACTTATTTCACTTAGCATAATACACTCTAGTTCCACCCAGCCATCCAAGAAATATTAAAGGGAACTCTCTGAGTGAGAAGGGGAGACCAAAAGTGACAGTATAAAGGTAGGAAACACAAAAGTAGTAAAAATAAATACTTCTGTAAAAAATCAGTCATGGAACTCACAAAATAAAAGTACATAAAGTATAAAAACATAAACCTAAAGCGCAGGGAGTAAAGAGTGAGTTCAAACCTAAACGACCATCAACTTAATATAGATTGCTATATGCAGAAGAGGTTATTATATACAAACCTAATGATAACCATATATCAAAACCCACTAATAAACATGCAAAAAATAAAGAGAAAGAGATCCAAATATACCACTAAAGAAAATAAGCAACCCATGAAACAGAGAAAGAAAAGAAAGGATCAGAGAAAATATTAAGAAACAACCATAAAACAAATAATAAAACAACAATAAATACATATCTACCAATAATTACTTTGTATGTAAATGGACTAAATGTTCCAATCAAAGACAGTGGATAAAAAAACAATACCCATCTATATGCTGCTTACAAGAGACTCATATCAGACTTAAAGACACCTGCAGATTGAAAGTGAGGGGATGGAGAAACATCTATCATGTAAATAGATTTCAAAAGAAAGCTGGAGTAGCAATACTTATAATAGACAAAATAGACTTTAAAACAAAGACAAAGAAGGACACTATATAATCAGGGGACAATCCAAAAAGAAGATATGACAATTGTAAATATTTATGCACCCAATATAGGAGCACCCAAATACATAAAATAGTTAATAGCACACATAAAAGAACTAATCAATAATATAATAGTAGGAGACTTTAACACCCCACTTACATCAAAGTACAGATCATCTAAACAAAATCAAGAAGCAAATAGTGGCTTTAAATGACACACTGAAACAGATGGATTTAACAGATATATTCAACATTCCATCCTAAAGCAGCAGAATACAAATTATTTTCAAATGCACATGAAACATTTGCTAGAATGGATCACATATTAGCCCACAAAACAAACCTCAACAAATTCAAGATGGAAGGCATGCTATGTATTTTTTCTGACTACAGTGTTATGATACTAGAAGTCAAACACAAGAAAAAAATCTAGAAAGACCATAAATACATGGACGTTAAATAACATGCTACTAAACAATGAATGGTTCAACCAGGAAATAAAAGAAGCAATTAAAAGTACATGAAAACAAATGAAAATGAAAACACAACAGTACAAACCTCTGTGATACAGTAAAAGTTGTTCCAAGAGGGAAGTTTATAGCCATACAGGCCCACCTCAAGAAGCAAGAAAAATCTCAAACAACCTAATCTTTTTTTTTTTTTAAGATTTTATTTATTTATTCGACAGAGAAAGAGACAGCCAGCGAGAGAGGGAACACAAGCAGGGGGAGTGGGAGAGGAAGAAGCAGGCTCATAGCAGAGGAGCCTGATGTGGGGCTCGATCCCATAACGCCGGGATCACGCCCTGAGCCGAAGGCAGATGCTTAACCGCTGTGCCACTCAGGCGCCCCTCAAACAACCTAATCTTACACATGAAGGAGCCAGAAAAAGAACAACAAACAAAACCTAAAACTAGCACAGGGAAAGAAATAATAAGGATTAGAGCAGAAGTGAATGAAATAGAAAGTAGAAAAAAAAAATCAGGAGCTGATTCTTTCAAAAGAATCAATGAAATTGATAAACCTTTAGCCAGACATATCAAGAAGAAAAGAGAAGGGAGTCAAATAAATAAAATCATAAATGAGAGAGGAGAAACAACAACCAACACCACAGAAATACAAATAATTAGAATATTATAAAAACTATATGCCAACAAATTGAATAACCTAGAAGAAATGGATAAATTTCTAGAAACTTATAAATTACCAAAACTGAACAGGAGGAAATAGAAAATTTGAACAGACTGATAACCAGCAGAGAAACTGAGTTACTAATCAAAAAATTTTCAGTAAACAGAAATCCAGGACCAGATGGCTTCACAGGCAAATTCCACCAAACATTTAAAGAAGAGTTAATACCTAGTCTTCTGAAACTATTTCAAAAAATAGAAAAGGGTTGAAAACATCCAAATTCTATGAGGCCAGTGTCACCCCAATACCAAAACCAGATAAAGACACCAGTAAAAAAGCAGAGTACAGGCCAGTATGCCTGATGAACATAGATGCAGAACTCCTCAACAGAATACTAGCAAGCCACATCCAACAATACATTTAAAAAATCATTCACCACGATCAAGTTGGATTTATTCCTGGTTTGCAAGCGTGGTTCAGTATTTGCAAATCCATTAACGTGATACATCACCTCAATAAGAAAAAGGCTAAGAATCATATGACTATTTCAATATCTGCATAAAAGCATTTGACAAACTACAACATCCATTCATGTTAAAAACCCTCAACAAAGTAGGGATAGAGGGAACATACCTCAACATAATAAATGCCTGATATGAAACCCCACAGTCAGCATCGTTCTAAATGGGGAACACCTGAGATATTTTCCCCTAAGGTCAGGAACAAGACAAGGATGTCCACTCTCACCACTTTTATTCAACATTATACTAAAAGTTCTAGCCACAGCAGTCAGACAACAAAAAGAAATAAAACACATCCAAATTGGTAAGGAAGAAGTAAAACTTTTGCTATTTACAGATAACATGGTACTCCAGATAGAAAACCTAAAAGACTCCACCAAAAAACTTCTAGAATTGATAAATTAAGTAGAGTCACAGGATACAGAATCAACATATGGAAATATGTTGCCTTTCTGTGAGCTAATGATGAAGTCGCAGAAAGCGAAATTAAGAAAACAATCCCATTTACAATTGTGCCAGAAATACCTAGGAATAAACCTAACCAAAGAGGTAAAAGATCTATACTCTGAAAGAAATTCAAGACAATGCAAAGAAATGAAAGATATTCCATGCTCAAGGATCGGAGGAAGAAATATTGTTAAAATGTTTATGCTACCCAAGCAATGTACAGATTTAATGGAATCTCTATGAAAATACCAAGAGCATTTTTCACAGAACTGGAACAAAGAATAAAAATTTATGTGGAACCACCAAGAACCTCACATAGCCAAAACAGTCTTGAAAAAGCAAAGCAAAGCTGATGGCATCCCAATTCTGAAGTTCAAGTTATATTACAAAGCAGTAGTAATCAAATAGTATGGTGCTGACACCAAAATTAACACCTAGATTAATGGAACAGAACAGAAAACCCAGAACTAAACCTACAACTATATGGTCAATTAATCTTTGACAACACAAGAAAGAACAGCCAGTGGGAAAAAGTCTCTTCAACAAATGGTGTTGGAAAAACTGGACAGCTACATACAAAGGAAAGAAACTGGACGTCTTTCTTATACCATACACAAAAATAAATTCAAAATGGATTAAAGACCTAAATGTGTGACCTGAAACCGTAAACATCCCAGAAGAGAACACGGAGTAATCTCTTTGACATTGGCCATAGCAACTTCTTTCTAAATATGTCTCTTGAGGCAAGAGAAACAAAGCAAAAATAAAGTATTAGAACTATATCACAATAATAGCCTCTGAGCAGTGGAGAAAATGGTCAACAAAACTGAAAAGCAACCTATTGGAATAGGAAAAGAGATTTGCAAATGACTGATAAAAGGTTAGTATCTAAGTATAAAGAACTTATACAACTCAACACCCAAGAAACAAGTAATCTATTTAAAAAGGCAGAAGACATTAACAGGCCAAGACACATGGAAAGATTCTTATCATCAGGGAAATGCACATGAAAACCACAATGAGATATCACCTCATACCTGTCAGTATGGCTAAAATCAACCACACAGGAAACAGCAGGTTTTGGTGAGGATGTGGAGAAAAAAGAACATTCATGCAGTGTTGCTTTAAATGCAAACTGGTGCAGCCACTGTGGAAGACAGTATGGATGTTTCTCAAAAAGTTAAAAATAGATCTACGCTTTGATCCAGCAATCCCACTACTGGGTATTTGCCCAAAGAATAAAAAAACACTAATTCAAAGGGATACATGCACCCCTATGTTTGTAGCAGCATTATTTATAATAGAGGAAATATGGAAGCAGCCCATGTGTCCATCTATTGACGAATGGTTAAAGAAGCTGTGGTATACACACACACACACACACGCACACACACACACACGCAGTGGAATATTATCCACCCTAAAAAAATGAAATCTTGCTATATGCAGCGACACACATGGAGTTAGAGAGTATAATGCTAAGCAATTAAGTCAGTCAGAGAAAGACAAATACCATATGATTTTACTGATATGTAGAATCAAGAAACGAAACAAATGAGCAAAGGGAAAGAAAGAGAGAGGAATTAAGAAACTGATTCTTAATTATAAAGAACAAACTGATGATTACCAGAGGGTGGGGGGATGGGTTAAGTAGGTGATGGAGATTAAGGAGTCCACTTGTTGTGTTGAGTACTGGGTGATGTATGGATTGTTCAAAACTATATTTTACACCTGAAACTAATGCAGCACTAACTGGAATTACGTATGTTAACTAACTGGAATTAAAAAGTTAAAAATTGGGCACGTGGGTGGCTCAGCCATTAAGCGCCTGCCTTCAGCTCAGGGTCCTGGGATCAAGCCCCGCATCAGGCTCCCTGCTTGGCGGGAAGCCTGCTTCTCCCTCTCCCACTTCGCTTACTTGTGTTCCCTCTCTCGCTGTCTCTGTCAAATAAATAAATAAAATCTTTTTTTAAAAAAGTTAAAATTTTTAAAAATTTAGGAAAGCATAAAAAATTCAAAAAATAAAATGGTTTGTGTGTCTTAATTAACTTGTTGTTTAGCTAATACCAAAAAAACAGAGACTACTTTTTTAAAAGTTACATCTTTCCCAAGACAGTATATTTTAGCGGTTACAGGACTCGATTGTGTTCTGCTGATGGTTGCTGTCAGAATTTTCTGTCTGTAGTAAAAATGGTCATGAAAGACTGGTCCTCTCTTGGGAAACATTCCTCTATTGAGATTGTCCTTGTTACTTATTTTTATGGAATGATGACAGTAGTAGATAGTGTTGTGGTTTGGTTTGTTTTTAAAAATTTATTTCCTCACTTGGCAAAATTTAAACTTGGCAATTCCATGTGGGTTCCCAAAACCTCTTTAGAAAATTTTCCTGTTTATGAAATCCAAAAACCTGGTAGTCACTAGATTAGATCATTTAATTTGGCTATATTGATTGTTTTGGATAAAATCTAGTTCCATTGGGTTTGTCTTTCCTTGCTTTGTCTAATCCATGGAAATGACAGAGAACAAATGTCATGCCTGGTGTTCTCTATAAATGTCAGAGTCCCCTAACGATCATGTTTTTACAAGTGTTTTGTAAAAAGAAATCTGCATGTTACCCACCAAACAGTTTTTTAACTGTATACTTTAACTTTACCATAATGTCCATAATCATCAAATAGTTGATCATTTTTCTCAGGTATTTAAACAGTACTGCATGCAATTTGTAAAGATGCTTAGAATTTGTTTTCCTTATGTTCTAAAATTATAAAGCCTCTTTATTATGGTATAAGCCTGGCAGTTCTTAACAAGTAAGGTTTACCAACAGGAAGGTGTGACAACTGATTATTGCAAGTATAATTGAGAACCTTCTTTGAGGTTATTGGTTATTGGTATATTTTTTCAAAAGAATAGCTTAACTATCTCAATCCAGATAAGTTTTTGGTAAGTAAATTACAGTGCCAGAGGATTAGGGTGTAAGAATTAAAAGCAAAATCAGGAGATAATTATAAATGAGTTTGAAAATCATGAATAGTCTGAATCAGGTCAGAGAATAGTTAAACGTCTGCTGAAGAATATTTTGGAAGTTAATCATAACTCACATGGAAGAAGGTGGTGATTCACTAAGAACATAGTTACATTAACTTTTCCCAAGCTGTCTGGCTCTAAGGATTGCTATATTAAGTTACATCTATATCATGTTTTTGGATACTAGTTTTTAGTGCCAACATTGGTTCGAGAATGGAGGGTCCTTTTAAAATATATATATACACAAAGATAAACTCCAAATGGATGAAAGACCTCGATGTGAGACAGGAATCCATCAAAATCCTAGAGGAGAACATAGGCAGCAACCTCTACGACATCAGCCACAGCAACTTTTTCATGACACATCTCCAAAGGCAAGAGAAACAAAAGATAAAATGAACTCGTGGGACTTCATCAAGATAAAAAGCTTCTGCACAGCCAAGGAAACAGTCAGAAAAACTGAGGCAGCCCACGGAATGGGAGAATATATTTGCAAATGACACTACAGATAAAAGACTGGTATCCAAGATCTACAAAGAACTTCTCAAGCTCAATACACAAGAAACAAATAAACAAATCATAAAATGGACAGAAGATATGAACTGACGCTTTTCCAATGAAGACATACAAATGGCTAACAGACACATGAAAAAATGTTCAAAATCATTTGCCATCAGGGAAATTCAAATTAAAACCACACTAAGATACCACCTTACGCCAGTTAGAATGGCAAAAATGGACAAGGCAAGAAACAATAATTGTTGGAGAGAATGTGGAGAAAGGGGATCCCTCCTACATTGTTGGTGGGAATGCAGGTTGGTGCAGCCACTCTGGAAAACAGTGTGGAGGTCCCTTAAAAAGTTAAAAATTGAGCTACCCTATGATCCAGCCATTGCACTACTGGGTATTTACCCCAAAGATACAGACGTAGTGAAGAGAAGGGCCATATGCACCCCAATGTTCATAGCAGCTCTGTCCACAATAGCTAAATTGTGGAAGGAGGCGAGATGTCCTTCAACAGATGACTGGATTAAGAAGTTGTGGTCCGTATATAGAATGGAATATTACTCAGCTATCAGAAAGAACGAGTTCTCAACACATGCTGCAACATGGACGGGACTGGAGGAGATAATGCTAAGTGAAATAAGTCAAGCAGAGAAAGACAATTATCATATGATTTCTCTCATCTATGGAACATAAGAACTAGGAAGATCGGTAGGGGAAGAAAGGGATAAAGAAGGGGGGGTAATCGAAGGGGGAATGAAGCATGAGAGACTATGGACTATGAGAAACAAACTGAGGGCTTCAGAGGGGAGGGGGGTGGGGGAATGGGATAGACCGGTGATGGGTAGTAAGGAGGGCACGTATTGCATGGTGCACTGGGTGTTATACGCAACTAATGAATCATCGAACTTTACATCAAAAACCAGGGAGGTACTGTATGGTGACTAACATAATATAATAAAAAATATTATTATAAAAAAAAAGAAAAAATAAAATATCTGTTGCAGTCTTTCCATCTTTCATAAGAATCTCACTTAATGAGAGTACCTCTTCTACCCAGGATACATATCCTCTTCTTAAGAGTGTCATTTGACAGGTTATGGCAAGCTCATTTGGGGAAGGACAAAGAAGAAAGTATGAAGCAGTGAATAAAAACATGGGTTCTGGAGTCAGATAGTCCTATGTTTGAGTCCCAGTTTTGCCACTTCCTAATAACTCTGTCAACGGGATAAGATTGCCAGATTTAGCCAATAACTATACAGAAAACCTAGCTAAATGTGAATTTCAGATAAATTATTTAGACATATTTATGCCAAAAAAAGTCATTCATTGTTTATCTGAATTTCACATTTAACTGGGCATCTTGCATTTGATCTGACAACCTACGGCATTCAGCAAGTAACAATCTGCCTTATTCCCAGCTTTGAGATCAATGGAGTAAATTATACTTGCAGAAGGTTAAGTTAAATAATGTACATAAGTGTTAAGTTCAGAGTCCAGCACATAGTAGCACTCAATAAATGTGACATATATGGAAGGCCTTCTTTCAGTTTTCAGACATCTAGCCTGGCATCCTAAAACAGATAGGGCTCTAGCCCTAAAATGTTGTTAGACATCTAGTTGGAGTTCTGTGCCAGATTCTAAGATCCTTGAGTGAAGAGTCTGCTAGTCTGAGTGGTCAGAGGCTTTGTACTTGGTCTTTTAAAATTTGGGGAGGAGGAATTATATAGCCCAGGCTAGTTAGTATACACAGAGGTGGGAATAGGAAGTGAATGCCTATATTTTTTAAGGAAATCAGAGGTCAAGGAAAAAATTGTCGAGGCTTTAGAGTCAAACTGCCTATGATTCCATTTTGAGATCTGCCACTTAGCAGCAGTTTACTTCACCTCTCTGCACTCTATTTTCCTTCTCTGTAAAATGGGAATAATCCCCGTGGGTGGTGGTATAAGGAGTAAATGTGTAGTTCATGTACAACCCTAGTAATAGGTCTTGGCACTTGTTAACTACTCAGTAAATGTTAGTTTGTTGGCACAATTTGTCCATGATGCCAAACTGCCAATTTGATTCAAAATAAGTGATTCTCCCAATGCCCAGCATATGTTTGCCGTGGGGTATTGCTTGGCTAAGGGGCATGGAATGAATAGAGTCTGGATATCTAAATTCAAGTGTTCTATAAAATCTGAGGAGGACAGGAGTAGACTGCATGTAACAAAAGTAGTATTTTTTATTTCTGTGTCACTTAACCAGAGTACAAATGGTTTCATATCATCTTCACAATTCGGTGAGGTAGGTGTTGTTATACTATCTTTACAGATGAAGAAAGCAGAGGTTTAGTGTTAGTGGCCTAAAGTCATAACAACTGATTCAAGAGGCAGGTTTGATATGAGTACACTGATTTCTAGTCCATTGTTCTTTTTTCTACGTTTGCTACTTCCCATCATAATCGTTGTATTAAAATTATCATTATTGAGGTCTTTGTCTTCTCAACAGTTTTTTTTTAAAACACTTGCTGTGGTCGAGACAATTTATGAGGCATTGTGGAGACTAAAGAGAGGCTGAAGACTTGATTACATGTGCAAGAAGTTTAAAATTGAGTATCATCTAGTTTTTCAGTTGAAGTAATGCATACGTAGTATGGTAAACATTTGAATAACACAGAAGATTACACATTGAAAATGCTCTCTCACCCCATTTCCCCAATCATCCTCTCCAAAGGCAGTCACTGTCAATGGTTTCTTCTGTATTTCAGAAATGTTCTGTGTAAGCATATATTTATATTTATATATACACACATATGCACTGTTTTGCACCTTTTTTCTTTTAACAATATATTCTAATATATCTACTTCATTTTTAGCTTAAATAACTTTAAATACTAATGGGTGACAATATATCTCTGCTGCTATTGTTAAAACTGTCTTATCCAATTTTTTATTTGTGCTTAAGGCATGCAAAAATGGGCCACCCTTCTCCCATAATTTAGGAAGATAGCCTGATACATCCCAAATCTGCCACTGCCATTACCTCAGTCCAGGTCACATCATCTCTACCCAGACACCACCAGTCTTTCTGCCACTTCCCTTGCTCTCTTCTAGTTCTTTCTCCACACAGAAACCAGGGTGAACTGTAAGAACATGAACTAGAGCAGGTTTCTCCTCCATGGTTGCCCAACACACACAGAAGTTGCTTGTTTTCTGGTCAAAAAGCCCTTTGTGACCTGTCTACCCATTTGCCCTTACCACAGACTTTCAGACCCACTATGCTGTTATGCCAAGGAGCTGCTTACCAACCTTCCCTTTATCTTTGTGTCACTCATATTAAATTCCTTGCATAGAGGTTTTCTCGTCCATCCAGTTGAAAGCTAGTCTTTTAAGTTACCTTATATTATATACCTTATGATAATTATCTGGAAGTCTACCAGAAAATGACAGAATCATCTTGATGTGTTTGTCTGTTTTCTTATTGCTTTATTGTCTGTTTCCACCCCCACTAAATCTAAGTTCTTTGCCTGTGTTTTTCACCACTGAACTTTTAGTGCCTATATCAATACCTGACAGCCTGATAGGTAGTAGAGACTCCGTTAATACTTATTGACTGAATAGATGAATGAATGAGTGAACAGTTTTAAGAAATTTGTTTATACTATTTGTTACAAGTGTTACAACTGTTATAGTCTACTATTGACGTTACAATAGGAATTATAGTCTAGTAGTGAAGAAGGAAACTATTTTGTATAATTACTTATACTATATATTATACTATTATAGAAAAATATCATTGGTAGTTATAAAAAGTAGTTTTAAAAAGTTACTTAAAATTTTTTTCTGATATATTAGCATGTTATAATAAAGGTAATAAATAATATTGGCTACATTTCTTTTCCCTTCAGTAATAATGAAGGAATGGTGGTTTCTATTTTAGCTCACAAAGATACGTTTGACAACAGGTAATCACGCAAGCCCCATGTTCCCCTCCTCCCCCTTAGAGAATCAAATATCTCTCTCTCTCTCTGTCAAATAAATAAGTAAAATCTTAAAAAAGTCCATGTCAGTTAGATGCTCACCCCCCACACTTTAAATTCTTAGATCCAGAAACTGTTTTCCTTCTGTGAAACTTTTCTCTAAAGAAAATACATTTAATATAACATCAGATATTAGATACTGTGTGTGTAAAAGCATCTTGCACATTGTAAATAGAAAGCAAAGTTAGTTAACTCTGTTAGCTGACTAATTATCCATTAGGTAAGGTTCAATCAGGTTTAGTGTCACATTTTGTCACTCTCACATAAGAGGCCCCTGAAGGCAGAGTGTATTTTATCTGTACCTAACATAATGCCACTCCAGCCAATAGAATGTTCTCAAAAATGTTTATTATGTGATGAATTATACATATTAACTATTCCTCAGGTTCCTTTTCAATAACAAAATCATTTTTACATCAGTTTTCTAATGTCTGTTATGGGTTTTTGCTGGTACGTCTACTCAGTTGAGTCAGACAGTTAATGGTTGGATATTTCTGCCATTGCTGGCTGGGTTTGTAAGTGCACCACAACAGAAGGTTCAAGTTAATTGTCCAAGGCATAGATTTTGATTCTGCTTACATGGTGGCTGGATCCAATAGATCTGACTATAGATGTGGAAAAAAAGAACTCAAAATAAATTACTTTATATTGAGCATGCTTCTGTCACCCTGAGTGAGCACTAGAGATGTATGTTTATGTTGTTGCTTGTGAATACATGTTCTTCAATGTAGTGCTCTTTAAACTTGGGTACATGAAAACTGTCTAGTGGGTTTGGGAACACAGGTGGCTTAAAGGGAATCAATTCTGAGAAACTCATCTTTAGTACTTCTCCCTAAAATGGATCTACTGTATGAATGCCCTGTGGTCAAAGCTTCAGGCTATTAATTCTTTTTTACCTCTACTTGACAATTGCCTTCTGCCATTTAAAAAAAGGAGGAGGGGTTAGCTCTCACTCATAATCTTATTTGGTATATTGCATACATGAGAAATCCTCCAGAAATAGAAGGGGAAAACAAAACATCTATTCTAAATACTGATTTTATGGAAGCCTCTAATGGGGGGGAGAGTAATGCAATTTTTCAATATTATTTTAAGGCACAGAGAAGAAAATAAAAATAGAACGCCATTGCTTTAACATATTTTGAGTTTCTCTAAACAATTGAAAATTCATTTGGATACTAGTTTTATCATTAGTTTTTAAATAATGTTTTTTCTTTTTAAGATTTTATTTATTTATTTGACAGAGAGGCAGCCAGCGAGAGAAGGAACACAAGCAGGGGTGGGGGAGAGGAAGAAGCAGGATCCCAGTGGAGGAGCCTGATGTGGGACTCGATCCTAGGACTCAGGGATCACGCCCTGGGCCGAAGGCAGACGCTTAACAACTGAGCCACCCAGGCGCCCCATAAATAATGTCTTTTTCAAACATAGTCTTTCTTTGATAACAACTTCCAGAGTAGTGCATATTTAATTTTACACTTAAAAGTCTGCTTGATCTGAATATCTGCATGAAGCAGCATTGTACTTGGAGTAGATAGCCCTGGTGTTAATGCTGTCATAATTCTTCCTGGGTACAAATTTCATTGTGGTCACTGCCTGTCTCACTAAAGGAAATTGGAAGCTATCCCATTTATTCTTTGTACTTTTTATAATAATTGAAAGAACACATAGGAAAAAAATTATTGGAGTTTAGAGACGATTGAACTAAAATACATGAAAATCATAGATTGCAGAATGTGCCTCTCTGGGGCAGGGTGGGGGGGGAAGGAAAGAGAGAGAGAGAGAGACAGAGAGAGAAACTCAACAATGGATGGTAATGGGGAAAACGTCAGAGAACCACCAGTGGGCTGTCAGTGATGGTGTTGAGCCTTGAATAAAATGGCATTTTATCATCTCAATGAGAAGCAATCAAAAGTTAGGAACAAAGACTTAAAAGTAAATTTAGACCAAGATACCTTGATCTCTGTAATTTAAGCAATTTACTTTTGCTTTCTCATTCTTAAAATTTAATGAGCTTCAAATTTGAAGAATCATTCTGTCCTGTTTAGTCTCAGTGGAGGCATTTGATTGTTGTCTAGCTCCTGCGTTAAGTTGCAGGAATATCATTTAAAGAAATAATTGGTAGCTTTTTATCTTGATGAAGTCCCACAAGTTCATTTTATCTTTTGTTTCTCTTGCCTTTGGAGATGTGTCATGAAAAAGGTTGCTGTGGCCGATGTTGTAGAGGTTGCAGCCTATATTCTCCTCTAGGATTTTGATGGATTCCTGTCTCACATCGAGGTCTTTCATCCATTTGGAGTTTTCCTTTGTGTATGGTGTGAGAGAGTGGTCAACTTTCATTCTTTTGCATGTAGCTGTCCAATTTCCCCAGCACCATGTATTGAAGAGACTGCCTTTTTTCCACTGGATGTTTTTTCCTGCTTTATCAAAGATTAGTTGCCCAAAGAGCCGAGGGTCCATTTCTGGGTTCTCTATTCTGTTCCATTGGTCTATGTGTCTGTTTTTGTGCCAGTACCATGCTGTCTTGGTGATCACAGCTTTGTAGTACAGCTTGAAATCCAGCAATGTGATGCCCCCAGCTTTGTTTTTCCTTTTCAACAATTCCTTGGCGATTTGGGGCCTTTTCTGGTTCCACACAAATTTAAGGGCTGTTTGTTCCAGTTCCTTGAAAAATGTCATTGGTATTTTGATTGGGATAGCATTGAAAGTGTAGATTGCTCTGGGTAGCATGGACATTTTAACCATGTTAATTCTTCTGATCCATGAGCATGGAATATTTTTCCGTCTTTTTGTGTCTTCTTCAATGTCTTTCAAGAGTGATTTGTAGTTTCTAGAATATAGGTCCTTTACGTCTCTGGTTAAGTGAATTCCAAGATAACGTACGATTTGTGGTGCTATTGTAAATGGGATGGATTCCCTAATTTCTCTTTCTTCAGTCTCGTTGTTTGTGTAGAGAAATGCAACTGATTTCTGAGCATTGATTTTGTATCCTGCCACATTACCGAATTGCTCTATAACTTCTTGTAGTTTGGGAGTGGATTCTTTTGAGTTTTCCATATAGAGTACCATGTCATCTGCGAAGAGAGACAGTTTGACTTCTTCTTTGCCGATTTGGATACCTTTTATCCCTTTTTGTTGTCTGATTGCTGTTGCAAGGACTTCTAGTACTATGTTGAATAATAATGGCAAGAGTGGGCACCCCACATGAAAAAATGTTCAAAATCATTAGCCATCAGGGAATTTCAAATCAAAACCACACTAAGATACCACCTTACTCCAGTTAGAATGGCAAAAATTGACAAGGCAAGAAACAACAATTGTTGGAGAGGATGTGGAGAAAGGGGATCCTTCCTACATTGTTGGTGGGAATGCAAGTTGGTACAGCCACTCTGGAAAACAGTGTGGAGGTCCCTTAAAAAGTTAAAAATTGAGCTACGCTATGATCCAGCCATTGCACTACTGGGTATTTACCCCAAAGATACAGACGTAGTGAAGAGAAGGGCCATATGCACCCCAATGTTCATAGCAGCTCTGTCCACAGTTGATAAATCATGGAAGGAGCCGAGATGCCCTTCAACAGATGACTGGATTAAGAAGTTGTGGTCCATATATACAATGGAATATTGCTTAGCTATCAAAAAGAACGGTTTCTCAACATTTGCTGCAACATGGACGGCACTGGAGGAGATAATGCTAAGTGAAATAAGTCAAGCAGAGAAAGACAATTATCATATGGTTTCTCTCATCTATGGAACATAAGAACTAGGAAGATTGGTAGGAGAAGAAAGGGATAAAGAAGGGGGGGTAATCAGAAGAGGGAATGAGCCATAGAGACTATGGACTCAGAAACAAACTGAGGGCTTCAGAGGGGAGGGAGTTGGGGGAATGGGATAGGCTGGTGATGGGTAGTAAGGAGGGCACGTATTGCATGGTGCACTGGGTGTTATACGCAACTAATGAATCATCGAACTTTACATCAAAAAAAAATAATAAGGGGCGCCTGGGTGGCTCAGTTGTTAAGCGTCTGCTTTTGGCTTGGAGTCCTGGGATCAAGCCCCACATCAGGCTCATCCACTGGGAGCCTGCTTCTTCCTCTCCTGCTCCCCCTGCCTGTGTTCCTTCTCTCACTGGCTGTCTCTCTCTCTGTCAAATAAATAAATAAATAAAATCTTAAAAAATAAAAATAAAAAAATAAAAAGATAAAAATAAATTTAAAAAAAAAAGAAAAGAAAGAAATAATGGTAGGTACACCTGGGTGGCTCAGTCAGTTAAGTGTCTGCCTTCTGCTCAGTTCATGGTCCTGGGATCCTTGCTAAGCCAGGAGCTCCCCCTGCTTGTGCACTCACGCACTCTCTCTCGCTCTCTGACAAATAATTACATGAAATCTTAAAAAAAAAAATGAAGAAATGATTGGTAAACTTGCAAAGCATTGGTTTTTAGCAAAGGGTTCATGTAAGTCTCAGGAGTAGAGCATTTAGAAATATTCATATATTTACTCAACTGGGAATCTGGTTCAGTAGATCTCAGATGGGGCTCAATAATCAATATTTTAAAAAAATTCCTTGACTGATTTTGGTGACCACTATGGTAAAAGATTATGTTTTACCTAGGGACCAACTCTGGAAATATTTCTGAAATATTTCTGAGTATTTCTGAAGTCTGAAATCAAGGTGTCAACATGCTGCACTCCCTTTGGAGCATCTAGGAGAGAATCCCCACCTCTTCCAACTTATGGTGGTTGCTGGCATTCCTTCACTTGAGTCTGTATCCAATTTCTGTGTCTATCCTCACATTGCCTTCTCTTCTGTCTTTCTTAAATCTCCCTCTTTCATCGTCCAGCCCAGATACCCTCCCCATTTCAAGATCATTAACTTAAATTTGCAATCTTTTGCTATATACAGAAATGTTTACAGGTTCCAGGGATTAGGACCTAGACGTCATCTGAGGGTCCATTATTTAGCCCACCACAACTGGTTATCACCTCACTGCATATAATATATATGGGATACTGTGACCCAATAAGGTTGATTTATCCCCCAACTATCAATCTGTGGCCAATGGGATATAACAGCCTTTCATGACAATGTGTTTGCCCACAAACCTTGCTGTCTTGGAGCTAGGTCAAATAACCCCTCACATAGCTAGGGATGAATTATTTTCCTGAGCTATGGACTACATCTCCAGTTTCAGCCATTTATATGGCAGATACCTTTAGTGGTAAGTGGACTGAGACTATAGGATTAGTGTGGCAAAACCAGTCATGGTCACCAACAACGGCATTTCAAACATGTGTCCTAGCAACAGTGACTTTTGTTGAAAGCTCATTCTTTAGAATATTACAGTGACCACCACTATTCAATGTATCCTAAGGGAGGCACAAGCCTTGTTGCCTTTTCACATGGGTCTTGGCAAGCCAGGGATTTACGGTGCTGTAAAGTTTGGTCTTAGGAGAGAATGTAATTAGTTTTAGTTAGCTGATAAGGGAAAATGTAGTTAGTTGAATGAATATAGTCAATTTATTTCTAAGAAATGTGATTTCTGAGTCAGAGTTTGTGAAAAACAGCTATTGGACCTTGAGAGAAGTTAATTAACATTGGATTTCATTTTCTTTAATCTATAAAAGGAAGAATTTGTTTTATGATCTCTAAGGCTACTGTCAGCTGTGAAATTCCATTTTGTTGTTTCTTGAGTGGAAATCAGAGAGTTTTTACAATTTGTCCTGAAAACAGTATTATTACCAAAAGGCTTGTCCCTATGCCATTGCTGAGCAGATACAAATATGATTTCAACTTGAAACTTTCTTGCTTGTATGATAGGTATATAATAGTATTTTGGATGAAATAGTTGATAGAAAAATTCTGACGGTCTTAGGATTCTGACTTGGATATATTTTATATTATTGTAAACTACCTTTCCTTGGGCTTTATGTATAGTGTGTTCACACTCAAAAAGTTAAATACTTTATACCAATACAGTTAACTAAGATTGAGAGTACATTTTCACTTTTAGGTCTTCATGCCTTAGTTCCTCTTTACTGAGTTTTGTGGTGCTGTGGAAACATCCAAGTGCATCTGACATATGGAGCTAATGTTTACAAGAGTTCACACAGGCTGAAGATAAACCCTTAGGCTCACCCACATTTAAGTGATAAGATGAGGAAAATGTGAGTCATGGGGATTATCCAAAGAGTTAGGAGAAAATTCAGGAGACTGTATTGTGTCACAGAAAATAAGGAAGGGAATATTTGAGAGTATTCAGTGCTGCTGACAGGCGAAGTGATGCAGGAACACTGAAAAGTGGCCTTGAATTTAGCATGAAAGAAGCAGATGCATTTATTGTGATCAGTTTTTAATGGAGGAAGAGGAATGAAAGCAAGATTGCCTGAGTTGAAGAGAAGACATTAAGTGGAGGTATGAATTGCAGAAAGTTCTCTCAGAAATTTGGCTAAAATAGGGGCTGAGGAACAAATGGTGGTAACTAAATTGCAGAAGTGGGGTTTGGAGAGACTTGCACATGTTTGAAAGCTAATAGAAAGGAGCTAATAAAGGAGGAGATGTTACCACAGAAAGGGAAGATATCAGGACCAGTTTTAGAGGTTTAGCCTTGTAGAGGTGGGATATCCCTTCCCTTACCATCAGAAAGGCAGAAAAAATAAATGCTGTTGCAGATACATTTTAGGGAAGATGGCAAAAAGTTAAAGGAGGCTCATGAATGAAGTCTCTCCTGAAGTTTGAGATGGTGAATATTAATGGCATTAATTTGTGCTCTTGTTTAGTTTTCACTATTAGTGCTGAAATAGTCACATGCAAATGGAGGAGGCTGTGAAGGTCAGGAGGATTACACTAGTGGCTGGGTCAGTGCTACCCCTTCTTTGATACATAACCCAACCTCCTTGACTTCAGGGCTGGGCCCAGTCATTATACCTCATCTTCCAGCCACATGGATTAGTCCGTGGGGAGTACAGGTGATCTAAACCACACCAGTTAGAATCTTTTCAAATTGGAGTTAGGAGGAAAACTGTTTTATCTTGTTAAAAGACAGAAAGGATGTAAATGGGTGTTGCTTGTTGTAGACATGTTTCTTGTGTAGTAAAGAAACAAGGAGTGGAAATGTTTAGGGTGGAAAGAGAATAGTTGAGAAGAGAGGGGGAGAGTTTTAAGTGCGTGTGTCCCTGAGGCCAGCTCCATCCATGTCTTTTTATGATTTGGCTACATAAACTATCAGGTCCCCCTTATGCATAAGGTAGCTAGTTTAGGTATTTGTATTTGAAACTAAAGAAACCTTAACTAATGTAGGGGATATAAATGTGGAGAAGTCAGAGTAGGATTGGTTAAGAGTTTCAATGTTTCTTTTTTAGGTACAGCAGAGAGGCAGTGGGACAAAGAATTTAAAGATATTACTAAGAAGAAGACCAGTTGATGTGATAGAGCATGGGGTCTAGGCTGCACAAGAATGGAAAGGATGACTATGGGGCTAAAGAGGAAGCAATTCTGAACTAAGCTAAGTAGGTAAAAGGACAGGAAGTTGTGATGGAGGAGATATAAGTGTTAGATGCAAAACATATTTTCCTTTTTTTAAGAAAAATAATGTGTCATTATAAAGCACCAGAAAGATTCAAGAAAATCCCTTTGTAATTTTGCAGTTGAAAAGGATAAGGATAACATCCACTTTTTAGATTTGTCATGTTATAATATATACACTGGGAGAGGACTACAATATGGCAAGTTTGTTGAATTTTACATAATACTTTTGTTGCATGATATGCAGCTGAACAAGAATTTTCTGTTTTGGAACTCAGTACCTTATTAAGAAAAATATTCTCGTGAGCAAAAAATTTGAAAAACTTGTTCCAGGACAGAATTGAATGTATTAGAAAATTTTTAGATGCTTAGATATCATTGTCAAGTATCTACCTTTATGAATAGATTTTTTTAATCTTTACTACATTGTTCAATCACTCTAGGTGAATTTGAGTATGATAGTACATAAAGAACCTTTAATGATCTGTCTCTTTTCAGTTGCAGTTTCTCAGCTCACTATTACTTGTGAGTTCAAAATGACAAGTAATGGAGCCCATTAAAAAGGCATTTATCCAGCAAGAGTCTGCTGAGGCTTGAGTTAGACGTCTCCTCTCTCTGCACTTCTAAATAAGTGCAGCGTCATGAGACATTTAAACAATAGGTTGTTGTAGTTCTTCAGTAAATTTGAGTTCCTCAAAAAGCACATCTAATTTACAGCATGGTCTTTGTGCCTCAATTTACCCTTTATTTTAATTTGATGTTCTGTCAGTTTTTATATTTGAGGACACATTTTATCATGTCCTGTTAATGATGAAATGCCTCCTAATTTTTATTAGCTTCATAATTATCCAGTATTTAAACTGACTGTTGTAGCCACCCTGTAAAATTCCCACAGAGTTTGTGAAAATACTGGCTAAGGATATATGAATTAAATCTTAAGTAATGTAAAATCTGTAACCTAAATATATTTGTACTGAATCTTTGGTGAGTCGAGTTGGTCCAAGTTCTCCTTTGAAGAAAAACATTCCAACATCATTATAATGTTATGATGCACATATCCTTTTCTTCAGCATAATTTATTGTGGTTATAGCTTTTATAGCTTAGAGATATAGCTTGTGGTTATAACTGTTATAGCTTAGAGATTTTTTTTCTTTTCCGTCTTACTCAAAATTAAGAAAGCACAGATGTGGAGCAGCATTTTTTGGGTGGTTGTCATAGTGGAACAACTTGATTACAAGGATCTTATCTGGGAGAATCAGAGAGAATCAGGCTGACTGTCATTATTGTTATCAAAGGTCTAAAGAAGTTTTCTGTCTTTCTACTCCACCACCTCACGCACACCAGGGTAACACTCACTAACTGTAAAGCACAATTATGAAGTTAGACTGATAAAAATTGCATAAGTCATTGATAAAGAAACTGTGAAATTATTCTAAGATGGTTTTCCATAACATAGGTTCAGTCCCCCTCTCATGTATCTTGCTCATTAAAATGTTTTGAAAACAGTTAAATTTATTACATCAATGAAAAAGGCATGCATACTTCAGTATCCAAACTAGTGAAACTATAAGACTGTGTTTTGAATAAGAAAAATAGAGTACATGGTCTAATTTTAATCATATTCTAATATTTTACCATGGTAAAATGTAATACAGTGTTGTGTGTCTTATTTATAAAAGCCATTTTTTACTTTGTGCAAAATCTGTTTCACAAAATGCTGCTTACCCTGTGCTTTTTGCCTCACCTGTGTATTCCTTATCTTTCAGAGCCAACAGGGTGACCAAGAAGGGGCTTAGGAGTTGCTTGCTGACTCAGTCAAGCCTTTTGGCTGTGGTCGTTTGCTGAATTAAAAATATTGAACAGAATGAAAAGAATAATTCCATCTTGTTTTCTCTCTTTACAGGCTCTGTACAACTCTATTAAGAATGAGAAGCTTGAATGGGCAGTGTGAGTATGCTAGATGTCAGCATTTTAATAAATGAACCACTTGTTCTTTTCTTTCTTTATGCTTTAAAAGTGATCTTAGAGAAGGATTAAATATGCATGGCCAAGTTCTCATTTTATACCAGTGTCTAACATACTTTGTATAAAACCTAAGCAAACCTTGAGTATCCCATGTCTTTTTCTTGGTACCCAGCATGCTCCTCTTTGCTTTTAGTCTAGTTGCTTTGCCTAGAGACAGTTATCTTTTCAATGTATCCTTTTAAAAAATAGCATTCTAGAAGAAAATCTGATAAAATCATGTTTATTCCAGAATCCAATACAATTATTTTGGTATCATCTACTTGTTTTAATTCCCTGCTTCCTATCATCATAGATCAAGGTTTTCCAATTCTTATTTCCAGTGACCCTAATCATACCAAGATATTGATAAACTTGAGAAATGATGGATTAAATAAGCTAAAAAAATTTTTTAAACTGCAGAACCGCCAGGAGTGTGTACAATGCCAATCTCCAAGAGAGGAATCAAGTTTGCAATGTTTTCTGAACCTTTCAACAATATAATGTAGTGTTTCAAAGTACATACTTTGGGAGATACTATTATAGATAAATTATATCTAATCTGATGTAGACCAACAATACTACTCTTGCTGAACTTTCACCGATCAATGACGCAGTTAAGAATTTAACTTAAAAAAATTGTTACTAAAGTTATTCATAAATTAGGTCAAAATAATGTTTTTTAATGGTACTACATGTGAATTTTATTTTTGATTTTCACTGATATAAAGCATTCATAAATATTTTTCTACCATGTGACCTAACATGGCAATCTGTAATGAACTTTGGTTTATAGAATCAGAACTTAGGGCATAAATCTTATTCTTTCATTTGTACATTGGAAAAAAAAGTGGTTTAGCAATTGACTACATATGTCTCACATATAATATGCTAGAATGAATTTAAAAAAAAAAATACTATTAAACTGTTCCCACTGTAAAATCATATGGTACCGTTTTAAATTAGGGATTCAGAGTTTAATTTGGGACTAATATTTTCAAGTACATGTGATGGGTCTATATTTATATACATCATGAGACTCAAAGTGTATCATTTCAAGGAAAACTCATTAAGCTAATAAGAGTTCATGGCCTATCCAAAGTGATCGCTTTTGGACTTCTCTCTCATGAATGAAAGTGGGTGTCTTAGAAAAATTTCATAAATGATATACTTAGAATCTTGCTGAATTGTTAAAAGCATATCCTGACCTATGCAGAATATCTCCTCTAGCTAAAATTAATAAAAATGAAGCATAAATATATTAATACTAGGTAAGAGAATATTTTTCTTTTATAAAGTTATTTTAAAAACCAAATAAATGTACCGAGGATCTGTTTTGTAAATCTAAATTTTTGATATATTAAATTTGTTACAGTAGGTTTTATATATATTTATGTGTAATGGCAATTTGGTGCAAGAAAGTATCTTTTTTTAAAATGCTGGTATAGTTAACATAGAATGTTATATTAGTTTCAGGTGTACAATATAGTGATTCAACAATCTGTATGTTACCCAGTGCTCATCATGATAAGTGTACTCTTGATCCCCATCCCCAATCTCACTCATCCCCCAACTCACCTCCCCTCTGTTAACCACCAGTTTGTTCTCTGTAGTTGAGTCTGCTTTTTGGTTTGTCTCTTTTTTCTTTGCTCATTTGTTTTATTTCTTAAATTCCATATATGAGTGAAAGCATATGGTATTTGACTTTCTTTGAACGAATTATTTTACTCAGCATTGTACCCTCTAGTTCCATCCATGTCATTGCAAATGGAAGACTTCATTCGTTTTTATGTCTCAGTAATATATACACAGCATCTTCTTTATCCATTCATCTATCGATGGGCGCTTGGGCTGCTTCCTTATCTTGGCTATTGTAAATAATGGTGCAATAAACAAAGGAGTGCACGTATCTTTTTGATTTAGTGTTTTTTGTATTCTTTGGGTAAATACCCAGTAGTAGAATTAGTGGATCATATGGTAATTCTATATTTAATTTTTTGAGGAAACTCCATGCCATTTTCCACAGTGGCTGCATCAGTTAGCATTCCTACCAACAGTGCACAAGGGTTCTCTTTATCTCCATATCCTCTCCAAAACTCGTTTCTTGAATTTTTTATTTTAGCCATTCTGACAGGTATGAGGTGATATCTCGTTGGAGTTTTGATTTGCATTTCCCTGATGGTAAGAAAGTATCTTATCTTGGGCTCAATCCATGGGTGAGCATGGGAGTTTACCCAAGAACAGAATTCTTCTGTGGCCCTCTTGTCTAGTCAAGAGAGCATTGTGTTCAGGAGCCCAAATTCCAGAATCAGAGAGATTTGGGTTTGAATTCCAACTCTTGCATGTGCCAGCTGGGTCACTGGTCATGCCTCTGTGCCTCAGTTTCCTCTTTTGTATGATGAGCAGTTATAGACCTCATATAAGTCTCAGGATGTCACTATAAAATGTTCTAAAATACTAAACATAAAGCAACAGTGAAGGCCCTATCTACAGCAGTGAAAGGCATGGAGGAGTCAAAGACAAGGTACAGGCCAAAACTTAAGTAAGTAGGGAAATACTGGTGTTGCTTATAGAGATGGAGAATGTATGACAAAGTTCAGAGACAGATGATAAAGGCTAAATGGAGTGGAAATGTCCTGCAGGGAAGTGAAAATGTTGAGTTGAAACTTGGGAAAAAGGTCAGAGCTATATAAATACTTGGAAAATTTTTTGCAGATATGGCAGATGAAGTTTTAACAATGAGTCAAGATTGCTGAGAAAAGGACCTTAGTGAAAGAAGACAATTCTAAGTGCTGATCTGTGGGAGGTACCAACACTAATAAATAATAGGATGAAAATGAGTCATAGAAAGTGTGATTGGAGAGGTACAAGGAAAACTCGGTGAGCACAGTGTTCTATACAGTTATATACATGGCACGTACTTATTTATCAAGGAAAAATCTTAGTTCTTGATCTGAAGAATCACATAAATTGATACATAGCAGAGTTTTCTAAAGTGTGTTCTAAGGAACGTTAGTTTTAGTAGCTGTTAAAAGGTCCTTTATGATCAATATAGGACTCAGTTATCCCATTTTTTAATTGGATTATTTTGGGAGGTATTGAGTTTTATAAATTCTTAATATATTTTAGATACTAGCCATTTATTAGAAATGTCAGTTGCAAATATCTTGCCCATTCTGTAGGTTGTCGTTTAGTTTTCTTGGTTGTTTCTTTGCTGTGCAGAACCTTTTTGATTTGATGTAGTTCCAATAGTCTATTTTTGCTTTTATTGCTTCAGGAGACATATCTAGACAGATGTTGCTGTAGCCAGTGTCAGAGAAACTATTGCCTATGTGCTCTTCCAGGGCTTTATGGAGTCAGATCTCACATTTAGCTTCTTAATCCATTTTCAGTTTATTTCTGTGTGTGGTTTAAGAAAGTGGTCCGTTTCATTCTTTTACATAGTGCTGTCCGGTTTTCCCAACACCATTTGTTGTAGAGGCTTTTTTCCATTACACATTCTTTTCTGCTTTGTTGAAGATTCATTGATCATATAATTGTGGGTTTATTTCTGGGGTATTATTCTGTTCCATTGTTCTATGTGTCTGTTTTTGTGCCAGTGCCAATACTGTTTTGATCACTACAGCTTTGTAATATAACTTGAAGTCCAGAATTGTGATGCCTCCAGCTTTGCTTTCTTTTTTAAGGTTGCTTTGGCTATCTGGAGTCTTTTGTGGTTCCATACAAATTTTAAGATTGTTGTAGTTTTGTGGAAAATGCTGTTGGCATTTTGATGGGATTGCATTAAATCTGTAGTTTGCTTTGGGTAGTATAGACATTTTAACAATATCAGTTCTTCCGATACAATGAGCATGGACTATCTTTCCATTTCTTCGCATCATATTGAATTTCTTTCATCAGTGCTTTATAGTTTTCAGAGTACAGGTCTTTCACCTCTTTGGTTAGGTTTATTCCTAGGTATCTCATTATTTTCCATGCAATTGTAAATGGGATTGTTTTCTTAATTTCACTCTCTATTACTTTGCTATTGGTGCACAGAAATGCAACAGATTTCTGTACATTGATTTTATATCCTATGAATTTACTGAATTCATTTATCAATTCTAGAAGTTTTTTGATTGATTGTTTGGGTTTTCCATCTAGAGTATGATGTCTTCTGCAAATAGCAAAAGTTTTACTTCTTCCTTACCAATTTGAATGACTTTTCTTTTTGCTGTGTGATTGCTGTGGCTAGGACTTTGAGTACCATGTTAAATAAAAGCAGTGAGAGTAGACATCCTTTTCTTGTTCTTAATATTAGGGGAAAAGCTCTCAGTTTTTCCCCATTTAGGATGACGTTGACTGCGGGTGCTTCATATCAGGCCTTTATTATGTTGAAGTATGTTCCCTCTACCCCTACTTTGTTAAGAGTTTTTATCATGAATTGCTCTTTGTCAAATGCTTTTTCTGCAGATATTGAAAGGTTCATATCCTTTCTCTTATTTATGTGATGTATTACATTGATTCGTCAATAATTAACCACCCTTCATCCCAAGATTAAATCCCACTAGACAGTGGTGAATGAATTTTGTTGGATGCAGTTTGCCAGTATTTTGTTGAGGATTTTTGCATGTATGTTCATCGGAGATATTGGACTGTAGTTCTCTTTTTTTATTGTGTCTTTATCTGGTTTTGGTATGAGGGTAATGCTACCCTCGTAGAAAGAATATGGAAGTTTTCTTTCCTCTTATATTTCTTGGAAGCATTTGAGAAGAATAGATATTAACTCTTCCATTAATGTTTGGTAGAATTCAGTGGTGAAGCCATGTGGTCCTGGTCTTTTGTTTATTGGGAGTTTTTTTATTACTGATTCAATTACATTGCTGGTAATAGATTTGTTCAAATTTTCTATTTCTTCCTTACTTAGTTCTGGTAGGTAATATGTCTAGGCATTTATCCATTTCTTCTTGGTTGTCCAGTGTGTTGACATACAGTTTTTCATAATATTCTCTTAAGTTGTTTGTATTTCTGTGGTGTTGGTTGTTATTTCTCCTCTTTCATTTATGGTTTTGTTTGAGTCCTCTCACCCTTTTTTTCTCTCTCTTTTTTGATGATTTTGGCTAGAGTTTTATCAATTCTTTGATCTCTTCAAAGAACCAACTTCTTGTTTCATTGATCTGTTCTTTGTTTTTTTTTAGTTTCTACATTACTTATTTTTACTGTAATCTTTATTATTTCCTTCCTTCTGTTTGTTTTGGGTTTAGTGTGTTGTTCTTTCTCTAACCCGTTTGGGTATAAGGTTAGGTTTTTTATTTGAGATTTTTCTTGCTTTTTGAGATAGGACTGTATTACTATAAATTTCCCTCTTAGAACTGCTTTTGCTGCATCCCAAAGATTGTGTATCGTTATGTTTTTATTTCCATCGTTCTCCATCTAATTTTTTATTTCTTTTTTGATTTCATAGTTGATCCATTCATTGTTTAATAGCATGATAATTAACCTCCTTGTATCTGTGCTCTTTCCAGATTTTTTCTTGTAGTTGATTTCTGGTTTCATAGCATTGTGGTTATAAAAGATGCATGATATGACTTCAATCTTTTTTAATTTCTTGAGACTTGGTTTTTGGCCTAATATGTGATCTATCTGGAGAATGTTCCATGTACACTTGAAAAGAATGTGTTCTTTTGTTTTAGGTTGGAATATTCTGAATATATCTTTTAAATCCATCTGGTCCAATGTGTCATTCAAAGCCACTGTTTCCGTGTTTGTTTTCTGTTTCTATGATCTGTCCATTGATGTAAATGCAGAGTTAAATATCCCCTAATATTGTATCAATATTGATTTGTTTCTTCATGTTCGTTATTAACTGTTTTATGTATATAGGTGCTCCCATGTTGGGTGCATAAATATTTACAATTGTTGTATCTTCTTATTGGATTTTCCCCTTTATGATTATGTAGTATCCTTCTTTGTCTCTTATTACAGTCTTTGTTTTAAAGTCTGTTTTGTCTGATAAAAGTATTGCTACCCCAGCTTTCTTTCGCAATCAATTTGCATGATAAGTGTTTCTGTATCCCCTAACTTTCAATCTGCAAATGTCTTTAGGTCTGAAATGAGTCTCTTATAGGAACTGTATAAATGGGTCATGTATCTTTATCCATTCTGTCACCCTTTATCTTTTGATTGGAGCATACAGCCCATTTACATTCAGAGTAATTATTGGTAGATATGTATTTATTGCCATTTTGTTACTTGATTTGTGGTTGTTTTATACTTCTTCTCTGACCCTTTCTTCTCTTGCTGTCTCCTCTCATGATTTTCTGGCTTTCTTTAGTGATGTACTTGGATTTCCTTTTATTTTTTGCATATCTCTTACTTGTTTTTGATTTGTGGTTAACATAGGGTTTGTATATAACATCTGCATATAGTTGTCTATGTTAAGTTGAAGATCACTTAAATTTGAACCCATTCTTTACTCCTCCCCCACCCATGTTTTAGGTATATGGTGTCATACTTTACACCATTTTGAGTCCCTTGACTGATATTTACATATGTACTTACTTTTACTGTTTTTCCTACTTTTCTTACTCCTACTTATAGCCTTTCCTTTCTAATCAAAGAGTCCTCTTTAACATTTCCTGTAGGGCTGGTTTAGTGGTCATGAATGCCTTTACCTTTTGTTTGTCTGGGAAACTTTTTCTCTCTCCTTCTATTCTGCATGATAGCCTTTCTGGAAAGAGTATTCCTGGCTGCAGATTTTTTTCCTTTGAATATATCATGCCACTCTCTTCTGGCCTGCCAAGTTTCTGGTGAAAAACCTGCTAATAGTCTTATGGGGTTTCCCTTCTATGTAACTGTTTTCTTTTCTCTTTTTTCTTTTCAAATTCTATCTTTATCACCACTTTTTGCCATTTTGTTACTCTGTGTTTTGGTGTGGACCTCCTTGGGTTGATTTTGTTGAGGTATCTCTGTGCCTCCTTGATGTTGATATAGTTTCTTCCCTACATCGGAAGTTGTGCAGTTTATTCTGCTAGTCTTAGAGTCATCTTCTAGGTTATTTATGCTGAATGTGACTGTTATCTGGTTTTATCTGTGGGCTGAGGTGAGCTTACGGTTCTCCTACTCTGCCATCTTCCCAGCCTCCCTCCAGTAATTCTCTTTTTAAACTTACAAATAGCCAACTGTAGGTTTATATCAATTACTATTGAGAAAACTAAGGCAAAGAAAAGTTGCCATAGGTTGTACAGTGTTTGTACGTACCACAAATATATTTAATGTTAAAAAAAATTGAGTGTATCAGAAGTTGAGGAAGTTGGCATTAAGAGTCACTGGTACAGGAAGAAGTAACCGTGGAAAAATTAAAACTATTTGCGTGAAACATTGGACCATTAGGAAGAAAAGAAATAAAACTCAGTTCTCCATTTTGGGTGTTCATACTACTAAACATTTGCTAGATATGTATTGTGCCTCATTAAAATAATAGAATAGAATAAGATTTAACATTCTTAACTTCATTGCTATTAGATGATTGCTTTCCTCACATTCCTAACATGGAGAATGCTACATCATGTTTTTGATAAAATAAAAATTCTAATGTTACATGGAACTGACAAATTTAGAAGGTAATCTACATAAATATTAAATAAGGGTAAGTCTGTATGTATAGGTAGATATATAAAGAATATTATTCATTTTTTATTCTAATGTAAATTCAGTGAAAATACATTGAATATAAGATCAGGAAAGAAGGAAAAACAGAAATAACATAGTTATGAAGTGTCTTAATTTGAAAGGAGATTTTTGAGCTGAAGAATTACTATCACTTAAAAGTTTGTTAGCTAAAAATGATACTGAATGTGGATCAATCTCCCTGATTTTGGGGTTTAAAGGAGGGAAGATTTCAGGGTATAGAATTAGGGAAGATTCTCCTACAGCTCTGTGAAGTGTAATTTATTCAGAATCTGAATCATAGATCACAATGTTTAATCTGTAAGGACCTGTTTTTCTCAGTCATTTCAAGTATGCTAAACTCAGATATATAGGAAACTAGAAGAATTTGCCGTTTTATTCTTAGCTTTAAAAGACCAAGTTAAAAACAAAACATCTGCTTTTTGTGTAAGTAATATCTCTCTCAATGCTGAGATTGAGATGGATACTTAGAATATTTAAGGATTTATTGTCATAACAGTTTTAATATCCATAAAGATGATGATGAAAGTGATGTAATATACAAATACTGTTATCTTTAATTTCAGAATATGCTGAACAGACAGTTGGTGAGCAGATGGAATATGATTATAATGTTAGTATCCTACTTGTCCCAAAGCAATTTGAGAATCACTGAGGTGCAAAGAATTATGGAGGCTGGGCTATAAGGAAATTGTTTTTCCTAATATGCTGATAATTTAGAATTTTTTACCATCTATATTAATTGCCAACCTTTTTTTATAATTTTTATTTTGTTATATTAGTCACCATACACTACATCCCTAGTTTTTGATGCAATGTTCCATGATTCATTATTTGCTTATAATTACCCAGTGCACCATGAAATATGTGCCCTCCTTAATACCCATCACACCTTTTGATTTTTGTTAATGACACGAGGAAAATACTACAATGAATATAATTTCTAAATGGAGCATAGTATTCATGCAGTGGCTATTATAGTGCCTTGAACATTTTAGACAAGTAGTCTGGATTTCATTAAGCATTTTGTATGTGTACATTTTAATATACATGCATACATACATTTTCAGGGGTGAGGAAAATTTAGCCAGATCAGTAATACTAAAAGAAGTTATTTTATGTTGCCCATTAAAAATGTCTTAGTATCATGGAACATTGCATCAAAAACTGGGGATGTACTGTATGGTGACTAATAAAACAAAATAAAAATTATTTAAAAAATAAATAAAAAATGAAAAAATAAAAAATAAAAATTTCTTAGTAGATCTTTTGGAAACATCTTGTTTGACCCCAGTGAACTTCCAACAACTTTTTAAAAACCATCTTATCATTTATACTTAACTTTTCCTTAGTTTGAAAAGTATCCTACAGTCTGTACGTATAGCTAAGTTACCAGCCTGCATCTTCCTCACATCTGGCAGCATTTTTATTGGTGTTAAAGGACTAATGATGGAGCTTGACATTTTTAATAGAAAGGTCAACCCTTTTTTTTATAGTTCAGATGACTGTGTCAGAATAAGGTATTTTTAGAAAATAAAATATATTTCCTGGTTTAATCAGAATTTTTAAATTTACATACCTTTTTTATTTTATACTGTTGGTAAATGACAAAGACCGATTCATTTTAAACTCATTCTACTTTGTGCCATAATATGATCTGGTATCATAGAAATTTCTTGACATGTCAGCAAATTTTTTAAATAAGTTTATTCTTTATTTTCCAACAATCACCTGATCACAATGTTCAGATTACGTTCAACTTAGTGTTCTGTTCCTGCACTCAACTCGTATGTTCATTTTTAAAAAACAAATTTACTAAGGTGCAATTTATATACCATAAAATTCACTCTTAATTGTGCAATTTCATGGTTTTTTGTATATTTATAGAGTTGTATAACAATCACCAGAATTCATCACCCCATTGTTAACATTTCATAAAGATTCCTTGTGCATGTCATTCAGTATATTTGATTTGAACTCTTCCCTCCTCTCTGGTCCTATACTGTCTTGTGCACAACTGTATTGAGTTTATAATACAATACTCTATTTTATAAAAATGTATTACCCATTATTATATGTATCTATTCCCCTGCTGGACTATGAATCCTTCAAATCCTCTTAATCATTTTGATGTCCCTGTTGCCTAGCACACTGCCTGACAACTAAAGGCTCCTTTTAATCATTACTGAGCTGGTACCCACTCCCTCTTGGAAACAGGCAGGGGCTTGGCCTCTTGCTGTCTACCATGCTCCACAGGCATCCCTGTGGATGATACAATGACTTTCAAAAAAATTTTTTTAAGATTTTATCCATTTATCATTTATTTTAGTGAGAGAGAGAGAGCGCACCAGGGGAAAGAGAAAAAGGGGAAAGAATCCCAAGCAGACCCCACACCGAGTGTAGAGCCCAGTGTGGGGCCCAATCTCATGACCCTGAGATCATGACCTGAGCCAAAACCAAGAGTTGGATGCCCAACCAATTGAGCCACCCAGGCTCCCCAAACCTGAAGATAAAAATAGACACCAGATCCAAGAGGCCCAATGAGCCCCAAGCAGGTTGAAGCCAAATAAGGCTACACTGAAACATATTGTTATGAAATTTTCAGAAGTAAAGACAAAGAATTTTAAAAGCAACAGGAGAAAATGGAGAAGGACATAAAAGGGAACCCTCATAAAACTATGGGTAACTGTCTTAACAGAAAATTTTCCAGCCAGAAGAGAATGGCATAACACATTCAAAATATTGAAATAAAAAACTGTCAACCAAGAATACTGTATCCAAAGAAGATGTCCTTCAGAAATGGAGGAGAGATAAAAACATTCTGGAATAAACAAAAGCCAAGGGAATTTATTATCACTAGACCTGCCTTAGAAGAAATGCTAAAGGGATTTATTTAAGTGGAAATAAAGGGACATTAATTAACATCATAAAAACATATAAGAAGGCAGGGTAAAACTCACTAGAATGCTAAATTTATAGTCAAAGTTTGATTCTGTAATAAGGTAATAGTGATGATTAATTCACTTAGAACTCTAGTTACTTAAACTTTAAAAAAAAACTTTAAAAAAAGATATAGTAAAAGTATACTTAACGGCAATAACTTGTCATTAGTTACAAAATATAAGAAAATGTAAATTATAGCATCAGTAACTTAAAATATGTGGAAGAAGAGTGTAAAACTTACAAAGTTTATTGAAGTTACTAGCTTAAATTAGGGTGTTATAATTCTAAGATATTTTATGTATACCTCATGGTAACCACAAAAGAAATACCAAAAGTAAGTACACAAAAGAAAATGATAAAGCAGTCAAAGCATGCTGATACCAGAAGACATCAAGATACATAAAAGACAGCAGGGTAAGAAGGCATGATGGATCTACAAAACAACCAGAAAATAGTTAATAACGACAATTGTAAGTTCTTACCAATAACTACTCTAAAAATAAATGGATTAAATTTGTCAGTAAAAAGATATAGAATGGCTGATGGATTAAAAAAAAAAAAAGACAAAAAAAGGCTCAACCATATGCTGCCTACAAGAGACTCACTTGGACATTAAGACAAGCAGACTGAGAGTAGAGGGCCAGAAGAGATATTTGAAGTAAATGGTAACCAAAACCAAACAGAACAGCAGAGATAACTATACTTCTATCAGACAAAAAGGTCTTTAAGCTAAAAATGGTAGAAAGAGATAAGGCCATTATGTAATGAGAAAGGGGTTGGTACATCAAGAAGATATAACTTGTAAGTATATATGTGACCAACATGGATCACCTAAATATATAAAGCAAAAATTAGCAGAACTAAAAGGAGAAATAAACACTGATACAGTAACAGTTAAGGACTTTAATACTCCATTCTCAACAATGGATAGGTCATCCAGAGAATCAATAAGGAAACAGCAAATTTAAACAACACTATAGACTTAAATGACCTAAGAGACGTATACAGAACATTGTATCCTAAATAGCAGAATATATTCTTATCAAGTGCACATGTAACATTTGCTAGGATAGATTATATATTAGATCACAAAACAAGTCTTAGAGAATTCAAGATTAAAATCATACCAAATGTCTTTTCTGACCACAGTGATATGAAACTAGAAGTCAGTAACAAGAGGAAAATTGGAAATTCACAAGTATGTGGAAATTAAATAACACTCTTCTGAATAACCAATGGATCAAAGAAACTAAATCTTGAGACAAACAAAAATACACAATATACCAAAACTTACGGGATGCAGCAAAAGAAGTTCTAGTAGGTGAGTCCATAGCAATAAACACCCATTTTAAGAAGCAGGAAAAATCCCAAATAAACAACCTAACTATGCCCTAAGGAACTAGAAAAAGAAGAGCAGAGCCTAAAGTTTAGCAGAAGGAAGGAAATAGTAAAGATTAGAGCAGAAATAAATGAAATAGAGAAAAGGAAAATAGTAGAAAAGATTAACCAAACTAAGAGTTCCTTTTTTGAAAAGATTAACAAAATTGACAAAGCTTTAGCTAGACTAGCCAAGGATAAGAGAGGAAACCCAAGGCAACAAGATTATAAATGAAAAAGGAGATACTACAACTGATATACAGAAATACAAAGAATCATAGGCTACTATGAACAATAGAATACCAACAAACTGGACAACCTAGAAAAAAATGGAAAACTTCTTAGAAACATACAAAGTACCTTTCCTGAATCAGGAAGAAGTAGAAAGTCTGAATAAGTCAATTAGTAAGGAGATTGAATCAGTAATCGAAAATCTCCTGACAAAGAAAAGCCTAGGAACAGATGGCTGCATTGGTAAATTTTACCTAACATTTAAAGAGTTAATGACAATCCTTCTCAAACTCTTCCATAAAATTAAAGAAGAGGGGACACTCACAAATCTATTTTACAAGGCCAGTATTGTCCTGATACCAAAGCCAGGAAAAGAAAATATTAGAAACTACAGACCAATATTCCTGATGAATATAGATGCAAAAATTCTCAATAAAATAGGAGCAAACCAGGGGTGCCTGGGTGGCTCAGTTGTTAAGCATCTGCCTTCGGCTCAGGACATGATCCCGGAGTCCTGGGATCAAGCCCCACATCAGGCTCCTCTGCTGGGAGCCTGCTTCTTCCTCTCCCACTCCCCCTGCCTGTGTTCCCTCTCTCACTGTCTCTCTCTCTGTCAAATAAATAAATAAAATCTTTAAAAAAAAATATAGCAAACCAAATTCAGCAGCACATTAAAAGGGTCATTCACTATGATCAAGTAGGCTTTATATTTGGATATAGGGATGGTTCAACATATACAAATCTATCAAGTGATACATCACATTAAAAGAATCAAAGAAAAAAATCATATGACCATCTCAAGAGATCCATAAAAAGTATTTGACAAAATTCAACATTCATGATAAAAACTCTTAACAAATTAGGTATAGAAGCAACATACCTCAACATAATAAAGAACATATATGATAAGTCCATAACTAATATCCTATCAGCAGTGAAATGTTGAAAGCTTTTCCTCTAAGATCAGGAGTAAGACAAGGGTGCCCACTCTTACCACTCCTATTCAAGTAGTACTGGAAATTCTTGCCAGAGCAATTAGGCAAGAAGGAGAAATAAAAGGCATCAGAACTGGAAAGAAAGATATAAAATTGTCTCTGTTTGCAGATGACTTGATTTTATGTATAGAAAATCCTAAAGAATCCAACAAAAAACTGTTAGGCCTAATCAACAAATTCAGTAAAGTTGCAGGATACAAAGTTAATATTTAAAAATCAATAGCATTTATATATACTAATACTGAATTATCTGAAAAAGAATTAAAATGATCCTATTTACTATAGCATTAAGAACAATGAAATACTTTGGAGTAAACTTAGTCATGGAGGTAAAAGATCACTGCTCTGAAAACTGCAAGACACGGATGAAAGGAATTGAAGAAGACACAGATAGAAAGGTTTTCTATGTTCATGGATAGGAAGAATTAATGTTGTTTGAATGTGCATATTACCAAAAGCCATCAATAGATTGAGTGCAATCCTGATTAAAATTCCTATGGCACATTTTGCAGAAGTAGAAAAAACAGACCTAAAATTTATATGGAATCACAAAATAGCCAAAGCAATACTGAGAAAGAACAAAGCAGGAGAAATCATACCTTCTGATTTCAAGCTATACTATTAGAGCTGTAGTAATCAAAACAGTATGATACCGACATAAAAACAAATAGCTCAATGGAACAGAACTGACAGCTCAGAAATAAACCCCAGCGTATGTGGTCAACCTATTATTAGACAAGGGAGCCAATAATTCTCAATAGAGAAAAGACAGTCTCAAATAAATGGTGCTGGGAAAATTGGATATTCATATGTTTAAAAAATGAATTTTTAACACTATTTTACACCACTCATGAAAACTAAGTTGATATGGATTAAAGACTTGAACATCAGATCTGATACCATGAAACTACTAGAAGAAACATAGGACTAAAACTCCTTGACATGGATCTTGCCAATGATTTTTTTCTGTTTGACACCTAAAGCACAAGCAACGAAATAAACAAGTGGAACTACATCAAACTGGAAAGCTTCTGCACAGCAAAAGAAACAACAAAGTGAAAAGATGACCTACAGGATGGGAAAAATATTTCAAACCATGTTTCTGATTAGAGGCTAATGGCCAAAATATATAAAGGACTCCTACAACTCAATAGCCAAAACACCTAATTTAAAAATGGGCAGAAGACCTGAATAAACGTTTTTCCAAAGAAGATATGCAAAACACCACAGATACATGAAAAATGCTCAGCATCACTAGTTATTAGGGAAATGCAAATCAAACCACTATGAGATATAACTTATTCCTTTTAGGATGGCCATGATAAAAAGACAAGAAATAACAAATGCTGTCAAGAATGTGGTGAAAAGGGAACCCTTACACACTGTTGGTGGAATTGTAAACTGGCACAGCCAATCTGGAAAACAGCATGGAGGATCCTCAAAAAATTGAAAATAGAACTGTTATATGATCCAGCAATTTAACTGCTAGAAATACATTCAAAGGAAATGAAAACACTAACTTGAAAAGATATCTGCACCGCCCGCCCATGTTCATTGCAGCATTATTTGCAATAGCCAAGAAGTGGAAGTAACCTAAGTGTCCATCAATAAATTAATAGAAAGAAACTGTGATACACACATACACACACACGCACACGCATACACAATGGGATATTATTCAGCCATAAAAAAATGAGGAAAATCATGCCATTTGTGAACATGGATGGGCCTTGAAGGCAATTATGCTAAGTGACATAAGTCAGAGAAAAACAAATACTATATGATTTCATTTATATGTTGAACCTTAAAAAAAAAAAAAACTCATAGCAAAAGAGATCAGATTTGTGGTTACCAGAGGTGAGTATCGGGGTGGGTGGAAGGGAATTAGAGATTGGTGGTCAAAGATAAAAACTTCCAGTTACAAGACAATTAAGTACTAGGGATTTAATGTATTGCATGAAAAGTATAGTTAACACTGCTGTATGATATATGTGAAAATTGTTAAAAGAGTAAATACTAAGTTCTCATAAGAAGAAATTTTTTTTTTTGCTTTCTCTTTATATAAGATGATGGATGCTAACTAAGCTTGTTGTGATAATCATCTCAGACTATATATATACATATATATAGGTCAAAACATTATGCCGTATTTCTTGAACTTACACACTGATGTATGTCAGTTATATTTCAGTAAAACATAGGGAAAACAGTAAAGGAGAAATATGTTCTCATACAAGTATTGAGGAAATTTTAGACCTGTCTAAAAGAATTGTTAAAAGAAGTTCTTTTTTTTTTTTATAATTTTTTTTATGTTGTTAGTCACCATACAGTACATCATTAGTTTTTGATGTAGTGTTCCATGTTTCATTGTTTGCATATAACACCCAGTGCTCCATGCAATACATGCCCTCCTTAATACCCATCACCGGCCTATCCCAATCCCCCACCCCCCTCCCCTCTGAAGCCCAGTTTGTTTCCCAGACTCCATAGTCTCTTATGGTTCATTCCTCCTTCTGTTTACCCCCCCTTCATTCTTCCCTCCTTCTCCTACCGATCTTCCTACTATTTCTTATGTTCCTTAAATGAGTGAAACCATATGATAATTGTCTTTCTCTGCTTGACTTATTTCACTTAGCATAATCTCCTCCAGTCCCATCCATGTTGCTGCAAATGTTGGGTAATTGTTCCTTCTGATGGCTGAGTAATATTCCATTGTATATAAAGAAGTTCTTGAGAGAGAAGGAAAACGATACAAATCAGAAGTTCAGCTCTACTACCCTATGATCCAGCCATTGCACTACTGGGTGTTTACCCCAAAGATACAGACGTAGTGAAGAGAAGGGCCATATGCACCCCAATGTTCATAGCAGCAATGTCCACAATAGCTAAATCGTGGAAGGAGCCGAGATGCCCTGCAACAGATGACTGGATTAAGAAGTTGTGGTCCATATATACAATGGAATATTACTCAGCAATCAGAAAGAATGAGTTCTCAACATTTGCTACAACATGGACGGCACTGGAGGAGATAATGCTTAGTGAAATAAGTCAAGCAGAGAAAGACAACTATCATATGATTTCTCTCATCTATGGAACATAAGAACTAGAATGATCAGTAGGGGAAGAAAGGGATAAAGAAAGGGGGGGTAATCAGAAGGGGGAATGAAACATGAGAGACTATGGACTATGAGAAACAAACTGAGGGCTACAGAGGGGAGGGAGGTGGGGGAATGGGATAGACCGGTGATGGGTAGTAAGGAGGGCACATATTGCATGGTGCACTGGGTGTTATACACAACTAATGAATCATCGAGCCTTACATCGAAAACCGGGGATATACTGTATGGTGACTAACATAATATAATAAAAAATCATTATTAAAAAAAAAAAAAAAGAAGTTCAGCTCTACATAGAGGAAGTGCATCATAGGAGGAATAAGTGAACGTAAAATTTTTAAAACTTTTTATTTTTCTTAACATATCTAACTGATGAGAGTTTGTTGAAAACAATAGGAACAATTACTTGATTACGCATATATGTGTACTTATATACATATATGCTTGTATATAAGTGATATGAATTATAGCAATAAGAACAGGAGGCTGAAATTTGATGGTTTCTGTTATTATAAAGTATTTGCCGTACCTTTGAAATATCATTTGAATATAGATTTGGATTAGTTGTAAATGTATATTGCAAACTTTAGGGCAACTACTAGTAAACATTCAAAAATGTAACATACTAAGAAATGAGGAAAATGGAATCATATAAACTGCTCAGTTAAAATCACCAAAAGACGGGAAAAAGGGGGAAGACAAAAATAGGAATGAATAACAAGAGCCATGAATAGAAAGCAGTAACAAATATGGTAGCTATGAATCCAACTATATCATTAAATGTCAGTGGCCTAAACACACAGTAGACAAATTGTCAGAGTGGATCAAACAGAGAGAAATTTATAGCATTAATGCTTATATTAAAAAAGAAGAGGGTTCTCAATTCAAAACCTAATTTTATACCTTAAAAACTAGTAAAAGGAAACTAACAGAAATAATTAATATACTTTACTGCAGAGATATAAAATAGGGAATAGCAAAATAATAAAGAAAATCAATGAAACCCAGAGTACTTTGAAAAGTTTAACAAAATTGACAAATCTTTAGCTAGACTGAGGAAAAAAGAGAAGACTCAAATAATTAAAATCAGAAATGAAAGAGGGGATGTTTCTACTGATTTTACTGAAACAAAATGTTTATTAAAAGAGTACTATGAACAGTTATACACCAACAAATTGAATAACCTAGATGACAAATGAATAATTTTTGTAAATAAACAACCTACCAAGACTGAATCATGCAGAAATACAAAGTTTGACAGACTGATAGGAGATTGAATCAGTAATAATAAACCTCCCAATGAAGAAAAGCCTACAACCATAGAACACTTAGCATGGAGTCTGCTTGAGGTTCTCTCTCCCTCTCCCTCTGCTCCTCCCCTCCCATGAATGCTCGCTCACTCTCAAATAAATAAATCTTTTTAAAAAACTAATAAATGAAATCAGTAAAGTTGCAAAATGCAGAATCAACACACAAATATAGTTGCATTTCTATACACTAACAACAATATAAAAAGGAAATTAAGAGGGGTGCCTGGGTGACACAGCAGTTAGGCGTCTGCCTTCGGCTCAGGGCGTGATCCCGGTGTTGTGGGATCGAGACCCACATCAGGCTCCTCCACTATGAGCCTGCTTCTTCCTCTCCCACTCCCCCTGCTTGTGTTCCCTCTCTCGCTGGCTGTCTCTATCTCTGTTGAATAAATAAATAAAATCTTTAAAAAAAAAAAAGGAAATTAAGAAAACAACTCATTTTACAATAGCATCAACAAGAATAAAATACTTTGGGCTGAACTTAACCAAGAAGGTAAAAGACTTGTACAGTGTACACCCCTGCCCCTGACACACTGAGAAAACTCTGTTTAATTTTTGAGAAACTACCTACTATATAGTTTTCTAAAGCAGCTCGAATAGTGAAAATGTTTCAGCGCTGAAAATGGTTATTGAAATTAACAAAGACAAGTAAATGGAAGAATATCTTGTTTTCATGGGTTGGAAGACTTAAATTATTGTTAAGGCATCAGTTATGCCTATAGCAACCCACAGATTTGATGTGGCTCCCAGACATTCCTAAGTGACTTTTTTATTGTTTTGCAAAAATAGAAACCTATTCTAAAATTCATAGGGAATCTGAAGGAACCCCAGATAGCCAAAACAATCCTTTTTTTTAAGATTGTATTTATTTATTTGACACAGAGAGATAGAGAGGGAGGTGTAGGCAGAGGGAGAGGGAGAAGCAGGATCTCCACTGAGCAAAGAGCCCAATGCGGGGCTTGATCCCAGGACCATGGGATCATGACCTGAGCTGCAGGCAGGTGCTTAACCAACTGAGCCACCCAGGTGCCCCTAGCCAAAATAATCTTGAAAAAGAACAAAGTTGGAATAAAAAATATTAAAAAAAAAAAAAAGTTTAGGGGTGCCTGGGTGGCTCAGTCAAATAAGTGGCTGCCTTCAGCTCAGGTCATGATCTCGGAGTCCTGGGATCAAGCCTCGCATCAGTCTCTCTGCTCTTCCTCTCCCTGTGACCCTCCCTCCTGCTTGGCTGTTGCTGGCTCACTCTCTCAAATAAATAAATAAATAATCTTTAAAAAAATAAAAAGTTGGAGGCCTCACACTTAATGATTTCAAAACTTAACTACAAAGCCATGGTATCAAAACAGTGCAGTCAGGGGCGCCTGGGTGGCACAGCGGTTAAGCATCTGCCTTCGGCTCAGGGCGTGATCCCGGCGTTCTGGGATCGAGCCCCACATCAGGCTCCTCTGCTGTGAGCCTGCTTCTTCCTCTCCCACTCCCCCTGCTTGTGTTCCCTCTCTCGCTGGCTGTCTCTATCTCTGTCAAATAAATAAATAAAATCTTAAAAAAAAAAAAAGTGCAGTCAGATATAAAGACCAATGGACTAGAATGGAGAGCCAGAAATTAACCGTTCCATATTGTGGTCAAATGATTTTCAGCAAGTTGCTATGACCATTCAAATGAGGAAAGGACACTCTTCAACAATTGGTATTTGGAAAACTGGACTTACACATGAGGGAAAAAAATGAAGCTGAACCCTATCTTACACCATATACGGTAATTATCTTAAAATGGATCAAAGACCTAAATGTTAGAGCTAAAATATAAAACTTTTAGAAGAAACATGAGAGGTAAAACTTCAGACATTGGATTTGGCAATGATTTTTTGGATATAACACCTAAAATACAGGAAACAAAAGAAATGTTATACTTGGATTTCATCAAAATTAAAAAATTTTGTGCATCAAAGGACGTTATCAACAGAGTGAAAAGGTAACCCATGGAATGGGACAAATTATCTGCAAATCACATATTTGATGGAGGATTAACCTCCAGAATATTTAAAGGATGACACTTCAACAATTAACGACAAAAACAAAACATTTACTTGAATGGATAATTTTCCAAAGAAGATATACAAATGATCCATAAGCATATGAAAAGATGCTCAACATCACTGATTATTAAGGAAGTACAAATCAAAATCACAATGAGATACCATCTTATACCTGTTAGGATGGCTACTATCAACTCAAAAGAAAGTAAGTGTTAGCAAACATGTGGAGTAAAGGAATTCTGTGTACTGTCTGAGAGAATGTAAAAGGGCATAGCCATCTATGGCAAGCAATTCCTCAAAAAGTTTAAAAAAGAATTACCAAAAATAAATAAATAAATAAATTACCATATGTTCCAGCAATTGTACTTCTGAGTATATACCCAAAGTAATTTTTTTAAAATTCTTTGTTTAACTTCAGTTTAGTTAACATATACTGTATTATTACTTTCAGGGATAGAATTTAGTGATTCATCAGTGGGATATAACACCCAGTGCTGATTACATCAAGTGCCCTCCTTAATGACCACCACCCAATTATCCCTTCAACCCACCTACCTCCCCTCCAGCAACCCTCAGTTTGTTTCCTAGAATTAAGGGTCTCCTATGGTTTGCCTCCCTCTCTATTGTCATCTTATTTTATTTTTCTTTCCCTTCCTCTGTGTTCATCTGTTTTGTTTCTTAAATTCTACATAGGAGTGAAATCATACGGTATTTGTCTTTCTCTGACTTATTTCACTTAGCATAATACCCTCTAGTTCCATCCACATTTTTGCAAATGACAAGATTTCATTCTTTTTGATGGCTGAGTAATACTCTGTTTATATATACCACTTCTTTATCCACTCATCTGTCAGTGGACATCTGGACTCTTCCCATATTTGGGGTATTGTGGATATTCCTACTATAAACACTGGGGTGCATGTGCCCCTTCAAATCACTGTGTTGTATCCTTTGGATAAATACCTAGAAGTGCAATTGCTGGGTCATAGGGTAGTTCTGTTTTCCCCAAAGTAACTGAAAATAAAGACTCAAGATATTTTTACACCCATGTTCTTAGCAACATTATTCAGAGTAGCCAAAGTGGGGAAGCAACCTAAGTGTCCCTTGATGGATGAATGCTTAAACAAAATGGGTGAACACATACATATATACATACATACATACACAGTGGAATATTGGCCTTTAAAAGGAAGAAAATTCTGAAACATTGTACACCACTGATGAATCTTTAGGACACTATACTAAGTGAAAGAAGCCATTTACAAAAAAAGAGAAAGACTATGATTTCATTTACATGAGGTATACCTACAGTAGTGAAATTCATAGAGACAGAAAATGGAATGGTGGTTGTCAGTGGCTAGGGACGGAGGGAATGAGAAGTTGTTTTACTTAGTGGGTATAGAATTTCAGTTTGGAATGATGAACAATTCTGAGATGGATGGTTGTTTTGGTTTCACAGCAATGTGAATGTAATTAATATCACAGAACTATAGCATTTTTAAATGGTAAGTTTTATGTTAAGTGTTTTACTATAACTTAAAAGGAAATGCATGTATAAATGTGAATACTGGAAGTGTTTCACTTTTTCTGCCTGGTGAACTTATATTTATTGTCCAACTCCAATAACACATTCTTAGTGATGATTTCACATTGAGTGCAGTTAATATTCCAGTTTTGCTCTAGAAAATGTTTTTGTTTTCTTTTCAACTGTTACTTCTCTCCACCCCTCACACGCACACACACACACACACACACACACACACACACACACAAGCCCCACCAATTTATATTTGATTTCAGTATTTGAATGCCACATAACTGAGGCCCCTCAAGGTAATGTAGTTTTCAAGTTTGGTTCCAGCTTAACTACTTCGTTAAAACTGAAACTCCACTGTGATGAAACTTACCAGTATGAGGTATTTCAAAATCTGCTGAGTCTCTGAGTCAATGTAATGATACTCAGCTTTTGTAAATTTTAGGAAGCAGTTGTTTTCCATTCTTTGTGAAATTCCACTGAAATACAAGACTCCAATGAATTTATATGATTTCTTACCTAATTTTTTTTTCATAGTAAATCACCTGTCAGGAGTAAGACAGAATGTAGGAAATTCATGATTTACAGTTGCCCTTTAGAAAGAACATAAAAGCTAGAAACGTTATCTGCTATCAGCACAAGAGCGTTTGCCATTCTTGAAATGAACTGCACTGCCAAGTAGTGGACTTAGACCACCCGATGAGTCATACACTTGATTACTGAGAGAATAGATTCGTGTGAAGAATGGGGGGATTTTGTAGGTTGTAAGGTTTTGAGACGTCTGGAGTCTCAATAGAAAATACTACACTGTGAGTCTTTTTAAAAATATTCAGGTATGAATCATTCTTTTCACAATCCAGACCAAAAGCCCTGTTGTGTCTCCTCCATTTCAATTTAACAAAGTAACATCATCCTGAAAATTTCTTGGTGGTTCAGTGTACACAGGAAAATCCTAGTTAGGTGGACTATTTTCTATAGAAATGAGCTAACTTTATTTTTAGAAATATTTTTACCAAAATATTAATTTATATCCTCTGTGTACAGTGGAAATGATCTCCCTTATGGGGAAGCACTGGCATTATGAAAAACAATGAAACCCTACAATGATGCTGTCAGGAATCCAGGTATAAAGTGATTGGTTCCTATTCTATGCCAATTCCATGTCTCAAGTGAAGCCTGGCACAGGTTCTTCTGGGGACTAGGGAGATATGGAAAGAAGGGCAGGAATAAGAGAGAAAGAGGGTATGCTGCAGGGGTTGAAGGGTGGCTGTTAGGGAAGGAGAAGGTCCTCACATTATTATCTGATATAGCTTCCATCCCAGAAGTCCCAGCCAGCACAGACCCATGTATATTTAAGCCCAAAAAATAGTCGTCACCAGATGGAGCCAATCAGCATCTCAGACTAAAGTAGGTTTTTACTCTCAGAGCTTGACAAGATCATTTCATTAATTTTCAAAATACCAAGAATACTTGTTTACAGGATTGAATATTTCCAGCCTTCACTTATTTTCAGGGTTTTACTGAGCTGTACTCTGTTGAACATTTCTTTAATTATTGTTGTCCTATTGTTTTTAATATTCCAATATCATAGAATATTTAAGCTGTTCTAACAACAGACCTGCCTAAAAGAAATCTAATGCATGCCACATATGTAATTTTAAAGTTTTTAGTACCATATCCTAAAAGTAATAAGGAATCAATGAAATTAATTTCATAATGTATTTTTCAAATTTAATCCAGTGTATATAGAATATTATTTCAATATGTAAACAGAAATCTGTGAAACAATTCCTCCCTTTTTTTGTACTGAGTCTTTTGAAATCTATTGTATATTTTTTCACTTATTGCACATCTCAATTTGGATTATCCACGTTTCAAGTTCTCAATAGCTATATGTGGCCAGTGCTACCATATTAAACATTGTAACTCTATAAGCTTCTTTTTGTTGATGTTTATGTAGAGAAAAATCATAATTGCATCCTGAAAGCTCAGTACATTTTATTATTATTTTTTTTAATTTCATTTATTTATTTGACAGAAAAAGAGCATAAGGAGGCAGAGTGTCAGGCATAGGGAGGGGGAGAAACAGGCTCCCCGCTCAGCAGAACGCCTGATGCGAGGCCCAGTACCAGGCCCCCAGGGTCATGACCCAAGCCAAAGGCAGACATTAACCAACTGAGCTACCCAGGGGCCCCTCAGTACAACATTTTAAACAATACACGTGTAAGGTCTCAAATGACATTACATTTGAAGGTCAGTCATGTAGTCATTTTGAAAACTGTGCACATTGTCAGTAAAGAATTTTCTTGGACTAGGATGTTGCTGGTGCAAAGAGAACCAAGAAGTATAAAAAGAATTTGTTTAAAAACACAGTATTGGGGGGGCGCCTGGGTAGCGCAGTCGTTAAAGCGTCTGCCTTCGGCTCAGGGCGTGATCCCGGCGTACCGGGATCGAGTCCCACATCAGGCTCCTCCGCTGTGAGCCTGCTTCTTCCTCTCCCACTCCCCCTGCTGTGTTCCCTCTCTCTCTGGCTGTCTCTCTGTCACAGAAATAAATAAAATCTTTAAAAAAAAAAAACAAAAACACAGTATTGGGGTACCTGGGTGGCTCAGTCAGTTAAGTGTCCGGCTGTTGGTTTCCACTTGGGTCATGATCTCAGTGTTGTGGGATTGAGCCCTGGGTCCAGCTCCACTCTGGGTGAGGAGTCTACTTGAGATTCTACCCCCCCACCCTCCCACCACTCAGGTGCATTCTCTCTCTCAAATAAAATAAATAAATATAATCTAAAAACAGTTATTTGGTGATATGGAAGCAATATTTTAAGCACCTTATATCTTATGTGAGTGATTAGTGTATATATATATATATATATAGGTATTTTTACTGTGCTTTAAACACTTCTTAGGAAACTGTTTGAGATTGACATGTAATACACTATTATCACTTTTTTCTCTTGCAAGGACTAAGAAATAGATCCCCATTTTGCACTTCCTGACCAAACATTGATTTCCAGAAATGAATTACTTGCATTAAGTGGAACATGACTTTGATGCCAACTGTTGAGTACAGTGCTTTTCAAATTGTGTTTGTGTTGACTGAAGTTGAAGGCTGTTTTGTAGTGCTTCAGGATTTTAAAAGAATTTGATTCTACATTTTAAAATGTGTTTCAAACTTTTCAGCTTAAAATACAAAATGGCTTACCTGTACAAAATTTTTATATATTTATACATTATCATATTAATTTCTTTTATATATCTCAGAATGTTCTGCTATCTCACTTTTCTATTAAAAAGTACTATTTATGAAGTAGGCAACTTAAAAACTTTTATCATTTACGCCACTTTTTTGTATGAATCAGAATTTTTACAAAACTCTAACCATCCAAAGTACAAAATTAGACAGAATGCTAAGGCTGACTACACTGATACGCAGTCCAGGTTTTATAAATTGTGTGTTTGTAAAAAAAGTTCCAAAAAAAACAAAGTAATTTACAAAGTTCCACCTTTCCAATTGATATGCTTCAAAATAAATATTATATGTTAAAGTTTATAAAGCAGAATTACACTTCATCAATTTTATACTCAGGTTTTGTTTAGTTTACTCCCTCCAAAAGATTAATCTGCTTAAAAAACAAGCTTGGGAACAATGCATATAGTAGTGTTTCTTATAGCTCTTTATTTCTAAAATAATTAACATAATTCCCAGGATAATCATTCTGGTTTTTTCTACTCACAACTCAAAACCCCCCAAAATTAGTTATGCCCAAATATTAAGGACAGATTTATGAATAAATTTTGAAGTCAAGCAGTTAATACTTTATTAACACTTATTTAATCTGTGTCTTATCTTTCTCCTTCAAAATGAGAAAACTGTACTTTGAGTATGATCATCTTAAAATACCACTGCATGGATAAAGAAGAACTGTAACATTTATTATTATTTTTGTCTTGGACTTAATAATTTAAAGCAGTCAAAATTGCTTTAGAAATAGCCATGTGTGTCATGTGCTCTCTTTTAGAAATGTGGCATATTTACATTAAAATTACATTTAAAATAATCAAAATTTTAAAATTTATATTTCTAATGACTACCAAATGTAATAATAAAGAATGGTGTGGTGAGAAACGAAGTCTAATTTTTATAAGCACTTTGTAAATAGGTGAAATTAGAAAGGAGATAAAATTTTTTCAGGTAGACATATTTTGGCTTGCTTACATCAGAATTTACTTTGTATCATCAGTTGCACAAACAAAAAATTATGTAGGATACTACACAGAACAAGCAATATTTGACTTGTGAAACTGTGATTCTTTTTTTTAATACAGAGGATTACTTTTTGTTTTTCAAACAAATCCAAATTTATATCTTACCAGTATTAAATCTTAATAGTAGCTGAGAATAATCTATTTGAATAGAAGGAATCTTCCTTCTGGATTGATTACAAACTATGAAAGATCTGTAAAACTACTTTTATTTTATTATCATGATGGTGTTTACAAACACAAATATTTTTTCATTATAAAAATAAAACCTAGAAGCTAGAAGTTACCCAGATACCTTTCAAAAGAGAAATTAAAAAAAAAAAATCTTGAGACAAATGAAAATGGAAGTACAACGTATCAAAACTTATGAGATGCATAAAAAGCAATTCTCAGAGGGAAGTTGATAGCAATAAATGCCTGCACTAAGTAAAAGGTAAGATCTCAAATAAACAACCTAATTTTATACTTCAAGGTATTAGAAAAAGAAGCACAAACCAAACCCCAAATTAGAAGAAAAAGGGAAATAATAAAGGTCAGAGTGGAAATAAATAGTCTAAAAAGGACAATAGAAAAGATCAATGAAATGAAGAGCTCAGTTTTTGAAAACATAAACAAAATAGACAGACTTAAGAAAAAAAGAGGACTCAAGTAAAACTAGAAATGAAACAGACATTACAACTGATACCACGGAAAATGCAATCATTCATAAAAGACTATCTGCCAACAAAATGGACAACATAAAACAAAAAAAGGATAAAATCCTAGAAATGACCACCCTACCAAGACTAAATCAAGAAAAAATAGAAGAACTGAACAAATTACTAATAAGGAGATTGAATCAACAATCAAATACCTCCCAAAAAATAAAAATCCAAGACTGATGTTTTCGCTGGTGAATTCTACCAAACTTCAAAGAAGAATTAATGCCAATCCTTCTCAAACTATTCCAAAAAAAATAAAGAGGAGGGAACACTTTCAAATTACATTACCCTGATACCAAAGCCAGACAAGGATACAGCAAAAAAGTCCAAATCCCTGATGAACATAGATGCAAAAGATCCTCAATAAAATATTAGCAAATTGAATGCAACAATATATTGAAAAGATCATACTCCATGATCAGATGGGATTTATTCCGGAGACACAGGGATGGTTTGACATCGACAAATCAATAATGTGATGTACCACATGATCAAAATGAAGTGTAAAAACTATATGATTGTCTCAGTAGACTCCAAAAGAGCATTTCACAATATGTCACTTTTATGATAACTCTCAACAAACTAGGTAGAGAGAGGATGTATCTCAACATAGTAGGGGCTGTATGTGACAAGCCCATAGCATATATCGAACTCAACGGTGAAATGCTAAAAGCAGTACCTCTAAGATGAGGAACATTGGCCAAGGATGCCCACTCTCAACATTTTATTCAACATAGTACTGGAAATCCTATCCAGAGGAGTTAGATAAGAAAAAGAAATAAAAAGGATACAAATCAAAAAGGAGGAAGTAAAATTACCTCTGTTTGCACATGACACGGTATTATATATAGAAAACCCTATAGACTTACACAGAAACACTATTAGAATCAGTAAATGAATTCAGTAAAGTTGCAGAATATAAATCAGCATATGAAAATCAGTTATGTTTCTGTATATTAACAACAAACAGAAACAGATTTTAAATAAATCCCATGTACAATAGCATCCAAATCCGTAAAATACTTATGAATAAGTTTAATGAAGGAAGTGATAGGCTGTACATTGAAAACTGTAAGACACTGATGAAAGAAATGGAAGAGGGGACAAAAAACTGGGAGAAGTATTTTGTGTTTATGGATTGGAGTAATAAATATTGTTAAAGTGTCCATACCATCCAAGGCAGTCTACAGATTCAATGCAATCCCCATCTAAATTGAAATACCACTTTTCACAGAAATAGAACAAAAAGTCCTAAAATTTATGTGGAACCACAAAAGGCATCAAATAGCCAAATCAATCTTTTTTTTTCTTTTTTTAATTTAATTTTATTTATTATTTTTCATCATGATAAGTATACTTTTCTTTGCCTTCTGTATGATTGATTGATTGATTTGGTTTCAGCAGAAGTTTGTGATTCATCCCATCACCCATTTAACCCACCCCACACCTACCTCCCTCCATCAACCTTCAGTTTTTTCTTTTGTTAAGGGTATCTTATGATTTGCTTCCCTTTTTCTTTCTTCCCATATGTTCATCTATTTTGTTTCTTAAATTCCACATATGAGTGAAATCATATGGTATTTATCTTTCTCTGACTGACTTATTTCACTTAACATAATTCTCCCTAGCTCCATCCACATCATTGCAAATGACAAGATTTCATTTATTTTTATGGCTGAGTAATATTCAATTGTGTGTACACACACACACACACACACGGGGTACTTCCATAATGTGGCTATTGTAAATAATGCTGCTATAAATGTTGGTGTGCATGTATCTCTTTGAATTAGCATTTTTGTATCCTTCAGATAAATACCTAGTAGTGCAATTGTTGGATTATAGGGTAGTTCTATTTTTAACTTTTTGAGGAACCTCCATACTGTTTGCTACAATGGCTGCACCAGTTTGCATTTCCACCAACAGTGCTAGAGGGTTCCCCTTTCTCCACATCCTCACATCATCGCCAACCCCTGTTGTTTCCTATGTTGTTAATTTTAGCTATTCTGACTAGTATGAAGTGATATCTCATTGTAGTTTTGATTTGTATTTCCCTAAAGATGAATGAGGTGAGCATCTTTTCATGTGTCTGTTGGCCATAAGTTTGTCTTCTTTGGAAAAATATCTGTTCATGTCTTCTGCCCATTTTTCAATTGGATTATTCTTTTTTTGGGTGTTGAGTTAAGTTCTTTACATATTTTGGATACTAAACCTTCATCAGATATATCACCTGCAAATATCTTCTCCCATCCCATAGGTTTCCTCTTAGCTTTATTGTATTTCCTTCTCTGTGTGAACGTATTTATTTTGATGTAATTCGAATAGTTTATTTTTGCTTTTGTTTCCCTTGCCTCTGACACATATCTAGAAAAATGTTCCTGTGGCCGATTTCAGAGAAGTTACTGCTTGTACCCTATTCAAGGATTTTTATGATTTCAGGTCTCACATTCTAGTCTTTAATCTGTTTTGAGTTATTTTTGTGTATGGTATAAGAAAGTGGTCCAGTTTCATTCTTCTGCATGTAGGTGTCTCGTTTTCCCAACACCATCTGTTGAAGAGACTGTCTTCAATCAAATTGAAGAGGGCACAAAAAAATGTGAAAAGTATTTTGTGTTTATGGACATATATATATATATATGTATACATATGTATAGGTATATATATATATATATATATATATAGTGGAATATTACTCAACATAGAAGAGAAAATGTAATCCATACAATAACTAATTGTAATTTTGCAAGATTTTTGCAATATCCAGAAGATATTTTCCAAACATCAGTAGGGACCATTAACTTTAAATAAATTAATAAATAAGTAAATCTTTTACATTGCATAAATCAGTTATTCCAGAGGGAGAGAAAGATGGCAGCAGAGTAGGAGAACCCTAGACTAATGTTGTTCCATGAACACAAACTAGGTGACTATCAGATCATCCTAAATAACCCAGAAATTGACGTGAAGACTGAAAGAACAAACTCCACAACTAATGGAAGAGAAGACATTGAATAAGGTAGGAAGTGCAGAGATGTGATTTAAGGGAGAAACAGATGCCAGGTGCTACAGAGGGGAGAGAAGTGTGGTTGTAGAGAAGGATAAAAGAGAGAGGAGCACACAGGGGAACACACAAGGAGAATGTTTCCCCAAAGCCATTGGTTTGGAAAACAGAGGAGCTGGATTTCATGTATTCTTGCCATCAGAAGGGCTTAGAGCCTAGAGTTTTAAAGGTCAGCAGGCTTGCCTAGCATAGAGACCAGAGGGCACTGCACTGCTCCTGAAGAGAAGGCAGGCAAACAGAGCAGAGGGAACTAGACAGCATTATGCTAAGCAAAATAAGCCAGTCAGGGAAAGACAAATACCATATGATTTCACTCATATGTGGAATTTAAGAAACAAAACAAATGAACAAAAGGACAAAAAAAGAGAGAGAGAGAGAGAAACAAACCCAGAAACAGACTCTTAAGTGTAGAGAACAAACTGATGGTTACTAGAAGGGAGGTGGGTGGGCAGATGGGTTAAAGAGGTGATGGGGATAAAGGAATGCACTTGTGATGAGCACCAGGTGATGTGTGGAAGTGTTTAATCACTGTGTTGTACACATGAAACTATTACACTGTATGTTCACTAACTGGAATATAACTAAAAACTTTTAAAAATGTATTAAATCAGTTATTCTTCAGTAAAGTTGGGAACAGGGAAACACATGGATAAGCAAACTAAATATAGTGTACCATAAAATGAAATAGTACTTAGCAATAAAAGGAAACAAACTATTGATTTGTACAATATGGATGAATTTATGCCATTTTGAAAAAGGGAAATCAATAGGGATGGAGGACATCAGTAATTTTCGAGAATTGGTAGGAGAAAGGAATTGACTAAAAGAGGGAAACAGGAGGCAATTTTCTATATATAGTGAACACATCAACTACCTAGATTTGGTTTCTAAATACCGTTATCCAACAAGAAGAACTGGACTTCTTGGGCACATTTCCTCCAGGGTCAAGATAAGGAAATTTTAAGATGAGCTTGGAAGCATCTTCTTGTGGTACCTAAAAGAAGTGCTTGAAAAACAAAAAGGAAAAAGAAGGAGGCACGTTCAAAGGACACAGAAGCCTCCTTATAGAACAGTGGCCAAAGCTGAAAAAAATGGAGAAATAGGGGCACCTGGGTGGCTCAGTCGTTAAGCGTCTGCCTTCGGCTCAGGTCATGAGCCCAGGGTCCTGGGATTGAGCCCCGCATCAGGCTCCCTGCTCAGGGGGAAACCTGCTTCTCCCTCTTCTACTCCCCCTACTTGTGTTCCCTCTCTTGCTGTGTCTCTCTCTGTCGAATAAATTAAAAAATCTAAAAAAAAAGGAGCAATAAATTTAATAATGATGGTGTTTTATTATAATTCAAAAGAATAAGATTATATCCATTTGTCCATACTTACAGAATTCCAATTACTAATGTAGAACAAATGAGGGAAATAAATAAACACCATTAGATCAGCACAATAATTTTCATAGGCAAGATCCACTGATGAATGCTCATGTTAGCGCTCAGAAGTTTAAGGAGAAACAGGCTATTTTCATAGTCACAAATTTTCCCCAAAACATTTACAAAAGGAAATGATAACATTCCAGAATAGAAACTTGGCAGACAGCACCTTAACCAAGTAATCAAGGTTAATATCACTAGTCATAAAACATATGTACCCTGATCTGATGCACTGAGAGGGTGTATCACGTATGGTATCCTTCCCAAAAATGTACAACCTCAATCTAATCAAACAAACCTAAATTGGGGATATTCTATAACATAACTGGCCAGTTCTAATACTCTTCAAAATGTCAAGGTCAAGAAGGACAAGGAAAGAGTGAGGTTCTGTTGGTGACTGGAGAAAACTAAGAAATCATAACAACTACATGCACTGTGGGATCATAGATATGATCCTGGAACAGAAAAAAAATTAATGAAAAAATTGGTAAAGTCTGAATAAAGTCTTAAGTTTAATTCATAGTATTGCATTATTGCTTTGTTCATTTTGAAATTTTTACTATGGTTATGTAAGTTGTTAATATTGGGGGAACTGGGTGATGGGCAGATGAGAATGTATGTACTATCTTTACAAATCTAAAATTGTCTCAGAATTAAAAATTAAGTATAGATGTCTAAGGGTCCAGTGTTCTTTTTATATATTTCACAATAATTAAATATTTTAATTTGATCACCAAATAAACACTTGATAATTATTAATTTTTTGGTTTATTTTAAATATATTTTGGTCGTGGTTATTTTGAAGTTTTAATAAAAATATTCACTAATCAACACAATAAGCAATAAAGCCAGAGGCAATTGAGGAAATTGAACAGGTGAACTAAGACAAATGCTCCGAATTCGGTGCTGTGGTTTTTTTTAGCAGTATATCAGTTTGTTTTCTTCTTCTCTTCCTCTTTATTAATTGAATGTCACCATACATTTTCTGCTTCCTTCATACATTAGAATCTCAGAGTTTAATTTGCCCTCCTTGAAGGAACAGAGTTTTTTTTTAAGGTTTTTATTTATTTGAGGGTGGGGGGCAAGCAGAGCAGGGAGGAAGAGCAGAGGGAAAGGGAAAAGCAGACTCCCCGCTGAACAGGGAGCCCGATGTGGGGCTCAGTCCCAGGACCTTGAGATCATGACCTGAGCCCAAGGCAGATGCTTAACCAACTGAGCCACCCAGATGCCCCGGAACAGAGATTTTAAAAAGATTTGACAATTACAGGTTTTCTCAGTGGCTGTTAGGGTGCCCCACACTTTTATGGCAGTTGAGAAAGTAGTCACTATAAGATGCCAAAGCACTGTGGATGACACCACCATCCTACATCATTAATAGCTTTACAGGGGGTTTCAATATAAGAGAATTACCTGTTATTTGGCAGATATAGATCAGTATTATTCACTGGACTGAGTCTGTAATTATTTGTATTCTGTATACTTGGCAATGTGCTAAAGATGTAGAAATCAAAAATCAAGATCGAGGTCTCTGCCAAAGAATCCCCACTCTTTTGAAAGAGGACAGACATGAAGGCACTGTAGTGGGTAAGAAAGAGCAAAGGCTTTAGAGATTTTGCAGTCGTATCCTTAGAATCTCTTTCTTTGATTACTAGATCTGTGGCCTTGGGCATTTATTTAGTCTCTGAGTTTATTTCCTTATCTGTAATATGGGATACTGATGTCAGTCTTAGAAAATTGTGATGACCATTAATACCTGGCACATAGACACATAGTAAATGATACCTGTTATTACAGCTTTTGTTATCTAGTCTGATAGACTATTGGAAAACATGGTAGTTTATTACACTGAAAAACTTTGTTTATTGAATATTGCGTTAGGTGCTCAATCTGTGTTTTCTTCCTTTAGAGATGATGAAGAGAAAAAAAAATCTCCATCTGAAGGTACTGATGAGAAGGCTAATGGAACACATCCAAAGACCATCAGTCGTATTGGGAGCACTACCAACCCATTCTTAGACATTCCTCATGACCCAAATGCTGCTGTGTACAAAAGTGGATTCTTGGCTCGGAAGATCCATGCAGATATGGATGGAAAGAAGAGTAAGCACAATTTGTTGTCATTATCTATTTCATTTATTTCATCTTGAGGCTCAGAATTTAAAGTGAATTTATCTGAAGTAAAGTAAGGATGAAGAAAAATTATATTAGGTATTTCTGGAGAACTATTAACTGCAGTTTGATGAAGCTTCTAACCCTAAGTCAGAAATCCATTGTGGCACCTGCTCTTCTCCAAGTAGAACTATAGAGCTTCAGAAATGGAAGACCTCTTACAGATGATTCGTTTCCAAATATTTATTCATTTATTTACTCTTGCCTTCAACAAATAATTTTGGGTACTTAACTATGTACTAGACATCAGAAATTTATCAGTGAATGGGATGGGCAAGGTCCCTATCTTCATGGAGTTTACATCTCTGGTGATTGAGGGGAAGAGTAAATTTATAACACGTAGAATAATCAATAATGTAAGATCCCACAGACAAGGAAGGGAAAGAATTGCAGTCCACACACATTTGAAGGGATTGGCCTTTATGGGAGGTGGATAGGTGTGTCATGGGCAAGCATGGTATAATTAGTACTGGAAAACTAAAGGAGTCCCAACTGATGACTCTGTGAAGTATGAGACATTGTTATCTACTGTCTTTGAAATTTGATAGAAATGAAGTGTGTTTCTATGCTTAGAATAACCTATGCAGAGAGTGAAATAGCAGTTTGATATAGTTGAACAGGCTAAGGTAAGCTGGTATGTGTGCTTATAATTATTGGATTAAACCTTTGGGTGTTCCTACCTACCTACAGACACAAATATGCACTGCTTAGATGGACAATACCACTACTTCTATCTGTGGCTGGGTACTTTTTTTTAATGTGTTACACATTCTATTGGGTTATAGTCAAGAGAAATATTGTAATAGAGTGGCTTTGACACTGACTTATGATGCTGAGTAAGTTTCTCAGTTTTTCCAAGTTCCTTAGGAGTACCTCTACCATATATCCTGTACACTCTATCTACTAGCCTATTAGACTACTTAATTTTCTTGAAGAGAATTGTTTTACTTACCTGTCACTTGTAGTTGCAAGTGACAGGTAGTCTAACTGACTTAGGAAAAAAAGGACAAGGACACACTTAAAATGAAGAATGTTGCCAGGATACTTTGTCCATTTTTGTCTCTGCATTATATTGCATGTCATCTTTACTCTTTGAAGCAGGTCTCTTTTACATGGCTGGATCCATGATTATTAGCAGCCTTTTAAAGCATGTGTTTAATTTTGTCAACAAAAGTATTCTCCTTCTTTCCTAACTTTGAATTTATTATATTCTGGGCAGAACTCTGATTTGTATGACTGAGAGATGGAATACTGTAATTGTCAGCACTCACTTGGTTGAAACGCAAAGAGGGAAAGTTCCCTCAAGACGAGTAAGATACAGTTCTCATAGAAAAAGGGTTCTTTTTGGTGGATAAATAGATATTCATCTCTTTGTTGCCAGCATTTGCACACACCTTTCTCCAGCCAGTTCAAGTGAAGCTTTTGGTGAACACAGTACCATTTTCCATTTATAACCACAGATACACTTATCTCTGTCCCACATGTCATGCCTAGGAGTAGCTCCCATCTCCAAGGTTTAAATTTGCTGTTCAGTGTCCATTTTCCCTAGTAAATTCACTCTATAGGCTAAATGAAAAATATGGAAATATCTGACTTACTTCAGATAAAGTACTAGAAGCAAAAAGCAGAATAACTGCAGTTTAAAATACCAGTTCAGGAAAGACAAGAAAGGAAGCAAAACAGCAATCACTGATTCAGTGTATTTTACTACATTCTGCAAAGTTAACCTACTTGAGCATCTTTTCATTGATTCACTTCCCTAGCAATGGATTGATATAATTGATTAACTTATTCCAAAGAGTGCCCAGATTCAGCCTACCAGTGAAATTTTCTTTCTGTCTTGTTTTCCTGGGCCACTTCTAAGGATTATTGGAGAGAGTTCCCTTGCTGGAAGCTCTACTCCCTTAGCCCACTGTATATGAGTATAGGTACAAAACCTGGGAGGTGCTTAGTTGTTGAGCCATCATAGACCTTTTATATCACACTAGATTTTCCTGCCAGTATAATTCCTTTAAAGCCTTAGTTAACTCCTTTAAGAACTTCAGATTCATTAAAGCAGTTTTAAGTGTCATGGGACTTTATCTTTTTAGCACCTTAAGAATTTCTGCCCAGGTGAGACACTCCCCCCAAAGACCAGCACAGACCCCTGCCCACATCATGTCCCTAAAGCCTGAGTTTTAAAAGTCAGCAGTCTTGGCTGGGATACAGCTCAGAGGGCACTGCACTGTTCCTGGAGAGAAGTCAGACAAACAACCCAGAGGCAGACTGTAGAAACAGCAGTCTGAAAAACACCTGGAACAAACAGTGGGGAGATTATTCACTCTTCTTGGCATGCCTCCCTGAGAGACAGCATGCACAGATACTTCTCTCCAGGAATAGAGGAACTGGCTGGGGCCATTTCCTCTACTGCCCCTCATCATAAACACAGAGCCACCTGTGGTGAGCAGCACAGTGCCCACACTGGCTGTCTAACCTGCTTACACCAAGTCTCACATCCTTGCCGTCTGGTAGTACTGCCCTTCTCAGTGAAGCTTGCCTCAGTCCCAGTGCTGCAGGGCCTTTCCACAGAAGACCAGCAGAAGCCCCTGTCCACACCACAGCTCCTGACTGGAGAGTTCTGCTTGGCTTCAGTTCAAGTGGAAGTATCAGGTCTCATTTAACACACAGACCAAAGCATACCTAGTTAAAACGTGCCACATTCTAGCCAAGGACCAGACACTTCCCACTGTGGGCAAGGTGAGCCCCTGCAGAAACTGGCCTGAAGGATACAGCAGCCAAAACACAGTAGCAGAGGGCATGCAGCACACACCAGGGACATTATCTGAAGTACCAGGCCCTGGACCTATATGATCTCTTCTTCATAAAGCCATGACTCTCAGGAGCAGGAAACATACAGGCTTTTCTAACACAGAGAAGAAGAGAGACTTAGACAAAATGCCAAGACAGAGGAATTTATCCCAAATGAGAGAATAAGATAAGGGCACAGCCAGAGATCTAAGCAGAACAGATGCAAGTAATATGACTGATGGGGAATCCACTGCAGCAATCATAAGTTACTTGCTGGCTTGAGAAAAGAATGGAAGACCAGGGAGACCCTTACCACAGAGATAAAAGAGTAAAAAAAAAAAATCATCAGAAATAAATTCAATAACTGAGATTCAAAACAGGCTTGATGCAACGAACACAAGGATGGAAGAAGCAGAGGCACAAAGAAGTGACATACAAGATCAAATAATGAAACATAAGCTGAACAAAAGAAAGAATTTTGCAGTATGAGAATATACTTAGGGAACTCAGTGACTCCATTAAATGTAGTAACATTCATATTATAGGTGTACTAGAAGAAGAAGACAGAGAAAAGAGGACAGGAAATTTATTTGAGAAAATAATATATGAAAACTTCCCTAATCTGGGAAAGGAAACAAGTATCCAGATCTAGGAGACACCAAGAACTCCCATCAAAATCAACAAAAGCTGCAGCGCCTGGATGGCTTAGTCAGTTAAGCCTCTGACTCTTGATTTCGGCTCAGGTCATGATCTCAGGGTTGTGAGATTGAGCCCTGTGTTGGGCTCCGTGCTCAGCGGGGAGTCTGCTTGAGATTCTCTCTCTCTCCCTCTGCCCCTTCCCCCCACACACACACTGTCTCTCAAATAAATAAATCTTTTAAAAAATCAACAAAAGCTGGCCAAGAACATGACATTGTAATTAAATTTTGCAAAATATACTGATAAAGAGAAAAGTCTTAAAAGCAGCAAGACAAAAAGAAGTCCCTAACTTACAGGGAAGACCCACGAGGCTAGTTTCAGATCTCTCAACATAAATTTGGCAAGCTAGGAGGGAGTAGCATGATATATTCATAGTACTGAATGGGATAAGTCTGCAGCCAAGAATACTCTATCTAGCAAGGCTATAATTCAGAATATAAGGAAAGACAAAGAGTTTCCCAGACAAAGAAAACTAAAGGAGTTTGTGGCCATTAAACCAGGCCTGCAAGAAATATTAAAGGGGACTGTGAGTGGAAAGGAAAGACCAAAGGGACAGAGACAAGAATGTAATAGAGAAAATCTCCCAAAACAACGAAACAAGGTATAAAATGGCACTAAATACATATCTATCGATAATTACTCTAAATGTAAATGGACTAAACACTCCAATCAGATTACACAGTGTCAGAATGTATTAAAAAAAGAAGACCCATTTATATGCTGCCTACTAGAAATTCATTTTATACCTAAAGACACCTGCGCATTGAAATTGATGGAATGGAGAACTACTTTTCATGTAACTGGACATCAAAATAAAGCCAGAGTAGCAATACTTCTATCCGACTAACTAGACTTTAAACTAAACACTATAAGAAGAGATGAAGGGCATTATATCATAATAGAGGGGACGATCTAAAAATAAGATCTAATAATTGGAAGTGTTTATACACACAACATGGAGGCATCCAAATATATAAAACAATAACAAACATAAAGGAACTCATTGATAATAATACAGTTAAGAGTAGGGTACTTTATCACCCCACTTACATCAACAAATAGAACATCTAAGTAGAAAATCAACAAGGAAACAATAACTTTGAATGACACATTGGACCAGATGGACTTCACAGATATATTCAGAATATTTCATTCTAAAGCAGCAGAATACACTTTAATGCAGGTTCTTTTTGAGTGCACATGGAACATTGTCCAGAATAGATCATATACTAGGTCATAAACCAGGCCACAACAAGTACAAAAAGATTGAGATCATGCCATGCATCTTTTCTGACCAGAGTGCTATGAAACTTGAAGTCAACCACAAAAAAAAAAAAAAAAAAAAAAAAAAAGGAACGACCACAAACACATGGTGGTTAAACAATGTGCTACTAAATGATGAATGGGTCAACCAGGAAATCAAAGAAGAAATAGAAATGTATGTGGAAACAAATAAAAATGAACACAACAGTCCAAAACCTTGGGGATGCAGGAAAAGCAGTGGTAACAGGGAACTATGTAGCAATACAAGGCTCAAGAGGCAAGAAAAATCTTTAACAACCTAACCTTATTTCTAAAGGAGCTAGAAAAAGAACAATAAATGAAGCCTTAATCCAGCATAAAGAAGAAAATACTAAAGATTAGAACAGAAATAAATGATATAGAAACTAAAAAGAAAACAATAGAACAGATCAATGAAACCAGGAACTAGTTCATTGAAAAAATGAATAAAATTGACAAGCCCCAAGCCAGACTTATCTAAAAGAAAAGAGAAAGGAAATAAATAAATAAAATCAAAACAAGAGACAAAAAATAACCACCAACACCACAGAAATAAAATTATAAGAAAATATTATGAAAAACTATATGCCCACAAATTGGACAACCTGAAAGAAATGGATGTATTCCTAGAAACATGTGAACCACCAAAACTAAAACAGGAAGAAATAGAAAACTTGAAGGGACCATAACTAGCAAAGAAATTGAATTAGTCCAGGGCTAGGTGGCCTCATGGGTCAATTTGGCCAAACATTTAAATGATAGTGATTACCTTTTCTTCTCAAATTATTCCAAAAAAAAAAAAATAGAAGAGGTGGGAAAACTTCCACATTCATTCTATGGGGCCAGAATTGCCCTGAATTCAAAAATAAAGACTCCACTAAAAGAGAGAACTAGAGGCCAATATCCCTGATGCTTATAGATGTACAAGTTCTCAATAAAATAGTAGCAAACCAAATCAAACAGTATGTTAAAAAAAAACCATCCACCACTATCAAGTGGGATTTATGCTTGGCCTGTAAGGGTGGTTCAATATTAGTAAATCAATCAAAATGATACACCACATTAATAAAAGAAAGGACAAGAACCATATGATCCTTTCAATAGATGTAGAAAAAGCATTTGAAAAAATGTATAACATCCATTCATTATAAAAAACCCTCAACAAAGTAGTGTCAAAGGGAATATACCTCAACATAGAATAAAGGACATATATGAAAAACCCACAACTAATATTCTCTTCCATAGGGAAGACCTGGGAGCTTTTCCTCCATGGTCAGAAACAAGGCAGGGATGTCTACTCTTACCACTATTATTTAACATAGTACTGGAAGCCCTAGCCACATCAGTCAGTCAACAAAAAGAAATAAAAGGCATCCAAATCAGCAAGGAGGAAGCCAAACTTTCACACTTCACAGACAACATGATATTCTATGTAGAAAACCCAACAGACTCCACAAAAAAATTGCTAAAACTCATACATGAATTCAGCAAAGTCGCAGGATATAAAATCCATGTACAGAAATCTATTGCATTTTTTTATGCCAGTAATGAAACAGTAGAAATCAAGGAATTGATCCCATTTACAAGTGCAGCAAAACCTGTTAAGTAAGATATCTAGGAATAAACCTAACCAGAGAGGTATTCTGGAAACTATAGAACACTTATGAAAGAAATTGAAGTTTGAGACCCTTACAACAGGTTACTTTCTTTTCTATTTTCCTAGCATTTGTGCTATATCATTTGTTTTCCTTGTGTATAAAACTCATAGTACATTGTGATTATTTTTGCTTTAAATAGAAATGTAGTTTTTACTTTTACCCACACATTGTCTATTTCTGGCATACTGAGTTTCCTTTTGCATTTCCAAATTTCCATTTAGTATCTTTTCTTTTTCTGCTTAAATCATTTCCTTTAATATGTCTTGTAGTAAAGTCCTGCTAGCAAGACATGTGCTCATATTTTATTGGCTTTAAAAAAATGTACACTGCATCTTAATTTTAGGAATTTTTGACTACTGGTTGTAGAATTATTTGGCAGTATTTTCCTTTTCCTTCAGTAATTTAAAAATGTTCTATTTTTCAATGCCCTGTGTGGTTTCAGACAAAAGCCTGCTGACATTATTTATTTCTGTTTACCTGCCATGTTTTTATTTTCTCTCTGGCTACTTTCAAGATTTTTCTTTTTCTTTTTGATTTTCATCAGTTTTATTATGAGCTGCCTTATTGGGTTTTTCTTTTTGTTTTTCTTGTCTGGTGTTGATTGAAGTTCTTGTATTCATCAGGTTATATTTTTCACCTATTATGGAAATCTATTAGCCATTATTTCTATAGCACCCACTCCTCTTTCTAGGATTCTCTTTTCCTATATATATGACTACTTGATATTACACAAAAAGTTCATTAAAGCTCTGTTCGATTTTTTTCCAAATCTTTTTTATACTTTAAGAACTTACTGTTTTTGCATGTCTTCAATTTTACCACAGTATTTGTCATTGCATATATAGTATTTTTTTTTATGAGAGAGCGGAGGGAGGGGTAGAGGGAGAGGGTAGAGAGAATCTTAAGCAGCTTTATGTCCAGCACGAAGCCCAACTCCAGGCTTGATCTCATATCCCTGAGATTGTAACCTGAGCCGAAAACAAGAGTCAGACACATAACTGACTGAGCCACCCAGGTGGAACATATATATAGTATTCTTTATTTTTGAAACTGCATCTTGAATCTTTTCTATCCTCCATTTCTCTCATTATCAAGTTTCTGATTCTCTTAATGTCCTTGAGCATATTTTTCATATATACCATAGCTATATTAAGGTCCCTCTCTTTGATTCTTTTCTCCCTGTGATTTCCAGGACTGTTACTTTGATTAATTTTCCTGCTACCTCTAGGTTATAGTTTTCTTTTTCTTTGCGTTCCTAGTAACTTTTATTTGAATGCCAGATGTTGTGACATTTTGGGAGACCAGATTTAGTTATATTCCATTAAAGAATGTTGGATTTTATCCTATTGTATAGATAAGTAGCTTATGAATTAACTGGATCCTTTAGAGGCTTGCCTTTACTCTTTGTCAAGGTATATCCAAATCAGCCTTTTTTCTGGAACTTATTTAGCTTCATACTAGGGAGCCATTATTACTCTTTAGCCTCCAATGCCCTAGTATTACACAGTCTTTCTCTCCTCTGTCTTATGAAAAATACAGACTATTTCTACCCCCACATGAGCTTTTGAAATTGTTCATTCCACTACTGTTTGGTTATTTTTTTCACATGTGACCACATCAGTGCTGTAGCCAAGACCTGGGAATTCCTCTGCGGATCTCCAGAGCTATCCTCTTGTGTAGCTTTCCTCTCTCTTATACTCCGATCAACAAATTCTAGCCACCTCAGCCTCACAAAAGTCAGCACAAGTTCCAAACTCTATTTCAGTACCCTCTTTCCCTATTGGATCTTAGATACTTCCTTCAAGCAGCTATATGGTCTTACCTCTTTTGTTCCTTTCTCTTTAGAATCAGTTCAAAGCTGCCTATTGTACAATATCTGGAAACTTTTGTTTCATATGTATTGTTCTGTTTTCTAGTTGTTATGAAAGGAGAGAAGTTTTTGTAGCAATTAACCTTTCATGGACATAAGGAGAACTAAACTGATTACTGATTGCTTTTGTTAAGAAATTTTTTCTAGTTGCCTCAGACCTCAAGACTTAATATTTATTGAGCTTTAAAAGTGAAATGGAATTCTAATATCAAGCTCAATAGAGAAGAACTGAGACTTTTCTTCTGTGGTCAAGGACAAGACAGTGATGTCTACTCTCACCAATATTATTTAACATAGTACTGGAAGTCCTAGCCACAGCAGTCAGTCAACAAAAAGAAATAAAAGGCATCCAAATCAGCAAGCAGGAAGCCAGACTTCCACACTTCACAGACAACATGATACTCTATGTAGAAAACTCAACAGACTCCACAAAAAAAATTGCTAAAATTCATACATGAATTCAGCAGTCACAGGATATAAAATCAATGTACAGAAATCTGTTGCATTTCTCTATGCCAGTAATGAAGCAGTAGAAATCAAGGAATCGATCCCATTTACAACTGCACCAAAACCTGTAAGATATCTAGGAATAAACCTAACCAGAGAGGTAAAAGATCTGTACTCTGGAAACTATAGAACACTTATGAAAGAAATTAAAGAGGACACAAAGAAACGGGAAGGCATTCCCCACTCATGGATTAGAAGAGCAAACATTGTTAAAATGTCTATACTACCCAAAGCAGCCTACACATTCAGTGCAATCCCTATCAAAATACCACCAGCATTTTTCACAGAGCTTGAACAAATCCTAAAATCTGTATGGAACCACAAAAGACCCCGAATAGCCAAAACAATCCTGAAAAAGAAAAAGCAAAGCTGGAGCCATCACAATTCTGGACTTCAACCTATGTTACAGCTCTGTAATGATCACAACAGTATGGTACTGGCACAAAAACAGACACATAGATCAATGGAAAAGAATAGAAAACCCAGAAATGAACCCACAACCGTATGGACAACTACTCTTCAATATAGCAGGAATGAATATCCAGTGAGAAAAAGACAGTCTCTTCAACAAATGGTGTTGGGAAAACTAGATGGTGCATGCAAAAGAATGAAACTGGACCAGTGTCCTACACCATACACAAATATAAATTCGAAATGGATGAAAGGCCTAAATGTGAGATGGGAAATCATCAAAATCCTAGAGAACACAGGCAGCAACCTCTTTGACCTCGGCCAGAGCAACCTCTTACTACTCATATCGCCGGAGGGAAGGGAATCAAATGCAAAAATACGCTATTGCTATTTCTTCAATTTAAAAGGCTAATGCACAGCAAAGGAAACAGTCAACAAAACTAAAAGACAACCTATGGAATGGGAGAAGATATTTGCAAATGCCATATCTGATAAAGGGTTAGTATCCAAAATATGTAAAGAACTTGTCAAACTCAAAATCTCAAAAACAAATAATCCATTTAAGAAATAGGCAGAAGACGTGAGTAGACATTTTTCCAAAGAAGACATCCAGATGGCTAACAAAACATGAAAACAAAAAACAAAAACATGAAAAGATGCTGAACATCACTCATCATCAGGGAAATACAAAAACCTCTCATCAAAACCACGATGAGATACCACCTCACACCTGTCAGAATGGCTAAAATGAACAACACAGGAAACAACAGATCTTGGCACAGATGTGGAGAATCTTACACTCTGTTGATGGGAATGCAAACTGTTGCAGCCACTGTAGTAAGCAGTATGAATGTTCCTCAAAAAGTTAAAGATAGAACTGCCCTGTGACCCAGCAATTGCACTATTAGGTATTTATCCAAAGGTTACAGAAATACTGATTCAGAGGGTAACCTGCACCCCTATTTATTAGCAGCATTATCAACAACAGCCAAATTATGGAAGGAACCCAAATATCCATTAACTGAAAACTGAATAAAGAAATTGTGGTATAGGTGTGGAAAGTTAAGATGGCAGAGTAGTAGGAGTACCCCGGTCCTGCCTCATCCCTTAAACACAGCTAGGGTAATATCAAATCATTTTAAATACCTAGAAAATTGACCTGAGGATTAAGAACAATCTTCACAGTTAGAGGGAGAGAACGTGGCATGTACAGGGTACAGAGATGTGAATTGGAGAAGAGAAAAGCAACAGTGCTGTGAAGGGGAGGAGGGAGCACTTTCCATGGAAGAAGGAGAGAATGAGAGAGGGGGACAGTGAGCAGCGTGTTGGTTCACACAGGAAAAACACTTTCCCAAAACCATTGACTGGGGAATCCAGAGGAACTGACTATCACAAGTTTTTACAAGGAGGAGAGTTCAAAGTTTGAAGTTTTAGAAAGCCATGCCTGAATCCGGACTCCAGCGGGGTGGGCAGCATTTCTCCTGGAGGGGAGGAGGGTGGAGACCTGGAAGCAGAAAGCATTGTGTAGGGATCCCCTGAGTCACACTGGGAGAGAATATACCCCTTCCTGGGGTACATTTGAAAGAGGGCATATTGCCTCTCCAAGGAAAAAATACCCTTGAGGCACCAGTGAGCGGTTGTTCATTAGCAAGGGACAGAAGTATGCAGGGAGGGCAGATAACCTGTTCACAGCTTTTCACTATGCTTTACCGTAAACTCCAAGCTCCTACACTGATATACGACTGCTTTCCTGTGACAGAACAGCACCAGACACAATGTGGTAAGGCTCTGCTCCAGAGGAGGGGAGTGGGTTGACGCCATAGCAGGTTTTTTAAAATTTAGAATTTTGTATCCCATCCAGGCGCCAGACATAAAACACAGGAGAACTGTGGCACTGGATGTGCCCACAGCTCAGGCAGAGACAAATTGAGGGCAGGGATCAGCCTGGGACACCAGAAGGGAGCTTGTTCACTTTTCTTTTAGGGCTTTCTAAATAGTGTCAGTCCGAGCTCGCCTCTTTGGGGACCAGAGAACAGAATGATGCCATCTTTCCCTCTCCCAACAGCATGATTGGACCTCAGTGAGCAACACAGCACCCCCAGTGGAGTCTTGAGCCACTTACACCAAAGCCCGCCCCCCTGCACCCTGTAGGGGCATCTTTACTACAGCAGGTTGGACTGTGAGCCAGCGCAGGAGGTGTCTCCCCCAGAGGAATAGCATAAGCCCCCTGTATGCACCAAGTCTACTGATCATAGAGTGCTCCAAAGTGTCACCTTCAGTTCTGGTGGAAACAGGACCAGGCTTTCTTTTTTCTTTTTCCTTTGGAATCAGGTTTATAGTTTATAGTTTTTTGTTTGTTTGTTTTTTCATTTCCTTTTCTCTTTTTTAGTATCAGAGGTTTTCTTTCTTTTTCTTTGGAATCAGACTTATCGCTTTTAGTTTGTGTATTTGCAGGGTTTTTTTGTCCTTTTCTCTTTTTTTGGATCAAGTTAAAAAAAACACACACACACACAGGCTTATTGTAGCAAACAAATCAAAGCATACCTGGTTAAATGTCTAAACACTCCCCACTGGAAGCAAGGAGGAACTCTGCAGAAGACTGACCTATGAGAAAGGGCAACCAAAACACAACAGCAGAGTGTACATAGCATATACCAGAAACACTTCTGAAGTGCCACACCGTGGACAGTGTATTACCCCTTCTTGATATAGCATTACTGTCAGGAACAGGGAGCATAACAAGCTCTCATAACACACAAAAGACAGAAACCTAGACAAAATTACAAGGTGGAAGAATTCTCCCCAAAAGAAAGATGAAGAAAAAATCACATCCAGGGATTTACTCAGATAAAAGCAATACATCTGAACAAGAATTTAGAACAGCAATCATAAGAATACTAGCTGGCTTGAAGGAAGCATAGAAGACACCAGAGATACCCTTGCTGGAGAGAAAAAAAAAACCTAAAAAGTAGTCAAGCTGAAAGAAAAAATGCTATAACTGAGATGCAAAACTAAGCGGATAAAGTCACAATGAGGATGGAAGAATCAGAGGAGACAATACGTGATGGAGAAGATAAAATTATGGAACATAATGAGGATGAAAAGAAGAGGGGAAGAAAACTGATCACTAAGTTAGACTTAAGGAACACAGCAACTCCATGAAGTGCAATAATATCCACATCATAGGAGTCGCAGAAGAAGAGTGGGATAAAGGGGCAGAAGGTTTATTTGAACAAATTACAGCTGATAACTTTCCTAATCTGGGGAAAGAAACAGGCATTCAAGTCCAAGAGACACAGAGAACTCCACTCAGAATCAACAAAAACAGATCAACACCCTACATATCATGGTGAAGCAAAATGTAAAGATAAAGAGAGAATTCTGAAAGCAGCTAGGGACAAAAAAAAAAAAAAAAAGTCTTTTACCTATAAGGGTAGACACATAAGGTTAGCAGCAGACCTGGCCACTGAAACTTACAAGGCCAGAAGAGAGGGCAGGAAATATTCAACATGCTAAGTGGGAAAAGTATGTAGCCAAGAATACTTTATCCAGGGGTGCCTGGGTGACTTAGTTGGTTAAGTGTCTGCCTTCGGCTCAGGTCATGATCTCAGGGTCCTGGCATCAAGCCATGCATTGGGCTCCCTGCTCAGCAGAGGAGTCTGCTTCTCCCTGTCCCCCTGCTCGTGCTCTCTCTAAATTGAATAAATAAAATCTTTAAAAAAAAAAAAAGAATACTTTATCCAGCAAGTCTGTATTCAGAATAGAAGAAGAGAGATAGTTTCCAAGACAAGTGAAAAGTATAGTTCTTGAATTCTAAAGCACCTGTGCAAGAAATATTAAAGGGAACCCTTTGAGCAGGAAAGAGAGACCAAAAACAACAAAGACTAGAAAGGAACAGAGACAATCTATGGGAACAGCAACTTGACAGGTAATACAGTGGCACTAAATTCATATCTATCAATATTATTCTGAATGTACGTGGATTCAATGCTCCAACAAAAGACATAGGGTATCAGAACGGATAAAAAAAGAAGACCCGTCAATATGCTGCTTAGACAAGATGGACTTTAGATGCACTGACATCTCCAGATTCAAAGTGAATGGTTGGGGAACCATCTCATTTTAATGGACATCAAAAGAAAGCTGGAGTAGCTATACTTATATCAAACAACATTTTAAACCAAAGACTGTAATAAGAGATGAGAAAGGACACTGTATCATAATAAAAGGGTCTATCCAACAAGAAGATCTAACAATTGTAAATGTTTATGCCCCTAACTTCAGGGCAGACAAATATATAAATCAATTAATAACAAGGAAGCTCATGGATAATAATACAAAAATAATAGAGGACTTTAACACCCCACTTAGAGCAATGGACAGATCATCTAAGCAGAGGATCAGCAAGGAAATATGCATGGTATAATCTCAATCTTTTGTATCGTATTTATCCTACCCATCCATTCTGTTCATCTGCATTATTTCTTAAATTCCGCATATGAGTGAAATCTTTTGGTATTTGTCTTTCTCTGACTGACTTATTTCACTTAGAATACACTCTAGTTCCATCCACATCATTACAAAAGGCAAGATTTCATTCATTCTGATGGCCGAGTAATATAGCTTTGTATACATATACCACATATTCTTTATCCATTCATCAGTCTATGGATACTTGGCATTTTCCATAGTTTGGCTCTTGTTGATAACTCTGCTCCAAACATAGGGTACATGTACCCCTTAGAAAATGTACTAAATAGTATTTAGTGACTTGTCACTTACATATAATATCCACTGCTAATCACAACAAGGGCCCTCTTTAGTTCCCATCACCCATTTAGCCCATTCCCTACCCACCACCCCTCCAGCAAATCTGTTTGTTTTCTATAGTTAAAGAGTTTCTTATGGTTTGCCTCCCTCTCTACTTTAATCTTATTGTATTTTTCAATTCAATTTGAATGACACACTGGACCAGATGGACTTCACAGATATATTCAGAGCATTCCATACTAAAGCAGCAGAATACACATTCTTTCCAAGTACATAGGGAACATTCTCCAGAATAGATCACATACTAGGACACAAATCAGGCCTCAACCAATACAAAAAGATTGAGATTATACCATGCATATTTTCAGACCACAATGCTGTGAAACTTGAAGTCAGCCATTAGAAAAATTTGGAAAGACCACAAATACATGGAGGCTAAATAATATTCTACTAAAGAATGAATGAGCTAACCAAGAAATTAAAGAATTAAATAAATGTAGGGAAGACCGAAAATGAAAACATGACAGTACCAAACCTTTGGGATGCAGCAAAGGTGGTCATAGGAGGGAAGTATATGGCAACACAGGCCTTCCTTAAGAAGCAAGAAAAGTCTCAAATATACAACATAACTTTATACCTGAAGGAGCTGCACAAAGAACAGCAAATAATACCTAAAACCAGCAGAAGAAGGAAATAATAAAGATTAGAACAGAAATCAATGATATATAAATTAAAAAAAAAAACAGTAGAATACATCAATAAAACTAGAAGCTGGTTCTTTGAAAGAATAAACAAAATTGATAAACCCCTAGCCAGACTTACCAAAAAGAAAAGAGAAAGGACCCAAATAAATAAAATCACAAAAGAGGAGAGATCACAACCAACACCGAAGAAATACAAACAATTATAAAAGAATATTATGAGCAATTACATGCCAATAAATTGGGCAATCTGAAAGAAATGGATAACTTCCTAGAATCATATAAGGTACCAAAACTGAAATAGGAAGAAATAAAAAATTAGAACAGACTCATAACCAGGGAAGAAATTGAGCCAGTAACCAAAAATCTCCCAACAAACAAAGAGTCCAGAGCTAGATGGCTTCCCAGAAGAATTCTTCCAAACACTTAAGAGTTAATACTTATTTTTCTGAAACTATTCCAAAAAATAGAAATGTAAGGAAAACTTCAAAACTCATTCTGTGAGGCCAGTATTACCTTCATTCCAAAACCAGACAAAGACCACATTAAAAAGGAGAATTATAGACCAATATCCCTGATGAACATGGATTTAAAAATTCTCAACAAATACTAGCAAATTGAAAGCAATGGTACGTTAAAAAAATTATTCACCAAGACCAAGTGGGATTCGTTCTTGGCTGCAGGGTTCGTTCAATATCCCCAAGTTAATGAAGAAAAAGAAAAGGCATCCAGATCAACAAAGAAGTCAAACTTTTCCTCTTCACAGATAACATGGTACTCTATGTTGAAAACACAAAGACTCTACCCAAAAATTGCTAGAACTCATCAGGAATTCAGCAAAGTGGCAGGATACAAAATTAATGCACAGAAGTCAGTTGCATTTCTGTACACTAACAATGAATTAGAAGAAAGAAATTAAGGAATCAATCCCATTTACAATTGCACAAAAAAAAACATAAGATACCTGGGAATAAATCTAACCAAGGAGGTAAAGGATCTGTACTCTGAAACTATAAAACACTCATGAAAGAAATTGAGGAAGATACAAAGAAATGTAAAAGCATTCCATGCTCATGGATTGGAAGAACAAATATTGTTAAAATGCCGGTGCTTCCCAGAGTAATCTATACATTCAGTGCAATCCCTATCAAAATACCGTCAACATTTTTCTCAGAGCTGGAACAAATAATACTAAAATTTTTAAGGAACCAGAAAAGACCCCGGATAGCCAAAGAAAGTTGGAAAAGAAAACCAAAGCTGGTAGCATCACTATACTGGACTTCAAGCTATATTACAAAGCTGTAATCATCAAGACAGTATGGTACTGGCACAAAACCAGAAACGTAGAGCAGAATAGGGAACCCAGAAATGGACCCTCTGTGGTCAACTAATCTTTGACAAAGCAGGAAAGCGTATCCAGTGGAAAAAAAGGCAGTCTCTTCAGTAAATGGTGTGGAAAAATTGGACAGCAACATGCAGAAGTATGAAAGTGGACCACTTTCTTACATCACACACAAAAGTAAATTCAAAATGGATGAAAGACGACCTAAATGTGAGAAATGAAACCCTCAAAATCCTACAAGAGAACACAGGCAGAAACCTCTTTGACCTTGGCTGTAGCAACTTCTTACTAGACACGTTGCTATAGGCAACGGAAACAAGCAAAATGAACTATTGGCTTGGCCACCTGAGTGGTTCCGTAGGTTAAGCGTCTGCCTTCGACTCAGGTCGTGATCTCAGGGTCCTGGAATCCAGCCCTGCATTGGGCTTCCTGCTCAGTGGAGCATCTGTTTCTCCTCCTCCCTTGCCCCTCCCCCAGCTCATGCATGATCTCTTTCTCAAATAAATAAATAAAATCTTTTTTAAAAAGATAAAAACTTCTGCACAGCAAAGAAACAATCAGCAGAACTATAAGACAACCTACGGAATGGGAGAAGATACTTGCAAATGATATATCTGATAAAGGGTTAATATTCAAAATCTATTAAGAACTTGTCAAACTCAACACCCAAAAAACAAATAACCCAGTTAAGAAATGGGCAGAAGACATGAATAGACATTTTTCCAAAGATGACATCCAGATGCTAACAGACATATGAAAAGATGCTCAGTATCACTCATCATCAGGGAAATGCATATCAAAACCACCTGCAGAATGGCTAAAGTTAACAGCACAGGAAACAACAGATGTTGGTGAGAATGCAGATAAGAACCTTCTTGCACTGTTATGGGGAATGCAAACTGGTTCAGCCACTTGGCAAAATAGTATGGAAGTTCCCTAAAACATTAAAAATAGAACTGTCCTATGACCCAATAATTGCACTACTAGGTATTTACCCAAAGGGTACAAAAGTACATTTTCTAAGGGGTACGTGTACCCTATGTTTGGAGCAGAGTTATCAACAAGAGCCAAACTATGGAAAATGCCAAGTATCCATAGACTGATGAATGGATAAAGAATATGTGGTATATGTATACAAAGCTATATTACTCGGCCATCAGAATGAATGAAATCTTGCCTTTTGTAATGATGTGGATGGAACTAGGGTGTATTCTAAGTGAAATAAGTCAGTCAGAGAAAGACAAATACCAAATGATTCACTCATATGTGGAATTTAAGAAATAATGCAGATGAACAGAATGGGTGGGTAGGAAAAATACAATAAGATTAAAGTAGAGAGGGAGGCAAACCATAAGAGACTCTTTAACTATAGAAAACAAACAGATTTGTTGGAGGGGTGGTGGGTGGGGAATGGGCTAAATGGGTGATGGGAACTAAAGAGGGCCCTTGTTGTGATTAGCAGTGGATATTATATGTAAGTGACAAGTCACTAAATATTACTCCTGAAACCAGTACTACACTATATGTTAACGGACTTGAATTTAAATTAAACTTGGAAGAAAAAAAAAATGTATGTCCTGGAGATCAAAAGCAAAGTGTAGTCAATATAGACAACAATATTGTATTATAGTCGTCAAACTTGCTAAGAGACTAGATCTTAATTATTTGCACCACAAAAAAAGAAAGGACAGTGATTGGCATGATAGCAGTGCTAACTATTGCTACAATGGCAATCATATCACAATATATAAATGTAGCAAGTCAACATGTTGTATACCTAAAATTTACATAATGTTATATGTCAAATATATTTCAAAAAAGTTTTTTTTAAACTGTAACTGAACAAAAGAAGACTCTCAGCAGTAATAGGATTACCTGAAGTTGGTGAAGAGCATATACCAAAATCCTATTTCCAACATCATACTTACTAACGAAGGACTGAATGCTTTCCCCCTGAGATTGGGAAGTGGGCAAGGATTTATATGCTTACCACTTTTACTCAACATAATACTGCATTTCTAGCCAGTGGAATAAGGCAAGATAAAGAAAACAATTAGAAAATTAGATGGAAAAATAAAACTGCTTCTATTCGTGGATGACATGATTGTCTATATATAAACTTCCATAGAATCTACCAAAAAGCCCTAGGATTTAGCGCAAAAGAAAATCATAGTGTATAGTGTGAGTTCAGCATTGTTGCAGATCTACATAATAAAATATATCCCATTTCTATATATTAACAATAAATATGTGGAAACCAAATTAAAAATGCAATTCCATCTACAATTACTTTAAAGAACGTATATTGCTTAGTGTGATGGATTGAATTGTGCCCCCCCCCCCATGAAATTCACACATTGAAGCCCTTACCCCCCATGCAACTTTATTTGGAAATAAGGCTTTTAGGAATTGATGTTAAATGATGTCATAAAGTTAGAATCCTAATCCAATAGGATTGGTGGCCTTAAAAGAAGAGGAAGATCTCTCTCTTTCAGTCCCACCAAATGCATGCACTGAGGAAATATCATGTGAGTACTTGAAGAGAGCTCTTACTAGAACCCAACCATGCTTAACACCCTGATCTCACACTTCCGGGCTTCAGAACTGTGAGAAAATAAATTCCTGTTCTTTAAGCCACACAGTCTGTGATAATTTGTCATGGCAGCCCAAGCAGACTAAGACACTACGTAAGCACTTAAAACATGTACAGTATTTGTGTGCTGAACATTACAATATTGTGATGAAAATAATCAAAGAACTTAGTAAATGGAGAGGCATACTATGTTCAGAGGTAGGAAAATTCAACATAGTAAAGATGTCAGTTTTCTCCAAATTCATATATAGGTTTAATGCAATTTAATATCCAAATTCCAGCAAGATTTTTGTAGACATGATGAAGCTTATTCTAAAATTTATATGGCAAGTCACAGGCCCTGAAGTAGCTTAAATAATCTTGAAAAAGAATAAAGTATCAGGAATGACTTTATGTGATGTGAAGGCTTACTATATAGCTACATTACTCAAGACTGTGTGATACTGGTTGAACTATACATGAAGTCACACATATCAGTGGTGCAGAATAGAGAGCCCAAAATAGAACCACATAAATATGTTCATCTTGTTTACAGTGGTGCAAGAACAATTCAGCAGAGGAAGGATAGCTTTTCAACAAATGGCACTGAGGCAATTGGACACCCAGAGGCAAAAAAAAATCTTGATCTAAATCTAACACCTTTTATAAAAATTAACTCAAAGTGCATCTCAGAGTAAAATATAAAACTTTGAAAACTAGAGAGATAACAACATAAAATCTTTGGAGTTTAGGGCCGAAAGGTTCTTAGGCCCGACAGCAAAAGCATGATCAATAATAGAGAAATTGATAAACTGGATGTCATAAAAATTAAAAACTTTTGCTCTGCAAAATCCATGGTAAAGAGGATAAAAAATATAAGGAGAGACAACAGGAAAATATTTGCAAATCAAATCTCCAGCAAGGAACTGCTATCAAGAATGTATAAACAGGTCTCAAAACAGTAAAAATACAAAAAAAAAAAAAAAGAAAGAAAAAGAAAAATCAGCAAAATCCAATTAGAAAATGGGCAAAGACATGAAAAGACTCAAATTAAAACCACAATAAGATATTGCTATACACCTATCAGAATGGCTAAAATAAAAGTCAGTGACAGCATCATATGGTGGGGAGGGCATGGAGACATTGGATCACTCTGCATTGCAGCCACTCTATACACCTATCAGAATGGCTAAAATAAAAGTCAGTGACAGCATCATATGGTGGGGAGGGCATGGAGACATTGGATCACTCTGCATTGCAGCCACTCTAGGAAATGTGTTGGTAGTTTCTTATAAAACTAAATATGCAATTATTATATGCCTCAGCAAATGCACTCTTTATCTTAAAAACTTACGGGTACACAGACAACTGTACACAAATGTCCGTAGTAGATTTATTTGTCATTCCTAAAAATTGGAAACATGCCAGATGTCCTTCAACGGGTTAAATGTTTAAATACTGTATTATATACACACCATGGAATACTACACAGTAATAAAAAAATTGATACACCAGGCAACTTGGATGATACAGAGTATTATTCTGAGTTTATAAAAGCCCATCTTAAATAGCTACATACTATTTCATTTCATTTATATAAAATGGAATGGAAATGATAAAATATTAGAAATATTAGAAATATTGAAAGATTTGTGGTTAGTAACTGCAATGATGGTACATGAATTTATATATGTGATCTAACTGCAATGAATGTATTTTGTGCCAGTCTCAGCCTAGCAATAACCAGTGTTCTGGCTGAACTGACCCTTGTGGTTTTTATCATGATTGCAAGATGCCCTCAGCAACAATAATTAGGAAACTTTGAAAATAAGATTTATTACTTACAAAAAGGAAGGAAGGAAAGTAAAGAAAAGAAAGAATTTAGTGTGTGTGTGTGTATGTGTGTGTGTGTGATTGAGAAAGGAATATTACCCAGCCATTAAAAAGAATGAAATCTTGCCATTTGCAACAAGGTGGATGGAACTAGAGCATATTATGCTAAGTGAAATAAGTCATTGAAAGACAAATAACAAGTGATTTCATTCATATGTAGAATGTAGGAAACAAAACAGGTGAACATAGGGAAAGCGAAAGAAAAGAGAAGGAAGCAAACCATAAGAGACTCTTAAGGATAGAAAACAAACTGAGGGTTGTTGGAGGGGTGGTGGTCAGGCGATGGGCTAAAAGGGTGATGGGTATTAAGGAAGGCACTTATTAGGATGAGCCCTGGGTGTTATATGTAAGTGATGAATCACTAAATTCTACTCCTGAAGCCAATATTACACTGAATGTTAACTAACTAGAATTTAAATAGAAATTTGGGGGGATAGGGAAGAAAACCACTAAAAAGAAAAAAAAAAGAATTCTAAGCATTTGAGTACAAACTCTTTAGATATGTATTTGGAGACCCAGAAAGGAATTTTTTGGCTTCCCAGCTAATCTTCTCCATGCTCTCCCCAACCCCTGTTTGTTGAACTTTCAATCATATCTGGTTGAACTGGTTTATCTCAGTGATAGACTGCTGCTGCTTCTTGGAAATATACCAGAGTGGCTGAACTGCTTCTGAATGCATCTGCTTCTCTCTTTTGAGAGGTGGTCACTATAAGTAAATTTGGAATATATTTTATGCTACTCGTATCTAATGTGTTTTGAAATATATCATTTTTCATTTCTAATACATTAAAGAAATTAGAACAATGTGGAGCTTATTCGGAATAGGTGCTTCAAATAATTTTTGAGAAATCTGTGTAATGACACCTTTTGGACATATTTATCCTGCAAAATCTGTAGACATTTATTTGGGTTATAATGTTCAGTGTTGCAAGAACTGTATTGCATTTGTATGTATATGTAAACATAGCCAGGTGCTATGATAACAGATATTACTAAAAGTTTTTAAGAAGTGAAGATTTGAGTCAAAACTCTGTGGAGAGATGAAAACCCTGATTAACTTGTTTCTAAAAGACCTCTTGTCTGACTCTATATTTGATATCTTTCACTTTTTTAAATTAACTCCAAGGACTCAGTTTGTCAGATTATATCTGTAATTGCTCATAAACATTTTTAAGGCCTTGGAGCTTTTCTTTGCTTCATTTAATTAATTTATTTAGCCTTTTAAAAATATGCTCAAATCAGAAATTCTACCTCCAGGAGACAAATGATGATTGAAAGCAAATGTCGTATCTCTCATAGAAGTATATGTGTTTAACAGACTCATTAAATCTGACATTAAGTTAAAGTTTTGAACAGTCGCATTTGGAAAACAAACTGTATCTTCTGATTTGTCAAGTAAAATAAAATACAGAATTCAGTATAACCTTAGTTTTATTAATCTGATGTAAGAAATTTGTGGAAATCAAAGTGACTGGAAACAAGATATTCAAAGTATAGACGTTCTAAAATGAGGATAATAACAGTGATAAAGGTGATAATATTAAAGCTTTAGCATAAGCACTTCATGCATTAACTCATTTAATCTTCATTCTATGAAGCAAATATTATTAGTATCCCCATTTTATTAAGGAGAAAATTGATCTTAAACCTCTTAACCAAGGCTACAGTAGAGAATCAGAGGACATCTGATAGGACTTGAATCTGATTATAGCAAACTAATTGCAGCATATGGTTTAAAGCAGTGCCCCAAAGAAAATATGCCTATGAAACATTTAAGTTCTGCATTTTTTGTGTTGTTGGGGACAGTCTGTCACTATGTAGCATGTATTTAGATGACAGGAGATTGCAAACTAGAGCCTGTGCAGGCTGAGCATTTCTCTTCCTTGGCCAACACAGTCCTTTTTGTATATTTTGAATTGCATGAATTGTGTTAGGCATTTTCTTGTTGACCATAATTTCCACAACTCCCTGTATCATACCAGGCTGCCTCAGACAATATTTGCTACTTTTCCAGCCCCATATTCTTTTGAGATTGTGACCCCAATCCCTGTCCTAGACTGATGTAGCACACAAGAGAAGGGGGCAGGTGGTTGAATAAGATCATACATAGTGCTGTCTTTGTATTTTAGTGGTATTGATGTGGCAAGAAATGAAGTGGTTGTCTGGTTTTTATTACCACAGCCTACATAAGGTGAGGTGTAAGTAATGATTTTTTTTTCCCTACATGAATTAAGCACTCTTTGAGTACCTAAGACCATATATGTATAAAGATTTATATTAAACATAGCCTCTCTCCTAAATAACTTACATCCAGGTGTAATATGTAGTGAGTAATTACAATCTGGCATCCATAGTACAGATTTTTAAATCCATGGTTAGCTAAGGTACCACACATAATGTTCAAAATTGAGTGGAGGAAGTGCTAGTCAGACCATGCTTACATTTTCTCAGATAACAAGACATTGATAGGACCAATGGAACTGAAGAGAGCCCAAAAGCAGCAGTGTCCATTGTTTATAACTTGAAAGAAGTATTTCAGACAATTAGGGACATCAGAAATGCTTCAGTAACTGGTACAGAGTGTGGGGCCATGAGTATATGGATGGGATATGTAGGGGGGTATGGTGTGTGTGGTGGGGGGTATGTGATATGTGTTCATGTGGGGTGTGGTAGGGTGTGTGTGTGTGTGTGTGTGTGTGTGTATTCTCCACATTAGTCCTACCAGAAAAATCAGTTCCAGGTAAATTAAAAATAAAAATCTGAGAGACCAAATCTAAAATTTTAGAAGAAACTGTGGAACAATATCTCTATTATCTTTGGGTAGAGAAAGATTTCTAAAGATTTAGAAAAACAAAAACAGTGAAAATATGTTGATACATGTGATTACATTAAAAGTAAAGACTTTTTTATATTAAAATCCTCTTTTGAGAAGTTAAAAGACGGTTCACAGATCGGAAAAGATAATTGTAGCACATTGCCAGGATTAATATCCATAATATACATTTAAAGAAATCTTAAATTAGTTAGGAAAGGCAGCCCAATAGAATAATGAGCAACAATTTGAAAATACATCGTCCATAGAAAGAGAAATTCACATGATCAATAAATATATGAAGAAATACCCAACCTCATCAATAATCAATGATATTCATATTAAACACGTGATGATATATTATTTCACATATATCATTGGCAAGAATTTGAAAGAATGATAGCAAATGTTGGCAAGCATTTAGAGCAAAGAGCACTCTCCTACCCTCTGAGTGTATCAGTGCTATCACCACATTGGAAGACAGCTGGCAATCATCAGTAGAGTTGAAAGTACTTCAAACTATGTCTTAGTTAATCCAGTCCTACTTAGGTACATACCTACAAAAACTCTTGCAGTTTTATGAGGGGAAATTTCACAGCAACATTGTAATAGCTGAAAATGAAATAACCTAAATGGACCTTATTAAGGGATTGGTTGGATTTCAGGAAATCATATAATAAAAAACTATGTGAAAAGGAAGGAACTAGAGTTCCATGTATTAACTTGGATGACTCTCACAAACATGATGTGAAATGAAAAAAAGCAACTTGCAGAAGAATGCACACATATGATAAGATTATTTTTAATTGAATTTAATTGCATTTAAATTCAATTAATTAACATATAATGTATTATTAGTTTCAGAGGTAGAGTTCAGTGATTCATCAGTTGTATTTAATACCCAGTGCTCATTACATCATGTGCCCTCCTTAATGCCCATCACCCAGTTACCCCATCCCTCTACCACCCTCCCCTCCAGCAGCCCTCAGTTTATTTCCTACAGTTAAGAGACTCTTATGGTAGGGCTCCTGGGTGACTCAGTCAGTTAAGTGTCTGCTTTTGGTTCAGGTCATGATACCAGGGTCCTGGGATCGAGCCCCACATTGGACTCCCTGCTCAGTGGGGAATCTGCTTCTCCCTCTCCCTCTGTCTCTCCACCCTGCTTGTGCTCTCTCTCACACACTCTCTCCCTCTCTCAAATAAATAAATAAAATCTTTTTTAAAAAGTCTTTTGTTTTGTCTCCCTCTCTGATTTCATCTTATTTTTCACTCCTTTCCCCTAAGATTCTAAAGCATATGAAACAGCACTATTTTTAGTAGGAATACATTCACATATAGAAATAATTACATATAGAATAGTGGTTACCTCTGGCAGAGGGGAGAACATGTAGTCAGTGAGGAGTACACAGCACTTCAACTATATTGATATTTTTTTTAAAAATTAGGTGATGGTGTATGTTTGTTTGCTTTACTGCTCTTTTTTTTTATTATTATGTTAGTCACCATACAGTACATCCCTAGTTTTTGATGTAAAGTTCCATGATTCATTACTTGCATATAACACCCAGTGCACCATGCAATACGTGCCCTCCTTAATACCCATCACCAGCCTATCCCATTCCCCCCCGCCACTGAAGCCCTCAGTTTGTTTCCCAGAGTCCATAGTCTCTCGTGGTTCATTCCCCCTTCTGTTAACCCCCCCCCTTTTTTTCTTCCCTTTCTTCTACCGATCTTCCTACTTCTTATGTTCCATAAATGAGTGAAGCCATATGGTAATTGTCTTTCTCTGCTTGACTTATTTCGCTTAGCATTATCTCCTCCAGTCCCGTCCATGTTGCAGCAAATGTTGAGAAATCATTCTTTTTGATGGCTGAGTAATATTCCATTGTATATATGGACCACATCTTCTTAATCTAGTCATCTGTTGAAGAGCATCTCGGCTCCTTCCACGATTTAGCTATTGTGGACAATGCTGCTATGAACACTGGGGTGCATATGGCCCTTCTCTTCACTGCATCTGTATCTTTGGGGTAAATACCCAGTAGTGCAATGGCTGGATCATAGGGTAGCTCAATTTTTAACTTTTTAAGGGACCTTCACACTGTTTTCCAGAGTGGCTGTACCAACTTGCATTCCCACCAACAATGTAGAAGGGATCCCCTTTCTCCACATCCTCTCCAACAATTATTGTTTCTTGCCTTTTCAATTTTTGCCATTCTAACTGGCGTAAGGTTGTATCTGTGTGATTTCGATTTGAATTTCCCTGATGGCTAATGATTTTGAACATTTTTCATGTGTCTGTTAGCCATTTGTATGTCTTTATTAGAAACGTGTCTGTTCATATCTTCTGCCCATCTTATGATTTATTTGTTTCTTGTGTATTGAGTTTGAGAAGTTCTTTGTAGATCTTGGATACCAGTCTTTTATCTGTAGTGTCATTCACAAATATCTTCTCCCATTCCATGGGCTGCCTCTTAGTTTTTTTGCTTTACTGCTCTTGATAACCTTTAGATGCATTAATGTTTTATAATTTTTAAAAACTTGATAGAACACATGATTGTATGGGAATTTTAGAAAGAGTGGAGGATATTTTTTTCTTGAAATCTATGTGAGAAAAAGAACAGTTGGAAAGACAAAAAAACAAAAATTAATAATCACCATCACAACAATATAACATTATAGAACGTCACCACAATAATAGAATTTTGGTTGTCCTTTAACCTAGAAATGGGAAAGATTTAATTATGGTTACATTGTAGATGTAAATACTGTCCACCTTGACTCTGTAAGAGTACAGATAAAAGGCGGTGGGAGGTAAAAGTAGAGAGGAGAGCCAAAGGAAGCCAGGGAGAGCCATTATGTTGCTCTTACAGAAAGTCAAAAGAGACTGCTTATATTGAGGAAACACAAAATAATCAAAACATGTGCTTTTAAACTACTGAGGTAAGCAAAAGAAATGCAAATAAAAGCCATACAAATATATTGAGAGGATGGAATGAAGTGGCTAATTTTGCTAAATCCTCATCTCGCAGCAAAAAAGTCAGTGGAGAATTTTACAGTCTATTAGAACAGCACATTGTTTAGGAACATAATGGAAATTACCCAGAGAAATAGCTCAAATGTTAAAAAGTGGTTTCTTTTGGAAAATGGGATGGGAGAACTTGTGAAGAAATAAACCAAGGTGGCTAATGGTGTGGACATACTACTTTAATAATTTTGAAATACTTTAATCGCATTGCATTTCCAGTATAGATTCTTCAATGACTTTACCCACCTGAGATTTGTTTCTAATTTGAAATATTGAAATGTGGATTGCTTTGTAAGGAAGTAAGAACCACATTGGGTTCATATTTTTAATCTCATTTTAAATAGTTTGTATATAAGGAGTATTTGGTAGCATCTTGAGAAGGTTAGGGAGGTTTACTCACTCTAAAGGGATTTACGCACTTGCCTGTCAGTAAAAGTTTTGAAAATTTAGTCCCGCATTATCAGATTTGAGAGAGTAGATGTTATTCTGAGTCAAACATACTGAAAATAGAGTTTATAATGGCAGTGCAGTCAGAATTCTTTGCTGTTGTGTAACATTGAGAACAGTGACACTGTACTTAAAAGATAATAAAATTGAAATAGTTTTCTTATTTCCATAAGCCAGTTGTTTCGTCTTGTTAGAGAAAAACTCTTTAAGTGGAGGCAAAGAGAAGCAATTATTTTAAAAGTATGCTAAGGTCTCCCCCACCTTTCCACTTTGCTGTGCTGTGGGCTTTGGGTGAAGCCTTTGAGCTGTTGATAAAAGGTTTAGGAACAGCACCTTGAGAGCAGTCCATTGAGTTCTCATGTAGTAGTTTGCCCTATGACAATCTAGTTTTGGTGGCATTTTGTCTGTTTTTGATGGGGAATGCTTCTTCACAGTTCTACATTTATTCTAAAAAAAACAAATTTCAAGCTTTTAAGATCCATTTTGATGACTAATGTCTTTTTTCTTTGTTTTTTAATAATTTTTATTTTCTTATATTAGTCACCATACAGTACAGCCCCAGTTCTTGATGCAATGTTCCATGATTCATTACTTGTGTATAATACCCAGTGCACTGTGCAATATATGCGCTCCTTAATACCCATCACCGGCCTATCCCAATCCCCCACCCCCCTCCCCTTTGAAGCCCTCAGTTTGTTTCCCAGAGTCCACAGTCCCTCATGGTTCATTCCCCCTTCTGTTTGTCTTTAATTTAAAATCCATTTCCTAAAGTGGACTAAAGTTGTTCGAAAGAGACCATGAACCATTCTCAAAAGCCTTTGACAAGCACCCATGGAATAGGAGCTGCAATCTGTTAGCACCAAAAAAATCTGTGTTCATACTTTCTGACATATTTTTTTCTGAAAGTGGAATGCACTGTTTTCACTGTATCTGATTTTTAGAAATTATTCTATTTGAAATGTTGACTCTAAAAATTTTTGATATAGCTAACATTTATGAAAAAAAGAAAATAATGTTGATGTCTCTGTTATGGTTATTTAATGTAGTATGAAATTCTTCAGTAATTTGGTAAAAATTTGAAATGAAAAATATGATACTGTTTTGTAATAGAAATAATTACACTGACAAATTTAAGTACAAAACTTTTATCACCAGATAGTATGGACTTAATTTGAGTTTTGAAACTAATAATCAGTCTTTTTTTTTAAATTATGATATGTTAGTCACCATACTGTACATCATTAGTTTTTGATATAGTGTTCCATGATTAATTGTTTGTGTATAACACCCAGTGTTACATGTACTACTTACCCTCCTTAATACCCATCACAGCCTATCCCATTCCCCCACTCCCCTTCCCTCTAAAACCCTCAGTTTGTTTCCCAGAGTCCACAGTCTCTCGTGGTTCGTTTCCCCTTGTCTATACCCGCCCTTCATTTTACCCTTCCTTCTCATACTGATGTCCCTACTATTACTTATGTTCCACGAATGAGTGAAACCATATGATAATTGTCTTTCTCTGCTTGACTTATTTCACTTAGCATAGTCCCCTCCAGTCCCATCCATGTTAATGCAAATGTTGGGTAATCATTCTTTCTGACATCTGAGTAATATTCTATTGCATATATGGACCACATCTTCTTTATCCATTCATCTGTTGAAGGACATCTCAGCTCCTCCACAGTTTGGCTATTGTGGACAATGCTGCTATGGACATTGGGGTGCTTCACTTCACTACGTCTGTATCTTTGGAGTAAATACCCAGTAGTGCAGTTGCTGGGTCATAGGGTAGCTATATTTTTAACTTTTTGAGGGACCTCCACACTGTTTTCCAAAGTGGCTGTACCAACTTGCATTCCCACCAACAGTGTAAGAGGGATCCCCTTTGTCCACATCCTCTCCAGCATTTGTTGTTTCTTGCCTTGTCCATTTTTGCCATTCTAACTGGCGTAAGGTGGTACCTCAATGTGGTTTTGATTTGAATTTCCCTGATGGGTAATGATTTTGAACATTTTTTCATGTGTCTGTTAGCCATTTGTATGTCTTCATTGGAAAAGTGTCTGTTCATATCTTCTGCCCATTTTTTTATTTGATTATTTGTTTCTCATGTATTGAGTTTGAGAAGTTCTTTGTAGATCTTGGATACCAGTCTTTTATCTGTAGTGTCATTTGCCAATATCTTCTCCCATTCCGTGGGCTGCCTCTTAGTTTTGATGACTGTTTCCTTTGCTGTGCAGATGCTTTTTACCTTGATGGAGTCCCAAAAGTTCATTTTTGCTTTTGTTTCCCTTGCCTTTGGAGACGTGTCATGAAAGAAGTTGCTGTGGCCGATGTCAAAGAGGTTACAGCCTATGTTCTCCTCTATGATTTTAATGGATTCCTGTCTCACATCAAGGTCTTCCATCCATTTGGAGTCTATCTTTGTGTATGGTGTGAGAGAGTGGTCAAGATTCATTCTTCTGTATATAGCTGTCCAGTTTTCCCAGCACCATTGATTGAAGAGACTGTCTTTTTTTTCCACTGGATATTTTTTCCTGCTTTATCAAAGATTAGTTGACCATAGTGTCTAGGGTCCATTTCTGGAGTCTGTATTCTGTTCCATTGGTCTATGTGTCTGCTTTTGTGCCAATGCCATGCTGTCTTGGTGATCACAGCTTTGTAATATAGCTTGAAATCCGGCAACGTGATGCCCCCAGCTTTGTTTTTCTTTTTCAACATTTCCTTAGCGATTTGGGATCTTTTCTGGTTCCACACAAATTTTAGGATTGTTTGTTCCAGCACTTTGAAAAATGTCAGTGGTATTTTGATCGGGATGGCATTGAAATGTAGATTGCTCTGGGTAGCATAAACATTTTAACTGTGTTTATTCTTCTGACCCATGACCATGGAATGTTTTTCGATCTTTTTGTGTCCTCTTCAATGTCTTTCATAGGTATTCTGTAGTTCCTAGAGATAGATCCTTTACCTCTCTGGTTAAGTTTATTCAGAGATATCTTATGGATTTGGTGCTATTGTAAATGGAATCGATTCCCTAATTTCTCTTTCTTCACTCTCATTGTTAGTATATAGAAATGCAACTGATTTCTAAGCGTTGATATTGTATCCTGCCACATTACTAAATTGTTGTATGAGTTTTAGTAATTTGGGGGTGGAGTCTTTTGGGTTTTCCATATAAAGTATCATGTCATCTGTGAAGAGAGAGAGTTTGACTTCTTCTTTGCCAATTTGAATACATTTTATTCCTTTTTGTTGTCTGATTGCTGTTGGTAGGACTCCCAGTACTATATTGAACAATCATGGCAAGAGTGGGCATCCTTGTCATGTTCCTGATCTTAAGGGAAAGGCTTTCAGCTTTTCCCCATTGAGAATGATATTCACTGTAGGCTTTTCATAGATGCTTTTTATGAAATTGAGGAATGTACCCTGTATCCCTACACTCTGAAGGGTTTTAATCAGGAAAGGATGCTGTATTTTATCAAATGCTGTTTCTGTATCAATTGAGAGGGTCGTATGGTTCTTCTCTCTTCTCTTATTAATGTGTTCTGTCACACTGATCAATTTGCAAATGTTGAACCACCCTTGCACACCAGGGATGAATCCCGCTTGGTCGTGATAGATAATCCTTTTAATGTACTGTTGGATCCTATTAGCTAGGAGAATTTTGGCATCCGTAATCATCAGGGATATCAGTACGTAATTCTCCTTTTTTGATGGGGTCTTTGCCTGGTTTTGGGATCAAGGTAATACTGGCCTCATAGAATGAGTTTGGCAGTTTTCCTTCTGTTTCTATCTTTTGAAACAGCTTCAGGAGAATAGGTATTATTTCTTTGAATGTTTAGTAAAATTCCCCAAGGAATCCATCTGGCCATGGACTCCTGTTTTTTGGGAGGTTTTTGATCACTACTTCAATCTCTTCACAGTTAATCGGTCTGTTTAGACAATCAGTTTCTTCCAGTTTCAGTCTTGGTAGTTTATAGATTTCCAGGAAGGCATCCATTTCTTCCAGGTTGCTTAATTTATTGGCTATACTTATTGATAATAGTTTCTAATGATTGTTTTTCTCCTTGGTGTTTGTCGTGATCTCTCCCCTTTCATTCATAGTTTTATTAATTTGGCTCCTTTCTCTATTGTTTTGAAAAAGTCTGGCCAGTGGCTTATCAATCTTATTAATTCTTTCAAGGAAACAGCTTCTAGTTTTGTTGATCTGCTCTACTGTATTTCTTGTTTCTAATTCATTGATCTCTGCTCTAATCTTAATCAGTTGTCTTTTCATGCATGGCTTAGGCCTGTTCTTCTGTTACATCTCCAGCTGCTTAAGGTGAGAGTATAAGGACTGCATTTTAGATTTTTCTGTTCTTTTGAGTGAGGCTTGGATGGATATGTATTTTCCCCTTAGGACCGCTTTTGCAGTGTCCCATAGGTTCTGGACCAATGTGTGTTCATTTTCATTGGTTTCCATCAGTTGCTCAAGTTCTTTAATTTCTTGGTTTACCCAATCATTCTTAAACAGGATGGTTCTTAGTTTCCAAGTGTTTGAGTTTCTTCCAAATTTTCCTTGTGATTGAAATCCAGTTTCAAAGCATTGTGGTCTGAGAATATACAGGGAATAATCTGTCTTTTGGTATCAATTGAGACTTGTTTTGTGACCCGGTATATGGTCTATTCTGGAGAAGGTTCCATGTGCCTTCGAAAATAATGAGTATTCTGTTGTTCTAGGGTGTCGTGTTCTGTATATATCTATGAGGTCTATCTGGTCCAGTGTGTCATTCAAAGCTCTTGTTTCTTTGTTGATTTTCTGCTTAGATGATTGTCTACTGCTGAGAGTAGAGTGTTGAGGTCCCCTGCTATTAACGTATTCTTATCTGTATGTCTCTTTATTCTGATTAAGAGTTGGCTTATGTAGCTGGCTGCTCCCCTGTTGGGGGCATAGGTATTTATAATTGTTAGATCCTCTTGTTGGATACACCCTTTAAGAATAATATAGTGTCCTTCTGTATCTCTAACTACAGTCTTTAGCTTAACATCTAATCCATCTGATATGAGAATTGCTACCCCAGCTTTCTTTTGAGGTCCGTTGGCATGAAAAATGGTTCTCCATCCCTTCACGTTCAGTCTGGATGTATCTTTAGGTTCAAAATGAGTCTCTTGTAGACATGTCTTTTTATCCAGTCTGCAACCCTGTGGCGTCTTATGGGAGCATTTTGGCTTCTCACAATGAGAGTGATTATTGAGAGAGATGTTTTTAATGTTGTCATCTTGCCTGTGAAGTCCTTGTTTCTATAGATTGTCTCTGTAAATTTCTGTTCTGTATCACTCTTGGGGTCTTTTTACTTTTATAGAACCCCCCTTAATATTTCTTGTAGGGCTGGCTTGGTGGACACATATTCTTTCAGTTTCTGCCGGTCTTGGAAGTTCCTTATGTCTCCATCCATTCTGAATGACAGCCTTGCTGGATAAAGGATCCTTGGCTGCATGTTCTTCTCACTTAGTGCTCTGAATCTGTCTTGGCAGCTTTTTCTGGCTTGCCAGGTCTCTGTAAACAGGTCTGACGTTATTCTGATGTTCCTCCTTCTGTAGGTGAGGAATCTCTTCCCCCTCGCCGCTTTCAAGATTGTTTCCTTGGATCTAAGATTTGCAAATTGTACCATGATATGTCGTGGTGTTGGTCTGTTCTCACTGATCTTATGAGGGGTCCTTTCTGCCTCTTGGACACAAATGCTTGTTTCCTTCACCAGATTAGGGGAGTTCTCAGCTACACTTTCTTCAAATATCTCTTTTGGACCGCTTTCTTCACCTCTTCAGGGATGCCGATGATTCTGACATTGGAATGTTTCATTGAGTCACTAATGTCCCATAGCCTTTTTTCTTGCAAGTGGAGGTTTTTTAGCCAGGTTTCTTCTCTTTCCTTCTTTTCTATCATGTCATCCTCCAACTCAATAATTCTTTCTTCTGCCTCGTTTACCCTGGCCGTCAGAGCATCCAGTTTAGACTGCATTTGATTCATAGCAGTCTTAATTTCCGCCAGATTCATTCTCATTTCAGCCCTTAGAGATTCTATATTTTCGCTAATATTTTTTTCAAACCTACACATCATCTTGACAATGTTACTCTGAAATCCATTTCTGACAATTTGGTTATATCCATATCCATTAGTTCTGTGGCAGAGGCCACAGTCTCTGTTTCTTTCCTTTGTTGGAGGTTCCTTCTCCTTGTCATTCTGATGAGGAGAGGTTGCAGGGATGTATAGGGTCAAAATTATTGACCAGGACCCAACCAAGATGCACTTGTTCTATAGGGACCTTAGGGATGTGGGCTTCTTGTTCTTTCAGCCTTCCTTCTGGGGGAGGTGCCTGCTGTGCTTATACTCAGGCAACCCTGTTTGGGCAGAGCTGCCCTGTCCCCTGGGGGTGGGGAGGATGGGCACAGTGAGAACTGGTTTTTCCAGGCTTTTGTTCTCTGGAGGCTTTCTTTGTCTCTTCTGAGAGTCATGGCAGCTGTGACTGTATCCAGATCTCTGTCTCAGAACAGAGAGATTGCAGTCTGCTCTTCACTGAGCTCTCCAGGCCACACTGACTCAGTGTGGTTTTGATTTGAATTTCCCTGATGGCTAATGATTTTGAACATTTTTTTCATGTGTCTGTTAGCCATGTGTATGTCTTCATTGGAAAAGTGTCTGTTCATATCTTCTGCCCATTTTATTGTTCATCCATTCTTATCCTGAGTTCAGTTTGCACCTTTATGACCATTACCTTGAACTCTTTGTCAGGTAGATGGCATATCTCTATTTTGTTTAGTTCTTTTTCTAGCATTTTTCCTTGTTCTGTTGTTTAGAACATATTTCTCTATCTCATTTTGTCTGACTTCCATGTTTGTTTTTATGTATTAGGTAGGTCAGCTTTGTCTTCTGGTCTTGAAGATGTTGGCCTATGTAGAATGGTCTGGTGGTGGCCTTTGGTACTATCCCTCCTGGTCACCAGAACCAGCCATTACAGGGGTGTCTACTGTATTCATTCCATGTGCTCTTCTGTTGTGTTTGGGCAGTGACTTCTTCACATATGACCAGTGATGGGCAGGGTCGCCCCTTGTTTTGCTGGCTGCTAGGCCCAGCAACTGTTGGCACTGTTCCCTCCAAAGCCACCTTTCAGGTGTGGTAGGGTGGGAGCTGCTCTGAATGGGGGACACAGGTTCTGACTGAGGCTGCTTGCTAGATATGTGGGACAGAGCCACTTTGGGGGGGGGGGGGATTGCTTTCCAGCCAAGGCTGCCTGCTGCTTGTGGCAGTATTGGAGCCAACTTGTAGCGGTGCCTGCCTGGGTGGGCATGTTGGGTGGGGCAGGTCTATAGAGGAACACCCAGGCAGGGGAAGCATTGGTAGCAAGGTAGATGAAAGTGTTTAAATGGTGCTCACCTTTGCCAGGCCAGCAACCATAGGAGAGTAATATAAACTGGTATCTACATCCATATCCAGAGGAAGTTCCTACAGATCCTTCCCCTTTTGGCACACACCCAAAATTGGTTAAGTCCCCCCTTCACATATGACCTCGGTGCTTTTCAAACTGCTGCCTCTGTTCTGGGTCTCAGAGGAAGTGAGTTTGTGTATAAGCCCTTTAAGAACGGAGTCTTGGTTTTCTATATCCCTCCAGTTCTCCTGCAGTTAAGACTCACTGATTTTTCAAAGCCAAATATTATGGCAACTTGGCTTTCTGGTGCAAGGTCACAGGGCTGTACCCAGTGTGGGGCCAGAACTCCTCACTCCTCAGATAGGATCTTCTCATTGTGGTATCTTTCCTGCTTGTGGGTCACTACACTAGAATTGTTGGTCCTCACTAGACCACATCTCTGCCCCTTCAACTTGTATTTTTTTTAAAAAGGTTTTATTTATTTATTTGACAGAGAGAGAAACAGCCAGAGAGAAAGGGAACACAAGCAGGGGGAGTGGGAGAGGAAGAAGCAGCCTCCCAGCGGAAGAGCCTGATGTGGAGCTCTATCCTATAATGCGGGGATCACACCCTGAGCCAAAGGCAGATGCTCAACGACTGAGCCACCCAGGCGCCCCTCCTTCAACTTGTCTTAATATGACTTTTTCTTTATATCTTTAGTTGTGAAAGAGCTGTTCTCTTAGTGTCAGGGCATTTTCAGAGAAAGTTCTTATGTGTTTGTGGTTTTAGTGTGTCTGTGTTAGGAGGTGAGCTCAGAATCTTCCTACTCTGCTGTTTTTATTTCTCCTCCTTCATTGATTCATTTAAAAAGATACTTTTGAGCACCAGCTGTGTGCCAGTACACTTACTCTTGATGGGGAATAAGGAGAAGGAGTGGATATACCTGAATAGGTATCTTTCAACCAGGAGCTAAATTATAAAAGGAAGTCCATCAAATCTTTGCACACAAAGATCATGGATACAAGTATTCTAGCAAGGAAGTAGATAATGCAAAGCGTTAAGGTGAGAAGGATCAAACGAAACTAATGCCTGTTAGGGTGCTTAGCACATAGAAAGAACCTTATTGTTATTTTAAAAACCTAAATGTTATTTTTGCTACTGAATATCATCATCATTATCATCATCGTCTCAGAAATTCCAAGGCCAATGAAAGATTCATTGAGTAAAATAGGGAGGACAGTACAATGTCTTTCTTTGATGTCATTTTGAAACAACATATGATATATTCTTAGCAGAAGTGTTTTAAAAAAAAGTGTCATATCCACTACTACATGTGTGCGTAGTAAAATAATTAGAAGGTAATATACCAAAATGTTGATAATGGTGGTCTCTAGTTAGATTGGTAATTTTTTTTCCTTATTTTTTATTTACTTTTGTCTTTTTGCTATTGACACTGGACAGGCATGACTTACATTTTCAGGGAAAATCAATATTTTATGTTAAAACATGTAATTTAATATGTGACATTAGGAGGTGCCTGGTGGTGCAGTTGGTTAAGCGTCTGTCTGACTCTTGGTTTCAGCTCAGGTCGTGATCTCAGGGTCGTGGGATCGAGCCCCGCATTGGGCTGCATACTCAGTGTGGAGTCTGCTTGAGATTCTCTCTCTCCCTCTGCCCCTCCCATTCGTTCTATCTCTGTCTCTCTTTCTCACTCTCTCTCAAATAAATAAAATCTTAAAAAAAATTAAATGTGACATTAATACAATGTCATGTTTTAATGTTCTAATGAAGTATAATTATATCTAAAAAAAGAAAAACATTTGCAAAATAATGATAAATGGAAAAGGGTATAACAAACATTTTTCATACATGATTAACAATTTAAAAAATGACTTCTGATAAGATGGGTCTGTATTTTCCCTCCTCTAAAAATTCACTTAATGGTTGTTGTGGTACTGTTCTTATAAATAAATTGGGGCTAGGGGATGATTGTATAGTTGACAAAGGTGGTTTTGTGTTGTTTTAGGAGCACTAAGTAATTTGTATAAGGGATACTTGTTGCCATACTCCTGGGAATGCATTCCTGTTTGCCTTTTTACAAAGTGGAAAGCACTTTAGAGCACCAGAAGTCTAAATAAATGGAAGACATCTGACCTGAATTGGAAAAGCCAAGAGTTAAGCACATACTGGCATCAATTCAGATACAGTCTATGACAGCTCTGTGTGAGCAGCCTTATAATGTGAGGGTCAGAAATCATATTTCAGAAGGAGGAGTTGGAGGTCTCTCCTGAAACCTCTAAGTTTGGGGAAGAGCAGGCAGACTTCTGTTCCATGCCCTGGAGAACAGATTCTGTCTGGAGACTGCGCACCCTTGCTACTAGGAATTATTTTTATTGACCTGCAGTAGCTTTTGCCTAGGGGCATTCTAAAGATGCCAGGAGCCTTGGGCTGTTTTACAATTACAATAGCTTATTTGAATTGCTATTTGTGGAAATGCTGAACATAGCAGGGTCTTTGAGTCTGACCTTTCTCAGTCATAACGTTCTTGTGAAATGACGCCTGGTTTGGTGTCACTTGATAAGCCTACTTGCCTGATGCAGCAGTGACCTGTACTACTAAGATAGACTCTAACGATTTAACCTTACATTTTATTTTAGCACTTAGTTCTCTGTAAGTTTTATAATGAGCTCTATAAATTGCTGAAGAAATTATGAAAAAAACATTAGTGTGCTTGATTTTTTTGTAGTTCAGTGTTCATACCTTTCATATATGATTAAGTTACTGACCTTCAGTAACATTTAGCTATGTCCAACTTTTTAAGATGGTTATTAAAAACAGCAGATTCTCCTGCACCCTCCTTCAGTTTATAAGAATTATGATCATGTTGATTGTTGCTAATAATACTGTATCTCATATTTGCATGTTGCCAAAAGAAAAGATCTTAAACATCATAAGGAAAAAAAACTGCCACCATGTATGGTGACAGATATTAGCTAGATTTACTGTGGTGATCATTTTATTACATATACAAATATCAAATCATTATGTTCCTTACCTGAAATTAGTATAATGATATGGTAATTATACCTCAATTTTTAAAAATGAATTTTGAGATGGCATTTTTTCTTAGAATTTTGAAGTCCTTTACCACAAATGTTCATTCTGTAAATCCTTGAAAACCCATAGTACTTTGTCAAGCTATTTTTGTTCCTTTTGAGCTTAGTCTTTGCTAATAATCTTATTTTCATATCTAACATCATCTTGGTGATATAATCTGCATCAAAATTTTTCCTGCCCCCTCTTTTCTCTTTAAGCAATCTGAGTTTTATAACATGTTTCATCTAAATGATAGAGAAAATCAATTTTTAAAAAATTCCCTTTAACGTTTGTTCAGTCATATCATTTGCTTGCCTATTTGGGACATCTGATTTTTTCCATTTTTCTTTCAAGTTTTTAATCTGCTCTCTGGACATGGCAACAAATCAAACAAAGTGCATACTCGGAGGTTCCATTCCAGTATAGAGGAGCTCAGTAATAAATCTGCCATATTTCAGACAGGTGTTAAGTGATCTAGAGGAGAACAAAGCTAAGGTGAGGAGAGAGTTGTTAAATAACAAAAATTCAACTGAATAAATTGAAGATCTAATTGGCTTTATAAACATTTGGGGAGCATCCCATCTAACAAAGAAAAAGGCATTTCATTGAGCTGTAGAAAATGAAAGGTTTTTAAAGACAAAACAGAGAAAAGGAAATTAATAGCAAAGAATATATTGTTTTAGGTATGGTCACCCTCCTAAGAGGAACTGAAGGGGCCAATCAGTGAATTTCCTAGTGCTGACCAAGAAATTCCATGTTGACTGGTTAAAGGTTGTATTCCTGACAGGGGTGGATAGGAGTTGAAACTGCAGTTTGGTCAGGCATTGAGTCTTGGTTTGCTGACTTGGGGCCTTAACATAGATGATAACACTTTGGACGGAGAGTCTAAAGATCTTTGTTGGACAGTTATTGTCTTAGAAATGGGTTCTGTTAAATCTTTGAGTTAAGGAGAGGCTTCTGATCATATTCTTATTTATATTTACTCCTAACCAGGGTAGTATGGCCCCACAAAAGGAAGCAAATCCTGAGTCCTGAATACTTCCTACAGTTCCTTTCTACCTCAATGATATAAATCCAGCAGAGTCAAACCATGAGATGTAACTGTTTAGGGCCCCGTTAGAAAGCCTGGTTAGACACCAGCCATCTTGGTATTCACAGGCCCACAGAGAAGATAACCAGCACAAACAGTGATAAACCCTGTCAGGGTACAAACTACTTCCACTAAGCTGGCTTTGTTAATTGACATGTAGGAGTTTTTGATGACAGTTCCAACAATCTGAAAGGCAAACTTTTTCTCATTAGCAATGGCCTGGGAGACACAGAGAGTGACATTATCTTTCCAGACCAGTACCAGAGTAAAGGACAGAAAGGAAAGAAGAAGGGCTTACCTGTTTAGTTAAAGTACAAAGTCTTGATCCAGCATCTTGAGAGGAAGCATTCTACCTCAATTTCAGCCACTTCACTTCCTCATGAATTTGATTTGGAGTTTCCAGCATCTGTACAAGACCACATGTCAGGTGGAGACTTCTTTAGTTGTGAGATGCGTATCCAAGATTTAAGTCCCTGAAATGTGGCTCTCATCTGAGTAGTGAGAAGGACCCGGTGTCCCTTTCAAGGAGATTTAAGGACAGTCTTTGTTCTTAATGATTCCGTATCAGAAGAAGAGCATCTATCCTGCTTTTTTTGTATACAGAGATGTTCTAGTAGCTTTAATCACATATATTTATTTGAATTCTTAACCCTTAGGAACCTTAACTAAGGAATGAACAACTGTGAACTGTCTTTTATATTAGCATTCTGTGAATTTGGCAGATTTATACTTTTTATGATTTCTAGAAACATGCTTTTTTCCTTAGGAAATTTCTTAACATGGCATAAAACATGTTTACTAATAGATGCAAATGTCTTTAGTTCCTATGTAAAAGGGAGCAAAAACTGGGTAAGCTTATGTTTAGTGATTAATGTTTCATTATTTTATCTTATCTGGAAACGATCTAGATATTTGATAATTTCCCATGATTTAACTTCACTTAGCAAAACTTTAAAATTTCAAGTTACCAAAGAGATTTGAGAAGCTATTTTTAAGTACATATGCTTTATAAAACATAATTATTGCTAAAAAGCTCACCTAAAAACTTTTTATCATCCATATCTATTTAATTTACTTGTTCTCAATAATTATTTTGAGATTACCCATGAAGGCTTAAGAGGCATTAGACAAAGTCAGCCATTATTCTGTTATCTTTTGCTGACAAATTTTTCAACAGAGATAACATTAACTAATAAACCCAGGAAGAGTAAGAAGTTATGTCTGTAGTATATTCAGTGTTTATTAACTCTAAGACATGTATTTTAATCAAACCAGCAAACTTTTTTTATAATAATTTTTTATGTTATGTTAGTCACCATACAGTACATCCTTAGTTTTTGATGCAATGTTCCATGATTCATTATTTGCGTATAACACCCAGTGCTCCATGCAATATCTGCCCTCCTTAATACCCATCACCGGCCTATCCCAATCCCCCACCCCCCTCCCCTCTGAAGCCCTCAGTTTGTTTCCCAGAGTCCATAGTCTCTTGTGGTTCATTCTCTCTTGTGTTTACCCCCCCTTCATTCTTCCTTTCCTTCTCCTACCGATCTTCCTGCTATTTATGTTCCATAAATGAGTGAAACCATATGATAATTGTCTTTCTCTGCTTGACTTATTTCACTCAGCATAGTCTCCTCCAGTCCCATCCATGTTGCTGCAAATGTGGAGTAATCATTCTTTCTGATGGCTGAGTAATATTCCATTGTATACATGGACCACATCTTCTTAATCCAGTCATCTGTTGAAGGGCATCTCGCCTCCTTTCACAATTTAGCTATTGTGGACAATGCTGCTATGAACATTGGGTTGCATATGGCCCTTCTCTTCACTACATCTGTATATTTGGGGTAAATACCCAGTAGTGCAATTGCTGGATTATACTTAAACTAGCTTTGATACCAAATATCTTATGATCACATGAACCTAAAAAGCATTTGTGTTAGTTTCTATTATATTTCTGAGATTTAAAAATAATTTATAAGTGCTTATTTTTAAGCCAATTAAATAGAGCTCTTTACAAATCTCAGCAATACCATCTGGAGTTGGAAATGCTGCACATTTACAATAGACATATAAGCAGAGATCTTATTGTTTTCACATTTTTTAGCCATAGGGCTGGTATTATGGTACTGCAACTAGTCAATATTCACTAGTCTGTAAAAGAACAGTTGGATCCAAACTGTTTTCCTGGCAGATAGAATAAGTTAGGGTTATCTGCTCAGATGGCCTAAGTTTTTTCTGCTAATATTTGTGGAAAAGACACATGATTTTTCATTTGTCTAAATTTAAAATGACCTTTTCTTTTTTTCGTTCTTTTTCTGATAAGAATTACTTCTCTGAGGTTTGTACTTTTAATATTTTCATCTCAAAGGCACAGGGAAAGAATGCAAGTTCCTCCAAGAAGGACTTTGTTTTCCCAAGGCCAATAATTTCAAAGCCTTTGAGATAAATGAGAGGTTTGGAGATCAGTGAACTTTGAATCTCCTCTAATGCTGCATTTCTGGTTTTGACAAAAACTTGTAAGATAAGGACACTTTCTTTTAACCTTAGCTTTTGCTTGGCTGTTTAGGACTATAATGGTGCAGTTTACCAGAAAAGCCCTCAGAGTCTCTCCTTTGAAGGTAGATGTGGGGGTGTCTATAAAGGCCATTAACCTGGTGGGCTCTTGTTTACAGTCATGTAGTATTTCCAGAGAGGGAAGACTATTCCAAGGGTCCCTAGAATGAGTATTCAAAGGGGGACAGAGGGGGCAGCAGGGGGACATCAGTCTTAACAGTCTTTGTAGTCTTTCCTATCAGGTACCTCTTGTCTTTAGTTCGTTATCAGCCTTTTACAGTGAAACTTTTAATAAACTTATTTTGGGAATTTTGAGATTTTGCTTTTCGAGTTCACTTCTTAAATAATCTTATCTAATTAGAACGTTCCTCATAATGGCCATTGTAATTCTAGATTGTAATTCCCCTGAAGGCTGGCAGTTCAGTAAGACCCTAACTGCAAATGGGGTGCCAAGTCACATTTCTGTCCAGCCTTAATTTTGGAACCCTGGCCTGACAGTTACCAAGTGAAGTTCTTTAGGACACAAAACAAACTCAGTAAGATTTTGCCGTTTTTGTAGATATTTATAGCTTCTGGGGCCCTGGTTCTTGGATATAAAATAAGCAGGTGTGCTGGAAGGTGACGCACTCAACTCTGGGTTTTAAGGATCCCATTTTATCGTTATTTATTTATTTATGATTTTTCTTTTAGCTAAGCCTTTGGGGCTCTTGGAGCCAAATTAATACCAAAGAGGGATATGCTGAAGGGTTGGGGTTACGTGGTGTCTCACAGTGTACCTCATTGCGCAGAAATTTTCTTGAGGTTTGTGGGTGACTTAGTGTCAATTTAACCCCTTCCTTGACCATCTTATGCTAACACAGGAGTCTCTGGGTTAAGAGATGAGCACTCTGACAGCTCTTAACATGTACCCACCAATTTTTGTGGCTTTTTGGCCTTTGAGATTAGCAATAGCTTTTATCTACACCAAACAAAACAGACAGACGTGCACTTAATGTATCAGCAGTAACCAAGAGATGTTACTGTGTCTTGGCCAAGAGAAGGCCCTGTGCACACCACCACCAATTCCCATGCAGCCTTGGACTGGGGAAAAGACTGAACCAGCAAACCTAAGGAATAGGGACTGCCGACTGATTACAAACAAAATGCAGAACTGCAGTTGCCACCAGTAGTTCCCAATGTTGGATTCCCAGGGATTCCAAACAAATGGGGAACTATGGACTAAACTGCCAACAGTTCCCAGCATGGAATCTGGAGATAAAATTGAGGACTGGGGTTTTCCACTAAAAAACCTGGGACTTAGCTTTGGGCAGAATCATCTGCCAGTTCAACTGGGCTGGAGATAGAATTGCTAGCTCAACTGGGCTCCAGGAAGAACCATATGTCAGCTCAAACTGATGTGCCCTGTAATGGAAGGCCAATTAGATTGGGAGCTCAAAGCAAAGAAAGCAGAGCTCAGAACCAACAAGGAACTTACCCACAGCCCTTGGAAACAGCAAGAAAGACAAAGAACTCAAAGGGTTTGCTTTTCATTGTTCCTCTAGCCACCAGAAGTCTCCTTTGGTCCCAACTACTGTCACCAAATCTGTTTAAATAACAAATATTCAGCTGAGTAAATTTGAAGATCTAATTGGCTTTATTAAATGATTCATTATTCAAGCAGCATCCCATCCTGCAAACAGAAAAAAGCTCTGTTCAGCTGTAAAAAATAGAAAGGTTTTTAAAAGTACAGAAGGAACAGAAAAAAAAAAAAAGAAAGAAAGAAACTATTTGCAAAGAATGCATTGTTTTAGACAAGATATCCCTCCTAAAGGCAACAGAAGTTATCTACCAGTAAATTTCTTAGAGCCGATCAGGAAATTTGATGTTGATTGGTTAAAGGTTACATTCTTGGGGAGGTTGAAACTGCAGTTAGGTTAAGTATAAGTCTTAGTTTGCTGACATGGGGCCTAAACATGAATGAGTCCATTTTGGGCTTGTGGTTTTCTTTTTAACAGAGTAATGAAGCAAATGGTTAGGTGCTATATCCCGTAGAGTGATGAAAGTGGACCTGTGGGTGAGGTATTTTAGCAGAGACCTAGTTGAAGTGAAGGGGCAAGCCATGGCATTTGGGGAAGGAACATTTTAGCTAGAGAGAATGTAAGGTATACTTCCTTTATAAAAATTATTTTTTAAAAAGTTACGTGACTACTATTTCTTTTTCCTGAAAATATATTCACAGTCATTTTTTTATTTCTTGCTGCCTGCGTGCTTTTCCTGTAACCTTTAGCTTATGACGATATGTTCTTGTGTTCTGCCCTCTTTTTCAACCTCAGCATACATCATTTAAATTCCTCCTGTGCTTCAGTAATGGCTACCAGTGAAGCTATCTCCTACCTAAGTGGAGATAGTTGTTTATAAGTTAGGTTTGTAGATTTTTGTAGCTTATTACTTGGGTAAAAAGTTCTTCATTAACTTTTGTCCTTTCTCCTATTATTTATTTTTATTGTTTGTAATCGTATTTGAGATCTTCAATATTAAGACAGGGCCGGAGACAAATAGAAACAAATATGTTAATAAATGTGCTGCATGTCCCCTAGTTAAATTAAAAGTGAAAGGTGTACCCTCTTTCTGTTAAAAATTTATCAATAATGTCGGGGGGGTCCTCAAAATATTGACTTTAACAAAGAAAAATTTCTGAATACATGAATGAAATTTTTAAAAATAAGTTCTTGTGTTTTATCATGGAAATTGGATGCATTTTTCTTTTAGCAGATAGTATCCTTAACTTAAAGAAGAATACACTTCTAAAAGATTCATGTATATTAATTTTCAAGAAGTAGGTACTGTTTTATTCCAATTTTACAGAGAAAGGAAGTGGAGCATGAAGAGGCTAAGTGACTTGCCCAGGGTCACTCTGGTAAAAATCAAAATTTCAAACCTGGTGCTTTCTATAAAGAATACTATGTTGACTTTTGGCCAGAGATCATCTTATTAAAGGATGGTGGTTATTAGCAATGTTATGAGACTTCCATAATTGAGATCCACATTTTGATTCAGTGTCTTAGTCCAGACATACTATAGAGAATGTAAAGGTCAAAAGAAGACCTTTTTTTTTTCCCTTCGAAGTCCTGCTGAAAACTAAATGCTTATTTAAAATTTTCTCTGACTCATCAGAATGAATGACTTCTGTCTTTAACAACTTGAAACTCCATTGTGATTTTCTTAGTTTGGTGCCATGCTACCATTTGTTTACATAGCTTATTATGTATTAATTTTTATTATTAACGTGACTGCCTCTATATTCACACTCTTTAGGGGTAGGATCTCTGTCCTGTTAATCTTTACGTAACAAAATTCCAACAACATTGTAAAATTATTATAGTACAATGTAGCATGTTCACTTTATAGATTTAAAACCAGGGATATTAGATGACTTGTGCAAAATCAGAGAATAGAGGATATAGGGTAAATAAAATCCAGGTTTCTGGGCAACCAGTTCCGGGTACTTTCTGCCATTCCAAAAAGATCTATTTAGAAGAGTCTTGGTTTCTTAAAGGCATTGAACCATATCCAGAATGATCATCATTAGGGGACTTCTTATGTAGGGTCTTCTCCCAGTTCTCTCTCTTTTTTCATGTTCTTTTCTCTATCAATAAAATAAACCTATTCCTATATATAAAAGAAGGAAATATTTTTCTAGGTAAAACAATAAGTATAGGTTATACTTCTGGTTCCATTGAGGCTGCCACAGTTTTTCCTTTTATAAAATATAGTTGAGTACAAATAACCACTCCCAGTCTTGAAGAGAAAAATTGTAACGATTAACTGGCTTCAAACATGAGCAAATTGCCTTAAATGTTTCAAATATAAATGATGTAGAAATATAAGATAGTAATAGTACTATTTTATTTCAGCCACTCTGTTATAAACCTAGGGATGAATTCTGTCAGTAGCTTAATATTACGTGACTCATCTCCCAAAGGTAACTTCTGTTATGTAGAGCTTCCATTCCGTTGCTTCAAGTAGTAATCTAGAAGTGTCTGAGTTACTCTTGTAAAGAAGGAAGAAATTTTTCTTCTGCCCTTCAGGATCCTTCTAACTGAACTAAGAATTAAATTGACATGAGACAGATTAACGGGGGGGGAAAAAACCCAGACTTTTATTACATGCACACAGAAACCCAATAATGAAATTGAGACCTACAGAAATGGTCTAGGCAGACAAGTTTTATATGTTTTAGACAAAGAGACAAGAAACCTGTGAGGAGTTGATAGGACAGAGAAAACTGAGCTTTGGGAGTTTCAATTAGTAAGGAATTCTAAACAGAATTTGGGCTGAAGGAGTAAATTAGTAAAAAGTAACAAGGGTTGTTTATACAGTTTTCTTGTCTCTAAATTTTCTGTCTCTGGTGATAAGACTGTCTCTACCTTATGGTACAGAAAGGGTACCTTTCACATGAATGATTTACTTCTTGCTTCTCTAGACGAAGTGTATATGGTGTAGGATCAGAGTGCTCTTTTTGCATTGGTTGTTTCTTAAGTAGATGTTATTGAAAGTGCCAAAGTGGCACATTTTGGGCATCCTTCCCCTGACCCTAAAGTTCCCTGGAAGTTTCACACACTTAAAGTTGAGCCGGTAGATTGTTCTGTCTTTGCAAACCGGTCACCTAGGTCTAACAATAGGTCAGTTCAGTTAAACTCATTTCAGGATGTGGTGATGTGGGTGTGTTCTCAAACGTAGGCCTATGGCTAAACCAATCAGTTTTTAAGTAAGAGGCATGGAAACAAGAGAAAAGCAATGGTTAATGAGTAGATCGAGTTATAAAGTAGTTTTTGAGTTTTGAGGATACCTAGTCAAGAGGATTTCCAGATGTCAAACTTAAAGCATCTTTAGATTAGAGTGAGGGTAAAGGGTAAGTAGCAGCAATCTAACAGATTTTCTTGTTTTGTTGTTCAAGTGTCTTTGGTGATCTATTTGAGTGGCCCACTGGGCAATAGGTATGAAGATTGTCTATATGTGAGATATTGTGCTGATTGCTATGAAGTTTAAATCGAGTTGCTCAATTTCAGTTTGTAGGGCCTCAGGAAAAAGGGAGCTTTAATTATCAAATGATTCCAAATCAAAAGGATGGGTGGAAAAATGAAAAATGTTATTTTGTAGAGTTGTAGCCTAGGTATTGTATGAAACAAGAAGAAATCAGGATCTAGTCCATTTTATAATGAACTGTATTAGAATCTAATACCCACAAAGGTTTGTTATTGAAATACCATTTTTCCCGTCTGTAATCACCCTTACCTTACCACAGATAGCAAAATTTATGCTAATTTGTTTGCAAAATAAGTCAAGTTAAAAAACAAATAAACAAAAAACTTGTCCTGTTTATTTACTTCAGTGCAGCAAGAAGAACAATTGGTCAGATAAGCTCTTTTAAATCTAGTCTGCTGTCACTTTTAATAAGGAATCTCCAGGTTAAACTTTCAGCAGCCACTTTATTTTTTTTAATATTTTTTAATATATTATGTTAGTCACCATACAGTACATCCCTAGTTTTTGATGTAAAGTTCCATGATTCATTACTTGCATGTAACACCCAGTGCACCATGCATATACGTGCCCTCCTTAATACCCATCACCGATCTATCCCATTCCCCCACCCCCCTCACCTCTGATGCCCTCAGTTTGTTTCTCAGAGTCCATAGTCTCTCATGCTTCATTCCCCCTTCTGTTTACCCCCCCCTCCTTCTTCCCTTTCTTCTCCTACTGATCTTCCTACTTCTTATGTTCCATAAATGAGTGAAACCATATAATTGTCTTTCTCTGCTTGACTTATTTCGCTTAGCATTCTCTCCTCCAGTGCTGTCCATGTTGCAGCAAATGTTGAGAAATCGATTTTATTTTTTTGATAGCTGAGTAATATTCCATTGTATATATGGACCAGATCTTCTTAATCCAGTCATCTGTTGAAGGGCATCTCGGCTCCTTCCACGATTTAGCTATTGTGGACAATGCTGCTATGAACATTGGGGTGAATATGGCCCTTCTCTTCACTACGTCCATATCCTTGGGGTAAATACCCAGTAGTGCAATGGCTGGATCATAGGGTAGCTCAATTTTTAACTTTTTAAGGGACCTCCACACTGTTTTCCAGAGTGGCTGTACCAACTTGCATTCCCACCAACAATGTAGGAGGGATCCCCTTTCTCCACATCCTCTCCAACAATTGTTGTTTCTTACCTTGTTAATTTTTGCCATTCTAACTGGCGTAAGGTGGTATCTTAGTGTGGTTTTGATTTGAATTTCCCTGATAGCTAATGATTTTGAACATTCTTTCATGTGTCTGTTAGCCATTTGTATGTCTTCATTGGAAAAGTGTCTGTTCATATCTTCTGCCCATTTTATGATTTGTTTATTTGTTTCTCGTGTATTGAGTTTGTGAAGTTCTTCGTAGATCTCGGATACCAGTCTTTTATCTGTAGTGTCATTTGCAAATATATTCTCCCATTCTGTGGGCTGCCTCTTCGCTTTTTGACTGTTTCCTTGGCTGTGCAGAAGCTTTTTATCTTGATGAAGTCCCACAAGTTCATTTTATCTTTTGTTTGTCTTGCCTTTGGAGATGTGTCATGAAAAAGGTTGCTGTGGCCGATGTCGTAGAGGTTACTGCCTATGCTCTCCTCTAGGATTTTGATGGATTCCTGTCTCACTTCGAGGTCTTTCATCCGTTTGGAGTTTATCATTGTGTATGGTGTGAGAGAGTGATCAAGTTTCATTCTTTTGCATGTAGCTGTCCAATTTTCCCAGCACCATTTCTTGAAGAGACTGTCTTTTTTCCCCTGGATGTTTTTTCCTGCTTTATCAAAGATTAGTTGCCCAAAGAGCCGAGGGTCCATTTCTGGGCTCTCTATTCTGTTCCATTGGTCTATGTGTCTGTTTTTGTGCCAGTACCATGCTGTCTTTGTGATCACAGCTTTGTAGTACAGCTTGAAATCTGGCATTGTGATGCCCCCAGCTTTGTTTTTCCTTTTCAACACTTCCTTGGCGATTCGGGGCCTTTTCTGGTTCCACACAAATTTAAGGGCTGTTTGAAAAATGTCCTTGGTATTTTGATAGGGATAGTATTGAAAGTGTAGATTGCTCTGGGTAGCATGGACATTTTAACTATGTTAATTCTTCTGATCCATGAGCATGGAATATTTTTCCATCTTTTTGTGTCTTCTTCAATGTCTTTCAAGAGTGATTTGTAGTTTCTAGAATATAGATCCTTTACGCCTCTGGTTAAGTTAATTCCGAGATAACATATGATTTTTGGTGCTATTGTAAATGGGATGGATTCCCTAATTTCTCTTTTTTCAGTCTCATTGTTCATGTATAGAAATGCAACTGATTTCTGAGCATTGATTTTGTATCCCGCCACATTACTGAATTGCTCTATAACTTCTAGTAGTTTGGGGGTGGATTCTTTTGGGTTTTCCATATAGGGTATCATGTCATCTGCGAAGAGAGACATTTTGACTTCTTCTTTGCTGATTTGGATACCTTTTATCCCTTTTTGTTGTCTGATTGCTGTTGCAAGCAGCCACTTTAGACCAGAAGCCAAGCAAAATACTTGGCATCAGGTTTAGCCTGTTACACCATTGTAGATTTGGGTTAATAATTCTCTTCTTGAGTCTCCAAAATATCTTGAGGTTATTATACCTTCCAAGAAGTAACCTTCTTTACTCACCTGGTAAGACTGCTTGAGAACCCCATAAGCAAGGTAGCAGGTATTTTTCCAAGGGGCTTTATTGGCTCCATAAAGTCAACTTTAGTTCCTTAAAGCTATCTGGTCATATCGTGAGTTTATGCATATCTCCCTCAAATGTGACGTTCCACTCAAGTCCTGGATAATGTAACCAATGTTTCAGGGGTGCCTGGGTGGCAGAGTTGGTTGAATGTCCAGCTCTTGGTTTCTGCTCAGATTGTGATCTCAGGATTGCAAGATCAAGCCCTGCATCAGGCTCTGTGCTCAGTGCGACGTTATTCTGCTTGAGATTCTCTCTCCCTCTCCCTCTCCCTCTGCCTCTCTTGCTCGTGCTCTTTCTCTCTCTCAAGTAAATAAATACATTTTAAATATATATGTGTATATGTATAAAACCAATGTTTCCAAATGTGTCTCATTGCAAAGAGAACAGATTCTTATTGAACTTGAGCAGATAAATATGTTGTCTGAAAATACAAGAATACTGTTTTTGAATTCTGGAGGGATCTGGTAGGGAGAAAAAGATAAATGTTTCAATTTTGTTCACAAAGGTATATTTTATCAAACTGCTCTAAGTCATAGTTACTTTAAGAGAACTTCCCTTAGGGGCGCCTGGGTGGCACAGCGGTTAAGCGTCTGCCTTCGGCTCAGGGCGTGATCCCGGCGTTCTGGGATCGAGCCCCACATCAGGCTCCTCCGCTATGAGCCTGCTTCTTCCTCTCCAACTCCCCCTGCTTGTGTTCCCTCTCTCGCTGGCTGTCTCTATCTCTGTCAAATAAATAAATAAAAATCTTTAAAAAAAAAAAAAAGAGAACTTCCCTTAAAACTGGGAAAACAAAACTGAGAAAATTAGCAAGGTTTCAAACAAAAATGTTATATAAAAATTATAACCATCTTTTTCAATTCATTCAGTCCATGTTATTCTACTTTGGCTTGAATCCAGTTCTTCCACTACTTCCAGAAATTATTACCCAGTGTCAGTTTTATGATCTTAAGGTTATCAGAAACCTGTACTCAGAAAATGAAGCACATTTACAGGAATCTTTTCTAAACACATCTGAGTTGAGGCTTAACTATCGTAAATGATAAAAGACTTAAAAATGACCATGGTTAAAGATCAGATTTGAGTTCATTACAATGCAGTTGACAAGGAAATTTGGTTATTTCTGTGATATACAATAATACTTCAAGACAATAATGTACCAGGGTATATCATATTTTTAATAACATATATCTATACAAATATAATCTAAGAAGGTTGAGTATCACTTATTTGACAATGCTTCCCATATAATTTAACATAACAAGTAAGCCTCATTTATTTAATACCTCTCTATTATGAAGAGAGTACATCCTTTGAAATATTCCAGGGACCCTCTTGAATCCGCTCAGTTACATTGTGGCCAAAAGGCTTCATCTTAGAATTTGATTTTGGGAAGTTTATCAAAAAAATATCAAAAGGGTGAACATATTATTTAATAGGGTCACAGATCATTATGAAACAATTCCCTCTTTAACTAAAGTTACCCTAAATGATTTTTAAAAGGCAAATGCAGAATGTTACATAGTTGTGAGCAAAATTAGGTCTTATAATAATAAAAAGATTCTGTTTCCTTGAATAATCAAAGACCTGATAAAGACAAAACACAATCTCTTTGTTTTTCTAGACAGCTTACATTTAAAGAAATTTTTGTTTACAATTTTTTATAAAAATCAAAATAACCTAAGAAAACGTTTTCCTTTTTACAGAGAGGGAAACCAAATTCTAATTCTGCATTGGTGTATTTTTGATATTAAAACTCATTCTTATTTTTTTTTAAGTTTCAGAGGTAGAATTTAGTGATTCATCAGTTGCATATAACACCCAGTGCTCATTACATTGAATGCCCTCCTTCATGCCCATCACCCAGTTACCCCATCCCCCCACACCTTCCCTACAACAACCCTCAATTTGTTCCCTATAGTTAAGAGTTTCTTATGGTTTGCCTCCCTCCGTCTCCCCTATGTTCATCTGTTTTGTTTCTTAAATTCCACATATGAGTGAAATCATATGGTATTTCTCTTTCTCTGACTGACTTATTTTGCTTAGCATAATACCCTCTAGTTCCATCCATGATGTTGCAAATTGCAAGATTTCATTCTCAAAACTCTTTCTTAAATAAATTTGTTTGAAACTTAGCTGGTATTGACTGCATATAAAAATTTCTTTCCAGAGGTTCCTTTTCTAAAAACCTTTTACAACTTTCTTTTTTACATTCAGATTTTGTCCTGAGATTTCTCTGTTTAAATAACTAGCCTCACTTAAGGACAAAATTTTCTTTTTCCTCAACAAAAATGTACTTCTATTCCTCATACTTTTTCTTACCAAAACCATACATTTTGGTTTCCTTTCTTACAGAGATTTTTTTATTACTATTTCTGGTAGCTTTGATGCAGGCAGGCTCAGTTTGTGGACCCAGAGAGGGTCCCTGCAGGACCAGCCAGCCAAGAAGGTCCTTGGCTTCTCACAACACAGAAATCAAATGTGAGCTGGAAAAAGTGAAAACAGAATTTATTAAATAGTGTGAGTAACAGAGAATAGCAGGCAGAGTGTCTGGGAGACTCAGAAAGGAAAGGAGAATGAGTCTTGTCATTGCTTGGGGTAGGAATTTATATTGGAAGGGGTCTAGGGTATGTGTTCCTTCAGGAATCCATGGTGAGATCCCATCAAAGGCAAGGGTCAGGTGAACAATTAGGTGCTCTTCCATAAATTACCAAAGATAGGTGTACTGATGCCAGCGTCAGCCAAGGTTTGTTTGGAGCTAGTCCTGGAACATGTTCAGGACCTAGCTCTTCTTAGATGTTTTTAGGTGTTTGGAGCCTAGTGCAGAACTTAGAGAATGGTTAACTTACTTGTTTCCCCCTTGAAGTGGCTTAAGCTTCTTTGGCTTATACAGAGGGAAAATATAGAACATGAGTAAGTGGGGCCTAGCAGAAAAACAGCAGAGACAGAGTTCCTTCTAAATGGAGTCCCTTCACCTTCCCTGCCTCAGCATTACCCATATACATTAATTGGAATTCTTAACTCTCAGAAACTTTAATTTCTGGTGAAAGCTAAATGATAAGTAAATGTGAACTGTTGTACCAGCATTGTTTTAGATTGGTAAATTTATGAATACAATTTCTAAAAATGTGTGTTTTTTTCATAGTACAATCTTTTAGTAAAGCACAAAACATGTTTACTAACAGACGCAAAGTTATTTTTAGTTTCTCTGTAATTAAGAAACCAAAAGGAGGGCCGCCTGGGTGGCTCAGTTGGTTAAGCGTCTGCCTTTGGCTCGGTCATGATCCCAGGGTGCTGGGATAGAGTCCCATGGGCTTCCTGCTCAGTGGGGAGCCTGCTTCGCCCTCTCTCTCTGCTCCCCCTCCTTGAGCACTCTCTCTCTGAGAAAAAGAAAGAAAAAAGAAAAGAAAAGAAAAGAAAAGAAAAGAAAAGAAAGGAAGGAAGGAAGGAAGGAAGGAAGAAAGAAAAAAAGAAAAGAAAAAAGAAAGAGGGGTGCCTGGGTGGCTCTGTCGTTAAGCGTCTGCCTTCGGCTCAGGGCGTGATCCTGGCGTTCTGGGATCGAGCCCCACATCAGGCTCCTCCTCTAGGAGCCTGCTTCTTCCTCTCCCACTCGCCCTGCTTGTGTTCCCTCTCTCGCTGGCCGTCTCTGACTCTGTCAAATAAATAAATAAAATCTTTAACAGAAAGAAAGAAAAAAGAAAGAAAGGAAGGAAGGAAGGAAGGAAGGAAGGAAGGAAGGAAGGAAGGAAGGAAGGAAAGGGAAAGAAATCAAAAGTACATAAACTGATGTTTAGTACTTTATTATTTTCTTATTTGGAAATGATGGGATATTCAGTGAATTAAACCTAATTCATCACTTAACTTACCAAAACTTAAAGGTTTCAGGTTACCAAAAAGATTGGGGGAAAGTAAAAATTTACCTAAAAAATGTTTTTTTTATTTACAGCAATGAAAATTGTTCTTAACAGTTATGCTTCAAATAACCATAGAAACTTCAAGGGACATCAGACAAAGTTATCTTCCCAACGTGTTACTATTTTTTAAAACATTTTCTTTTTTTTTCCCCAGTAATTTTTTTTTTAAATCCTTTGAGACTTTATTAAACTGCTACAGTACATCATTAGTTTTTTATGTAGTTCCATGATTCATTGTTTGCATGTAACACCCAGTGTTCCATGCAATACGTGCCCTCCTTAATACCCAACACTGGACTAGCCCATCCCCGCAACCCCCTCCCCTCTAAAACTCTCAGTTTGTTTCCCAGAGTCCCTAGTCTCTCGTGGTTCATTTCCCCTTCTGTTTACCCCCCTTCATTATTCTCTTCCTTCTCCTACCGATCTCCCTGCTATTCCTTTTGTTCCACAAATGAGTAAAACCATGTAATACTTGTCTTTCTCTTCTTGACTTATTTCACTTAGCATTATCCCCTCCAGTCCTATCCATGTTAATGCAAATGTTGGGTAATCATTCTTACTGATGGCTGAGTAATATTCCATTGTATATATGGACCACATCTTTTTTTTTAAGGATTATAAAAGTTATATGTATTCACGATGCTGCACTTATTGCATTCCCTTAGAAAAATGGAGAACTGTTTATGTATCCAATTTGCATGTGTAAAACTTTATACAAATTGTGTGTAGTACATAAAGGCCTCTGGTACAGCTAAAATCCTGACACTACAATTTGGGTAATCCTGCCTCAGGGTCCCCAGTTTATCAAGTCTGTTCGTAGAAAATAAAAACTGGTATTATACTCAATCTTGCCGTTCACACTTAGAAATTATTTTAAAATATAAAAATTTCAATTATTCTAAAAACTCAAAAAAAGGTAAACACACGTTCTGTTACCAATTTCAATTTAACAGTATGACAAATCCATACCTTATGTTGGCTGGGTCTTTTTAAAAAACAAAAAAAAAACCTTAGTTTTGACATTATCTTTCTAAAGTTGTGGCTGCTTCAAGAAGGTAATTTGTCAAAACATTTACCGAACAATTAAAAATAATATTCCTTTTACAAAATAGTATAGTAACACTTTATGGAACCAGAAAATACTAACTGTCTTTGGCTATACAACTAAAAGCCCAGTCTTCCAATGGAACAGGGCATATTCACACCTTAGAACCAACTATAGAAACAGAAAGCATAACAGAAATATGCATAGAATTAAATGATAATTTGTCTTGCCTTTTGTTCCATTCTACCCATATAATAATCAAGGAGAATGCAATTTACATAATCTTCCCAGATGAGACTCTATATAGCACTACAAACATAGCCAACTTTCTGCAAAGGCAAAGTGAATTAAAACAATTACACAACTAAGTAAACACCAAAGGAACAAATGTTATTTGCAATTTTATTAGTTATTTGCTTGTTTTTTAAGCTTTGAGTGTAGAAATTATACCTGATTAAAAAAAAAAAGTCACAATCTTCACAAATGGAACTATAATAGAAAAATAAATCAAATGAAACATTTATTAATGAAGCCTGTTGTAGGGGCACCTGGGTGGCTCAGTTGTTAAGCATCTGCCTTCAGCTCAGGGCATGATCCCAGGGTCCTGGGATCGAGCCCCACATCAGGCTCCTCCGCTATGAGCCTGCTTCTTCCTCTCCCACTCCCCCTGCTTGTGTTCCCTCTCTCCCTGGCTGTCTCTCTCTGTCAAATAAATAAAATCTTTATAAAAAAAATGAAGCCTGTTTTATTACTTCAAGTATTAATGATAAAAAAAATTTCACATCGGAAACCGGGGATGTACTGTATGGTGACTAATATAATAAAAAATCATTTAAAAAAATAAATAAATAAATAAATAAATAAATAAATAAATAAATAAATAAATATAAAATGGGAAGAGAAAAAAGGAAAAAAAAAATTTCACCACAGCTGTTGCATTTAAAAAAGCGAAACTACAGGGCGCCTGGGTGGCACAGTGGTTAAGCGTCTGCCTTCGGCTCAGGGCGTGATCCCGGCGTTATGGGATCAAGCCCCACATCAGGCTCCTCCGCTGGGAGCCTGCTTCTTCCTCTCCCACTCCCCCTGCTTGTGTTCCCTCTCTCGCTGGCTGTCTCTATCTCTGTCAAATAAATAAATAAAATCTTTTAAAAAAAAAAAGTGAAACTACATACTATGTTTCTGAACTCAGTAAACAGATGAACCTAATGTCTCTGAATGACATAGCAATTGAACATTGTACGGTACATCTTATGAAGACCCATAAATTAAAGAACTACTGGATTAAAGTTAGTGGTTATGAAACAAATATGTATTCATATTTTCAGCTTCTTTTTTTCCTCATCGACCATCAGGTGCTCCATCCATTTTACGTTTCTGTGTTGAAGGTTTTGGTTCTCTCTTCTTTTTCTCTGCCTTCTCCTTTTCTCCTAGCTCCATGTTTTCTCTTATGATACTTGTCTTTCTCTGCTTGACTTATTTCACTTAGCATTATCTCCTCCAGTCCTGTCCATGTTGCTGCAAATGTTGGGTAATTGTTCATTCTGATGGCTGAGTAATATTCCATTGTATATATGGACCACATCTTCTTTATCCATTCCTCTGTTGAAGAGCATTTCGGCTCCTTCCACAATTTAGCTATTGCGCACAATGCTTCTATGAACATTGGGGTGCACATGGCCCTTCTCTTCACTACGTCCATATCCTTGGGGTAAATACCCAGTAGTGCAGTTGCTGGGTCATAGGATAGCTCTATTTTTAACTTTTTGAGGGACCTCCACACTGTTTTCCAAAGTGACTGTACCAACTTGCATTCCCACAAACAATGTAAGAGGGATCCCCTTTCTCCACATCCTCTCCAGCATTTGTTGTTTCTTGCCTTGTCCATTTTTGCCATTCTTACTGGCGTGAGGTGGTATCTCAGTGTGGTTTTGATTTGAATTTCCCTGATGGGTAATGATTTTGAACATTTTTTCATGTGTCTGTTAGCCATTTGTATGTCTTCATTGGAAAAGTGTCTGTTCATATCTTCTGCCCATTTTTTTATTTCATTATTCGTTTCTCATGTATTGAGTTTGAGAATTTCTTTATAGATCTTGGATACCAACCTTTTATCTGTAATGTCATTTGCAAATATCTTCTCCCATTCTGTGGGTTGCCTCTTTCTTTTCTCTTTCTTTTGCTGACTGTTTCCTTTGCTGTGCAGAAGCTTTTTATCTTGATGGAGCCCCAAAAGTTCATTTTTGCTTTTGTTTCCCTTGCCTTTGGAGATGTGTCATGAAAAAAAGTTGCTGTGGCTGATGTCAAAGAGGTTACAGCCTATGTTCTTCTCTATGATTTTAATGGATTCCTGTCTCACATCAAGGTCTTCTATCCATTTGGACTTTATCTTTGTGTATGGTGTAAGAGAGTGATCAAGTTTCATTCTTCTGTATATAGCTGTCCCAATTTTCCCAGCACCATTTCTTGAAGAGACTGTCTTTCTTCCACTGGATGTTTTTTTCCTGCTTTATCAAAGATTAGTTGACCATAGCGTCTAGGGTCCATTTCTGGAGTCTGTATTCTGTTCCATTGGTCTATGTGTCTGCTTTTGTGCCAATACCATGCTGTCTTGGTGACCACAGCTTTGTAGTATAGCTTGAAATCCGGCAACGTGATGCCCCCAGCTTTGTTTTTCTTTTTCAACATTTCCTTGGCGATTCGGGATCTTTTCTGGTTCCACACAAATTTTAGGATTGTTTGTTCCAGCACTTAGAAAATTTCAGTAGTATTTTGATCGGGATGGCATTGAAAGTGTAGATTGCTCTGGGTAGCATAGACATTTCAACTATGCTTATTCTTCTGATCCATGACCATGGAATGTTTTTCCAACTTTTTGTGTCTTCTTCAATGTCTTTCATCAGTGTTCTGTAGTTCCTAGAGTATACATTCTTTATGTCTCTGGTTAAGTTTATTCTGAGGTATCTTATGGTTTTTGGTGCTATTGTAAGTGGACTCGATTCCCTAATTTCTCTTTCTTCAGTCTCATTGTTAGTGTATAGAAGTGCAACTGAGGGGCGCCTAGGTGGCACAGCGGTTAAGCGTCTGCCTTCGGCTCAGGGCATGATCCCAGCGTTATGGGATGAAGCCCCACATCAGGCTCCTCTGCTAGGAGCCTGCTTCTTCCTCTCCCACTCCCCCTGCTTGTGTTCCTTCTCTCGCTGGCTATCTCTATCTCTGACAAATAAATAAAATTTTTTAAAAAAAGAAGTGCAACTGATTTCTGACCATTGATTTTGTATCCTGCCACATTGCTGAATTGTTGTATGAGTTCTAGTAATTTGAGGGTGGAGTCTTTTGGTTTTTCCATATAAAGTATCATATCCTCTGCGAAGAGAGAGAGTTTGACTTCTTCTTTGCCAATTTGAATATCTTTTATTCTTTTTTGTCATCTGATTGCTGTTGCTAGGACTCCTAGTACCGTGTTGAACAATCATGGCAACAGTGGGCATCTTTGTCGTGTTCCTGATCTTAAGGGAAAGGCTCTCAGCTTTTCCCCATTGAGAATGATATTTGCTGTAGACTTTTATAGATGGTTTTTATGAAATTGAGGAATGTACCTTCTATCCCTGCACTCTGAAGGGTTTTAATCAGGAAAGGATGCTGTATTTTGTCAAATGCCTTTTCTGCATTAATTGAGAGGATCATACGGTTCTTGTCTCTTCTCTTATTAATATGTTCTATCACACTGATCAATTTGCGAATGTCGAATCACCCAGAGATGAATCCCACTTGGTCATGATAGATAATCCTTTTAATGTACTGTTGGATCTTATTAGCTAGGATCTTTTTGAGAATTGGGGCATCCATATTCATCAGGGTTATCAGTCTGTAATTCTCCTTTTGGATGGGGTCTTTGCCTGGTTTTGGGATCAAGGTAATTCTGGCCTCATAGAATAAGTTTGGCAGTTTTCCTTCTGTTTCTATTTTTTGAAACAGCTTCAGGAGAATAGGTATTATTTCTTCTTTGAATGTTTGGTAGAATTCCTCAAGGAATCCATCAGGCCCTGGACTCTTGTTTGGGGGGAGGTTTTTGATCGCTACTTCAATCTTTTCATGGTTAATCGGTCTGTTTAGATAATCAATTTCTTCCAGTTTCAGTCTTGGTAGTTTATAGGTTTCCAGGAAGGCATCCCTTTCTTCCAGGTTGCTTAATTTATTGGCTATACTTATTGATAATAGTTTCTTTTTTTTTTTTTTAAAGATTTTATTTATTTATGTGACAGAGATAGAGACAGCCAGCGAGAGAGGGAACACAGGGAGTAGGAGAGGAAGAAGCAGGCTCATAGCGGAGGAGCCTGATGTGGGGCTCGAACCCATAACGCCGGGATCACGCCCTGAGCCGAAGGCAGACGCTTAACCGCTGTGCCACCCAGGCGCCCCTATTGATAATAGTTTCTAATGATTGTTTTTCTCCTTGGTGTTCGTCGTGATCTCTCCCCTTTCATTCATAGTTTTATTAATTTGGCTCCTTTCTCTGTTGTTTTGAATAAGTCCGGCCAGTGGCTTATCAATCTTATTAATTCTTTCTAAGAACTAGCTTCTAGTATTGTTGATCTGCTCTACTGTACTTCCAGTTTCTAATTCATTGATCTCTGCTCTAATCTTAATCAGTTGTCTTTTCATGCATGGCTTAGGCCTGTTCTTCTGTTACATCTCCAGCTGCTTAAGGTGAGAGTATAAGGACTGCATTTTAGATTTTTCTGTTCTTTTGAGTGAGGCTTGGATGGATATGTATTTTCCCCTTAGGACCGCTTTTGCAGTGTCCCATAGGTTCTGGACCAATGTGTGTTCATTTTCATTGGTTTCCATCAGTTGCTCAAGTTCTTTAATTTCTTGGTTTACCCAATCATTCTTAAACAGGATGGTTCTTAGTTTCCAAGTGTTTGAGTTTCTTCCAAATTTTCCTTGTGATTGAAATCCAGTTTCAAAGCATTGTGGTCTGAGAATATACAGGGAATAATCTGTCTTTTGGTATCAATTGAGACTTGTTTTGTGACCCGGTATATGGTCTATTCTGGAGAAGGTTCCATGTGCCTTCGAAAATAATGAGTATTCTGTTGTTCTAGGGTGTCATGTTCTGTATATATCTATGAGGTCTATCTGGTCCAGTGTGTCATTCAAAGCTCTTGTTTCTTTGTTGATTTTCTGCTTAGATGATTGTCTACTGCTGAGAGTAGAGTGTTGAGGTCCCCTGCTATTAACGTATTCTTATCTGTATGTCTCTTTATTCTGATTAAGAGTTGGCTTATGTAGCTGGCTGCTCCCCTGTTGGGGGCATAGGTATTTATAATTGTTAGATCCTCTTGTTGGATACACCCTTTAAGAATAATATAGTGTCCTTCTGTATCTCTAACTACAGTCTTTAGCTTAACATCTAATCCATCTGATATGAGAATTGCTACCCCAGCTTTCTTTTGAGGTCCGTTGGCATGAAAAATGGTTCTCCATCCCTTCACTTTCAGTCTGGATGTATCTTTAGGTTCAAAATGAGTCTCTTGTAGACATGTCTTTTTATCCAGTCTGCAACCCTGTGGCGTCTTATGGGAGCATTTAGGCTTTTCACATTGAGAGTGATTATTGAGAGAGATGTTTTTAATGTTGTCATCTTGCCTGTGAAGTCCTTGTTTCTATAGATTGTCTCTGTAAATTTCTGTTCTGTATCACTCTTGGGGTCTTTTTACTTTTATAGAACCCCCCTTAATATTTCTTGTAGGGCTGGCTTGGTGGACACATATTCTTTCAGTTTCTGCCGGTCTTGGAAGTTCCTTATCTCTCCATCCATTCTGAATGACAGCCTTGCTGGATAAAGGATCCTTGGCTGCTTGTTCTTCTCACTTAGTGCTCTGAATCTGTCTTGGCAGCTTTTTCTGGCTTGCCAGGTCTCTGTAAACAGGTCTGACGTTATTCTGATGTTCCTCCTTCTGTAGGTGAGGAATCTCTTCCCCCTCGCCGCTTTCAAGATTGTTTCCTTGGATCTAAGATTTGCAAATTGTACCATGATATGTCGTGGTGTTGGTCTGTTCTCACTGATCTTATGAGGGGTCCTTTCTGCCTCTTGGACACAAATGCTTGTTTCCTTCACCAGATTAGGGGAGTTCTCAGCTACACTTTCTTCAAATAATCTCTTTTGGACCGCTTTCTTCACCTCTTCAGGGATGCCGATGATTCTGACATTGGAACGTTTCATTGAGTCACTAATGTTCCATAGCCTTTTTTCTTGCAAGTGGAGGTTTTTTAGCCAGGTTTCTTCTCTTTCCTTCTTTTCTATCATGTCATCCTCCAACTCAATAATTCTTTCTTCTGCCTCATTTACCCTGGCCGTCAGAGCATCCAGTTTAGACTGCATTTGATTCATAGCAGTCTTAATTTCCGCCAGATTCATTCTCATTTCAGCCCTTAGAGATTCTATATTTTCGCTAATATTTTTTTCAAGCCTACACATCATCTTGACAATTGTTACTCTGAAATCTATTTCTGACAATTTGGTTATATCCATATCCATTAGTTCTGTGGCAGAGGCCACAGTCTCTGTTTCTTTCCTTTGTTGGAGGTTCCTTCTCCTTGTCATTCTGATGAGGAGAGGTTGCAGGGATGTATAGGGTCAAAATTATTGACCAGGACCCAACCAAGATGCACTTGTTCTATAGGGACCTTAGGGATGTGGGCTTCTTGTTCTTTCAGCCTTCCTTCTGGGGGAGGTGCCTGCTGTGCTTATACTCAGGCAACCCTGTTTGGGCAGAGCTGCCCTGTCCCCTGGGGGTGGGGAGGATGGGCACAGTGAGAACTGGTTTTTCCAGGCTTTTGTTCTCTGGAGGCTTTCTGTGACTCTTCTGAGAGTCAGAGCAGCAGTGACTAAATCCAAACCTCTGTCTCAGAACAGAGAGATCTCAGTCTGCTCTTCACTGAGCAATTCAGGCCACTCTATCTCCATTTCTGTTGGCGCTGCTAAAAACCTATGGCGTGCAGGGTTGTCCATTCCACAGCCACTCTCCCAGTCCTCACTCCCAGGGCCAGCACATCTCTGCCCTCTGTGCTTCTAAAACCGCCAGCCGCCCCCAGTTCCTGCGCGTGCTCCTGTGCTCCTGGTTTCACTCTGGTTTGCGCGCACACTCCAGAGCTTCCAGTTTCAATCTGGTTTGTGGGCGTTCTCCGGAGCTCTTGGTTTCAGTCTGGTTTCCAGCGGCTACCGGTCTGCGAGTCTGGCCTGCTCCCCATCACAGGAGGCTTCTGCTTCTTGGCGCCCAAGTGCCATGGCTCCCATCCCCTTCCATCTATCTTCCAATATCTGCGTGCAGACTCTCAGCTCCCCGCTTTGTACCTTGATACCCAGCAACAGAAATGTTCGTTTGTAGAGACCCAGATGTATCTTCTTACTTTTCAGGCTGATTTCGTGGGTGATCGGGATGGTCTGGTAGATATCCAGCTCAATTCAGGGGACCGGCTGAAATAGGGTCCCCTACTCCTCTGCCATCTTTTTTCCTCTAAAACATTTTCTAACAAGTAACATCAACTTGAGTTTGAGTAAACTTAGTTTTACTCAATACTACAATAAAAGTTAGTGTTAATACTGATAACTTTGAAGACATGTCTGCTTTAATTAAAGTAACAACCTTGAATTAGCTTTAATGTTGATTATTTTTCCCAGATCATATGAACTTGAAAAACATTTGGGTTAGTTTCTGTCTTTTGGAAAGTTTTAGAATGCCCAATCCATGTAAGCACTTGTCTTCAGATCAACAAATAGAGCTCTTTTACAAATTGATTTTAATAATAACAGTTGGAGGCAGAAAAATTATCTCACATTTACAACATATATAGACAGATACGAACAACAATCTTACAGCTTTGTTTTTACTAATATTATTAGAGAGGATATTATAGGCTTTATTCCAAATATCTTTTTTTTTTCTCTTTTGTTGAGAAACTTCTCCTTTAAGTTTGTATTTCAAAGAATGGCTTTTAGATCCTAGAGAAGATGGGAGCAGAAAACTTATACCACAAAATTATAGAGGACATATTCCCAAGTTTTCTCCAAGGTGGACTTTTGGTAATATAATGGTCTTTAATCAGAGGTGCTACAGCCTCTGGGTACAAGAGCCCTTTCAGCAGTTTTAATTTTAAAAAGGATTCTTCTCTTCCAGACTTCCCTTAATTTTCTTCAGTCTCAGGTAATTGTGGGTTGTGTTTACATTTCAAAGACATGATGGGATTTATAACTTTAAGAGACAGAAAAAGAATGCAAGTTTTATGTTTTCTTTCCTCAAGAGTTTTACAGTAATTGCTATTTAAAATCTATCCTGGGGCGCCTGGGTGGCACAGTCGTTAAAGCGTCTGCCTTTGGCTCAGGGCGTGATCCCAGCGTTCTGGGATCGAGCCCCACATCAGGCTCCTCCGCCAGGAGCCTGCTTCTTCCTCTCCCACTCCCCTGCTGTGTTCCCTCTCTCGCTGGCTGTCTCTCTGTCACATAAATAAATAAAATCTTAAAAAAAAAAATCTATCCTTCTTTATTTATTTATTTATTTATTTATTTATTTATTTGAGAGAGAAAGAGAGAGCAGGGGAGTGGGAGAGAGAAACCTAAGCAGACTCTGGGCTGAGTGTGGAGCCCATCATGGAGCTCCATCTCAGGACTCTTGAGATCACGACCTGAGCTGAAACCAAGAGTTGGCCACCTGACTGACTGAATCCCCCAGGTACCCCTCTATCTTCCTTTCTTTCAAGTACAGGACAATTTTGTCCCAATATCCTGATCTTTTATAATATCTATAAGCATTTTGAAAGTAATAGGCGAAGTTTGGGGATTGGTAAAGATAGGTGGGCTTAAATTGCCTTTAGATTTGTGTTACTGGTTTTGTAGAGATTTGTAAGACAAAGACAGTTGTTTCCGTTTCCCCCAAAGAACTGAATTACAGCCTGAATATCAAGGGATTGACCTGCCTTTTTATATTAAACTTGTTTGTTTGTTTGTTTGTTTGTTTGTTTTTGTATCAGGGAGATTTTTTAACTAAAATGGAAATCAAAAGATGTATGCCTTTGTAAAGTCTGTATAAAGCATTGTAACAAAAGTCTTCTTTCTGAATACACAGTTTAATCTTGTCTTCTGTTAGTCCCTGAATACTGGCCTTTCCCAAATCATTTGTAGGAGGACCTGTTAGTAATTATGGTCATTCCTTTCCTTTGTAAAAGACTAGTTGGGGGGATTGGGGGAATGTGCACTGTCTGGCCTGCCTCGTGACCATAATATACTCATGGGCGACAAGAATGCCCCTTAGCAGCCTATCTAGTTGTCTGTGAATGGGGTTGTGAATAGTCATTAATCTTTTTAATTTTTCTCTATATCTGGTGGAATCTTTTGAAAGTAGAGGGAAAAGGGCTTTTTAATTTAAAAGATCTGCTGCTGAATTCTTTGGAAAGGTGGGAGCAGGTCCTAGGATACATTTGCAAAGGTTATTGCATAGGAATGTCTGAAACTGGCAGAGCTTAATTACAGTAAACCAAGCCCTGCTGCGTGTCCCACAGGCTTCTGCTAAATTCACTTTCTGGCTTTTGGCATTTATAAGAATAGCTTATACAGTTTGAACCTATAGGTTAGACCAGAGTACTCTGCAAATCTTGAAGGGAAAGGAAAGTTAAAACAGGCAGATATGGAGACATATTTTAACATGGGAAATTTACATTGGTTGTGGACATTAATTTTTATCTTAAGTCTAATTTCTGTTTTTTGTTTGCTTTCATCTTTTCCAGGGAGTCTCTAAGGCTATCCATTATACTAATAAGACAATTGAGAGCTCTCTGTAAAGAATTTTTCTTCCAAATATAGCCAATTTAAAGGATCCATTGTCTGACCACTGATGAATAGGATTTTATTAATTTCAATAATGACTCAAACCAATAAGTCTTTTGTTTTTTTTAAGATTTTATTCATTCATTTTGACAGAGAGAGAGAGAGCGTGCACACAAGCAGGCAGATGGCAGGCAGATGGAGAGGGAAAAGTAGGCTCTCCGCTGAACAGGGAGCCCGATGTGGGGCTTGATCCCAGGATCCCAGGATCATGACCTGAGGCATGATGCTTAACCAGCTGAGCCACCCAAGCGCCCCCCAATAAGACTTTTTATGGAAAGGCTGAGAAGCAACTTTCCATGCTTAGATTATGGACCCAAGAGGCAGCCCTGGAGAAGGCATAGGTGATGCAGCCCCCATGATCCAAAAGTTTGCTCCCAAAAAGAGTCTAAGAAAGCAAAGACCTTTGTTATATAGGTGGTAAAAATCGTGTAGTATATATGATATCACCAATCTCCCACAAATGTGAGATGCCTCAAGTCACAGACCCACTAATCACCAGGCAGGTGCTACTGGAATGAGATTTTTTTTTTTTAGCATTAACAAGCAACCATGGTTGAAACAACAAAGATACCTTATGACTGGGACCTCTCATGACAAATTCCCTGACAGCTGGCATAACCCAACAGAGAGTACTGCTTTTAACTGTGTGTCTTAGATCCCTACCTAGTCTATTAAACTAGCCACCAGGGTACAGCCTGCTAAGTGCATCCTCTGGATGGAGGAGACCAGAAAGAATATTTTCACTTGGTCACCAAGCCAAGCTCTTAGGACATAAAACCAAATGAAAGGAAAAACCACATTCAAGGTTTTTTATATGCATTTTGGCTGCTTTAGCTAAGCCTTGGGTCTCTCAGAGTTAAACTAATACCTAGAAGGAATGTGCTGTTGGGTTGGGGATTGTGTGTCCTTTTACAGTGTACCTCGTTGCATGGAAGTTTTCTTGAGGTTGGCCAGTGACCTAATGTTAACCTAACTTGTCTGTAACCAACTTATCCTAACATAGGGGTCTTTGAGTTAGGTGGCAAGGGCCCTAACAGCATTTAAGTGCTTGACTCATGCCCACCAATTTTGTGGCTTTGGCTTCCAGATGTCTCTTAACAATAGCCTTTACCCCGTCATATACACATTAACCTTCAAGAAAGCTTATCTTAAACAGATGCTAGTCTGATAAGAACCATGAACTCAGTCTGTAAGACAAGCTTGAGCAGCAGACTTGGAGGGCCTATGCCTGGTGTTCTGTCCTATGGTAATACCTTTGTGTGGCAAAAAAAAAAAAAAAAAAAACACAGACAAAGGAAAATAGTGACCATCTCTGGGAGGAAATGGATCAGTAAAACTAAGAGTATTCTACCAAATTTTTACCAAGAATCACTAAGCCCAAAGAACTAGTTCCACAATATTTTCTCCCGCTAACCTAAATTTAGAGGAAGGAGAAAAAGAGTCTTACCTCTCTTGCTCCATTGGACTCTGGGGGTAGATTCCTGAAAGCTGCCATGGAAGAAAATCTTACCTTCTGCAAGCTATATATCAGATGTCCCAAGATCAGAAAACTGCAGAATCTTCAGAGCAAATATGAAGCAGAATTTGATCTTCCCCACTAAGCCTACTGTAGGAAATGAAGAAATAATTTTTCCTGTGCTCTTCAGGGTCCTTCTTGACTAAGAATTAAATTGACATGAGACAGATTAACGGGAGGGGAAAAAAAAAAAAAAAACAAGGTTTTATTACATGCAAACAGAAGCCCAGTAATGAAATTGAGACCTAAATAATGACCGAGGAAGGCAGTTTTTATACTTTTTAGACAAAGAGATAATAAATCTGTGCAGGATTGACACAACATGGAAAACTTAATTTTGGGATTTTCAATCAGTAAGGAATTCTGAATAGAATTGGGCTGGGGTAATAAATTAGTAAAAAATAACAAGGGTTTTAATACCGCCTTCTCGGCCCCAAATTTTATATCTCTGATGATAAGGATATCTTTACTACCTGGTACAAGAAGCATACCTTCCTCATGAGAGATTTACATCTTGTTTTCTGGAGACAAAGGAGGGAGAGGTTAGAGTGTTCTTTTTGCACTGGTTGTTTCTTAAGTTACTTTTACTGAAAATATTGATATGCCAAAGTGGCATATTTTGGGTGGCCTGCCCTTGGCCTTTATACTCCATAAAGATTTAATAGTAGTTATGGTAGTGCCTAAGTATATTTATGAAAGAAAATTAAGGATGACTATACAAGGATTACCCTTAACTTTACTTAATGATTTGTAGGGCTGTCATTTATGAATCTGTCCAAATCCTTTGCAAACCAGTTGCAGAAAGCAAACTCCACCTGCCTGTGTTATACCTTCATCTACCTAAAGGGCGTGAGGTGGCTCAGTCGGTTGAGCATCTGACTGTTCATTTTGGTTCAGGTGTGACCCCAGGGTCCTCGGATCAAGCCCTGTGTCAGGCTCCCCACTCAGCAGGAAATCTGTTTGTCTCTGTCTCCCTCTGCTCCCCCCGCCCCCGCCGCCCGACGCTTACTCATTCTTTCTTTTTTTCTCTCTCTTTCTCAAATAAATAAATCTTTAAAAGAAAGATAACCTACCTCAGTGATGTAGAATTTAAGTTTGCCTCCTACTGAGGTAGAATACCTCTTCGTCCTGTAAGGTAGATAATTTAAGAATTTTGCCCACTTTTCAGATGCCATCACTGGAGAAATAAAGCAGCTTTAAAAATGTCTTATTCCTTTCACAAATATAATATAAATGTATCCCAATTGTACTAGTGTAGAAGAGCTTTTGCTGAACACATCTTTGTTTCCAAGTTCAGCAAGGATTTATTTTGGAATGCCCTCTTTGGTATCACATTGTATTTTAAGTATCTTTGCCCATTAACATAAGGAAATTGAAGGTTCTATGCAAAATTCTCACATTTCCTTTGGTTCCAAACCTGGTAGGGCCTGCAGTGTTAGCCTTCAGGCCATGACTCAAGAATTCTTTCTCATTAGTATGGATATGGGTTACTGACCTTCTCTACTCCTGGGGGGGGGGGTATTTTTGTCATTTTACTGGGTTACTGGGGCAGTGGAAGAATGCTTTTCAAGCCAACATACAGAAAAGATTAGTGTATTAAAAGAAAAAAATAGACAATGTACATACTATGTCTTTCTATACATATTGAGTTTTTCTCATATTAAACTTGAATAAAAGCAAAAAGTTGATGATTAGGGAACCCAAAGTGAGCAGTGGCCAAAAACAGGATGAATCGATTTTGACATAGGAAAAAATTCTGCTTTTTGAATAAAATAGAAAAATTGGAACAGTAAGATCTTAGCCACAATTTCTTCCTAGTTTAGTTCAGAAGAAATTAAAGTTGAAGAGTATAGTATGCAAATATAAACTTTTACATGGAGCCTATACCTTTTGGTGGATTAAAAAAATGCATAACTTTATTTTTTGGCATATATCCAGCAATACTCTTTACTTAATATTTTATTGCTCAGAAATATTTTCTGATTCCTTCCTCTTTATGAAAAAATGATGGCAATCTGTGCTTTCAGTCCCAGTTATGTATTTAACGATTTTACAAAGATCAATGGCAATAATTGAAGCCAAGATGTTGTCACTTTATACTTCCAAAAAGACTTCTTCAAATGTATAATGAAGATGAGATGAGAACATTAATAAGAACTGGTTTGTAATATTGAAGATTTAATGATAGTTCCATTATCACCCATCTTTGGAACAACTGCCAATTTCTCTTTTGCAGAAATGTATACTGTGTGTGTGTGTGTGTGTGATATGTAGAATAATAAACACAAAGGTTTGCCTGACTCTTCTTGTTCCTTAATTTAACCTACAGTGGGTAGGAAAGAGTCTCCTAACCAGGGCTGATATTCAAGGAATGTGGGCTGGTTCCGTTGAACAGACTGTTTACCATGGATGTCCCTTCAGTCCTGATTGGGCAGTGTCTTTCCTGATTGGGTAGTGTCCATGCTAAGTCAGCTCTTAAATAAGTTGAATATGACTCTCATATCTCAGAGTTAACCAAGACATTGTTCTTGAGTCTGGTTTAACTGGTCTTTCCCTGCATACAAAGCAGAGTAAAAGTGTCCAGTGCTGTGGGAGCCAAGTACTGCAGGTTAGGTGGGATCTCAGATTCCACATCAGTGAAGTGGAAATTATAATATCGCTTCCTCATAAAGTTGTAGGCTTTAGTTAATACACATCAAGTTTTGGAACAGTGCTTAAAGCAATATGTGCTGTTACTTCTGCTATAATTAGTGCTGCTATTAGCATTGGTACTGTGCAAAAATGTTGGGCTGGTGGCATCTCAGAGGGCAGACACAGGGATCATGCCTCAGTTCTGAATTTCATGGCCATGAGCAAGGATACCTTTGAATGTTCTGGAGTTCAGTGAAATTAGAGAACATACCTAACTTGTATTCCCCTCCTATCCCAACTTCTTTCCCTTTCCCTTGTATTCATGTCACTGGAGTAGTAGGCCTGACTATTTGCAAAAGATTATCACCTGGACAGTTTCTCCTTCTTAATTGTAGCCTTAGAATGTAGTTCCTTGTCTGAATTGCCCTGTAAGCTTTGAAATCCTTAGATAGATAGCCTCCTCAGTAGCTCATTCCAATTCTAGGACTGCAAGTGTAGTTAATAAAGGAGACATTAATGTGAAAAGAGGCATTAATACCTAACCAAAAGGATTGTTTGGATCAAATATAGTATCCATTTTCAATGTTACCCAATGCCCAGAGCACTGTATATAGGTGCTCAGTTAACATTACTGCCTTCCCCTTTCCTTCTGTTTCTTTTTTTTTTTAAGATTTTATTAATTTTTTTTAAAGAGAGAGAGAGAGCAGGGGAAGAGGGAGAGGGAGAATGAGTATTCCAGGCAGACTTCACACTAAGCCCAGAGCCCAATGTGGGGTTCAATTTCATGACCCTGAGACCATAACCTGAACTAAAATCAAGAGTCATATGCTTAACCAACTGAACCACCCAGGCACCCCTCCTTCTATTTTTTTTATCTTATTTATTGTGCACCTCTATCCGTATTGTTCTTTTTCTCATCTGGGCAGTTGTAATAGCCTCCTCACCAGTGTTCTGTTTTCTAATTTCTCTCATCTTGTCCTTAGCAGTTATTTGCTGTGTTTTGCTCTAAATGAACTCTTCATAGATTATAAAATTCTCTACAAAGTAAATTCTTTAAAAAAAAAAAAAAAAGACAGGGTCTACTTTGGCAATATGATGGCCTACAGATTTTAAAACTTCCATTATAAAACATCTAAAAATGATAAAATGGGGCACCTAGGCAGCTCAGTCAGTTAAACATCTGCCTTTGGCTCAGGTCATGATCCTCGGGTCCTGGAATGGAGCACCACATCAGACTGCCTGCTCAAGAGGAGCCTGCTTCTCCCTCTCTGCCCCACCGCCCTGCTCATGCACTCTCTCTGGCTCTCTCTCTCTTTCAGATAAATAAAATCTTTAAAAAAAATAAAAATAAGTTAAAAATAAAAATGATAAAATATTTAAAATACCTTTTAAAAGAATGAATAACTGTAACAATGAAAGGGAAATCCTGTAAGCCAGGAAAAAAGCATAAATACAAATCTAAGGAAGGAAGCTAACCCTACGGCTGCTATACCTTTAGAGTATGTCTGGATCTGGGTGTTGAAGGAATATTGGAGATAAAATTATGCAGTTTTTAGCACAGAAGGACAAAAAATATGAAGAAGCAGTCAAGAAACCTGTGGAATGGAATAAGAAATTACAGTGTCAAAGGTTACAATAGTGGAGACAATGGAAGACACAATATTCAAAGATCTGATGACTATAAGTGTTTGGAATAGATACACAGAAAGTCCAAAGAACACCAAGCTGGCTCAATTTAAAGAAAACTCTTCTTAGGCATAACAATTAGGCTCAAGATAGACATTGCAATAATGATGAGAGACAAAGGATAGTGAAATAATATCTTCATAAGAAAATATAATTGTCAACCTAGAATTTTTAATAAAATAAAGACATTTTTATATAAACAAAAATAGAAAAAGATTTACCACCAAAATGATTCTCACTAAAGGAACTTCTAAGTATAGATTTAAAGAATTAATTGAAAATGACCTCAGGGCACCTGGGCGGCTCAGTCAGCTGAGCATCCAACTCTTGATTTCAAAGCTCAGGTCATGATCTTAGGGTCCTGGGATGGAGCCCCAAGTCAGGTTCCATGCTCAGCGGGGAGTCTGCTTGAGGGTTTCTCTCCTTCTCCCTCTCCCTCTGCCTCCTCCCCCTGCTCAAGTTCTCAATCTCTCTCTCTCTCAAATAAATAAATCTAGAAAGAAAGAAAGAAAATGGCCTCAAAAAAATCTGAGGTAAAGAAAGTGTTAATGAATAAAGGTAATAGTAAACATGACAGTGAATCTAAATAAACAATGGCAGTTTATAGAAAAATAATGATATCCCTTTTGATAGTGTTAAATAAAGTAAAAGGTAGCATTCTCATATAAGGTTTGAGACAGATGATTAGAATAAAATATTCCAAGATCTTTGTATTTTCAAAGAGAAGGAAAAATATCTTTGGAATTTTGAGTATGCTTATTAAAAAGGATCATGAAAACACAGTCTAGTGCATAGAATGGTGTCTTTTGATCAAGCTCAGTAAATACCTTTTCACAGTAGACACCCAGGTATTTTTAAAATCTATCTACCAACTCCCTATCACCCTTATAATTTAAAGCCTTTTAGTAGGAGACATTGGGTTTCCAAACAGAACTCTCACCCATTCCTCCCATCATGTTTATTATGCAACCACAGTTACAACTTTTTCTCTGGTCTTCTATATTTTAATAATCTATGAGTTATGAAATCAGTTTTAACTCATTCTGCAGTCATTATGAGGAACAATGCTGTTCACTCATTGACACCTAACTAAGCACCATGTGCTTACCTCACATGGCAAGCCTCACCAAAGATACAAGAGCCATAGCAGCACTATGTGTGTGGCTTCAGGATCAGGATTGTCAAGCTTGCCTTTAGAGAGCCTTCCCAGCCTGCTGTAGTGCACAGTCATCTCTTTCTTCCCTGAGTTCCACTCATTTGTACCCGCAGTCCCATATGTAAAATGGAGGTAACAGTAATACCTTATTTTTAGCATTGTGGTATGAGTTAAATGAATTAATAAATGTAAAGTCATTTGAAGTAGTGCTTTTGTAACACACTAGCTATATACTGTTGAACACTTGCTTCTAAGTTATCTGTTAGGAGAATTGGTGGTTTATTTAAGACTTAAACAACTAAATTATAATTGATCAAAAACAAGATTTTAAGTTTTAACATCCTGTGGGAGATGGAAAAGTAGAGAATGCAATACAGATTTAGTGCTCATTGACTTAAGTATTAATCATCCACAGTAACTTAAGATCATGTTTCATTTGGAAAGCTCTTTGGGATCTGTTTCTAGTAGCCTTGGTGTGGTAATTATAAAGAGCTGTTACAATTTTTTTGTGAACAGGTACATGGATTCATGGATCAGAGATTTCTACTTGAAAAGTAGTAAAATAGATTTGTAGATCTTTGAACTGAAGGAATTTCAAGATGCCTCTAACTAGGTTTAGAGTTTGGGGGAAAGCCTTTAAAATCCAGGACCCACGAACCTCCTATAAAAACAAAAGGATTTTCTTGAAGATGATGGAATAGGAGGACCCAAAGCTCACTTTCTCCCACAGATACAATGAGATAACACTCAAATCAGCATAAATAACCCAGAAAACACCCCCAAGACTGACAGAACAAAGCCCTCAACTAAATGTAGAGAAGAGGTCACATCAAAGAAGATAGGAAGGGTGGAGATGTAGTTTGGGAGCGAAGGGAACTGTGGCTGTCCACTGTTAGGAGTGAAGCCAAGGGTGTGGTGAAGGGGGAGAAACAGAGTATCACACCAGGGAGCCCACTCAGGGAAGACTAATCCCCATAACAGTTGGCTTTGAAAGTGAGAGGGACTGGGGCTCCTGGGTGACTCAGTCAGCTAACTGTCTGCCTTCGGCTCAGGTCATGATCCCAGGGTCCTGCCATCAAGCCCCTCATTGGGCTCCCTGCTCTGCAGGGAGTCTGCTTCTCCCTCCCTTCTGCCTGCCACTCCCCCTGCTTGTGTGTGCTCACTTACTCTCTCTGTCAAATAAATAAATAAAATCTTTAACAAAAAAGGAAAGTAAGTGGGGCTTACCTCATGAGTTCTTACAACCTGTGGGACTTAAAGCTTGGAATTATAAAAATCAGCAGGCTCAGCTTTGGGAGAGCCCAAAGGGTCTTAGGAAGCTGAGTCCCCATCCTTAAAGAAACAGTACGACAAACAGCCAGCAGAGATACAAAGTAGAAGAAGCAGTTTGAAAAATGCCTGGGGTATACTGGAAGGAGAGTTATTTACTCATCTCAGAGCATGGTTTGAAGAGGCAGGAATCACAGGGAGACCTCTCCAGGAATAAAGGAGCTGGCAGGTGCCATTTTATTCCCCCGTACCTCAGCATAATCACACAGATACTTGCATGGCACCGACACTCGCTACCTAACTTGCTTACACCAATCCCCCCACACTATGGTGGATCTGCCTTTGCCAGTCATGCTTGCCTCAGTCCTGGTGCTACAGGTCCCCTCCCCCAGAAGAATGGTGCAAACCAAGCCAACACCACATCTCCTGACCTGGAGGCTCAGTTCTGGTGGTAGTGGCAGGTCTCATTTTGCAAGCAGACCAATGCACACCTTCTTAAAATGTGCACCACTTGGCTGGGGACCAAGCACTGCCCACAACAGACAGAGACAGCGTCTGCATAGAACTGCACTGAAGGATAAAGCAGCCAGGACACAACAGCAGGGCACACACAACACATAGGAGACACTCCTTAAGGCGTCAAGTCCTGTAAAGGAGTGTCACTGCACTGCGGGGCACTATAGGACCTTTTCTTCATAAGGCCATTACCTTAAAGAGCAGGAGATGAAGCTGACTTTCCTAACACACCGAAACAGATACAGTTAGACAAAAATGAAGAGACAGAGGAGTATGTCCCAAATGAAACAACAGCACAAAACCACAGCAAGAGACCTAAGCAAAATGGAGATTAGTGATATGCCTGGTAGAGAATTTAAAGTAATGATCATAAAGATACTTACTGGACTTGAGAAAAGAGAAAAGGACATCAGTGAGACCCTGAACGAAGAGATTAAAAAAAGAAGCAGAGATGAACAAAATAATAAATGAAATTAAAAGTACACTTGATAGAATAAATAGCAGGTTAGAGGACTCAGAGGAACAAATTAATAACCTGGAAGACAGAGAAATGGAAAGTAATCAAGATGAACAAAAGAGACGGAAAAAATTATGCAAAATGAGAATAGATTTAGGGAACTCAGCAATTACATCAAGCATAATAGCATTCATATTTTAGGGATCCCCAAAGAAGAGAAAGAGAAGAGGGCAGAAGATTTATTTGAAGAAATAATAGCTGAAAACTTCCCTAATCTGAGGAAGAGATCCATATCCAGGAGCCACAGAGATTACCCCAACAAAATCAATGCAAGGAGGTCCACACCAAGACATATAGTAATTAATATGGCAAAGTAGTGATAAAGAAAAAAAAATTTAAAGCCCCAAGAGAAAAGAAGACATTACTTATAAGGGAAACCCCAAAAGGCAATCAGCGGGTTTTTCAGCAGAAATTTTACAGGCCAGAAGACAGTGGCATGGTATATTCGAAGTGCTGAAAGGGAAGAATCTTCAGCCAAGAATACTCTATCCAGCAGGGCATCATTCCGAACAGAATAACAGATGAATGGATAAAGATGTGGTGTGTATTTATATACAATGGAATACTACTCAGGCAACAAAAAACAAAAAAAAATGAAACCTTGCCTTTTGCAATGACGTGGATGGAACTAAAGGGAATTATGCTAAGTGAAATAAGTCAATCAGAAAAAGACAATTATATGATCTCCTCATATGTGGAATCTAAGAAACAAAACAGGACCATAGTGGAAGGGAGGGAAAAATAAAACAAGATGAAATCAGAGAGGGAGACAAGCCATAAGAGATTCTTAACTCTAGGAAACAAACTGAGGCTTGCTGGAGGGGAGGGGGGTGGAGGGATGTGGTAACTGGGGGATGGACATTCAGGGGGACATGTGATGTAATGAGCACTGGGTATTTTATAAGACTGATGAATCACTGAACTGTATGTCTGAAACTAATAATACATTATATGTTAATTAATTGAATTTAAATTTTAAGAAACAGAATGACAGATAAAGTTTCTCAGAAAAACAAAAAAATAAAGGAGTTCATGACAACTAAACCAACCCTATAAGAAATATTAAAAGGGACCCTTTGAGTGGAAAGGAAAGGAAAGACCATAGTGGGAGTATGAAAAGTAGGAAACACAAAAGCAGTGAAAATAAGTATATCTGTAAAAACCAGCCAAGGGATTCACAAAATAAAAGGATGTAAAATATGATACCATATACCTAAAACATGAGGGTGGAGGAGTAAAGAATGGATTCCAACTTAAGCAACCATCAACATAACATGTACTGCCATATGCAGAAGATGTTACATATAAACCCGTAGTAGCCACAAATCAAAAACCAGTAATAGATAAGCAAAGAATTACAAGAAAGAGATCCAAGTATTTCTCTAAAGAAAGCCAGCAAACCATGAAAGAGAGCAAGAGAAGAAAGGATAAGAGAAAAAACTATAAGAATAACCACAAAGTAAGTAACAAAATGGCAATAAGTACACATCTATCAATAATTATATTCAATATAAATGTACTAAATGCTCTAATGGATAAGACATAGGGTGCAAAACTGCAATGTGATATCACCTCACACCTGTCACAATGGCTAAAATCAACAACACAAGAAACAACAGGTGTTGGCAAGGATGTAGAGAAAAAAGAACCTTCCTGCACTGTTGGCCAGAATGCAGACAGGTGCACTCATTGTGAAAAATAATATGGAGCTTCCTCAAAAAATTAAAAATAGAACTACCCTATAATCTAATAATCACAGTACTGGGTATTTACCCAAAACATATAACAACACTAATTCAAAGAGGTATGTGCACCTCTATGTTGATTGCAGCATTATTTACAATAATCAAACTATGGAAGCAGCCCAAGTGTTCATCAACAGATTATTTGATAAATACGATGTGGTGTATATATGCAATGGAGTATTACTCAGCCATATAAAGAATTAAATCTTGCCATATGCAAGAACATGGGTAGAGGTAGAGCGTATAATACTAAGCAAAATAAACCAGTCAGAGAAAGACAACATATGATTTCATTCATATGTGCCATTTAAGAAACAAAACAAATTATTACAGGAAAAGAGAGAGAGAGAAACCAAGGAACAGATTCTTAGCTGTAGAGAACAAACTGATGCTTACCAGAGTGGGAATGAGGTGGTTCAGTGGGACAAGCAGGGCAAAGGGATTAAAGAGTACTTATCATGATGATATGTAAAGAAGAGTTAACACCTAATTTTCTCAAACTATTCCAAAAAAATAGATAAAGAAGGAAAGCTTCCAAATTCATTCTTTCTACGACACCAGGATTAGCCTGATAATAAAACCAGATGAAGACACCACAAAAAAACAAGCAAACAAAACTGTAGACCTGTATTTCTGTTGAACATAGATGCAGAGATCCTCAACAAAATACTAGCAAACCAAATCCAATATACATTTTAAAAAATCATTCAACAAGATCAAGTGGGATTTATTCCCAGGATGGAAGAATGGTCCAATATTTGCAAATCAATCAGTGTGATATATCAATTAGGGAAAGGATAAAATCCATATGATCATTCCAATAGATGCATAAAAAGCATTTGACAAAGTATAATATCCATTCATAATTTTTAAAAAGACCCTCAACAAGATGGATTTAGAGCATACCTCAACATATAAAGACCTTGTATGAAAATCCCACATCATACTCAATGGGCAAAAGCTGAGAGCATTTCCCCTATGTGAGGAACAAGACAAGGGTGTCCACTCCCACCACTTTTATTCAACAAAAGGTGGAAGTCCTAGCCACAGCAGTCAGACAACAAAAAGAACTAAAAGACATCCAAAACATTAAGGAAGAAATAAAACTTTCAGTATTTGTAGATGACATAAGACTACATAGAAAACCATAAAGACTCCACCCAAAAGCTACTAGAACTGATAGATAAATTCAGTAAAGATTCAGGATACAAAATCAATGTACAGAAATCTGTTGCATTTTTATACACTATTAATGAAGCAGCAGAAAGAAATTAAGAAAACTATCCCATTTACAGTTGCACCAAAAATAATAAAATACCTAGGAATAAACCTAACTAAAGAGGTGAAAGAAATCAAACACCACAAAAAGAAATGGATTGCAAGAACAAATATTGTTAAAATGTCTTACACTACCCAAAGCAATCTACAGATTTAATGCAAATCCCTATCAAAATACCAACAGCGTTTTTTAACAGAACTGGATCGAACAATCCTAAAATTTGTATGGAACCACAAAAGACCCTGAATAGCCAAAGCAGTCTTAAAAAGAAAAGGTGGAAGCATCACAATTCCAGACTTCAAGTTATGTTACAGAACTCTAGTAATGAAAACAGTATGGTACTGGCAAGAAAATAGACACTTAGATTAATGGAACAGAATAGAATGCACAGAAATAAATACACAACTACATGATCAATTAATCTTTGAAAAAGGAGAAAACAATGTGCAATGGGAAAAAGTCTATTCAACAAATGGTGTTGGGAAATCTGGGCAGCAACATGCAAAAGAATGAAACTGGACTGTTTTTTTCACCATACACAAAAATAAAGCCAAAATGGCTTAAAGGCCTAAATGTGAGACCTGAAACCATAAAAATCCTAGAAGAGAATACAGGCAGTAATTTCTTTGACATCAGCTGTAACAACATTTTTCTAGATATTTCTCCTAAGGCAAGGGAAATAAAAGCAAAAATGAACAATTAGGACTACATCAAAATTAAAAGTATCTGCACAGCAAAGGAAACTATCAACAAAACTGAAAGGCAGCCTATGGAATGGGAGAAGAAATTTGCAAATGACATATCTGATAAAGGGTTAGTATCCAAAATATATAAAGAACTTATTCAACACCCAGAAAACAACCCAATTAAAAAACGGGCAGAAGACATGAACAGACATTTCTCCCAAGAGGACGTCCAGATGGCTAATAGACAAATGAAAAGATGCTCAACATCAGTCATTATCAGGGGAGTACAAATCAAAACCACCATGAGATATCACCTCACACCTGTCAGAATGGCTAAAGTCAAAAACTCAAGAAAGAACAAGTGTTGGCAAGTATGTGGAGAAAAAGGGACCCTCATACACTGTTGGTGAGAAGGCAAACTGGTGCAGCCACTGTGGAAACAGTATGGAGGTTTCTTAAAACATTAAAAATAGAACTACCCTAAATACCCAGTAATCACACTACTAGGTATTTACCCAAAAAATACAAAAACACTAAGTCAGGGGCACACATGCATCCCCATGTTTATTGCAACATTATTTACAATTTCCAAATTATGGAAGCAGCCCAAGTGTTCTTCAGTAGATGAAGGGTTAAAGAAATGGGGTGTGTGTGTGTGTGTGTGTGTGTGTGTGTGTGTGTGTGTAGGAATCTTACTCAGCCATAAAAAAAAAAGAATGAAACCTTGGCATTTGCAACAACATGGATGGATCAAAGAGTGTGATGCTAAGCAAAATAAGTCAGAAAGGTAAATGCCATATGATTTCACTCATATGTGGAATTAAGAAACAAACAAAGGGAAAAAGAGATAAACCAAGAAACAGACTCTTAAATATAGAGAACTAACTGAAGGTTACCAGAGACGATTTGGGTGGGGTGATGGGTGAAATAGGTGATGGGGATTAAAGATGATGGAATAAAGCAAAAAAAAAAAAAAAAAGAGAGAGAGAGAGAGAGGGGAGAGAAATAAAAAAGAAAAAGGGTTCTCTCTAAATTGCTTTCCACCATTAGCTAGTGATTTGCCTTAACTTGGGTAAATTAGCCATGTTTTTAAGTGAAGCATCTGAAGTTTTAAAAAGTTGGTGGATTGGTCAGGAGTTACTCAGGAGTTTTGGGTGAGATGGTTTTAAGACAGGGCTAGAAACCAGCTGGTCTGTTTTCTAGTCCACTGCCGTCAGCACACCATGCTGCCTTTGGTCCTGCTCTGCCATGACCCCTGCAGCCTGTGGTCACTTCTGTGTGTACCGCTCTCACATCAACCATATCAGAATATGACACCTATTGGGGCGCCTGGGTGGCACAGCGGTTAAGCGTCTGCCTTCGGCTCAGGGCGTGATCCCGGCGTTCTGGGATCGAGCCCCACATCAGGCTCCTCCGCTATGAGCCTGCTTCTTCCTCTCCCACTCCCCCTGCTTGTGTTCCCTCTCTCGCTGGCTGTCTCTGTCTCTGTCGAATAAATAAATAAAATCTTTAAAAAAAAAAGAATTTGACACCTATTGAACAATAGAGTCAATATTTATGATATATATATTTATATATGTATATACTTATATATAAATGTATTTATAAAATATATATAAATAATGATCTCTTGTTCTCTTTATAAAGGAGATAATGGTGTACTGTTGTTGATCATTTATTTTTGAGTACATACTTTTAAACCTTGCATAGTGAAAACAGATGGGATTTTTTTTTTAATTTCCCCTGGAAACCTGCAGAGCGGATGTTTTGAGTCCTTTTTTGCCAGGAGGATATATCAGTATGGTGTTGGCAGGGGCACCTGTGTTCTGTAGGTGGATATTCACACAGTTCCCAACCCTAAGGATTCTTGAGAGTCTTCAGTCAAAGGAGATTTAAAGGATTTGCTTAAGAATAATGTATTTCCTGGGGCGCCTGGGTGGCACAGCGGTTGATCGTCTGCTTTCGGCTCAGGGCGTGATCCCGGCGTTGTGGGATGGAGTCCCACATCGGGCTCTTCCGCTATGAGTCTGCTTCTTCCTCTCCCACTCCCCCTGCTTGTGTTCCCTCTCTCGCTGGCTGTCTCTCTCTGTCGAATAAATAAATAAAATCTTTAAAAAAAAAAAAAAGAAGAAGAATGTATTTCCTAATTTAATCAGGTATCCAAGTTAAGACAGCATAAAGGCAGCCAAATAGTTGATAAAGGAATAAGAATAAGTGGTCCTCCCTACCTATTTGGATAGATATGTTAAGAAAAATGACATTCAGGTAATAACATTTTCCAGTTACATATTTTAATTAAGAATAAATAGTAAACTGGTTTTGCTAATCTGTGCTTTTGTTTTGGGACAGTCTGTAGAAGTATACATAAGTCAATAGAGAAATTCTACTTTTTACTGCAGGAAAATATAAACAAAAAGAATGTAAGGGACTTCTGAAAGAAAATTAATTTGGAGAATTTTTATGAGGGTACCTAATGTCTGCCTTACACAGTGCCGGGTACTATGAATTACAAAAAGAAAGGGTACCTGCTCTCAGGTCATTCATAATCTCCTGAAAGAGACGCTTCAACAGAAATATTGTCACAGTGTGGCAAGATCTGCAACGGAGGTATCACAGGTTGCCATAGGAATAACTAAAGTTATAATCCAGTTGGTGGGTGTGTGGGGGAAGTGCCAAGAGGAGTTCTATATTCTGAGATTTTAATGATTTCTAGAAACTTTGACAGAGCTATAAATGATCTGGTACATGAGCCTTTTAAGCTTTCTCTTAGATGAATATGTACTTCCAGAATGCCTCTTTGCTTTCCCAGTCCTCAAGTCATGTCTATAGAGCCACGCTGCCTGGGTTCAGATTCCTGCTTCTCTTCCCAGTTGTGTGACTATGAGCGGATTACTTTCTGTGCTTCAGTTTTATAAAAAGACAAGAGTCATAGTACCTATCTCACAGGATTGTTGTGAGGATCAAGTGAGACAGTACATGGTAGACATTTTTGGAATATTGCCTGTTTTTGTTACGTCTCAAGAAAATTTTGGTTCTCATTATTATTAATTTTGGAAGTTAGTAAACCAGGAACATTGAAACATAATCACCATGTTGATTGTTTTGATTCTTTCTAAAATGCTATTTTCTGTCAAATAAAATTTTCCATTTTTTTCCCCTTTGTAGCTCCAAGAGGAAAGCGAGGATGGAAAACTTTTTATGCTGTACTAAAGGGAACAGTCCTTTACTTGCAAAAGGTAAACATAAATTAAAAAATGAAGCCCACAAAACTTTATGAAATGATTTGACAAGGTAGCCAGAAAATATTTACTTTGTACAAAAAGGCTATATCAAACACCCAAAAGATTATTTAATTGATGTCTAAATTCTTTTTTAGGTTTTTTTTTGTTTCTGGTTAAAAAATTATTTTAGAAATTATATATTTGTAATTATATATATTATATAAAATATTTTATGTATATAATCCTTATGACATATGTTATATGTATTTTATAGTATATATTAAATATAAATATTGTGTATGTGTGATCAGAGCTGTGCTCCATTTGTGTTCAGTTAGAAATTTTGAATATATGTTGATAAGTCAGACCGCATATGGTCTGTGTAGGTATGGAGCTGTGGCAGCACTTGTTTCAATGGTTATTTATACTGTAGATTAGTTAGATCCTTCATTTAACTCCTTCACTAATGCTAAGTAACAGTATATCTTCATTTAATTATTTGCCTTCATTTAGCTCTACCTAAATCTAGAAACACATTTCATTCAGGTCCCGAAGCATTGGTACCCCTAATATAATCCAAATTATCTGGGTTTTTAACCAGAACATTTTCTGCCCGGATCCTTTCTTCTAATCCCAGAATCTGGAAATCTATTTGGGATCATGTTTTGTATGTTCTGACCTTTGAAGTATAATCCCTGGAGCTTCCACCTCCTTAGCTCTATGTGTGTGGACATGGGAAATTTGTGTGTTGACTGGAACGAGGTCCATCGCTTCCCAGGGCCAAACAAGACTGCAGCTCCAACTGTGAAGGGCAGCTTGGAATTCGGGTAAATAGGTAGCAAGGCGGTAACAACACTGCCCTCAATGATGACTGATAGGAAAAGTCTTATTTTTTTAACTGTGATCAAAAACACATAACCCTCAACTAATTTCTAAGTACACAGTACATACAGTATTAACTATCAGCACAGTGTTACACGGTAGATCTCTAGAAATTTTCCATCTTGCATGACAAACAATACCAAGTGAACAGCAATTCTCCCACTCTTCCCTCTCCCCAGCCCCTGGCAACCACCATTCTACCTTCTGTTTCTATGAGTTTAGCTATTTCATATAAGTGGAAACAAGTAGTATTTGTCCTTCGATGACTGGCTGATTTCATTTAACATAATGTGATGAAGGTTCATCCATGTTGTAGCCTATGACAGAACTTCCTTCTTTTTTATGGCTAAATAATATCCTATTTTTTACCTCATTTTCTTCATTCATTCATTCATCCATAGATATTTGTGTTGTTTCCACCTCTTGGTCATTGTAAATAATGCTGAAGTAAACATGGAGTGCAAATCTCTTTTTGATATCTTGATTCAATTCCCATTGATAAATATAACACAGAAGTGGGATCACTGGATCATATGGTAGTTCTATTTATTTATACTGTTTTCCATAGTGGCTGAATTATTTTTAGTTCCCACCAACAGTGCAGAGGAGTTCCAATTTCTTCACATGCATGTCAGCACTTCTTATTCTCTGTTTTTTGGTTTTGGTTTGGTTTGGTTTGGTTTGGTTTGGTTTGGTTTGGTTTGGTTTTATTTTTTTTTTTTTTTTTTTTTTTTTTTTTAAAGATTTTATTTATTTATTTGACAGAGAGAGAGACAGCCAGCGAGAGAGGGAACACAAGCAGGGGGAGTGGGAGAGGAAGAAGCAGGCTCATAGCAGAGGAGCCTGATGTGGGGCTCGATCCTGTAACGCCGGGATCACGCCCTGAGCCGAAGGCAGGCGCTTAACCGCTGTGCCACCCAGGCGCCCCTGGTTTGGTTTTAATAATGGCCATCCTAACAGGTGTGAGATGACATCCCATGGTAGTTTTGATATCAAGCGTCTTTTCGTATACCAGTTAGCCATGAGTGTTATCTTTGTAGAAATGTCTATTCAAGTCCTTGCCCATGATTTATTCAGATGATTTGTTGTTTTTCTTTTCTTTTGTTTTTTGCTATTGAGTTATAGGAATTTCTTATATATTTGGATATTAATCCCTTATCATATATATGGTTTTCAGACATTTTCTTCCATTCTGTAGGTAGCCTTTACATTCCCTTGTTTCCTTTGCCGTACAACTTTTTACTTTTGTGTAGTCTCACTTGTCTGTTTTTGCTTCTGTTGCCTTTGCTTTTGATATCACATCCAAGAAATCATTGCCAGTGTCAGTGCCAACAAGCTTTTCCCCTGTGTTTTCTTCTAGTTTTATAGTGTCAAGTCTTAACATTTGAGCCTTTAATCTGTTTTGAGTTAACTTTTGTGTAGGTATAAGGATGAAATTTCATTCTTTTGCTTGCGGATACCCATTTTCCTAGTACTATTTGTTGAAGGAATTATCTTTTCCCCCTTGTGTACTGTTGGCATTCTGTGGAAATCAGTTTACTGTATATGCATAGGTATTTCTGTTAAAAATGCCATTGGATTTTGATAGGTATTATATTGAATCTGTAAATGACTTTGGGGACTATGAACATTTTAACAGTATTGTCTTCAAATCCATGAACGTGAGATGCCTTTCCATTCATTAGTGTCTTTAATTTCTTTTAGCAATGTTTTGTATTTTTCAGTGTATAAGTTTTTCCCCTCCTTCATTAAGTTTATTCTTAAGAATTTTATTGTTTTTGATGCTATTGTAAGTGGCAGTGTTTTCTTAATTTCTTTTCAGGATTGTTCATTATTAGTATATGAAATGCAACTGATTTTGCATATCGATTTTGTATCCTTCAATGTTGCTAAATAGGTTTCTTAGTTCTAACAGGGTTTTTTTTGTGGAATCTTTAGGGTTTTCTATATATAAGGTCATGACATCTGTGAACAAATAGTGTTACTTTTTCCTTTCCAGTTTGGAATCCTTTATTTCTTTTTCTCCCCCATTCTGGCTAGGACTTCAGTACTATATTGAATAGAAGAGGCTAGAATGAGCTTCCTTGTCTTATTTATTTTCTTAGAAGAAAAACATTCAATTTTTCACCGTTGAATATAGTGTAAGCTGTGAGCTTTTCATATATGACTTTTATTATAGTAAGGTAATTTCCTTTTATTCTTTGTTGACTATTATCATAAAAAAGTCTTGAATGTTTATTAAATGCTTTTTCTGCATCTATTAAGATAATCATATGGCTTATAACCTTTGTTAATATGATTTTATCACATTAATTGATTTTCATATATTATCTTTACATCCTAGGAATAGATAGCACTTGGTCATAGTGTGTGCTCCTTTTGATGTAATGTTGGATTTGGTTTGCTGGCATTTTGTTGAGGATTTTTGCATCTATATTCTTCAGGGATATTGACCTGTAGTTTTCTTGTGTATCTTTTTCTGGTTTTGGTATCGGGTTAATGCTGTCCTCATAAAATGAGTTAAAAATGTTCCCACCTCCTCAGTTTTGGGGAGGAATTTGAGAAGGGTTGACATTAATTCTTCTTTAAAACTCTTCTTTAGGGTACCTGGGTAGCTCAATCAGTTAAGCGTCTGCCTTCAGCTCAAGTCATGACCCCAGGGTCCTAGGATCGAGCCCTGCATTGGGCTCCCTGCTCAGTGGGAAGCCTGCTTCTCCCTCTCCCTCTCCCTCTGCCCCTCCACCCTGCTCGTGCTTGCTCTCTGGCTTGCACTCTCTCTTTCTCTCTTTCTCTCAAATAAATAAATAAAATCTTTTTAAAAACAAATAAATAAAACTCTTCTTTAAAAGAATTTATGGGTAAGCCATGTGGTCCTAGACTTTTCTTCATTAGGGGGGTTTTGATTACTGATTTAATACACTTACTAGTTATAGATTTGTTTTGATTTTCTATTAATTACATGATTCAGTCTTGGCAGATTATATTTTTTCTAGGAATTTATGCCTTTCTTCTGGGTTGTCCAGTTTGTTCATAATTGTTTCTTATAATCCTTTTAATTTTGTGTCATCAGTTGTAATGTCTCTGTTTTCATTTCTGATTTTATTTATTCATAGTGTAGTTAAAGGATTATCAGTTTTATTAATCTTTTCAAAAACCAATTCTTGGGGTGCCTGGGTAGTTAAGCATTTGACTCTTGATGTCAGCTCAGGTCTTCTTCTCAGGGTCATGGGTTCAAGCCCCATGTTGGGCTCCATACTGAGCATGGAGCCTACTTTAAAAAAAAAAAACAATTCTTAGTTTTGTTAATTTTTTTTTCTGCTTTTGTTTTTCTGGTTTCTATTTCATTTATTTCTGCTCTAAACAGAAATACACCTTTAAATATAAAGTGAGCCTCTTATAGACAGAATATAGATGGATGTTGTTTTATTATCCATTGAGACACTCTCCATTTACATTTAATTATTAATAGTGAAGGACTTACTGTTAGCATTTTGTAAATTTGTGTCTCTTTTGTAGCCTTTTGACATTTTTTTCCTCTTTCATTGTCTTCCTGTGCATTTTACTGATATTTTGTAGAAACATGTTTTTATTGCTTTCTCATTTTCTTTTGTATATCTTCTGTAGCTATTTTCTTTGTGGTTACCATGAGGCTTACATAAAATATTTCATAGTTCTAACAGTCTCTTTTAAGCTGACAACTTCAATCACATGTAAAAAAACATACACTTTCACCTCCTACCACAACATGCACAATTTATGATATTGATATCTGCGTTCTTTTAACAAATTTTTATGTTTATAGTTATTCTTGATATATTTCTCTTAATTTCTGTGCTATACTTATATGTGATTTGCACACTGCTGCTACAGTATTTCATTATTCTGTATTTGTCTATATATTTGCCTTTACCAGTGAGATTTTTACTTCATATGCTTTCATGTTACAGTTTCACATCCTTTCATTTCAAATTCTTGTTCTGTTTTCATTACGCTTCTAGTAAGGCAGGTCCAGCAGTAACAAATTCCCTCAGTTTGTTTATGTGGGAAAATCTTTATCTCTCCTTCATTTTTTAAAGGATTAATTTGTTGGATATAGTACTCTTGGTAGCAGACTGTTTCCCACCATTCTAGGTATATCATCCTATTTTCCCCTGACCTGCAAAGTTTTTTCTGAGAAGTCCTTTGAGAGTCTTAAGGGATTCCATGTATATTACAAGTTTCTCTTTTGCTACTTCACAAAATTCTCTTCATCTTTGACTTTTGAAAATTTGATTATAATGTGTCTTCGTATGTCTGAATTTATCTAGACTTGAGACTTTTGGGCTTCTTGGATCTAGATGTCCATTTCTTTCCTGATTTGAGAAGTTTTGGGCCATTATTTCTCTCTGTAAGCCTTCTACTCCTTTCTCTCTTCTCCTTCTGAGATTCTGATAATATGTATTTTGGTCCAGTTGATGGTGTCCAATAAGTCCCTTAGGCTTTCTTCACTCTTTTTCATTCTTTTTTTTTTCCTTTGTATTTCTTTGACTGAATAATTTCAAGTTGCCTGTCTTCCAGTTCAGTTATCCTTTCTTCTTGCTCAGGTATGCTGTTGAACCCATCTAGTGATTTTTTTAGTTCAGTTATTCTAGTATTTAGCTCCAGAATTTCTGTTTAGTTCCTTTTTGTATTTTTTATCTCTTTGTTAATATTCTCATTTTGTGCATACATAATTTTCTTGAGCACATTGAACATCTTTATGATGGTTAATTTGGATTTTTTATCAGATGATTTATATACCTCTCCTTATTTAGGGTTGGTTTCTGGAGGTTTATTTTGATTTTCTGATCAAGCCATGTCTACTTGTTTCTTCATTTTTCTGATAACTTTATATTGGGATTTGCACATCTAAAGTTACCTCTCTCAGTCTTTACAGACCATTTTTGTTTAGGGAAAACCCTTATCAATCTGCTTGGCTAATTTTCTGGGGACCTTTGAAACTTTTTCTGAGGGTTGCAACTTCTCTGAGCTTCTGCATGCAGTTTCTCAGGTAGACAGTCTTGCACTCTTCTTTTCAAGAGCTTGTAATTTTTGCTCTCTCATGTTTATTTGTAGCAGTGCAACTGCTCTGGTTTTGCAGCAGCAAGCCACTCAGCTCTCTTCTTCTGAGTGACAAGCATCCAGAGTATGCCAGTTCCCATCAATGACCCAAGTCAGACAAGACAGATACCATCTCCCTTGGTCAGCCCTCTGATAAGAATGCCAGATATACACTCCACCCTGTATCTCCCTCTTGAGAGAGAAGCCTTAGGTTGTGAACATTTCTCCCAATCTTACCAAGCCATGCTGGCTGCAGCAAGCCACCCACCACTTTCCTTTAATTTCAGCAACCTCCATGTGTCCAATCTATGCTAATTCACTCAGAATTCTGAGTGAGGCAAGACAAACATTCCTTCATCAACCTTCCAAAAAGCCACAACATTGGAGGTATTCTCCACTCTTCACTTTACCCCGAGGGAATAGTGAAGGGCCAGGGTATTTTCTTGCAGTCTTGACCTGTGACAGTTTCAGGGAGGGGCTCACACAGGTAAAGTGAAATTGTTCTTATTATCCTTTTCAATATGGTTCTTTGGCTTTTTGCTCTCCTGTAGTACTGCAACCTCTTAACTGCATTCTAACATTTTCATAAAGCCATTATGATGCATATACCATGGCTAAATTGTGTTTCTGTGGGGGAACAAGAACTGAGACTTTTTATTTTGCCATCTTGCTGACATCACTCCTAGGAAAATATTTTTAAATCTACTTGGACTATGATAAATAGTTTTGGCATCTTTTTCTTTTTACTTTACTTAGTATCATAAGCATTCTTAAATAAAAATTTTTTCAGAAACATATTTTTTGGTCAACCTGGTATCTGGTGACTGTGATATGATAAGTCATATGGTTTTATTTTTTTCCTCTCTCCTTAATAAAGTTTATAAAAGCATTCATTTTTAATTGCTTACAGTATATTTTCCATTAAGTAGGTTTACCATAACTTCATCTTTTTCCCATTTTCAGACATACCCTCATTTCAGTTGATTTTCAGTTATAAATAATGGTGTGTGTATTTGTGCACATATCTATTTATATCCTGAAGATAGATTCCTAGTACTGTCATGGGTCACAGGGACAGGATAGGAACTGCTTAAAATTATTCAGGCATAATTCTAAATGCCTTCTGAAGAGGCCAAACCAACATGCATTCCCAGCAGTTTTTTATGATAATATCTGTCTCATCACAGCCTCTTCTCACCACATTAATTATTGGTATTTGGATATTTGAAGAGAAAGTTCCCATTCATTTTGAACTTTTTGTTTTTAGTGTACAAACGTATGCCCTTACACATTTTATACTCTTCTATAGCTGCATTTTCACAAGTGTGTTTCTCTGGGGAAGAGTCCTTCCTTTTATATAACATCTACAATACTGAATCAGATAGCCTTCCCTATGTGATGGCACCCACATTTGCACCACTGATATAATAAATACTTTGGAATGGAGATATCACTAATGGGAAATGTATTTGATTTATTTTTATTTTAAACATTTCAAATGTTATAATAATACTCTATATAACAAAATGGAAAGAACGATTTGCTTTAAAAACCACCCTTCCTTAAGAGTCCACCCAGTCCGAAGAAGGACTTTGAGTGCATTTTATTATATCCTATATCAACATTTTACATATTACCAGAGCAGCTTTGTAAGGAACACTTTTATAATTCTCTTTTGTTCTATTCTTTATTGGAGCTTTTTTTCAGATGTCTGCATTGGGAAGGACCATATCTTGCACAAACCCTTTTATTTTCTTCCTTTTGAAATAGATTAGGTAAGGAATATTAGAGCATGGGATGCTTCACCTTGGACCAGAGTTCTCTTTGTTGATAAGTCACCTTTGCAGAAAAAGGTGTGGAGTTAGCTGAAATCCAAAAATTACAAAGAATTTGCGGCATCCTCCTGAAATTTACACATTACTTTGAGTGAGAAAACAACAGGAGAAATGGAGACTGTCATTGATATTAGATTATCCATGCTCTTACATGGTCAGATATCTTGTATTGTCTTTATTTCTCTATGGAGCCAGCACAGCTTCTAATTTATAAGTCAACCACTTTGGCCTCTGCCAAAGCAGCATGTGTGTATATGCTGGGCCCACATTGGTCCTTTCAGCTAGCTTTGTCTCTGCAGGAAACAACCCTTTGAAATTAAATTTCTCATAGCACAGCTGTTTCCCCAGCAGAAATCCTATTCTCTTGGCTTACTTTTTCATTTTCTCTAAAATCTCTGTAAAGGGCATGGCTGTCTTTGGCAAAACCATTTCATTGAATACCGAGCCACAGGATTTCCACCCACGCCATCCCAGAGTGAGCCTGGGAAGAGAGAAAAATGCTCTTGCATTCAACATTTGACAGAGGCAATGCAAAGAGAGATACTGTTTCCAAGTTACCAGCTTTTCCTATCTTGTTGCCCTCTCCCTCAGTTAAGTGAATTGGATTGAGTTTGACTCATCAGATACTGAAGAAAAACTAAATATTGACAAGGGAATAACTTTGTGAACTTTGAATCTTTAGCATCAGTTTGAATTAGAGCTCCAAAATTAGATTGTCCACCATTCTTTTTTTCATGCCTTTTCATCCCATATATGTTTCTCAGCATTAAAGATTCATGTCCAAAGACTTCCAGTAATTGTTCAGTACTGGGTCCCTTCCCTTTTTCTCAGGTGGGCAGATGCTCTATCACTGCTCCCTACCACGTCATGACTTCTAGTGTCTTGGCTCCTAAAGGGGCAGCTGGGGTAAGATGGGTGGGGAGATAGTATTGCCTAAGACAGGACACAGGGCCTCTACTCCCTTGATAAATTAATCAAGTAAATCTTCTAAAGAGATCATAATGACTGGCAACTCACTCCTTTAAGGTCCACATTCCTTTTATTATAAACGCATACACACCGACAAAACCCCTCTTCCATTTAAATAACAATATATTGAGATGCTCATTCCATTATCAAATGCTTTTCATTTATGTTTAAGCCTTTCATCAAGACTTCCCAACTATGAAATAGCCTAATGATTTTTACCCATATGAAACAATTCAGTTAGTATTTCCTCATTAAGAGTGAAGAATAATAAGAAAAGCCACTTCCCCCTTCAAAAAGTCATTAGAGGCATAGCTTAAATTATACTGAGAAAAAGCTCAGTCTCCATTCATTCAGCCTCCTTCCCTACTTCTATCCCAAGCAGAGGCTTATCCCAAAGGTTTTCAGTGACTACTATAAGAAATTGAAGAGTTAGTAAATATCTAATGCCTCTAAAGTTTATAATCCTGCTTGTGTGTTTATAACCTTCTCTGTGGCATGACTATTCCTGTATTAAAAAAAAATACATTCTTTACAGAGCACTGTTTTTTTATCTAATATTTAAGAAAATAATAATTTCTTGATCCAAAGCATCACACATCAAAGATGTAAGAAATGGATTAGCAAACATACTAAGCCAGCTTACTTGAGTGGTCATGCAGCCAGAAATGACCAGTTAACTTTACATCCTCGAAGAGATTCAACTTACTTTTGGCTAATACACAGCAAGTATGCAATAGCTTATTTTCTTTCCCTTTAACCTCCTGCTTTGGTAAGAACTAATGGTTACCTTCTCTCTTTTACTGTACTCCCCTGGCTCCAGTTACTATTTTGCTGAAATATGAGACTATCTCTAATCATCTTCTGTAATTAGAGTACCTAACTTTTTGAGATTTTCTGACATGGACCCATTTTCAATTATTCTTTCTTATTGTTCCCATAAACCATGAAAAACCATGAAAATGTCAACATTCCAACCATTTCATGATTTCTAGATGGGCACTCAAAAGAAACCCAAGTATCCTTTACCAGCTGAACTTTGGCAAAGAAACTACCATTCTGATACAGAGGACCATACTAGGAAGAAAATCCATAGGGAATACATCTATTAGATTAGGACTATGCCAGTTTTTCAAAGTGCTCTACACTGGTGACATGATTGTGAGCAAGATGCAGTCCCTAAAGAAGCTTATACTCTGTCTGTAGAGATTTAAAAAAAAAAAAAACTATCTGAATGCAATTTAATATATGCTACAAAAAGTATGGTATTGAAACACTTAACTGAGCCTTAGGAAGAGAAAAGAAGATTGTGGAAGAATTCATGAAGTAAGTGATATTTAAGCCTACAAAGACAAATAGAAGTTAGTCATACAGAGGATTGAGACAGGGAGAAACCTGTGTGGGTGCCTAACTGTGAGAGACCACAACACATTTGCAGGGCTGCAGGTATCCTAGGCAGATGGAAGAGCCTAGAAAATTATGTTTAAGAGTTGATGTTTTATCTTAGAGCAATGTGGAACTATCAGAAGGTATAAATGGGATGTGACATGATCAGATATATATTTTAGAAAGATCAGTCTGACTGTAGGATAGAGAGGACTGGAGTCAGATTCAATCAGAGACAGAACCAGATTCGCTTGAACTATAGCAAGGATAACAGAAAGGGAGAAACATAGTCTAACAAGAGGGTTCAGCCTGTAGTGTTGATTTCAAGGTGTCTTTGGAAAAATAAATGGATATGTACAACAAACAGTGATGGATATTCAGATCTGGAGCTGGGGAGGGAACTTAGAAATACAAATCTGGAGAGCCATCAAAAAAATAGCTAATGATTTCAGCCATTAGAATAAGTGATGTCAGTCAGAGTAGAGTGAGAAGATGGTGGATAGAACCAGTGGAACACAAACACTTCATATGTTTTCTAAGAGTAATAGACAGTGAAGGAACCTGAGGAGCTTAAACAGTGTAACCAGAGAGAGCCAAGAACAAAACAGAGAGACAGAGAGATGAGATACTACAGATGTCAAGAGATATTAACAGCATTCCATGTTGTAAGGAGGTTAAGTAAGATAGTAATTGGAAAGTGTCATTTGAATTTCCCAACAAGGAAATTATTGATATAAAGCAGTTTCAGCAGAGTGGCAGGTATGGAAGCTGAAATGGACTGACAGTTAAAGACATACAGGCAGATGGGGCATCTGGGTGGCACAGTCTGTTGAACATCCAACTCTTGGTTTCTGCTCAGGTTGTGATCTCAGCGTCATGAGATCAAGCCCCTTATCAGGTCATGCTGAGCTGGGAGTACGCTTGAGATTCTCTTTCTCCCTCTCCCTGTGCCCCTGCACCTCCTCAAATAAATAAATAAATCTTAAAAAAAAAAAAAGACATACAGGCAGAAAGTATATAGACAACTGCTATGAAGACGCTTGATTTATAGCTTCCACTTTGATCTTCGCTCCACTACCCCTTTTCTGATACTCCCTTTCTGTGACTTTTACCAGTAACATCCCCAATTTCTAACTCATTTCTATTGAATCACTTTTCTTTACTGTTACTGATTTCTCTCTAAAGTAGAATAAGTCCTTTTCTTTCTTCTTTTCCCCTAGACAATTTCTGACGTTATCCAGAGCTCTTGTTTTGCTTTTCCAGGTTACACACAGTCTTCTTCATGACCACCTCATTTCCCTTTCTGGTCTCCTTCCTTAATATCACTTAGTCACGTTTGTCTCTAACTTTCAAGCAAAAAGTAAATCCACAGAGTATCACAATAGTAATGTCAGAACCATTTATAAAATGTCATTTGGGAGCTATGTAAGAAACAAACATTGTATCTACCCCCTAGAAAAGCTTAGGGTTACAATGTAGATGAGAAGTCCAGTCTCATGCAAAGAATGGCTAGTGATATGATAAGTGGAAAAAACATAGGGTAAATGGAATAAAGTTGGATGAATAATAACTGATTCCAGTTTCTAGAACTCCCTTAGGTACACCAAAATAGGGCGTTTATGATACAGTGGTTTTTTTCTTGGTCTTTTAGCTAAGTAAGAATATACTCCTTTCATTGTTTGGTTCTCATACTTTCAGTATCTCTGAACCCAGGCCAGCCCATGCCTAAGAAATGCACACCCTATTAATGATTATTATTATTGGTGGAATATAAAGTATTCATTACAGAGGATTCTAATATTATCACTTTAATGTAACACAGTTTATGCTTTAAAATTTTGAAATTGCTATGAACTGATGATAAAATGAGTAAATTCTTATTGGTCTTGATGATCCATCATTGTTGATATTCAGATATTAACTTCATATCCATTTGTTAACTGAGAATGAGTCATCTGCTAGCTAAAGGCTTAGACGAGCCTTTGCTATCACAGAACTTCAAAAGTTCTCTGTTGGTTTCTATTATGGGCTTTGTGCCTGACCTTGCTAGTCTGTGCCTTTTTCTTGAAAGTACTTTTTTGTGAGCTTTATGACAGTATTTCTATTACAGGTCTGGTGGTGACAAAACTGAACTATGTTGCTCTTAAAATAAATTGTCAGGTGATTGATGGAATGGTTATGAGAAATAGGTGTAGGTTGCTTGTTAATATATGGCACTAAATTACTTGATTATTGCATTCTCCAGACCAGGCTCTTGAGAATCTTCTAATATGTTTTACCTCAAGGGTCTAGAAAACAGCTATTCAAACCTGAATATATTTATCTTCACCAGGTCTTTCAAAGGAAAAAATCAGTTCATTACGTAAAAATTTAGCTTGCTGTCACAATATCCTAGGAACTCTCTGTGCTTGTAGCAAGATGTTCTCTTCATTCCTTGGATTACTTGGAAGAGAGACGTGTTCCAACTACTTACAAGGTTTTTTAAATCTGATTGGGAAGAGAGTTGTTCATTCTTTTTGTTTTTGCGGTATTTGAAGTATAGGTGACATCAGGAGTGAGCAGAAAAAAGACACCGATGATTTAAGTCTTCTGACTGTGATGATTGCGGCCAGTCTGAGGCTGATATGACGAATACCATAGTGCCAGGAGCTGGTTTGTCCCTGAGAGCAAAAAGCTTTCCTGTATGCTCAGGGCATTTTTATTTCTTTTCATGAAATTGCCGGCTCTGTGTCCTTTCACACTTTGAAAAGGCTCTCTGGACTTCTCTCATTCTCTAAAACAATGGTAAATGCATGAAAGAAAAAGTTAACTAGGCTTTGAAGCCTCCTGTTTCCTTGGGAGAATGATGATAATATCCAAGTTTTCACTAGTCATAATTTAGATGAATGACGTAGTCCAGCAGAGAAATGTGACCATTATATAAGAGATAGTCCAGAAATAATCACAACTCTAAAAGACTGTAAGTTTATAAAAAGACACTATAGCTAGAAACACACCTGGTCTCTGGGGCTTAAGACATATAGGCTGTGCTCTGAAGATTTCTGTTTAAAAACACAATTCTCATTCAGATGCCCAATAAACAGAAACTGGTTTATTCCTGAAGAATTTTTTTGTCCCCACATGAAGAGATGATGCAGTGCTTTATGGTTTCTTCCAAGTTTGGGTTAGGTCCAGAACTCAAACTTCATTCCCCATTTGCTACTCAGGTCCCTAGGCAGTGCTTCTCTCTCCCTCTCTGTCTTCCTCCCTCTCACTTTACCTCTCTTCCTTTCAATTAATACTATAACCCCAGAAATCATGTGAAAGTTGTGAAGGGAAACATGAATTAGACACTAACTTGATCTCACAGGACTCTGAACTGAGTGATGGTACGGTGGGTGGTGGACAGACACATCAATGTGGTCACATCATAACAAGCGCATGTTAGTAATGTCTAGAACTGAGAGGAAAGCAGACAGCAGCCTCCTACCAATAAAAATAGAAATATGGAAGAAGTATAGGAGGGTGCTCGAGATTTTTTCTTCTGCTTATAAACAAAGACTTCTTAAGTCTTTTGGTATGTTAAGTCAAGTAATCCTATTAGCTTTTTCAAAGGCTGTTGATGGTTATTACCTCTATCTAACTCTTCCAGTTTAGTTGTGTAATCATGAAAAATATAGATCCTAAATTCCTAGTTCAGTCACCAGACTGATCCTAGAAAATTTCCTGGGCTTCAAAGAAGTCCGAGGCGTTACTGAGAAAGCATTTCAAAAGTCCTTCATGTTCTCCTGTGTCTGTAAGTGCTCCCTGTCTATATAGACTAAGGAGGGTTACAGTGCAAAGTGTTTCAGTGCATAACGAAGTTCTCCTACTACAGGCTGTTACCTCCACATTATTATAACATATAATAGAAACATCTTGAATCCTTTGACTTTAACTTGTTTATTCTCTCCTAATTCTCTTTAGTATTATAATATAGGTCACATTTTTCTGACACTAAAATTGCTTACCTAACATGAGAAAGTTAGATGAAAAGATCCCTCAGGCTTCTTTCAATTTTTAAAATTCTGCAAATAACTGATTGTCAAATGTGTAATTAGTTGAGTGATGGGCTAAAACATGCCTTCATCTGATATGCTGTTACTCCTCACTTCCCACATTTGTGGAAACATAGCACTTTATTTGCTCCCTGGGAGAAGAAAAAGAAACTGAATGATTTTTAGAAAGACAGCTAACCAAAGATATTTAGAATTAAAAAAAAAATAGTCACCAAGTTATAAAAAACACTATTAATGCCTTTTTAAAAATCAAGGATTAATAGATTAAGATCCAGTTTCCTTTAATTGCTAACATTTTTATTAATATCATCAGTTTCAAACAAGAATTTGTTCTCAGCTTTCCAGTCTTTATTCTCTCAATGAAAATCAAGACCATTTCAACTTTGCTTTAAATTGTTTTTTTTACCTATTTAATAAGGCATGAGTAAATAATATTTTGAAAACTGAAATCTGAGAATCTTTTCAACTGATGTCAAAGAATTTCTATTGAGATTTGGTCACTTTCCAAATGGGACTTTATATTTACCTGAGAGTACAAGTTTTCAGACTGATACCAGTTATTTGTACATATATAGATGATTTTGTGTTAGTGGGTTATGATTCAAAATTATAAGACGTTTAATTAATACCTTCTTAGGGGGGAAAAAAGAAAGCTTTTCATTCCATACTTTAAATGAATTTAAAGTAAATAGCATTGTAAAATCACATTATTGGTGCTTAATTGGGTGGTGGAATGCTCTAATGAATCACGCTAGATAAAAAAGATACAGACTGCAACTGAACACGGAGGAGAGTAACATGTTTTTAGGCATCACTGTCACCTTTCATTTGTTTGAAACAAATGGATAGTAGTTAGATGTCATGGAGCATTTTGTTTTCTTGCAGAAAATTTCTTGATTGTATTTATTTTGCTGTTTCATATTATAGTTTGCATAGCATAGAGTCTTCGGTTTGAAATGGTTTGATGATAATTTATCCCTTGCTTCTTCCTTCCCAATTCCATCATTTAAACACTGTTTCTACTTCAAGTAGTGAAAAATAAAGATGTCGGAACAAACCCTGTAGGATAACGTCATTTCCGTATATCCGGTTGTCAATCCTAGTTTTTCCAATCTCACTCTGGAATTTGCTCATTTTTTATGGACTTGGAGCTTCAATTTCTAGTGGGAGTTCAGAATGCCAAACATATTTTTTTTATTTAGCCTGTTTTTTTAATTTTTTTTTATTTTTTTTTTTAAAGATTTTATTTATTCATTCGACAGAGATAGAGACAGCCAGTGAGAGAGGGAACACAAGCAGGGGGAGCGGGAGAGGAAGAAGCAGGCTCATAACGGAGGAGCCTGATGTGGGGCTCGATCCCATAACGCTGGGATCACGCCCTGAGCCGAAGGCAGACGCTTAACCGCTGTGCCACCCAGGCGCCCCATAGCCTGTTTTTTTTAAATTGAAGTGTAGTTGACATACAATATTATATTAGTTTCAAGTGTAAAACACAGTGATTCAGCATTTGTATAAATTAGGAACTGATCACCATCATAAATCTACCATCTGTCACCATACAAAGTTTTATGATATTATGCAGTGTATTCCCTATTCTATACATTGTATCTGCCTGTCTTATTTATTTTATAACCAGAATTATGTACCTTTACACCCCCATTCCCCCATTTGTCCATCCCTCCAACCCCCTCTACTTTGGCAACCACCAGATTGTTATCTGTATCTATGAGTCTGTTTCTGTTTTGTTTGTTCATTTCTTTCGTTTTTTAGATTCCACATATAAGTGAAATCATATGCTATTTGTATTTCTGTATCTGACTTATTTGACTTAGCATCATATCCTCTGAGTCCATACATGCTGTTGCAAATGACAGGATTTCATTCTTCTGTATGTCCTGAGTAATACTCCATTGTATGTAGGTATACGCACAGACACACAAACATACACCCCACATCCTTATCCATTCATGTTGATGAGCACTTCAGTTGCTTACATATCGTGGCTGTAGTAAAAAATGTTGCAATGAACTTGGGTTGCATACCTCTTTTCAAATTACTGTTTTTGTTTTCTGTGGATAAATACCCACAAGTAGAATTGCTAGCTCATATGATAGTTCTATTTTTAATTTTTTTGAGGACCCTTTATACTGTTTTCCACAGTAACACCACCTTTTTGCATTCCCACCCAGCAGGGCACAGGATTCCCTTTTATCTGCACCCTTGCCGGCAATTGCAATTTCCTCTCTTTTTGGTAACAGCCATTCTGACAGGTGTAAATGTTATTGTTATTTTGATTACTATTTCCCTAATGATTAGTGATGAGCATTCTTTCGTGTGTCTGTTGGCCCTCTGTGTGTCTTCTTTGGAGAAATGTCTATCCATAATGTCCTCTGCCCATTTTTTAACTGAATTGTTTATTTCTCTGATACTGAGTTGTGTGAGTTCTTTACGTAGTTTGAATAATAACCCCTTACCAGTTGTAAATATCTTTTCCCATTCAGTATGTTGCCTTTTCATTTTGTTGGTGGTTTCCTTTACTTCCTTCAAACTCAAAATATGAGTTTGATTTAGACTCGTTTATTTATTTTCACTTTTGTTGCCCTTTCCTGAAGAGACAGATCAAAAAAATATATTGTTAAGACCAATGTCTAAGAGTTTACTGTCTATATTTTCTTTTGGAGTTTTGTGATTTCTGGTCCTACATTTAGGTCTTTAATCCATTTTGAGCTTATTTTTATATGTGCTGTAAGAAGTCTGGTTTCATTCTTTTGCATGCACTTGTCCAATTTTCCCAACAGCAATTATTAAAGACTGTCTGTTCCCCATTGTATATTCTTGCCTCTGTCAAAGATTAACTGAACATATAAGTGTGGATTTATTTCTGTATTCTGTTTCATTTATCTTTGTGTCTGTTTTTGTGCCAGTACCATAGTACCATACTGTTTTGATTACTACAGCTTCATAGCATAGTCTGAAATCAGGGAGCATATTACTTTCAGCTCTGTTCTTCTTTCTCAAGATTGCTTTGACTGGGGTCTTTAGTGACTCCATACAAATTTTAAGATTATTTGTCCTAGTTCTCTGAAAAATGACACTGGTATTGTGATTGGAATTGCAGTAAATCTGTAGATTGTTTGGGGGTGGCGGGTAGTAGTATGGGCATTTTAACAATATTCTTTCAATCCATGTACATGGAGTATCTTTCCATTTGTGTCATCTTCAGTTTCTTTTATCAATTTCTTAAGGTTTTCAGAGTAGGTCTTTCACCTCATTGGTTAAATTCATTCCTAGGTATCTTATTATTTTTGGTGCAGTTGTAAATGGGATTGTTTTCTTAATTTCTCTTTCTGATAGTTCATTATTAGTATTGGGAAATACAACAGATATATGCATATTAATTTTGTATCCTATAACTTTACCAAATTTATTTTAGTTCTAGTAGTTTTGGTGGATTCTTCAGGGTTTTCTATATGTATTATCATATCATCCGCAAACAGCAACAGTTTTACCTCTTCCTTACCTATTTGGTTTTTTCTTATTACTGTGGCTGGGACTCCCAATATTGTGTTGAATAAAAGTGACGGGAGCAGGCATCCTTGTCCTGTTTCTGATTTTAGCTTTAAGCTTTTCACCATTGAGTCTGATGTTAGCTGTAGGTTTTTCATGTATGGGCTTTATTACATTGAGGTATGTTACCTCTGAACCCCATTTGTTGAGAGTTTTTATCTTAAACAGATATCAAATGTTATCAAATGCTTTCTCTGCATCTATTGAGATGATAAGGCTTTTTATCCTTTTTGTTAATATGGTATATCACATTGATTAGTTTGCAAATATTGAAACATCCTTGCAATCCTGTAATCAATCCCACTTGATCGTGGTATACGTACTTTAAATGTATTGCTGAATTTAGTTTACTACTATTTTGTTCAGGATTTTTGCATCTGTGTCCATGAGGCGTATTGTCTCTTTTTGCATTGTCTTCGGGTTTGGTATCAGGTAATGTTGGCCTCATAGAAAAACTTGCAGCATGTTCCATCTTCTTCAGTTTTTTGGAAAAGTTTGAGATGGATAGTTACTAACTCTTAAATGTTTGATAGAATTTACCTCTGAAACCATCTGGTCCTGGACTTTTGTTTGAGAGTTTTTCGATTACTGGTCTGTTCACATTTTCTATTTCTTCTTGATTCAGTTTTGAAAGATTGTATGTTTTTAGGAATTTATCCATTTCTTCTAGGTTATCCCCTTCATTAGCATGTAATTGTTCATAGAAGTATCTTATGATCCTTTGTGTTTCTGTGGTATAAGTTGTAACTTCTCTTATTTCTGATTTTATTGATTTGGGCTCTTTTTTCTCTTGATGAGTCTGGCTCAAGGTTTTTCAGTTTAGTATTTCTTTTCAAAGAACCAGCTCTTAGTTTCATTGATCTTTTCTACTTTTTTTTAAACTTTCTATTTCATTTATTTCCACTCTGATCTTTTTTATTTCCTTCCTTTGTAAATTTGGGCTCTGTTCTTTTTCTAGTTCCTTTAGGTATAAAATTGTTCATTGGAGATTTTTCTTGTTTCTTGAGGTGGACCTGTATCACAGTAAACTTCCCTGTTACAACCTCTTTTGTTGAATCCATTGTTGAAAACTATTGTTTTCTTTTTCATTTGCCTCAATGTATTTTTTCCGTTTTCTTCTTTGACCCATTGGTTGTTTACTAGCATGCTGTTAGCCTGTGTTTCTTGGTTTTTTTTTTTTTTCCTTATAACTTCATCCCTGAGGGAACCTTGCAAGCCCCAATGGTGTCCCAAACAATCCCTGTGGGGCCCAACCCTGGGCCCAAGCCTGGGGACTGAGCTCCTGCCTCAGGGCAACCAACACAATGACACAGCCCTCTTCCTGCCCTCAGGCCTCCTGGATGGATAGATTGGTATCTTGTTTTTTATTCATTCGGCCACCCTGTGTCCTTTTTTGGAGAATTTAATCCATTTGCATTTAAAGTAATTATTGATAGATAAGTACTTATTGTCATTTTATTGGTTGTTTTCTGGTTGTTTTTATAGTTCTTCTCTGTTCCTTTCTCTTGCCATCATCTGTTTGGATTTTGATTTTTTCAGTGTTATATTTATATCCTTTTCTCTTTATCTTTTGTGTATCTATTACAGGTTTACAGGTTTTTGGTTTGTGGTTACCATGAGGTTCATACATAGCATATATGGTACACTATTTTAAGTTGCTAGTGGCTGAAGTTCCAGTGCCGTGTAAAAGCACTACATCTCCCCATCCCACAACCACATTTTATATTTTTGACATCATATTTTACATATTATTTGTTATGTACCTTGACTAATTGTTTTAGGTCTAGATTATTTTACTGCTTTTGTCTTTTAGCCTTCATACCAGCCATATTAGTACTTGATCCACAACCTTTACTATATGTTTACCTTTAGCAGTAAGATTGTTTATTTCATATTTATTTTTCTAGTTATGGCCTTTTCTTTTCTGTTAAAGAAGTCCCTTTAACATTTCTCGTAAGACCAATTTGATGTTGATGAACTCCTTTAGCTTTTGCTTTTCTGGGAAATTCCTTATCTCTCCAGTTCTGAGTGATAACCTTGCCAGATGAAGTATTCTCGGTTGTAGGTTTTTTCCTTTCAGTACTTTGAATATATTGTGCCCCTCCCTTCTGGACTGTGAAGTTACTCCTGAAAAACCAGCTGGTCATTGTATGGAGGTTCCCTTGTACATAACTAGTTGTTTTTATCTTACTACTTTTAAGATTCTCTCTTTAACTGTTGACACATTGCTTATTATATGTCTTCGTATGGACCTTTTTGGGTTCATCTTGTTTGAGGCTCTCCATGCTTCCTGGACTTAGATGTCTGTTTCCTTCTGGAGGTTAGGGAAGTTTTCACCCATTATTTCTTCAAATAGAGTTTCTGTTCCTTTTTCTCTTCTTCTTCTGGGATGCTTTTAATATGAATGTTAGTATATTTGATGTCGTTTCATGGGTTCTTTTAAGTATCCTCATTTTTTAAAATTCTTTTTTCTTTTTACCATTACATTTAGGTGATTTCCACTACTTGTCTCCCAGATCACTGATTCATTCTTCTGCTTCATTTAATCAGCTGCTGTTGATTCCCTTTAGTGTATTTTTCATTTTAGTTATCGTATCCCTTAGCTCCAGTGATTCTTTTTTTTAATTTTCTATCTTTGTTGAAGTCCTTATTGTATTTATCCATTCTTCTCCTGATTTCAGTGAGCCTCTTTATGACCATCACTTTAAACTCTTTACCTGATAGATTGCTTATGTCTGTTTCATTTAGTTCTTCTTGGATTTTGTCTTGTTCTTTCATTTGGAATGTATTTCTTTGTCTCTTCATTTTGCATAACATTCTATGTTTGTTTCTGTGTGTTAGGTCAATCAGTTATATCTCCCAGTTTTGAAGGAGTGGCTTTATACAGAAGTTGTCCTGTGGCACCCAGTAGTGCAAACTTTAGTCATTCAAGCCCTTGTGTTAGCAACGTGAACCCTCCTCTTATAGCTGGGTCATGATTGACGGACTCACTAGTTTACAGGACTATCTCAACAGAGTTGTCTGTGAGGCTTGGCCACAACTGCTATGGGCATGCTGGTGAGTGGGGTTGGCCCCCAACCCATCTGGCCAACCATTCTGGCTGTGACTGCAGCAGACATTCTGATGTGCTGGGTTGGCCCCCAACATAGCTAGCTGAGAGGCCTGGCTATGACAGCTATAGGAGTGCTGATGCATGGGACAGGTGGGACAGGTTTCTGATGCAGCTGGCTGTGAGATATGGCTGTGTGTGTTGTAGATGCCCTGGTGTGCAAGGATGGCTCCCTGGGTTGGGGTCACTGATGCCAGCTGAGGCCACCACCATGTTTTGTGGGGCAAGGAGCCACTTGGGAGGAATGCTGGACTGGTAGGCAGTTTGGCTGTGTAAGTCCACAGGCAAATGTTATCATTAGGTGAATGGTGCTAGCCCAGTAGATGGAGAGTGTCAGAAATGGTCCCTGCCAGCACTTCCATCCCCAGAGAACGTTCTAACAGACCCCTCACTCTCTGATACATACCCTAAAGTTAGTTGATGGATCTCCTTCTCTGTTAACCCAGGCACTTTTGAAACTGCTGCCTCTGTGCTGGAACTTAGAGCAAGTGAGTTGTGTGTGTGCCCCTTAAGGCCCCCAGACCTAAGCCCCACTGATTTCAAAGCCAGACATTATGGGTGCTTATCTTTCCGGTGCAGATCCCCTGGGCCGTGGAGTCCAATGTGTGGCCTGGAAACCTCCTTCCTCAGAGAGGGCCCTCATTGGTTCTGAAATCCCTTTCTCTGTGGATCACTAAACTGTGGGTATGGTTCCTGACTAGACATCTCTGCCCCTCCTACCCAAGTCTTTGTAGATTTTTTTTATATCCTTAGTTGTGTATAATCTGTTCTTCTATTCTTCAGTTTTTTCTCACAGGTAGTTGTCCTATATGTAGTTGTAGCTTTTGGTGTGTCCATGGGAGGGGGTGAGCTCGGGATCTTCCTACTCCATTATCTTGATCCTCTCCTATTTTGCCTTATTTTTTTCACGGTAAAGTGATATTACTATCAACTAGAAAAACAGGCTTGTTAGACTTAATATTCCTAGACTTCGGTTCCATCCTAACTACATAGATCTTGCGTACCATTTCTGTCCTGTGCGGTATTTTCCTTCCAATGTAAGGTAAACTGGCAGTGTATCTTAGTTTTGGAAACTGCTGTAGAATAGAGTCCTCTAAAGCAACAGTGGAACAATTCTCCCAAGTTTGATAACTATTGTTTGCTTTTACTTAAGGCTATAATAAATGTCGCATTTTAAAATCCCTTGCACTTTTAGAGCAGTCTAAAAATGTCATCCTTTAGGCTTGGTTTTAAATGAAAATATTGGCAGATAGAATATGTTCTAAGAATATTTATATTCCTCCAAGTTCAAAAGCTTAAGTCATTCATTATTAATAGCTATGAATTGGGCTCATGTTTCTTTTTTTTTTTTTTAAGATTTTTTATTTATTTATTCGACAGAGATAGAGACAGCCAGCGAGAGAGGGAACACAAGCAGGGGGAGTGGGAGAGGAAGAAGCAGGCTCCCAGCGGAGGAGCCTGATGTGGGGCTCGATCCCATAACGCTGGGATCACGCCCTGAGCCGAAGGCAGACGCTTAACCACTGTGCCACCCAGGCGCCCCTGGCCTCATGTTTCTTATTCAACCTATAGCAGTTTGTTAGACATCATGATATAGGTAGGAGTTTAACGGACAAGAACAGTTGTAATCATCCCAAAGGGTATTTGGGGAATGAGAAAAGATGAAAGGCAATGGCAGAACTAACATCTGAAGGGTAGTCTAAAGAGGAGGTAACAAAGAAATGCTCAGCAAGGTAGGAGAGAAACCAGGAGTGTATTTTAATAGAAGCAAAGAAAGAATTTCAAAAATATTGTTGACTTCCTTGGGTGCCATATGCTGAGAACAGACAATAATTTATTGAATTTTTCAATTAAGAGCTCATTCATGACCTCTGCCAGGGCTGTTTCAGTGAGGCATAGAAATGAATTCCAGATTGCAATGGGTTAAAAGGTAAACTGGAAGACAATATATAAAAACAGCTAATATGAACTTCTAACTCATCATATACAAAGGAAAAGAAGTGATGCCAGAGGAGAAAGCAATATTCAGAAGAGACTATTATTTTACAAAGGTAAGAGACTTGGAGTGTATTTATAGGCTTTGGGGAAGAAGCCAGTAGATAGAGAATAATTAAAAATATAGAAGAATTATAATAATCAGTGAAATAAGCTCTTAAGAAAGGTTGATGGAGAATTAGCCTTGAGCAGGGATCTTCTGTTTTAGGAAGAAAGAAAACAAAAGTGGTCACCACGTGTTGTATTTATAGGGTATGTAAGCAGAAAGTTTTATATTTACAAGTTTGACCTTATAAAATACAAGGTCAAGCTATATGTTACTAAGAAATTATTATTAGAAATTATACCAGCTAGCATTTGAGTGGTTACTATAAGCTGTGAACATTGAATTTAAGAAACAGTATCTCATTTAATTTCATCATCTCAGTTCTATGAGGAAAGTATTATCACTGCTTCTCAATTTTAGAAAGTTTAATAAGTTTAATTAACCTAAGGTCATGAAAACATTAAGTATCATATTAGAACTAGTCATTTGAACCTAGATAGTTCTAACTCCACGTACCTGTGCTCTTAACCACAGTTGCGGTGAGTCAGGGGTGTTAAAGAGACTGGGGAATATTTGGCAGAATGCAACAAAAAAATTTTCATGGATGTGTGAAAGAATTGTCAGTTGGCACTGAATGCAACCATAGCTGAAGACCATAAATCAGTGCTGGCACACATCTGTATAACTGGGTTGATTATTTCTATCAGCAGTTAGCCTCTCGAGTGAATAGTCATATTAGGGTGGGAATTTTTTCATTCCAGTCTGGTTAGATGAGAATATTAAGGCATAGCCTAGCAATAATTCCTAAATTCTGAGAATAAAAAGAAATCTCTATAAGATTCATAACAGAAAATACAGTAATATGGAAAAAAAGAGAATCAGACTAGCATTGGACATTTGTAAAACTGGAAGGTAGAAGACAATAGAATAGCATCTACAGATTACTGAGTAGAAGAAAACTGCATCCAAGAGTACTATACCTGTCACAGAAAATGAAAGGTGTTTGGAAATTAAAACTAGAGTATGTCATTCACCTGAAAAAAATACTTGAAAGGAGAGAAAGTAACCAAGGGATGAGAAAAAGGACCTCAAGATAGAAGTTAGTAAGTGAGCAATTAAATCTAAAAGAATGAGAGACTCAGTGAACGTGTAGTGTAAGTGTGAAGTAAGGTTTCTTGAAATAGAAAATACATAATACAGATAATTTTAATAAGATTACAGAACAACATAATAAAGTATTTCAGCAAAGTTTAGGATTAATGAGAAAGCGGGAGGGAAGTTAAATGATTTTTAAAATCTTATTGTGTTGATGTGTGGACTATTAGTAGAGAATTAGAACATTTTTATGGGAGAGAGAGCCTTTTAAGTTTCTGTCTTATGTAGTACTGGATAAAGAACATTTTAAAATATAAATAGCACATCATTTAAGGAAGATAACAGTCATAAGCCTAAATACATCAAACAACATAGCAACTAAAATGTGAAAAAAACTATTAGAAATGCAAGGAGAACCTAAAATACAATATAGTGAAAGAAAGAGGTCAGTATGTTTGTCTCAAGAGGATGAACTTGTAGAAAAAATGATGTAAGAACATAGATTGAGTCAATTAATATAAAAACACACATCCCTCAGAGAATAATATTTTTCTGTATGTCCATGGAACATTAACAAAAATCAAATGTAGTCTGAAAACCTTAACAAATTTTGAAGACATAAAATCGATTTTACAGAGTGCTATAAAATCTTTGGTCAGAAGCCAATAAAATTAGAAATATATAATGATAAATAACTAAAACCTTAGGTACTTTAAACTTAAGAAACATACTATTTGACATGACTAAGATCAAAGAAGAGATCAAAAAATAAAACTGCAAACTATGTAGGGAACAATGAAAAAATACTTTTCATTTTCAAATTATGTGTAACCTGTACTCAGAGGAAAAATTCTAGCCTTAAATTCTTTCTTAATTAAAGAAGAAATCGGAAAAGCAAAAGAACTAAGTAATCGTCTTAAATTCAAACAAACAAAAAATTAATCAAAAGAAACTAGTGAGAAGGAATTAAGGTAAAAGGCCAAATCACAGACTTAGACATCAAAAATGACATGCAGAAATTTCTAGGCTGATCCATGTGCAAATTCCAATATCCAGTGTGTTAGCAGTCAGTATGTATGGAAATAGAGGTAGCATATGAATTCTCTGAAGATAATTTTGACCCTGATCTTTTATCTCCACTCCTCAATATTTATCTGCTTCAGATTCCTATATGGAGGTAAGTGGTTAAAATGAGTGACTGTTCAGCTATGCAGGGTTCTACTGTAGCATAATCATGAGGTTGGAGGGGAGCTCTACCTCTGGTTGGTACCTCCTACTCTAATGACATTTTCCCTGCAAGGAGATTTGTGAATCTTTGGAACGCTTAATCACTAAGAAAAATCTCATTTAGAAAAGATAAGACCCCGAAATGTAACTAGATTACAGCTTTATGCATTAATGGGAATTGTAGAACAGATGGGTATAAATATATTGTATTTATTTTAAGATTTCTTTTTATTTTCTTTCTTTATTCATCATACCGCTCTGGATAACTGTCATTGTCAACAGCAGTTCTTAATCTCTGAGGCTTAATAAAATAGACTTATTGCAATTTAAAGTAGTAATTTCATCATTTAATATAAATTTGGTAATCTTTATATTCCTATTGGTATTTACTGTGTATTTTAGGTTTTTCTTGCCTTTTTCTCTCAACACTGTCACTGATCATTAAGGATCAAAAGTTTATTTCTGTTGATTTCTGACTGTTTGAATTAATAGCAATAGTACATTTGAATTGCTTGATTTGTGGAGGGAATGGGGGAAGAAAGTAGGAGGTATGAGAAAGGGTAATTAGGTTTTTTTTGGAAGTTTATAAAACCAGTCTGTGATAAGAGAGTAGATAACGTCTTCCTTTTAGGATTTTTTTACTAATTAGGTTAGAGGACTGTGTGTTTATGTATGTTTTCTTTACAGAAATGCAAGTTTATTTAGTATCATGTCTGACAGATTATGGGAAGGGGAAGAGGGGACCTTACACACTAGCAAACATCTCCTAAAACAGTTTGTAATGTCTACTGTATTTAATTGCTTTCTTTGAAGTCCTTTTTTATTCTAATGGACCTGGGGAAACTACTAAATATAATGATAGGGTAATAGTAATCAAATTTGCTGTAAATTCTCATTATTATACCTGTGGGACTTTTTTGTTGTTATTTTGGAGGGAAGCCATACAGAAAACCTTTATAAATTCTGTAAATTGTGTGTAATTCATGCCCAAAGACAAAATTGCATCTATACATGACACCCTCCGTTTTATATAATTTTATCCATTTTCCCAATTTATTATAATACAGCTAAGCCTTCTCCTGAACATTAAACTGATTTCCCTCTTTTCTTTCAAAGAACAGCTAGAGGAATCCTTTTATTTTACTGTTCATTTTCTTTTGATAATATTTTACTCAAAAGAAAGTAGCAAGAAAATAGAGTATCTTTAGAGCAAAGACCACAATGGCATGGTTTTCACCATCAGTATAATTCTGTTGATGGGGATCTGAAGCAGTTGTTTTTACACTCTGTCACTTTTTTCATGCACCTTCGTGGATTTTTCTAGTTTCTTTTCTTTTAGTTTTAGGGGGTTTTTTTCCTTGTAGAAAGAGAAGATGAAATCTGAACATGATCTTGTCTTAGTTTTCTTTGTATCCATCTGTCCATCTCTAGGATGAATATAAGCCAGAAAAGGCCCTATCTGAAGAGGATTTGAAGAACGCTGTGAGTGTCCATCACGCGCTGGCATCGAAGGCCACAGACTACGAGAAGAAACCAAATGTGCTTAAACTCAAAACTGCCGACTGGAGGGTCTTGCTTTTTCAAGCCCAGTATGTTTCATTGGTTTGGTTTGGTTTTTTAGTTTGCATAGCACCACCTTATACCAAGAAATAGAATCAGAGCCTTCAGGGGAAATCGTTTGAGTTGGAATCAAAGTCATTAACAGGTCACATCAGAGAGACAACAAAGAAAACTAGAATCATAAATAGAAACCCTGAATTCAAGTTTTTTGTTTGCTACAAAGTAACCCTGTGACTTTTAGTCAGCCACTTACCATCTCTAGAACTTAATATTTTTATAAATAAAGCATAAGGGTTGTGGTGTACAAGTTTTATCACACAATAAGTAAAATAGACCTGGATTCAAATCACCATTTCCTAGCTTGTCCTCACACGTAATTTAACCTCTCTGAGCCCTAGCTTGTCATTAGTGCAGATGATAATATTTATCTCACAAGGTTCTTGTGAGAATTAAATGAGATCAAGTATATAAAGTACTTCATACAGTGCCTGGCATATAGAAACTGTTCGATAAGTATAGATTTCCATTTTTTTTCCCTCTGTCTCTCTTCTCTCTCCTTTTGAGCTCTAATAGTCTGTGATAAAACTAGAAGAAAAAGATAAAATTATATTGTGGGCAAGGAAATGGGATGGATTGCCAGTTTAATAAGGGGTCCATGGCAACCTTCAGATTAGAAGTGGAGCGCTTCACATGGAAAATTCTGGATTTGCGACATGAGAAGCTGGATTTTCAGAACTGAGCCTCTAGAACAGGAATTTTTATAGGAGCGCACATAGAATCAGTGGCTGTGGCAGTGTTAATTCTTCATGGCATGCTTTTCACAGCCTGGGCTTGACTTCAGAATCACTCTCAACACAACACCACCAATTGACTACAGTTGGCACTGGTCTTAAAATTTGACATCGAGATAGTGAACACAAGTGTCTGCATGCTCGTTGATCGTAGCAATGTAAGATCAAAAAAAGAAATAACAACAACAGGTACTCTGGTGGTTTATGAATGTTGAATTTGAGGAGGTTCGAAATTGCTGACACCGGGTGAGGAGGAAGCTGTAAGGCAATCCAAGTTACACAGGACTTTTTTAGTGTGGGAGTGAGACAGCTCTAACACCACAGAGGACTCATAGCCAGATGGATAACTGCAGCTAGTAGTCATCGGAGCCTTCCAAGTTATTCTATTCCCCAACATGTTCTTTACTAAAATACCAAATATGATAACTCAGAAGCTCTAACTTCATCAATAGAATTGATGCAGAAATCAGTGAATTGAGTTAACAGAGCCAGAGAAATCGATTAGAGAAGCATATGGGGTGCAAAGAAGAGTTGATTTCTAGTGTGATCTCAGGTTACTGTGGTTTCTCAGAGTAATAGGTAAAGGAAATGATTTTATGTGGACTGACATTTTGTCCATCTTCTGTTTCTTGATTATGTACATGATTGATCAACTATCGTGGCTCATGACTATTTCTCCCATTCATTTATGAATTCACAAATACTTAAGTGCTGTCACTGCTGGTCTCTGCAAATATATGACACTCAAGTTAAAAGTATGTTAATGACATCAGATGATTTTCACATCCTGTCAGGTAGATTTTTTAACACCCTTTTGGGATATACCTTATGTATGATTAATCTCACCTGGGTTAAGTGTACAATTTAATGATTTATGATTTTTAGCAAATTTACAGAATTGTGCAACCATCACCAGAATCCAATTTTGGAACACTTCTATCACCCCAAGGAGATCCTCCGTGACCACTAACCTCCTTGCTGTCTCTGTAGTATTGCCTTTACTGGACTTTTCATATACATGGAATCATAGAATGATATATGTCTGGCTTTTTTCACTTACCATAAAGTTTTGGGGGTTCACCATGTTGTAACATATATCTGCACTTCGTGCCTTTATTGCTGAGTAGTATTCCACCGTATGGATGTATACCACATTTTTTTTTTATTCATTCACTGGTTGATACGTTTGGATTGTTTCTCCTTTTGGACTCTAATGCTATTACATTCACATACAAATCTTTTTGTGCCTATATGTTTTTATCTCTCTTGGATATATACCTAGGAGTAGAATTGCTGGGTGTTATATGATAAATTTATAGTTAACTTTTCAAGAAACTCAAAGCTGCTTTCCAAGTGGGTGTTCCCTTTTTTACATTCTTTTTAAATTCTGTCAGTTAGTCTCAGTTGAATTTTAAAATTGAATTATATGATTGGAAGAGATGAGTTAATTTTTTAATTAATTTATGACTGAGCCTAGTATCAAAGTAGGGGCTTAATATTTATTATCAAGTGATTTTGCTTTTTTTTCCCCTTCTGTATCCTTGAGGGATAATCACAGCTTTATACTGTAATGATCAGAGTTCCCAGGGCCTCTTATTACCATGGTGATTGCTGTTGAAAATGTTAATCTCATTGAAATTTTGTCAGGAATTAATTGTACCAAGAAAAATAAATAAATGATTTTATGTGCCATTTTAAATTGGTAATGAGAAATGGGCAAGGTGTGATGCATTTAAGATAGAGAAATACACTGATATAAATGTATCTATTTCTCATAGGAGTCCAGAAGAAATGCAAGGGTGGATAAACAAAATTAATTGTGTTGCAGCTGTATTTTCTGCCCCACCATTTCCAGCAGCCATTGGCTCTCAGAAAAAGTTTAGTCGTCCACTTTTGCCTGCTACTACAACAAAATTGTCTCAGGTAAGTCATTTTGATAGTGCTTTGACTTTGGGAAAAAGCACTTTGTAAAATAATCTTACTAGTATTTGATTGGACTAATACTCCACATTTTGGCAGCAGGGGTGAGACCTTGCCTTGGAAGGTCTGCTGTATAAATGGGGCAGAATGGGTGTACTGGGTTTTACACTTCCTGTTGGAAGCTGACACACTTGAGTCATGGTTGGTAGGACACATACTTTGCATACATTTCAAAAATTATATTAGTTTACTACTAAGTCAAATGGGACTAGTTTACTTTGTTTTTATTTTTTTTTAATTGAAGTATAGTTGACACACAATGTTAGTTTCAGGTGTACAGCATAGTGATTCAACAAATCTCTGTGTCGTGCTGTGCTCACCCCAAGTGTAGCTGTCATCTGTCCCCATACACGCTATTACACTACCACTGACTATGTGCCCTATGCTGTACTTTTCATCCCCATGACATACTCATTCCATATCTGGAATCCTATTCCTCCTATTCTCCTTCACCCATTTTGCCCATCCTCCACCCCACCTCCCCTCTGGGAACCATTAGTCTGTTTTCTGTATTTATGGTCTGTCTGTGTTTTTTGCTTATTTGTATGTTTATTCATTTGTTTTGTTCTTTAGATTCCACATATAAGTGGAATTTAATGGTATTTGTCTTTTTCTGTATGACTTATTTCACTTAGCATTATACCCTCTTAGGACCATCCATGTTGTTGCAATTGGTGGGCTTAGGTTTTTGGTTTTGTTTGTACTAACAGCACCTATTTTTTTTTTTAATGACTGGCTAGTGTTAGACATCCTGGCTTGAAAACAAGCTTTTCATTCATTCATTCATTCATTCATTCATTCATTTTATTGAACTTTTCCCATATCCCAGGCTGTATTTGATGCTGGGTATATAAGAATATTCCCAGGAATCCACTATCCACACTACAATGGGGCAGAGACTTCTCTACCTCTTAGGGAGGAGCTAAATGGAAGTGGACCATGTGGGTTTTCCTAGGTAATCAAGACAATGTACAGTAGAATGGTATTAAATGTAGTCACCTAAGCTTCTCTCCTATTGTCAGATTGATCTTTCTAAAGACATATTTTGTGTCCCGCTCCTCCTTAAAACTCTGTTCTAAGGACACTGTAAGCAGGCCCATTTTGCCAATTTTAAACCTGTCTGCAGAGCCCCTATTGCCATTGACTAGTTAAGGATTTTGGAAGCTACTTTGATGTTCTTTTGAATCTCTTATTGGTGCAATAATAGAAATAGTTTCATCTGGCTCTAGTCAACCAGGTGTTGATATTAATTGACTCCTCTACCTACCTGACATCATGGATTATTAACATATTATGTGCCCGTTACACCTGAGAGACTATTTTAGGCTCCGGAGACAAAAAGACAAATGGAATCCAGATAATCTCTGGATACAAAACATACAAGCGAGTATACTACAGTTTGATTAGAGTACAGGAAGGGTGAGTCCAGAGTGCTATGGAGTATAAGAGGAGACATTTAGCCTGGCTTATAGCTGGAGGAGGAAGGTATGGTATCTCATATGAAACTTAAAGGAGGAGTAGCAGTTACATGTGTTGTGGGAAGAGAAGATGATGCAACAGAGGATCAGAAAGGCCCAGAGTAGAAAGCACTGAGATGTGGGAACCACATATTAGTTATCAAATGTGACTTGAGCAAAAATATTGAGAAAAGGTGAGATACATTCCTCTGTAGAAGTAAGTAAGGCCCCATGTTGAAAGGTCTTTTATGTCATGTGTAGGACTGGATGCTTCACTGGTTCCCCAACATCCTTATGATAACAGTTTAAGCACCAAATTTGTGCTTTAAAAATTATTTATGTTACAACAGGAAGAAAGTATTAGAGGAGGAAACTACTAGAAGCAGAAAGCCTAATTTTGGGAGGGGAAAAAAGATGGCAGAGGAGTAGGGGACCCTATTTCAGCCAGTCCCCTGAGTCGAGCTGGATATCTACCAGACCATCCTGAACACCCACGAAATCAGCCTGAGAAGAAGATGCATCTGGATCTCTACAAACGAACATCTCCGGCGCTGAGTGTCGACATATGAAGCGGGGAGCCAAGAGTCTGCACACAGATATCGGAAGATAAACAGAAGCGGGAAGGAGCTGTGGCACTCGGGCGCCGGGAAGCAGTAGCCACCTGCACTGGGGAGCGGCCCGATTCGAGGACGGGTAGCCAGGGGGAAACCAGACTGAAACCAGGAGCTCCGGAGTGCCTGCGCAAACCAGACTGAAACTGCGAGCTCCGGAGCATACACGCAAACCGGGGGTGGATGGCGGTGTTAGAAGCACAAAGGGCAGAGACATGCCAGCCCTGGGAGCGAGGACTGGGAGAACTGCTATAGGGTGCACAACCCCGGATGCTGCGTGTTTTCAGCAGCACCAACAGAAAGGGAGTTAGAGTGGCCTGAAGAGCTCATTGTAGAGCAGACTGAGATCTCTCTGTTCTGAGACAGAGGTTTGGATACGGTCACTGCTGCTCTGACTCTCAGAAGAGTCACAGAAGGCTGCCAGGGAAAGCCACCAGAGAGCAAAAGCCCGGAAAAGATCTCTAAAGAACTTCTCAAACTCAATACGTGAGAAACAAATAATCAAAAAATGGGCAGATGAACAGACATTTTTCCAATGAAGACATTCAAATGGCTAACAGACACATGAAAAAATGTTTAACATCATTACCCATTAGGGAAATTCAAATCAAAACCACATTAAGATACCACCTTACACCAGTTAGAATGCAAAAATGGGCAAGGCAAGAAACAACAAATGTTGGAGAGGATGTGGAGAAAGGGGATCCCTCTTACACTGTTGGTGGGAATGCAAGCTGGTACAACCACTCTGGAAAACAGTGTGGAGGTCCCTTAAAAAGTTAAAAATTGAGCTACCCTGTGACTCAGCAATTGCACTACTGGGTATTTACCCCAAAGATACAGATGTAGTGAAAAGAAGGGCCATATGGACCCCAATGTTCATAGCAGCATTGTCCACAATAACCAAACTGTGGAAGGAGCCAAGATGCCCTTCAGCAGACGAATGAATAAAGAAGATGTGGTCCATATATACAATGGAATATTACTCAGCCATCAAAAAGAGTGATTACCCAACATTTGCATCGGCATGGATGAGACTGGAAGAGATTATGCTAAGAGAAATTAGTCAAGCAGAGAAAGACAATTATCATATGGTTTCACTCATTTATAGAACATAAGGAATAGCAGGGAGATTGGTATGAGAAGGAAGGGAAAAATGAAGGGCAGGTAAACAGAAGGGGAAAATGAACCACGAGAGACTGTGGACTCTGGAAAACAAAGTGAGGGTTTTAGAGGGGAGGGGGATGGGGGATGGGCTAGCCCAGTGATGGGTTTTAAGGAGGGCACGTGTTGCATGGAGCACTGGGTCTTATACGCAAACAATGAATCATGGAACACTACATCAAAAACTAATGATGTACTGTATGGTGACTAACATAATGAAAAAAAAAAAAAGCCTAATTTCGAAGGCATTATAAGAGCATCTGGGTGACTCAGTCAGTTAAGCATCTGCCTTGGGCTCAGGTCATGATCCCAGGGTCCTGGTATTGAGCCCCACATCGGGCTCCCTGCTCAGCAGGGAGCCTGCTTCTCCCTTTCCCTCTGCCTGCCGTTCCCCCTGCTTGTTCTCTCTCTCTCTCCCAAATAAATAAATAAATAAATAAATAAATAAATAAATAAATCTTTAAAACAGATAAAATAAAAATAAAAGCAGGGGAAATAATGAGAGGAAAAGTAACAAAGTTATTTGTAGAAGAGATGGATGGAAGTGGAAGTATTTGAGATATCTTGAGAGTGTGGAATGAGTGTTCCTAGTGGCCCATTGAAGTAAAGGAATAAGGATTGTCATCTAGGCTTTGGCAGCTGGGGACTGTGGTGTCTGACTTGGCTTTTGTGACCTCACCATCTGGTTTTCATCCTGTTGCTTCTTCCTAGGGTTCTTTCCTGGGTCCTTTTCCTCTTTCTACTTCCAAATGTTGCAATGCTCAGTGCTCAGAAGGAGACCAAAGTGGATACTTGAGAAGCAGTTTTTCTGTTGTTAAGAAAAAGCAGGGAGAATGTTGTGCCACGAAAGTGGAGAAAGAGGAGAGAGGTCAGGTAAAATTAGTACAAAAAATATCTCCTATGAAGTGGCAGGAGGTCATTGGGTCCCTTGTTGAGAGCGGTTTGCGGAGTGATGGGAAGAGAAGCCACATTAGTGTCCTTTGAGGAAGTATTGGAAAGTAGTAAGGAAACAAAGGAAGGGAATGCGTACAATCCAGATAAAAAATATGCTAGTGGTAAGAAGAGAGGAGACATGGTTTAATGAAAGATTCTTTTGGTTTTGTTAATTTAGAATTATTATTAACATGAATTGCATACTCCCCATGTAAACATTACTATTACTATGTAGTAGTAGACTACCAAAACAAAACTGTTAAGAATAGAAAGGACCAGGCCAGCTCACTTTGCAAGGCAGAATGGCATTTAATTTTCAAGGATAACAAATATTCTAAGAGAACTATTCTAAGAGAAAGTATGTTAGCAGAATTCTCCATCTACCTACCTAAACTATGACCTCTTAAAGCAAATGCATTCCCCCACTTTAATTTTGGGTACTTGAAATAAACAGTAAACCACATTATATAAGGTACGAGAAGAGAAAACAATTGAACAACTAACTAGAGGCAACAAATACCTACAGAAGTTGGGTTTTGTTCTGTTAATTTCATGAGGGATTTTCCAGTACGTATTTTTCAATAGATTGGTCTTTCTCACCATTATTCTTATAAAAGATCCAGGAGAAAGGTGAGTTGAGGTTTAAAAGGAGCATTAATAAGCATAGAGCAACTTAAAAGTTTTAACTTGTTCTTTCCTTACTATGGATCTACACTTCTATTTGCTTTCTACTTTGAAAATGTACTTCTGTTCTATTTATGTTTGGGCTATATTTTAGTAAGTCACTGGCACATGAAAATGAATGTGTTTCTCTATTTGTGTATTTTTTTACCACGAGACTAGGCAAGCAAGCACCTTTTTCAAGGCAAACTCTCTTATTTTAAACAAATGTTTTACACTGGAACTAAAAGTAGAATGCATAAAATTTTTAATGTTTTTCCTCATTTTGAACATGAATCCACAGAGATACAAAAAAAAAAAAAACCTGCTTATGTAATGTGATCAAAATGATGGATTTAGGATTTTAAATAAAGCGAAAACCGAAAAGAAGCATGCTCCTTTGTCACATAAGACAAGATGACCAAGTCCTTTCAGGAATTTGATGTCCTTGTAAAAAAAAAAAAAATGTTTTCCTCCTCCACAAATAAATCACCAAGGCTTTGTGGGCCTCAGTTTTCCAACTGGAAAATGAGGAGATTGTTCTAGCATGTTTTCTAGCCCTGTATTTTTTGTCCAGGTCATTGTTTGTTTACTTAAAAATGAAGAAGATGTTTTGCCTTTGCAAGTAATAGGACAATTTAGAAATAAATATGTAAAAACCAAGCATGTGATAAAGAACAGCTTAGAAAGAGGGAGAGAAGAGTTAGTCCACACACAGCGTGTGCAGTATTTGGTGTACCTTCCGCATCATAGATACTCTTGTGGGGATATCTTTGGAGGAGTCACAGTGCACCTTCAGTGAATCCTGGAATACATGTCTAGATGCACCCACAAATTTTCCAGTGCCTTGAAGACTAGTCCTCATCATTTAGCCCTGGCATTGCCAACCTCAGCACAACTGCCATTTTAGCCTAGATAGTTCTGTGTTGTGGGGGTTGTCCTTTGAATTGAAGGATGTTTAGCAATATCCCCAGCTTCTACCCACTAGTTACCAGTATCATCCCCCTAGTTGTGACAACCAAAAATGTCTCCAGACATTGCCAAATATCCTGTGGGGTCAAAACCCACCCCACTGCTACCTCCTACTATTGAGAACCACTGAATTACACCCATCTTTCCTTTCTCCATACACCCACAGCCTGGCTATGACTCCCCTAAATGCCAGAACCACTAGGATAATTTTAGTTTACAAAGTACATGTACAACAATGTGAGTACCCGACTAGAAAAAAACTTAATAGTTTGGGGAAAAAACCAAACATTCAGTTAAAAGATTGTTTGGTGCTCTTCAACACATACTGTTCATCATCACCCTGTCATTTGCAAGCTTTTCTTTAATTTATTCTTGTCTTCTATCCAAAACAAATTAGTCTTCATTATTAAAATTGATTATTATCAGTGCAGCGTGGTTCTTAACAACTCTGCTGTGTAGGAGTCATCTTCTTTAGTTGTTTTCATGGCAGTGTTGCCAAAGCAGTTTTTTCTTCTTCTTTTGGGGGTAGAGAGACTAGTTTGAAAATTTAAGTTTTGTTTCTCCTTCTGGTACAGTACTCTAAACTTAGGATTTCATGGTTGGCCCTCTTCAGGATCTATTCAGGACCTCCCTTTCTACTCATCAAAGTAGTCATTTTCAGGCTTTAATGTGTACAAGAATGATCTGGGGACGTGTTGAAAGTGCACATGTCCCAGCATCCCCACCCCAGGTTAATGAGGTGCAGATCAGGGTCCCAGGAACATGACATGTTTTAAGACACACCAGGTGTCCAGCCTGCAAGCAGTACAGATCCTACTTAAAGTGAGTGCACTGTAATCCCTACAATCCCTACCCTCTCTTTCACTACATCTTTGGAAATGTGTGAAACTGAACTGGGCTCTTGGGCTAGTTTAGCAATAGAAATTGACAAGAGGCCAAATGGGCGTTTCAGGCAGGCTTTCCTGGGGCTTATGCTTGAGCGCCCAGGAGCCAACACAAAGGAAAGCTTCTCAGGCTGACTCCCCCGAGACAAGGTTAGGGAGAGGTTTTAAAAGAAACTTGGGCAGAAAAAGGGTACTGCGTAGGCATGTAGAGGCAGGGGTTTATTAGCACCTACGCATTTAAAATTCATGCTTCTTCATATATCACATGTCTAAATAACGTGGAATCTCCACCGTGGGTGGGATTTTTAGTATTATTATGAGGGAAGAAGTCTGTGAAAGTTCAGCACTGCGGTCCATCTTGGTGCAAACTGGTTTGGTCTGGTCTTCACCAGTCCTTGCAGTAAGCATCCTCCGTTTGCATTCCTGCAAGATGTGCTACTCAAGAGGTACAGAGTTTTATCTTTTTTTTTTTTTTCTCCTTATGGAAAAGGCAAGGAACACTGTATTTCACAGTCAGGGTTAGGGGACCAGAGTCTAGGCCATGCTCTGTCTCACTTGTACCTCATGGAGTTACCATTTCCTGATATCTAGTCCTGTTTTCTTCTTTGAATTTTCGCCATTCTCCTGTAAAGTTCTGAATCAATGATCAATAATCGTTTGAATCAATTACCAGTGAGTATTTTGATCATTGTTGAAGTCCGGGCCTTGTGATAAACACTGATTTGAAACAAAGGAAAGCCCTCTGTTTGCTTCTCACCCCTCTTTTTTTTTTTTTTTAAGATTTTATTTATTTATGTGACAGAGAGACAGCCAGCGAGAGAGGGAACACAAGCAGGGGGAGTGGGAGAGGAAGAAGCAGGCTCCCAGCAGAGGAGCCCGATGTGGGACTCGATCCCAGAATGCCAGGATCCTGCCCTGAGCCAAAGGCAGACGCTTAACGACTGCGCTACCCCAGCGCCCCCTCACCCCTCTTTTTCTCCTGTGGTTTGACTATCAGGGCAGTAATGGCCCGGGACCAGATGAGTGTGGCAGGGTTGTTCATAATCTGGCTCCTATACACAGAGGGCAAGGGGAGACTGAAGAAAGAAGACCACTTCAGATTGGTGGGTGGCCGTTTTAATAAGCAAAGGGAACTTACTTAAGACACCTGTCTTGGGTGGCCACAAGATGAGTAGATCTTTGCACCCACCTGCCAGAATCGTAAAGTTCATAGACCTTAATTGAGCTCAATCTTGTATACCATTCAGATGGTCTCGAAAACATTACTATTTCAAGGCTGTGTCCTTGGGGCAGCTTATGGCTTGGGAAAGGGAGGCAAAATGCACGTTTCATGGACGGGGAGGAGGTGAGGACCCTCCAGTTGCCCAGGTCCAGCTTGCATTTCGTCACTGGTTATGTCCTCTCAATGACCTCCTCCGACCGGCCGGCATTAGGAGCAGTGGGATTTCAGAGGAGGAAGTCATTCTTGTAATTGTGTCCCTCACTGGCCAAAACCACACCCTTCCCACCCAACTCCGTTTTATACTTTCAGCCACAAATCCTGTTACTTCTGCTTCTTAAATATTTTTTATATCCTACCTACATTCCTTAATTCAGACTTTTGTCGTCTTTCACCTATACCACTGGTCTCTTAACTCTTTTGATCATTCACCTTATTAATACTAAATATTTGGTCAGATATCCTCCAACATATGTATATATTTTTATAAAATATACATGTCCTGTTATCAGTACAAGATGGAAAAATGCTGAACATCATTAGTCATTAGGAAAATATAAATCAAAACCAGGAGATATCACTTTATACTCATGAGAGTGGCTATAATTAAAAAAAAAAACTCTCAAGGAAAATAATGTGTTGGTGAAGATGTGGAGAAATTACTTTGATATGTTGCTGGTGGGAATATAGAATGATGCAGCTACTTTGGAAAATAACTTGGTAGTTAATCAAATGATTAAACATAGAGTTAACATGTGACCCAGCAAATCTACTCCTACTTAGATAGCAGAAGAATGAAAACATAAACCCACACAAAATCTTTTACACAAATGTTCATAGCAGCCAGGGGTGGAAATGTCCATCCGCTGATGAATAGATGAACAAAATGTGATATCTACATACAATGGAATATTATTCAGTCGTAAAAAACAATGAAGTACTGGTACGTCCTACAGAGTGGATGACCCTTGCAAACATTCCGCTAAGTGAAGGAGGGCAGTCACAAAAAGAAACATTGTGGGATTCCATCCTAAAAGGATCTCTTTTAGGGAAACTAAAATGTCATAAAATTAAATTGTAGTGATAGTTGGACAACCCTGTGACTATACTAAAACTTACTGAATTACACACTTTAAATGGGCAAATTGTATGGTATGTGAATTATATCCCAGTGCTGATTTTTAAAATTCGTCCCAGTGGATCATTTTATCTGGGTTGCACACAACACACTTTGAAAAACTCTGACAGACTTTGTATAACCACTTGGGATCTCTCTTCCTCCAGTCTTGCTTTTCTCTAATCCATCCTTCACAGTTGTGGCTAAAATATGACTCATGTACTATCACTTAAACTTAATTGACTCACTTTTGCCAAGAAGATTAAGTCCACACTTGTTGGCATCCTCTTAAATGGTTGACTACCCTTTTCCGGAATAGATAGATTTTGTATTCATTTCTTAGACATCTGTATTTAACATATATTGAGTACTCAATAAACAAATCATGTTGAAGTTATGCAGAAGGTCACTAAACTGTTTAAAGTCTTTAAGTCTCTTAAACATAAAATGATAAAATCTTTCTGATGGTGCTTTCAATAATAGTTCAAACTGACTTAAAGCAGATGTTCTTTATTCTGAATTCCATATAGCTTGGGTTGATAAGGCTGCAGTATTTAGCAATTTGACTTAGAAGTTTCCCAGAAGATTCTTAGAAATGTCATTACCTTCTAAGTCATCTATCTACTTTAAAACAGCACCAAGAAATCAGTCTGAGCCCTCCCCTTTTTACTTCCCCACCCCCTCTTTTTAAATCATTTATTCAGCTACCGTTTGCCGAAGAACCTATATACCAGGTACTATATTAGATATGTGGGCATTATAAAAATAGCTCTCAGCTAATGAGAACTTAAGGAATATGTTAATGTTATCAGGTACTATACAAAAACTATGCCATATACTGTTTTTTCTGCTCAGTAGTGCACACTGGAGGATTTGAGAAAAAGGAAAAAAAATGACCCTTTTCTGCCTTTAAAGAGCTTGTAATCAGTAAAGGACATAAAATTCACACATAAGTCAGAGTATATTTTGTAATAAGCATGCAGTATAGACATTTAAGTGCTACAGTAATGCAGGAGTGGAAGACAATGTGAGATCTGGAATAACACTGGTTTTCAGTGAGTATCAAATTATGGCAAAGATATAGAACAATGTGAATTTTTAAGCCGACTACGGAAATGTAAACTGTTAGAAACACTTTTAAAAACAGGTTAATGTCATCTTAAAGGTGCATATTCTAAAACCCCAAAATTCTACCTCTTAGTGACTACACTGTGGGACAGTTCTTGCCCATATTCACTAGGCAGCATGCTCAATGTAGCATCATTTATAATAGCCTAAAGAAACCTGAAAACAACCTAAACATCCTTCAGTGAAATTGTCCTTCAATGTCCTATACTTAAAAGGGAAGAAACTAGAACATATTGTATGTGAGTAAATCTTAAAAACATGTTGAGTGAGAAAACAAGTCACAAAAGGAAACCAGAAAGTATAAAAACCTGTAGAACATACTCTCTATTTTTATGGAGCCTTATATCTGTATAGGAGCAGCATAGAAAAAGAATTAGATAGGGCGCCTGGGTAGCTCAGTCAGTTGAGGGGCAGACTCTTGATTTTCGCTTAGGTGATGACCTCAGGGTTGTGAGATCAAACATGAGTCAGGCTCTGTGCTTAGCAGGGAGTCTGCTTGAGATTCTCTCCCTCTCCCCCCGCCCTCTAAAAGAAATAAGGGGCGCCTGGGTGGCTTAGTCAGTTAAGCATCTGCCTTTGGCTGAGGTCATGATCCCAGGGTCCTGGGATCAAGCCCCATGTTGGGCTCTCTGCTCAGTGTTTCTCCTTCTCCCTCTGCCCCTCTCCTCCCCCCACCCCCCACCGCTTGTGCTTCTCATGCTCTCTCTCTCAAATAAATAAATAAAATCTTTTTTTTAATTAAAATAAATCAATAAATCTTTTTTAAAAAGAATGAAATGAGTAAATAAATTCAGGGAGTTTCCACTTTTTATCTTTTTTCTTCAACTGGGTATTAGATACATGAGCATTTTTTATATATCATTCAAAATGACTTTTTGTATATCTGGAACATCTTATTAAAGAAGAAAGTACATCACATATTTATTTATTGAAGTGGCCCGATTACCAAATATCTTTCCTCAAACATATACATATTGCAATAAATACACAAAAGAAAATTACTTTGAAAGGGAAAAAATAGGAGCACCTGGGTGGCTCAGTTGGTTAAGCCTTTGACTCAGTTTTGGCTCAGGTCATGGTCTCCAGATCCTGAGATCCAGCCTTGCATCAGGCTCCCTGTGTGCTCAGCGAGGATTCTGCTGCTTTGCCTCTCTTCCTCGCCCTCTGCCCCTCCCCCCACTTGCATGCTTGCGTGCACGTGCTCTCTCTTTTAAATAAATGAATAAATCTTTAAAAAAGAAAAAAAGGCAAAAGCTATTAATACATTCTTCTTAGTCAATTCTAAAATACCACAGACTGGGTGGCTTAAATGGCAGAAATGTTTTTCTCACAGTTCTGGAGACTGGAAGTCCCAGATCAAGGTGGCAGCAGCATTGTGGTCTGGTTAAGGCCTCTCTTTGGGTCACAAATGGCCCCCTTTCTTCTGCATTCTCACATGGTCTTTCTTCAGAGTTTGTACACAGAATGTTCTCTATCTCTTAGGACGACACTAATCCTATCAGATGAAGGCCCTACCTTTACGACCTCATTTACCCTTGATTACTTCCTTAGAAGCCCTGTCTACAAAGATAACCATACTAGGCTTCAACATAGGAATTTTGGAGGGACACAAATATTCAGACGTAGTCTACAGTCTTCTTGGAGAAAGAAATAAAAAGATAAATGAGAAGTTGTAAATAAAAGCTACTGAAGCATTGTTTTTATTTACTTTCAGTATTATTAGTGTACAAGTGACAGGTTTAAATAAAATCTCAAAATTGTTTTATTTTTTTTTCTCCCCCTCTACTTTTCTGGTACTTTGTTAGCTTTTTAATTTTACTTGATAATTAATGTTTGGGGAGGTGTTTTTTAGCTTTTTGTTTGTTTCTTTTAAGAGAGAATGGGGATGGGAAGGGCAGAGGGAGAGGGAGAGAGAGAACCTGAAGCAGACTCCACACCCATCTCAAAGCTGCCCTGTGGCTCGATCTCACAACCCTGAGATCATGACCTGAGCCAAAATCAAAAGTCAGATGCTCAACAGACTGAGCCACCCAGGAGCCCCTAGTCAATTGATATTTAAAAATGAATCTTGTCATCTTTCATCTATTCCACTTCCTCCTGTGCCGTCTTGTTTAGTTTTCCACTCATGTACTCAGCTTTTTAAAAACTTTTCGTGTTCTCTTTATTTTGATGGCTTTAGACTTGGATTTTTTTTCCCTTGTGTCTGACTTTTAAGATGTGCATTATAACAAATCCCTAAGATACTACATTTGACTCATAATTTCTGAATATCTTTTCTTTTAATTTACAATGCTACTATTTAACCTTAATTTGTCCATAAATTATTTACTTTCTGGTAGTCTTTTTAATTATTCCCTCTCTATATAAATTTTTTTTTGAGAGTAAGAGAGCAAAAATGAGTGGGAGAGGGAGAAGCAGACTCCCCACCAAACAGAGAGCCCAGCATGCAGCTCAATCCCAAGACCTGGGAATCATGACCTGAGCCGAAGGCAGACACTTAACTGAATGAGCCACCCAGGCGCCTCTGTATGAAATATTTATATCCTAAAATTATGAGCCAAGGCACTGGCCCAGTGGGACTGAAGGGGTGACGTTACTGACTCATCCTCTCTCCCTGTTTTGGGGGGTTGAGATGTCAGGTCTCAGCTACCCAGAGATGGAGGGCTGTCATAACCTCTTAGACCTCTAGACAGCGATGGTATCATGACCCTGTGTGAAACCATTACCTGTGCAGCCCTGAGGACCACCAAGATGCCACTCATGCAATATTAATGTATAGTCAAAGTGTAGAAGAACTTTTGGGGCATAAGAAAATCCACCAAAAAATCCGTATTTAAGCACTTGGCAACACAGGGGATAATTATACCTCCAGCTACTGGAAAACACAATCTTATTCAGCATACAAAGGATTATTGGAAAAAGCAATTACAACCGAGATTGAAGGAAACATCAGAACCAGTTAAAACAGAATACATTAGACTCTTTCAACAGCAGGAAAAAGAAAATAAAAAATCTGGAAAAAGTTAATGTTCATTGATTAGGAGAAAATTTGTGCCACTGGTTCTTTGAACTCCTTAATTCTCAGATTCCTTTTTTGGGACCACCTCTAGATGAATGGGGGCCACCACACTTCTGGCATGATGTCAACCTTAGTTTTTATTACGCTTCTGAACAAAATATGACAGATTACTCTGGAGCAGACATTGTGTGAGCCTTCATCTGCTGTCACTAGTAAAAGAAGAGTATCTTTTTCTCAGTCCCACCCTAGATTCCTGTGGACTGAAATGTGCTTCTTCTCTCCATGGTCTAGTTATGGTTGGAATTGCTAGGACTATAAAGAGGTCGCTTGTTTGAGCATTTTTGAACAAATTTTTGGACGCATGCACTGTCCTTTTGTGGAAAATACTTGGAAGATCAAATTTATCAACCTGAGAATCCTTGGAGGGGGTTCTTTTGCTCCTGGAACATGAATGAAACCAGCTATTACATTTGAACCTAGTGATCTAGAGGCCTTTTATACTGTAATTTATGCAGTGCAAAGGAAGTGTGACTTAATGTAAGGCAGGTATTTGGAAAGTGGAACTGGAGACCAAGCTTGATGCAGGGGAGATGAGGCATTGTTGAACAAAAGAGAACAAACTGCATTTACCCAACCCTCTAAAGCACTGAGTGCTGTATGTCAGCCTAAAAACCTTCTATACAGAAACTCTTCCAAATATCACATCAGTAATGTCTAAATGATATTAGATGCAAGGATTGACATATTTTAGTTGAAGTATCTTTCTTGACTACAGACTTACATATTATGTGAATACTTGCTTCTTTCTACTTGGAGCAAATGTTCTGAAAGCTTAATGTAGTTCATCAAATAAATACCACTTTAGACGGTATAACTGACAGTGTGCCTTAGAAACCGGGTAATATTTTCATTTTACTTAGTGAAAATATTCTGCCAATATCTGTACTTTTCATGTGGGAAAGGATTAGTAATGTTCAAGGCCTTTTCAAGTTTCTCATTTACTTTTATCTAAATCTGGATAGTTTCACAAATGCATCTCATGACACACTGTTTTTTAAAAAAGTACATGTTTGGGGTGCCTGGGTGGTACAGTTGGCTGAGCATCTGACTCTTGGTTTTGGCTTAGGTCGTGATCTCAGGATCCTGAGATGGAGACCCACATCAGACTCCACACTCAGCAGGGAGTCTGCTTGGTGTTCTCTCTCCCTCTCCTCCTGTCCTTCCCCAAGTGCTCTCTCTCTCGCACACAAATAAATAAATCTTTCTTTAGAAAAGTACGTTTTAGAGATGTTTAATGTAAACTCGAAGTTTTCATTTTAGAAAACTTAAATAATATCCTAATGCAAAAAGTCCAATAATTTAGCAGGTAGAGAAAAATTCACTTTTTAAATTTTAAGGAACATTTTTCAAAGTTATGTATTGTAGACCAAGCTAAATATCTTAAAATTTGCAACAATTTCTGAACTATTTTGAGCAATGATAAATGCTGTTCTCAGCACAGACATTATTCTTGTCTAAGCCTTCAACTAACAGTTTTATAGAGCATTTACTATAATGCCATAAAAAGGAAACATACTGCTGAAATTTTTTAAATGGTGTGCCCAGTTCCTACTTAAATGAATTACTGTTTTCCTCTTGATTGATCTGGGAGGAGGTGACAAAAAAAGGGAAAAAACCCCAAACACTCAAATTTATAATGTGGCATATTTATATACATATTCATAGATAGATAGATAGATAGATAGATAGATAGATAGATAGATAGATAGATATACTTCCACATCATAAATTTAAATTATTAGGATTTTTCACCTCTAAATTGTTCTACTAGATTTGAATTACAAGCTAAAATTGCCAGATTTATTACTCAGTTGCTTTAGGGTTTAAATTCTTTATCATCTGGCAACTATGTATGCTGATATTGGATTTAGATAGTAATTTTAATTTATAAAAATGCCATATGGAAAAAATTGAGCTGGGAATTATGGTGATGATGTGTTGTACATTTTAAATTTTTGCCTTTAACTCTACTTGTGATCATCCAGGGTGTCCTGAATTTGGGAAGCAGAAGGGGAAAACTCGTTTGTTTGTTTGTTTGTTTGTTTGTTTGTTTCTTAATGTCATGCCTTTTATGAGAAGTACAAATGATATGTCCTAAAATAAGAACTTAGTAAAGGAGGGAAATCCCTTTTCTCTGGTATTTTAAAAAATAAATAAATATCTTATTGTACATGTAAAATTTGTATTCAACAAGAATTTGGATAATATATATGTGAAAGTGGAATAGTAAAAAACCAGTCATACAATTATAAGAATGCAAGAAAATTCTAGTCTCTGTTTCACTTTTAAAATGTTGCCAGAGGGTTCGAGAGTGTCTTTCATTATTGTAAGGCAATAAAAATGGTGCTCCTAGAATGGAAGTTCTTTGACATAGGATCAACTGTGTTGCATTGGTACATGCTGCCTATAGTAACACTGTTCAGGAAAGAATTGCTCTATACTTACATTTAATTGAATCACTACTTTGGGTCAATAAGATTTTGAAGGAAGTCAGAATCTCTACTACTTTGGAGGGAAAAAAGCATAGGTTGCTGCATTTTTTAGAATATCATCTGATAGGGATGTCTGGGTGGCTCAGTTGCTTAAGCATCTGCCTTCGGCTCAGGTCATGATCCCAGAGTCCTGGGATCAAGTCCCGCATCAGACTCCTTGCTCAGTACGGAGCCGGCTTCTCCCGCTGCCTGCCACTCCCCATGCTTGTGCTCGTGCTCTCTCTCTCTGACAAATAAATAAAATCTTAAAAAAAAAAAAAAAAAAGAAGTTAAGATGGCGGAGGAGTAGGGGTCCCCTTTTTCAGCTGGTCCCCAGAGCCGAGTTGGATAGGTACCAGACCAGCCTGAACATCCACAGAATCAGCCTGAGACGCAGGAAGATACACCTGGATCTCTACAAATGCACATCTCCAGCGCTGAGTATTGAGGTACGAAGCAGGGAGCCGTGAAGCCGCGCACAGATACCGGAAGATAAACGGAAGGGGGAGGGAGCTGCTGATTCGGGCGCCAGGAAGCGATAGCCACCTGCACTGGGGAGCGGGCGGACGGCACCCGCGAGAGAGCAGACTGAGACCGTGAGCCGGGGAACGCAGGAGACCAGTCTGAAAACCGGAGCTCCGGAGTGCGCGAACCACACTGAAACGGAGCTCCAGAGTGCGCGGGGGCGGCTGGCGGTTGACAGCTGGCGGTGTTAGAAACACAAAGGACAGAGATGCGCCGGCCCCGGAACTGAGGACTGGGATGCCAGCTGTGCGGCGCACATCCCAGGATCCTGCAGGGTTTAGCAGCACCAACAGAAACAGAGTTAAAGTGGCAAAAACATCAGTGGAGAATGGTCTGCGATCCCTCTGTTCTGAGACAGGCTGGGATTTGGCTACTGCTGCTCTGACTCTCAGAAGAGGCACAGCAAACCGCCAAGGAAAGCCGCCAGAGAACAAAACCCTGGAAATACTGGCTCACAGTGTGCCCAACCCCATCCCCCCTCGCAGAGGACACAGAGACGCTACCCAAACAGGGTTGCCTGAGTATTGGCGCAGCAGGCCCCTCCCCCAGAAGACAGGCTGAAAAATCAAGAAGCCCACATCCCTAAGATCCCTATAAAACAAGTGTGCACTGCCTGGGTCCTGGTCAATAATTTGGGCTCTGGACAACCCCGCAACCTCTCCTCATCAGAATGACGAGAAGGAGAAATCCCCCCCCCCCCACCCAGAAAAGGAAAGACAATGAGTCTGTGGCCTCTGCCACAGAACTAATGGATATGGATGTAACCAAATTATCACAAATGGAATTCAGAGTAACAATAGTCAAGATGATGTGTAGACTTGAAAAAAATATTAACAAAAATGTTAACAAGAATATAGAATCTCTAAGGGTGGAAATCAGAGCAAATCTGGCAGAAATTAAAAATACTATGACTCAAATGCAGTCAAAACTAGATGCTCTGACAGGCAGGGTGAATGAGGCAGAAGAACATATCGGCGAATTGGAGGATGGGTTAGTAGAAGAAAAAGCTAAAATAGAAACCTGGCTCAAAAAAATCCAATCTCAAGAATGTAGGTTACGGGAGATTACTAACTCAATGAAACGTTCCAGTGTCAGAATCATCGGCATCCCCGAGGGGGTGGAGAAAAACAGAAGTCTAGAAGAGATGTTTGAACAAATTGTAGCTGAAAACTTCCCTAATCTAGCAAAGGAAACAAACATTCATCTCCAAGAGGCAAGAGGACCCCTCCCAAGCTCAACCACGACAAACCTACACCACGTCACGTCATTGTGCAATTCGCAAATATTAGATCCAAGGATACAATATTGAAAGCAGCCAGGGCAAAGAAATTTCTCACGTACCAAGGCAAAAGTATCAGAATTACGTCAGACCTGTCTACACAGACCTGGAATGAGAGAAAGGGTTGGGGGGGGGGGCATTTTTAAAGCTCTTTCAGAGAAAAACATGCAGCCAAGGATCCTTTATCCAGTAAGGCTGTCATTCAGAATGGATGGAGAGATAAAGACCTTCCAGAATCGCCAGTCATTGACCAATTTCGTAACCACAAAACCAGCCCTACAGGAGATATTACGGGGGGTTCTATAAAAGTAAAAAGGCCCCAAGAGTGATACAGAAGAGAAAGTCACAATCTATAGAAACAAAGACTTTACAGGCAACATGGCATCATTAAAATCATCTCTCTCAGGCGCCTGGGTGGCGCAGTCGTTAAGCGGCTGCCTTTGACTCAGGGTGTGATCCCGGCGTTCCGGGATCGAGTCCCACATCGGGCTCCTCCACTGGGAGCCTGCTTCTTCCTCTCCTACTCCCCCTGCTGTGTTCCCTCTCTCGCTGGCTGTCTCTCTGTCACAGAAATAAATAAAAAATCTTTAAAAAAAAAAATCATATCTCTCAATAATCAGTCTCAATGTAAATGGCATAAATGCTCCCATAACACCACAAGGTTGCAGATTGGATTAAAAAAAATGACCCATCCATTTGCTGTCTACAAGAGACTCATTTTGAACCTAAAGATACGTTCAGACTGAAGGTAAATGGATGGAATACCACATTTCACGCTAGTGGACTTCAAAAGAAAGCTGGGGTAGCAATTCTCATATCAGACAGATTGGATTTTAAACTGAAGACTATAGAGACACAGAAGGGCACTAAATTATTCTTAAAGGATGTATCCAACAAGTGGATATGACAATTATAAATATATATGCCCCCAAAAGGGGAGCAGCAAGATACATAAGCCAACTCTTAACCATAATAAAGAGACATATAGATAAAAATACACTAATAGTAGGGGACCTCAACACTCCACTATCAGCAATACACAGATCACCTAACTAAGAAATCAACAAAGAAACAAGAGCTTTGAATGCCATACTCGACGAGTTGGACCTCATAGATATATATAGAACACTACACCCCAGAACCAAAGAATACTCATTCTATTCTAATGCCTGTGGAACATTCTCCAGAATAGACCATGTTCTGGGACACAATACAGGTCTCAGCTGATACCAAAAGACTGAAATTATTCCCTGCATATTCTCAGACCACAATGCTTTGAAATTGGAACTCAACCACAAGGAAAAATTTGGAAGAAACTCAAACACTTGGAGACTAAGAACCATCCTGCTCAAGAATGATTCGATAAACCAGGAAATCAAAAATCAATTTAAACAATTTATGGAGACCAAAAAGAATGAGAACACAACGGTCCAAAACCTATGGGACACTGCAAAGGCAGGCCTAAGGGGAAAATACATAGCCATCCAAGCCTCAATCAAAAGAATAGAAAAATCTAAAATGCAGTTTTTATATTCTCATGTCAAGAACCTGGAACAGCAACAGAGGAACAGGCCTAATCCACGCACGTGGAAGCAGTTGATCAAGATTAGAGCAGAGATCAATGAATTAGAAACCAGGAGCACAGTAGAGCAGATCAACAGAACTAGAAGCTGGTTCTTTGAAAGAAGAAATAAAATTGACAAACCACTGGCAAGACTTACCCAAAAGAATAGAGAAAGGACCCAAATTAATAAAATTATGAATGAAAAGGGAGAGGTCACAAACAACACCAGTGAAATAGGAAGGATGATTAGAAACTTTTATCAACAGCTTTATGCCAATAAATTAAGCAATCTGGAAGAGATGGAGGCCTTCCTGGAAACCGATGAAGTACCAAGACTGAAACAGGAAGAAATTCATTTTTTAAACAGGCCAATTAATTATGAAGAGATTGAGTCAGTGATAAGCAACATTCCAAAGAGCAAAACTCCAGGCCCAGACAGTTTTCCTGGGGAATTCTACCAAACATTCAAAGAAGAAATAATACCTATTCTCCTAAAGCTATTTCAAAAAATAGAAACAGAAGGAAAGCTACCAAACTCATTCTATAATGAGGCCAATATTCCCTTGATCCCCAACCAGGCAAAGACCCCATCAAAAAGGAGAATTACAGACCAATTTCCCTAATGAATATGGATGCCAAAATCCTCAACAAGATCCTGGCTAATAGAATCCAACAGTACATTAAAAGGATTATCCATCATGACCAAGTGAGATTCATCCCTGGGATGCCAGGGTGGTTCAACATTTGCAAATCTATCAGTGTCATAGATTTTATCAACAAGAAAAAAGCCAAAATCATATGATCCTCTCAATAGATGCAGAAAAAGCATTTGACAAAATACAGCATCCTTTCCTGATTAAAACACTTCAGAGTGTTGGGATAGAGGGTATTTTCCTCAATCTCATAAAAACCATCTATGAAAAGCCTACAGCAAATATCATTCTGAATGGGGGAAAGCTGGAAGCCTTTCCCTTAAGATCAGGAACACGACAAGGATGCCCACTCTCGCCACTATTATTCAACATAGTACTAGAAGTCCTTAACAGCAATCACACAACAAAAAGGGATAAAAGGTATCCAAATCAGCAAAGAAGAAGTCAAACTGTCTCTCTTCGCAGATGACATGATACTCTATATGGAAAACCCAATAGACTCCACCCCCAAACTTCTAGAAGTTCTAGAGCAATTCAGTAATGTGGCGGGATACAAAATCAATGCTTAGAAATCAGTTGCATTTCTATAAATGATTAGTGAGACTGAAAAAAGAGAAATTAGGGAATCCATCCCATTTACAATAGCACCACAAATCGTACGTTACCTTGGAATTCACTTAACCAGAGACATAAAGGATCTATATTCTAGAAACTACAAATCATTCTTGAAAGACATTGAAGAAGACACAAAAAGATGGAAAAATATTCCATGCTCATGGATCGGAAGAATTAACATAGTTAAAATGTCCATGCTACCCAGAGCAATCACTTTCAATGCTATCCCGATCAAAATACCAATGACATTTTTCAAAGAACTGGAACAAACAGCCCTTAAATTTGTGTGGAACCAGAAAAGGCCCCGAATTGCCAAGGATTTGTTGAAAGGGAAAAACAAAGCTGGGGGCATCACAATGCCGGATTTCAAGCTGTACTACAAAGCTGTGATCACAAAGACAGCATGGTACTGGCACAAAAACAGACGCATAGACCAGTGGAACAGAATAGAGAACCTAGAAATGAACCCTCGGCTCTATGGGCAACTAATCTTTGGTAAAGCAGGATAAAATGTCCAGTGGAAAAAAAGTCTCTTCAAGAAATGGTGCTGGGAAAATTGGACAGCTACATGCAAAAGAATGAAACTTGACCACTCTCTCACACCATACACAAAGATAAACTCCAAATGGATGAAAGACCTCAATGTGAGACAGGAATCCATCAAAATCCTAGAGGAGAGCATAGGCGGCAACCTCTACGACATCAGCCAAAGCAACCTTTTTCATGACACATCTCTAAAGGCAAGAGAAACAAAAGATAAAATGAACTTGTGGGACTTCATCAAGATAAAAAGCTTCTGCACAGCCAAGGAAACAGTCAAAAAAAAAAAAAAAACGAAGAAGCAGCCCACGGAATGGGAGAATATATTTGCAAAGGACACTACAAATAAAGGACTGGTATCCAAGATCTACAAAGAACTTCTCAAACTCAATACACAAGAAACAAACAAATCATAAAATGGGCAGAAGATATGACAGACACTTTTCCAATGAAGACATACAAATGGCTAACAGACACATGAAAAGAATGTTCAAAATCATTAGCCATCAGGGAATTTCAAATCAAAACCACACTGAGATACCACCTTACACCAGTTAGAATGGCATAAATTGACAAGGCAAGAAACAACAATTGTTGGAGAGGATGTGGAGAAAGGGAATCCCTCCTACATTGTTGGTGGGAATGCAAGTTGGTACAGCCACTCTGGAAAACAGTGTGGAGGTCCCTTAAAAAGTTAAAAATTGAGCTACCCTATGATCCAGCCATTGCACTACTTGCATTTACCCCAAAGATACAGACGTAGTGAAGAGAAGGGCCATATGCAACCCAATGTTCATAGCAGCATTGTACACAATAGCTAAATCGTGGCAGGAGTCGAGATGCCCTTCAACAGATGACTGGATTAAGAAGATGTGGTCCATATATACAATGGAATATTACTCAGCCATCAAAAAGAACGATTTCTCAACATTTGCTGCAACATGAATGGCACTGGAAGAGATAATGCTAAGTGAAATAAGTTAAGCAGAAAGACAATTATCATATGGTTTCTCTCATCTATGGAACATAAGAACTAGGAAGATCGGTAGGAGAAGAAAGGGATAAAGAAGGGGGGGTAATCAGAAGGGGGAATGAAGCATGAGAGACTATGGACTCTGAGAAACAAACTGAGGGCCTCAGAGGGGAGGGGGATGGGGGAATGGGATAGACCGGTGATGGGTGGTAAGGAGGGCACGTATTGCATGGTGCACTGGGTGTTATACGCAACCAATGATTCATCAAACTTTACATCAAAAACCAGGGATGTACTGTATGGTGACTAACAATATAATACAAAAATATTATTATAATATTAAAAAATAATAAAATAAAATAAGAGTTCAAAAAAAAAAGAATATCTCTGATAGCTTACAGAGAATTATTCTTTGGTGGCGTTGTCTCAAAAAGGAGAAAAACTAAGCAGAGAGGCTCTTGATTCATTGTGACAGAAGTGGAAATTAACATTTTTGAGTGGGCAGGAAATGGAGAAGCCAAATTATGTGGGACTCAAAGGATAGGTGCTTTACTCGTGCCTTGCCTTTTGAAGTTTTTCTTTTTTTTTTTTTTTATGTTTTTTTATTACATTTCGTTAGTCACCATACAGTACATCCCTGGTTTCTGATGCAAGGTTCGATGATTCATTAGTTGCGTATAACACCCAGTGCACCATGCAATATATGTGCCCTCCTTACTACCCATCACCAGTTTATCCCATTCCCCCACCCCCCTCCCCTCTGAAGCCCTCAGTTTGTTTTTCAGAGTCCATAGTCTCCCATGCTTCACTCCCCCTTCTGATTTCTAAGGAAGCTTGGTCTCAACTCCATGACAGCTATGCTTGATAAGGGACTCTGAAAGTATTTGGTTTCGTTACAAGAGGCCTGATTGTCATTTTGCAAAGGTACATGTGAATACTAGTCAGGGAAAGTTGGTAAAATGTGGCAACAGAGGCACATTGAACTGTTTTGATGAATTAATGTCATTCATCATAAGGGATTTTAAAAACTACTCTATGATTTTTTTATTGACTTATTTTCTGGATGCTAAAAGCTAAATAATTTCCTGCAGGAGGAACAGCTGAAATCTCATGAAAGCAAGCTGAAGCAGATTACCACTGAGCTGGCTGAGCACCGCTCATATCCCCCAGACAAGAAAGTTAAAGCCAAGGAGATAGATGAATACAGACTGAAAGATCACTATCTGGAGTTTGAGGTATGTTGAACCTAAATGTAATAAATGTAATAAATGCCTATGCCTAAGTCATTTTATGATTTTTGTATGAGGCCGTTTTTTTTTTCTGCTACTGTAACTGTAGGAAGTGTGCCTTGACCCTGACTCTAACTCGGGGGCTCCAGGCATGCTCTAGATCATGGTGGCCCCTCATATTCAGGATTCTGTATGAGCATCAAACATACATTTAAAAAAATAACTCCATTTATGCGCTTCAAAGCAAACAGCCTGCCTGGTTGGGATAATGTGTGCCTGCCATGAGGAAAAACAACCGTAAATGGACATGCCAGAATGGGCAGCTGCCTTCCATGGGTCTGTGTCTCTTCCAGCAGAGTTTGAGTCAAAAAAAACAAAGAAACAAAAAATACAGTGGAGGAAATGAGCTACAGGGTGACATGAAACATCAGCTTCTTCCTGCATATTCTGCTGTTAGGCAACAATGATGCGTTTTTCCTCTCCCCATCTGTATCCTTCAGAAGGAGATTGAGAACTAGATCAATTGTGGCACATCCATCCATGTACTATATATAGCAAATGTGATTATTAAAAAGAATGGGGAGGATCTATAATCGCTGGAAAGGTGAAAAATGTAAAAGCAAGTTGAAAGCAGTGTATATAGCAAACGTTAGCTTTGGCTACATTTTCTCCCCAGTTAGACAGTGTTGTAGGAAAGAACTTTAGGGTTCGAAGCCAATGGCCAAGAAAAAATTCTTGAGACGTCTTTGTTGCAAAAAGGGGTTTTATGAAAGCACGGGGATAGGACCCGTGAGCAGAAAGAGCTGCACTTCAGTCATGAGGAGTGGCTTATTATATACTTTCAAGTTGGGAGGGGGTTAGGGAGAGTGTAAGTCTCTAAGAAATGTTAGAAGCAAGGTTTCCAGGATGTTGAGGGGGCTAGCTGTTGTTGGGAAAAGGTCATTTATTACTGTCTAATAAAACCTGAGTCATGAGACCCTTCAGATGTATATCGGTGGGCCATATGCTTGGGGGATGATTGCCAACATGTATCTTGGCGGGTAGAGATAAAGTTTCCAAAGGAATTTTTATATGTTAAAGGAGACACAGGATCCTGGGGTTAGGCTAAGGTAACCTGTTGCCCTTAGCAAAATGTCACCATCGAGGCAGTTTAGTCCCTAGAGGAATGTCACTCTGCCTGTTTGAAGGACTTGTCAGTGTGCTGTAGATAGTAAGAAACATCAGTAATTTTTCTTCTGCCTTTGTTTCCCACATCAAGTGGCATTTCTCTCTTCAGCAGCCGCCTTGATTTTCCCCTACAACTACCCCCACAATTCATCTTATGAATAAAGTCCTAATCCTTAATTTAAGAGGATTTGGGTTCTTTCTATGTTTCTACCACATTGGTCTTTCCACAACAGCCTCCATGTATGTCAGTTGCATTTCTGCCCACTCTCTCTGAGCACACATTATGCCTTTGTTCATCTTCTTTCTTCTGCCCCAAATGTTCTTCCCCTCATGTTCATTTCTCAAAGTCCTGTTCATCTTTCAAGATGCAGCTCAAATACCTCCTGATGTAGTTTTGGAATGTTGTTGGGGTCTGGAGCCAATAGCCAAGAAAGAATTCTTGAGATGTCTTTGGTGCAAAAAAGGTGATTTTATTAAAGCATGAGGACAGGACCGGTGGGCAGAAAGAGCTGCTGCACTGGGGTTGTGAGGAATGGCTGATTATATGCTTGGGAGTTGGGGGAGGTAAGGAGAAAGGGAGGTATCCAAAAGGACTTTCATATGCTCAGGATGCTGGCGGTCTGGCTATTGTTAGGTTAAGGTTGTTTTTCCTTCTAGTAAGGTATTAACATTAAGAGAGTTGGGAGTTATCTGGAGGAATGTTATACTCTGCCTATTTCAAGTATTTGTCAATGCGATGCAGGTTATAAAGAAATTTAATTTTATGTCCATTCCCTTTTGCCTTTGTTTCCCACATCACAAGGGGAGGGTAATGTTAGAACTCCATGAAATTGAGTCTATGGGTTTCTGAAAGTTAGGCTATTGATAAAAATGCTTTTTCCTTGTAAATCACTAAGACATTTGTAAACTGATGGAGACTAATGTCCTGTTGGACTGTGATCTCTATTAGTTAACCATTTGGTTTTTCCCCTTCCCTTAGTTTTAGGGCAGCCAGGAGTGCCTGAGGATGTCACACAGATCCCACCTTGGGGGGAGGGTGGTTGCTGGGTGTCGGCTTGTGCTTTGTCCTCAGCTTGCCTTCTGCTCCCTCATCACCTCCTGTGAAAAGCCTACTCTGAACCTGTTAGCCGGGTTTAATCTGTTACAGTCCTTGCCACAGTTGGCTTTCTATCAAAGTTTTTCAGTACGTCTTTGTATCTATAGTAGATTCCATAACACCTCCCCCTGCTCAACATAGTGAGACCTTGGAGTACAGAGACCTCGGAGTACAGAGACCTCAAGTTCATTTCTAATCTTTGCTTCATGTTTCCATATTGAATTGGACAGGATTTCATAGAAGCTTAAAAAAAGTATTTCCCTGAGTTATAAAATTTCTGTTATAAGATGTGGCATTTGATCCAGTGCAGGTCCATGGACTGGTTTTCTTCACCGTCAAGCAAGCCCTTGCTCTGGGGAGATGAAGAAAAACCATTCTTTTAGTAAAGGTTAAAGTTTATTAGCAAAAACTATGGAAGCCTTGATGTGATTTGAAGGGGGGTTCAGGAGCAAACATTTGGTCAAGAAAGAGTTCTTGAGATGTTTCAGTGCCCAAAAAAGGTGGTTTTATTAAAACGTGGGCAGAGAGAGCTGCATTGGGATTATGAGGAGTGATTGGTTGGGAGGGGTAGAGACAAAGGAAGTTTCCAAAAGGATTTTTCTATGTTAAAGAACCCTTACAGGATCCCAGAGGCCTAGCTATTGTCAAGCTAAGGTTGTTTTTTCCTCTAGCAAAGTTTTAAAATTAAGACAGTTGGGAGTTCCTTGGAGGAATGTCATTCTCTGCCTGTCTCAAATCTTTTGTCAATGGGTTGCAAGTTATAAGGAAGTTTAATTTTATGAACATCTCTTTTGCCTTTTTTCTCCACATCAGCCTCACCAGAAAAGACTTGAAAAATATTTTTTAAAAATAAACAAAAAACCTAAGAAGCTCATCTTTCTTTCCCCAGGCTTGTTCATTTTTGAGAAATGGGAGTATCTCAAAAAGCAATCATAATTCTTCACACTTCTAGAGTGGCTTTCAGCTATAGGCCCTTTTATTTTCACACATGCTAATTAAATTTCCCAACACCTCAGTCCCCTGTTTCCCATACTCAACAACTTACTTTGAGCCCTTAACTTTGAAAGCTAAGAGCCTGTTTCCAGGAGTGGGGCTGGCTGCAAGACCGTGGAAAGATTGTCACTACTAAAAGCACTCCTTATTTTTGAACCTACTGTGGTACCCCTTTTCCAAAAATGTAACCTAACATGAGCAGCATTTTCATTTAGTGACATGGAACTTAGACCAAGCTTTGTGGGGATAAGTCTTGCTTTCATCGCACTGTCACCTCAAGGAACCTGAAGATTGTCCACAACCCCTCACCCATTAAAATCATACTCCTGTGCTAATATGTCAGGCATGTTGAATTGTCTCTCAAGCTGCATTAACCTGTGTCTACCAGGAATGTAGAAGGGTATATGCTATCTAAACAGGTTTTTATAAAAGTAATCCTTTAAAAAGGTGAATTATTATTTTTCATTAACTTAAAATTGAAGTAGTATAACTTGTGGAGTCCACTTTGCTATTCTTTCAGCAACCAGAATTTGTCTTGTGTGTGTGCTTAGGGAGATCTTTTGTATAGCATTGAGCAGACTGCTTCATTCCCTCATTGAATCTAATCTTGTTCCCTGAATAGGGAATGTGAGAGTGATTGATCATTTTGTGTATTTTGTTCACTGTTCTGTCCTCACTTTCTGGAGCATGCAACTGAGTGCTCAATACATATTTGTTGAATGAATGAATGAATGAATGAATAAATGGAATTATATTGTGTATATAAAAGATAACATCAAATAAAGTAGTTCCCTGAGACAGCTTAGTAGGTCCCCTGAAAGCAAATCTGATAGGCAGGTGAGAACAGACAGCACTGTCTAGTTCATTGTGAACCACAAATGGGCAGTGACAGGGAGGGGAGTTTTAATCCTATCTGCATCCTGTCACCAAAAAGAATCACAGTCAGAAATGAGCTCTTTCACCTATTCCTGGAGAAAGGGCCTCCCTGTGGTTTCAGAACACAGAAAATTCTTATAATTTTTCACATCTTGGTAAAGAAAAATGCTTTTATTTTCTTAGAATATTAAGCTTTTAGTAATTACACTGGGAGCTGTTCCTAAATTTATGCATTTCATTTGTTTACATCCCAAGTTGCTTTCAGTACAATTCTTCATAGTGGGCCAGATTCACAGCTCTTTCTGTGCCTGAGAAATATTCTCTTATCGACAATAGCCAAATTATGAAAAGAGCCCAAATGTCCATTGACTAATGAATGGATAAAGAAGATATGGTGTATATATACAGTGGACTATTACTCAGCTATCAAAAAGAATGAAATCTTGCCATTTGCAACAATGTGGATGGAGCTAGAGTGTATTATGCTAAGTGAAATTAGTCAGAGAAAGACAAATACCATATGATTTCACTCATGTGGAACTAAAGAAACAAAACAGATGAACGTGGGGGGAGAAAAGAGAAAGAAAGCAGAAAACAGACTCTTAACAATGGAGAACCAACTGAGGTTTGCTGGAGGGGAGGTGGGCAGGGGAATGAGCTAAATGGGTGATGGGTATTAAGGAGAGCACTTGTGGTGAGCAGCAGGCATTATATGTAAGTGATGAATCACTAAATTCTACTCATGAAACTGATATTATACTATATGTTAACTAACTAGAATTTAAATGAAAACTTCAAAACAGAAAGAAAAAAACACTACCTGTTACTGCCTCCTAATTTTTCTAGAAACGTTTGTCTTAGACTGCTACCAATAAACGCCCAAAAAAAGAAAACAAAAGAAATATTCTCCAAACCCTGACTGACAGTAAATTACTAGAAATTGTACTAAGTAAAGTAGGTTCAGGGTTTGTTTTATTGTTTTTGTTTCTTGTTTTAAATTCTATAAAAAGTCTATAGAGAGCAAGGAGAATGGAAGTTACATTTATCTTACTAGCCTTAGCCTGAGAAATAGATTCTCATTTACTCAGAGTTTCACTCAGAATGAGCTATAATTATAGCTCATGACTAAATCCATGCCTGTCTCTCTGTTGACTGTTAGGGGGAGAAGGACAGTTTTGTTTTTTATTGGATTGGTACCTCCAAGCTATGGCTGTTAATTCTTTGGAAGAGTTCACTTGGAACCTAAATGTACTTTTGAAAGAGCTGTTAGATATCACAGGTCTCTGTTAAGAAACTCAGCATCATTTTCCAATTTTAAAAACTAAATATCAGAAATAGCCTCACTTCTTTATAAATTTTTGGACATAATTACAAGATGGAAAATTCACCCCAGAAGAGAGAACAAGAGGCAGTACTCACAGCCAGGGATTTAATCGATAGGGATATAAGTAAGATTTTTTTTTTAACTTATGTTAGTCAACAAATAGTACATCATTAGTTTTTGATGTAGTGTTCTATGATTCATTGTTTGTGTATAACAGCCAGTGCTCCATGCAGTACGTGCCCTCCTTAATACCCATCACCAGGCTAACCCTTCCCCCATCCTCTCCCCCCTGAACCCCTCAGTTTGTTTCCTGTAGTCCACAGTCTTTCATGGTTCGTCTCACCCTCTGATTCCCCCCCTTCATTTTTCCCTTCCTTCTCCTAATGTCCTCAGTGCTATTCCTTATGTTCCACATATAAGTGAAACCATATGGTAATTGTCTTTCTCTGCTTGACTTATATCACTTAGCATTATCCCATCCAGTTCCATCTATGTCGATGCAAATGGTGGGTATTCATCCCTTCTGATGGCTGAGTAATATTCCATTGTATATAGGAACCACATCTTCTTTATCCATTCATCTGTTGAAGGGCATCTCAGCTCCTTCCACAGTTTGGCTGTTGTGGACATTGCTGCTATGAACATTGGGGTGCATGTGCCCCTTCTTTTCACTACATCTGTATCTTTGGGGTAAATACTCAGTACTGTAATTTCTGGGTCATAGGGTAGCTCTATTTTTAACTTTTTGAGGAAATTCCATACTGTTTTCCAAAGTGGCTGTACCAACTTGCATTTCCACCAACAGTGTAAGAGGGTTCCTCTTTCTCCACATCCTCTCCAACACTTTTTGTTTCTTGCCTTGTCAATTTTTGCCATTCTAACTGGTGTAAGGTGGTATCTCAATGTGGTTTTGATTTGAATTTCCCTGACGGCTAATGATGTTGAACATTTTTTCATGTGTCCGTTAGCCATTCATATGTTTTCTTTGGAGAAGTTTCTGTTCATGTCTTCTGCCTATTTTTTGAGTTGATTATTTGTTTTTTGGGTGTTGAGTTTGAGAAATTCTTTATAGATCTTGGATACCAGCCCTTTATCTTTAGTGTCATTTGCAGATATCTTCCCCCATTCTGTGGGTTGCCTCTTTGTTTTGTTGGTTGTTTCCTTGCTGTGCAGAATCTTTTTATCTTGATGAAGTCCCAAAAGTTCATTTTTAGTTCTATTTCCCTTGCCTTTGGAGATGGGTCTTGAAAGAAGTTGCTGTGACCGATGTCGAGGAGGTTACTGCTTATGTTCTTCTCTCGGATTTTGATGGATTCCTGTCTCACACTGAGGTCTTTCATCCATTTTCTGTTTATCTTTGTGTATGGTGTAAGAGAATGGTCGAGTTTCATTCTTCTGTATATAGCTTTCCTGTTTTCCCATCAGCATTTATTGAAGAGACTGTCTTTTTTCCATTGGATATTCCTTCCTGCTTTGTCGAAGATTAGTTGACCATCGAGTTGAGGGTCCATATCTGGGCTCTCTGTTCTGTTCCGTTGATCTATGTGTCTGTTTTTGTGCCAGTGCCATGCTGTCTTGGTGATCACAGCTTTGTAATATAGCATGAAATCAGGCAACACGATGCCCCCAGCTTTGTTTTTCTTTTTCAACATTTCCTTGGCGATTCAGGATCTTTTCTGGTTCCATACAAATTTTAGGATTGTTTGTTCCACCACTTTGAAAAATGCTATTGGTATTTAGATTGGGGTGGCATTGAAAGCATACATTGCTCTGGACAGCATAGACATGATAACATTGTTTATTCTTCCAATCTATGAGCATGGAATGTTTTTCCTCTTTTTGTGTCTTCTTCAATTTCTTTCATAACTATTCTGTAGTTTCTAGAGTATAGATCCTTTACCTCTTTGGTTAGGTTTATTCCAAATTATCTTATGGTTTTTGGTGCTATTGTAAATGGAATCGATTCCCTAACTTCTCTTTCTACAGTTACATTGTTAGTGTATAGGAAAGCAACTGATTTCTGTGCATTGATTTTGTATCCTGCCACATTATTGAATTTCTGTATGAGTTCTAGTAATTTGGGGGTGGAGTCTTTTGGGTTTTCCACATTAAGTATCATGTCATCTGCAAAGAGAAAGAGTTTGACTTCTTTGCCAATTTGAATGCCTTTTATTTTCTTTTTTGTCTGATTGCTGAGGCTAGGACTTCTAGTACTATGTTGAACAATAGTGGCAAGAGTAGACATCCTTTTTGTGTTCCTGATATTGAGGAAAAAGCTTTCAGCTTTTGCCCATTGAGAATGAAATTTGCTGTGGGCTTTTCATAGATAGTTTTTATGAAATTGAGGAATGTTCCCTCTATCCCTACACTCTGAAGAGTTTTAATCAAGAAAGGGTGTGGTATTTTGTTAAATGCTTTTTCTGCATCAGTTGAGAAGATCATATGGTTCTTGTCTCTTCTCTTATTAATGTGTTCTATCACATTGATTGATTTGTGAATGTTGAAACCACCCTTGCATCCAAGGGATGAATCCTACCTGGTCGTAATGGATAGTCCTTTTAATGTACTGTTGGATCCTGAGAGCTAGGATCTTGTTGAGAATGTTGGCATCCATATTCATCAGGATTATTGGTCTGTAATTCTCCTTTTTGTTGGGATCTTTGCCTGGTTTTGGAATCAAGGTAATGCTGGCCTCATAGAATGAGATTTGAAGTTTTCCTTCTGTTTCTATTTTTTGAAACAGCTTCAGGAGAACAGGTATTATTTCTTCTTTGAATGTTTGGTAGAATTCCCTGGACTCTTGTTTTTTTGGGAGGTTTTTTTTATCACTGCTTCAGTTTCGTTACTGGTTATTGATCTATTCAGATTGTCAGTTTCTTCCTGTTTCAGTCTTGGTAGTTTATAGGTTTCCAGGAAGGTACCCATTTCTTCTTCCAGATTGCTAAATTTATTGGCTTATAGTTGATAATAATTTCTAATAATTGTTTCTGTTTCCTTGGTGTTATTCATGATCTCTCTCCTTTCATTCATAATTTTATTAATTTGGGTCCTTTCTCTTTTCTTTTGGATAAGTGTGGCCAGAGGTTTATTGAGCTTATTAATTCTTTCAAAGAATCAGCTTCTAGTTTTGCTGATCTGCTCTATTGTATTTCTTGTTTCTATTTTATTGATCTCTTCCCTGATCTTAATTATTTCTGTTCTTCTGGTTGACTTAGGCTTTATTTGTTGTTCTTTCTCCAGTTCTTTAAGGTGTAAAGTTAGTTTGTGTATTTGGGATATTTCTATTTTTTTTAATGTTTTTTTATTATATTATGTTAATCACCATACAGTACATCCCTGGTTTCCGATGTAAAGCTCGATGCTTCATTAGTTGCGTATAACACCCAGTGCACCATGCAACACGTGCCCTCCTCACTAAGTGAGGCTTGGATGGCTGTGTACTTCCCCCTTAGTACCGCCTTTGCATAATCCCATAGGTTTCGGACCGTTGTGTTTTCGTTCTCATTGGTTTCAATGAATTAAGTTCTTTGATTTCCTAGTTGACCCAAACATTCTTAAGCAGGATGGTCTTAAGCTTCCAGGTGTTTGAATTTTTCCAAATTTTTTCTTGTGATTAAGTTCCAGTTTCAAAGCATTGTGGTCTGAGAAACATGCAGGAAATAATCTCAATCTTTTGGTATTGGTTGAGACCTGATTTGTGACCCAGTATGTGATCTATTAAAGTAAGATGTTGGAATGAGAATTCAAAAGAAGGATTATAATGTTACCAGCTGGGCTTGAAAAAAAGCATAGAAAACAATAAATGATTACTAATTGGTGAAATAAAAGAACTAAAATCTAATCACATCGAAATAAAAAATTCTCATACTGAGATGCAATAAAAAAGGAGGCTCTAACTGCTTGGATAAACAAGGGAGAAGAGAGAGTCAATGATAGAGAAGATAAAATGATGGAGAATAAGGAAGCTGAGAAACATAGATAAACAGCTACTAGATCATGAGGGGAGGATTTGAGAGATCAGCGATACCATAAACTGAAACAATATTAGAATAACTGGAGCTCAGAGGAAGAGGAAAGAGAGAGAAAGAGAAACAGGTTTATTTGAAGAAATTATACCTGAGAACTTTCCTGATCTGGGGAAGAAAACAGGCATTCAAGTCCAGGAAGCACAGAGAACCCCCCCCCCAAAGTCAATAAAAATAGGTCAAACCTCAACATATTATACTGAAGCTTGCAAATTTCAGAGATAAATAGAAAATCCTGAAAGCAGCTGGGGACAAGAGGTCCTTAACCTACAAGAGTAGAAACATAAGGCTGGAAACAGACCTGTCCACAGAGACCTGGCAGGCCAGAAAGGACTAGCATGTTATAGTTAAGGTACTAAATGAGAAAAATATGCAGCCAAGAACACTTTATGCAGCAAGGCTGTCATTCATAATAGAAGAAGAGATAAAGAGCTTTCAGGACAAATAGAAACTAAAAGAATTGGTGATCACTAAACTAGCTCTGCAAAGGGGATCCTTTAAATGAAGAGAGAACCCAAAAGTAAGAAAGACCAGAAAGTAACAGAGACAATCTACAGACACAGTGACTTCACCCATAACAATGACACTAAATTAATCTTTCAGTAATTACTCTGAATGTAAGTGGACTAAATACTCCAAATAAAATACACAGGGTATCAGATTTGATGAAAAAGGAGGACCCATCAATATGCTGTCTACAAGAGACTCATTTTAGACCCAAAGACACCTCCATATTGAAAGTAAGGAGCTGGAGAACATTTATCATGCTAATGGACATTAAAAGAAAGCTGGGGTAGCAATCCCTATATCAGACAAATCAGATTTTAAACCAAAAAGTGTAATAATTAGAGATGAAAAAGGATAATATATCATAATAAAAGGGTCTATCCAACAAGATCTAACAACTATAAGATATTTATGCTCCTAACTTGGGAGCAGCCAATTATATAAACCAATTAATAACAAAATTAAAGAAACACATCAATTATAATACAATAATATTAGGGGACTTCAACATCCCACTCACAGCAGTGAACAGATCTTCCAGGCAGATGATCAACAAGAACCTTGAATGACACATGGGACCAGATGGACTTAAAAGATATATTCAGAGCATTTCATCCTAAAGCAGCAGAATATACATTCTTCTTGAGTGCACACAGAACATTCTTCAGTGTAGATCACATACAGGGTCACAAATGAGGTCTCAACCAGTACCAAAAGATTGGGAATATTCCCTGCATATTTTCAGACTGCAGTGCTTCAAAACTTGAACTCAATCACAGGAGATAATTTGGAAGGAACATAAATACATGAAGGTAAAAGAACATCCTACTTAAGAATAACAGTAGAACAGATCAATGAAATTAGGAGCTGGTTCTCTGAAACAGTTAATAAAATCAACAAACCCCTAGCCAGATTTATTGAAAAGAAAAGAGAAAGGGGGGCGCCTGGGTGGCACAGCGGTTAAGCGTCTGCCTTAGGCTCAGGGCGTGATCCCGGCGTTATGGGATCGAGCCCCACATCAGGCTCCTCCACTATGAGCCTGCTTCTTCCTCTCGCACTCCCCCTGCTTGTGTTCCCTCTCTCGCTGGCTGTCTCAATCTCTGTCAAATAAACAAATAAAATCTTTAAAAAAAAAAAAAAAAAAAAAAAAAAAGAAAAGAGAAAGGACCCAAATAAATAAATTCATAAAGGTAAGAGGAAAGATCACAGCAACACTGAATAAATACAATTATAAGAACATATTATGAACATTAATGCCAACAGTTGGGCAATCTGGAAGAAATGGATGGATTCCTAGAAACATGTAAACTGCCAGAACTGAAACAGGAAGAAATAGAAAACCTGAACAGACCAACAACCAGCAAGGAAATTGAAGCAGTAATCAAAACTCTCCCAACAAATGAGAGTCCAGGACCAGATGGTTTCCTGGGGGAATTCTACCAAACATTTAAAGAAAAAATAATACCTATTCTTCCGAAGCTGTTTCAAAAAACACAAATGGAAGGAAAACTTCCAAACTCGTTGTATGAGGCCAACCTTACCTTGATCCCAACACCAAAGAACCCACAAAAAAGGAAGATGACAGACTAATATCCCTGATGAACATGGATTCCCAAATTCTCACCAAGATACTTGCCAATAGGATCCAGCATTACATTAAAAGGATTATTCACCATGACCAAGTGGATTTATTCCTGGACTGCAGGGTAGTTCAACATCCACAAATCAACCAATATGATATACCAGATTCATAAAAGAAAGTACAAGAACCATATGATCCTCCTAATAGATGCAGAAAAAGCATTTGACAAATACAGCATCCTTTCTTGGTTAAAACTCTCTGAGTATAGGGATAAAGGGAACATACTGTAATATCATAAAAGCCATTTATGAAAAGCCCACAGTGAATATCATTCCCAGTGGGGAAAAACTGAGAGCTTTTCCACTCATTTCAGGAACATGACAGGGATGCCCACTCTCACCACTTGTTCAACATAGTAATAGAAGTCCTAGCCTCAGCAACCAGACAACAAAAAGAAATAAAAGACATTCAAATTGGCAAAGAAGTCAAACTATCACTTTTCACAGATGACATGATACTCTATGTGGAAAAGCCAAAAGTCTCAACCCCAAAATTGCTAGAAGTGATACAGAAATTCAGCAAAGTCGAAGGGTATAAAATCAATGTGCAGATATCAGTTGCATTTCTATACACTAACAATGAGACAGAAGAAAGAGAGATAAAGGAATCAATCCCATTTACACTGCAGCAAAAAACATGAGATACCTAACAAGACACCTAACCAAAAAGGTAAAGGATCTGTACTCTGAAAACTGTATAACACTTATGAAAAATTTGAGGAAGACACAAAGAAATGGAAAAATATTCCATGTTCATGGATAGAGGAACAAATGTTGTTAAAGTGTCCATGCTACCCAGAGCAATCTACACATTCAATGCAGTCCCTATCAAAATACCATCAACATTTTTCACGGAGCTGGAACAAACAATCCTAAGATTTGTACGGAACCAGAAAAGACCCCGAAAAGCCGATGGAATGTTGAAAAAGAAAACCAAAACTGGTGGTGTCACAATTCCAGATGTCAAGCTATATTACAAGGTATAATCATCAAGACAGTGTGGTACTGGCAGAAAAACTGACACATAGATCAGTGGGACAGAATGAAGAACCCAGAAATGGACACTCAACTCTATGGTCAACTAATCTTCGACAAAGCAGGAAATAATATCCAATGGAAAAGACAGTCTCTTCAACAAACAGTGTAAGGAAAATTGGACAGTCACATTCAGGAGAATGAAACTGGATACTTTTTTATACCATACACAAAAATAAACTCAAAATGGATGAAAAGCCTGAATGTGAGACAGGAATCCATCAAAATCCTAGAGGAGAACACAGTCAGCAACTTCTTCAACCTTGGCCTCAGCAACTTCTCGCTAGACACGTCTTCAAAAGCAAGGGAAACAAAAGCAAAAATGAACTATTCAGACTTCATCAAGATAAAAAGCTTTTGTACAGTGAAGGAAACAGTCAACAAAACCAAAAGACAGCCTACTGAATGGGAGATAGTATTTCCAAATGTCTTATCAGATCATGGACTAGTATCCAAAATCTATAAAGAACTTATCAAACTCAACACCCAAAAAACAAATAATCCAATCAATAAATGGACAGAAGACTGAACAGACATTTCTCCAAAGAAGACATACACATGACCATCAGACATATGAAAAAATGCTCGACATCACTTGGCATCAGGGAAATACAAATCTAAATCTCAATGAGATACTACCTCACTGACCATTAGACCAGTCAGAATAGCTAAAACTAACAAGTCAGCAAACACCAGATGTTGGCAAGGATGCCCAAAAAGGGAAACACTTAAACTGCTGGTGGGAATGCAAGTTGGTATAGCCACTCTGGAAAAGAATACAAACAAAGGATATAAACATAATGATTCAAAGGGGCACCTGCACCCCAATGTTTATAGCAGCAATATCCACAGTAGCCAAAATACAGAAAGAACCCAGATGTCCATCGACAGATGAATGGATAAGGAAGATGTGGTATATATGTACAATGGAATATTACTTAGGCATCAAAAAATGAAATCTTACCACTTGCAATGATGTGAATGGAACTAGAGGGTATTATGCTAAGCAAAATAAGTCAATCAGAGAAAAACAATTATCATATGATTTCACTCGTATGTGGAAATTAAAAAACAAAACAGGATTATAGGGGAAAGGAGAGAAAAATAAAATAAGACAAAATCAGAAAAGAGACAAACTATAAGAGACTCGTAACTCTAGGAATCAAACTGAGGGTTGCCAGAGGGGAGATGGGTGGGGGGATGGAGTTACTGGGGGATGGACATTATTGATGGCATCAATAATTAATTCTTAGACCTAAGTAGTGAAAGGGAGACTGCGTAACAGCCCAAACTGATTAAAAACATGACTGATCTGTAAGAGATTTAATGAGAGATTACTTAGGGTCAGGTTAATAGAGGGAGGCTTCTGGGGTTCATTCTAGAGCCAGATGGAAACCTGGTGGCCAACACAATGCCAATGAATTTTATGTGTCCATCAGACCTAATGATAACATTTTTGTTTGGCCAGCACAGTGCTATATTTATTTTCATTGTAATTTATATGCCCTCAGAGAAGACAAGCAGTCTCTTCTCCACCACTCCCTATTATATCATGTCTGGTAGGTTTCCACATTTATGTGTTGGTCTAGCCCCTGAAGGCATTTGAGTTTGCCATCACTAGTATAAAGATTGCAGCCAGTGTATATACTTTGTTTGTTAGTTAGATCTTTGAATATGTGCTTTGGAATCTACTGTCCCTTCATGTTTAGAAAGTAGATACTTCCTGGTATGTGTTTTCAGGTTCTAGTCTAGCAGGAAAAAAGTCCATTTCCCTGATGCTCAAGCCAGATGCAGAATAATGTCCCCTTGGCTTCATGGGCTAGATTTCAGTGAGTTCTCACTCCTGAATTGGAACCTAGAGTAGCATATGCTTATGGCTTAAGACCATTAAGACCCATCCATACCAACCACATGGCTAGAAAATTCAATTTTAGAAACAACAAATGTCCAACATAACAAGACATATAAGAGTCTTGGGACAGAGTATTTTAAATCTAGAAAATCTAGGACATTCTTGAGATATGCATTTTTTTCTGAATTTCTCATTTTTCTTGACATATAAAATGGCATGATTCTTTCTGAAATTGACATACTTGAAAATAAGAGCACATTCCATGCAGCCTCATTAGAGAAACTCAACTTATATTTAGAAGTGCACATAATATAAATATCTAGTTGTAAACCCTCAGTTTTTTTGTTGGGTTGTTTGTTGCATGATGGGTAGATAGGTGGTTTGAGATTTTTTTTTAAATAAATTCTCTGTGATTTTAGTTGCCCTGTTTCCTCAGATTGCTCATTTTTAATTTGTCAACATTAGATAAGTAATTTTCACATTACAGACCACTTTTCCTCTCACAGGAGCAGGGCAAGGGCATATCTCAATACAATACCAACTGTCACAAGGCAAATCCACCTCTGAAACAAAATGGTCAAGCTACTAATTTATAAGTGGCCTTAATCATAAAAGTACAATGATAGCAGTTGTTACCCTTTTTCTCCCTAATGAAAAGGAAGAAATTCCATTCACTCACTTAAAGATTAATAGCGAGTCTCAGTCTTAGTAACCGAGTCTAGCCTGGAATCTAATGATATCTCCTTCACAGAAAACATCATGGAAGTGTTATGTCTGGGTCTGAGAAGCTGTAATACAGATTAATAGAATTCTTGAGGAAATTTAAGAATTTTATTTTTTCAGTGGGGTACTGTTGTGAGTCAAAAGCTAGAAACCTAAGATCAGCAGTTTTCTAGGAAGTTAATAATAGAGACATCATTCTTGCCATGCCATTTGGAATTGCATTTTTATGACATGATGAAAGAGGGCTAAGAAGCTCAGAATTTTACTCTGTAAATGATATATGCTTTTGAAGAGAGGAGCTAAGCAACAGGATCCTTTGAATCACATTTTTTTTAATTTAAATTCAATTAGCCAAGGTATAGTACATCATTAGTTTTTTATATAATGTTCAATGATTCATTAGTTGAATATAACACCCAGTGCTCATTATATCACATGCCCTCTTTAATTCCCATCACCCAGTTACCCCACCCCCCAACCCACCTCCATTTTAAATAGATGATTGAAAAGAACTAGGGCCATACCTAAGAAGGCAGAATAAACAGCCAGCCATATGAGTTGAAATGACTGTCTGTGTCTATATCCCTCCTCTGCCTGAAATATCTGCTCTCATGAGGGTCACTGCTTTGGGTTAAGGTATTATCTTCAGGATAAGGGCAAAGGCAGTGATAAAATAGTAAAATTGGGAAAAGAACTGGGCTGGGAGTTAGGAAGCTGTTTTAATCTTATCCTTGACGTGTTTGTTACACATCTATTCTCTCTGGACTGCAGTTTCCCAGCTATTAAAAATGAGGCAGGATTGGGTGAACTAACGTAAAGGCCCTAAAGGACGAAAGGTCCCTTCCAACTCTGTATTTTTGAAGAGAGTGACGTATTAACACCAATTAGTTTGTTAGATTAACTCACTCTCATGAAGACCCCTAAGAGTATTAAACACAGAAGAAGAATATTTTGATTTGGTGAGGATGCTTGGCTTGCTAATTCAGTAGAACATGTGACTCTTGATCTTGGGGTAGTGAGTTCAAGCCCCATGTTGGGTGTAGAAACTACTTTTAAAAAATTAAAAATCTTAAAAAAAAAGAAAAGAGTATTTTGATTTGGCGATGTCAGGAAATCTAGACCAGTACTATCCAATAGAGATATAAAATGCAAACCACATATCTAATCTTAAATTTTCTAATAGCTACATTTAAAAGTTAAAGGAAACACATGGAATTTATTGTAATAAATTTAACAGTGTATCCAAAATATTATCATTTTAAAATGTAATCAGTATAAAATATTAAGATATTTTACATTCTTTTTTTCTAAGTCTTCAGAATTTGGTGTTTCTTTTCTTTTTTTCTTTTTTTTCAAGATTTTATTTATTTGTCAGAGAGAGAGGGAGAGAGCACTAGCAGGGAGAGTGGCAGGCAGAGGGAAAATGAGGCTCCCCGCTGAGCAAGGAGCCCAACTCGGGGCTCCATCCCAGGGTCCCAGGACCCTGGGATCATGACCTGAGCTGAAGGCAGATGCTAACCGATTGAGCCACCCAGGCATCGGTAGTGTTTATTTTCCACTTGTGACATATGTCAGTGCAGACTGGCCACATTTCACATGTTCTGTAGCTACCTAAGGCTAATGGCTACTGTATAGGTTTACACATCTATAAAACCATGCAATCTGTTTAAAAGTTGGGTAGGGATTAGGAGGTCTGATAACAGGCCTAGGTAGACTTTATGGGTAATTTAAGAGGTGGAAAGTGAGCTGATAGACAGCTGTTGTGCACCTATAAAGCTTTAGGATGGTTTACAAGTCGTTTCCATTCTGATTTAGCACTGCCTGTTGCTGTATCAGTAGTTTAATATTTTGATTATTACAATACAATCCAATTAAGAGAAGGCCCACCTATGGGGGCGCCTGGGTGGCGCAGTCGTTAAGCGTCTGCCTTCGGCTCAGGGCGTGATCCCGGCGTCATGGGATCGAGCCCCACATCAGGCTCCTCTGCTGTGAGCCTGCTTCTTCCTCTCCCACTCCCCCTGCTGTGTTCCCTCTCTCGCTGGCTGTCTCTATCTCTGTCAAATAAATAAAAATAAAATCTTTAAAAAAAAAAAAAAGAGAAGGCCCACCTAGTGTGAATGATGTTGCCTGTAACCTTGTAGTATCTTTTTTCATATCAGTAACTTTTGAGATAGGAGAAAACCAAGTACATTTCCCTCACAGAGTTCTCATGCAAACAATGAAAATCACCTCCTTTCTGGTTCCTGTAGAGTTTTTGGTAAATGACCCTCCCCATCTCATCTGTTAATTTGCTGACTGCGGGTGCGGAATACTTTCCTGGGCTAACCTCTGGAATCAGAACAATGAAAAGAGGGTGTGTATTTTGGTTTTGCTTTTTTATTTTTACCTGGAGTACTTTATCTCTGAGTAACTACATTAGATTTTTTCCTATTATATTCTAGAAGAATCTTACGCTTTTGATAGAAAAGTTTTAAAAACTTAAGTACCTGATCTGAGATGAAGAGGCTTTTGGGGTAGGGTGCCAGAACAGTCTATTGAGATTCTTTAAGTGTATGTAGTTTAAAATTACTCAATAGATTTATAATGAAAATGTCAAATGTTTTTTTTTTAATTTTATTTCTGGAAATATTAGGGGAAAAAAACCATATGCAAAAACCAAGAGATGTTTGCTATAAGAACTTTCAGCACAGCACTCTTTGGAAGACTAGAAATTGATTCTACTCGTGTCATAGACTTCTTTTAGGAGCACTCAGTAATTTGTCTACTTGTGTTCCTCCTTGAGGTTCACACACACCAAGGAACGTACAAGGTGCTTTCACAGCAGGTTTCCTCCCTGACCAGATCTGGCCTTTGGTAAAATTGTGATATAAGTAAGCCATGCTTGTTTTCCATTTCCCTTCAGTCCTGTGTGGAACTTGAGACCTGCAGGGATCAAGGGACTTACCCAAGGCCCGGTTGTTCATTGTTCACTCCATTGTTTGGAAGATGCTTTACCAAGACAGGCTCAAAATTGTAAGATACACAAAACTAGTAAGATAGTAGCTTATTGTACTTCCCTTAAAGGGACATTTCAACTGAGAACACAGAAGGTGTAAAAATGCTTTTAGCTCAAAAGCAATTAATAAGTCTCAGGGATAAAATGTCATGGAAGATTAGTAGGGAAGGTAGTTTAACACCAAGGTCTTTCAAAGCTTCCTCAAATCCTGTTTTTTTTTAATTTCCTGGAAAGACTGACCCTGTCTCCTTATGACTGGCATAGGCCCTCTTGGAGCTGTGAGTCTGTGACAAGCTGTAGTGAAGACTCTGGGAATGTGCTGCTGAGGGATATCTAGTATGACTTGAGGGAATTACAATCAATCAGAAGCATTAACAAGATATAAACCAAAAGATTAAGAACATGACTTTTATAAAAATTTTGTCATAACAACCTAAAAGTTTTAGATGAGTTCCATAAGGAAAAATTTAGTGAGAAACAAACTGTTATTCAACAAGAGTTAAATTTAGTCGTTTGTCCGGATAAATAGTATTTCTCTAGCTCAAATTACTTAGCGTGGGTATGTAGAAACTTGACTTCTTATCCCTCTGTTTCGAAGGACAATATCTTTTCAATTTTTTTTAACAGCAAACTTTTTAATCCTGTTAATCCAAAGTGAATTTTCTTTTGTAGTTAACTTCATACTCAGCTGCTGTCAAAACCCTCACACAAGGCCAAACTGTGTGGGGCCGTTGGGAGTAGGCGTAACTGGAACTCCCAGAGCCAGAAGCCTTGTGGATGACAGTTCTCTGTAGGATTGCCCCATTGTGGGGTGGAACTAAACAATTCATTTCTTGAATTTTCCACCGAGAAGACAAAATGTGTACTATTTTCTAAGTGAGCTTTGTGGAATTTTAAATTAAGAATTTTGAGTTTAATTTTTTAAAAGAGATATGTGTGTACTAATACAAACTGGGTTTATAGAAGGTTTTGAGAGCTAAAAAAACAAAATTAAAAAATGAGAGCAGTAGCAGTGTTTTAAAAATTATTTCTTAGCAGAAATCAGGAACATTCTCCTTAACAACCCAAGTCTTTTCCTTTTCTACAAAGATGGAAATGTTGCCCTGCAAAGGTGGAAAGCTCTCTTTTCTCTCTGAAAGGCCCACAGAAGAGCTCTTCAGGTGCAGTGTAGTAGGGCTGAGTTGACACCTGGCAAAGACCGGATGCCATAGGAATATTTGGGCTGGGAGGGCCAAGGGCAAAAGAATAGAGACAGTAAAGCTCTCTACAAATCCAGTCCTTTTTGTATATAGTAGAGCTTTTTGATCCCTTCTGCTTATATTATTATACAAAAGCAAGCTTTTCACTCTAAAGTTTTTAAAATAGAAGCCACAAAGTTCATTTAAAGAGCAACAGAGCCGAGAGGTAGACTGAAATGAAAAAATGGAATTCATATTTCCTCAGATTTTCCCAGAAAATTTGCTATATTTAGGCAGTGGGTTACCACTGCATGCAGAGGCCTAATATGGGAGTAGTGTAAGGGGGAAAAAATTATTTTTAGTTTCCTTTTAAAAATACAAGTCCTGGGGCGCCTGGGTGGCACAGCGGTTAAGCGTCTGCCTTCGGCTCAGGGCGTGATCCCGGCGTTGTGGGATCGAGCCCCACATCAGGCTCTTCCACTGGGAGCCTGCTTCTTCCTCTCCCACTCCCCCTGCTTGTGTTCCCTCTCTCGCTGGCTGTCTCTCTCTCTGTCAAATAAATAAATAAAATCTTTAAAATATATATATATATATAAGTCCTAGCATAACTTTCAGATAAGAACTTCCAGAAAGCTGCTTGGGATGTAATTGCTTCCTTAAGTTAGCAGGTACTGGTAGATGAACCAGCTTGTCGAGGAGAAAGTCTGCAAATCAATTCTGCCGCTATTCCATACAATGCAAAATGGAGACAAACAGTCTTTATTTGAATAAGCAGTTACTTCAAGAGTTCCTTCCTGTATTGTTTGCTTCTTTTTATTTTTTAGTTTGTTTGTTTCCCAGTGTAGAAATCTAAGAGCAAAAGCGTTTTGCTATGTACATGACATAATTGGTTTTCTTCTCATTTCATTTTGAAATGACCTTTTACCCTTCCTGTATGAGAAAGAGAAATGTCAGGAGGAAATATATTCAGAATTTGATTGCTAGAGCAGTAAGGTCTGAATGCAAATGGCAGGACCAAATTAAAATTGCCTGCACAGTGTTATTTTCATTCAGGTTGTTACTATTGTATTCATGTATCAGAAATCAAAAGGAGATAGTGTACTATTAAATGAAATAAATGGTGTGTAGGGCTCAAGAGAAAAGAAATTGTTCAATCAAATGCATGTAAATTTAAATGTGGATGTGATTAAACTTCTTTTCAAAAAAAATATCAATAGTTGGGTTGGGTTTTTTTTCTTTTTTCTGTTTTTGTTGTTGTTGTTGTTTCTTTTAGTAGGTAGTTAACATTCAACCTTGCCTTAGACATGGTGTTTTCCATTCCTCTCTAGTAGGCATTGCTGCTAGTGAAAAGGGGTATTTTTTCTATATATTGAGGGGCATTGTTATAAAGACCAACTATTTAATAAAAGAATACAGCAAAACAAAAATGTACTCAAGAGGTTACAGGCTGAAGAAAGAATTTTATTTTAGCAGAAAAAGAAGCCATTAATCATTTGAATTGTCTTTGGCTCTTGATGGTCACAGAAGGCTTCATGAAAATAGCAAATCTTAAGAAGGAAATTAAAGGAGAAAGCTTGCTGAATGGACAAAGGCACCAAAACAATGTTTAGAAGCTTTTCTGTAGGAAGTAAATATTGGACCTGGATTTAGTAAAATCCCATCTCAAATTGTTTTGATAGTGGCATAAGATTACACAGTTACACTGCTAGGAGTCTATTCACACTGTTGGAGAATTCCTAAGGAAAGAAGCTAAGAATACAACTACCAAAATTTCTAGAATTGATCTGAGAATGAACCAGCAGAGACTAAGACAAAATTTTTAATAACTTAGCCAAAGGCAGCAAATTGTCGCTGAGGTACATCTTATTCTCAAGCTTTCTTTGACTTTCTTAATGAAAGAAACATACCTGAAAGTGCTGCATAACAAGGAGTGAATAACAATTTAGGAAAATAAACAAATGCCATACTAATAGTGGCAGTGTCATCATCAGGCCACCTGACCCCAAGACTAGTCTTTTCATTGCCACAATTCTTTTCACTCATTTTTATTCCCATTTCATTTTTAACTTGCCCTGCCTGGAGTATGTTAATTCTTGTGTAGTGATTACTTTGTGGCATGAAATTATATTAACTAAAAAATTCAGGTTTTTTGTTGTTTCTTCTTCCCTTTGTTACCATCTGGTTATGAACATTAGAGTCAGAGCAAAGGTATAATATTTTAATACTGTTATTATTTGTTTACTATCAACAGCAGATTCCCTCCTGTATTAATAGTGACAAGGCTACTACTCTCAGACCCAGGGAGTCTAGTTTCTTCAGTTAGTATTGAAGTATTTACCCAAGGGTAAATGTGATCCTAATACATTACATGTAAGTTATATGTAGGAATGATCAGGCAGGGGAATTCAGATATAAATAACCATTGAAAAATTCTTATATTTATAATGGATGCTTCATTAGAAGGTAAATGTAGAAGCTGGTCTTCATGTCAAAATGAGATCTAGTAACTATCCAAATAAAGAACCACCATAGTCTGTGTACAATATCCCATTTCTTAATTTATTTTTAAGTTCAAAGTGGGTAGTAAAAATTGGGTCTTCATTTACTGCTGTGAGATGCTCAGAAATATGTCTGTTTTAAGACCCTCAAAAATATGATATAAACTACTTTTCTTTCTCTGCAGAGAGAGAGAGAACCCTTGTTTTGTTTTGTTTTTAGTTTTTTAATTTTATTTATTTTTAGAGAGAGAGCACGTGTGTGCGCAAGCTGGTGGGGAGGGGTAAAGGGAGAGCGAGAGAATCTCAAGCAGGCTTCACACTCAGTGTGAGCCTGATGCAAGACTCAGTCCCACAACCCTGAGATCATGACTTGAGATGAATTCAAGAGTCAGACGCTTAGCTGACTGAGCCACCCAGGAGCTCCAAGGGACCCCCTGTCTTACGCACAGCAGCCTGCCTGTCATTGCACTGTGCAAGGTTTGCCCTGCATGTCATCATGATGACCATGGCCAAGTAGATGTGGACATGGGAAGAATATGAACAAGTCTTTGGTGAGTAGAGGCTCAAGTGCCTCATACTGCTCTACAGGGTCAGCGCTTCATGTTTTTCTGGAAAACATGGGAATGGTAGAACACTGAAGATTTATAAGTCTGTCGCCAGGGGTTACTGACTTAGGAATTCATCAGACATCTACTTCTGTGTTTATATACATATTATTTTAATTTTTCTAGGACTTTCTATATTGAGAGTTTAAAGTATGTGAAATTTTATTGAAAAATCTTATTTTTTTTCATATTTGTTCCCTCTTTCCATTCAGTGTTTTTTCTCTGTGCAAAAGCAAAGTCTTTAACCTCATGTGATTACATTCTAGTATTGGCAGGAGAAAGAGAAACATGATTTTTTATAAGTAAAATTTAAGTCTGATAGAAGCACTAAGGAGAAAAATAAAGCAGTGAAGAGCAAGAAAGGTAGGCATTGCAATTTCTAGGCCATTTTAAGGATTTGAGCTTGGGAAGGATTTCTAAGGATGAGAAACCATTGGAGAATTTTGAGCAGAGATGACATGCTCTAACTTATTTTAACATCCATTCATAATAAAAACTTCCAGCAAAGTGTATATGTAGGAAACATACCTCAATTTAATAAAGACCATATATGACAAACACACAGTTTACATGGTACTCAGATGAGAAACTGAAAGCTTTTCCTCTAAGATCAGGAACAAGACAAGGATTCTCAGTCTTCTCACTTTTATTCTACACAGTATTAATAGTTATAGCTACAGCAGTCAGACAAGGAAAAGAAATAGGAGTTAAGATGGCAGAGGAGTAGGGGTCCCCTTTTTCAGCTGTTCCCCTGAGTCGAGCTGGATAGGTACCAGACCATCCTGATCATCCACGGAATCAGCCTGAGATACAGGAAGATACATCTGGATCTCAACAAATGATCATCTCCAGCGATGAGTATTGAGGTACGAAGCGGAGAGCTGTGAACCTGTGCACAGATATCGGAAGATAAACAGAAGGGGGAGGGAGCCTCTGCTCTTGGGTGCCGGGAAGTGGTAGCCACCTGCACTGGGGAGCGGGCTGACTCACAGACCGCAGACCAGCACCCGCGAGAGAATAGACTGAGACCAAGAGAGCAGACTGAGACCGTGAGCCAGGGAATGGGTGCAAACAGTCTGAAAACAGGAGCTCCGGAGTGCATGAACCACAATGAAACGGACATCCGGAGAGTGCGGGAGTGGCTGGCGGTGTTAGAAACACAAAGGACAGAGATGAGCCGGCCCTGGAAGTGAGGACTGGGACGCCGGCTGTGGGGCACACATCCCAGGACAATGTAGGGTTAAGCAGCACCAACAGAAACAGAGTTAAAGTGGCCAGAGGGGCCCAGTGGAGAACAGTCTGCGATTCCTCTGTTCTGAGACAGAGGATGGGATTCGGCTACTGCTGCTCTGACTCTGAGAAGAGGCACAGCAAACCGCCGGGGAAAGCCGCCAGAGAACAAAAGCCTGGAAATACCAGCTCACAGTGTGCCCATCCCCATCCCCCCTCGCAGGGGACAGGGAGACTCTACCCAAACAGGGTTGCCTGAGTATTGGCGCGGCAGGCCCCTCCCCCAGAAGGCAGGCTGAAAAATAAAGAAGCCCACATCCCTAAGATCCCTATAAAACAAGTGCACACTGCATGGGTCCTGGTCAATAATTTGGGCTCTGGACAACCCTGGAACCACTCCTCATCAGAATGCTGAGAAGGAGAAATCCCCCCCAGCAAAGAAAAGACAATAAGTCTGTGGACTTTGCCACAGAACTAATGGATATGGATATAACCAAATTATCAGAAATGGAGTTCAGAGTAACAATGGTCAAGATAATGTGAAGATTTGAAAAATATATTAACGAAAATATTAATGAGACTATAGAATCTCTAAGGGTGGAAATGAGAGCGAATCTGGCAGAAATTAAAAATTCAATGAGCCAAATGCAGTCAAAACTAGATGCTCTGACGGCCAGGGTGAATGAGGCAGAAGAATGTATCGAAAAACTGGAGGATGGGTTAGTAGAAGAGAAAGCTAAAATAGAAACTTGGCTAAAAAAATCCAATCTCAAGAATGTAGGCTACGGGAGATTACTGACTCAATGAAACGTTCCAATGTCAGAATCATTGGCATCCCCAAGGCTGTGGAGAAAAAGAGAGCTCTAGAAGAGATATTTGAACAAATTGTAGCTGAAAACTTCCCTAATCAGGCAAAGGAAACAAGCATTCGTGTCCAAGAGGCAGAGAGGACCCCCTCCCAAGCTCAACCACGACTGACCTATGCCACGTCACATCATAGTGCAATTCGCAAATATTAGATCCAAGGATTCAGTATTGAGAGCGGCCAGGGCAAAGAAATTTCTCACGTACCAAGGCAAAGATATCAGAATTACGTCAGACCTGTCTACACAGACCTGGAATGAGAGAAAGGGTTGGGGGGGCATTTTTAAAGCCTTTCAGAGAAAAACATGCAGCCAAGGATCCTTTATCCAGCAAGGCTGTCATTCAGAATGGATGGAGAGATAAAGACCTTCCAGAATCTCCAGACACTGACCAATTTCGTAACCATGAAACCAGCCCTACAGGAGATATTAAGGGGGGTTCTATAAAAGTAAAAAGGCCCCAAGAGTGATACAGAACAGGAAGTTACAATCTATAGAAACAAAGACTTTACTGGCAACATGACATCATTAAAATCATATCTCTCAATATTCAGTCTCAATGTAAATGGCCTAAATGCTCCCATAAGAAGCCACAAGGTTGCAGATTGGATAAAAAGACATGACACATCCATTTGCTGTCTACAAGAGACTCATTTGAACCCAAAGATACATCCAGACTGAAAGTAAAGGGATGAAATACCATCTTTCACGCCAATGGACCTCAAAAGAAAGCTGGGATGGCAATTCTCATATCAGACAGACTGGTTTTTGAACTAAAGATTACAGTTAGAGACACAGAAGGGCACTATATTATTCTTAAAGGATGTATCCAACAAGTGGATATGACAATTATAAATATATATGCCCCCAACAGGGGAGCAGCAAGATACACAAGCCAACTCTTAACCAGAATAAAGAGACATATAGATAAAAATACGTTAATAGTAGGGGACCTCAACACTCCACAGCAATAGATAGATCACCTAAGCAGAAAATCAACAAAGAAACAAGAGCTTTGAATGCCATATTGGAGGAGTTGGACCTCATACATATATATAGAACACTACACCCCAGAACAAAAGAATACTCATTCTATTTGAATGCCCATGGAACTTTCTCAAGAATAGACCATGTTCTGGGTCACAAAACAGGTCTCAGCTGATACCAAAAGACTGAAATTATTCCCTGCATATTCTTAGACCACAATGCTTTAAAATTGGAACTCAACCACAAGGAAAAATTTGGAAGAAACTCAAACACTTGGAGACTAAGAACCATCCTGCTCAAGAATGATTCGGTAAACCAGGAAATCAAAAATCAATTTAAAGAATTTATGGAGACAAACGAGAATGGTCCAAAACCTATGGGACACTGCAAAGGCAGTCCTAAGGGGAAAATACATAGCCATCCAGGCCTCACTCAAAAGAATAGAAAAATCTAAAATGCATTTTTTTTTATTCTCACCTCAAGAAGCTGGAACAGCAACAGTGGGACAGGACTAATCCACGCACGAGAAAGCAGTTGATCAAGATTAGAGCAGAGATAAATGATTAGAAACCAGGAGCACAGTAGAGCAGATCAACACAACTAGAAGTTCGTTCTTTGAAAGAAGAAATAAAATTGACAAACCACTGGCAAGACTTACCCAAAGGAATAGAGACAGGACCCAAATTAATAAAATTATGAATGAAAAGGGAGAGGTCACAACGAACACCAATGAAATAGGAAGGATTATTAGAAGATTATCAACAGCTTTATGCCAATAAATTAAGCAATCCGGAAGAGGTGGAGGCCTTCCTGGAAACCTATAAACTACCAAGACTGAAACAGGAAGAAATTGATTTTTTAAACAGGCCAATTAATTATGAAGAGATTGAAACAGTGATTTAAAAACTCCCAAAAAACAAAACGCCAGGGCCTGGTGGTTTTCCTGGGGAATTCTACCAAACATTCAAAGAAGAAATAATACCTATTCTCCTAAAGCTATTTCACACACACACACTACCAAAAAAAAAAAAAAAAAAAAAACGAGGAAAGCTACCAAAATCATTCTATGAGGCCAATATTACCTTGATCCCCAAACCAGGCAAAGACCCCATCAAACAGGAGAATTACAGGGGCGCCTGGGTAGCACAGTCGTTAAGTGTCTGCCTTTGGCTCAGGGCATGATTCCAGCGTTCTGGGATCGAGCCCCGAATCAGGCCCCTCCATGGGAGCCTGCTTCTTCCTCTCCTAGTCCCCCTGCTTGTGTTCCCTCTCTCGCTGGCTGTCTCTATGTTAAATAAGTAAATGAAAATCTTTAAAAAAAAAAGGAAATACAGGCTGATTTGCCTGATGAATATAGATGCCAGAATTCTCAACAAGATCCTTGCTAATAGAATCCAACAGTACATTAAAAGGATTATCCATCATGACCAAGTGGGATTCATCCCTGGGATGCAAGGGTGTTTCAACATTTGCAAATATATCAGGGTGATAGATTATATCAACAAGAAAAATGCCAAAAATCATTTGATCCTCTCAATAGATGCAGAAAAAGCATTTCACAAGATACAGCATCCTTTCCTGATTAAAACCCTTCAGAGTGTAGGGATAGAGGGTACATTCCTCAATCTCATAAAAACCGTCTATGAAAAGCCTACAGCAAATATCATTCTCAATGGGGAAAAGCTGGAAATCTTTCGCTTAAGATTAGGAACACGGCAAGGATGCCCACTCTTGCCATTATTATTCAACATAGTACTAGAAGTCCTTGCAACAGCAATCAGACAACAAAAAGGGATAAAAGGTATCCAAATCGGCAAAGAAGCAGTCAAACTGTCTCTCTTCGCAGATGACATGATACTCTATATGGAAAACCCAAAAGAATCCACCCCCAAACTACCAAAAGTTATAGAGCAATTCAGTAATGTGGCGGGATACAAAATCAATGCTCAGAAATCAGTTCCATTTCTATACACGAATAATGAGACTGAAGAAAGAGAAATTAGGGAGTCCATCCACTTACAATAGCACCAAAAACCATACGTTACCTTGGAATTAACTTAACCAGAGATGTAAAGGTTGTATATTCTAGAAACTACAAATCACTCTTGAAAGACATTGAAGAAGACACAAAAAGATGGAAAAATGTTCCATGCTCATGGATCGGAAGAATTAACATGTTTAAAATGTCCATGTTACCCAGAGCAATCTACACTTTCAATGCTATCCTGATCAAAATACCAATGACATTTTTCAAAGAACTGGAACAAACAGCCCTTAAATTGTGTGGAACCAGAAAAGGCCCCGAATCGCCAAGGAAGTGTTGAAAAGGAAAAACAAAGCTGGGGGCTTCACAATGCCAGAATTCAAGCTGTACTACAAAGCCGTGATCACAAAGACAGCGTGGTACTGGCACAACTACAGACACATAGACCAATGGAACAGAATAGAGAGCCCAGAAATGGACCCTTGGCGCTTTGGGCAACTAATCTTTCGTAAAGCAGGAAAAAACATCCAGTGGAAAAAAGATAGTCTCTTCAAGAAATGGTGCTGGGAAAATTGGACAGCTACATGCAAAAGAATGAAACTTGACCACTCTATCACACCATACACAAAGATAAACTCCAAATGGATGAAAGACCTCCATGTGAGACAAGAATCCATCAAAATCCTAGAGGAGAGCATAGGCGGCAACCTCTACGACATCAGCCACAGCAACTTTTTCATGATACATCTCCAAAGGCAAGAGAAACAAAAGAGAAAATGAACTTGTGGGACTTCATCAAGATAAAAAGCTTCTGCACAGCTAAGGAAACAGTCAAAAAAAAAACTAAGAGGCAGCCCACGGAATGGGAAAATATATTTGCAAATGATCTACAGATAAAAGACTGGTATCCAAGATCTACAAAGAACTTCTCAAACTCAATACACAGGAAACAAATAAACAAATCATAAACTGGGCAGAAGATATGAACAGACACTTTTCCAATGATGACATACAAATGGCTAACAGACACATGAAAAGAATGTTCAAAATCATTAGCCATCAGGGAAATTCAAATCAAAACCACACTAAGATACCACCTTACACCAGTTAGAATGGCAAAAATTGACAAGGCAAGAAACAACAATTGCTGGAGAGAATGTGGAGAAAGGGGATCCCTCCTACATTGTTGGTGGGAATGCAGGTTGGTGCAGCCACTCTGGAAAACAGTGTGGAGGTCCCTAAAAAAGTTAAGAAATGAGCTACCCTATGACCCAGCCATTGCACTACTGGGTATTTACCTCAAAGATACAGACGTAGTGAAGAGAAGGGCTGTATGCACCCCAATGTTCATAGCAGCATTGTCAACAATAGCTAAATCATGGCAGAAGCTGAGATGCCCTTCAACAGATGACTGGATTAAGAAGATGTGGTTGTTATATACAATGGAATATTACTCAGCTATCAGAAAGAACAATTTCTCAACATTTGCTGCAACATGGACGGTCTGGAGGAGATAATGCGAAGTGAAATAAGTCAAGCAGAGAAAGACAATTATCATATGGTTTCTTTCATCTATGGAACATAAGAACTAGGAAGATTGGTAGAAGAAAGGGATAAAGAAAGGGGGGTAATCAGAAGGGAGAATGAAGCATGAGAGACTATGGACTCTGAAAAACAAACTGAGGGCTTCAGAGAGAAGAGGGGTGGGGGAATGGAATAGGCTGGTGATGGGTAGTAAGGAGGGCACTATTGCATGGTGCACTGGGTGTTATACGCAACTAATGAATCATTGAACTTTACATCAAAACCAGTGATGTACTGTATGGTGAATAACATAATATAATAAAAATATTATTTAAAAAAAGTAAAGAAATAAAAGCTTCTAAGTTGGTAAGAAAGAAGTGAAATTTTCACTATTTGCCGATTACATGATACTGTATACTCTGGACTCTGCCAAAACACTACTGGATCCAATAAATAAATTCAGTAATGTTGCAGGATGCAAAATTAATGTATGAAAAAATCCATTGTGTTTCTATACACTAATAAAAAACTAGCAGAAAAGAGAATTTAAAAAAAAAGAGCTCCCAGTTGCAATTGCATCAAAAAGACTAAAATAAAATAAAATACCTAAGAATAAATTTAATGGAGAGGAAAAATCTACTCTGAAAACTAATAAGACATTCATGAAAGAAATTGAATGACACAAATAAGATATGTAATGCTCATGGATTGGAGAAATTAATTGTTAAGGAATTGTTAATATGTCAGTATTGCCCGATGCAGTCTACAGATACGATGAATTCCATATTGGAATACCAATAGCATTTTTCACAGGAATAGAACAAATAATAGTAAAATTTATATGGTACCAGGAAAGACCCCAAATGGCCAAAGCAATCTTGAGAAAGAACAAAGCTTGGAGGTGTCACGATCCCAGATTTGAAAATATACTACAAAGCTGTAGTAATCAAAACAGTGTGGTACTGACACAAAATAGACACATAGATCAATGAACAGAATAAAGAACTCGTAAATAAACCCACACTTGCATGATCAATTAATCTTCAACAAAGGAGGAAAAAAATATACAATGGGGTAAGGAGGTCTTTTTAATAAATGGTTTTGGTAAACTGGACAACTACATACAAAAGAGTGAAACTGGACCACTTTCTTACATCATATACAAAATAAAAACCTAAATGTAATAACTGAAATCATAAAGCTCCCAAAAGGAAACACAGGCATTAAATCTGGACATCGGTCTTAGTAACATTTGTTTGACTATGTCTATTCAGGCAAGGGGAAGAAAAGCAAAAATAACTACACCAAAATAAAAAGCTTTTGCACAGCAAAGGAAATTATCAACAAAATGAAAAGAATGGGAGAAGATATTTGCAAATGATATATCCAGTAAGGGGTTAATGTCCAAAATATGTGAAGGACACATACAACTTAACACCAAAAAAACAAACAACTCAGTTAAACAATGAACAAATGACCTGAATAGACATTTTTCCAAAAAAGACATACACATGGCCAACAGTCACATGAAAAAATGTTCAATATCACTAATCATCAGGGAAATGCAAATAGAAAGCACAATGAGAAATTACTTTCACATCAGTCAGAATAGTTAATATCAAAAAGACAAGAAGTAACAGGTATTGGGAGGATGTAGAGAAAAGGGAACCCTTCTGTACTGCTTGCTGATGGGAATGAAAACTGGTACAGCCACTGTGGAAAACGGTATGGAGTTTCCTAAGAAAACAAAGCACTAATTTGAAAGATACATGCACCTCTGTATGTATTGGAGCATTATTTACAATAGCCAAGGTGTGGAAGCAACCTAAGTGCCCACCGATGGATGAGTGGATAAAGAAGATATAGTGTGTGAACACACACACACATACACGCACACGTGCGCAATGGAATATCATTCAGCCATAAAAAAGATTGCGATCTTGCCATTTGTGATCACAAAGATGGAACTAGAGGGTATTATGTTAAGTAAAATAAGTCAAAGACACCATCACTTTTATGTGGAATTTAAGAAGCAAAAGTACAAAACAGAAAAAGAACCATAAATACAGAGAAAAACTGGCGGTTGTCTGATGGGTAGGGGGTACAGGGATGGGTGAAATAGGTGAAGGGGATTAAGAGGTACAAACAAGTTATAAAATAAGTCACTGGGATGTAAAGTACAACAGAGGGAATATAGTCAATAAGATGATATAACTGGTGACAGGTGTTAATGGTGCTTAAATCACGGTGAGCATTTTGTAACATAGAAATATCAAATTGCTGTGTTGTACAACTGAAACTAATATTGTATGTCAGCTATACTTTAAAAATAAACATTTTAAAAAGCTAAGTTAAAGCTAGTGTGTAAGGCAAGCAGAGAATCAACAGGGAGTGTATTTGTAAATTGCTTTTAAACTATCTGATGTACAAGTTTAGAGAACAAAAACATGATGATCGTGTTCAAATGGTCAATGTTGGCCAAAGAATTTGATGTATGGTACTGTGCAGTCACTGTGTGCTGCCTCCCTAGCATCCCCTTTCATGGTAACAGAACTGTGATTTTCATTGAGGAAGTCGTTATGCCTAGCCCCAGGAAGAGAATCATGGTTTAAACCAGACATGATAATACTTGCTCATGTTGCTAGTCAACCTGGCCCAGAAAGTTTCTGCTTAAAAATCAGGTGAGAGTCATATGAGTGTTCCCTTGTATATTACTAGTTACTTTTCTCTTGTTACTTTTAAGATCGCTTTTATCTTTAATTTTTGACCTTTTAATTATTGTATGTCTTGGTGTGGACCTCTTTTGGTTCATCATGTTTGGAGCACTTTTCTCTTCCTGGACTTGAATGTTTGTTTCCTTCCCCAAGTTAGGGAAGTTTTCAGCTACTATTTCTTCAAATAAGTTTTCGGCTCCTTTATCTCTTTGCCTTCTGGGGCCCCTGTAATGCAAAGGTTGGTACATTTGATGTTGTCCCAGAGATCCCTTAACCTATCCTCATTTTATTTTCAATTTTTTTTTTTTTGCTGTCCAGTTTAGATTATTTCAATTACCTTGTCTTCTAGATCTCTGATCCATTCTTCTGTATCTTCTAACCTGCTGATCATTCCCTGTAGTATATTTTTCATTTCCATTATTGTACTCTTCAGTCTGATTTGTTTCTTTTTAATATTTTCTATCTCTTAGTTGAGGATCTCACTGAGTTCATCCACTCTTCTCCCAAGTCTGATGAGCATCTTTATCAGGTAGATTGCTTTTCTTCATTTCATTTAGTTCTTTTTCTGAGGTTTTGTCTTGTTCTTTCATTTGGAGCATATTCCTCTATTTTGTCTAACTCTCTGTGTTTGTTTCTAGGTATTAGGTAGGTCAGCTACATTTCCTCATCTTGAAGGTAGTGGCCTTATATAGAAGGTATCCTGTGGATACCAGCAATTCTCCTGATCACCAGAACCAGGCACTCTAGGGGTGTCCCCTGTGTGGGCCGCATGTGCTCCCCTTTTGTCACTGGCCACACTGCTTCAGGAGTGCTCATAGGTGGAGCTAGCCCCTTGCCATGCTGGCTGCAATGTGGATCATGACTACTGCAGATGTACTGGTGTATAGGACGGGCTGAGAGGTCCAGCTGCAGCTGCTACAGGCATGCTGGTGGGTGGGGATAGCCCCTGTTGTGGCTGGCTTTGAGGCCAGGTGTGACCCCCAGTTACAAGTGTAGTGGGGGTGGGATTAGTACCTGGTGTGGCTGTCTGCAAGGCCCAGGTGACCATTGTGGGGGTGCTTGTGGGCAGGGCTGGTCCCCCTCCCTGGGCCAGTAGTTGCTTTGGAGGGGCACTGGTCCTGGCTGATGCTACCTTCCAGGTATTGCAGGGGTGGTGGAGAGCTGCTTTGGAGGAGCACCTGCCAATCAGGCCTGCTAGGCTGAAGGAGGGCAAGAAAAATGACACCTGCCCACACTTCCATTCCTAGAGAATGTTCCTATAAATCCCTGAACCTCCAGCACATGCCCTAAAATTATTCAGTAAATGTCCTTTGTGTATAGCTGAAGTGCTTTCAAACGGCTGCTTCTGTGCTGGGTCTCAGAGCAAGTGATATTGTGCATAGGCCCTTTAAGAGTGGAGTCTCCATTTCTGGCTCTCCCAGAGTTAAGACTCACTTGATTTTCAAAGCCAGATGTTCTAGGGGTTCATCTTCCCAGTGTATACCTCCAGGGGAAGTGCACAATGTAGGGGCTAAATCCCACAATTCTCAGGGAGGACCTCCATTCCTGTAATAGTCCTGCCACTTGTGTGTCACTATGTCAGGGGTTTAGTTCCTGACCATAACTTTGCCCTTCCTGCCCTTCTCTGTGTGGCTTTTTCTTCCTATCTTAAGCTGTAAAGAGTTGTGCTAGTTTTTAGATCTTTCTCAGAGTGAATTGTACTACATGTATTTGTGCCCTTTGTATGTTTTTGAGAGGGGGTGAGCTCAGGATCTTCCTATTGCTCCATCTTCCTCTCTCCCCCAGCTTTAACTTCAAACTTAAATCTCATAGTTGGTTTTAGAAAAAGAGATAAGAATTGTGCCTTCTAAGAAAGGAAGGGAGGAAGGAAGGAAGGGAGGAAGGGAAGGAAAGGAAAGAAAGGAAAAAAGAAAATAAACCCTTCCAAAGATACCACATGGTTGCATAGTTAGGAAAAAGTATGATTTTCTCGCCCTGAAAAAAGGAGAGTAAAAGGAGATATCAATGAAGAGACTTTAAAAATTTTTTTTGTTTAAATTCAATTTAGTTAACATATAGTGTATTATTAGTTTCAGGAGTAGAATATAGTGAGTCAGTTGCTTATAACACCCAGTGCTCATTACATCAAGTGCCTTCCTTAATGCCCTTCACCTCACTCCTCACCCACCTCCCCTCCAGCAACCCTGTTTGTTCCCTATAGTTAAGAGTCCCTTGGGGTGCCTGGGTGGCTCCGTCAGTTGGCTGACGTCAGGTGGCTGACTCTTGATTTCAGCTCAGGTCACGATCTCAGAGTCCTGGGATCCAGCCCCACATCAGGCTCCACACTCAGCAGGGAGACTGCTTCAGGACTCTTTCTCCTTTGCCCCTTCCCCCACTCTCTCTCTCTCTCTCTCTCAAATAAATAAATAATAAATAAATAACTAAATAAATAAATAAATAAATAAATCTTTAAAAAAATAAGAGTCTCTTATGGTTTGCCTCCCTCTCTGTTTTTATCTCATTTTATTTTTCCTTCCCTGAAGAAGAGATTTTTTATTTTATTTTATTTTTTTAAGATTTTATTTATTTATTTGACAGAGAGATAGGAAGAGCCAGAGAGCAGAAGCTGGGGGAATGGCAGAGGGAGAGGGAGAAGCAGGCTCTCCACTGAGCAGGGAGCCTGATGCGGGACTCAATCCCAGGCCCCTGGGCTCATGATTTGAGCCGAAGGCAGACGCTTAACTGACTGAGCCACCCAGGTGCCTCAAGAAGAGACTTTTTAAAGTTAATTCATTTCCATTGCTCTTCAGGGCTTCACGCAGAGCTGTTTTTCTTTACCCAGAGACAATCTTTTTTCTTACCCCTAAGCCACAAAGATAGAGGTTTACATATTTAGATGAATCTATAATCTCAGAAGAATATGGCTGAAACCAATACCCACTGAATAATTCTAAGATTAAAGATGTCCTAAAATATTTTGAAGATACATTTAGTTTAATTTTAGAGAAGGCTGAAAAGCAAAGCTGCATCACTGGGTTTAGTAGCCTCTGTCCCTGTAAACCTTTTTAACAGAGAAACAGTACAGCCATTTGGAAGTTTATAAACACCCATCAATTTCCTTTTCCTTATTTCTCTTAACAACAACTGAACACTTCATTTTCTGGTCCCTTTTCATTCTTTGCTTTGCTTTGTCTTTTTATCTGATGATTCATGTGCTTCCACTCTTCGGTGTTATTCCTTTTGATTGTTGACTGACACACTGATGTAATTTATTTGAGACAATAGCTTTACCACTAAAGCTGTAGAGTGAGTGTTTGAAATGGTATTTTTCAGGTGAATTTTCCCAGTAGCATCAATTTCTTCAAAGACTAGTAGAAAATTGGCCCTATCACCTTCCTTTTGTCCCCTTTCAAGTCATCTCAAAAAATGGTCTTTCATACCCCTTTCATTGCATAAATGTCCTAGCTTCATGAAATAGTATGCCTTCTACTGGCTTTCTGAATCTATTTTTAAACTGACTTTGGATCATTTTACTAAAGGTTGTTCATATTGGGAGTAGTTCTTCCTGTACTTTAATCTTGCCACCAAGGCAGTTTAGAGACAGATTGAAATAATAAATTTTTAGAATGAATAGGACTCTAGAATTAGTATGCCCTTTGGATATTGTCTAGTTCAGTCCCCTGAGTTCACTGATGCATTGACTAATGTGTAATATTGATGACATGACATTTTTTATTAGCAAATGCCCTTATTAAGCCCTTTCGTAACTTTCTGAGATAGGCTTAGTATTTTATTCTTTTATTTTGTTACTTTATTAAAATTGGAATGTATATCAGTTAGTAATGCTTTCAGCTGCATCTGACAATGCCTGATGAACAGTGGCTTAAACCCTAAGAATATTTATTATTCGTACTAACAAGATATTCAGAGATAGTAGGGAATCTTAGAGTTGGATCCAGCTCATCGTATCATCAAGAAACCCACATTCTTTCTGTCTTTCCATTTTTCTTCAACTAGCATCTGGTCCTTTTGTCTTTCTGCTTGCTGCCCTGACTATGTCATGGGGGCAGTTTAAGCAATCATATCCATGTCAAGGAAGAAATAAAAGTGAAAGGGGCTTGTACCAGTAGTTTCTCCTCTAAAGCCTGGCCCCTTTATCAGAAAGCAAAATCACTTTCCCAGAAGCTCCCCAATAGATTTCTCCTACATCACATTGGCAGGATTGTCACATGACCCATCTTAGCTGCAAGAAGGGCTAGGAAAGTATTCATGTTTTACCGTGGGAGGAACCTTTGTATTGGGAGGAACACAGGAATGGGGGGATTGGGAATGCCTTTTAAGTGACTAAACCAACAACATCTGTCAGAATAGTTATCCTAAAATATACATGTATATATTTTCATATCCAGGGAGGAAATACATCTTCAGACAATGAGTTCTGGAGTCAGATATCCTGAGTTTAAATCCCAGCTTCTTTGCAAACTCTGACTTTGGACTTCTTTCTGCTTCTATCTCTTTTAGTGTAAAACAGGAATAATAATGTACTGATTATGTACATGATTATTGTATTAATGACCTGAAGTTAGCTTATGAGCACTCCATATGAATGTCATTATCATCATTTTGTTTAAAAATAAAACACTTCAGGCTTTCTATAAATGCTTCATGTGTCAAAGCAGTATGGTGAAAGGCTTATTTGGCTAGAATCTATCAAATCAAGAATCTGAGATCCATCTGTAATTTGCAAGATGTATATACATATATTCTGTAGTGACCCAGATAAAAACAAACAAAAAAATCACCAATTAGGGTTAGAGGAAAAAAAAATCTCTGCAGTGTTCCTTTCAGTTATTTTTAGACAAAGATACACAGACATAGGAGAATCAAGGAGCTGTTTAAAACATAACAGATACTCAGGAAGTAATTGATGATGAAAAAAATTTGTAGTATGAGAAAAGCATCAGAATATAATTTGAAGTTTTGTGAGAAGCTATACTATAGTACTCTGAGAAATTGGTAATACTAACAGAAAAGCAATGGTGGGAAACCCAGAGCAGCTTCTAGAAAGTGTTATGGTCTTGTAGGGGACTGGAAAGTAGATTCGCCGTAGATTGATTCCTGAAGTTGAGTCTTTGTAGAATTACAGGGAGTAGGAAAGAGAGTAAACAACCATATCCAGGCTAGGTTCAAGTGAAGGCCTTGGTCCTGTGAGGGAAGCTCGAGTGACTATACCATAGGAACCATCTAATTGCCCACAACCAGAAGTTATAGCTCCTCCAGCTTCTACCATTCCTGTGCCTGGATTTGAGGAAGCACAATTCTTCCATGCATTTATTAACAGTGTACTGACCACCATTCTTCTCTGACTTTCCCTCCAGAAAACCCGTTATGAAATTTATGTCAGCATTCTAAAAGAAGGAGGCAAGGAGCTCCTGAGTAACAATGAAAGTGAGGCTGCAGGACTGAAGAAGTCACATTCAAGTCCTTCGCTGAACCCGGATTCATCCCCAGTCACAGCCAAGGTCAAGCGTAATGTGTCAGAGAGGAAAGATCACCGACCTGAAACACCAAGCATTAAGCAAAAAGTTACTTAGAATCCATCTGTGACCAGGAAGTACTGGTCATGGAACAAAATAGAGTTTTTCAAGATCTTTCTGGTAAACCCGTGAATATATTTTTAAACAGTCTGTGACTAAATGGTGCATTAGTAACCTTTTCTATTGTATAGTTTTGTTAGTTTCTGTACTGATTGTCTCTTTGCTCTTAATTTCTTCGCTTTGATGATGTTTTGCTACTTGATGACTAATGCACCTTTTTTGTGAAGGGGAGGGATCATGATTTCAGAATGAGTGGTGTGTCACTTTTCCTTTGGTTTTTTTCTTGTTTGCACTCTGCTCAGTTGTTTTATGTATTCTTGAATCAGCTATTACATTTTTTTAAGGTTAAAAAATTTAACTCAGTGTGAGACATTTAACTGGACAAACTTGGTAGTTTAGCAAATTCTAGCCAGAGTTAATATAAGCCTTTATATGTGAAATCTTGCTCAGTCACAGAACTGAAATTGAGCACTCACAGAAATTCAGTTAAGAATTACAGTTCTGGGAATCAAGATGTTCCACCGTGATGCAGGTGTGCATACATCTTTGCACTTACTGTGGAGTTCTGACCCTGCTGGAAGCAGGGGTAGGAGGTGTGAAGATCGGAGGACTAGAGAACGTAAGAAGTGCATTAGCTTCCTTGAAGTGTTGATTTCATTTCAGCCAAAGAAAGGAAGTGAAATCTTTTGCCATTGAAGTTTGTGGAAAGACAACACCAAGTTCATTTTGTTTCCTAAAAGGTAGTGGCAATAATCGGCTCTTGGGGAACTGTAGCAGTAGGCATGTGGTTTGTGTGCAGGAAATTGTTACCTCACTCCCCGGGTCTAGACTGGGAATCCAGAATCATCTCTATTGTCAATACCCTGACATTCAGGAATTAGGTTATTTCAGGCAGGGTGTTATCTCCTGTTTGTAAAATATTGGGGTCTTCCTAACAAAATAATGTTGAAAATGGAACCCCTTTTGTTCTTTTTTTAATCAAAACAAAGTAAGACAGGAAAAAGTAGCTGCAGTTCAGCAATGCAATGAATAATGATTCTTTAAAATAAATCTGAAAGTAATAAATTGTTTGAATGAATTGTGGTTGGAAAACTGAGGAACCTACTGGTTGCATATGCAAGGTTACTCACTTTATTCTTATCTCAGTCTTTTTGATAGCCAATTCACTCTGCTATTACTGAACTTTCTCCTAAAACTAAGTACTTTATTTTAAATCATTATTTTCTCCCTTCTCAAAATAGTTCTATTAACCTTACAGTAATGAGTTAGTTCCAGTGATGGTCCTTTTGCAACTTAGGATGATAAACCGCACATTCTCTTATAGAGGAAGAACAAGTGAAAAATGAGCCCTCTATGAGTTAGAACTTTCTGATTTTGAAACTTGAAAATTTGTGATCCTGAAAGCTATAATCTCCGTGACTTCAGAGCTAATGGAATCACTTTGAATACTCTTTTCCCTCCCATATATATTTGCTCTAGTTCTACCCAGTTTATTAGTTAAAGGTACTATGACCAAAGAATCAGGGACTCTGCAAGAATATCATAGTTCTGGTGAATTAGAGAAAACCTGCTATTAAACCATGGTGGTTTCTAGTGGCATATTGCTCTGATGTATCAGCAATCACAAGATTATTTATTAACATTTATTTCCTTTACCTATATAAATGCCCATATTTGCTAGTGCCCAGAAAAGAGAAACCCCATGCTATGGTTGTAGCTGCTTGTTTTGTGATAAGTATTTTGCCACACCTTTGAAAAATTCACTCTAACCCTCTGTCTTGTTTACATAAAGGCAATGAATAAATTTAGTTTATGTTTCAAAAGCGTAAAACAAACAAGGTAGTTACCAATATGGCCCTGTGTACCTAATTCATTTTTGTAGCTTCTGACCAAATCCAAGATTTCCATGAGGGAATCATCTTTCTTCCTTGAATCTGAATAATTAGCCTGTTTGTTTTCTGCCTAGATATTCATGTCAAGCAGAGAGAAATACCTAGACTATATAATCTCTGAGCTTCAATAACTGAAGAAAAATAAACATCCCTGATGGGCTTGAATGTGTTTGTCCACAGTGTGACTGTGTCTGTGTATATAGAATGTCTGTGTATTTTACTTACAGTATATAATAGACATGAAATGGTACCTTGCTGCAGTGTTTCTGACATTTAGAATAGTTCTGAAATGCTCAGTTAGCATCAGCACCACTACAGCATTATTCCTATTATATGATTCACTAATGCTAGCTACAGGAACTTCTGTATATGCTAATGGATAAATGGATGAGAAGGACACTTTGAAGCTGCCGTATACTATGTTTGCATAGTTTCTCTTTAAAAACAACTGCAAAAGGTTTTTTTGTGAGCCAAGATCCCAGATTGCCCTGGCATGATGTTGACCACCTGCAGGGGATGGTTGAGAATACCTCTGCCCTATCTGTTGTCACTGCACCTGTTAGGCCAAGAGTTTATCCAATAGGAGGAAATGACCGTTGGTTTGACTAGATTCTGAGTCTTGCCTATAGTCAACCACATTTTTCTTTGTGATAATTTCTTTCCTGTGGTGTCTAGTCAGAAGAAATTGAAGACATTTCCTTCCATGGCAATTCCAAGCCTGCTGCCTAGTTCACAGTACAGGGGACCTCTCCTCCTCCTTTCCTCTTGAAGGTACTCCCCCTCTTCCCATCCCCACTCCTCACCCATACCTCAGCACCAGGAGCCTTGGGATTTCTCTCCATATGATAAATCATTATTCTCCTTCACATAAATCACTTAATATTATTTTTTGTACAGAAAATCTTGATAGCCATCAAAACACCTTAGTGATAGTCTTGTTGCAAAATTGACCATAGAAGTGGCCCATGTATAAAATCTTTGAGTGTTTTTGGGGTTTGTTCCCCCACCTCGCATGTTGACTTTTACAAGAATTGTCAGAAATCCATTGTTAGCAATCAAACTTAATTACTAGCATGCAGAGTCATCATTTTATTGCCAGGCTATAGCCATTGTTTGAAGTGCGCTTTTTAGAAACATTTTGATAACTCTTAGCAATGCCTAATTAAACCAAGCAATACTTCCATGTATTTTAATTAATCATAAGTAAAACTAATATGTAGGAGGAGTCCTCTGGTGGAACACTATAGTTGCTATTGATCTTAGGTAAAAAAAAAAGTAGAAAGCAATTGTGCAAGACCCTCTAGGCTTCTCTGTTATCCTAATTCAGAAAATGAGGACTGTGTCCTGGTCAGGAGTAATATGAGGGGATTAATTCTAGAAGAGCAAAAGTGGCTGGCTTTCCAGGGCCAAGCTAGAGGTCATCTCTTGAGTTTGTATTTCACCCTGTGGCCAAACCACAGAGCTTCTGAGGCTGCAGAAGAATTTATATAACCAGCAGTAAGGGACAGTTTTCTGCTGGCCCTGACCTGCTACTCCTTCTGATGTAAAAGAGCTTGAAAAGCTGTGCTTAGGTAAGGCAGGGCCTGATTGGGTATGAGCTTTATTAACTCTTCTCTGCCTAATCATAGACAATGGGAAGAAACTTGACCTTTTAGAATTTTCTCTATTGTCTTATTAGCAAGACTTTCTTGAGTATAGTTAGCTGTCATTGGATTTTTAATTCCTTTGGCTTCTTTCCTTGTAGTCATCAGTTAGGCTTTTTTAAGGCCGAATTCACAGGGAGTTCTGGGGCCTTGTAGGCCAAATTTGTGTACCTTAGCTCTTAGGGACCTGGTCAAGTTTTCTGCACATTGATAGCTACCTTCCTTAATTTCAGCAGCCAACAATCTCTTCACTTTTCAAATGACGGTTTTTTCCAATTGTAATGTTAAACATTTGTTAAACAAAGAACCAAAGTGGCATCGTAGGACTTGTTAAAAGTAGAGTTTAGTTCATGAATAATAGTGTGACTTTGGGTTTAAATAGCATCTGCTTTCCTCAGCATCTAAGTTACTCTGACAAAAAAAGATCAGTCATTTTTTAGGCAGATGAGTCTCTGGGTCTACCTTCCTCCAAAGGTTTGCCAGGCCAGGCCACCAGTATGTCTTGGGTCAACAGATACTTCCATCAGCCTTTTGACATCTTATACTATCAAGTTACCTAGAGGACTTGACAGGTCAGTAGTTCACCACAAAATAATCCCAACAAGTGATAGGGAGGTGCTTTGTCATTGCCTCTCCTCTCAGATTCCTTTTCAATGTCTCACTGTTAAAAGGGGGACTAAAGTCCAAAGCCATTGCCATTCTCCTTTTGTACCTACAGCATCCAAAACCCAAGTGGGCAGCATTCTGCTTAGGATAATAACACCCATTGCATGCAAAGAGAACATCTTCATAGAGAGAATGTCAGTAAATACTTGAATCTGCATGATAGTTTGTTGACTTGAATGCAACAGCAAGAAAATATTGCAAGTTAAATAATTGTATATACAATTTCTTTAAATCTCCCTGGCTCATTCTTTGTAATTTATGTGTGTATCTGTAGTATTGCAGGCTTTTGGAGAATATTCATATAGATAGTATGTCAGGCATCAAAGAAAATGCTTTCTGTCACCTGCCAATGTTGTATTGTGGGTATTTATAGTTGTATGTATGTATATGTATATGTATCAATGTGTAGACTGTATATCAGTATATGGTATATGTATATCAAATTTATTTTTATCTTTAATAACCAGTGTGATATGAAAAGCAAGTAAAAACCTCATAGGATTGATTATATAATACAGTTATTGAGAGTATATATAGTGGTACTGTTTTATTAAACTTAAAATGATATTTTGATTAGATTTTTAATAAGATTTTATGTTAGAAAATTCCATCTTTGATCTTTGAATCACCAGGGCAAAAATGACTCTGAACTAACTTTGTGAAACTATTTCAGTGTACTGTGTACCATACTTAAAGGGATAGCTCATTATAATTTGATATATTCAGAAAGAAAAAAAAAAACAGGCATCCTATGCAGTCTTAACAGCTTCAGTATTCTGAGCACTTAACCATAAACTCAAACAGACAATTTTGGGCTTATTACAAAATGTGATGCTTTAAAGCACACATTCTTTATTGTTGTAATTAGTTCAGAAAAATAGAGCTTTCAGAAGAATTAAATAAGTGCCCACTGTATCATTTTTGTGCCTGTGTCTGTTTTACACTAGATCAAACCACTCTTCTAGCACCGCCTCCTCGCCCTCTTCACTTTCAAGAAATAGTACAATGTTAAAGTATATCAGGGCTTCCCAAGATCAGGTACTATATTCTAGGTTTGCAGTTGTACAAATTAGCATCTAGTGTCACAAGTAGAAGAATTTCAGGGCAGGTTATGGACCAGGTTAAAACTTTAATATTTTTATACTTGGGTCTCTTCCTGCCTCTCCCCAAAGAAGAGCCACTGGCCTTAGTTGTTTGAGCTTACTGCTTATCTTACACTATGTAAATAGATAATTAGAGATTAAATGTATATTAACCAGCATGTTTGGTGTATTTAAAGCAGCAACTGAGTATGTGTGAGTGAGTGGTTGAGTGCAGAATATTTTTAAACGTACTGTCTCCTATTCTTTGTATCTGATTCAGAGAATTGGAGTTGTGGGGTGGGAGACTAATCTTCGGCTCCAGTCTGCAGTAGTGTGTTGGTAGTTACGTTGGAGTTTTTTAATTAATTCTACAGTCTCAAACTATTTTTGCAAATATATCATATTTCCTAATCTGTTCTAGACGTGCAGTGAACTGGCCCTGTGACTGATCAACAGGGTCTTTGTTCCGCAAGAGTATGTTTCTTTCTAAAAATTATAGTGATTTGCAAAAGCATCCATTTGATTCAGAAAGTATATACAAAAGGAGTAGAAAAAATAAAGTTTCATTTTGGGCCTTAATCATTTGAAATGTTTGGACTTTTAATATAAAGCCATGTAGGTTATAAAGCCAAGTAACCATTTGGCGTGGATAATAATATCCACTGTATAGAGAGTATATATGCACATTGATTTTTAATGCCATTAGGATACTTTTTTAAGCTATAAGAATGAGACTACTTAGACCAAATTGAAGTCAGGGGGCTTGCCAGGGGAAGTGTGTGAGCTGGTTGCCTTCCATTTAAGGTAGACGTACATGTGGTCAGTCCTCTTCTCCTAAGAGATTCAGAACCAGTGTACTGTCCCCGTAGGTGTGTAAGGGGAAAGTCTTACACATCTTGGCCTCTCACATGTGTACATACACTTGCACACATGTACACGTAGTGAATGTTTTAAGTTATACAAACTTAAAACACAAAGGGCCAGAATGTAGAAGAGGTGATGAACGAAGGGAGTGGAAACTGCATCACAGGAATGTTTTCTAAGGGCTAGGGAGGAGTTTGAGCTCTAGGGTCTGACTTTGAGAAGCATTGGATTTTTAACAAATATGTGAGGGTGTACCTATCACATCCACCAAATTGAAGGCTTTCTTATAATCCACAAGCAGCAGGTCTCCAACACCCCGCAGGAGCATGGGGACATTCTAGAAGGCTGATGTTCACTATTTTCTAGGGTGGCATTGCTGCTTGCCCTGGAGATCATTCCTTTGAGAAAGGAACGGAAATGGAGAAGACACAACAAAGCACTTACCATAGAAGCATTGATGTGAATTGTACACACTCCCTTTTGAGCTGTACTGGTGAGAAAGCTCAGACTGAAGTATGCTGAACAGTTAAGCAATGACAGTGAAGATGGAGATGAAAAGAAACCTAGCTAAAATATATTTCCCTTTGCAGGGTAATAGTGTTATAAAGAGCACCTCACTTCAATTCCTGAAAATGTTGGTTAGTGGAGAGAAATTTGGGGTTTCACTTACCATTTCCCCGTGAGCTTACATAGATAAGACTTTAGAAGCCCCCAGGAGAGTCCTATTCAGAAAGCTCAGTTAAAGACAGTACTGTAGGTCTGAGGCTCCTTGCTCTGACCTCTGAATACTAGGGCACTACAGAGGGTGAGAATGTATTCTCTCTGCAAAGAGGAGCCTCTCTTCTGGCCTTACACTCCACTAGGGCTTCTACTGAGCAGCAAGTACATCCTGGATTTCAATGCTATTTCCCCGGCTTTAGGAATCCAGCCGTTCTAACAGGTTGACCCTGCTGAGGAAAGATATCAACTCAGAGTTACTGAGCCACTGGGGGTGACACATGACAAAGGTATTTTAAAAATTAGCTGACTGAAGCCAAGACCATATATTTTGCCTTTGCAAGAAACAAGATGGCACATTGAGCTCTAACCAGGGACAGATGATATCTTTGCCTTTGCATCCAGATTTCTGGAAATGGTTACTGTTTCAATTCTGTGGGAAGGGTCAAGAAACACTAAGCTTATTGCTTCGCATTTCTGCTCAGTTCAGATGAGAGCTGTTGGGTAAAGGCCTAAATGCCTCCCTGCATTCTCTTCTACCTCAGGTTTTAGGAGCCCATTTCTAGAACAGAAATTTATGTAAGTGGAGAACCAATACTGTCAGCCTTGATTACTGTAGGATGGGTAGAAGGGTGGTAGTATGTATCCTTTAATACAGAACAAGCTTCTAACTTTTCCAGCCTAGTAACTGGGTTATATTTACTGTGACTCAAGCTAATTGGCAGTGTGGAACATTCCTTTACCTTCAGAGTTTTCTCCACCAATCATTGCAGTTTCATTGCAGTCCTGGTGCCATATCTCCCTGCAAATTGTGAAAGTAATTAGTGACAAAATAGCAGCCTACTCCTTTTCAGTGGCCAAACTGTCAGCATTAGCAGACTTGGGTAAGCTAGTGGGACTGAACTACGTACTGGAAACCTGTTCCTCATTATCACCCACCAGATTGAAGAAATGCCATCTCCTAGAAAATTATGGCATTTATGGTGGTCATCTTTTTAATGGAACAGTAACTTATATGGATATTGTTAAAGTGTTTAGAGAATATTTTGAAAATTAAGTTTACATTTTACAATTGCTTTATTTTTTATTAAAATAGTTGTATATAAATATTACCCATTTCACTGTTGCTGAAGTAAACCTAAACCGTGTAGACGAGTCACCTGATATGTATAGAAGCTGTGACATATATATAGTACTTTTCTCTAGTGTGTAAATGTTTATGAATATAACTGTTCCTGTGTTTTTATAAGTTGGGGATAATTTGTTGTTTTACAACAGCAAAATCTATTGGATTTAAGTGGTTTTTATGTAATAGAAATCATGCAAAATAGTGAAGGATTTAAAATATGTATATGATATATGTAAATGTACAAACTTTAGAAAGAAATAAATTAACAAATTTCAATCATTTAGGGGAATATTTTTATTTGCTTATGCAACTGTATAATACCTTTAAAAATCAAAACAACACAATACACCCCCTTGTATTAAAAAGATACCCTCGGGGCGCCTGGGTAGTGCAGTCGTTAAGCGTCTGCCTTCGGCTCAGGGCGTAATCCCAGCATTCGGGGATCAAGTCCCACATCGGGCTCCTCGGCTGGGAGCCTGCTTCTTCCTCTCCCTCTCCCCTGCTTGTGTTCCCTCTCTCGCTGGCTGTCTCTCTGTCACATAGATAAATAAAATATTTAAATAAATAAATAAATAAATAAATAAATAAATAAATAAATAAGATACCCTCAAGCCCCACAGTGAGAGATTTGGCCAGGGTAATTGATTAAGGTGTTCGAAGGTCAAATCGTTAGCTCTTACTCACTTCCGTTAACTTCTGTAAAAACTTGTGTTTGCACAAAGATGTTTATGAAACTTAGGAGGCCTACTGTCTTCATCAGGAGGTTTTGAGCAGGGAAAGAACAAAAGTTTTGAAGTAATCGCAAAACTTAATTTACATTCCCATACTCCTAACTCTTTTTATCAAGGTAAAGGGACTGAAAAGTTAATTATTGCCCTAAAATGCAAAAGCCGATCACTACTTTATGGTGCCTAGTGTATACATATGTGTTCTCATTACTAAACTTAATGTTAAAAAAAAATCTGTTAATTTGGAAAATGAAAAAATAAAATTCCACCCTAATCACCTAACTTCTGAATATTTGAGAAAATGTTTTATGTTTGGGAATTTGGGCATTTTGAGGCAAGATAGCTGATAAATGAATGAAACTGCTGCCTGGCAGAGATGAAAACTGCTGTTTCGTGTAAATCTCAAAGAAATAAATAGCTTGGAGTGGGGAAAAGGGGGGAGATAGGCCCTTTGGCACCCCCTTGGCTTCCACTAAAATTCCCTGTGTGACTCTCAAACATGAGTCCTCTTACATAAATATTGAATCATATTGTACACCTGACACTAATATAATGTTATAATGTCAATTATATCCCAATTTTAAAAAGAAAGAAACATGAGTCCTCGTTGCCCAGTTGTCTTTCCTCCAGAGCTAGGAGTTTTATATGCCTTGTCGTATTCTGTTGCACAAATTAATATTAAAAGATGAAACACTCATGAGAAGAAACTAAAACTCAGGGCAAATTAAGATGTAATAAATAGCTATCAACTGTAAATAATGTCTCACTTCTACATTAATTCTATTCTACAATTCTGTGAGATTTACCAAGAGACTGCTGAATCACCCAATTTTTACTGAAAAATTATAAGCCATAGGAAATATTGGAGACAGGCATATATTTTTCTAATATTAGAAAAGAGTGTAAGCTCTGGATGCTGTAGACTAGTGAGCTTGGTATTAATTCTAGGCATAGTTACAGAGTGAACAATAAGGATGCAACAATTATTATAAGCCAGCATGGTTTCTCAAAAACAAACCATTTCAATGACATATATTTCCTATTTTGTAGATTAAGTAGATTGGGAAAATGCAGTAGACAAAATACCTGAGCCCTAACAAAAAATTTAATGTGGTCTTAAATATGTCTGGCCAAAATGGTGAAATATCAACATTATACAATTGGTAGGTGTGTAATCACTTGAATGGTGCTAATTAAAGGATTCCTATCAACCTGGAAGAGCATGTCCAGTGTCTGGTTGCAAAGATTGCCTTTTGGCTCCATCTGTCCAACATTTCAACTAATAACTTGACTAAAACTACAAAAAATGTGTTTATTAAAAATGTATATGTCATAAAGATGGGAAAGAATAATTTTACTAAAGGAAAGGATCAAAATTTGAAAAACAAAATCTCACGAGGCAGGGAAATGGGACAAATTAACAATGTGAAGTGTTGAAGTGTAAGAGTGTAATATTTTACACTTTGGTTATTAAAAAAAAAAAAAGTTTTACAAGATCAAGCTAGGACCTTGTGTTGCATAGTATAGCAAGCACATAGGAAAGCAAGCCTCCAACTGTAATCCACAGTGAGCTCAGTTAACATGAACAGAGTGATGTAGCCACCAAAAACACTGGTACCATCTCAGGCAAGAAGGTGAGTCACACTGCTCTACACTAAAGAGACTACACCCAGGTAAATTGTCTTGTAACTTGAGATGTAAACAAACCAGAGTATGCAAAATTATCAGTCAGGATGGCAAAAAACATGAACAATGTAATGAGAAATGTAGGAAATATATGAACTGGGAATAGTTAACCCGTGAGAGAACTAAGGAATACTGGTTTTAAAAAGTCTAAATGAGTCTTACATGGAAGGGAAATGAGAACTGTGCTATAGCAATCTAAGGGGTTTAACTAGGATTGATTATTGGAACCTGCAAGAACTTAATAGAAGGGAGAGCTTTCCACACAAGGCTGGCACAACAGACAAATCCTTTTGTCAGATATGGTCTGGCACACACGTAGAAGGTTGCAATATTGAGAAATAAGAGAAACCTCAGGTGAGTAGTTGGATTGTAGTAACAATGATAGATGATATTATTATTTAAAATATCTGTTGAGCACTTAGGTGCTTGGCACTGTGCTGGCTACTTGGATGGATCATCTCATTCAATCTGTATGAAATTCTATGATATAACAGTATTATTTGCCCCATTTTACAGATGAGAAAAAGCCTGCATCAAGTTCCATCTCTTCAGATCTTCAGCATTTGAATACCTCAACAGCTCCTATCTTGATCTACAGAAGTCAGAGCTAACCCTACCTTTCTTGTCAGCCTCAGTTTTGAGAAGCAATGACTCCATCACAGGAGTTAGGAATGTATGTGTATCATCTGGGAGGAGCTGGCAGTAAAAATAGTTCTTTTAGCTCCACATGCCTGGATGCCACCCACAAAATTCTGAATGAATTGATCTGGAATGTAGAAATTTTCTAAGTTCCCTGGGTGAATCTGTCATGCACCCAGGCTTGAGAACTACTTCCTTGGAGCTTGACAACTTAGTAACATCTTGGACCTTGTGGGAAAAGTAGAATCTTAAACCCCTTCCCAGACCTGATGAGTTAAAAGGATTCTGCATTTAAATTATATCCCCAGGGGCACATTAAACCTTGAGAAGCACTGCTTTAGAACAGTTCTCAAAGTTTGGTCCTGAAGCAGCGTTAGCAGCCTCTCCTGAGAATTTGTTAGAAATAAAAATTCTCCATCCTACCTTGGACCTACTGAGACAGAAACTCTGGGGATGAGGCCCAGCCATCGGTGCTTTATCAAGCCTTCCAGATGATGCTGATGCCAACAAAGTTTGAGAACCATTGTTTTAGAGTTAACTCACACGGCTACAGAAGACCTTTGTACTCACAAAGGGCAACTGGCTTTTTCCTGCCATTATGTACTTGATGCAGTGCTGTCCATTGTCCCTTGCATCTGTTAGCTGTCCTCATAAAGAAGGGAGATTAGGCTTTGACCACTATATTATGAAATGTGACCTGAATGGTGCTACTGAGCTGGCCAGAGGGCTTGCTTATATGTAAAAGTGAATGGGAAGCCCCAGCACTCTCTTATCCGTGTAAGGAGCCTTCCTACCGACCCACTGCATAGACCCTGCCTGAAGTACACGCCTTGGGCTAGCCCTTCTAAAATGGCTTCCTCTGTCAATTCAGTTGCCTACCCTTGCTTTAAGGACAATCTGCCCCTTCTTTTATAGGCAACCTTCCCAGACTAGAGTTAGTTCTGTCTTAGTTACTACAGAATTTTGGCCATACCACTAAAATTTGTGAGAGGCCTTTATGGCCTGGAAGAGTATATTGATGGACTTCTTAACTGGCAATCTCCCTAGAGTACAGTTGCTGGATAAAACATGTGCCTGGCATCCCAAGAAGCTTCTCAATAATTTCATCTTGGATAGAATCAAAATGAGAGGCATTAGGTGTTGTAGCCTTGCCAGCATAATCACAGGGTGTTGGTGGACACCGAACTATGTAGTGCTAAATGTACATGGCCTCACATGCTGACTTCTGCTCAGTAGAACAAATGGTTAAGAACAGAGATACTGGAATCCAAAGGAGCTGCCTTTAACTCCCTACCCTGCACCTTACTGTTTGTGTGACCTTGGGCAAGTTACTAAATCTCTATTCCTGTTTCCACATTTTTAAAATGTAAATAATAATAACACCCAACTCATGGGGTTGTTATGAGGCTTAAATGAGACAATACATATAAAACACTTAACACAGTACTTGTCCCTTAACAAACCCTAATAATAACAATAATAATAATAATAATAGATAATATTGACTAATGTTACCTTATTGATGACATTGATCCCATTAATGGTAGTTGTCAGGTTGTTCCTCTGGGTTTCTGGCCCAGGAAGAATTGTGTTTTTAGCATATATCTCAGCTCATCCACAATGTGCTGATTTTGTAATTTGACTCTTAGAAGAATTTTGGAGAGGGCTACTTTGCTAATCCACAGTCTGCACGTAAAGTTTAACAACTATTTAGTACTTATATTGTCTACTTTTGTTATGATCTTCATCCTCCAGAAAAGTATTGTTCAATATGATAGCCACTAATCACATGTGGAAATTAAAATTCTCTTCTAGTTACCTGACTTACATATCACTGATATATAGCATATACATAACATACTATGTGTGTCTGAATATGTACATGTATATATATGTGTGTGTGTGTGTATCTAGATATACACACATTTCCATCATCTATTGGATAGTACTGCTCTAGACTCATGTTTGAGATTTTCTATGCACTTCATATAGCACACATGATGACAATGAAAATTTCTTTATGGATCAAGTCTCAGGCACCCAAAATTGATTCATTCATTTGACAAATATTTATTCTGCCATGGAACTATGCTCAGTAATAACAACAAGCAATATAGGCAAACACTACTTCAACCCTTACATAAAAAGATACATACAGTATTGCTAAATAGCCTCAGAGAAAAATTCCAGTGAAATATATAAGGTATAACAGGTACCTAATTAAAATAAGTTAAGAACTAATGAAATTTACTGAAAAAGAGTGTGTAACTCAACCCAATGAATAAATCTGCTCTGAATTTTTGTTTTTACTTCTTCCTTTGAAATATGGATCTCTAGGAAGGGAGTGAAGATGGCGGAGAAGTAGGGGTCCCCTTTTTCAGCTGGTCCCCTGAGTCGAGCTGGATAGGTACCAGACCATACTAAACACCCACGGAATCAGCCTGAGATGCAAGAAGATACACCTGGATCTCTACAAATGAACATCTCCAGCGCTGAGTATTGAGGTACGAAGCGGGGAGCCGTGAAGCCGCACACAGATATCGGAAGATAAATGGAAAGGGGAGGAAGCTGCCTCATTTGGGCACCAGGAAGCGGTAGCCACCTGCACTGGGAGCGGGGTGACTCACGGACCGGCACCTGTGAGAGAGCAGACTGAGACCATGAGCCGGGGAATGCGCGCAACCAGTCTGAAAACCAGTGCTCCAGAGTGCGCAAACCACACTGAAACGGAGCTCCGGAGCACGCGGGGGTGGCTGCTGGCTGGCGGTGTTAGAAACACAAAGGACAGAGACATACCAGCCCTGGAAGTGAGGGCTGGGACGCCGGGTATGGGGTGCTCATCCCAGGACGCTGTAGGGTTGAGCAGCACCAACAGAAACAGAGTTAAAGTGGCCAGAATGTAAGTGGAGGACGGTCTGCGATCCCTCTGCTCTGAGACAGAGGCTGGGATTCAGCCACTGCTTCTCTGACTCTCAGAAGAGGCACAGCAAAACGCCAGGGAAAGCCATCAGAGAACAAAAGCCTGCAAATACCAGCTCACAGTGTGCCCATCCCCATCCCCCATCGCAGAGGACAAGGAGACTCTACCCAAAGAGGGTTGCCTAAGTATCAACATGGCAGGCCCCTCCCTCAGAAGACAGGCTGAAAAATCAAGAAGCCCACATCCCTAAGGTCAATATAAAACAAGTGCACACTGCATGGGTCCTGGTCAATAATTTGGGCTCTGGACAACCCCACAACCTCTGCTTATCAGAATGATGAAAAGGAGAAATCCCCCCCAGCAAAGAAAAGACAATGAGTCTGTGGACTCTGCCACAGAACTAATGGATATGTATATAACCAAATTATCAGAAATGGAGTTCAGAGTAACAATGGTCAAGATGATGTGTAGACTTTAAAAAAATATTAACAAAATTATTAATGAGAATATAGAATCTCTAAGGGCAAAAATGAGAGCGAATCTGGCAGAAATTAAAAATGCTATGAATCAAATGCAGTCAAAACTAGATGCTCTGACAGCCAGGGTGGATAAGGCAGAAGAACAAATCAGTGAATTGGAAGATGGGTTGGTAGAAGAGAAAGCTAAAATAGAATCTTGGCTCAAAAAAATCCAATCTCAGAATGTAGGTTATGGGAGATTACTGACTCAATGAAACGTTCCAATGTCAGAATCATTGGCATCCCTGAGGGGGTGGAGAAAAACAGAGGTCTAGAAGAGATATTTGAACAAATTGTAGCTGAAAACTTCCCTAATCTAGCAAAGGAAATAAGCATTCGTATCAAGAGTCAGAGAGGACCCTCCCAAGCTCAACCAAGACAAACCTACACCACATCACGTCATAGTGCAATTCGCAAATATTAGATCCAAGGATACAGTATTGAAAGTGGCCAGGGCAAAGAAATTTCTCATGTACCAAGGCAAAGGTATCAGAATTACGTCAGACCTGTCTACACAGACCTGGAATGAGAAAAAGGGTTGGGGGGGGGGCATTTTTAAAGCTCTTTCAGAGAAAAACATTCAGCCAAGGATCCTTATCCAGCAAGGCTGTCATTCAGAATTGATGGAGAGATAAAGAACTTCCAACATCGCCAGTCACTGCCAAATTTCATAACCACGAAACCAGCCCTACAGGAGATATTAAGGGGGGTTCTATAAAAGTAAAAAGGCCCCAAGAGTGATACAGAACAGAAAGTTAGAATCTATAGAAGCAAAGACTTTACACACAACATGGCATCCTTAAAATCATATCTCTCAATAATCAGTCTCAATGTAAATGGCCTAAATGCTCCCATAAAAAGCCACAGGGTTGCAGATTGGATAAAAAGACATGACCCATCCATTTGCTGTCTACAAGAGACCCATTTTGAACCTAAGGATACACCCAGACTGAAAGCAAAGTGATGGAGAACCATTTTTCATGACAATGGACGTCAAAAGAAAGCTGGGGTAGCAATTCTCATATCAGGCAGATTGGATTTTAAACTAAAGACTGTAGATAGAGATACAGAAGGACACTATATTATTCTTAAAGGATGTATCCAACAGGTGGGTATGACAATTATAAATATCTCTGCCCCAACAGGGGAGCAGCAAGATACACAAGCCAACTCTTAACCAGAATAAAGGGACATATATATAATAATACGTTAATAGTAGGGGACCTCAACACTCTGCTTTCAGCAATAGACAGATCGCCTAAGCAGAAAATCAACAAAGAAACAAGAGCTTTGAATGACATACTGGACCAGATGGACCTCATAGATATATACAGAACACTACACCCCAGAACAACAGAATACTCACTCTCTTCAAATGCACATGGAACTTTCTCCAGAATAGACCATATACTGGGTCACAAAACAGGTATCAACCGATACCAAAAGACTGAAATTATTCCCTGCGTATTCTCAGACCACAATGCTTTGAAACTGGAACTCAATCGCAAGGAAAAAATTGGAAGAAACTCAAACACTTGGAGACTAAGAGCCATCCTGCTCAAGAATGATTGGGCAAACCAGGTAATCAAGAAGGAGATTAAGCAATTTTTGGAGACCAATGAAAATGAAAACACATCATTCCAAAACCTATGGGACACTGAAAAGGCAGTCCTAAGGGGGAAATACATACCCATCCAAGTCTCACTCAAAAGAACAGAAAAATCTAAAATGCAGTTTTTATATTCTCACCACAAGAAGCTGGAACAGCAACAGAACAGGCCTAACCCACGCACAAGAAAGCAGTTGTTCAAGATTAGAGCAGAGATCAATGAATTAGAAACCAGGAGCACTGTAGAGCAGATCAACAGAACTAGAAGCTGGTTCTTTGAAAGAAGAAATAAAATAGATAAGTCACTGGCAAGACTCATCCAAAAGAATAGAGACAGGACCCAAATTAATAAAATTATGAATGAAAAGGGAGAGGTCACAACCAACACCAATGAAATAGGAAGGATCATTAGAAACTTTTATCAACAGCTTTATGCCAATAAATAAAGCAACCTGGGATAGATGGAGGCCTTCCTGGAAACCTATAAACTACCAAGACTGAAACAGGAAGAAATTGATTTTTTAAACAGGCCAATTAATTATGAAGAGATTGAGTCAGTGATAAAAAAAAACTTCCAAAAAACAAAATGACAGGGCCTCATGATTTTCCCAGGGAATTCTACCAAACATTCAAAGAAGAAATATTACCTATTCTCCTAAAGCTATTTCAAAAAATAGAAACAGAAGGAAAACTACCAAACTCATCCTATGAAGCCAATATTACCTGATCCCCAAACCAGGTAAAGACCCCATCAAAAAGGAGAATTACAAACCAATATCCCTGATGAATATGGACGCCAAAATTCTCAACAAGATCCTAGCTAATAGGATCCAACAGTACATTAAAAGGATTATCCATCATGACCAAGTGGGATTCATCCCTGGGATGCACGGGTGGTTCAACATTCGCAAATCTATCAGTGTGATAGATTATATCAATAAGAAAAAAGCCAAGAATCATATGATCCTCTCAATAGATGCAGAAAATGCATTTGACAAAATACAGCATCCTTTCCTGATTAAAACCCTTCAGAGTGTAGGGATAGAGGGTACATTCCTCAATCTCATAAAAACCGTCTATGAAAAGCCTACAGCAAATATCATTCACAATGGGGAAAAGCTGGAAGCCTTTCCCTTAAGATCAGGAACACGACAAGGATGCCCCCTCTCTCCATTCTTATTCAACATAGTACTAGAAGTCCTTGCAACAGCAATCAGACAACAAAAAGGGATAAAAGGTATCCAAATCGGCAAAGAAGCAGTCAAACTGTCTCTCTTCGCAGATGACATGATACACTATATAGAAAACCCAGAAGAATCCACCCCCAAACTACCAAAAGTTATAGAGCAATTCTGTAATGTGGCGGGATACAAAATCAATGCTCAGAAATAAGTTGCATTTCTATGCACGAACAATGAGACTGAAGAAAGAGAAATTAGGGAATCCATTCCATTTACAGTAGCACCAAAAATCATACGTTATCTCAGAATTAACCTAACCAGAGACATAAAGGATCTATATTCTAGAAACTACAGATCACTCTTGAAAGACATTGAAGACACAAAAAGATGGAAAAATATTCCTTGCTCATGGATTGGAAGAATTAACATAATTAAAATGTCCATGCTACCCAGAGCAATCTACACTTTCAATGCTATTCCGATCAAAACACCAATGACAGTTTTCAAAGAAGTGGAACAAACAGCCCATAAATTTGTGCAGAACCAGAAAAGGCCATGAATCGCCAAGGAATTGTTGAAAAGGAAAAACAAAGCTGGGGGCATCACAATGCCAGATTTCAAGTTGTACTACAAAGCTGTGATCACAAAGACAGCATGGTACTGGCACAAAAACAGACACATAGACCAATGGAACAGAATAGAGAGCCCAGAAATGGACCCTCGGCTCTTTGGGCAACTAATCTTTGGTAAAGCAGGAAAAAACATCCAGTGGAAAAAAGACAGTCTCTTCACTAATGCTGTACTGTATGGTGACTAACATAATATTATAAAAATTGTTATTAAAAGAAGAAGAAATATATGAATTTAGTGCCATTGTATTGCCTGCAAAGTCCGTTTCTTTAGATTTTCTGTTTCTTTCTGGTCTATTTGACTCTTGAGTTCTCTCTTTACTTATATAATCCCCCTTGATATATCTTGCAGGGCTAGGTTGTTTGTCACATATTCTTTCAGTTTCTGTCTGTCCTGGAAGCTCTTTATCTCTCCCTCTCTTCTGAATGACAGCCTTGCTGGATAAAGTATTCTTGGCTACATGTTCTTCTCATTTACTACCCTGAATATGTCTTGCCAGCCCTTTCTGGTTTGCCAGGTTTCTGTGGACTGATGTTATTCTGATGTTCTTCCCTCCATATGTAAGGAAACTTCTCTCCTTAGCTATTCTCCAGATAGTTTCTTTTCTGTAATATTGCAAGCTTCACTATTATATGTCAAGGTGTTGATCTATTTTTATTCATTTTGGGAGGGGTCCTCTCTGCCTCTTGGACTCACATGCTTGTTTCCTTCCCCAGATTAGGGAAGTTCTCAGCTATGATTTTCTCAAATATACTTTCTAGTCCTCTCTCTTTCCACCCCCTTGGGGATCCCAATAATTCTGACAATGGAACGTTTTATAGTATCATTAATCTGTCCAATCCTTTTTTCATGGGCTACTAGCAGTCTATCTCTGTTTTCCTCAACTTCCTTCCTTGGCATCAGCTTATCTTCTAAATCACTAATTCTCTCTTCCATCTCATTTACCCTGGCTTTTAGAGTATCCAGTTTTGACTGCATCTCATTCATAACAATGTTTTTTGTTTAGTTTGGCCTGATAAGATATCATCTGCTCTTACAGATTCTATATCATCACTAATACTTTTTTCAAGACTTGCTATTGACTTTATGAATGCTATCCTGAATTCTGACGTATTGCTTATATCCAAACCCATTAGTTCTGTGGCAGAGGACATTGTCTCTGGTCCTTTCCTTGTTGAGAGTTCCTCCTCCTAGTCATTCTTTTGAGGGATGATTGAGTGAATGAGCAGAGTCTAAAATATCAACCACAACCCAAGCAAGATGCACCCTAGCAAAATCCAGAGTGGTCAGATGCCACTGCAGAAAAACAAAGCCAAAATGAAACACAAGAATAAAATTTAAAAATTCTAAAAAGGTGGGGAGGGGAAGAGGAACTATAATTTCTCAGTGTGGACAAAGCAGAGTGTTTCATTCATTCCTGGATGTATTTTGGATTGCAAGGAAAGTTATATATATATATATATATGGAGACCATAAGACTGTAAATTATATATATATATATATATGAAGATAAAATTGAATAGAGTGAAAAAAGAACTAAAATGAGGCATGTATTTATAAAAAATTATAGGTGTGAAAAAATATTAGTTAAAAAGTGACTATGAAATATAAGTTGATATAATAATTAAAAAAATATTAGTTAAAAAGTGACTATGAAATATAAGTTGATGTAATAAACTTCTAGTTGAAATGAGAGAAAAGTAAAAAGAAAAAAAACAGAGAAAAAGCATAAGAAAAAGAAAAGGAGAATTTTATCTGAAAAATAAACAAGTCGTGACTCAACACCTAGAGCTCAATATACTATTTTCCCCTGGCTTGGGATTTTACAGTCTTATGGTCTCCATAGGGTTGTTATCCACCTGTTCTTCCAGCCTGTCTTCTGGGGGAGGGGCCTGCCACACCGTTTCTCAGGTAACCCTGCCTGGGCAGAGTTGCTCCACCCCCTGTCAGGGGGATGAGCTCAGTGGAAACTGGTTCTTTGTGTGGCTTTTGTTCCCTGGAGGCTTTCCACAACTTTTCAGAGGATCAGAGCAAAATGGCAGCACCCAAACCTCTGGCCCACGGCGGCAAAATCACAGTCTGCCCTCTTTAATAAACCCTCCAGGAAAAACCGTCTCCACTTCTGGATGCACCACCAAAAACCACAGCCTCCTCTGGTGCGTGCCCACTGCGCCCTCTTGGAGATAGTCCTGGGGGCCCAGAAGTGCCACTGCCCTTTGTGATTCTAAAACTGGGAGTGGCCACGGGCTCACGTGCACCCAAAGCTCCTGTATCATGTCTGGGTGCTCCTCATATGTCCTTTCTGGGCTGCTATTGCCCTGCGTATTTTTGCCTGGTTGGGCACAGTTTCCAGGCTTTTCCAGTCTGCTCAGGAAAGGAGTAGTTACCAACAGGCCCAGCTCAGGATTTATGGTGATCAGAGCTGAGAGTCCCTTCCTGGGTTCACTGACCCTAACCTGCTTCCTGGCTCCAGTGCTCAGGCACTCTACTAGTTCAGGCTCCCCCTTACACTCTGTGGCTCCTCATATGCTGAGATGACAATGCTCCACCTAGAATTCTGCCTTTTCATTTCCAGAGCCCCTTTCAGAGATGGATGTCTCTCACTAGAGCAGATTTCTAAAGGTTCCTATTTTGCACTCCATTGTTATATTACTTTCCAGGAGCCAGCTTATGGAGGGGTACTTCTGTTTATCTTCTTACATCTCCCCACAGATTCACAACTCCACACATCATGACTTGCAGAATGCAGTCATTTTTCTGCTTGTAGAGAACCAGATATATATTCTTACGTCTCAGGCTGATATTGTGGGTATTCAAAATGTTTTGATAGATATCCAACTAATATCAGGGGACCACTTGAAATGGGGTCCCCTACTTCTCCACCATCTTGCCTCTCCTCTCTGACACTGGACTTTTATAGTCCTATGGGAAATAAGTGTCTCATTCACCTGCTCTTCCAGTCTGTCTTCTGTGGTAGGGACTGCTGCTCAGCTTCTCAGGCATCTCTGCCTGGGTGGAGTTGCCCAACCCCTTGTCAGGAGGTTAGGCTTAATGTGAGCTGGTTGTCTGTGTGGCTTTTGTTCCCTGGTGGCTTTCCATACCTCTTTAGAGGGTCAGAGCAAATATGGCTGTGTCAGGATTTCTGGCCCAGATCCTCAGGGCTATGGTCCCCTTTCTTCAATAAACCTTCCAGTTCAAACTGTCTCCACTTCTGTGTGTACCAAACTCCACAGACTCATGCTATTCTCACCCACTACAATTCTCCCATGGGAAGTGTCAGGGACCTGCTAGTGTCTCTATGCTTTGTGTCTTTGCGATTGTGAGCAGCCATTGGTGCAAGTACATACCCTATTCCACCACTCCCAGGTCACACCTGGGTGATGTCTCACTGTCCTTCCTGGGGCCACACTGCCCCAAGAACTGTTGCTTAATCATGGGTGCAGCCTCTGTGTGAACCAAACTGTCAAATCCCAAGGTTTGAGTTGGCTGCAACTCTCAGGGGGTAATTCCAGGGGCCCATGAGCATCTCTGTGTTTTGTGTCTTTGTGATTGCAAGCAGTTGTGGACTCGCCCATGCACCCAGTTTTGCTGCTCCCAGGTCGTGGCTGGGTGCTGCCCTGCTGTCCTTCCTGGGGTCATTGCAACCCTGAGAGCTGTTGCCCAGTCATGGGTGCAGCCGTTTCCTACATCTCCAAGGATGTTAAACAGTCCAAACGTTCCAGTCCTTTCCAGGGTGCTCAGGCAGAGAGCGGTCTCCCTACCAGTCTGGCTTCCAGTTTATGGCAACCGGAGCTGGGAGTCCCTTCTGGGCTTGCTGACCATAACCAGTTTCCCCACTCCACTGCTTGGGCACTCTATTGGTTCAGGCTCCCTAGTTCTTTTCTGAGTTCCTGGATCCTGAGACCACAATGATCCACCTAGAATTCTGCCTTATTCATCCCCTCATTGCTCTCTCACTGGAGCAGATTTCTAAAGGTTCTGATTTTGTTCTCCAGTTTTATATCACTTTTTGGTACCCAGCTTATGGAGGCAACCTCCCCCCTCCATTTATCTTCTGATATTTCCCCTGAAGATTCAAGATTCTGCACCTCTTACCTTGCAAAAAGTAGTTCTTTTTCTTGTAGAGATCCAGATATATTTTTCTTACAACTCAGATTGAATTTATGTGTGTTCAGAATGGTCTGATAGATATCCAGCTAAATTCGAGGGACCAGATGAAATGAGGTCCCCTACTCTACTGCCATCTTGCCCCCTCCTCCTTAAATTTATAGTCTTAAATAAGTTTCCAGCCCTTGTTTTATTTTGGTATATTCTGTTTGATTTGTTAGCTTTATTTTTTTAATAATATTTTTATTATATTATGTGAGTCACCATATGTACATCCCTATTTTTTGATGTAAAGTTCCATGATTCATTACTTGAGTATAACACCTAGTGCACCATGCAATACATGCCCTCCTTAATACCCATCACCAGCCTATCCCATCCCCCCACCCCTCCCCTCTGAAGCCCTCAGTTTGTTTCCCATGAGAGACTATGAACTCTGGGAAACAAACTGATTTGTCAGCTTTAAATGATATTCTTTTACTCCATTACCAATGTGGCAATTACTAAACCTATTTTGCATTTCCTTTTCTCTCTCTTTCCTCTCAGGTTTTTGATTTTGTCATTTCTTTGCCAGAATATATAAGTGTTACATTATTTCTCTGCTCTTGTCCCTGTGATTGTATTATTCTTTATATAGAAATAAATTCAGTCCTCACAAACACATTTTTTTTTTTTGGCCAAAATTTCTCTAGTTATCTCTTGGTTGGGTGAAGCTTGCATTTGAATACACTTCTTTTTTTTTTAAGATTTTATTTATTTGGGAGAGAGAGGGCATGAGCTGGGAGGAAGGGCAGAAGGAGAGGCAGAAGCAGGCTCCAACATGGGGCTTAATCCCAGCACCCTGGGATCATGACCCCAGCTGAAGGCAGAGGCTTAACCGACTGAGCCACCCAGGTGCACCTCGAGTAGACTTCTTAGACAGAGTTCCTGAATGTTATGTTTCTAGAATTATCACATTAAAAAAACATTTTCAATACCTTTCATATTTGCAAGACTATTTAAATACTGAAGAAACTTAATACAAAATTCCTGGGCTCACATTTTCTTGAGTTTCTGAAGATATTGCCTTACTTTTGTTTTTCTTTATATATTGATGTCAAGAAGTCTAATCCCAAGCTAACATCCTCTCCTTTATACAAAATTTGGCCTTTAAACTTGAGAACTAACAGTTATTTCCTATATCTTTAAAGTCTGATTGTTTTAGTGAGATCTGTCTCATAGGTGGCTATTCTGGTTTAATATTTCCAGGTACACTTATGGTCCTTCCAATGTGTATACTTAGTTCTTTTATTTCAAGAATGTTTCCTTGGATTATAGATTTTAAAGATTAGTTCTGGGCTTTTGTTTTTTTCCTTCCACTTTTTGGGACTTCAATTATATGTATTTTGGATCCTCTTTGCTTGCTTTTTATATCTATCTCACTTTCTCTCTGCTCCCTTTTACCTCTTCTTTATTTTATTTTCATTGTTTTGACTATAGTTATTCCTCTCCTCAGGGATCCTTATTATTTTATCAATCAAATATTTTCCCTTGTTCCCCTTGCAATAATCTTAATTTTTGAGATGATGATTTTCACTTTTTTTCCTGAGTTTGACCAACTCTTACTTCTTCCTATTTTGGGGAAAGTTTTTTGGATATCCAAGTTCGTTGAAACATATTGAGATTTTTTTAATATCTTCTAAATTTTTTTCAAGGATATCTATGATATTTGATATTGGTTAAGAGGTGAGTTTTCCCCTGCTGTTTGGGGGGATGAGGAAAGGACTGGACAATTTTTATCAGATTCTCATGTGTTTTTTTTCTTCCTTTATGCATGTATAAAAACTGCCGTTTTCTGTTATTTGAAATGCATTATTTTTTTCTGGACCAGCAATAAAGATTATTATTTTTTTAAGCCGAGGATAAGGAGTTTTCATTGCTTATTAGGTTTCTTAATTCAGGCTTTCCTTCTTTTCTTGGAGAAGAGAGGATCAATTTCTTTACTAAACGATGACTTCTGGAGGAGAGGGTCTTAACTGATTTGTGCTTTCCTTTTGCTTCTGTACAATCCTTAATTCCTACCACTTCCTTCCTCCTTTTCCTTCACAACAAAGCCTTTGCTTCTAACTTGTATTCTCTTCTCCCAGAAGTTGTACTTTCCCCAACTTGCTATCTCAAATTCTGAACAATTTCAAGTCCCTTCTTTCCAAGTCTCTTTTAGCCAGTGCTCTGCTCTGCCAAGTCTCAGAACTGTTCTCAGAATTTCTTCAATTAGGGTGGATTCCATCTCTCTAGGGGTGATTTTTATCTATACTAGTCAGTCTTTCACTATTCTCTTTTCTTTTCTGTGTGGTTTCTCTCTGATTCTCTACTTCTGTATGAACTCTAGAGCTGTCTCAATTTGTTTCCTCTATTTCTTTTCCTATTTACATGCAAATTAAAGTTATAGTATTCTTGTTTCCCATAGACTACGTAAACATCCTGTAGGCATGTTTTTAAGGGTAGTTTTATTTGAACTCCCTTGTTATTTGTATGGTTTTTGTAGACTGCTGTCATTATGCCATGAGAATCAGGAAGTCTCTGTACCTCAGATCCTTTATCTTTTTTTTTTCAGATCCTTTTTATTAAAACAAGATGTCTGAAAATTACCTCTCCATGTTATTTTCAGAATTAAATGAGGTAACACATATAGAATTCCTAGCCTAGTTTGTGGCACATATTAAGTGTTCAACAAATTTTAGTTGTTATATTGTTATTCTGATGGGTATTATGAGTCTTCCCCACACTGGATGCTTTCACTGGATCCTCATGCATCAAGAATCCCCAGGGAGGGAGAATCTGACTTTTAGTTCTAGATCCTCTCTTAGTAGCATGTGCTAGCCCTGTTTCCCTTCCCAAATTCAACTTGAGTTTGACAAGTAGTCACTTTTACCATTTCCAGAATTCTAAAAAAATATTCTGATATTTTTCCATTGAGGATAAAAACTTCTTCAAAAACAGTTAATCATAAAAACATATGGAGTGGTAATGAATAAAAATGCCTTGTGGGTCTCAGCAGGAGGGCTGGAATGGTGGCTCTGCCTTTCACTATGCCTGAACTGCCTCCATTTTGTTCCTGTGCCATTTGGTATTTTATAAGATTTACTTTTCCAAACTGAGCTATTTCATCTTTCTTTCACTTTACATCCCCCCCCTTTGCCTGCTGCTTCATCCTTATTGCTCTCTCTTTCCCCATCATACCCTCTATGCTCTCTTGCATCATCAATCATAAATAGGTGATTGCTCGGCAGTGTGTCACTTGAACAGATAGTTTATATTTAGAATATTCCTCCTCCCAAATTGGAATTAACATATACCATCTCATTCAGTTTCCACTTCTTTTTCCAGCTGCCTTTGCTAAACTATCATTACCTAATGAATTCTGGGTAAATGACTTACTTAGGATGGGGCACTGAGAAACAGTTGCCCTTGAACCTCAAGCCTTTAGTGAACAAACTCGTTCTTATATCACCCCATAAGCAATGGCATATCTTATGCAGGGGGCACTGCATAAAAATACAGAATACTCAATTATTATTGCTTAGGAATCCTTGTAAACCATTCCAGTCCAACTTCCTGACTTTACAGTAAGAACTGTTCTTTGCATCTCTACTTCCCCACTACTCAAGAGAGAACCTAACATGCATAGAGTGCTTTGGCAATGTAGTATGCTGAATAATGGCTCCCCAAAGATATCCAGGTCCTAATCCCTGGAACCTGTGAATGTTTATATGTCAAAACTCAAATGTGATCAAGTTTAAGAATCTGGGGATGGGAGATTATTACTGGAATATCTGGATGGATCTAATATAGTCACTGGGGTCTGTATAATAGAAAGGCAGAGGATCAGGGAGAACGTGGTTGTGTCAACAGAAGCTAAAGAGTTGGAGCTGATGTGAAGAAAGGGTCACAGGCCAAGGAATGCAAGTAGCTTCCAGAAGTTCAAAAAAGCAAGAAGATGGATTCTCCCCAAGCGTCTTCAGAAGGAATGAGCCCTGCCAATACCTAAACTCAAGCTCATTGAAACTGATTTGGGTCTTCTAGCTCCCCAAACTGTAAGAGAATAAATTTTGTGGTTTTAAACTACTAGATTTTTGGTAATTTTTCACAGCACCACTAAGAAACTAATACAAGCAATGTTAGTTACCTTTTTACAAAATATATTTACTCTTCACTTAGCATTTAAATTCATCAGAGTTAAAGGACTTGTCCAAGTTCAGAAGGATGGTTACAGACAAAGTTTTGATTAGAACTAGTATGACTATATGTATCAGTTAGCTTGATGCATAACAAATAACACAGAACTTAGTGGTTTAAAACAATGGACATTACTTAGCTAACAATTTTACAGAACATAAATTTAAGCTATGCTCACCTGGGTAGTTTTTCTGATGTTCACTGAGCACATCAATGCATCTGTAGTCAGTTGCCAGGTCATCTGCAGATTGGCTGATCTGTGATGGCCTCATCTGGTAAGGTTTTATCTCTGCTCCTCATGATCTTTCAGCCTCTAGCAGGCTCACTCAGGCATGTTCTCAAGGCAGCTGGACAGAGCTCCAAAAGTAGCAATGAAAATATGCAAGATATGCTGGGGCCTGGGCTTGGAACTGGCACATCACTTCCATTGTGTTTTATTGGCCAAAGCCAAGTCATAAGTAAGTCCAGATTCAAGGAAGGGAAATAAATTCCTCTTTTTTTAAATTTTTTATTATGTTATGTTAATCACCATACAGTACATCATTAGTTTTTGATGTAGTGTTCCATGATTCATTGTTTGTGTATAAACACCCAGTGCTCCATGCAATACGTGCCCTCCTTAATACCCATCACCGGCCTAGCCCAATCCCCCACCCCTCTCCCCTCTGAAACCCTCAGTTTGTTTCCCAGAGTCCATAGTCTCTTGTGGTTCCCCTTTCTGTTTACCCTTCCTTCATTCTTCCCTTCCTTCTCCTACCGATCTCCCTGTTATTCCTTATGTTCCAAAAATGAGTGAAACCATACAGTAATTGTCTTTCTCTGCTTGACTTATTTCAAGAAGCTGAAATTCATATTGGAAAGAATGTTGATGAAGGAAGGAGTGATTGATTTTGCAATGTACCCCATCATAAAATTTACATCTTAAATTGGGTCACTTCTAAGAATGAACGGTGATGCTTTTAAGAATTACATCAAGAAAACAGATATAAACCAGGACTGTCCCAAGTGTTAGGGTATCAGGACCCTTATCTCCTGACTCCCAACACAAGGCTCTTGTTATGTCTCCAGACTGTGTTATCATACTGCTTTTATGATGTTAGGAGGAAGCCACAGAACTTGCAGGGGATAGACCTCAAATCTGAGTCCAAGCCAAAGATTAACACGAATGCTATTCCTGGTGCCCAGGTAAACACTTATAAAGAATTTATTTTCCCATTTCTCTCTATAACCCAAGTGTCTTCTCCTTTAAGTCTCTTCCCTGGGGCCTCTAACACATCTCAGTGGTCATCAAAGTGTCATTGTCAATAAAAATAGCTGCTGCTCTCATTTTGGCTCTTGGTGCTAGCTGTTCAGTGTGTGTGTGTGTGTGTGTGTGTTTAAGGTGAATGTACATTTTATAAATATAAAAATGTAAAGAAAATAATTTCTAGAGTTACCAACTGAAGCTTTTCATATAAGCATGGGTGTATAAAGCTTACCTCTGTGAATTCAAACCTTGTCATATATTCCTGTTGACCTGAGCTGCAGGGAATCTGGCCTCCTTTTCTAATCCTGTCAAGCCTTTCAAAAGTTTATTTCAAAAGCTTATTTTATAGCTTAGTTTATAAAAAGGTCTATTTTTTGTTCAAATAATATAGTATTTTTGAAACAGAATTTCTTCATCAACTTTGGAAATATTTGTACTATGGTTTGAAGTCATGAGCTGGGGCATTTTGGAACTTATTTAAAAACCTATTAAGGAGGGCACATATTGCATGGAGCACTGGGTGTTATACGCAAATAATGAATCATGGAACATTGCATAAAAAACTAGGGATGTACTGTATGGTGACTAACATAACAATAAAAATTATTATAAAAAATAAAATAAAAAAATAAAAATAAAAACTTAGGAATCCTAATGGATGTGTGGTTGCATTGTAATAAACTCTGAGCAAGCAGGCCATTTTCAGAGAGATCATTCAGCTAATTGTAGCTAATTGGCCTGGTTCCACTATTTCCATCATAACATTCTTAGATCAGATTTTGTGATAGCACCCATTTCCTGCCTTGATTAAGTCTAGAGGCCTCTGTTTGGCTTTGCAATCATGTCCAGCCTGGTCCTTGTAGCTCTGCAACAAGAAATTTGTCAGTCTCTCAGACTATTTCTCTTACTTTCCCTTATTTGTACAATTCTTGAGAAATACATCTCATCTCTCCTCGTTGGTAGAAGGCAGAGAAGAGTGCTGATGATAATGACAAGGGTGACGACTGCCCAATCATCACTGGGTGGGATGGGGGTGGGCAGAGTGTGTCTTCACACACAAATGCCTATTGTTCCCTTTCAAAATAGCTACCATGGGAGGCCACACTCTGCAGTAAGGGAGGACCTCAACTCTGCCCAACCTGCCCTCTCTCAGATTGTGACTAACCATCCAAATGCTATGCTTACCCTTTTTATCTGTGACCCATCAGCTCTTTTCTTGTTTTATTTAATTATTTTATTTTATTTTTATGTTCAGTTAGCCAACATGTAGTACATCATTAGTTTCTGCTATGGTGTTTAATGATTTATTAGTTGCATATAACACCCAGTGCTCATCACAACACATGCCCTCCTTAACACCATCAAGCAGTTATCCCATCCCCCATCCCCCTCCCTTCTTTAACACTCAGTTTGTTTCCCAGAGTCCAGAGTCTCTCATGGTTTGTCTCCCTCTCTGATTTCTTCCAATTCAGTTTTCCCTCCCTTTCCCTAGTGTCCTTCGTGCTATTCTTTATGTTCCACATATGAGTGAAACCATATGAATTGTCTTTCTCTGATTGACTTATTTCACTTAACATAATACCCTCCAGTTCTATCCACATCAATGTAAATGGTTAAGTATTCATCCTTTCTGATGGCTGAGTAACATTCCATCCATAGGGGCGCCTGGGTGGCACAGCGGTTGAGCGTCTGCCTTCGGCTCAGGGCGTGATCCCGGCGTTATGGGATCGAGCCCCACATCAGGCTCCTCTGCTATGAGCCTGCTTCTTCCTCTCCCACTCCCCCTGCTTGTGTTCCCTCTCTCGCTGGCTGTCTCTATCTCTGTCAAATAAATAAATAAAATCTTTAAAAAAAAAACATTCCATCCATAAAATTCATCTGTTGAAGGACATCTTGGCTCCTTCCACAGTTTGGCTATTGTGGACATTGCTTCTCTGAATATTGGGGTACATGTGCCCCTTGTTTTCACTACATCTGTATCTTTGGGGTAAATACTTAGTAGTGCAATTGCTGGGTTATAGGGTAGTTCTATTTTTCACGTCTTGTGGAACCTCCATACTGTTTTCCAGAGTGGCTGTACCAGCTTGCATTCCCACTAATGGTGTAAGAGGATTCCCCTTTCTCCACAACCTTGCCAACACTTTAACGTCCATCTCACATCTCACTCTGTAAAACAATAAGCAGGATGTTCCCACTCCTTACTCAGTGCTCATTTTTGCAATCCTTAAAGTAAAACCTAAATACAAAAAGTGCAGATATTGAAAAGGTGCAAGTCAATGAATTTTTATGAACTGAACCTATCCATATAACCAGCACTCAGATTGAGAGATGGAATATTACTGTTATCCCAGAGGGCCCCTCATATTTCCTTTCAGTCACTATACCCTCACCTCCAAAAGTAACTAGTATCCTGACTTCTAATGCCATAGACTGGTTTTATCTGTTTTGAAACTTATAATGGGAAATCATACAATATGTACTGTTTTGCATCTGGCTTCTTTTGCTCAGTTATGTTTATGAGGCTCACCCATATTGTTGTGTGTAGTTGTGGATTATTCATACTTTTTGCTTTATAATATTCCTTTGTGTAAACATACCACAATGTATTTGCTCATTTTTTGTTAATGGACATTTCCAGTTTGGGATTGTTACAAATAGTGCTGCTATGAGCATTCTTAGACATGTTTTTGATGGACATACATATGCATTTCTGTTGGGTATTTGCCTGGGAATAGAATTTCTGGGTCATTTGGTCTGGGAACAATCAGTTTCAGTTGATCTTGCCAGTAGTTTTCTAAGGTGGTTGTACCAATTAAATTTACACTCTGACAGGCAGTATATGAGAGTTCTGTTTTCTCTATATCCTCACTAATAGTAGGCATTTCCTATGTCTTTGGGTGTGTAGTGGTAAGACATTGTGGTTTTAATTTCCCTGTTAATTGATGAGGTTGAGAGCATTGAGTTTTGTAAACCATACCCCAGTGCTCCAAATGGTCCCACAGAACGACACAGACTGCCACAGAGACCTGGTGCTTGCCTGCTTTCTGTTGTATTGAAGACAACTTCATGGGAGTGGGGGGGCTGGTCAGCCAGGCTTGGGCCGTGGTGGGGAAAACCTATAACCACTCCAACTCTAGGAACTTAGTACACTTTAGACAAACCTTGAATCTTAAAACCCTTCACAATGGGCCACCATCTCTTTGGCAGGGGCAGTAAGCCCATGGACAACCAGAGGCCAGTCCAGAGAAACACTGACTGCTACAGTGTAGTTCCCCTAAAAGTGTTGTGTGAGTTAGATCCAAATCCTAACTGAGAAAATTAGAAGTGTAACATCTGAAACCTCTCTGGAAACATATTAGCTTATTATTTGACTTACATCCATAAGACTTTCCTGTTACATGGCCTCAGATGAGTTTCCTGGTGTTCTTCCTCATTTTTCAGACAATGAAACCAAGCTCAGAACTATGACTTCATTTGGTTCTCTCGATAGCCCCATGAAATAGTGCTATTGTCATAAGTACCTGGTAGAAAGAGCTACATAAAAGTAATTTTTTTGAGAATCAACTTTTCTAGATATTATTTGTATTTATATTTAATTCTAGTATAGTTAACATACAGTGTTATATTAGTTTCAGGTGTACAATATAGTGCTTCAAACTCTATACATTACTCAGTGCTCATTGTGATAAATATACTCTAATCCCCATCACCTATTTTACACCCACCTTCACTCATCACCCCTCTGGTAACCAACAGTTTGTTTTCTATAGCTAAGAATCTGATTATGGGTTTGTCTCTCTCTCTCTCTTTCTCTCTCTTTTTCTCTTTGTTAATTGGTTTTGTTCCTTAAATTCCAATATGAGTGAAATCATATGGTATTTGTCTTTCTCTGACTGACTTATTTTGTTTAGCATAATACCCTCTAGCTCTCCATGTCATTGCAAATGGCAAGATTTCATTTTTATGGCTAATATTCCAATGTATACATGCCACATCTTCTTTATCCAGTCATCAATTAATGGACCCTTGGGCTGTTGCCATAATTTGGCTATAGTAGATAAAGCTGCATTGAGGTTCATGTATCCCTTTGCTTTAGTGTTCTTATATTCTTTGGGCAAATATTGGGTAGTGTGATGGCTGGGTCCTAAAGTGGTTCTATTTTTAACTTTTTAAGGACGCCCCATACTGTTTTCCAGTGTGGTTGCATTAGTTTGCATTCTCAATAACAGCATAAGGGTTCCCCTTTCTCTGCATCCTCAACAACAGCTATTGTACTTCGTGATGTTGGTTTTAGCCATTCCGACAAGTGTGAGGTAATAACTCATTCTAATTTTGATTTGATTTTTCCCTGATAATGAGCATCTTTTCATGTGTCTGTTGGCCATCTGTATGTCTTCTTTGGAAAATGTCTATTCGTCTCTTCTGCCCATTTTTAAATTGGATTATTCATTTTTAGGGTGTCAAGTATTATAAGTTCTTTATATATTTTGGACACTAATGTTTAATCAGGTATATCATTTACAAATATCTTCTACCATTCCCTAGGTTGGATTTAGTTTTCTTGATTGTTTCCTTCACTGTATGGAAGCTTTTTATTTTGATGTAGTCCCAATAGTTCATTTTTCTTTTGTTTACCTCAGGACATCTATCTAGAAAAAAGTTGCTATGGCTGGTATAAAAGAAATTACTGCCTATGCATTCATAAAGGACTTTTATGGTTTTGGGACTCACATATGGGCTTTTAATCCATGTTGAAGTAATTTTTGTGGATGGTGAAATAAAAAGGTTCAGTTTCAATGTTTTGCTTTCCAGTTTTCCCAAGGACATTTGTTGAAGAGAGTTTCTTTTTCCCATTGGATATTCTTTCCTGCTTTGTCAAAAATAAATTGATCATGTAGTTGTGGGTTCATTTCTGGGTTTTCTGTTCTGTTCCATTGATCTATGTGTCTATTTTTGTGCCAGTACCATCCTGTATTGATTATCACAGTTTTTTGTTTTTTGTTTTTTGTTTTTTTTACAGAGATAGAGACAGCCAGCGAGAGAGGGAACACAAGCAGGGGGAGTGGGAGAGGAAGAAGCAGGCTCCCAGTGGAGGAGCCTGATGTGGGGCTCGATCCCAGAACGCCGGGATAACGCCCTGAGCCGAAGGCAGACACCCAACCGCTGTGCCACCCAGGCGCCCCTGATTATCACAGTTTCTAATACAGTTTGAAGTCTGGAATTGTGATGCTTCCAGGTTTGCTTATGTTTTTCAAGGTTGCTTTCACTATTCGGGGTCTTTTTTTGGTTCCACACAATTTTGGGCTGTATGCTCTAGCTCGGTGAAAAATGCTGGTGGTTATTTTGATAGGGATTGCATTAAATGTCTAGATTGCTTTGAGTAGTATAAACATATTATTCTATTTTTAATTTTTATTTAAAATCAATTACTTAACATATAGGTAACATTAGCTTCGAGGTATAGTTTAGTGATTCATCAGTTACATATGACACTCAATGCTCATTACATCAAGTGCCCTGCTTAATGCCAAACACCCAGTTACCCCAGACCCCCACTTACCTCCCCGTCAAAACCCTCAGATTGTTACCCTCAGTTAAAAGTCGCTTTTTTAATTTAAATTCAATTAGCCAACATACAGTACATCATTAGTTTCAGATATAGTGTTCAATAATTTGTCAATTGCATATAACACCCAGTGCTCATCACATCACATGCCCTTTGGAATGCCCATCACCCTTTTACAACATCCCCTCACCCACCTCCCATCCAGTAACCCTCAGTTTGTTTCCCAGAGTTAAGGGTCTCTCATGGTTTGTCTGATCTCTTCTCTGATTTCTTCTGATGTCTTCTCACTCAGTTTTCCCTCCCTTCCCTTATGATACTCTGTGTTGTTTCTTATATTCCACATATGAGTGAAACCATATGATAATTATCTTTCTCTGATTGACTTATTTCACTTAACATAATCCCCTCCAGTTCCATCCACATCAATGTAAATGGTAAGTATTCATCCTTTCTGATGGCTGAGTAATACTCCATTGTATATATGAACCACATCTTTTTTATCCATTCATCTGTCAATGGACATCTTGGCTCCTTCCGCAGTTTGGCTGTTGTGGACATTGCTGCTATGAACATTGGGGTGCAGGTGCCCCTTCTTTTCACTACATCTGTATCTTTGGGATAGTGCAATTGCTTGCTCATAGGTTAGCTCTATTTTTAATTTCTTGAGGAGCCTCCATACTGTTTTCCACAGTGGCCGTACCAGCTTGCATTCCCACCAACACTGTAAGAGGGTTGCCCTTTATCCACATCCTTGCCAACATCAATTGTTTCCTGTCTTGTTAATTTTAGGCATTCCTACTGGTGTGAGGTGGTATCTCATTGTGGTTTTAATTTGTATTTCCCTGATGTCAAGTGATATGGAGCATTTTTTCATATGTCCGTTGGCCATTTGTATGTCTTCTTTGGAGAAGTGTCCATGTTTTCTACCCATTTCTTGACTGGATTATTTCTTTTTTGGGTGTTGAGTTTGATTAGTTCTTCAAATATCTTGAATAGACCTTTATCTGTAATGTCATTTGCAAATATCTTCTCACATTCGGTAGGATGCCTTTTAGTTTTGTTGACTGTTTCTTTTGCTGTGCAAAAGCTTTTTATCTTGACGTAATCCCAAGTTAATTTTTGCTTTTATTTTCCTTGCCTTTGGAGACATGTCTTGCAAGACAAGTTGTTGTGGCTGAGGTCAAAGATATTGTTGCCTATGTTCTCTTCTAGGATTTTGATGGGTTTCTGTCTCACATTGAGGTCTTTCATCCATTTGGAGTTTATCTTTGTGTATGGTGTAAGAGAATGGTCCAGTTTCATTCTTCTGCATGTGGCTGTCCAATTTTTCCAGCACCTTGTTGAAGAGACTGTTTTTTTTCCCATTGGATAGTCTTTCCTGCTTTATTGAAGATTAGTTGATCATAGATTGATGATCCATTTCTGGGTTCTCTATTCTGTTCCATTTATCTATGTGTCTGTTTTTGTGCCAATACCATACTGTCTCGATGATTACGGCTTGGTAATATAGCTTGGAGTCTGGATTGTGATGCCAGCAGCTTTGGTTTCCCTTTTCAACTTTCCTCTGGCTATTCAGCATGTTTTCTGGTTCCATACAAATTTTAGGATTGTTTGTTCCAGCTCTGTGAAAAATGTCAATGGTATTTTGATAGGGATTGCATTCCACGTGTAGATTGCTCTGGGCAGCATAGACATCTTAAAAATGTTTATTCTTCCAATCCATGAGCATGAAATGCTTTTCCATCTCTGTGTCTTCCTCAATATCTTTCATAAGTGTTTTGTAGTTTCCAGAATACAGATCCATTACCTATTTGGTTAGGTTTATTTCTAGGTATCTCATAGTGTTTGGTGAAATTTTAAATGGTATCTATTCCTTAAATTCTCTCTCTTTAGTCACATTGTTAGTGAATAAAAGTACAACTGATTTCTGTGCATTGATTTTATATCCTGCCACATTCCTGAATTCCTGTATGAGTTCTAGCAATTTTGGGGTAGAGTCTTTTGGGTTTTCCACATGAAGTATCATGTCATGTGTGAAGAGAGAGAGTTTAACTTTTTTGCCAATTTGAATGTCTTTTATTTCTTTTTGTTGTCTGATTGCTGAAGCTAGGTCTTCTAGTACTATGTTGAACAACAGTGGTGAGACTAGCCATCTCTGTCATGTTCCTGACCTTAGGGGAAAAGCTCTCACTTTTTCCCCATTGAGAATCATATTTGCTGTGGGCTTTTGATAAATGGCTTTTATGATGTTATGTTCTCTCTATTCCCAGACTGTGGAGAATTTTAATCAAGAAAGTATGGTGTATTTTGTGAATTGCTTTTTCTGCATCAAGTGAGAGGAACATATGGTTCTTCTCCCTTCTTCTATGATTGTGATGTATCACGTTGATTGATTTGCAGATGTTGAACCAAACCTACAGCCCAGGAATAAATCTCACTTCATCACAGTGAATAAAGCTTTTAATGTACTGTTGGATCTTATTAGCTAGTGTCTTGGTGAGAATCTTGGCATCCATGTTCATCAGGAATATTGTTCGGTAATTCTCCTTTTTTGGTGGAGTCTTTGTTAATCTTGGGATCAGCATGATGGTGGCCGCATAGGATGAGATTGGAAGTTTCCTTTCATTAGCACTTTTGGAAACAGCTTCAGAGGTATTAGTATTAGTTCTTCTTTAAATGTTTGGTAGAATTCCCCTGCTAAGCCATCTGTCTGGACTTGTTGGGAGATTTTTGATTACTGCTTCAATGGCCTTGCTGGTTATGGGTCTGTTTAGATTTTCTATTTCTTCCTGTGTCAGTTTTGGTAGTTTATAAGTTTCCAGGAATGCATCCATTTCTTCCAGGTTGCCTAATTTGTTGGCATACAGGTGTTCACAATATGTTCTTAAAATCATTTGTATTTCCTTGGTGTTAGTCGTGATCTCTCCTTTCTCATTCATGATTTTATTAATTTGGGTCCTTTCTCTTTTCTTTTTGATAAGTTCGGCTAGGGGTTTATTGATCTTATTAATTCTTTCAAAGATCCAGCTTCTAGTTTAATTGATCTGTTCTACTGTTTCTAGTTTCTATTTCATTGATTTGTGCTCTGATCTTTATTATTTCTTTTCTCTACTTGGTTCAGGCTTTATTTGCTCTTCTTTCTCCAGCTCCTTTAGGTGTAAGTTTAGCTTGTCTCTTTGAGACCTTTCTAAATTTTTGAGAAAGGCTTGTATTGTTATGTACTTCCTTCTTAGGATCATATTTGCTATATCCCAAAGGTTTTCAACAGCTGTGTTTTCATTCACATTAGTTTCCATGAATTTTTAAAGTTATTTAAGTTCCTGGTTGACCCATTCATTCTTTAGTAGGATGTTCTTTAGCCTTCCAGTGTTTGAGTTCCTTCCAAATTTCCTCTTTTGATCAAGTTCAAATTTCAAAGCATTGTGGTCTGAAAAGATAGAATAATTTTCATCTTTTGGTATCAGCTGAGACCTGATTTGTGACCTAGTATGTGATCTATTCTGGAGAATATTCCATGTGCACTCAAGAAGAATGTATTCTTTTTTTTCTTTCTTTTTTTTTATTTATAATGATTTTTTATTTTATTATGTTAGTCACCATATAGTACATCCCTGGTTTCCGATGTAAGGCTTGATGATTCATTAGTTGTGTATAACACCCAGTGCACCATGCAATACGTGCCCTCCTTACTACCCATCACCAGCCTATCCCATTCCCCCACCCCCCTCCCCTCTGAGGCCCTCAGTTTTTTTCTCATAGTCCATAGTCTCTCATGTTTCATTCCCCCTTCTGATTGCCCCCCCTTTCTTTATCCCTTTCTTCCCCTACTGATCATCCTAGTTCTTATGTTCCATAGATGAGAGAAATCATATGATAGTTGTCTTTCTCTGCTTGACTTATTTCACTTAGCATTATCTCCTCCAGTGCCGTCCATGTTGTAGCAAATGTTGAGAACTCATTCTTTCTGATAGCTGAGTAATATTCCATTGTATATATGGACCACAACTTCTTAATCCAGTCATCTGTTGAAGGGCATCTCGGCTCCTTCCACGATTTAGCTATTGTGGACATTGCTGCTATGAACATTGGGGTGCATATGGCCAAGAAGAATGTATTCTGTTGCTTTAGGATAGAATATATATCCATCTGGTCCAGGGTGTCATTCAAAGCCCTTGTTCCTTGTTGATCTTCTGCTTAGATGGTCTGTCCATTGCTGTGAGTGGGGTATTAGAGTCCCCTACTATTATTGTATTATTATCAATGTGTTTCTTTACTTTGCTTATTAATTGGTGCATATAATTAATTGGCTGTTTCCAAGTTAGGAGCATAAATATTTACCATTGTTAGATCATCTTCTTGGATAGACCCTTTATGTATGATATTGTGTCCTTTTTCAACCCTTACTACAGTCTTTGGTTTAAAATCTAATTTGTCTAGGGGCGCCTGAGTGGCGCAGTCATTCGTTCAGCATCTGTCTTCAGCTCAGGGCGTGATCCCAGCGTTCTGGGATCAAGCCCCATGTCGGGCTCCTCCGCTGGGAGCCTGCTTCTTCCTCTCCCAGTCCCCCTGCTTGTGTTCCCTCTCTCACTGGCTGTCTCTCTCTCTGTCAAATAAATAAATAAAATCTTTTAAAAAATCTAATTTTTCTAATATAAGGATTGCTACCCCAGCTTCCTTTTGAGGTCCATTAGCATGATAAATTGTTCTCCACCCCCTCACTTTCAATCTGGAGGTGTCTTTGGGTCTAAAGTGAGTCTTTTGTAGATAGCATATGGATGGTCTTGCTTTTTTATCCTATCTGATACCCTGTGTCTTTTATTTGGAGAATTTAGCCCATTCACATTCAGAGTAACGATTGAAAGGTATTAATTTAGTGCCATTTAATTACCTGTAAAGTCACTGTTTCCCTGTTTCCCTGTTCCTTTCTGGTCTTTGTTACTTTTGGGCTCTCTCTTTGTTTAAAGGATCCCCTTTAGTATTTCTTGCAGAGTTGGTTTAGAGATCATAAATTCTTTTAGTTTCTGTTTGTCCTGAAAGCTCGTTATCTCTCCTTCCTTATGTTTCTATTTCTGTAGGTTAAGGACCTCTTTCCCAAGCTCCATTCAGGATTTTCTCTTTGTCTCTGCAATTTGCAAGCTTCATTACTTTATTTCCAATTGTTTACCATTTTCATTGATTTTCAGGGGAGTTCTCTGTGCCTCCTGTACTTGAATGACTTTTTCCTTCCCCAGATAGGGAAGTTCTCAGTTTAATTTGCTCAAATACACCTTTTGCCCTTCTCTCTTTCCTCTTACTCTGGGACGCCAATTTTTCTAATATTGGTTCTCTTTATGGTATTGCTGATTTCCCCAATCCTCCCCTTTGTGATCCAGTAGTTTATCTCTTTTTTCTTCAGTTTCTTTACTCTCCATAATTTTATCTTCTGTATCATTGATTGTCTCTTTTGCCTCATTTATCCTAGCAGTAAGAGCCTCCATTTTTATGGCATCTCAGTAATAGCCTTTTTTATTTTGACCTGATTAGATTTTAGTTCTTTTATTTCTCCAGAAAGGTATTCACTAGTGTCTTTGGTACTATTTTCAAGCTCAGCTAGTATCTTTGTGATCATTATTCTGAATTGTAGTTCCAAAATTTTACTCATATCCATATTTATTAAGGTTCTGGCAGTTAGTACTCCCTTGTGGTCTTTTATTTTCTGAAAATTTTCCATCTTGTCATTTTGTCCAGAGAAGAATAGATGAACAAGAGAACAAAGTACAAAAATATCAACCACAACCCCAACAAAATATACAGTAAACAAATCAGAAGAGGTCAGAAACCAGAAAGGAAAAAGGGGGAGGGAATAAGGGAGAATATAATCAAACTCATGGATAAAACAGGGTGATATGCCAAGTCCTGGGCTTATTTTGGTCTATTTTCAGAAGACACTAGATCCCAAAATTGTAAAGAAAGAAAAACTCATGTATATACAGAAATCAAATTGAATACAATGGAAGGAAAACAAAAATTAAGAATATATATATTGTAAATGTAAAAATTAAAATTAAAAGACTTTAAAAAAGAGTTGATAAAATAAGACACTTGTTGAAAGGAATAAAAAAAAGGAATTTTAAACTGAAAGACTAAGGAATCACAAGGAAAAATCCTTAAATTTTATATACTGTTTTCTCCTAGTGCTTGAGTTTTTCAGTACTGTGTGATTGCTATTGGCCAGGTGTTCCTGCTGGTCTTCTGGGGGAAGGGGCCTGTTGTGTTGATTCTCAGGTGTCTTTGCCTGTGTGGAGTTGCATCACCCTTGCCAGGCTGCCAGACTCAGTGTAAGTGGCTCTGGGTTGCTCTATGTGGCTTTTATTCCCTGAAACCATTCCACACCACTTTAGAAGATGAAAATAAAAATGGCAATGCCCCATCTCCAGCACCATAACTGAAATATTGTGGCCCCCACCCTTCAGTGCACCCTCATGGAAAAGCAGTCAATCACTTTTGTCTCCCTGGTTTCTGTCCACACTCTGTGTTCACCCAGCCTGTGAACAAGAGCTTTTATCTAAGGCATGCAACACTGTTTCACATCTCCAAATTTGCAGCCTCCTGCAGTGCACACCTGTGTTGTCCAAGTCTCCAAACTCTGCAGTGTCCTGAGGTGCACACCACTCCTCCCAGGGGAAGGAGAAGGTTCTCACTGCTGTTCTGCCAGTTTCTGAGCCCCTGCCAGGGTTTGAAGTTTATGGTAACACTGAGCTGAAAGCCCACACCTGGGCTCACTGATTGCAGCTGGCTTCCCCACTCCAATCCACAGGAACTCTGCTGCCCTCAGACATCCCCATTCTTTCTGTGACCCCAGGGATCCTGAGACCACACTGTCCCACCTAGAATTCTACCCTACTTTGCCACCTGAGCAACTTTCAGGCAGGGATGTCCCTCATAGCAGCAGACTTCTAAAAGTTCTGATTTTGTGCTCTGCTGCTACATCACTTTCCGGGAGCTGGCTTACAGAGGCTCCCTCCTCCCATGGTTTATCTTCTGATTGATCTCCCCAGATTCACTTCTCTGCACCTCCTACCTTGCAAAAAGTGGTTGCTTTTTTATTTGTACAATTGTTCTTTTATTAGATCTCAGTTAAGTTCACAGGTGTTCAGAATGATTTGGTAGCTATCTAGCTGAATTCAAGGGACCAGATGAAATGAGAGTCCCCTACTCTTTTGCCATCTCCCCTCCTCCTTAGTCCCCTTAAGCATTTCCATTATTGCCTTTGCCCCTTACCTTTTTCTGTTCTGGAGTAATTCTTACAAATTACTTGCTCTTTCATTGCAAAATTTACCATCTGCTTACCGGTCTTATGTCTTCATTTCTAGCCAAGATGTTTTTAAACTTAGGAGTCACATACTTATCTTCTTACTAGAATTTTCTTCAGGTACTCTCAATATCATGCCCCAAACAGAAGTCATTAATCTGTTCATCCTCCTCTATTCCTTCATAATAAATGGAGCCAAGCTAATCTTTGTGCATTAATTCTCTTTCTCCCTTGGGAAGACATCATATCATTCCTACATTCTGTCAGGTTTACTTATAAAATATGTCTGAAATATGGCCATGTCACCTCACTCTCATGAACTGGTATAACCTCCTTCAGGCCACTAGAATCTCTTACCTGGATCATCACCTTTGCCTCCTTATGGGACACCCTCCTTTTCATTCATACTAGTCAGTGATCTTAAACACAAATTTGCATATCACTTACCTATGTGAGACTTTTGGATGGTACCTCACCCTTGGGATAAGTCCACTTTCTTTAACACTACTTAGAAGGCTGATTATAATTTGCCTACAGTGCTCACCACCCTCTTGCCTCTCACACCACACCCTAAGTTCAGCCTTGCTGCTCTTCTTTCAACTTCTCAGCCATGTCATCATCTCTTTTCTCATTTGGATTTTGTGTCTACCCTTTCTTTCTCTTTTCACTCCATTAATTGTCAAATAGTCTTATCAGAAAAGCACCATGGAGTAGTGATTATCATCTCTGTGGAGGTTTTTTTTTTTTTTCAACTTCTCTCCCAGACTCACCCCCAAGTCTGGAACAAATACCTCTGCTGTGCTACCCAGTACTTTCTTGATAAAACATTTATTCTGTTTTGTTTTGTTTTGTTTTGTTTTTGCTTATTTACTTCTCCATTACTTTTACTAGACCAAAAGCTCCCAAAAACTAAAGAATGTGCCTACAGTGGTTTTGCATTAATCCTTAATGCTTAGCAGAGAATGCAGCATATATCAGTCAATGGATAAATATTTTATGAATAAATGAACTAATATGTTGTCAAATTAGTAATGACTTAATGTAACTATATTTAATGTTGACAAAGAGCTATTTAAAAGGCCATGTCTACAGAGTGACAGAATGGATAAGAAAACAAGACACATCTATATGCTCCCTTCAAGAGACTACTTTTAGACATAAATACACCAGCAACTGAAAGTGAGGGGATAGAGAAACATTTATTATGCAAATGGATGTAAAAAGAAAGCCGGAGTACCAATACCTATTTTGAATGAAGTAGACTTTAGCACAAAAACTGTAACAAGGATCAAAGAAGGACACCATATAATAATAAATTGAACAAACAAACAAGAAGATTTAACAATTGCAAATACTTATACACCCAACGCAGGAGTACCCAAATACAAAACAACAGTTGATACCAAACATAAAGGAACTAATTGATAATAATAGGGAACTGTAACACTTCATTTACATGAATGGACAGATCATCTAAACAGAAAATCAACACGGAAACAATGGCTTTGGGTTTTTTTGTTGTTGTTGTTCTTTTATAGTTGTTTTTTGTTTTTAATTCAATTAGCTAACATACAGTACATCATACTATATGATATAGTTTCAGATGTAGAGATCAATAATTTATCAGTTGTTTATAACACCCAGTGCTTATCACATCATGTCTTTAATGTCCATCACCCAATTACCCCATTTCCCCATCCACCTCATCTCCACCAACCCCCAGTTTGCTTCTTATAGTTAAACTTTCATGGTTTGCCTCCCTCTCTATTACTTTCCATTCAGTTTTCCCTCACTTCCCGTATGAATCTCTGTACTGTTTCTTATATTCTACATATGAGTGAAACCATGACAATTATCTTTTTCTGATTGACTTATTTCACTCCAGTCCATCCACGTTGATGTAAATGGTAAGTATTCATCCTTTCTGAAGGCTAAGTAATATTCCATTATATATATCATATATATTCCATTATAAGTAATATTCCATTATATATATATCATATATATTCCATTATATATATGACATATATATGACATATATATATATATATATGACATATATATATATATGTATATCATCTTCTTTATCCATTCATCTGTTGACGGACACCTCATCTCTTTCCATAGATTGGCTTTGTGGACATTGTTGCTATAAACATTAGGGTACGTGTGCCTCTTCGGATCATTACATTTGTATCTTTGTTTTTTGTTTTTCTTCTGAAATTTTATTTTTTTCTTTTTCTTTTTCTTCTTATTATGTTCAATTAGCCAAAATATAGTACATCATTAGTTTTTGGTGTAAGGTTCAATGATTCATTAGTTGTGTATAACACTCAGGGCTCAACACAACATATGTCCTCCTTAATACCCATCACCTGTTTACCCCATCCCACCACCCCCATCCCTTCTAAAATCCTCAGTATGCTTCCCAGAGTCCAGTCTTTCATGTTTTGTCTCCCTCTCTGGTTTCTTCCTATTCAGGTTTCCCACCCTTCCCCTCTGGTCCTCTGTGCTGTTCCTTATGTTCCACATATGAGTGAAACCATATGATAATTGCCTTTGATTGACTATTTCACTTAGCATAATCCCCGCCAGTTCCTTCCATGTCAATGCAAATGGTTGGTACTCGTTCTTTCTGATGACTGAGTAATATTCATATTGTATATATGAACCACATCTTCTTTATCCATTCATCTGTTGAAGGGCATCTCTTCTTTTTCCATAGTTTAGCTATTGTGGACATTGATGCTCTGAATATTGGGGTGCATGTGCCCCTTCCGATCACTACATCTGTATCTTTGGGGTAAACACCTAGAAGTGAAATTCCTGGGTCATAAAATAGCTCTATTGTTAACATCTTGAGGAAACTCCATACTATTTTCCAGAGTGGCTGCACCAGCTTGCATTCCCACCAGCAGTGTAAGAGGGAGGGGAGTCAAGATGGTGGAAGAGTAGGGGATCTCATTTCATCTGGTCCCTTGAATTTAGTTAGATAACTATTAAATCATTCTGAACACCTATGAATTTAAAAAAAAGGAATTACTGGAATTCTACAAATAGAAAAGCCACTACTTTTTGTAAGTTAGGAAGTGTAGAGAATTGAATCTGAGGGGATATATCAGAAATTAAACCATGTGGGGAGGGAGGCTCCAAAAGCCAGCTACCAGAAAGTGATATAGCCCCAGTGTGCAAAATCAAAACCTTTAGAATTATGTGCCATTGAGAGATATCCTTGTCTGAAAGGTGTTCAGATGGTGAAGTGGGGCAGAGTCCTAGGTGGGACAGCGTTGTTTTAGGATCCCCAGGGTTACAGGAGGAACGGGGGTGCCTGAACCAGCACAGTTTCCAAGCATTGGAGTGGGGAACCCAGTTATGGCCAGCGAGCCCGGTGGGGGACTCTCAGCTTGATTCACCGTAAACCAGAATAGTGGCACAATCCAGCGGTAGCTCTCCATGCAGAGGCCCTGAAAAGGGCATAAACACAGTGATCCTCTGTCTTCCCCTGGAAGGCAGACCACAGGATTCTGTAGAGTTTGGCACACGAAAGTGAAGACCGTTTATCCCTGAGAGTACTGAAGAGAGGGGACAGTAATATGTCAGGTCTGGAGCTAGAGATCGGGGCATGGCCTTTTCTATTTTCATCCTCTAAAGATGTGTGGAAAGCTTTCAGGGAACAAAAGCCACATAGAGTAAGCAGAAGCAGCTTAAACTGAGCCTGGCCCCTAGCAAGAGGCAGTGAAACTCCACCTAGGAAACAATACCTGAGAATCAGTGCAGCAGGCCCCTTGCCCCAGGCAAACACCCAGTTTACAGAGCACATAGGACTGCAAAATTCCAGTGCTAAGGGAAAATAGTATATAGAATTCAAGAATTTTCCGATGATTCCTTTATTTTTCAGTTTAAAATTTTCCTTTTCTTTTTTCTTTTCTCCTTTTCAACTAGTTTATTTTATCAATTCTTTGTTTTTAAGTCTTTAACTTTCACCTTTTACATTTACATTTTATAGATATATTCTTTACTTTTGGCTTCCTTTCACTGTATTCAATTTTATTTTTATATATATACAAGTTTTACTTTCTTTACAATTTTGGGATCGAGTGTCTTCTAACAAAGAGCCCAAAATACACTCAGGATCAAGTGGATCACCCTGCTTTGTCCACCTGGGAGGTTATATTCTCCCCCCACCTTTTTCTTCTTTTTCTTTCCTTTTTTGTTTTCTGGCCTCTTAGGATTTCTCTAGTGTATATTTCACATAGGTCCTGGTTGATATTTTTGATTTTGTTCTCTAGTTCATCCATTCTTTTCTGGGCAAACTGCCTAGAAGTAGGAATTCAAAACAAAATAAAGAACCAGAGGTAATACTCTGTGCCACATACCTAATCGATATGGGTGTAAGTAAAATACCAGAGCTGGAAATCAGCATAACGATTATAATGTTACTAGATTGGCTTGAAAAAAGCATAAAAAGTACTAGAGAACCTCTTAGTGCAGAAATAAAATCTAATCAGGCCAAAATTAAAACTGCTTTAACTGAGATGCAGTCTAATAGAATGCTAACAACTAGGGTAAATGAGGAAGAGGACAGGAAGTGAATTCTGTCAACACCTGAATGAGCTTGTAAGCAGATTCTCCCCTAGAGCCTCCAGAAGGGAATGCAGCCTGCCAAAAACTTAACTTTAGCCCTAGTGAGAACTGTAGTGGACTTCTGACATTTAGAACTGTACAATAATAAATATATCCTGTTTTAAGCCAAAAGAATAATAAATAAAGGGCAGGATGATGGAAATGAAAGAAGCTAAAGAAAAGAGAGAAAAACAACTGATGGACCATGAGGGAGGCTTTGAGAAGTCGGTGATACCATAAAGTGAAACAATATTAGAATTACTGGGCTCCCTGGGGAAGAAGAAAGAGAAAGATAGAGGAAATGAGAGAAGGTGTACTTGAGCAAATCGTAGCTGAGAACTTCCTTATTCTGGGGAAGGAAATAGGAATTCAACTCCAAGAGGTTGAGGAGACCCCTCTCAAAATCAATACAAATAGAGGAACCCCCTGATACAATAGTGAAGCTTGCAAATTGCAGAGATAAAGAGAAAATCCTGAAAGAAGCTCGAGACAGGTGGTTCTGAACCTACAGGTGTAGAAACATTACACTGGTAGCAGACCTGTTCACAGAGACCCGGCATGCCAGAAAGGACTGGCATGATATATTCAGGATACTAAATGGGAAAAATATGCAGCCAAGAATTCTTTATGCAGCAAGGCTATCATTCAGAATGGAAAAAGAGATAAAGAGCTTTCAGGATGAAAGGAAACTAAAATAATTTGTGATCACTAAACCAGTACTGCAAAAATAATTAAAGGGGATCCTGTAAGTAAAGAGAGCCCCATGTAACATAGATCAAAAGAAACAGAAATGATCTACAAAAACAGGGACCTTACAGGTAATACAATGGCACTAAATTCATATCTTTCAGTAGTTACTCTGAATATAAATGGGTTAAATGTTCCAATCAAAAGACAAAGGGTATCAGATTGTATATTAAAAAAAAAAAAAAGCAGGACCCATCCAGATGCTGCCTACAAGAGACTCAGTTTTGAACCAAAGACACCTCCAAATTGATAGTGAGGGGGTAGAGAAATACTTATCATGTAATGGACCTCAAAGACAGGTAGGGTAGCAATCATCATATCAGATAAAATAGAGGTTAAACCGAAGACTGTAGTAAGGGATGAAGAGGGACATTGTATCATACTTAAAGTGTCTATATTACTCAGCCATCAGAAAGAACGATTACCCAACATTTGCAGCAACGTGGACAGGACTGGAGGAGATTATGCTAAGTGAAATAAGTCAAGCAGAGAAAGACAATTATCATATGGTTTCATGCATATGTGGAACATAAGAAATAGGACAGAGAATCATATGGGAAGGAATGGAAAACTGAAGGGAAAATGATAAGAGAGAGAGAAAAACTATGAGACACTCTTAACCATAGAAAACATATGAGGGTTGCTGGAGGGGAGGTAGGTGGGGAATGTGGTAATTGGGCATTAAGGAGGGCATGTGATATGATGACCACTGGATGTTATATGCAACTGATGAATATTGAATACATCTGAAACTAATGATGTATTATATGATGGTTAATTGAATTTAAATAAAAAAATAAATTCCACAATCATAATTATTATATAATATCTACTAACACAATAGCAATGGTTTTGTTATTATAAATATGTCCCACTCTTTGATACCAAAAGTAACTGGGGCTATACGTGTGCTTAAATTAAAAAAAATAAAATTTCTAAAAAAAAAAAAGGTATAAGAGTTCCCCTTTCTCCCCATCCTTGCCAATATTTGTTGTTTCTTGATTAGAAACAATGGCTTTGAATGACATACTGGAATAGAGGGATTAACAGACACATTCAGAACATTCACCTAAAACAGCAGAATACACATTCTTTTCAAGTGTACATGGACCATCCTCCAGAAAATAGACATATTAGCCCACAAAACAAACCTGAACAAATTCAAGAAGATGAAAATCATATCATGTGGGAGAAGAGAAGATGGTAGCAGAGTAGGAGATCCTAGGCTCTACTCAACTAAGGACACATCTTGATAACTATCAAATCAATCTACATGCCTCAGAAATCAACCTATAGGGCTGACAGAACAAACTCCCAAACTAAAGGGAAAGAAGAAGCCACATCAAAGAATATAGGAAGTGTGAAGATGTGGTTTAGGGGAAAAAGGATAACAGGTGCTGCAGAGGGGAAGGAGCCATGGTCATGGAGACAGGCAAGAGAGAGTAGAGCACACACAGGGGAATGCACAAGATTTCCCCCAAAAACCACTGGTTGGGAAAACAAAGAGGGGATGATTTTCTTGAGTTCTTGTGACCAGTGGGCCTTAAAGCCTGGAGTTTTAAAGGTCAGTAGGCCTGGCTGGGATAGAGCCCCGAGAGCACTGCTCTGTGCTTGGAGAGAAGGCAAACATACAACCCAGGGACAGATATCATGGTAACATTGATTTGAAGAATGACTGGAAAAGAGAGACGGGAAATTATTCCCTCTTTTTGGAACATATTCCTGAGTCATAGCATTCATGGAGACACCTCTCCATGGACAAAGGAGCTGGCTGGATCCCAGGAAGTGGGGGGGGGGATACTTTGGATGGATGGTGAGGAGTAAGGAATGCACATGTTGTGGTGCATCTCCATCTGCATCTCAAACGCAGATGACATGATACTCTATATGGAAGTGCTGAACCACTGGAAAAAACATCCAGTGGAAACACTGTACATTAACTGTAATTTATTATTTATTTTTATTTTTTAAAAGATTTTATTTATTTATTTTTGCACACGCGAGAGAGAGGGTGAGCACCAGCAGGGGAGAGGGGCAGAGGGAGAGGGAGAAGCAAACTCCCCGCTGAGCAGGGAGCCAGTGTGGCACTCCATCCCAGGACCCTGGGATCATGACCTGAGCCAAAGGTAGATGCTTAACTGACTGAGCTGCCCAGGCGCCCAACTAACTCTAATTTAAATAAAAACTTTTTAAAAAGACATAAAGACAATCATTCAGGAGTCTATAAAGTTTTCAGGTGAAATCAGAAAAAGTAGCTATTGCTCAGATATATTCATAAAGATATACAATTCATACATTTAATTTACATTTGTCAATGTGGGCAAAATGGGCATTCTGGTATCTCTGCAGCCATAGTCCAAGTATATTATCTTTTACAGGGGCGCCTGAGTGGCTCAGTCATTAAGCATCTGCCTTCGGCTCAGGGCGTGATCCCAGGGTCCTGGGATCGAGCCCCACATCAGGCTCCTCCGATGGGAGCCTGCTTCTTCCTCTCCTACTCCTCCTGCCTGTGTTCCATCTCTCGCTGGCTGTCTCTCTCTGTGTCAAATAAATAAATAAAATGTTTTTTTAAAAAAAGTATATTGGGGCACCTGGGTGGTGCAGTCATTAAGCATCTGCCTGCAGCTCAGGGCATGATCCCAGCATTCTGGGATCGAGCCCCACATCAGGCTTCTCTGCTAGGAGCCTGCTTCTTCCTCTCCCACTCCCCCTGCTTGTGTTCCCTCTCTCGCTGGCTGTCTCTGTCAAATAAACAAATTTTAAAAAATCTTTTAAAAAAGTATATTATCTTTTACAAACTTTTTTATATTGAAAGTTTCTAAATCTTTGCTAGGTTTGCTACCCAGAGCAGTTTGGTAGGACATACCCTTTTGAAAATGCTTAAATGCTTAAGACAAAGTAATATACCTATTAAAGTAGAGACAACAAAATTGTCAACAAGATCCTAGCTCAAAATTCTCAACAAGATCCTAGCTAATAGGATCCATCAGTACATTAAAAGGATTATCCATCACGACCAAGTGGGATTCACCCCTGGAATGCAAGAGTGGTTCAACATTCACAAATCGATCAGTGTGATAGATCACATTAACAAGAAAAGAGACAAGAACCATATGATCCTTTCAATTGATGCAGAAAACGCATTTGACAAAATACAGCAACCTTTCCTGATTAAAACCCTTCAGAGTGTAGGGATACAGTGTACATTCCTCAATTTCATAAAAACCATCTATGCAAAGCCTACAGTGAATATCATTCTCAATGGGGAAAAGCTGAAAGCCTTTCCCTTAAGATCAGGAACACGATAAGGATGCCCACTCTCGCCGTGATTGTTCAACATAGTCCTAGAAGTCCTTGCAACAGCAATCAGACAACAAAAAGGAATAAAAGGTATTCAAATCAGAAAAGAAGTCAAACTCTCTCTTCGCAGATGACATGATACTCTATATGGAAAACCCAAAAGACTCCACCCCAAAATTACTAGAACTTATAGAACAATTCAATAATGTGGCAGGATACAAAATCAATGCTCAGAAATCAGTTGCATTTCTATACATGAACAATGAGACTGAAGAAAGAGAAATTAGGGAATCGATTCCATTTACAATACTACCAAAAACCATATGATATCTTGGAATTAACTTGACCAGACAGGTAAAGGATCTATATTCTAGAAACTATAGATCACTCTTGAAAGACATTGAAGAAGAGACAAAATGATGGAAAAACATTCCATGCTCATGGATCGGAAGAATAAAGATAGTTAGAATGTCTATGCTACACAGAGCAATCTACACTTTCAATGCCATCCCAATCACAATACCAATGACATTTTTCAAAGAGGTGGAACAAATAAGCCTAAAATTTGTGTGGAACCAGAAAAGACCTCGACTCACCAAGGAAATGTTGAGAAGGAAAAACAAAGCTTGGGGCATCACATTGCCTGATTTCAAGCTATACTACAAAGCTGTGGTCAACAAGACAGCATGGTACTGGCTCAATATGTGCCCTCCTTAATACCCATCACTGGCCTATACCATTGCCCCACCCCCCTCCCCTCTGAAGCCCGCAGTTTGTTTCTCAGAGTCCATAGTCTCTCATGATTCATTCCCCCTTCTCATTACCCCCCCTTCTTTATCCCTTTCTTCTCCTACCAATCTTCCTAGTTCTTATGTTCCATAGATGAGAGAAACCATATGATAATTGTCTTTCTCTGCTTGACTTATTTCACTTAGCATTATCTCCTCCAGTGCCATCTGTGTTGCAGCAAATGTTGAGAAATCGTTCTTTTTGATAGCTCAGTAATATTCCATTGTATATATGGACCACATCTTCTTAATCCAGTATCAGTTGAAGGGCATCTCATCTCCTGCCACGATTTAGCTATTGTGGACAATGCTGCTATGAACATTGGGGTGCATATGGCCCTTCCCTTCACTACGTTTGTATCTTTGGAGTAAATATCCAGTAGTGCAATGGCTGGATCATAGGGTAGCTTAATTTTTAACTTTTTAAGGGACCTCCACACTGTTTTCCAGAGCCGCTGTACCAACTTGCATTCCCACTAACAATGTAGGAGGGATCCCCTTTCTCCACATCCTCTCCAGCAATTGTTGTTTCTTGCCTTGTCCATTTTTGCCATTCTAACTGGCATAAGGTGGTATCTTAGTGTGGTTTTGACTTGAATTTCCTTGATGGCTAATGATTTTGAACACTTTTTCATGTGTCTGTTAGCCATTTGTATGTCTTCATTGGAAAAGTGTCTGTCATATCTTCTGCCCATTTTATGATTTGTTTATTTGTTTCTCGTGTCTTGAGTTTGGGAAGTTCTTTGTAGATCCTAGATACCAGTCTTTTATCTGTCGATCATTTGCAAATATATTTTCTCATTCCGTGGGCTGCCTCTTAGTTTTTTTGACTGTTTCCTTGGCTGTGCAGAAGCTTTATATCTTCATGAAGTCCCACAAGTTCATTTTATCTTTTGTTTCTCTTGCCTTTGGAGATGTGTCATGAAAATGTTGCTTTGGCTGATGTCGTAGAGGTTGCCGCCTATGCTCTCCTCTAGGATTTTGATGGATTCCTGTCTCACATTGAGGTCTTTCATCCATTTGGAGTTTATCTTTGTGTATGGTGTGAGAGAGTGGTCAAGTTTCATTCTTTTGCATGTAGCTGTCCAATTTTCCCAGCACCATTTAGTGAAGAGACTGTCTTTTTTCCACCGGATGTTTTTTCCTGCTTCATCAAAGATTAGTTGCCCAAAGAGCCGAAGGTCCATTTCTGGGTTCTCTATTCTGTTCCATTGGTCTATGTGTCTGTTTTTGTGCCAGTACCATGCTGTCTTTGTGATCACAGCTTTGTAGTACAGCTCGAAATCCGGCATTGTGATGCCCCCGGCTTTGTTTTTCCTTTTCAACAATTCCTTGGCAAGTAGGGGCTTTTTCTGGTTCCACACAAATTTAAGGGCTGTTTGTTCCAGTTCTTTGAAAAATGTCATTGATATTTTGATTGGGATAGTATTGAAAGTGAAGATTGCTCTGGGTAGAATGGACATTTTAACTATGTTAATTCTTCCGATCCATGAGCATGGAACATATTTCCATCTTTTTGTGTCTTCTTCAATGTCTTTCAAGAGTGATCTGTAGTTTCTAGAATATAGATCCTTTGCATCTCTGGTTAAGTTAATTCCAAGGTAACATATGCGTTTTGGTGTTATTGAAAATGGAATGGATTACCTTATTTTTCTTTCCTTAGTCTCATTGGTCGTGTATAGAAATGCAACTGATTTCTGAGCATTGATTTTGTATCCCGCCACATTACTGAATTGCTCTATATCTTCTAGTAATTTGTGGGTGGATTCTTTTGTGTTTTCCATATAGAGTATCATGTCATCTGTGACGAGAGACAGTTTGATTTCTTCTTTGCCAATTTGGATACCTTTTATCCCTTTTTGTTGTCTGATTGCTGTTGCAAGGACTCCTAGTACTATGTTGAATAATAATGGCAAGAGTGGGCATCCTTGTCGTGTTCCTGATCTTAAGGGAAAGGCTTCCCGCTTTTCCCCATTGAGAATGATATTTGCTGTAGGCTTTTCATAGATGGTTTTTATGAGATTGAGGAATATACCCTCTATCCCTACACTCTGAAGGGTTTTAAACAGGAAAGAATGCTTTATTTTGTCAAATGCTTTTTCTGCATCAATTGAGAGGTTCATATGATTCTTGACCCTTTTCTTGTTGATATGATCTATCACACTGATAGATTTGTCAACGTTGAACCACCATTTCATCCAAGGGTTGAATCTCAGTTGGTCATGATGGATAATCCTTTTAATGTACTGTTGGATTCTATTAGCAAGGATCTTGTTGAGAATTTGGAGTCCATATTCATCAGGGAAATCAGTCTGTAATTCTCTTTTTTGATGGGGTCGTTGCCTGGTTTGGGGATGAAGGTAATACTGGCCTCATAGAATGAGTTTGGTAGCTTTCCTTCTGTTTCTACTTTGAAATAGCTTTAGGAGGATAGGTATTATTTTTACTTTGAATGTTTGCTAGAATTCCCCGGGAAATCCATCTGGCCCTTGCGTTTTGTTTTTTGGAAGGTTTTTAATCACAGTTTTAATCTGTTCATAATTAATTGGCCTGTTTAAAAAATCAATTTGTTCCTGTTTCATCCTTTGTAGCTTATAGGTTTCCAGGAAGGTCTCCATCTCTTCCAGATTGCTTAATTTATTGGCATATCTCTGTTGATAAAAGTTTCTAATAATCCTTCCAATTTCATTGGTGTTGGTCGTGACCTATTCTTTTTTATTCATAATTTTATTAATTTGGGTCCTTTCTCTATTCTTTTGGATAGGTCTTGCCAGTGGTTTATCAATTTTATTTATTCTTTCAAAGAACCAACTTGTAGTTCTGTTGATCTGCTCTACTGTGCTCTTGCTTTCTAATTCATTGATCTCTGCTTTCATCTTGATCAACTGCTTTCTCGTGCGTGGACTAGGCCTGTTCCTCTGTTGCTGTTCCAGCTTCTTGAGCTGAGAATTAAAAAACTGCAGTTTAGATTTTTCTAGTCTTTTGAGTGAGACTTGGATGCCTATGTATTTCCCCCTCAGGACTGCCTTTGCAGTGTCCCATAGGTTTTGGAACATTGTGTTTTCATTCTCGTTGGTCTCCATAAATTGTTTAAATTTATTTTTGATTTCCTGGTTTACACAATGACTCTTCAGCAGGATGGCTCTTAGTCTTCAAGTGTTTGAGTTTCTTCCAAATTTTTCCTTGTGGTTGAGTTCCAATTTCAGAGCATTGTGTTCTGAGAATATGCAGGGAATAATTTCAGTCTTTTGGTATCAGCTGAGACCTCTTTTGTGACCCAGAACATGGTCTAGTCTTGAGAATGTTCCATGGGCATTCGAAAGCAATGAGTACTCTTGGTTCTCGGGTGTAGTGTTCTATATATATCTATGAGGTCCAACTCATCTAGTATGGCATTCAAAGCTCTTCTTTCTTTGTTGATTTTCTGCTTAGGTGATCTATCTATTGCTGATAGTGGAGTGTTGAGGTCCCCTACTATTAATGTATTTTTATCTATATGTCTGTTTATTCTGTTTAAGAGTTCCCTTGTGTATATTGCGGCTCCCCTGTTGGGGGCATAGATATTTATAATTGTCATATCCACTTGTGGATACAACCTTTACGAATAATATAGTGCCCGTCTGTGTCTCTAACTGTAATCTTTAGTTTAAAATCCAATCAGTATGATATGAGTATTGCTACCCCAGGTTTCTTTTGAGGTCCATTGGCGTGAAGGATGGTATTCCATCCCTTTACATTCAGTCTGAATGTATCTTTGGGTTCAAAATGAGTCTCTTGTAGACAGCAAATGGATGGGTCATGTCTTTTTATCCAATCTGCAACCCTGTGGTGATTTATGGGAGCATTTAGGCCATTTACATTGAGACTGATTTTTGAGAGATATGATTTTAATGATGCCATGTTGCCAGTAAAGACTTTGTTTCTATAGATTGTAACTTCCTGTTCTGTATCACTCTTGGGGCCTTTTTACTTTTATAGAACCCCCCTTAATATCTCCTGTAGATCTGGTTTCATGGTTATGAAATTGGTCAATGACTGGCGATTCTGGAAGGTCTCTATCTCTCCATCAAATCTGAATGAGAGTCTTGCTGTATAAAGGATCCTTAGCTGCATGTTTTTATCTAAAAGAACTTTAAAAATATCCCCCCAACCCTTTCTCTCATTCCAGGTCTGTGTAGATAGATCTGATGTAATTCTGATAACTTTACCTTGGTACGTAAGAAATTTCTTTGACCTGGCCGCTTTCAATACTGTATCCTTGGATCTAATATTTGCGAAATGCGCTATGACATGACGTGGCATAGGTTTGTCGTGGTTGAGCTTGGGAGGGGTCCTACTGCCTCTTGTACACGAATGCTTGTTTCCTTTGCTATATTAGGGAACTTTTCAGCTACAGTTTGTTCAAATATCTCTTCTAGACCTCTGTTTTTCTCTCCCCCCTCGGAGATGCTGATGATTCTGACATGGTAACGTTTCACTGAGTCAGTAATCTCCCATAACCTACATTCTTGAGATTGGATTTTTTTTTATTTTAATGTTTTTTTATTACATTATGTTAGTCACCATACAGTACATCCCTGGTTTCCGATGTAAAGTTCGATGATTCATTAGTTGCATATAACACCCAGTGCACCATGCAATACGTGCCTTCCTTACTACGCATCACCAGACTATCCCATTCCCCCGCCCACCTCCCCTCTGAAGCCCTCAGTTTGTTTCTCATAGTCCATAGTCTCTCATGTTTCATTCCCCCTTCTGATTACCCCACTTTCTTTATCCCTTTCTTCCCCTACCGATCTTCCTAGTTCTTATGTTACATAAATGAGAGAAACCTTATGATAATTGTCCTTCTCTGCTTGACTTATTTCACTTAGCATTATCTTCTGCAGTGCCGTCCAAGTTGCAGCAATGTTGAGAAATCATTCTTTTTGGTAGCTGAGTAATATTCCATTGTATATATAGACCACAACGTCTTAATCCAGTCATCTGTTGAAGGGCATCTCTGTTCCTTCCACGATTTAGCTCTTGTGGATAATACTGCTATGAACATTGGGGTGCATATGGCCCTTCTCTTCACTACGTCTGTATCTTTGGGGTAAATACAAGTAGTGCAATGGCTGGGTCATACAGTAGCTCAATTTTTTACTTTTTAAGGGACCACCACACTGTTTTCCAGAGTGGCTCTACCAACTTGCATTCCCACCAACAATGTAGGAGGGATCCCCTTTCTCCACATCCTCTCCAACAATTGCTGTTTCCTGCCTTGTTGATTTTTGCCATTCTAACTGGTGTAAGGTGGTATCTTAGTGTGGTTTTATTTGAATTTCCCTGATGGCTAATGATTTTGAACATTTTTTCATGTGTCTGTTAGCCATTTGTATTTCCTAATTGGAAAAGTGTCTGTTCATATCTTCTTCCCATTTTATGATTTGTTTATTTGTTTCTCATGCATTGAGTTTGAGAAGTTCTTTGTAGATCTTGGACACCAGTCTTTTATCTGTAGCATCATTAGCAAATATTTTCTCCCATTCCGTGGGCTGCCTCTTAGTTTTTTTTATTGTTTCCTTGGCTGTACAGAAGCCTTTTATTTCTATGAAGTCCCACACGTTCATTTTATTTTTTGTTTCTCTTCCCTTTGGAGATGTGTCATGAAAAAGGTTGCTTTGGCCGATGTTATAGAGGTTGTTGCCTATGCTGTCCTCCAGGATTTTGATGGATTCCTGTCTCACATCGAGGTCTTTCATCCATTTGGAGTTTATTTTTGTGTATGGTGTGAGAGAGTGGTCAAGTTTCATTCTTTTGCATGTAGCTGTCCAATTTTCCCAGCACCATTTATTGAAGAGACTGTCTTTATTCCACTGGATGTTTTTTCCTGCTTTATCAAATATTAGTTGCCCAAAGAGCTGAGGGTCCATTTCTGGGTTCTCTCTTCTGTTCCATTGGTTTTTGTGTCTGTTTTGTGCCAGTACCATGCTGTCTTTGTGATCACAGCTTTGTAGTACAGCTCAAAATCTGGCATTGTTTTTCTGGGTTCTCTCTTCTGTTCCATTGGTTTTTGTGTCTGTTTTTGTGCCAGTACCATGCTGTCTTTGTGATCACAGCTTTGTAGTACAGCTCAAAATCTGGCTTTGTTTTTCCTTTTCCACAAATCCTTGGCGATTCGCGGCCTTTTCCGGTTCCACAAAAATTTAAGGACTATTTGTTCCATTTCCTTTACAAATGTCATCGGTATTTTGATCAGGATAGCATTGAAAGTGTAGATTGCTCTGGGTAGAATGGACATTTTAACTATGTTAATTCTTCTGATCCATGAGTATGGAATATTTTTCCATCTTTTTTGTCTTCCTCAATGTCTTTCAAGAGTAATTTATAGTTTCTAGAATATAGATCCTTTATGTCTCTGGTTAATTTAATTCTAAGTTAATGTATGGTTTTTGGTGCTATTGTAAATGGGATGGATTGCCCAATTTCTCTTTCTTCAGTCTCATTATTTGTGTATAGAAATGGAAGTGATTTCTGAGCATTGATTTTGTATCCTGCCACATTACTGAATTGCTCTATAAGTTGTAATATTTGGAAGTGGATTCTTTTGGGTTTTCCATAAAGTATCATGTCATCTGTGAAGAGAGACATTTTGACTTCTTCTTTGCCGATTTGGATACATTTTATCCCTTTTTGTTGCCTGATTGCTGTTGCAAGGACTTCTAGTACTATGTTGAATAATAGTGGCGAGAGTGGACATCCTTGTCGTGTTCCTGATCTTAAGGGAAACGCTTCCAGCTTTTCCCCATTGAGAATAATATTTGCTGTAGGCTTTTCATAGATGGCTTATATGAGCTTGAGAAATGAACCCTCTATCCCTACACTCTGAAGGGTTTTAATCAGGAAAGGATGCTGTATTTTTTCAAATACTTTTTCTGCATCTATTGAGAGAATCATATGATTTCTGAATTTTTGTTTCTGGATAAAATCTAAGACACTGATAGATTTGTGAATGTTCTACCACCCCTGCATCCCAGGGATGAATCCCACCTGGTCATGATGGATAATCCTTTTAATGTACTCTTGGATTCTATTTGCCAGGATCTTGTTGAAGATTTTGGCATCCATATTCATTAGGGAAATCGGTCTATAATTCTCCTTTTTGTTGGGGTCTTTGCCTGGTTTGGGGATCAAGGTAATTTTGGCCTCATAAAATGAGTTTGGTAGCTTTTGTTCTGTTTCTATTTTTTGAAATAGCTTTAGTAGAATAGGTATTATTTCTTTTTTGAATGTTTAGTAGAATTCCCCAGGAAAACCATCCGGGCCTGGAGTTTTGCTCTTTGGAATGTTGTTTATCACTGACTCAATCTCTTCATAATTAATTGGCCTATTTAAAAAATCCATTTCTTCCGAAAGGGATAAAGAAAGGGGGGGTAATCAGAAGGGGGAATGAAACATGAGAGACTATGGACTATGAGAAACAAACTGAGGGCTACAGAGGGGAGGGGGGTGGGGGAATGGGATAGACCGGTGATGGGTAGTAAGGAGGGCACATATTGCATGGTGCACTGGGTGTTATACACAACTAATGAATCATCGAGCCTTACATCGAAAACCGGGGATGTACTGTATGGTGACTAACATAATATAATAAAAAATCATTATTAAAAAAAGAAATCAATTTCTTCCTGTTTCAGTCTTGGTACTTTATCGGTTTCCAGGAAGGCCTCCATCTCTTCCAGATTGCTTAATTTATTGGCATAAAGCTCTTGATAAAAGTTTCTAATAATCCTTCTAATTTCATTGGTGTTGGTTGTGACCTCTCCTTTTTCATTCATAATTTTATTAATTTGGGTCCTTTCCCTATTCTTTTGGATAAGTCTTGCCAGCAGTTTGTCAATTTTATTTCTTCTTTCAAAGAACCAACTTCTAGTCCTGTTGATCTCCTCTACTGTACTCCTGGTTTCTAATTCGTTGATTTCTGCTCTAATCTTGGTCAACTGCTTCCTCGTGCGTGGATTAGGCCTTTCCCTCTGTTGCTGTTTCAGCTTCTTGAGGCGAGAATATAAAAACTGCATTTTAGATTTTTCTATTCTTTTCAGTGAGGCTTGGAAGCCTATGTATTTCCCCCTTAGGACTGCTTTTGCAGTATCCCATAGGTTTTGGACCTTTGTGTTTTCATTCTTATTGGTCTCCATAAATTGTTTAATTTGATTTTTGATTTCCTGGTTTATTGAATCATTCTTGAGCTTGACGGTTCTTAGTCTCCAAGTGTTTGAGTTTCTTCCAAATTTTTCCTTGTGGTTGAGTTCCAATTTCAGAGCATTGTGGTCTGAGAATATGCAGGGAATAATTTCAGTCTTTTGGTATCAGTTGAGACCTGTTTTGTGTCCCAGAACATGGTCTATTCTTGAGAATGTTCCATGGGCATTGGAATAGAATGAGTATTCTTTGGTTCTCGGGTGTAGTGTTCTATATATATCTATGAGGTCGAACTCGTTGAGTATGGCATTCAAAGCTTTGATTCTTTGCTTAGTTTTTGCAAGGGTGTTCTGTCTATTTCTGATAGTGGGGTGTTGAGGTCCCCTGCTATTAATGTATTTTTGTCTACATGTCTCTTTATTCTGGTTAAGAGTTGGATTGTGTATCTTGCTCCTCCCCTGTTGGGGGCATAGATATTTATAATTGTCATATCCACTTGTTGGATACATCCTTTAAGAATAATATAGTGTCCTTCTAGGGGCGCCTGGGTGGCACAGCGGTTAAGCATCTGCCTTCGGCTCAGGGCGTGATCCCGGCGTTGTGGGATCGAGCCCCATATCAGGCTCCTCCACTATGAGCCTGCTTCTTCCTCTCCCACTCCCCCTGCTTGTGTTCCCTCTCTCGCTGGCTGTCTCTATCTCTGTCAAATAAATAAAATCTTAAAAAAAAAAGAATAATATAGTGTCCTTCTGTGTCTCTAACTATAGTCTTTAGTTTAAAAACCAATCTATCTGATATAAGAATTGGTACCCCAGCTCTCTTTTGAGGTCCATTTGCATGAAAGATGGTACTCCATCCCTTCACTTTCACTCTGAATGTATCTTTGGGTTCAAATGGGTCTCTTGTAGACAGCAAATGGATGGGTCATGTCTTTTTATCCAATCTGCAATCCTGTGGCGTTTTATGGGAGCATTTAAGCCATTCACATTGAGACTGTATACTGAGAGATATGATTTTAATGATGCCGTGTTGCCAGTAAAGTCTTTGTTTCTATAGATTGTGACTTTCTGTTCTTTATCACACTTGGGGCCTTTTTACCTTTATTGAACCCCTTTAGTATCTCCTGTAGGGCTGGTTTCATGGTTACAAAATTGGTTAATGACTGGCAATTCTGGAAGTCTTTATTTCTCCATCTATTCTGAATGACAGCCTTGCTGGATAAAGTATCCTTGGCTGCATGTTTTTCTCTGAAAGAACTTTAAAAATGCCCCCCCAACGCTTTCTCTCATTCCATGTCTGTGTAGACAGGTCCGACGTAATTCTGATACCTTTGCCTTGGTACGTGAGACATTTCTTTGCCCTGGCCACTTTCAATACTATATCCTTGGATCTAATATTTGCAAATTGCACTATGACGTGACATGGCGTAGGTTTGTCGTGGTTGAGCTTGGGAGGGGTCCTCTCTGCCTCTTGGACATGAATGTTTGTTTCCCTTGGTGGTTTAGGGAAGTTTTCAGCTACAATTTGTTAAAATATCCCTTCTAGAACTCTCTTTTTCTCCACCCCCTTGGGGATGCCAATGATTCTGACATTGGATCGTTTCGTTGAGTCAGTAATCTCCCGTAACCTACATTCGTAGGCATGGATTTTTTTAAGTGCAGCTTCCATTTTCGCTTTTTCTTCTACTAACCCATCCTCCAATTCGCTAATCCGTTCCTCTGCCTCATTGACCCTGGCCATCAGAGCCTCTAGTTTTCACTGCATTTGGCTCATAGAATTTTTAATTTCTGCCAGATTCACTCTCATTTCCACCCTTAGAGATTCTATATTCTCATTAACATTTTCGTTAATACCTTTTTCAAGTCTACACATCATCTTGACCATTGTTACTCTGAATTCCATTTCTGATAATTTGGTTACATCCATATCCATTAGTTCTGTGGCAGAGGCCACAGACTCATTGTCTTTTCTTTGCTGGGGGGAACTTCTTCTCGTCATTCTGATGAGGAGAGGTTGCGGGGTTGTCCAGAGCCCAAATTATTGACCGGGACCCACGCCGTGTGCCCTTGTTTTATAGGGATCTTAGGGATGTGGGCTTCTTTAAAGATTTTATTTATTTATGTGGCAGAGAGACAGCCAGCGAGAGAGGGAACACAAGCAGGGGAGTGGGAGAGGAAGAAGCAGGCTCACAGCGGAGGAGCCAGTGAGGGACTCCTTTCCGGAACGCCGGGATCACCCCCTGAGCTGAAGACAGGCGCTTAATGACTGCGCCACCCAGGCGCCCTGGGTTGTGGGCTTCTTGATTTTTCAGCCTTCCTTCTGGGGGAGGGGCCTGCCGTGCCAATACTCATGCAACCCTGTTTGGGTAGAGTCTCCGTGTCCCCTGCGAGGGGGGATGGGAATGGGCACACTGTGAGATGGTATTTCCAGGCTTGTTCTCTGGCGGCTTTCCCTGGTGGTTTGCTGTGCCACTTCTCAGAGTCAGAGCAGGAGCATTCGAATCCCAGCCTCTGTCTCAGAACAGAGGGATTGCAGACCGTTCTCCACTGGGCCCCTCTGGCCACTTCAACTGGCTTTCTGTTGGTGCTGCTAAACCCTGCAGCATCCCGGGATGTGCGCTCCACAGCCGGCGTCCCAGCCCTTACTGCCAGGGCCCACACGTCTCTGTCCTTTGTGTTTCTAACACCGCCAGCTGCCAGCTGCCAGCCGCCAGCCGCCAGCCACCCCTGCCTGCTCCAGAGCTCCGTTTCAGTGTGGTTTGTGCACTCTGGAGCTCCGGTTTTCAGACTTGTTGCACGCGTTCCCCGGCTCAAGGTCTCAGTCTGCTCTCTCTCGGGTGCCGGTCCACGAGTCCGCCCGTTCCCCAGTGCAGGTGGCTACCGCTTCCCAGTGCCCGAACGTGGCGGCTTTCTCCCCCTTCTGTTTATCTCCAATATCTATGCACGGATTCATGGCTCCTCGCTTCATACCTCAATACTCAGCGCTGGAGATGTCTATTTGTAGAGATCCAGATGTATCTTCCTGCGTCTCAGGCTGATTCCTTGGGTGTTCAGGATGGTGTGGTACCTATCCAGCTTGACTCAGGGGACCAGGTGAAAAAGGGGACCCCTACTCCTCCGCCATCTTAACTCCCGCTCCATTCAGGAGATATTTCTTAACTTGAGTTTTAATATCATTTTCTTTGAGGCATGCATTATATTTCAGGAGTGATTCCCACTTCTTTATTGTCTCCAACTGAATGGATCACATTCCTGATGAAGTATATTGATAGCAATCTCTCCTTTTGGGAAATTATGGCTTCATGTTCTACAAGAGTTATAAAAAAAATCTCTGAGCGGCTATAACTCCTAAATAGAAGTTAAAATAATTCTGGAAGGATAGACCCACATGTGTCTGAAAATACATAATTTGAAATGCAAGAAGTCCAAAATGCAAATTCTAGAGCAAGGATAAATTACATTCCATGTTTTATTTATAACTTTGGCACCATTTGTCATAGATGCTATAATTTTAATTTTGTGAATAGGTAATACTTCCACATGATTGAAACACCAAAACATATTTTTTAAAAATGGAGAACGTTCTCCCACTCTTCAATATATATTCCAAACTCCCTGCCTCCATCATACACAGTTTTTTTTTTTCTTTTAGACACCATTATGCATACAGGAGCAGATAGATATATTTTCTCCCTCCTTTTTAAAATTTTAATTTCAGTATACTTAACATCCAGTGTTACATTAGTTTCAAGTGTACAATATAATGATTCAACAATTCTATACATTACTCAGTTCTCATTATAATAAGTGTACTCTTAATCCTTTTTACCTACTTTCTAAAAAGTTTTTAATTTAAATTCCAGTTAGTTAACTTACAGTGTAATATTAGTTTCAGGTGTACAATATAGTGATTTGAAACTTCCATACAACAACCAGTGCTCACCACAACGTGTGTACTCCTTAATCCCCATCACCTATTTAACCCATCACATCCACCCACTTCTCTGATAACCATCGGTTTGTTCTCTATAGTTAAGAGTTGGTTTCTTGGTTTGCCCTCTTTCCTTCTTTTTTCCCCTTTGCTCATTTGATTTGTTTCGTAAATTTCACATATGAGTGAAATCATACAGTATTTCTCTTTGAGCAATTTGTTTTGCTTAGTATCATACTCTCTAACTCTATCCACATCATTGCAAATGGCAAGATTCATTACTTTTTCTTAAGGTAATATTCCATTGTATATATATCACATCTTCTTTGTCCATTTATCAGTCAATAGACATTTGAGCTCTTTCCATCATTTGGCCATTGTAGATAATGCTGCTATAAACATTGGGTTGCATGAATCCCTTTAAATTGGGGGGGTGTTTGTTTTATTTTGTTTTGTTTTTGTATTTTTGGGTAAATACCTACTAGTGCAATTGCTGGTTCATAGGATAGTTCTTCTTTTTTTTGTAATTTTTTTTTAATTATATTATGTTAGTCACCATACAGTACCTCCCTGGTTTCTGATGTAAAGCTCGATGATTCATTAGTTGCATATAACACCCAGTGCACCATGCAATACGTGCCCTCCTTACTACCCATTACCAGCCTATCCCATTCCCCCGCCCCTTCCCCTCTGAAGCCCTCAGTTTGTTTCTCAGAGTCCATAGTCTCTCATGTTTCATTCCCCCTTCTGATTACCCCACTTTCTTTATCACTTTCTTCCCCTACCAACCTTCCTAGTTCTTATGTTCCATAGATGAGAGAAATCATGATAATTGTCTTTCATGCTTGACTTATTTCACTTAGCATTATCTCCTCCAGTGCCGTCCATGTTGAGCATGTGTTGAGAACTCGTTCTTTCTGATAGCTGAGTAATATTCCATTGTATATATGGACCACAACTTCTTAATCCAGTCATCTGTAGAGGGGCATTGCAGCTCCTTCCACGACTTAGCTATTGTGGATAATGCTGCTATGAACATTGGGGTGCATATGGCCCTTCTCTTCACTACGTCTGTATCTTTGGGGTAAATACAAGTAGTGCAATGGCTGGGTCATACAGTAGCTCAATTTTTTACTTTTTAAGGGACCACCACACTGTTTTCCAGAGTGGCTCTACCAACTTGCATTCCCACCAACAATGTAGGAGGGATCCCCTTTCTCCACATCCTCTCCAACAATTGTTGTTTCTTGCCTTGTCACTTTTTGCCATTCTAACTGGCGTAAGGTGGTATCTCAGTGTGGTTTTGATTTGAATTTCCCTGATGGCTAATGATTTTGAACACTTTTTCATGTGTCTGTTAGCCATTTGTATGTCATCATTGGAAAAGTGTCTGTCATATCTTCTGCCCATTTTATGATTTGTTTATTTGTTTCTCACTTATTGAGTTTGAGAAGTTCTTTGTAGATCTTGGATACCAGTCCTTTATCTGTGGCGTCATTTGCAAATATGTTCTCCCATTCCGTGGGCTGCCTCTTAGTTTTTTTTTGACTGTTTTCTTGGCTGTGCAGAAGCTTTTTATCTTGATGAAGTCCCACACGTTCATTTTATCTTTTGTTTCTCTTGCCTTTGGAGATGTGTCATGAAAATGTTGCTTTGGCCGATATCGTAGAGATTGCTGCCTATGTTCTCCTCTAGGATTTTGATGGATTCCTGTCTCACATTGAGGTCTTTCATCCATTTGGAATTTATTTTTGTGTATGGTGTGAGAGAGTGGTCAAGTTTCATTCTTTTGCATGTAGCTGTCCAATTTTCCAGGCACCATTTTGTGAAGAGACTATCTTTTTTCTACTGGATGTTTTTTCCTGCTTTATCAAAGATTAGTTGCCCAAAGATCCGAGGGTCCATTTCTGGGTTCTCTATTCTGTTCCATTGGTTTATGTGTCTGTTTTTGTGCCAGTACCATGCTGTCTTTGTGATCATAGCCTTGTAGTACAGTTTGAAATCCGGCATTGTGATGCCCCCAGCTTTGTTTTTCCTTTTCAACAAATCCTTGGCAATTCAGGTCCCTTTCTGTTTCCATACAAATTTAAGGACTATTTGTTCCAGTTCTTTGAAAAATGTCCTTGGTATTTTGATCAGGATAGCATTGAAAGTGTAGATTGCTCTGGGTAGCATGGACATTTTAACTATGTTAATTCTTCCAATCCATGAGTATGGAATATTTTTCCATCTTTTTGTGTCTTCCTCAATGTCTTTCAAGAGTGATTTATAGTTTCTAGAATATAGATCCTTTACGTCTCTAGTGAAGTTAATTCTGAGATAACATATGGTTTTTGGTGCTATTGTAAATGGGATGGATTCCCTAATTTCTCTTTCTTCAGTCTCATTATTCGTGTATAGAAATGGAAGTGATTTCTGAGCATTGATTTTGTATCCCGCCACATTACTGAATTGCTCTATAAGTTGTAATAGTTTGGGAGCAGATTCTTTTGGGTTTTCCATATAGAGTACCATGTCATCTGTGAAGAGAGACAGTTTGACTGCTTTTTTGCCAATTAAGATACCTTTTATCCCTTTTTGTTGCCTGATTGCTGTTGCAAGGACTTCTAGTACTATGGTCAGTAATAATGGCAACAGTGGGCATCCTTGTCGTCTTCCTGATCTTAGGGGAAAGGCTTCCAACTTTTCCCCATTGAGAATGATATTTGCTGTAGGATCTTCATAGACGGTTTTTATGAGATTGAGGAATGTACCCTCTATCCCTACACTCTGAATGGTTTTAATCAGGAAACGATGCTTTATTTTGTCAAATGCTTTTTCTGCATCAATTGATAGGATCAAATCGTTCCTGAGTCTTTTCTGGTTGGTATGATGTATCATGCTGATCGATTTGTGAATGTTGAACCATGCTTGCATCCCATGGATGAATCCCACTTGATCATGATGGATAATCCTTTTAATGTACTCTTGGATTCTATTAGCCAGGATCTTGTTGAGGATTTTGGCATCCATATTCATTAGGGAAATCGGTCTGTAATTCTCCTTTTTGATGGGGTCTTTGCCTGGTTTGGGGATCAAGGTAATATTGGCCTCATAGAATGAGTTTGGTAGCTTTCCTTCTGTTTCTATTTTTTGAAATAGCTTTAGGAGAATAGGTATTATTTCTTCTTCGAATGTTTGGTAGAATTCCCCAGGAAAACCGTCTGGGCCTGGAGTTTTGCTCTTTGGAATGTTGTTTATCACTGACTCAATCTCTCCATAATTAATTTTCCTGTGAAAAAAATCAATTTCTTCCTGTTTCAGTCTTGGTACTTTATCGGTTTCCAGGAAGGCCTCCATCTCTTCCAGATTCCTTAATTTATTGGCATATAGCTCTTGATAAAAGTTTCTAATAATCCTTCCAATTTCATTGGTGTTTGTTGTGACCTTTCCTTTTTCATTCATAATTTTATTAATTTGGGTACTTTCCCTATTCTTTTGGATAAGTCTTGCCAGCGGTCTGTCAATTTTATTGATTCTCTCAAAGAACCAGCTTCTGTTGATCTGCTCTACTGTTTCCTGGTTTCTAATTCATTGATTTCTGCTCTAATCTTGGCCAGCTGCTTCCTCGTGCATGGATTAAGCCTGTCTCTCTGTTGCTGTTCCAGCTTCTTGAGGCGAGAATATAAAAACTTCGTTTTAGATTTTTCTATTCTTTTGAGTGAGGCTTGGATGGCTATGTATTTCCCCCTTAGGACTGCCTTTGCAGTATCCCATAGGTTTTGGACTGTTGTGTTTTCATTCTCGTTGGTCTCCATAAATTGTTTAATTTGATTTTTGATTTCCTGGTTTACCGAGTCATTCCTGAGCAGGATGGTTCTTAGTCTCCAGGTGTTTGAGTTTCTTCCAAATTTCTCCTTGTGGTTGAGTTCCAATTTCAGAGCATTGTGGTCTGAGAATGTGCAGGGAATAATTTCAATAGGGATAGTTCTATTTTTAACATTGTGCGGAACCTCCGGACTGTTTTCCAGAGTGGTTGGAACAGTTAGCATTCCTACCAATAGTATAAGAGGGTTTTCCTAGCTCCATATCCTCCCCAACATCTGTTGTTTCTCATATTGTTGATTTTAAGCAATCTGACAGGTATAAGGTGATATCTCATTGTAGTTTTGATTTGTGTTTCCCTGATGATGACTGATGTTGAGCATGTTTTCATCGGTCTATTGGCCATCCTATGTCTTTGAAAAAAATGTGTGTTCACATCCTCTGCCTATTTTTTAATTGGATTATTTATCTTTTGGGTGTGGAATTGTATAACTTCTTTATATTTTTGGAAACTAACCCTTTATTGGATATGTTATTCTCAAATATCTTCTCCCATTCCGTAGGTTGCCTTTTAGTTTGTTGATTGTTTCCTGTGCTTTAGAAAGTCTTCTAATTTTGATGTAGTCCTAAGTGTTTATTTTTGCTTTTGTTTCCCTTGCTTCATAAGACATATGTAGAAAAATGTTGCAACAGCCAATATAAATTACTGATGGTCCTCCTTCTAGGATATTTATGGTTTGGGGTAAAAAATTTAGGTCTTTAATCCATTTTGATTTATTTCTCTGTATGGTGTAGGTGGTCCAGTTTCATTCATTTTCATGTGGCTGTCCAGTTTTCCCAATACCAGTTGTTAAAGAGACTGTCTTTTATTTATTGGATATTCTTTCCTGCTTTGTCGAAGATTAATTGACCATATAGTTGTTGGTTCATTTCTGGTTTTTCTACTCTGTTCTATTGATCTATGTGTGTATTTTTGTACCAGTATCATGTTGTTTTGACCACTATAAGCTTTGTAATATAACTTGAAGTCTGGAATTATGATGCCTCCAGCTTTGTTTTTCTTTTTACTTCTTTTTATCTTTTAAAATTTTTTAAAATTTAAATCCAATTTAGTTACTATATAGTGTATTGGTAGTTAAAGGTTTAGAATTTAGTGATATATCAATTGTATACAAACCCAATCAATTACCTCATCCCCCACACACCTCCCTCCAGCAACCCTTAGTTTGTTTCCTATTGTTAAGAGTCTTAATCATAGGAAACAAAGTGAGAGTTGCTGAAGGGGGGGTGGGGGTGGGGTAACTGGGTGATGGACTTTAAGGAGGGCATGTGGTGTAATGAGTACTGGGTGTTAAATAAGACTGATGAATCACTGACCTCTACTTCTGAAACTAATAATCCCTTATATGTTAATTAATTGAATTTAAATAAAAACATTTTAAAAAAAGAGTCTCTTATGAAACTCCCTCTCTGTTTTTATCTTATTTTATTCTTCCTTCCCTTACCTTATGTACATCTATTTTGTTTCTTAAATTCCACATATGAATGAAATCATAGGGTATTTGTCTTTTCTGACTGACTTATTTTGCTTAGCATAACACATGCTAGTTTCTTCCACATCATTGCAAATGACAAGATTTCATTCTTTTTAATAGCTGAGTAATATTCCATTGTGTATATATGCCACTTCTATATCCATTCATTTGTTGATAGACATCTGGGCTCTTTCCATAATTTGGCTCTTGTGAACATTCCTGCTAGAAACATTGGGGTGCATGTGCCCCTTTGAATCACTATGTTTGCAACCTTGAGATAAATACCTATTAGTGCAGTTACTGAGTCATACGGTAGTTCTATTTTTCACTTTTTGAGGAAACTCCATACTGTTTTCCAAAGTGGCTGCACCAGTTTGCATTTCCAACAACAATGTAAGAGTGTTCCCCTTTCTCTGCATCCTCGCCAACATATATTGTTTCCTGAGTTATTCATTTTAGCCATTCCAACTGGTGTGGGGTGGTATCACATTGTGGTTTTGATTTGTATTTCCCTGATTCTCAGTGATGTGGAGCATTTTTTCATGTGTCTTTTGGCCATGTGCTATCTCTTCTTTGGAGAAGTATGTGTTCATATCTTCTGCCCATTTCATGACTGGATTATTTCTTTTTTGGGGTGTTGAGTTTGCTAAGTTCTTTACAGATCTTGGATACCAGACCTTTATCTGATATGTCATTTGGAAATATCTTCTTCCATTCCACAGGTTGCCTTTTAGTTTTGTTGACTGTTTCCTTTGCTGTGCAAAAGTTTTTTATCTGGATGAAGTCCTAATAGTTCATTTTTGTTTTATTTCCCTTGCCTTTGGAGACATGTTTTCCAAAAAAATTGCTGGGGCAGAGGTTGAAGACGTTGCTGCCTGTGTTCTCTAGGATTTTGATGAGTTCCTGTCTCACATTCAGGTCTTTCATCCATTTTGTGTTCATCTTTGTGTATGGTGTAAGAAAATGGTCCAGTTTCATTATAGGTATGGTGGTCCAATGTTTCCAACACCATTTATTGAAGAGACTGTCTTTTTCCCCCTTGGATATTCTTTCCTGCTTTTCAAAGATTAGTTGACCATAGAGTTGAGGGTCTATTTCTGAGTTCTCTATGCTGTTCCATCAGTTTATGTGTCTGCATTTGTGCCAGTACCATACTGTCTTGGTGATCACCACTTTGTAATATAGCTTGAAGTCTTGCATTGTGATACCCCCAGCTTTGGTTTCTTTTCCAAAATTCCTTTGGCATTTCAGGGTCTTTTCTGGTTGCATACAAACTTTAGGATTGTTTGTTCCAACTCCATGAAAAATATTAATGGTATTTTGATAGGGATTGCATTGAATGTGTAGATTGCTTGGGAAAGCATAGACATTTTAACAATACATATTCTTTCAATCAATGAGCACGGGATGTTTTCCCATTTCTTTGTGTCTTCCACAAATTCATTCGTAAGTGTTCAGTTTTTAGAGTAAAAGTCATTTACCTCAGTGGTTAGATTTATTCCTAAGTATCTTAAGGGTTTTACTGCAATCGTAAATGGGATCGATTCCTTATTTTCTCTTTCTTCAGTCACATTGTTAGTGTAGAGAAATGCAACAGATTTCTGTGTATTGATTTTGTATCCTGCCATGTTGCTGAATTCCTGTATGAGTTCTAGCAATTTTGGGATGGAGTCTTTTGAGGTTTCCACATAAAGTATCATGTCATCTGTGAAGACTGAGAGTTTGACTTCTTTGCTTCCTTGGATGCTTTTTATTTCCTTTTGTTGTCTGATTTTGACCCTAGGACTTCTAGTATTACGTAGAACAGTGGTGACAGTGGACATCTGTGTCATGTTCCTAACCTTAGGGAAAAAGCTCTCAGTTTTTCCACCTTGAGAATTATATTCTCTGTGGGATTTTGGAGATAGCTTTTATGATCTTGAAGTGTGTTCCTTTTATCCCTACATTGTGCAGAGTTCTAATCAAGAAAGGATACTCTATTTTGTCAAATGCTTTTTCTGCATCAATTGAGAGAATCATATGGTTCTTGTCCTTTCTGTTATGAAAGTGGTGTATGAAGTTGATTGACTTGTGAATGTTGAAACACCTTGCTTCTCAGGAATAAATCCCACTTGGTTGGGATGAATAATTTGTTGAATGTACTGTTGGATCCTATCAGCTAGTATTTTGGTGAGAATTTGGGCATCCATGTTCATCAAGGATACTGGTCTGTAACTCTCCTTTTTGGTGGGGTCTATGGTTTTGGGATCAAGGTAATGCTGGCCTCATAGAATGAGTTTGGAAGTTTCCCTTCCATTTCTATTTTTTTCCATAATAATATTTTTATTATATTATGTTATTCACCATACAGTACATCCCTGGTTTTTTATGTAAATTTCGATGACTCATTAGTTGCGTATAACACCCAGTGCACCATGCAGTACGTGCCCTCCTTACTACCCATCACCAGCCTATCCCATTTTCCCACCTCCCTCCCCTCTGAAGCCCTCAGTTTCTTTCTCAGAGTCCATAGTCTCTCATGCTTCATTCCCCCTTCTGATTACCCCCCCCCTTTCTTTATCCCTTTCTTCCCCTACAAATCTTCCTAGTTCTTATGTTCCAAAGATGAGAAAAACCATATGATAATTGTCTTTCTCTGCTTGACTTATTTCTCTTAGCATTATCTCCTCCAGTGCCGTCCATGTTGCAGCAAATGTTGAGAAATTGTTCTTTCTGATAGCTGAGTAATATTCCATTGTATATATGGACCATTTCTTCTTAATCCAGTCATCTGTTGAAAGGCATCTCGGCTCCTTCCACGATTTAGCTATTGTGGACAATGCTGCTATGAACATTGGGATGCATATGGCCCTTCTCTTCACTACGTCTGTATCTTTGGGGTAAATACCCAGTAGTGTAATGGCTGGCTTATAGGGTAGCTCAATTTTTAACATTTTAAGGGACCACCACACTGTTTTCCAGAGTGGCTGTATCAACTTGCATTCCCACCAACAATGTAGGAGGGATACCCTTTTTCCACATACTCTCCAACAATTGGTCTTTCCTGCCTTGTCAATTTTTGCCATTATAACTGGCATAAGGTGGTATCTTAAGTCTGGTTTTGATTTGAATTTCCCTGATGGCTAATGACTTTGAACATTTCTTCATGTGTCTGTTAGCCATTTGTATGTCTTCATTGGAAAAGAGTCTGTTCATATCTTCTGCCCATTTTATGATTTGTTTATTTGTTTCTCATGTATTGAGGTTGAGAATTTCTTTGTAGATCTTGGATACCAGTCTTTTATCTGTGGCATCATTTGCAAATATTTTCTCCCATTCGGTGGCCTGCCTCTTAGTTTTTTTGACTGTTTCCTTGGCTGTGCAGAAGCTTTTTATCTTGATGAAGTCCCACAATTTCATTTTATCTTTTGTTTCTCTTGCCTTTAGAGATGTGTCATGAAAAATGTTGCCGAGGCCGATGTCGTAGAGATTGCTGCATTTGCTCTCCTCTAGGATTTTGATGGATTCCTGTCTCACATCGAGGTCTTTCATCCATTTGGAGTTTATCTTTGTGTATGGTGTGAGAGAGTGGTCAAGTTTCATTCTTTTGCATGTAGCTGTCCAATATTCCCAGCACTATTTAGTGAAGAGACTGTCTTTTTTCCACTGGATGTTTTTTCCTGCTTTATCAAATATTAGCTGCCCAAAGATCCGAGGGTCCATTTCTGGGTTCTTTATTCTGTTCCATTGGTTTATGTGTCTGTTTTTGTGCCAGTACCATGCTGTCTTTGTGATCACAGCTTTGTAGTACAGGTTGAAATCCGGCATTGTGATGCCCCCAGCTTTGTTTTTCCTTTTCAACAGCTCCTTGGCAATTCAGGGCCTTTTTGGTTCCATACAAATTTAAGGACTATTTATTCCAGTTCCTTGAGAAATGTCGTCGGTATTTTGATCGGGATAGCATTGAAAGTGTAGATTGCTCTGGGTAGCATGGACATTTTAACTATGTTAATTCTTCTGATCCATGAGCATGGAATATTTTTCCATCTTTTTGTGTCTTCCTCAATGTCTTTCAAGAGTGATTTATAGTTTCTAGGATATAGGTCCTTTACGTCTCTGGTTAAGTTAATTCCAAGGTAACGTATGGTTTTTGGTGCTATTTTCAATGGGATGGATTCCCTAATTTCTCTTTCCTCGGTCTCATTATTCATGTATAGAAATGGAAGTGATTTCTGAGCATTGATTTTGTATCCCATCACATTAATGAATTGCTCTATAACTTCTAGTAGTTTGGGAGTGGATTCTTTTGGGTTTTCCATATAGAGTATCATGTCATCTGTGAAGAGGGACAGTTTGACTTCTTCTTTGCCAATTTGGATACCTTTTATCCCTTTTTGTTGCCTGATTGCTGTTGCAAGGCCTTCTAGTACTATGTTGAATAATAGTGGTGAGAGTGGGCATCCTTGTTGTGTTCCTGATCTTAAGGGAAACGCTTCCAGCTTTTCCCTGTTGAGAATAATATTTGATGTAGGTGTTTCATAGATGGCTTTTATGATCTTGAGATGTGTATCATCTATTCCTACACTCTGAAGGGTTTTAATTAGGAAAGGATGCTCTATTTTGTCAAATGCTTTTTCTGCATCTATTGAGAGAATCATATGATTTCTGAATTTTTGTTTCTGGATAAAATGTAAGACACTGATAGATTTGCGAATTTTTTAACACCCCTGCATCCAGGGATGAATCCCACCTGGTCATGAGGGGTAATCCTTTTAATGTACTTTTAGAATCTGTTAGCAAGCATCTTGTTGAGAATTTTGGCATCCATATTCATTAGGGAAATTGGTCTGTAATTCTCCTTTTTGATGGGGTCTTTGAATGGTTTGGGGATCAAGGTAATATTGGCCTCATAGAATGAGCTTGGTAGCTTTCCTTCTGTTTCTATTTTTTGAAATAGCTTCAGGAGAATAGGTATTATTTCTTCTTTGAATGTTTGGTAGAATTCCCCAGGAAAACTGTCCAGTCCTGGAGTTTTATTTTTTGGAAGGTTTTTTTATCACTGCTTCAATATCTTCATAATTAATTTTCCTGTTTAAAAAAATCAATTTCTTCCTGTTTCTGTGTTGGTAGTTTATAAGTTTCCAGGAAGGCCTCCATCTCTTCCAGATTCCTTATTTTATTGGCATAAAGCTGTTGATATAAGTTTCTAATAATCCTTCCAATTTCATTGGTGTTGGTTGTGACCTCTCCTTTTTCATTCATAATTTTATTAATTTGGGTCCTATCTCTATTTTTTTGGATAAGTCTTGCCAGTGGTCTGTCAATTTTATTAATTCTCTCAAAGCTCCTTGTTGTATTGATCTGCTCCGCTCTACTCCTGGTTTCTAATTCATTGATTTCTGCTCTAATCTTGGTCAACTGCTTCCTCTTTCAAGGATTAGGCCTGTCCCTTTGTTGCTGTTCCAGCTTCTTGAGGTAAGAATATAAAAACTGCATTTTAGATTTTTCTATTCTTTTGAGTGAGGCTTGGATGGCTATGTATTTTTCCCTTAGGACTGCCTTTGCAGTATCCCATAGGTTTTGGACTGTTGTGTTTTCATTCTCGTTGGTCTCCATAAATTGCTTAAATTGTTTTTTGATTTCCTGGTTTATCGAATCATTCCTGAACAGGATGGTTCTTAGTCTCAAAGGTTTTGAGTTTCTTCCAAATTTTTCCTTGTGGTTGAATTCCAATTTCAAAGCGTTGTGGTCTGAGAATATGCAGGGAATAATTTCAGTCTTTTGGTATCGGTTGAGAACTGTTTTGTGTCCCAGAACATAGTGCATTCTTAAGAGGGTTCCATGGGCATTAGAATAGAATGAGTATTCTTTGGTTCTGGGGTGTAGTGTTCTATATATATCTATGAGGTCCAACTCGTCGAGTATGGCATTCAAAGCCTTTGTTCCTTTACTGAGTTTTTGCCAGGGTGTTCTGTCTATTTCTGATAGTGGGGTGTTGAGGTCCCCTACTATTAACATATTTTTATCTATATGTCTTTTTATTCTGTTTAAGAGTTGGCTTGTGTATCTTGCTGCTCCCTTGTTGGGGGCATAGATATTTATAATTGTCATATCCACTTGTTGGATACATCCTTTAAGAATAATATAGTGCCCTTCTGTGTCTCTCACTATAGTCTTTAGTTTAAAATCCAATCTATCTGATATAAGAATTGCTACCCCAGCTTTCTTTTGAGGTCCATTTCCGTGAAAGACGGTATTCCATCCCTTTACTTTCAGTCTGAATGTATCTTTGGGTTCAAATGAGTCTCTTGTAGACAGCAAATGGATGGTTCATGTCTTTATATCCAATCTACAACCCTGTGGCTTATTATGGGAGCATTTAGGCCATTTACATTGAGACTGAATATTGAGAGATATGATTTTAATGATGCCATGTTTCCAGGAAAGTCTTTGTTTCTATAGATTGTGACTTTCTGTTCTGTATCACTTTTGGGGCCTTTTTACCTTTATAGAACCCCCCCTTAATACCTCCTGTAGGTCTGGTTTCATGGTTATGAAATTGGTCAAAGACTGGCGATGCTAGAAGGTCTTTATTTCTCCATCAATTCTGAATGACAGCCTTGCTGGATAAAGGATCCTTGGCTGCATGTTTTTCTCTGAAAGAGCTTTAAAAATGCCCCCCCCCCAACCCTTTCTCTCATTCCAGGTCTGTGTAGACAGGTCTGACGTAATTCTGATACCTTTGCCTTGGTACGTGAGAGATGTCTTTGCCCTGGCCACTTTCAATACTGTATCCTTGGATCTAATATTTGCGAATTGCACTATACATGACGTGGCATAGGTTTGTCATGGTTGTGCTTCGGAGGGGTCCTCTCTGCTTCTTCGCCACTAATGTTTGTTTCCCTTGCTAGATTAGGGAAGTTTTTAGCTACAATTTGTTCAAATATCTCTTCTAGACCTCTGTTTTACTAAAACCCCTCAAGGATACCGATGATTCTGACATTGGATTGTTTCAGTGAGTCAGTTATCACCCATAACTTACATTCGTGGGCCTGGATTTTTTTAAGTCCAGATTCTATTTTCGTTTTTTCTTCTACTAACCCATCCTCCAATTCGCTAATACGTTCTTCTGCCTCAGTGACCCTGGCCATCAGAGCCTCTAGTTTTGACTGCATTTGGCTCATTGAATTTTTAATTTCTGCCAGATTCGCTCTCATTTCCACCCTTAGAGATTCTACATTCTCATTACCATTTTTGTTAATACCTTTTTCAAGTCTACACATCATCTTGACCATTGTTACTCTGAATTCCATTTCTCATAATTTGGTTATATCCATATCCATTAGTTCTGTGGCAGAAGCCACAGACTCATTGTCTTTTCTTTGCTGGGGGGGATTTCTGCTTCTCGTCATTCTGATGAGGAGAGTTTGCAGGGTTGTCCAGAGCCCAGATTATTGACCAGGACCCTGGCAGTGCGCACTGTTTTTTGTAGGGATCTTAGGGATGTGGGCTTCTTGAGTTTTCAGCCTGCCTTCTGGGGGAGGGGCCTGCCGCGCTGATACTCATGCAACCCTGTTTGGGTAGTCTCCGTGTCCCCTGCAAGGGGGCATGGGAATGGGCACACTGTGAGCCGGTATTTCCAGGCTTTTGTTCTCTGGTGGCTTTCCCTGGTGTTTTGCTGTGCCTCTTCTGAGAGTCAGAGCAGCAGTGGCCAAATCTCAGCCTCTGTCTCAGAACAGATGGATTGCGGACCGTTCTCCACTGATGTTCTGGCCACGTTAACTCTGTTTCTGTTGGTGCTGTTCAACCCTGCAGCATCCCAGGATGTGTGCCCCACACCTGGCGTACCAGCCCTCACTTCCAGGGCCGTTATGTCTCTGTCCTTTGTGTTTCTAACACCAGCAACTGCCAGCCGCCCCCGTGTGATCCCGGAGCTCCCGGTCTCAGTCTGGTTCCAGTGAGCATACTGGAGCTCCATGAAAAGTCTGATGGTGCGCGCTCCCCACTCACAGTCCCAGTCTGTTCTCTCGTGGTTGCCGGTCCTTGAGTCTGCCCGCTCCCCTGGCGCCCGAATGCGGTGGCTCCATCCTCCTTCTCTTTATCTTCCGATATCTGTGCACGGCTTCACAGGTCCCCGCTTCATACCTCAATACTCAGCGCTGGAGATGTTCGTTTGTAGAGATCCAGATGTATCTTCCTGCGTCTCAGGCTGATTCCATGGATGTTCAGCCTGGTCTGGTACCTATCCAACTCTACTAGGGACTGGCAAAAAAAGGGGTCCCCTACTCCTCCGCCATCTTCCTATCTCAGCCAAAACAAGACTTTTTGAACTAAAACAGTTCCTCACATCGATAAGGACCTCGAGCTCACAGACAATATATCTGTTTTTGTGCCTACTTGGCTTCCTCTTAATTTCTAAGGAGCTGAAAAGAATGGAGAGCAGCCTCAAAAAAAAAAAAAAAAAGAGCAATAGCAACTTCAGTGTCCATTAATCTGAGAGGATCCTGAAGAAGTGGCCTGCAGGGCTGGTTTTCATCTTGTCTAAAGATTGCCCCTGGTGGTCCCAGGTTGTAATGTCTGAAAGGTTTTTCTTATCTTGTACTCTGTCTTGCTGGTCATTCCAACTACTTGCATATTGAGTCTTATTATTCGTGTATAGAAATGAATTGATTTCTTTTTTTGGGGGGGGTTAATTTTTTATTTATTTATTTATTTTATAATGATTTTTTATTATATTATGTTAGTCACCATACAGTACATCCCCGGTTTTCGATGTAAGGCTCGATGATTCATTAGTTGTGTATAACACCCAGTGCACCATGCAATATGTGCCCTCCTTACTACCCATCACCGGCCTATCCCATTCCCCCACCCTCCTCCCCTCTGTAGCCCTCAGTTTGTTTCTCATAGTCCATAGTCTCTCATGTTTCATTCCCCCTTCTGATTATCCCCCTTTCTTTATCCCTTTTTTCCCCTACCGATCATCCTATTTCTTATGTTCCATAGATGAAAGAAATCATATGATATTTGTCTTTCTCTGCTTGACTTATTTCACTTAGCATTATCTCCTCCAGTGCCATCCATGTTGCAGCAAATGTTGAGAATTCATACTTTCTGATTGCTGAGTAATATTCCATTGTATATATGGACCACAACTTCTTAATCCAGTCATCTTCAACAAGTGCCTTCTTTAATACAAATCATCCATCTGGCCCATCCACTACCCACAACCCTCAATCAACCCTAGTTTGTTCTCTATTGGTAAGAGTCACTTATGGCTTGTTTCCCTCTCTCTTTTTCTTCTTCTTCCATGTCCCACATGTTCATCTGTTTTCTTTATTAAATTCCACATATGAGTGAGACCATAAGGTATTTGTCTTTCTCTGACTTATTTCATGTGCCGTAATATACTCTAGTTCTATCTACATCATTGCAAACGGCAAGATTTCATTCTTTTTGATGGCTAATATTCCATTGTGTATATATATATACCACCTCTTCTTTGATGGACATTTGGGCCCTCTCCATAGTTTGGCTATCATTGATAATGTTGCTATAAACATCAGGGTGCATGTACCCCCTTTGAATCTGTATTTTTGTATCTTTTTGGTAAATACCTAACAGTGCAATTGCTGGATTGTAGGGAGTTCTATTTTCAACTTTCTGAGGAACTTTTTGAGGAACCTCCAGTTTTCATTCCCACCAACAGTGCAAGAGGGTTCCCCTTTCTTCATATCCTCACCAACACTTGTTCTTTCTTTGTTGTTGATTTTAGCCATTCTGATGTGAGGTGGAATCTCACTGTAGTTTTGATTTTTATTTCCCTGATGATGAGTGATGTTGAGCATTTTTTTCATGTGTCTGTTAGCCATTTGTATGTCTTCTTTGGAGAAGTGTCTATTCATGTCTTCCACATATTTATTAACTGGATTATTTATTTTGGAGGATGTTGAGTTTGATAAATTCTTTATGGATTATGACACCTACCCTGTCTCTATGTCATTTGCAAATATCTTCTCCCATTCCATGGGCTGCCTTTTAGTTTTATTGCTATTTTTCTTCACTGTGCAGAAGATTTTTATTTTTATGAAGTCCCAATAGTTCATTTTTGCTTTTGTTTCCCTTGCCTCTGGTGACGAGTCTAGTAAGAAGTTGCTGCAGCCAAGGTCAAAGAAGTTGCTGCCTGTGTTCCCCTCTAGGATTTTGATGGTTTACTGTCTCACATTTAAGTCTTTGAATTTATTTATTTTGAATTGATTTTGGTCTAAGAAAGTGGTCAAGTTTCATTTGTGCATGTGGCTGTCCAGTTTTCCCAACACCACTTGTTGAAGGGACTGTCTTTTTTTCCATTGGATATTCTTTCTTGCTCTATTGAAGATTAGTTGACCATATAGTTGTGGATCCATTTCTGGGTTCTCTATTCTGTTTCATTGATCTATGAGTCTGTTTTTTTGTCAGTAACATACTGTCTTCATGACTACAGCTTTGTAATGTTAAATGTTGATATTTTTAAGGTAAAATTTTCCTCAGTGTAATGTGTGAGTATTGGGGAAATATGGTAATTGATAATTGATAAATTGGATGATACAGACATTTACAATTTTATTGTCTCTAATATATGTTTTAAAATTTTTTATGATAAAAATTTCAGTACATGAAGTAATACTGCAGACCATTTTTACTCCTTATACTAAATGGTGAAAAATTGATCACCATGTTTGGGCACAAGCTTTCTCTCCAAGGAAATATTAAATATATTTTTCAGATTTTTTTCTACTTCTTCCTCATTCAGTATCTTAAACTCTATCAAATCCATATTGCCCTTAAAATTGAATTTCCTATAGGTAAGGGTGCAGCCCACTAAACAGTGAACCCCTTCAGAGGTCTGCAAGGAACAGAATGACTTGCTTGTAAACACAGATGTTGGAGATATCTGAAGGTATGTATTCACAGACTCAAAATCTTCAATTGTTCGAGGTTCAAGAGTGAAGGAGTATATTTGTCGGTATTTGTTCTTTTCCAGGAGATCAGAATTAAGAAATTCTTGGTTTGGAATGTACTGCTCTCTTCTGATTTGGTCCAAGTACCAGATTCCTTTGTCTTCTGTCAAGTGGAAGATGCAAGGCACCTGTGGTTGATCCTTCCCAGAAATTAACTCCAGAGGCTGCCACATTTGGTAAGAACGTCCAAACCCAGCATCCACTATGTAATTCCTGCCATCAGTAGTCACCTTTAGAAGAAGGTGGATCATAGCATTGCTATATTTGTTGGCTGGAGTACTGTAAACATACCCTCCCAACATTGTGGTCTCAAAACCGATTGTGGTCAGAGCCCAGTACAGAAGATGATTGACCTGGAGACACCACCCACCACGGTTCTTTCTCACAATTTGATCAAAAATCACTTCCAAGCCCAATTCCATGGCTTCCCCACAATGGATGTTAAGGTTCTCAAAGGGAATGGCTCTGATCTGGTGCTGAAGAATGTCAGTTAATGTTTCCAAGTCCAATTTCTTCCTAGAGTTCCTATATCCAATTCTTTCAAAATATGCTTCAATGTCCATGATCCCCTAAGGGAAATAAAACAAAATAGAAATCAATATATTACTCTTGGGGGGAAAGATGGAAGAGAAGTAGGGGACCCTATATCAACCAGTCCCTTGAATTGAGCTGGATATCTACCAGACCATTTTGAACACCCATAAAATCAGTCTGAGATGTAAGAAGATGTATCTGGATCTCTACAAACAGAACTTCCCTGGTAGTTGGTCTCGAGGTGGGGAGCTAAGAGTCTGCAGGCAGATATCAGAAGATAAACAGAAGAGGAAGGGAGCATCCATGAATTTGCACCAGGAAGGCAAAGACCTCCTGTTCTGGGGACAGGGCACAAACTTGCAGACTGGTAGCAGCGGGAAAGGTCTTTAGAACACTGTCCCCCAGACTGAAAAATGGAGCTAGGGAGCATGGTTGCGAACTGCGGGGGGGGGGGGGGGGCTGGTGGTTTTAGAAGCACAAAGGGTGGAGATGTTCCTGGCCCTGGGACCAAGGACTGGGAGAGCAGCCATGGAGTGCACAACCCAGGACACTGGATTTTTAGCACAATAGACAGAAACGGAGTCAGTGTGGCCCAGAGAGCTCAGTGAAGAGCAGACTGTGGCCTCTGTGTTCTGAGATGGAGTTTGGATACGGCCAATTCTGCTCTGATTCTCAGAAGAGACATGGAAAGCCACCAGGGAAAGCCACCAGAGAACAAAAGCCACAAAAAAACAGTTCCCACTGAGCCCATACCCCCCCCCAATGGGGTCAGGGGCATTCTGCCCAAATAGGGTTGCCTGAGTATCATCACAGCAGGAACCACCCCCAGAAGGCAGGCTGGAAGACCAAGAAGCCCACATTCCTGAAGTCCCTTAAAAATAGGTGCATTTGCTTGGGTCCTGGTTAATAATTTAGACTCTGTACATGCCCACAACCACACCTCATCAGAATGACAAGTAGGAGGAACCCCCAACAGAGGAAATAAACAGAGACCGTGGCCTCTGCCACAGAACTAACTGACATGGATATAACCGAGATGTCAGAAATGGATTTCAGAGTAGCAATTATCAAGATGATGTATAGGCTTGAGAAAAATATTAACAAAAATATAGAATCTCTAAAGGCTGAAATGAGAACAAATCTGGTGACATTTAAAAATTTATAAATGAAATGAAGTCTAAACTGGATGCTCTGACTGCCAGGGTAAATGAGGCAGAAGAATGAATTGGTGAGTTAGAGGATAAGATGATAGAAAAGAAGGAAAAAGAGGTGGCATGGGAAAAATGAATCCAATTTCAAGAAACTAAACTGAGGGAAATTACTGATTCAATGAAAGTTTCCAATGTCAGAATTATAGGGATCCCCAAAGGGGTAGAGAAAAAAAGAGGTCTAGAAGATATATTTTAGCAAATCGTAGCTGAGAACTTCCCTAATCTGGGGAACGAAACAAGCATTCTTGTCCAAGAGGCAGAGAGGACTGCTCCCAAGATCATTGAGAACAGACCGACTCCACAATATATAATAGTACAATTTGCAAATCTTAGATCCATGGAAACAATCTTGAAAGTGGTGAGGGGGGAAGATTTCTTATGCACAGGGGGAGGAACATCAGAATATCATCAAACCTGTCCACAGAGACCTGGAAAGCCAGAAAGGACTGGCAAGACATATTAAGAGCATTAAATGAGAAGAACATGCAGCCAAGGATACTATACCTAGCAAGGCTGTCATTCAGAATGGATGGAGAGAAAGGAAGCTTCCAGGACAAGCACAAACTGAAAGAATATGTGCTGACAAAGACGGCCCTGCAAGAAATATTAAGGGGGATTCTATAAAAGAAGAAAGACACCAAGAGTGATACAGAACAAAAATTTACAGAGACAATCTACAGAAACAAGGACTTAACAGACAACATGACAACATTAAAATCATATCTCTCAATAATCGCTCTCAATATGAATGACCTAAATGCTCCCATAAAATGACACAGAGTTACAGATTGGATAAGAAGACATGACCCATCCATGTGCTGTCTACAAGACTCACTTTGAACCTAAAGATACATCCAGACTAAAAGGGAAGGGATGGAGAACAATTTTTCATGCCTATGGACCTCAAAAGAAAGCTGGGGTAGCAATTCTCACATCAGACAAATTAGATATTAAGCTAAGGATTGTAGGTAGAGATATAGAAGGACACTATATTATTCTTAAAGGGTATAACCAACATGAGGATCTAACAATTATAAATATCTATGCCCCCAACAGGGGAGCAGTCAACTAAATAAGCCAACTGTTAACCAAAGTAATGAAACATATAGATAATAATACGTTAATAGTAGGGAACCTCAGCACTCCACTCTCATAAATAAACAGATCATCTAAGCAGAAAATCAACAAAGAAACAAGAGCTTTGAATGATATACTGGACCAGATGGACCTCATAGATGTATACAGAGCATTCTACCTTAAAATAACAGAATGCTCATTCTTTTCAAATGACATGGAACTTTCTCCAGAATAGACCATATACTGGGTCACAAAACAGGTCTCAACTGATACCAAAAGATTGAGATTATTCCCTGCATGTTCTCAGATGGCAATGCTTTGAAACTGGAACTCAAACACAGGAGAAAACTTGGAAGAAACTCAAACACTTGGAAGCTAAGGACCATCCTGCTTAAGAATGTTTGGGTAAACCAGGGAATTTGAGAAGAGCTTAAGCAATTTATGGAAACCAATGAGAATGAAAAAACACCAGTCCAAAACCTGTGGGATATTGCAAAGTCAGTCCTAAGGGGGAAATACATAGCCATCCAAGCCTCACTCAAAAGAATAGAAAAATCTAAAAATACAGACCCTATACTCACACCTTAAACAATTGGAGATAGAAAAGAACAGGCCTAAGCCATGCATAAAAAGAGAACTGCTTAAGATTAGAGCAGGGATCAATGAATTAGAAGCCATAAATACAGTAGAGCAGATCAACAAAACTAGAAGCTGGTTCTTCGAAAGAATTAATAAGATCGATAAACCACTGGCCAGACTTATCCAAAAGAAAAAAGAAAGGACTCAAGTTAATAAAATTATGAATGAAAGAGGAGAGATCATGACTAACACCAAGGAAATAGAAATGATCATTAGAAACTATTACCAACAACTATATGCCAATAAGTTAAGCAACCTGGAAGAAATGGATACCTTCCTGGAAATCTATAAACTATCAAGACTGAAACAGAAAGAGATTGACAACTTAAATAGGCCAATATCCAATAATGAGATTAAAGCAGTCATCAACCCCCCCCCCAAAAAAAAACAAGAGTCCAGGGCCTGATGGATTCCCCGGGGAATTCTACCATACATTCAAAGAAGAAATAATACCTATTCTCCTGAAGCTGTTTTAAAACGTAGAAACAGAAGGAAAACTTCCAAACCCATTCTATGAGGCCAGCTTTACCTTGATCCCAAAACCAGGCAAGAACCTCATCAAAATGGAGAATTACAGACAGATATCCCTGATGAATATGGATGCCAAAATTCTCAACAAGATCCTAGCTAATAGGATCCAACAGTACATTAAAAGGATTATCTATCATGACCAGGTGGGACACATCCCTGGGATGCAAAGGTGGTTCAGCATTTGGAAATCAATCAGTGTGATAGAACACATTAATAAGAGAAGAGATAAAATCATATGGTCCTCTCAATTGATGTAGAAAAAGCATTTGAATAAATACAGCATCCTTTACTGTTTAAAACCCTTCACAGTGTAGGGTACATTCTTCAATTTAATAAAAACCATCTATGAAAAGCCCACAGTGAATATCATTCTCAATGGGGAAAAGCTGAGAGCCATTCCCTTAAAATCAGGAACACAACAAGGATGCCCTCTCTCGCCATTATTGTTCAACATAGTACTAGAACTCTTAGCCTCAGCAATCAGACAACGAAAAGAAATAAAAGGTATTCAGACTGGCAAAGAGGAAGTCAAACTCTCTCTCTTCGCAGATGACATGATACTTTATGTGGAAAACCCAAAAGATTCCACCCCCAAGTTACTAGAACTAATACGGCAATTCACCAGTGTGGCAGGATACAAAATCAACTCACAGAAATCAATTGCATTTCTATACACTAACAATGTACCTGTAGAAAGAGAAATTAAGGAATTGGTTCCATTTACAATAGCACCAAAAACTGTAAGATACCTGGGAATAAACTTAACCAAAGAGGTAAAGGAGCTATACTCTTGAAACTACAGAACACTTTTGAAAAAAAATTGAAGAAGACACACAGAAAATGGAAAAACATTCCATGCTCATGGATTGGAAGAATAAACATTTTTAAAATGTCTATGCTGCCCAAGGCACTCTACACTTTCAATGCCATCCCTATTAAAATACCATTGGAATTTTTCACAGAGCTGGAACCAACAATCCTAAAATTTGGAGAGATCCAGAAAAGACCCTGAATTGCCAAAGGAATGTTGAAAAAAACAAAGCTGGGGGCAGCATGTTGCCTGATTTCAGGCTATACTACAAGCTGTGATCACCAAGACAGCATGGTACTGGCATAAAAACAGACACATAGACCAATGGAACAGAGTACAGACTTCAGAAATGGACCCTCAACTCTATGGTCAACTAATTTTTGACAAAGCAGGAAAAAACATCCAATGGAAAAATGACAGTCTCTTCAATAAACGGTACTGGGAAAATTGGACAGATGTATACAGAAGAATGAAACTCGACCATTCTCTTACACCATACACAAAGATAAACTCTAAATGGATGTAAGACCTTGATGTGAGACAAGAATCCATCAAAATCATAGAGGAGAACATAGGCCATAACCTCTTGGACATCGGCCATAGCAACCTCTTTCATGACACATCTCCAAAGGCAAGGGAAACAAAAGCAAAAATGAACTTGTGGGATTTCATCAAGGTAAAAAGCTCCTGCACAGCAAAGGAAACTGTCAACAAAACTAAGAGGCAACCCACAGAATGGGGAAGATATTTGCAAATGACCATTCAGATAAAGGGCTGGTATGCAAGACTTATAAAGAACTTCTCAAACTCAACAACTAAAAAACAAATAATCAAATCAAAAAATGGGCAGAAGATATGAACAGACACTTTTCTGATGAAGACATACAAATGGCTAACAAACACATGAAAAAATGTTCCACATCATTAACCATCAGGGAAATTCAAATCAAAACCACATTGAGATACCACCTTACACCAGTTAGAATGGCAAAAATTGACAAGGCAAGGAACAGCAAATGTTGGAGAGGATGTGGAGAAAGGGAAACCCTCTTATACTGTTGGTGGAAATGCAAGTTGGTACAGCCACTTTGGAAAACAGTGTGGAGGTCCCTCAAAAAGTTAAAAATAGAGCTACCCTGTGACCCAACAATTGTGCTAGTGGGTATTTACCCCAAAGATACAGATTTAATTAAAAGAAAGGCCTTATGCAACCCAATGTTCATAGCAGCAATGTCCACAATAGCCAAACTATGGAAGGAGCCAAGATGCCCTTCAATAGATGAATGGATAAAGAAGTTATGATTCATATATATGATGGAATATTACTCGGCCATCAGGATGTACCCAATATTTGCATCAACATGGATGGAACTGGAGGAGATTATGCTAAGTGAAATAAGTCAAGCAAAGAAAGACAATTATCATATGGTTTCACTCATTTGTGGAACATAGGAATAGCAGGGAGGACATTAGGAGAAGGAAGGGAAAAATGAAGGGGGAGGGAACAGAGGGGGAGATAAACCATAAGGGACTATGGACTCCAGAAAACAAACTGAGGGTTTTAGGGGGGGATGGCCTAGCCCGGTGATGGGTATTAAGGAGGGCATGTTTTGCACGGAGCACTGGGTGTTATACACAAACAATGACTAATGAAACACTACATAAAAAATGAATGATGTTCTGTATGGTGACTAACATATCATAATAATAAATAAATAAATAAATAAATAAATAAATAAATAAATAAATAAATAAAATACACTACTTCTGCACTGGATTTGTTTGATTAGCTTAATTATAACAAATGTATTTTAGGTATGTAAATAAATTCAGTGGTTATAAATATCTATAATCATAAATCTTTTGTTTAGTGCTTTTATTGTATAAATTACTTTTGTACATATAAACTTAGTAACCCTGTAGAAAAACTATTATCACTTCTTTCATGCTTTAAGCATGAGAAATTGGAAATCCAAAATAAGTGAGGAGTGAAACTATATAAACAGTTTACATGTGGTTTTCTTCATGACAAAAAAAAACAAGGTTCAAATTGGTATCAAAATAGGGTTTACAAATAGTTCTGAATATAAATAGGAGAATTATATAAAGGAGTCTAATGATTTCATGGTACTTTATCCACTCACTTTCCCCTTTAGATAAAATTATCCGGTCAAAGTTTCCCACTCAAAGATTACATTCATTTGTGCATTAATTTATTAATTCATTCAACATATTTTCTGAATACCTACTATGTATTTGTTCCTGCTCTGCTGCTTGCTTGCCCTCAGAAATCTTACATTTTTAGTGGGAGTTGGATGACATGGATAGCAAATTGATAAAACAATAAAACATTCAATTTCTTAGATTTTGATAAGTGTTCTGTGGAAAACTACAGCAAAGAAGTCACGTTATGCACTGAGAAAACTAATTTCGAATGAAGTGATTAAAGAAGGCATCATTGTGACCTTAAGGATGTGAAAGAATGAGCCATGTCCACATGTTTGGGATTGAGGCAGAAGAAACAAAGCAAAAAAAAAAAAAGTCTCAAAGGAGAACCTGCCTGGAGTGCTCAAAGAATATGTAGGAGCCCAGGGCGACTGAAGCAGAGTAAGTGGGAGGGAATGTGAATGGAGATGAGATAAGACAATTAACGCAGGCCTATATAATACCAGCCTTTTGGCTTGAACTCTGAAATCAGAATCATAGTGAGAAGGGCAGTGGGGGAAGGTTACAGTTTGGGCAAATTGTACCATAATCAATTTGATATTTCTGGTTATTATATGAAGAATAAGCTGTATGTATTCAGCTAAATAGACATGTGACCCAGGTAGACTAATTAAAAACATGTATGTTCTAGGACCAGTACTTTGCTGTGAATGGTATGTTAACCAAGTCAAGTCAATGAGACTCTATTGAAGGAATATTTCGGAAACCTAAGCAGATAAGTTCTGCTGCAGGGCTAAGAACTGGTAAGGTATTTTCTCAAAGCTACTGGGAGAACTTGCTGAAAAATAATATCAAGAAAAATTTATGGAGTTGAGGAATGAAAAGCAGGAGAAAAAGATGAGAAAAGATCTGAATTAAATCTTAAATTATCTCTTGACCTTCTATTAAGGTGAGCTAGCAAAAATAAATAAATAAATAAATAAATAAATAAATAAATAAATAAAAATAAAAATTCCTTATTTTGCTAAATCCCATGTAGAAAACGTTTCTGTCCCTTGCTGGAGAAAGGTCCTAATCCCATGTAGATGCTAATTGTAACAGAAGTGCATTACCACTATTACTATGACATGACCTGAAGTGACATGATACCAAAGGCCCTGTCCCATAGGATAATGATAATAAGCTATGTGTTTTTATTGTCCTCCTTATTCTCATTTCTTTTGTATTCAATTTTTCTTTTTTGATCAGCTTTTTCCATTTTGCTAGGGTTTTAACTTTCTCTATTTTTAATGTCTGCAACACTATTTTCTCTTAATCTATTAAGTTTGTGTAATCTCTTCTCATCTTATTTGCATTGATATCCTTTACCAACATGTGCACAAACTCTAAAACTACCGTTCAGATATGGAAAAGCAATTGTAATTGAGCCAGGCCATCCAAAACCCTCTCTTATTCTATATCTAGAAGCACTGTTGAGTAAGTAAGGAGGGCAGGTGATATGGAACAAAAGAAACATGGTTTAGAGATGCTTGACCTTTAAAAAAATTCATTCAACCATCTTTTCCCTTTTCAATTTAGTTAACATATAGTGTATTATTAGTTTCAGGCATAGAATTTAGTGATTCATTACTTGCATATAATACCCAGTGCTCATGACATTAAGTGCCCACCTTAATGCCCATCACCCAATTACCCCATCCCCCTACCCACCTCCCCTCCAGCAACCCTCAGTTTCTTTCCTATAGCTAAGACTCTTATGGTTTGCCTCCCTCTCTGTTTTTATCTTACTTTATTTTTCCTTCCCTTCCCCTATGCTCATCTATTTTGTTCCTTAAATTCCACATATGAGTAAAATCATATGGTATTTGTCTTTCTCTGACTGACTTATTTCACTTAGCATAATACCATCTTGTTACATCCATGTCTCTGTAAATGGCAAAATTTCATTCTTTTAGATGGCTGAGTAACTTTCATACACACACATACACACACACATCACATCTTTAGCCATTCATTGTCCATAGACATCTGGGCTCTTTCCATATTTTGGCTCTTGTGGACATTGCTGCTATAAACATTGAAGTGCACGTGCCTCTTCAAATCACTATGTTTGTATCTTTTCCTTCCATTTCCTTCTTTTGGAACAGCTTCAGAAAAATAGGTATTAATACTTCTTTGCATGTTTGGTAGAATTCCACTGGGAAGCCATCCAGCCCTGCACTGTTGTTTGTTGGGAGATTTTTCATTACTAATTCAATTTCTATGCTGGTTATGGGTCTCTTCAAAATTTCTATTTCTTCCTGTTTCAGTTTTGGTAGTTTATGTGTTTCTAGGAATGCATGTGTTTCTTCCAGATTGCCCAATTGTTGACATATAATGCTCATAATATGTTCTTATAATGTTTGTATTTCTTCAGTGTTGGTTGTGATCTCTCCTTTTTCATTCAGATTTTATTTATTTGGATCCTTTCTCTTTTCTTTTGATAAGTCTGGCTAGGGGTGTATCAATCTTTTTAATTCATTCAAAGTACCAGCTCCTACTTTTGTTGATATGGGTTACTTTTTAATTTTTAATTTTTTATTATAATAATATTTTTATTGTATTATGTTAGTCACCATACAGTACATCCCTGGTTTTGATGTAAGTTTCCATGATTCATTAGTTGTGTATAACACCCAGTATACCATGCACTACGTGCCCTCCTTACTACCCATCACCAACCTATCCCACTCCCCCACCCCCCTCTCCTCTGAGGCCCTCAGTTTGTTTCTCAGAGTCCATAGTCTCTCCTGCTTCATTCCCCCTTCTGATTACCCCCCTTTCTTTATCTCTTTCTTCTCCTACCAATCTTCCTAGTTCTTATGTTTTTATGGGTTACTTTTTTAAAAAAAAAATCTGTATCACTGATTTCTGCTCTAATCTTTATTATTTGTCTTCTCTTCCTGGATTTAGACTTTATTTGCTATTCTTTTTCCAGCTCCTTTAAGTTAAGGTGAGGTTATGTATTTGAGACTTTCTTGCTTCTTGAGAAAGTCCTGTATTGCTATATACTTCCCTCTTAGGACCACCTTTGCTCCACCCCAAAGGTTCTGAACTGTTGTGCTTCCATTTTCATTTACTCCCATGTATATTTAAAAATCTTCTTTAATTTCCTGGTTGACCCATTCATTCTTTTGTAAGATGCTCTTTAACCATGTATTTGTGGTCCTTCTAAATATTTTCTTCTGGTTTACTTCAAGTTTCATAGCTTGTGATCTGAAAATATGCATGATATGATCTCAATCTTTTTGTGCCTGGTGAAACCTAACTTGTGATCCAGTTTGTGATCTATTCTGGAGAATTTTCCTGTGAAAAGAATATGTATTCAGCTGCTTGAGATTCAAATGTTCTGAATATATTGGTTAAGTCCATCTGGTCTAGTGTATCAATAAAAGCCTTTGTTTTTTTGTTGATCTTCTGCTTAGATGATCTGTTCATTGCTCTGAGTGGGGTGTTAAAGTCCCTACTATTATTGTATTATTTATAATGAGTTTCTTTAATATGTTATTAGTTTATTCATATATTTGGCTGCTTCTATTAGTGGAATAAACACTAACAGTTGTTAGATGTTGTTGGATATACCCCTCTATTATGTATGATGTGGTGTCCTTTTGATCTCTTACTACATACAGTCTTTGGTTTAGAATCTAGTTTTTCTGATATAAGGATGGCTACTCCAGATTTCTTTTGTTGTAAATTAGCATGATATATGGTTCTCCACCCCTTCACTTTCAATCTGGAATGTATTTGGGTCTAAGATGAATCTCTTATAAGTAGCATGTCGATGGGTTCTCACTTTTTTTTAATCCATTCTGATACCCTATATCTTTCTTTTGGAGTATTTAGTCCATTAACACTCAGAGTAATTATTGAAAGATATGAATTTATGTACCATTGTATTACTTGTAAAGTTGCTGTTCCTATAGATTGTCTCTGTTCCTTTTTAGTCTTTGTTACCTTTGGCCTCTCTTTGTTCATAGGGTCTCCTTTAATATTTCTTGCAGGGCTGGTTTAGTGGTCATGAATGCCTTTAGTGTTTGCTTGTCTTGGAAACTCTTTATCTCTTCTTCTAATCTGAATGACATCCTTTCTGGATAAACTATTCTTGGCTACATATTTTTGCAACTTAGCACACTGAATATATCATTTCAGTCCTTTCTGGCCTTGCCAGGTCTCTGTGGACAGGTCTGCTGCCAGCCTTATGTTTCTACCTTTGTAGCTTAAAGGCGTCCTCTTCAAAGCTGTTTGCAGGATATTCTCTTTATATTTGCAAGTTATATGTCATGGTGTTGACCTATTTTTGTTGATTATGAGGGGAATTCTCCATGCCTCTTAAACCTAAATGTCTGTTTTCTTCCTCAGATTAGGTAAGTTCTCTGCTATAATTCATACAAATAAATCTTTTGCTCCTCTTTCCCCACTCTTCATCTTCTGGGATTCCTATAATATGGATATTAATTTGCTGTATGGAATTACTGAGTTCCCTAAGTGTACCTTTGTGATCTAATAGTTTTCTTTCCTTCTTTTCAGCTTTCTTATTTTCCATAATTTCATCTTCTATATCACTGATTTGCTCTTATGCTTCATTCATCATTTTTATGGCCTTCATTTGTGACTGCATCTTGGTAATAGCATTTTAAATTTTAGCCTGACTACATTTTAGTTATTTTATCTCTACAGTAAGGGATTTTCTAGTGTCTTCTGTACTTTTTTCAAGCTCAACCAGTAACTTTATAATCCTCATTTTAAATCTAGTTCAGATATCATACTTATATCTGTATTGATTAAATCCTTGGAAGTGAGTACTACCTCTTGTTCTTTCTTTTGGGGTATTTTTCTCAGTCACATCTTTTTGTCCTTGCAAAGAAAAGAAGAAAAAAACAAACAACAACAAAAACAACAATAACAACAAAAAACAAAACAAAACAAAAACTAGATCTTGCATGTGTTTTGATCTGCTTGTTAAAAGGCACTGGAGGAGATAATGTTAAGTGAAATAAGTCAAGCAGAGAAAGACAATTATCATATGATTTCTCTCATCTATGGAACATAAGAACTAGGAAGATCGGTAGGGGAAGAAAGGGATAAAGAAAGGGGGGGTATTCAGAAGGGGGACTGAAGCATGGGAGACTATGGACTCTGAGAAACAAACTGAGGGCTTCAGAGGGGAGGAGGGTGAGGGAATGGGATAGACTGGTGGTGGGTAGTAAGGAGGGCACATATTGCATGGTGCACTGGGTGTTATACGTAACTAATGAATCATCGAACCTTGCATCAGAAACCAGGGATGTACTGTATGGTGACTAACATAATGTAATAAAAAAACATTAAAAAAAATAAATGCTCATCTGCACAAAAAAAAGACAATGGATTCCAACATAAGAAAGAAAAACATACACATATTTATAAAAATAAAATAAAATACAATGAGAGGAAACAAAAAATTAAAAAGTATATATAAAGCATATTTAAAGAGGGCACGTGATATGAGTACTGGGTGTTATACTGAACTAATGAATCATTGAACATTATATCAAAAACTAATGATGTAGGGGGGAGCAGTTAAGATGGCGGAGGAGTAGGGGTCCCCTTTTTCAGCTGGTTCCCTGAGTCGAGCTGGATAGGTATCAGACCATCCTGAACACCCACGGAATCAGCCTGAGATGCAGGAAGATACATCTGGATCTCTACAAATGAACATCTCCAGCACTGAGTTTTGAGGTACGAAGAGGGGAGCCATGAATTCATGCACAGATATCAGAAGATAAATGGAAGGGGGAGGGAGACACTGCATTCGGGTGCCAGGAAGCGGTAGCCATCTGCACTGGGAAGCGAGCTGACTCGCGGACCGGCACCCACGAGGGAGCAGACTGAGACCATGAGCTGGGAAACGCGCTTGACCACTATGAAAACCAGAGCTCCGGAGTGCATGCAAACCACACTGAAACAGAGCTCCAGAGTGTGCAGGGGCGGCTGGCGGCTGGCGGTGTTAGAAACACAAAGGACAGAGATGTGCCAGCCCTGGAACTGAGGGCTGGAATGCCAGGTGTGGGGCTCACATCCCAGGAGGCTGTAGGGTTTAGCAGCACCAACAGAAACAGAGTTAAAATGGCCAGGAGTGCTCAGTGAAGAGCAGACTGTGATCCCTCTGTTCTGAGACAGAAGCTGGGATTTGGCCACTGATGCTCTGACTCTCAGAAGAAGCACAGCAAAAAACTAGGGAAAACCTCCAGAGAACAAAAGCCTGGAAATACCGGCTCACAGTGTGCCCATCCCCATACACCCTTGCAGGCGACAGGGAGACTCTACCCAAACAGGGTTGCCTGAGTATCAGTGCAGCAGGCCCCTCCCCCAGAAGGCAGGCTGAAAAATCAAGAAGCACACATCCCTAAAGTCCCTATAAAACAAGGGTGCACTGCTTGGGTCCTGGTCAATAATTTGGGCTCTGGACAATCCCGCAACCTCTCCTCATCAGAATGATGATGAGGAGAGGGGCGCCTGGGTGGCTCAGCGGTTAAGCGTCTGCCTTCGGCTCAGGGCGTGATCCCAGCGTTACGGGATCGAGCCCCACATCAGGCTCCTCCGCTATGAGCCTGCTTCTTCCTCTCCCACTCCCCCTGCTTGTGTTCCCTCTCTCGTTGGCTGTCTCTATCTCTGTCAAATAAATAAATAAATAAAATCTTTAAAAAAAAAAAAGAATGATGATGAGGAGAAATCCCCCCAGCAAAAAAAAGACAGTAAGTCTATTTCTTTTTAATGTTTTTTCTTTATTATATTATGTTAGACACAGTACAGTACGCCTCTGCCACAGAACTAATGGATATGGATATAAACAAACTAACAGAAATGGAGTTCAGGGTAACAATGGTCAAGATGATGTGTAGACTTGAAAAAAAATTAACGAAAATATTAATGAGAATATAGAATCTCTAAGGGTGGAAATGAGAGTGAATCTGGCAGAAATTAAAAATTCTATAAGCCAAATGCACTCAAAACTAGATGCTCTGACAGCCAGGGTAAATGAGGCAAAAGAACAAACCAGCGAATTGGAAGATGGGTCAGTAGAAGAGAAAGCTAAAACAGAAACTTGACTCAAAAAATCCAATCTCGAGATGTAGGTTACGGGAGATTACTGACTCAATGAAACGTTCCAATGTCAGAATCATTGGTATCCCCGAGGGGGTGGAGAAAAAAAGAGCTCTCGAAGGGATATTTGAACAAATTCTAGCTGAAAACTTCCATAATCTACCAAAGGAAACAAACATTAGTTTCCAAGAGGCAGAAAGGACCCCTCCCAAACTCAACCACGACAAACCTACGCCACGTCACATCATAGTGCAACTCCTTAGATCCAAGGATACAGTATTGAAAGCGGCAGGGGCAAAGACATTTCTCATATACCAAGGCAGAGGTACCAGAATTACGTCAGACCTGGAATGAGAGAAAGAGTTGGGGGGGGGCATTTTAAAGCTCTTTTGAGAGAAAAACAAGTAGCCAAGGATCCTTTATCCAGCAAGGCTGTCATTCAGAACTGATGCAGGAATAAGGACCTTCCAGAATTGCCACTCACTGACCAATTTCATAACCATGAATCCAGCCCTACAGGAGATATTAAGGGGGGTTCTATAAAAGTAAAAAGGCCCCAAGAGTGTTACAGAACAGAAAGTCACAATCTATAGAAACGAAGAATTTACAGGCAACATGGCATCATTAAAATCATATCTCTCAATAATCACTGTCAATGTGAATGGCCTAAATGTTCCCATAAATTCCACAGGGTTGTAGATTGGATATAAAGACATGACCCATCCATTTGCTGTCTACAAGAGATTCATTTTGAACCTAAAGATACATCCAGACTGAAAGTAAAGGGATGGAATACCATCTTTCACACCAATGGACCTCAAAAGAAAACTGGGGTGGCAATTCTCATAATAAACAGATTGGATTTTAAACTAAAGACTATAGTTAGAGACACAGAAGGGCACTATATTATTCTTAAAGGATATATCCAACAAGTGGATATGACAATTATAAATATCTATGCCCCCAACAGGGGAGCAGCAAGATACACAAGTCAACTCTTAACCAGAATAAAGAAACATATAGATAAAAATACATTAATCGTAGGGGACCTCAACACTCCAGTATCAGCAATAGATAGATCACCTCAGCAGAAAATCAACAAAGAAACAAGAGCTTTGAATGCCATACTAGACCAGGTGGACGTCATAGATATATATAGAACACTACACCCCAGAACCAAAGAATACTCATTCTATTGTAATGCCCATGAAACATTCTCCAGAATAGATCATGTTCTGGGTCACAAAACAGGTATAAACCGATACCAAAAGCTGAAATAATTCCATGCACAGTCACAGACCACAATGCTTTGAAATTGGAACTGAACCACAAGGAAAAATTTGGAATAAACTCAAACCCTTGGAGACTAAGAACCATCCGGCTCAAGAATGATTTGATAAACCAGGAAATCAAAAATCAATTTAAGCAATTTATGGAGACCAACGAGAATGAAAACACAATGGTCCAAAAATTATGGGACACTGCAAAGGCAGTCCTAAGGGGAAAATACACAGCTATCCAAGCCTCACTCAAAAGAATAGAAGAATCTAAAATGCAGTTTTTATATTCTCACCTCAAGAAGCTGGAACAGCAACAGAAGAACAGGCCTAATCCATGCATGAGAAAGCAGTTGATCAAGATGAGAGCAGAGATCAATGAATTAGAAACCAGGAGCACAGTAGAGCAGATCAACAGAATTAGAAGCTGGTTCCTTGAAAGAATAAATAAAATAGAAAAGTCACTGGCAAGCCTTATCCAAAAGAATAGAGAAAGGACCCAAATTAATAAAATTATGAATGAAAAGGGAGAAATCCCAACCAACACCAATGAACTAGGATGGATCATTAGAAACTTTTATCAACAGCTTTATGAAAATAAATGAAGCAACCTGGGAGAGATGGAGGCCATCCTGGAAACCTATAAACTACCAAGACTGAAAATGGAAGAAATTGATTTTTTAAACAGTCCAATTATTTATGGAGAGATTGAAACAGTGCTTAAAAACATTCCAAAAAACAAGACTCCACGGCCTGATGGATTCCCTGGGGAATTCTACCAAACATTCAAAGAAGAAATAATACCTATTCTACTAAAGCTGTTTCAAAAAATAGAAACAGAAGGAAAATGACCAAACTCATTCTATGAGGCCAATATTACCTTGATCCCCAAACCAGGCAAAGACCCCATCAAAAAGGAGAATTACAGACCGATATCCTTGATGAATATGGACGCCAAAATTCTCAACAAGATCCTGGCTAATAGGATCCAACAGTACATTAAAAGGATTATCCGTCAGGACCAAGTGGGATTCATCCCTGGGATGCATGGGTGGTTCAACATTCGCAAAATATCAGTGTGATAGATTATACCAACAAGAAAAAAGCCAAGAATCATATGATCCTCTCAATAGATGCAGAAAAAGCATTTGACAAAATACAGCATCCTTACCTGGTTAAAGCCTTTCAGAGTGTAGGGATAGAGGGTACATTCCTCAATCTCATAAAAACCATCTATGAAAAGCCTACAGCAAATATCATTCTCAATGGGGAAAAGCTGGAATCCTTTCCCTTAAGATCAGGAACACGACAAGGATGCCCACTATCGCCATTATTATTCAACATACTATTAGAAGTCCTTGCAACAGCAATCAGACAACAAAAAGGGATAAAAGGTATCCAAATCGGCAAAGAAGAAGTCAAAATGTCTCTCTTCACAGATGACATGATACTCTATATGGACCACCGAAAAGAATCCACTCCCAAATTACTAGAGGTTATAGAATAATTCAGTAATGTGGCGCGATACAAATCAATGCTCAGAAATCAGTTGCATTTCTATGCATGACCAATGAGACTGAAGAAAGAAAAATTAGGGAATCCATCCCATTTACAATAGCACCAAAAACCATACATTACCTTGGAATTAACTTAACCAGAGACGCAAAGGACCTATATTCTAGAAACTATGAATCACTCTTGAAAGACATTGAAGAAGACACAAAAAGATGGAAAAATATTCCATGCTCATGGATGGGAAGAAGTAACATAATTAAAATGTCCATGCTACCCAGAGCAATCTACACTTTCAATGCTATCCTGATCAAAATACCAAGGACATTTTTCAAAAAACTGGAACAAATAGTCCTTAAATTTGTATGGAAACAGAAAAGGCCCCGAATAGCCAAGGAACTGTTGAAAAGGAAAAACAAAGCTGGGAGCATCACAATGCCAGATTTCGAGCTATACTACAAAGCCGTGATCACAAAGACAGCATGGTACTGGCACAAAAACAGACACATAGACCAATGGAACAGAACAGAGAACCCAGAAATGGACCCTCGGCTCCTTGGGCAACTAATCTTTGATAAAGCAGGAAAAAACATCCAGGGGAAAAAAGACAGTCTCTTCAATAAATGGTGCTGGGAAAATTGGACAGCTACATGCAAAGGAATGAAACTTGACCACTCTCTCACACCATACACAAAGATAAACTCCAAATGGATGAAAGACCTCGATGTGAGACACGAATCCATCAAAATCCTAGAGGAAAACATAGGCATCAACCTCTACGACATCAGCCAAAGCAACCTTTTTCATGACACATCTCCAAAGGCAAGAGAAACAAAAGCAAAAATGAACTTGTGGTACTTCATCAAGAAAAAAAAGCTTCTGCACAGCCAAGGAAATAGTCAAGAAAACTAAGAGACAGCACATGGAATGGGAGAAGACTTTTGCAAATGACACCACAGATAAAAGACTGCTATCCAAGATCTACAAAGAACTTCTCAAACTCAATACACAAGAAACAAATAAACAAATCAAGAAATGGGCAGAAGATATGAATAGACACTTTTCCAATGAAGACATACAAATGGCTAACAGACACATGAAAAAATGTGGAAAATCATTAGCCATCAGGGAAATTAAAATCAAAACCACACTAAGATACCACCTTACACCAGTTAGAATGGCAAAAATTCACAAGGCAAGAAACAACAATTACTAGAGAGGATGTGGAGATAGGGGATCCCTCCTACATTGTTGGTGGGAATGCAAGTTGGTACAGCCACTCTGGAAAACAGTGTGGAAGTCCCTTAGAAAGTTAAAAATTGAGCTACCCTATGATCCAGAAATTGCACTACTGGGTATTTACCCCAAAGATACAGATGTAGTGAAGAGAAGAACCATATGCACCCCAATGTTCATAGCAGCGTTGTCCACAATAGCTAAATCGTGAAAGGAAGTGAGATGCCCTTCAACAGATGACTGGATTAAGAATATGTATTCCATATATACAATGGATTATACGATTTCTCGACATTTGCTGCAACATGGACGGTACTGGAGGAGATAATGCTAAGTGAGATAAGTCAAGCAGAAAAAGACAATTATCCTATGGTTTCTCTCATCTATGGAACAGAAGAACTAGGAAGATTGGTAGGAGAAGAAAGGGATAAAGAAAGTGGGGGTAATCAGAAGGGGGAATGAAGCATGAGAGACTATGGACTCTGAGAAACAAACTGAGGGCCTCAGAGGGGAGGGAGGTGGGGGATTGGGATAGGCTGGTGATGGGTAGTAAGTCGGGCATGTATTGCATGGTGCACTGGGTTTTATATGCACCTAATGAATCATAGCACTTTACATAAAAAACCAGGAATATATTGTATGGTGACTAACATAATATAATAAAAAAATAGTATTATAAAAAAACAATGAAAACTATACATATTTTCTTTTCAAATACCATATGGTACAAAATACATTAAAAAAAACTACATTGCCAACCTATGGGTGCTTAATAAATATGTAATGTATGTATTTAAGTTATGAAGCCTAATAATAAAGTGAACATTATTGAAAAAAAAAGCTAATGTACTATACCTTGGCTAATTGAATTTAAATAAAAAAATAAATTTACCCTATGTTGTTCAAATGGCAAAAAAATAAAGCATATATAAAATAAAAACTTTAAAGAATTTAAGAAAAGAATTGAAGAAGTAAGAAAATGACTGAAAAAATAATACTAAAAGTCTAAAGAATAAAAATACAAAGAATATATACCGCTTTCCCCAAGAGCGGGAGGTATGCAGCCCTCTAGGATTAGTACCCTTGTTGAGACTGACTTGTTTGTGCCGGTCTTCTGGAGGGGTCTGTTGTGCTGATTCTCAGGTGGACTAGCCCTAGTGCAAATGCACTTCCAGTGTGCAGAATGGCAGGGCTCAACGTAAGTCATTCCAGAATACTTTAGGTGGTGCTGTTTTGCTCTTTGAAAGTTTTCAGCACTGATGGTCAGGATGAATATAGCTGCATCCTGCTCTCTAGCCCTGGAGCTGAAAATTTTTGCCCCCCACTCTTCAGTGAGCTGTCACAGAAAAGCAATCATTCTTGTCTCCTTTGTTTCATCAAGGCTCTGTTTTCACTCAGCCTTTGACAGATCAATTTTTTTAATGTAACCCAGCAAGATCTTTAATCTCTACTCATGCAAAATCCTTGCAAAGATCATTGACAGAGGAAATTTAATTTTTTGTTAAATATATTCAAATTTTTTAAAATGTTTTTTTATTATATTATGTTAGTCACCATACAGTACATCCCCAGTTACCGATGTAAAGTTCTATGATTCACTAGTTGCGTATAACACCCAGTGTACCAAGCAATACGTGCCCTCCTTACTACCCATCACCTCTCTATCCCATTCTCTCACCCCCTTCCCTCTGAGGCCCTCAGTTTGTTTCTCATAGTCCATAGTCTCTCATGTTTCATCCCGCTTCTGATTACCCCCCTTCTTTTTTTTTTATAATGATTTTTTATTATATTATGTTAGTCACCATACAGTACATCCCCGGTTTTCGGTGTAAGGCTCGATGATTCATTAGTTGTGTATGACACCCAGTGCACCATGCAATATGTGCCCTCCTTACTACCCATCACCAGCCTATCCCATTCCTCCACCCCCCTCCCCTCTGTAGCCCTCAGTTTGTTTCTCATAGTCCATAGTCTCTCATGTTTCATTCCCCCTTCTGATTACCCCCCCTTTCTTTATCCCTTTCTTCCCCTACTGATCATTCTAGTTCTTATGTTCCATAGATGAGAGAAATAATATGATAGTTGTCTTTCTCTGCTTGACTTATTTCACTTAGCATTATCTCCTCCAGTGCCGTCCATGTTGTAGCAAATGTTGAGAACTTGTTCTTTCTGATAGCTGAGTAATATTCCATTGTATATATGGACCACAACTTCTTAATCCAGTCATCTGTTGAAGGGCATCTCGGCTCCTTCCACGATTTAGCTATTGTGGACATTGCTGCTATGAACATTGTACTCCCCCTTCTTTATCCCTTTCGTTCCCTATCAATCTTCCTAGTTCTTATGTTCCATAGATGAGAGAAACCATAGGATAATTGTCTTTCTCTGCTTGACTTATTTCACTTAGCATTATCTCCTCCAGTGCCGTCCATGTTGCAGCAAATGTTGAAAATCGTTCATTTTGATAGCTGAGTAATATTCCATTGTCTATATGGACCACAAATTCTTAATCCAGTCATCTGTTGATGATCGGTTCCTTCCACACTTCGGCTATTGTGGACAATGGTGCTATGAACATTGGGGAGCATATGGCCCTTTTCTTCACTACGTCTGTATCTTTGGGGTAAATACCCAGTAGTGCAATGGCTGCGTCATAGGGTAGCTCAATTTTTAACTTTTTAAGGGACCTCCACACTGTTCTCCAGAGTGGCTGTACCAACTTGCATTCCCACCGACAATGTAGGAGGATCCCCTTTCTCCACATCCTCTCCTGCAATTGTTGTTTCTTGCCTTGTCTATTTTTGCCATTCTAACTGACATAAGGTGGTATCTTAGTGTGGTTTTGATTTGAATTTCCCTAATGGCTAATGATTTTGAACATTTTTTCATGTGTCTGTTAGCCATTTGTATGTCTTCATTGGAAAAGTGTCTGTTCATATCTTCTGCCCATCTTTTGATTCGTTTATTTGTTTCTCAAGTATTGAGTTTGAGAAGTTCTTTGTAGATCTTGGATACCAGTCTTTTATCTGTAGTGTCATTTGCAAATATATTCACCCATTCCATGTGCTGTCTCTTAGTTTTTTTGACTATTTCCTTGGCTGTGCAGAAGCTTTTTATCTTGATGAAATCCCACAAGTTCATTTTTGCTATTGTTTCTTTTGCCTTTGGAGATGTGTCATGAAAAAGGTTGCTTTGGCCGATGTCATAGAGGTTGCTGTCTATTTTCTCCTCTGGGATTTTGATGGATTCGTGTCTCACATCGAGGTCTTTCATCCATTTGGAGTTTATCTTTGTGTATGGTGTGAGAGAGTGGTCAAGTTTCATTCCTTTGCATGTAGCTGTCCAATTTTCCCAGCACCATTTATTGAAGAGACTGTCTTTTTTCCCCTGGATGTTTTTTCCTGCTTTATCAAAGATTAGTTGCCCAAAGAGCCGAGGGTCCATTTCTGGGCTCTCTATTCTGTTCCATTGGTCTATGTGTCTGTTTTTGTGCCAGTACCATGCTGTCTTTGTGATCACGGCTTTGTAGTATAGCTCGAAATCTGGCATTGTGATGCTCCCAGCTTTGTTTTTCCTTTTCAACAGTTCCTTGGCTATTCGGGGCCTTTTCTGTTTCCATACAAATTTAAGGACTATTTGTTCCAGTTCTTTGAAAAATGTCCTTGGTATTTTGATCAGGATAGCTTTGAAAGTGTAGATTGCTCTGGGTAGCATGGACATTTTAATTATGTTACGTCTTCCCATCCATGAGCATGGAATATTTTTCCATCTTTTTGTGTCTTCTTCAATGTCTTTCAAGAGTGATTTATAGATTCTAGAATATAGGTCCTTTGCGTCTCCGGTTAAGTTAATTCCAAGGTAACGTATGGTTTTTGGTGCATTGAAAATGCAATGGATTGCCTAATTTCTCTTTCTTCAGTCTCATTATTTGTGTATAGAAATTCAACTGATTTCTGAGCATTGATTTGTATCCCGCCACATTACTGAATTGCTCTATAACTTCTAGTAGTTTGGGAATAGATTCTTTTGGGTTTTCCATATAGAGTATCATGTCATCTGCGAAGAGAGACATTTTGACTTCTTCTTTGCCAATTTGGATACCTTTTATTCCTTTTTGTTGCCTGATTGCTGTTGCAAGGACTTCTAGTACTATTTTGAATAATAGTGGCAAAAGTGGGCATCCTTGTCGTGTTCCTGATCTTAAGGGAAAGGCTTCCAGCTTTTCCCCATTGAGAATAATATTTGCTGTAGGCTTTTCATAGATGGCTTTTATGAGATTGAGAAATGTACCCTCTATTCCTACACTCTGAATGGTTTCAATCAGAAAAGGATGCTGTATTTTTTCAAATACTTTTTCTGCATCAATTGAGAGGATCATATGTTTCCTGAGTATTTTCTTGTTGATATGATGGATCACACTGATAGATTTGTGAATGTTGAACCACACTTGCATCCCAGGTATGAATCCCAGTTGGTCATGATGGATAATCCTTTTAACGTACTGTTTGATTCTATTAGCCAGGATCTTGTTGAGGATTTTGGCTTCCATATTCATTAGGGAAATCGGTCTGTAATTCTCTTTGATGGGGTCTTTGCCTGGTTTGGGGATCAAGGTAATATTTGCCTCATAGAATGAGTGTGGTAGCTTTCCTTCTGTTTCTATTTTTTGAAATAGCTTTAGGAGAATAGGTATTATTTCTTCTTTGAATATTTGGTAGGATTCACAGGAAAACTCTCCGGGTATGGAGGTTTGTTATTTGGAAGGTTGTTTATCACTGACTCAATCTCTTCATAATTATTTGTCCTGTTTAAAAAATCAATTTCTTCCTGTTTCAGTGTTGGTAGTTTATAGGTTTCCAGGAAGGCCTCCATCTCTTCCAGATTGCTTAATTTATTGGCATATAGCTGTTGATAAAAGTTTCTAATAATCGTTCCAATTTCATTAGTGTTGGTCATGACCTTTCCTTCTTCATTCATAATTTTATTAATTTGGGTCCTTTCTCTTTTCCTTTGGATAAGTCTTGCCAGTGGTGTGTCAATTTTATTGATTCTCTCAAAGAACCAGCTTCTAGTCCTGTTGATCTGCTCTACTGTACTTCTGGTTTCTAATTCATTGATTTCTGCTCTAATCTTGTTCAACTGCTTCCTCGTGCATGGATTAGGCCTGTCCCTCTGTTGCTGTTCCAGCTTCTTGAGGTGAGACTATAAAAACTGAATTTTAGATTTTTCTATTCTTTTGAGTGAGGCTTGGATGCCTATGTATTTCCCCCTTAGGACTGCCTTTGCAATATCCCATAGGTTTTGGACCATTGTGTTTTCATTCTCGTTGGTCTCCATAAATTGTTTAAATTGATTTTTGATTTCCTGGTTTATCGAGTCATTCCTGAGCAGGATGGTTCTTAGTCTCCAAGGGTTTGAGTTTCTTCCAAATTTTTCCTTGTGGTTGAGTTCCAATTTCAGAGTGTTGTGGTCTGAGAATATTCAGGGGATCATTTCAATCTTTTGGTATCGGTTGAGACCTGTTTTTTGACCCAGAACATGGTGTATTCTTCAGAATGTTCCATGGGCATTAGAATAGAATAAGTATTCTTTGATTCTGGGGTGTAGTGTTCTGTATATATCAATGAGGTCCAATTCGTCGAGTATGGCATTCAAAGCCTTTGATTCTTCTCTGAGTTTTTGCAAGGGTGTTCTGTCTATTTCTGATAGTGGGGTGTTGAGGTCCCCTAGTATTAATGTATTATTATCTATATGTCTCTTTATTGTGGTTAAGAGTTGGCTTGTGTATCTTGCTACTCCCCTGTTGGGGGCATATATGTTTATAATTGTCATATCCACTTGTTGGATACATCCTTTAAGAATAATATAGTGCCATTCTGTGTCTCTAACTATAGTCTTTATTTTAAAATCCAATCTATCTGATATGAGAATTGCTACCCCAGCTTTCTTTTGGGGTCCATTTGCCTGAAAGATGGTACTCCATCCCTTTACTTTCAGTTTGGATGTATCTCTGGGTTCAAAATGAGTCTCTTGTAGACAGCAAATGGATGGGTCATGTCTTTTTATCCAATATGCAACCCTGTGTCATTATGGGAGCGTTTAAGCCATTCACATTGAGACTGAATACTGAAAGATATGATTTTAATGATACCATGTTGCCAGTAAAGTCTTTGTTTGTATCGGTTGTGACTTTCTGTTCTGTATCACTCTTGGGGCCTTTTTACCTTTATAGAACCCCCCTTAATATCTCCTGTAGGGCTGGTTTCATGGTTACAAAATTGGTTAATGACTGGCGATTCTGGAAGGTTTTTATTTCTCTATCTATTCTGAATGACAGCCTTGCTGAATAAAGGATCCTTGGCTGAATGTTTTTCTCTGAAAGAGTTTTAAAAATGCCTCCCCCAACCCTTTCTCTCATTCCAGGTCTGCATAGACAGGTCTGACGTAATTCTGATACCTTTGCCTTGGTATGTGAGAAATTTCTTTGCCCTGGCCACTTTCAATACTTATCCTTAGATCTAATATTTGCGAATTGCACCATGACATGACGTGGTGTAGTTTTGTCATGGTTGAGCTTCGGAGGGGTCCTCTCTGCTTCTTGGACATGAATGTTTGTTTCCCTTGCTAGATTAGGGAAGTTTTCAGTTACAATTTGTTCAAATAGCTCTTCTAAACCTCTGTTTTTCTCCACCCCCTCGGGGATGTTGATGATTCTGACATTGGAACATTTCATTGAGTCAGTAATCTCCCATAACCTACATTTTTGAGATTAGATTTTTTTGATCAAATTTTGTATTCTAACTTTCTCTTCTACTAACCCATCCTCCAATTCGCCAATACGTTCTTCTGCCTCGTTCACCCTGGCCGTCAGAGCATCTAGTTTTGACGGCATTTGGGTCATAGAATTTTTAATTTCTGCCAGATTCGCTCTCATTTCTGCCCTTAGAGATTCTGTATTCTCATTAACATTTTCGTTAATACTTTTTACAAGTCTACACATCATCTTGACCATTCTTACTCTGAATTCCATTTCTCATAATTTGGTTACATCCAAATCTATTAGTTCTGTGGCAGAAGCCACAGACTCATTATCTTTTCTTTGCTGGGGGGGATTTCTGCTTCTCGTCATTCTGATGAGGAGAGTTTACAGGGTTGTCCAGAGCCCAAATTATTGACCAGGACCCAAGCCGTGTGCCCTTGTTTTGTAAGGATCTTAGGGATGTGGGCTTCTTGATTATTCAGCCTGCCTTCTGGGGGAGGGGCCTGCCACGCCAATACTCAGGCAACCCTGTTTGGGTAGCGTCTCCGTGTCTCCTGCGAGGGGGGATGGGGATGGGCACCCTGTAAGCCAGTGTTTCCAGGCTTTTGTTCTCTGGCAGCTTTCCCTGGCAGTTTTCTGTTCTGTCACAGAACAGAGGGGATCGTGGGCCATTCTCTGATGATCTGGCCACTTTAATTCTGTTTCTGTTGTTGCTGCTCAACCCTGCAGCATCCCAGGATGTGCGCCCCACACCCAGCATCCCAGCCCTCACTTCCAGGGCTGGCACTTCTCTGTCCTTTGTGTTTCTAACACCGCCAGCCACTAGCCGCCAGCCACCAGCCGCCCCCACGCATTCCGGGAGCTCCCGGTCTCTGTCTGGATCCAGTGAGCACACCGGAGTTCTGTGAAAAGTCTGGTGGCACGGGCTCTCTGCTCAAGGTCACAGTCTGTTTTCTCGCGGGTGTCGTCCCTGAGTCCACCCGCTCCCCCGTGCAGGTGGCTACCACTTCCCGGTGCCCAAACGTGGCGGCTCCCTCCCCCTTCCGTTTATCTTCCAGTATCTGTGCGCAGTTTCACGGCTCCCCTCTTTGTACCTCAATACTCAGTGCTGGAGATGTTCATTTGTAGAGATCCAGATGTATCTTCCTGCATCTCAGGCTGATTCTGTGGATGTTCAGGCTGGTCTGGTACCTATCCAGCTCGACTCAGGGGACCGGCTGAAAAAGGGGTCCCCTACTCCTCCGCTATCTTAACTCCTCCCTAAATATATTCAAATTTTTGAGAATTGAAGAGTTGATTAATCAAATCTTTATCACTCAGGATATAACCAAGTATTCCCTGTGAAGGATTTAAGAAATTTAGAATCTGAGTTCCAGTTTTATTTTTTAAAATTTTTTAATAATCATTTTTTATTATATTATGTTAGTCACCATACAGTATATCTCTAGTTTTTGATGTAAAGTTCCATGATTCATTACTTGCATATAACACCCAGTGCACCATGCAATATGTTCCCTCCTTAATACCCATCATCAGGCTAACCCATCCCCCACCCTCTGAAGACCTCAGTTTGTTTCCCTGAGTCCATAGTCTCTCATGGTTCATTCCCCCTTCTGACAGATCATTTTTATCTCAGACACTCGACTGAGTTTCAAAACTCTAAATTTTAGGAACTCCCATGGTACAGACCCATACTGTTCCTCCCAAGGAAGGGGGTTGGAGGTGGGGTCGTGCCAAGTTGCTTTTTTGCTGGACCTGTCCCTGGAAAGCAATTGCATGACTATGCAGTGGTTCACAGTATACGGCAAAACAGAGTAGAAAAAAACCATCATCTAGACTCCTTGTTCTCAGCCAACTTCCCCGTTCCAGTGCCTGGGAACTCTGCCACACTGATGGACCACCTGTTCTTCTTGTGACCCTGGGGATCCTCAGACCATGCTGTCACACCTGTGATTTGGTCTTACTTCATCACCTGAACACGTTTAAGTCAAGCATATCCCCCACTGTAGCAGACTTCTGAAAGTTCCAACTTTGCATTCCACTGATTATAATGCTTTGTGGTAGCCTCCTTAAGGAAGCTACCTCCCCTCTGCCATATCCTCTGCTATGTCACACTGGATTCAAGACTCCTTACCTCCTACCTTCCAAACAGTGGTCACTTTTCTACTTGTAGACTTGTAGCATTTGTTTTCTCAGATCTCTGATTTATTTCTTGGATGTTCAGAATTATTTGCTAACTATCTAGTTGTATTTGATGGACAAGAGAAACTTGGGGTCCCTCTACTGCTCTGCCATCTTAACTCCTCCTCTTTAGTCAATAATCTTAGTCTACTGAGACTCAAATTGCAACAGTTTTACACATCAAGGCTAACACTTTCACAATGAGGCACAGCCTGAGATGGCATGGTACAAAGGGCCCTGGCTCCAAGTTTAATAGTCATAAGTTAAGTATTTCTCTTCTTTCTCCTTATATAATTTCTTTCAGATTCTTTTATTTCTCTTTTTTGACCCATATTAGCAATGCTTCCAACTTTCTCTGTTCATGGTTTCTGAAATATTGTTTCCTTTAAATTTATTACATTTCCTCTCATCTCACCAGCATCTTTTCCAGTATTTAGAGCTGTAGTACTCTATTTAGTCACAGAAAGAACAACTGGTATTTAGCCAGATCCCCCCATATCCTCTCTGGCACTAAACCAATATCTGTAAATGTGTGTGTATAGAACAAAAGTGAAGGTTAATTGAAAAGGAATCAAGTGGTTTATAGCTTGGCCATTTGATTCTTGGTTAAACCATAATTCCTCCTACTAGGAAATTATTTTATATTTATTTTGAATTGTCATAATTTGTTTTCAAGTGTTTGTTTTCCTTTTCCCTTTTCTCTCTATTCTTCTCTTTTTTAAAGATACAATTTTAAATTATAATTTTGTAATGACATGTCCATGAAGAAAAAAAACCACAGAGTTTCTGTTAGGAGTCTTGATGCAAGCAATGTATTGTAACCAAAAAATACTTGAGTATTGTGTGTCTAAACAAAAGAAATTTTGTATTACTAAAGTTGTGAGTCAAGATTAATTGCTGAAAGAATTTAGAAAGTAGTTGGAAGGGAAATACCTCATTGAAAACACTATTAGTTTTATATATTGATTTTTAGCATCTCTGTGAAATGATATACTCCTTTCAGCTCAAAGATAAATATAAGAGAAAATTCAAAGAAGACAGAATGAATATGCTTAGAGTGCTTAATGAGAACTCTCAGAAAAGTACTTAATAACTTACTAAGTAAATAGAAATGAGGTTCATTTTTAATTTTAATTCAGAATACTTAGAAGTGTCTTATTCCTGGACCTAATTCTAGAGATAATGGAAAAGATAGTAAAGCATATAATGTGACTTCCCTTGAAAACAAAAAGTTACTTTGGTGGACCATGAATTATTTTTTAAAAATCCCTAAAAATAACAAAACAGAAGAGAAAGGACTGAAGAGTAAAGTGAACATCTGAAATGTATAGGAGAAAATGCAGAAAGTTTAACCACAGGTGATGAGAGCAGCGCGGATGGAGCTCTAGGCATGGAAATTGTGGAAGCCAGAGAAGGAGGTTCAGAAGCAAGAACCAGATGATTAGTTGCCATGGGATCAGGAGGGAGTCGTGAACCAGGTTTTATACTCCTGACTGCTACAAGATTAACCAAACACAGCAAATACGAGTATATAATGGTAGTATCTGGTCTTCCTTTTGGTGTAAAGTATAATTGGGAATATTGGCACAGAAAAATAAGGTAATGTTCTTAATGTATGGTGTCACCAGAAAGGAAGAATATACAGAAGACTGGCCATCAAACTATCTTCTGTCATATTCATTGTCCTTCATTTCCACTGAAAATATTGAGGAGTCAAGCTCCCTCCCCATCCAGTCACATTAAATTTAAGAAACAAAGGAGGAGACAGAGCTACACATACATGAATATGATGAAAAAAACAGAATGCAAATACAGTATGAGATTGGGCTTAGAAGAAAAGGACATAATATGTAAAATATAGACCAAAAAAAGCAGCCAACTCAAGAAAAATATAAACTGAACAATGGAAAGAAATTTTTCACAGGTACTTGGAATGATAAAACATTTAAAATGGACTCATAACAAAAAGCCAAAAACTGAGCTGCTAAAATAATACAGCATTATGGAAAGAAATATTTCAAGCCCTAGGAAACTAATTAAGAACAAAAACAAAGCTAATACATAATTAATTATAAACAGAAAAAGACAATATAGATAAAGCATGATATCAAATTACTTATGTAGAAAAACTTTATATTCACAGTAATGGTTAATAAAAAGACAAAGCCTTTTAACAGAGAAAAGCTAATAGAGAAAACAGTCGAGGACGATTCAATATGAAGATAATTGGTGCTTCTCAAGAAAACTAAAAAACATAATAGAAAAAATGTATAAAGAGAACATTTTCCTGAAATGAAGCAAAAAATTTTAATCTACAACACAAGAGAAACAACATTTTGGGAAAGTCTGACTCTACGTATTAACACTGGAATATATTCTGATTAAACTATTGAATATTAAAAATTTAACTGGTCAAGCATCAGGCAGAGAAAACAATTTATAAAGCAGAAAACGTTACACTGGCATCAGAATACTGCACAAAAATATCCAAAGTTTCACCTTACTTCAGTAATGAAATTATGCTTACAAAGTTTTGAATGAAAGTGTGACCCTCAAATATGATTCTGTTAGTGTTTCATTGAATCATGAAGGCAAAATGAATATAAAGACAATCTCAAGCATGAAAATACTTGAGAAATGCAACGATGAGCTACGCTGACAAAATGCTACCTTCCTATTGGTTAGTGAAGATGTAAATCAAAATTAAAAAAAAAATAAGAAAGACCACAATAAAGGAGTGCTAGGCAGAAATGACTCCTTTTATTATAGAACAACGAGTAGAAAAATTATGAGTATTATGGATGAAATAATTTAAAACCATCTAAAAAATGTGACTCAAATGAAACCTATTACTTCAGCACAGGTAAAGAGAGGGTAAAGAACAGAGCAAGCATACTTAATATGTACCTAGACAGGGCACATGGGATTAATGAAGATTCAGAACTAAGGCCAGTGGGGGGGGGGGGGAATGTCTGTAAGCCACTCATATCACTTCAGGTCTCTTTTTCCATTTTGCTTTGCCCTGGTCTAGCTTTTGTGTTCTTACACTTAAGGACCTGCACCCTAGACTGTCTTTGGAGAACTCCTTGAGGGCTTCTGGGGCTGCTTTGCCTTCCTATCCAGAAAGCTGGAAGTGTCAGGGAATTCACATCCTGCCAGGGCTGCTCTCGACCAATGGGTGGGAGGTTTTGAAAGCACAGTACTTTGCCTTGTGTCTGGACAAACTTATTGTTTGCATCCAGGCTGAAATCTGCTTTCTCCCAGGAGTACGTACTTAATGTCAACTTGCATATGGATTCTTGTCTCTCTCTGATTCTTGGAACCTGATATAAGTCACATTGATAGTTATTTTTGCAAGCTGTGTGAAGGAAAGGTAAAATACATGGGATGAGGCGAATTCCAGAGGGCCTTGAATATCAGATAAAAGAGACTTGTTTTCCTCTGTAGATCAAATGAATGCTTGTTTTCTTGAATGGTCAATATTCAATAGTTGAATGGACTTATCCTTAAGTGATATGTTCTTTCCATTTATCCTTAAAGGACATGTTTCAATTACAAATTACTTTTTGAATGTACCCCGGAGAGCAGGTTGGTATACAGAACTTATTGTCCAGCTTCCAATCTCTAGAATCTTGTATATTTCATGTGCATCAGCGATTTTCTTTTTTTCTTCTTTTTTCTTTTCTTTTTCTTTATTTTTTTTTGCCACAGAAATCCTTATTCTTTCCCCAAATGAAGTTATAAGCAAGAGCCTAAAATTTTTTTAAATAGATTGAGCCAGAGATAGACCACATGGGGTGCTGCCCCCCCACCTCAGACTACAAGCAGCACAAATAAATTATTGGACTGAAATGGAAACTTATATACTTAATGCCTAGATTTCTGGCATTACTGAACAGAATTTAAAAGAGTGCTAGTGAATTATTTTTCTTTCTGTGTATGCCCCCAGCCCAATCCCCTTCATTCTCTTTTCTTTTCTCTGTCCTAATGAAGACCATGGCATCCCACTGGATTGACACTACAATCCACACCTCCTTCCGAAAGGCAATGACAGCTACTTGACTTTCTGGATGAACAAAAATTTGCTAGCTTAGCTATGCTCACAGGCCATTGGTCAATAAGCCTTTTATGTACTGAAGGCCTGCATCTCAGCTGTAACCCTAAGTTAATGCCTATTGAGGTCAGGCAGGTATCGTGGCATCCACAGAGCAGAACCAGAAAGCCAATCTAAAATGAAACAGCTGCTCAGCTAAAGATGACAAAAGCCAAACAATATAAGTCTCTGGGACAGATGTAGGCAGGGAATTGACAGTTAAAAGTTTTCTTTTGAGGGAAGGAGTGAAGTTCACCACTTTATGATTAAGGAGCTAAAATGAAGGCCCGCGGAAAGAAACAATGCTGCCATCACACTCAAGACTACAAGCAGCACAAGTATAATTTTGGGCTGAGGTGGACTCTCCAACACCTACTGCCAGGATTTGTGGCATTACTGAATAGATTTTTTTTAATGACATAAAATTCACATAACAAAATTACTTTAAAGTGAACAATTCAGTGTCATTTAGTACATTCAAAATTTTGTGAAACTACCACCTCAATCTAGCTGAGACTTGAATATGGGGTGATATATCAGAAGATGCAGAGGAAGGGAGGGAGCCTGCTTAAGGAGGCTACCATAAAGTATAATAAGCAGGTGAGTACAAAAGTAAAACTTTTAGAAGTCTGCAACTGTGTGCCTGGCTTAAAGGTGCTCAGGTGGCAAAGTGGGGGCAGAATCCCAGGTGGCACAGTATTGTCTCAGGATCCCTGGAGTCACAGGAAGAATGGGTTGCCAAAATGTGGCAGAGATCCCAGGCATAGGAGCAAGGAAGTCATCTGAAAACAGGCAGTCTAGGCGCCAGCTTTCTGCTCTGTGTTGCCATAAACTGCAAACCACTGCATGGTCATGTGACCACTTTCCTGACAGAGATCCAGGAAAAGGATCAGGGAAAAGCCGCCAACCCCATGCCCCCAGGAGGAACAGCATGGGGTTGCACCACAGGAGTCTGTAAAATTTGGAGTTTTGAAACTCAGTTGCATGTCTGAGATAAAAATGCTTGGTCATAGGCTGGGTGAACACAGAGTTCAGACAGACACCTGGGAGACAAGACTGATTGACTGCTTCTCTGTGAGAGCTCACTGAAAAGTAAAGGATGGGAATTTTCAGTTCCGGGGTAGAGATTGGGGCGCCACCATTTTCATCCTGCCCATTAGTGCTGAAAGCTTTCAGGGAGGAAAACAGCACCACATAGTGGAATCAGAGCTGCTTACACTGAGCCCAGCTCCCTGGTAAGGGAAGTGCATTTCCACAAGGGCAAGGGCCCCTGAGAATCACTGCAAACAGGCCTCTCCCCCAGAAGACCAGCATGAACATCTGGCTCATAGCAACTTTACTGATCATAGAGAGCTCAGAGCTTCTGCTCTCGGGGAAAACAGAGGGTTTTTTCTTTTACTACTCTTAAGCCTTTTAGTATTATTTTTTCAGTTATTTTCTTATTTTTCAATTCTTTAAAAATCTTTTTAAAATTTTTGTATGTACATTATATACGTTTTTATATTTTGTTTCATTGTATTTCATTTTATTTTTTAATTTTTGCGTATATTTAAGTTTTCCTTTCATTCTTATTTTGGGATTCAGTTTCTTTAAACAAGCAGACCAAAACACACACAGAATCTAGTTTTCTGTTGTGTTTGTTTTCTTTTGTTTCTTGTTTGTTTCTGGTTTGTTTTTATTTCTGTTATTATTGTGGTTATTCTTATTTTTTCTTTCTCTCTTCTAATGTTTTCTGGACAGAATGAAGAGATGGAGGAATTTGCTCCAAAGAGAGACCAGGTGGTAGTACTCACTGACAGGGATTTAATCAACACAGATATAAGGAAGATGTGTGTACTAGAACTTAAAACAATGTTTATAAAGATAATAGCTGGGCTTGAAAAAAGCATAAGAAGACACTAAAGCATCCCTTATTGTAGAAACAAAAGAACTAAAATCTACTTAAGCAAAAATTAAAATGTTATTACCAAGATGTCACAAATGGAGGCTCTAAAAATAAGGATAAACAAGGCAGAAGAGATAGTCAGTGATATAAAAGATAAATGATGGAAGATAAGGAAGGTGATAGGAAGAGAGAAAGACAAATACTGGATCAGTAAGGGAAACAGGGGGCGCCTGGGTAGCGCAGTCGTTAAAGCGTCTGCCTTCGGCTCAGGGCATGATCCCGGTGTACCGGGATCGAGTCCCACATCGGGCTCCTCCGCTATGAGCCTGCTTCTTCCTCTCCCACTCCCCCTGCTGTGTTCCCTCTCTCGCTGGCTGTCTCTCTGTTAAATAAATAAATAAAATCTTTAAAAAAAAAAAAAGTAAGGGAAACAGAACTTAGTGATTCCATAAAGCAAAATAATGCTCGAGTAATAGAGGTCCCAGAATATGAAGAGAGGAAGAGAGGGATAGAAGGCTTATTTGAACAAATTATAGCTGAGAACTTCCCTAAACTGGGGAAGGAAACAGGCATTCAAATCCAGGAGGCATCATGCGCCCTCCTTGTTGCCCCTCACCAAGTGATGTGATGAGCACTGGGTGTTATATGCAACTAATGAATCATTGACCATTATATCAAAAACTAGTGATGTACCATACATTGGCTAACTGAATTTAAATTTAAAAAATTCAGGATTCACAGAGAAGCCCCCACAAAATCAACAAAAATACCTCAAACCTCATAATATAGTAGTGAAAGAAGGATGCAAATTACAAAGATACAGAAAAACTCCTGAAAGCAGTTCAGTACAAGAGGTCCTTAAACTACAAGGAGAGAAATATAAGGCTGGCAGCACACTTGTCCACAGAGACCTGGCAGGCCAGAAAGGCCTTGCATGATATATTCAATGTGCTAAATGGGAAAAATATGCAGCCAAGAATACTTTGTCCAGCATGGCTGTCATTCAGAATAGAAGGAGAGATACAGAGTCTCCAGGACAAACAAAAACTAAAGGAATTCATGAACACTAAACCAGCGAGGGGATCCTTTAAGCAAAGAGAGAGCCAAAAAGTAACAAAGGCTGGAAAGGAACAAATGCAATCTACAGGAACAGTGAATTTACAGATAATACAATGACACTCAATTCAAATCTTTCAATAACTACTCTTAATGTAAATGGACTAAACGCTCCAATCAAAAGACAGAGGGTATTAGATTGAATAAAAAACAAGACCCATTGATATGCTGTCTAAAAGACACTCATTTTAGACCCAACGATACCTCCAGGTTGAAAATGAGGGGATGGAGAATCATCTCTCATGCTAAAGGACATAAAAGAAAGTTAGAGTAACAATCCTTATAGCAGACAAACTAGATGTTAAACCAAAGACTGTAATAAATGATGAAGAAGGACCCTATAAAAAAAGGACCAATTCAAGAAGATCTAATTGTAAGTATTTATGCCTCTAATGTGGGAGCACCCAAATATATAAATCAATTAATAACAAAATTAAAGAAACACATTGATAATAATGCATTAATAGTAGGAGACTTTAACACCCCACTCACAGCAATGGACAGATAATCTAAGCATAAAATCAACAAGGAATCAAAGGCTTTGAATGACACACTGGACCAGATATATTCAGAATATTTGATCCTCAAGCAGCTGAACATACATTCTTTTGAAGTGCACATGGAACATTCCCCAGAATAGATCACATACTGGATCACAAATCAGGCCTCAACGAGTACAAAAAGATGGAGATCACACCATGCATATTTTTAGACCACAACTCTATGAAACTTAAGGTCAACCACAAGAAAAAAATTGGAAGGGTCACAAATACATAGAGGTTAAAGAGCATCCTACTAAAGAATGAATGGGTCCATATATATACAATGGAATACTACTCAGCTATCAAAAAGAACGATTTCTCAACATTTGCTGCAACATGGACGGTACTGGAGGAGATAATGCTAAGTGAGATAAGTCAAGCAGAGAAAGACAATTATCATATGATTTCTCTCATCTATGGAACATAAGAACTAGAAAGATCGGTAGGGGAAGAAAGGAATAAAGAAAGGGGGGGTAATCAGAAGGGGGAATGAAGCATGAGAGTCTATGGACTCTGAGAAACAAACTGAGGGCTTCAGAGGGGAGGAGGTGGGGGAATGGGATAGACTGGTGATGGGTAGTAAGGAGGGCACGTATTGTATGGTGCACTGGGTGTTATACGCAACTAATGAATCATCGAACTTTGCATCAGAAACCAGGGATGTACTGTATGGTGACTAACATAATATAATAAAAAAAACATTTAAAAAAAGAATGAATGGGTCAACGAGGAAATTAAAGAAGAACTTTAAAAATTCATGGAAGCAAATGAAAATGAAAGCACAACAGTTCAGAACCTTTGGGATGCAGCAAAGGCGATCCTAAGAAGGAACTATATAGCAATACAGGCCTTTCTCAAGAAACAAGAGAAGTCTCAATATACAGCCTAAATTTACACTTAAAGGAGCTGGAAAAAGAACAACAAAGAAAGCCTAAACCCAGCAGAAAAAGAGAAATAATAAAGATTAGAGTGCAAATCAATGATATAGAAATAAAAAAAATAGTAACCCAGATCAACAAAAGTAGGAGACAGTTCTTTGAAATAATTAGTAAAATTGATAAACCCCTAGCCAAACTTATCAAAAGAAAAAGGACCCAAATAGATAAAATCATGAATGAAAGAGAAGAGACCAGAACCAACACCATAGAAATACAAACCATTACGAGTATATTATATACCAACCTATTAGACAATTGGAAGAACTGGATGCCTTCCTAGAAATACATAAACTACCAAAACTGAAACCAGAAGAAATAGAAATGCTAAAAGACCCATAACCTGCAAAGAAATTGAAGCAGTAATCAAAAATCTCCAAACAAACAAGAGTCCAGGGCCGGATGGCTTCCCAGGGGAATTCTCCCAAATGTTTAAAGAAGAATTAATACTTATTCTTCTGCAACTATTTCAAAAAGCAGTAAGGAAGGAAAACTTCCAAAATCAACGTGGCCAGTACTACCCTGACCTCAACAACAGACAAAGAACCCACTAAAAGGAAAAATTACAGACCAATATCCCTGATGAATACGGATGCAAAAATTCTCACCAAGACACTAGCTAATAGGATCCAACAGTATATTACAAAGATCATTCACAATGACCAAAAATAAATCCCACTTGGTCATGGTGCAAGGGTGGGTCAACATCTGCAAATCAATCAATGTGGTACACCACATTAATAAAAGAAAGAACAAGAACCATACAGTCCTCTCTATAGGTGCAGAAAAAGTATTTTACAAAATACAGCATCTTTTCTTGATTAAAACTCTCTGCCATGTAGGGATAGCAGGAACATACCTCAATATCATAAAAACCATATACGAAGTCCACAGTGAATATCATCCTGAAAACCCACAGTGAATATCATCCTCATCAGGGAAAAACTGACAGATTTCCCCTAAGGTCAGAAACATGACAGGGATGTTCACTCTCACCACTGTTGTTCAAGATAATACTAGAAGTCCTAGCCTCAGCAATCTAACAAAAGGAAATAAAAGTCATCCAAATTGGCAAAGAAGTCAAGCTTTCACTCTTGTTAAATGGCATAATACTCTATGTAGAAACACCCCCCCCCAAAAAAAAGTCACCAAAAAAATTGCTAGATCTGATAAAGGAATTCAGAAGTTATAGGATATAAGATCAGTGCACAGTAGTCCGTAATATTTCTATTCACTACAAATGAGGTAGAAGAAAGAGAAGTCAAGGAATTGATCCCATCTACAATTGTTCCAGAAACCATAAGATATCTAGGAATATACCTAGCCAAAAAGGTAAAATATCTTTATTCTCAAGCTATATAACACTTATGAAGGAAATTAAGGAAGACCAAAGGGGCACCTGGGTGGCTCAGTCATTAAGCGTCTGCCTTCGGCTCAGGTCATGATCCCAGCATTCTGGGATCAAGCCCTGCATCTGGCTTCCTGCTTGGCAGGAAGCCTGCTTCTCCCTCCGCCCCCCCTTGTGTTCCCTCTCTCCCTGTTTCTCTCTGTCAAATAAATAAATAAAATCTTTAAAAAAAGGAAGACCAAAGAAATGGAAAAACATTTCATGCTCATAGATTAGAAGAAAAAATATTGTTAAAATATATATGCTACCCAAAGCAATCTACACATTCAATGTAATCCCTATCAAGATATTATCAACATTTTTCATAGAAGTGGGACAAACAATCCTAAAATATTTATGGAACCAGAGAAGACTTCAAATAGACAAAGGAATGCTGAAAAAGAAAATGAAATTGTGGCATCACAATTCTAGACATCAAGCTATATTACAAAACTGTAATCATCAAGACAGTATGGTACTGGCACAAAAATAGACATATAGATAAATGGGACAGAGCAGAGAACCCAGAAATGAACCTTCAACTCTATGGACATCTAATCTTCAACAAAGTAGGAAAGAATATCCAAAGGAAAAAGGCAGTCTCTTCAACAAATAATGTTGGGAAAATTGGAAAGCCAGATGCACAAAATGAAACTGCACCACATTCTTACACTTTATACAAAAATAAACTCAAAATGGATAAAAGACCTAAATGTGAGACAGGAAACCAAAAAAACATAGAGGAGAACACAAGCAGCAACCTCTTTCACCTTGTCCAGAGCAACTTCTTGCTAGACAGGTCTCCAAAGGCAAGGGAAACAAAAGCAAAAATGAACAATTGGGACTTCATCAAGATAAAAATCTTCCACACAGCAAAGGAAACAATCAACAACACTTAAAAAGCAACCTACGGAATGGGAAAAGATATTTGCAAATGACATTACAGGTAAAGGGCTAGTATCCAAAATGTAGAAAGAACTTCTCAAACTCAATACCCAAAAAACAAATAATCTGGTCAAGAAATGGGCAGAAGACACAAACAGACATTTGAAAACATAAGACATACAGACACATGAAAAATTGCTCAACATCACTTGGCATTGGGAAAATACAAATGAAAACCATAATGAAATACCTCCTCACACCAATAAGAATGACTAAAATGAACAAGTCAGGAAACAAAAAATAGTGAGGATGTGAAAAAGCAACCCTCTTACACTGTTGGTGGGAATGCAAACTGGTGAACCCACTCCGGAAAACAGGATGCAGTTTACTCAAAAAGATGAAAATAGAGCTGCCCTATGACCCAGCAATTGCACTAACAGCTATTCATCCAAAGGATACAAACATAGTGATTCAAAGGGCACATGCACCTCAGTGTTTCAGCAGGAATGTCCACAAGAACCAAACTATGGAAAGAGTCCAGATGTCCATTGGCAAACAAATGGGTAAAGAAGATGTGATTTAGTGTAAATCACAAAACTGGAATAGCAAAAAAAAAAAAAGTAACATAAAAATCATAGTTTATGGACTTCTAGAACATCAGGCATGTGAAAATTCACATTACAAATGTTCCAAAAGGAGAATAGAGAAAGAAAGGGACAGAAAACCTATTTGAAAAAAATATTGGCTATAACCTTCCCCAACCTGGAAAAGAAACAAACATCCAAATCCAGGAATTGTAGAGAATATGAAGTGAGATGAACCAAAGGGACCCACACCAAGACACGTTAAAACCAAAGTGACAACAGTTAAAATTAAAGAGAGAATCTTAAAAGCGGGAAGAGAAAAATAACAAGCTATGTACAAGGGAACCTCCATAAGAATATCAGTTGATTTTTCAGCAAAAATTTTGCAGCCCGAGAGAACCGCACAATATATTAAATATGCTAACCAGCAAAGCATACAACCAAGAATACTCTTCTTGGCAAAGTCATCACTTAGAACTAAAGGAGAGATAAGAAATTACCCCCACCCCCAGTTCTGAGACAGAGGCTAGGATACGGCCACTGCTGCTCTCACTCTCAGAAGAGGCACAGAAAAATGTCAGGGAAAGCTGCCAGAAAACAAAAGCCCGGAAATACCAGCTCACATTATGCCCATCCTCAAATCCCCTCACAGGAGACAGGGCGACTCTACCCAAACAGGGTTGCCTGAATATCAACACAGCAGGTCCCTCCCCCAGAAGGCAGGCTGGAAAATCAAGAAGCCCACATCCCTAAGGTCTCTATAAAACAAGCGCACACTGCCTGGGTCCTGGTCAATAATTTGGGTTCTGGGCATCCCTGCAACCCCTCCTCATCAGAATAATGAGGAGGAGAAATCCACCCCCCCAGCAAAGAAAAGATAATGAGTCTGTGGCCTCTGTCACAGAACTGATGGATATGGACATAACCAAATAGTCAGAAAAGGAGTTCAGAGTAACAATGATCAAGATGATGTGTAGGCTTGAAAAAATATTAACGAGAATATAGAATCTCTAAGGGTGGAAATGGGAGTGAATCTGGCAGAAATTAAAAATGCTATGAATCAAATGCAGTCTAAACTAGATGCTCTGATGGCCAGGGTAAATGAGGCAGAAGATGAATTAGTGAATTGGAGGATGGGATGGTAGAAGAGAAAGCTAAAACAGAAACTTGGCTCAAAAAAATCCAATCTCAAGAATGTAGAATACGGGAGATTACTGACACAATGAAATGTTCCAATGTCAGAATCATCGGCATCCCCAAGGGGGTGGAGAAAGAGAGAGGTCTAGAAGAGACATTTGAACAAATTGTAGCTGAAAACTTCCCTAATCTGACAAAGGAAAGAAGCATTCATGTCTAAGAGGCAGAGAAGATCCCTCCCAAGGTCAACCACAGCAAACTTACACCATGTCACATCATAGTGCAATTTGCAAATATTAGATCCAAGGATACAGTATTGAAAGTGGCCAGGGCAAGAAGATTTCTCACGTACAGAGGTAAAAATATCAGAATAACGTCAGACCTGTATACACAGACCAGGCAAGAGAGGAAGGGATGGCAGGGTATTTTTAAAGCTCTACTGTATGGTGATTAACATAATATTGTAAAAAAATTATTATTTAAAAAGAAAAAGCTTTATCAGAGAAGAACATGCAGACGAGGATCCTTTATCCAGCAAGGCTGTCATTCAGAATTGATGGAGAGATAAGGACCTTCCAGGAACGGCAGAAGCTGACTGAATTCGTAACCACCAAACCAGCCCTAAGGAGATATTAAGGGGGGTTCTATAAAAGTAAAAAGGCCCCAAGAGTGATACAGACAGAAAGTTACAATCTATAGAAACAAACACTTCACAGGCAACATGACATCACTGAAATTATATCTCTCAATAATCATTCTCAATGTGAATGGCCTAAATGCTCCCATAAAATGCCACAGGGTTGCAGATTGGATAATAAGACATGACCTATCCATTTGCTGTCTACAAGACACTCATCTTGAACCTAAACATACATCCAGACTGCAAGTGAAGGGATGGAAAACGATTTTTCATGCCAATGGACCTCAAAAGAAAGCTGGGGTAGCAATTCTCATATCAGACAGATTAGATTTTAAACTAAAGACTGTTGTTAGAGATACAGAAGGACACTATATTATTCTTAAAAGATGTATCCAACAAGTGGAGATGACAATTATAAATATCTATGCCCCCAACAGGGGAGCAACTAGATACACAAGATAACTCTTAACCAAAATAAAAAGACATATAGATAATAATACATTAATAGTAGGGGACCTCAACACTCCACTCTCAGCAATAGACAGATCACCAGATCAGAAAATCAACAAAGAAACAAGAGCTTTGAAGGACATCCTGGACCATATGGACCTCATACATATATACAGAGCACTACACCCCAGAACAACAGAATACTCATTCTATTCGAATGCACATGGAACATTCTCCAAAATAAGCCATATACTGGGTCACAAAACAGGTCTCAACCGATACCAAAAGACTGAAATTATTCCTTGCATATTCTCAGACCACAATGCATTGAAACTGGAACTCATCACAAGGAAAATTTGGAAGAAACTCAAACACTTGGAAACTAAGAGCCATCCTGCTCAAGAATGATTGGGTAAACCAGGAAATTAAAAATCAACTTAAAAAATTTATGGAGACAAACGAGAATGAAAACACAATGGTCCAAAACCTAAGCGACACTGCAAAGGTGGTCCGAAGGGGAAAATACATAACCATCGAGGCCTCATTCAAGAGTACAGAAAAATCTAAAATGCAGTTTTTATATTCTCACCTCAAGAAGCTGGAGCTGGAACAGAAGAAAAGGCCTAACCCATGCACGAGAAAGCAGTTGATCAAGATTAGAGCAGAGATCAATGAATTAGAAACCATGAGCACAGTAGAGCAGATCAACAAAATTAGAAGCTTGTTCCTTGAAAGAATAAATAAGATTGATAAGCCACTGGCCAGACTTATTCAAAAGAATAGAGAAAGGACCCAATTTAATAAAATTATGAATGAAAAGGGAGAAATCCCAACCAACACCAATGAACTAGGATGGATCATTAGAAACTTTTATCAACAGCTTTGTGCCAATAAATTAAACAACCTGGAAGAAATGGATGCCTTTCTCGAAACCTATAAACTACCAAGACTGAAACAGGAAGAAATTGATTATTTAAACAGACCGATTAATTATGAAGGATTGAAGCAGTGATCAAAAACCTCCCCAAAAACAAGAGTCCAGGGCCTGACATATTCCCCAGAGAATTCTATCAAACATTCAAAGAAGAAATAATAACTATTCTCCTGAAGCTGTTTCAAAAAATAGAAACAGAGGGAAAACTACCAAACTCATTCTATGAGGCCAGTATTACCTTGTTCCCCAAACCAGGCAAAGACCCCATCAAAAAGGGGAATTACAGACAGATATCCCTGATGAATATGGCCGTGAAAATTCTCAACAAGATCCTAGCTAATAGCATGCAACAATACCAAACAGATTTTTAATTTTAAAAGGATTATCCATCATGACCAAGTGGGATTCATCCCTGGGATGCAAGGGTGGTTCAACATTTGCAAATCTATCAGTGTGATAGATCATATCAACAAGAAAAGAGTTAAGAACCACCTGAACCTCTCAATTGATGCAGAAAAAGCATTTGACAAAATACAGCATCCTTTCCTGATTAAAACCCTTCAGAGTGTAGAGATACGGAGTACATTCCTCAATCTCATAAAAACTATCTATGAAAAGCCTACAGCAAATATCATTCTCAATGGGGAAAAGCTGAAAGCCTTTCCCTTAAGATCAGGAACACGACAAGGATGCCCACTCTCGCCATTATTATTCAACATAATACGAGAAGGCCTTGCAACAGCAATCAGACAACAAAAAGGGATAAAAGGTATCCAAATTGGCAAACAAGAAGTCAAACTGTCTCTCTTCGCAGATGACACGATACTCTATATGGAAAACCCAAGAGACTCCAACCCAAACTAGAACTTATAGAGCAATTCAGTAATGTGGCAGGATGCAAAATCAGCTCTCAGAAATCAGTCACATTTCTATACACGAACAATGAGACTGAAGAAAGAGAAATTAGGGAATGCAGTCCATTTACAATAGCACCAAAAATCCTACAGTATCTCGGAATTAACTTAACCAGAGACGTAAAGGACCTAAATTCTAGAAAGTACAGATCACTCTTGAAAGACACTAAAGATGACATAAAAATATGGAAGAATATTCCATGCTAATGGAATGGAAGAACAAACGTAGTTAAAATGTCCATGCTATCCAGAGCAATCTACACTTACAATGCCATCCCAATCAAAATACCAATGACATTTTTCAAAGAACTGGAACAAACAGCCCTTAAATTTGTGTGGAACCAGAAATGGCCCCAAATCGCCAAGGAAGTGTTGAAAAGGAAAAACAAAGCTGGGGGCATCACATTGCCAGATTTCAAGCTATACTACAAAGCTGTGATCAAAAAGACAGCATGGTACTGGCTCAAAAACAGACACATAGACCAATGGAACAGAATAGAGAACCCAGAAATGGACCCTTGGCTCTTTGGGCAACTAATCTTTTATAAAGCAGGAAAAAACATCCAGTGGAAAAAAGACAGTCTCTTCAATAAATGGTGCTGGGAAAATTGGACAGCTACATGCAAAAGAATAAAACTTGACCACTCTGTCACACCATACACAAAGATAAACTCCAAATGGATGAAAGACCTCGATGTGAGACAGGAATCCATCAAAATCCTAGAGGAGAACATAGGCAGCAACCTCTTGGACATCAGCCACAGCAAGTTTTTTCATGACACATCTCCAAAGGCAAGAGAAACAAAAGCAAAAATGAACTTGTGGTACTTCATCAAGAAAAAAAGCTTCTGCACAGCCAAGGAAACAATAAAAAAAACGAAAAGGCAGCCCACGGAATGGGAGAAGATATTGGCAAATGACACTACAGATAAGAGCCTGCTTTCCAAGATATATAACGAACTTCTCAAACTCAATAGATGTGAAACAAAAAAATCAAAAAATGGGCAGAAGATATGAACAGATACTTTGCAGTGAAGACATACAAATGGCTAACAGACACATGAAAAATGTTCAAAATCATTAGCCATCAGGGAAATTCAAATCAAAACCACATTGAGATACCACCTTACACCAGTTAGAATGGCAAAAATTGACAAGTCAGGAAACAACAAATGTTGGAGAGGATGTGGACGAAGGGGATCCCTCTTACATTGTTGGTGGGAATGCAAGTTGGTACAGCCACTCTGGAAAACAGTGTGGAGGTCCCTTAAAAAGTTAAAAATATAGCTACCCTATGATCCAGCAATTGCACTACTGGGTATTTACCCCAAAGATACAGACGTAGTGAAGAGAAGGGTCATATGCACCCCAATGTTCATAGCAGCATTGTCTACAATAGCCAAATCTTGGAAGGAGCCAAGATGCCCTTCAAGATGACTGGATTAAGAAGATGTGGTCCATATATATGATGGAATATTACTCAGATATCAAAAAGAATGATTTCTCAACATTTGCTGCAACATGGACGGCACTGGAGGAGATAATGCTAAGCGAAATAAGTCAAGCAGAGAAAGACAATTATCATATCATATCATATCATATCATATCATATTCATTATGGAACATAAGAAGTAGGAAGATCAGTAGGAGAAAAAAGGAAAGAAGGAAGGGGGGTAAACAGAAGGGAGAATGAGCCATGGAGACTATGGACTCTGGGAAACAAACTGAGGGCTTTAGAGGGGCAGGGGTGGGGGTTTGGGATAGGCCGGTGATGGGTATTAAGGAGGGCACGTATTGCATGGTGCACTGGGTGTTAAACACAAGTAATGAATTATGCAACTTTACATCAGAAAGAAAAAAAAAAGAAAGGAATTACCCCCCCCAAAAAAAAATTAAAGAAGGAAATTATCCAGACAAGCAAATGCTGAAAGAGTTCATCAATACCAATCAAGCCTTGCAAGTAATGTTAAGACAAAAAGAAAAGGTCGTACCTAGGTAAGAATAATCATGAAAGAAAAAAAAAAATCTCCTTGCTCATGATAATCATATAGTAAGATAGTGAATCAGCCACCTACGCAGCTAGCATGTAATATAAAAGGCAATAGTAGTAAAATCATCCAGACCTACAATACTGAGTAAAATAAAACAATAACAAAAGAAACTAATAATAAGAACAATAAAATGATACCATGTAAAACATAAAATGTGGGTCGTAGTAAAAATGCACTTTTAGGATGCAATTGTATTTAACCAACCATCAATTTAAAATTGTCTGCTATATACATAGGATGATACATATGAGCCTAGAGACAAGAACCATATGATCCTTTCAATTGATTCAGAAAAAACTGACAAAATACTGCAACCTTTTTTAAAATGTTTTTTTTATTATATTATGTTAGTCACCATACAGTACATCCCTGGTTTCTGATGTAAAGTTCAATGATTCATTAGCTGCTTATAGCACCCAGTGCACCATGATGCATCTTTTCCTGATTAAAACTCTTCAGAGTGTAGGGATAGAGGGAACATTCCTCAATATCATAAAAACCATCTATGAAAAGCCCACAGTGAATATCATTCTCAATGGGGAAAAGATGAGAGCTTTTCTCTAAGGTCAGGAACAGGACAGGGAGGCCCAGTCTTACCACTTTTGTTCAACATAGTACTAAAAGTCCTAGCCTCAGCAATCAGACAACAAAAAGAAATAAAAGGCATCCAAATTGGCAAAGAAGTCAACTCTCTCTCTTCGCAGATGACATGATACTTTATGTGGAAGCCCAAAAGACTCCACCCCCAAGTTACTAGAACTAATACAGCAATTCACCAATGTGGCAGGATACAAAATCAATGCACAGGAATCAATTGCATTTCTATACACTAACAATGTACATGTAGAAAAAGAATTTAAGGAATCAGTTCCATTTACAATAGCACCAAAAACTGTAAGATACCTGGGAATAAACTTAACCAAAGAGGTAACGGATCTACATTCTAGAAACTACAGAATGCTTTTGAAAAAAAATTGAAGAAGACACACAGAAAATGGAAAAACATTCCATGCTAATGGATTTGAAGAATAAACATTTAAAAAATGTCTATGCTGCCCAAAGCACTCTACACTTTCAATGACATCCCTATTAAAATACCATTGGAATTTTTCACAGAGCTGGAACCAACAACCCTAAAATTTGGATAGATCCAGAAAAGAGCCCGAATTGCCAAGGGAATGTTGAAATAGAAAACAAAGCTGGGGGCATCACGTTTCTTGATCATGCTATATTACAATGCTGTGATCACCAAGAAAGCATGGTATTGGCACAAATAGATCAGTGGAACAGAATAGAATCTCAGGAAATGGACCATCAACTCTATGGTCAACTAACAATTGACAAATCAGGAAAAAATATCTAATGGAAAAAAGACAGTCTCTTCAGTAAATGGTGCTGGGAAGATTGGACAGCTACATATGGAAGAATGAAACTGGACCATTCCCTTATACCATACACAAAGTTAAACTCAAAATGGATGAAAGACTTCAATATGAGACAGGAATCCTCAAAATCCTGGAGGAGAAAATAGTCTGCAACCTCTTGGACATCGGCCACAGCAACTTTTTTCATGACACATCCCCAAAGGCAAAAGAAACAAAAGATAAAATGAATTTATAGGACTTCATCAAGATTAAAAGTTTCTGCACAGCCAAGGAAACAGTCAGAAAAACTAAGAGGCAGCCCACGGAATGGGAGAATATATTTGCAAATGACACTACAGATAAAAGACTGGTATCCAAGATCTACAAAGAACTTCTCAAACTCAATACACGAGAAACAAATAAACAAATCAAAAAATGGGCAGAAGATATGAACAGACACTTTTCCAATGAAGACATACAAATGGCTAACAGACACATGAAAAAATGTTCAAAATCATTAGCCATCAAGGAAATTCAAATCAAAACCACACTGAGATACCACCTTATGCCAGTTAGAATGGCAAAAATAGACAAGGCAAGAAACAACAATTGTTGGAGAGGATGTGGAGAAAGGGGATCCCTCCTACATTGTTGGTGGGAATGCAAGTTGGTACAGCCACTCTGGAAAACAGTGTGGACGTCCCTTAAAAAGTTAAAAATTGAGCTACCCTATGATCCAGCCATTGCACTACTGGGTGTTTACCCCAAAGATACAGACGTAGTGAAGAGAAGGGCCATATGCACCCCAATATTCATAGCAGCAATGTCCACAATAGCTAAATCATGGAAGGAGCCGAGATGCCCTTCAACAGATGACTGGATTAAGAAGTTGTAGTCCATATATACAATGGAATATTATTCAGCTATCAGAAAGAACGAGTTCTCAACATTTGCTACAACATGGACGGCACTGGAGGAGATAATGCTAAGTGAAATAAGTCAAGCAGAGAAAGACAACTATCATATGATTTCTCTCATCTATGGAACATAAGAACTAGGAAGATCGGTAGGGGAAGAAAGGGATAAAGAAAGGGGGGGTAATCAGAAGGGGGAATGAAACATGAGAGACTATGGACTATGAGAAAAAAACTGAGGGCCTCAGAGGGGAGGGGGGTGGGGGAATGGGATAGGCTGGTGATGGGTAGTAAGGAGGGCATGTATTGCATGGTGCACTGGGTGTTATACACAACTAATGAATCATCGAGCCTTACATCGGAAACCGGGGATGTACTGTATGGTGATTAACATAATATAATAAAAAAATAAAAAAATAAAAGATAAAAAGCTTCTGCACAGCCAAGGAAACAGTCAAAAAAAAAACAAAGAGGCAGCCCACGGAATGGGAGAAGACATTTGCAAATGACATTACAGATAAAGGGCTGGTATCCAAGTTCTATAAAGATCTCAAACTCAACATCCAAAAAACAAATAATTAAGTCAAGAAAGGGCAGAAGATATGAATAGATAGATACTTCTCCAAAGAAAACATACAAATGAACAACATACACATGAAAAAATGTTCACATCACTAGCCATCTGGGAAATTCAAATCAAAACCACACTGAGATACCACCAGTTTGAATAGCAAAAACTGACAAGGCAGGAAACAACAAATGTTGGAGAGCATGTGAAGAAAGTGGAACCGTATTACACTGTTCTGGGAATGCAAGTTGGTGCAGCCACTTTGGAAAGCAGTGTGGAGGTTCTTCAAAAAGTTAAAAATATAGTGACCCTGCAATTGCACTACTGGGTATTTACCCCAAAGATACAAATGTATTAAAAAGAAGGGACACATGCACTCCAGTTTTCATAGGAGCAATGACCACAATAGCCAAACTGTGGAAGGAGCTGAGATGCCCTTCAACAGATGAATGGATAAAGAAGATGTGATCCATATATACAGTGGAATATTACTCAGCCATCGGAAAGGATGAATAGCCACTATTTGCATCAACATAGATGGAACTGGAGGGCATTATGATAAGTCAAATGAGAGAAAGACAATTATCATATGGTTTCACTCATATGCGGAACATAAGGAATAGCATGGAAGACCATAGGGGAAGGGAGGGAAAACTGAAGGGTGGGAATCAGAGAGAGAGACAAACCATGAGAGACTATGGACTCTGGGAAACAAACTTAAGGTTTAAGAGGGGAGACGGGGTATTGGGTAGCCAAGAGATGGGTATTAAGTAGGGCACGTGCCCTGATGTGCACCAGGTGTTATACACAACTAATGAATCACTAAACACCACATCAAAAGCTAATGACGTACTATATGTTGGTTAACTGAACATAATAAAAAAGTAAATTCTTAGAAAAGAAAACACACACAAGGACTGTCAGGCACCTTGGTGGCATAGTGAAGCATCTGACTCTTGGTTTAAGTTTATTTTGTGATCTCAGGGCGGTGATATTTGGCTCCACATCTGGCTCCACACTCAGCATGGAGCCTCCTTAAGACTCTCCCTGCCTCTCCCTTTGTTCCTGCCCACTGCTCTCCTTCTTTCTCTCTAAAATGAGTAAATCTTTAAAAAAACACAAAGTCTGGGACATAAAAAGATATTACATGTAAATGAAAATAAAACTGGGTTAGAAATACTTAGATCAGACAAAATAGACATTAAAACAAAGATTGTAATGAGACCAAATGGCATTACATAATGATAAAGGGATCAATACAACAAGAGGATATAACATGAATATCTATGCACTGGACATAGGGGCACCTAAATACATAAAGCAATACTGACAGACATAAAGACTATTGCCACTTTTATTCAACATAGTATTGGAAGTTCTAGCCATAGCTTCAGAGAAGAAAAATAAACTTTAAAAATCCAAGTGAAAATAACAAGTAAAATTGTCACTATTTGCAGAAAACATGATATTTATATAGAAAACTCTCCAGACTCCACCAAAAAAAACCTATTAGAACTAATAAATTAATTCAGTAAGGTGTAGGATACAAAATTAATATACGTAAATCTATGGCAATTCAGTCAGCTCTTGGACATCAGTAACTGATAGGGGTTAGTATACAAAATATATAAGAACTCACAAGATCATTATCAAAAACAAATGAAAAACCAATCCAGTTAAAAAATAGGCAGGAACCTGAATAGACATATTTCCAAAGAAGACTTAAAGATGGCCAACGGACACATGAAAACACACTCAACATCACTAGTTATCAGGGAAGTGTAGATCAAAACAATGAGATATCACCTCACACCTGTTAAAATGGCTAAAATCAAAAATACAAGAAATAATGAGTGTTGCCACGGATGTAGAGAAAAAGAACCCTCATGCACTGTTAGTCAAAATGCAAGCTAGCACAGCCACTGTGAAAAACAATGAAGTTTTGAGGTTTCTCAAAAAATTTAAAATATAATTATCATAGGATCCAGTAATTCCATTACTCAGTATTTACCCAAAGAAAACAAAAACACGAACTGAAAACATATATATATACGCTAATGCTTACTGCAGAATTATTGATACTGCAAAAGATTGATACTGGACCACTTTCTTATACCATATATAAAAATAAACTCAAAATGGATTAGACTTAAATGTGAGATCCAAAACCATAAAACTACTCAATGAAAGCATACACAATCAACTCTTAGCCATTGGTTGCACAATATTTTTTTGAATCTGTCTCTTCAGGCATTGGCAACAAAAGCAGAAATAAACAAATGAGACTATATCAGAAAAAGAAGTTTTTAACAGCAAAGAAGACTATCAACAAAATTAAAGGTGACCTACTGAATAGGAGAAGATGTTTGCAAAATATATAACTGATAAGGGGTTAATATATAAAATATATAAAGAACTTACAAGCTCTTTATCAAAAAACAAGTGAACAATCCAATTAAAAAAAAAAGCCAGAGGCCCTGAATAAACATGTTTCCAACGACATACAGATGGCCAACAGACACATGAAAAGATGCTTACATCACTAATCAAGAGAGATACAAATCAAAACCACAATGAGATATCACCTCACACATGTCAGAGTGGCTAGTATCAAATAAGACAAGAAATAGCAAGGGCAGGAGGACCTGGCTGGCTCAGTCAGTAGAACATGTGACCCTTGATCTTGGGGTCATGAGTTCAAGCCCCACATTGGGTGTAGAGCTTACTTAAAAAAAAAGAAAGCAAGTGTAGGTCAGGATGTGGAGGAGAGACCCTTGTGCACTGTAGGTGGGAATATAAATTGGTACATCCAGTATGGAAGGTAGTATGGTTGTTCCTCAAAAAATTCCAATGTCAGAATCATCGGCATCCCTGAGGAGGTGGAGAAAAACAGAGGTCTAGAAGAGATATTTGAACAAATTGTAGCTGAAAACTTCCCTAATCTAGCAAGGGAAACAATCATTCGTGTCCAAGAGGCAGAGAGGACCCCCCCCCCAAGCTCAACCATGACAAACCTATGCCACGTCACGTCATAGTGCATGCAATTCGCAAATATTAGATCCAAGGATACAGTACTGAAAGCGGCCAGGGCAAAGAAATCTCTCACGTACCAAGGCAAAGGTATCAGAATTATGTCAGACCTGTCTACACAGACATGGAATGAGAGAAAGGGTTGGGGGGCCATTTTTAAAGCTCTTTCAGAGAAAAACATGCAGCCAAGGATACTTTATCCAGCAACGCTCTCATTCAGAATTGATGGTGAGATAAAGACCTTCCAGAATCGCCAGTCATTGACCAATTTCGTAACCACGAAACCAGCCCTACAGGAGATATTAAAGGGGGTTCTATAAAGGTAAAAAGGCCCCAAGAGTGATACAGAACAGAAAGTCACAATCTATAGAAACAAAGGCTTTACTGGCAACATGACATCATTAATATCATATCTCTCAATAATCGGTCTCAATGTAAATGGCCTAAATGCTCCCATAAATCACCACAGGGTTGCAGATTGGATAAAAAGACATGACCCATCCATTTGCTGTCTACAAGAGAATCATTTTGAACCTAAAAATACATTCAGACTGAAAGTAAAGGGATGGAATACCATCTTTCATGCCAATGGACCTCAAAAGAAAGCTGGGGTAGCAATTCTCATATCAGATAGATTGGATTTTAAACTAAAGACTACAGTTAGAGACACAGAAGGGCACTATATTATTCTTAAAGGATGTATCCAACAAGTGGATATGACAATTATAAATATATATGCCCCCAACAGGGGACCAGCAAGATACACAAGCCAACTCTTAACCACAATAAAGAGACATATAGATAAAAATACGCTAATAGTAGGGAACCTCAACACTCCACTATCAGCAATAGACACATCACTAAGCAAGAAATCAGCAAAGAAACAAGAGCTTTGAATGCCATACTCAACAAGTTGGACCTCATAGATATATATAGAACACTGCACCCCAGAACCAAAGAATACTCATTCTATTGTAATGACCATGAAACATTCTCAAGAATAGACCATGTTCTGGGTCACAAAACAGGTCTCAACTGATGCCAAAAGAATGAAATTATTCCCTGCATATTCTCAGACCACAACACACTGAAATTGGAACTACACCACAAGGAAAAATTTGGAAGAAACTCAAACACTTGGAGACTAAGAACCATCCTGCTCAGGAATGTCTCGATAAACCAGGAAATCAAAAATCAATTTAAACAATTTATGGAAACCAACGAGAATGAAAACACAATGGTCCAAAACCTATGGGATACTGCAAAGGCAGTCCTAAGGGGGAAATACATAGCCATCCAAGCCTCACTCAAAAGAATAGAAAAATCTAAAATGCAGTTTTTATATTCTCACCTCAAGAAGCTGGAACAGCAACAGAGGGACAGGCCTAATCCATGCACGACGAAGCACTTGACCAAGATTAGAGCAGAAATCAATGAATTAGAAACCAGGAGTACAGTAGAGGAGATCAACAGAACTAGAAGCTGGTTCTTTGAGAGAATCAATAAAATTGACAGACCGCTGGCAAGACTTATCCAAAGAATAGGGAAAGGACCCAAATTAATAAAATTATGAATGAAAAAGGAGAGGTCACAACCAACACCAATGAAATTTGAAAGATTTTTAGAAACTTATATCAACAGCTATATGCCAATAAATTAAGCAATCTGGAAGAGATGGAGGCCTTCCTGGAAACCTATAAACTACCAAGACTGAAACAGGAAGAAATTGATTTTTTAAACAGGCCAATTAATTATGAAGAGATTGCATCAGTGATAAACAACCTTCCAAAGAAAAACCTCCAGGCCCGGACGGTTTTCCTGGGGAATTCTACCAAACATTCAAAGAAGAAATAATACCTATTCTCCTAAAGCTATTTCAAAAAATAGAAACAGAAGGAAAGCTACCAAACTCATTCTATGAGGCCAATATTACCTTGATCCCCAAACCAGGCAAAGACCCCATCAAAAAGTAGAATTACAGACCGATTTCCCTAATGAATATGGATGCCAAAATCCTCAACAAGATCCTGGCAAATAGAATCCAAGAGTACATTAAAAGGATTATCCATCATGACCAAGTGGGATTCATCCATGGGATGCAAGGGGGTTCAACATTCACAAATTGATCATGTGTTAGATTTTATCCAGAAAGGAAAATTCAAAAATCATATGATCCTCTCAATAGATGCAGAAAAAGCATTTGACAAAATACAGCATCCTTTCCTGATTAAAACCCTTCTGAGTGTAGGGATAGAGGGTATTTTCCTCAATCTCATAAAAACCATCTATGAAAAGCCTACAGTAAATATCATTCTCAGTGGGGAAAACCTGGAAGCCTTTCCCTTAAGATCAGGAACACGACAAGGATGCCCACTCTTGCCACTATTATTCAACATAGTCCTAGAAGTCCTTGCAACAGCAATCAGACAACAAAAAGGGATAAAAGGTATCCAAATCGGCAAAGAAGAAGTCAAACTGTCTCTCTTCGCAGATGACATGATACTCTATATAGAAAACCCAAAATAATCAATTCCCAAACTACTAGAAGTTATAGAGCAATTCAGTAATGTGGCGGGATACAAAATCAATGCTCAGAAATTAGTTGCATTTCTATTCACGAATAATGAGACTGAAAAAAGAGAAATTAGGGAATCCATCCCATTTACAATAGCACCAAAAACCATACGTTACTTTGGAATTAACTTAATCAGAGACGTAAAGGATCTACATTCTAGAAACTATAAATCACTCTTGAAAGACATTGATGAAGACACAAAAATATGAAAAATATTCCATGCTCATGGATCGGAAGAATTAACATAATTAAAATGTCCATGCTACCCAGAGCAATCTACACTTTCAATGCTATCCCAATAAAAATACCAATGACATTTTTCAAAGAACTGGAACAAATAGTCCTTAAATTTGTATGGAACCAGAAAAGGCCCCGAATAGCCAAGGAACTGTTGAAAAGGAAAAACAAAGCTGGGGGTATCACAATGCCGGATTTCGAGCTGTACTACAAAGCTGTGATCACAAAGACTGCATGGTACTGGCACAAAAACAGACACATAGATCAATGGAACAGAATAGAGAACCCAGAAATGGACCCTCGGCTCTTTGGGCAACTAATATTTGATAAAGCAGGAAAAAACATCCAGTGGAAAAAAGACAGTCCCTTCAATAAATGGTGCTGGGGAAATTAGACAGCTACATGCAAAGGAATGAAACTTGACCACTCTCTCACACCATACACAAAGATAAACTCCAAATGGATGAAAGACCTCAATGTGAGACAGGAATCCATCAAAATCCTAGAGGAGAACATAGGCAGCAACCTCTATGACATCGGCCAAAGCAACCTTTTTCATGACACATCTCCAAAGGCAAGAGAAACAAAAGATAAAATGAACTTGTGGGACTTCATCAAGATAAAAAGCTTCTGCACAGCCAAGGAAACAGTAAAAAAAACGAGGAGGCAACCCATGGAATGGGAGAATATATTTGCAAGTCATGCTACAGCTAAAACACTGGTATCCAAGATCTACAAAGAACTTCTCAAACTCAATACGCAAGAAACAAATTAACAAATCGTAAAATGGGCAGAAGATATGAACAGACACATTTCCATGATGACATACAAATGGCTAACAGACACATGAAAAAGTATTCAAAATCATTAGCCATCAGGGGCGCCTGGGTGGCTCAGTCGTTAAAGCGTCTGCCTTCGGCTCAGGGCGTGATCCCTGCGTTCCGGGATCGAGCCCCACATCAGGCTCCTCCGCTGGGAGCCTGCTTCTTCCTCTCTCACTCCCCTGCTGTGTTCCCTCTCTCGCTGACTGTCTCTCTGTCACATAAATAAATAAAATCTTTAAAAAAAAAAATCATTAGCCATCAGGGAAATTCAAATCAAAACTACACTAAGATACCACCTTACGCCAGTTAGAATGGCAAAAATTAACAAGGTAAGAAACAACAATTGCTGGAGAGTATGTGGAGAAAGGGGATCTCTCTTACAGTGTTGGTGGGAAAGCAAGTTGGTATGGCCACTTTGGAAAAGAGTGTAGAGATCCCTTAAAAAGTTAAAAATTGAGCTACCCTATGATCCAGCAATTACACTACTGGGTATTTACCCCAAAGATACAGACGTAGTGAAGAGAAGGGCCATATGCTCCCCAATGTTCATAGCAGCATTTTTCCACAATAGCATATCGTGGAAGGAGGCGAGATGCCCTTCAACAGATGACTGGATTAAGAAGTTGTGGTCCATATATACAATGGAATATTATTCAGCTATCAAAAAGAATGAGTTCTCAACATTTGCTGCAACATGGACGGCACTGGAGGAGATAATGCTAAGTGAAATAAGTGAAGCAGAGACAATTATCCTATGGTTTCTCTCATCTATGGAACATAAGAACTAGGAAGATCGGTAGGGGAAGAAAGGAATAAGGAAAGGGGGTAATCAGAAGGGAGAATTAAGCATGAAAGACTATGGACTCTGAGAAACAAACTGAGGGCTTCAGAGGGGAGGGTGGTGGGGGAATTGGATAGGCTGGTGATGGGTATTAAGGAGGGCACGTATTGCATGGTGCACTGGGTGTTATACGCAACTAATGAATCATCGAACTTTACATCAGAAACCAGAGATGTACTGTATGGTGACTAACATAATACAATTAAAAAAACATTAAATAAAAACCTAAAAAATTAATAATAGTACTGCCACGCAATCCAGCAATTCAATTTTTGGGCATTTATGTGAAGAAAATGAAAATATTAATTAAAAAATTATTGAAGTTCTTTGCAGAATTATATAATAGCCAAGATATAGAAGCAATCTAACTGTCCATTAATAGATGAATTGATCAAGTAAATGTAAATATATACAATGGAATATCACTAAACTATAAAGAAAATTCTTGCCATTTGTAACAACATGGATGGACCTTGAGAGTATTAACCTAAGTGAAGTAAGCCAGACAGAGAAAGATAAATACTGTATAATTTCACTTAAATGTGTATATATAAAACAAAACAAACAATGTACTAGACTCACAGATACAAAGATAATCTACGATTGTCAGAGAGGAGGAGCATGGGGGGATGGGTTAAATAGAAGATGGGGATTAAAAGTTACCAACTTTCAGTTATAAAATAAATAAGACATGGGAATACAATGTACAGTACAGGGACTATAGTTAATAATATGTAACAATTTTGTATGGTGACATGTGGCAGCTAGATTTATCTTGGCTGTCATTTCACAATATATATAAATAATGAATCACTATGTCATACACCTGAAACTAATATAAAATTGTATGTCAATTACTTCAGTAAAAAAGAAAATAATAAAAATAAAAAGTCTCCAGGTAAATTCAAAAGTGCAAAGTTGAAAATTATTGTCCACAGAAAGAATTCTCACTCTCTCCCCTATTAGCTACATAATCTCAGGCAAAAACTCTTTTACTCTGTGCCTCAGATTATTCCCCTATAAATTAGAACGATAAGAACTATTACTTTACTTGTAAGTTGTAGGCAGGACTAAATAGTTTAATATACAGAAAAGAACTACAATAATTTTGTTGTGGACTAAATGCTTGTACCCCTACAAAATTCATGTATTGAAATCCTAACCTCCAATGTGATGGCCTTAGGAAGTTGGGGGGTCACGGAAGATAATTAGATAATTAGGTTTTGAAACTGAAAGCTTCATGAATGGGTTTTGTGCCTTTAGAAGAAGACACAAGAGACTTTGCTTTCTCCCTCATCTCTACCTTGGAAGATAGAAGAAATCAGCCCTCTGCACAATAGGAACAAAGACATCAACAGACACATAAACAAGTATGACAAACACATATGTACACCTTGGAAGTGGACTTCACAGACTCCAGAACTGTAAGAAATAAGTTTGTTGCTTAAACAAAACACTTCATTCCTTTTTATGAATTAGTACTAGTCCATAGCATGAATATGTCATTTTTGTTTATCTCTTCATTCCTCAATGAGCATTTGGATTGTTTCCACCTTTGGCTCTTGTGAATAGTGCAGCTATGTACTTGCATTCAAGTACATTTTTCAGTATTTGCTTTCAATTGTTTTGGGTATGTACCTAGGAATAGAATTGCCAAGTTGAATAGAAGAATTTTAAGGAGTGCTCTTGAATGACTTCTCTTTTCTTTTCTTTTCTTTTCTTTCTTTTCTTTTCTTTTCTTTTCTTTTCTTTTCTTTTCTTTTCTTTTCTTTTCTTTTCTTTTCTTTTCCTCTCTCTTCCTTTCCTTTCCCACCCTATCCATTCTGCTTTGCCTCTGAGGACCACCACAAGGACACTACAGCCCAGTCTACCCCCAGGGGCAAGTGGCCAGCACAGTAATGTTCCAGATAGAAAAGGAGAAGTTGCCAGGCAAGCCATGCCCACAGACCATCCTTGAACTGTCACTGAAAAGCCCCATCCAGGAAAAACAGTTGGTATAGTTAAAGACAGTTGGAATGAGCCCCAGGAAGCAGGAAGTTCTGAGAGTTTTGTTCTGTTTTGCTTTTGCCCTCCTCAGGAAGAGAAATTCAGACTTGAAGGTAAAATCTGCCTATTTTTAAAGTTGTATCTGAACTTTTTAAACCTATAAAAGGCAAACAAAGTAAGTCTCTGGAGAGGATGCAGCTAAATAGTTGACAGTTAATTTCTTTCGGAGTGAGAGAGGGGTGGTGTCAGCTGTTTTGTGATTGAGAAACTAAAATGAGGGCCCTGGGGAAAGGAAAGAGCAGTTCATTTTAAAAGAGCCAACAAGCATGTTGTGGGAATCGTGACAAAGCCTGGGAGCAATGTCCAGAGTGGAGAGCCCATCAGGCCCCTTGCTCCTGGATCTGTCTGCTTCAGCAGGTTCCTCTCTACAGTGGAACTCTGTACCTCTGTGCTCAGTGCCAGCAGTGAAGGAGTTGATTCCTGTCATTATGGCTCCTGGGGCCTTCCCCATGAAGCCTTTCCAACACAATGAAACTTTCTTCAGGAATTCCCTTAAATATTGCAGACAATACAACTAGCCTCTCTGGACATTTGGGATTATTAGAGAATTTATGATCAGCTAATGCAGGAGGAGCAGGAAATATGAACTTGTTGCCTATAGGGCTAACTGAGCCCTTTGGGACACAGCAACTTGGGGATAGAGTAGGTGGACATCACTACAATTATCCAAGAGGAAATTCCCTGAAACATTCATTATACACATTACCTTTTATACACTTCTTTAACCCACACAACCCTTTTAAGTAAGCTCTCTTATTACCTCCATTGTAGTGATGGACAAACTGACTTTTAGAGTTGCAGAGTAACCTGCCCAAGTCCTCACAGCTAGGATGTGATGTGGTTGTGACTACAACCCGGACAATTTGAATCAAGGGCCTGTTATCTTATATGCTGTATAAAAGTTATAGCATAAGGATTCAAAGTATGTGTTAACCAAAGTTTCTGAACTACCATGGGACCTGAAATTCAGACGAGTATAGTATCTAGTCCTCTGAACTCACATTTAAGTAAGATTAAGCCCCAATTTCAAAGCATAAAGTCACTTACTGAGCTCCACCACGACTCACAACCAGGAACCAGGCCGATGGCAGTCGTCCCACTTCCAGCACCAGTACAGGAAGTGCCCTTCTTGGCTTTGCAAACTGCTCCGCCCCCCAGAGTTGAGTTAAAGCCACCCAGAGATTTCTGGGAAATGTAGTTTTGGGCCTTATATTGTGCTTGTGCACCACTTATTCAAATCTACTTATTGAAAAAGAGTGGAGAGCTGTATTATCTGATGAACTCTGGCCACAGGCTGTGAGTGGTATGATGTTTGACACAGTTCCTGCTTTTATGGAGCCCAAAGCCAGATGTCCTATGTGTAATGTGGGAGGTGAGAGTTTTGAGGGGGTCCAGGAAAAGCAAATCTATTAACCTAGAGGAGGCAGAAAATGGATGTTTTAAATCACTCTCCTCAGTTTATGACACCCTTTTTAAATCAAGTTCTGTGAAGCTCCTCAGTTTCTATATTTCTTTTTTCATCCCCCATCTTTCAGTCCCATTCATCACTGCACCTCAAGTCACCATGTAGTGTTTCTGAAATGTGTCCACATATGTGATATGAATGTGATATATGTAATGTGGTTTGGTTTCTGCTTGTGTTTTAATTTACATTAATGATATTGGTCTATAACTCTTACTGTTTCTTATGCATTTCCCTCTACACTATCTCTTAAAACCTGTCTACATGACAAAAGTGTTGCCTTGTGCTCTCCCTTTGGTACTAATGGTTCCAGTTCATACCTCTGGTGTCCTGCTGCACAAACTTGGGACTCTACCTGAAGGCTTTCTCTTTGCCTGTGCTGGATAGGCTAGATGGACCTAGATGGGTATAATTTAATGTACTTGGGACCACCACTCAGCCCAGCATGATGGGAACTGGAGGATAAATATCCATGTGTTCTACCCACTTGGGGAAGATTACTCTGGGGCATAGATAACACTGCCTCCCAGGGTTCTCCAGTGGGATTAAGCTCTCTTTGTCCACAGAGGTAACCTGCCATAATGTACCCTTTATGTATTCTCACACTGCCTTTGTCTCTTTCCCACTCCCACACTGGTGCGTCCTTAAATCACCACCCAAATAAGCTACTTGAGGGCAAAGTAGCTTTCCTCTGGTTTTAGAGGAAACCAACCTAAGACCATTTAGCTTGCCAGTTCCACTGGTGAAGGACACTTGAGTTGCCTCTAATTCCTGGTTACTATGAACACCACTGTGATGAGTATTTTTTTTAATGTGCCCATGTAGATAGAAATGAGAACTTTGCTTGGATATACATCAGGAATGGAGTGTTCTGGGGACAGGACATATGCATACTTAATTTCACTGATCATTATTGTCTTCCTGGGTAGGAAGATCCCCATTTTCTTCATATCCTGATTGACACTCTATGTTAGCAATATCCAAATGTCTACTGAACTTATATGTAGCTTATAACTGATAGTGCTAGCTTAGTGTTTTAATGTGCACTTCTCTGATTACTAGTGGGTTTGAGCAGCTCTTCATATTCCCACTGAACCTTCAAAGTTTCCTCTTTGTGAATTAAATGCAAGGTATTGAGGAAGCACTTCTTTGCTGTAGTAGCTGGGACACAGCAGAGATGAAGGATGGATTGCAGAACAAATCTTGCTAGAAAAGCATTGCAGGGGAAAAATATAATTCCAAGAATGTAGGTTTGGATCTTGGCCATTTTCTCACAAAGAATGGGAGAGGAACTGTTCAATGAAGTATGGCTATTGTCCCCTTGATTCTGGGAAATTTGACACCTGGAATTAAAATCCAGATGGCAAGTTTATAATTCTGAAATTCTTTCTATCATTCTAGCAAAAGTAACAGAGACCCTTGAGGCTTTCCAGCAAGAACCTCCAAAGGAACTAGGATTGGCAGGCCTGTGGCTAAGAAGAGTGTAAGATCAGACTCACATATCTTGGTGTCTGAGGCCAGCAACACCTAAGTTGTAGGCATGAGATGTCACTGGGCTTGAGGACTTTGCCCACCCTCCAGCAGAGTGGCTGAAGCTAAACATTCAAGCCAAGTTCTGACTACTTCCTAGGCTCTCCATGTGGAAGGAAAGCAGAGCTGGGAAATACTTGAAACATCACTGAGCATTTGCTTCACCACAGAAGGAACAGATACAGAGGTGGGCTAGGAGTAGAATAAGGATAATGTGAGGAAAGGCCCACTTTCACTGCAGACATGCAGTTTGAAAGCATACAAATTGTGTTTTTAAATAAATCTAAAGCATTAGGATTAGTGTGTCTAATTAAAAAATTCAACTATCTGAAAAAGGCATCCATGGCAGACACTGGCTCAAAGTAGAAGATTTTATTATTGAGTAATGCTTTTTGTTGGGCCCCATGTTTCCCCATATGTATATCTGTAAGCTTGTATAACAGATTTTTGGTCACAGGCTGTTATTATTATTTTTTAAATGGAATTCATAAGGTAGCAGTCTAGAAATAATTTTCTACTTGGAACTGCAAAAGGTTCCAACAAAATAAATATCAGAACAAATAAATGAATTCAGTAAATTCTCAGGATGCAAAATTAATATACAGAAATCTGTTGCGTTTCTGTGCATTAGTAATGAAATAAAAAAAGGAAATTAAAGAATCAATCTCATTTACAACTGTACCAAAAAGAATAACATACCTAGGAATAAAGTTAACAAAGGGGGTGAAAAACCTATACTCTGAAAACTATAAAACATTGATGAAAGAAATTGAAGATGACAGAACAAGAGGGTATTATGCTAAGTGAAATAACTCAGCAAAGAAAGACAATTATCATATGGTTTTACTCATATGTGGAATATAAGGAATAGCGCAGAGGACCATAGGGGAAGGGAGGGAAAACTGAACGGGAAGAAATCAGAGAGGGAGACAAAACATGAGAGACTCTGGACTCTGGGAAACAAACTGAGGGTTATGGGGGGGGCGGTAACTGGGTGATGGGTATTAAGGAACGCATGTGTTGTGGTGAGCACTGGGTGATATAGGCAACTAATGAATTATTGAACACTACATCGAGAACTAATGATGTACTGTATGTTGGTTAATTGAACATAATGTAAAAAATTAAAAAAGAGCTGGTTTTAAACTGAAAAAATAGGAAGAAAAAAATGGAAAGACATTCCATGCTCATGACTAGAAGAAAAAATATTGGAAAATGCCTATACTACCCAAAGCAACATGCAGATTTAATGCAATCCCTATCAAAACACCAACGACGAATTGAGGGGCAAGGTGGCGGAGGAGTGGAGGACTCTGTTTCAAATGGTCCCCTGAATTTAGCTGGATATCTACCAAGCCATTCTGAATACCCACAAAGTCAGCCTGAGATGTAAGACTATATGTCTGGATCTCTACAGGGGCAGAGGATAATCAGTTGAGGGGTACAAAGGACAGGGTTGTGATTATGTGGACAGATATCAGGACAAACAGAAGGGGGAGGGAACCACCAGAAGCTAGCCACTGGAAAGTAATGTAATACCCCAGTGAAAAGTGTCCTGTGCCTGGGGACAGGTGATAGCTTGCAGAGCAGTGGTGGTGGGTCGAGAAGGTCCTGATAGCAGCACTCAAACAGAATCCAGGAGCTTAAGAGGCAAATGCTGGGACCAGGCATCAGCTTCCGTGGACCTGTGCCTGTGGACACAGGGGGCTGGCTGCTGCCACAGCCTCCACAACCACCACCCACGCCCACACCCGTCCAGACCAGGATCACTTGGGGTATTGGAGGCACAGGGGGCAGAGAGTCAAATGCTCAAAGGATAGCTAGGGGTGTGCATCGCCTGTGGGAGGCTGTGGTTTTCAGTGGCACCTACAGAGGGGGAGACTGTGTGTTCTGGAGGGTTCAGAGAAGAGCAGACTGTGGCTTCTCTCCTCGGGGCTGGAGGTATGGGAGTGGACGTTTTCCTTCACTTTGACCCTCGGGAAAGGCGTAAAATGCTGTCAGAGAACAAAAGCCTTAAAAATTGGTTTCCAGGGAGCCCAGCCCCGTGATAGGGGGGCAGAGCAACTCCACCCAAGCAGGGTTGCCTGAAAAACAATGCAGCAGACCCCTCCCCCAGAAGACAACCTGGAAGAACAAGAGAACAACCTGAGGGTCCCCATAAAACTGTAAAACCCCAACACCAGGGGAAAATAGTATATTGAGCTCCTGGTGTTGCCTCATGGCCTATGTATTTCTTAGATACAACTTTCTTTTTTTAATTCCTTCTCATGTTTCTTCTATATTTTTTTTACATACTTATCATTTCAACTAGGTGTTTAATAAAACATAATCCATAGTAACTTTTTAACTTGTACTTTTTCACACTTTTACATTTTTCTTTTCCTTTTTTATATATATATAGGGAGATAAGCTTCAATGTAGACCTTTTTTCCTTATCCAATACTACCTTTATATATATATATATATATATATATATATATATATATATATATATATATATATATATATATATATATATAAGTTTTAATTTCCCTGAAACTCTGAAAAGTAGTGTTCTCTAACAAAGAGAACAAAATACACCCAGGAACAACTGAAACACCCTACCTCGCCCACATTGAGAGATTATGGTGCCCCCTTCCCTCACCCTCCCTTTTTTTAAAAATTTTTAAACCTTATTATTGGGGTTCATTTTGGTTGGGTGTTTGGAGGTTGGCTTCCAATCGCCCTGAACTTGCCCAGACTGCACCTTATCTGGATTGTGGTTGATATTTTCAACTCCGTACATTCCCTCAAACACCCGTCAACAGAATGACTAAAAGGAGGAACTCCCAACAAAGAAAAGAACCAGAGACAATGGCCTCTCCGGCAGACCTAATGGATATGGATATAACCAAGATGTCAGAGATAGACTTCAGGGTAACAATTATGAAGAAAATAGCTAGACTTGAGAAAACCATCAACAGCAACATAGAATACCTAAGGGCATATGTGAGCTAATCGGGCCAATCTTAAAAATGCTATGAATGAGAAGCAGTCTAAACTAGATAATCCAACAGCTAGAGTAAGTGAGGCAGAAGAAGGAATTAGTGATCTAGAAGATAAACTAATAGGAAGGAACAAGAGGAGGCCTGGAACAAACAACTTCAAATCCATGAGAACAGACTTAAAGAAATCCATGACACTGTGAAACATTCCAATGTCAGAACAGTTGGGATCCCTGAGGAGGTGGAGAGAGAGAGAGAGAGAGAGAGAGAGAGAGAGAGAGAGAGAGAGAAAGAGAGAGGACTAGATGATATCTTTGAGCAAACTGTAGCTGAGAACTTCCCTAACCTGGGGAATGAAACAAGCATTCATGTCCTAGAGGCAGAGAGGGCCCTCACAAGATCAAGGAGAACAGACCAAAGCCTTGGCATGTAGTAGTAAAACTTGCAAAAATTAGAAACAAGGAAGACATCCTAAGGGCAGTTGGGGGGAGAGATACCTTATGTAGAGAAGGAAGAACACCAGAATAATGTCAGACCTGTCCACAGAGACCTGACAAGCCAGAAAGGGCTGGTAAGACATATTCAGGATACTAAATGAGAAGAATATGCAGCCAAGAATACTTTATCTGGCATGGCTGTCATTCAGAATGGATGGACCGATAGAAACTGAAAGAATATGTGACCACAAAGCCAGCCCTAGTAGAAATACTGAATGGGGACTCTATAAAATAAGAAAGATGCCAAGAGAAATATGGACCAGAAATTTACAGAGACAATCCATAGAAATGGGGACTGTACAGATAATAGGATGGCAATAAACACATAACTTTCAGTAGTAACCCTCAACGTGAACAGCCTAAATGTTCACATGAAACAACACAGGGTTGGGGCGCCTGGGTAGCGCAGTCGTTAAGCGTCTGCCTTTGGCTCAGGGCATGATCCCGGCGTTCCAGGATCGAGTCCCACATCGGGCTCCTCCTCTGGGAGCCTGCTGCTTCCTCTCCCACTCCCCCTGCAGTGTTACCTCTCTTGCTGGCTGTCTTTCTGTCACAAAAATAAATAAAATCTTTAAAAAAAAAAAACACAGGGTTGCAGATTGGATAAAAAGACAGGACTCATCCACATGCTGTCTACAAGAGACTCATTTTGAACCTAGAGTCACCTCCACTGAAAGTGAGGAGATGGAGAATGATTTTTCATGTGAACGGACTTCAAAAGAAACCTGGGGTAGCAATTCTTATATCACACAAATTAGAAATTATTTTATTTTTTGTTTCTCTTGCCTTTGGGGATGTATCATGATAAAGGTTGCTTTGGCCGATGTTGTAGAGGTTGCTGCCTATGTTCTCCTCTAGAATTTTGATGGATTCCTGTCTCACATCGAGGTCTTTCATCCATTTGGAGGTTATCTTTGTGTATGGTGTGAGAGAATGGTCAAGTTTCATTCTTTTGCATGTAGCTGTCCAATTTTCCCAGCACCATTTACTGAAGAGACTGTCTTTTTCCCACCGGATGTTTTTTCCTGCTTTATCAAAGATTAGTTGCCCAAAGAGCCGAGGGTCCATTTCTGGGTTCTCTATTCTGTTCCATTGGTCTATGTGTCTGTTTTTGTGCCAGTACCATGCAGTCTTTGTGATCACAGCTTTGTAGTACAGCTCGAAATCCGGCATTGTGATACCCCCAGCTTTGTTTTTCCTTTTCAACAATTCCTTGGCTATTCGGGGCCTTTTCTGGTTCCATACAAATTTAAGGACTATTTGTTCCAGTTCTTTGAAAAATGTCCTTGGTATTTTGGTCAGGATAGCATTGAAAGTGTAGATTGCTCTGGGTAGCATGGACATTTTAATTATGTTAATTCTTCTGATCTATGAGCATGGAATATTTTTCCATCTTTTTGTGTCTTCCTCAATGTCTTTCAAGAGTGATTTATAGTTTCTAGAATATAGATCCTTTACATCTCCGATTAAGTTAATTCCAACGTAACGTATGGTTTTCGGTGATATCGTAAATGGGATGGATTCTCTCATTTCTCTTTCTTCAGTCTCATTATTTGTTATAGAAATGCAACTGATTTCTGAGCATTGATTTTGTATCCTGCTACATTACTGAATTGCTCTATAACTTCTAGTAGTTTGGGAATTGATTATTTTGGGTTTTCCATATAGAGTATCATGTCATCTGCGAAGAGAGACAGTTTGACTTCTTCTTTGCCGATTTGGATACCTTAGATCCCTTTTTGTTGTCTGATTGCTATTGCAAGGGCTTCTAGGACTATGTTGAATAATAATGGCAAGAGTGGGCATCCTTGTCGTGTTCCTGATCTTAAGGGAAAGGCTTCCAACTTTTCCCCATTGAGAACGATATTTGCTGTAGGCTTTTCATAGATGGTTTTTATAAGATTGAGGAATGTATCCTCTATCCCTATACTCTGAAGGGTTTTAATCAGGAAAGGATGCAGTATTTTATCAAATGCTTTTTCTACATCAATTGAGAGGATCATATGTTTCCTGAGTCTTTTCTTGTTGATATGATGGATCATGCTGATCGATTTGTGAATGTTGAACCACCTTGCATCCCAGGGATGAATCCCACTTGGTCATGATGGATAATCCTTTTAATGTACTGTTGGATTCTAAGAGCCAGGGTCTTGTTGAGGATTTTGGCATCCATATTCATTAGGGAAATCGGTCTGTAATTCTCCTTTTTGTAGGGGTCTTTGCCTGGTTTGGGGATCAAGGTAATATTGGCCTCATAGAATGAGTTTGGTAGCTTTCCTTATGTTTCTATTTTTTTTTTAAAGATTTTATTTATTATTTATTTGACAGAGATAGAGACAGCCAGCGAGAGAGGGAACACAAGCAGGGGGAGTGGGAGAGGAAGAAGCAGGCTCATAGCGGAGGAGCCTGATGTGGGACTCGATCCCATAACACCGGGATCACTCCCTGAGCCGAAGGCAGACGCTTAACCGCTGTGCCACCCAGGCGCCCCATGTTTCTATTTTTTGAAATAGCTTTAGGAGAATAGGTATTATTTCTTCTTTGAATGTTTGGTAGAATTCCCCAGGAAAACCGTCCGGGCCTGGAGGTTTTTCTTTGGAAGGTTGTTTATCACTGATGCAATCTCTTCATAATTAATTGGCCTGTTTAAAAAATCAATCTCTTCCTGTTTCAGTCTTGGTAGTTTATAGGTTTCCCGGAAGGCCTCCATCTCTTCCAGATTGCTTAATTTATTGGCATAAAACTATTGATATAGGTTTCTAATAATCCTTCCAATTTCATTAGTGTTGGTTGTGACCTCTCCTTTTTCATTCATAATTTTATTAATTTGGGGCCTTTCCCTATTCTTTTGGATAAGTCTTGCCAGCGGTCTGTCATTTTTATTGATTCTCTCAAAGAACCAGCTTCTAGTTCTGTTGATCTGCTCTACTGTACTCCTGGTTTCTAATTCATTGATTTCTGCTCTAATCTTGGTCAAGTGCTTCGTCGTGCATGGGTTAGGCCTGTCCCTCTGTTGCTGTTCCAGCTTCTTGAGGTGAGAATATAAAAACTTCATTTTAGATTTTTCTATTCTTTTGAGTGAGGCTTGGATGGCTATGTATTTCCCCCTTAGGACTGCCTTTGCAGTATCCCATAGGTTTTGGACCATTGTGTTTTCATTCTCGTTGGTTTCCATAAATTGTTTAAATTGATTTTTGGTTTCCTGGCTTATGGAGACATTCCTGAGCAGGATGGTTCTTAGTCTCCAAGTGTTTGAGATTCTTCCATATTTTTCATTGTGGTTGAGTTCCAAGTTCAAAGTGTTGTGGTCCTAGAAAATGTAGGGAATAATTTTATTCTTTTGGCATCAGTTGAGACCTGTTTTGTGACCCAGAACATGGTCTATTCTTGAGAATGTTTCATGGTCATTACAATAGAATGAGTATTCTTTGGTTCTGGGGTGTAGTGTTCTATATATATCTATGAGGTCCAACTCGTCGAATATGGCATTCAAAGCTTTTGTTCCTTTACTGAGTTTTTGCTAGGGTGTTCTGTCTATTTCTGATAGTGGGTTGTTGAGGTCCCCTACTATTAATGTATTTTTATCTATATGTCTCTTTATTGTGGTTAAGAGTTGGCTTGTGTGGGGCGCCTGGGTGGCACAGCGGTTAAGCGTCTGCCTTCCGCTCAGGGCGTGATCCCAGCGTTACGGGATCGAGCCCCACGTCAGGCTCCTCCACTATGAGCCTGCTTCTTCCTCTCCCACTCCCCCTGCTTGTGTTCCCTCTCTCGCTGGCTGTCTCTATCTCTGTCGAATAAATAAATAAAATCTTTAAAAAAAAAAAAAAAAAAAGAGTTGGCTTGTGTGTCTTGCTACTCCCCTGTTGGGGGCATAGATATTTATAAATGTCATCTCCACTTGTTGGGTACATCTTTTAAGAATAATATAGTGCCCTTCTGTGTCTCTCACTATAGTCTTTAGTTTAAAATCCAATCTCTCTGATATAAGAATTGCTATCCCAGCTTTCTTTTGAGGTCCATTGGTGTGAAAGATGGTATTCCATTCCTTTACTTTCAGTCTGAATGTATCTTTGGGGTCAAAATGAGTCTCTTGTAGACAGCAGATGAATGAGTCATGTCTTTTTATCCAATCTGCAACCCTGTGTAATTTATGGGAGTATTCAGGACATTTACGTTGAGACTGAGTATTGAGAGATATGATTTTAATGATGCCATGTTGCCCGTAAAGTCTTTGTTTTTATAGATTGTGACTTTCTGTTCTGTATCACTCTTGGGGCCTTTTTACCTTTATAGAACCCTCTTTAATATATCCTCTAGGGCTGGTTTCGTGTTTACAAAATTGGTCAATGTTTGGGGATTCTGGAAGGTCTTTATTTCTCCATCAATTCTGTATGACAGCCTTGCTGGATAAAGGATCCTTGGCTGCATGTTTTTCTTTGAAAGAGTTTTTAAAATGTCCCCCCAACCCTTTCTCTTATTCAGGTCTGTGTAGACAGGTCTGACATAATTCTGATACCTTTGCCTTGGTACGTGAGAGATTTCTTTGCCCTGGCCGCTTTCAATACTGTATCCTTGGATCTAATATTTGCGAATTGCACTATGACGTGACGTGACGTTAGTTTGTCATGGTTGAGCTTGGGAGGGGTCCTCTCTGCCTCTTGGACACGAATGCTTGTTTCCTTTGCTAGATTAGGGAAGTTTTCAGCTACAATTTGTTCAAATATCTCTTCCAGACCTCTGTTTTTCTCCACCTCCTCGGGGATGCCGATGATTCTAACATTGGATCGTTTCATTGAGTCAGTAATCTCCCATAACCTACATTTGTGGGCATGGATTTTATTTAAGACCAGCTTCTATTTTCTTTTTTTCCTCTATTAACCCATCCTCCAATTCACTAACACGTTCCTCTGCTTCGGTGACCCTGGCCGTCAGAGCCTCTAGTTTTGCCTGCATTTGGCTCATAGAATTTTTAATTTCTGTCAGATTCACTCTCATTTCTGTCCTTAGGGATTCTATATTCTCAGTAACCTTTTCATTAATACTTTTTTCAATTCCACTCATCATTTTGACCATCGTTACTCTGATTCCATTTCTGATCATTTGGTTACATCCATATCCATTATTTCTGTGGCAGAGGCCACAGACTCACTGTCTTTTCTTTGCTGGGGCAGGGGGGCTTCTCCTTCTTGTCATTCTGATGTGGAGAGGTTGTGGGGTTGTCCAGAGCCCAAATTATTGACTGGGTCCCAGGCCGTGCCCCTTGTTTTATAGGGATCTTAGGGATGTGGGCTTCTTCTTTAAAGATTTTATTTATTTATTTATCTGAGAGAGAGAGACAGACAGTCAGCAAGAATGGGAACAGAAGCAGGGGAGTTGGAGAGGAAGAAGCAGGCTCCCAGCGGAGGAGCCCGATGAGGGACTCCTTTCTGGAACGCCGTTATCACGCCCTAAGCCGAAGACAGGCGCTCAATGACTGCGCCACCCAGGCACCCCGGGTTGTGGGCTTCTTGATTTTTCAGCCTGCCTTCTGTTTTCTGGGGGAGGGGCCTGCCGCGCCGATACTCAGGCAACCCTGTTTGGGTAGAGTCTCCGTGTCCCCTGCGAGGGGGGATGGGGATGGGCACGCTGTGAGCCGGTATTTCCAGGCTTTTGTTCTCTGGCGGCTTTTCCTGGCGGTTTGCTGTGCGTCTTCTGAGAGTCAGAGCAGCAGAGGCCGAATTTCAGCCTCTGTCTCAGAACAGAGGGATTGCGGCCCATTCTCCACTGATGTTCTGGCCACTTTAACTCCGTTACTGTTGGTGCTGCTCAACCCTGCAGCGTCCCGGGATGTGCGCCCCACACCCGGCGTCCCTGCCCTCACTTCCAGGGCCAGCGCGTCTCTGTCCTTTGTGTTTCTAACGCCACCAGCGGCCAGCCACCCCCGCGCATGCCTGGTGAGCACACCGGGATTCCGGAGTTCCGTGAGAAGTCTGGTGGCGCGCACTCCCGGCTCAGGGTCTCAGTCTGCTGTTTCTCGGGTGCCGTCCACGTCCGCCCGCTCCCCCGTGCAGGTGGCCCACCAGCCACCAGCTGCCCCGTGCGTTCTCCGGGAGCTCCCAGTCTCAGTCTGGATCCAGTGAGCACACTGGGATTCCGGTGTTCCGTGAGATGCCTGGTGGTGCGAGCTCCTGGCTCACCGGTCTCAGTCTTCTCTCTCGCGGGTGCGGTCCATGAGTCTGCCTGCTCCCCCATGCAGGTGGCTGCCACTTCCCGGCGCCCGAACGCGGTGGCTCCCTCCCCCTCCCCTTCCGTTTATCTTCCGATATCTGTGCGCGGTATCACGGCTCCCCGCTTCGTACCTCAATACTCAGCGCTGGAGATGTTCATTTGTAGAGATCCAGATGTATCTTCCTGCATCTCAGGCTGATTCCGTGGTTGTTTAAGCTGGTCTGGTACCTATCCAGCTCGACTCAGGGGACCGGCTGAAAAAGGGCTCCCCTACTCCTCCGCCATCTTAACTCCCCCTGTATAACACCCAGTGCACCATGCAATACATGCCCTCCTTACTACCCATCACCAGCCTATCCCATTCCCCCATGCCCCTCCCCTATGAAGCCCTCAGTTTGATTCTGAGTCCATAGTCTCTCATGCTTCACTCCCCCTTCTGATCACTCCCCCTTTCTTTATCCCTTTCTTCTCCTACTGATCTTCCTAGTTCTTATGTTCCATAGATGAGAGAAACCATAGGATAATTGTCTTTCTCTGCTTGACTTATTTCACTTAGCAATATCTCCTCAAGTGCCGTCCAAAAAAAAAGAAAAAGAAAAGAAGAGAAGAGAAAAGAAGAAAAGAAAAAGAAAAGAAGAGAAAAGAAGAAAAGAAAAAGAAAAGAAAAGAAAAGAAAAGAAAAGAAAAGAAAAGAAAAGAAAAGAAAAGAAAAGAAAAGAAAAAAGAAAGAACAGTGTACGGGAACCCACTTACCCTGTTGCTTCTTAAAGATAAGTTTATGGCATTTCCGTTACGTTGCCACAACCTCTTACGATCGGGATTCCACATTAACCAAAGATATTGTATGTTGTAAGATGGTTCCTGTACACTGTTGTTTCTCAGCTATATGTTCGTAGGCATTACCTAATGGTAACAAAACCACCTTCATTCATGCTTCCATCTTCAGGAAGGCTGATGTAACTTGAAGGGCATTATTGTGACACCATTGTTTCTTAGCTATAAGTATGTGGACATTTCCCTTGGCCTACACACCCAATGTTGAATATGGATCAGTATTGAGGAGGCTGATATTAGTTGAAGGTGTGTTCCTGTACACGGTGGTTCATTACCAAAAAGGATGGGGCACAGTTCGACATTCCAGAACCTTTTCATTAATGCTTCCATATTCATGAAAGATGATGTTAATTGTTAATAGTATTCCGTAAAGTGGTGTTGTCTAGGGATAGGTATGTGGTCCTTTCCTTCTGATTCCACCTCCATCTTGGTTCATGTTTCCACATGCGTGAATGGTCATGTTCATTGTAAGGGGTCTTTCTGTACACTGTTCTTTCTTAGATATATGTATGCAGTCCTTTGGTGATTCATATACTCCCCATTTTCTGAAGGGATGTAGAATCATGAGGTTGATGTTAGTTGCGGCTGTTCCTATACACTGTTGTTTCTTACAGTTATGTACGTAGACCTTTCCTAATGCTTCCACAACCACTTTGATTCATGCTTCCCTATTCATAATCGATGATGTTACTGGTGGACATTATCTTGATACCTTTGTTTCCTTGAGATAAGGGTGTGGACGTTTCTGTAGGACTACAAACCCAAATTTGAGAAGGGATACCTATGCATGAGGGAGCTTTAGTTGAAGGACGGTTCCTAGACACTGTTGTCTATTACAATAAGAATGTGGCACAATGTTCATTTTTCCATAACACTATGGTGAACGGTTGCTTATTCGTGAAAGATGATGTTTGTTGGTCTTTCCTTGTATAGTGTTGTGTCTCAGAGATAAGTGTTTGGCTCTTTCATCAGGCTTCCACGACCACTTTGGTTAATGCTTCCGTATTCATGAATGATGATGTTAGAGCTAACTGGGTTCCCGTACATGGTTGTTTCTTACAGATAAGTTTATGCCATTTTCATTACGATGCCACAACCACTTATGATAGGGATTCCACAGTAACCAAAGATATTGTGTGTTGCAAGAAGGTTCCTGTACACTGTTGTTTCACAGCTATATGTTTAAACACCTTACCTAATGGTACCATAACCACCTTGATTCATGCTTCCATTTCAGGAAGGCTGATGTGACTTGAAGAGCATTATCCTGACACCATTGTTGTTTAGCTATAAGTATGTGGACCTTTCCCTAGGCCTACACACCCAATGTTGAATAGGGATCAGTATTGAGGAGGCTGATGTTAGTTGAAGGTGTTTTCCTGTACACGGTGGTTCATTACCAATAAGGATGGGGCACAGTCATCAAGATTACAGAACCTTTTGATTAATGCTTCCATAATCGTGAAAGATGATGTTAATTGTTAATGCTATTCTGTAAAGTGGTGTTGTCTAAGGATAGGTATGTGGACCTTTCCTTCTAATTCCACCTCCACCTTGGTTCATGTTTCCATATAAGTGAATGGTGATGTTCATTGTAAAGGGTTCTTTCCTGGACACCGTTGTTTTTTTAGATATATGTAAGCGGTGCTTTGGAGATTCATACACCCCCTATTTTCTGAAGGGATGTAGAATCATGAGGGTGACTTTAGTTGATGGCAGTTCCTATACACTGTTTTTTTCTTACAGATATGTACGTAGACCCTTCCTAACACATCCACAACCACTTTGAACAAGTCTCCCTAATCATAATGGATGATGTTACTGGTGGACATTATTTTGACATCGTTGTTTCCTAGAGATAAGAGTGTGGACGTTTCCCAAGGATTGCAAACCCAATATTGAGAAGGGATACCTTTGCAGGCGGTTGCTTTAATTGGAGGAAGTTTCCTAGTCACTCTTGTCTATTACATATAAGAATGTGGCTCAATGTTCATGTTTCCATACCACTATGGTAAACTCTTCCTTACTCGTGAAAGGCGATGTTCGTTGGTCTTTCCTTGTATAGTGTTGTGTCTCCGAGATATTGTTGGCACTTTTTTCAGGCTTCCACGACCACTTTGGTTAATGCTTCTATATTCATGAATGATGATGTTAGGGCTAAGTGGGTTCCCGTACATGGTTGTTTCTTAAAGATAAGTTTATGGCATTTTCGTTACATTGCCACAACCACTTACGATAGGGATTCCACATTTACCAAAGACATTGTATGTTGTATGGTGGATCCTGTACACTGTTGTTTCTCAGGTATATGTTCGCAGGCCTTACCCAATGGTACCATAACCACCTTGATTCTTGCTTCCATCTTTAGGAAGGCTGATGTGACTTGAAGGGCATTATCCTGACACCGTTGTTGTTTAGCTATAAGTATGTGGACCTTTCCCTAGGCCTACACACACAATGTTGAATAGGGATCAGTATTGAGGAGGTGGTTCATTACCAATAAGGATGGGGCACAGTCCTCGAGATTCCAGATCCTTTTCATTAATGCTTCCATATTCGTGAAAGATGATGTTAATTGTTAATGCTATTATGTAAAATGGTGTTTTCTAGGGATAGATATATGGTCCTTTCCTTCTGATTCCACCTCCTCCTTGGTTCATGTTTCCATAGGTGTGAATGGTGATGTCCCTTGTAAGGGGTTCTTTGCGGTACACTGTAGTTTCTTAGATATATGTATGTGGTCCCTTGGTGATTCATATACCCCCTATTTTCTGAAGGGATGTAGAATCATGAGGGAGATGTTAGTTGAGAGTGGTTCCTACACTGTTGTTTCTTGCAGATATGTACGTAGACCTTTCCTAAGGCTTCCATAACCACTTTTATTCATGCTTCCCTAATCATAATTGATGATGTCACTGGTGGACATCATCTTGACACTGTTGTTTTCTAGAGGGACAGGTGTGGATGTTTCCCTAGGACTGCAAACCCAATTTTGAGAATGGTTACCTATGCAGGTGGTTGCTTTAATTGGAGGATGGTTCCTAGACACCGTTGTCTATTACATATAAGAATGTGGCACTGAAGCATGAGAGACAATGGACTCTGAGAAACAAACTGAGGGCTTCAGAGGGGAGCGGGTGGGGAAACGGGATAGGCTGGTGATGGGTAGTAAGGAGGTCTTGTATTGCATGGCACACTGGCTGTTAAACGCAACCAATGAATCATTGAACTTTACATCAAAAAATATATATATAAAAATTAAAAAAAAAAGAATGTGGCACAATGCTCATGATTCCATACCACTAAGGTGAACTCTTCCTTACTTGTGAAAGATGATTTTCGTTGGTCTCCTTGTACAGTGTTGTGTCTCAGAGATAAGTGTTTGGCACTTTTGTCCTGCTTCCACGACCACTTTGGTTAATGCTTCCATATTCATGAATGATGATGTTAGGGCTAAGCGGGTTCCTGTACACTGTTGTCTCTTACAAGTAAGTTTATGCCATTTTCGTTACGTTGCCACAACCACTTACAATAGGGATTCCATATTTACCAAAGACATGGTACGTTGAAAGATGGTTCCTGTACACTGTTGTTTCTCGACTACATGTTCATAGGCCTTACCTAATGGTACCATAACCACCTTGATTCATGCTTCCATCTTCAGGAAGGCTGATGTGACTTGAAGGGCATTATCCTGGCACCGTTGTCTCTTAGCTATAAGTATGTGGACCTTTCCCTAGGTCTCACACCCAATGTTGAATATGGATCAGTATTGAGGAGGCTGATGTTAGTTGAAGGTGTTTTCCTATACACAGTGGTTCATTACCAATAAGGATTGGGCACAGTCCTCGATTTTCCAGAAACTTTTCATTAGTGCTTCCATATTCTTGAAAGATGATGTTAATTGTTAATGCTATTCTGTAAAGTGGTGTTGTCTAGGGACAGGTATTTGGTCCTTTCCTTCTGATTCTACCTCCTCCTTGGTTCATGTTTCCACATTCGTGAATGGTGATGTCCCTTGTTAGTGGTTCTTTGCGGTACACTGTTGTGTCTTAGATATATGTAAGTGGTCCTTTTGTGATTCATACACCCCCTATTTTCTGAAGGGATATAGAATCATGAGGGTGATATTAGTTGAGGGCGTTTCCTATACACTGTTGTTTCTTGCAGATATGTACATAGACCTTTCCTAATTCTTCCACAACCACTTTGATTCATGCTTCCCTATTCATAATTGATGATGTTACTGGTGGACATTATCTTTTTTTTTTTAATGTCCAAATTTTATTTGTTTTCACCAAGATAAAAATCCTACATTCCATTAAATTCATACTAAACTAGCTTGATATACTCATAGAATCTCAAGTTTAGAACAGACATTCTCCTCCAAAAAAGATCTTTCTTAATTGTTTCATTTTAAAAATGAGGAAACTAAGGTCCAGGAACTTGTCTAAAAGCATAATGCTGGCAGAGCCAAGAATAGCTAGCATTAAATTTTTTTAAATTTATTTTTAATATTTTTTAAATATTTTTTTAATATACTATGTAAGTCACCATACAGTACATCCCTGGTTTTTTATGTAAAGTTCAATGATTCATTAGTTGTGTATAACACCCAGTGCACCATGCAATACGTGCCATCCTTTCTACCCATCACCAGCCTATCCCATTCCCCCAGCCCTCTCCCCTCCGAAGCCCTCAGTTTGTTTCTCAGAGTCCATAGTCTCTCATGCTTCACTCCTCCCTCTGATTACCCCCCCTTTCTTTATCCCTTTCTTTCCTACCAATCTTCCTAGTTCTTATGTTCCATAGATAAGAGAAACCATAGGATAATTGTCTTTCTCTGCTTGACTTATTTCACTTAACATTATCTCCTCCAGTGCCGTCCATGTTGCAGCAAATGTTAGGAATTCGTTCTTTTTGATAGCTGATTAATATTCTATTGTATATATGGACCACAACATCGTAATCCATTCATCTGTTGAAGGGCATCTCAGTTCCTTCCACGATTCGGCTATTGTGGATAATGCTGCTATGAACGTTGGGGTGCATATGGCCCTTCTCTTCACTACGTCTGTATCTTTGGGGTAAATACCCAGTAGTGCAATGGCTGGGTCATAGGGTAGCTCAATTTTTAACTTTTCAAGGGACGTCCACACTGTTTTCCAGAGTGGCTGTACCAACTTGCATTCCCACCAGCAATGTAGGAGGGATTCCCTTTCTCCACATTCTCTCCAACAATTGTTGTCTCTTGCCTTGTCAATTTTTGCCATTCTAACTGGCGTAAGGTGGTATCTTAGTGTGGTTTTGATTTGAATTTCCCTGATGGCTAATGATTTTGAACATTTCTTCATGTGTCTGTTAGCCATTTGTATGTCTTCATTGGAAAAGTGTCTGTCATATCTTCTGCCCATTTTATGATTGTTTATTTGTTTCTCCTTCATTGAGTTTGAGAAGTTCTTTGTAGATCTTAGATACCAGTCTTTTATCTGTAGCATCATTTGCAAATATATTCTCCCATTCCGTGTGCTGCCTCTTAGTTTTTTTGACTGTTTCCTTGGCTGTGCAGAAGCTTTTTATCTTGATGAAGTCCCACAAGTTCATTTTATCTTTTGTTTCTCTTGCCTTTGGAGATGTGTCATGAAAATTTTGCTGTGGCTAATGTCATAGAGGTTGCTGCCTATGTTCTCCTCTAGGATTTTGATGGATTCCTGTCTCACATCGAGGTCTTTAACCCATTTGGAGTTTATCTTTGTGTATGTTGTGAGAGAGTGGTCAAGTTTCATTCTTTTGCATGTAGCTGCCCAATTTTCCCAACACCACTTATTGAAGAGACTGTCTTTTTTCGACTGGATGTTTTTTCCTGCTCTGTCAAAAATTAGTTGCCCAAAGAGCTGAGGGTCCATTTCTGGGTTCTCTATTCTATTCCATTGGTCTATGTGTCCGTTTTTGTGCCACTACCATGATGTATGTGTGATCACAGCTTTGTAGTACAGCTTGAAATCCAGCATTGTGATACCCCCAGCTTTGCTTTTCCTTTTCAACAATTCCTTGGCAATTTGGGGCCTTTTCTGGTTCCATATAAATTTAAGGGCTATTTGTTCCAGCTTTTTGGAAAATGTCATTGGTATTTTGATCAGGATAGCATTGAAAGGATAGATTGCTCTGGGTAGCATGGACATTTTAACCATGTTAATTCTTCCGATCCATGAGCATGGAATATTTTTCCATCTTTTTGTGTCTTCTTCGGTGTTTTTCAAGAGTGATTTGTAGTTTCTAGAATATAGGTCCTTTACGTCTCTGGTTAAGTTAATTCCAAGGTAACGTATGGTTTTTGGTGCTATTGTAAATGGGATGGATTCCCTTATTTCTCTTTCTTCAGTCTCATTATTCATGAATAGAAATGCAACTGATCTCTGAGCATTGATTTTGTATCCTGCCACATTACTGAATTGCTATATAACTTCTAATAGTTTGGGAGTGGATTCTTTTGGGTTTTCCATATAGAGTATCATGTCATCTGTGAAGAGAGACATTTTGACTTCTTCTTTGCTGATTTGGATACCTTAGATCCCTTTTTGTTGTCTGATTGCTGTTGCAAGGACTTCTAGTACTATGTTGAATAATAATGGCGAGAGTGGGCATCCTTGTCGTGTTCCTGATAAGGGAAAGGCTTCCAGCTTTTCCCCATTGAGAATGATATTTGCTGTTGGCATTTCATAGATGGTTTTTATGAGATTGAGGAATGTACTCTCTATCCCTACACTCTGAAGGGTTTTAATCAGGAAAGGATGCTGTATTTTGTCAAATGCTTTTTCTGCATCTATTGAGAGAATCATATGATTTTTGGCTTTTTTCTTGCTGATAAAGTTTATGACACTGATATATTTGCAAATGTTGAACCACCCTTGCATTCTAGGGATGAATCCCACTTGGTCGTGATGGATAATCCTTTAATGTACTGTTGGATTCTATTAGCAAGCATCTTTTTGAGAATTTTGGCATCCATATTCAGCAGGGATATCGGTCTGTAATTCTCCATTTTGATGTGGTCTTTGCCTGGTTTGGGGTTCAAGGTAATATTGGCCTCATAGAATGAGCTTGGTAGCTTTCCTTCTGTTTCTATTTTTTGAAATAGCTTTAGGAGAATACATATTATTTCTTCTTTGAATGTTTGGTAGAATTCCCCCAGGAAAACCCTCCGGGCCTGGAGTTTTATTTTTTGGAAGGTTTTTAATCACTGCTTCAATATCTTCATAATTAATTAGTATGTTTAAAAAATCAATTTCTTTTGTGTCAGTGTTGGTAGTTTATAGGTTTCCAGGAAGGCCTCCATCTCTTCCATATCACTTACTTTATTGGCATAAAGCTATTGATAAAAGTTTCTAATAATCCTTCCAATTTCATTGGTGTTGGTTGTGACCTCTCCCTTTTCATTCATAATTTTATTAATTTGAGTCCTTCCTCTATTCTTTTGGATAAGTCTTGCCAGTGCTTTGTGAATTTTATTTACTCTTTCAAAGAACCAGGTTCTAGTTCTTTTGATCTGCTCTACCATGCTCATGGTTTCTAATTCATTGATCTCTACTCTAATCTTGATCAACTGATTCTTCGTGTGTGGATTAGGCCTGTCCCTCTGTTGCTGTTCCAGCTTCTTGAGGTGAGAATATAAAAACTGCATTTTAGATTTTTCTATTCTTTTGAGTGAGGCTTGGATGGCTATGTATTTCCCCCTTAGGACTGCCTTTGCAGTATCCCATAGGTTTTGGACCATTGTGTTTTCATTCTCGTTGGTCTCCATAAATTGTTTAAATTGATTTTTGATTTCCTGGTTTATCGAATCATTCCTGAGCAGGATGGTTCTTAGTCGCCAAGTGTTTGAGTTTCTTCCAAATTTTTCCTTGTAGTTGAGTTCCAATTTCAGTGTGTTGTGGTCTGAGAATATTCAGGGAATAATTTCAATCTTTTGGTATCGGTTGAGACCTGTTTTTTGACCCAGAACATGGTCTATTCTTGAGAATGTTCCATGGGCATTAGAATAGAATGAGTATTCTTTGGTTCTGGGGTGTAGTGTTCTATATATATCTATGAGGTCCAACTCGTCAAGTATGGCATTCAAAGCTCTTGTTTCTTTGTTGATTTTCTGCTTAGGTGCTCTATTTCTGATAGTAGAGTGTTGAGGTCCCCTACTATTAATATATTTTTATCTACATGTCTCTTTATTGTGGTTAAGAGTTGGCTTGTGTATCTTGCTGCTCCCCTTTTGGGGGCATAGATATTTATAGTTGTCATATCCACTTTTTGGATACATCCTTTAAGAATAATTTAATGCCCTTCTGTATCTCTAACTATAGTCTTTAGTTCAAAATCCAATCTGTCTGATATTAGAATTGCTACCCCAGCTTTCTTTTGAGGTCCGTTGGCATGAAAGATGGTATTCCATCCCTTTACTTTCAGTCTGGATGTCTCTTTAGGTTCAAAATGAGTCTCTTGTAGATAGCAAATGGATGGGTCATGTCCTTTTATCCAATATGCAACCCTGTGGCATTTATGGGAGCATCTAGGCCATTTACATTGAGACTGATTATTGAGAGATATTATTTTAATGATGCCATGTTGCCAGTTAAGCCTTTGTTTCTATTGATTGTGACTTTCTGTTCTGTATCACTCTTGGGTTTTTTTTTTTTTTTACTTTTATAGAACCCCCCTTAATATCTCCTGTAAGGCTGGTTTCATTGTTACAAAATTGGTCAATGACTGGAGATTCTGGATGGTCTTTATTTCTCCATCAATTCTCAATGTCAGTCTTGCTGGATAAAGGTTCCTTGGCTGCATGTTTTTCTCTGAAAGAGACCTGTAGACAGGTCTGACGTAATTCTGATACCTTTGCCTTGGTACGTGAGAAATTTCTTTGCCCTGGAAGCTTTAAATATGGTATCCTTGGATCTAATATTTGTGAATTGCACTGTGACGTGACTTGGCGTAGTTTTGTCGTGGTTGAGCTTGGAAGGGGTCCTCTCTGCCTCTTGGACACGAATGCTTGTTTCCTTTGCTAGATTAGGGAAGTTTTCAGCTACAATTTGTTCAAATATCTCTTCTAGACCTCTGTTTTTCTCCACCCCCTCGGGGATGCCAATGATTCTGACATTGGATCGTTTCATTGAGTCAGTAATCTCCCATAACCTACATTCTTGAGATTGGATTTTTTAAGCCAAGTTTCTATTTTAGCTTTCTCTTCTACTAACCCATGCTCCAATTTGACAATACATTCTTCTGCCTCATTCACCCTGGCCGTCAGAGCCTCTACTTTTGACTGCATTTGGCTCATTGAATTTTTAATTTCTGCCAGGTTCGCTCTCATTTCCGCCCTTAGAGATTCTATATTCCCATTAACATTTTCGTTAATACTTTTTTCAACTCTACACATCATCTTGACCATTCTTACTCTGAACTCCATTTCTGATAATTTGGTTATATCCATATCCACTAGTTCTGTGACAGAGGCCACAGACTCATTGTCTTTTCTTTGCTGGGGGGGGGGGGGATTTCTCCTTCTCTTCATTGTGATGAGGAGAGGTTGCGGAGTTGTCCAGAGCCCAAATTATTGACCAGGACCCAGGAAGTGCACACTTGTTTTATTGGGATCTTAGGGGTATGGGCTTCTTGAGTTTTCAGCCTGCCTTCTGGGGGAGGGGCCTGCCATGCTGATACTCAGGCAACCGTGTTTGGGTAGTGTCTCCATGTCCCCTGGGAGGGGGGATGGGGATAGGCACACTGTGAGCTGGTATTTCCAGGCTTTTGTTCTCTGGCAACTTTCCTTGGTGGTTTGCTGTGCCTCTTCTGAGAGTTAGAGCAGCAGTAGCCGAATCTCAGCCTCTGTCTCAGAACAGATGGATCGCAGACCATTCTCCTTGATGTTCTGGCCTCTTTAACTCTGTTTGTGTTGGTGCTGCTCAACCCTGCAGAGTCCCTGGATTTGCGCCCCACAGCCAGCGTCCCAGCCCTCACTTCCAGGGCTGGCATGTCTCTGTCCTTTGTGTTTCTAACACCGCCAGCTGCCCGTTGCCCCTGCATGCTCCAGAGCTCCATTTCAGTGTGGTTCATGGGTGCTCCGGAGCTCCAGTTTTCAGACTGGTCATGTGCGTTCCCTGGCTCACGGTCTCAGTCTGCTCTCTTGCAGGTGCCCATCCACGAGTCCACCTGCTCCCCCGTGCAGGTGGCCACCGCTTTCCAGCACCCAAACGCAGTGGCTCCCTCCCCCTTCCGTTTATCTTCCAATGTCTGTGCGCAGTTTCATGGCTCCCCACTTTGTACCTCAATACTCATCACTGGAGATGTTCAATTTTAGAGATCCAGATGTATCTTCCTGTGTCTCAGGCTGATTCCGTGGATGTTCAGTATGGTCTGGTACCTATCCAGCTCAACTCAGGGGACCAGCTGAAAAAGGGGTCCCCTACTCCTCCTCCATCTTAATTCCTCTCTTATTCAAAGTAAGTCTTGCTGGACGTTGCTTCTGCCCTCTCCTCTCTGGATAGGAGGGTGAGGTTTTTTAAAGGTCCCTAAGGGGTGCAGAAAGCAGTAACGTGCCATAGCACCTGGCCAGCATGCTGCCCTGCTGCCTCTAGTTTCACATCCTCTGCTACTGTGGATGTTTTCCTCTGACTACTCCCTGTTCACAGGCGTTTATCTTTTTTTTTCTTCTTTCCATAATAAAGTTTTTTTTTTAATTTATTTCAGAAAGAGAGCATCAGCGAGAGAGCACAAGCAGGGGGATCGGCAGAGGGAGGGAGAGAAGCAAACTCCCCACTGAGCAGGAAGTCTGATGGGGTGCTCTGTTCCAGAACCTTGGGACTATGACCTGAGCCAAAGGCAGCTGCCTAACCAACTGTGCCACCCAGGTGCCCCAACACAGGTGTATGTGTTGGATACTTAATGCTGCTCTGTGTCTGTGGCTTGTGTGTTTGTTTTTTAAAGCTTTCTAATTTTAAGTAATCTCTACGCCCATCCAGCATGGTGCTGAAACTCACGACCCCTGCGGATCAAGAGTCACATGGTCCTCCGACAGAGCCAGTCAGGTGACTGGCAAAACAAATGAGAAGACAGCACCCACAAACTTTTTACCGCGAAACCACATTTGGATTGCTGCACTCTTGAGTTGAGGAAATACCCTGCTGAGGCCACAGCCTAAGCCTGAACCTCACCCTAACTAGCGCTAGCCCGCCACCCACCGCATCAGGACTGTAACCTGCACCTCTATGGAATTGGCGCCTCGTGTCTTCGGGACTAGCACCCAAGCCCTTGGGCTAGATGTGGCCTTGACGAGTCCAGAACCCTAGCTATGAGGCAAACAGTGGATTTTGGAGAACGGAGCAATGCCAAGTTCATCAGGCAAGAACAAAGAAGGCTCTCTAGCACTGAGAAGGCCCGCAGATGTCTCTGGAATCCACGAGGCTAGTGAAGGCTCCAAACCACAGGCGTACTAAGAGGGTCTTGCTGCAACCAAATTGGGGAAACCAGATTCTCACCGTGATGTGAGCGCTCATTTTGGCCCTTGGGACACTCTTCTGCGATGCCACATACATGGGTCTGGCCCTACACTGAATGCAAAAGGGATGGGATGTGCTGTGTACTTAACTCTAAGAAGCAACACGGGTAGAGGCAACCTCCTCTGACTAACATCGTCCGTGCTAACGCCAGCCTACTGTGGCTTGTGCCCAGGGCATTTCTCTGCAATGCCACTGGATAGGTGCAGCAGAGCAGCTCCCAGTTTCTCAGGCTAAGCTGAGCAATGGCTCTGGCCCTGCACGGGAATGCATGAAGAAAGTGCTGTCGACTTAACTCTGAGACACAGCAACACAGAAAAATCCTGCTTCAAATTACCATCCTCTATCCCAAAGATCGAAGCGTTTTCAAACGTGTATGTGTGGAAGCATAAGGACAGTGCCATCATCTTACCTTGGGTAAATAAGCTCTGTGGAGAACGCAGTGATCATCTAACACACTGGCCCATGAGGACAGAAGAGTTTTTCACTTCTGGGCCCTCATGGACAGTGCAAATCTTTTGTGTTTTTTATTTAAATCTTTCTTTAAATTCCAATTTATTAGCATCTAGTGTCATATTCGATTCCTTGTATTTTAGTGATTCTTCACTTACTTATAAAGCCCCGTGTTCATCGTAAAAAGTGTCCACCCATCACCCAATTAGATTACCCCCCACCTAGGTCCTTCCATCTTTTCTGTTCTGTATATTTGAGCGCCTCCTGGTTTTCTTCCCTCTCTCTCTTTTTTCTTTACCACAATTTCATCTGTTTTGTTTCTCAAATCCTGCATCTGAGATATGTCCTATGTTGTCTCTCTCTGACTTATTTCCTGAGCACAGCACTCTATCTCCATATGTCACCACTCTAAATATATGTCTATATATGTCACAACTCCTTTATCCATTCTACAACTGTTGGAGTATTGTGCTGTTTTTATAGTTTGGCTGTTGTTGATAAGTCTGCTATGAACATTCATGTGCTCCTTTGAGTCTCTATTTTTGTATCCATTTGTTAATCACCCAGCGGTGCAATTGCTGAGTCATCAGGTAGCTCCATTTTTGTGTTTGTGAAATGTCCACACTGTTTTCCAGTGAGGCTGCATTGGTCTGCATTCCTACCAGGAGTGTAAGTGGGTTTTTCTCCACATCCTTGCCAACACCTGGTGTTTCCTGGGTTGTTCATGTTAGCCATTCTGAGTGGTGGGAGGTGGTATGTCATTGTGGTTTTAGTTTGTTGCTCCCTGATGCCGAGTGATGTTGAGCATTTTTTCTTCTGTCTGTTAGACATTTGTGTGTGTTCTTTGGGGACATGTCTATTCCTGTCTTCCCCAAGTTTCTTTACTGGAGCTTTCGGGTTTTGGGTGTTGAGTTTTAGGAGTTCTTGACTGCTATTGGATACTAGCGCTTTTGCCACTACGTCTTTTGCAAATATCTTCTCCCATGCCGGATGTTGCTCTTGAGTTTGGTTGACTCTTGCCTCTGTCATTCCAAAGCTTTGTATCTTGATGATTCCCAATTTCTGCTTTGGTTTTCCTGGCCTCGCAGCTGTGTCTATCTAGAAATTGCCATGGCCTAGATCAAAGAATTTGCTGCCTCTATTCTCCTCTCAGATTTTGATGGATCCTTGTCTCATATTTCGGTCTTTCACCCATTTGGAGTTTCTTTTTTGTGTATGGTGTAAAAAAGAGCATTTCATTCTTTTGCATGTTATTTCACAGATTCTTGGAAGTCCTAGTCTTTGCATCTAGTTGAACCACACTTTGCTTAAAACAGTGGGTCATGTAACATATTCCCTTCATGAAGATATGTGTTGTAATGTGATAGAAATGATATGGACACAACAACAAGGAAAATATGTTTTTACCACTTTCAAACTGCACTCTGAAGTGTCCTCGAATTAACATCTTTTCATCTGAACCTTATGTGAAGACACATTAACAGAAAAAAAAATGTGCTTTACTTCTTGAAACTACTCATGGCTTAAAGGAATGATTTAGTAATGACTTTTATTTTCACACATAGGTTCATCAACTTATGTGTATAATCCCTAGAAATTGGCCTTGTACTTCATTCCTTGAAACTATAATGTCTTTAAGCATCTTCAAGAAACATCAGAGTTCCATAACATTGAGAAGTGTTCTTGTACCCATAGTTTTAACACAATAAAATGGAATTGTGCATACATTCTTGAAACTACACTGTTTTATAGGCATACCCCAAGCAACATCTTCTTTTCCTTAGAAGATGTGTTTTGTCTTATGTGAATAAAACTTCTAAAAGCCATTTGTTGAATTCAAAACCACACTGTGTTTAAAACTCTTGTCAAGGAACATCTTCCTTTCATGCATATATAGTGGGTTTTTTAAAAAATTTGTGTTAGACACATTAGGAAAAGGGATGTGCTTATCTCCTTGAAACTACACTACTGAAATTGTCCATCAAGCAACGTCTCTTTTGCACTAAGATGGAAGTGTTTTTCAACTTGGTGTATCCACAGTAAGGAAACTCCTTGAAACTATATTGTGTTTATTTTTTTAATGATTTTTTATTATATTATGTTAGTCACCATACAGTACATCCCCGGTTTCCGATGTAAGGCTCGATGATTCATTAGTTTCGTATAACACCCAGTGCACCATGCAATACATGCCCTCCTTACTACCCATCACCGGTCTATCCCATTCCCCCACCCCCCTCCCCTCTGAGGCCTTCAGTTTGTTTAAAGTGCCCCTAAAGTACCAACTTTCTTTCATTAAGGCACAAGTTTGTGTGGGTGTGTATGTTTCCAAAACGGCAGAATAGTAGGGGGATCCAGCACTTGCATTGTCCTTCAAATACAATTAGATCAACATTCAACTCTTTGGAACAAGTAGGAAGAGGATTGGAGGAGTAAGGAAACAATCTGCTCAGTTGGAGGCAGAGGCAAGGTTCAGAGACCTGAGTTGGGGAATAGGGAAGCCATGTAGCCCAGATGAGGAAGAAGGCTGGTCCACAGAACAAAGTCAGGAAGAGGTAGCAGGGTGGAAAGAGTGTAGCAGCCTGTGACCCCACAATAAACAGAGACGAGGAGATCCTTTGGGTCTCTCAGGGAGAGATTTGAATGAGATCATACAAGATTTGGGTTGAGTTCTCATGAGATTTGGATGAGTACTCTGGAGATTTGGACAGAGATTGGCTTGATTTGAATGAGATCATAAGAGATTTGGAGTGAGATCTGACAAGACTTGGCTAGAAATCTTGTGAGATGTGTGTGAGCTCTTACAAGGTTTGGACTGAGGTCTGGAGACGTTTGGAAGAGATCTCACGAGATTAGGACAAATCTCACCAGATTTACCATCAAATCACTTCAGGACTGGCAAAGGAAAAAGGTATGTTTTCTTTTTTTCTATAAGTGTTGTGAAACTTTTCAGAAACATTCATGTTTCAAAAGCCAGGGAAAGCTCTGCCTCTGTTCTCACCAGCCCTACCATGGGGCCTTTTGCTTTTTTCTTCTACTGTGCGTCCTGTTTCTCTCACCTCTGGATGAGAATGAATAAGAATCCACTGGGCCCATTCCTCTATGCTCCCTTCTCACCTGTTTGAAGGGAGGATGATTAAACAACTGATATTTAGGTGTGAGATGCTTTGTTTCTTCCTGAGGGTCATGTCTGGGACCAATGATTGAAGTCGGATTCTGCCCCATCCTAACATATACATTCCCAAAAGACATAAGGAGTGCCTAGAAGGTTTTCCTAGGGAGTGCCAGTTCCCCCCAGGTGCCAGAGCATTTGGCCACAAATCCATTGGGTTTTGGCCCTATGTGTCAATGACTGGGCCTGAGATGTCACGAGATTTGGATGAGATCTCTCAAGATTTGGACTGTGATCTTCTGAGACTGGTTGAAATCTCAAGAGATTTGGACTGAGCTCTCACACGATTTTCCAACTCGTGATGTCCAGCTAAAGAAAGAGGTATCTTTTCTTTTTCTTTCTCTGGGTGGTTGTGCAGTCAATACAGACTGCCTTAATGGTTTCAGTGCCTGGGAAAGCCTTTTTGCTCTCTTGCCTTGCGTGGGGGGCACATTGCTTCTTCCTTCTCCTCCTGCCTTTCTCATTCTGTCATTCGGGTTTAGTGTGAAGACTTGTTCACTGGGTGCATTCATTCTGAATTATGTGTTCCCTTATTACCCCTTCTTCCCCCCCAGGATGTTGCCATACCAGGAATTTAGGTGTGAGACAGCTTGTTTCTTCCTTCACGTCATGCCTGGGAGCATTTCTAAAACTGGAGGTATTGGTCATTGTGCCCACTTCTGTCATGTGCCATCCCTACTTACCTAAGGGCCACTAAGCAGGCTTTATGGAGGGCCACTTCCATCCAAAGGCCTGAGAGCTTTGGCTAGAAACCTCACGAGTGTTGACCCTAGACCTTGCTGGCTGGCCCGAGGTCTCACAGAGCTTGAATGACATCTCACAAGATTTGGACTGAGATCACGTGAGATTTTCCCCCAAGATCACGTGAGATCTAGCAAAGCCAGGCGCTGCCTTCTTCCTGCAGTTGGCGAATCTCACACAGTTTGTCCTGAAAGGTCGAACGCCTAGTATAGCACCCAGGGAGTCTTCCTGTGTGTTCAGATGAGCCAGCTCTCAGGCTCCTTGACTCTACCTGGAACTAAAACCCTCCTGTGTCTTTCCCTTCTCACATAATATCAGTAAGGTTCCTCAAGCCCATTCATCCCTATTTCAGTGCTATGTTTGGACCCCAACATCAGAATGGCATCTGTGGTCTTTGTGGAATGCCAGGTGTTCCCAGTTTCTCCAGGCAGGATTGTCCATGTGCTAGCGATTATGCTGCCCATGCATCTTCTCCCATTCCTACGTTGTCTTTGCTGCACAAAAGCTTTTTATCTTGATGAAGTCCCAGTTGGTCATTTTGGGTTTTGTTTCCCTTGCCTTTGGAGACGACGTGTCTAGTGAGAATTTGTCAAACATGTGTTTGCCTGTGTTGTCCCCTAGGATTATGAAGAGATGCTCAACATCACTCAGCATCAGGGAAATACACATCAAAACTACCATGAGATGCCACATCACACCAATCAGGATGCCTAAAATGAACAACTGTGGAAACAACAGATATTGGTGAAGATGAGGAGAAATGGGAAACATCTTACACTGTTTGTGGGAATACAAACTGGTGCAGCCCTCTGGAAAACTGTATGGAGGCTCCTCCAAAGGTTACAAATAGAGCTACCCTATGGCCCATCAATTGCGGGGCTAGATGTTTATCCAAAGGATGAACGCATACTGATTTGAAAGGGCACATGTACCCTAACATTTATGGCAGCAATCTCCACAATACCCAAACTGATTCCCTATTCCCAATTTTACTGTAGACCTTTCGGCCTTCCTTGTACCATTTCATCCTCTTGTTGATTTTTTTATATATATAGGGTTGTTTTACATATAGGGGCCTGGGGGACTTTACCCAGATAGCCAGCAGTCAATGACTGTTCGTGAGTTTCCACTTCAGTCCTGTGCTGTGTGAGGGCATCCATGTCTGATATCCCAAAGGAAAGGTGGCCATCCTCTTCTTGAGCTTGAGATGCCTTCCTTCTGAAAAATAGAACTGTCTCCAGTATGCTGCGTGCATAGTGGGATGTGATCAGCTCGAATAACTGCAGCCTCTATCCTTTCATGGGAAAGGCAATTGAAAGAAGCTAACACCAGATTTTGCTCTCTTTCTGAAGGAAGAACGCAGGATTCTTGCTGACAGGCTTCCCAGGTGTAGGCAATGGCGATTTCCCTTCATCGAAGCCCACAGTTGTTTCTCATTCCTGGGAATGTTTAATTGGGTTACTAGGAGATTGTCCTCGTCACTTCAATCAAAGCATTCTGTCTCACCTCACCTCTAATAAACACACTTTGTCCACCATATATCCATTTCCATCCTCTTCTTTTTTTGGCCTAGGTTCACCCTGTGGACCATTCAGATCCAGTGTCTCAGAGCAATATCCTCTTCTTTAAACTGGGACGTCTGGAAGATTCCTTGTGAATGTGGGAAAGTGTGGGGCACAGCCCCTCCCCTTGAAATTTAGTTTCAGGACTATGTTTGCATGAGGAGGCCTGGGGCATTTGAAGGTTCCAAACAGTGAATGTGTGTGTGTGTGTGTGTGTGTGTGTGTGTGTGTGTGCGTGCGCATGTGCACGTGCATAAGCTTTGCCAGAGAATTTTAGAAGGTGCTGGCCTCGTTTCTTGGTTAGCAGCAACTAGACATCTCATTACAGATTTAGTCCATTCCCATTTTAAATGTAGATTATTGGCCCTTCTTATGCACATGCCTAGAGTCTTGCTGGTTTTCTGTCTAGCTCTTGGCTCACAATCAGGCTGAAAAGTGCTTTTACTCACAGCCAGCACCTAGGGATTACTGGTGAGGTTCCCCTCTGGTCCTGTGTGAAGTGAGAGTATTAGTGTCTCATATGCAAAAAAAAATGGCTGGTCCTCCTGTCCCTGAGCCTGTGTGGCTGCCTTGGATAAATGTGTGGATGGGTAGTCAGGGCACCTCTCTCTTCTGGCTGATTGAGAAGCTTCATTCTGGAGAAGCTGGTTTGAAAAAAGATCAAAGGAATGGAAATGAACACAGAGGGACTGAGGACTTTCTTAGTGTTGAGAATAAAGTAATATTGGGAACAAAGTGTCTAGCAAAATCTCTTCACAAGCTGGCAGTCTCAGGACTAAGAAACGCCTGTTGACTTGGGGAAAGGGAAACTTCCATTGGCTACTTCTGGGGGTCAATAAGCAAGAGGACTTCATTCTTCCTTCTGGATTTGGCCTTTCATATCATGGGGGGACAAATCAACACAGGTGATTTAGTGTTAGCAGATTGGTTCTCCCAGCTGATGATGTATTTGTAAATGGTCACTGGAGCAGTATTCCTTGAAAGAGCTCTTTCTACACTGACCAGGTCCTGGAGTATAGTGCACATACGTGAACTGCCTGCTCTTCAGAAAGAAGACATCTCCATCACCCAGGGGTGGGAGACAAGCTGGCTACCAATCACAGCATTTTTAACAGCAGGACAAGAATCAAGCATTCAGAGGCAGGAGGGGGAATCTTTCCTTTTGGCTATCAGACACTTACTGCTCTCACATAGCAGAGGATCCGAGGGGGAACTTGCCTCCAACACTTGGCACTGGTTGTGTGATGCCAACCCTATTACCCCTAAGTGCGAACCAACCAAGTTACAGAATCAACAAAAGATGGGAAAGGTTTCAAGGAAAACCAAAGTTCCACATTTCAAATGGAAATGAGAGTTATCTGGGATTGAGATGTCTAACTTCATTTGCCCTTGCCCCCCCAAAAAAGCAAATGCCCACCCAAAAACTCTGGCCGTGCCTACACACAATCTTTTGAACTCATTCAAACCCTCTAGTCTTCCTGATGTCCACATCTTTCTGAAGCCAAATTTACAAGGGGCCCTGTGGCACCACCTATCTAAGAGTCCCAGGGACTCAGTAGGATTCCCCAGTTTCAACCTGAAAACATTGCTCTGAGAACGCTGGCTCCTCTCAATGGCCTCCAGAGAGAACCTAGTTCGAAAAAAGAGCTCAGAGATATATATGTGTGCATGGAGGCAATTTTCTTATGGCTCCAAGAAGGAAAAGTTTTACATTTCAAATGCGAATGGAATAAATTTGGGATGGATGACACCAACACCCTTCCGAATCCTCTGGTCCAACTACACACATTCTCTGGTGGGCATCTTCAAATCCCTTATGTTTCATGATGTCCATAGATTTCTGAAACTCAACGTCAAGGGGATTCCATCCAAGGAATCCCACAGTCACAAGAACTTTGCTGAGCTCCCTATATTTAAGCAGAAAATATGGTTCTGAGACACTTCTTCTGAATGGCTCCCTAGATTGACTTATTAGAAAAAAAAAAGAGGGGGCCTGGGTGGCACAGCGGTTAAGCGTCTGACTTCGGCTCAGGGCATGATCTCGGCGTTATGGGATCGAGCCCCACATCAGGCTCCTCTGCTAAGAACCTGCTTCTTCCTCTCCCACTCCCCCTGCTTGTGTTCCCCCTCTCTCTGGCTGTCTCTATCTCTGTCAAATAAATAAATAAAATCTTTTAAAAAAAGAAAAAAAGAGCAAATAAGTGGGACTGGACACATGGAAGCCCAATGTGCTTCATGGAGATGACAATGGTATAATCTTGAGAATGAAGTGGCTAGTACTATGTCCAAACTATCTGGCTTTTAGGAATTAGAAACTCCAGTGGTCTCAGGCAAATGGAAACATCCAATGGCTACATCTGGGAACTGAGTAAACAAGAGGCCTTCATTATTATTTCTCTTTTTTTGTAGAAAGAGCAAGAGATGCACAGAATGTGGGAGGGGCAGAAGTAGAGAATATCAAGCGGGCTCCATGGAACCCTATGTGGTGCTCGATCTCACAACTCTGAGATCATGACCTGAGCCAAAATCAAGAATAAGATGCTTAAACAACTGAGCCAGCTGTGTGCCCCAAGACACCTTCATTCTTCCTTCACAAAGAGAGGGAAAGCTTCTGACATTGGAGATTTTCCTGCCTTTCCACCAGTGCATAGAGGCAGCAGTGATTCTGAGGTACCAGGCTGAAACTCCCAACTGATGATCAAATGTTTGGAACGGCTACTTGGAGCATTCATTATTCCTTGAAAAAGCTATTTCTGCACTGAACAGATCCTGGAGCATAGTAGGCCATGAACAATCCATCTGTTCTTCAGAATGAAAGCATCTCAATCAGCCAGGAGAGTGTGGTATGTTAGAACCTCATCTCTGTTCTTCTTCAGCTGGCCAAGAACCAAGAGTTCAGGGAGGGCAAACTTTCCTTTCCAATATTAGACCCTGATTGTTCTAGCTTAGCACAGGTCCAGAGTGGGAACTCTGGGTGCTGTGTGAGTTAAAACACCATGGCTCATGAAGATGACCCAAGACCTTGTTAGAGAAACAATAACGACACGGGAATAACTGCAAAGAGTGCCAAAGTTCTACACGTCAAGTGGGAATGGGATACATCTTGCAATAAGATATCTAGCTTTTCTCCCACTTGCTTCAAAAATGAGGCCAGCTCCCTCCAAAAACCTCTACTAGAGCCCACAAACATTCTCTGCTGGGCCCCTCAAGTTCCCTAGTCCTTCTGATGTCACTGTACTTCTGAAGCCAGGTTACCAGATGCGTTTTCATCTAACCTAACCCATAGTGACAAGCATTCAGCCACACACTTCAGTTGAGAGCATAAGATGTAATTCTGAGGCCCCCAGGGAGAAACTAGTTTGAAAAAAGAGTAAAGGAATGGAAAGAGATCCACAAAAGGCCATAATTCTTCAGTTGGAATGAAATGAGATAATGCTGAGCATGAAGTGACTAGCACAATGTCCTAACAGGTTGGCAGTTTTGGGAATAAGAATCACCCATGGACTTGGGTTAATGGAAACATCCATTTGTAACACCAGGAAAATTTTAGTCAGAGCCTTCATTCTGCCTCCATAAAGAGAAAGAATGCTTCCAGTGTTGGCTCTTTTTCCTGCTTTTCCATCAGTGGTTAAAGATAGCAGTGATTCAGGGGTAAAATGTTCATTCTCCCACCTGATGACCAAGTATTTGGAGCAGTATTCCTTGGAAAAGTCCTTTCTGCACTGACCAGCTCTAGGAGCACGCTGCCCATGTGGGAATGGTCTTTTCTTCAAAATGAAGGCATCTCCATGAGCCAGAGGTTGGAGGCAAGCTGGTTACACATCACTGCACTTTGTAACCTGGCAAGAACCAAGTGCTCAGGAACAGGAATGCCATACTTCGTTTAGGAAGATCAGATGCTGACTGCTCTTGCTTAGCACAGGACCAGACTTGGAACGCGCCACCCTCATCAGGCACTGGCTGTGTGACAACACCATGACCCCTGATGGTGACCAAGATCTCATTAGAAAAATGCCAACAAAATGAGAATATCTGCAATGAGAAAAGTTCTACATTTCTTATGGGAGTGAAATAAGTCTGGGAATGAGGGGTCTTTGTTTTTCTTTACCTTACATATGAAGGCAGTTCCCCACCCCAAAACCTCTGGCCATGCCTACACACAAATATTCACCGTTGAGCAACTTCAATTGCCTAATCCTGCCAAATTCAAAATAGTTCAGAAAGCGTGATAAGAGGGCCCCTGTGGCCCAGTCTGCCCACATTCTCAAGGATTTAGCCAGATTCCCAGTTGAATACAGAGGGTATTGCTCTGAGACATTGGATCTGGATGGCCCCCAGGGAGAACCGAGTTTGAGGAAACATCAAAGAGATGGAAATGAAATACTCAAGAAACCAAAGTCCTTCATTAGGAATGAGAATGAGATAATATTAAAAATGAAGTGACTAGCACAATTTCCTAGCAATCTAAGAAATAAGGATAGGCTTGGGCAAAGAGAAAACTCTATTGACCAAACCTGGGAGCCCTTTTAGAAAAATTCTGCATTCTTCTTCTGGAAAGAGAAAAAAGCTTCTGGCCTTTGTGTTTCCCCTGCCCTTCCAATCAGGGGATCCAGGCAGCATTTGTTCATTTGTATCAGGTGGCTGCTCAGGCTAAGTCCCAAAGTGTTTGGAATCAGGCCTTGGGGTAGTTTTAGAAAGGGCTCTTTCTGCACAGGCCAGGTCCTGGAGCACACTGTGCATGTGCAGACCATCTTCTCTTCAGAATGAAAATATCTTGGGCAGCCAGGGCTGGGAGGCAACGTTGCTACCCATCACTGGGCTTACTCCAGCTGGCCAGGAAGCAAGTGCTGTGCGTCATGAAGTCTATCTTTTTTTGGAGTTATCAGACACTGATTGATTGTACTTCCTTAGCCTAGGAACAATTTAGAAAAAGTCTATCAATCGCTGCATGCTGTCAGCAGTAGTTATAGTCCCATTGCCCCTGAATATGAATGACGACCAAGTTAAAAATATAGCAAGAGAATGGGAATGGCCACCAGAAAGGCCAATTCCTACGTTTCACTTTTTCAATTTAAATTCAATTAGCCAACATATACTTCATCATTATTTTTTTTAATTTTTTAAATTTATTTTTTGAGGTAATTTCAATGATTCATTGGTTGTGTATAACACCCAGTGCACCATGCAATACGTGCCCTCCTTACTACCCATCACCAGCCTATCCCATTCCCCTCCCCCCTCCCCTCTGAAGCCCTCACTTTGTTTCTCAGAGTCCATAGTCTCTCATTCTTCATTCCCCCTTCTGATTACCCCTCATTTCTTTATCCCTTTCTTCTCCTACTGAACTTTCTAGTTCTTATGTTCCATAGATGAGAGAAACCATAGGAAAATTGTCTTTCTCTTCTTGACTTATTTCACTTAGCATTATCTCCTCCAGTGCCGTCCATGTTGCAGCAAATGTTGAGAAATCGTTCTTTTTGATAGCTGAGTAGTATTCCATTGTCTATATGGACCACAGCTTCTTAATCCAGTCATCTACTGAGGGGCATCTTGGCTCCTTCCACGGTTTAGCTACTGTGGACAAAGCTGCTATGAACATTGGGGTGCATATGGCCCTTCTCTTCACTACGTCTGTATCTTTGGGGTAAATACCCAGTAGTGCAAGGCTGGGTCATAGGGTAGCTATATTTTTAACTTTCTAAGGGACCTCCACACTGTTTTCCAGAGTGGCTGTACCAACTTGCATTCCCACCAACAATGTAGGAGGGATCCCCTTTCTCCACATCCTCTCCAACAATTGTTGTCTCTTGCTTTGTCAATTTTTGCCATTCTAACTGGCATAAGGTGGTATCTTAGTGTGGTTTTGATTTGAAATTCCCTAATGGCTAATGATTTTGAACATTTTTTCATGTGTCTGTTAGCCATTTGTATGTCTTCATTGGAAAAGTGTCTGTCATATCTTCTGCCCATTTTATGATTTGTTTATCTGTTTCTCATGTATTGAGTTTGAGAAGTTCTTTGTAGATCTTGGATACCAATCATTTATCTGTAGTGTCATTTTCAATTATCTTCTCCCATTCCGTGGGCTGCCTCTTAGTTTTTTTGACTATTTCCTTGGCTGTGCAGAATCTTTTTATCTTTTTTTTTTTAAAGATTTTATTTATTTATTCGACAGAGATAGAGACAGCCAGCGAGAGAGGGCACACAAGCAGGGGGAGTGGAAGAGGAAGAAGCAGGCTCATAGCGGAAGAGCCTGACGTGGGGCTCAATCCCATAACGCCGGGATCACGCCCTGAGCCGAAGGCAGACGCTTAACCGCTGTGCCACCCAGGCGCCCCAGAATCTTTTTATCTTGATGAAGTCCCACAAGTTCATTTTATCTTTTGTTTCTCTTACCTTTGGAGATGTGTCATGAAAAAGCTTGCTGTGGCTGATGTCCAAGAGGTTGCTGCCTATGCTCTCTTCTAGGATTTTGATGGATTCGTGTCTCACATCGAGGTCTTTCATCCATTTGGAGTTTATCTTTGTGTATGGTGTGAGAGAGTGGTCAAGTTTCATTCTTTTGCATGTAGCTGTCCAATTTTCCCAGGACCATTTATTGAAGAGACTTTTTTCCCCTGGATGTTTTTTCCTGCTTTATCAAAGATTAGTTGCCCAAGAGCCGAGGGTCCATTTCTGGGTTCTCTATTCTGTTCCATTGGTCTATGTGTCCGTTTTTGTGCCAGTACCATGCTGCCTTTGTGACCACAGCTGTAATACAGCTTGAAATCTGGCATTGTGATGCCCCCAGCCTTGTTTTTCCTTTTCAACAGTTCCTTGGCAATTCGGGGCCTTTTCTGGTTCCACACAAATTTAAGGGATGTTTGTTCCAGTTCCTTGAAAAATGTCATTGGTATTTTGATCAGGATAGCGTTGAAATTGTAGACTGCTCTGGGTAGCATGGACATTTTAACTATGTTAATTCTTCCAATCCATGAGCATGGAATATTTTCCCATCTTTTTGTATCTTTTTCAATATCTTTCAAGAATGATTTGTAGTTTCTAGAATATAAATCCCTTATGTCTCTGGTTAATTCCAAAGTAATGTATGATTTTTGGTGCTATTGTAAATGGGATGGATTCCCTAATTTCTCTTTTTTCAGTCTTATTATTCGTGTATAGAAATGCAACTGATTTCTGAGCATTGATTTTGTATCCCACCACATTACTGAATTGCTCTATAATTTCTAGTATTTTGGGAGTGGACTCTTTTTGGGTTTTCCATATGGAGTATCATGTCATCTGTGAAGAGAGACATTTTGACTTCTTCTTTGCTGATTTGGATACCTTTAATCCCTTTTTGTTGTCTGATTGCTGTTGCAAGGACTTCTAGTACTATGTTGAATAATAATGGCGAGAGTGGGCATCCTTGTCGTGTTCCTGATCTTAAGGGAAAGGCTTCCAGCTTTTCCCCATTGAAAATGATATTTGCTGTAAGCTTTTCATAGATGGTTTTTAGGAGATTGAGGACTGTACCCTCTATTCCTACATTCTGAAGGGTTTCAATCAGGAAAGGATGCTGTATTTTGTCAAATGCTTTTTCTGTGTCTATTGAGAGGATCATATGATTTTTGGCTTTTTGCTTGTTGATAAAATCTATGACACTGATAAATTTGTGAATGTTGAACCATCCTTGCATCCCACGGATGGATCCCACTTGGTCATGATGGATAATCCTTTAATGTACTGTTGAATTCTATTAGCAAGGATCTTGTTGAGGTGCAAGATGCTTGTATATAGAGTGTTCTTTCCTAGCGTAAAGAAGGTGACACTTTCTTTATGCATTCGTAGACACTTTTGAAAAACTTGCCATCTTCCTAACAGAAGAAGTGACTTGGAAGATGGTGTCTATTTGGTGTTCTGACTGAGATTTGTGGATACTGCCCTTTCCTTAAGGTTCAACTTGGGTATTGGAAAACGTGTGTATATTCATGGGTCACGATGTTAGTCCGATGTTGCCTTCTATCAACACAGACTTGGTTCTCACAACTACTTAGATAGAACCTCTCCTTATGCTTTCACTCACATTTCTGCAAATACTTCCATCTTCATTACAGAAGACGTGAGTTGGAAGATCTTTTCCAAAGGGTGTTCTTAATTGAGCATACAGCACCTTCCTTAGGTTTTCATACACACTTTTGGAAAATACATCCATCTTCATGAAGGTAGATGTGATTTGGAAGGTTGTCTCTAGATGGTGCTCTTTTTTAGTGTTAAGCGTATGGCACTTCTCTTACCATTCAACACAGATATTTGAAAAAACTTCTCTCTTCATGCATCAGGGTGTTTGAAGTTGCATTCTCTATACAGAGGCTTCATGCTCAGAGTTGAGTAAACGGCATTTCTTTACCCGTTCCCTCACCCTTGAGCCAATGCTTCCAGCTTCATGAGAGAAGATGTGAGTTTCAGATGGTTTTCTACAGTGTTCTTTCGTAAAGTTAAGCATATGATAATTTCCTTATGCTGAGAAACACACTTCTGAGAATGCATCCAACTTCATGAAAGAAGACGTGCCTTGAAGGATGGATTCGATATGGTCCTTTCTTGAAGCTAAGTCTCTGCCACTTTCCTTAAGCTTTCAACTCAATGTTGCAAACGTTTCCGTCTTCATGACAGAAGTTGTGGGTTTTTAGATGCTATCTATCGAGTGTTCTCACCTACTATTAAGTTTATGGCACTTTCCTTAAGGTTCAACACACAGGGAAGAAAACTCTGGTTGATTCATTCATCAGGAGGCGGGTTCGATATTGTATTCTATCTACACGGACTTGGTAGTCAGAATGAAGTAGACTGCACTTTCTTTACATCTCGCACACACTCTTGCCAAAGGCTTCCATCTTAAGGACAGAACTTGCTAGTCAAGACATGCTCTATACAGTGTTCTTCTCTAGAGTTAAGCCAAGCGCTTTTTGTTTATGTTTTCGTACACACTTTTGCACATACTTCCGTTTTCATGACAGAAGACTGTGAGATGCAAGATGCTTTCTCTATGGTGCTCATTCTTCAACTTCAGTATATGCCACTTTCCTTATGTTTTCTTAGACACCTGTGCAAATGGTTTCATCTTCACGACCAAAGACGTGAGTTGAAAGACAGCTTCGATACAATGTTTCTTCCTAAAGATTGGTTAACGGCCCTTTCCCTATGCTTTCTTTCACACTCTGAAACATGCTTCCATCATCATGACAGATGATGGGAGTTGGAAGACCCTTTCCATACTCTCTTCTTACTGAGAGTTACATCTATGACACTTTCCTTAAGGTTCAACACATGTATTGGGAAACCCTGGTATCTTCACTGATCAATGTTGCCGTCTCCCTACGCAAACTTGGTTCACTGAATGGCTGATGGCACTTTCTTTTCATTTTCACACAACCTTTTCGAACGGCTTTCTTCCTCATGACAGATGTGAGTTGAGAGATGCTTTCTGTGTAGTGTTCTTACGTAGTTAAATGAAGGGCATTATCTTGATCTTTGTAGACGCCATTTTGCACAATGCTCCCACTTCATGACAACAGATGTGAGGTGCAAGATGTTTTTATATAGAGTGTTCTCTCCTAGCGTAAAGTAGGTGACACTTCCCTTATGCATTCTTAGGTACTTTTGAAAAACTTGCCATCTTCCTAACAGAAGATGTGACTTGGAAGATGGTGTCTATTCAATGTTCTGACTGAGATTTGTGTATATTGCCCTTTCCTTAAGGTTCAACGCAGGTATTGGAAAATGCATGTATATTCATGGGTCACGATGTTAGTTCGATGTTGCCTTCTATCAACACAGACTTGGTTCTCACCACTACTTAGATAGAACCTCTACTTATGCTTTCACTCACACTTCTGCAAGTACTTCCATCTTCATTACAGAAGAGTTGGAAGATCTTTTCCAAAGGGTGTTCTTACTTGAGCATACAGCACCTTCCTTAGGTTTTCACACACACTTTTGGAAAATACATCCATCTTCATGAAGGTAGATGTGATGTTGAAGGTTATCTCTAGATGGTGCTCTTTCTTAGTGTTAAGTGTATGGCACTTCTCTTACTGTTCAAACACAGATATTTGAAAAAGTTTCTCTCTTCATGTGTCAGGGTGTTTGAAGTTGCATTCTCTATATATAGGCTTGCTGCTCAGAGTTGAGTAAATGGCATTTCTTTACACTTTCCCTCAGAAGTGAGGTGGGAGGCACACCCTGGAGCACATCTCTCTCCTCCTCTCCTCACCCACATCCCCGGTCCTGGGATCAGAATAAAACCTGCACTTGGCTCCGTGGGAGAGAGGCCCAGGTGGCCTGACGGGAATTCTAGAGGCCTGTGTGAAGGCTGCTGGGTTGGCTGCACACAATGGCTTTCATGGTCCCACTGAGCTCCTGGGACTGGCCAGGCCCAGGACAGAGGTTCTGAGCACCAGAGCCAGAGTCCCTGCTCCTGTCAAACCTGCTGCTCCAGCTACACAGTGATGGGCCTGCTTCCCACCTTGTGGTCACGGCCCACCCTGGGTCCTCCCCTCAGGTCTGCCTGGGGCCTCCCCAGTCCTTCCAGGGCTTGGCTCTGGGGGCAAACGCTGGCAGGCACGGGTGTTGGTGGGGCCCTGTCACCCCCCTGACAGAGGAGAGGAATTTGGACAAGTTAGTTTCCTTTCTTGCCTCTGTGGAGATGTGTGGAGGGCCTGGGTCACCTCGTGGCAGCGTTTCTCAGGCTCTGGAGATGACTCGTGTACATGAGGACCAGACGAAGCACTCAGATGGGAAGGAAATTCCATGCAGTGCGAATCAGAATATGTTAAGCAGTTAGGATTAAAATTGCATACATTTCACTTTCCACTTTTGTAAAAAAATAAAACAAATACAACTTGTATTATAGTTGAAAAAGCAGTGTCTTCTGTCCCCTCTTCTTGCGGGAATATATAAAGGCATAAGAGTAATGATGCTAACATGAGGTGTACTGATTGGCTTTTACCTGAAAGTCACAGGCAGGGTTTGATGATGAATGAGGAAGAAGGAATGTGAGCAAGGAAAAGAGGGCAGTTTCAGGTCTCTGTCCATTGTGCAGGTGCCGGTGTCAGGATGGGTCGTACAGCAGGTGGGGTGGGGGCAGGGTCCCCACTCTCAGCATCTATCATCAGACTCCCTCTCCTCACAGGCCCAGAGGGCGGGACTTGGCCTTTCTCACCTGGAGTTACGTACATTAACTTCCCCAGTGGGAGCTTTGCATAGAGAGGAGCTTCCCTGCCTTCCCCTGGGACCGTGGTGAAGCTTCCTTGCCCACAGGATAGTTTCTGGACTGGAAGGTTGGGTTGGACTCTGTGTTTCAGCAGCTCACTTAGCAGGGCCCAATTCCTTCCTCTTGTCCCTGGATGTGCGTCCCAGAACCCAGGACTCTAGATCCCTGATCTTAGACACCAGCTCCCCCAACTGACCCTGTGTCTTGATATCATTCTTCTGAGTGACCACAGAGCAGAAGGGACACGACAAACCTTTCCCATGGGGCTCCTTTGGCCATGAATTGATGCACTAGTGGCCATGGATATAAGCACAGTTTAGGTACATAGGTTTTTCTAGATAACCTAGGCAGATGAGACATTTGCTTCGTTCTTTAAAATGTTCAGCCAAACCCACTCTCGGGAATAATAAGTATACTGGAGTTTCCTAATGACCCAAATGACCATGAGGGCTTGAGGTTTTATCCTCTTTGCTTGCATAGACCTGTCATGTACCTAGTATTTCTCATCCCTCTACAGGGATATGGCCTACAGCATAATACAAATATGAATATGAATATAAATATAAATAAATGACTCTTGGCCCAGAACTTCTGATATCTGAGATGCTTTTTAGGATAAATGGTGCAATTGGTCATTCAGCTTTGGTCTGAGCTGGTGAAATGAACCAGATCTGGGGTGTCCGATATCGTAGCCACCAACTACCCGTGGCCTTCGAGCACCTGGAATTCAGCTCACCTGAATTGAGATGTGCTCTGAGTGTAAAATGCACACTGGATGCTGAAACCAGAATAAGAAAGAGAACTTAAATTATTTTATTGAGATTTTTAAGATACGGTCTCATTGACGTAAATGCATGTTGGAGTGATACCATTTTTCCAATTACAATTCTTTTGACTTTTCTCCTTTTACTGTGTGTAATGTGGCTACTAGAAAAGTTATGATTGACGCAGGTGGGTCACATTAGACGTCTGCCAGACGCTGCCAGACTCGGCTCAGAGAGCCTCCAGCTCGGGGAGCTGGTCCCACCTGGCCGCCACTCAGACCCAGAGCAGCAGCTGAGGGGTGGAAACAGTCAATGGGGAGCTCAGTTCAGCATCTCGTGGGACAGTCCAAGCTATGATTTGGTTAAGGAAAAGGAAGACTTGGTCATCTCTCCAGCGTGGGTATTGAAAATCTAGTCCTGCCCACAGCTCCGGGAGCAGAGAGCCTGAGTGCCCCCAGTGTCTCTAGGTGCACACGCTGTGCTTGGAATTGAATTGGACTCAGAAACATTCGCTGTATTAGTAAAATACTTCATTCCCCAGACGTTGCTCTCTCATATTTGCCTTTTGTAGAACCCTGAGAAGTTAGAAACAAAATTGCACAAGATTGGGTGTGTCCTCTGTCAGATTCTTCTCAGGTTTCCCACTCCCTCCAAAGGTGACTCAGTTCTGGAACAAGAATGATCCACAAGGGGCACTTTCTGTGAAAGTGTTCTCTTCCCACCCTACCATACCAGCATTCACTTCTTGAATCTGATTTATTTTAATTTAATTCTAGAAGAAAAGCGATTTGCTGATGACAGAAAGCTTGTGCCACAAATGGTTTTATTCGGCATTGACCAAAATTGCAAAGGGAGCTACACATTCAGAAAATTTGAATTTGAGTATTTACAAATCTCAAGAATTGCCTGTGGCCAATAAGTATAATTTTTTTCTTGTCTTCTGGACAAAATCAGTCATGTATTTAACTTCATCAACATTACTCCATATATATTACTCCATATATATACTTGTAAAAATTCATGCTTCATCATTAATCCACACCATGGAAGGTAAAATTCCAATTTCAACTCAACTCATATTTTCTTAAGATTAAAGCCTTCAGCTTTACTAATTAATAGTCACCTGTCACTAATATCGGTACAAATTCTCTTTCACTTTAGCTCAGCTATTTAGAACACGCAGGTCCAGACTGATGGATACACAACCTATTTGCTAAGGAATCATGGGGAACCAAGCAAGGGGGATGGCATTTGGCTCTGCTTCATTCCCATCCTCTGAGATGGATTCTTCACGTTGATTTTATTGCCACTCAGTGACTAAAAAAAGAAATCTCTTATTGCTACCATGTTTTATTGCACAGTGAAATATAAAAATACAGGTGTATCAAAACCATGAAGCCAAACATATGTGAGATTCATAATATGGGAAGTTCATAACAACAGTTCATAAATTATACATATTTTAAATATCCTTTTTGGCGAACCCTCAGAGAAATCTGAGAGGTTTTTGTTGTTGTGCCTCACTTATTTTGTGTTTTTCTCTTCAAAGAGAGAAAGCCCTGGTAGATTTTTGGGCTTGAGTGACACCTGAACTTTTGGTGAGTCCAGTGGTCGCAAACACAGCCGGCCGCTAGGTGGTGCTGCTTCTGAAACTATGCCAGCTCTTCCCTCTTCCCTGTCCCCACCCAGGCTTACCCCCTCCTCCATTCTACTATCTGAAATGCCCAGCAGAAGGCAAGGACCCATGTGATTCCACAACTGCTCAGTTTAGTAAACATCTCTGTCTCTTGATAATGAGGGGTATCTTCACCACCTGCTCCTCACAAGACTACTAAAAATTAGAGCAGTTTAAACTCATAGGTAAATGTTCAGCCTGCCTTCTTTCTGGAAACCTTTATCCTTTTTATAGGGAGGAGAGCGGCAGAGGAAGAGGGAGAGAGAGGATCTTTTTTTATTTTGTTTTATTTTAAAGATTTTATTTATTTATTTGACCCAGAAAGAGACAGCCAGAGAGAGAGGGAACACAAGCAAGGGGAGTGGGAGAGAAAGAAGCAGGCTCCCAGCGGAGGAGCCTGATAGGGGGCTCGATCCCAGACCTCTGGGATCACACCCTGAGCCGAAGGCAGACACTTAATGACTGCACCACCCTGAGATCATGACCCGAGTCAAAATCGAGAGTCAGACATTGAAGTGACTAAGCTACCCAGGCACCCCATTAAACCTTAATGACATGGCAAAACTCGGCTAAATCCAGTCTCCCCTCAATTATTCCTACCTGTAGGATCCTTTCCTTTTGTCCCATGACAAATCATTTCTTTATGTTGCTCTCCCAGAACAACTTATAAATGCTGCTGCTTCTTCTTTCTCCCCTCTCTCTTTTTAAAAAGACTTTATTTATTTAGTTTAGAGTGAGAGCACTCACAAGCAGGGAGAGGAGCGGAGAGAGAGAGAGAGAGAGAGAGAGAGAGAGAGGAACATACTCCTTCCTGAGTGTGGAACTGACACAGGGCTGGATCCCAGGACCCTGAGATCATGACCTGAGCTGAAACCAAGAATCCAACGCCCATCTGACTGAAGCACCCAGGTACCCAACTTATAAACATTTCTAATAGAATCTGTTACTATTCTTTTCTTTTGGATGGGTGTGGTCTTAATTCTTTTTGAATGAGACAAATTTAATAGCTGGGTCTGTGGTCTTGATTTTGGATATCAACTACAAGGAGTATCCAGCAAAAAGTAGAAAACAAATAGTTATTACTGGATTGATGTAGAATTTAATTTTATAACTTGAAATCGATCTGATTTCCCTTATATTATCTCTTGATTTTCATGCTCCTTACACGTTCCTGCTTATCTAGGAGTAATGTAAAACAATATAACATAATTGAAGGGAGAAAACTTGATTGGACATTATGCAAAGAATAAACCAAAGGCCATTTACCTAAGTTGTGGTACAATGTCAAGAAGGGAAATATGGGGGCGCCTGGGTGACACAGCGGTTAAACGTCTGCCTTCGGCTCAGGGCGTGATCCTGGCGTTATGGGATCAAGCCCCACATCAGGCTCCTCCGCTATGAGCCTGCTTCTTCCTCTCCCAGTCCCCCTGCTTGTGTTCCCTCTCTCCCTGGCTGTCTCTATCTCTGTCAAATAAATAAATAAAATCTTTTTTTTAAAAAAAGAAGGGAAATATGAAGATGTTATGAAAATTATTTGTAATTTCCCATCTCAGAAGTAAAGTCTACAATTCTCATTATTCTTGGACATTTTCAAATGTATCCAAATTTGTGGTGAGCAAAAGAAAGCAAATATGAAACTCATGAGTTGCAATACTTAGAAATGGTGGTTGGATTTGACTGTGAGGCACACAACCTTCTAACAGGCTATACATGCTGTGGGGTCACACTTTGGTCAGCCACCCACAGATTCAAAACTCATACACTTTATTAGCATTAACAAGGGGTGAAAATTTGTGTGAAATGGCTGATCAGTAGTAATTGTTCTGTGAATATGAATTTTAGTTTGGATAAAAGACACGATATGATTTACTGCAACTTTAGATGTCTCATTTCTATTATGCTCTCTTGCAAAATTTTCAAAAAGGAAAGGCTGTTGTCCAATTTCGGGTGGTCTGGGGCCCATTCCAGTTTGTCTAACAATGCTTGAAAATACATATTTGCAATCATGGAGAAAAACAGTTGGGGAGAAATGACTGGGTCCAGAGAGTGAGCTTTGAGAGAACACTTCCCAAAACACTTTTGCTACTTTGAAAAAATTGAAATATAAGAATGGGTGTATTCCTTTTTACATCAGTGGGGTCTGTGACTAATTCCATAGAGATAGATATTGACCATTTAATATTGGGTTAAAAGAGATCAGGAGGAATCCCCATTTTTCATTCTTTTTTTTAAATGATTTATTTGTATATTTTAGAGAGAGAGAGAGACAGCATGAGTTGGAGGAGCAGAGGGAGAGGGAGAATCTCAAGCAGACTCCATGTTGAATGCAGAGCCCAATGCAGGGCTCCCTTAGGAACCCCCATTTTTCTTAAAGGGTGTTAGCAGACATGGCTTAAGACAGGGCTTCTCAACCTTGGCTCTGTTGACATTTGGGGCAAGGGAACTCTTGTGGGAGCTGCAGGGAGCCTGGTAGCATGTGGAGCAGCATCCCCAGCCTCTACCCACCAAATGCCAGTAGCACCCGCCCCACAGTTGGGAACCTTCAATGTACCCAGACATTGCCAAGTGTTCCCTGGGGGCCAAAGCACTTCCTGCTTGGGGACCACTGGAAGCCAATATAATGTGTCCAGAGAACTGGGAAGATACACCCTCTGGGTATAATATTCTATTATGTACCCCTTAATGGACTAAAAATAATCTCAGACCAAAGAGACATTGACAGGATATAAATACAGGGAGAGCGAGAACGCCAATGGAAGCCTCATCACCGTGTAAACACCTGGAGGCCAGGATTGAAGGCGAGTAGAGAGGAGACCTACATTAATTTATTTTCATTCATTAAAATGATTGATAATCATTCATTCCATTCATGGGTTTCTCACATTCTACAGAGGGTGGCTAAGGAGAGAGCAAGATGGAGAGTTTAGATGAAGTTGATTAAACTGTTACTGAGCCACTACCACCCATGCCTGGCAACATGTACGTAATTTTGTCCCACATTGACTCTGGGTTTGAGAATCCCAGGCACAGATGTGAGTCTCAGCACTCAGTCTGAAGAAGTGGATTATTTCAGGATGTTCATAAATCAAAGTGCAGTATAGCCTGAGAGAGCCTGAACAGCACCGGCCAATAGGATTCTGTGATGTAAACAATCTCTGTCTGCCCTGTCCAATATGGTAGCACCAGCTCGGAGTGGCTCTTGAGCCCTTGAAATGTGGCCACCTTTCTTGTGTCACATGTGGAAATGTGAACATTTGGGGGATAGTGAATTAAAAATACATTGTTTAGTGTGCCTAGGTGGCTCAGTTGGTTAAAAGACCATCTCTTGATCTCAGCTCAGGTCTTGATGGTTGTGTGTTCAATCTCTGCCTTGCACTCCACACTGGGCAGGAGCCTTCTTAAAAAACAAAGCCAAACCCAAAACATCATTTACATTTACGTCATCATTTTCATTGCTCTTGTTTCCAGTGTGCTTATTAGAAAACATAAAACCATGTCTGTGTCTTGCATTAGGTTTTTATCAGAGAGCCCTGATCTAGAAGGTGGAGAATTCTGCACTGTCAGGACATCTTAAACTCAACCCTGCTCTGGGTTAGTGTCTGGGCCAGACAGGACCTGCAGGCAGAGCTGGGGATCTGCCTAAGTTTGGATTCTTCTTCCATCTCAGCTCAAAGCCCAGTGAGGATTCTAGACTTGGTTTACACTCAGCATTTCAGATCTCTCTCGGTTTGGACCATGTGCCCTTGATTTTGTGTGTTCATTCCTTAGCACTAGAAAGGACATTTAGTTAGGACCCATTAGGTATTTCCACTTTAAGGATGAAAGGATTTCAGGAAACAATAGCATTTAAATCACAGATGATCCTGCCATTCAGCTGTCTAAGTGATCTCCCTCTGGGAAGCCACCATGAAGTAGTTTGAAGAGGCAAGCCAATGTCCTGTCTGCCTAGACTTTCTGGAGAAGTGCTTTGTGGAAAATGTATAAATAAATAAATAAATAAATAAATAAATAAATAAATAAATAAATAAATAAATTTCTGGTTCCTGGCACAGGACTCCTAAAATCCTTGCAGTTTCTTGAGGGATAGGAGAGCCTTCTGTTAGTCATAAAATCTCCAACAGACCTCTCCAGATTTTAGGCTAAAGAGCTAACATAGGCCTGGGCCCAGAAATGGCATCGCAGTGGGACTGGTCACCAGAAGGACCAAACTGGGAGTCAAGGATTGGAAATTTCAGCCCCAGCCACTGGCCATCTGTGAGGGTAGGGAGCTGAAGATTGGGTTATAAAAAGTCTTGAACAAGAGGTTGGTGAACACATTAATATTCTGGAAAAGTGATTTTCCCCCAGAGAGGGCGTGGAAGCTCTCCACCACTCCCCACCCCCTTTAGACCTTCTTGCTATATGCATCTCTTCCATTGGGCGTTTCCTGAGTTGTATTCTTTATAATAAACTGGTCGATGTAATTAAAGTGCTTTCCTGACTTCTGAGTCGATCTTTTTTCCCCCTTCATTCACACAACTTTTATTACAGTGCATTTATAATTGTTTTTTCCTTTTTTAAAATTTAAATTCAATTAGGCAGCATATAGTACATCGTTAGTTTCAGATGTAGTGTTCAATAATATATCATTGGCGTATACCCCCCAGTGCTCATCGCATCACATACACCCCTTAATGCCCATCACCCAATTACCTCATCCCCCCACCCACCTCACCTCCAGCAACCCTCCGTTTGTTTCATATACTTAAATGTCTCTCATGGTTTTTCTCCCTCTCTGATGACCTCCAGTTCAGTTTTCCCTCTCTTCCCCTATGATCCTCTGTACTGTTTCTTAGAGTCTACCTATGAGTGAAACCATATACTTGTCTTTCTCTGACTGATGTGTTTCACTCAGTATAATACACTCCGTTCCGTCCAGGTCGATGTAAGTGGTAAGAATTCATCCTTTCGAATGGCTGAGTCATATTCCTTTTTATACATGGAGCCCATCTTCTTTATCCATCCACTTGTTGATGTGAGTCATTCTAGTGAAATTATCAACCCTAAGGAGGGGGTCTGAGGGAATACCTGACCTGGTTGGGCAGAAGTGTGGGTAGCTTGAACACCCCATTTGTGACTGGCCTCTGCAGTGGGGAAAGACTTGTGGGACTGAGCACTGAAATCCGTGGAGTATGAATTGAATTGTTGGAGAATTTGGTGAGTTGGTTGTGGTTGGTGTCAGGAAATAGAGCACACGGGTGTATTTGAAACATGAACACATCTCCTCCCTCCACTGCACCAATTGACTGCATAAAGACCCCCCCATGGGGGTCTTCTGTGCTCTGTGGTCTCTTGGAAGAATGGAGTCAGGTTCGACTGGCAGTAGGGGAAGTTGGTTTCCAAGATCAAAGATCTGGAGCCTAGCTGAGAGCTATTCCCTAGGTGAAGCCATGGATGCTGAAATGACCCCACTGCCCCCTTCCTCACTAAGGACTCAGAGATTGTGATATCACAGTTGGTTCCCCACGAAAGGTGGGAATTATCTGACTTTGGGCATTTTATGGGCCTGTGCCCCTCAGTCCCAAGTGCAGAGTAGAGTGACCTGGTAGGTCTCTGATAAAGACTGACGGTTGAGTCCTGCTCTGGACACAAGTGAGCCACCCGCCAGAGTCCATTATCAGGACAGATCGGTTTCTTGTGAGACATCTATTCTTTGGAGGAGCGATTGCCTCGTACACTCTTCCTTTCCTGTTGCTTCCCCACCTCCTTTGGGCTCTTGATTGGTGCCCTTGTGGAAGGTCTCCCTGCCATGCCAAACCTCAGGTGGAATCTATTCCTTATGGAAAGCACCTGCCTCATCTGTTGATTTCCCTAGCAAGACATGTAACACAGTCTTGTCCTTTTTCTTGGCTTTGTGGGGGAAAATGATACTACTAATGTGTGTCTTAACCTTTTGATATGGAAAAGGGTGTGGCTACCCCAGAGTGCAAAAAAAAGCAAAGGCTTCAAAAATCATACTGCCCCCTATGTCTGGCCTTGCTTATTTCCCTCCTTACAACATTTGTATTGATTCACTGCTTCATGATCGTGAGACAAGGTCTCTCTTATAGGCATCATTAATTGAGTCCTGAGTTCGATGTTCAGGACAGATTTCTGTGGGAAGGTTTATTGACTGTGGAAAGAGCAGAGATAAGCCACTGAAATGCAAAAGGAATATGTGGGCCTCTTCTATGTCCAGGCTCTGCATTCTGACCAGTGGCTGAATTTTTTTTTTCTCTCCAGTAGGTATGACCTCAGATGTAGATACACCCAATGACAACCTCATGATTTCTGCTACCCTGAGGAGTGTCCAAAGTGGGCATTCGGTTCAGATAGAATCCAAAAGAGGTGCTGAGAGGTTCAGATACACAACTGGAATCATGGACTCCCCTTGGTTGACCTCTGGCCCCCCCACTGGGAAGTAGACCTGGGGAACATGCAAAGAATAGTTGTGGGCATTTGCAAAGAATCTGTTCACTAACTCAGGAAGCTCCAACTGCCTGCAAAACTTGGATTCTGGATTGTGGATTTGAGAAATAGAAAGCCGTCACTTATTTATTGGCACTGGGCCTAGAGCTGCTCTTTTCATGGACCCCAAGTTCTACCTAGTGGGGATCATCCTGGGTGTGGATATTTGAAACCTTTCATTTTCTAACGTCAGCATTGTGTCCTGGATGAATTCCTAACCTTGTGACCAGGTTTACCAAAGTAGTACTTTACCAAAGTAAAGGGGTTGTTTTATGCCATTATTTTCTGGGCCTTGATCTCATGAATCTGAGATCATGACCTGAGCCAAAATTCAGAGTCCAAGGATTCACCAGGTTCCCCGACTACATACACTTTTTTTTTTTTTTTACCATGTATTGTAGTTGCTTGGTTAAGTCCATGGCACTTGGTCTTGTTCTAAAAGGTTTCCTTCTTTATGTATATTTGGAGCAGGTTCCTTCCGTTTCCATTGCTACTTTTCATGAACAGATCAAAATCCTGTGTCTATTGAGTGCTCATCCATGAGCCAGAACACACACTGAACCCTGTATTTTGGGGAGTATTTAAAATACTTCATTTAGAAAAGTACTGGTTGTATGTATTGCCCTCAACCCGTTCACTATTACAGAAATGCAGTGGTGAAAATACAGTGATATTTCCCCCCTCATTATTCAAGGAAGAATCTGCTTTACATACACATACTGACCAAGAAATTCACAAAGGTTGAGAGGTAACTAAGGACGTCCTCTCAGCTATACACAGAGAAAAATCAGGTAGTATGCATAGATGGTGAGAGAATGACATAATTTCATTAGTATATGCTTAGAGAAATATAATTTGAAGAGTGGAATTTCTGTGAACACTGCTCTTCATTTCATCTGGGACCCATTTAAACTTTGTTCTAGAAATGTCTGGTGACTCTGGAGGATAGAATGGGTGGGGATGGTGTTTTAAATCAAGAGTGGGACCTCTATTTATTCTCAAACTGTTTTTCTTTTCCCTCTTCACCCTGAAGTATGGCTAGTGACTCTATCTGGGGGGGGGTGGCAGGTCATCCCCCCTCATGTCGTTTATTTTCAAAAAAAAAAAGAGTGAGAATGTGTGAGACTGGGGTTCAACTTTCGAAACAAAGCGTTTACTCTCCCATGCCTCCCTTGTCTGTGAAGACAGGCCCCTGTTGACACCAGAAGTTGGCCACTGTGCAGCTGCATTGACTCTAAAAGGTCTATGATGACACTGTCGCCATGGTGACTTGAGCCACACCTCTGCTGTCCTTTCCAGCTGGGACTCTTTGAGCTGACCCATTCCTGCGGATTGGTGTTTGCTCTGCTGCTCCAACTCAGAATGGGAAATTCCTGTGGTTCCTGCTGTGGTTCCTGCTGTGGTTCCTGCTGTGATGGTATGTTCATAATGATCTTCTGAATGCTGTTTGCTATGACTCAGTTCACTCTTTCTCAAACCATTTTTCTCATCGTTGAAAATTTCCTCTCTCCCAATTTCATCTACATATGTTTTATAGTTTTGTTTTATCCCTTGATTTCTACTGTTGGTGGTTCTGCTGAGCTAGCAGCCTTGGTTTTTGTCCTCCATGGAGAACAATGGACTACTTCCTATAATATCCTGCACCCCTCACTTGTCACCCCTAGGTTCTCAAGGGGGGAAAATACGGCAGTGTTTATGTTCATTTAAGTTTTTTTTTTTTTATTATTGATTCGACAGAGATAGAGATAGCCAGCGAGAGAGGGCACACAAGCAGGGGGAGTGGGAGAGGAAGAAGCAGGCTCATAGCAGAAGAGCCTGATGTGGGGCTCGATCCCATAACGCCGGGATCATGCCCTGAGCTGAAGGCAGACGCTTAACCGCTGTGCCACCCAGGCGCCCCTCGTTTAAGTTTTTTTAAGCATCCTAAATTCTATATTCACATTATGCATTTCTGAAATTTAGAGTGAAGCCAGAAAGGTTGATATGGAGGACATTTATCATTGTTTTCTCAGTGTCTTACAATGTCTGCCCTGTACCATTCATCCCCAAAGGGGTATGGATTTCAGGATTTTGGGGACATGTGGGTTCGTTCCTATCAATAGTTGCCCCAAAGAGATCCTCAGAATATGAGAGTCTACATTTCAATTTATGATCCCCAAACACACATTTCCATTTCTAAGAACTTTGGGTGTTATCCAAAATGACATTTTCTAGCGATTTCAATGGTATGCTACCACCCTTCCCATTCAGCGCCCCAGACGTAAGTATGGTGACAATAGCATGACCTTTTTTTCTCCGTGATGCAATGAATAGCCGGCCTTTAATGTACGGTGAAAGATGGGTAACTGGTTAATGGATCGAGTTAATGAGTGATCAATAACCAAGTACACAGATTATTAGTGATGCACAAAGAAAAATAGGTGATGTAGACACAAGAGCAGAGTCACACACATTATATATATAAGTATATATGTATATATAGATGATTGCATACATTTGCACAAAGGATTGTAGCTTGAAAACAGAATGTGTCTACATTAAATTGGTTTTGATGTAAGTGTTTCTCAGTTCTCCTGAACTTTCATCCAAATCTCTTCCCAAAAGCCAAGCTATGTTTTTTTTTCTATGAGTTGACAAGGGTCTCAGGAACTCCTAGTTTGTTTGGAGGCACTTCTATTTGTGTGAGGAATAAATAATGCAAGATGGCATTGTTTCACATGTTTGAAAACACAAGACTTTGTAACAGTGACCCTCCCTTCCTTTACACTGGGATTCATCTCATTTGATCTGCTGACCTTAAGACAGGCAACTGGAACATTCAACAAAACAGTCATGGATATTTGTGGACAAGGGCCCCAGAGAGTGGATTCAGGGAGACAGCAATAGGTTTGCTCATTTGCTTTTTGTTGTTGTTGTTGTTGTTGTTGTTGTTGTTGTTGTTGTTGTTGTTTGCCTCTGATTCTGTCCAAAAGAAATCGTGTTGGGTTAAAATGCTTGTATTTAGGCAAAGCAGCTGTGTGTCACAGAGCAATGGTCTGGGAACTCAGACTCCCAGATTTGAATCCAGCTCTGGAACTTGTGAAATTGTGAGATCTCAAACAAGAGCTAGACCCTCTAATTCACGATGATTTGTTTCCTCTCCCTGTTCCTCAGGTGGAGGAACGGAGGCACAGAGATGAATGTGACCAGGTTCATGAACCAGGAGGTGAACCCAGGCCTGCAGTCCAGTGCTCGTGCTCGTGCTCTAACTACTGAACCGAACTGCACTTATGACTCAGTCATGGGATCAGTAGTTACTGTGCAAAGAAGCTTTAGCATCTGCATGGATGTCAGGAATTCCCTGAGCCACGGGGAATCCCAAACACTGTTTGTCATTATGAGGTCAGCTCAGTGGTCACATAGCCCAGGGAAGCTCTTGAGCCATAGAAGTAGATCTTGCCATAGTCATTCATCTGAAAAGGACGTAGAAAGTCTGGTCCGTTTGAAGCCATGATTGTGTTCAGTTCAAAGATTCTGAGGGTTTGGAGGCACTGTTTAGGACAAGCCAGTCAAACTCTGTTTGAATGCTGGGCTACTCCTCAGCACCTGACCTCAATCTGGTCAGAATGGAGGAGACCCTTTCATGGTATTTGATGGCATTGTCAGTATGAGTAAGCCCCAGTCATGCTGAAATCCTGTGAGCTTAGGGACACTCCTGGGACAAGGAAAAATAAGACTCAAAGAACCAGTTCATGATTAACCTTCTGTCCAGAGCTGGTCAGTGCCTGGCCAATCAGTGTCATGGCATGGTCACTCTTCAGGGCATGGCACAAATAGAATAAGAATAGGGAGCATGCTGGGCGGTGCCTGGCTGGCTCCGCCAGTGGAGCATTTGACTCTTGATCTCAGGGTAGTGAGTTCAGTCCCCATGTTGGGGTGGAGCCTATTTTAAAAACAGAGAGAAAAGAATCGGGACATAGTGTAGATTTGATAACATTCTCCCCATGAGCCCTAAAAAAATGCTTGAATGCCATGAACTACACACTTTAGGGACAGTGACCAACAAGAACTCGAACACTCATAACAGCCTGCTGTCCATCATCCTTGTTTGGATGTGCTTGTCCAGCTGGGCCAGGAAGTGTCCATGCTCTAGTGGGGGCCTTTGCTCCTTCTGGAGCTCTCCCATTGTTGGCTAGTAAGTGCAAGCATGGAGAGAGGCCATGTTTCGTGACTATATATACACATAGCCTTGCAAAGCAAGACTAGAAGTCAAACAGCATCAAATGAATAATGGTGCTTGGTTTTCAATGATAGAAATTCATTATTGACAAATTGTCAACAATTGATGAGCTTCCTCACAAAGGATGTGAGATGAAATGCAACAGAAAGTCGTGCTTAGATCTGAATCTAAGTCTCTCAATAAAAGGTTGCTTATTATCACGTGCAAAGTAGTATACAGCAGATGATAGATTTAAATGCAAAAGCAGGTCTGGGTGATCCTTACGGAGAGTCGTGATGGGGGAGCTTCTCCAGGGTGTTGGTATGGAAGGGTCCCTCTCTATGTGTCCTTTGTATATTCCCTGATTTTTTTAAAAAAGATTTTATTTGAGAGAGAATGAGAGAGCAGAAGCGGTGAGTAAGGGGGATGTGGGGGGGGATAAGAGGAACAAGCAGGCACCAAGCTGAGTGCAGAAACAGAGGCCCGGCTCGATCCCAGGACCCTGAGATCATGACCTGAGCCAGGTCAGACACGTGACCCACTGAGCCACACAGGCGCCCCTGAGGGGTCACTCTCAAAGGAGGTGGGGCTTGGTCCCCTGCCACTGCAGGGTTTAGAGAAGGATGAGGAGTCTATAAAGACTGGATCTGGGGGAGGAAGGAAGGAACAGGGAAGGTGCCCATTCAGAGCCAGTGCAGTCCCGGTTCACTCTTAGCCAGGCCTTAGCCCAGGCAGTTTGGAGACCTACTTAGATCAATACCAGTGAGATACTAGAGGTCATAGGCTTAATTTATTAAACCAGCAAAGCACTAGCCCAGGTGGCCATTTTCCCAGTTAATTCACAGGAACTGCTCAGCCAGGGTTGGTCAGTTGATTCTTGGAAGCTAATTCTTGGTAGAGCTGTCATGTGACAATTAGTTTGGAAAGTCCTGGGTTCTGAATCAGCTTGGGAGCCCGCAGACCACTGGTCCCTGAGGGTGCTCAACTGGTCCCGGGGAAGGCTCCACTTCAGACAGCTAGTAGGGTGAATGCTGTGGGAGGATCGCCACAGTTGGGCTTCCCCTGGCCCTTCAGAGGGGCTTGTCAAGGGGCATCTGCACTGTGTTCTGGGTCAGGGGTTGAAACCTAGATGTGCGAAGGTGAGCTAGGATTTGGACTTTGCTGTTGGCTCAGGCACCTCCCCCAGGGCATCCACTGTCTCCCACAGACAACTCGGGGCTGGAGGATATGAGAAAGAGATGAGGGAGCCCTGGTTCAGGGCTACAGGGCTTGATCTCAGGTGTCTGGGCAGGTGTCAGGTGTTCCAGGGCCTCTCTCCCCAAGGAACCAACTCCATTCCTGTCCCAGCTCCCCCACTCAACATTAAGTTGTCTCTATAGCTTGGCTTTGGTAAATAGTGCTGCTGAACATGGGCAGATATTTCTCTGAAATCTAGACTTGAATTCAAATGGATTTCTTATCCAAGAGTGGGATTGCTGGGTGTAATGGTAGTTCTTTTGTGAATTTTTTTGATGAAGTCCCATATTGTGTTTTCATAGTGACAGCATCAGTTTACATTCTCTGTGGGGTATTTGAAGGCTATATGAACCCTAAGACCTTCCTAAAGCCCTCTCTGACTCAGGTGGCTTTGCTAGGCAAATGAACCATGGGATCAAAAGTTTGAACTCTGATGAACTTATCACTCCTTTTCCTATGGTCTTCTAATAGCAGGATGTTAACAGCTCTCTCTGTTGTCATGCATTTCCCACGGTCTCTGAGAAAACAAAAAACAAAAGTGAAAAAAAAATCCATATTTTCTCTAGGTCTCTGAAAGCTGGCCAGGAGAATAAAGCCGAAGGTTCACCCCACTTCTGACCCTGTTGAAGGTACTGTGGAAATTCATTCATTAAGTTGATTCAAGAATAATTATTCTAGGGGCACCTGGGTGGTGTCCAACTCTTGATTTTGGCCCAGGTCATGATGTCAGGGTCATGAGATTGAGCCCCGTGTTGGGCTCCATGCTGGGTATGGAGCCTGCTTCAGATTCTCTCTCCCTTTCCCTATGCCCCTCCTCTGCTCACACTCTCTCTTTGTCTCTAAAAGAAAAAAAAAGAAGAAGAATCATTACACTAGTTTGAATCATTACAGAAGAAGAATCATTACACCAAAAATGCCAAGCCATATTATTTTTGTTTCACGTTTGAAAATTTTAATTTAGCTGGTCACTCATCAGTTTATAACCACAGTAGTCAAATGGCATTTGCAACTCAAGTCTGTTCACATTTCATGGTAGGTATAGTGAAGCTAACGAATGGACAATAGTCTGTTATTAAATATTAGGAAAAATAGATCTTTTATTATTTTTAATGAAATGACGTTATTACTTCTAATAGGTTTAGATTAAGATAATAATTGAGCAGATAATATAAAAAGTTTCCCTATCACCCTTATCCCTTGGCGCACAATTTCCACAATCCTTAAAAGCTTCAACAGTGTGGAACACATGTCATGAATCACAAACCAGTGTAGCGATATTAATACTCATTGAAGGCCAGCATCGCTAGGAAGGTCTGCTCTGTGTTGTGCAGGAGTATGGGTTTTGACAAATGAGTAAAGTCGTGTATCCACCATGTACAGAGTAACTTCACTGCCTTGAAAATCCTGTGTTTAACCTATTCATGCCTTTTCCCTTTCTCTAGAAATCTTAACAACCGTTGACCTTTTGTCATCTCTATAGCTTTCCTTTCTCCAGAATGTCATCTAGTTGGAACCGTAAAGCATGTTGCTTTTCCAGACTGTCTTCTTTCACTTTTGTCTATACAGTTCACATTCGTCGATGTCTTTTTGTGACTTGATAGCTCAATTATTTTTTTTTAATCTCCTTTTTATTATTGTTTGAGAGAGAGAGTGAAAGTGTGTGGGGAGGGGTGGAGGAAGAGGGAGCGAGAATCTTCAGCAGCCTCCACGCTCAGCAGGGAACCCGTCTGACGTGGGGCTGGATATCATGCCCCTGAGATCATGACCTGAGCCCAAATCAAGAGTTGGATGCTTAACTGAGTGAGCCAGCTATGTGCTCCAGTAGCTCAGCTATGTTTATTACCAAATCGTATTGCATCATAAGGGTGTATTGCCGGTTGTTTCTCCGTTCACCTAGTGTAGGACAGCTTAGTTGCCTCTAGATTTGGTGTTCATAAATCAAGCCGATAGAAGCACTCCTGGGCCAGTTTTCATGTGGACACATTTTTCAACTCAACCGGGTAAATACCTAGGAGTGAGATGGCTGGATGACACAGCAAGACTGTGTTTTGCTTTGTAAGATTTGATAGGATTCACCAGTCAAACCATCTGGGGCCGGCTCTTCCTTTCTGGGAAATGTATTAACTATCGGTTAAATGTCTTTGATACATGCCTGTACAGATCATCTATTTCCTTTCAGTGGGTTTTGGTAGTTTTGTGACTCTGAAGAAATTGGCCTCTTTCCTTTCAGGAATCCTAGAATTTTTCCATGTATTTTTAGAATCCTTTCAACGTGACGTCTCCTCTTTCATCTGATGTTAATGTGTGTCTTCCCTCTTTCTTCATGGTTAGTCAGGCTAGAGCTTTATCCATTTTACTGATATTTACAAAGAACCAGCTTTTGTCTTGGTTTGGTTGATTTTGTCTGAGAGTTTTTTGTGTTCCATTTCATTGGTATCTGCAATTATATGATTTTTTTTCTCTTACTTGCTTTATATGACATGACTCTTTTTTGCCTTGTTTTCTAAGGAGGAAGCCTATTCACTTTGAATCTTTCTTACTTTCCAACACGATGACATTCAGTAGTATAAATTCTCCCAAGCACTGCCTTTGCATACATTTTTGTCAACGTATATTTTCATTTCGTTTAGTTCAAAATCTTTTCAAACTTCTCTTGAAACTTCCTCTTTGACCATTTTTTTAAAAATCTCCAGCTACTTGGGGGATTTCCCAAGATTTCTTGCTGTGGTTGAGCTCTAGTTTAAGTTCATAGAGGTCTGAGAGCAGCTTCTACTCTTTGAGATGTGTTGGGGTGTGTTTTATGGCCCAGCATGTGGTCTCTTGCTGAATGTTCCAGGTGAGCTGGAGAAACAGTATATTCTGCTAGAGAGTCTGTGCTCCAGGAAACCTGGATTCCCTGTGTTCCCTTTCCTGTCTCCTCAGGGCCATGGTTTGTCCTGTGTCCTCCCCTCTCCATGGATCAAAGAGTGGTTGATTTTTCAGTGTCTTCAGGCTTTTTCTTGTTCGTAGAGTGGACAGTGATTGCCATGATCCTTGCATGTGGAGCCCTCTACTTTTGTCTTCATGTGCCTTCAATCTCCCTTCTCCTGAAATGTGTCTTGACTTCAAGATATTTGGGCACACACTGCTTCCATTCATATAACCAGGTCTCCAAAAACAGCCGAGAAGCCTGTGTCTAGATGTCAGCTTATGTAGCAAAACACACGTTTTCTTTGACGTTCCACCTTTTACATTGGCCGTTATCCTAAGTTAGAGGTTTACAAAAATATCAGCCATATGCTTTCACTCAACGTGTTACCCTCCCAGAGGTATGGACTAGTGAAAATAGAGAATATATGTGTTTTTACATATATCCATTGAGTATCCAGCCTTTCACACACAATGACAGACCAAGAAACCCATTGACAGAGATGGATAGATACGCATGTACATAGGGAGTTAGTAACATAGAAAAAAGAAAAGGTAACGTTTTGAGATGAAGAGACATATGAATTTCTGTATGTAGGCAATTGCATCCTTGTGCACATGGAGCTCCAGCTTTAGAAAAGCACGAGCCTCTATTCATGTGTTTGTGAGGTAATGCACAGGTCAGGTCCCCTGAGTCTGCATCCAGCGTGCTGTGCAAAGGCGAGACTCTGGTCTTTCGCATGACTGGGCAACAGGTCTTAGCTTGAGGTGCTCATGTGTAGGAGGAGGAAATCACACAAGATGATAGAGTTTCACACGTTGTAGAACACGAGTATGTTAGGTACATAAGCTCTCTCTCCCACCAGTCAACTGGTGTTCATCGTGTTGGACCAGATAGCTGTCTGGTCAGGCAACTAATTCATTCTGGAAGCATCATACACATTATTTTGGGAAATGGCCACTTAGTGCCATTTCTGAGACCTTTATGTGACTCCTTAAACACCGAGTCTGGCTTAACATAAAGGAGTCCTTTTTAGACAAAGCAGGTGTGTGTCGTGGGGAAAGCACTGGCCTGGGAGCTTGGACAGCAGAGTTTGACTGCAGCTCTGAGTTTTGTGGAGTTATGGCATCTCAGACGAGACATTTCACTTCCAAGGAACCTTCCTGAGCATTTCCACAGCATGCTTTACTTACACTAACCATTGAACCCTCACCACCAATGCAGTACTTTGCTTGCTAAGGGCACTCTTCAGATGGAGAAACTGAGCCACAGAGCTGAATGTGCCCAAGCACACAAGCTCTTAAGTGGAAATGCCAAAATGTGCACCCAGATGGCTGGGCCCATGCTGCTACTCTGAGATACTGAACTTCAATTACCACACTGACAAGCATAGCTCTGAGCCATGGGTTCAACAGAAACCATGCAGGATCTTTCCAAGGCCTGTGTATATATCTGAACTGCATGAGTCTACAGAGATCCCAAGTACTGTCTACCATTATGAGGTGGCCTCAGTGGTTACATGGAGGGCAGACTTGGGCATAGCCCTTAGTGTGAAAAGCACACAGAAGGTCCAAACTCTCTGTCCAGCTCACAGATTTTGAGACTGGGAGGCACAACATTGAAAAACCTGGTAAATCTCTCTCAGTGTTGGGTCACTTCTCAGCGGCTGGCCCCAAACAAGAATCAAGAGATAGTTTAGTGCTCTTTGATTGCATCATCCCCTGAGCCCCAGAAAGCCTCCAGTGCTGGCAATGACACACCCAAGCAACAAGGACAAATAAAAACTCCAAGAAACATTTGGTTACTAACCCAGGGTCCGCTCTTTTTCCTGCACCTCTCTTACAGAGCTGAGGTAGAGGACGTCGGGAGGAACCCAGGCCTCCCACTGTAAAGGACCATCCCATTAGTGGATGACTACTGCTAGCACGGAGAGCCACCCGACTCAGTGAACACATACATGAGACACACACTGGACGGGAAAATACCATAAGATTAATGATGTTATTTTTATTTATTTCATATTTTTAAATTTTTGAACTATCTTCTGTCTTTAGGGTGTCTTTATTTTTCATCATTATTATTTTTTAATGGAAGTAGTTGAGTTGACACACCATATTCCGTTCATTTCAGGTGTACCTTTTCCTTCAATGGCAAAGCCAGGACTCTGTTTCTCCCTTCTTTGCTGCTTCTCTTCTCTGCATCTCCTTCCATGAAGAAGGGGGCTCACCAATAGCCAACTGCAGGCTTTTCTTATTAAATTTAAATTCAAATTAGGTAACATATACTGTATTAGTAGTTTCAGGGGTAGAACTTAGTGGTTCATCTGTTGTGGTAACAGCCAGTTGTCATTCCATCAAGTGCCCTCCTTAAGGCCCATCACCCAATTACCATCCCCCCACTTCAGCAGCCTCAGTGTGTTCTCTAGATATATGGGAATATGACTCAACTGTTGAAGGACTCAAATCTTGTCATTGGCAAGTGCATGCTGTTAAACCAACCACATCCCTCACCAACCCCCCCCTTCAGCAGCCCTCAGTTTGTAATATAGATACACTGTAAATTACTCAACCATCAGAAGGAATCAAATCTTGCCATTGGCAACTGCATGCTGTTTAACCAACCACATCCATCTCCACTGTTCTGTCGTTCAAGTCAAGCAGAGCACTCTGAGTCATTCATGAGATAGAGCACCGTGGCGGGAAGGTACTCTGTGTCCTCTAGTCTGTCTCCCATTCGGATGGCCAGTTGGAGGAGCTTCATCCTGGCAGAACACATAGAGAGACTTCGCTATGGGCAGAGGGAGGGTGGGGCTCCCTCACGACACCACAGTGTGCAACCAGGCGACCTATTTGTAGACTAACTGACTCACATCGACCAGGTTTCCTTAAGCTAGAAAGTCAAAGGTCTGTTTCTCCTTCGTTTTCTCATCCTCTTGTTTGCTTTTCCTCACCCACCAAGGAGAATGGCCCAGCAGCAGCTCAGCCCATGCTTCTTAACCAGTCACTCCCATACAGTCTTGTCCCGTGTCCATATCAACAGTGATCACAGAGTAATTCCCGAGTAGGACCAACAATGGACTGACACTTACTCTTTGTCCTTTCAGAGTCTACCAAGGAGGACCTTGGCAAGAAAGCACTGTGGCCCAACACATCGAGGGTAAGCTTGGCTGTCTTTGCCTGAGAAAGAAATGTTTCTTACTTGAGTTTCGTCTTTTTGAAGTGAGTTCAGCTATGACAACATGACAGTGTAGTTTTTAGATGTGAGGTACCATTTTCTTGGGGTGTTGGGAGGGGAGGTTGTAAACTGTGTGGTAGGGGACCTTTTACTCAGAAGCGGTTTTTCCTCCCTGAATTAAGAGTTTTGTAATTGTGCTTCAGGGAATTTGAAAGATCCATCCCCCAGGAAAAGCTCATGCCTTTTCCACGGGTGCACACTGTGCTTCCTTTCCGGGCCTTTGTCTTTCCTGCTGTTTCTCATTTGGTTTTCAATAGTCACCAAGAGAACCGGTGATGACACAGTATGCATATGACCTGACTCTCAGGGTGCGTTCTTTTCTGTAAATGCAGGTGGCCCCATCACCATGTGGAAGTGGTACGTATTCTGGAATCAGTCCCTTGCTGAGGAAAAACTCTAGATGGTAAGGCAGGTTGGGGGGATGTCCTCACTGTCCTCAGTCTGAAGAGCCATCTGATTCCAGGTTCCTGGTAGGACTGAGGCTTGGGAGTGTGGGGAAAAGCAGACTTCCAGGTGAGAAACTATGTGCATGTGTCTCCAGTCCTAGGAAACCAATGCACTCCCCCTGGGTGGTGTGGGTGTGTGTGCATGAGGCTTGGGGTTTAGGTGTCTTGTGTAGTGTGATTGTGAGTGTGTGTGTGAGAGAGAGAGAGCGAGAGAAAGAGAGACAAAGACAGAGACAGAGAGAGAGAAGACAGAAACATAGAGAGAGAGACAGAGAGAGAGAGAGAGAAAGGTGTTTCTCCAGGAGACATGTTAGATACTGCATGATATCACCCTTCTCCAAAGCCATGTTATCACAATGCACACTTTAGAGCCTTACTGCGGTGGGTGGCCCAGCAGAGGCACTTCAGTCCATGCTTGGAAACCAGCTGGCTCCATACACCCCAGCCTCGTGTCCATATCAAGCAACATTCCATGAATATTCTTGAGCAACAAGAGGAATGTGCTGACGGGTACTCTGTGTCCTAGATGCCTTGGAGGAAGCCCTCGATCCCATCAAAGGAGACAGCGCCGGAGGCACACCTCTCGCCATGGAGAGCTAGAAGTTCTTTGTCCCAGGAACAGATGTTGCTTTCTTGGTTTCTTTCCAATCAAATTCAGATGAAAATCAGACAATGTATATTTGAGATTATACATGTAGATCTCATACAATTTTCCTTTTTGGGAGAGCATTGAGTGGTTGTCTCTGCCAACTGTTAGCTGATTCGAGAGGTCGTTTACCATTGGCGACACCAAACATGGTTCTAAACGCTGTGGTAGGATCCTGTCCCTCAGTAACACTTTCTCGTGCTTGGATGAAGCATTTTGTAGTCACCGTCCTGAATGGACTGGACAGACATGTCCCCCAGGAAAAACAACTTCCTAAGGCATCCAGTTCACTTACTTTGGGGTCGTTGGACTCAACTACTGTGTTCCATCTGGGTTCCTAAAGTCCTTGAGGGAAATAAAGCTCATGCATACAGACATTGTGTAGCATGACCTGAGCCTCACTGTGTCCTCTCTTCTGTACCTGCAGGTGACACCATCAACCAGCGAGACCGGTACATATTCTGGAATCAGCCTCTTCCTGAGATAAAACTCTAGATGTTAATGCAGGTGGGGCATCCTTGCAATCCTCAGTCTGGCAAGCCGCCCTGATTGGGTTGTGGGGGTGTGGGGCACCAGAGATTTCCCAGGTGAAAAAGTGTGTCCATGTGTCTACAGTCCTAGGAAGCCATTGTATTCCCTGTGTGTGGTGTGGGTGTGTGTGCATGAAGCTTGGGGTTGGGGTGTCTTTTGCAGCTCTTTGTGGTGTGATTGTGAGTGTGTGATTTTGTGTGGGAGACAGGAAGAGACAGACACAGACAGAGAGATGCAGAGAGGGAGAGGAAGAGATGGAAAGAGTGAGAGAGAGATTGCATATGTCTCCAGGAGGTGTATCCCACTGCCACTGCACAATTCCCATTGTCCACATTCTCAAAAAAGAAAGAAAGAAAGAAAGAAAGAAAGAAAGAAAGAAAGAAAGAAAGAAAAGAAGAGAAAAGAAAAGAGAAGAAAAGACAAGATAAAGAAATCTCATCACAGCGCACACATTATAGCCCTACTACCGCGGGAGGCCCAGCGGTGGCGTTCAGCCCATGCCTGGGAACCAAATGCCTCCATATGCTCTAACCCCATTCATAGTGAGCAATACTCCCCGAGGCATTCTTTTTTTTTTTTTTAAGATTTTATTTATTTGAGAGAGAGTGAGTGACAGCACAAACAGGTGAGAGGGGCAGAGGGAAAGAGAAAAGCAGACCCTTGCTGAGCAGGAAGCCCCATCCGGGACTCGATCCCAGGACCCTGCGGTCCTGACTTGAGCTGAAGGCAGATGGTTCACCGACTGAGCCACCCAGGCGCCCCTCCCTGCATCATTCTTGAGCAGCACCACCAATACACTGACAGGTACTCTGTGTCCTTCTAGACATGACTGATGATGGCACTGTCTGGTCATGGTTTTTTCAGAGGATCACAGAGGAGGAGGGCCTGCCTCTTGCCAAGGTAAGCTCGCCTGTCTATCCCCGAGGAAAAAATGTTGCCTTCTGGGTTTCTTTCCAATCAAATTCAGATGAAATTCAGACAGTATACTCTGTGTTGGTGAATTGAACATAATACTAAAACAAAAATCATTTTCCTAATGTCAACTGCTTGTATATGGAAATGAAATTATTTTTATATACAGATTTTATGTAAAAAGCTATATATACTTTTGAGATTCTACATATGTGATTTCCCTGGTGGGGAGAGCATTGAGTGGTTGTCTCTGCCAACCGTTAGCTGATTCGAGAGGACATTTACCATTGGCCACACCAAACGTGGTTCTGAATGCTGTGGTAGGATCCTGTCCCTCAGTAATACTTTCTCCTGCTTGGATGAAGCATTTTGTAGTCACCGTCCTGAATGGACTGGACAGACATGTCCCCCAAGAAAAACAATTTCCTAAGGCATCCAGTTCACTTACTTTGGGGTCGTAGGACTCAACCACTGTGTTCCATCTGGGTTCCTAAAGTCATTGAGGGAAATAAAGCTCACGCAGACAGACATTGTGTAGCATGACCTGAGCCTCACGGTTTCCTCTTTTCTGTACCTGCAGGTGACAGCACCATCCACTGAATGTGGTACGTATTCTGGAATCAGCCTCTTCCTGAGACAAAACTCTAAATGTTAATGCAGGTGGGGCATCCTTGCAATCCTCAGTCTGGTGAGCCACCCTGATTGGTTTGTGGGGGTGTGGTGGACAGGAGATTTCCCAGGTGAAAATGTGTGTCCATGTGTCTACAGTCCTAGGAAGCCATTGTATTCCCTGTGTGAGGTTTGGGTGTGTGTACGTGAGGCTTGGGGTTGGGGTGTCTTTTGTGGCTCTATGTGGTATGATTGTTTGTGTTTTTGTGTGGGAGACAGTGAGAGTCAGACAAAGAAAGAGAGATGCAGAGAGGGAGAGGCAGAGATGGAAAGAGTGAGAGAGAGATTGCATATTTCTCCAGGAGGTGTATCCCACTGCCACTGCACAATGGCCATTGTCCACATTCCAAAAAAAAAAAAAAAAAAGGAAAGAAAGAAGGAAAGAAAAAAGAAAGAAAGAAAGAAAGAAAGAAAGAAAGAAAGAAAGAAAGGAAAGAAAAGAAAAGAGAAAAGAAAAGACGAGATAAAGAAATCTCACCACAGGGCACACATTATAGCCCTATTACCGCGGGAGGCCAAGTGGTGGCCCTCAGGTCATGCCTGGGAACCAAATGCCTCCATATGCTCTAACCCCATTCATAGCGAGCAATACTCCCGGAGTCATTCTGCTGCAGAGGTGAGGTGAGAGGCACATTCTGGAGTACATTTCTCTCTTCTCCTCACCAAATCCCTTATACTGGGACCAGAGCAAGACCTGCACTTGGCTCCATGGGAGAGAGGCTCATATGCAGCTGCCTGGAGACCCTCCCTGGCTGACGGGAATTCTAGAGGCCTGTGTGGAGGCTGCTGGACTGGCAGCACACACTGGCTCTCACGGTCCCTCTGAGCTGGTCTCCTGGGACTGACAGGGCCCAGGACAGAGGCTCTGGGAAGCGGGGCCAGGGTCTTTGCTCCTGTCAGATTCCACTGAGAGCGATGGGCCTGGTCCCCACATCGTGGTCACGGCCCACCCTCGGACCTTCCATCCATCTGCTCGGGGCCTCCCCTAGTCCTTCCAGGTCTCAGGGTCTTTGGTGAACACTGCAGGTACTGGTGTTTATGTGGCCACACCAGCTGGAGAATGCCCGTCACCCCACTGACAGACTAGGGGAATTTGGACAAGTACCATTACCTCTACTGTCACATTCATCTCCTCTCTGGGCTAAGACACTTATGGGCTTTCATCAATAGGAAGTGTGTCTCAAGTGCCCAAGATGAGCCCAGGCATGGGGCAGTCACTTGATTGCCCAGTTGATGGTGACTCTCATGGCCCAGCATCACCCCAGGCCCATGGCAGCCGCCTCCATGTTAGCTGCATTGACTCATTGATCAACTGATTGACTAGGGAGCGTGTCAGTAAACCCATGATCGTTCCTCCACTGTTCCCATTGCAGAGAACAGTCTGGTTGTTGGAGGTGACAGGAGAAGGGAAATAAGAAATTAATGATACAGGGAGAGAGGAGGGAGGGTAGCAGGAGGGAGCAGAGGAAGGTAGGAAATCATGGGGACAGAAAGTCATGGGCACCACCGTGGCTGCCTCTTGAAAGAATGGGCTGACAGGCACTGCTTCCTGGTCCCAGTTATGAAATCTGAGGGCTGGGAAGGGCCCAGAGACCCTGGACGCCTTTCTCACCAGTGAGGTAAAGGGATCACGGCCCCATGGGTGGTGAGGTGGGGGGACTGCGGAGCTGAGGGCAGCATTGAGTTTTGGGGTCGGGGACATAATCCCAGGGACAGTGGCCTGAGTCCTCACTTCACCCTGATTGTCCCATTTGCTTTCCCAAGACCAGGCCATGACGATGCTCACTGTCGTCCGTAAGGAAGACGACTTCGCAGGTTGCGAAGACTCGGACCCATAGATCCACCATCTGCATGTAATTTATTTCCTCTTTCATTTTTATACTCTTTTTTTTTGGTAAAGATTTATTTATTTTCTTTTGGGAGAGACTGAGATGGCACGAGTGGGGGAGGGACAGAGGAAGAGAGAGAGAGACCCCAAAGCAGAATCCCCACTGAGGGCAGAGCCTGACATGGGACTTGACCCCAGGACCCAGGGATCATGACCTGAGCCAAAATCAGGAGTCACATGCTTAACCACCTTTGCCACCCAGGCACTCCTCTCCTCTCTTATTGAGAAGGTCCTTTTTGTAGCTTTGGCCAAGTTCCTCTTTCCTGCTTGTTATGATCCTCCTCCTGCAGGATCTGGGCTCCTCCAGGCACTTGATGTTCTTGGATCTTCAAATCTATCATCTCTCTCTTCAGCCCTGTCATTTTTGGGGCTCAAGGCATGAGATGCACAAATGTTCTATTTCTACCAACTCTCACCAGCTCTCTTGGGAATCCTCTAAACCTAACCCCTCTCCTCTTCCAGAAAAAAATGTCTGATGCTCATGTGTACATTCATCACAATCCGAATTCTTGTCTCCCACGACTTTACCAACGATGATTTGGCTTTTCAGGGCCAACTCTAGACAACCTGATTGGAGCAAAATCATTCATTTGAGAAGCATCATTGGAAAGGAGGAAGCCCAATGGGCAGCACATTTTGGATGCTATGTTGAGGCCTCCAAAAGAAATTCTGAATCCAAAGTTGTTTCACTAAGAAACCAGAAGGGTATATCCTTTTTGTTCTCTCCTGGACAGAACAGTGGCATACCTGGACAGTCATGGCCCAGGAGTTCACTGAAGGCCCCTCTCCTTTTCCCATGTGCTCAATCAAGACTGAAAAAGGAAATCTGTTTCCCTTGTAATTCAGTTCTTATACAACGTGTGAATGATCTCCGACTTTGTCCAGAGAACAAAAAAGCCTCTAAAAAGGATTCTCTTTACTTGCTCTCAACCTTGGCCAAAAAGAAATATAGAGTTTCACAAGAAATTACAATTTTGCTGGAACACAGTTCATTATTTAAGACATAAACTGTTTCAAGTGGGCAAAACATTTTCATCCTTCCATTTAAAGTAGCAAAACTTTCAGAAACCTGTGAGCTCCCTGGGTGCAAATACACATTAGTGATGATGGCTCTCCAGTCCATTCCCTTGGGAACACACGGGCTCTCCCACTAAATGAGTAGCTGGAAATTCCTTATCTCTAGGAATTTCACTACCCAGACTAGATTGCACTACCCTACTACGTGCAGACATGGCAGCATATTGCAAAGAGCTCTTGTAATAGTGCCCAAGTTTTTCACCAACAGCTTCAGGCCTCCATTCCTGAAATCTTCCTAGAAGCCTCTTCATGATCTTCAACCTCAGGAAGAGACATCAGAGAAAAACTGCCCTTACACATCCCCTGAAGGGACCCCTTCAGGTACTGTTTAAAAACAAAGCAGTGTAACTCCTGGGAGTTCACCCTTGGCTTCATATGTCTCCACTAAAATAAATAAAATAATTGAAAAAATCAGAATTTCACACAATTAGAGGGCTACTCAAACTGAGGCTTCTCAGAGATCCTCTGGAAATAGCCAGTCTTCAGAAGCAGGCAGCTGCCCCAAGATTTTCAGAACAGGCAAATTGTGATGGCTAGTGGGCACTTACCACACAAGATATTGGGTCAAGACTCCCATTTAATTCTTTTTCTGATTTGTATCTGCTCAGTTAAAATAATTCTCATTTCCCATAAACCCTTGTTGCCATTCAGCCAGAATGACCCCTTTACTCCCATTTTCTTATTCTAATCATTCTACTAATTATTACCCTTGATAGGTCAGAACATCCCTGAAGTCACTCCTGGGTTTCTGACTGCTGGGTGTGCCATCCGTCCACGGACCCCCCATGGTACGTCCCTCTGGGAACTTCCGATTGCATCAAATGAAATGAATCACGAAGGTTGGAAATTCCAACTTCTGTGTCAGCTCCAAACTGAGGCTGCTTGTGGTGATTCAGGCACACGACTTGAAGCAATTACTACGTATGCCCCAAATTAGAACAGTGTTCCCTTTGGTGGGAAGTGAATAAATAGAAAAAGCCTGTAAGAAACCTATCTCTAATGTTGGCAAAAGTGACTGGTAACTCTTGGCATGTCACTTAATCTCTCTACGTTTCAGTGCCTCCCACTAGAATATGGCTTACAGCCCCTGCTCTGCCCCCACCCACCTCAATAGGGCTGACCTGAGGATTACAGGAGATGGTAACAGGTATTGTCCACGAGCAGTAAAGCATCCTTCCCATGTAAAGCTAAGAGTGAGTGTCCATGCTCTCTTGCTGTGGAGCCATCCACGTCCCCTCTCTGGGTTCCACCACCACCAAGTGTCTACCTTATTCTTGCAGTCGCTCAGTGATTGAACACTTAGGGCGATTATGAAACACCAGTCATTTATTTTATTATTCTTAAGGCTTTCCTTGTGTTTAATTACTTTTAGCCTCATAACATAATTCTAATAAGTAGGCCACAGTCACATTTCAACATCTCAGAACAGGCAAATGAGACACAGAGGGGTGTACGTAACTTTCTCAGGTGCTCGCGGCTCCTGCCTGAAGTCAAGAGTATCACCTGACCCCAAGCAGTGATTCTGAAAACTCGGCCTCTGGCCAAACAATAGGGGGCACCCTACCAATGACCCAGTTGAAGGTACTGTGGGAATGGACTCATTCGGTTCATTCAAGAAGAATGATGCTACTTTATTCAGTGACCCATATGTAAGAGAAAACCATCAAAATGTGAAGCCACATTCTTCTCTTCTGTATGCAAAGGCAAATGATCAAGTCAATCAGTATCGCTGTAACTCCAGCAGTCAACGTGCATTTCTAACTCAAGAATGGGCTCACCTTTACCAGTAAACAACATCTTTAGCTAACGTACAGACCTTTAGCTGATGTTCGAACCAATATTGGCTGACACAGATCGCTCCCTGAAAGAGTGTTCTTGGATTTAAAAAAATTAATAGGCATTATTGACAACAGGAGGTTTAGACAAATCTAAGAGTTGAAGAGATAATATAGAAAGTTCCCATAACCTACGCCCCCCGACCCCAATTCCTCCACTAATAACATCTTATATGGATGTGGTGCATTTGTTATAATTAGCAAAACAATATCGATACACTTTTATTAACTGGAGGTCTATAAAGGAATTCAATTTTGAAATATACCCCAACATGGACGGACCTTGAAAACATATTATGCTCTGTGAGATAAAGCACGGAGAGAAAGACCAATATTGCATGATTCCACCCCAGGGCCCTGAAACCCTACCACTCCAAGGACTTTGCGGGGAGGCCAAGACAGATGCCTTCCAGTTCTCCAGGGAGTCCAGGGTCTCATCAAGGCATGTGGCCTGTGAACAAGTAGGTGGTGAGCGGAACAGAGAGTGGAAGGCACTTCTCGCAGTTTGAGGGGCTGAGGAATTTTTCCTTGGTCAGTTCTGGGATTGCAGGTCCACCTGGAGTTGGCTGGATGGACCCGAACAGGCTCCTGCCTGATGGTGATGAACAGAAGGGAGGAGAGTGCAGAGCAGAGAGGCCCAGGGGAGGCAAGCTGCTGCAGGTCCAACTGTGGAGCCATGGTCCTTAGGAGGGGCAGTGTGTCCCCCAGGGGACATTTGGGAGGGACTGACTGCAATAGGTGGCTGCAGAAAGGGACCTGGGAGGCCTGGAGGCTGACTGAGCACAGTCCAGGGGGACAGTAACCGTTGTCACCACTCTGCCCTTGCTGTCACGGATCCAAGAATCCCCTCTGCTGATCCAGAGCTTTCTGGGTTCGTGGGGCACACATCTATTGAGTAAACACAAGTTCTTTCTGAACCCCACGATTTCCCGACTTTGAGGCCCACATCATCTGTCAATGAGCAGGTTGGCTGTCTTCTGTGTTTGTGGATGCCACCACACCCCACCAGCTCTGGTTTTAATCAGGGCAGGAGCACAGCTGGGTCCCGGGCTGGGTCTGACAGTTGGCATTGCCTCTTCAGACATGCGTGGAGGCGGTCTGGCGCAGCCTGGTTGGGAGGCTTGGTCACTCATAACATCTCATCAACTGCAATCCCTTGAAAACCAAGGAACTTCAGGAGCCATTCAGAGCTGCAGAAGCCCCCCAGAACTGATAACACACACCCCACTGCTTCCTTGGCAGGGGGTTATTATTTGCAGGGGAACCCCCAGGATGGGGGCCACGCTGGGGTTTCCTGGGGGTGGGCGCAGAGGAGGGGCCGACAGCAGGGGACAGTGCTGAGCTGGCACCAGCTCCCATTCCCAAAGCTGGGATCTGTGGACAGACGGGGAGGATGACTGAGGGGAAAGACATGTAACCGTGGGAGAAGGGCGTGCTTGAAGGAACATTCTAGGAGGAGGCACTGCCCTTGGCCCTGGGAGGATGGGGGGGTGGCAGGAGGGGTGAGGAGGAAGAGAAAAAGCAGGGAGCACTGGGCCTGCCCCTCATGAGCACTGGTTGGTTCCTGCCATGTTCTCTCAGCTCCAACAGCCCTTGGAAAGATGAAACTGTGTCCACATCTTGGTGGCGGGAAGGATGAAGGGGAACGAGGGTTATGGGGGCCCAGCACTCAGAGTCTCCATCCATCACCACGGCTGGGCCCTCCCTCTCAGATGCTGGCAGAGGAGGAAGAATGTCGGGGAAAGAAAGCAGAGTGGTGGTGGCAGGGTGGTGGGAATGCGGGGTCCGAGGGGGGTGACGTGACCAATGTGTGGTCCTCCTGCCCTGTCCACAGGGTACCAGATCCCCTACCGCCTGGCCAGCAACAGCCCCAGCACGTTCACGACGGTGGAGGTGGGGACCACGGTGAGGCAGTTCACAGCAGCCAAGCTGGCCCTGGAGTCGGCATACATCTTCAGGCTTTTGGCCAAGACGAAACACCACTAGGGGCTGCCGCTGGTGGCTGCTGTCATCACCACTGAGAAGAGACGTACGACCCCGGGGCCCAAGTCCACTGTTGTGGTGCTGTGGGGAGGAGAGCTGGGCCTAAATGGGAGCCGTGAACTTGCTGGGTCCACAGCTTCCTGGGTCAGGCCCTGCACTGTTGCATGTCTGCACAGCCCGACATTTACCAGAAAGACAGGAATGTCCCAGGTTTAAAGCTGGAGACGCGGCTCAGCGAGGTTGTGTAACTAGCCCAGGGTGGCTCTGAGTTATCCTGTTGGAGCGCAGCTCCCTGAAGCCAGGCACTTGATCGCTGATGGTCAAAACCAAGTGCCCAGCTCAGCAGGGGCTCAATAAACAAGTTTTCTACCCAGCAGTCATAGGGAGATCTGTCTCCACGGACGCTACTTACATTCCAAGCACTGGTGAGATGCTTATAGTACATTGTCTTGGTTTATCCTCACAAAGGCCTGGGGAACAAAGCGCTGTGAGCCCCAGTTCTACAGAAGTGGGGCCCAGACGGATTCAGTCATTTGCCGGGGACACAGCTGTGAGGCCGTGACGTGGACACCCTCCACAGACACTCAGTCTCCTCCACCTACAGAAATCTGCTGTGGGTTCCCATCTCAGCGAGTGCCTGACATGCCCTCCAGCCTCACTCTGGAATCTGCCTCAGCAGACTCCCTCCCCAGGGCCGCCCCAACTCCAGGTTGGGAGATCAGAACCAGACCCAGAGGTCTCAGGGAAGAGGATGACAGGAAGGTGCTTGTGCACAGAGTAAACGGGTGGGCTCTGGGAGTCCCCAAGCATCAGGCTCTGGAACCGTGTGACCTTAGGCAAGGCCCTTCCCCTCTCTGTTCCCTGCACTCACCTCGTGGCTTCTTGGGAAGCCTGAGGGCCAGCATGGTCCGCAGAACTCCAGGGACAGAGCTGGTGCCATGGCTGCACTGAGAATGTGAGCCAGTGACCCCGTGGCCTGCAGGATCACTCTAGGAGAAGATCTAGACAGTCTTAGTGAGGCATGAATTGAGCCCAGAGTGCTTGGAAAACCATCCCAAGGGCCGATCTGAAACCTACAAAAGGTAGAAGGCAAAGGAGCCTAGCATGCACTGAGCCCGTACCACGCTCTGGCCACCTTCCAGGCACTGCGGCTCACTGCTCTCTCAAATTCCCTCACAAGCAGGCTGAGCAGCTGGGGAAGCTGATGCCCCACAAGGTGGAAGGGCCCATGAGCTCTGGCACCTGCTCGGAGGCCGCCCCGGCTGGAACACCCAGCTGCTCAGGACAGGGCTGCTCGGCCCAGGCACACGGCTGACCCTTGCGATGGCCAACGGGGGGACGCTGGTGTCCCCCATCTGTGGCTTCGGATCTTCCAGGGCTCCACACATTCCAGGGGAAGGCCGTAGCCTGCTGTGAGTCCCCCGACCTCAACCGCCGAGCCTCAGTCCCCCAAGGATGAAGACAAATGCACAGCCCCTCCTCTGACAAAAGTTACCTCTACTGCTAACTGGAGGAAGGAAGCCTTGAAGTCACTGGAGATGCCAAAGCTTGAGGTGGGTGGAGAGACAGCCATGCATAGTTGGCCCCTGGCTTTTGGCACATAGCGCTGTCTGACCTGCAGCTGCCAGCACAGGGGTGGGGTTGGCGAGACCGCGGACAGGCACCAGGAGAACCCCTCCTGCAGCTTTGGCCCAGGTCCTCAGGCTCCCTCTTGTCCGGGGCATGCTCAGGGCCCTGAGTGCCTCTCCCAAAGTCTCTTGCCCTCTTCCTCAGAGTTGATGCAGCCCCGTAGGGAAATTCAGCACTTTCTAAGGCACAGGGAAAGCCAGGATTGCTAAAGGTGTGATGTGACTTAAATCCAAATGGAAGCATTATCAGGAGTGCCCTCCAGGAGGCACCCTGGTCCACAGCGGGGCTGCTTCTGATGGGGCTGGGGGATGCATGCCCACACCTCAGCCCACATGCCAACCACCCACACCACCTGCCTTGGGCCCATAGAGCTTAGGGGATGTCTGCCAGGGCCTGCAGACCCCCCAGCAGAGCTTCACCAATTGCCAGTATGCTCAGGAGGGTGGTCCTTGTGGCTGGTGAGGGGATGCAGGGCTCTTGCTTTGAGGGAGGAGGACCCCGACAGCCCAAGTGTGTGCTGTCAGGTGGAAGGGTTCCTTCCGCCATCACCTCAGGGTCGGCGATCATCACTGCTTCATTACCCACCACACACTCTCAACAGGATCAATCAACTTCATGATAAATAATTAATCAATTATTCCTTCCTCTGTGGGGTTCCTCTGCTGCAATTGATGGGACGGGGAGATGCATGCTGGGAACGATCCATGCTCGGGAGCCAGGTCCCCACTTCCTGTGCTCTGCACTCCCAGTCACCAGCACTGTGGGGACAGAGTGGCGGTGCCACGCCCCGGAGGAGCCGAGTAGGACACCGTCTGTGTTTCAGGCTCGGGTTGGCTTCCAGGAAGAAGGAGTCAGCATGACAGATGCACTGAGCCTGAGATCACAGGGAGAGTCCACAGGGGCCTGGATGTGCTCAGCAGAGCCCAGGTGTCAACTTCGAGATGTTGTAGGGACGTGTGGTTGCCACGGAGCACGTGTGGGCTCATCCTCCTGTCTGTCCGACTGTCTCCGGCAGGAGAGAGCAGCGCTTTGGGAGCAAGCCAAGGTCTCCCGTGAGGTCGAGGCTGGAGCAGGTCCAGAGTCGGCTGTGAGGGAGCCGCAGGTGCCTGCAGAACTGGGAATGAGCTCCCTGTTCTCTGCCCTCATGGGCAGCCCGCGTCCTCATGCTTGAGCTCACATGGTGCCTTCCTGGAGAAGCAGCTGGTCACGTGTCCCTGGTCTGTTCTGTTTTGGTTGCAGAGCGTCCAGTGACTCCCCCACCCCCGTGAGCTCCTGGTGTCACTGGCAGAAGTGACTGTGCACAGCCTCCAGATACTGTGGGTCCTGGGCAGCGACGCCCCTCCCATCCACTACTTCACTGTGCAGGTGCGAGAGCTGCCCTGGGGAGAGCAGCAGACCACTCCTCATCCCTCCGCCACAAGGCCAGAGCCTGTGCTGTTGAAAGGTACCCAGAGCCAGGCACGCCCACCCCAGGGAACAGAGCAGGGAATATGTGTGGGCCAGAGACGCACCCGGACAGCTGAGCTCTCTTCTCCTAGTGCACACTCCCTGTACCAGGGACCAGGACTCCCACTTCCTGGAGCCGCTCTGGCCTCTGCCCTGGGTCTGTCCTCTGGGCATGCCCTGTGCATGTCATGTGCATACCCCAGGTCCCAGAGATGGATGAGGCACAGATGATGGGGCCAGGGAGCCTGGAAGTATGGGCTCCAGTGCCCTATCCCCTGAGAGGCAGATGTGGAGGAGGGGGAGGTGGGGGGAAGGGGTGTCACAGGCTGAGAGAGTTGCACCTTCTCTTTGTGCTCTCTGTCCTAGTCAGCAAGGCAGACTTGTTCTGTCATCCATTAGTGATGGCTGAGGAGGGAAACGGCAGAGGTATCCCCACTGCACCTTGAGAACCCAGCATTTATCCAGTTGCTGAGGGAACCACCAAGCAAAGGCAGAGGGGAGTGGTGCCAACCACCACAGCTAAGTTCTTGGCACCTACAGCGTCATTGGGGCCCCTCCTCATGTTCCCACCCCCTTCTACAGTGAGGGACCAGAGCACCCTCTCTGCAGTGAGGGACCAGGGCACTCCATCTCAATGGTGGGCGAGCAGGGCACCCCCTCTACAGTGGGGGACCAAGGTAGCCCCCTCTGCAGTGAGGGATGAGGGCACACACACACACACACCCCGCGCTATGGTTGGAGACCAGGGCATTCTCCTTTATGATGGCTCATAGGAGACCAGGGCTATCTAACCATCTAGGTGAGGATTCTCAGAAGTGACCTCAGGCCTCGTGTCTCCACAAGCAGGCCTGGGCTGTGCAGGCTCACGCCACCCTGTAGAAGCCCCCTGGGTCTTTCTGGTGGGCAGGCCTGTCTGGGGAGCTGGCATCTTTCCTGTCCTCCTCCTCTGGCCCTGACTGTGGTCACATTCCCTGAAGCTCACATCAGGCTGTGAGGGGGCCACGAAGGAGCGTGTCCCACCTGCTCTGAGGGTTCCAGAACCCTGGCCAGCACCTCTTATTGGGATGATGGAGGAGGCCTATACCCCATTCCCAGGCTGGCCAATGTTCCTCTCACCTTTCAGATAGAACACCATGTACTGATTCCCCCCCTATTCTGAGCACTGTGCTGTGAAATCTCACATTTCTCATTGAACCCGCATGATAACCCTGTGGGGGGAGATCATCGTCCCCATTCTACAGAGGAGAGCTGAGGATCGCAAAGGTCATATTCGCCTGCAGCCCCAGCACCACCCACGGGTGCACCTCCTGACCCTCCTCCTTTAAAGGGCGCTGCCGGTCATTCAGGGCGGGAGAACAGGCAGCGCCCTCCAAGCCCCCGGCGACGTTCGAAGGCCCCCCGCGCCAAAACCCTTGGGCCCACGCTCCCGCTCGCCAGAGCCCTCACCTCATCCCGCCCCTCCACTCGCAGCACAGCCGGCGGATGGGGCCTGCCAGCCTCCTGGGGCTAACCCTCACACTTGGTCTGCCCCCGAGGGGCCCTTCCCAAGGGGCCTGGCGCCGCAACGCCGGGAATTGGGGACCTCTGAGCCCCAGCTTTGGACTCACCCTGCCGCCCCGCCACCACCCGGGCCGCTCGGGGCGCCGCCAGGCATATGGGCGGGAGAATGGGCAAGGCCCTCCGAGCCCCTGGAGATGTTCGAAAGCACCCCGCGCCAAAACGCTTTGGCCCATGTTCCCGTTGGCCAGCGAACAAACCTCGGCACGCCCCTCCGCTCGCCGCACAGCTGGCGGATCGTGGCTGCTGGCCTCCTGGGGGCCAACCCTAACCCTAGGTCGGCCCCCAAGGAGCCCATACCAAGGGACCTGGCACCGCAACACCAGGGATTGGGGACCCCCAAGCGCCAGCGCCAGACTCATCTGCTCCCCCTCCACCTCCCAGGCCGCTAGGGGCGCCGCCGGTCATTCAGGGCGGGAGAACGGGCAGGGCCCGCCGAACCCCCAGCGACATTCAAAGGACCTCCGCGCCAAAACGCTTGGTCCTACGCTCCCGCTCGCCAACGTCCTCAACTCGGCCTGCACCTCTACTCGCCCCACAGCTGGTGGATCAGCCTGCCGCCCTCCTGGAGGCTAACCCTAAACCTAGGTTGGCCCCCGAGGGGGCCCTCCCAAGGGGCCTGGAGCCGCAACGCCAGGGAATGGGGACCCCTGAGCCCCACCGCTGGACTCTCCGTGCCGCCCCGCCGCCACCCGGGCCCGTAGGGATGCCGCCGGTCATTTAGGGCGGGAGAATGGGCAGGGCCCTCTAGCCCCTGGCGACCTTCGAAGGCCCCCTGTGCCAAAACGCTTGGGCCCATGCTGCCGCTGGCCAGCGCCCTCACCTCAGACCGCCTCTCTGCTAGCCGCACAGCTGGCGGATCGGGCTTGCCAGCCTCCTGGGGGCTAACCCTAAACCTAGGCCGACCCCCGAGGGCCCCCTCCCAAGGGGCCTGGCGCCGCCTCGCCTGGGATTGGGGACCCCCGAGACCCAGCGCTGGACTCACCCTGCCGCTCCACTGCCACCGGGGCCGCTAGGGGCGCCGCCAGTCATTTAGGGCGGGAGAACGGGAAGGGCTCTCCGAGTCCCCGGCGACATTTGAAGGCCCCCCGCGTCAAAACGCTTGGGCCTACGCTTCCACTCGCCAGCAGCCTCACCTTCGCCCACCCCTCAGCTCGCCGCACAACTGGCGGATCTGGCCTGCTGGCCTCCTGGGGGCTAACCCTAAACCTAGGTTGGCCCCCAAGGGCCCCTCCCAAGGGGAATGGCTCCATAACACCAGGGATTGGGGACCGCCAAGCCCCAGATCCGGACTCACACTGCCACCCTGCCACCACCCGGCCAACTAGGGGCGCCGCCGGTCATTCAGGGTGGGAGAACGGGCAGAGCCCTCCGAGCCCCCAGCGACTTTTGAAGGCCCCCCTCGCCAAAACGCTTGGGCCCACGCTCCCGCTCGCCAGCACCCTGACGTCGTCCCGCCCCTCCGCTCGCTGCATAGCTGGCGGATCAGGACTGCCGGTCTCCTGGGACTAATGCTAACCCTAGGTCTGCCCCCGAGGAGCCACTCCCAAGAGGCCTGGCGCCGCAACGCCGGGGATTGGGGAGCCCCGAGCCCCGGCGCTGGACTCACCCTGCCGCCCCGCCGCCTCCCGGGCCACAAGGGGTGCCGCCGGTCAGTCAGAGCAGGAGAATGGGCAGGGCCGTCAGAGCCCCCAGCGACCTTCGAAGGCCCCCCGTACCAAAACGTTTGGACCCACGCTCCCGCTCGCCAGCGGCCTCACCTCAGCCCGCCTCTCCGTTGGCTGCACAACCGGCGGATCGGGCCAGCCGGCCTCCTGGATGCTAACCCTAACCCTAGGTTGGCCCCCGAGGGGCCCCTTCCAAGGGGCCTGGCGCCGAAACGCCAGGGATTGGGGACTCCCGAACCCCTGTGCCGTAGTCACCCTGCCTCCCTGCCACCACCGGGGCCCCTAATGGTGCCGTGGGTCATTCAGGGCAAGAGAATGGGCAGGTCCCTCTGAGCCCCCGACGACATTCGAAGGCTCCCCGCGCCAAAACGCTTGGCCCCCGCTCCCACTCGCCAGCGCCCAGAACTCGGACCGCCCCTCCTCTCGCTGCACAGCTGGCGGTTCATGCCTGCCGGCCTCCTGGGGCTAACACTAACCCTAGGTCAGTTCCCGAGGGGCCCCTCCCAAGTGGCCTGGTGCTGCAATGCCGGGGATTGATGATCCCCGAGCCCCAGCCTCGGATTCACCCCAGCTCCCCACCGCCACCTGGTCCCTTGGGCACCCCTGGTCATTCATTGCGAGAGAACACGGACCGCCCCTCCGCTCGCTGCACAGCTGGCGGATCGGGCCTGCCGGCTTCCTGGGGACTAGCCCTATTCATAGGTCAGCCCCAGAGGGGCCACTCCCAAGGGGACTGACTGGTGCCGCAACGCTGGGGACTGGGGACCCCGAGCACCAGCGCCAGACTCACCCTGCCGCCCCACCGCCACCCAGGCCGCTAGGGGCATTGCCGGTCATTCACGGCGGGAGAACAGGCAGGGCCCTCCGAGCCCCCGGCGACCATAGAAAGCCCACCGAGCCAAAACGCTTGGGCCCACGCTCCCACTCGCCATCGCACTCACCTCGGCCCGCCCCTCCGCTCAGTGCAGAGCCAGCGGATCAGGCTTGCCGCCCTCCTTGGTGATAACCCTAACCCTAGGTCGGCCCACTAGGGGCCCCTCCCAAGGGGCCTGGTGCCACTTCGCTGGTGATAGGGGACCCTCACACCCATAACGCCTTACTCACCCTTCCACCCCGCCGCCACCCGGGCCACAAGGGGCACCACCGGTCATTCAGAGCGTGAGAACGAGCAGGGCCCTCTGAGCCCCCGGCGACCTTCCAAGGCCCCCCGTGCCAAAATGTTTGGGCCCACGCTCCCACTTGCCAGCGCCCTCACCTCAGCCCACCCCTTTGTTCACCACACAGCCGGCGGATCGGGCCTGCCGGCCTCCTGCGGGCTAACTCTAACCCTCGGTCGGCCCCCGAAGGGCCCCTCCCAAGGGGCCTGGCGCCGCAACGCCAGGGATTGGGGACCCCCGATCCCCAGCGCCAGACTCACCCTGCTGCCCTGCCGCCACCCGGGCCGCTATGGGCACCAGCAGTCATTCAGGGCACGAGAACGGGCAGGTCCCTCCGAGCACCCAGCGAACTTCAAAGGCCCCCCCCAAAAAAACGTTTGGGCCCACGCTCCCGCTCGCCAACACCCTCACCTCAGCCCGCCCCTACACTCGCCGAGAGCCAGCGTATCGGGCCTGCTGGCTTCCTGGGATGAACGCTAACCCTAGGTTGGCCCCCAAGGAGCCCCTCCCAAAGGGTCTGGCGCCACAACGCAGGGGTTGAGGACCACCGAGCGCCAGAGCCCGACTCACCCTGCCGCCCCGCCACCTATCTGGCAGCTAGGGGCACTGCCGGTCATTCAGGCAGGGAGAAAGGACAGGGCCATTTGAGCCCCCGGTGAATTTCAAAGGCCCCCTGCACCAAAACGCTTGGGCCCACGCTCCGGGTCGCCAGCGCCCACACCTCGGACCCCCCTCCGCTCGCTGCACAAATGGCGGGTCAGGCCTGCTGGCCTCCTGTAGCCTAACCCTAACCCTAGGTTGGCCCCCGAGGGGCCCCTCCCAAGGGGCCTGGCATATCAATGCCAGGGATTGGGGACCCCTGAGCCCCAGCGCTGGACTCACCCTGCCGACCTGCCGCCACCCAGGCCGCTAGGGGCACTGCCGGTTATTCAGGGCGGGAGAATGGGTAGGGCCCTCTGAGACCCCGGAAACCTTCAAAGTCCCCCTGCGCCAAAACTCTTGGACCCATGGTCCCATTCGCCAGTGACCAAACCTTGGTCTGCACCTCCACTCGCCGCATAGCTTGCTGATCGGACCTGCCTGCCTCCTGGTGCCTAACCCTACCCCTAGTTCGGCCCCCGAGGGGCCCCTCCCAAGGGGCCTGGCGCCGCAACGTCGCGGATTGGGAACCCCCGAGCCCCAGCACCAGACTCACCCAGTTGCCCCGCTGCCACCCGGGCCGCTAGGGGCACCGCGGGTCATTCAGGGTGGGAGAACGGACAGGGCCCTCCGAGCCCCCAGCAACTTTCGAGGGCCCCCTGTGCCAAAACGCTTGGGCCCAGGCTCCCGCTCGCCAGCGCCCTCAACTCGGCCTGCCCCTCCATTCGCTGCACAGGTGGCGGATCGAGCATGCCGGCCTCCTGGGTGCTAACCCTAACACTAGGTCAGCCCCTGAGGGTCCCCTCCCAAGGGGCCTGGCGCAGCAACGCCGGGGATTTGGGACCCCCGAGCCCCAGTGCTGGACTCACCCTGCTGCACCCCTGCCACCCAGGCGGCTAGGGACGCCGCCGGTCATTCAAGGCGGGAGAAGGCTAGGGTTAGGGTTAGCCCCCAGCTGTGCAGCGAGTGGAGGGGCGGGCCGAGGTGAGGGCGCTGGCGAGCCGGAGCATAGGCCCAAGCGTTTTGCTGTGTGGGGCCTTCAAAGGACACCGGGGGCTCTGAGGGCCCTGCCCGTTCTCCCGCCATGAATAACCGGCAGCGCCCCTAGCGGCCCAGGGGGCGGTGGGGCAGCACGGTGAGTCCGGCGCTGGGGCTCGGGGGTCCCCATTCCCCGGCGATGCGGCGCCAGGCCCCTTGGGAGGGGATCTTCGGGAGCCGACATAGGGTTAGGATTAACCCCCTGGAGGCCGGCATGCCCGAACCGCTGTGCATCGAGCGAAGGGGCGGATCGAGTTGAGGGCGCTGGCGAGCGGGAGCGTGGGCCCAAGCTTTTTCACACGGGGGTTCTTCGAAGGTCACTGCGGGATTGGAGGGCCCTGCCGTTTCTCCCGCACTGAATGACCGGCGGCACCCCTAGCGGTTCAGATGGCATCAGGGCTGCAGGGAGTGTCGGCGATGGGACTTGGGGGTCACCAATCCCCAGCGTTGTGGTGTCAGGCCGCTTTGGAGCGGCCCCTCGTGGGCTGACCTAGGGTTAGCGTTAGCCACTAGGAGGCCGGTAAGCCCGATCCGCCAGCTGTGTGGCAGGCGCATGGGCAGGCCCAGGTGAGGGCGATGGTGATCAGGAGCGTGGGCCCAAGCGTTTTGGTACACGGGGCCTTCAAAATTTGCCGTGGGCTTGGAGGGCCCTGCCCGTTCTCTCGCCCTGAATGACTGGCTGCGCACCTAGCGGCCCAGGTGGCGGCTGGGCGGCAGGGTGAGTCTGGCTTTGGATTTCGGGGGTCCCCAATCCCCAGCGTTGTGGATCCAGGCCCCTTGGGAGGGGCCCCTCGGAGGCCTACCTAGGGTTAGGGTTAGCCCCCAGGAGGCCAGCAGGCCCTATCCGCCGGCTTTGCAGCGAGTGGAGGGGCTGCCCGCGGTGAGGGCGCTGCTACCGGGAGCATGGGCCCAGCATTTTGTCGCGGGGGCTCGGAGTGCCCTGCACATTCTCCCACCCTGAATGACTGGTAGCGCCCCTAGCGGCCTGTTTGGCGGTGGGGCGGATGGAGACTCCGGCGCTGGGATTTGGGGGTCCCCAATCCCTGGTGTGGCGGCGCCAGGCCCCTTGGGAGGGGCCCCTCGAGGGCTGACCTAGGGTTAGGGTTAGTCCCCAGGAGGCTGGCAAGCCCGATCCGCCGGCTTGCTGCGAGCGGAGGGGCGGGCCGAGGTGAGGGCGCTGGGGAGCTGGAGCGTGGGCCCAACTGTTTTGGCGCGGGGGGCCTTCAAATGTCGCTGGGGGCTCGGAGGCCCCTGAATGTACTCCCGCCCTGAATGACCAGTGGCACACCTAGTGGTCCAGGTGGCGGTGGGGCAGCAGGGTGAGTCCAGTGCTGGGTCTCAAGGTCCCCATTCCATTCGTTGAGGTGCCAGGTCCCGTGGGAGGGGCCCGCAGGGGCAGACCTAAGGTTAGGGTTAGCCACCAGGAGGCCAGCAGGCCCAATCCACCAGCTGTGCGGCGAGCGGAGGGGCGGGCCGAGGGGAGGGCACTGGCAAGCCGGAGCGTGAGCCAAAGCGTTTTGGCGCGCGGAGTCTTTAAATATCCCCGGGGGCTCAGAGGTCCCTTCCCGTTCTCCCGCCCTGAATATCGGGCGGCGCCCCTGTGGCCTGGGTGGTGGCGGGGCGGAGTGTGGTTCTGGTGCTGGGATTCGGGGTCCCCTATCCCTTGCGTAGCGGCACCAGGCCCCTTGGGAGAGGCCACTCGGAAGCCAAGCTAGCATTAGTGTTAGTCCCCAGTAGGCCGCCAGGCTCAATCCGCCGGCTGTGCGTTGAGCGGAGGGGCAGGCCGAGGTGAGGCTGCTGGCAAGTGGGAGGGTAGGCCCAAACGTTTTGGCGTGCGGGGCCTTTGAAAGTCGCCGGGGGCCAGAGGGCTCTGTCAGTTTTCCCACCCTGAATGGCCGGCGGCACCCCTAGCACCCCGGGTTGCAGCGGGGTGGCAGGGTGAGTCCAGCGCTGGGGCTCAGGGGTCCCGAATCCCTGGGTTTCTGGCGCCAGGATCCTTCAAGGGGCCCCTCGGGGGCCGACGTATGTTTACAGTTAGCACCCAGGAGGCCGGCAGGCCCGATCCGCTGGCTGTGCGGCGAGCGGAGGGGTCGGCCGAGGTTAGGGCGTTGTCGAGCGGGCTCAGGGGTCCCCAATCCCCGACGTTGCGGCACCTTGGGAGTGGCCGCTTAGGTAAGATCTACGTTTAGGGTTAGCACCCAGGAGGTCAGCAGGCCCGATCTACCGGCTGCTCTGTGAGAATAGGGGCTGGCCAAGGTGAGGGCGCTGGCGAGTGGGAGTGTGGACCGAAGCGTTTAGCACACTGGTCTTCAAAGTTTGCCGGGCCTCTGAGGGTCCTACCCGTTCTCTCGCCCGAATGACCGGCAGTGCCCCTAGCTTCCCCGGTGGCGGTGGGGCGGCAGGGTGATTCTGGCGATGAGGCTCGGGGGTCCCCAATCCCCGGCGTTGTGGGGCCAGACCCCTTGGGAGGGGCCCTTCGGGCACGACCTAGGGTTAGGGTTAGACCCCAGGAGGCCGGCAGGCCCGATGCGCTGGCTGTGCGGCGAGTGGTGTGGCGGACAGAGGTGAGGTCACTCACGTGCGGGAGCGTGGGCACAAGCATTTTGGCGTGGGGGGTCTTCGAAGGTCGCCAGGGTTCGGAGGGCCCTGACTGTTTTACCGCCATGAATGACCAGCGGTGCCCCTAGTGGCCCTGGTGGCGCCGGGCGGCAGGGTGAGTCCGGCGCTGGGGCTCGGGGGTCCCCAGTCCCCGGTGTTGCGGCGCCAGGCCCCTTGGGAGGGGCCCCTTGTGGCCCAACCTAGGGTTAGGGTTAGCCTCCTGGAGGCCGGCAGGTCCGATCCGCCAGCACTGCAGCGAGCGGAGTGATGGGCTGAGGTGAGGGCGCTGGCGATGACGAGCGGGAGCATGGGCCCAAGTGTTTTCGAAGGTCGCTGGGGGCAGGAGGGCCTGGCCCGTTCTCCTGCCCTGAATGACCGGCGGCGCCCCTAGCGGCCCAGGTGGCAGCTGGGCAGCAGGGTGAGTCCGGCGCTGGGGCTCGGGGGTCCCCAGTCCCCGGTTTTGTGGCTCCAGGCCCCTTGGGAGGGGCCCCTCAGGCCCAACTTAAGGTTAGGGTTAGAACCCAGGAGGCCGGCAGGCCCGATCTGGCGGCCATGCGGTGAGCAGAGTGGCGGACAGAGGTGAGGGTGCTCCCGAGCGGGAGCGTGGGCTCAAGCATTTAGTGCACTGGTCTTTGAAGTTTGCTGGGCCTTGGAGGGTCCTGCCCCTTCTACCGCCCTTAATGACTGGCGGCGCACCTAGCGGCCCGGGTGGCGGCCGGGCGGCAGGCTGAGTCTGGCGCTGGCTCTCGGGGGTCCCCATTCCCTGCGTTGTGGCACCAAGCCCCTTGGGAGGGGCCCCTCGGGGGCCGACCTACAGTTAGGGTTAGCCCCCAGGAGGCCCGCAGACCAGATCCATTGGCTGTGCGGTGAGCTGAGGGGCGAGCCGAGATGAGGGCGCTGTCGAGCGGGCTCGTGGGCCCAAGCGTTTTGGCGCTGGGGAACTTTGAAAGTTGCCCGGGGCTTGGAAGACCTGCCCATTTCCCCGCCCTGAATGACCGGCGGCGCCCCTAGAGGTCCGGCTGTTGGCGGCCTGGCAGGCTGAGTCAGGCGCTGGGGCTCGGGGGTCCCCAATCCCCAGTGTTGCGGTGCAAGGCCCCTTCGGAGGGGCCCCTCGGGGGCTGACCTAGGGTTACGGTTACCCACAGGAAGGCGGCAGGCCCGATCTGCCGGCTATGCGGTGAGCGGAGGGGTGGGCCTAAGTGAGGGCGCTGGCGAGTGGGAGTGTGGACCCAAGCATTTAGCGCACTGGTCTTCGAAGTTTGCCGGGCCTCTGAGCGCCCTACCCGTTCTCCCGCCCTGAATGACCGGTGGCGCCCGTAGCTTCCCGGGTGGCAGTGGGGCAGCAGGGTGAGTCTGGCGCTGGGGAACGGGGGTCCTCAGTGCCCAGTGTTGCGGGGCCAGGCCCCTTGGGAGGGGCCCCTCGGGCACGACCTAGGGTAAGGGTTAGACCCCAGGAGGCTGGCAGGCCCGATCCGCTGGCTGTGCGGCGAGTGGTGTGGCAGACAGAGGTGAGGTCGTTCACGTGCGGGAGCGTGGACACAAGCGTTTTGGCGTGGGGAGCCTTCGAAGGTCGCCGTGGTTCAGAGGGCCCTGCCCGTTTTACCACCCTGAATGACCAGCGGTGCTCCTAGCGGCCCGGGTGGCGCCGGGTGACAGAGTGAGTCCGGCGCTGGGCCTCGGGGGTCCCCAATCCCCGGTGTTGCGACGCCAGGCCCCTTGGGAGGGGCCACTTGTGGCCGACCTAGAGTTAGGCTTAGCCTCCTGGAGGCCAGCAGGTCCGATCCGCCGGCTCTGCGGCGAGTGGAGGGACGCGCTGAGGTGAGGGCGCTGGCGCTGACGAGCGGGAGCGTGAGCCCAAGCCTTTTGGTGCGGGAGGCCTTTAAAGGTCGCCGGGGTTCAGAGGGCCCTGCCCGTTCTCCTGCCCTGAATGAACGGCGGCACCCCTAGCGACCAGGTTGGTGGTGGGGCGGCAGGGTGAGTCCGGCGTTGGGGCTCCGGGGTCCCCAATACCTGGTGTTGCGGCACCAGTCCGCTTGGCAGGGCCCTTCAGGTGCTGACCAAGGGTAAATTTAGCCCTCAGGAGCCCGGCAAGCCCAATCCGCTGGCTGTGTGACGAGAGGTTGGGTGGGCTGAGGTGAGGCTGCTGGCGAGCGGGAGTGTGGGCCCAAGCGTTCTGGCCTGGGGGGCCTTCGAAGGTCGCCGGGGGCTAGGAGGGCCCTGCCCATTCTCCCGCCCTGAATGACCGTCGGCGCCCCTAGCATCCCAGGTGGAGCCGGGGCAGCAGGGTGAGTCCGGCGCTGGGGCTCGGGGGTCCCCAACCCCGGCGTTGTGGCACCAGGCCCCTTTAGAGGGGCCCCTCGGGGGCCGACCTAGGGTTAGGGTTAGCCCCCAAGAGCCTGGCAGTCTGATCCGCTGGCTGTGCGGCGAGCGGAGGGGCTGGCCAATGTGAGGACGCTGGCGACCTGGAGCGTGGGTGCAAGCGTTTTGCCGCAGGGGGCCTTCAAACGTCTCCGGGGGCTCGGATGGCCCTGCCAGTTCTCCCGCCCTGAATGACCAGCGGCGCCCCTAGCAGCTCAGGTGCTGGCGGGTCGGGAGGGTGAGTCCGGCGCTGGGGCTCCGGGTTCCCCAATACCCGGCGTTGTGGCGCCAGGCCGCTTGGCATGGGCCCCTTGGGTGCTGACCTAGGGTTAGGGTTAGCTCTCAGGAGCCCGGCAGGCCCAATCCCCTGGCTGTGCGACCAGCGGTTGGGCAGGCCAAGGTGAGGCCACTGGCGAGTGGGAGCGTGGGCCCAAGCGTTTTGGCGTGGGGGGCCTTCGAAGGTTGCTGGGAGCTCAGAGGGTCCAGCCCATTCTCCCCCCCTGAATGACTGGCGGCGCCCCTAGCGGCCCGGGTGGCCACAGGTGGCAGGGTGAGTCCGGCGCTGGGTCTTGGGGGTCCCCAATCCCTGGCATTGTGGCACCAGGCCCCTTTTGAGGGGCCCCTCAGGGGCAGACCTAGGGTTCGCGTCAGCCCCAAGAGGTCAGCAGGCCTGATCCGCCAGCTGTGCGATGAGCGAAGGGGCGGGCTGAGGTGAGGGCGCTGGCGAGCGGGCTCGTGGGCCCAAGCGTTTTGGCGCTGGGGACATGTGAAAGTCACCGGGGGCTCATAGGACCTGCCCATTCCCCCGCGCTGAACGACCAGCGGTGCCCCTAGCGGCCCGGGTGTCGGCTGGTGGCAGGGTGAGTCCAGCGCTGGGACTCAGGGGTCTCCAATCCCCAGTGTTGCGGCGCAAGTCCCCTTTGGAGGGGCCCCTTGGGGTCTGACCTAGCGTTACGGTTAGCCCCCAGGCGGCCGGCAGGTCCTATCCGTCGGCTGTGCGTAGAGCGAAGGGGCGGGCTGAGGTGAGGATGCTGGCCAGCGGGAGCGACGGCCCAAGCTTTAGCGCACTGGTCTTCGAAGTTTGCCGGGCCTCGGTGGAGCCTGCCCGTTCTCTCACCCTTAATGACTGGCGGTGCCCGTAGCAGCATGTGTGGCTGCGTGGTGTAAGGGTGCGTCCGGCGATGGGGCTCGGGGGTCCCCAATCCCCGGCGTTGTGGCGTCAGACCCCTTGGGAGGGGCCCCTCAGGCACGATCTAGTGTTACAGTTAGACCCAAGGAGGCTGGCAGTCCCGATCCACCGGCTGTGCGGCGAGCGGAGTGGCGGACAGAGCTGAGGGCGCTCACGTGCGGGAGTGTGGGCCCAAGCGTTTTTTTGCGCAGGGGGCCTTCGAAGGTCACTGGGGGCTCGAAGGTCCCTGCCCGTTCTCCAGCCCTGAATGACCGGCGGCACTCCGAGCATCCCGGGTGGCGGCAGGGAGGCAGGGTGAGTCTGGCGCTGGGCTCAGGGGTCCCCAATCCCCGGCGTTGCCACGCCATGCCCCTGGCAGTGTCCCCTCGGGGGCCAACCTAGGGTTCCGGTTAGCCCCCAGGAGGCTGGCAGGCCCGATTAGATGGCTGTGCAGCGAGCAGAGGGGCGGGTCGAGGTGAGGGCGCTGGTGAGCGGGAACGTGGGCCCAAGTGTTTTGGCGCGGGGGGCCTTCCAAGGTCCCGGGGGCTCGGAAGGGCCCTGCCCGTTCTCCCGCCCTGAATGACCGTTGGCGCCCCTAGCTGCCCGGGTGGTGGCGGGGCGGCAGGGTGAGTCTGGCGCTGGGATTCGAGGGTCCCCAATCCCTGGCGTTGCGGTGCCAGGTCCCTTGGGGGGGCCCCTCAGGGGCCAACCTAGGGTCAAGGTTAGCCCCCAGGAGACCGGCATGCCTGATCCGCCAGCTGTGAGTCGAGTGGAGTGGCAGGCCGAGGTGAGGGCGCTAGCAAGCGGGGCATGAGCCCAAGTGTTTTAACGTGGTGGGCCTTCGAAGGTCTCCAGGACCTTGGAGGGCCCTGCCCATCTCTTGCCCTATATGACCGGCAGTGCCCCTAGCGGCCCGGGTTTTGGCGGAGTGACAGGGTCAGCCCGGTGCTGGGGTTTGAGGGTCCCCAATCCATGGCGATGCGGCACCAGACCCCTTGGGAGGGGCCCCTCGGGTGCCAACCTAGGGTTAGGGTTAGCTCCCAGGAGGCCGTCAGGCCCGATCCGCCGGCTGTGCGGCAAGCGAAGGGGCGGGCTGAGGTGAGGGCTCTGGGGAGCGGGAGCGTGGGCCCAAGCATTTTGGCGCGGGGGGCCTTCGAAGGTCTCTGTGGGCTCAGTGGGCCCTGCCCGTTCTCCCGCCTGAATGACCAACGGCTCCCCTAGCGGCCCGGGTGGTGGCAGGGCGGCAGGGTGAGTCCGGCGCTGGGGATCGGGGGTCCCAGCGATGCGGAGCCAGACCCCATAGAGTGGCCGTTCAGGGCCGACCTAGGGTTAGGGTTAGCCCCCAGGATGCTGGCAGGCCCTAACCACTGGGTGTGCGGCGAGCAGAGAGGAGGGCCGAAATGAGGGCGCTGGCGAGAGGGAACGTGGGCTCCCGCGTTTTGCCGCGGGGGGCCTTGGAAGGTCACTCTGGCTCGGAGGGCCCTGGCCATTCTCCCGCCCTGAATGACCGGAAGAGACTCTAGCGCTCCGGGTGGCGTCAGGGTGGCAGGGTGAATCCGATGCTGCAGCTCGGAGATCTCCATTCGCCCGTGTTGTGGCACCAGGCCCCTTGGGAGGGGCCCCTCGGGGCCAACCAAGGGTTTCGTTAACCCCCAGGATGCTGGCAGGCCTGATCTGCTGGCTGTGTGGTGATCAAAGCAGTGGGCCAAGGTGAGGGCGCTGGCGTGCGGGAGCGTGGAAGCAACCGTTTTGCGTGTGGGGTCTTCGAAAGTCGCCAGGGGCTTGGAGGGCCCTGCCCGTTCTTCCGTCCTAAATGGCAGGCGGCGCCCATAGCAGCCCGTGTGGTGGCGGGGCCCTAGGATGAGTCCAGGGCTAGGGCTTGGGGGTCCCCAATCCCCGTTGTTGCTCTGCCAGGCCCCTTGGGAGGGGCCCCTCGGGGGCCGGTCTAGGGTAGGCTAACCAAAAGGAGGCCGGCAGGCCCAATCCGCCTGTTGTGCGGCGAATGGAGAGGTGGGCCGAAGTGAGGGCGCTGGTGAGCGGGAGCGTGGGCCCCATCATTTTGTCGCGGGGGCCTTCGAATGTCACCAGTAGTACGGAGGGCCCTGCCCGTTCTCCCGCCCTGAATGACTGGCAGCGCGCCTAGCATCCCGGGTGGAGGTGGGGCCGCAGGATGAATCCAGCGCTAGAGCTCGGGGGTCCCCAATCCCCGGCGTTGCGCTGCCAGGCCCCTTGGGAGGGGCCCCTCGGGGGCCGATCTAGGGTTAGGGTAACCAAAAGAAGGTTGGCAGGCCCGTTCTGCCGGCTGTGCAGCGAATGGAGAGGTGGGCCGAGGTGAGGCTGCTGGGGGGCCTTCGGACGTCACCGGGGGCTCGGAGGGCCCTGCCCGTTCTCCCGCCCTGAATGACTGGCGGCGACCCTAGGGGCCTGGGTGGTGATGGGGCAGCTAGGTGAGTCCGGCGCTGGGGCTCGGGTTTCCCCAATCCCCAGCATTGAAGCGCCAGGCCCCTTGGGAGGGGCCCCTTGGGGGCCGACCTAGGGTTAGGGTTAGCGCCCAGGAGGCTGGCAGGCCCTATCCGCCGGCTGTGCGGCGAATGGAGGGGCGGGCCGAGGTGAGGGCGCTGGCGAGCAGGAGCGTGGGCCCGATGGTTTTGTCGCGGGGTGCCTTCAAAGTCGCTGGGGACTCGGAGGGCCCTGCCCGTTCTCCCACCCTGAATGACCGGCGGTGCCCCTAGGGGCCCCGGTGGCGGCGGGGCAGCAGGGTGAGTTCGGTGCTGGGGCTCGGGGGTACCCAATCCCCGCAATTGCAGCGCCAGGCCCCCTGGGAGGGGCCCCATGGGTGCCGACCTAGGATTAGGTTTAGCCCCCAGGAGGCCGGCAGGCCCGATTGGCCGGCTGTGCGGTGAGTGGAGGGGAGGGCCGAGGTGAGGGCGCTGGCGAGCGGGAGCGTGGGCCCAAGCGTTTTGGCGCGCGGGGGGCCTACGAATGTCGCCGGGGGCTTGGATGGCCCTCCCCGTTCTCCAACCCTGAATGACCAGAATCACCCTTAGAGGCCTGGGTGGTGGCAGGGCGGCAGGGTGAGTCCGGCGCTGGGGCTTGGGGTTCCCCAATCCCCGGTGTTGCGGCGTCAGGCCCCTTGGGACGGGACCCTCGGGAGCCGACATAGGGTTAGGGTTAGCCCCCAGGAGGCCAGCAGGCCCGATCCGCCGGCTCTGCGGCGAGCGGAGGGGTGGTTCGAGGTGAGGGCGTTGGTGAGCGGGAGCGTGGGCCGAAGCGTTTTGGAGCAGGGGGCCTTTGAATGTTGCTGTAGTCTCAGAGGGCTGTGCCCGTACTCCCGCCCTGAATGACGGGAGGCGCCCCTAGCGGCCGGGGGTGGCGGCAGGGCGGCAGGTTGAGTCCGGCGCTGGGGCTCGGGGGTCCGCAATCCCCAGTGTTGAGGGGACACGCCCCTTGGGAGGGCCCCCCTCGGGGCCAACCAAGGGTTAGGGTTAGCCCCCAGGAGGCCGGCACACCAGATCCGCCGGCTGTGCGGCGAGCAGAGGGGTGGTTCGAGGTGAAGGCGTTGGCGAGTGGGAGCGTGGGCGCAAGCTCTTTGGCGCGGGGGGCCTTCGAATGTCGCCGGAGGCTCGGAGGGCCCTGCCCATTCTCCGTCCCTGAATGACCGGCGGCGCCCCTAGCGGCCCGGGTGGCGGCGGGGCGGCAAGATGAACTGGTGCTGGGGATCGGGTGTTCCCAATCCCCGGCGTTGCGGCGCCAGGCACCTTGGGAAGGGCCTCTCATGGGGCCGACCTAGGATTAGGGTTATCCCCCAGGAGCCCGGTGAACCCGATCCACCAGCAGTGCAGCGGGCGGTGGGTCGGGCCAAGGTGAGGGTGTTGGCGAGCGGGAGCGTGGGCCCAAGCGTTTTGGCGCGGGGCGCCTCCTAAGGTCGCCGGGGGCTGGGAGGGCCCTGCCCATTCTCCCACCCTGAATGACCGGCGGTGCCCCTAGCGGCCCGGGTGGCGGCGGGGTGGCAGTGTGAGTCTGGCGCCGGGGCTCAGGGGACCCCAATCTCCAGCATTGTGGCGCCAGGCCCCTTGGGAGGGTGCCCCTCCGGGGCCGACCTAGGGTTAGGGTTAGCACCCACGAGGCCAGCATTCCCAATCCGCCGGCTGTGCGGCGAGCGGAGGGGCGGGCCCAGGTAAGGGCGCTGGCGAGCGGGAGTGTGGGCCCAAGCGTTTTGGCGCGGGGGGCCTTCGAAGGTCTCTGGGCCTCGGAGGGCCCTGCCCATTCTCCCGCCCTGAACGACCGGCGGCGCCCCTAGCGGCCCGGGTGGCAGCGGGGCGGCAGGGTGAGTCCGGCGCTTGGGCTCGGAATCCCCAATCCCTGGCGTTGGGGAACCAGGCCCCTTGGGAGGGGCCCCTTGGGGGCCGATCAAGGGTTAGGGTTAGCCCTCAGGAGGCCGACAGGCCAGATCCGCTGGCTGTGTGGCGAGCGGAGGGGCGGGCCGAGGTGAGGGCACTGGCTAGTGGGAGCGTGGGCCCAAGCGTTTTGGCGCCGAGGGCCTACGAAGGTCGCCAGGGGCTCGGAGGGCCCTGGCTGGTCTCCCGCCCTGAATGACCGGCGCCGCCCCTAGCGACCCCGGTGGTGGTGGGGCGGCAGGGTGAGTCCGGGGCTGGGGCTCGGTGGTCGCCAATCCCCAGTGTTGCGGCGCCAGGCCTCTTGGTATGGGCCTATCCAGGGCCGACCTAGGGTTAGTGTTAGCCAGAATGAGGCCGCAGGCCCGATCCGCCGGCTGTGTGGCGAGCGGGGGTGGGCTGAGGTGAGGGCGCTGGCGAGCGGGAGCGTGGGCCCAAGCGTTTTGGCGAGGGGTGCCTCGAATGTGGCCGGGTCTGGGAGGGCCCTACCCATTCTCCCGCCCTGAATGACTGGTGGTGCCCCTAGCGGCAGGGGTGGCGGTTGGGATGTAGGGTGTGTCCGGAGCTGGGGTTCCGGGGTCTCCAATACCCGACGTTGGGGCACCAGGTCCTTTGGGAGGGGCTCCTCTGGGGCTGACCTATGGTTAGGGTTAGTCCCAAGGAGGCCGGCAGGACCCATTGGCTGGCTGTTTGGTGAGCAGTGTAGGCGGTCGTGGTGAGTGCACGGGGTAGGGAGAGCGTGGGCCCAAGAGTTGTGGCCCCGGGGGGCCTTCGAAAGTTGCTGTGGGCTCAGGGGGGCCTGACTCTTCCCCCACCCTGAATGCTCTACATCGCCCCAAGGAGCCCGGGTGGCGGCACGGTGGCAGCCTGAGTCAGGCGTTGTGGCTCAGGGGTCCCCAATCCTAGGCACTGTGGTGCTAAGGCCCCTTGGGAGTAGGCCCCTTGGCAGCTGACCTAGGGTTAGGGTTAGCCCCCAGAAGGCTGGCAGGCCCGATATGCCAGCTGAGGGACGAGTGGGGCAGTGGGCCAAGGTGAGGGCAAGGGGTAGGGGGAGCGTGGGCCCAAGCGTTGTGGCATAGGGGTCGTCGAAGGTGGCAGGGGCCTTGGGGCCTCTTCTGGTTCTCCGGCCCTGAATGCTCGGCGTCGCCTCTAGGGACTCGGGTGACCTTCTGGTAGTAGGCTGAGTGCTTCTGGGGCTCGGGGTTCCCCAGTCCTATGCGGTGCTGCGCCAGGCCCCTAGGAAAGGGCCCCTCAGTCCCTGACCAAAGTTTAGGGTTAGGCCCCAGGATCCCAACAAGCCCGATCTTCCATCTGAGTGGTGAGCAAGGCAGCTTGCCAAGGTGAAAGTGTGGGGGAGGGGGAGCGTGGGCCCAAGCATTGTGGCTCGGGGGGCCGTCGAATTTTGCTGGGGGCTCGGGGGTCCCTGCCCATTCTCCTGCCCTGAATGCTGGGCAGCACCCCGAGGGCCCCAGGGGGGCTGCACAGTGGCAGGCTGAGTCCCGCGCTTGTACTCAGGGGTCCCCAATCCCTGGCGCTGCAGCGCCAGGCCCCTGGGGAGGCTCCCCTTGGCGGCCAATCTAGGGTTAGGGTTAGGCCCCAGGAGCCCGGCAGGCCCGATCCACTGGCTATGCGGCGATTGGAGCAGTGGGCAGAGGGGATGACGCAGGGTAGTGGTAGCGTGGTTCCAAGTGTTGTGACGCTGGGGGCCGTCGAAGTCGCTGGGGGCTCGTGGGCCCTGACGGTTCTCCTGAATGTTCCTCTGAACGCTGAGTCCTGAATGCTCGGTGGCACCCTGAGGGGACCAGTTGGCTGCAGGTGGGCAGGCTGAGTCCAGCGCTGGGGTCAGGGGTCCCCTATCCCCAGCGCTGTGGCTCCAGGCCCCTGGGGAGGGACCCCTAGTCGATTGACCTAGGGTTAGGGTTAGGCCTCAGGAGACGGACAGGCCCGATCCCCCGGCTGTGCGGGGAGAAGAGCAGCGCGCTGAGGTGAGTACATGGGGGAGGGGGAGCGTGGCCCACAGTGTTGGGGCACAGGGGGCCTTCAAATGTCCCTGGTTTTTTTTCTCCTTCTGTAAAGCTCTGGATTTGGACTGTTCACACTTGCTTTCAGATTTTATCATTTACATTGAGAAGAGTTGCCCTGGAATTCCTTTCCCTATCACGGGTTGCTGGGATGGCATCAAGATCCTCCTGATCCACTGAGAGCAGTGTGGTGTATTCCCTTCGTGTGTTCTCTGTATGAGTATGGACAAAATTGTCATTCAGAAACAGTCCAATTTTCTGAATTTAGAAGCTATTTAAGGAAGCCAGTTTCATTGAAAAATCAAAATTAACTAATATGGAAAACCTAGAGTTTTCATCTGAAACTGTGGACAAATTAGAGTGTGGAAATGAAAAGAAAAATTTAAAAAAGAAACAAATTTCTCTAAAAGTGAGGCAGCCAACTTGAGAGAAGGAATTCAGAAAATTGACACGAACATACCTGTAGAAAAACAGCTCAGATTTCCCATCGTGGGGAGCTTCACACCTGTTAACCAAACTGCAAGGGCTGGGCTCACAGAGTGACAGTTGAAATGGGAGGGAAGGTGTGCATCATCATCAGGTTGCCGTGGCGATGGCTCATGCTAAAACTTTCAGAGCCCAAGGCAACTCTACACACTTTGCATTGATAGAGGAAAGTGGGTCGGTGGTGGGTAGATGGATGATGGGTATGAAGGAGGACACAGATCAGCACTAAGTGTTGTATGTAAGTGATGAATGACCGAATTCTACTCCAGAAACCAATACTGTACTGTGTGTTAACTAAATAACTAAAAAAAAAAAAAAAAAAGGATACCCCTGGCAGGGACACAGAGGAGACTTAAATTTTCTTTTTACATCTGCTATTCTATAAAACTTTTATTAGTAAAACACTGTTTAAAAAAGTCTTTCCTGGGTTTCCTGGTTGGCTTAGTGGGTTAAGCATCTGCCTTCAGCTCAAGTCAGGCTCCTGGACTCCAGGGATCAAACCCAGCATCAAGCTCCCCACTCAGTGGGGAGTCTGCATCTCCCTCTGCCCCTCACCGCACTCGTGCACTCTATCTTGTTCTCTTTTGCTCTCCCAAATAAATAAGATCCCCAGGATGTCCCTGTTTTCCTTCCAAGGAGCCCATTGAAGCCAAGAGTGACACTAATGTCTCAGGGGAGGACTGCCTGAGCCACAAGCTAAGTATGCAAACATATCTCCCTCATTTTCCAATAAATTTCATTAATTTGGATTCCAAGTTTCCTTTCAGCAGGGGATAGAAAAACATTCTTGGAAACACTGGATTTCTCCTGTGTTTCAGATTATAAAGGTCCTTAGTGCATTGACCTCCCTCTCTCCTGCCCTCCATCCTGAATTTCCGTTGTGTAATGTGGATAGTTCTGTGTGGACAGCAGGTACTCCCCACCACTGGATGGGGCCTCCCGTGGTGTGTGTGCAGGTCATGGGGCCAGGCTACTCTTGCAGTGGGTGTCCTGCATGGACTTATAAGATGAGGCAGGTCCCAGCTGGGCAGGACCCTCTGGCTGCTGAGGTCAGTCTGTGCACTCTGAGTGTTTGGACCCCAAACCTCTCTGCTGGTTTCACCCCTTGTCCATCCACTCCCTAGAGCTGTCATGCAGGGGGCCACATAAATTGTAACCATCTGCCGGACCAGCAACATGCTCTGTGTGGTTCCTTGCAAAATGAAAATACAGAACCCTGTGGGCAGAAAGCTAGAGATAATAAGCAGTTCTAGGCAAGAAAGATAGAAATGATTTTCTTTAAAGTATTTTATGGCTTAGATAACATAATAGGATTAAAGAATCCATGAGTAACAGCATAAATTTACACATGACGAAGCCATCCTTTTGTTTCTAGGGGTAATGCAATCATGCCATTTTATCCAATTGATACCTAAACAGATCATTTTTCTGGCACAGTTTTGTAAAACTTTATGAAATATGTCATTAAATGGATACTTTTAAGCAGTTAATTTTTGGATAATATCATCAAGTAATCGCTGTCACTTTGGCAAATGTCAGATAACAACTATTCTTAGTTTATGCCTTTGAGAGGATTTTTGTTGTTGGTGGTGGTGTGAATGTAAGTATAGGTATTTAGAGTACCTTATAGGCTGTGATGGATCACAACGAATGGATTTCTGAAGTGATGTCAAAGTATAAATTATATTTATAACACCCAGAGCTGATTCTTGTGAACCAAAGTTTCCACAAAGATTTGGTTTATTTTTATTTCTTTTAGATTTTATTTATTTATTTGACAGAGAGAGAGACAGCCAGTGAGACAGGGAACACAAGCAGGAGAGTGGGAGAGGAAGGAGCAGGATCCCAGTGGAGGAGCCCCATGTGGGGCTCGATCCCAGGACTCCGGGATCACGCCCTGACCTGAAGGCAGACGCTTAACAACTGAGCCACCCAGGTGCCCCTCCAAAAAGATTTAAATGGAAACAACTCAATTTCAGGAACCTCAATTTAACTTGAAGTGTACTTTGTCATTTTCATGTTTCCTCTGGTATTTGCCATAACCTGATGATGTGTCAATAGCCTCGAGGGGGCTCTGCATTTGCACATCATTCGTGTCCATCAAGAGTAGATGCTGGAAAACACCTGAAACCTCAATTTGGGGAAGTAGGGACGGTCATCTGGGAGACAAGGATTGGCGAGAAATCCGGTGTGCCCCTTATTTTCAGCAGGGAGAGCAGGTCTATGAAGGAAAAACGCAGGCATTTGTTTTGAAAGAACTGTGGTGAGGGCTGGCTGCTAACAGTTGTTACATTGTCTCTAGTTCAGTCCAAAGTAGAAGGCTGTGTTGGAGGAGGTGGTCCGGTTGTAGCTGAGCAGTTACAAGTGCCAGGAGTCCACAGTTCGTGGTGTTCAGAAACTGAAACAGGAGATGTGCAGATGCATTACTTCTGTGTCCTCGTTTCCACTCTAGTTGGAGTGGCTCTCTTAGCAAAACTTACTTCATTTTGAATCTTTTTAAAATTTTTTTATTGTGTTATGTTAGTCACCATACAGTACATCCTTAGTTTTGGATATAATGTTCCATGATTCATTGTTTGCGTATAATACCCAGTGCTCCATGCAATATGTGCCCCCCCACTCACTCAACATACATACACTCTCCTTACTCTTGTTCCCTCTTTCATCCCCCCTCCCTCTTAACTCATCCCTGTTTACCTTATACATTTAACATACACTTGGTATTTCCTGAGTACCTGCTATCCTCCCTAGAATGTAAGATGCCCCAAGGCAGCGATTTCGTTCTTGCTCGTTGCTCTGTCCCAGAGCTTAGAACAATAACATAACACGTGCTGTGAAGGGTTCCTTAAGAAATTAGCAAACAGAGCTTAGTTAAGTGTTTGGCTTAACGCTACACCTCATTTTTAAGGCTTAGTTTACAGTGGGGTTAACACTGTTTACCTCACAATGGATATGTGATGCAAAGAGATGGAAAAGCATTCTTTCAACTCTCTATTGTCATAGCCTGTGAAAATAAAGAGAAGCCTTGTCAAAGCGAACTCGGGGAAAGCTGGAAGGGACAATCACAGCACTCAGTGTCAGTTACAGGAAGGATTGTCAATTACAGACCCAACGGAAGAATCCTCAACAGGAAAGAATCATCAATTACAGGCCCCAGCAGGAAAAGATGTACATTGCATGTCCTATAAGAAATTGACTACCCCTGCAACCCAGACAATGAGAAACTGTCATCACCCCCAATTCTTGCTTTTCTGCAATGGACTTTCCTTCAAAACAACCTCTCCCAACTTCCTCCTTCTTTGCCATAAAATAAGTCCCTCTCCTTTTTTTGTTGAACTTGGCTATGGTTTTACCATAGCTTGCAGGTCCTGAATTGTAATCTCTGTTAATCCCAAATAAATACATTTTTGCTGGTAAAATATCTGATTGTTTTATTTTTAGGTGGAACCATCCAAACTCAGGATGTCCCAAAGGGAACTGTCTTCATTTATTTAAAGGAAACATAGTAGATGCCTCTCACTCCCCTGCTCTCATATAACTTTCATGCTAGTTAGAAAGACACCTATTCAACAATCACAGAGTTACAGAATTCAAAATTGTTATAGATGACATAAGAAATAACAGCAACAATAATAATAATCAACAACAATAATACCAAGTTTAGGCATCCACAAAGAATATTGCCATTAGGCTGGCAGAGTTCTTTTGTAGATATCTGCCCTGGGAAATGCTGGAATGTAGGGCGTGCAACAAACCTCTGCCTGCAAGAAGGAAGGAGAAAGCTTCTCTTTAGCCAAGATCAGGGACCTGACTCATTTTTCATGGTGGGTCAATTAGTGAGTGCATCCCAATATCCATGGGTACCTTCTGTCTTTAAAAGTAGAAAGAAGCTGGGGCTCCTGGGTGGCTCAGTTGGTTGAGTGTCTGCCTTCAGCTCAGGTCATGATCCCGGGCCAGGTCATGATCCCAGGGTCATGGGATTGAGCCCTGTGTTGGCCTCCCCGCTTGGAGGGTAGCCTGCTTCTCCCTTTCCCTGGCTTGTGCTCTCTCTCTCTCTCTCAAATAAATAAATGAAATCTTAAAAAAAAGAAAAAAGTAGTACAGCATAGTGACAAGACCTCCAATCTCAGTCTTCCTGCCCATTAGATCACCTTTCTGGGTCTCAGTGTTTGCATCTATAAAATGGGGATGATAGTAAGAGCATTTGCTTCTACATTGGTAGATGGTTGAATGAGATAATACATGTAAATGACATGATGCATTATGAGTGACTGAGATTATTCTGGAATTATTCTGGAAAATACATCCTAGAAAAGTGGGCTTAAAATGGACCCTAAAAATCATTATAGTCTACCTAATAGTTCGTGGATTATTGCGATGCCTAGCTTTATTTTCTTTCTTTAGCTGCCTATCATTTAACCATTTCAGTTTAAACGCATACACCCTTCAATAAAAGGATTAGGAAAAAAAGGAGAATAAGCTATTATTTAATGTACTGTGTGTAATAATGCCCCAGGCACTTTGGCCTCATTTTTGTTTTTCTGCTTCAGGATTTTTACTGTTCCCTTTGCCTGCAATGCTTTTCCCTGGGGCATGTGCATGGAAGGCAGCTATACACCACTGAGGCCTCCACTCAAGTGTCTGTTCCTCAGAGTGCCCTTTCCAGAGCCCCCGACACAGCCTCCACACTCAGCCCACCTTCTCCTATAGTTGTCATTACTATATCAAGTGATTCTGTTCTTTGATGTTTCCCTGCCGTTGCCTGTCTTCCCTCCAAACTGTGAACTCCATGAAGGCAGGACAATGTCTATCTGGTTCACCACTCTGCCCCTGGTGCCTGGAACAGTCCTGGGAACAGGAAAGTTTTCTCAAATGTCTGTCAGGTGGAGGTGGAGCAATAATGTGGAGTACGCAAAAGGGCCAGGGGAGGAAGAAAAACAATAAAAATACTGAAAATAGGGGGCGGCTGGGTGGCTCAGTCATTGGGCGTCTGCCTTCAGCTCAGGGCGTGATCCTGGAGTTCTGGGATCGAGCCCCATGTTGGGCTCTTCCGCTGGGAGCCTGCTTCTTCCTTTCCCACTCCCCCTGCTTGTGTTCCCTCTCTCGCTGGCTGTCTCTATCTCTGTTAAATGAATGGGTAAGATCTAAAAAAAAAAAAATACTGAAAATAGCCTGTTTTCTCCACTTAGTAACTTCACATATATTCGTACAGTACTAAAATAGCAGGCCATTTACAATTAAATATAATAATTTCTACCTCCAAATTCTCACAACCCTTGACTTTTTAAAATGATTTTATTTATTTATATATTTATTTATTTGAGAGAGAGAGAGAGAGAACAGGCAGAGGAAGAGGAAGAAGCAGACTCCCCACTGAGCAAGGAGCCCAATGCAGGACTCGATCCTGGCTACCTGGGATCATGACCTGGGCCAAAGGCAAATGCTTAACTGAGTGAGCCACCCAGGCGACCCACCCTTGAACTACTGATGCTCAGCTTATTGTACTTCATTTTCTGGTGACTTGTGAATGTCTTATTTCTCTAACTGGACTATAAATTTCTTCCATCAGGGGTGCAGGACATTCATTTAATTTTAATTTCACATAAACAATGAATAACAATTAGTAAAAGGACATTCCTAATATTGCATGGGATATCATATTTGTTGCTTATTCAGAGAAGCCAAACGAGGGCTCAAAGCCTGAGTCAGTCTGCCAAATTCCTGTCCCCTAGTGGAGAGAGATACACTCTGGGGCCTGAGCTCAAGGACTGAGTAAGGCAGAGAGAACAGGCAAGTCTCCATAACTGCACTTCTAATCCTGACCCGCCCTCCCGCTAGATGTCCAGGCCATTCGAACAGGCAGCACCTCTTTCTCTTTGGACTGACTCTACCAAATTACTAGACTCCTAGAGGACTTGCATCAAGCCTTGCTCTGCAGACGTAAGACACATGGTGTTTTTAGTCTTTGTCATCACATAGAAACTAACACCCATCAATACAAATTCACATCCTTACTATAACGAACTGCACAGTCTGGATGAAGGCTAAGCATACCGCTGGCCCAGCAGTGAGTTCCAGGTCTGGGAAGTACTCGCCATGCAGAAGCATCATCTCATTTAGCCTTTGCAACAACCCTACAAAGCAAAATATCTGTTATCACACCCATTTTACAGAAAACGGACCTGAGGCCCACAGAGTTTAAGTCACATAGCTAGAAAGAAGCAGAGTGAGAACTTGACCCCAAGCATCTTGGCTCAAGCATCTATGCTTGTAACTACCTCATTCTACTTTTGCCTGGAGCAGTTCAGGGTACAGAGAGAGGAAAATAAACAGATTTTCCAAAAGGAATGTTAGAAGCACGTGGTAAGGAAAATGATGGGGTCGTGGCGCTTTTCCAGACCCTAGAATGTACAGAGAAAAAAAAAACTGTGGCTTCAAGTCACATAATCCAAGTGTGAAGCAATTGCTTGTGAACTCTGCTGTATCGCAAATGTCTCATTTAACCCCTTCAGATCTAGAGTTAAGTGTGTCCTTCAGTCCCCATTTCAGTGGAAGTGTCAATACTAGGGTCTTGAGGCAAAGACAAGTTATGTGCCACAGCCCCTAAGGAAATACTGAGCATCCAGCTAATGTAAATATCAGGGTAATTTTTTCAAGGATCCTTTACCCCACCCTGCCCTCTCCCTGGGCAAGAGTGTGCCCTTTCCACACAAATTCCAAAGCCTAGAGAATGAGACTAATGAACTTGTGTTTGTTTCCTGTAGATTGGGGAAAAGTGTTTGGTGGCAGATTCCAAATGGTTTACTTGTTGCCAGAGTTAGTTCCTGGTCTTAACACCAACTCTGAAAGGACATTATTGCAACAACAACAAAGCAGCAGCAGCTTCATTTGCACAAAAACTCCCTGGCCAGGGACACAAGTCTCTGGAATACAGTTGTGACTTGGTGTCAAACAAACTATGTAACTTTGGAAGCGCTCAAAGTAGGTGTGCTCAGATGGGCAGAAGGTAAAAGCTGCCAGAGTTGATGGTTTTAAAATGTGAACAGAACTAAATTTCACCTTGTCTCAGGACACAAGAGCATAAACATGATTCTGTTTGAGGGAAATAAAAAAGGCAACATCAGAACATTCATCAACAACGGAAGGCACAAATGGTGCAGGAGAAGACCTTTGTTTCTCTGCCCAAAGTGTAGCTGAAAATATACATTTTGCAGCTGTATTTTAAAATACATAACGTTTTTGGAAGCCAGTCCCTTGTCATCAATCTGACAGTCCACTTCTGCCAGAGCTTTAACATTTTCAAAACGTAATCTTCAAAGCCCAAACAAGAAAAAGAGTCTAAAGGACATGAAGGATCCCTGGGGGGGATCCCTGTTTGATGACAACACACATTGCCATGAATTGCCCCTGTCAGAGGGAGGAGGCGAGAGAGCAGATGGCTGTGTTAGCTGACCGGACAGGTGAACAACAGAGACAGCCATTCCATTTGCTCAGGTAACTGGAGTACTTCTTCCACTCAGGTTTCTCTGGATCCACAACGTGTCAGGACCCTTTCGGGTGAAAATCACAGCCATCCAACCCAACAAACAAGCTAAAGCAAGAAATAAAATCGATTGGCTTACATGATGCATGACTGCACGTGAGTTCCAAGTGACTGCAAAATGTAGCCCAGGAGTCCCAGGCTAGATGCTCAGTGTCACGAGACTTCCACTGTTTCCATCACCATGGTCCTTTCAGATCTCTTTCCTTCCGTGTTGACTTCATCATCCCAACAGAGACCCAAAATGGCCTTCAACATCTCAGGCAAAAAAAAAAAGGCTTTGGTATAATTCCCATTGGTCTAGCTCTGAGTCACATGGTCCAGGTTCTGAACCAATCACTGTAGCCAGAGGGATGGCTGATGCTGATTGGTCACATCTGGGGCACGTGTTCACTGGTGGCGCTAGGAATGAGGTGTGTTACCTTATAAACCTCGAAGGATGGTGACTCCGTCCCCTCCCCTCCCCCCACCCCGGGTCATCTGCTATAACTGGTAGGAGGGGAATAGATCCTGGGCAGGCAAGAGCAGAATTCATTCTATCTTCACCATGGGATGTCCTGAGCCTTCTTGCACATCTCCAGTGATTCTTCGAATGTTCACTTCTTGTTCAGAACTCCTCCCATATGTTTTCCTGTTACCCTTGGTGATTTCCTCAACACTCCTGAGGCTGGGGTTATAGGTTTAGGCTGAATCACCTCAAACATCTGACACGACCCCCCCTTCCTTTATTGTCCAAGATGCCCTTATTATGCATTATGGTGCATAATCCCTGCTATGGTCTGAATGTTTGTGGCACCTTAAATCCATATATTAAAATCCTAACTCCCAATGTGATGGCATTAGGGGGTGGGGTCTTGGAGGTGTTTAGGTTATGAAGGTGGAGCCCTCATAAATGGGATTACAAAAGAGATCCCACAGGGGCACCTGGGTGGCTCAGCCTGTTGGGCGTCTGCCTTCAGCTCAGGTCATGATCCCAGAATCCTAAGATTGAGCCCCACACTGGGCTCCCTGCTTGGCTGGGAGTCTGCTTCTCCCTCTCTCTCTGCTCTGCTCATGTTCTCTCTCAGTCTCTCTCTCAAATAAATAAATAGAACCTTTTAAAAAATAAATTAAATTAAATTTAAAAAAGAGAGATCCCACAGAGTTCCCTTGTTCCTTCCACCATGACAAAGTAAGAAGGTACCAGCTATGAACAAGGAAGGCAGAGCTCACCAGAAAATGACCATGATGCCCTAACAGCACTCCTTCTGGGCTTAAGGGGTAACTTGCTTCAAGTGAACACAGTCCTTACTTGCTGACCTAAGGCTCTTGACCTGTAACAGAACTAATTGCCTTGTTTTGAGATTTGCAGGCCACTCACCTTAAGGAATGAAGAACCAGAACTTTCCCAGGCCACAGAGGTCAGCAAGTCTGTTTGAAGCCACCTCGGTTTTCTGATCAGCCTAGCAATTTTTTTTTTGACCAAAATGTTTTTCTTTCTTTTAGGTCACACAAATGACTTTACTGACCTCCCTTGGCATGCCCTCCTTTGTAGAAAGAACAGAGGACTCCTGCACATCATGGAACAAGAACCACATCCCCTTGCACAACCCTGGAGCACTGAAGCAACATTTGTAGCTGGCATGGAGCCTGCACATGATGAAGAAATGTTGCAGGCCACTGCACCCCCTTTGCTGATGAATGACCCTAAACCCCTTTAAAAATGCCTGGGCCAGGCGGAAACCTCAGAGTTGGCTTTTGGATAGGAGCCCACCTTCTTCCAAGGTTGCCGGTCTCTTGAATAAAGCTCAAATTACTTTCCAATCAAAACTCATCTCTTCTATGATGATCTTTCAGGTTACGTGCAGCCAAACTTGGGTTCACTAGTAATGCTGACTTGATCTTGGACTTTTCAGCCTCCAGAACTGTGAGTGAGCATTTTTGTTATTTACAAACTATCTAGGCTATGGTATGGACTAAGGACTTGGGCAGGGAGTGGGTTTGGAATTAGAGCATATCACAGAAAACCAGAGAACCCCAAATGCCAGATAGCACTGACGGTCCATCTTATGAGCCTTCTGATGCCAGAAGGCTGGGGTCAACTTCCTCCCCACACAGCCATTCTCCCAGCTCTTGTATCGTGCTCCCATCTCAAGGCCTCCGCCATGTGTTTTTCAGGCACCAGGTGCAAATCAGAAATTCAGATGATTTTATTATTTGAGCAGTTTAGCTTCTTTTTTCTCCAATTCTCCATTCCAGGCTATGCTCTGGGCTTTGCCTTTCACAACCAAAAAGGCCGCTGAAGTATTTTCCTAAGTCACAGTCATAAAACACTTCTTTCCTAAGTTAAAACTGGCACCTCCCATATCTTGGCTATTGTACCACAATGCTGCAGTCAACATAGGGGTGTATGTATCTTTCCGAATTAGATATACACACCCTTATGTTTATTGTGGCACTATTTACAGTAGCCAAGCTATGGAAGCATTCCTAATGTCCATGAGTAGATGAATAAAGATGTGGTACTTATATACAACAGAAAATTACTCAGTCATAAAAAGGAATGAAATCTTGCCATTTGCAATGACATAGGTAGAACTAGAGGGTATAGTGCTAAGTGCAATAAGCCAGTCAGAGAAAGACAAATACCATATGATTTCACTCCTATGTGGAACTTAAGAAACAAAACAAATGAACAAAGAAAAAAAAGAGACAACCAAAAATCCAACTCTTTTTTTTTCAAAGATTTTTTATTTATTTATTTTAACAGAGAGAGAGACAGCCAGCGAGAGAGGGAACAGAAGCAGGGGGAGTGGGAGAGAAAGAACCATGCTCCCAGCGGAAGAGCCTGATGCGGGGCTCGATCCCAGAACTCTGGGATCACGCCCTGAACCGAAGGCAGATGCTCAATGACTGAGCCACCCAGGCGCCCCAAAAAACCAACTCTTAAGTACAGGTAAGAAACTGATGGTTGCCAGAGGGGAGGGAGGGCAGGGAACGAGTGAAATAGGTAATGGGGAGTAAGCTTATCATGACGAGCACTGAGAAATGTACAGAACTGTTGAATTGTAGGGCATCTGGGTGGCTCAGTTGGTTAAGTGTCTGACTCTTGGTCTCAGGTCAGGTCTTGATCTTGGGGTCATGAGTTTGGGCCCCACATTGGGCTCCATGCTGGGCATGAAGCCTACTTTAAAAAAATAAATAATTGTTGAATTGTTAAATTATACAATGAAACTAATATAACACTGTATGTTAATTATATTAGAATTAAAAAATAAATATAATTTTTTCAAAAACTGGTGCCTGGTAGTGCAAATCAAAACCACAATGATATATGACTTTAAAAGTACTAGGATGGGGGTGTCTGGGTGACTCAATCAGTTGGGTGTTGGACCCTTGATTTCAAGTAGGGTCATGATCTCAGCATTGTGGGATCAAGCCCCATGTTGGGTGTAGAGATTACTTAGATAAATTAGACTTTAAAAAAAGAAATATATATAATGGAATATTTTTCAGCCACACAAAGGAATGAAATTTTGAAGTATATGATCATATGAATGGACCTTGAAAACATTATGCTTAGTAAAATGAGCCAGACACAGAAGGACAAGTATTAGATGGTTCCATTTACATGAGGTACCCAGAATAGTTAAGTTCATACGGACAGAAAGTGGAATAGAGTGACTGGGAGAGGGGAGAAGGGAGAGTTATTGTCTAATGGGTAGAGTGGTTTAGTGGAAGATGACGAATAAGTTTTGGATATAGATAACAGTAATGGTAATTATACAACATTATTAATGTATTTAATGCCACTGAATTGTACATTTATGAATGGTAAAAATGATAAATATTATGTTATGTACATTTAACCACAATATTAGTTGATTGATTAATTGGCAACACCCCAAAATTTGTCATTTTTGCTTTTGTTGAGGCTTCTGCAGGGAAAAACTATAAATAGAAATGTATTACCTGAAATGTAGGGACTTGGATATCACAGATAAACATTACAGTCTGTGATCATGCAAGTATTCAGAAACACATTCAGATGCTAGGGTTAAAGACATAAAAGATGAGCTAATGAGCAGCTGTTGGAATTTACTAGCGAGAGAGATCGCCAGCTCACCGTCTTTTCCAGTTTTTATTCTTTCTACTCCAGTATCAAGAAAATGATTAATTTGAAATCTTGCTTTTAGCAAATGTTTTTGAGCTGACCATAATTCATCGTCGTATATTTTTTCTTTTTTTATTATGAAGTATAATTGAAATACATCCAGTATAATTGATATACATGTGATGTTATATTAGTTTTAGGTGCACAACATATTGATTTGATAATTCTATATGTTACTGTGTTCACCATGACGAGTGCAGTCACCATTTGTCACCATACAGTGTTACTAAAATATTATTATTATTATTTATTTAAAGATTTTATTTATTTGTCGAAAAAGGAGAGGTAGAGAGAGCAGAAGCAGGGAGGGTGGCAGGCAGAGGGAGAAGCAGGCTCCTTGTTGAGCAAGGAGCCAGATGCGGGACTTGGTCCCAGGACACAGGGATCATGGCCTGAGCCGAAGGCAGATGCTTAACTGACTGAGCCACCCAGGCATCCCAAAATATTATTGGCTGTATTCCCTATGCTGTACTTTTCATCTCCATGACTTATTTATTTTATATTTGGAAGTTTGTACCTCTTAATCCCCTTCATCTATTTCACCCATGCCCAACCCACCTCCCTTTGGCAATCACCAGTTTGTTCTCTGCATTTGAGTCTGGTTTATTTCTTTTGTTTTTTTATATTTCACATATGAGTGAAATCACATGGCATTTGTCTTTCTCTAACTGACTTATTTCAATCAGCATAATACCCTTTAGATCCATCCATGTTGTTGCAAATGGCAGATTTCATTATTTTTTTTTATGCCGGAGTAATATTCCAGTGTGTATGTGTGTGTGTGTGTGTGTGTGTGTGTGTGTGTAACCCATCTTCATCTATTCACCTATTGATGGACACTTGAGTTGCTTCCATATCTTGGCTATTGTAAATAATTCTGCAATGAACATAGGGGGTGCGTATATGTTTTTGATTTAGTATTTTTGTTTTCTTTGGAAAAATACTCAGTAGTGACAGAGGAAGGAGGGCCTGGAGGATTATCAGAGTCCTGGGGTGGTGTGGAGGGGCTGCTCTAAGACGAGATGGGCTCTGTCCCCTGCCACTGCACGGCCTAGGGACAGATGAGGAGCCCGTGGAGCCTGGATTTTGGAGGGGAGGGAAGGAGCAGAGAAGGTGACCACTCAGAGCCAGTGCAGCCCCTGTCCACTGTCAGCCAGACCTTAGTCCAGGCTGCTCGGATGGCTGCTCAGATCAATAGTCAGACGTTGAGGGTCCCAGACTCCATTCATTAAATTATCAGAGCACCAGCCTAGATGGCCATTTTCCAAGTTAATTGACAGGAACTGCTCAGCCAGGGTTGGTCAGTTGAAGGGAAGATAATTCTTGGCAGAGCTGACATGTGAGAGCTGTTTAGGAATGTCCTGGGTTCTGAGTCAACCTGTGAGCTGAGCAGACCACTCACTGGTCACTGAGAGTGGTCAGCTGGTCACCAGGAAGGCTCCACGTGAGGAGGCCGACAGTGCAAAGATGCTGGGGGAGGACGGCCACAGTTGGGCTTCCCCCGGCCCTTCAGAGGGGCTTCACTTTGGGAGCAACTGCATTGGATTTTGGGTCAGGGATTAAAATCTAGAGGCAAGAGGCTAGGTCAGGGTTTGAGGTCTTTTCTCAGCCCAGGAAACTCTTTTGGGCATCAACTGTCTCCTGCAGAAATCTTGGGGCAGGATATTTTGAGAAAGAGTGAGAAGAGCCCTTGGTTTGTGTACAGGGCATGACCTAGTGGTCCCAGGTGTTCAGGGACCTCTGTCCTCAGGGAACCAACTACATTCCTGTCCCAGATGCATCACACGTCAGTGTTGTGACTCTGGACAAGCCACTTAAAATCTCTAAATTTCAATGCTGTGAACTCTATGATGTGGGTTACAATCCACAGGGCTGACGTGGGGACTGCAGGAGATGAGCACAGATCTCCAGACTGGCAGCCAAGTACAAGCAGAACCAGGTAATCCTCGCTTTCTTCTTTCTTGTATTACAGGTCTGGGAGAGCCTCCAAGTTTTGTCTCGGTGACACCACACACCACCTCCTCTGTTCTGATCCAGTGGCAGGTAAGGGCTGGGAAGGGCGGGGTGTTTCCTGAACTGGTGTCGGGAGCTGGGACCTGCCCGCCAGGCCACGTGACAGCATCCGAGGGTCGGTGGCAGGTCAGAGGACACGATGTGGTTGGTGTGCCCACCTGGGGGGAGCACCACGGAACCCCGAGCCAAGCTGTGGGAAGGAGCCTGAGCTCGGCTCTCTGAGGAGGGCCAGTGTGACAGTGGGGCTGGTGCAGAGCCTCCAGGGCTGAACGTTGCAGGCATTTGGGGAAGGGTGGCCCAGCGAGGCCTCCATGGTACACACAGAACTGGGTGTCGTACGACAGGGCCAAGAAACCATAGCCTGGGGAGTGATCTCTTCTACAGTGATCATCTCCTATCAGACAGAATACCCACAGGGTTACATGTGTCCTCCCTACGTTCCAGGTGTTAATCCTCAGTGAAAGTCCGCTCAAGGCACCTCTATCCTAGATAATGAAGTAGTGTTGGTGGGCCATGGACAGCACTGGACACTCTGACCTCTCCTTGCCTTATTTCCAATTTGGGTACTTTTGCCAACAGCAACATGCATTGAAGACAAAAGTCACAGAGGGGAGAACTGGCAAGGAAGGCTGCCCTGTCCCAGCAAGGGTGCTCACCGGGTCTGTGGAGAGGGCTCAGCCAGGCCGGGGGGTTGGGTTCAGAAGCCCAGCTGGAGCTGGGCCAGAGAGGCACAACACAGCAACAGGAAGGGCCAAGGGCAGCGATGAGAACATCGTGGGAACTCTGGTCAACAAAGGAATTTCCTGAGGCCAGAACGGGGCAGCCTTCCTGGAGAGGGGGAGGGCAGTGCCTAGAGCAGAGGGTCATGGGGTAAGGAAATGCGAGCAGGAGCCCTGGTCTGTGTTCATGGCCACAGTGAGGTGAGGTCTGCCTAGAAGTGGCCACACTGGGCTAGTGGTCCATGGAGGGGTCTGTGCAGCTGATCTTCTTCCTCCAGGTTGATAAGATTGTCCAGGAGAGTGCCAGCATCACATCCAGACCAGGCAGGAGAGAGGGGATGGTTTGAGGTCAGGAGATGTAGGGGCCCTGGTGATAATGGAATCCAAAGCAAACTGTGGTCTAGACATGGCCTTGGAGAGGCAGATGCCACGCCTAGCTGGGGGCAGAGCCTGGCAAGAGGGGAGGACTGGAAGGGACTCTGTTAGAGAGGGAGGTGCTGAAGGGCATGCGTGGGCATGCCAGGAAACCCAGAGGAGGCTCTAGGGGACCCTGTCCTAAATGAACTGCCTCCATGGGACTTGTAGGCCAGGACAGAACATGCTGGAGACCCCTCCAGGCTAGAGTTGCTGCATAGCAAGGAGCAAGGGGGAGAAGAGCCAGGTCACGGGCACTCCCCGGCCATCCTGGTGCTGCTAATGGAGCAGGGGTGCTGGGTGGGAAGTCAGGACAGGAAGGCCACGGTTGGGGTGTGTACACCAGCCATGAGGGAGCTTCCTGAACTCTCAAGTGGTGGCCCCTAACCGCTGAAGGTTCCTGCTGCTTCTCCTTATGTGGCAGCTCAGTGGCATCAGTAGGTATTAGCTCCACTCGCATGCAGTTTGACCATGAGTGAGGAGCACGTTTAGAGGTTCTATGAGGGTTAAATGGACAGACTTGACACGGTCGCTCCAGGAGGGACGAGAGTGGGGCTTTCATAGCCTGGGCTCTGTGAGGCATGCAGAATGTGCAGGAATTGACGGAGTGGCTGTGGACCCTTCCTTCACTCCACTGCCAAGTGACACATCTCAAGAAGTGAAGGAAACCTTAAAGGTGACAGTTCCAAATGTCTTCCAATGAACATGGAAGTTTGCTGCCTGGTGTTCTGTAGTTTCCAGCCTCACCAGTGTGGGGACAGGATGGGAACTGGCTCCCGCCCCTGCCTCTGGGTATCTGTATCCCCTGAGCTTGTCTCAGGGCCCCCACCGGCTCTAGGTCTGTGAACCCCAGTTTGCCAGTGGATGACGTGTCCCTGTTAGGCGTGGCTGCCTCCCCATTCTTCCTCTGTAAAAATAGGAGGTTAAAGGTGAACTTCAAGATCTCTGATGTAAGGCCCATTAGGTCTCACAACCCCAACTTCCTGTAGGGCCTTTGGTGGGAGGTGGGAGACATTCAAAACGGAGATTCAAGGTCCCAAGAGCTTCTGTTTCCCACCCTCCACTAACTTAATCAACCCAAAGATTGGTCTTCTCTACTGTGCTAAATTCTACCAGAAATTTAGCATTTCCTTTGTAGATGTGGCATTTGGCTTGCCAGTAACTAAGTAAGCTCTTTTTCTATAAAGACATCTCAGAGCCTTGGAACAGACCATCACCTCTACAAAGTGGCTTTTGCCCCTTGCCGTCCTGGCCCCCGAGCACAGGGGGCTCAGAGCCCCGTGGTTGCCGTCGGACAGCTCTGTGACTGGCGGACGGCTGTACCAAAGGAACTTGGCATGCGTGTCCATCAGCTGTCCCCGTTCAGAGCCCAGTAGAACAAACTAATTGCAAGAAGCCCAGAGCAGGAGGTGGTCAATAGGATATATTGTAGAAATAAATACCTGTCAACTGCCGGGCAACTGAAGTATAAAAAAATATGAGTAATTTACTAAATCAGAGCAAACAAAATGAAGAGACTATTTTTAAATATAGATTTGCATTCCAAATGAAATGCTTCACCTGTAAACCCCCTTCTTTCCAGTAATTTGTTTAAAAATGCGAACGCCACCTGTAATTTCAAGGCTGCTGACCCACTTAAATGTCTCCTCCATTAGAAAATGTCAAGTTTGATTTTTCCTAGTAGGATAGTCAATCCCTGCCTTTCATGGGGCCCAGCATTATTTGAAATCTAAGGATTTGAGTGTGTTTTTTAGACAGTGGCGGTATTGTGGTCACACTGAGTACAACTCATAACAGACACCAGTGTTTCTCAATTGGTCACAACATTTAATCTGGCTATTCTGAAACTTGCAGTGGCTCATACAGTCTGTCACTCAAGTGTAGTTCCCTTTGTGTGGCTATAGACTCTCCTAAGTGGATTTTGAGGCCATTTTTAAGCAGCAGCAGCAGCAACAACAACAACAATAACAACAACAACAACAAAACCCAAAAAACAAAACAAAACAAAACAAAAAACCCAAAAAACAAAACAAAACAAAATCTTAGCAATAGATGACATCACGCACATTGGCCTCAGCAGAGGGTGGACCCAGTTTTGTATTAGGCACCTTCCTAAGAGGAGCGCGACTGCCACCTGGATGGGGGGAGCAGCAGCGGGGCCTTTTCAGGATGTATTTGGGGTTTGTTTCTTCTCTCACGTGGGCTCCATCACCTGCAGAAGACCAGGTCTTGTGTAGGGTGCCGATCGACCAGAGGTGGACAAGACAGACGCCAGGCCTTAAAGAGCTCCTGTTTCCTGGGCTGAGCCCTAGGACACATCAATGGGAAGACAGTGGAGGAGGAGCTGGGAGGAGACCCTGAGCGGGCTTGTTCACCTCCCTGAGCCTCAGATTTCTCACCTATACACGGCACCCACACCTCCAGAGCCACAGGGGACTGAATGGCAATGTGGCCGTGGGGCGCATATAAAGTGCCCTGCATGGTGTGCTCTCAGGGGACAGGTAAATGCAGGTGCTGCTTTTGCCCTGATGCTGCTGGTAATGGGCTGCTTTTTTCCGCCTCTTTTTCCCCACAGGGCCATCCAGAAGATCCTGCTCACCAGCTCAGAAGGCCTGTGCCCTGGAGCCTAGAGTGAGAGGAGCCGTTTTGATAGTGACTCGCAGCTGGCCATGGAGCTGTCTGCCAAAGAGCTGGAGGAGTGGGAGCTCCGGCTGTGGGGGGAGGAGGAGGAGCTCCAGCAAGTCTTACAGCTGTCTCTCACGGAGAAATAGACCTTTCTGCTCACGGGCTGCACAAATCAGGGCTTCTGGGCTGCACGCGGGTGCTGCATCACTCCTGCCCTGGGGCTGAAACAAATCAACAAATCATAAAATGGGCAGAAGATATGAACAGACACTTTTCCAATGAAGACATACAAATGGCTAACAGACACATGAAGAAATGTTCAAAATCATTCAAATTCAAATCAAAACCACACTAAGATACCACCTTATGCCAGTTAGAATGGCAAAAATGGATAAGGCAAGAAACAACAATTGCTGGAGAGGATGTGGAGAAAAGGGATCCCTCCTACATTGTTGGTGGAAATGCAAGTTGGTACAGCCACTCTGGAAAACAGTGTGGAGGTCCCTTAAAAAGTGAAAAATTAAGCGACCCTATGATCCAGCAGTTGCACTACTGGGTATTTACCCCAAAGATACAGATGTAGTGAAGAGAAGGGCCATATGCACCCCAATGTTCATAGCAGCATTGTCCACAATAGCCAAAGCGTGGAAGGAACCAAGATGCCCCTCAACAGATGACTGGATTAAGAAGTTGTGGTCCATATATACACTGGAATATTACTCAGCTATCAAAAAGAATGATTTCTCAACATTTGCTGCAACATGGATGGCACTGGAGGCGATAATGCTAAGTGAAATAAGTCAAGCAGAGAAAGACAATTATCATATGGTTCCCCTCATCTATGGAACAGAAGAACTAGGAAGATGGGTAGGAGAAGAAAGGGATAAAGAAAGGGGGAATCAGAAGGGGGAATGAAGCATGAGAGACTATGGACTCTGGGAAACAAACTGAGGGCTTCAGAGAGGAGGGAGGTGGGGGAATGGGATAGGCTGGTGATGGGTAGTAGGGAGGGCACGTATTGCATGGTGCACTGGGTGTTATACACAACCAAAGAATCATGGAACTTTACATCAAGAATCAGGGATGTACTGTATGGTGACTAACATAATGTAATAAAAAATATTCTTATAAAAAAAATAAGTGCTCTGTAAGTGTTCAAGTAGCTGCTGCCTCTAGAGAGGGGGCTTCAATGGCCACAGAGCAGGGAGGGTAGAGGTGTACTTCTCGTCCTTTATGCGGGAGGATGCATTACCGCTCCTCAGGAATGCCAGTCCCCTCCTGGTTCTGGGGAGGAGGCAGGACCAGAGACTGGCTCGGGTGGTTGCTGGGGAAGCAAGCCGGCAAACCAACATCCTGGCCTTGGCCTCCCTTCCCTGTGGATGCCCTTCTCTGCCTGTGGAGCCTGTTTCTGCCAGGATAGAAGGGACCAGATTCTGATGCAGATGACAGGATAACATCACACCTTTATCCCCCTCCCCCTGCAGACCCACATGGAGACACACAAAGGCGCTTGGCTGTCTTCCCTGGGAACCCTCCCTGGGGAGCCTTCCTGCTCTCCCACATCTTCTCAGAGGCACGCACCCATCCCTGGAGGAGAGGCATCATTTATTGGAAGGACTTAATTCAAAGAGGCTCTGAACAGGATAGAGGGTCAACCCAGGCCAGAGTGCTCTTGGTTTTAGACTCTGAGGGAGGGAGGCTGACTTCTGGGGGTGCAGGGATAGCTGCATGTTCCGGGCAATGGTGGGGCTCAGCTCTGCTCTCTGGAGGGCCAAGGTCAGTTTGGCTCTGCCTTGGCCGTGCCCTACATGCTGGAAACTCAGTCCTGCACCATCCGTCTTGTCCCACGGGCCTCCTCAGACACCCCTTCCCTACCCCTACTCCCACTGAACCCAAAAGGCATACTGAGTTGGCCCTTGCATGGCTGCCCACTGTAAGATCCTGAGATGGTATATCAAATGTTTGGCAAGAGTCACTGAGTGGAATGACTGAGGCTGTTCTCCCCACCCCATACCCACTTGACTATCTGAGACTTGGCCTCTTGATCACCTGCTCTGTGAGTCTCCTCTGCACCTGCCAGGGCACCCAGCACCAGGGACATGGCGGTATCAGCACACCTGCAGCCCCCCATCCTGCCTTCTGGGGAGCCCTCTACTGCATGTTCTCTGGCCTCCTGTTGGTCTGTCTGAAGTCCATGGTAGACCCTTAGCCAGCTTTCCAGATCACACTGGATTGATGGCCTCTCAGTATCCCAACCACCATAACAAGAAAATGTTTATCAGCAAACCACCCACACATGGAAAGCCCCCCCGCCGCCCCACCCCAGCCCAGGGCCCCCCAAGCCCCGGAGTCTGTGCAGCTCAGTGGCTCTGTGGTTCTGGGGGTGGTACCATGCAAACACAAGGCAGTCAACTGTGAAGAGAAACTGCAAATCTCAAAGGAGGAAGGTAACAGGTAGGTGCATCAAAAGAAAGGATTTAAATATCAAAGGATTGAGACAGGCTTTAGGAACCTGGAGAGGCCCTTGAATGTTTTTGTTTTTGTTTTTGTTTTTTCGAAAACAAGCCAGGCCTGCTGGAGCCTGAGCCTTGCAAGGACAAAGGGAGTCTGTGGTGTCCTGCTCACTGGCTTGCAATTTCCTCAGACTCGCCAACAAAATCAGCTTGCTGTGTTTGCTTCCATCTGCTAAATATCAGTGCTACTCCCAAACAGAACCCCAGTTGTGTTAAATGTAAGATTAAAATATGAGCCACAGAGACAACCACAGTTTCTCTGGGGGCCTATCCTGGCGACAGGCACCTTGCATATGCAGAAGAGGAATCTCCACGTAAGGCCGAGAAGCTGGAAGCGTCCCCCTGAACCTCTCTGTTGGTCCCCAGCTCACCCAAGGACTCACGTTAGGACCCATGCTCCCAGGTTATAAAAGAGGAAGAAGGAAACGTGGGGAATGAGTACCCAGCTCTGCTGGGTGAGCTGAGGGCTCAGGTTTGCAGCCTGAGATCTGAGCCCCAGCATCTTGAAGCAAGAGCGACCCTCCTCTCCTAAAAGTTGGCCTGCCACTGGGCCTGGCAGGATCGGCACCCAAAAGCACAAGGGATCTTGGGGTCTGCTCCTGAGGTGGGAGACAATGGGTAAGAACCACCTGGAGCTTTCAGGGGATCTCAACTCAATCACTTCCCTGTGCTTCTGTCAAACGGCAAAACTGAGGAGTGGTTCGTGAATGAGAAAAATGGGGAAACCTCTCAAAACCCAGTACAAACTGAGGGCTTCAGAGCGGAGGGGGTGGGGGAATGGGGTAGGCTGGTCATGGGTAGTAAGGAGGGCACGTGTTGCATGGTGCACTGGGTGTTATACGCAACTAATGAATCATGGAACTTTACATCAAAAACTAGGAATGCACTGTATGGTGACTAACGTAATATAATAAAAAACTATTCTTATAAAAAAGAAAACACCCGGTTATCCTTTGACCTTATAAATGATTCAAGTTCTAGGATGCTAATGAATTGTAGGGGTTTGGAAGCCAATCAAAGGAACGTCTGTTCCACTTGTGAGCCCTTGAAGTAGATTCGCAGCGAGAGGCTTCGGAGTGCTCCGAGCTGTCTGCTGCTCACGGAACCCCACTGCTCAGCAGCCACTGCCCTCTCTCCCCGGGGTGACCCCTTCCTGGCTCGGGATGAAGCGGGGCCTCTCAGTGGGAGCCCATGTCTGCGGGTCCAAAGGCGACAGCTGTGGAAGATGTCTGTGTCTGTATGCCTGCCTGGGTCCCAGCTGGCTCACCGTCCTGCAGCATGGTCACCTCGTCCATCTCTGCACTGAAGTCACTGTCCCTGATGTCATTGATGGCTTTCAGGATCAGCTTGTAGGAAGTAAAGGGCCTCAGCCTGAAACACAGAAGAGCCACGAGGGCCTGAGCCCCTCGCCTTTGTCCTGCTCCCAGCTCTGGCCACAGGGAGCGGGCAGCCAGAAGGAAGAGGCACTCAGTGACCACGGAATCTGTCCTGCCCAGAGAGGGGCCCTCAGGCAGCTGGCGCTGTCCTCACAGCCTGCCCCCAGGAACAGAGGGCTTTCTGGGTGGAGGGGAGTGGGGAACGTCCAGGCAGGCCCAGGCTGGCGGTTTTACTCAGGGCCCCTCCTGTCATTAGAGCTTCTCCTGCAAAGCAAATCACTGCTCTCTGAGGGATGCGAGAATTTCTCAGGAGGAGCTGATTACCACAACCCTCCCGGGATTCAGAGCCAGAAAAGAGGGCCCGCGTAACCATTTCCTTGCTCGCCCAGAAGTGCCCCTTCGTGGTGGTCTGCCCTGGCCAGGCCCACCTGGCTCCAAAGACCATCTCTGCCTGCCCCTCGTTTCTGCACTTGTCCGGCCTGCAAGAGCGCCACGCCCTGGACAGGCAGTGCCCGGCTTCACTGTACAGCAGTTCTGTCTGCTGGACTTCCTGTGATTCCCATTGAAAGGATGAGAAAATCGAGGCCCAGTCCCATTAAGGCCCTTGCCCCCTACCAGAGGACTAGCCAGAGGCTTGACCAGGGCTGGAAGAGGATCTTGTGTTGGGGCAACCTCTCTGCCGTACCTGAGACAGAGGTAATGCCAGTTGTCTGTGGGGGAAAATGTCCCCGCCTGCCTGCTGATGGGGATTTAAGGGGCACGAATACTCTGGGTGCGTGGCTCGTTGCCACCGCTCAGGCCTCCCTCCTTCCCTCCATTGAGCAGGTCTGTGTTAATGGTCTCCTGTGCTGAGCTCTGTTCACACACACTCCAGACAGACTTCTAAGCAGAGGACATTCCAGTCTTCCTTGGGTCATTGGCTGGCCTGCTCCTGTGGCTTTCCTTGCCATTACTTCTGAAGGAGCAGATGAGGAGACCCCACCCCCACCCCTGCCCCACTGGCAACAGCTCTGTTTCAGGCGAGGCTCTGCCCCTGTGTCTATCTCCCAGACCAGGAGAGCAGGAGTGGCTCTGGACTCTGCCTGCTTCCTCAGCTACCAGTGGGCAAACCCTCACTGCCTCTATGCTGGGCCTCTGACCTCCCTCCCAGGCCAACCTGTAAACTCGTGGGTTTCAAACTGAGCACTGTGGAACCCCTGGAGGCTCTGAGGGATCCTCTAGGAGACCAGAGGGTTCCCATGCCCCCCGAGTCAGACAACAGCAGCCCCACTTCCATCTGATTTGCAAATGGGGTCTGGGTAATCCTTTGCCTAGAGGAAGGTTCCTGTGTTTTCAAAGACTGATAGCTATCTTTGGACACTGGATCAGAAGAATCTTCCTCTAACTGTTTTCATATGCCCTCCTGCCTAAGATGGAAGTACAGTGGTTCTCTGTCGGCCGGCACCTCAAAGGATGCTCTCATGCCAGCTTGCCCTACTACGGCTGGTCCGCGACCGCAGGTCTGTCTCCTGACCTCTCTGTGCCCCCATTCCACAGCTGGAGAAGGCACGCCAGGTGACCTTGTTTTGGCCTTGGCTGTCCTGGGGGTGCTTCCAAAGTTCCATCCTTAAGAATGCTCTTTGTTCCTGGTTTCTGGGGGAGCTATCCTTTGTAAAGTTAAAACAAATTGTTTCCTATCTGTTTCTGGCTTCCTAGGAACTATTTTATCTAATTCAGCTGTCATGCTGACTCCTTCTTCCTGGAAGCCAACCCGAGCCTGAAACACAGACGGTGTCCTACTCGGCTCCTCCGGGGCGTGGCACCGCCACTCTGTCCCCACAGTGCTGGTGACTGGGAGTGCAGAGCACAGGAAGTGGGGACCTGGCTCCCGAGCATGGATCGTTCCCAGCATGCATCTCCCCGTCCCATCAATTGCAGCAGAGGAACCCCACAGAGGAAGGAATAATTGATTAATTATTTATCATGAAGTTGATTGATCCTGTTGAGAGTGTGTGGTGGGTAATGAAGCAGTGATGATCGCCGACCCTGAGGTGATGGCGGGAGGAGCCCTTCCACCTGACTGCGGTCGGCATTCCTCTGGGAGCACACACTTGGGCTGTCGGGGTCCTCCTCCCTCAAAGCAAGAGCCCTGCATCCCCTCACCAGCCACAAGGACCACCCTCCTGAGCATACTGGCAATTGGTGAAGCTCTGCTGGGGGGTCTGCAGGCCCTGGCAGACATCCCCTAAGCTCTATGGGCCCAAGGCAGGTGGTGCAGGTGGTTGGCATGTGGGCTGAGGTGTGGGCATGCATCCCCCAGCCCCATCAGAAGCAGCCCCGCTGTGGACCAGGGTGCCTCCTGGAGGGCACTCCTGATAATGCTTCCATCTGGATTTAAGTCACGTCACACCTTTAGCAAACCTGGCTTTCCCTGTGCCTTAGAAAGTGCTGCATTTCCCTACGGGGCTGCATCAACTCTGAGGAAGAGGGCAAGAGACTTTGGGAGAGGCACTCAGGGCCCTGAGCATGCCCCGGACAAGAGGGAGCCTGAGGACCTGGGCCAAAGCTACAGGAGGGGTTCTCCTGGCGCCTGTTCCCGGTCTCACCAACCCCACCCCTGTGCTGGCAGCTGCAGGTCAGACAGCGCTATGTGCCAAAAGCCAGGGGCCAACTATGCATGGCTGTCTCTCCACCCACCTCAAGCTTTGGCATCTCCAGTGACTTCAAGGCTTCCTTCCTCCAGTTAGCAGTAGAGGTAACTTTTGTCAGAGGAGGGGCTGTGCATTTGTCTTCATCCTTGGGGGACTGAGGCTCGGCGGTTGAGGTCGGGGGACTCACAGCAGGCTACGGCCTTCCCCTGGAATGTGTGGAGCCCTGGAAGATCCGAAGCCACAGATGGGGGACACCAGCGTCCCCCCATTGGCTATCGCAAGGGTCAGCCGTGTGCCTGGGCCGAGCAGCCCTGTCCTGAGCAGCTGGGTGTTCCAGCCGGGGCGGCCTCCGAGCAGGTGCCAGAGCTCATGGGCCCTTCCACCTTGTGGGGCATCAGCTTCCCCAGCTGCTCAGCCTGCTTGTGAGGGAATTTGAGAGAGCAGTGAGCCGCAGTGCCTGGAAGGTGGCCAGAGCGTGGCACGGGCTCAGTGCATGCTAGGCTCCTTTGCCTTCTACCTTTTGTAGGTTTCAGATCGGCCCTTGGGATGGTTTTCCAAGCACTCTGGGCTCAATTCATGCCTCCCTAAGACTGTCTAGATCTTCTCCTAGAGTGATCCTGCAGGCCACGGGGTCACTGGCTCACATTCTCAGTGCAGCCATGGCACCAGCTCTGTCCCTGGAGTTCTGCGGACCATGCTGGCCCTCAGGCTTCCCAAGAAGCCACGAGGTGAGTGCAGGGAACAGAGAGGGGAAGGGCCTTGCCTAAGGTCACACGGTTCCAGAGCCTGATGCTTGGGGACTCCCAGAGCCCACCCGTTTACTCTGTGCACAAGCACCTTCCTGTCATCCTCTTCCCTGAGACCTCTGGGTCTGGTTCTGATCTCCCAACCTGGAGTTGGGGCGGCCCTGGGGAGGGAGTCTGCTGAGGCAGATTCCAGAGTGAGGCTGGAGGGCATGTCAGGCACTCGCTGAGATGGGAACCCATAGCAGATTTCTGTAGGTGGAGGAGACTGAGTGTCCGTGGAGGGTGTCCACGTCACGGCCTCACAGCTGTGTCCCTGGCAAATGACTGAATCCGTCTGGGCCCCACTTCTGTAGAACTGGGGCTCACAGCGCTTTGTTCCCCAGGCCTTTGTGAGGATAAACTAAGAGAATGTACAATAAACATCTCACCAGTGCTTGGAACGGAAGCAGCGTCCATGGAGACAGATCTCCCTATGACTGCTGGGTAGAAAACTTGTTTATTGAGCCCCTGCTGAGCTGGGCACCTGGTTTTGACCATCAGCGATCAAGTGCCTGGCTTCAGGGAGCTGCACTCCAACAGGATGACTCAGAGCCACCCTGGGCCAGTTACACAACCTCGCTGAGCTGCGTCTCCAGCTTTAAACCTGGGACATTCCTGTCTTTCTGGTAAATGTCGGGCTGTGCAGACATGCAACAGTGCAGGGCCTGACCCAGGAAGCCATGGACCCAGTAAGTTCATGGCTCCCATTTAGGCCCAGCTCTCCTCCCCACAGCACCACAACAGTGGACTTGGCCCCAGGGTTGTACGTCTCTTCTCAGTGGTGATGAGAGTGGCCACCAGCAGCAGCCCCTAGTGGTGTTTCGTCTTGGCCAAAAGCCTGAAGATGTATGCCGACTCCAGGGCCAGCTTGGCTGCCGTGAACTGCCTCACTGTGGTCCCCACTTCCACCATCGTGAACGTGCTGGGGCTGTTGCTGGCCGGGGGGTAGGGGATCTGGTACCCTGTGGACACGGCAGGAGGACCACACATTGGTCACGTCACCCCCCTCGGACTCCGCATTCCCGCCACCCTGCCACCACCACTCTGCTTTCTTTCCCCGACATTCTTCCTCCTCTGCCAGCATCTGAGAGGGAGGGCCCAGCCGTGGTGATGGATGGAGACTCTGAGTGCTGGGCCCCCATGACCCTCGTTCCCCTTCATCCTTCCCGCCACCAAGATGTGGACACAGTTTCATCTTCCCCAGGGCTGTTGGAGCTGAGAGAACATGGCAGGAACCAACCAGTGCTCGTGAGGGGCAGGCCCAGTGCTCCCTGCTTTTTCTCTTCCTCCTCACCCCTCCTTCCACCCCCTCCCTTATCCTCCCAAGGGCCCAGGGCAGTGCCTCCTTCTAGAATGTTTCTTCAAGTGTGCCCTTCTCCCACGATTACATGTCTTTCCCCTCAGTCATCCTCCCTGTCTGTCCACAGATCCCAGCTTTGGGAATGGGAGCTGGTGCCAGCTTAGCATTGTCCCCTGCTGTTGGCCCCTCCTCTGCGCCCACCCCCAGGAAACCCCAGCATGGCCCCCATCCTGGGGGTTCCCCTGCAAATAATAACCCCCTGCCAAGGAAGCAGTGGGGTGCATGTTCTCAGTTCTGGGGGGCTTCTGCAGCTCTGAATGCCTCCTAAAACTCCTTGGTTTTCAAGGGATTGCAGTTGATGAGATGTTATGAATGACCAAGCCTCCCAACCAGGCTGTGCCAGACTGCCTCCACGCATGTCTGAAGGGGCAATGCCAACTGTCAGACCCAGCCCGGGACCCAGCTGTGCTCCTGCCCTGATTAAAACCAGAGCTGGTGGGGTGTGGTGGCATCCACAAACACAGAAGACAACCAACCTGCTCATTGAATGATGATGTGGGCCTCAAAGTCGGGAAGTCATGGGGTCCAGAAAGAACTTGTGTTTACTCAATAGATGTGTGCCCCACAAACCCAGAAAGCTCTGGATCAGCAGAGGGGATTCTTGGATCCGTGACAGCAAGGGCAGAGTGGTGACAACGGTTACTGTCCCCCTGGACTGTGCTCAGTCATCCTCCAGGCCTCCTGGGTCCCTTTCTGCAGCCACCAATCGCAGTCAGTCCCTCCCAAATGTCCCCTGGGGACACACTGCCCCTCCTGAGGACCATGGCTCCACAGTCGGACCCACAGCAGCTTGCCTCCCCTGGGCCTCTCTGCTCTGCACTCTCTTCCCTTCTGTCCATCAGCAGCAGGCAGGAGCCTGTTTGGGTCCATCCAGCCAACTCTTGGTGGACCTACCATCCCAGAGCCGACCTAGGAAAAATTCCTCAGCCCCTCATACTGTGAGGAGTGCCCTCCACTCTCTGTTCCGCTCACCACCTGCTTGTTTACAGGCCACATGCCTTGATGAGACCCTGGGCTTCATGGAGACCTGGAAGGCATCTGTCTTGGCCTCCCCTCAAAGTCCTTGGAGTGGCAGGGTTTCAGGGCCCTGAGGTGGAAACATGCAATATTGGTCTTTCTCTCCATGCTTTATCTCACAGAGCATAATATGTTTTCAAGGTCCGTCCATGTTGGGGTATATTTCAAAATTGAATTCCTTTATAGACCTCCAGTTAATAAAAGTGTATCGATATTGTTTTGCTAATTATAACAAATGCACCACATCCATATAAGATGTTATTAGTGAAGGAATTGGGGTCGGGGGGGCGTGGGTTATGGGAACTTTCTATATTATCTGTTCAACTCCTAGATTTGTCTAAACCTCCTGTTGTCAATAATGCCTATTAATTTTTTAAAATCCAAGAACACTCTTTCAGGGAGCGATCTGTGTCAGCCAATATTGGTTCGAACATCAGCTAAAGGTCTGTACGTTAGCTAAAGATGTTGTTTACTGGTAAAGGTGAGCCCATTCTTGAGTTAGAAATGCACGTTGACTGCTGGAGTTACAGCGATACTGATTGACTTGATCATTTGCCTTTGCATACAGAAGAGAAGAATGTGGCTTCACATTTTGATGGTTTTCTCTTACATATGGGTCACTGAATAAAGTAGCATCATTCTTCTTGAATGAACCGAATGAGTCCATTCCCACAGTACCTTCAACTGGGTCATTGGTAGGGTGCCCCCTGTTGTTTGGCCAGAGGCCGAGTTTTCAGAATCACTGCTTGGGGTCAGGTGATACTCTTGACTTCAGGCAGGAGCCGCGAGCACCTGAGAAAGTTACGTACACCCCTCTGTGTCTCATTTGCCTGTTCTGAGATGTTGAAATGTGACTGTGGCCTACTTATTAGAATTATGTTATGAGGCTAAAAGTAATTAAACACAAGGAAAGCCTTAAGAATAATAAAATAAATGACTGGTGTTTCATAATCGCCCTAAGTGTTCAATCACTGAGCGACTGCAAGAATAAGGTAGACACTTGGTGGTGGTGGAACCCAGAGAGGGGACGTGGATGGCTCCACAGCAAGAGAGCATGGACACTCACTCTTAGCTTTACATGGGAAGGATGCTTTACTGCTCGTGGACAATACCTGTTACCATCTCCTGTAATCCTCAGGTCAGCCCTATTGAGGTGGGTGGGGGCAGAGCAGGGGCTGTAAGCCATATTCTAGTGGGAGGCACTGAAACGTAGAGAGATTAAGTGACATGCCAAGAGTTACCAGTCACTTTTGCCAACATTAGAGATAGGTTTCTTACAGGCTTTTTCTATTTATTCACTTCCCACCAAAGGGAACACTGTTCTAATTTGGGGCATACGTAGTAATTGCTTCAAGTCGTGTGCCTGAATCACCACAAGCAGCCTCAGTTTGGAGCTGACACAGAAGTTGGAATTTCCAACCTTCGTGATTCATTTCATTTGATGCAATCGGAAGTTCCCAGAGGGACGTACCATGGGGGGTCCGTGGACGGATGGCACACCCAGCAGTCAGAAACCCAGGAGTGACTTCAGGGATGTTCTGACCTATCAAGGGTAATAATTAGTAGAATGATTAGAATAAGAAAATGGGAGTAAAGGGGTCATTCTGGCTGAATGGCAACAAGGGTTTATGGGAAATGAGAATTATTTTAACTGAGCAGATACAAATCAGAAAAAGAATTAAATGGGAGTCTTGACCCAATATCTTGTGTGGTAAGTGCCCACTAGCCATCACAATTTGCCTGTTCTGAAAATCTTGGGGCAGCTGCCTGCTTCTGAAGACTGGCTATTTCCAGAGGATCTCTGAGAAGCCTCAGTTTGAGTAGCCCTCTAATTGTGTGAAATTCTGATTTTTTCAATTATTTTATTTATTTTAGTGGAGACATATGAAGCCAAGGGTGAACTCCCAGGAGTTACACTGCTTTGTTTTTAAACAGTACCTGAAGGGGTCCCTTCAGGGGATGTGTAAGGGCAGTTTTTCTCTGATGTCTCTTCCTGAGGTTGAAGATCATGAAGAGGCTTCTAGGAAGATTTCAGGAATGGAGGCCTGAAGCTGTTGGTGAAAAACTTGGGCACTATTACAAGAGCTCTTTGCAATATGCTGCCATGTCTGCACGTAGTAGGGTAGTGCAATCTAGTCTGGGTAGTGAAATTCCTAGAGATAAGGAATTTCCAGCTACTCATTTAGTGGGAGAGCCCGTGTGTTCCCAAGGGAATGGACTGGAGAGCCATCATCACTAATGTGTATTTGCACCCAGGGAGCTCACAGGTTTCTGAAAGTTTTGCTACTTTAAATGGAAGGATGAAAATGTTTTGCCCACTTGAAACAGTTTATGTCTTAAATAATGAACTGTGTTCCAGCAAAATTGTAATTTCTTGTGAAACTCTATATTTCTTTTTGGCCAAGGTTGAGAGCAAGTAAAGAGAATCCTTTTTAGAGGCTTTTTCATTCTCTGGACAAAGTCGGAGCTCATTCACACGTTATATAAGAACTGAATTACAAGGGAAACTTAGATTTCCTTTTTCAGTCTTGATCGAGCACATGGGAAAAGGAGAGGGGCCTTCAGTGAACTCCTGGGCCATGACTGTCCAGGTATGCCACTGTTCTGTCCAGGAGAGAACAAAAAGGATATACCCTTCTGGTTTCTTAGTGAAACAACTTTGGATTCAGAATTTCTTTTGGAGGCCTCAACATAGCATCCAAAATGTGCTGCCCATTGGGCTTCCTCCTTTCCGATGATGCTTCTCAAATGAATGATTTTGCTCCAATCAGGTTGTCTAGAGTTGGCCCTGAAAAGCCAAATCATCGTTGGTGAAGTCTTGGGGAACAAGAATTCGGATTGTGATGAATGTACACATGAGCATCAGACATTTTTTTCTGGAAGAGGAGAGGGGTTAGGTTTAGAGGATTCCCAAGAGAGCTGGTGAGAGTTGGTAGAAATAGAACATTTGTGCATCTCATGCCTTGAGCCCCAAAAATGACAGGGCTGAAGAGAGAGATGATAGATTTGAAGATCCAAGAACATCAAGTGCCTGGAGGAGCCCAGCTCCTGCAGGAGGAGGATCATAAAAAGCAGGAAAGAGGAACATGGCCAAAGCTACAAAAAGGACCTTCTCAATAAGAGAGAGGAGAGGGGTGCCTGGGTGGCAAAGGCGGGTAAGCATGTGACTCCTGATTTCAGCTCCGGTCATTATTTCTGGGTCCTGGTGTCAAGTCCCATGTCAGGCTCTGCCCTCAGTGGGGATTCTGCTTTGGGGTCTCCCTCTCTCTTCCTCTGTCCCTCCCCCACTCGTGCCATCTCAGTCTCTCCCAAAAGAAAATAAATAAATCTTTACCAAAAAAAAAGAGTATAAAAATGAAAGAGGAAATAAATTACATGCGGATGGTGGATCTATGGGTCTGAGTCTTCGCATCCCGCAAAGTCGTCTTCCTTACGGACGACAGTGGGCATTGTCATGGCCTGGTCTTGGGAAAGGAAAGGGGACAATCAGGGTGAAGTGAGGACTCAGGCCACTGCCCCCGGGATTATGTCCCCGACCCCAAAACTCAATGCTGCCCTCAGCTCCGCAGTCCCCCCACCTCACCACCCATGGGGCCGTGATCCCTTTACCTCACTGGTGAGAAAGGCGTCCAGGGTCTCTGGGCCCTTCCCAGCCCTCAGATTTCATAACTGGGACCAGGAAGCAGTGCCTGTCAGCCCATTCTTTCAAGAGGCAGCCACGGTGGTGCCCATGACTTTCTGTCCCCATGATTTCCTACCTTCCTCTGCTCCCTCCTGCTACCCTCCCTCCTCTCTCCCTGTATCATTAATTTCTTATTTCCCTTCTCCTGTCACCTCCAACAACCAGACTGTTCTCTGCAATGGGAACAGTGGAGGAACGATCATGGGTTTACTGACACGCTCCCTAGTCAATCAGTTGATCAATGAGCCAATGCAGCTAATATGGAGGTGGCTGCCACAGGCCTGGGGTGATGCTGGGACATGAGAGTCACCATCAACTGGGGAATCAAGTGACTGCCCTGTGCCTGGGCTCATCTTGGGCACTTGAGACACACTTCCTATTGATGACAGCCCGTAAGTGTCCTAGCCCAGAGAGATGAATGTGACAGTAGAGGTAATGGTACTTGTCCAAATTCCCCTAGTCTGTCAGTGGAGTGACGGGCATTCTCCAGCTGGTGTGGCCACATAAACACCAGTACCTGCAGTGTTCACCAAAGACCTTGAGACCTGGAAGGACTAGGGGAGGCCCCGAGCAGATGGATGGAAGGTCCGAGGGTGGGCCATGACCACAATGTGGGGACCAGGCCCATTGCTGTCAGTGGAATCTGACAGGAACAAAGACCATGGCCCCGCTTCCCAGAGCCTCTGTCCTGGGCCCGGTCAGTCCCAGGAGACCAGCTCAGAGGGACCGTGAGAGCCAGTGTGTGCTGCCAGCCCAGCAGCCTTCACACAGGCCTCTAGAATTCCCATCAGCCAGTGAGGGTCTCCGGGCAGCTGCATATGAGCCTCTCTCCCATGGAGCCAAGTGAAGGTCTTGCTCTGCTCCCAGTATAAGGGATGTGGTGAGTAGAAGAGAGAAATGTGCTCCAGGATGTGCCTCTCACCTCACCTCTGCAGCAGAATGCCTCAGGGAGTATTGCTCGCTATGAATGGGGTTAGAGCATATGGAGGCATTTGGTTCCCAGGCATGAGCTGAGGGCCACCGCTTGGGCTCCCACGGTAATAGGGCTATAATGTGTGCGCTGTGACGAGATTTCTTTAACTCGTCTTTTCATTTTGTTTCTTTTTTTTAATTTCTTTTCTTTCTTTCTTTTTTTTTCTTTCTTTCTTTTTTTTTTTTTTTTGAGAATGTAGACAATGGCCATTGGGCAGTGGCAGTGGGATACACCTCCTGGAGCAATATGCAATCTCTCTCCTGCTCTTTCCATCTCTCCCTCTCCCTCTCTGCATCTCCCTTTCTGTGTCTGACTCTCACTGTCTCCCACACAAAAACACAAACAATCATATCACATAGAGCCACAAAAGACACCCCAAACCCAAGCCTCATGCACACACACACACCACACACAGGGAATACAATGGCTTCCTAGGACTGTAGACACATGGACACACTTTTTCACCTGGGAAATCTCTGGTGCCCCACACACCCACAACCCAATCAGGGTGGCTCGCCAGACTGAGGATTGCAAGGATGCCCCACCTGCATTAACATCTAGAGTTTTGTCTCAGGAAGAGGCTGATTCCAATATAAGTACCACATTCACTGGATGCTCCTGTCACCTGCAGGTACAGAAAAGAGGACACCGTGAGGCTCAGGTCATACTACACTGTCTGTCTGACTGAGCTTTATTTCCCTCAATGACTTTAGGAACCCAGATGGAACACAGTGGTTGAGTCCTACGACCCCAAAGTAAGTGAACTGGATGCCTTAGGAAATTGTTTTTCCTGGGGGACATGTCTGTCCAGTCCATTCAGGATGGTGACTACAAAATGCTTCATCCAAGCAGGAGAAAGTTTTACTGAGGGACAGGATCCTACCACAGCATTCAGAACCACATTTGGTGTCGCCAATGGTAAATGTCCTCTCGAATCAGCTAACGGTTGGCAGAGACAACCACTCAACGCTCTCCCCACCAGGGAAATCACATATGTAGAATCTCAAAAGTATATATAGCTTTTTACATAAAATCTGTATATAAAAATAATTTCATTTCCATATACAAGCAGTTGACATTAGGAAAATGATTTTTGTTTTAGTATTATGTTCAATTCACCAACACAGAGTATACTGTCTGAATTTCATCTGAATTTGATTGGAAAGAAACCCAGAAGGCAACATTTTTTCCTCGGGGATAGACAGGCGAGCTTACCTTGGCAAGAGGCAGGCCCTCCTCCTCTGTGATCCTCTGAAAAAACCATGACCAGACAGCGCCATCATCAGTCATGTCTAGAAGGACACAGAGTACCTTTCAGTGTATTGGTGGTGCTGCTCAAGAATGATGCAGGGAGGGGCGCCTGGGTGGCTCAGTCGGTGAACCATCTGCCTTCAGCTCAAGTCAGGACCGCAGGGTCCTGGGATCGAGTCCCGGATGGGGCTTCCTGCTCAGCAAGGGTCTGCTTTTCTCTCTCCCTCTGCCCCTCTCACCTGTTTGTGCTGTCACTCACTCTCTCTCAAATAAATAAAATCTTAAAAAAAAAAAAGAATGCCTCGGGGAGTATTGCTCACTATGAATGGGGTTAGAGCATATGGAGGCATTGGGTTCCCAGGCATGGGCTGAACGTCCCGCTGGGTCTCCCACGGTAATAGGGCTATAATGTGTGCGCTGTGATGAGATTTCTTTATCTCATCTTGTCTTTTCTTCTCTTTTCTCTTCTTTCTTTCTTTCTTTCTTTCTTTCTTTCTTTCTTTCTTTCTTTTTGAGAATGTGGACAATGGCCATTGTGCAGTGGCAGTGGGATACACCTCCTGGAGACATATGCAATCTCTCTCACTCTTTCTATCTCTCCCTCTCCCTCTCTGCATCTCTCTGTCTGTGTCTGTCTCTCCCTGTCTCCCACACTAAATCACACACTCACAATCACACCACATAGAGCCACATAAGACACCCAACCCCAAGCCTCATGCACACACACACACACCACACACAGGGAATACAATGGCTTCCTAGGACTGTAGACACATGGACACACTTTTTCACCTGGGAAATCTCTGGTGCCCCACACACCCACAACCCAATCAGGGCGGCTCGCCAGACTGAGGATTGCAAGGATGCCCCACCTGCATTAACATCTAGAGTTTTATCTCAGGAAGAGGCTGATTCCAGAATATGTACCGCTCTCGCTGGTGGTTGATGGTGTCACCTGCAGGTACAGAAAAGAGGACACCGTGAGGCTCAGGACATGCTACACACTGTCTGTCTGACTGAGCTTTATTTCCCTCAATGACTTTAGGAACCCAGATGGAACACAGTGGTTGAGTCCTACGACCCCAAAGTAAGTGAACTGGATGCCTTAGGAAGTTGTTTTTCCTGGGGGACATGTCTGTCCAGTCCATTCAGGATGGTGACTACAAAATGCTTCATCCAAGCACGAGAAAGTGTTACTGAGGGACAGGATCCTACCACAGCATTTAGAACCACGTTTGGTGTCGCCAATGGTAAATGTCCTCTCGAATCAGCTAACGGTTGGCAGAGACAACCACTCAATGCTCTCCCACAAAGGAAAATTGTATGAGAACTTTATGTATAATCTCAAATATACATTGACTGATTTTCATCTGAATTTGATTGGAAAGAAACCAAGAAAGCAACATCTGTTCCTGGGACAAAGAACTTCTAGCTCTCCATGGCGAGAGGTGTGCTTCTGGTGCTGTCTCCTTTGATGGGGTTGAGGGCTTCCTCCAAGGCATCTAGGACACAGAGTACCCGTCAGCACATTCCTCTTGTTGCTCAAGAATATTCATGGAATATTGCTTGATATGGACACGAGGCTGGGGTGTATGGAGCCAGCTGGTTTCCAAGCATGGACTGAAGTGCCCCTGCTGGGCCACCCACTGCAGTAAGGCTCTAAGTGCGCAGTGTGATAACACGGCTTTGGAGAAGGGTGATATCATGCAGTATCTGTCTGACATATCTCCTGGAGAAACACGTTTCTCTCTCTCTCTCTCTCTCTCTCTCTCTCTCTCTCTCTCTCTGTCTCTCTCTATATATTTCTGTCTTTGTCTCTGTCTCTGTCTCTCTTTCTCTTGCTCTCTCTCTCTCTCTCTCTCTCTGTCTCTCTCTATATATTTCTGTCTTTGTCTCTGTCTCTGTCTCTCTTTCTCTTGCTCTCTCTCTCTCTCTCTCTCTCTCTCTCTCACACACACACACTCACAATCACACTACACAAGACACCTAAACCCCAAGCCTCATGCACACACACCCACACCACCTAGGGGGAGTGCATTGGTTTCCTAGGACTGGAGACACATGCACATAGTTTCTCACCTGGAAGTCTGCTTTTCCCCACACTCCCAAGCCTCAGTCCTACCAGGAACCTGGAATCAGATGCTCTTCAGACTGAGGACAGTGAGGACATCCCCCCAACCTGCCTTACCATCTAGAGTTTTTCCTCGGCAAGGGACTGATTCCAGAATACGTACCACCTCCACATCGTGATGGGGCCACCTGCATTTACAGAAAAGAACACACCCTGAGAGTCAGGTCATATGCATACTGTGTCATCACCGGTTCTCTTGGTGACTATTGAAAACCAAATGAGAAACAGCAGGAATGACAAAGGCCCGGAAAGGAAGCACAGTGTGCACCCTTGGAAAAGGCATGAGCTTTTCCTGGGGGATGGATCTTTCAAATTCCTTGAAGCACAATTACAAAACTCTTAATTCATGGAGGAAAAACCGCTTCTGAGTAAAAGGTCCCCTACCACACAGTTTACAACCTCTCCTCCCAACACCCCAAGAAAATGGTACCTCACATCTAAAAACTACACTGTCATGTTGTCATAGCTGAACTCACTTCAAAAAGACGAAACTCAAGTAAGAAACATTTCTTTCTCAGGCAAAGACAGCCAAGCTTACCCGCGATGTGTTGGGCCACAGTGCTTTCTTGCCAAGGTCCTCCTTGGTAGACTCTGAAAGGACACAGAGTAAGTGTCAGTCCATTGTTGGTCCTACTCGGGAATTACTCTGTGATCACTGTTGATATGGACACGGGACAAGACTGTATGGGAGTGACTGGTTAAGAAGCATGGGCTGAGCTGCTGCTGGGCCATTCTCCTTGGTGGGTGAGGAAAAGCAAACAAGAGGATGAGAAAACGAAGGAGAAACAGACCTTTGACTTTCTAGCTTAAGGAAACCTGGTCGATGTGAGTCAGTTAGTCTACAATAGGTCGCCTGGTTGCACACTGTGGTGTCGTGAGGGAGCCCCACCCCTCCCTCTGCCCGTAGCGAAGTCTCTCTATGTGTATTGCCAGGACGAAGCTCCTCCAACTGGCCATCCGAATGGGAGACAGACTAGAGGACACAGAGTACCTTCCCGCCACGGTGCTCTATCTCATGAATGACTCAGAGTGCTCTGCTTGACTTGAACGACAGAACAGTGGAGATGGATGTGGTTGGTTAAACAGCATGCAGTTGCCAATGGCAAGATTTGATTCCTTCTGATGGTTGAGTAATTTACAGTGTATCTATATTACAAACTGAGGGCTGCTGAAGGGGGGTTGGTGAGGGATGTGGTTGGTTTAACAGCTCATGGGGAGAATGTTATCAAATCTACACTATGTCCCGATTCTTTTCTCTCTGTTTTTAAAATAGGCTCCACCCCAACATGGGGACTGAACTCACTACCCTGAGATCAAGAGTCAAATGCTCCACTGGCGGAGCCAGCCAGGCACCGCCCAGCATGCTCCCTATTCTTATTCTATTTGTGCCATGCCCTGAAGAGTGACCATGCCATGACACTGATTGGCCAGGCACTGACCAGCTCTGGACAGAAGGTTAATCATGAACTGGTTCTTTGAGTCTTATTTTTCCTTGTCCCAGGAGTGTCCCTAAGCTCACAGGATTTCAGCATGACTGGGGCTTACTCATACTGACAATGCCATCAAATACCATGAAAGGGTCTCCTCCATTCTGACCAGATTGAGGTCAGGTGCTGAGGAGTAGCCCAGCGTTCAAACAGAGTTTGACTGGCTTGTCCTAAACAGTGCCTCCAAACCCTCAGAATCTTTGAACTGAACACAATCATGGCTTCAAACGGACCAGACTTTCTACGTCCTTTTCAGATGAATGACTATGGCAAGATCTACTTCTATGGCTCAAGAGCTTCCCTGGGCTATGTGACCACTGAGCTGACCTCATAATGACAAACAGTGTTTGGGATTCCCCGTGGCTCAGGGAATTCCTGACATCCATGCAGATGCTAAAGCTTCTTTGCACAGTAACTACTGATCCCATGACTGAGTCATAAGTGCAGTTCGGTTCAGTAGTTAGAGCACGAGCACGAGCACTGGACTGCAGGCCTGGGTTCACCTCCTGGTTCATGAACCTGGTCACATTCATCTCTGTGCCTCCGTTCCTCCACCTGAGGAACAGGGAGAGGAAACAAATCATCGTGAATTAGAGGGTCTAGCTCTTGTTTGAGATCTCACAATTTCACAAGTTCCAGAGCTGGATTCAAATCTGGGAGTCTGAGTTCCCAGACCATTGCTCTGTGACACATAGCTGCTTTGCCTAAATACAAGCATTTTACCCGAACTTGATTTCTTTTGGACAGAATCAGAGGCAAACAACAACAACAACAACAGCAACAACAAAAAGCAAACGAGCAAATCTATTGCTGTCTCCCTGAATCCACTCTCTGGGGCCCTTGTCCACAAATATCCATGACTGTTTTGTTGAATGTTCCAGTTGCCTGTCTTAAGGTCAGCAGATCAAATGAGATGAATCCCAGTGTAAAGGAAGGGAGGGTCACTGTTACAAAGTCTTGTGTTTTCAAACATGTGAATCAATGCCATCTTGCATTATTTATTCCTCACACAAATAGAAGTGCCTCCAAACAAACTAGTTCCTGAGACCCTTGTCAACTCATAGAAAAAAAAAAACATAGCTTAGCTTTTGGAAAGATATCTGGATGAAAGTTCAGGAGAACTAAGAAACATATTACATCAGAACCACTTTAATGTAGACACGTTCTGTTTTCAAGCTACAATCCTATGTGCAAATGTATGCAATCATCTATATATACATATATACTTACATATATAATGTGTGTGTCTCTGTTATTGTGTCTACATCACCTATTTTTCTTTGTGCATCACTAATAATCTGTGTACTTGGTTATTGATCACTCATTAACTCAATCCATTAACCAGTTACCCATCTTTCACCATACATTAAAGGCCGGCTATTCATTGCATCACGGAGAAAAAAAGGTCATGCTATTGTCACCATACTTACGTCTGGGGCGCTGAATGGGACAGGTGGTAGCATACCATTGAAATCGCTAGAAAATGTCATTTTGGATAACACCCAAAGTTCTTAGAAATGGAAATGTGTGTTTGGGGGTCATAAATTGAAATGTAGACTCTCATATTCTGAGGATCTCTTTGGGGCAACTATTGATAGGAACGAACCCACATGTCCCCAAAATCCTGAAATCCATACCCCTTTGGTGATGAATGGTACAGGGCAGACATTGTAAGACACTGAGAAAACAATGATAAATGTCCTCCATATCAACCTTTCTGGCTTCACTCTAAATTTCAGAAATGCATAATGTGAATATAGAATTTAGGATGCTTAAAAAAACTTAAACGAGGGGCGCCTGGGTGGCACAGCAGTTAAGCATCTGCCTTCAGCTCAGGGCATGATCCCAGCGTTATGGGATCGAGCCCCACATCAGGCTCTTCTGCTATGAGCCTGCTTCTTCCTCTCCCACTCCCCCTGCTTGTGTGCCCTCTCTCGCTGGCTATCTCTATCTCTGTCGAATCAATAATAAAAAAAAAAACTTAAATGAACATAAACACTGCCGTATTTTCCCCCCTTGAGAACCTAGGGGTGACAAGTGAGGGGTGCAGGATATCATAGGAAGTAGTCCATTGTTCTCCATGGAGGACAAAAACCAAGGCTGCTAGCTCAGCAGAACCACCAACAGTAGAAATCAAGGGATAAAACAAAACTATAAAACATATGTAGATGAAATTGGGAGAGAGGAAATTTTCAACGATGAGAAAAATGGTTTGAGAAAGAGTGAACTGAGTCATAGCAAACAGCATTCAGAAGATCATTATGAACATACCATCACAGCAGGAACCACAGCAGGAACCACAGCAGGAACCACAGGAATTTCCCATTCTGAGTTGGAGCAGCAGAGCAAACACCAATCTGCAGGAATGGGTCAGCTCAAAGAGTCCCAGCTGGAAAGGACAGCAGAGGTGTGGCTCAAGTCACCATGGCGACAGTGTCATCATAGACCTTTTAGAGTCAATGCAGCTGCACAGTGGCCAACTTCTGGTGTCAACAGGGGCCTGTCTTCACAGACAAGGGAGGCATGGGAGAGTAAATGCTTTGTTTCGAAAGTTGAACCCCAGTCTCACACATTCTCACTCTTTTTTTTTTTGAAAATAAACGACATGAGGGGGGATGACCTGCCACCCCCCCCCAGATAGAGTCACTAGCCATACTTCAGGGTGAAGAGGGAAAAGAAAAACAGTTTGAGAATAAATAGAGGTCCCACTCTTGATTTAAAACACCATCCCCACCCATTCTATCCTCCGGAGTCACCAGACATTTCTAGAACAAAGTTTAAAATGGGTCCCAGATGAAATGAAGAGCAGTGTTCACAGAGATTCCATTCTTCAAATCATATTTCTCTAAGCATATACTAATGAAATTATGTCATTCTCTCACCATCTATGCATACTACCTGATTTTTCTCTGTGTATAGCTGAGAGGATGTCCTTAGTTACCTCTCAACCTTTGTGAATTTCTTGGTCAGTATGTGTATGTAAAGCAGACTCTTCCCTGAATAATGAGGGGGGAAATATCACTGTATTTTCACCACTGCATTTCTGTAATAGTGAATGGGTTGAGGGCAATACATACAACTAGTACTTTTCTAAATGAAGTATTTTAAATACTCCCCAAAATGCAGGGTTCAGTGTGTGTTCTGGCTCATGGATGAGCACTCAATAGACACAGGATTTTGATCTGTTCATGAAAAGTAGCAATGGAAATGGAAGGAACCAGCTCCAAATATACATAAAGAAGGAAACCTTTTAGAACAAAACTGAGTGCCATGGACTTAACCAAGCAACTACAATACATGGTAAAAAAGTGTTTGTAGTCGGGGAACGTGGTCAATCCTTGGACTCTGAATTTTGGCTCAGGTCATGATCTCAGATTCGTGAGATCAATCCCCAGAAAATAATGGCATAAAACAACCCCTTTACTTCGGTAAAGTACTACTTTGGTAAACCTGGTCACAAGGTTAGGAATTCATCCAGGACACAATGGTGACGTTAGAAAATGAAAGGTTTCAAATATCCACACCCAGGATGATCCCCACTAGGTAGAACTTGGGGTCCATGAAAAGAGCAGCCCTAAGCTCAGTGCCAATAAATAAACGAGGGCTTTCTATTTCTCAAATCCACAATCCAGAATCCAAGTTTTGCAGGCAGTTGGAGCTTCCTGAGTTAGTGAACAGATTCTTTGCAAATGCCCACATCTATTCTTTGCATGTTCCCCAGATCTACTTCCCAGTAGGGTGGCCAGAGGGCAACCAAGGGGAGTCCATGATTCCAGTTGTGTAGCTGAACCTCTCAGCACCTCTTTCGGATTCTATCTGAACCGAATGCCCACTTTGGACACTCCTCAGGGTAGCAGAAATCATGAGGTTGTCATTGGGTGTATCTACATCTGAGGTCATACCCACTGGAGAGAAAAAAAAAATTCAGCCACTGGTCAGAATGCAGAGCCTGGACATAGAAGAGGCCCACATATTCCTTTTGCATTTCAGTGGCTTCTCTCTGCTCTTTCCACAGTCAATAAACCTTCCCACAGAAATCTGTCCTGAACATCGAACTCAGGACTCAATTAATGATGCCTATAAGAGAGACCTTGTCTCACGATCATGAAGCAGTGAATCAATACAAATGTTGTAAGGAGGGAAATAAGCAAGGCCAGACATAGGGGGCAGTATGATTTTTGAAGCCTTTGCTTTTTTTTGCACTCTGGGGTAGCCACACCCTTTTCCATATCAAAAGGTTAAGACACACATTAGTAGTATCATTTTCCCCCACAAAGCCAAGAAAAAGGACAAGACTGTGTTACATGTCTTGCTAGGGAAATCAACAGATGAGGCAGGTGCTTTCCATAAGGAATAGATTCCACCTGAGGTTTGGCATGGCAGGGAGACCTTCCACAAGGGCACCAATCAAGAGCCCAAAGGAGGTGGGGAAGCAACAGGAAAGGAAGAGTGTATGAGGTGATCGCTCCTCCAAAGAATAGATGTCTCACAAGAAACCGATCTGTCCTGATAATGGACTCTGGCGGGTGGCTCACTTGTGTCCAGAGCAGGACTCAACCATCAGTCTTTATCAGAGACCTACCAGGTCACTCTACTCTGCACTTGGGACTGAGGGGCACAGGCCCATAAAATGCCCAAAGTCAGATAATTCCCACCTTTCGTGGGGAACCAACTGTGATATCACAATCTCTGACTCCTTAGTGAAGAAGGGGGCAGTGGGGTCATTTCGGCATCCGTAGCTTCACCTAGGGAATAGCTCTCAGCTAGGCTCTAGATCTTTGATCTTGGAAACCAACTTCCCCTACTGCCAGTCGAACCTGACTCCATTCTTCCAAGAGAACACAGAGCAAAGAGGACCCCCATGGGGGGGTCTTTATGCAGTCAATTGGGGCAGTGGAGGGAGGAGATGTGTTCATGTTTCAAGTACACCCATGTGCTCTATTTCCTGACACTAACCACAACCAACTCCCCACGTTCTCCAACAATTCAATTCATACTCCACGGATTTCAGTGCTCAGTCCCACAAGTCTTTCCCCACTGCAGAGGCCAGTCACAAATGAGGTGTTCAAGCTACCCACACTTCTGCCCAACCACAAGGTCAGGTATTCCCTCAGACCCCCTCCTTAGGGTTGATAATTTCACTAGAATGACTCACATCAACAAGTGGATGGATAAAGAAGATGGGCTCCATATATACAAAGGAATATGACTCAGCCATTCGAAAGGATGAATTCTTACCACTTACATTGACCTGGACGGAACTGGAGTGTATTATACTGAGTGAAACACAGCAGTCAGAGAAAGACAAGTATATGATTTCACTCATAGGTAGACTCTAAGAAACAGTGCAGAGGATCATAGGGGAAGGGAGGGAAAACTGAACTGGAGGTCATCGGAGAGGGAGAAAAACCATGAGAGACATTTAAGTATATGAAACAAACTGAGGGTTGCTGGAGGTGAGGTGGGTGGGGAGATGAGGTAATTGGGTGATGGGCATTAAGGGGGGTGCGTGATGCGATGAGCACTGGGGGGTATACGCAAATGATATATTATTGAACACTACATCTGAAACTAACGATGTACTATATGCTGCCTAATTGAATTTAAATTTTAAAAAAGGAAAAAACAATTATAAATACACTGTAATAAAAGTTATGTGAATGAAGGGGAAAAAAGATCGACTCAGAAGTCAGGAAAACACTTTACTTACATCGACCAGTTTATTATAAAGAATACAACTCAGGAAACGCCCAATGGAAGAGATGCATGTAGCAAGGAAGGTCTAAAGGGGGTGGGGAGTGGTGGAGAGCTTCCACGCCCTCTCTGGGGGAAAATCACTTTTCCAGAATATTAATGTGTTCACCAACCTCTTGTTCAAGACTCTTTATAACCCAACCTTCAGCCCCCTCCCCTCACAGATGGCCAGTGGCTGGGGCTGAAATTTCCAATCCTTGACTCCCAGTTTGATCCTTCTGGTGACCAGCCCCACTGTGATGCCATTTCTGGGCCCTGCCCTATGTCAGCTCTTTAGCCTAAACTCTGGAGAGGTCTGTTGGAGATTTTATGACTAACAAAAGGCTCTCCTATCCCTCAGGAAACTGCAAGGATTTTAGGAGTCCTGTGCCAGGAACCAGAAATAAATAAATAAATAAATAAATAAATAAATAAATAAATAAATATTTATTTATTTATTTATTTATTTTTAAATTTTCCACAAAGCACTTCTCCAGAAAGGCTAGGCAGACAGGACATTGGCTTGCCTCTTCAAACTACTTCATGGTGGCTTCCCAGAGGGAGATCACCTGGACAGCTGAATGGCAGGATCATCTGTGATTTAAATGCTATTGTTTCCTGAAATCCTTTCATCCTTAAAGTGGAAATACCTAATGGGTCTTAACTAAATGTCCTTTCTAGTGCTAAGAAATGAACACACAGGGGCGCCTGGGTAGCGCAGCCATTAAGCCTCTGCCTTCCACTCAGGGCATGATCCAGCGTTATGGGATGGAGCCCCACATCACGCTCCTTCCTTGGAAGCCTGCTTCTTCCTCTCCCACTCCCCCTGCTTGTGTTCCCCCTCTCTCTGGCTGTCTCTTTCTCGGTCAAATAAATAAATAAAATCTTTAAAATAAAACAAAATAAAAGAAGATTCTCTCTCTCCCTCTTCCTCTGCCACTCTCCTCCCTATAAAAAGGATAAAGGTTTCCAGAAAGAAGGCAGGCTGAACATTTACCTATGAGTTTAAACTGCTCTAATTTTTAGTAGTCTTGTGAGGAGCGGGTGGTGAAGATACCCCTCATTATCAAGAGACAGAAATGTTTACTAAACTGAGCAGTTGTGGAATCAGATGGGTCCTTGCCCTCTGCTGGGCATTTCAGATAGTAGAATGGAGGAGGGGGTAAGCCTGGGTGGGGACAGGGAAGAGGGAAGAGCTGGCATAGTTTCAGACGCAGCACCACCTAGCGGCCGGCTGTGTTTGCGACCACTGGACTCACCAAAAGTTCATGTGTCACTCAAGCCCAAAAATCCACCAGAGCTTTCTCTATTTGAAGAGAAAAACACAAAATAAGTGAGGCACAACAACAAAAACCTCTCAAATTTCTCTGAGGGTTTGCCAAAAAGGATATTTAAAATATGTATAATTTATGAACTGTTGTTATGACCTTCCCATATTTTGAATCTCACATATGTTTGGCTTCAGGGTTTTGATACACCTGTATTTTTATATTTCACTGTGCAATAAAACATGGTAGCAATAAGAGATTTCTTTTTTTAGTCACTGAGTGGCAATAAAATCAACGTGAAGAATCCATCTCAGAGGATGGGAATGAAGCAGAGCCAAATGCCATCCCCCTTGCTTGGTTCCCCATGATTCCTTAGCAAATAGGATGTGTGTCCATCAGTCTGGACCTGCGTGTTCTAAATAGCTGAGCTAAAGTGAAAGAGAATTTGTACCGATATTAGTGACAGGTGACTATTAATTAGTAAAGCTGAAGGCTTTAATCTTAAGAAAATATGAGTTGAGTTGAAATTGGAATTTTACCTTCCATGGTGTGGATTAATGATGAAGCATGAATTTTTACAAGTATATATATGGAGTAATATATATGGAGTAATGTTGATGAAGTTAAATACATGACTGATTTTGTCCAGAAGACAAGAAAAAAATTATACTTATTGGCCACAGGCAATTCTTGAGATTTGTAAATACTCAAATTCAAATTTTCTGAATGTGTAGCTCCCTTTGCAATTTTGGTCAATGCCGAATAAAACCATTTGTGGCACAAGCTTTCTGTCATCAGCAAATCGCTTTTCTTCTAGAATTAAATTAAAATAAATCAGATTCAAGAAGTGAATGCTGGTATGGTAGGGTGGGAAGAGAACACTTTCACAGAAAGTGCCCCTTGTGGATCATTCTTGTTCCAGAACTGAGTCACCTTTGGAGGGAGTGGGAGACCCGAGAAGAATCTGACAGAGGACACATTCAATCTTGTGCAATTTTGTTTTTAACTTCTCAGGGTTCTACAAAAGGCAAATATGAGAGAGCAAAGTCTGGGGAATGAAGTATTTTACTAATACAGCAAGTGTTTCTGAGCCCAACTCAATTCCAAGCACAGCATGTGCACGTAGAGACACTGAGGGCACTCGGGCTCTCTGCTCCCAGAGCTGTGGGCAGGACTAGATTTTCAATACCCACGCTGGAGAGCTGATCAAGTCTTCCTTTTCCTTAACCAGATCATAGCTTGGACTGTCCCACAAGATGCTGAACTGAGCTCCCCATTGACTGTTTCCACCCCTCGGCTGCTGCTCCGGGTCTGAGTGGCAGCCAGGTGGGACCAGGTCCCCTAGCTGGAGGCTCTCTGAGCCGAGTCTGGCAGCGTCTGGAAGACGTCCAATGTGACCCACCTGCATCAATCATAACTTTTCTAGTAGCCACATTACACACAGTAAAAGGAGAAAAGTCAAAAGAATTGTAATTGGAAAAATGGTATCACTCCAACATGCATTTACGTCAATGAGACAGTGTTTTAAAAATCTCAATAAAATAATTTAAGTTCTCTTTCTTATTCTGGTTTCAGCAACTAGTGTGCATTTTACACTCAGAGCACATCTCAATTCAGGTGAGCCGAATTCCAGGTGCTCAAAGGCCACGGGTAGTTGGTGGCTACGATATCGGACACCCCAGATCTGGTTCATTTCACCAGCTCAGGTCAAAGCTGAATGATCAATTGCACCATTTAACCTAAATAGCATCTCAGATATCAGAAGTTCCGGGCCAAGAGTCATTTATTTATATTTATATTCATATTCATATTTGTATTATGCTGTAGGCCATATCCTTGTAAAGGGATGAGAAATACTAGGTACATGACAGGTCTATGCAAGCAAAGAGGATAAAACCTCAAGCCCTCATGGTCATTTGGGTCATTAGGAAACTCCAGTATACTTATTATTCCCGAGAGTGGGTCTGGCCGAACATTTTAAAGAATGAAGCAAATGTCTCATCTGCCTAGGTTATCTAGAAAAAGCTATGTACCTAAACTGTGCTTATATCCGCGGACACTAGTGCATCAATTCATGGCCAAAGGAGCCCCATGGGAAAGGTTTGTCGTGTCCCTTCTGCTCTGTGGTCACTCAGAAGAATGAGATCAAGACACAGGGTCAGTTGGGGGAGCTGGTGTCCAAGATCAGGGACCTGGAGTCCTGGGTTCTGGGACGCACGTCCAGGGACAAGAGGAAGGAATTGGGCCCTGCTAAGTGAGCTGCTGAAACACAGAGTCCAACTCAACTTTCCAGTCCAGAAACTATCCTGTGGGCAAGGAAGCTTCACCACGGTCCCAGGGGAAGGCAGGGAAGCTCCTCTCTATGCAAAGCTCCCACTGGGGAAGTTAATGTACGTAACTCCAGGTGAGAAAGGACAAGTCCTGCCCTCTGGGCCTGTGAGGAGAGGGAGTCTGACGACAGAGGCTGAAAGTGGGGACCCTGCCCCACCCCACCTGCAGTATGACCCATCCTGACACCGGCACCTGCACAATGGACAGAGACCTGAAACTGCCCTCTTTTCCTTGCTCACATTCCTTCTTCTTCCTCACTCATCATCAAACCCTGCCCGTGATTTTCAGGTAAAAGCCAATCAGCACACCTCACGTTAGCATCATTACTCTTATGCCTTTATATATTCCCGAAGAAGAGGGGACAGAAGACACTGCTTTTTCAACTATAATACAAGTTATATTTGTTTTATTTTTTTTACAAAAGTGGAAATAGAAATGTATGCAATTTTAATCCTAACTGCTTAACATATTCTGAATTCGCACTGCATGGAATTTCCTTCCCATCTGAGTGCTTCGTTTGGTTCTCATGTACACGAGTCATCTCCAGAGCCCGAGAAACGCTGCCACGAGGTGACTCAGGCCCTCCACACGTCTCCACAGAGGCAAGAAAGGAAACTAACTTGTCCAAATTCCTCTCCTCTGTCAGGGGAGTGACAGGGGCTCTACAGCAGGGGCGGCCCCACCAACACCCGTGCCTGCCAGCGTTTTCCCCGAGAGCTGAGCCCTGGAAGGACTGGAAAGGCCCCGGGCAGGCCTGAGGGGAGGACCCAGGGTGGGCCGTGACCATGAGGTGGGGAGCGGGCCCATCACTGTGTAGCTGGAGCAGCAGGTTTGACAGGAGCAGGGACTCTGGCTCTGGTGCTCAGAGCCTCTGTCCTGGGCCTGGCCGGTCCCAGGAGCTCAGTGGGACCATGAGAGGCATTGTGTGCAGCCAACCCAGCAGCCTTCACACAGGCCTCTAGAATTCCCGCTAGCCGGGGAGGGTCTCCGGGCTGCTGCACCCGGGCCTCTCTCCCATGGAGCCAAGTGCAGGTTTTATTCTGATCCCAGGACCAGGGATGTGGGCGAGGAGAGGAGGAGAGAGATGTGCTCCAGGGCGTGCCACCCACCTCACTTCTGCAGCAGGACCCGGGAGCAGTGTGGGAGCCCCACAAGGAACATTCTCTGTGCCGCCCTCCCTGGCAGCACCCTTTCCCCCAGGGCAGTCCTGAGGGTGGCCCCTGCAGGGGCTGGTCCGAGACCCAAAGGTGCAGAGGGAGACGGCCCCCGGGGCCTCCCTCACCTGGTTTGCAGGGAAGCACTCTGTCTCCAGCTCAAGTGTGCAGGACAGACTGTATCTCACCAGACCACCTCTGGCAGGGGTCATACCACACCCAACCCGGTAACTCCCCTGCTCAGTTCCTAACACACGAGATTCAAACATGAGCCAGGTTTGCTGCTGGCAGACGCAGAGCAGGAAAGAGCAGGTCTCAGGGAAAGATCATCTTAAATAGCAGAGCACACCTGAAACCCATCCACATAATATCTCCTACTATTTTGTCATTGATATGTGAAGAAAACAAGACAAACATCACACATGTTTTCTTCTCTCTGATTTCACAACCCCAGTCTCCCACCTCAGTCTGCAAAGTAGCCGGTGAGCCAAACTGCTCCTGGAAACCTCCTCCCTGGATTCCTACCTGAATGTAGCTCTCTTCAGGAGGAGGGAGCAGCAATCAGAGAGAGGAGTTGAAATGGGAGAGCATGGCAGGGGAGAGGGAGGGAAGAAGGAGAGATGAAGGGAAGGAAGGTCAATCACCAGTTTTGATTTTGTGGTTCCTAGTGTGGATGACACAGAGGCGGTCTGTCAGCCCTTCTCACTTTCCAGAAAGTGAATGGAGACTGGATTGTTTGCCAGAACTTGCTGACATTACGGTGACCACATTAACTCCAGGTAGGTGTAACCTGAGCGCTAAGCACGGGCCAGGCTCTCTTCACAAATCAGCTCCTTAACCCCCCACAGGCCCTGTGATCTAAGTTCCCATCCTTCCCACAAGGAAACTGTGTCTCAGAGAGATGAAATGACCTGCCCAGAGCTGCACAGCACATAACTGGACAGGCTGTAATTCAAACCCAATATCCCAGATTCCAAATGCCAGAGACTTGACTGCCACACTGTCCCACTCTCCAAGGAAATTGCTATTTATTGAGCTCCTACTATATATTGGGCACTGTGTGAGGCATGAGGGATACAGGGATGAATAAGACAGAGCCATTCTATGGGCAGCTTGTCATGTGTCGTATGCACTGGGAACCTCGAGGATACAGCCAACTTGTTCCTAGCATCTAATATGGAGCGTGGCCCACAGCGGGGTCTCAGTTGATGTTGGCTGAAGAAATGCACCCACACGAGCCCTTGGTTGCTTTCACTGATGGAGTCCCATGACTGCTGCAAATTTTAAAGCCAGCAAAATGGCACGACCAGACTGAAAACAAGAACTCTGGTGCACTCACTGGAACCAGACTGAGACCGGGAGCTCCGGGAGTGCGCGGGGGCGACTGGCGATGCTAGAAACACAAAGGACAGAGACGTGCGGGCCCTGGAAGTGAGGGCTGGGACACCGGGTGTGGGGCACACATCCCGGGACGCTGCAGGGTTGAGCAGCAACAACAAAATCAGAGTTAAAGTGGCCAGAACATCAGTGGAGAACGGCCCGTGATCCCCTCTGTTTTGAGACAGAGGCTGAGACTCGGCCACTGCTGCTCTGACTCTCAGAAAATACACAGCAAACTGCCAGGGAAAGCCGCCAGAGAACAAAAGCCTGGAAATACCGGCTCACAGTGTGCCCATCCCCCTCCCCCCTCACAGGCGACATGGAGACTCTACCCAAACAGGGTTGCCTGAGTATTGGTGCGGCAGGCCCCTCCCCCAGAAGGCAGGCTGAAAAATCAAGAAGCCCAAATCCCTAAGATCCCTATAAAACAAGGGCACACGGCCTGGGTCCCGGTCAATAATTTGGGCTCTGGACAACCCCACAACCTCTCCTTATCAGAATGACGATAAAGAGAAATCGCCTCCCCCAGCAAAAAAAAGACAATGTGTCTGTGGCCTCTGCCGCAGAACTAAGGGATATGGATATAACCAAATTATCAGAAATGGAGTTCAGAGTAACAATGGTCAAGATGATGTGTAGACTTGAAAAAAGTATTAACGAAAATGTTAATGAGAATATAGAATCTCTAAGGGCAGAAATGAGAGCGAATCTGGCAGAAATTAAAAATTCTATGAGCCAAATGCAGTCAAAACTAGAGGCTCTGATGGCCAGGGTGAATGTGGCAGAAGAAAGTATCAGCGAATTGGAAGATGGGTTAGTAGAAGAGAAAGCTAGAACAGAATCTGGACTCAAAAAGTCCATACTCAGGAATGTAGGTTACGGGAGATTACTGACTCAATGAAATGTTCCAATGTCAGAATTATTGCCATCCCCAAAGGGGTGGAGAAAAACAGAGGTCTAGAAGAGATATTTGAACAAATTGTAGCTGAAAACTTCCCTAATATAGCAAGGGAAACAAACATTCATGTCCAAGAGGCAGAGAGGACCCCTCCCAAGCTCAACCATGACAAATCTACACCACATCACATCATAGTGCAATTCGCAAATATTAGATCCAAGGATACAGTATTGAAAGTGGCCAGGGCAAAGAAATTTCTCATGTACGAAGGCAAAGGTATCAGAATTATGTCAGACCTGTCTACACAGACCTGGAATGAGAGAAAGGGTTGGGAGGGCATTTTTAAAGCTCTTTCAGAGAAAAACATGCAGCCAAGGATCCTTTATCCAGCAAGGCTGTCATTCAGAATGGATAGAGAGATAAAGACCTTCCAGAATTGCCAATCATTGACTAATTTCATAACCACGAAACCAGCCCTACAGGAGATATTAAGGGGGGTTCTATAAAGGTAAAAAGGCCCCAAGAGTGATACAGAACAGAAAGTCACAATCTATAGAAACAAAGACTTTACTGGCAACATGGCATCATTAAAATCATATCTCTCAATAATCAGTCTCAATGTAAATGGCCTAAATGCTCCCATAAAACACCACAGGGTTGCAGATTGGATAAAAAGACATGAACCATCCATTTGCTGTCTGCAAGAGGCTCATTTTGAACCTAAAGAAAAATTCAGTCTGAAAGTAAAGGGATGGAATACCATCTTTCACGCCAATGGACCTCAAAAGAAAGCTGGGGTAGCAATTCTCATATCAGACAGATTGGATTTTAAACTAAAGACTATAGTTAGAGACACAGAAGGTCACTATATTATTCTTAAAGGATGTATCCAACAAATGGATATGACAATTATAAATATATATGCCCCCAATAGGGGGGCAGCAAGATACACAAGCCAACTCTTAACCACAATAAAGAGGCATAGAGATAAAAATATGCTAATAGTAGGGGACTTCAACACTCCATTATCAGCAATAGATAGATCACCTAAGCAAGAAATCAGCAAAGAAACAAGAGTTTTGAATGCCATACTTGATGAGTTGGACCTCATAGATATATATAGAACACTACACCCCAGAACCAAAGAATACTCATTCTATTCTAATGTCCATGGAACACTCTCAAGAATAGACCATGTTCTGGGTCACAAAACAGGTCTCAACTGATACCAAAAGACTGAAATTATTCCCTGCATATTCTCAGACCACAACACTCTGAAATTGGAACTCAACCACAAGGAAAAATTCGGAAGAAACTCAGACACTTGGAGACTAAGAACCATCCTGCTCAGGAATGATTCGATAAACCAGGAAATCAAAAATCAATTTAAACAATTTATGAAGACCAATGAGAATGAAAACACAATGGTCCAAAACCTATGGGATACTGCAAAGGCAGTCCTAAGGGGGAAATACATAGCCATCCAAGCCTCACTCAAAAGAAAAGAAAAATCTAAAATGCAGTTTTTATATTCTCACCTCAAGAAGCTGGAAGAGTAACAGAGGGACAGGCCTAATCCACGCTTGAGGAAGGAGTTGACCAAGATTAGAGCAGAAATCAATGAATTAGAAACCAGGAGTACAGTAGAGCAGATCAACAGAACTAGAAGCTGGTTCTTTGAGAGAATTAATAAAATTGACATACCACTGGTAAGACTTATCCAAAAAAATAAAGGACCCAAATTAATAAAATTATGAATGAAAAAGGAGAGGTCACAACAAACACCAATGAAATTGAAGGATTATTAGAAACTTATATCAACAGCTTTATGCCAATAAATTAAGCAATCTGGATGAGATGGAGGCCTTCTTGGAAACCCATAAACTACCAAGACTGAAACAGGAAGAAATTGATTTTTTAAACAGGCCAATTAATTATGAAGAGATTGAGTCAGTGATAAACAGCCTTCCAAAAAACAAAACTCCAGGCCTGGATGGTTTTCCTGGGGAATTCTACCAAACATTCAAAGAAGAAATAATACCTATTCTCCTAAAGCTATTTCAAAAAATAGAAACAGAAGGAAAGCTTCCAAACTCATTCTATGAGGCCAATATTACCTTGATCCCCAAACCAGGCAAAAAACCCATCAAAAAGGAGAATTACAGATCGATTTCCCTAATGAATATGGATGCCAAAATCCTCAAAAAGATACAGGCTAATAGAATCCAACAGTACATTAAAAGGATTATCCATCATGACCAAGTGGAATTCATCCCTGGGATGCAAGCGTGGTTCAACATTTGCAAATCTATCAGTGTCTTAAATTTTATCCAGAAAGAAAAATTTAAAAATCATATGATTCTCTCAATAGATGCAGAAAAAGCATTTGACAAAATACAGCATCCTTTCCTGATTAAAACCCTTCAGAGTGTAGGGAAAGAGGGTACATTCCTCAATCTCATAAAAACCATCTATGAAAAGCCTAGAGCAAATATCATTCTCAATGGGGAAAAGCTGGAAGCCTTTCCCTTAAGATCAGGAGCACAACAAGAATGCCCACTCTCGCCACTATTATTCAACATAGTACTAGAAGTCCTTGCAACAGCAATCAGACAACTAAAAGGGGTCAAAGGTATCCAAATCAGCAAAGAAGTCAAACTGTCTCTCTTCGCAGATGACATGATACTCTATATGGAAAACCCAAAAGAAGCCACTCCCAAACTATTAGAACTTCTAGAGCAATTCAGTAATGTGGCGGGATACAAAATCAATGCTCAGAAATCAGTTTCATTTCTATACACAAATAATGAGACTGAAGAAAGAGAAATTAGGGGATCCATCCCATTTACAATAGCACCAAAAACCATACGTTACCTTGGAATTAACTTAACCAGAGACATAAAGGATCTATATTCTAGAATGTATAAATCACTCTTGAAAGACATTGAAGAAGACACAAAAAGATGGAAAAATATTCCATGCTCATGGATTGGAAGAATTAACATAGTTAAAATGTCCGTGCTACCCAGAGCAATCTACAGTTTCAATGTTATCCTGATCAAAATACCAATGAAATTTTTCAAAGAACTGGAACAAATAGTCCTTAAATTTGTATGGAAGCAGAAAAGGCCCCGAATCTCCAAGGAACTGTTGAAAAGGAAAAACAAAGCTGGGGGCATCACAATGCCAGATTTCGAGCTGTACTACAAAGCTGTGATCACAAAGACAGCATGGTACTGGTACAAAATCAGACACATAGACCAATGAAATAGAATAGAGAACCCAGAAATGGACCCTCGGCTCTTTGGGCAACTAATCTTTGATAAAGCAGGAAAAAAACATCCAGGGGAAAAAAGAGAGTCTCTTCAATAAATGATGCTGGGAAAATTGGACAGCTACATGCAAAAGAATAAAACTTGACCACTCTCTCACACCATACACAAAGATAAACTCCAAATAGATGAAAGACCTCGATGTGAGACAGGAATCCATCAAAATCCTAGAGGAGAACATAGGCAGCATCCTCTCTGACATAGGCCAAAGCAACCTTTTTCATGACACATCTCCAAAGGCAAGAAAAACAAAACATAAAATGCACTTGTGGGACTTCATCAAGATAGAAAGCTTCTGCACAGCCAAGGAAACAGTCAAAAAAACTAAGAGGCAGCCCACGGAATGGGAGAATATATTTGCAAATGATGCTACAGATAAAACACTGGTATCCAAGACCTACAAAGAACTTCTCAAACTCAATACATGAGAAACAAATAAACAAATCATAAAATGGGCAGAAGATATGAACAGACACTTTTCCAATGATGACATACAAATGGCTAACAGACACATGAAAAAATGTTCAAAATCATTAGCCATCAGGGAAATTCAAATCAAAACCACACTAAGATACCACCTTATGCCAGTTAGAATGGCAAAAATGGACAAGGCAATAAACAACAATTGCTGGAGAGGACGTGGAGAAAGGGGATCTGTCCTACATTACTGGTGGGAATGCAAGTTGGTACAGCCACTCTGGAAAACAGTGTGGAGGTCCCTTAAAAAGTGAAAAATTGAGCTACTCTATGACCCAGCCATTACACTACTGTGTATTTACCCAATGATACAGACGTAGTGAAGAGAAGGGCCATATGCACTCCAATGTTCATAGCAGCATTGTCCACAATAGCTAAATCGTGGAAGGAACCGAGATGCCCTTCAACAGATGACTGGATTAAGAAGTTGTAGTCCGTATATACAATGGAATATTACTCAGCTATCAGAAAGAACGAGTTCTCAACATTTGCTGCAACATGGACGGCACTGGAGGAGATAATGCTAAGTGAAATAAGTCAAGCAGAGAAAGACAATTATCATATGATTTCTCTCATCTATGGAACATAAGAACTAGGAAGATCGGTAGGGGAAGAAAGGGATAAAGAAAGGGGCGTAATCAGAAGGGGGAATGAAGCATGAGAGACTATGGACTCTGGGAAACAAACTGAGGGCTTCAGAGGGGAGGGGGGTGGGGGAATGGGATAGAATGGTCATGGGTAGTAACGAGGACATGTATTGCATGGTGCACTGGGTGTTATATGCAAGTAATGAATCATCGAACTTTACATTAGAAACCAGGGATGTACTGTATGGTGATTAACATAATATAATAAAAAACATTAAAATTAAAAAATGACAAAGAAAAAAAAGTCACGGGGGGCTCAGAGGGCCATGCTGGTTCTCCCGCCCTCAATGCTCAGCGGTGCCCCAAGGGGCGTGGGTGGCTGCGCGGCAGTAGACTGAGTCCGGCACTGGGGCTCGGGTGTCCCCAATTCCCGGCACTGTGGTGCCAGACCCCTGGGGAGGGACCCCTTGGCAACTGACGTAGAGTTAGCGCTGGCCCCAGGAGCCCGGCGGGCACTGTTCTCCGACTGTGCGGCCAGCGGAGTGGCGGGCCAAGGTGAGCGCGTGGGGGAGGGCGAGCATGGACCAAGCATAGTGGCGTGGGGGGCCATCGAATGTCACTGGGGGCTTGGGGCCACCTGCCGGTTCTCCCATCCTTAATGCTCATTGGCCCCCCGACGTGCCCTGGTGGCTGCCTGGCAGTAGGCTGAGTCGAGCACTGGGGCTCGGGGGTCCCCAATCCCCTGCACTGGGAGGCCAGGCCCCTGAAGAGGGGCACCTTGGCCCACGACCTAGGGATAGGGTAAAGCTGCAGAAGCCTGGCAGACCCGATCTGCCAGCTGTGCAGGGAGTAGAGCGGTGGGGTGAGATAAGGAAGCAGGGGAGGGGGAGCATGGGCCAAATGGTTGAGGCAGGGGTGGCCTTCGAAGGTCGCCGGGGGCTAGGAAGTCCCTGCCCATTCTTCCGGCCTGAATGACCAGCGGCGCCCCTAGCGACCCGGGTGGCAGCGGGGCGGCAGGATGAGTCCGGCACTGGGGCTCGGGGGTCCCCAATCCCTGGCGTTGTGGTGCCAGGCCCCTTGGGAGGGGCCCCTCAGGGGTCGACCTATGGTTAGGGTTAGCCCCCAGGAGGTCTGCAGGCCCGATCCAACAGCCGTGCGGTGAGGGGGGGGTGGGTCGAGGTGAGGGCACTGGCGAGCGGGAGCGTGGGCCCAAGCGTTTTGGCACGGGGGCCTTCAAATGTCGCTGGAGGCTCGGAGGGCCCTGCCCGTTCTCCTGCCCTGAATGACCGGCGGTGGCCCTAGTGGCCTGGGTGGCGGCAGGGCAGCAGGGTGAGTCCGGTGCTGGGGCTCGGGGATCTCCAATCCCTGGCGTTGCGGCGCCAGGCCCGTTGGGAGGGGCCCCTTGTGGGCTGACCTAGGGTTTGGGTTAGTCCCCAGGAGGCCGGCAGGCCCGATCCGCCAGATGTATGGCGAGTGGAGGGGTGGACCGAGGTGAGGATGCTGTGGAGCGGGAACGTGGTCCCAAACATTTCTCGCGGGGGGCTTTCGAAGTCACCGGGGGCTCGGAGGGCCCTGCGCATTCTCCCGCACTGAAAGACCGGAGGAGCCCCAAGCAGCCTGGTTGGCTGCGGGGGTGGCAGATTTACTCCAGCACTGGGGCTCGGGGGCCCCAGTTCCCGGCGTTGCGGCCCCAGGCCCTTGGGAGGGGCCCCTGGGGGGCCGACGTAGGGTTAGGGTTAGCCCCCAGGAGGCCAGCAGGTCCGATACGCCGGCTGTGCGGTGAGCAGAGGGGCGGGCCGAGGTGAGGGCACTGGCAAGCGGGAGCATAGGCCCAAGCGTTTTGGCGCAGGGGGCCTTCAAAGGTCGCCAGGGGCTTGGAGGGTCCTGCCCGCTCTCCCGCACTGAATGACCGGTGGCGCCCCTAGGCACCCAGGTGGCGGCGGTGCGGAACGGTGAGTCCGGCGCTGGGAATCAGGGGTTCCCAATCCCCGGCGTTGCAGCACCAGGCACCTTGGGAAGGGCCCCTCGGGGGCCGACCTAGGATTAGGATTAGCCCCCAGGAGCCCGGGAGACCCGATCCGCCGGTAGTGCGGCGAGCGGTGGGTCGGGCCAAGGTGAGGGTGCTGGCGAGCAGAAGCGTGGGCCCAAGCGTTTTGGCGCGGGGCGCCTTCGAAGGTCGCCAGTGGCTCGGAGAGCCCTGCCCCTTCTCCGGCCCTTAATGACCAGTGGTGCCCCTAGCAGCCCGGGTGGCGGCAGGGCGGCAGGGTGAGTCCAGCACCGGGGCTCAGGGGACCCTAATCTCCGGCGTTGCGGCACCAGGACCCTGGGAGGGTGCCCCTAGGAGGCCGACCAAGGGTTAGGGTTAGCCCCAGGAGGCCGGCAGGCCCTATCCTCCAGCTGTGCGGAAAGCGGAGATGCGGGCCAAGGTTGGGTGCTGGCGAGCGGGAGCCTGGACACAAGCATTTTAGAGTGGGGGGCCTTCGAGTGTCGCCATGGTCTCAGAGGGCCTTGCCCATTCTCCCAACCTGAATGACTGGTGGCTCCCCTAGCGGCCCGGGTGGTGGTGGGGCGGCAGGGGGATTCCAGCGCTGGGGCTCATGGGTTCCCAAATCCCTGCGTTGCAGTGCCAGGCCCCTTGGGAGGGGCCCCTCCTAGGGCGACCTAGGGTTAGGGTTAGCCCCAGGAGGCCGGCAGGCCCAATCCGCCGGCTGTGCGGCAAGCAGACGGGTGAGCCGAGATGAGGGCGCTGGTGAGCGGGAGCCTGGGCCCAAGCGTTTTGGCACGGGGGGCCTTCGAAAGTCACTGGGGGCTCGGAGAGCCCTGCCGGTTCTCCCGCGCTGATTGACCGGCAGGGACCCTAGCAGTCCGGGTGGTGGTGGGGCAGAGGGTGAGTCCGGCGCTGGGGCTCGGGGGTCCCCAATCCCCGGCGTTGAGGCACCAGGCCCCTTGAGAGGGGCCCATCAGAGGCTGTCCTAGGGTTAGGGTTAGCCCCCATGAGGCCGGCAGATCCGATCCACCGGCTGTGCAGCAAGTGGAGGGGCGGGCCGAGGTGAGAGCGCTGGTGAGCAGGAGCATGGCCCCAAGCGTTTTGGCGCGGGGGACGTTCGAAGGTCGCCTGGGGCTCGGAGGGCCCTGCCCATCCTCCCACCCTGAATGACCGGCGGTGCCCCTAGCGGCCCAGGTGGTGGCGGGGCAGCAGGGTGAGTCCAGCGCTGGGGATTGGGGGTCCTCAATCCCCGGTGTTACCGTGCCAGGCCCCTTGGGAAGTGCCAAGCAGGGGACAACCTAGGTTAGGGTTAGCCCCCAGGAGGCTGGCAAGCCAGATCCGCAGGCTGTGGCGCTAGCGTAGGGACAGGCCGAGGTTAGGGAGCGTGGGCCCAAGCGTTCTGGCGTGGGGGGCCTTTGAAGGTCACCAGGGGCTCGGAGTGCCCTGCCCATTCTCCTTCCCTGAATGTCTGGGGGCACCCCTAGCCACCCGGGTGGTGGCAGGGTGACAGGGTGATCCAGCGCTGGGGCTCAGGGTCCCCAATCCCCGGCGTTGCGGCGCCAGGCCAATTGGTTGGGGCCCCTCAGAGGCCGACGGAGGGATCGGGTTAGTCCACAGGAGGCCGGCAGGCCCAATCCGCCGGATGTACAGCGAGCGGAGGGGCGGGCCTAGGTGAGGGCGCTGGCAAGCCTGACCATGGGCCGAAGCATTTTGGCGCGGGGAGCCTTCGAAGGTCATTGGGGGCTCGGAGGGACCTACCGGTTCTCCCGCGCTGAATGACCGACGGCGCCCCGAGCGGTCCAGGTGGAAGCGGGGCGGCAGGGTAGGTCTGGCGCTGGGACTTGGTGGTTCCCAATCCCCGGCGTTGCGGCGCCAACCCCCTTGGGAAAGGCCCCTCGGGGGCCGACCTAGGCTTAGGGGTAGCCCCAAGGAGGCCGGCAGGCACGATCCGCCAGCTGTGCGGTGAGCGGAGGGGCGGGCCGAGGTGAAGGCGCTGGGGAGCGGGAGCGTGGGCTCAAGTGTTTTGGCACGGTGGGCCTTCGAAGGTCACTGGGGGCTCGGAGGGCCCTGCACGTTCTCCCGCCCTGAATGACCGGAGGTGCCCCTAGCAGCCCAGATGGCGGCGGGGGTGGCATGGTGAGTTTGGCTCAGGGGCACGGGGGTCCCCAATCCCCGGCGTTGCGGCGCCAGGACCCTTGGGATGGGCCCCTCGGGGGCTGACCTAGGGTTAGCGTTAGTGCCCAGGAGGCCGGCAGGCCCGATATACCAGCTGTGCGGTGAGCGGCGAGGTGGGCGGAGGTGAGGGCGCTGGCGAGCGGGAGCGTGGGCCCAAGCGTTCTGGACTGGGGGCCTTAGAAGGTTGCTGGGGGCTCGGAGGGCCCTGCCCGTTCTCCCGCGCTGAATAACCCGCGGGGCCCGTAGCGGCCCGGGTGGCAGCAAGGCAGAGGGTTAGTCCGGCGCTGGGGCTCGGGGATGCCCAATCCCCGTCGTTGCGGCACCAGGCCCTTTGGGAGGGGCCCCTCGGGGCCGACCTAGGGTTCCGGTTAGTCCCCAGGAGGCCGGCAGGCCTGATCTGCCAGCTGTGTCGCAAGCAGAAGGGTGGGCCGAGGGGAGGGCGCAGGCGAGCAGGAGCGTGGGCCCAAGCGTTTTCTCGCGGAGAGGCCTTAAATATCATCGGGGGCTCGGATTGTCCTGTCCGTTCTCCAGCCCTGAATGACCGGCGGCGCCCCTAGCCACCTGGGTGGCGAAATGGCGGCAGGGTGATTCCGGCGCTGGGGCTCGGGGGTACCCAATCCTGGGCATTGTGGCGCCAGGCCAATTGGTTGGGGCCCCTCGGGGTTGATGGAGGGATCGGGTTAGTCCACAGGAGGCCGGCAGGCCCGATCCACCGGATGTACGGCGAGCGGAGGGGTGGGCCGAGGTGAGGGCGCTGGCGAGCGTGAGCGTGGGCCCAAGCGTTTTGGCGCGGGGGGCCTTCGAAGGTCGCCGGTGGCTCGGAGGGACCTGCCTGTTCTCAGGCGCTGAATGACCGGCGGCACCCCTAGCGGCCTGGGTGGTGGCGGGGCGGCAGACTGCATCCAGCGCTGGGGCTCGAGGGTTCCCAATCCCCGGCGTTGCGGTGCCAACCCCCTTGGGAAGGGCCCCTCAGGGGCCAACCTAGGCTTAGGGTAGCCCCAAGGAGACTGGCAGGCACGATCTGCAGACTGTGCGGTGAGTGGAGGGGAGGGCCGAGGTGAGGGCGCTGGCGAGCGGGAGCGTGGGCGCAAGCGTTTTGCCACGGGGGGCCTTCGAAGGTCGCCAGGGTCTCGGAGTGCCTTGCCCGTTCTCCCGCACTGAATGACCAGCGGCGCCCCTAGGCACCCGGGTGGCCGTGGTGCGAAATGCTGGGTCCGGCGCTGGGAATCAGGGGTTCCCAATTCTCTGCGTTGCAGCGCCAGGCCCCTTGGGAGGGGCCCCTCCTAGGGCGACCTAGGGTTAGGCTTAGCCCCAGGAGGCCGGCAGGCCCGATCCGCCAGCTGTGTGGCGAGCAGAGGGGGGGGGGCCGAGGTGAGGGCACCAACGAGAGGGAGCATGGGCCCAAGCGTTTTGGCACGGGGGGACTTCGAAGGTCGCCGGGGGATCGGAGAGCCCTGCCGGTTCTCCCGCGCTGATTGACCGGCTGGGACCCATGCGGTCTGGGTGGCGGCGGGGCAGAGGGTGAGTCCGGCGCTGGGGCTCCGGGGTCCCCAATCCCTGGCATTGCAGCTCCAGGCCCCTTGGGAGGGGACCCTCGGGGGCTGACTTAGGGTTAGGGTTAGCCCCCAGGAGGCCGACAGGCCCGATCCGTCAGTTGTGTGGCGAGTGGAGCGGCGGCCTGAGATGAGGGCGCTGGCCATCAGGAGCATGCGCCCAAGCGTTTTGACATGGGAGCCTTTGAATGTCCCAGGGGGCTCAGAGGGCCCTGCCCATTCTCACGCCCTGAATGACGGGAGGCGCCCCTAGCGGCCCGGGTGGCGGCAGGGCGACAGGGTGAGTCCGGCACTGGGGCTCGGGGGTCCCCAATCCCCGGCGTTGAGGCACCAGGCCCCTTGGAAGGGGCCACTTGGAGGCTGACCTAGGGTTAGGGTTAGCCCCCAGGAGGCCAGCAGTCCCGATCCGCCGGGTGTGGCGCTAGCGTAGGGGCAGGCCGAGGTTAGGGCGCTTGAGAGCGGAACCGTGGGCCCAAGCGTTTTGGTGCGGGGGGCCTTCGAAACTCACCGGGTGCTCAGAGTGCCCTGCCCGTTCTCCCGCCTAAATGTCCAGCAGCGCCCCTACCCACCTGGGTGGCAGCAGGGCGGCAGGGTGATTCCAGTGCTGGGGCTTGGGGTCCCAAATCCCCGGCGTTGCGGCACCAGGCCAATTGGTTGCGGACTATTGGGGGCCGACGGAGGGATCAGGTTAGTCCACAGAAGGCCGGCAAGCCCAATCAGCCGGCTGAGCGGTGAGCGGAGGGGCGGGCAGAGGTGAGGGTGCTGGCGAGTGGGAGCATGGGCCCAAGCGTTTTGGCGCGGGAGGGCTTCGAACGTCGCCGGGGTCTCCGAGGCCCCTGCCCATTCTCCCGCCCTAATGACCGGAGGCGACCCTAGCGGCCCGGGTGGCGGTGGCACGGCAGGGTGAGTCTGGCGATCAGGCTCGGGCGTCCCCAATCGATGGTGTTGCGGCACCAGGCCTCTTGGGAGAGGCCCCTCGGACGTGACCTAGAGTAAGGGTTAGCCCCCAGGAGGCTGGCAACCCCGAACTGCTGGATGTGGGGCAAGCGGAGGGGCGGGCCGAGCTGAGGGCACTGAGGAGTGGGAGCATGGGGCCAAGCGTTTTGCGCGGGGGGCCTTCGAAAGTCGCCAGGGTCTTGGAGTGCCCTGCTCGTTCTCCTGCCCTGAATGACCGGTGGCGCCAATAACGGCCCGGGTGGCGGTGGGGTGGAGGGTGAATCCAGCGCGGGGGCTCGGGGGTCCCCAATCCCCGGCGTTGCGGTGCCAGGCCCCTTGGGAGGGGCCCCTCCGGGGCTGACCTAAAGTTAGGATTAGCCCCCAGGAGGCCGGCACGCAGGATCCACCCATCGGCAGTGTGGCAAGCAGGGGGCGGGCCTAGGGGAGGGTGCTGGAGAGCGGGAGCGTTGGCCCAAGTGTTTTGGCGCATGGGGCCTTCGAAGCTCGCCGGGGGCTCAGAGGGCCCTACCCGTTCTCCTGCCCTGAATGACCGGCGGCTCCCCTAGCGACCCGGGGGGCTGCAGGGTGAGTCCAGCGCTGGGGTTTGGAGGTTCCCAATACCCAGCATTGGGGCGCCAAGCTCCTTCCGATAGGCCCCTCGGGACCCACCTAGGGTTTGGGTTAGCCCCCAGGAGGCCGTCAGGCCCAATTCCCTGGCTGTGTGGCACGAGGTGGGGCAGGCCGAGGGGAGGGAGCTGGGGAGCGGGACTGTGGGCCCACAGGTTTTGGCACGGGGTTCCTTTGAAGGTCGTCCAGGGCTTGGAGGGCCCTGCCCCTTCTCCCATCTGAATGACCGCTGGCGCCCCTAGCGGCCAGGGTGGCGGGGGGCTGCAGGGTGAGTCAGGCCCTGGGGCTAGGACGTCCAAGATCCGGGGCGTGGCGGCACAAGGACCATTGGGAGGGGCCCCTCGGGGACCAACCTAGGGTTAGGGTTACCCCCAGGAGGCCAGCAGGTCCGATCCGGCTGCTGTGTTTCGAGCGGAGGGGCGGGCTGAGGTGAGGGGGCTGACTAGTGGGAACGTGGGCCCAGGAGTTTTGACGCAGGGGGTCTTCGAAAGTCGCCAGGGTCTCAGAGGGCCCTGCCAGTTCTCCCGCCCTGAATGAGCGGCAGCGCCCCTAGTGGCCCAGGTGGCGGAGGGGCAGCAGGGTTAGTCTGGCCCTGGGGCTCGGGGGTCCCCAATCCCCAACGTTGCAGCCCCAGGCCCCTTGTCAGGGGCCTCTCGGGGACTGACCTAGGGTTAGGGTTAGCAAGCAGGATGCCGGCAGGCCCGAAATGTCGGTTGTGCGGCAAGTGGAGGGAAGGGCGGAGTGAGGGCGCTGGCAAGTACGAGCCTGGGACCAAACGTTTTGGTCGGGGGGCCTTCGAAGGTCGCCGGGGGCTCAGAGGGCCCTGCCCGTTCTCCCGCCCTGATTGACCTACAGCACCACTCACGGCCCGGGTGGCGGTAGGGCAGGAAGGTGAGTCTGGCGCTGGGGCTCAAGGGTCTGCAATCCCCGGTGTCCGTCGCCAGGCCCTTGGTATGGGCCCGTTGGGGGCGACCTAGGGTTAGGGTTAGCCCCCAGGAGGCCGACAGGCCTGATCCAAAGGCGATGCGGTGAGCTGGGTGGCGGGCCGAGGGGAGGGCACTGGAGAGCGGAGCGTGGGCCCAAGCGTTTTTGCGCAGAGGGCCTTCGAAGTTCACCGGGGCTCGGAGGGCCCTGCCCCTTCTCCCGCCCTGAATGATCTGCATCGCCCCTAGGGACCTGGGTGGCAGGGGGCTGCAGGGTGAGGCCGGCGCTGGGGTTCGGAGGTGTCCAATCCCCAGCGTTGGGGCGCCAGGCCCCTTAGAATGCGCCCCTCAGTGGCCCACCTAGGGTTAGGGTTAGCCCCCAGGAGACCATCAGGCCTGATCGTCTGGCTGTGTGTTGAGGGGTGGGGCGTGCCGGGGAAGGGAGCTGGAGATCGGGACCATGGGCCCACACGTTTTGGTGTGGGGAGCCTTCAAGTTCCCCTGGGGCTGGGAGGACACTGCCCATTCTCCCGCCCTGAATGACCGGCTGTGCCCTAGCGGCCCTGGTGGCGGGGGGCTTCAGGGTGAGTCCGGCGCTGGGTCTCGGGTCCCCAATCTTCGGCATTGAGATGCCAGGCCCCTTGGGTGGGGCCCCTCAGGAGCCCACCTAGAGTGGGCCAGCAAGCCCACCTAGAGTCGGCCAGCAAGCCCGACCTGCTGGATGTGCGGAGAGCAGAGGGGTAGGCCGAGCTGAGGGTGCTGAGGAGTGGGAGCGTGGGCCCAACAGTTTTGGCGCGGGGGCCTTCGAAGGTCATCAGGGGTTAGGAGGGCCCTGCTCCTTCTCCCGCCTGAATGTCCAGCGGCGCCCCTAGCGGCCGGAGTGGCGGGGGGCTGCAGGGTGATTCCACCGCTGGGGTTCAGTGGTTCCCAATCCCTGGCGTTGGGTCGCCAAGCCCCTTGGGAGGGGCCCCTCGGGGACCCACCTAGGGTTCAGGTTAGCCCCCAGGAGGCCAAAAGGTCCAAACCGCCTGCTGTGTTTCGAGCGGAGGGGCGGGTTGAGGTGAGGGCGCAGACTAGTGGGAACGTGGGCCCAAGCGCTTTGGGGCGGGGGGGCCATTCAAGGTTGGCGGGGGCTCGGAGGGCCCTACCCCTTCTCCCAACTGAATAACTGGCGGCGCCCCTAGGGGCCGGGTGGCGGGGGACTGCAGGGTGAGTCCAGCGCTGGGGTTTGGAGGTTCCCAATCCCCGGGGTTGGGGCGCCAAGCCCCTTGGGATGGGCCCCTAGGGGACCCACCTAGGGTTTGTTTTAGCCCCCAGGAGGCCTTCAGACCCAATCCCCTGGCTGTGTGGCTCGTGGGGGGGCGGGTCGAGGGGAGGGAGCTGGCGAGCGGAACCGTGGGCCCACAGGTTTTGGCACGGGGGCCTTCGAAGGTCATCAGGGGTTAGGAGGGCCCTGCCCCTTCTCCAACCTGAATGACCGGCGGCGCCCCTAGCAACCCGGGTGCCAGGGAGCTGCAGGGTGAGTCCGGCCCTGGGGCTAGGACTTCCAGGATCCCTGGCATGGCGGCGCAAGTCCCCATGGGAGGGACCCCTTGGGGACTGCCCTAGGGTTAAGGTTACCCCCAGGTGGCTGTCAGGTCCGATCCGCCTGCTGTCTTTCGAGCGGAGGGGCCGGTTCAGGTGAGGGCGCTGACTAGTGGGAACGTGGGCCCAAGCGCTTTGGGTTGGGGGGCCATCGAAGGTCCGCGGGACTCGGAGGGCCCTGCCCCTTCTCCCGCCTGAATGACCGGCGGTGCCCCTAGCAGCCCGGATGCCAGGGGGCTACAGGGTGAGTCCGGCCCTGGGGCTAAGATGGCCAGGATCCCCGGCGTGGCTGCGCAAGGCCCCTTGGGAGGGGCCCCTCGGGGACCGACCTAGGGTTAGGGTTAGCCCCCAAGGAGGCCGGCAGGTCCAATCCGCCTGCTGTGTTTCGAGTGGAGGGGCAGGTTGAGGTGAGGGCGCTGACTAGTGGGAACGTGGGCCCAAGCGCTTTGGGGCGGGGAGGCCATCCAAGGTCGGCAGGGGCTCGGAGGGCCCTGCCCCTTCTCCCGCCTGAATGACCGGCGGCGCCCCTAGTGCCCAGGTGGCGGGGAGCTGCGGGTAAAGTCCCGCGCTGGGTCTCGGGTCCCCAATCCCCGGCGTTGGGGCTCCAGGCCCCTTGGATGGGGCCCCTCAGAAGCCCAGCTAGAGTTAGGGTTAGCCCCCAGGAGTCCCCCAAGCCCAATCTGCTGGATGTGCGGCGAGCGGAGGGGCAGGCCAAGCTGAGGGCGCTGAGGGGTGGGAGCGTGGGCCCAAGCGTTTTGGCGCGGGGGGCCTTCGAAAGTCGTCAGGGGCTCGGAGTGCCCTGCACGTTCTCCCGCTCTGAATGACCGGCGACGCCAGTAACGGCCTGGGTGGCGGTGTGGCGGAGGGGGGAGTCCAGCGCAGGAGCTCGGGGGTACCAATCCATGGCGTTGCTGTGCCAGGCCCCTTTGGAGGGGCCCCTCGGGGGCCCAACAAGGGTTAGGATTAGCCCCCAGGAGGCCTGCAGGCAGGATCCACGGCGGTGTGGCGAGCAGGGGGGCGGGACGAGGGGAGGGCGCTGGAGAGAGGGAGCGTGGGCCCAAGTGTTTTGGCCCAGGGGGGCCTTCGAAGCTCGCTGGGGGCTCAGAGGGCCCTACCCGTTCTCTCCCCCTGAATGACTGGCGGCATCCCTAGTAGCCCGGGTGGCGGGGGGCTGCAGGGTGAGTCCAGTGCTGGGGTTCGGAGGTTCCCAATCCCCGGCGTTAGGGCGCCAGGCCGAATGGATGGGGCCCCTCAGGAGCCCACCTAGAGCTCGGGTTCACCCCCAGGAGTCCGGCAAGCCCAATCTGCTGGATGTGCAGCGAGCGGAGGGGCAGGCCAAGCTGAGGGCGCTGAGGAGTGGGAACGTGGGCCCAAGCGCTTTGGGGCGGGGGGCCATCGAAGGTCCGTGGGGGCTCGGAGGGCCCTGCCCCTTCTCCAGCCCTGAATGAGAGACAGCGGCCCTAGTGGCCCAGGTGGTGGACGGCAGCAGTGTTAGTCTGGCCCTGAGGCTCGGGGGTCCCCAATCCCCAGCGTTGCAGCCCCAGGCCCCTTGTCAGGGGCCTCTCGACTACTGACCTAGGGTTAGGGTTAGCAAGAAGGATGCCGGCAGGCCCGAAATGCTCGCTGTGCAGCGAGTGGTGGGGCGGGCAGAGGGAGGGCACTGGCGAGCTGGAGCCTGGGCCCAAACTTTTAGAGCGGGGGGGGGGGGGGGGGGGGTCGAAGGTTGCCTGGGGCACAGAGGGCCCAGCCCCTTCTCACGCCCTGAATGACCGGCGTGCCCCCTAGCGGCCCAGGTGGCCGGGGGCTGCAGGGTGAGTCCAGCGCTGGGTCTCGGGTCCCCAATCTCCAGCGTTGAGTCGCCAGGCCCCTTGGGTGGGGCCCCTCAGGAGCCCACCTAGAGTTAGTGTTAGCCCCTGGGAGGCCGGCAAACCCGACCTGATGGATGTGCGGCGAGCAGAGGGCTAGGCCGACCTGAGGGTGCTGAAGAGTGGGAGCGTGGGCCCAACCGTTTTAGCGCGGGGGCCTTCGAAGGTCATCAGGGCCTAGGAGGGCCCTGCTCCTTCTCCCGCCTGAATGACTGGCGGTGCCTCTAGCAGCCCGGGTGCCAGGGGGCTGCAGGGTGGGGGCTGCAGGGTGAGTCCGGCCCTGGGGCTAAGACGGCCAGGATCCCCGGCGTGGCTGCGCAAGCCCCCTTGGGAGGGGCCCCTCAGGGACCGCCCTAGGGTTAAGGTTACCCCCAGGTGGCCGGCAGGTCAGATCCACCAGCTGTCTTTCGAGCGGAGGGGCCGCTTGAGGTGAGGGCGCTGACTGGTGGGAACGTGGGCCTAAGCCCTTTAGGGCGTGGGGCCATCGAAGGTCGGCGGGGGTCAGAGGGCCCTGCCCCTTCTCCAGCCCTGAATGAGCGGCAGCGCCCCTAGTGCCCAGGTGGTGGAGGGCCAGCAGTGTTAGTCTTGCCCTGTGGCTGGGGGTCCCCAATGCCTGGAGTTGCAGTGGCAGGCTCTTTGGGTGGGGCCCCCCGGGGGCCCACCTACGGTTAGGGTTAGCCCCCAGGAGGCCGCCAGGCAGGATCCACCGGCGGTGTGGCGAGCGGGGGGGTGGGGCCGAGGGGAGGGCGCTGGAAAGAGGGAGCGTGGGCCCAAGTGTTTTGGCGCACGGGGCCTTCGAAGCTAGCCAGGGACTCGGAGCGCCCTACCCGTTCTCCAGACTTGAATGACTAGTGGCGCCGCTATGGCCAAGGTGGCGGTGGGCTGCAGGGTGAGTCCAGTGCTGGGGTTCGGAGGTTCCCAATCCCCGGCGTTAGGGCGCCAGTCCCCATGGATGGGGCCCCTCAGGATCCCACGTAGAGCTTGGGTTCGCCGCCAGGAGTCCGGCAAGCCCGATCTGCTGGATGTGCAGCGAGCGGAGGGGCAGGCCGATCTGAGGGCACTGAGGAGTGGGAACGTGGGCCCAAGCGCTTTGGGGCGGTGGGCCATCAAAGGTCGCGGGGGCTCAGAGGGCCCTGCCCCTTCTCCAGCCCTGAATGAGAGACAGCGCCCCTAGTGGCCCAGGTGGTTGACGGCAGCAGTGTTAGTCTGGCCCTGGGGCTCGGGTGGCCCCAATCCCCAGCGTTGCAGCCCCAGGCCCCTTGTCAGAGGCCTCTCGGGGACTGACCTAGGGTTAGGGTTAGTTAGAAGGATGCCGGCAGGCCTGAAATGCCCGCTGTGCAGCGAGTGGTGGGGAGGACAGCGGGAGGGCGCTGGCGAGCTGGAGCCTGGGCCCAAACTTTTAGAGCGGGGGGTGGGGGGGTGGGGGGGGGTTTCAAAGGTTGCCTGGGGCACAGAAGGCCCTGCCCCTTCTCACGCCCTGAATGACCGGCGGGCCCCCTAGCGGCCCAGGTGGCGGGGGGCTGCAGGGTGAGTCCGGCGCTGGGTCTCGGGTCCCCAATCTCTGGCGTTGAGGCGCCAGGCCCCTTGGGTGGGGCCCCTCAGGAGCCAACTAGAGTTAGTGTTAGCCCCCGGGAGGCCGGCAAGCCCGACCTGATGGATGTGCGGCGAGCAGAGGGGTAGGCCGACCTGAGGGTGCTGAAGAGTGGGAGCTTGGGCCCAACCGTTTTGTCCCGGGGGCCTTCGAAGGTCATCAGGGCCTAGGAGGGCCCTGCTCCTCCTCCTGCCTGAATGACCGGCGGCGCCCCTAGTGGCCGGAGTGGCGGGGGGCTGCAGGGTGATTCCACCGCTGGGGTTCAGTGGTTCCCAATCCCCGGCGTTGGGTCGCCAAGCCCCTTGGGAGGGGCCCCTTGGGGACATACCTAGGGTTTGGCTTAGCCCCCCGGACGCCTTCAGGCCCAAACCCCTGGCTGTGTGGCTCCTGGTGGGACGGGCCGAGGGGAGGGAGCTGGGAAGCGGGACCCCGGGCCCACAGGTTTTGGCCTGAGGGCCTTCGAAGGAGGTCGGGGGCTCAGAGGGCCCTGACACTTCTCCCGCCTGAATGACCGGCGGTGCCCCTAGCAGCCCGGATGCCAGGGGGCTACAGGGTGAGTCCGGCCCTGGGGCTAAGATGGCCAGGATCCCCGGCGTGGCTGCGCAAGGCCCCTTGGGAGGGGCCCCTCGGGGACCGCCCTAGGGTTAAGGCTACCCCAAGGTGGCCGGCAGGTCCGATCCGCCTGCTGTCTTTCGAGCCGTGGGGCCGCTTGAGGTGAGGGCACTGACTGGTGGGAACGTGGGCCTAAGCGCTTTGGGGCGGAGGGCCATCGAAGGTCGGCGGGGGCTCAGAGGGCCCTGCCCCTTCTCCAGCCCTGAATGAGCGGCAGCGCCCCTAGTGCCCAGGTGGTGGAGGGCCAGCAGTGTTAGTCTTGCCCTGTGGCTGGGGGTCCCCAATGCCTGGAGTTGCGGTGGCAGGCTCCTTGGGAGGGGCCCCCCGGGGGCCCACCTAGGGTTAGGGTTAGCCCCGAGGAGGCCGGCAGGCAGGATCCATGGGCGGTGTGGCGAAGGGGGGGGGCCGAGGGGAGGGCGCTGGTGAGTGGGAGCGTGGGCCCAAGTGTTTTTGCGCAAGCGGCCTTCGAAGCTCCCCAGGGGCTCGGAGGGCCCTACCCGTTCTCGACTTGAATGACTGGAGGCGCCCCTAGCGGCCCGGGTGGCGGGGTGCAGGGTGAGTCCAGCGCTGGGGTTCAGAGGTTCCCAATCCCCAGCGTTGGGGCGCCAAGCCCCTTGGATGGGCCCTTCGGGGACCGACCTAGGGTTAGGATTAGCCTCCAGGACTACGGCAGGTCCGATCCGCCTGCTGTGTTTCGAGCGGAGGGGCGGGTTGAGGTGAGGGCGCTGACTAGTGAGAGCGTGGGCCCAAGCGCTTTGGGGAGCGGGTGCATCGAGGGTCCAGGGCGGGGTGGCTGGGAGGGCCCTGTATGTTCTCCTGCCCTGAATGAGCGGCAGCGCCCCTACTGGCCCAGGTGGTGGAGGGGCAGCAGTGTTTGTTTGGCCCTGGGTCTCAGGGGTCCCCAATCCCCAGCGTGGCAGCCCCAGGCCCCTTGTTATGGGCCTCTCGGGGACTGACCTAGGGTTAGGGTTAGCAAGCAGGATGCCGGCAGGCCCGAAATGCCTGCTGTGCTGTGAGTGGAGCGGCGGGCGGAGTGAGGGCGCTGGCGAGCAGAAGCCTGGGCCCAAACATTTTGGCGCGGGGGCCTTCGAAGGTCGCTGGGGGCTCAGAGGGCCCTGCCCGTTCTCCCCCCCTGAATAACCGGCAGGCCCCCTAGCGGCCCAGGGGTGGGGGGCTGCAGGGTGAATCCGGCGCTGGGACTCGAGTCCCCAATCCCTGGCGTTGGGGCGCCAAGCACCTTCGGATTGGCCCCTGGGGGACCCACCTTGGGTTAGGCTTAGCCCCCAGGAGGCCATCAGGCCCAATCCCCTGGCTGTGTAGCGCGCATTGCGGCGGGCCAGGGGAGGGAGCTGGCGAGCGGGACCTTGGGCCCACAGGTTTTGGCGCTGGGGCGGCCTTCGAAGGTCGTCAGGGGCTTGTAGGACCCTGCCCCTTCTCCCGCCTGAATGACCGGCGGCGCTCCTAGCGGCCCAGGTGGCGGGTGGCTGCAGGGTGAGTCCGGCCCTGGGGCTAGGACGTCCAGGATCCCAGGCATGGCGGCACAAGGCCCCTTGGGAGGGGACCCTCGGGAACCGACCTAGGGTTAGGGTTAGCCCCCAGGAGGCCGGCAGGTCCGATCCGGCTGCTGTGTTTTGAGCGGAGGGGCGGGTTGAGGTGAGGGCGCTGACTAGTGGGAACGTGGGCCCAAGCGCTTTGGGGCAGGGGGCCATCGAATGTGGAAGGGGGCTTGGAGGGCCCTGCCCCTTCTCCCACCGGGAATGAGCGGCAGCGCCCCTAGTGGCCCAGGTGGTGGAGGGGCAACAGTGTTAGTCCGGCCCTGGGGCACTGGGGTCCCCAATCCCCAGCGTTGCATCCCCGGGCCCCTTGTCAGGGGCCTCTCGGGGACTGACCTAGGGTTAGGGTTAGCAAGCAGGATGCCGGCAGGCCCAAAATGCCGGCTGTGCGGCGAGTGGAGGGGCGGGCGGAGTGAGGGCGCTGGCGAGCAGGAGCCTGGGCCCAAACATTTTGGTGCCTGGGGCCTTCCAAGGTCGCTGGGGGCTCAGAGGGCCCTGCCCGTTCTGCCGCCCTGATGACAGGCGGCGCCAATAACGGCCCGGGTGGCGGTGGGGCGGAGGGTGAGTCCAGCGCTGGGTCTCGGGTCCCCAATCCCAGGCGTTGGAGCGCCAGGCCCCTTGCGAGGGGCCCCTAAGGAGCCCACCTAGAGTTAGGGTTAGCCCCCAGGAGGCCTGCAAGCCCGATCTGCTGGATGTGCAGCGAGCGGAGGGGCAGGCCGAGCTGAGGGCATTGAGGAGTGGGAGCGGGGGCCCAAGAGTTTGGCGCGGGGGCCTTCGAAATGCGCCAGGGGCTGGGTGTGCCCTGCACATTCTCCCGCCCTGAATGACCAGCGGCGCCAATAAAGGCCCGGGTGGCGGTGGGGCGGAGGGTGAGTCCAGCCCTGGGGCGGGGGTCCCCAATCCCTGGTATTGCGGTGCCAGGCCCCTTGGGGGCCGACCTAGGGTTAGGATTAGCCCCGAGGAGGCCGGCAGGCAGGATCCATGGGCGGTGTGGCGAGGGGGGGGGGCGGGCCGATGGGAGGGCGCTGGTGAGTGGGAGCGTGGGCCCAAGTGTTTTGGCGCAGGCGGCGTTCGAAGCTCGCCAGGGGCTCGGGGGGCCCTACCCCTTCTCGACCTGAATGACTGGCGGGGCCCCTAGCGGCCCGGGTGGTGGGGGGCAGCAGGGTGAGTCCAGCGCTGGGGTTCAGAGGTTCCCAATCCCCAGCGTTGGGGCGCCAAGCCCCTTGGATGGGCCCTTCGGGGACCGAACTAGGGTTAGGATTAGCCTCCAGGAGTACGGCTGGTCCGATCCGCCTGCTGTGTTTCGAGCGGAGGGGCGGGTTGAGGTGAGGGCGCTGACTAGTGGGAGCGTGGGCCCAAGCGCTTTGGGGAGCGGGTACATCGAGGGTCCGGGAGGGGGGTGGCTGGGAGGGCCCTGTATGATCTCCTGCCCTGAATGAGCGGCAGCGCCCCTAGTGGCCCAGGTGGTGGAGGGGCAGCAGTATTTGTTTGGCCCTGGGTCTCAGGGGTCCCCAATCCCCAGCGTTGCAGCCCCAGGCCCCTTGTTATGGGCCTCTCGGGGACTGACCTAGGGTTAGGGTTAGCAAGCAGGATGCCGGCAGGCCCGAAATGCCGGCAGTGCTGTGAGTGGAGGGGCGGGCGGAGTGAGGGCGCTGGCGAGCAGAAGCCTTGGCCCTAACATTTTGGCGCGGGGGCCTTCGAAGGTCGCTGGGGGCTCAGAGGGCCCTGCCCGTTCTCCCCCCCTGAATAACCAGCGGCCTCCCTAGCGGCCCAGGCGTGGGGGGCTGCAGGGTGAATCCGGCACTGGGTCTCGGGTCCCCAATCCCTGGCGTTGGGGCGCCAAGCACCTTCGGATGGGCCCCTGGGGGACCCACCTTGGGTTAGGCTTAGCCCCCACGAGGCCATCAGGCCCAATCCCCTGGCTGTGTAGCGCACATTGCGGTGGGCCAGAGGAGGGAGCTGGGAGCGGGACCGTGGGCCCACAGGTTTTGGCGCTGGGGCGGCCTTCAAAGGTCGTCAGGGGCTTGTAGGACCCTGCCCCTTCTCCCGCCTGAATGACCGGCGGCGCTCCTAGCGGCCCGGGTGGAGGGTGGCTGCAGGGTGAGTCCAGCCCTGGGGCTAGGACGTCCGGGATCCCGGGCATGGCGGCGCAAGCCCCCTTGGGAGGGGCCCCTCGGGAACCGACCTAGGGTTAGGGTTAGCCCCCAGGAGGCCGGCAGGTCCGAGCCGCCTGCTGTGTTTCGAGCGGAGGGGCGGGTTGAGGTGAGGGCGCTGACTAGTGGGAACGTGGGCCCAAGCGCTTTGGGGCAGGGGGCCATCGAATGTGGAAGGGGGCTTGGAGGGCCCTGCCCCTTCTCCCGCCGGGAATGAGCGGCAGCGCCCCTAGTGGCCCAGGTGGTGGAGGGGCAACAGTGTTAGTCCGGTCCTGGGGCACTGGGGTCCCCAATCCCCAGCGTTGCATCCACGGGCCCCTTGTCAGGGGCCTCTCGGTGACTGACCTAGGGTTAGGGTTAGCAAGCAGGATGCCGGCAGGCCCAAAATGCCGGCTATGCGGCGAGTGGAGGGGCGGGCGGAGTGAGGGCGCTGGCGAGCAGGAGCCTGGGCCCAAACATTTTGGCGCCTGGGGCCTTCCAAGGTCGCTGGGGGCTCAGAGGGCCCTGCCCGTTCTGCCGCCCTGATGACAGGCGGCGCCAATAACGGCCCGGGTGTCGGTGGGGCGGAGGGTGAGTCCAGCGCTGGGTCTCGGGTCCCCAATCCCAGGCGTTGGGGCGCCAGGCCCCTTGCGAGGGGCCCCTAAGGAGCCCACCTAGAGTTAGGGTTAGCCACCAGGAGGCCTGCAGGCCCGATCTGCTGGATGTGCAGCTCCCGGAGCGGCAGGCCGAGCTGAGGGCGTTGAGGAGTGGGAGCGGGGGCCCAAGAGTTTGGCGCGGGGGCCTTCGAAATGCGCCAGGGGCTTGGTGTGCCCTGCACATTCTCCCGCCCTGAATGACCAGCGGCGCCAATAAAGGCCCGGGTGGCGGTGGGGCGGAGGGTGAGTCCAGCGCTGGGGCGGGGGTCCCCAATCCCTGGCATTGCGGTGCCAGGCCCCTTGGGAGGAGCCCCTTGGGGGCCGACCTAGGGTTAGGATTAGCTGCGAGGAGGCCGGCAGGCAGGATTCATGGGCGGTGTGGCGAGGGGGGGGCGGGCCGTGGGGAGGGCGCTGGTGAGTGGGAGCGTGGGCCCAAGTGTTTTGGCGCAGGCGGCCTTTGAAGCTCGCCAGGGGCTCGGAGGGCCCTACCCGTTCTCGAGCCTGAATGACTGGCGGCGCCCCTAGCGGCCCGGGTGGCGGGGCGCTGCAGGGTGAGTCCAGCGCTGGGGTTCGGAGGTTCCCAATCCCCAGCGTTGGGGCGCCAAGCCCCTTGGATGGGCCCTTCGGGGACCGACCCAGGGTTAGGATTAGCCTCCAGGAGTAAGGCAGTCCCGAGCCGCCTGCTGTGTTTCGAGCGGAGGGGCGGGTTGAGGTGAGGGCGCTGACAAGTGGGAACTTGGGCCCAAGCGCTTTGGGGCAGGGGGCCATCGAATGTGGAAGGGGGCTTGGAGGGCCCTGCCCCTTCTCCCACCGGGAATGAGCGGCAGCGCCCCTAGTGGCCCAGGTGGTGGAGGGGCAACAGTGTTAGTCCAGCCCTGGGGCACTGGGGTCCCCAATCCCCAGCGTTGCATCCCCGGGCCCCTTGTCAGGGTCCTCTCGGGGACTGACCTAGGGTTAGGGTTAGCAAGCAGGATGCCGGCAGGCCCAAAATGCCGGCTGTGCGGCGAGTGGAGGGGCGGGCGGAGTGAGGGCGCTGGCGAGCAGGAGCCTGGGCCCAAACATTTTGGCGCCTGGGGCCTTCCAAGGTCGCTGGGGGCTCAGAGGGCCCTGCCCGTTCTGCCGCCCTGATGACAGGCGGCGCCAATAACGGCCCGGGTGGCGGTGGGGCGGAGGGTGAGTCCAGCGCTGGGTCTCGGGTCCCCAATCCCAGGCGTTGGGGCGCCAGGCCCCTTGCGAGGGGCCCCTAAGGAGCCCACCTAGAGTTAGGGTTAGCCCCCAGGAGGCCTGCAGGCCCGATCTGCTGGATGTGCAGCTCGCGGAGCGGCAGGCCGAGCTGAGGGATTGAGGAGTGGGAGCGGGGGGCCCAAGAGTTTGGCGCGGGGGCCTTCGAAATGCGCCAGGGGCTCGGTGTGCCCTGCACATTCTCCCGCCCTGAATGACCAGCGGCGCCAATAAAGGCCCGCGTGGCGGTGGGGCGGAGGGTGAGTCCAGCGCTGGAGCGGGGGTCCCGAATCCCTGGCATTGCGGTGCCAGGCACCTTGGGAGGAGCACCTTGGGGGCCGACCTAGTGTTAGGATTAGCCCCGAGGAGGCCGGCAGGCAGGATCCATGGGCGGTGTGGCGAGGGGGGGGGGCGGGCCCAGGGGAGGGCGCTGGTGAGTGGGAGCGTGGGCCCAAGTGTTTTGGCGCAGGCGGCCTTCGAAGCTCGCCAGGGCTCAGAGGGCCCTACCCGTTCTGGAGCCTGAATGACTGGCGGCGCCCCTAGCGGCCCGGGTGGCGGGGGGCTGCAGGGTGAGTCCAGCGCTGGGGTTCGGAGGTTCCCAATCCCCAGCGTTGGGGCGCCAAGCCCCTTGGATGGGCCCTTCGGGGACCGACCCAGGGTTAGGATTAGCCTCCAGGAGTTTGGCAGGTCCGATCCGCCTGCTGTGTTTCGAGCGGAGGGGCGGGTTGAGGTGAGGGCGCTGACTAGTGGGAGCGTGGGCCCAAGCGCTTTGGGGAGCGGGTGCATGGAGGGTCCAGGAGGGGGGGGGGGCTGGAGGGCCCTGAATGTTCTCCTGCCCTGAATGAGCGGCAGCGCCCCTAGTGGCCCAGGTGGTGGAGGGGCAGCAGTGTTTGTTTGGCCCTGGGTCTCAGGGGTCCCCAATCCCCAGCGTTGCAGCCCCAGGCCCTTTGTTATGGACCTCTCCGGGACTGACCTAGGGTTAGGGTTAGCAAGCAGGATGCTGGCAGGCCCGAAATGCCGGCTGTGCTGTGAGTGGAGGGGCGGGCGGAGTGAGGGCGCTGGCGAGCAGAAGCCTGGGCCCAAACATTTTGGCGCGGGGGCCTTCGAAGGTCGCTGGGGGCTCAGAGGGCCCTGCCCGTTCTCCCCCCCTGAATAACCGGCGGGCCCCCTAGCGGCCCAGGGGTGGGGGGCTGCAGGGTGAATCCGGCGCTGGGTCTCGGGTCCCCAATCCCTGGCGTTGGGGCGCCAAGCACCTTCGGATGGGCCCCTGGGGGACCCACCTTGGGTTAGGCTTAGCCCCCAGGAGGCCATCAGGCCCAATCCCCTGACTGTGTAGCGCGCATTGCGGCGGGCCAGGGGAGGGAGCTGGCGAGCGGGACCGTGGGCCCACAGGTTTTGGCGCTGGGGCGGCCTTCAAAGGTCGTCAGGGGCTTGTAGGACCCTGCCCCTTCTCCCGCCTGAATGACCGGCGGCGCTCCTAGCGGCCCGGGTGGCGGGTGGCTGCAGGGTGAGTCCGGCCCTGGGGCTACGACGTCCAGGATCCCAGGCAGGGCGGCCCAAGGCCCCTTGGGAGGGGCCCCTGGGGAACCGACCTAGGGTTAGGGTTAGCCCCCAGGAGGCCGGCAGGTCCGAGCCGCCTGCTGTGTTTCGAGCGGAGGGGCGGGTTGAGGTGAGGGCGCTGACTAGTGGGAACGTGGGCCCAAGCGCTTTGGGGTAGGGGGCCATCGAATGTGGAAGGGGGCTTGGAGGGCCCTGCCCCTTCTCCCGCCGGGAATGAGCGGCAGCGCCCCTAGTGGCCCAGGTGGTGGAGGGGCAACAGTGTTAGTCCGGCCCTGGGGCACTGGGGTCCCCAATCCCCAGCGTTGCATCCCCGGGCCTCTTGTCAGGGGCCTCTCGGGGACTGACCTAGGGTTAGGGTTAGCAAGCAGGATGCCGGCAGGCCCAAAATGCCGGCTGTGCGGCGAGTGGTGGGGCGGGCGGAGTGAGGGCGCTGGCGAGCAGGAGCCTGGGCCCAAACATTTTGGCGCCTGGGGCCTTCCAAGGTCGCTGGGGGCTAAGAGGGCCCTGCCCGTTCTGCCGCCCTGATGACAGGCGGCGCCAATAACGGCCCGGGTGTCGGTGGGGCGGAGGGTGAGTCCAGCGCTGGGTCTCGGGTCCCCAATCCCAGGCGTTGGGGCGCCAGGCCCCTTGCGAGGGGCCCCTAAGGAGCACACCTAGAGTTAGGGTTAGCCCCCAGGAGGCCTGCAGGCCCGATCTGCTGGATGTGCAGCTCGCAGAGCAGCAGGCCGAGCTGAGGGCGTTGAGGAGTGGGAGCGGGGGCCCAAGAGTTTGGCGCGGGGGCCTTCGAAATGCACCAGGGGCTCGGTGTGCCCTGCACATTCTCCCGCCCTGAATGACCAGCGGCGCCAATAAAGGCCGGGGTGGCGGTGCGGCGGAGGGTGAGTCCAGCGCTGGGGCGGGGGTCCCCAATCCCTGGCATTGCGGTGCCAGGCCCCTTGGGAGGAGCCCCTTGGGTGCCGACCTAGGGTTAGGATTAGCCCCGAGGAGGCCGGCAGGCAGGATCCATGGGCGGTGTGGGGAGGGGGGGGGCGGGCCGAGGGGAGGGCGCTGGTGTGTGGGAGTGTGGGCCCAAGTGTTTTGGCGCAGGCGGCCTTCTAAGCTCCCCAGGGGCTCGGAGGGCCCTACCCGTTCTGGAGCCTGAATGACTGGCGGCGCCCCTAGCGGCCCGGGTGGCGGGGGGCTGCAGGGTGAGTCCAGCGCTGGGGTTCGGAGGTTCCCAATCCCCAGCGTTGGGGCGCCAAGCCCCTTGGATGGGCCCTTCGGGGACCGACCTAGGGTTCGGATTAGCCTCCAGGAGTAAGGCAGGTCCAAGCCGCCTGCTGTGTTTCGAGAGGAGGGGCGGGTTGAGGTGAGGGCGCTGACTAGTGGGAACTTGGGCCCAAGCGCTTTGGGGCAGGGGGCCATCGAATGTGGAAGGGGGCTTGGAGGGCCCTTCCCCTTCTCCCGCCGGGAATGAGCGGCAGCGCCCCTAGTGGCTCAGCTGGTGGAGGGGCAACTGTGTTAGTGGCCTTGGGGCACTGGGGTCCCCAATCCCCAGCGTTGCATCCCCGGGCCCCTTGTCAGGGGCCTCTCGGGGACTGACCTAGGGTTAGGGTTAGCAAGCAGGATGCCGGCAGGCCCAAAATGCCGGCTGTGCGGCGAGTGGAGGGGCGGGCGGAGTGAGGGCGCTGGTGAGCAGGAGCCTGGGCCCAAACATTTTGGCGCCTGGGGCCTTCCAAGGTCGCTGGGGGCTCAGAGGGCCCTGCCCGTCTGCCGCCCTGATGACAGGCGGCGCCAATAACGGCCCGGGTGGCGGTGGGGCGGAGGGTGAGTCCAGCGCTGGGTCTCGGGTCCCCAATCCCAGGCGTTGGGGCGCCAGGCCCCTTGCGAGGGGCCCCTAAGGAGCCAACCTAGAGTTAGGGTTAGCCCCCAGGAGGCCTGCAGGCCCGATCTGCTGGATGTGCAGCGAGCGGAGGGGCAGGCCGAGCTGAGGGCGTGAGGAGTGGGAGCGGGGGCCCAAGAGTTTGGCGCAGGGGCCTTCGAAATGCGCCAGGGGCTCCGTGTGCCCTGCACATTCTCCCGCCCTGAATGACAAGCGGCGCCAATACAGACCCGGGTGGCGGTGCGGCGGAGGGTGAGTCCAGCGCTGGGGCGGGGGTCCCCAATCCTGGCATTGCGGTGCCAGGCCCCTTGGGAGGAGCCCCTTGGGGGCCGACCTAGGGTTAGGATTAGCTGCGAGGAGGCCGGCAGGCAGGATCCATGGCGGTGAGGCGAGGGGGGGGGCGGGCCCAGGGGAGGGCGCTGGTGAGTGGGAGCGTGGGCCCAAGTGTTTTGGCGCAGGCGGCCTTCGAAGCTCGCCAGGGGCTCGGAGGGCCCTACCCGTTCTCGAGCCTGAATGACTGGCGGCGCCCCTAGGGGTCCGGGTAGGGGGGGCTGCTGGGTGAGTCCAGCGCTGGGGTTCGGAGGTTCCCAATCCCCAGCGTTAGGGCGCCAAGCCCCTTGGATGGGCCCTTCGGGGACCGACCTAGGGTTAGGATTAGCCTCCAGGAGTAGGGCACGTCCGATCCGCCTGCTGTGTTTCGAGCGGAGGGGCGGGTTGAGGTGAGGGCGCTGACTAGTGAGATCGTGGGCCCAAGCGCTTTGGGGAGCGGGTGCATCGAGGGTCTGGGGGGGGGCTGGGAGGGCCCTGTATGTTCTCCTGCCCTGAATGAGCGGCAGCGCCCCTAGTGGCCCAGGTGGTGGAGGGGCAGCAGTGTTAGTTTGGCCCTGGGTCTCAGGGGTCCCCAATCCCCAGCGTTGCAGCCCCAGGCCCCTTGTTATGGGCCTCTCGGGGACTGACCTAGGGTTAGGGTTAGCAAGCAGGATGACGGCAGGCCCGAAATCCCGGCTGTGCTGTGAGTGGAGGGGCGGGCGGAGTGAGGGCGCTGGCGAGCAGAAGCCTGGGCCCAAACATTTTGGCGCGGGGGCCTTCCAAGGTCGCTGGGGGCTCAGAGGGCCCTGCCCGTTCTGCCGCCCTGATGACAGGCGGCGCCAATAACGGCCCGGGTGGCGGTGGGGCGCAGGGTGAGTCCAGCGCTGGGTCTCGGGTCCCCAATCCCAGGCGTTGGGGCGCCAGGCCCCTTGCGAGGGGCCCCTAAGGAGCCCACCTAGAGTTCGGGTTAGCCACCAGGAGGCCTGCAGGCCCGATCTGCTGGAAGTGCAGCGAGCGGAGGGTCAGGCCGAGCTGAGGGCGTTGAGGAGTGGGAGCGGGGGCCCAAGAGTTTGGCGCGGGGACCTTCGAAATGCGCCAGGGGCTCGGTGTGCCCTGCACATTATCCCGCCCTGAATGACCAGCGGCGCCAATAAAGTCCCGGGTGTAGGTGGGGCGGAGGGTGAGTCCAGCGCTGGGGCGGGGGTCCCCAATCCCTGGCATTGCGGTGCCAGGCCCCTTGGAAGGAGCCCCTTGGGGGTCGACCTAGGGTTAGGATTAGCCCAGAGGAGGCCGGCAGGCAGGATCCATGGGCGGTGTGGCGGGGGGGGGGGGGGGGGCGGGCCGAGGGGAGGGCGCTGGTGAGTGGGAGCGTGGGCCCAACTGTTTTGGCGCAGGCCGCCTTCGAAGGTCTCCAGGGGCTCGGAGGGCCCTACCCCTTCTCGACCTGAATGACTGGCGGCGCCCCTAGCGGCCCGGGTGGTGGGGGGCAGCAGGGTGAGTCCAGCGCTGGGATTCGGAGGTTCCCAATCCCCAGCGTTGGGGCGCCAAGCCCCTTGGATGGGCCCTTCGGGGACCGAACTAGGGTTAGGATTAGCCTCCAAGAGTACGGCAGGTCCGATCCGCCTGCTGTGTTTCGAGCGGAGGGGCGGGTTGAGGTGAGGGCGCTGACTAGTGGGAGCGTGGGCCCAAGCGCTTTGGGGAGCGGGTACATCGAGGGTCCGGGAGGGGGGTGGCTGGGAGGGCCCTGTATGATCTCCTGCCCTGAATGAGTGGGAGCGCCCCTAGTGGCCCAGGTGGTGGAGGGGCAGCAGTGTTAGTTTGGCCCTGGGTCTCAGGGGTCCCCAATCCCCAGCGTTGCAGCCCCAGGCCCCTTTTTATGGGCCTCTCGGGGACTGACCTAGGGTTAGGGTTAGCAAGCAGGATGTCGCCAGGCCCGAAATGCCGGGTGTGCTGTGAGTGGAGGGGCGGGCGGAGTGAGGGCGCTGGCGAGCAGAAGCCTGGGCCCAAACATTTTGGCGCGGGGGCCTTCGAAGGTCGCTGGGGGCTCAGAGGGCCCTGCCCGTTCTCCTCCCCTGAATAACCGGCGGGCCCCCTAGCGGCCCAGGGGTGGGGGGCTGCAGGGTGAGTCCGGCCCTGGGACTAGGACGTCCAGGATCCCGGGCATGGCGGCGCAAGGCCCCTTGGGAGGGGCCCCTCGGGAACCGACCTAGGGTTAGGGTTAGCCCCCAGGAGGTCGGCAGGTCCGATCCGGCTGCTGTGTTTCGAGCGGAGGGGCGGGTTGAGGTGAGGGCGCTGACTAGTGGGAACGTGGGCCCAAGCGCTTTGGGGCAGGGTGCCATCGAATGTGGAAGGGGGCTTGGAGGGCCCTGCCCCTTTTCCCGCCGGGAATGAGCGGCAGCGCCCCTAGTGGCCCAGGTGGTGGAGGGGCAACAGTGTTAGTCCGGCCCTGGGGCACTGGGGTCCCCAATCCCCAGCGTTGCATCCCCGGGCCCCTTGTCAGGGGCCTCTCGGGAACTGACCTAGGGTTAGGGTTAGCAAGCAGGATGCCGGCAGGCCCAAAATGCCGGCTGTGCGGCGAGTGGAGGGGCCCGCGGAGTGAGGGCGCTGGCGAGCAGGAGCCTGGGCGCAAACATTTTGGCGCCTGGGGCCTTCCAAGGTCGCTGGGGGCTCAGAGGGCCCTGCCCGTTCTGCCGCCCTGATGACAGGCGGCGCCAATAACGGCCCGGGTGGCGGTGGGGCGGAGGGTGAGTCCAGCGCTGGGGCGGGGGTCCCCAATCCCTGGCATTGCGGTGCCAGGCCCCTTGGAAGGAGCCCCTTGGGGGTCGACCTAGGGTTAGGATTAGCCCAGAGGAGGCCGGCAGGCAGGATCCATGGGCGGTGTGGCGGGGGGGGGGGGCGGGCCGAGGGGAGGGCGCTGGTGAGTGGGAGCGTGGGCCCAACTGTTTTGGCGCAGGCCGCCTTCGAAGGTCTCCAGGGGCTCGGAGGGCCCTACCCCTTCTCGACCTGAATGACTGGCGGCGCCCCTAGCGGCCCGGGTGGTGGGGGGCAGCAGGGTGAGTCCAGCGCTGGGATTCGGAGGTTAACAATCCCCAGCGTTGGGGCGCCAAGCCCCTTGGATGGGCCCTTCGGGGACCGAACTAGGGTTAGGATTAGCCTCCAAGAGTACGGCAGGTCCGATCCGCCTGCTGTGTTTCGAGCGGAGGGGCGGGTTGAGGTGAGGGCGCTGACTAGTGGGAGCGTGGGCCCAAGCGCTTTGGGGAGCGGGTACATCGAGGGTCCGGGAGGGGGGTGGCTGGGAGGGCCCTGTATGATCTCCTGCCCTGAATGAGTGGCAGCGCCCCTAGAGGCCCAGGTGGTGGAGGGGCAGCAGTGTTAGTTTGGCCCTGGGTCTCAGGGGTCCCCAATCCCCAGCGTTGCAGCCCCAGGCCCCTTGTTATGGGCCTCTCGGGGACTGACCTAGGGTTAGGGTTAGCAAGCAGGATGTCGCCAGGCCCGAAATGCCGGCTGTGCTGTGAGTGGAGGGGCGGGCGGAGTGAGGGCGCTGGCGAGCAGAAGCCTGGGCCCAAACATTTTGGCGCGGGGGCCTTCGAAGGTCGCTGGGGGCTCAGAGGGCCCTGCCCGTTCTCCTCCCCTGAATAACCGGCGGGCCCCCTAGCGGCCCAGGGGTGGGGGGCTGCAGGGTGAGTCCAGCCCTGGGACTAGGACGTCCAGGATCCCGGGCATGGCGGCGCAAGGCCCCTTGGGAGGGGCCCCTCGGGAACCGACCTAGGGTTAGGGTTAGCCCCCAGGAGGCCGGCAGGTCCGATCCGGCTGCTGTGTTTTGAGCGGAGGGGCGGGTTGAGGTGAGGGCGCTGACTAGTGGGAACGTGGGCCCAAGCGCTTTGGGGCAGGGGGCCATCGAATGTGGAAGGGGGCTTGGAGGGCCCTGCCCCTTCTCCCGCCGGGAATGAGCGGCAGCGCCCGTAGTGGCCCAGGTGGTGGAGGGGCAACTGTGTTAGTCTGGCCCTGGGGCACTGGGGTCCCCAATCCCCAGCGTTGCATCCCCGGGCCCCTTGTCAGGGGCCTCTCGGGGACTGACCTAGGGTTAGGGTTAGCAAGCAGGATGCCGGCAGGCCCAAAATGCCGGCTGTGCTGTGAGTGGAGGGGCGGGCGGAGTGAGGGCGCTGGCGAGCAGGAGCCTGGGCCCAAACATTTTGGCGCCTGGGGCCTTCCAAGGTCGCTGGAGGCTCAGAGGGCCCTGCCCGATATGCCGCCCTGATGACAGGCGGCGCCAATAACGGCCCGGGTGGCGGTGGGGCGGAGGGTGAGTCCAGCGCTGGGTCTCGGGTCCCCAATCCCAGGCGTTGGGGCGCCAGGCCCCTTGCGAGGGGCCCCTAAGGAGCCCACCTAGAGTTCGGATTAGCCACCAGGAGGCCTGCAAGCCCGATCTGCTGGATGTGCAGCGAGCGGAGGGGCAGGCCGAGCTGAGGGCGTTGAGGAGTGGGAGAGGGGGCCCAAGAGTTTGGCGCGGGGGCCTTAGAAATGCGCCAGGGGCTGGGTGTGCCCTGCACATTCTCCCGCCCTGAATGACCAGCGGCGCCAATAAAGGCCCGGGTGGAGGTGCGGCGGAGGGTGAGTCCAGCGCTGGGGCGGGGGTCCCCAATCCCTGGCATTGCGGTGCCAGGCCCCTTGGGAGGAGCCCCTTGGGGGCCGACCTAGGGTTAGGATTAGCCCCGAGGAGGCCGGCAGGCAGGATCCATGGGCGGTGTGGCGAGGGGGGCGCGGGCCGTGGGGAGGGCGCTGGTGAGTGGGAGCGTGGGCCCAAGTGTTTTGGCGCAGGCGGCCTTCGAAGCTCGCCAGGGGCTCGGAGGGCCCTACCCGTTCTCGAGCCTGAATGACTGGCGGCTCCCCTAGCGGCCCGGGTGGCGGGGGGCTGCTGGATGATTCCAGCGCTGTGGTTTGGAGGTTCCCAATCCCCAGCGTTGGGGCGCCAAGCCCCTTGGATGGGCCCTTCGGGGACCGACCTAGGGTTAGGATTAGCCTCCAGGAGTTCGGCAGGTCCGATCCGCCTGCTGTGTTTCGAGAGGAGGGGCGGGTTGAGGTGAGGGCGCTGACTAGTGAGATCGTGGGCCCAAGCGCTTTGGGGAGCGGGTGCATGGAGGGTCCAGGAGGGGGGGGGGCTGGAGGGCCCTGTATGTTCTCCTGCCCTGAATGAGCGGCAGCGCCCCTAGTGGCCCAGGTGGTGGAGGGGCAGCAGTGTTAGTTTGGCCCTGGGTCTCAGGGGTCCCCAATCCCCAGCGTTGCAGCCCCAGGCCCCTTGTTATGCGCCTCTCCGCGACTGACCTAGGGTTAGGGTTAGCAAGCAGGATGCCGACAGGCCCGAAATGCCAGCTGTGCTGTGAGTGGAGGGGCGGGCGGAGTGAGGGCGCTGGCGAGCAGAAGCCTGGGCCCAAACATTTTGGCGCGGGGGCCTTCGAAGGTCGCTGGGGGCTCAGAGGGCCCTGCCCGTTCTCCCCCCCTGAATAACCGGCGGCCTCCCTAGCGGCCCAGGGGTGGGGGTCTGCAGGGTGAATCCGGCGCTGGGTCTCGGGTCCCCAATCCCTGGCGTTGGGGCGCCAAGCACCTTCGGATGGGCCCCTGGGAGACCCACCTTGGGTTAGGCTTAGCCCCCAGGAGGCCATCAGGCCCAATCCCCTGGCTGTGTAGCGCGCATTGCGGCGGGCCAGGGGAGGGAGCTGGCGAGCGGGACCGTGGGCCCACAGGTTTTGGCGCTGGGGCGGCCTTCGAAGGTCGTCAGGGGCTTGTAGGACCGTGCCCCTTCTCCCGCCTGAATGACCGGCGGCGCTCCTAGCAGCCCGGGTGGCGGGTGGCTGCAGGGTGAGTCCGGCCCTGGGGCTAGGACGTCCAGGATCCCGGGCATGGCGGCGCAAGTCCCCTTGGGAGGGGCACCTCGGGAACCGACCTAGGGTTAGGGTTAGCCCCCAGGAGGCCAGCAGGTCCGATCCGGCTGCTGTGTTTCGAGCGGAGGGGCGGGTTGAGGTGAGGGCGCTGACTAGTGGGAACGTGGGCCCAAGCGCTTTGGGGCAGGGGGCCATCGAATGTGGAAGGGGGCTTGGAGGGCCCTTCCCCTTCTCCCGCCGGGAATGAGCGGCAGCGCCCCTAGTGGCTCAGCTGGTGGAGGGGCAACTGTGTTAGTGGCCTTGGGGCACTGGGGTCCCCAATCCCCAGCGTTGCATCCCCGGGCCCCTTGTCAGGGGCCTCTCGGGGACTGACCTAGGGTTAGGGTTAGCAAGCAGGATGCCGGCAGGCCCAAAATGCCGGCTGTGCGGCGAGTGGAGGGGCGGGCGGAGTGAGGGCGCTGGTGAGCAGGAGCCTGGGCCCAAACATTTTGGCGCCTGGGGCCTTCCAAGGTCGCTGGGGGCTCAGAGGGCCCTGCCCGTTCTGCCGCCCTGATGACAGGCGGCGCCAATAACGGCCCGGGTGGCGGTGGGGCGGAGGGTGAGTCCAGCGCTGGGTCTCGGGTCCCCAATCCCAGGCGTTGGGGCGCCAGGCCCCTTGCGAGGGGCCCCTAAGGAGCCAACCTAGAGTTAGGGTTAGCCCCCAGGAGGCCTGCAGGCCCGATCTGCTGGATGTGCAGCGAGCGGAGGGGCAGGCCGAGCTGAGGGCGTTGAGGAGTGGGAGCGGGGGCCCAAGAGTTTGGCGCAGGGGCCTTCGAAATGCGCCAGGGGCTCCGTGTGCCCTGCACATTCTCCCGCCCTGAATGACAAGCGGCGCCAATACAGACCCGGGTGGCGGTGCGGCGGAGGGTGAGTCCAGCGCTGGGGCGGGGGTCCCCAATCCCTGGCATTGCGGTGCCAGGCCCCTTGGGAGGAGCCCCTTGGGGGCCGACCTAGGGTTAGGATTAGCTGCGAGGAGGCCGGCAGGCAGGATCCATGGCGGTGAGGCGAGGGGGGGGGGCGGGCCCAGGGGAGGGCGCTGGTGAGTGGGAGCGTGGGCCCAAGTGTTTTGGCGCAGGCGGCCTTCGAAGCTCGCCAGGGGCTCGGAGGGCCCTACCCGTTCTCGAGCCTGAATGACTGGCGGCGCCCCTAGGGGTCCGGGTAGGGGGGGCTGCTGGGTGAGTCCAGCGCTGGGGTTCGGAGGTTCCCAATCCCCAGCGTTAGGGCGCCAAGCCCCTTGGATGGGCCCTTCGGGGACCGACCTAGGGTTAGGATTAGCCTCCAGGAGTAGGGCACGTCCGATCCGCCTGCTGTGTTTCGAGCGGAGGGGCGGGTTGAGGTGAGGGCGCTGACTAGTGAGATCGTGGGCCCAAGCGCTTTGGGGAGCGGGTGCATCGAGGGTCTGGGGGGGGGCTGGGAGGGCCCTGTATGTTCTCCTGCCCTGAATGAGCGGCAGCGCCCCTAGTGGCCCAGGTGGTGGAGGGGCAGCAGTGTTAGTTTGGCCCTGGGTCTCAGGGGTCCCCAATCCCCAGCGTTGCAGCCCCAGGCCCCTTGTTATGGGCCTCTCGGGGACTGACCTAGGGTTAGGGTTAGCAAGCAGGATGACGGCAGGCCCGAAATCCCGGCTGTGCTGTGAGTGGAGGGGCGGGCGGAGTGAGGGCGCTGGCGAGCAGAAGCCTGGGCCCAAACATTTTGGCGCGGGGGCCTTCGAAGGTCGCTGTGGGCTCAGAGGGCCCTGCCCGTTCTCCCCCCCTGAATAACCGGCGGGCCCCCTAGCGGCCCAGGGGTGGGGGGCTGCAGGGTGAATCCGGCGCTGGATCTCGGGTCCCCAGTCCCTGGCGTTGGGGCGCCAAGCACCTTCGGAAGGGCCCCTGGGGGACCCACCTTGGAATAGGCTTAGCCCCCAGGAGGCCATCAGGCCCAATCCCCTGGCTGTGTAGCGCGCATTGCGGCGGGCCAGGGGAGGGAGCTGGCGAGCGGGACCGTGGGCCCACAGGTTTTGGCGCTGGGGCGGCCTTCGAAGGTCGTCAGGGGCTTGTAGGACCCTGCCCCTTCTCCCGCCTGAATGACCGGCGGCGCTCCTAGCGGCCCGGGGGGGGGGGTGGCGGCAGGGTGAGTCCGGCCCTGGGGCTAGGACGTCCAGGATCCCCGGCATGGCTGCGCAAGGCCCCTTGGGAGGGGCCCCTGGGGAACCGACCTAGGGTTAGGGTTAGCCCCCAGGAGGCCGGCAGGCCGGACCTGCTGGATGTGCAGCTCGCGCGCGGAGCGGCAGGCCTAGCTGAGGGCGTTGAGGAGTGGGAGCGGGGGCCCAAGAGTTTGGCGCGGGGGCCTTCGAAATGCGCCAGGGGCTCGGTGTGCCCTCCACATTCTCCCGCCCTGAATGACCTGCGGCGCCAATAAAGGCCCGGGTGGCCGTGGGGCGGAGGGTGAGTCCAGCTCTGGGGCTCGGGTCCCCAATCCCAAGTGTTGGGGCGCCAGGCCCCTTGCGAGGGGCCCCTAAGGAGCCCACCTAGAGTTATGGTTAGCCCCCAGGAGGCCTGCCAGCCCGATATGCTGGTTGTGCAGCGAGCGGAGGGGCAGGCGGAGCGGAGGGCGTTGAGGAGTGGGAGCGGGGACCCAAGAGTTTGGCGCGGGGGCCTTCGAAATGCGCCAGGGGCTCGGTGTGCCCTGCACATTCTCCCGCCCTGAATGACCAGCGGCGCCAATAAAGGCCCGGGTGGCGGTGGGGCGGAGGGTGAGTCCAGCGCTGGGGCGGGGGTCCCCAATCCCTGGCATTGCGGTGCCAGGCCCCTTGGGAGGAGCCCCTTGGGGGCCGACCTAGGGTTAGGATTAGCCCCGAGGAGGTCGGCAGGCAGGATCCATGGGCAGTGTGGCGAGGGGGGGGGGCGAGCCGAGGGGTGGGCGCTGGTGAGTGGGAACGTGGTCCCAAGTGTTTCCGCGCAGGCGGCCTTCGAAGCTCGCCAGGGGCTCGGAGGACCCTACCGGTTCTCGAGCCTGAATGACTGGCAGCGCCCCTAGCGGCCCGGGTGGCGGGGCGCTGCAGGGTGAGTCCAGCGCTGGGGATCAGAGGTTCCCAATCCCCAGCGTTGGGGCGCCAAGCCCCTTGGATGGGCCCTTCGGGGACCGACCTAGGGTTAGGATTAGCCTCCAGGAGTAGGGCAGGTCCGATCCGCCTGCTGTGTTTGGAGCGGAGGGGCGGGTTGAGGTGAGGGCGCTGACTAGTGGGAGCGTGGGCCCAAGCGCTTTGGGGAGCGGGTGCATCGAGGGTCCGGGGGTGGGGGGCTGGAAGGGCCCTGTATGTTCTCCTGTCCTGAATGAGCGGCAGCGCCCCTAGTGGCCCAGGTGGTGGAGGGGCAGCAGTGTTAGTTTGGCCCTGTGTCTCAGGGTTCCCCAATCCCCAGCGTTGCAGCCCCAGGCCCCTTGTGATGGGCCTCTCGGGGACTGACCTAGGGTTAGGGTTAGCAAGCAGGATGCCGGCAGGCCCGAAATGCCGGCTGTGCTGTGAGTGGAGGGGCGGGCGGAGTGAGGGCGCTGGCGAGCAGAAGCCTGGGCCCAAACATCTTGGCGCGGGGGCCTTCGAAGGTCGCTGGGGGCTCAGAGGGCCCTGCCCGTTCTCCCCGCCTGAATAACCGGCGGGCCCCCTAGGGCCCAGGGGTGGGGGGCTGCAGGGTGAATCCGGCGCTGGGTCTCGGGTCCCCAATCCCTGGCGTTGGGGCGCCAAGCACCTTCGGATGGGCCCCTGGGGGACCCACCTTGGGTTAGGCTTAGCCCCCAGGAGGCCATCAGGCCCAATCCCCTGGCTGTGTAGCGCGCATTGTGGCGGGCCAGGGGAGGGAGCTGGCGAGCGGGACCGTGGGCCCACAGGTTTTGGCGCTGGGGCGGCCTTCGAAGGTCGTCAGGGGCTTGTAGGCCCGTGCCCATTCTCCCGCCTGAATGACCGGCGGCGCTCCTAGCGGCCCGGGTGGCGGGTGGCTGCAGGGTGAGTCCAGCCCTGGGGCTAGGACGTCCAGGATCCCGGGCATGGCGGCGCAAGGCCCCTTGGGAGGGGCCCCTCGGGAACCGACCTAGGGTTAGGGTTAGCCCCCAGGAGGCCGGCAGGTCCGATCCGGCTGCTGTGTTTCGAGCGGAGGGGCGGGTTGAGGTGAGGGCGCTGACTAGTGGGAACGTGGGCCCAAGCGCTTTGGGGCAGGGGGCCATCGAATGTGGAAGGGGGCTTGGAGGGCCCTGCCCCTTCTCCCGCCGGGAATGAGCGGCAGCGCCCCTAGTGGCCCAGGTGGTGGAGGGGCAACAGTGTTAGTCAGGCCCTGGGGCACTGGGGTCCCCAATCCCCAGCGTTGCATCCCCGGGCCCCTTGTCAGGGGCCTCTCGGGGACGGACCTAGGGTTAGGGTTAGCAAGCAGGATGCCGGCAGGCCCAAAATGCCGGCTGTGCGGCGAGTGGAGGGGCGGGTGGAGTGAGGGCGCTGGCGAGCAGGAGCCTGGGCACAAACATTTTGGCGCCTGGGGCCTTCCAAGGTCGCTGGGGGCTCAGAGGGCCCTGCCCGTTCTGCCGCCCTGATGACAGGCGGCGCCAATAACGGCCCGGGTGGCGGTGGGGCGGAGGGTGAGTCCAGCGCTGGGGCTCGGGTCCCCAATCCCAAGCGTTGGGGCGCCAGGCCCCTTGCGAGGAGCCCCTAAGGAGCCCACCTAGGGTTAGGGTTAGCCCCCAGGAGGCCTGCAAGCCCGATCTGCTGGATGTGCAGCGAGCGGAGGGGCAGGCCGAGCTGAGGTCATTGATGAGTGGGAGCGGGGGCCCAAGAGTTTGGCGCGGGGGCCTTCGAAATGCGCCTGGGGCTCGGTGTGCCCTGCACATTCTCCCGCCCTGAATGACCAGCGGCGCCAATAAAGGCCCGGGTGGCGGTGGGGCGGAGGGTGAGTCCAGCGCTGGGGCGGGGGTCCCCAATCCCTGGCATTGCGGTGCCAGGCCTCTTGGGAGGAGCCCCTTGGGGGCCGACCTAGGGTTAGGATTAGCCCTGAGGAGGCCAGCAGGCAGGATCCATGGGCGGTGTGGCGAGGGGGGGGGCGAGCCGAGGGGAGGGCGCTGGTGAGTGGGAGCGTGGGCCCAAGTGTTTTGGCGCAGGCGGCCTTCGAAGCTCGCCAGGGGCTCGGAGGGCCCTACCCGTTCTCGAGCCTGAATGACTGGCGGCGCCCCTAGCGGCCCGGGTGGCAGGGGGCTGCAGGGTGAGTCCAGCGCTGGGGTTCGGAGGTTCCCAATCCCCAGTGTTCGGGCGCCAAGCCCCTTGGATGGGCCCTTTGGGGACCGACCTAGGGTTAGGGTTAGCCTCCAGGAGTAGGGCAGGTCCGATCCGCCTGCTGTGTTTTGAGCGGAGGGGCGGGTTGAGGTGAGGGCGCTGACTAGTGAGAGCGTGGGCCCAAGCGCTTTGGGGAGCGGGTGCATCGAGAGTCCGGGGGTGGGGGGCTGGGAGGGCCCTGTATGTTCTCCTGCCCTGAATGAGCGGCAGCGCCCCTAGTGGCCCAGGTGGTGGAGGGGCAGCAGTGTTAGTTTGGCCCTGGGTCTCAGGGGTCCCCAATCCCCAGCGTTGCAGCCCCAGGCCCCTTGTGATGGGCCTCTCGGGGACTGACCTAGGGTTAGGGTTAGCAAGCAGGATGCCGGCAGGCCCGAAATGCCGGCTGTGCTGTGAGTTCAGGGGCGGGCGGAGTTAGGGCGCTGGCGAGCAGAAGCCTGGGCCCAAACATTTTGGCGCGGGGGCCTTCGAAGGTCGCTGGGGGCTCAGAGGGCCCTGCCCGTTCTCCCCCCCTGAATAACCGGCGGGCCCCCTAGCGGCCCAGGGGTGGGGGGCTGCAGGGTGAATCCGGCGCTGGGTCTCGGGTCCCCAATCCCTGGCGTTGGGGCGCCAAGCACCTTTGGATGGGCCCCTGGGGGACCCACCTTGGGTTAGGCTTAGCCCCCAGGAGGCCATCAGGCCCAATCCCCTGGCTGTGTAGCGCGCATGGGGCGGGCCAGGGGAGGGAGCTGGCGAGCGGGACCGTGGGCCCACAGGTTTTGGCGCTGGGGCGGCCTTCGATGGTCGTCAGGGGCTTGTAGGCCCGTGCCCATTCTCCCGCCTGAATGACCGGCGGCGCTCCTAGCGGCCCGGGTGGCGGGTGGCTGCAGGGTGAGTCCGGCCCTGGGGCTAGGACGTCCAGGATCCCGGGCATGGCGGCGCAAGGCCCCTTGGGAGGGGCCCCTCGGGATCCGACCTAGGGTTAGGGTTAGCCCCCAGGAGGCCGGCAGGTCCGATCCGGCTGCTGTGTTTCGAGCGGAGGGGCGGGTTGAGGTGAGGGCGCTGACTAGTGGGAACGTGGGCCCAAGCGCTTTGGGGCAGGGGGCCATCGAATGTGGAAGGGGGCTTGGAGGGCCCTGCCCCTTCTCCCGCCGGGAATGAGCGGCAGCGCCCCTAGTGGCCCAGGTGGTGGAGGGGCAACAGTGTTAGTCCGGCCCAGGGGCACTGGGGTCCCCAATCCCCAGCGCTGCATCCCCGGGCCCCTTGTCAGGGGCCTCTCGGGGACGTACCTAGGGTTAGGGTTAGCAAGCAGGATGCCGGCAGGCCCAAAATGCCGGCTGTGCGGCGAGTGGAGGGGCGGGCGGAGTGAGGGCGCTGGCGAGCAGGAGCCTGGGCCCAAACATTTTGGCGCCTGGGGCCTTCCCAGGTCGCTGGGGGCTCAGAGGGCCCTGCCCGTTCTGCCGTCCTGATGACAGGCGGCGCCAATAACGGCCCGGGTGGCGGTGGGGCGGAGGGTGAGTCCAGCGCTGGGGCTCGGGTCCCCAATCCCAAGCGTTGGGGCGCCAGGCCCCTTGCGAGGGTCCCCTAAGGAGCCCACCTAGAGTTAGGGTTAGCCCCCAGGAGGCCTGCAAGACCGATCTGCTGGATGTGCAGCGAGCAGAGGGGCAGGCCGAGCTGAGGGCGTTGAGGAGTGGGAGCGGGGGCCCAAGAGTTTGGCGCGGGGGCCTTCGAAATGTGCCAGGGGCTCAGTGTGCCCTGCACATTCTCCCGCCCTGAATGACCAGCGGCGCCAATAAAGCCCCGGGTGGCGGTGGTGCGGAGGGTGAGTCCAGCGCTGGGGCGGGGGTCCCCAATCCCTGGCACTGCGGTGCCAGCCCCCTTGGGAGGAGCACCTTGGGGGCCGACCTAGGGTTAGGATTAGCCCCGAGGAGGCCGGCAGGCAGGATCCATGTTCGGTGTGGCGAGGGGGGGGGGCGAGCCGAGGGGAGGGCGCTGGTGAGTGGGAACGTGGGCCCAAGTGTTTTGGCGCAGGCTGCCTTCGAAGCTCGCCAGGGGATCGGAGGGCCCTACCCGTTCTCGAACCTGAATGACTGGCGGCGCCCCTAGCGGCCCGGGTGGCGGGGCGCTGCAGGGTGAGTCCAGCGCTGGGGTTCAGAGGTTCCCAGCCCCAGCATTGGGGCGCCAAGCCCCTTGGATGGGCCCTTCGGGGACCAACCTAGGGTTAGGATTAGCCTCCAGGAGTAGGGCAGGTCCGATCCGCCTGCTGTGTTTCGAGCAGAGGGGCGGGTTGAGGTGAGGGCGCTGACTAGTGAGAGCGTGGGCCCAAGCGCTTTGGGGAGTGGGTGCATCGAGGGTCCGGGGGTGGGGGGTTGGTAGGGCCCTGTATGTTCTCTTGCCCTGAATGAGCGGCAGCGCCCTTAGTGCCCCAGGTGGTGAACGGGCAGCAGTGTTAGTTTGGCCCTGGGTCTCAGGGGTCTCCAATCCCCAGCGTTGCAGCCCCAGGCCCCTTGTGATGGGCCTCTCAGGGACTGACCTAGGGTTATGGTTAGCAAGCAGGATGCCGGCAGGCCCGAAATGCCGGCTGTGCGGCGAGTGGAGGGGCGGGCGGAGTGAGGGCGCTGGCGAGCAGGAGCCTGGGCCCAAACATTTTGGCGCCTGGGGCCTTCCAAGGTCGCTGGGGGCTCAGAGGGCCCTGCCCGTTCTGCCGCCCTGATGACAGGCGGCGCCAATAACGGCCCGGGTGGCGGTGGGGCGGAGGGTGAGTCCAGCGCTGGGTCTCGGGTCCCCAATCCCAGGCGTTGGGACGCCAGGCCCCTTGCGAGGGGCCCCTAAGGAGCCCACCTAGAGTTAGGGTTAGCCCACAGGAGGCCTGCAAGCCCGATCTGCTGGATGTGCAGCGAGCGGAGGGGCAGGCCGAGCTGAGGGCGTTGAGGAGTGGGAGCGGGGGCCCAAGAGTTTGGCGCGGGGGCCTTCGAAATGCGCCAGGGGCTCGGTGTGCCCTGCACATTCTCCCGCCCTGAATGACCAGTGGCGCCAATAAAGGCCCGGGTGGCGGTGGGGCGGAGGGTGAGTCCAGCGCTGGGGCGGGGGTCCCCAATCCCTGGCATTGCGGTGCCAGGCCCCTTGGGAGGAGCCCCTTGGGGGCCGACCTAGGGTTAGGATTAGCCCCGAGGAGGCCGGCACGCAGGATCCATGGGAGGTGTGGCGAGGAGGGGTCGGGCCGAGGGGATGGCGCTGGTGAGTGGGAGCTTGAGCCCAGGTGTTTTGGAGCAAGCGGCCTTCGAAGCTCGCCAGGGGCTCGGAGGGCCCTACCCGTTCTCGAGCCTGAATGACTGGTGGTGCCCCTAGCGGCCCGGGTGGCGGGGGGCTGCAGGGTGAGTCCAGCGCTGGGGTTCGGAGGTTCCCAATCCCCAGCGTTGGGGCGCCAAGCCCCTTAGATGGGCCCTTCGGGGACCGACCTAGGGTTAGGATTAGCCTCCAGGAGTTCGGCAGGTCCGATCCACGTGCTGTGTTTCGAGCGGAGGGGCGGGTTGAGGTGAGGGCGCTGACTAGTGGGAGCGTGGGCCCAAGCGCTTTGGGGGGCGGGTGCATCCAGGGTCCGAGGGGGGGCGTGGCTGGGAGGGCCCTGTATGTTCTCCTGCCCTGAATGAGCGGCAGCGCCCCTAGTGGCCCAGGTGGCGGAGGGGGAGCAGTGTTAGTTTGGCCCTGGCTATCAGGGGTCCCCAATCCCCAGCGTTGCAGCCCCAGGCCCCTTGTGATGGGCCTCTCGGGGACTGACCTAGGGTTAGGGTTAGCAAGCAGGATGCCGGCAGGCCCAAAATGCCGGCTGTGCGGCGAGTGGAGGGGCGGGCGGAGTGAGGGCGCTGGCGAGCAGGAGCCTGGGCCCAAACATTTTGGTGCCTGGGGCCTTCAGAGGTCGCTGGGGGCTCAGAGGGCCCTGCCCGTTCTGCCGCCCTGATGACAGGCGGCGCCAATAACGGCCCGGGTGGCGGTGGGGCGGAGGGTGAGTCCAGCGCTGGGGCTCGGGTCCCCAATCCCAGGCGTTGGGGCGCCAGGCCCCTTGCGAGGGGCCCCTAAGGAGCCCACCTAGAGTTAGGGTTAGCCCCCAGGAGGCCTGCAAGCCCGATCTGCTGGATGTGCAGCGAGCGAGGGGCAGGCCGAGCTGAGGGCGTTGAGGAGTGGGAGCGGGGGCCCAAGAGTTTGGCGCGGGGGCCTTCGAAATGCGCCAGGGGCTCGGTGTGCCCTGCACATTCTCCCGCCCTGAATGACCAGTGGCGCCAATAAAGGCCCGGGTGGCGGTGGGGCGGTGGGTGAGTCCAGCGCTGGGGCGGGGGTCCCCAATCCCTGGCATTGCGGTGCCAGGCCCCTTGGGAGGAGCCCCTTGGGGGCCGACCTAGGGTTAGGATTAGCCCCGAGGAGGCCTGCAGGCAGGATCCATGGGCGGTGTGGCGAGGGGGGGGGGCCGAGGGGATGGCGCTGGTGAGTGGGAGCGTGAGCCCAGGTGTTTTGGCGCAGGCGGCCCTCGAAGCTCGCCAGGGGCTCGGAGGGCCCTAACCGATCTCGAGCCTGAATGACTGGCGGCGCCCCTAGCGGCCCGGGTGGTGGGGGTCTGCAGGGTGAGTCCAGCGCTGGGGTTCGGAGGTTCCCAATCCCCAGCGTTGGGGCGCCAAGCCCCTTGGTTGGGCCCTTCGGGGACCGACGTAGGGTTAGGATTAGCCTCCAGGAGTAGGGCAGGTCCGATCCGGCTGCTGTGTTTCGAGCGGAGGGGCGGGTTGAGGTGAGGGCGCTGACTAGTGGGAACGTGGGCCCAAGCGCTTTGGGGCAGGGGGCCATCGAATGTGGAAGGGGGCTTGGAGGGCCCTGCCCCTTCTCCCGCCGGGAATGAGCGGCAGCGCCCCTAGTGGCCCAGGTGGTGGAGGGGCAACAGTGTTAGTCCGGCCCTGGGGCACTGGGGTCCCCAATCCCCAGCGTTGCATCCCCGGGCCCCTTGTCAGGGGCCTCTCGGGGACTGACCTAGGGTTAGGGTTAGCAAGCAGGATGCCGGCAGGCCCAAAATGCCGGCTGTGCGGCGAGTGGAGGGGCGGGCGGAGTGAGGGCGCTGGCGAGCAGGAGCCTGGGCCCAAACATTTTGGCGCCTGGGGCCTTCCAAGGTCGCTGGGGGCTCAGAGGGACCTGCCCGTTCTGCCGTCCTGATGACAGGCGGCGCCAATAACGGCCCGGGTGGCGGTGGGGCGGAGGGTGAGTCCAGCGCTGGGTCTCGGGTCCCCAATCCCAGGCGTTGGGGCGCCAGGCCCCTTGCGAGGGGCCCCTAAGGAGCCCACCTAGAGTTAGGGTTAGCCCCCAGGAGGCCTGCAAGCCCGATCTGCTGGATGTGCAGCGAGCGGAGGGGCAGGCCGAGCTGAGGGCGTTGAGGAGTGGGAGCGGGGGCCCAAGAGTTTGGCGCGGGGGCCTTCGAAATGCGCCAGGGGCTCGGTGTGCCCTGCACATTCTCCTGCCCTGAATGACCAGCGGCGCCAATAAAGGCCCGGGTGGCGGTGGGGCGGAGGGTGAGTCCAGCGCTGGGGCGGGGGTCCCCAATCCCTGGCATTGCGGTGCCAGGCCCCTTGGGAGGAGCCCCTTGGGGGCCGACCTAGGGTTAGGATTAGCCCCGAGAAGGCCGGCAGGCAGGATCCATGGGCGGTGTGGCGAGGGGGGGGGCGAGCCGAGGGGAGAGCGCTGGTGAGTGAGAGCGTGGGCCCAAGTGTTTTGGCGCAGGCGGCCTTCGAAGCTCGACAGGGGCTCGGAGGGCCCTACCCGTTCTCGAGCCTGAATGACTGGCTCCGCCCGTAGCGGCCCGGGTCCCGGGGCGCTGCAGGGTGAGTCCAGCGCTTGGGTTCGGAGGTTCCCAATCCCCAGCGTTGGGGCGCCAAGCCCCTTGGATGGGCCCTTCGGGGACCGACCTAGGGTTAGGATTAGCCTCCAGGAGTAGGGCAGGTCCGATCCGCCTGCTGTGTTTCGAGCGGAGGGGCGGGTTGAGGTGAGGGCGCTGACTAGTGAGAGCGTGGGCCCAAGCGCTTTATGGAGCAGGTGCATCGAGGGTCCGGTGGTGGGGGGCTGGGAGGGCCCTGTATGTTCTCCTGCCCTGAATGAGCGGCAGCGCCCCTAGTGGCCCAGGTGGTGGAGGGGCAGCAGTGTTAGTTTGGCCCTGGGTCTCAGGGGTCCCCAATCCCCAGCGTTGCAGCCCCAGGCCCCTTGTGATGGGCCTCTCGGGGACTGACCTAGGGTTAGGGTTAGCAAGCAGGATGCCGGCAGGCCCGAAATGCCGGCTGTGCTGTGAGTGGAGGGGCGGGCGGAGTGAGGGCGCTGGCGAGCAGAAGCCTGGGCCCAAACATTTTGGCGCGGGGGCCTTCGAAGGTCGCTGGGGGCTCAGAGGGCCCTGCCCATTCTCCCCCCCTGAATAACCGGCGGGCCCCCTAGCGGCCCAGGGGTGGGGGGCTGCACGGTGAATCCGGCGCTGGGTCTCTGGTCCCCAATCCCTGGCGTTGGGGCGCCAAGCACCTTCGGATGGGCCCCTGGGGGACCCACTTTGGGTTAGGTTTAGCCCCCAGGAGGCCATCAGGCCCAATCCCCTGGCTGTGTAGCGCACATTGCGGCGGGCAAGGGGAGGGAGCTGGCGAGCGGGACCGTGGGCCCACAGGTTTTGGCGCTGGGGCGGCCTTCGAAGGTCGTCAGGGGCTTGTAGGACCGTGCCCCTTCTCCCGCCTGAATGACCGGCGGCGCTCCTAGCGGCCCGGGTGGCGGGTCGCTGCAGGGTGAGTCCGGCCCTGGGGCTAGGACGTCCAGGATCCCGGGCATGGCGGCGCAAGGTCCCTTGGGTGGGGCCCCTCGGGAACCGACCTAGGGTTAGGGTTAGCCCCCAGGAGGCCGGCAGGTTCGATCCGGCTGCTGTGTTTCGAGCGGAGGGGCGGGTTGAGGTGAGGGCGCTGACTAGTGGGAACGTGGGCCCAAGCGCTTTGGGGCAGGGGGCCATCGAATGTGGAAGGGGGCTTGGAGGGCCCTGCCCCTTCTCCCGCCGGGAATGAGCGGCAGCGCCCCTAGTGGCCCAGGTGGTGGAGGGGCAACAGTGTTAGTCCGGCCCAGGGGCACTGGGGTCTCCAATCCCCAGCGTTGCATCCCCGGGCCCCTTGTCAGGGGCCTCTCGGGGACGGACCTAGGGTTAGGGTTAGCAAGCAGGATGCCGGCAGGCCCAAAATGCCGGCTGTGCGGCGAGTGGAGGGGCGGGCGGAGTGAGGGCGCTGGCGAGCAGGAGCCTGGGCCCAAACATTTTGGCGCCTGGGGCCTTCCAAGGTCGCTGGGGGCTCAGAGGGCCCTGCCCGTTCTGCCGTCCTGATGACAGGCGGCGCCAATAACGGCCCGGGTGGCGGTGGGGCGGAGGGTGAGTCCAGCGCTGGGTCTCGGGTCCCCAATCCCAGGCGTTGGGGCGCCAGGCCCCTTGCGAGGGGCCCCTAAGGAGCCCACCTAGAGTTAGGGTTAGCCCCCAGGAGGCCTGCAAGCCCGATCTGCTGGATGTGCAGCGAGCGGAGGGGCAGGCCGAGCTGAGGGCGTTGAGGAGTGGGAGCGGGGGCCCAAGAGTTTGGCGCGGGGGCCTTTGAAATGCGCCAGGGGCTCGGTGTGCCCTGCACATTCTCCCGCCCTGAATGACCAGCGGCGCCAATAAAGGCCCGGGTGGCGGTGGGGCGGAGGGTGAGTCCAGCGCTGGGGCGGGGGTCCCCAATCCCTGGCACTGCCGTGCCAGGCCCCTTGGGAGGAGCCCCTTGGGGGCCGACCTAGGGTTAGGATTAGCCCCGAAGGCGCCAGCAGGCAGGATCCATGGGCGGTGTGGCGAGGGGGGGGGGCGAGCCGAGGAGAGGGCGCTGGTGAGTGGGAGCGTGGGCCCAAGTGTTTTGGCGCAGGCGGCCTTCGAAGCTCGCCAGGGGCTCGGAGAGCCCTACCCATTCTCGAGCCTGAATGACTGGCGGCGCCCCTAGCGGCCCGGGTGGCCGGGCGCTGCAGGGTGAGTCCAGCGCTGGGGTTCGGAGGTTCCCAATCCCCAGCGTTGGGGCGCCAAGCCCCTTGGTTGGGCCCTTCGGGGACCGACGTAGGGTTAGGATTAGCCTCCAGGAGTAGGGCAGGTCCGATCCGGCTGCTGTGTTTCGAGCGGAGGGGCGGGTTGAGGTGAGGGCGCTGACTAGTGGGAACGTGGGCCCAAGCGCTTTGGGGCAGGGGGCCATCGAATGTGGAAGGGGGCTTGGAGGGCCCTGCCCCTTCTCCCGCCGGGAATGAGCGGCAGCGCCCCTAGTGGCCCAGGTGGTGGAGGGGCAACAGTGTTAGTCCGGCCCTGGGGCACTGGGGTCCCCAATCCCCAGCGTTGCATCCCCGGGCCCCTTGTCAGGGGCCTCTCGGGGACTGACCTAGGGTTAGGGTTAGCAAGCAGGATGCCGGCAGGCCCAAAATGCCGGCTGTGCGGCGAGTGGAGGGGCGGGCGGAGTGAGGGCGCTGGCGAGCAGGAGCCTGGGCCCAAACATTTTGGCGCCTGGGGCCTTCCAAGGTCGCTGGGGGCTCAGAGGGACCTGCCCGTTCTGCCGTCCTGATGACAGGCGGCGCCAATAACGGCCCGGGTGGCGGTGGGGCGGAGGGTGAGTCCAGCGCTGGGTCTCGGGTCCCCAATCCCAGGCGTTGGGGCGCCAGGCCCCTTGCGAGGGGCCCCTAAGGAGCCCACCTAGAGTTAGGGTTAGCCCCCAGGAGGCCTGCAAGCCCGATCTGCTGGATGTGCAGCGAGCGGAGGGGCAGGCCGAGCTGAGGGCGTTGAGGAGTGGGAGCGGGGGCCCAAGAGTTTGGCGCGGGGGCCTTCGAAATGCGCCAGGGGCTCGGTGTGCCCTGCACATTCTCCTGCCCTGAATGACCAGCGGCGCCAATAAAGGCCCGGGTGGCGGTGGGGCGGAGGGTGAGTCCAGCGCTGGGGCGGGGGTCCCCAATCCCTGGCATTGCGGTGCCAGGCCCCTTGGGAGGAGCCCCTTGGGGGCCGACCTAGGGTTAGGATTAGCCCCGAGAAGGCCGGCAGGCAGGATCCATGGGCGGTGTGGCGAGGGGGGGGGCGAGCCGAGGGGAGAGCGCTGGTGAGTGAGAGCGTGGGCCCAAGTGTTTTGGCGCAGGCGGCCTTCGAAGCTCGACAGGGGCTCGGAGGGCCCTACCCGTTCTCGAGCCTGAATGACTGGCTCCGCCCGTAGCGGCCCGGGTCCCGGGGCGCTGCAGGGTGAGTCCAGCGCTTGGGTTCGGAGGTTCCCAATCCCCAGCGTTGGGGCGCCAAGCCCCTTGGATGGGCCCTTCGGGGACCGACCTAGGGTTAGGATTAGCCTCCAGGAGTAGGGCAGGTCCGATCCGCCTGCTGTGTTTCGAGCGGAGGGGCGGGTTGAGGTGAGGGCGCTGACTAGTGAGAGCGTGGGCCCAAGCGCTTTATGGAGCAGGTGCATCGAGGGTCCGGTGGTGGGGGGCTGGGAGGGCCCTGTATGTTCTCCTGCCCTGAATGAGCGGCAGCGCCCCTAGTGGCCCAGGTGGTGGAGGGGCAGCAGTGTTAGTTTGGCCCTGGGTCTCAGGGGTCCCCAATCCCCAGCGTTGCAGCCCCAGGCCCCTTGTGATGGGCCTCTCGGGGACTGACCTAGGGTTAGGGTTAGCAAGCAGGATGCCGGCAGGCCCGAAATGCCGGCTGTGCTGTGAGTGGAGGGGCGGGCGGAGTGAGGGCGCTGGCGAGCAGAAGCCTGGGCCCAAACATTTTGGCGCGGGGGCCTTCGAAGGTCGCTGGGGGCTCAGAGGGCCCTGCCCATTCTCCCCCCCTGAATAACCGGCGGGCCCCCTAGCGGCCCAGGGGTGGGGGGCTGCACGGTGAATCCGGCGCTGGGTCTCTGGTCCCCAATCCCTGGCGTTGGGGCGCCAAGCACCTTCGGATGGGCCCCTGGGGGACCCACTTTGGGTTAGGTTTAGCCCCCAGGAGGCCATCAGGCCCAATCCCCTGGCTGTGTAGCGCACATTGCGGCGGGCAAGGGGAGGGAGCTGGCGAGCGGGACCGTGGGCCCACAGGTTTTGGCGCTGGGGCGGCCTTCGAAGGTCGTCAGGGGCTTGTAGGACCGTGCCCCTTCTCCCGCCTGAATGACCGGCGGCGCTCCTAGCGGCCCGGGTGGCGGGTCGCTGCAGGGTGAGTCCGGCCCTGGGGCTAGGACGTCCAGGATCCCGGGCATGGCGGCGCAAGGTCCCTTGGGTGGGGCCCCTCGGGAACCGACCTAGGGTTAGGGTTAGCCCCCAGGAGGCCGGCAGGTTCGATCCGGCTGCTGTGTTTCGAGCGGAGGGGCGGGTTGAGGTGAGGGCGCTGACTAGTGGGAACGTGGGCCCAAGCGCTTTGGGGCAGGGGGCCATCGAATGTGGAAGGGGGCTTGGAGGGCCCTGCCCCTTCTCCCGCCGGGAATGAGCGGCAGCGCCCCTAGTGGCCCAGGTGGTGGAGGGGCAACAGTGTTAGTCCGGCCCAGGGGCACTGGGGTCTCCAATCCCCAGCGTTGCATCCCCGGGCCCCTTGTCAGGGGCCTCTCGGGGACGGACCTAGGGTTAGGGTTAGCAAGCAGGATGCCGGCAGGCCCAAAATGCCGGCTGTGCGGCGAGTGGAGGGGCGGGCGGAGTGAGGGCGCTGGCGAGCAGGAGCCTGGGCCCAAACATTTTGGCGCCTGGGGCCTTCCAAGGTCGCTGGGGGCTCAGAGGGCCCTGCCCGTTCTGCCGTCCTGATGACAGGCGGCGCCAATAACGGCCCGGGTGGCGGTGGGGCGGAGGGTGAGTCCAGCGCTGGGTCTCGGGTCCCCAATCCCAGGCGTTGGGGCGCCAGGCCCCTTGCGAGGGGCCCCTAAGGAGCCCACCTAGAGTTAGGGTTAGCCCCCAGGAGGCCTGCAAGCCCGATCTGCTGGATGTGCAGCGAGCGGAGGGGCAGGCCGAGCTGAGGGCGTTGAGGAGTGGGAGCGGGGGCCCAAGAGTTTGGCGCGGGGGCCTTTGAAATGCGCCAGGGGCTCGGTGTGCCCTGCACATTCTCCCGCCCTGAATGACCAGCGGCGCCAATAAAGGCCCGGGTGGCGGTGGGGCGGAGGGTGAGTCCAGCGCTGGGGCGGGGGTCCCCAATCCCTGGCACTGCCGTGCCAGGCCCCTTGGGAGGAGCCCCTTGGGGGCCGACCTAGGGTTAGGATTAGCCCCGAAGGCGCCAGCAGGCAGGATCCATGGGCGGTGTGGCGAGGGGGGGGGGCGAGCCGAGGAGAGGGCGCTGGTGAGTGGGAGCGTGGGCCCAAGTGTTTTGGCGCAGGCGGCCTTCGAAGCTCGCCAGGGGCTCGGAGAGCCCTACCCATTCTCGAGCCTGAATGACTGGCGGCGCCCCTAGCGGCCCGGGTGGCCGGGCGCTGCAGGGTGAGTCCAGCGCTGGGGTTCGGAGGTTCCCAATCCCCAGCGTTGGGGCGCCAAGCCCCTTGGATGGGCCCTTCGGGGACCGACCTAGGGTTAGGATTAGCCTCCAGGAGTAGGGCAGGTCCGATCCGCCTGCTGTGTTTCGAGCGGAGGGGCGGGTTGAGGTGAGGGCGCTGACTAGTGGGAGCGTGGGCCCAAGCGCTTTGGGGGGCGGGTGCATCCAGGGTCCGAGGGGGGGCGTGGCTGGGAGGGCTGTATGTTCTCCTGCCCTGAATGAGCGGCAGCGCCCCTAGCGGCCAGAGTGGCGGGGGGCTGCAGGGTGATTCCACCGCTGGGGTTCAGTGGTTCCCAATCCCTGGCGTTGGGTCGCCAAGCCTCTTGGGAGGGGCCCCTCGGGGACCCACCTAGGGTTTGGGTTAGCACCCAGGAGGCCTTCAGGCCCAATCCCCTGGCTGTGTGGCTCGCGGTGGGGCGGGTCGAGGGGAGGGAGCTGGCAAGCGGGACCCCGGGCCCACAGGTTTTGGCGCGGGGGCCTTTGAAGGAGGTCGGGGGTTCCGAGGGCCCTACCCTTCTCCCGCCTGAATGACCGTCGGTGCCCCTTGCAGCCCGGGTGCCAGGGGGCTGCAGGGTGAGTCCGGCCCTCGGGCTAAGATGGCCAGGATCCCCGGCGTTGCTGCGCAAGTCCCCTTGGGAGGGGCCCCTCGAGGACCGCCCTAGGGTTAAGGTTACCCCCAGGTGGCCGACTGGTCCTTTCCGCCTGCTGTCCTTCGAGCGGAGGGGCCGCTTGAGGTGAGGGCGCTGACTGGTGGGAACGTGGTCCTAAGCTCTTTGGGGCGGGGGGCCATCGAAGGTCTGCGGGGGCTCAGAGGGCCCTGCCCCTTCTCCAGCCCTGAATGAGCGGCAGCGCCCCTAGTGCCCAGGTGGTGGAGGGGCAGCAGTGTTAGTCTTGCCCTGGGGCTGGGGGTCCCCAATGCCTGGAGTTGCGGTGGCAGGCCCCTTGGGAGGGGCTCCCTGGGGGCCCTCTTGGGCTTAGGGTTAGCCCCCAGGACGCTGGCAGGCAGGATCCACCGACAGTGTGGCGAGCGGGGGGGTGGCGCCGAGGGGAGGGCGCTGGAGAGAGGGAGCGTGGGCCCAAGTGTTTTGGCGCAGGAGGCCTTCGAAGCTAGCCAGGGACTCGGAGGGCCCTACTTCTTCTCCAGCCCTGAATGACCGGTGGCGCCCCTACGGCCCAGGTGGCGGTGGGCTGCAGGGTGAGTCCAGTGCTGGGGTTCGGAGGTTCCCAATCCCCGGCGTTAGGGCGCCAGGCCCCATGGATGGGGCCCCTCAGGAGCCCACCTAGAGCTCAGGTTAGCCCCCAGGAGTCCGGCAAGCCCGATCTGCTGGATGTGCAGCGAGCGGAGGGGCAGGCCGAGCTGAGGGCGCTGAGGAGTCTGAACGTGGGCCCAAGCGCTTTGGGGCGGGGGGCCATCGAAGGTCCGCGGGGGCTCTGAGGGCCCTGCCCCTTCTCCCGCCCTGAATGAGAGACAGCGCCCCTAGTGGCCCAGGTGGTGGACGGCAGCAGTGTTAGTCTGTCCCTGGGGCTCGGGGGTCCCCAATCCGCAGCGTTGCAGCCCCAGGCCCATTGTCAGGGGCCTCTCAGGGACTGACCTAGGGTTAGGGTTAGCAAGAAGGATGCCGGCAGGCCCGAAATGCCCGCTGTGCAGCGAGTGGAGGGGCGGGCAGAGTGAGGGCGCTGGCGAGCTGGAGCCTGCGCCCAGAACATTTTGGAGCGGGGGGGGGGGGGCTTCGAAGGTTGCCTGGGGCACAGAGGGCCCTGCCCGTTCTTACGCCCTGAATGACCGGGGGCCCCCTAGCGGCCCAGGTGGCGGGGGGCTGCAGGGTGAGTCCTGCGCTGGGTCTCGGGTCCCCAATCTCTGGCATTGAGGCGCCAGGCCCCTTGGGTGGAGCCCCTCTCGAGCCCACTTAGAGTCAGTGTTAGCCCCCGGGAGGCCGGCAAGCCCGACCTGCTGGATGTGCGTCAAGCAGAGGAGTAGTTCAAGCGGAGGGTGCTGAGGAGTGGGAGCGTGGGCCCAAACGTTTTGGCGCGGGGGCCTTCGAAGGTCATCAGGGGCTAGGAGGGCCCTGCTCCTTCTCCCGACTGAATTACCGGCGGCGCCGCTAGCTGCCAGAGTGGCGGGGGGCTGCAGGGTGATTCCACCGCTGGGGTTCAGTGGTTCCCAATCCCTGGCGTTGGGTCGCCAAGCCCCTTGGGAGGGGCCCCTCGGGGACCCACCTAGGGTTTGGGTTAGCCCCCAGGAGGCCTTCAGGCCCAATCCCCTGGCTGTGTGGCTCGCGGGGGGGCGGGTCGAGGGGAGGGAGCTGGCAAGCGGGACCCCGGGCCCACAGGTTTTGGCGCGGGGGCCTTTGAAGGAGGTCCGGGGCTCCAAGGGCCCTACCCTTCTCCCGCCTGAATGACCGTCGGTGCCCCTTGCAGCCCGGGTGCCAGGGGGCTGCAGGGTGAGTCCGGCCCTGGGGTTAAGACGGCCAGGATCCCCGGCGTGGCTGCGCAAGGCCCCTTGGGAGGGGCCCCTCGAGGACCGCCCTAGGGTTAAGGTTACCCCCAGGTGGCCGACAGGTCCTTTCCGCCTGCTGTCCTTCGAGCGGAGGGGCCGCTTGAGGTGAGGGCGCTGACTGGTGGGAACGTGGGCCTAAGCGCTTTGGGGCGGGGGGCCATCGAAGGTCTGCGGGGGCTCAGAGGGCCCTGCCCCTTCTCCAGCCCTGAATGAGCGGCAGCGCCCCTAGTGCCCAGGTGGTGGAGGGGCAGCAGTGTTAGTCTTGCCCTGGGGCTGGGGGTCCCCAATGCCTGGAGTTGCGGTGGCAGGCCCCTTGGGCGGGGCCCCCCGGGGGCCGTCCTGGGCCTAGGGTTAGCCCCCAGGACGCTTGCAGGCAGGATCCACCGACAGTGTGGCGAGCGGGGGGGTGGGGCCGAGGGGAGGGCGCTGGAGAGAGGGAGCGTGGGCCCAAGTGTTTTGGCGCACGAGGCCTTCGAAGCTAGCCAGGGACTCGGAGGGCCTTACTTCGTCTCCAGCCCTGAATGACCGGTGGCGCTCCTACAGCCCAGGTGGCGGTGGGCTGCAGGGTGAGTCCAGTGCTGGGGTTCAGACGTTCCCAATCCCCGGCGTTAGGGCGCCAGGCCCCATGGATGGGTCCCCTCAGGGGCCCACCTAGAGCTCGGGTTAGCCCCCAGGAGTCCGGCAAGCCCGATCTGCTGGATGTGCAGCGAGCGGAGGGGCAGGCCGAGCTGAGGGCGCTGAGGAGTGGGAACGTGGGCCCAAGCGCTTTGGGGCGGGGGGCCATCGAAGGTCCGCGGGGGCTCTGAGGGCCCTGCCCCTTCTCCCGCCCTGAATGAGAGACAGCGCCCCTAGTGGCCCAGGTGGTGGACGGCAGCAGTGTTAGTCTGGCCCTGGGGCTCGGGGGTCCCCAATCCGCAGCGTTGCAGCCCCAGGCCCCTTGTCAGGGGCCTCTCGGGGACTGACCTAGGGTAAGGGTTAGCAAGAAGGATGCCGGCAGGCCCGAAATGCCCACTGTGCAGCGAGTGGAGGGGCGGGCGGAGTGAGGGCGCTGGCGAGCTGGAGCCTGGGCCCAAACATTTTGTAGGGGGGAGGGCTTCGAAGGTTGCCTGGGGCACAGAGGGCCCTGCCAGTTCTCCTGCCATGAATGACAGGCGGGCCCCCTAGCGGCCCAGGTGGCGGGTCGCTGCAGGGTGAGTCCTGCGCTGGGTCTCGGGTCCCCAATCTCCGGCGTTGAGGCGCCAGGCCCCTTGGGTGGGGCCCCTCAGGAGCCCACCAAGAGTTAGTGTTAGCCCCGGGAGGCCGGCAAGCCCGACCTGCTGGATGTGTGGCGAGCAGAGGGGTAGGCCGAGCTGAGGGTGCTGAGGAGAGGGATCGTGGGCCCAACCGTTTTGGCGAGGGGGCCCTCGAAGGTCATCAGGGGCTAAGAGGGCCCTGCTCCTTCTCCCGCCTCAATGATCGGCGGCGCCCCTAGCGGCCAGAGTGGCGGGGGGCTGCAGGGTGATTCCACCACTGGGGTTCAATGGTTATCAATCCCCGGCGTTGGGTCGCCAAGCCCCTTGGGAGGGGCCCCTCGGGGACCCACCTAGGGTTTGGGTTAGCCCCCAGGAGGCCTTCAGGCCCAATCCCCTGGCTGTGTGGCCCGCGGGGGGGCGAGTCGAGGGGAGGGAGCTGGCAAGCGGGACCCCGGGCCCACAGCTTTTGGCGCGGGCTCCTTTGAAGGAGGTCAGGGGCTCCGAGGGCCCTACCCTTCTCCCGCCTGAATGACTGTCGGTGCCCCTAGCAGCCCGGGTGCCAGGGGGCTGCAGGGTGAGTCCGGCCCTGGGGCTAAGACGGCCAGGATCCCCGGCGTGGCTGCGCAAGGCCCCTTGGGAGGGGCCCCTCGGGGACCGCCCTAGGGTTAAGGTTACCCCCAGGTAGCCGGAAGGTCCTTTCCGCCTGCTGTCCTTCGAGCAGAGGGGCCGCTTGAGGTGAGGGCGCTGACTGGTGGGAACGTGGGCCTAAGCGCTTTGGGGCGGGGGGCCATCGAAGGTCGGCGGGGGCTCAGAGGGCCCTGCCCCTTCTCCAGCCCTGAAGGAGCGGCAGTGCCCCTAGTGCCCAGGTGGTGGAGGGGCAGCAGTGTTAGTCTTGCCCTGGGGCTGGGGGTCCCCAATGCCTGGAGTTGCGGTGGCAGGCCCCTTGGGAGGGGCCCCCCGGGGGCCCTCCTGGGCTTAGGGTTAGCCCCCAGGACGCTGGCAGGCAGGATCCACCGACAGTGTGGCGAGCGGGGGGGTGGGGCCGAGGGGAGGGCGCTGGAGAGAGGGAGCCTGGGCCCAAGTGTTTTGGCGCACGAGGCCTTCGAAGCTAGCCGGGGACTCGGAGGGCCCTACTTCTTCTCCAGCCCTGAATGACCGGTGGCGCCCCTACAGCCCAGGTGGCGGTGGGCTGCAGGGTGAGTCCAGTGCTGGGGTTCAGAGGTTCCCAATCCCCGGCGTTAGGGCGCCAGGCCCCATGGCAGGGGCCGCTCAGGAGCCCACCTAGAGCTCGGGTTAGCCCCCAGGTGTCCGGCAAGCCCGATCTGCTGGATGTGCAGCGAGTGGAGGGGCAGGCCGAGCTGAGGGCGCTGAGGAGTCGGAACGTGGGCCCAAACGCTTTGGGGAGGGGGGCCATCGAAGGTCCGCGGGGGCTTGGAGTGCCCTGCCCCTTCTCCAGGCCTGAATGAGAGACAGCGCCCCTAGTGGCCCAGGTGGTGGACGGCAGCAGTGTTAGTCTGGCCCTGGGGCTGGGGGGTCCCCAATCCCCAGCGTTGCAGCCCCAGGCCCCTTGTCAGGGGCCTCTCGGGGACTGACCTAGGGTTAGGGTTAGCAAGAAGGATGCCGGCAGGCCCGAAATGCCTGCTGTGCAGCGAGTGGAGGGGCGGGCGGAGTGAGGGCGCTGGCGAGCTGGAGCCTGGGCCCAAACATTTTGTAGGGGGGGGGGCTTCGAAGGTTGCCTAGGGCACAGAGGGCCCTGCCCATTCTCCCGCCCTGAATGACAGGCGGGCCCCCTAGCGGCCCAGGTGGCGGGGGGCTGCAGGGTGAGTCCGGCGCTGGGTCTCGGGTACCCAATCTCCGGCGTTGAGGCGCCAGGCCCCATGGGTGGGGCCCCTCAGGAGCCCACCTAGAGTTAGTGTTATCCCCCAGGAGGCCGGCAAGCCCGATCTGATGGATGTGCGGCGAGCAGAGGGGTAGGCCGAATTGAGGGCGTTCAGGAGTTGGAGCGGGGGCCCAAGAGTTTGGCGCCGGGGCCTTCGAAATGCGCCAGGGGCTCGGTGTGCCCTGCACATTCTCCCGCCCTGAATGACCAGCGGCGCCAATAAAGGCCCGGGTGGCGGTGGGACGGTGGGTGAGTCCAGCGCTGGGGCGGGGGTCCCCAATCCCTGGCATTGCGGTGCCAGACCCCTTGGGAGGAGCCCCTTGGGGGCCGACCTAGGGTTAGGATTAGCCAGGAGGAGGCCTGCAGGCAGGATCCATGGGCGGTGTGGCGAGGAGGGGGGCGGGCCGAGGGGAGGGCGCTGGTGAGTGGGAGCGAGGGCCGAAGTGTTTTGGCGCAGGGGGCCTTCGCAGCTCGCCAGGGGCTCGGAGGACCCTACCCGTTCTCGAGCCTGAATGACTGGCGGCGCCCCTAGCGGCCCGGGTGGCGGGGCGCTGCAGGGTGATTCCAGCGCTGGGGTTCGGAGGTTCCCAATCCCCAGCGTTGGGGCGCCAAGCCCCTTGGATGGGCCCTTAGGCGACCGACCTAGGGTTAGGATTAGCCTCCAGGAGTAGGGCAGGTCCCATCCGCCTGCTGTGTTTCGAGCGGAGGGGCGGGTTGACGTGAGGGCGCTGACTAGTGGGAGCGTGGGCCCAAGCGCTTTGGGGAGCGGGTGCATCGAGGGTCCAGGGGGGGTGGCTGGGAGGGCCCTGTATGTTCTCCTGCCCTGAATGAGCGGCAGCGCCCCTAATGGCCCAGGTGGTGGAGGGGCAGCAGTGTTAGTTTGGCCCTGGGTCTCAGGGGTCCCCAATCCCCAGCGTTGCAGCCCCAGGCCCCTTGTGATGGGCCTCTCGGGGACTGTCCTAGGGTTAGGGTTACCAAGCAGGATGCCGGCAGGCTCGAAATGCCGGCTGTGCTGTGAGTGGAGGGGCGGGTGGAGTGAGGGCGCTGGCGAGCAGAAGCCTGGGCCCAAACATTTTGGCGCGGGGGCCTTCGAAGGTCGCTGGGGGCTCAGAGGGCCCTGCCCATTCTCCCCCCCTGAATAACCGGCGGGCCCCCTAGCGGCCCAGGGGTGGGGGGCTGCAGGGTGAATCCAGCGCTGGGTCTCGGGTCCCCAATCCCTGGCGTTGGGGCGCCAAGCACCTTCGGATGGGCCCCTGGGGGACCCACCTTGGGTTAGGCTTAGCCCCCAGGAGGCCATCAGGCCCAATCCCCTGGCTGTGTAGCGCGCAATGCGGCGGGCCAGGGGAGGGAGCTGGCGAGCGGGACCGTGGGCCCACAGGTTTTGGCGCTGGGGCGGCCTTCGAAGGTCGTCAGGGACTTGTAGGACTGTGCCCCTTCTCCCGCCTGAATGACCGGCGGCGCTCCTAGCGGCCCGGGTGGCGGGTGGCTGCAGGGTGAGTCCGGCCCTGGGGCTAGGACGTCCAGGATCCCGGGCATGGCGGCGCAAGGCCCCTTGGGAGGGGCCCCTCGGGAACCGACCTAGGGTTAGGGTTAGCCCCCAGGAGGCCGGCAGGTCCGATCCGGCTGCTGTGTTTCGAGTGGAGGGGCGGGTTGAGGTGAGGGCGCTGACTAGTGGGAACGTGGGCCCAAGTGCTTTGGGGCAGGGGGCCATCGAATGTGGAAGGGGGCTTGGAGGGCCCTGCCCCTTCTCCAGCCGGGAATGAGCGGCAGCGCCCCTAGTGGCCCAGGTGGTGGAGGGGCAACAGTGTTAGTCCGGCCCTGGGGCACTGGGGTCCCCAATCCCCAGCGTTGCATCCCCGGGCCCCTTGTCAGGGGCCTCTCGGGGACTGACCTAGGGTTAGGGTTAGCAAGCAGGATGAGGGCAGGCCCAAAATGCCGGCTGTGCGGCGAGTGGAGGGGCGGGCGGAGTGAGGGTGCTGGCGAGCAGGAGCCTGGGCCCAAACATTTTGGCGCCTGGGGCCTTCCAAGGTCGCTGGGGGCTCAGAGGGCCCTGCCCGTTCTGCCGCCCTGATGACAGGCGGCGCCAATAACGGCCCGGGTTGCGGTGGGGCGGAGGGTAAGACCAGCGCTGGGGTTCGGAGGTTCCCAATCCCCAGCGTTGGGGCTCCAAGCCCCTTGGATGGGCCCTTCAGGGACCGACCTAGGGATAGGATTAGCCTCCAGGAGTACGGCAGGTCCGATCCGCCTGCTGTGTTTCGAGCGGAGCGGCAGGTTGAGGTGAGGGCGCTGACTAGTGGGAGCGTGGGCCCAAGCGCTTTGGGGAGCGGGTGCATGGAGGGTCCGGGGGTGGTGGGAGGCTGGGAGTGCCCTGCATGTTCTCCTGCCCTGAATGAGCGGCAGCGCCCCTAGTGGCCCAGGTGGTGGAGGGGCAGCAGTGTTAGTTTGGCCCTGGGTCTCAGGGGTCCCCAATCCCCAGCGTGCACCCCCAGGCCCCTGGTTATGGGCCTCTCGGGGTCTGACCTAGGGTTAGGGTTAGCAAGCAGGATGCCGGCAGGCCCGAAATGCCGGCTGTGCTGTGAGTGGAGGGGCGGGCGGAGTGAGGGCGCTGGCGAGCAGAAGCCTGGGCCCAAACATTTTGGCGCCTGGGGCCTTCCAAGGTCGCTGGGGGCTCAGAAGGCCCTGCCCGTTCTGCCGCCCTGATGACAGGCGGCGCCAATAACGGCCCGGGTGGTGGTGGGGCGGAGGGTGAGTCCAGCGCTGGGGCGGGGGTCCCCAATCCCTGGCATTGCTGTTCCAGGCCCCTTGGGTGGAGCCCCTTGGGGGCCGACCTAGGGTTAGGACTTGCCCCGAGGAGGCCGGCAGGCAGGATCCTTGGGCGGTGTGGCGAGGGGCGGGGCGGCCCGAGGGGAGGGCGCTGGTGAGTGGGAGCGTGGGCCCAAGTGTTTTGGCGCAGGCGGCCTGCGAAGCTCGCCAGGGGCTCGGAGGGCCCTACCCGTTCTTGAGCCTGAATGACTGGCGGCGCCCATAGCGGCCCGGGTGGCGTGGGGCTGCAGGGTGAGTCCAGCGCTGGGGTTCGGAGGTTCCCAATCCCGACCGTTGAGGCGCCAAGCCCCTTGGATGGGCCCTTCGGGGACCGACCTAGGGTTAGGATTAGCCTCCAGGAGTACGGAATTTCCGATCCGCCTGGTGTGTTTCGAGCGGAGGGGCGGGTTGAGGTGAGGGCGCTGACTAGTGGGAGCATCGGCCCAAGCGCTTTGGGGAGCGGGTGCATCGAGGGTCCCAGGGGGGGCTGGGAGGGCCCTGTATTTTCTCCTGCTCTGAATGAGCGGCAGCGCCCCTAGTGGCCCAGGTCGTGGAGGGGCAGCAGTGTTAGTTTGGCCCTGGGTCTCAGGGGTCCCCAATCCCCAGCGTTGCAGCCCCAGGCCCCTGGTTATGGGCCTCTCAGGGAATAACCTAGGGTTAGGGTTAGCAAGCAGGATGCCGGCAGGCCCGAAATGCCGGCTGTGCAGCAAGTGGAGGGGCGGGCGGAGTGAGGGCGCTGGCGAGCAGAAGCCTGGGCCCAAACATTTTGGCGCGGGGGCCTTCGAAGGTCGCTGGGGGTTCAGAGGGCCCTGCCCATTCTCCCCCCCTGAATAACCGGCGGGCCCCCTAGCGGCCCTGGAGTGGGGGGCTGCAGGGTGAATCCGGCGCTGGGTCTCGGGTCCCCAATCCCTGGCGTTGGGGCGCCAAGCACCTTCGGATGGGCCCCTGGGGGACCCACCTTGGGTTAGGCTTAGCCCCCAGGAGGCCATCAGGCCCAATCCCCTGGCTGTGTAGCGCGCATTGTGGCGGGCCAGGGGAGGGAGCTGGCGAGCGGGACCGTGGGCCCACAGGTTTTGGCGCTGGGGCGGCCTTCGAAGGTCGTCAGGGGCTTGTAGGCCCGTGCCCATTCTCCCGCCTGAATGACCGGCGGCGCTCCTAGCGGCCCGGGTGGCGGGTGGCTGCAGGGTGAGTCCGGCCCTGGGGCTAGGACGTCCAGCATCCCGGGCATGGCGGCGCAAGGCCCCTTGGGAGGGGCCCCTCGGGAACAGACCTAGGGTTAGGGTTAGCCCCCAGGAGGCCGGCAGGTCCGATCCGGCTGCTGTGTTTCGAGCGGAGGGGCGGGTTGAGGTGAGGGCGCTGACTAGTGGGAACGTGGGCCCAAGCGCTTTGGGGCAGGGGGCCATCGAATGTGGAAGGGGGCTTGGAGGGCCCTGCCTCTTCTCCCGCCGGGAATGAGCAGCAGCGCCCCTAGTGGCCCAGGTGGTGGAGGTGCAACAGTGTTAGTCCGGCCCTGGGGCACTGGGGTCCCCAATCCCCAGCGTTGCATCCCAGGGCCCCTTGTCAGGGGCCTCTCGGGGACTGACCTAGGGTTAGGGTTAGCAAGCAGGATGCCAGCAGGCCCAAAATGCCGGCTGTGCGGCGAGTGGAGGGGCGGGCGGAGTGAGGGCGCTGGCGTGCAGGAGCCTGGGCCCAAACATTTTGGCGCCTGGGGCCTTCCAAGGTCGCTGGAGGCTCAGAGGGCCCTGCCCGTTCTGCCGCCCTGATGATAGGCGGCGCCAATAACGGCACGGGTGGCGGTGGGGTGGAGGGTGAGTCCAGCGCTGGGTCTCGGGTCCCCAATCCTAGGCGTTGGGGCGCCAGGCCCCTTGCGAGGGGCCCCTAAGGAGCCCACCTAGAGTTAGGGTTAGCCCCCAGGAGGCCTGCAAGCCCGACCTGCTGGATGTGCAGCGAGCGGAGGGACAGGCCGAGCTGAGGGCGTTGAGCAGTGGGAGCGGGGGCCCAAGAGTTTGGCGCGGGGGCCTTCGAACTTCGCCAGGGGCTCGGTGTGCCCTGCACATTCTCCCGCCCTGAATGACCAGCGGCGCCAATAAAGGCCCGGGTGGCGGTGGGGCGGAGGGTGAGTCCAGCGCTGGGGCGGGGGTCCCCAATCCCTGGCATTGCGGTGCCAGGCCCCTTGGGAGGAGCCCCTTGGGGGCCGACCTAGGGTTAGGATTAGCCCCGAGGAGGTCGGCAGGCAGGATCCATGGGCGGTGTGGCGAGGGGGGGGGCGGGACGAGGGGAGGGCGCTGGAGAGAGGGAGCGTATGCCCAAGTGTTTTGGCGCACGGGGCCTTCGAAGCTAGCCGGTCACTTGGAGGGCCCTACCCGTTCTCCAGTCCTGAATGACCAGTGGCGCACCTACGGCCCAGGTGGCGGTGGGCTGCAGGGTGAGTCCAGTGCTGGGGTTCGGAGGTTCCCAATCCCCGGCGTTAGGGCGCCAGGCCCCATGGATGGGGCCCCTCAGGAGCCCACCTAGAGCTCGGGTTAGCCCCCAGGAGTCCGGCAAGCCCGATCTGCTGGATGTGCAGCGAGCGGAGGGGCAGGACGAGCTGAGGGCGCTAAGGAGTGGGAACGTGGGCCCAAGCGCTTTGTGGCAAGGGGCCATCGAAGGTACATGGGGACTTGGAGGGCCCTGCCCCTTCTCCAGCCCTGAATGAGAGACAGCGCCCCTAGTGGCCCAGGTGGTGGACGGCAGCAGTGTTAGTCTGGCCCTGGGGCTCGGGGGTCCCCAATCCCCAGCGTTGCAGCCCCAGGCCCCTTGTCAGGGGCCTCTCGGGGACTGACCTAGGGTTAGGGTTAGCAAGAAGGATGCCGGCAGGCCCGAAATTCCCACTGTGCAGCGAGTGGAGGGGCGGGCAGAGTGAGGGCGCTGGCGAGCTGGAGCCTGGGCCCAGAACATTTTGGAGCGGGGGGGGGGGCGGGGGGGAGGGCTTCGAAGGTTGCCTGGGGCACAGAGGGCCCTGCCCATTCTCCTGCCCTGAATGACAGACGGGCCCCCTAGCGGCCCAGGTGGCGGGGGGCTGCAGGGTGAGTCCGGCGCTGGGTCTTGGGTCCCCAATCTCCGATGTTGAGGCGCCAGGCCCCTTGGGTGGGGCCCCTCAGGAGCCCACCAAGAGTTAGTGTTAGCCCCCGGGAGGCCGGCAAGCCCGACCTGCTGGATGTGCGGCGAGCAGAGGGGTAGGCCGAGCTGAGGGTGCTGAGGAGAGGGAGCGTGGGCCCAACCGTTTTGGCGCGGGGGCATTCTAAGGTCATCAGGGGCTTGGTGGTCCCTGCTCCTTCTCCCAACTGAATGATCGGCGGCGCCCCTAGCGGCCAGAGTGGCGGGGGGCTGCAGGGTGATTCCACCGCCAGGGTTCAGTGGTTCCCAATCCCCGGCGTTGGGTCGCCAAGCCCCTTGGGAGGGGCCCCTCGGGGACCCACCTAGGGTTTGGGTTAGCCCCCAGGAGGCCTTCAGGCCCAATCCCCTGGCTGTGTGGCTCGCGGGGGGGCGAGTCGAGGGGAGGGAGCTGGCAAGCGGGACCCCGGGCCCACAGCTTTTGGCGCGGGGGCCTTTGAAGAAGGTCGGGGGCACCGAGGGCCCTGCCCTTCTCCCCCCTGAATGACCGTCGGTGCCCCTAGCAGCCCGGGTGCCAGGGGGCTGCAGGGTGAGTCCGGCCCTGGGGCTAAGACGGCCAGGATCCCTGGCGTGGCTGCGCAAGGCCGCTTGGGAGGGGCCCCTCGAGGACCGCCCTAGGGTTAAGGTTACCCCCAGGTGGCCAGCAGGTCCGATCCGCCTGCTGTCCTTCGAGCAGAGGGGCCGCTTGAGGCGAGGGCGCTGACTGGTGGGATCGTGGGCCTAAGCTCTTTGGGGCGGGGGGCCATCAAAGGTCGGCGGGTGCTCAGAGGGCCCTGCCCCTTCTCCATCCCTGAAGGAGCGGCAGTGCCCCTAGTGCCCAGGTGGTGGAGGGGCAGCAGTGTTAGTCTTGCCCTGGGGCTGGGGGTCCCCAATGCCTGGAGTTGCGGTGGCAGGCCCCTTGGGAGGGGCCCCCCGGGGCCCTCCTGGGCTTAGGGTTAGCCCCCAGGACGCTGGCAGTCACGATCCACCGACAGTGTGGCGGGCGAGGGGGTGGGGCCGAGAGGAGGGCGCTGGAGAGAGGGAGCTTGGGCCCAAGTGTTTTGGCGCACGAGGCCTTCGAAGCTAGCCAGGGACTCGGAGGGCCCTACTTCTTCTCCAGCCCTGAATGACCGGTGGCGCCCCTACAGCCCAGGTGGCGGTGGGCTGCAGGGTGAGTCCAGTGCTGGGGTTCGGAGGTTCCCAATCCCCGGCGTTAGGGCGCCAGGCCCCATGGATGGGGCCCCTCAGGAGCCCACCTAGAGCTCGGGTTAGCCCCCAGGAGTCCGGCAAGCCCGATCTGCTGGATGTGCAGCGAGCGGAGGGTCAGGCCGAGCTGAGGGCGCTGAGGAGTGGGAACTTGGGCCCAAGCGCTTTGGGGTGGGGGGCCATCGAAGGTCCACGGGGGCTCTGAGGGCCCTGCCCCTTCTCCCGCCCTGAATGAGAGACAGCGCCCCTAGTGGCCCAGGTGGTGGACGGCAGCAGTGTTAGTCTGGCCCTGGAGCTCGGGGATCCCCAATCCCCAGCGTTGCAGCCCCAGGCCCATTGTCAGGGGCCTCTCGGGGACTGACCTAGGGTTAGGGTTAGCAAGAAGGATGCCGGCAGGCCCGAAATGCCCGCTGTGCAGCGAGTGGAGGGGCGGGCAGAGTGAGGGCGCTGGCGAGCTGGAGCCTGGGCCCAAACATTTTGCAGCGGGGGGGTGGGGGGGGCTTCGAAGTTTGCCTGGGGCACAGAGGGCCCTGCCCGTTCTTACGCCCTGAATGACCGGGGGCCCCCTAGCGGCCCAGGTGGCGGGGGGCTGCAGGGTGAGTCCGGCGCTGGGTCTCGGGTCCTCAATCTCTGGCATTGAGGCGCCAGGCCCCTTGGGTGGAGCCCCTCTCGAGCCCACTTAGAGTCAGTGTTAGCCCCCGGGAGGCCGGCAAGCCCGACCTGCTGGATGTGCGGCGAGCATAGGAGTAGGCCAAGCGGAGGGTGCTGAGGAGTGGGAGCGTGGGCCCAAACGTTTTGGCGCGGGGGCCTTCGAAGGTCATCAGGGGCTAGGAGGGCCCTGCTCCTTCTCCCGCCTGAATTACCGGCGGCGCCCCCAGCGGCCGGAGTGGCGGGGGGCTGCAGAGTGAGTCTGGCCCTGGGGCTAAGACGGCCAGGATCCCTGGCGTGGCTGCGCAAGGCCCCTTGGGAGGGGCCCTTGGGGACCGCCCTAGGGTTAAGGTTACCCCCAGGTGGCCGGCAGGTCCGATCCGCCTGCTGTCTTTGGAGCTGAGGGGCCGCTTGAGGTGATGGCGCTGACTGGTGGGAACGTGGGCCTAAGCGCTTTGGGGCGGGGGGCCATCGAAGGTCGGCGGGGGCTCAGAGGGCCCTGCCCCTTCTCCAGCCCTGAATGAGCGGCAGCGCCCCTAGTGCCCAGGTGGTGGAGGGGCAGCAGTGATAGTCTTGCCCTGGGGCTGTGGGTCCCCAATGCCTGGAGTTGCTGTGGCAGGTCCCTTGGGGGGGCCCCCCGGGGGCCCACCTGTGCTTAGGGTTAGACCCCAGGACGCCGGCAGGCAGGATCCACCGGCGGTGTGGCGAGCGGGGGGCTGGGGCCGATGGGAGGGCGCTGGAGAGAGGGAGCGTGGGCCCAAGTGTTTTGGCGCACGGGGCCTTCGAAGCTAGCCGGTCACTCGGAGGGCCCTACCCGTTCTCCAGCCCTGAATGACCGGTGGCGCCCCTAAGACCCAGGTGGAGGTGGGCTGCAGGGTGAGTCCAGTGCTGGGGTTCGGAGGTTCCCAATCCCTGGCGTTAAGGCGCCAGGCCCCATGGATGGGGCCCCTCAGGAGCCCACCTAGAGCTCGGGTTAGCCCCCAGGAGTCCGGCAAGCCCGATCTGCTGGATGTGCAGCGAGCGGAGGGGCAGGCCGAGCTGAGGGCGCTGAGGAGTGGGAACGTGGGCCCAAGCGCTTTGTGGCGAGGGGCCATCGAAGGTACGTGGGGGCTTGGAGGGCCCTGCCCCTTCTCCAGCCCTGAATGAGAGACAGCGCCCCTAGTGGCCCAGGTGGTGGACGGCAGCAGTGTTAGTCTGGCCCTGGGGCTCGGGGGTCCCCAATCCCCAGCGTTGCAGCCCCAGGCCCCTTGTCAGGGGCCTCTCGGGGACTGACCTAGGGTTAGGGTTAGCAAGAAGGATGCCGGCAGGCCCGAAATGCCCGCTGTGCAGCGAGTGGAGGGGCGGGCGGAGTGAGGGCGCTGGCGAGCTGGAGCCTGGGCCCAAACATTTTGTAGGGGGGGGGGCTTCGAAGGTTGCCTGGGGCACAGAGGGCCCTGCCCGTTCTCCTCCCCTGAATGACAGGCGGGCCCCCTAGCGGCCCAGGTGGCGGGGGGCTGCAGGGTGAGTCCTGCGCTGGGTCTCGGGTCCCCAATCTCCGGCGTTGAGGCGCCAGGCCCCTTGGGTGGGGCCCCTCAGGAGCCCACCTAGAGTTAGTGTTAGCCCCGGGAGGCCGGCAAGCCCGACCTGCTGGATGTGCGGCGAGCAGAGGGGTAGGCCGAGCTGAGGGTGCTGACGAGAGGGAGCGTGGGCCCAACCGTTTTGGCGTGGGGGCCTTCGAAGGACATCAGGGGCTAGGAGGGCCCTGCTCCTTCTCCCGCCTGAATTACCGGCGGCGCCCCCAGCGGCCGGAGTGGCGGGGGGCTGCAGAGTGTGTCTGGCCCTGGGGCTAAGACGGCCAGGATCCCTGGCGTGGCTGCGCAAGGCCCCTTGGGAGGGGCCCCTCGGGGACCGCCCTAGGGTTAAGGTTACCCCCAGGTAGCCGGAAGGTCCTTTCCGCCTGCTGTCCTTCGGGCGGAGGGGCCGCTTGAGGTGAGGGCGCTGACTGGTGGGAACGTGGGCCTAAGCACTTTGGGGCGGGGGGCCATCGAAGGTCGGCGGGGGCTCAGAGGGCCCTGCCCCTTCTCCAGCCCTGAAGGAGCGGCAGTGCCCCTAGTGCCCAGGTGGTGGAGGGGCAGCAGTGTTAGTCTTGCCCTGGGGCTGGGGGTCCCCAATGCCTGGAGTTGCGGTGGCAGGCCCCTTGGGAGGGGCCCCCCGGGGGCCCTCCTGGGCTTAGGGTTAGCCCCCAGGACGCTGGCAGGCAGGATCCACCGACAGTGTGGCGAGCGGGGGGGTGGGGCCGAGGGGAGGGCGCTGGAGAGAGGGAGCGTGGGCCCAAGTGTTTTGGCGCACGAGGCCTTCGAAGCTAGCCAGGGACTCGGAGGGCCCTACTTCTTCTCCAGCCCTGAATGACCGGTGGCGCCCCTACAGCCCAGGTGGCGGTGGGCTGCAGGGTGAGTCCAGTGCTGGGGTTCGGAGGTTCCCAATCCCCGGCGTTAGGGCGCCAGGCCCCATGGATGGGGCCCCTCAGGAGCCCACCTAGAGCTCGGGTTAGCCCCCAGGAGTCCGGCAAGCCCGATCTGCTGGATGTGCAGCGAGCGGAGGGGCAGGCCGAGCTGAGGGCGCTGAGGAGTGGGAACGTGGGCCCAAGCGCTTTGGGGCGGGGGGCCATCGAAGGTCCCCGGGGGCTCTGAGGGCCCTGCCCCTTCTCCAGCCCTGAATGAGAGACAGCGCCCCTAGTGGCCCAGGTGGTGGACGGCAGCAGTGTTAGTCTGGCCCTGGGGCTCGGGGATCCCCAATCCCCAGCGTTGCAGCCCCAGGCCCATTGTCAGGGGCCTCTCGGGGACTGACCTAGGGTTAGGGTTAGCAAGAAGGATGCCGGCAGGCCCGAAATGCCCGCTGTGCAGCGAGTGGAGGGGCGGGCAGAGTGAGGGCGCTGGCGAGCTGGAGCCTGGGCCCAAACATTTTGGAGCGGGGGGGTGGGGGGGGGCCTCGAAGGTTGCCTGGGGTACAGAGGGTCCTGCCCGTTCTTACGCCCTGAATGACCGGGGGCCCCCTAGCGGCCCAGGTGGCGGGGGGCTGCAGGGTGAGTCCGGCGCTGGGTCTCGGGTCCCCAATCTCTGGCATTGAGGCGCCAGGCCCCTTGGGTGGATCCCCTCTCGAGCCCACTTAGAGTCAGTGTTAGCCCCCGGGAGGCCGGCAAGCCCGACCTCCTGGATGTGCGGCGAGCACAGGAGTAGGCCAAGCGGAGGGTGCTGAGGAGTGGGAGCGTGGGCCCAAACGTTTTGGCGCGGGGGCCTTCGAAGGTCATCAGGGGCTAGAAGGGCCCTGCTCCTTCTCCCGCCTGAATTACCGGCGGCGCCCCCAGCGGCCGGAGTGGCGGGGGGCTGCAGAGTGTGTCTGGCCCTGGGGCTAAGACGGCCAGGATCCCTGGCGTGGCTGCGCAAGGCCCCTTGGGAGGGGCCCCTCGGGGACCGCCCTAGGGTTAAGGTTACCCCCAGGTAGCCGGAAGGTCCTTTCCGCCTGCTGTCCTTCGAGCGGAGGGGCCGCTTGAGGTGAGGGCGCTGACTGGTGGGAACATGGGCCTAAGCGCTTTGGGGCGGGGGGCCATCGAAGGTCGGCGGGGGCTCAGAGGGCCCTGCCCCTTCTCCAGCCCTGAAGGAGCGGCAGTGCCCCTAGTGCCCAGGTGGTGGAGGGGCAGCAGTGTTAGTCTTGCCCTGGGGCTGGGGGTCCCCAATGCCTGGAGTTGCGGTGGCAGGCCCCTTGGGAGGGGCCCCCCGGGGGCCCTCCTGGGCTTAGGGTTAGCCCCCAGGACGCTGGCAGGCAGGATCCACCGACAGTGTGGCGAGCGGGGGGGTGGCGCTGAGGGGAGGGCGCTGGAGAGAGGGAGCGTGGGCCCAAGTGTTTTGGCGCACGAGGCCTTCGAAGCTAGCCAGGGACTCGGAGGGCCCTACTTATTCTCCAGCCCTGAATGACCGGTGGCGCCCCTACAGCCCAGGTGGCGGTGGGCTGCAGGGTGAGTCCAGTGCTGGGGTTCGGAGGTTCCCAATCCCCGGCGTAAGGGCGCCAGGCCCCATGGATGGGGCCCCTCAGGAGCCCACCTAGAGCTCGGGTTAGCCCCCAGGAGTCCGGCAAGCCCGATCTGCTGGATGTGCAGCGAGCGGAGGGGCAGGCCGAGCTGAGGGCGCTGAGGAGTGGGAACGTGGGCCCAAGCGCTTTGGGGCGGGTGGCCATCGAAGGTCCTCGGGGGCTCTGAGGGCCCTGCCCCTTCTCCCGCCCTGAATGAGAGACAGCGCCCCTACTGGCCCAGGTGGTGGACGGCAGCAGTGTTAGTCTGGCCCTGGGGCTCGGGGGTCCCCAATCCCCAGCGTTGCAGCCCCAGGCCCCTTGTCAGGGGTTTCTCGGGGACTGACCTAGGGTTAGGGTTAGCAAGAAGGATGCCGGCAGGCCCGAAATGCCCGCTGTGCAGTGAGTGGAGGGGCGGGCAGAGTGAGGGCGCTGGCGAGCTGGAGCCTGGGCCCAGAACATTTTGGAGCGGGGGGGGGGGGGTTCGAAGGTTGCCTGGGGCACAGAGGGCCCTGCCCCTTCTCCTGCCCTGAATGACCGGGGGCCCCCTAGCGGCCCAGGTGGCGGTGGGCTGCAGGGTGAGTCCACTGCTGGGGTTCAGAGGTTCCCAATCCCCGGCGTTAGGGCGCCAGACCCCATGGATGGGTCCCCTCAGGGGCCCACCTAGAGCTCGGGTTAGCCCCCAGGAGTCCGGCAAGCCCGATCTGCTGGATGTGCAGCGAGCGGAGGGGCAGGCCGAGCTGAGGGCGCTGAGGAGTGGGAACGTGGGCCCAAGCGCTTTGGAGCGGGGGGCCATCGAAGGTCCGCGGGGGCTCTGAGGGCCCTGCCCCTTCTCCCGCCCTGAATGAGAGACAGCGCCCCTAGTGGCCCAGGTGGTGGACGGCAGCAGTGTTAGTCTGGCCCTGGGGCTCGGGGATCCCCAATCCCCAGCGTTGCAGCCCCAGGCCCATTGTCAGGGGCCTCTCGGGGACTGACCTAGGGTTAGGGTTAGCAAGAAGGATGCCGGCAGGCCCGAAATGCCCGCTGTGCAGCGAGTGGAGGGGCGGGCAGAGTGAGGGCGCTGGCGAGCTGGAGCCTGGGCCCAAACATTTTGGAGCGGGGGGGTGGGGGGGGGCTTCGAAGGTTGCCTGGGGTACAGAGGGCCCTGCCCGTTCTTACGCCCTGAATGACCGGGGGCCCCCTAGCGGCCCAGGTGGCGGGGGGCTGCAGGGTGAGTCCGGCGCTGGGTCTCGGGTCCCCAATCTCTGCCATTGAGGCGCCAGGCCCCTTGGGTGGATCCCCTCTCGAGCCCACTTAGAGTCAGTGTTAGCCCCCGGGAGGCCGGCAAGCCCGACCTCCTGGATGTGCGGCGAGCACAGGAGTAGGCCAAGCGGAGGGTGCTGAGGAGTGGGAGCGTGGGCCCAAACGTTTTGGCGCGGGGGCCTTCGAAGGTCATCAGGGGCTAGAAGGGCCCTGCTCCTTCTCCCGCCTGAATTACCGGCGGCGCCCCCAGCGGCCGGAGTGGCGGGGGGCTGCAGAGTGTGTCTGGCCCTGGGGCTAAGACGGCCAGGATCCCTGGCGTGGCTGCGCAAGGCCCCTTGGGAGGGGCCCCTCGGGGACCGCCCTAGGGTTAAGGTTACCCCCAGGTAGCCGGAAGGTCCTTTCCGCCTGCTGTCCTTCGAGCGGAGGGGCCGCTTGAGGTGAGGGCGCTGACTGGTGGGAACATGGGCCTAAGCGCTTTGGGGCGGGGGGCCATCGAAGGTCGGCGGGGGCTCAGAGGGCCCTGCCCCTTCTCCAGCCCTGAAGGAGCGGCAGTGCCCCTAGTGCCCAGGTGGTGGAGGGGCAGCAGTGTTAGTCTTGCCCTGGGGCTGGGGGTCCCCAATGCCTGGAGTTGCGGTGGCAGGCCCCTTGGGAGGGGCCCCCGGGGGCCCTCCTGGGCTTAGGGTTAGCCCCCAGGACGCTGGCAGGCAGGATCCACCGACAGTGTGGCGAGCGGGGGGGTGGCGCCGAGGGGAGGGCGCTGGAGAGAGGGAGCGTGGGCCCAAGTGTTTTGGCGCACGAGGCCTTCGAAGCTAGCCAGGGACTCGGAGGGCCCTACTTATTCTCCAGCCCTGAATGACCGGTGGCGCCCCTACAGCCCAGGTGGCGGTGGGCTGCAGGGTGAGTCCAGTGCTGGGGTTCGGAGGTTCCCAATCCCCGGCGTAAGGGCGCCAGGCCCCATGGATGGGGCCCCTCAGGAGCCCACCTAGAGCTCGGGTTAGCCCCCAGGAGTCCGGCAAGCCCGATCTGCTGGATGTGCAGCGAGCGGAGGGGCAGGCCGAGCTGAGGGCGCTGAGGAGTGGGAACGTGGGCCCAAGCGCTTTGGGGCGGGTGGCCATCGAAGGTCCTCGGGGGCTCTGAGGGCCCTGCCCCTTCTCCCGCCCTGAATGAGAGACAGCGCCCCTACTGGCCCAGGTGGTGGACGGCAGCAGTGTTAGTCTGGCCCTGGGGCTCGGGGGTCCCCAATCCCCAGCGTTGCAGCCCCAGGCCCCTTGTCAGGGGTTTCTCGGGGACTGACCTAGGGTTAGGGTTAGCAAGAAGGATGCCAGCAGGCCCGAAATGCCCGCTGTGCAGTGAGTGGAGGGGCGGGCAGAGTGAGGGCGCTGGCGAGCTGGAGCCTGGGCCCAGAACATTTTGGAGCGGGGGGGGGGTTCGAATGTTGCCTGGGGCCCAGAGGGCCCTGCCCCTTCTCCTGCCCTGAATGACCGGGGGCCCCCTAGCGGCCCAGGTGGCGGTGGGCTGCAGGGTGAGTCCACTGCTGGGGTTCAGAGGTTCCCAATCCCCGGCGTTAGGGCGCCAGACCCCATGGATGGGTCCCCTCAGGGGCCCACCTAGAGCTCGGGTTAGCCCCCAGGAGTCCGGCAAGCCCGATCTGCTGGATGTGCAGCGAGCGGAGGGGCAGGCCGAGCTGAGGGCGCTGAGGAGTGGGAACGTGGGCCCAAGCGCTTTGGGGCGGGTGGCCATCGAAGGTCCTCGGGGGCTCTGAGGGCCCTGCCCCTTCTCCCGCCCTGAATGAGAGACAGCGCCCCTACTGGCCCAGGTGGTGGACGGCAGCAGTGTTAGTCTGGCCCTGGGGCTCGGGGGTCCCCAATCCCCAGCGTTGCAGCCCCAGGCCCCTTGTCAGGGGTTTCTCGGGGACTGACCTAGGGTTAGGGTTAGCAAGAAGGATGCCGGCAGGCCCAAAATGCCGGCTGTGCGGCGAGTGGAGGGGCGGGCGGAGTGAGGGCGCTGGCGAGCAGGAGCCTGGGCCCAAACATTTTGGCGCCTGGGGCCTTCCAAGGTGGCTGGGGGCTCAGAGGGACCTGCCCGTTCTGCCGTCCTGATGACAGGCGGCGCCAATAACGGCCCGGGTGGCGGTGGGGCGGAGGGTGAGTCCAGCGCTGGGTCTCGGGTCCCCAATCCCAGGCGTTGGGGCGCCAGGCCCCTTGCGAGGGGCCCCTAAGGAGCCCACCTAGAGTTAGGGTTAGCCCCCAGGAGGCCTGCAAGCCCGATCTGCTGGATGTGCAGCGAGCAGAGGGGCAGGCCGAGCTGAGGGCGTTGAGGAGTGGCAGCGGGGGCCCAAGAGTTTGGCGCGGGGGCCTTCGAAATGCGCCAGGGGCTCGGTGTGCCCTGCACATTCTCCCGCCCTGAATGACCAGCGGCGCCATTAAAGGCCCGGGTGGCGGTGGGGCGGAGGGTGAGTCCAGCGCTGGGGCGGGGGTCCCCAATCCCTGGCATTGCGGTGCCAGGCCCCTTGGGAGGAGCCCCTTGGGGGCCGACCTAGGGTTAGGATTAGCCCCGAGAAGGCCGGCAGGCAGGATCCAGGGGCGGTGTGGCGAGGGGGGGGGCGAGCCGAGGGGAGAGCGCTGGTGAGTGAGAGCGTGGGCCCAAGTGTTTTGGCGCAGGCGGCCTTCGAAGCTCGACAGGGGCTCGGAGGGCCCTACCCGTTCTTGAGCCTGAATGACTGGCTCCGCCCCTAGCGGCCCGGGTCCCGGGGCGCTGCAGGGTGAGTCCAGCGCTTGGGTTCGGAGGTTCCCAATCCCCAGCGTTGGGGCGCCAAGCCCCTTGGATGGGCCCTTCGGGGACCGACCTAGGGTTAGGATTAGCCTCCAGGAGTAGGGCAGGTCCGATCCACCTGCTGTGTTTCGAGCGGAGGGGCGGGTTGAGGTGAGGGCGCTGACTAGTGAGAGCGTGGGCCCAAGCGCTTTATGGAGCAGGTGCATCGAGGGTCCGGTGGTGGGGGGCTGGGAGGGCCCTGTATGTTCTCCTGCCCTGAATGAGCGGCAGCGCCCCTAGTGGCCCAGGTGGTGGAGGGGCAGCAGTGTTAGTTTGGCCCTGGGTCTCAGGGGTCCCCAATCCCCAGCGTTGCAGCCCCAGGCCCCTTGTGATGGGCCTCTCACGGACTGACCTAGGGTTAGGGTTAGCAAGCAGGATGCCGGCAGGCCCGAAATGCCGGCTGTGCTGTGAGTGGAGGGGGGGGCGGAGTGAGGGCGCTGGCGAGCAGAAGCCTGGGCCCAAACATTTTGGCGCGGGGGCCTTCGAAGGTCGCTGGGGGCTCAGAGGGCCCTGCACATTCTCCCCCCCTGAATAACCGGCGGGCCCCCTAGCGGCCCAGGGGTGGGGGGCTGCACGGTGAATCCGGCGCTGGGTCTCGGGTCCCCAATCCCTGGCGTTGGGGCGCCAAGCACCTTCGGATGGGCCCCTGGGGGACCCACCTTGGGTTAGGTTTAGCCCCCAGGAGGCCATCAGGCCCAATCCCCTGGCTGTGTAGCGCGCATTGCGGCGGGCAAGGGGAGGGAGCTGGCGAGCGGGACCCTGGGCCCACAGGTTTTGGCGCTGGGGCGGCCTTCGAAGGTCGTCAGGGGCTTGTAGGACCCTGCCCCTTCTCCCGCCTGAATGACCGGCGGCGCTCCTAGCGGCCCGGGTGGCGGGTGGCTGCAGGGTGAGTCCGGCCCTGGGGCTAGGACGTCCAGGATCCCGGGCATGGCGGCGCAAGGTCCCTTGGGTGGGGCCCCTCGGGAACCGACCTAGGGTTAGGGTTAGCCCCCAGGAGGCCGGCAGGTTCGATCCGGCTGCTGTGTTTCGAGCGGAGGGGCGGGTTGAGGTGAGGGCGCTGACTAGTGGGAACGTGGGCCCAAGCGCTTTGGGGCAGGGGGCCATCGAATGTGGAAGGGGGCTTGGAGGGCCCTGCCCCTTCTCCCGCCGGGAATGAGCGGCAGCGCCCCTAGTGGCCCAGGTGGTGGAGGGGCAACAGTGTTAGTCCGGCCCAGGGGCACTGGGGTCTCCAATCCCCAGCGTTGCATCCCCGGGCCCCTTGTCAGGGGCCTCTCGGGGACGGACCTAGGGTTAGGGTTAGCAAGCAGGATGCCGGCAGGCCCAAAATGCCGGCTGTGCGGCGAGTGGAGGGGCGGGCGGAGTGAGGGCGCTGGCGAGCAGGAGCCTGGGCCCAAACATTTTGGCGCCTGGGGCCTTCCAAGGTCGCTGGGGGCTCAGAGGGCCCTGCCCGTTCTGCCGTCCTGATGACAGGCGGCGCCAATAACGGCCCGGGTGGCGGTGGGGCGGAGGGTGAGTCCAGCGCTGGGTCTCGGGTCCCCAATCCCAGGCGTTGGGGCGCCAGGCCCCTTGCGAGGGGCCCCTAAGGAGCCCACCTAGAGTTAGGGTTAGCCCCCAGGAGGCCTGCAAGCCCGATCTGCTGGATGTGCAGCGAGCGGAGGGGCAGGCCGAGCTGAGGGCGTTGAGGAGTGGCAGCGGGGGCCCAAGAGTTTGGCGCGGGGGCCTTCGAAATGCGCCAGGGGTTCGGTGTGCCCTGCACATTCTCCCGCCCTGAATGACCAGCGGCGCCAATAAAGGCCCGGGTGGCGGTGGGGCGGAGGGTGAGTCCAGCGCTGGGGCGGGGGTCCCCAATCCCTGGCATTGCGGTGCCAGGCCCCTTGGGAGGAGCCCCTTGGGGGCCGACCTAGGGTTAGGATTAGCCCCGAGGAGGCCGGCAGGCAGGATCCATGGGCGGTGTGGCGAGGGGGGGGGCGAGCCGAGGGGAGAGCGCTGGTGAGTGAGAGCGTGGGCCCAATTGTTTTGGTGCAGGCGGCCTTCGAAGCTCGACAGGGGCTCGGAGGGCCCTACCCATTCTTGAGCCTGAATGACTGGCTCCGCCCCTAGCGGCCCGGGTCCCGGGGCGCTGCAGGGTGAGTCCAGCGCTGGGGTTCGGAGGTTCCCAATCCCCAGCGTTGGGGCGCCAAGCCCCTTGGATGGGCCCTTCGGGGACCGACCTAGGGTTAGGATTAGCCTCCAGGAGTAGGGCAGGTCCGATCCGCCTGCTGTGTTTCGAGCGGAGGGGCGGGTTGAGGTGAGGGCGCTGACTAGTGAGAGCGTGGGCCCAAGCGCTTTGGGGAGCGGGTGCATCGAGGGTCCCGGGGTGGGGGGCTGGGAGGGCCCTGTATGTTCTCCTGCCCTGAATGAGCGGCAGCGCCCCTAGTGGCCCAGGTGGTGGAGGGGCAGCAGTGTTAGTTTGGCCCTGGGTCTCAGGGGTCCCCAATCCCCAGCGTTGCAGCCCCAGGCCCCTTGTGATGGGCCTCTCGGGGACTGACCTAGGGTTAGGGTTAGCAAGCAGGATGCCGGGAGGCCCGAAATGCCGGCTGTGCTGTGAGTGGAGGGGCGGGCGGAGTGAGGGCGCTGGCGAGCAGAAGCCTGGGCCCAAACATTTTGGCGCGGGGGCCTTCGAAGGTCGCTGGGGGCTCAGAGGGCCCTGCCCGTTCTCCCCCCCTGAATAACCGGCGGGCCCCCTAGCGGCCCAGGGGTGGGGGCCTGCAGGGTGAATCCGGCGCTGGGTCTCGGGTCCCCAATCCCTGGCGTTGGGGCGCCAAGCACCTTCGGATGGGCCCCTGGGGGACCCACCTTGGGTTAGGCTTAGCCCCCAGGAGGCCATCAGGCCCAATCCCCTGGCTGTGTAGCGCGCATTGCGGCCGGCCAGGGGAGGGAGCTGGCGAGCGGGACCGTGGGCCCACAGGTTTTGGCGCTGGGGCGGCCTTCGAAAGTCGTCAGGGGCTTGTAGGACCGTGCCCCTTCTCCCGCCTGAATGACCGGCGGCGCTCCTAGCGGCCCGGGTGGCGGGTGGCTGCAGGGTGAGTCCGGCCCTAGGGCTAGGACGTCCAGGATCCCGGGCATGGCGGCGCAAGGCCCCTTGGGAGGGGCCCCTCGGGAACCGACCTAGGGTTAGGGTTAGCCCCCAGGAGGCCGGCAGGTCCGATGCGGCTGCTGTGTTTCGAGCGGAGGGGCGGGTTGAGGTGAGGGCGCTGACTAGTGGGAACGTGGGCCCAAGCGCTTTGGGGCAGGGGGCCATCGAATGTGGAAGGGGGCTTGGAGGGCCCTGCCCCTTCTCCCGCCGGGAATGAGCGGCAGCGCCCCTAGTGGCCCAGGTGGTGGAGGGGCAACAGTGTTAGTCCGGCCCTGGGGCACTGGGGTCCCCAATCCCCAGCGTTGCATCCCCGGGCCCCTTGTCAGGGGCCTCTCGGGGACGGACCTAGGGTTAGGGTTAGCAAGCAGGATGCCGGCAGGCCCAAAATGCCGGCTGTGCGGCGAGTGGTGGGGCGGACGGAGTGAGGGCGCTGGCGAGCAGGAGCCTGGGCCCAAACATTTTGGCGCCTGGGGCCTTCCAAGGTCGCTGGGGGCTCAGAGGGCCCTGCCCGTTCTGCCGCCCTGATGACAGGGGGCGCCAATAACGGCCCGGGTGGCGGTGGGGCGGAGGGTGAGTCCTGCGCTGGGGCTCGGGTCCCCAATCCCAAGCGTTGGGGATCCAGGCCCCTTGTGAGGGGCCCCTAAGGAGCCCACCTAGAGTTAGGGTTAGCCCCCAGGAGGCCTGCAAGCCCGATCTGCTTGATGTGCAGCCAACAGATGGGCAGGCCGAGCTGAGGGCGTTGAGGAGTGGGAACGGGGGCCCAAGAGTTTGGCGCGGGGGCCTTCGAAATGCGCCAGGGGCTCGGTGTGCCCTGCACATTCTCCCGCCCTGAATGACCAGCGGCGCCAATAAAGGCCCGGGTGGCGGTGGGGCGGAGGGTGAGTCCAGCGCTGGGGCGGGGGTCCCCAATCCCTGGCACTGCGGTGCCAGGCCCCTTGGGAGGAGCCCCTTGGGGGCCGACCGAGGGTTAGGATTAGCCCCGAAGGCGCCAGCAGGCAGGATCCATGGGCGGTGTGGCGACGGGGGGGGGCGAGCCGAGGAGAGGGCGCTGGTGAGTGGGAGCGTGGGCCCAAGTGTTTTGGCGCAGGCGGCCTTCGAAGCTCGCCAGGGGCTCGGAGGGCCCTACCCATTCTCGAGCCTGAATGACTGGCGGCGCCCCTAGCGGCCCGGGTGGCCGGGCGCTGCAGGGTGAGTCCAGCGCTCGGGTTCGGAGGTTCCCAATCCCCAGCGTTGGGGCGCCAAACCCCTTGGATGGGCCCTTCGGGGACCGACCTAGGGTTAGGATTAGCCTTCAGGAGTACGGCAGGCCGATCCGCCTGCTGTGTTTCGAGCGGAGGGGCGGGTTGAGGTGAGGGCGCTGACTAGTGAGAGCGTGGGCCCAAGCACTTTGGGTAGCCTGTGCATCGATGGTCCGGGGGAGGGGGGGAGGCTGGGAGTGCCCTGCATGTTCTCCTGTCCTGAATGAGCGGCAGCGCCCCTAGTGGCCCAGGTGGTGGAGGGGCAGCAGTGTTAGTTTGGCCCTGGGTCTCAGGGGTCCCCAATCCCCAGCGTTGCAGCCCCAGGCCCCTTGTGATGGGCCTCTCGCGGACTGACCTAGGGTTAGGGTTAGCAAGCAGGATGCCGGCAGGCCCGAAATGCCGGCTGTGCTGTGAGTTCAGGGGCGGGCGGAGTGAGGGCGCTGGCGAGCAGAAGCCTGGGCCCAAACATTTTGGCGCGGGGGCCTTCGAAGGTGGCTGGGGGCTCAGAGGGCCCTGCCCGTTCTGCCCCCCTGAATAACCGGTCAGCCCCCTAGCGGCCCAGGGGTGGGGGCTGCAGGGTGAATCCGGCGCTGGGTCTCGGGTCCCCAATCCCTGGCGTTGGGGCGCCAAGCACCTTCGGATGGGCCCCTGGGGGACCCACCTTGGGTTAGGCTTAACCCCCAGGAGGCCATCAGGCCCAATCCCCTGGCTGTGTAGCGCGCATTGCGGCGGGCCAGGGGAGGGAGCTGGCGAGCGGGACCCTGGGCCCACAGGTTTTGGCGCTGGGGCGGCCTTCGAAGGTCGTCAGGGGCTTGTAGGACCCTGCCCCTTCTCCCGCCTGAATGACCGGCGGCGCTCCTAGCGGCCCGGGTGGCGGGTGGCTGCAGGGTGAGTCCGGCCCTGGGGCTAGGACGTCCAGGATCCCGGGCATGGCGGCGCAAGTCACCTTGGGAGGGGCACCTCCGGAACCGACCTAGGGTTAGGGTTAGCCCCCAGGAGGCCGGCAGGTCCGATCCGGCTGCTGTGTTTCGAGCGGAGGGGCGGGTTGAGGTGAGGGCGCTGACTAGTGGGAACGTGGGCCCAAGCGCTTTGGGGCAGGGGGCCATCGAATGTGGAAGGGGGCTTGGAGGGCCCTGCCCCTTCTCCCGCCGGGAATGAGCGGCAGCGCCCCTAGTGGCCCAGGTGGTGGAGGGGCAACAGTGTTAGTCCGGCCCTGGGGCACTGGGGTCTCCAATCCCCAGCGTTGCATCCCCGGGCCCCTTGTCAGGGGCCTCTCGGGGACGGACCTAGGGTTAGGGTTAGCAAGCAGGATGCCGGCAGGCCCAAAATGCCGGCTGTGCGGCGAGTGGAGGGGCGGGCGGAGTGAGGGCGCTGGCGAGCAGGAGCCTGGGCCCAAACATTTTGGCGCCTGGGGCCTTCCAAGGTCGCTGGGGGCTCAGAGGGCCCTGCCCGTTCTGCCGTCCTGATGACAGGTGGCGCCAATAAAGGCCCGGGTGGCGGTGGGGCGGAGGGTGAGTCCAGCGCTGGGGCTCGGGTCCCCAATCCCAAGCGTTGGGGCGCCAGGCCCCTTGCGAGGGGCCCCTAAGGAGCCCACCTAGAGTTAGGGTTAGCCCCCAGGAGGCCTGCAAGCCCGATCTTCTGGATGTGCAGCGAGCAGAGGGGCAGGCCGAGCTGAGGGCGTTGAGGAGTGGGAGCGGGGGACCAAGAGTTTGGCGCGGGGGCCTTCGAAATGCGCCAGGGGCTCGGTGTGCCCTGCACATTCTCCCGCCCTGAATAACCAGCGGCGCCAATAAAGGCCCGGGTGGCGGTGGGGCGGAGGGTGAGTCCAGCGCTGGGTCGGGTGTCCCCAATCCCTGGCATTGCGGTGCCAAGCCCCTTGGGAGGAGCCCCTTGGGGGCCGACCTAGGGTTAGGATTAGCCCCGAGGAGGCCGGCAGGCAGGATCCATGGGCAGTGTGGCGAGGGGGGGGGGCGAGCCGAGGGGTGGGCGCTGGTGAGTGGGAACGTGGTCCCAAGTGTTTCCGCGCAGGCGGCCTTCGAAGCTCGCCAGGGGCTCGGAGGACCCTACCCGTTCTCGAGCCTGTATGACTGGCAGCGCCCCTAGCGGCCCGGGTGGCGGGGCGCTGCAGGGTGAGTCCAGCGCTGGGGATCAGAGGTTCCCAATCCCCAGCGTTGGGGCGCCAAGCCCCTTGGATGGGCCCTTCGGGGACCGACCTAGGGTTAGGATTAGCCTCCAGGAGTAGGGCAGGTCCGATCCGCCTGCTGTGTTTCGAGCGGAGGGGCGGGTTGAGGTGAGGGCGCTGACTAGTGGGAGCGTGGGCCCAAGCGCTTTGGGGAGCGGGTGCATCGAGGGTCCGGGGGTGGGGGGCTGGAAGGGCCCTGTATGTTCTCCTGTCCTGAATGAGCGGCAGCGCCCCTAGTGGCCCAGGTGGTGGAGGGGCAGCAGTGTTAGTTTGGCCCTGGGTCTCAGGGTTCCCCAATCCCCAGCGTTGCAGCCCCAGGCCCCTTGTGATGGGCCTCTCGGGGACTGACCTAGGGTTAGGGTTAGCAAGCAGGATGCCGGCAGGCCCGAAATGCCAGCTGTGCTGTGAGTGGAGGGGCGGGCGGAGTGAGGTCGCTGGCGAGCAGAAGCCTGGGCCCAAACATCTTGGCGCGGGGGCCTTCGAAGGTCGCTGGGCGCTCAGAGGGCCCTGCCCTTTCTCCCCGCCTGAATAACCGGCGGGCCCCCTAGGGCCCAGGGGTGGGGGGCTGCAGGGTGAATCCGGCGCTGGGTCTCGGGTCCCCAATCCCTGGCGTTGGGGCGCCAAGCACCTTCGGATGGGCCCCTGGGGGACCCACCTTGGGTTAGGCTTAGCCCCCAGGAAGCCATCAGGCCCAATCCCCTGGCTGTGTAGCGCGCATTGCGGCGGGCCAGGGGAGGGAGCTGGCGAGCGGGACCGTGGGCCCACAGGTTTTGGCGCTGGGGCGGCCTTCGAAGGTCGTCAGGGGCTTGTAGGACCGTGCCCCTTCTCCCGCCTGAATGACCGGCGGCGCTCCTAGCGGCCCGGGTGGCGGGTGGCTGCAGGGTGAGTCCAGCCCTGGGGCTAGGACGTCCAGGATCCCGGGCATGGCGGCGCAAGGCCCCTTGGGAGGGGCCCCTCGGGAACCGACCGAGGGTTAGGGTTAGCCCCCAGGAGGCCGGTAGGTCCGATCCGGCTGCTGTGTTTCGAGCGGAGGGGCGGGTTGAGGTGAGGGCGCTGACTAGTGGGAACGTGGGCCCAAGCGCTTTGGGGCAGGGGGCCATCGAATGTGGAAGGGGGCTTGGAGGGCCCTGCCCCTTCTCCCGCCGGGAATGAGCGGCAGCGCCCCTAGTGGCCCAGGTGGTGGAGGGGCAACAGTGTTAGTCCGGCCCTGGGGCACTGGGGTCCCCAATCCCCAGCGTTGCATCCCCGGGCCCCTTGTCAGGGGCCTCTCGGGGACGGACCTAGGGTTAGGGTTATCAAGCAGGATGCCGGCAGGCCCAAAATGCCGGCTGTGCGGCGAGTGGAGGGGCGGGCGGAGTGAGGGCGCTGGCGAGCAGGAGCCTGGGCCCAAACATTTTGGCGCCTGGGGCCTTCCAAGGTCGCTGGGGGCTCAGAGGGCCCTGCCTGTTCTGCCGTCCTGATGACAGGCGGCGCCAATAACGGCCCGGGTGGCGGTGGGGCGGAGGGTGAGTCCAGCGCTGGGGCTCGGGTCCCCAATCCCAAGCGTTGGGGCGCCAGGCCCCTTGCGAGGGGCCCCTAAGGAGCCCACCTAGAGTTAGGGTTAGCCCTCAGGAGGCCTGCAAGCCCGATCTGCTGGATGTGCAGCGAGCAGAGGGGCAGGCCGAGCTGAGGGCGTTGAGGAGTGGGAGCGGGGGCCCAAGAGTTTGGCGCGGGGGCCTTCGAAATGCGCCAGGGGCTCGGTGTGCCCTGCACATTCTCCCGCCCTGCATGACCAGCGGCGCCAATAAAGGCCCGGGTGGCGGTGGGGCGGAGGGTGAGTCCAGCGCTGGGGCGGGGGTCCCCAATCCCTGGCACTGCGGTGCCAGGCCCCTTGGGAGGAGCACCTTGGGGGCCGACCTAGGGTTAGGATTAGCCCCGAGGAGGCCGGCAGGCAGGATCCATGGGCGGTGTGGCGGGGCGGGGGGCGAGCCGAGGGGAGGGCGCTGGTGAGTGGGAGCGTGGGCCCAAGTGTTTTGGCGCAGGCGGCCTTCGAAGCTCGCCAGGGGCTCGGAGGGCCCTACCCGTTCTCGAGCCTGAATGAATGGCGGCGCCCCTACCGGCCCGGGTGGCGGGGCGCTGCAGGGTGAGTCCAGCGCTGGGGTTCGGAGGTTCCCAATCCCCAGCGTTGGGGCGCCAAGCCCCTTGGATGGGCCCTTCGGGGACCGACCTAGGGTTAGGATTAGCCTCCAGGAGTAGGGCAGGTCCGATCCGCCTGCTGTGTTTCGAGCGGAGGGGCGGATTGAGGTGAGGGCGCTGACTAGTGGGAACGTGGGCGCAAGCGCTTTGGGGCAGGGGGCCATCGAATGTGGAAGGGGGCTTGGTGGGCCCTGCCCCTTCTCCTGCCGGGAATGAGCGGCAGCGCCCCTAGTGGCCCAGGTGGCGGAGGGGCAACAGTGTTAGTCCGGCCCTGGGGCACTGGGGTCCCCAATCCCCAACGTTGCATCCACGGGCCCCTTGTCAGGGGCCTCTCGGGGACGGACCTAGGGTTAGGGTTAGCAAGCAGGATGCCGGCAGGCCCAAAATGCCGGCTGTGCGGCGAGTGGAGGGGCGGGCGGAGTGAGGGCGCTGGCGAGCAGGAGCCTGGGCCCAAACATTTTGGCGCCTGGGGCCTTCCAAGGTCGCTGGGGGCTCAGAGGGCCCTGCCCGTTCTGCCGTCCTGATGACAGGCGGCGCCAATAAGGGCCCGGGTGGCGGTGGGGCGGTGGGTGAGTCCAGCGCTGGGGCTCGGGTCCCCAATCCCAAGCGTTGGGGCGCCAGGCCCCTTGCGAGGGGCCCCTAAGGAGCCCACCTAGAGTTAGGGTTAGCCCCCAGGAGGCCTGCAAGCCCGATCTGCTGGATGTGCAGCGAGCAGAGGGGCAGGCCGAGCTGAGGGCGTTGAGGAGTGGGAACGGGGGCCCAAGACTTTGGCGCGGGGGCCTTCGAAATGCGCCAGGGGCTCGGTGTGCCCTGCACATTCGCAGGCCCTGAATGACCAGCGGCGCCAATAAAGGCCCGGGTGGCGGTGGGGCGGAGGGTGAGTCCAGCGCTGGGGCGGGGGTCCCCAATCCCTGGCACTGCGGTGCCAGGCCCCTTGGGAGGAGCACCTTGGGGGCCGACCTAGGGTTAGGATTAGCCCCGAGGAGGCCGGCAGGCAGGATCCATGGGAGGTGTGGCGAGGGGGGGGGCGAGCCGAGGGGAGGGCCCTGGTGAGTGGGAGCGTGGGCCCAAGTGTTTTGGCGCAGGCGGCCTTCGAAGCTCGCCAGGGGCTCGGTGGGCCCTACCCGTTCTCGAGCCTGAATGACTGGCGGCGCCCCTAGCGGCCCGGGTGGCGGGGCGCTGCAGGGTGAGTCCAGCGCTGGGGTTCGGAGGTTCCCAATCCCCAGCATTGGGGCGCCAAGCCCCTTGGGTGGGCCCTTCGGGGACCGACCTAGGGTTAGGATTAGCCTCCAGGAGTAGGGCAGGTCCGATCCACCTGCTGTGTTTCGAGCGGAGGGTCGGGTTGAGGTGAGGGCGCTGACTAGTGAGATCGTGGGCCCAAGTGCTTTGGGGAGCGGGTGCATCGAGGGTCCGGGGGTGGGGGGCTGGGAGGGCCCTGTATGTTCTCCTGCCCTGAATGAGCGGCAGCTCCCCTAGTGGCCCAGGTGGTGGAGGGGCAGCAGTGTTAGTTTGGCCCTGTGTCTCAGGGGTCCCCAATCCCCAGCGTTGCAGCCCCAGGCCCCATGTGATGGGCCTCTCGGGGACTGACCTAGGGTTAGGGTTAGCAAGCAGGATGCCGGCAGGCCGGAAATGCCAGCTGTGCTGTGAGTGGAGGGGCGGGCGGAGTGAGGGCGCTGGCGAGCAGAAGCCTGGGCCCAAACATTTTGGCGCGGGGGCCTTCGAAGGTCGCTGGGGGCTCAGAGGGCCCTGCCCGTTCTCCCCCCCTGAATAACCGGTCAGCCCCCTAGCGGCCCAGGGGTGGGGGCTGCAGGGTGAATCCGGCGCTGGGTCTCGGGTCCCCAATCCCTGGCGTTGGGGCGCCAAGCACCTTCGGATGGGCCCCTGGGGGACCCACCTTGGGTTAGGCTTAACCCCCAGGAGGCCATCAGGCCCAATCCCCTGGCTGTGTAGCGCGCATTGCGGCGGGCCAGGGGAGGGAGCTGGCGAGCGGGACCCTGGGCCCACAGGTTTTGGCGCTGGGGCGGCCTTCGAAGGTCGTCAGGGGCTTGTAGGACCCTGCCCCTTCTCCCGCCTGAATGACCGGCGGCGCTCCTAGCGGCCCGGGTGGCAGGTGGCTGCAGGGTGAGTCCGGCCCTGGGGCTAGGACGTCCAGGATCCCGGGCATGGCGGCGCAAGTCACCTTGGGAGGGGCACCTCCGGAACCGACCTAGGGTTAGGGTTAGCCCCCAGGAGGCCGGCAGGTCCGATCCGGCTGCTGTGTTTCGAGCGGAGGGGCGGGTTGAGGTGAGGGCGCTGACTAGTGGGAACGTGGGCCCAAGCGCTTTGGGGCAGGGGGCCATCGAATGTGGAAGGGGGCTTGGAGGGCCCTGCCCCTTCTCCCGCCGGGAATGAGCGGCAGCGCCCCTAGTGGCCCAGGTGGTGGAGGGGCAACAGTGTTAGTCCGGCCCTGTGGCACTGGGGTCCCCAATCCCCAGCGTTGCATCCCCGGGCCCCTTGTCAGGGGCCTCTCGGGGACTGACCTAGGGTTAGGGTTAGCAAGCAGGATGCCGGCAGGCCCAAAATGCCGGCTGTGTGGCGAGTGGAGGGACGGGCGAAGTGAGGGCGCTGGCGAGCAGGAGCCTGGGCCCAAACATTTTGGCGCCTGGGGCCTTCCAAGGTCGCTGGGGGCTCAGAGAGCCCTGCCCATTCTGCCGCCCTGATGACAGGCGGCGCCAATAACGGCCCGGGTGGCGGTGGGGCGGTGGGTGAGTCCAGCGCTGGGGCGGGGGTCCCCATTCCCTGGCATTGCTGTGCCAGGCCCCTTGGGAGGAGCCCCTTGGGGGCCGACCTAGGGTTAGGATTAGCCCCGAAGGCGCCAGCAGGCAGGATCCATGGGCGGTGTGGCGAGGGGGGGGGCGAGCCGAGGGGAGGGCGCTGGTGAGTGGGAGCGTGGGCCCAAGTGTTTTGGCGCAGGCGACCTTCGAAGCTCGCCAGGGGCTCAGAGGGCCCTACCCGTTCTCGAGCCTGAATGACTGGCGGCGCCCCTAGCGGCCCGGGTGGCCGGGCGCTGCAGGGTGAGTCCAGCGCTGGGGTTCGGAGGTTCCCAATCCCCAGCGTTGGGGCGCCAAGCCCCTTGGATGGGCCCTTCGGGGACCGACCTAGGGTTAGGATTAGCCTCCAGGAGTAGGGCAGGTCCGATCCGCCTGCTGTGTTTCGAGCGGAGGGGCGGGTTGATGAGAGGGCGCTGACTAGTGGGAGCGTGGGCCCAAGCGCTTTGGGGAGCGGGTGCATCGAGGGTCCGGGGGTGGGGGGCTGGGAAGGCCCTGTATGTTCTCCTGTCTTGAATGAGCGGCAGCGCCCCTAGTGGCCCAGGTGGTGGAGGGGCAGCAGTGTTAGTTTGGCCCTGGGTCTCAGGGGTCCCCAATCCCCAGCGTTGCAGCCCCAGGCCCCTTGTGATGGGCCTCTCGGGGACTGACCTAGGGTTAGGGTTAGCAAGCAGGATGCCGGCAGGCCCGAAATGCCGGCTGTGCTGTGAGTGGAGGGGCGGGCGGAGTGAGGACGCTGGCGAGCAGAAGCCTGGGCCCAAACATTTTGGCGTGGGGGCCTTCGAAGGTCGCTGGGGGCTCAGAGGGCCCTGCCCGTTCTCCCCCACTGAATAACTGGCGGCCCCCCTAGCGGCCCAGGGGTGGGGGGCAGCAGGGTGAATCCGGCGCTGGGTCTCGGATCCCCAATCCCTGGCGTTGGGGCGCCAAGCACCTTCGGATGGGCCCCTGGGGGACCCACCTTGGGTTAGCCTTAGCCCCCAGGAGGCCATCAGGCCCAATCCCCTGGCTGTGTAGCGCGCATTGCGGCGGGCCAGGGGAGGGAGCTGGCGAGCGGGACCGTGGGCCCACAGGTTTTGGCGCTGGGGCGGCCTTCGAAGGTCTTCAGGGGCTTGTAGGACCCTGCCCCTTCTCCCGCCTGAATGACCGGCGGCGCTCCTAGCGGCCCGGGTGGCGGGTGGTTGCAGGGTGAGTCCGGCCCTGGGGCTAGGACGTCCAGGATCCCGGGCATGGCGGCGCAAGGCCCCTTGGGAGGGGCCCCTCGGGAACCGACCTAGGGTTAGGGTTAGCCCCCAGGAGGCCGGCAGGTCCGATCCGGCTGCTGTGTTTCGAGCGGAGGGGCGGGTTGAGGTGAGGGCGCTGACTAGTGGGAACGTGGGCCCAAGCGCTTTGGGGCAGGGGGCCATGGAATGTGGAAGGGGGCTTGGAGGGCCCTGCCCCTTCTCCCGCCGGGAATGAGCGGCAGCGCCCCTAGTGGCCCAGGTGGTGGAGGGGCAACAGTGTTAGTCCGGCCCAGGGGCACTGGGGTCTCCAATCCCCAGCGTTGCATCCCCGGGCCCCTTGTCAGGGGCCTCTCGGGGACGGACCTAGGGTTAGGGTTAGCAAGCAGGATGCCGGCAGGCCCAAAATGCCGGCTGTGCGGCGAGTGGAGGGGCGGGCGGAGTGAGGGCGCTGGCGAGCAGGAGCCTGGGCCCAAACATTTTGGCGCCTGGGGCCTTCCAAGGTCGCTGGGGGCTCAGAGGGCCCTGCCCGTTCTGCCGCCCTGATGACAGGCGGCGCCAATAACGGCCCGGGTGTCGGTGGGGCGGAGGGTGAGTCCAGCGCTGGGTCTCCGGTCCCCAATCCCAGGCGTTGGGGCGCCAGGCCCCTTGCGAGGGGCCCCTAAGGAGCCCACCTAGAGTTAGGGTTAGCCCCCAGGAGGCCTGCAAGCCCGATCTGCTGGATGTGCAGCGAGCGGAGGGGCAGGCCGAGCTGAGGGCGTTGAGGAGTGGGAGCGGGGGCCCAAGAGTTTGGCGCGGGGGCCTTCGAAATGCGCCAGGGGCTCGGTGTGCCCTGCACATTCTCCCGCCCTGAATGACCAGCGGCGCCAATAAAGGCCCGGGTGGCAGTGGGGCGGAGGGTGAGTCCAGCGCTGGGGCGGGGGTCCCCAATCCCTGGCATTGCGGTGCCAGGCCCCTTGGGAGGAGCCCCTTGGGGGCCGACCTAGGGTTAGGATTAGCCCCGAGAAGGCCGGCAGGCAGGATCCATGGGCGGTGTGGCGAGGGGGGGGGGGCGAGCCGAGGGGAGAGTGCTGGTGAGTGAGAGCGTGGGCCCAAGTGTTTTGGCGCAGGCGGCCTTCGAAGCTCGACAGGGGCTCGGAGGGCCCTACCCGTTCTCCAGCCTGAATGACTGGCTCCGCCCCTAGCGGCCCGGGTCCTGGGGCGCTACAGGGTGAGTCCAGCGCTTGGGTTCGGAGGTTCCCAATCCCCAGCGTTGGGGCGCCAAGCCCCTTGGATGGGCCCTTCGGGGACCGACCTAGGGTTAGGATTAGCCTCCAGGAGTAGGGCAGGTCCGATCCGCCTGCTGTGTTTCGAGCGGAGGGGCGGGTTGAGGTGAGGGCGCTGACTAGTGAGAGCGTGGGCCCAAGCGCTTTGGGGAGCGGGTGCATCGAGGGTCCGGGGGTGGGGGGCTGGGAGGGCCATGTATGTTCTCCTGCCCTGAATGAGCGGCAGCGCCCCTAGTGGCCCAGGTGGTGGAGGGGCAGCAGTGTTAGTTTGGCCCTGGGTCTCAGGGGTCCCCAATCCCCAGCGTTGCAGCCCCAGGCCCCTTGTGATGGGCCTCTCGGGGACTGACCTAGGGTTAGGGTTAGCAAGCAGGATGCCTGCAGGCCCGAAATGCCGGCTGTGCTGTGAGTGGAGGGGCGGGCGGAGTGAGGGCGCTGGCGAGCAGAAGCCTGGGCCCAAACATTTTGGCGCGGGGGCCTTCGAAGGTCGCTGGGGGCTCAGAGGGCCCTGCCCGTTCTCCCCCCCTGAATAACCGGCGGGCCCCCTAGCGGCCCAGGGGTGGGGGGCTTCAGGGTGAATCCGGCGCTGGGTCTCGGGTCCCCTATCCCTGGCGTTGGGGCGCCAAGCACCTTCAGATGGGCCCCTGGGGGACCCACCTTGGGTTAGGCTTAGCCCCCAGGAGGCCATCAGGCCCAATCCCCTGGCTGTGTAGCGCACATTGCGGCGGGCCAGGGGAGGGAGCTGGCGAGCGGGACCGTGGGCCCACAGGTTTTGGCGCTGGGGCGGCCTTCGAAGGTCGTCAGGGGCTTGTAGGACCCTGCCCCTTCTCCCGCCTGAATGACCGGCGGCGCTCCTAGCGGCCCAGGTGGCGGGTGGCTGCACGGTGAGTCCTTCCCTGGGGCTAGGACGTCCAGGATCCCGGGCATGGCGGCGCAAGGCCCCTTGGGAGCGGCCCCTTGGGATCCGACTTAGGGTTAGGGTTAGCCCCCAGGAGGCCGGCAGGTCCGATCCGGCTGCTGTGTTTCGAGCGGAGGGGCGGGTTGAGGTGAGGGCGCTGACTAGTGGGAACGTGGGCCCAAGCGCTTTGGGGCAGGGCGCCATCGAATGTGGAAGGGGGCTTGGAGGGCCCTGCCCCTTCTCCCGCCGGGAATGAGCGGCAGCGCCCCTAGTGGCCCAGGTGGTGGAGGGGCAACAGTGTTAGTCCGGCCCTGGGGCACTGGGGTCTCCAATCCCCAGCGTTGCATCCCCGGGCCCCTTGTCAGGGGCCTCTCGTGGACGGACCTAGGATTAGGGTTAGCAAGCAGGATGCCGGCAGGCCCAAAATGCCGGCTGTGCGGCGAGTGGAGGGGCGGGCGGAGTGAGGGCGCTGGCGAGCAGGAGCCTGGGCCCAAACATTTTGGCGCCTGGGGCCTTCCAAGGTCGCTGGGGGCTCAGAGGGCCCTACCCGTCCTGCCGCCCTGATGACAGGCGGCGCCAATAACGGCCCGGGTGGCGGTTGGGGGGAGGTTGAGTTCAGCGCTGGGACTCGGGTCCCCAATCCCAGGCGTTGGGGCGCCAGGCCCCTTGCGAGGGGCCCCTAAGGAGCCCACCTAGAGTTAGGGTTAGCCCCCAGGAGGCCTGCAAGCCCGATCTGCTGGATGTGCAGCGAGCGGAGGGGCAGGCCGAGCTGAGGGCGTTGAGGAGTGGGAGCGGGGGCCCAAGAGTTTGGCCCGGGGGCCTTCGAAATGCGCCAGGGGCTCGGTGTGCCCTGCACATTCTCCCGCCCTGAATGACCAGCGGCGCCAATAAAGGCCCGGGTGGCGGTGGGGCGGAGGGTGGGTCCAGCGCTGGGGCGGGGGTCCCCAATCCTTGGCATTGCGGTGCCAGGCCCCTTGGGAGGAGCCCCTTGGGGGCCGACCTAGGGTTAGGATTAGCCCCGAGGAGGCCGGCAGGCAGGATCCATGGGCGGTGTGGCGAGGGGGGGGGGCGAGCCGAGGGGAGGGCGCTGGTGAGTGGGAGCGTGGGCCCAAGTGTTTTGGCGCAGGCGGCCTTCGAAGCTCGCCAGGGGATCGGAGGGCCCTACCCGTTCTCGAGCCTGAATGACTGGCGGCGCCCCTAGCGGCCCGGGTGGCGGGGCGCTGCAGGGTGAGTCCAGCGCTGGGGTTCAGAGGTTCCCAATCCCCAGCGTTGGGGCGCCAAGCCCCTTGGATGGGCCCTTCGGGGACCAACCTATGGTTAGGATTAGCCTCCAGGAGTAGGGCAGGTCCGATTCGCCTGCTGTGTTTCGAGCGGAGGGGCGGGTTGAGGTGAGGGCGCTGACTAGTGGGAGCGTGGGCCCAAGCGCTTTGGGGAGCGGGTGCATCGAGGGTCCGGGGGTGGGGGGCTGGGAGGGCCCTGTATGTTCTCCTGTCTTGAATGAGCGGCAGCGCCCCTAGTGGCCCAGGTGGTGGAGGGGCAGCAGTGTTAGTTTGGCCCTGGGTCTCAGGGGTCCCCAATCCCCAGCGTTGCAGCCCCAGGCCCCTTGTTATGGGCCTCTCGGGGACTGACCTAGGGTTAGGGTTAGCAAGCAGGATGCCGGCAGGCCCGAAATGCCGGCTGTGCTGTGAGTGGAGGGGCGGGTGGAGTGAGGGCGCTGGCGAGCAGAAGCCTGGGCCCAAACATTTTGGCGCGGGGGCCTTCGAAGGTCGCTGGGGGCTCAGAGGGCCCTGCCCGTTCTCCCCCACTGAATAACTGGCGGCCCCCCTAGCGGCCCAGGGGTGGGGGGCAGCAGGGTGAATCCGGCGCTGGGTCTCGGGTCCCCAATCCCTGGCGTTGGGGCGCCAAGCACCTTCGGATGGGCCCCTGGGGGACCCACCTTGGGTTAGGCTTAGCCCCCAGGAGGCCATCAGGCCCAATCCCCTGGCTGTGTAGCGTGCATTGCGGCGGGCCAGGGGAGGGAGCTGGCGAGCGGGACCGTGGGCCCACAGGTTTTGGCGCTGGGGCGGCCTTCGAAGGTCGTCAGGGGCTTGTAGGACCCTGCCCCTTCTCCCGCCTGAATGACCGGCGGCGCTCCTAGCGGCCCGGGTGGCGGGTGGCTGCAGGGTGAGTCTGGCCCTGGGGCTAGGACGTCCAGGATCCCGGGCATGGCGGCGCAAGTCCCCTTGGGAGGGGCCCCTCGGGAACCGACCTAGGGTTAGGGTTAGCCCCCAGGAGGCCGGCAGGTCCGATCCGGCTGCTGTGTTTCGAGCGGAGGGGTGGGTTGAGGTGAGGGCGCTGACTAGTGGGAACGTGGGCCCAAGCGCTTTGGGGCAGGGGGCCATTGAATTTTTAAGGGGGCTTGGAGGGCCCTGTCCCTTCTCCCGCCGGGAATGAGCGGCAGCGCCCCTAGTGGCCCAGGTGGTGGAGGGGCAACAGTGTTAGTCCGGCCCTGGGGCACTGGGGTCCCCAATCCCCAGCGTTGCATCCCTGGGCCCCTTGTCAGGGGCTCTCGGGGACAGATCTAGGGTTAGGGTTAGCAAGCAGGATGTCGGCAGGCCCAAAATACCGGCTGTGTGGCGAGTGGAGGGGCGGGCGGAGTGAGGGCGCTGGCGAGCAGGAGCCTGGGCCCAAACATTTTGGCGCCTGGGGCCTTCCAAGGTCGCTGGGGGCTCAGAGAGCCCTGCCCATTCTGCCGCCCTGATGACAGGCGGCGCCAATAACGGCCCAGGTGGCGGTGGGGCGGAGGGTGAGTCCAGCGCTGGGTCTCGGGTCCCCAATCCCAGGCGTTGGGGCGCCATGACCCTTGCGAGGGGCCCCAAAGGAGCCCACCTAGAGTTAGGGTTAGCCCCCAGGAGGCCTGCAAGCCCGATCTGCTGGATGTGCAGCGAGCGGAGGGGCAGGCCGAGCTGAGGGCGTTGAGGAGTGGGAGCGGGGGCCCAAGAGTTTGGCGCGGGGGCCTTCGAACTTCGCCAGGGGCTCGGTGTGCCCTGCACATTCTCCCGCCCTGAATGACCAGCGGCGCCAATAAAGGCCCGGGTGGCGGTGGGGTGGAGGGTGAGTCCAGCGCTGGGGCGGGGGTCCCCAATCCCTGGCATTGCGGTGCCAGGCCTCTTGGGAGGAGCCCCTTGGGGGCCGACGTAGGGTTAGGATTAGCCCCGAGGAGGCCGGCAGGCAGGATCCATGGGCGGTGTGGAGAGGGGGGGGGCGGGCCGAGGGAATGGCGCTGGTGAGTGGGAGCGTGAGCCCAGGTGTTTTGGCGCAGGCGGCCTTCGCAGCTCGCCAGGGGCTCGGAGGACCCTACCCGTTCTCGAGCCTGAATGACTGGGGGCGCCCCTAGCGGTCCGGGTGGTGGGGGGCTGCAGGGTGAGTCCAGCGCTGGGGTTCGGAGGTTCCCAATCCCCAGCGTTGGGGCGCCAAACCCCTTGGATGGGCCCTTCGGGGACCGACCTAGGGTTAGGATTAGCCTCCAGGAGTACGGCAGGCCGATCCGCCTGTTGTGTTTCGAGCGGAGGGGCGGGTTGAGGTGAGGGCGCTGACTAGTGGGAGCGTCGGCCCAAGCGCTTTGGGTAGCCTGTGCATCGAGGGTCCGGGGGAGGGGGGGAGGCTGAGAGTGCCCTGCATGTTCTCCTGCCCTGAATGAGCGGCAGCGCCCCTAGTGGCCCAGGTGGTGGAGGGGCAGCAGTGTTAGTTTGGCCCTGGGTCTCAGGGGTCCCCAATCCCCAGCGTTGCAGCCCCAGGCCCCTTGTGATGGGCCTCTCGGGGACTGACCTAGGGTTAGGGTTAGCAAGCAGGATGCCGGCAGGCCCGAAATGCCGGCTGTGCTGTGAGTGGAGGGGCGGGCGGAGTGAGGGCGCTGGCGAGCAGAAGCCTGGGCCCAAACATTTTGGCGCGGGGGCCTTCGAAGGTCGCTGGGTGCTCAGAGGGCCCTGCCCATTCTCCCCCACTGAATAACCGGCGGCCCCCCTAGCGGCCCAGGGGTGGGGGGCAGCAGGGTGAATCCGGCGCTGGGTCTCGGGTCCCCAATCCCTGGCGTTGGGGCGCCAAGCACCTTCGGATGGGCCCCTGGGGGACCCACCTTGGGTTAGGCTTAGCCCCCAGGAGGCCATCAGGCCCAATCCCCTGGCTGTGTAGCGCGCATTGCGCCGGGCCAGGGGAGGGAGCTGGCGAGCGGGACCGTGGGCCCACAGGTTTTGGCGCTGGGGCGGCCTTCTAAGGTCGTCAGGGGCTTGTAGGACCCTGCCCCTTCTCCCGCCTGAATGACCGGCGGCGCTCCTAGCGGCCCGGGTGGCGGGTGGCTGCAGGGTGAGTCCGGCCCTGGGGCTAGGACGTCCAGGATCCCGGGCATGGCGGTGCAAGGCCCCTTGGGAGGCGTCCCTCGGGAACCGACCTAGGGTTAGGGTTAGCCCCCAGGAGGCCGGCAGGTCCGATCCGGCTGCTGTGTTTCGAGCGGAGGGGCGGGTTGAGGTGAGGGCGCTGACTAGTGGGAACGTGGGCCCAAGCGCTTTGGGGCAGGGGGCCATCGAATGTGGAAGGGGGCTTGGAGGGCCCTGCCCCTTCTCCCGCCGGGAATGAGCGGCAGCGCCCCTAGTGGCCCAGGTGGTGGAGGGGCAACAGTGTTAGTCCGACCCTGGGGCACTGGGGTCCCCAATCCCCAGCGTTGCATCCCCAGGCCCCTTGTCAGGGGCCTCTCACGGACTGACCTAGGGTTAGGGTTAGCAAGCAGGATGCCGGCAGGCCCAAAATGCCGGCTGTGCGGCCAGTGGAGGGACGGGCGGAGTGAGGGCGCTGGCGAGCAGGAGCCTGGGCCCAAACATTTTGGCGCCTGGGGCCTTCCAAGGTCGCTGGGGGCTCAGAGGGCCCTGCCCGTTCTGCCGCCCTGATGACAGGCGGCGCCAATAACGGCCCGGGTGGCGGTGGGGCGGAGGGTGAGTCCAGCGATGGGGCTCGGGTCCCCAATCCGAAGCGTTGGGGCGCAAGGCCCCTTGCGAGGAGCCCCTAAGGAGCCCACCTAGAGTTAGGCTTAGCCCCCAGGAGGCCTGCAAGCCCGATCTGCTGGATGTGCAGCGAGCGGAGGGGCAGGCCGAGTTGAGGTCATTGATGAGTGGGAGCGGGGGCCCAAGAGTTTGGCGCGGGGGCCTTCAAAATGCGCCAGGGGCTCGGTGTGCCCTGCACATTCTCCCGCCCTGAATGACCAGCGGCGCCAATAAAGGCCCGGGTGGCGGTGGGGTGGAGGGTGAGTCCAGCGCTGGGGCGGGGGTCCCCAATCCCTGGCATTGCGGTGCCAGGCCTCTTGGGAGGAGCCCCTTGGGGGCCGACCTAGGGTTAGGATTAGCCCCGAGGAGGCCGGCAGGCAGGATCCATGGGCGGTGTGGCGAGGGGGGGCGAGCCGAGGGGAGGGCGCTGGTGAGTGGGAGCGTGGGCCCAAGTGTTTTGGCGCAGGCGGCCTTCGAAGCTCGCCAGGGGCTCGGAGGGTCCTACCCGTTCTCGAGCCTGAATGACTGGCGGCGCCCCTAGCGGCCCGGGTGGCCAGGGGCTGCAGGGTGAGTCCAGCGCTGGGGTTTCGAGGTTCCCAATCCCCAGCATTGGGGCGCCAAGCCCCTTGCGAGGGGCCCCTAAGGAGCCCACCTAGAGTTAGGGTTAGCCCCCAGGAAGCCTAAAAGCCCGATCTGCTGGATGTGCAGCGAGCGGAGGGGCAGGCTGAGCTGAGGGCGTTGAGGAGTGGGAGCGGGGGCCCAAGAGTTTGGCGCGGGGGCCTTCAAAATGCGCCAGGGGCTGGGTGTGCCCTGCACATTATCCCGCCCTGAATGACCAGCGGCGCCAAGGCCCGGGTGGCGGTGCGGCGGAGGGTGAGTCCAGCGCTGGGGCGGGGGTCCCCAATCCCTGGCATTGCGGTGCCAGGCCCCTTGGGGGCCGACCTAGGGTTAGGATTAGCCCCGAGGAGGCCGGCAGGGAGGATCCATGGGCGGTGTGAGGAGGGGGGGCGGGCAGAGGGGAGGGCGCTGTTGAGTGGGAGCGTGGGCCCAAGTGTTTTGGCGCAGGCGGCCTTCGAAGCTCGCCAGGGGCTCGGAGGGCCCTACCCGTTCTGGAGCCTGAATGACTGGCGGCGCCCCTACCGGCCCGGGTAGCGAGGAGCTGCAGGGTGAGTCCAGCGCTGGGGTTCGGAGGTTCCCAATCCCCAGCGTTGGGGCGCCAAGCCCCTTGGATGGGCCCTTCGGGGACCGACCCAGGGTTAGGATTAGCCTCCAGTAGTAGGGCAGGTCCGAGCCGCCTGCTGTGTTTCGAGCGGAGGGGCGGGTTGAGGTGAGGGCGCTGACTAGTGAGAACGTGGGCCCAAGCGCTTTGGGGCAGGGGGCCATCGAATGTGGAAGGGGGCTTGGAGGGCCCTGCCCCTTCTCCCGCCGGGAATGAGCGGCAGCGCCCCTAGTGGCCCAGGTGGTGGAGGGGCAACAGTGTTAGTCCGGCCCTGGGGCACTGGGGTCCCCAATCCCCAGCGTTGCATCCCCGGGCCCCTTGTCAGGGGCCTCTCGGGGACTGACCTAGGGTTAGGGTTAGCAAGCAGGATGCCTGCAGGCCCAAAATGCCGGCTGTGCGGCGAGTGGAGGGGCCCGCGGAGTGAGGGCGCTGGCGAGCAGGAGCCTGGGCGCAAACATTTTGGCGCCTGGGGCCTTCCAAGGTCGCTGGGGGCTCAGAGGGCCCTGCCCGTTCTGCCGCCCTGATGACAGGCGGCGCCAATAACGGCCCGGGTGGCGGTGGGGCGGAGGGTGAGTCCAGCGCTGGGGCGGGGGTCCCCAATCCCTGGCATTGCGGTGCCAGGCCCCTTGGAAGGAGCCCCTTGGGGGTCGACCTAGGGTTAGGATTAGCCCAGAGGAGGCCGGCAGGCAGGATCCATGGGCGGTGTGGCGGGGGGGGGGGGCGGGCCGAGGGGAGGGCGCTGGTGAGTGGGAGCGTGGGCCCAACTGTTTTGTCGCAGGCCGCCTTCGAAGGTCTCCAGGGGCTCGGAGGGCCCTACCCCTTCTCGACCTGAATGACTGGCGGCGCCCCTAGCGGCCCGGGTGGTGGGGGGCAGCAGGGTGAGTCCAGCGCTGGGATTCGGAGGTTCCCAATCCCCAGCGTTGGGGCGCCAAGCCCCTTGGATGGGCCCTTCGGGGACCGAACTAGGGTTAGGATTAGCCTCCAAGAGTACGGCAGGTCCGATCCGCCTGCTGTGTTTCGAGCGGAGGGGCGGGTTGAGGTGAGGGCGCTGACTAGTGGGAGCGTGGGCCCAAGCGCTTTGGGGAGCGGGTACATCGAGGGTCCGGGAGGGGGGTGGCTGGGAGGGCCCTGTATGATCTCCTGCCCTGAATGAGTGGCAGCGCCCCTAGTGGCCCAGGTGGTGGAGGGGCAGCAGTGTTAGTTTGGCCCTGGGTCTCAGGGGTCCCCAATCCCCAGCGTTGCAGCCCCAGGCCCCTTGTTATGGGCCTCTCGGGGACTGACCTAGGGTTAGGGTTAGCAAGCAGGATGTCGCCAGGCCCGAAATGCCGGCTGTGCTGTGAGTGGAGGGGCGGGCGGAGTGAGGGCGCTGGCGAGCAGAAGCCTGGGCCCAAACATTTTGGCGCGGGGGCCTTCGAAGGTCGCTGGGGGCTCAGAGGGCCCTGCCCGTTCTCCCCCCCTGAATAACCGGCGGCCTCCCTAGCGGCCCAGGGGTGGGGGGCTGCAGGGTGAATCCGGCGCTGGGTCTCGGGTCCCCAATCCCTGGCGTTGGGGCGCCAAGCACCTTCGGATGGGCCCCTGGGAGACCCACCTTGGGTTAGGCTTAGCCCCCAGGAGGCCATCAGGCCCAATCCCCTGGCTGTGTAGCGCGCATTGTGGCGGGCCAGGGGAGGGAGCTGGCGAGCGGGACCGTGGGCCCACAGGTTTTGGCGCTGCGGCGGCCTTCGAAGGTCGTCAGGGGCTTGTAGGACCCTGCCCCTTCTCCCGCCTGAATGACCGGCGGCGCTCCTAGCGGCCCGGGTGGCGGGTGGCTGCAGGGTGAGTCCGGCCCTGGGGCTAGGACGTCCAGGATCTCGGGCATGGCGGTGAAAGGCCGCTTGGGAGGGGCCCCTAGGGAACCGACCTAGGTTACGGGTTAGCCCCCAGGAGGCCGGCGGGTCCGATCCCGCTGCTGTGTTTCGAGCGGAGGGGCGGGTTGAGGTGAGGGCGCTGACTAGTGGGAACGTGGGCCCAAGCGCTTTGGGGCAGGGGGCCATCGAATGTGGAAGGGGCCTTGGAGGGCCCTGCCCCTTCTCCCGCCGGGAATGAGCGGCAGCGCCCCTAGTGGCCCAGGTGGTGGAGGGGCAACAGTGTTAGTCTGGCCCTGGGGCACTGGGGTCCCCAATCCCCAGCGTTGCATCCCCGGGCCCCTTGTCAGGGGCCTCTCGGGGACTGACCTAGTGTTAGGGTTAGCAAGCAGGATGCCGGCAGGCCCAAAATGCCGGCTGTGCGGCGAGTGGTGGGGCGGGCGGAGTGAGGGCGCTGGCGAGCAGGAGCCTGGGCCCAAACATTTTGGCGCCTGGGGCCTTCCAAGGTCGCTGGGGGCTAAGAGGGCCCTGCCCGTTCTGCCGCCCTGATGACAGGCGGCGCCAATAACGGCCCGGGTGTCGGTGGGGCGGAGGGTGAGTCCAGCGCTGGGTCTCCGGTCCCCAATCCCAGGCGTTGGGGCGCCAGGCCCCTTGCGAGGGGCCCCTAAGGAGCACACCTAGAGTTAGGGTTAGCCCCCAGGAGGCCTGCAGGCCCGATCTGCTGGATGTGCAGCTCGCAGAGCAGCAGGCCGAGCTGAGGGCGTTGAGGAGTGGGAGCGGGGGCCCAAGAGTTTGGCGCGGGGGCCTTCGAAATGCACCAGGGGCTCGGTGTGCCCTGCACATTCTCCCGCCCTGAATGACTAGCGGCGCCAATAAAGGCCGGGGTGGCGGTGCGGCGGAGGGTGAGTCCAGCGCTGGGGCGGTGGTCCCCAATCCCTGGCATTGCGGTGCCAGGCCCCTTGGGCGGAGCCCCTTGGGTGCCGACCTAGGGTTAGGATTAGCCCCGAGGAGGCCGGCAGGCAGGATCCATGGGCGGTGTGGGGAGGGGGGGGCGGGCAGAGGGGAGGGCGCTGGTGTGTGGGAGCGTGGGCCCAAGTGTTTTGGCGCAGGCGGCCTTCGAAGCTCCCCAGGGGCTCGGAGGGCCCTACCCGTTCTGGAGCCTGAATGACTGGCGGCGCCCCTAGCGGCCCGGGTGGCGGGGGCTGCAGGGTGAGTCCAGCGCTGGGGTTCGGAGGTTCCCAATCCCCAGCGTTGGGGCGCCAAGCCCCTTGGATGGGCCCTTCGGGGACCGACCTAGGGTTCGGATTAGCCTCCAGGAGTAAGGCAGGTCCGAGCCGCCTGCTGTGTTTCGAGCGGAGGGGCGGGTTGAGGTGAGGGCGCTGACTAGTGGGAACTTGGGCCCAAGCGCTTTGGGTCAGGGGGCCATCGAATGTGGAAGGGGGCTTGGAGGGCCCTTCCCCTTCTCCCACCGGGAATGAGCGGCAGCGCCCCTAGTGGCTCAGCTGGTGGAGGGGCAACTGTGTTAGTGGCCTTGGGGCACTGGGGTCCCCAATCCCCAGCGTTGCATCCCCGGGCCCCTTGTCAGGGGCCTCTCTGGGACTGACCTAGGGTTAGGGTTAGCAAGCAGGATGCCGGCAGGCCCAAAATGCCGGCTGTGCGGCGAGTGGAGGGGCGGGCGGAGTGAGGGCGCTGGCGAGCAGGAGCCTGGGCCCAAACATTTTGGCGCCTGGGGCCTTCCAAGGTCGCTGGGGGCTCAGAGGGCCCTGCCCGTTCTGCCGCCCTGATGACAGGCGGCGCCAATAACGGCCCGGGTGGCGGTGGGGCGGAGGGTGAGTCCAGCGCTGGGTCTCGGGTCCCCAATCCCAGGCGTTGGGGCGCCAGGCCCCTTGCGAGGGGCCCCTAAGGAGCCAACCTAGAGTTAGGGTTAGCCCCCAGGAGGCCTGCAGGCCCGATCTGCTGGATGTGCAGCGAGCGGAGGGGCAGGCCGAGCTGAGGGCGTTGAGGAGTGGGAGCGGGGGCCCAAGAGTTTGGCGCAGGGGCCTTCGAAATGCGCCAGGGGCTCCGTGTGCCCTGCACATTCTCCCGCCCTGAATGACAAGCGGCGCCAATACAGACCCGGGTGGCGGTGGGGTGGAGGGTGAGTCCAGCGCTGGGGCGGGGGTCCCCAATCCCTGGCATTGCGGTGCCAGGCCCCTTGGGAGGAGCCCCTTGGGTGCCGACCTAGGGTTAGGATTAGCCCCGAGGAGGCCGGCAGGCAGGATCCATGGCGGTGAGGCGAGGGGGGGTCCGGCCCAGGGGAGGGCGCTGGTGAGTGGGAGCGTGGGCCCAAGTGTTTTGGCGCAGGCGGCCTTCGAAGCTCGCCAGGGGCTCGGAGGGCCCTACCCGTTCTCGAGCCTGAATGACTGGGGGCGCCCCTAGCGGTCCGGGTGGTGGGGGGCTGCAGGGTGAGTCCAGCGCTGGGGTTCGGAGGTTCCCAATCCCCAGCGTTGGGGCGCCAAACCCCTTGGATGGGCCCTTCGGGGACCGACCTAGGGTTAGGATTAGCCTCCAGGAGTACGGCAGGCCGATCCGCCTGTTGTGTTTCGAGCGGAGGGGCGGGTTGAGGTGAGGGCGCTGACTAGTGGGAGCGTCGGCCCAAGCGCTTTGGGTAGCCTGTGCATCGAGGGTCCGGGGGAGGGGGGGAGGCTGAGAGTGCCCTGCATGTTCTCCTGCCCTGAATGAGCGGCAGCGCCCCTAGTGGCCCAGGTGGTGGAGGGGCAGCAGTGTTAGTTTGGCCCTGGGTCTCAGGGGTCCCCAATCCCCAGCGTTGCAGCCCCAGGCCCCTTGTGATGGGCCTCTCGGGGACTGACCTAGGGTTAGGGTTAGCAAGCAGGATGCCGGCAGGCCCGAAATGCCGGCTGTGCTGTGAGTGGAGGGGCGGGCGGAGTGAGGGCGCTGGCGAGCAGAAGCCTGGGCCCAAACATTTTGGCGCGGGGGCCTTCGAAGGTCGCTGGGTGCTCAGAGGGCCCTGCCCATTCTCCCCCACTGAATAACCGGCGGCCCCCCTAGCGGCCCAGGGGTGGGGGGCAGCAGGGTGAATCCGGCGCTGGGTCTCGGGTCCCCAATCCCTGGCGTTGGGGCGCCAAGCACCTTCGGATGGGCCCCTGGGGGACCCACCTTGGGTTAGGCTTAGCCCCCAGGAGGCCATCAGGCCCAATCCCCTGGCTGTGTAGCGCGCATTGCGGCGGGCCAGGGGAGGGAGCTGGCGAGCGGGACCGTGGGCCCACAGGTTTTGGCGCTGGGGCGGCCTTCGAAGGTCGTCAGGGGCTTGTAGGACCCTGCCCCTTCTCCCGCCTGAATGACCGGCGGCGCTCCTAGCGGCCCGGGTGGCGGGTGGCTGCAGGGTGAGTCCGGCCCTGGGGCTAGGACGTCCAGGATCCCGGGCATGGCGGTGCAAGGCCCCTTGGGAGGCGTCCCTTGGGAACCGACCTAGGGTTAGGGTTAGCCCACAGGAGGCCGGCAGGTCCGATCCGGCTGCTGTGTTTCGAGCGGAGGGGCGGGTTGAGGTGAGGGCGCTGACTAGTGGGAACGTGGGCCCAAGCGCTTTGGGGCAGGGGGCCATCGAATGTGGAAGGGGGCTTGGAGGGCCCTGCCCCTTCTCCCGCCGGGAATGAGCGGCAGCGCCCCTAGTGGCCCAGGTGGTGGAGGGGCAACAGTGTTAGTCCGACCCTGGGGCACTGGGGTCCCCAATCCCCAGCGTTGCATCCCCAGGCCCCTTGTCAGGGGCCTCTCACGGACTGACCTAGGGTTAGGGTTAGCAAGCAGGATGCCGGCAGGCCCAAAATGCCGGCTGTGCGGCCAGTGGAGGGACGGGCGGAGTGAGGGCGCTGGCGAGCAGGAGCCTGGGCCCAAACATTTTGGCGCCTGGGGCCTTCCAAGGTCGCTGGGGGCTCAGAGGGCCCTGCCCGTTCTGCCGCCCTGATGACAGGCGGCGCCAATAACGGCCCGGGTGGCGGTGGGGCGGAGGGTGAGTCCAGCGATGGGGCTCGGTTCCCCAATCCGAAGCGTTGGGGCGCCAGGCCCCTTGCGAGGAGCCCCTAAGGAGCCCACCTAGAGTTAGGGTTAGCCCCCAGGAGGCCTGCAAGCCCGATCTGCTGGATGTGCAGCGAGCGGAGGGGCAGGCCGAGCTGAGGTCGTTGATGAGTGGGAGCGGGGGCCCAAGAGTTTGGCGCGGGGGCCTTCGAAATGCGCCAGGGGCTCGGTGTGCCCTGCACATTCTCCCGCCCTGAATGACCAGCGGCGCCAATAAAGGCCCGGGTGGCAGTGGGGTGGAGGGTGAGTCCAGCGCTGGGGCGGGGGTCCCCAATCCCTGGCATTGCGGTGCCAGGCCTCTTGGGAGGAGCCCCTTGGGGGCCGACCTAGGGTTAGGATTAGCCCCGAGGAGGCCGGCAGGCAGGATCCATGGGCGGTGTGGCGAGGGGGGGGGCGAGCCGAGGGGAGGGCGCTGGTGAGTGGGAGCGTGGGCCCAAGTGTTTTGGCGCAGGCGGCCTTCGAAGCTCGCCAGGGTTTCGGAGGGTCCTACCCGTTCTCGAGCCTGAATGACTGGCGGCGCCCCTAGCGGCCCGGGTGGCCAGGGGCTGCAGGGTGAGTCCAGCGCTGGGGTTCCGAGGTTCCCAATCCCCAGCGTTGGGGCGCCAAGCCCCTTGCGAGGGGCCCCTAAGGAGCCCACCTAGAGTTAGGGTTAGCCCCCAGGAAGCCTAAAAGCCCGATCTGCTGGATGTGCAGCGAGCGGAGGGGCAGGCTGAGCTGAGGGCGTTGAGGAGTGGGAGCGGGGGCCCAAGAGTTTGGCGCGGGGGCCTTCAAAATGCGCCAGGGGCTGGGTGTGCCCTGCACATTATCCCGCCCTGAATGACCAGCGGCGCCAAGGCCCGGGTGGCGGTGCGGCGGAGGGTGAGTCCAGCGCTGGGGCGGGGGTCCCCAATCCCTGGCATTGCGGTGCCAGGCCCCTTGGGGGCCGACCTAGGGTTAGGATTAGCCCCGAGGAGGCCGGCAGGGAGGATCCATGGGCGGTGTGAGGAGGGGGGGCGGGCAGAGGGGAGGGCGCTGTTGAGTGGGAGCGTGGGCCCAAGTGTTTTGGCGCAGGCGGCCTTCGAAGCTCGCCAGGGGCTCGGAGGGCCCTACCCGTTCTGGAGCCTGAATGACTGGCGGCGCCCCTACCGGCCCGGGTAGCGAGGAGCTGCAGGGTGAGTCCAGCGCTGGGGTTCGGAGGTTCCCAATCCCCAGCGTTGGGGCGCCAAGCCCCTTGGATGGGCCCTTCGGGGACCGACCCAGGGTTAGGATTAGCCTCCAGTAGTAGGGCAGGTCCGAGTCGCCTGCTGTGTTTCGAGCGGAGGGGCGGGTTGAGGTGAGGGCGCTGACTAGTGAGAACGTGGGCCCAAGCGCTTTGGGGCAGGGGGCCATCGAATGTGGAAGGGGGCTTGGAGGGCCCTGCCCCTTCTCCCGCCGGGAATGAGCGGCAGCGCCCCTAGTGGCCCAGGTGGTGGAGGGGCAACAGTGTTAGTCCGGCCCTGGGGCACTGGGGTCCCCAATCCCCAGCGTTGCATCCCCGGGCCCCTTGTCAGGGGCCTCTCGGGGACTGACCTAGGGTTAGGGTTAGCAAGCAGGATGCCTGCAGGCCCAAAATGCCGGCTGTGCGGCGAGTGGAGGGGCCCGCGGAGTGAGGGCGCTGGCGAGCAGGAGCCTGGGCGCAAACATTTTGGCGCCTGGGGCCTTCCAAGGTCGCTGGGGGCTCAGAGGGCCCTGCCCGTTCTGCCGCCCTGATGACAGGCGGCGCCAATAACGGCCCGGGTGGCGGTGGGGCGGAGGGTGAGTCCAGCGCTGGGGCGGGGGTCCCCAATCCCTGGCATTGCGGTGCCAGGCCCCTTGGAAGGAGCCCCTTGGGGGTCGACCTAGGGTTAGGATTAGCCCAGAGGAGGCCGGCAGGCAGGATCCATGGGCGGTGTGGCGGGGGGGGGGGGGCGGGCCGAGGGGAGGGCGCTGGTGAGTGGGAGCGTGGGCCCAACTGTTTTGGCGCAGGCCGCCTTCGAAGGTCTCCAGGGGCTCGGAGGGCCCTACCCCTTCTCGACCTGAATGACTGGCGGCGCCCCTAGCGGCCCGGGTGGTGGGGGGCAGCAGGGTGAGTCCAGCGCTGGGATTCGGAGGTTCCCAATCCCCAGCGTTGGGGCGCCAAGCCCCTTGGATGGGCCCTTCGGGGACCGAACTAGGGTTAGGATTAGCCTCCAAGAGTACGGCAGGTCCGATCCGCCTGCTGTGTTTCGAGCGGAGGGGCGGGTTGAGGTGAGGGCGCTGACTAGTGGGAGCGTGGGCCCAAGCGCTTTGGGGAGCGGGTACATCGAGGGTCCGGGAGGGGGGTGGCTGGGAGGGCCCTGTATGATCTCCTGCCCTGAATGAGTGGCAGCGCCCCTAGTGGCCCAGGTGGTGGAGGGGCAGCAGTGTTAGTTTGGCCCTGGGTCTCAGGGGTCCCCAATCCCCAGCGTTGCAGCCCCAGGCCCCTTGTTATGGGCCTCTCGGGGACTGACCTAGGGTTAGGGTTAGCAAGCAGGATGTCGCCAGGCCCGAAATGCCGGCTGTGCTGTGAGTGGAGGGGCGGGCGGAGTGAGGGCGCTGGCGAGCAGAAGCCTGGGCCCAAACATTTTGGCGCGGGGGCCTTCGAAGGTCGCTGGGGGCTCAGAGGGCCCTGCCCGTTCTCCCCCCCTGAATAACCGGCGGCCTCCCTAGCGGCTCAGGGGTGGGGGGCTGCAGGGTGAATCCGGCGCTGGGTCTCGGGTCCCCAATCCCTGGCGTTGGGGCGCCAAGCACCTTCGGATGGGCCCCTGGGAGACCCACCTTGGGTTAGGCTTAGCCCCCAGGAGGCCATCAGGCCCAATCCCCTGGCTGTGTAGCGCGCATTGTGGCGGGCCAGGGGAGGGAGCTGGCGAGCGGGACCGTGGGCCCACAGGTTTTGGCGCTGGGGCGGCCTTCGAAGGTCGTCAGGGGCTTGTAGGACCCTGCCCCTTCTCCCGCCTGAATGACCGGCGGCGCTCCTAGCGGCCCGGGTGGCGGGTGGCTGCAGGGTGAGTCCGGCCCTGGGGCTAGGACGTCCACGATCTCGGGCATGGCGGTGAAAGGCCGCTTGGGAGGGGCCCCTAGGGAACCGACCTAGGTTACGGGTTAGCCCCCAGGAGGCCGGCGGGTCCGATCCCGCTGCTGTGTTTCGAGCGGAGGGGCGGGTTGAGGTGAGGGCGCTGACTAGTGGGAACGTGGGCCCAAGCGCTTTGGGGCAGGGGGCCATCGAATGTGGAAGGGGCCTTGGAGGGCCCTGCCCCTTCTCCCGCCGGGAATGAGCGGCAGCGCCCCTAGTGGCCCAGGTGGTGGAGGGGCAACAGTGTTAGTCTGGCCCTGGGGCACTGGGGTCCCCAATCCCCAGCGTTGCATCCCCGGGCCCCTTGTCAGGGGCCTCTCGGGGACTGACCTAGTGTTAGGGTTAGCAAGCAGGATGCCGGCAGGCCCAAAATGCTGGCTGTGCGGTGAGTGGAGGGGCGGGCGGGGTGAGGGCGCTGGCGAGCAGGAGCCTGGGCCCAAACATTTTGGCGCCTGGGGCCTTCCAAGGTCGCTGGGGGCTCAGAGGGCCCTGCCCGTTCTGCCGCCCTGATGACAGGCGGCGCCAATAACGGCCCGGGTGGCGGTGGGGCGGAAGGTGAGTCCAGCGCTGTGTCTCGGGTCCCCAATCCCAGGGGTTGGGGCGCCAGGCCCCTTGCGAGGGGCCCCTATGGAGCCCACCTAGAGTTAGGGTTAGCCCCCAGGTGGCCTGCAACCCCGATCTGCTGGAAGTGCAGCGAGCGGAGGGTCAGGCCGAGCTGAGGGCGTTGAGGAGTGGGAGCGGGGGCCCAAGAGTTTGGCGCGGGGACCTTCGAAATGCGCCAGGGGCTCGGTGTGCCCTGCACATTCTCCCGCCCTGAATGACCAGCGGCGCCAATAAAGGCCCGGGTGTAGGTGGGGCGGAGGGTGAGTCCAGCGCTGGGGCGGGGATCCCCAATCCCTGGCATTGCGGTGCCAGGCCCTTTGGGAGGAGCCCCTTGGGGGCCGACCTAGGGTTAGGATTAGCCCCGAGGAGGCCGGCAGGCAGGATCCATGGGCGGTGTGGCGAGGGGGGGGGGGCGGGCCCAGGGGAGGGCGCTGGTGAGTGGGAGCGTGGGCCCAAGTGTTTTGGCGCAGGCGGCCTTCGAAGCTCGCCAGGGGCTCGGAGGGTCCTACCCGTTCTCGAGCCTGAATGACTGGCGGCGCCCCTAGCGGCCCGGGTGGCCAGGGGCTGCAGGGTGAGTCCAGCGCTGGGGTTCCGAGGTTCCCAATCCCCAGCGTTGGGGCGCCAAGCCCCTTGGATGGGCCCTTCGGGGACCGACCTAGGGTTAGGATTAGTCTCCAGGAGTAGGGCAGGTCCGATCCGCCTGCTGTGTTTCGAGCGGAAGGGCGGGTTGAGGTGAGGGCGCTGACTAGTGAGATCTTGGGCCCAAGCGCTTTGGGGAGCGGGTGTATTGAGGGTCCAGGGGGGTGGCTGGGAGGGCCCTGTAAGTTCTCTTGCCCTGAATGAGCGGCAGCGCCCCTAGTGGCCCAGGTGGTGGAGGGGCAGCAGTGTTAGTTTGGCCCTGGGTCTCAGGGGTCCCCAATCCCCAGCGTTGCAGCCCCAGGCCCCTTGTTATGGGCCTCTCGGGGACTGACCTAGGGTTAGGGTTAGCAAGCAGGATGCCGGCAGGCCCGAAATGCCGGCTGTGCTGTGAGTGGAGGGGCGGGCGGAGTGAGGGCGCTGGCGAGCAGAAGCCTGGGCCCAAACATTTTGGCGCGGGGGCCTTCGAAGGTCGCTGGGGGCTCAGAGGGCCCTGCCCGTTCTCCCCCCCTGAATAACCAGCGGGCCCCCTAGCGGCCCAGGGGTGGGGGGGCTGCAGGGTGAATCCGGCGCTGGGTCTCGGGTCCCCAATCCCTGGCGTTGGGACGCCAAGCACCTTCGGATGGGCCCCTGGGGGACCCACCTTGGGTTAGGCTTAGCCCCCAGGAGGCCATCAGGCCCAATCCCCTGGCTGTGTAGCGCGCATTAAGGCGGGCCAGGGGAGGGAGCTGGCGAGCGGGACCGTGGGCCCACAGGTTTTGGCGCTGGGGCGGCCTTCGAAGGTCGTCAGGGGCTTGTAGGACCCTGCCCCTTCTCCCGCCTGAATGACCGGCGGCGCTCCTAGCGGCCCGGGTGGCGGGTGGCTGCAGGGTGAGTCCGGCCCTGGGGCTAGGACGTCCAGGATCCCGGGCATGGCGGCGCAAGGCCCCTTGGGAGGGGCCCCTGGGGAACCGACCTAGGGTTAGGGTTAGCCCCCAGGAGGCCGGCAGGTCCGATCCGGCTGCTGTGTTTCGAGCGGAGGGGCGGGTTGAGGTGAGGGCGCTGACTAGTGGGAGCGTGGGCCCAAGCGCTTTGTGGAGCGGGTGCATGGAGGGTCCAGGAGGGTGGGGGGCTGGAGGGCCCTGTATGTTCTCCTGCCCTGAATGAGCGGCAGCGCCCCTAGTGGCCCAGGTGGTGGAGGGGCAGCAGTGTGTGTTTGGCCCTGGGTATCAGGGGTCCCCAATCCCCAGCGTTGCAGCCCCAGGCTCTTTGTTATGGACCTCTCTGGGACTGACCTAGGGTTAGGGTTAGCACGCAGGATGTCGGCAGGCCCAAAATGCCGGCTGTGCGGCGAGTGGAGGGGCGGGCGGAGTGAGGGCGCTGGGGAGCAGGAGCCTGGGCACAAACATTTTGGCGCCTGGGGCCTTCCAAGGTCGCTGGGGGCTCAGAGGGCCCTGCCCGTTCTGCCGCCCTGATGACAGGCGGCGCCAATAACGGCCCGGGTGGCGGTGGGGCGGAGGGTGAGTCCAGCGCTGGGGCTCGGGTCCCCAATCCCAGGCGTTGGGGCGCCAGGCCCCTTGCGAGGGGCCCCTAAGGAGCCCACCTAGAGTTAGGGTTAGCCCCCAGGAGGCCTGCAAGCCCGATCTGCTGGATGTGCAGCGAGCGGAGGGGCAGGCCGAGCTGAGGGCATTGAGGAGTGGGAGCGGGGGCCCAAGAGTTTGGCGCGTGGGCCTTCGAAATGCGCCAGGGGCTGGGTGTGCCCTGCACATTCTCCCGGCCTGAATGACCAGCGGCGCCAATAAAGGCCCGGGTGGCGGTGGGGCGGAGGTTGAGTCCAGCGCTGGGTCGGGGGTCCCCAATCCCTGGCATTGTGGTGCCAGGCCCCTTGGGGGCCGACCTAGGGTTAGGATTAGCCCCGAGGAGGCCGGCAGGGAGGATCCATGGGCGGTGTGGGGAGGGGGGGGGCGGGCAGAGGGGAGGGCGCTGGTGAGTGGGAGCGTGGGCCCAAGTGTTTTGGCGCAGGCGGCCTTCGAAGCTCGCCAGGGGCTCGGAGGGCCCTACCCGTTCTGGAGCCTGAATGACTGGCGGCGCCCCTACCGGCCCGGGTAGCGGGGGGCTGCAGGGTGAGTCCAGCGCTGGGGTTCGGAGGTTCCCAATCCCCAGCGTTGGGGCGCCAAGCCCCTTGGATGGGCCCTTCGGGGACCGACCCAGGGTTAGGATTAGCCTCCAGGAGTAGGGCAGGTCCGAGCCGCCTGCTGTGTTTCGAGCGGAGGGGCGGGTTGAGGTGAGGGCGCTGACTAGTGAGAACGTGGGCCCAAGCACTTTGGGGCAGGGGGCCATCGAATGTGGAAGGGGGCTTGGAGGGCCCTGCCCCTTTTCCCGCCGGAAATGAGCGGCAGCGCCCCTAGTGGCCCAGGTGGTGGAGGGGCAACAGTGTTAGTCCGGCCCTGGGGCACTGGGGTCCCCAATCCCCAGCGTTGCATCCCCGGGCCCCTTGTCAGGGGCCTCTCGGGGACTGACCTAGGGTTAGGGTTAGCAAGCAGGATGCCGGCAGGCCCAAAATGCCGGCTGTGCGGCGAGTGGAGGGGCGGGCGGAGTGAGGGCGCTGGCGAGCAGGAGCCTGGGCCCAAACATTTTGGCGCCTGGGGCCTTCCAAGGTCGCTGGGGGCTAAGAGGGCCCTGCCCGTTCTGCCGCCCTGATGACAGGCGGCGCCAATAACGGCCCGGGTGTCGGTGGGGCGGAGGGTGAGTCCAGCGCTGGGTCTCGGGTCCCCAATCCCAGGCGTTGGGGCGCCAGGCCCCTTGCGAGGGGCCCCTAAGGAGCACACCTAGAGTTAGGGTTAGCCCCCAGGAGGCCTGCAGGCCCGATCTGCTGGATGTGCAGCTCGCAGAGCAGCAGGCCGAGCTGAGGGCGTTGAGGAGTGGGAGCGGGGGCCCAAGAGTTTGGCGCGGGGGCCTTCGAAATGCACCAGGGGCTCGGTGTGCCCTGCACATTCTCCCGCCCTGAATGACCAGCGGCGCCAATAAAGGCCGGGGTGGCGGTGCGGCGGAGGGTGAGTCCAGCGCTGGGGCGGGGGTCCCCAATCCCTGGCATTGCGGTGCCAGGCCCCTTGGGAGGAGCCCCTTGGGTGCCGACCTAGGGTTAGGATTAGCCCCGAGGAGGCCGGCAGGCAGGATCCATGGGCGGTGTGGGGAGGGGGGGGGCGGGCAGAGGGGAGGGCGCTGGTGTGTGGGAGCGTGGGCCCAAGTGTTTTGGCGCAGGCGGCCTTCGAAGCTCCCCAGGGGCTCGGAGGGCCCTACCCGTTCTGGAGCCTGAATGACTGGCGGCGCCCCTAGCGGCCTGGGTGGCGGGGGGCTGCAGGGTGAGTCCAGCGCTGGGGTTCGGAGGTTCCCAATCCCCAGCGTTGGGGCGCCAAGCCCCTTGGATGGGCCCTTCGGGGACTGACCTAGGGTTCGGATTAGCCTCCAGGAGTAAGGCAGGTCCGAGCCGCCTGCTGTGTTTCGAGCGGAGGGGCGGGTTGAGGTGAGGGCGCTGACTAGTGGGAACTTGGGCCCAAGCGCTTTGGGGCAGGGGGCCATCGAATGTGGAAGGGGGCTTGGAGGGCCCTTCCCCTTCTCCCGCCGGGAATGAGCGGCAGCGCCCCTAGTGGCTCAGCTGGTGGAGGGGCAACTGTGTTAGTGGCCTTGGGGCACTGGGGTCCCCAATCCCCAGCGTTGCATCCCCGGGCCCCTTGTCAGGGGCCTCTCTGGGACTGACCTAGGGTTAGGGTTAGCAAGCAGGATGCCGGCAGGCCCAAAATGCCGGCTGTGCGGCGAGTGGAGGGGCGGGCGGAGTGAGGGCGCTGGCGAGCAGGAGCCTGGGCCCAAACATTTTGGCGCCTGGGGCCTTCCAAGGTCGCTGGGGGCTCAGAGGGCCCTGCCCGTTCTGCCGCCCTGATGACAGGCGGCGCCAATAACGGCCCGGGTGGCGGTGGGGCGGAGGGTGAGTCCAGCGCTGGGTCTCGGGTCCCCAATCCCAGGCGTTGGGGCGCCAGGCCCCTTGCGAGGGGCCCCTAAGGAGCCAACCTAGAGTTAGGGTTAGCCCCCAGGAGGCCTGCAGGCCCGATCTGCTGGATGTGCAGCGAGCGGAGGGGCAGGCCGAGCTGAGGGCGTTGAGGAGTGGGAGCGGGGGCCCAAGAGTTTGGCGCAGGGGCCTTCGAAATGCGCCAGGGGCTCCGTGTGCCCTGCACATTCTCCCGCCCTGAATGACAAGCGGCGCCAATACAGACCCGGGTGGCGGTGCGGCGGAGGGTGAGTCCAGCGCTGGGGCGGGGGTCCCCAATCCCTGGCATTGCGGTGCCAGGCCCCTTGGGAGGAGCCCCTTGGGTGCCGACCTAGGGTTAGGATTAGCCCCGAGGAGGCCGGCAGGCAGGATCCATGGCGGTGTGGCGAGGGGGGGGCGGGCCCAGGGGAGGGCGCTAGTGAGTGGGAGCGTGGGCCCAAGTGTTTTGGCGCAGGCAGCCTTCGAAGCTCGCCAGGGGCTCGGAGGGCCCTACCCGTTCTGGAGCCTGAATGACTGGCGGCGACCCTAGGGGTCCGGGTGGCGGGGGGCTGCTGGGTGAGTCCAGCGCTGGGGTTCGGAGGTTCCCAATCCCCAGCGTTAGGGCGCCAAGCCCCTTGGATGGGCCCTTCGGGGACCGACCTAGGGTTAGGATTAGCCTCCAGGAGTAGGGCACGTCCGATCCGCCTGCTGTGTTTCGAGCGGAGGGGCGGGTTGAGGTGAGGGCGCTGACTAGTGAGATCGTGGGCCCAAGCGCTTTGGGGAGCGGGTGCATCGAGGGTCTGGGGGGGGGCTGGGAGGGCCCTGTATGTTCTCCTGCCCTGAATGAGCGGCAGCGCCCCTAGTGGCCCAGGTGGTGGAGGGGCAGCAGTGTTAGTTTGGCCCTGGGTCTCAGGGGTCCCCAATCCCCAGCGTTGCAGCCCCAGGCCCCTTGTTATGGGCCTCTCGGGGACTGACCTAGGGTTAGGGTTAGCAAGCAGGATGATGGCAGGCCCGAAATCCCGGCTGTGCTGTGAGTGGAGGGGCGGGCGGAGTGAGGGCGCTGGCGAGCAGAAGCCTGGGCCCAAACATTTTGGCGCGGGGGCCTTCGAAGGTCGCTGTGGGCTCAGAGGGCCCTGCCCGTTCTCCCCCCCTGAATAACCGGCGGGCCCCCTAGCGGCCCAGGGGTGGGGGGCTGCACGGTGAATCCGGCGCTGGATCTCGGGTCCCCAGTCCCTGGCGTTGGGGCGCCAAGCACCTTCGGAAGGGCCCCTGGGGGACCCACCTTGGAATAGACTTAGCCCCCAGGAGGCCATCAGGCCCAACCCCCTGGCTGTGTAGAGCGCATTGAAGCGGGCCAGGGGAGGGAGCTGGCGAGCGGGACTTTGGGCCCACAGGTTTTGGCGCTGGGGCGGCCTTCGAAGGTCTTCAGGGGCTTGTAGGACCCTGCCCCTTCTCCCGCCTGAATGACCGGCGGCGCTCCTAGCGGCCCCGGTGGCGGGTGGCTGCAGGGTGAGTCCGGCCCTGGGGCTAGGACGTCCAGGATCCCGGGCATGTCGGCGCAAGGCCCCTTGGGAGGGGCCCCTCGGGAACCGACCTAGGGTTAGGGTTAGCCCCCAGGAGGCCGGCAGGTCCGATCCGGCTGCTGTGTTTCGAGCGGAGGGGCGGGTTGAGGTGAGGGCGCTGACTAGTGGGAACGTGGGCCCAAGCGCTTTGGGGCAGGGGGCCATCGAATGTGGAAGGGGGCTTGGAGGGCCCTGCCCCTTCTCCCGCCGGGAATGAGCGGCAGCGCCCCTAGTGGCCCAGGTGGTGGAGGGGCAACAGTGTTAGTCCGGCCCTGGGGCACTGGGGTCCCCAATCCCCAGCGTTGCATCCCCGGGCCCCTTGTCAGGGGCCTCTCGGGGACTGACCTAGGGTTAGGGTTAGCAAGCAGGATGCCGGCAGGCCCAAAATGCCGGCTGTGCGGCGAGTGGAGGGGCGGGCGGAGTGAGGGCGCTGGCGAGCAGGAGCCTGGGCCCAAACATTTTGGCGCCTGGGGCCTTCCAAGGTCGCTGGGGGCTCAGAGGGCCCTGCCCGTTCTGCCGCCCTGATGACAGGCGGCGCCAATAACGGCCCGGGTGGCGGTGGGGCGGAGGGTGAGTCCAGCGCTGGGTCTCGGGTCCCCAATCCCAGGCGTTGGGGCGCCAGGCCCCTTGCGAGGGGCCCCTTAGGAGCCCACCTAGAGTTAGGGTTAGCCCCCAGGAGGCCTGCAGGCCCGATCTGCTGGATGTGCAGCTCGCGGAGCGGCAGGCCGAGCTGAGGGCGTTGAGGAGTGGGAGCGGGGGCCCAAGAGTTTGGCGCGGGGGCCTTCGAAGTGCGCCAGGGGCTCGGTGTGCCCTGCACATTCTCCCGGCCTGAATGACCAGCGGCGCCAATAAAGGCCCGGGTGGCGGTGGGGCGGAGGGTGAGTCCAGCGCTGGGTCTCGGGTCCCCAATCCCAGGCGTTGGGGCGCCAGGCCCCTTGCGAGGGGCCCCTAAGGAGCCCACCTAGAGTTAGGGTTAGCCCCCAGGAGGCCTGCAAGCCCGATCTGCTGGATGTGCAGCGAGCGGAGGGGCAGGCCGAGCTGAGGGCGTTGAGGAGTGGGAGCGGGGGCCCAAGAGTTTGGCGCGGGGGCCTTCGAAATGCGCCAGGGGCTCGGTGTGCCCTGCACATTCTCCCGCCCTGAATGACCAGCGGCGCCAATAAAGGCCCGGGTGGCGGTGGGGCGGAGGGTGAGTCCAGCGCAGGGGCGGGGGTCCCCAATCCCTGGCATTGCGGTGCCAGGCCCCTTGGGAGGAGCCCCTTGGGGGCCGACTTAGGGTTAGGATTAGCCCCGAGGAGGCCGGCAGGCAGGATCCATGGGCGGTGTGGCGAGGGGGGGGGGCGAGCCGAGGGGAGGGCGCTGGTGAGTGGGAGCGTGGGCCCAAGTGTTTTGGCGCAGGCGGCCTTCCAAGCTCGACAGGGGCTCGGAGGGCCCTACCCGTTCTCGAGCCTGAATGACTGGCGGCGCCCCTAGCGGCCCGGGTGGCGGGGGTCTGCAGGGTGAGTCCAGCGCTGGGGTTCGGAGGTTCCCAATCCCCAGCGTTGGGGCGCCAAGCCCCTTGGATGGGCCCTTCGGGGACCGACCTAGGGTTAGGATTAGCCTCCAGGAGTAGGGCAGGTCAATCTGCCTGCTGTGTTTCGTGCGGAGGGGCGGGTTGATGTGAGGGCGCTGACTAGTGAGAGCGTGGGCCCAAGCGCTTTGGGGAGCGGGTGCATCCAGGGTCGGGGGGGGGGGGGACTGGGAGGGCCCTGTATGTTCTCCTGCCGTGAATGAGCGGCAGCGCCCCTAGTGGCCCAGGTGGTGGAGGGGCAGCAGTGTTAGTTTGGCCCTGGGTCTCAGGGGTCCCCAATCCCCAGCGTTGCAGCCCCAGGCCCCTTGTGATGGGCCTCTCGGGGACTGACCTAGGGTTAGGGTTAGCAAGCAGGATGCCGGCAGGCCCAAAATGCCGGCTGTGCTGTGAGTGGAGGGGCGGACGGAGTGAGGGCGTTGGCGAGCAGAAGCCTGGGCCCAAACATTTTGGCGCGGGGGCCTTCGAAGGTGGCTCGGGGTTCAGAGGGCCCTGCCTGTTCTGCCCCCCTGAATAACCGGCGGGCCCCCGAGCGGCCCAGGGGTGGGGGGCTGCAGGGTGAATCCGGCGCTGGGTCTCGGGTCCCCAATCCCTGGCGTTGGGGCGACAAGCACCTTCGAATGGGCCCCTGGGGGACCCACCTTGGAATAGGCTTAGCCCCCAGGAGGCCATCAGGCCCAACCCCCTGGCTGTGTAGAGCGCATTGAAGCGGGCCAGGGGAGGGAGCTGGCGAGCGGGACTTTGGGCCCACAGGTTTTGGCGCTGGGGCGGCCTTCGAAGGTCTTCAGGGGCTTGTAGGACCCTGCCCCTTCTCCCGCCTGAATGACCGGCGGCGCTCCTAGCGGCCCGGGTGGCGGGTGGCTGCAGGGTGAGTCCGGCCCTGGGGCTAGGACGTCCAGGATCCCGGGCATGTCGGCGCAAGGCCCCTTGGGAGGGGCCCCTCGGGAACCGACCTAGGGTTAGGGTTAGCCCCCAGGAGGCCGGCAGGTCCGATCCGGCTGCTGTGTTTCGAGCGGAGGGGCGGGTTGAGGTGAGGGCGCTGACTAGTGGGAACGTGGGCCCAAGCGCTTTGGGGCAGGGGGCCATCGAATGTGGAAGGGGGCTTGGAGGGCCCTGCCCCTTCTCCCGCCGGGAATGAGCGGCAGCGCCCCTAGTGGCCCAGGTGGTGGAGGGGCAACAGTGTTAGTCCGGCCCTGGGGCACTGGGGTCCCCAATCCCCAGCGTTGCATCCCCGGGCCCCTTGTCAGGGGCCTCTCGGGGACTGACCTAGGGTTAGGGTTAGCAAGCAGGATGCCGGCAGGCCCAAAATGCCGGCTGTGCGGCGAGTGGAGGGGCGGGCGGAGTGAGGGCGCTGGCGAGCAGGAGCCTGGGCCCAAACATTTTGGCGCCTGGGGCCTTCCAAGGTCGCTGGGGGCTCAGAGGGCCCTGCCCGTTCTGCCGCCCTGATGACAGGCGGCGCCAATAACGGCCCGGGTGGCGGTGGGGCGGAGGGTGAGTCCAGCGCTGGGTCTCGGGTCCCCAATCCCAGGCGTTGGGGCGCCAGGCCCCTTGCGAGGGGCCCCTTAGGAGCCCACCTAGAGTTAGGGTTAGCCCCCAGGAGGCCTGCAGGCCCGATCTGCTGGATGTGCAGCTCGCGGAGCGGCAGGCCGAGCTGAGGGCGTTGAGGAGTGGGAGCGGGGGCCCAAGAGTTTGGCGCGGGGGCCTTCGAAGTGCGCCAGGGGCTCGGTGTGCCCTGCACATTCTCCCGGCCTGAATGACCAGCGGCGCCAATAAAGGCCCGGGTGGCGGTGGGGCGGAGGGTGAGTCCAGCGCTGGGTCTCGGGTCCCCAATCCCAGGCGTTGGGGCGCCAGGCCCCTTGCGAGGGGCCCCTAAGGAGCCCACCTAGAGTTAGGGTTAGCCCCCAGGAGGCCTGCAAGCCCGATCTGCTGGATGTGCAGCGAGCGGAGGGGCAGGCCGAGCTGAGGGCGTTGAGGAGTGGGAGCGGGGGCCCAAGAGTTTGGCGCGGGGGCCTTCGAAATGCGCCAGGGGCTCGGTGTGCCCTGCACATTCTCCCGCCCTGAATGACCAGCGGCGCCAATAAAGGCCCGGGTGGCGGTGGGGCGGAGGGTGAGTCCAGCGCTGGGGCGGGGGTCCCCAATCCCTGGCATTGCGGTGCCAGGCCCCTTGGGAGGAGCCCCTTGGGGGCCGACTTAGGGTTAGGATTAGCCCCGAGGAGGCCGGCAGGCAGGATCCATGGGCGGTGTGGCGAGGGGGGGGGGGCGAGCCGAGGGGAGGGCGCTGGTGAGTGGGAGCGTGGGCCCAAGTGTTTTGGCGCAGGCGGCCTTCCAAGCTCGACAGGGGCTCGGAGGGCCCTACCCGTTCTCGAGCCTGAATGACTGGCGGCGCCCCTAGCGGCCCGGGTGGCGGGGGTCTGCAGGGTGAGTCCAGCGCTGGGGTTCGGAGGTTCCCAATCCCCAGCGTTGGGGCGCCAAGCCCCTTGGATGGGCCCTTCAGGGACCGACCTAGGGTTAGGATTAGCCTCCAGGAGTAGGGCAGGTCAATCTGCCTGCTGTGTTTCGTGCGGAGGGGCGGGTTGATGTGAGGGCGCTGACTAGTGAGAGCGTGGGCCCAAGCGCTTTGGGGAGCGGGTGCATCCAGGGTCGGGGGGGGGGGGACTGGGAGGGCCCTGTATGTTCTCCTGCCGTGAATGAGCGGCAGCGCCCCTAGTGGCCCAGGTGGTGGAGGGGCAGCAGTGTTAGTTTGGCCCTGGGTCTCAGGGGTCCCCAATCCCCAGCGTTGCAGCCCCAGGCCCCTTGTGATGGGCCTCTCGGGGACTGACCTAGGGTTAGGGTTAGCAAGCAGGATGCCGGCAGGCCCAAAATGCCGGCTGTGCTGTGAGTGGAGGGGCGGACGGAGTGAGGGCGTTGGCGAGCAGAAGCCTGGGCCCAAACATTTTGGCGCGGGGGCCTTCGAAGGTGGCTCGGGGTTCAGAGGGCCCTGCCCGTTCTGCCCCCCTGAATAACCGGCGGGCCCCCTAGCGGCCCAGGGGTGGGGGGCTGCAGGGTGAATCCGGCGCTGGGTCTCGGGTCCCCAATCCCTGGCGTTGGGGCGACAAGCACCTTCGAATGGGCCCCTGGGGGACCCACCTTGGGTTAGGCTTAGCCCCCACGAGGCCATCAGGCCCAATCCCCTGGCTGTGTAGCGCGCATTGCGGCGGGCCAGGGGAGGGAGCTGGCGAGCGGGACCGTGGGCCCACAGGTTTTGGCGCTGGGGCGGCCTTCGAAGGTCGTCAGGGGCTTGTAGGACCCTGCCCCTTCTCCCGCCTGAATGACCGGCGGCGCTCCTAGCGGCCCGGGTGGCGGGTGGCTGCAGCGTGAGTCCGGCCCTGGGGCTAGGACGTCCAGGATCCCGGGCATGGCGGCGCAAGGCCCCTTGGGAGGGGCCCCTCGGGAACCGACCTAGGGTTAGGGTTAGCCCCCAGGAGGCCGGCAGGTCCGATCCGGCTGCTGTGTTTCGAGCGGAGGGGCGGGTTGAGGTGAGGGCGCTGACTAGTGGGAACCTGGGCCCAAGCGCTTTGGGGCAGGGGCCATCGAATGTGGAAGGGGGCTTGGAGGGCCCTGCCCCTTCTCCCGCCGGGAATGAGCGGCAGCGCCCCTAGTGGCCCAGGTGGTGGAGGGGCAACAGTGTTAGTCCGGCCCTGGGGCACTGGGGTCCCCAATCCCCAGCGTTGCATCCCAGGGCCCCTTGTCAGGGGCCTCTCGGGGACGGACCTAGGGTTAGGGTTAGCAAGCAGGATGCCGGCAGGCCCAAAATGCCGGCTGTGCGGCGAGTGGAGGGGCGGGCGGAGTGAGGGCGCTGGCGAGCAGGAGCCTGGGCCCAAACATTTTGGCGCCTGGGGCCTTCCAAGGTCGCTGGGGGCTCAGAGGGCCCTGCCTGTTCTGCCGCCCTGATGACAGGCGGCGCCAATAACGGCCCGGGTGGCGGTGGGGCGGAGGGTGAGTCCAGCGCTGGGGCTCGGGTCCCCAATCCCAAGCGTTGGGGCTCCAGGCCCCTTGCGAGGGGCCCCTAAGGAGCCCACCTAGAGTTAGGGTTAGCCCCCAGGAGGCCTGCAAGGCCGATCTGCTGGATGTGCAGGGAGCAGAGGGGCAGGCCGAGCTGAGGGCGTTGAGAAGTGGCAGCGGGGGCCCAAGAGTTTGGCGCGGGGGCCTTCGAAATGCGCCAGGGGCTCGGTGTGCCCTGCACATTCTCCCGCCCTGAATGACCAGCGGCGCCAATAAAGGCCCGGGTGGCGGTGGGGCGGAGGGTGAGTCCAGCGCTGGGGCGGAGGTCCCCAATCCGAGGCATTGCGGTGCCAGGCCCCTTGGGAGGAGCCCCTTGGGGGCCGACCTAGGGTTAGGATTAGCCCCGAGGAGGCCGGCAGGCAGGATCCATGGGCGGTGTGGCGAGGGGGGGGGGAGAGCCGAGGGGAGGGCGCTGGTGAGTGGGAGCGTGGGCCCAAGTGTTTTGGCCAGGCGGCCTTCGAAGCTCGCCAGGGGCTCGGAGGGCCCTTCCCGTTCTTGAGCCTGAATGACTGGCGGCACCCCTAGCGGCCTGGGTGGCGGGGCGCTGCAGGGTGAGTCCAGCGCTGGGGTTCGGAGGTTCCCAATCCCCAGCGTTGGGGCGCCAAGCCCCTTGGATGGGCCCTTCGGGGACCGACCTAGGGTTAGGATTAGCCTCCAGGAGTAGGGCAGGTCCGATCCGCCTGCTGTGTTTCGAGCGGAGGGGCGGGTTGAGGTGAGGGCGCTGACTAGTGAGAGCGTGGGCCCAAGCGCTTTGGGGAGCGGGTGCATCGAGGGTCCGGGGGTGGGGGGCTGGGAGGGCCCTGTATGTTCTCCTGCCCTGAATGAGCGGCAGCGCCCCTAGTGGCCCAGGTGGTGGAGGGGCAGCAGTGTTAGTTTGGCCCTGGGTCTCAGGGGTCCCCAATCCCCAGCGTTGCAGCCCCAGGCCCCTTGTGATGGACCTCTCGGCGACTGACCTAGGGTTAGGGTTAGCAAGCAGGATGCCGGCAGGCCCGAAATGCCGGCTGTGCTGTGAGTGGAGGGGCGGGCGGAGTGAGGGCGCTGGCGAGCAGAAGCCTGGGACCAAACATTTTGGCGCGGGGGCCTTCGAAGGTCGCTGCTGGCTCAGAGGGCCCTGCCCGTTCTCCCCCCCCTCCGAATAACCGGCGGGCCCCCTAGCGGCCCAGGGGTGAGGGGCTACAGGGTGAATCCGGCGCTGGGTCTCCGGTCCCCAATCTCTGGCGTTGGGGCGCCAAGCACCTTCGGATGGGCCCCTGGGGGACCCACCTTGGGTTAGGCTTAGCCCCCACGAGGCCATCAGGCCCAATCCCCTGGCTGTGTAGCGCGCATTGCGGCCGGCCAGGGGAGGGAGCTGGCGAGCGGGACCGTGGGCCCACAGGTTTTGGCGCTGGGGCGGCCTTCAAAAGTCGTCAGGGGCTTGTAGGACCGTGCCCCTTCTCCCGCCTGAATGACCGGCGGCGCTCCTAGCGGCCCGGGTGGCGGGTGGCTGCAGGGTGAGTCCGGCCCTAGGGCTAGGACTTCCAGGATCCCGGGCATGGCGGCGCAAGGCCCCTTGGGAGGGGCCCCTCGGGAACCGACCTAGGGTTAGGGTTAGCCCCCAGGAGGCCGGCAGGTCCGATGCGGCTGCTGTGTTTCGAGCGGAGGGGCGGGTTGAGGTGAGGGCGCTGACTAGTGGGAACGTGGGCCCAAGCGCTTTGGGGCAGGGGGCCATCGAATGTGGAAGGGGGCTTGGAGGGCCCTGCCCCTTCTCCCGCCGGGAATGAGCGGCAGCGCCCCTAGTGGCCCAGGTGGTGGAGGGGCAACAGTGTTAGTCCGGCCCTGGGGCACTGGGGTCCCCAATCCCCAGCGTTGCATCCCAGGGCCCCTTGTCAGGGGCCTCTCGGGGACGGACCTAGGGTTAGGGTTAGCAAGCAGGATGCCGGCAGGCCCAAAATGCCGGCTGTGCGGCGAGTGGAGGGGCGGGCGGAGTGAGGGCGCTGGCGAGCAGGAGCCTGGGCCCAAACATTTTGGCGCCTGGGGCCTTCCAAGGTCGCTGGGGGCTCAGAGGGCCCTGCCCGTTCTGCCGCCCTGATGACAGGGGGCGCCAATAACGGCCCGGGTGGCGGTGGGGCGGAGGGTGAGTCCAGCGCTGGGGCTCGGGTCCCCAATCCCAAGCGTTGGGGCTCCAGGCCCCTTGTGAGGGGCCCCTAAGGAGCCCACCTAGAGTTAGGGTTAGCCCCCAGGAGGCCTGCAAGCCCGATCTGCTGGATGTGCAGCGAGCAGAGGGGCAGGCCGAGCTGAGGGCGTTGAGGAGTGGGAACGGGGGCCCAAGAGTTTGGCGCGGGGGCCTTCGAAATGCGCCAGGGGCTCCGTGTGCCCTGCACATTCTCCCGCCCTGAATGACCAGCGGCGCCAATAAAGGCCCGGGTGGCGGTGGGGCGGAGGGTGAGTCCAGCGCTGGGGCGGGGGTCCCCAATCCCTGGCACTGCGGTGCCAGGCCCCTTGGGAGGAGCCCCTTGGGGGCCGACCTAGGGTTAGGATTAGCCCCGAAGGCGCCAGCAGGCAGGATCCATGGGCGGTGTGGCGAGGGGGGGGGGGCGAGCCGAGGAGAGGGCGCTGGTGAGTGGGAGCGTGGGCCCAAGTGTTTTGGCGCAGGCGGCCTTCGAAGCTCGCCAGGGGCTCGGAGGGCCCTACCCATTCTCGAGCCTGAATGACTGGCGGCGCCCCTAGCGGCCCGGGTGGCCTGGCGCTGCAGGGTGAGTCCAGCGCTGGGGTTCGGAGGTTCCCAATCCCCAGCGTTGGGGCGCCAAGCCCCTTGGATGGGCCCTTCGGGGACCGACCTAGGGTTAGGATTAGCCTCCAGGAGTAGGGCAGGTCCGATCCGCCTGCTGTGTTTCGAGCGGAGGGGCGGGTTGAGGTGAGGGCGCTGACTAGTGGGAGCGTGGGCCCAAGCGCTTTGGGGGGCGGGTGCATCCAGGGTCCGAGGGGGGGCGTGGCTGGGAGGGCACTGTATGTTCTCCTGCCCTGAATGAGCGGCAGCGCCCCTAGCGGCCAGAGTGGCGGGGGGCTGCAGGGTGATTCCACCGCTGGGGTTCAGTGGTTCCCACTCCCTGGCGTTGGGTCGCCAAGCCCCTTGGGAGGGGCCCCTCGGGGACCCACCTAGTGTTTGGGTTAGCCCCCAGGAGGCCTTCAGGCCCAATCCCCTGGCTGTGTGGCTCGCGGTGGGGCGGGTCGAGGGGAGGGAGCTGGCAAGCGGGACCCCGGGCCCACAGGTTTTGGCGCGGGGGCCTTTGAAGGAGGTCGGGGGTTCCGAGGGCCCTACCCTTCTCCCGCCTGAATGACCGTCGGTGCCCCTAGCAGCCCGGGTGCCAGGGGGCTGCAGGGTGAGTCCGGCCCTGGGGCTAAGATGGCCAGGATCCCCGGCGTTGCTGCGCAAGTCCCCTTGGGAGGGGCCCCTCGAGGACCGCCCTAGGGTTAAGGTTACCCCCAGGTGGCCGACTGGTCCTTTCCGCCTGCTGTCCTTCGAGCGGAGGGGCCGCTTGAGGTGAGGGCGCTGACTGGTGGGAACGTGGTCCTAAGCTCTTTGGGGCGGGGGGCCATCGAAGGTCGGCGGGGGCTCAGAGGGCCCTGCCCCTTCTCCAGCCCTGAATGAGCGGCAGCGCCCCTAGTGCCCAGGTGGTGGAGGGGCAGCAGTGTTAGTCTTGCCCTGGGGCTGGGGGTCCCCAATGCCTGGAGTTGCGGTGGCAGGCCCCTTGGGAGGGGCTCCCCTGGGGCCCTCCTGGGCTTAGGGTTAGCCCCCAGGACGCTGGCAGGCAGGATCCACCGACAGTGTGGCGAGCGGGGGGGTGGGGCCGAGGGGAGGGCGCTGGAGAGAGGGAGCGTGGGCCCAAGTGTTTTGGCGCACGAGGCCTTCGAAGCTAGCCAGGGACTCGGAGGGCCCTACTTCTTCTCCAGCCCTGAATGACCGGTGGCGCCCCTACGGCCCAGGTGGCGTTGGGCTGCAGGGTGAGTCCAGTGCTGGGGTTCGGAGGTTCCCAATCCCCGGCGTTAGGGCGCCAGGCCCCATGGATGGGGCCCCTCAGGAGCCCACCTAGAGCTCAGGTTAGCCCCCAGGAGTCCGGCAAGCCCGATCTGCTGGATGTGCAGCGAGCGGAGGGGCAGGCCGAGCTGAGGGCGCTGAGGAGTCTGAACGTGGGCCCAAGCGCTTTGGGGCGGGGGGCCATCGAAGGTCCGCGGGGGCTCTGAGGGCCCTGCCCCTTCTCCCGCCCTGAATGAGAGACAGCGCCCCTAGTGGCCCAGGTGGTGGACGGCAGCAGTGTTAGTCTGGCCCTGGGGCTCGGGGGTCCCCAATCCCCAGCGTTGCAGCCCCAGGCCCATTGTCAGGGGCCTCTCAGGGACTGACCTAGGGTTAGGGTTAGCAAGAAGGATGCCGGCAGGCCCGAAATGCCCGCTGTGCAGCGAGTGGAGGGGCGGGCAGAGTGAGGGCGCTGGCGAGCTGGAGCCTGCGCCCAGAACATTTTGGAGCGGGGGGGGGGGGGGCTTCGAAGGTTGCCTGGGGCACAGAGGGCCCTGCCCGTTCTTACGCCCTGAATGACCGGGGGCCCCCTAGCGGCCCAGGTGGCGGGGGGCTGCAGGGTGAGTCCTGCGCTGGGTCTCGGGTCCCCAATCTCTGGCATTGAGGCGCCAGGCCCCTTGGGTGGAGCCCCTCTCGAGCCCACTTAGAGTCAGTGTTAGCCCCCGGGAGGCCGGCAAGCCCGACCTGCTGGATGTGCGTCAAGCAGAGGAGTAGTTCAAGCGGAGGGTGCTGAGGAGTGGGAGCGTGGGCCCAAACGTTTTGGCGCGGGGGCCTTCGAAGGTCATCAGGGGCTAGGAGGGCCCTGCTCCTTCTCCCGACTGAATTACCGGCGGCGCCGCTAGCTGCCAGAGTGGCGGGGGGCTGCAGGGTGATTCCACCGCTGGGGTTCAGTGGTTCCCAATCCCTGGCGTTGGGTCGCCAAGCCCCTTGGGAGGGGCCCCTCGGGGACCCACCTAGGGTTTGGGTGAGCCCCCAGGAGGCCTTCAGGCCCAATCCCCTGGCTGTGTGGCTCGCGGGGGGGCGGGTCGAGGGGAGGGAGCTGGCAAGCGGGACCCCGGGCCCACAGGTTTTGGCGCGGGGGCCTTTGAAGGAGGTCGGGGGCTCCAAGGGCCCTACCCTTCTCCCGCCTGAATGACCGTCGGTGCCCCTAGCAGCCCGGGTGCCAGGGGGCTGCAGGGTGAGTCCGGCCCTGGGGCTAAGACGGCCAGGATCCCCGGCGTGGCTGCGCAAAGCCCCTTGGGAGGGGCCCCTCGAGGACCGCCCTAGGGTTAAGGTTACCCCCAGGTGGCCGACAGGTCCTTTCCGCCTGCTGTCCTTCGAGCGGAGGGGCCGCTTGAGGTGAGGGCGCTGACTGGTGGGAACGTGGGCCTAAGCGCTTTGGGGCGGGGGGCCATCGAAGGTCTGCGGGGGCTCAGAGGGCCCTGCCCCTTCTCCAGCCCTGAATGAGCCGCAGCGCCCCTAGTGCCCAGGTGGTGGAGGGGCAGCAGTGTTAGTCTTGCCCTGGGGCTGGGGGTCCCCAATGCCTGGAGTTGCGGTGGCAGGCCCCTTGGGCGGGGCCCCCCGGGGGCCGTCCTGGGCCTAGGGTTAGCCCCCAGGACGCTGGCAGGCAGGATCCACCGACAGTGTGGCGAGCGGGGGGGTGGGGCCGAGGGGAGGGCGCTGGAGAGAGGGAGCGTGGGCCCAAGTGTTTTGGCGCACGAGGCCTTCGAAGCTAGCCGGGGACTCGGAGGGCCCTACTTCTTCTCCAGCCCTGAATGACCGGTGGCGCTCCTACAGCCCAGGTGGCGGTGGGCTGCAGGGTGAGTCCAGTGCTGGGGTTCAGACGTTCCCAATCCCCGGCGTTAGGGCGCCAGGCCCCATGGATGGGTCCCCTCAGGGGCCCACCTAGAGCTCGGGTTAGCCCCCAGGAGTCCGGCAAGCCCGATCTGCTGGATGTGCAGCGAGCGGAGGGGCAGGCCGAGCTGAGGGCGCTGAGGAGTGGGAACGTGGGCCCAAGCGCTTTGGGGCGGGGGGCCATCGAAGGTCCGCGGGGGCTCTGAGGGCCCTGCCCCTTCTCCCGCCCTGAATGAGAGACAGCGCCCCTAGTGGCCCAGGTGGTGGACGGCAGCAGTGTTAGTCTGTCCCTGGGGCTCGGGGGTCCCCAATCCGCAGCGTTGCAGCCCCAGGCCCCTTGTCAGGGGCCTCTCACGGACTGACCTAGGGTTAGGGTTAGCAAGCAGGATGCCGGCAGGCCCAAAATGCCGGCTGTGCGGCCAGTGGAGGGACGGGCGGAGTGAGGGCGCTGGCGAGCAGGAGCCTGGGCCCAAACATTTTGGCGCCTGGGGCCTTCGAAGGTCGCTGGGGGCTCAGAGGGCCCTGCCCGTTCTGCCGCCCTGATGACAGGCGGCGCCAATAACGGCCCGGGTGGCGGTGGGGCGGAGGGTGAGTCCAGCGCTGGGGTTCGGAGGTTCCCAATCCCCAGCGTTGGGGCTCCAAGCCCCTTGGATGGGCCCTTCGGGGACCGACCTAGGGTTAGGATTAGCCTCCAGGAGTACGGCAGGTCCGATCCGCCTGCTGTGTTTCGAGCGGAGGGGAAGGTTGAGGTGAGGGCGCTGACTAGTGGGAGCGTGGGCCCAAGCGCTTTGGGGAGCGGGTACATGGAGGGTCCGAGGGTGGTGGGAGGCTGGGAGTGCCCTGCATGTTCTCCTGCCCTGAATGAGCGGCAGCGCCCCTAGTGGCCCAGGTGGTGGAGGGGCAGCAGTGTTAGTTTGGACCTGGGTCTCATGGGTCCCCAATCCCCAGCGTTGCATCCCCGGGCCCCTTGTCAGGGGCCTCTGGAGGACGGACCTAGGGTTAGGGTTAGCAAGCAGGATGCCGGCAGGCCCAAAATGCCGGCTGTGCTGTGAGTGGAGGGGCGGGCGGAGTGAGGGCGCTGGCGAGCAGGAGCCTGGGCCCAAACATTTTGGCGCCTGGGGCCTTCCAAGGTCGCTGGGGGCTCAGAGAGCCCTGCCCATTCTGCCGCCCTGATGACAGGTGGCGCCAATAACGGCCCGGGTGGCGGTGGGGCGGAGGGTGAGTCCAGCGCTGGGGTGGGGGTCCCCAATCCCTGGCATTGCTCTGCCAGGCCCCTTGGGAGGAGCCACTTGGGGGCCGACCTAGGGTTAGGACTTTCCCGAGGAGGCCGGCAGGCAGGATCCATGGGCAGTGTGGTGAGGGGGGGGGCGGGCCGAGGGGAGGGCGCTGGTGAGTGGGAGCGTGGGCCCAAGTGTTTTGGCACAGGCGGCCTGCGAAGCTCCCCAGGGGCTCGGAGGGCCCTACCTGTTTTTGAGCCTGAATGACTGGCGGCGCCCCTAGCGGCCCGGGTGGCGGGGGGCTGCAGGGTCAGTCCAGCGCTGGGGTTCGGAGGTTCCCAATCCCCAGCGTTGGGGCGCCAAGCCCCTTGGATGGGCCCTTCGGGGACTGACCTAGGGTTAGGATTAGCCTCCAGGAGTACGGAATTTCCGATCCGCCTGGTGTGTTTCGAGCGGAGGGGCGGGTTGAGGTGAGGGCGCTGACTAGTGGGAGCGTCGGCCCAAGCGCTTTGGGGAGCGGGTGCATCGAGGGTCCGGGGGGTGGGGGGAGGCTGGGAGTGCCCTGCATGTTCTCCTGCCCTGAATGTGCGGCAGCGCCCCTAGTGGCCCAGGTGGTGGAGGGGCAGCAGTGTTAGTTTGGCCCTGGGTCTCAGGGATCCCCAATCCCCAGCGTTGCAGCCCCAGGCCCCTGGTTATGGGCCTCTCGGGGACTGACCTAGGGTTAGGGTTAGCAAGCAGGATGCCGGCAGGCCCGAAATGCCGGCTGTGCTGTGAGTGGAGGGGCGGGCGGAGTGAGGGCGTGGCGAGCAGAAGCCTGGGCCCAAACATTTTGGCGCCTGGGGCCTTCGAAGGTCGCTGGGGGCTCAGAGGGCCCTGCCCGTTCTCCCCCCCTGAATAACCGGCGGGTCCCCGAGCGGCCCAGGGGTTGGGGGCTGCAGGGTGAATCCCGCGCTGGGTCTCGGGTCCCCAATCCCTGGCGTTGGGGCGACAAGCACCTTCGGATGGGCCCCTGGGGGACCCACCTTGGGTTAGGCTTAGCCCCCAGGAGGCCATCAGGCCCAATCCCCTGGCTGTGTAGCGCGCATTGCGGCGGGCCAGGGGAGGGAGCTGGCGATCGGGACCGTGGGCCCACAGGTTTTGCCGCTGGGGCGGCCTTCGAAGGTTGTCAGGGGCTTGTAGGACCCTGCCCCTTCTCCCGCCTGAATGACCGGCGGCGCTCCTAGCGGCCCAGGTGGCGGGTGGCTGCACGGTGAGTCCTTCCCTGGGGCTAGGACGTCCAGGATCCCGGGCATGGCGGCGCAAGGCCCCTTGGGAGGGGCCCCTCGGGAACCGACCTAGGGTTAGGGTTAGCCCCCAGGAGGCCGGCAGGTCCGATCTGGCTGCTGTGTTTCGAGCCGAGGGGCGGGTTGAGGTGAGGACGCTGACTAGTGGGAACGTGGGCCCAAGCGCTTTGGGGCAGGGGGCCATCGAATGTGGAAGGGGGCTTGGAGGGCCCTGCCCCTTCTCCGGCCGGGAATGAGCAGCAGCGCCCCTAGTGGCCCAGGTGGTGGAGGGGCAACAGTGTTAGTCTGTCCCTGTGGCACAGGGGTCCCCAATCCCCAGCGTTGCATCCCCGGGCCCCTTGTCAGGGGCCTCTCGGGGACTGACCTAGGGTTAGGATTAGCAACCAGGATGCCAGCAGGCCCAAAATGCCGGCTGTGTGGCGAGTGGAGGTGTGGGCGGAGTGAGGGCTCTGGCGAGCAGGAGCCTGGGCCCAAACATTTTGGCGCCTGGGGCATTCCAAGGTCGCTGGGGGCTCAGAGAGCCCTGCCCATTTTGCCGCCCTGATGACAGGCGGCGCCAATAACGGCCCGGTTGGCGGTGGGGCGGAGGGTGAGTCCAGCGCTGGGTCTCGGGTCCCCAATCCCAGGCGTTGGGGCGCCAGGCCCCTTGCGAGGGGCCCCTAAGAGCCCACCTAGAGTTAGGGTTAGCCCCCAGGAGGCCTGCAAGCCCGATCTGCTTGATGTGCAGCGAGCGGAGGGGCAGGCCGAGCTGAGGGCGTTGAGGAGTGGGAGCGGGGGCCCAAGAGTTTGGCGCGGGGGCCTTCGAAATGCGCCAGGGGCTCGGTGTGCCCTGCACATTCTCCCCCCCTGAATAACCGGCGGCCCCCCTAGCGGCCAATGGTTGGGAGGCAGCAGGGTGAATCCGGCGCTGGGTCTCGGGTCCCCAATCCCTGGCGTTGGGGCGCCAAGCACCTTCGGATGGGCCCCTGGGGGACCCACCTTGGGTTAGGCTTAGCCCCCAGGAGGCCATCAGGCCCAATCCCCTGGCTGTGTAGCGCGCATTGCGGCGGGCCAGGGGAGGGAGCTGGCGAGCGGGACCGTGGGCCCACAGGTTTTGGCGCTGGGGCGGCCTTCGAAGGTCGTCAGGGGCTTGTAGGACCCTGCCCCTTCTCCGGCCTGAATGACCGGCGGCACTCCTAGCGGCCCGGGTGGCGGGTGGCTGCAGGGTGAGTCCAGCCCTGGGGCTAGGACGTCCAGGATCCCGGGCATGGCGGCGCAAGGCCCCTTGGGAGGGGCCCCTCGGGAACCGACCTAGGGTTAGGGTTAGCCCCCAGGAGGCCGGCAGGTCCGATCCGGCTGCTGTGTTTCGAGCGGAGGGGCGGGTTGAGGTGAGGGCGCTGACTAGTGGGAACGTGGGCCCAAGCGCTTTGGGGCAGGGGGCCATCGAATGTGGAAGGGGGCTTGGAGGGCCCTGCCCCTTCTCCCGCCGGGAATGAGCGGCAGCGCCCCTAGTGGCCCAGGTGGTGGAGGGGCAGCAGTGTTAGTCTGTCCCTGTGGCACAGGGGTCCCCAATCCCCAGCGTTGCATCCCCGGGCCCCTTGTCAGGGGCCTCTCGGGGACTGACCTAGGGTTAGGATTAGCAACCAGGATGCCAGCAGGCCCAAAATGCCGGCTCTGCGGCGAGTGGAGGGGCGGGCGGAGTGAGGGCTCTGGCGAGCAGGAGCCTGGGCCCAAACATTTTGGCGCCTGGGGCCTTCCAAGGTCGCTGGGGGCTCAGAGAGCCCTGCCCATTCTGCCGCCCTGATGACAGGCGGCGCCAATAACGGCCCGGGTGGCGGTGGGGCGGAGGGTGAGTCCAGCGCTGGGTCTCGGGTCCCCAATCCCAGGGGTTGGGGCGCCATGCCCCTTGCGAGGCGCCCCTAAGGAGCCCACCTAGAGTTAGGGTTAGCCCCCAGGAGGCCTGCAAGCCCAATCTGCTGGATGTGCAGCGAGCGGAGGGGCAGGCCGAGCTGAGGGCGTTGAGGAGTGGGAGCGGGGGCCCAAGAGTTTGGCGCGGGGGCCTTCGAAATGCGCCAGGGGCTCGGTGTGCCCTGCACATTCTCCCGCCCTGAATGACCAGCGGCGCCAATAAAGGCCCGGGTGGCGGTGGAGCGGAGGGTGAGTCCAGCGCTGGGGCGGGGTCCCCAATCCCTGGCATTGCGGTGCCAGGCCTCTTGGGAGGAGCCCCTTGGGGGCCGACGTAGGGTTAGGATTAGCCCCGAGGAGGCCGGCAGGCAGGATCCATGGGCGGTGTGGCGAGGGGGGGGGGCGGGCCGAGGGGATGGCGCTGGTGAGTGGGAGCGTGAGCCCAGGTGTTTTGGCGCAGGCGGCCTTCGCAGCTCGCCAGGGGCTCGGAGGACCCTACCCTTTCTCGAGCCTGAATGACTGGGGGCGCCCCTAGCGGTCCGGGTGGTGGGGGGCTGCAGGGTGAGTCCAGCGCTGGGGTTCGGAGGTTCCCAATCCCCAGCGTTGGGGCGCCAAACCCCTTGGATGGGCCCTTCGGGGACCGACCTAGGGTTAGGATTAGCCTCCAGGAGTAGGGCAGGTCCGATCCGCCTGCTGTGTTTCGAGCGGAGGGGCGGGTTGAGGTGAGGGCGCTGACTAGTGAGAGCGTGGGCCCAAGCACTTTGGGTAGCCTGTGCATCGAGGGTCCGGGGGAGGGGGGGAGGCTGGGAGTGCCCTGCATGTTCTCCTGCCCTGAATGAGCGGCAGCGCCCCTAGTGGCCCAGGTGGTGGAGGGGCAGCAGTGTTAGTTTGGCCCTGGGTCTCATGGGTCCCCAATCCCCAGCGTTGCAGCCCCAGGCCCCTTGTTATGGGCCTCTCGGGGACTGACCTTGGGTTAGGGTTAGCAAGCAGGATGCCGGCAGGCCCGAAATGCCGGCTGTGCTGTGAGTGGAGGGGCGGGCGGAGTGAGGGCGCTGGCGAGCAGAAGCCTGGGCCCAAACATTTTGGCGCGGGGGCCTTCGAAGGTCGCTGGGGGCTCAGAGGGCCCTGCCCGTTCTCCCCCACTGAATAACTGGCGGCCCCCCTAGCGGCCCAGGGGTGGGGGGCAGCAGGGTGAATCCGGCGCTGGGTCTCGGGTCCCCAATCCCTGGCGTTGGGGCGCCAAGCACCTTCGGATGGGCCCCTGGGGGACCCACCTTGGGTTAGGCTTAGCCCCCAGGAGGCCATCAGGCCCAATCCCCTGGCTGTGTAGCGCGCATTGCGGCGGGCCAGGGGAGGGAGCTGGCGAGCGGGACCGTGGGCCCACAGGTTTTGGCGCTGGGGCGGCCTTCGAAGGTCGTCAGGGGCTTGTAGGACCCTGCCCCTTCTCCCGCCTGAATGACCGGCGGCGCTCCTAGCGGCCCGGGTGGCGGGTGGCTGCAGGGTGAGTCTGGCCCTGGGGCTAGGACGTCCAGGATCCCGGGCATGGCGGCGCAAGTCCCCTTGGGAGGGGCCCCTCGGGAACCGACCTAGGGTTAGGGTTAGCCCCCAGGAGGCCGGCAGGTCCGATCCGGCTGCTGTGTTTCGAGCGGAGGGGTGGGTTGAGGTGAGGGCGCTGACTAGTGGGAACGTGGGCCCAAGCGCTTTGGGGCAGGGGGCCATCGAATGTTTAAGGGGGCTTGGAGGGCCCTGTCCCTTCTCCCGCCGGGAATGAGCGGCAGCGCCCCTAGTGGCCCAGGTGGTGGAGGGGCAACAGTGTTAGTCCGGCCCTGGGGCACTGGGGTCCCCAATCCCCAGCGTTGCATCCCTGGGCCCCTTGTCAGGGGCTCTCGGGGACTGACCTAGGGTTAGGGTTAGCAAGCAGGATGTCGGCAGGCCCAAAATACCGGCTGTGTGGCGAGTGGAGGGGCGGGGCGGAGTGAGGGCGCTGGCGAGCAGGAGCCTGGGCCCAAACATTTTGGCGCCTGGGGCCTTCCAAGGTCGCTGGGGGCTCAGAGAGCCCTGCCCATTCTGCCGCCCTGATGACAGGCGGCGCCAATAACGGCCCAGGTGGCGGTGGGGCGGAGGGTGAGTCCAGCGCTGGGTCTCGGGTCCCCAATCCCAGGCGTTGGGGCGCCATGACCATTGCGAGGGGCCCCAAAGGAGCCCACCTAGAGTTAGGGTTAGCCCCCAGGAGGCCTGCAAGCCCGATCTGCTGGATGTGCAGCGAGCGGAGAGGCAGGCCGAGCTGAGGGCGTTGAGGAGTGGGAGCGGGGGCCCAAGAGTTTGGCGCGGGGGCCTTCGAACTTCGCCAGGGGCTCGATGTGCCCTGCACATTCTCCCGCCCTGAATGACCAGCGGCGCCAATAAAGGCCCGGGTGGCGGTGGGGTGGAGGGTGAGTCCAGCGCTGGGGCGGGGGTCCCCAATCCCTGGCATTGCGGTGCCAGGCCTCTTGGGAGGAGCCCCTTGGGGGCCGACGTAGGGTTAGGATTAGCCCCGAGGAGGCCGGCAGGCAGGATCCATGGGCGGTGTGGAGAGGGGGGGGGCGGGCCGAGGGAATGGCGCTGGTGAGTGGGAGCGTGAGCCCAGGTGTTTTGGCGCAGGCGGCCTTCGCAGCTCGCCAGGGGCTCGGAGGACCCTACCCGTTCTCGAGCCTGAATGACTGGGGGCGCCCCTAGCGGTCCGGGTGGTGGGGGGCTGCAGGGTGAGTCCAGCGCTGGGGTTCGGAGGTTCCCAATCCCCAGCGTTGGGGCGCCAAACCCCTTGGATGGGCCCTTCGGGGACCGACCTAGGGTTAGGATTAGCCTCCAGGAGTACGGCAGGCCGATCCGCCTGTTGTGTTTCGAGCGGAGGGGCGTGTTGAGGTGAGGGCGCTGACTAGTGGGAGCGTCGGCCCAAGCGCTTTGGGTAGCCTGTGCATCGAGGGTCCGGGGGAGGGGGGGAGGCTGAGAGTGCCCTGCATGTTCTCCTGCCCTGAATGAGCGGCAGCGCCCCTAGTGGCCCAGGTGGTGGAGGGGCAGCAGTGTTAGTTTGGCCCTGGGTCTCAGGGGTCCCCAATCCCCAGCGTTGCAGCCCCAGGCCCCTTGTGATGGGCCTCTCGGGGACTGACCTAGGGTTAGGGTTAGCAAGCAGGATGCCAGCAGGCCCGAAATGCCGGCTGTGCTGTGAGTGGAGGGGCGGGCGGAGTGAGGGCGCTGGCGAGCAGAAGCCTGGGCCCAAACATTTTGGCGCGGGGGCCTTCGAAGGTCGCTGGGTGCTCAGAGGGCCCTGCCCATTCTCCCCCACTGAATAACTGGCGGCCCCCCTAGCGGCCCAGGGGTGGGGGGCAGCAGGGTGAATCCGGCGCTGGGTCTCGGGTCCCCAATCCCTGGCGTTGGGGCGCCAAGCACCTTCGGATGGGCCCCTGGGGGACCCACCTTGGGTTAGGCTTAGCCCCCAGGAGGCCATCAGGCCCAATCCCCTGGCTGTGTAGCGCGCATTGCGGCGGGCCAGGGGAGGGAGCTGGCGAGCGGGACCGTGGGCCCACAGGTTTTGGCGCTGGGGCGGCCTTCTAAGGTCGTCAGGGGCTTGTAGGACCCTGCCCCTTCTCCCGCCTGAATGACCGGCGGCGCTCCTAGCGGCCCGGGTGGCGGGTGGCTGCAGGGTGAGTCCGGCCCTGGGGCTAGGACGTCCAGGATCCCGGGCATGGCGGTGCAAGGCCCCTTGGGAGGCGTCCCTCGGGAACCGACCTAGGGTTAGGGTTAGCCCCCAGGAGGCCGGCAGGTCCGATCCGGCTGCTGTGTTTCGAGCGGAGGGGCGGGTTGAGGTGAGGGCGCTGACTAGTGGGAACGTGGGCCCAAGCGCTTTGGGGCAGGGGGCCATCGAATGTGGAAGGGGGCTTGGAGGGCCCTGCCCCTTCTCCCGCCGGGAATGAGCGGCAGCGCCCCTAGTGGCCCAGGTGGTGGAGGGGCAACAGTGTTAGTCCGACCCTGGGGCACTGGGGTCCCCAATCCCCAGCGTTGCATCCCCAGGCCCCTTGTCAGGGGCCTCTCACGGACTGACCTAGGGTTAGGGTTAGCAAGCAGGATGCCGGCAGGCCCAAAATGCCGGCTGTGCGGCGAGTGGAGGTGTGGGCGGAGTGAGGGCGCTGGCGAGCAGGAGCCTGGGCCCAAACATTTTGGCGCCTGGGGCCTTCCAAGGTCGCTGGGGGCTCAGAGGGCCCTGCCCGTTCTGCCGCCCTGATGACAGGCGGCGCCAATAACGGCCCGGGTGGCGGTGGGGCGGAGGGTGAGTCCAGCGCTGGGTCTCGGGTCCCCAATCCCAGGCGTTGGGGCGCCAGGCCCCTTGCGAGGGGCCCCTAAGGAGCCAACCTAGAGTTAGGGTTAGCCCCCAGGAGGCCTGCAGGCCCGATCTGCTGGATGTGCAGCGAGCGGAGGGGCAGGCCGAGTTGAGGTCCTTGATGAGTGGGAGCGGGGGCCCAAGAGTTTGGCGCGGGGGCCTTCGAAATGCGCCAGGGGCTCCGTGTGCCCTGCACATTCTCCCGCCCTGAATGACCAGCGGCGCCAATAAAGGCCCGGGTGGCGGTGGGGTGGAGGGTGAGTCCAGCGCTGGGGCGGGGGTCCCCAATCCCTGGCATTGCGGTGCCAGGCCTCTTGGGAGGAGCCCCTTGGGGGCCGACCTAGGGTTAGGATTAGCCCCGAGGAGGCCGGCAGGCAGGATCCATGGGCGGTGTGGCGAGGGGGGGGGCGAGCCGAGGGGAGGGCGCTGGTGAGTGGGAGCGTGGGCCCAAGTGTTTTGGCGCAGGCGGCCTTCAAAGCTCGCCAGGGGCTCGGAGGGTCCTACCCGTTTTCGAGCCTGAATGACTGGCGGCGCCCCTAGCGGCCCGGGTGGCCAGGGGCTGCAGGGTGAGTCCAGCGCTGGGGTTCCGAGGTTCCCAATCCCCAGCGTTGGGGCGCCAAGCCCCTTGCGAGGGGCCCCTAAGGAGCCCACCTAGAGTTAGGGTTAGCCCCCAGGAAGCCTAAAAGCCCGATCTGCTGGATGTGCAGCGAGCGGAGGGGCAGGCTGAGCTGAGGGCGTTGAGGAGTGGGAGCGGGGGCCCAAGAGTTTGGCGCGGGGGCCTTCAAAATGCGCCAGGGGCTGGGTGTGCCCTGCACATTATCCCGCCCTGAATGACCAGCGGCGCCAAGGCCCGGGTGGCGGTGCGGCGGAGGGTGAGTCCAGCGCTGGGGCGGGGGTCCCCAATCCCTGGCATTGCGGTGCCAGGCCCCTTGGGAGGACCCCCTTGGGGGCCGACCTAGGGTAAGGATTAGCCCCGAGGAGGCCGGCAGGCAGGATCCATAGGCGGTGTGGGGAGGGGGTGGGCGGGCAGAGGGGAGGGCGCTGGTGAGTTGGAGCGTGGGCCCAAGTGTTTTGGCGCAGGCGGCCTTCGAAGCTCGCCAGGGGCTCGGAGGGCCCTACCCATTCTGGAGCCTGAATGACTGGCTCCGCCCCTAGCGGCCCGGGTCCCGGGGCGCTGCAGGGTGAGTCCAGCGCTGGGGTTCGGAGGTTCCCAATCCCCAGTGTTGGGGCACCAAGCCCCTTGGATGGGCCCTTTGGGGACCGACCTAGGGTTAGGATTAGCCTCCAGGAGTACGGCAGGTCCGATCCGCCTGCTGTGTTTCGAGCGGAGGGGCGGGTTGAGGTGAGGGCGCTGACTAGTGGGAGCGTGGGCCCAAGCGCTTTGGGGAGCGGGTGCATCAAGGGTCCGGGGGGGGGGCTGGGAGGGCCCTGTATGTTCTCCTGCCCTGAATGAGTGGCAGCGCCCCTAGTGGCCCAGGTGGTGGAGGGGCAGCAGTGTTAGTTTGGCCCTGGGTCTCAGGGGTCGCCAATCCCCAGTGTTGCAGCCCCAGGCCCCTTGTTATGGGCCTCTCGGGGACTGACCTAGGGTTAGTGTTAGCAAGCAGGATGACGGCAGGCCCGAAATACCGGCTGTGCTGTGAGTGGAGGGGCGGGCGGAGTGAGGGCGCTGGCGAGCAGAAGCCTGGGCCCAAACATTTTGGCGCGGGGGCCTTCGAAGGTCGCTGGGGGCTCAGAGGGCCCTGCCCGTTCTCCCCCCCTGAATAACCGGCGGGCCCCCTGGCGGCCCAGGGGTGGGGGGCTTCAGGGTGAATCCGGCGCTGGGTCTCGGGTCCCCAATCCCTGCTGTTGGGGCGCCAAGCACTTTCGGATGGGCCCCTGGGGGACCCACCTTGGCTTAGGCTTAGCCCCCAGGAGGCCATCAGGCCCAACCCCCTGGCTGTATAGCGCGCATTGCGGCGGGCCAGGGGAGGGAGCTGGCGAGCGGGACCGTGGGCCCACAGGTTTTGGCGCTGGGGCAGCCTTCGAAGGTCGTCAGGGGCTTGTAGGACCCTGCCCCTTCTCCCGCCTGAATGACCGGCGGCGCTCCTAGCGGCTCGGGTGGCGGGTGGCTGCAGGGTGTGTCCGGCCCTGGGGCTAGGACGTCCAGGATCCCAGGCAGGGCGGCGCAAGGCCGCTTGGGAGGGGCCCCTCGGGAACCGACCTAGGGTTAGGGTTAGCCCCCAGGAGGCCGGCAGGTCCGATCCGGCTGCTGTGTTTGGAGCGGAGGGGCGGGTTGAGGTGAGGGCGCTGACTAGTGGGAACGTGGGCCCAAGCGCTTTGGGGCAGGGGGCCATCGAATGTGGAAGGGGGCTTGGAGGGCCCTGCCCCTTCTCCCGCCGGGAATGAGCGGCAGCGCCCCTAGTGGCCCAGGTGGTGGAGGGGCAATAGTGTTAGTCCGGCCCTGGGGCACTGGGGTCCCCAATCCCCAGCGTTCCATCCCCGGGCCCCTTGTCAGGGGCCTCGCGAGGACTGACCTAGGGTTAGGGTTAGCAAGCAGGATGCCGGCAGGCCCAAAATGCCGGCTGTGCCGCGAGTGGAGGGGCGGGCGGGGTGAGGGCGCTGGCGAGCAGGAGCCTGGGCCCAAACATTTTGGCGCCTGGGGCCTTCCAAGGTCGCTGGGGGCTCAGAGGGCCCTGCCCGTTCTGCCGCCCTGATGACAGGCGGCGCCAATAACGGCCCGGGTGGCGGTGGGGCGGAAGGTGAGTCCAGCGCTGTGTCTCGGGTCCCCAATCCCAGGGGTTGGGGCGCCAGGCCCCTTGCGAGGGGCCCCTATGGAGCCCACCTAGAGTTAGGGTTAGCCCCCAGGTGGCCTGCAAGCCCGATCTGCTGGAAGTGCAGCGAGCGGAGGGTCAGGCCGAGCTGAGGGCGTTGAGGAGTGGGAGCGGGGGCCCAAGAGTTTGGCGCGGGGACCTTCGAAATGCGCCAGGGGCTCGGTGTGCCCTGCACATTATCCCGCCCTGAATGACCAGCGGCGCCAATAAAGGCCCGGGTGTAGGTGGGGCGGAGGGTGAGTCCAGCGCTGGGGCGGGGGTCCCCAATCCCTGGCATTGCGGTGCCAGGCCCTTTGGGAGGAGCCCCTTGGGGGCCGACCTAGGGTTAGGATTAGCCCCGAGGAGGCCGGCAGGCAGGATCCATGGGCGGTGTGGCGAGGGGGGGGGCGGGCCCAGGGGAGGGCGCTGGTGAGTGGGAGCGTGGGCCCAAGTGTTTTGGCGCAGGCGGCCTTCGAAGCTCGCCAGGGGCTCGGAGGGTCCTACCCGTTCTCGAGCCTGAATGACTGGCGGCGCCCCTAGCGGCCCGGGTGGCCAGGGGCTGCAGGGTGAGTCCAGCGCTGGGGTTTCGAGGTTCCCAATCCCCAGCGTTGGGGCGCCAAGCCCCTTGGATGGGCCCTTCGGGGACCGTCCTAGGGTTAGGATTAGTCTCCAGGAGTAGGGCAGGTCCGATCCGCCTGCTGTGTTTCGAGCGGAAGGGCGGGTTGAGGTGAGGGCGCTGACTAGTGAGATCTTGGGACCAAGCGCTTTGGGGAGCGGGTGTATTGAGGGTCCGGGGGGGGGGGGCTGGGAGGGCCCTGTAAGTTCTCTTGCCCTGAATGAGCGGCAGCGCCCCTAGTGGCCCAGGTGGTGGAGGGGCAGCAGTGTTAGTTTGGCCCTGGGTCTCAGGGGTCCCCAATCCCCAGCGTTGCAGCCCCAGGCCCCTTGTTATGGGCCTCTCGGGGACTGACCTAGGGTTAGGGTTAGCAAGCAGGATGCCGGCAGGCCCGAAATGCCGGCTGTGCTGTGAGTGGAGGGGCGGGCGGAGTGAGGGCGCTGGCGAGCAGAAGCCTGGGCCCAAACATTTTGGCGCGGGGGCCTTCGAAGGTCGCTGGGGGCTCAGAGGGCCCTGCCCGTTCTCCCCCCCTGAATAACCGGCGGGCCCCCTAGCGGCCCAGGGGTGGGGGGGCTGCAGGGTGAATCCGGCGCTGGGTCTCGGGTCCCCAATCCCTGGCGTTGGGACGCCAAGCACCTTCGGATGGGCCCCTGGGGGACCCACCTTGGGTTAGGCTTAGCCCCCAGGAGGCCATCAGGCCCAATCCCCTGGCTGTGTACCGCGCATTAAGGCGGGCCAGGGGAGGGAGCTGGCGAGCGGGACCCTGGGCCCACAGGTTTTGGCGCTGGGGCGGCCTTCGAAGGTCGTCAGGGGCTTGTAGGACCCTGCCCCTTCTCCCGCCTGAATGACCGGCGGCGCTCCTAGCGGCCCGGGTGGCGGGTGGCTGCAGGGTGAGTCCGGCCCTGGGGCTAGGACGTCCAGGATCCCGGGCATGGCGGCGCAAGGCCCCTTGGGAGGGGCCCCTGGGGAACCGACCTAGGGTTAGGGTTAGCCCCCAGGAGGCCGGCAGGTCCGATCCGGCTGCTGTGTTTCGAGTGGAGGGGCGGGTTGAGGTGAGGGCGGTGACTAGTGGGAGCGTGGGCCCAAGCGCTTTGGGGAGCGGGTGCATGGAGGGTCCAGGAGGGGGGTGGGCTGGAGGGCCCTGTATGTTCTCCTGCCCTGAATGAGCGGCAGCGCCCCTAGTGGCCCAGGTGGTGGAGGGGCAGCAGTGTGTGTTTGGCCCTGGGTATCAGGGGTCCCCAATCCCCAGCGTTGCAGTCCCAGGCTCTTTGTTATGGACCTCTCTGGGACTGACCTAGGGTTAGGGTTAGCAAGCAGGATGTCGGCAGGCCCAAAATGCCGGCTGTGCGGCGAGTGGAGGGGCGGGCGGAGTGAGGGCGCTGGCGAGCAGGAGCCTGGGCACAAACATTTTGGCGCCTGGGGCCTTCCAAGGTCGCTGGGGGCTCAGAGGGCCCTGCCCGTTCTGCCGCCCTGATGACAGGCGGCGCCAATAACGTCCCGGGTGGCGGTGGGGCGGAGGGTGAGTCCAGCGCTGGGTCTCGGGTCCCCAATCCCAGGCGTTGGGGCGCCAGGCCCCTTGCGAGGGGCCCCTAAGGAGCCCACCTAGAGTTAGGGTTAGCCCCCAGGAGGCCTGCAAGCCCGATCTGCTGGATGTGCAGCGAGCGGAGGGGCAGGCCGAGCTGAGGGCATTGAGGAGTGGGAGCGGGGGCCCAAGAGTTTGGCGCGTGGGCCTTCGAAATGCGCCAGGGGCTGGGTGTGCCCTGCACATTCTCCCGGCCTGAATGACCAGCGGCGCCAATAAAGGCCCGGGTGGCGGTGGGGCGGAGGGTGAGTCCAGCGCTGGGTCGGGGGTCCCCAATCCCTGGCATTGCGGTGCCAGGCCCCTTGGGGGCCGACCTAGGGTTAGGATTAGCCCCGAGGAGGCCGGCAGGGAGGATCCATGGGCGGTGTGGGGAGGGGGGGCGGGCAGAGGGGAGGGCGCTGGTGAGTGGGAGCGTGGGCCCAAGTGTTTTGGCGCAGGCGGCCTTCGAAGCTCGCCAGGGGCTCGGAGGGCCCTACCCGTTCTGGAGCCTGAATGACTGGCGGCGCCCCTACCGCCCCGGGTAGCGGGGGGCTGCAGGGTGAGTCCAGCGCTGGGGTTCGGAGGTTCCCAATCCCCAGCGTTGGGGCGCCAAGCCCCTTGGATGGGCCCTTCGGGGACCGACCCAGGGTTAGGATTAGCCTCCAGTAGTAGGGCAGGTCCGAGCCGCCTGCTGTGTTTCGAGCGGAGGGGCGGGTTGAGGTGAGGGCGCTGACTAGTGAGAACGTGGGCCCAAGCGCTTTGGGGCAGGGGGCCATCGAATGTGGAAGGTGGCTTGGAGGGCCCTGCCCCTTTTCCTGCCGGGAATGAGCGGCAGCGCCCCTAGTGGCCCAGGTGGTGGAGGGGCAACAGTGTTAGTCCGGCCCTGGGGCACTGGGGTCCCCAATCCCCAGCGTTGCATCCCCGGGCCCCTTGTCAGGGGCCTCTCGGGGACTGACCTAGGGTTAGGGTTGGCAAGCAGGATGCCTGCAGGCCCAAAATGCCGGCTGTGCGGCGAGTGGAGGGGCCCGCGGAGTGAGGGCGCTGGCGAGCAGGAGCCTGGGCGCAAACATTTTGGCGACTGGGGCCTTCCAAGGTCGCTGGGGGCTCAGAGGGCCCTGCCCGTTCTGCCGCCCTGATGACAGGCGGCGCCAATAACGGCCCGGGTGGTGGTGGGGCGGAGGGTGAGTCCAGCGCTGGGGCGGGGGTCCCCAATCCCTGGCATTGCGGTGCCAGGCCCCTTGGAAGGAGCCCCTTGGGGGTCGACCTAGGGTTAGGATTAGCCCAGAGGAGGCCGGGAGGCAGGATCCATGGGCGGTGTGGCGGGGGGGGGGGGGGCGGGCCGAGGGGAGGGCGCTGGTGAGTGGGAGCGTGGGCCCAACTGTTTTGGCGCAGGCCGCCTTCGAAGGTCTCCAGGGGCTCGGACGGCCCTACCCCTTCTCGACCTGAATGACTGGCGGCGCCCCTAGCGGCCCGGGTGGTGGGGGGCAGCAGGGTGAGTCCAGCGCTGGGATTCGGAGGTTCCCAATCCCCAGCGTTGGGGCGCCAAGCCCCTTGGATGGGCCCTTCGGGGACCGAACTAGGGTTAGGATTAGCCTCCAAGAGTACGGCAGGTCCGATCCGCCTGCTGTGTTTCGAGCGGAGGGGCGGGTTGAGGTGAGGGCGCTGACTAGTGGGAGCGTGGGCCCAAGCGCTTTGGGGAGCGGGTACATCGAGGGTCCGGGAGGGGGGTGGCTGGGAGGGCCCTGTATGATCTCCTGCCCTGAATGAGTGGCAGCGCCCGTAGTGGCCCAGGTGGTGGAGGGGCAGCAGTGTTAGTTTGGCCCTGGGTCTCAGGGGTCCCCAATCCCCAGCGTTGCAGCCCCAGGCCCCTTGTTATGGGCCTCTCGGGGACTGACCTAGGGTTAGGGTTAGCAAGCAAGATGTCGCCAGGCCCGAAATGCCGGCTGTGCTGTGAGTGGAGGGGCGGGCTGAGTGAGGGCGCTGGCGAGCAGAAGCCTGGGCCCAAACATTTTGGCGCGGGGGCCTTCGAAGGTCGCTGGGGGCTCAGAGGGCCCTGCCCGTTCTCCTCCCCTGAATAACCGGCCGGCCCCCTAGCGGCCCAGGGGTGGGGGGCTGCAGGGTGAGTCCGGCCCTGGGACTAGGACGTCCAGAATCCCGGGCATGGCGGCGCAAGGCCCCTTGGGAGGGGCCCCTCGGGAACCGACCTAGGGTTAGGGTTAGCCCCCAGGAGGCCGGCAGGTCCGATCCGGCTGCTGTGTTTTGAGCGGAGGGGCGGGTTGAGGTGAGGGCGCTGACTAGTGGGAACGTGGGCCCAAGCGCTTTGGGGCAGGGGGCCATCGAATGTGGAAGGGGGCTTGGAGGGCCCTGCCCCTTCTCCCGCCGGGAATGAGCGGCAGCGCCCCTAGTGGCCCAGGTGGTGGAGGTGCAACAGTGTTAGTCCGGCCCTGGGGCACTGGGGTCCCCAATCCCCAGCGTTGCATCCCTGGGCCCCTTGTCAGGGGCCTCTCGGGGACTGACCTAGGTTTAGGGTTAGCAAGCAGGATGCCGGCAGGCCCAAAATGCCGGCTGTGCGGCGAGTGGAGGGGCCCGCGGAGTGAGGGCGCTGGCGAGCAGGAGCCTGGGCGCAAACATTTTGGCGCCTGGGGCCTTCCAAGGTCGCTGGGGGCTCAGAGGGCCCTGCCCGTTCTGCCGCCCTGATGACAGGAGGCGCCAATAACGGCCCGGGTGGCGGTGGGGCGGAGGGTGAGTCCAGCGCTGGGGCGGGGGTCCCCAATCCCTGGCATTGCGGTGCCAGGCCCCTTGGAAGGAGCCCCTTGGGGGTCGACCTAGGGTTAGGATTAGCCCAGAGGAGGCCGGCAGGCAGGATCCATGGGCGCTGTGGCGGGGCGGGGGCGGGCCGAGGGGAGGGCGCTGGTGAGTGGGAGCGTGGGCCCAACTGTTTTGTCGCAGGCCGCCTTCGAAGGTCTCCAGGGGCTCGGAGGGCCCTACCCCTTCTCGACCTGAATGACTGGCGGCGCCCCTAGCGGCCCGGGTGGTGGGGGGCAGCAGGGTGAGTCCAGCGCTGGGATTCGGAGGTTAACAATCCCCAGCGTTGGGGCGCCAAGCCCCTTGGATGGGCCGTTCGGGGACCGAACTAGGGTTAGGATTAGCCTCCAAGAGTACGGCAGGTCCGATCCGCCTGCTGTGTTTCGAGCGGAGGGGCGGGTTGAGGTGAGGGCGCTGACTAGTGGGAGCGTGGGCCCAAGCGCTTTGGGGAGCGGGTACATCGAGGGTCCGGGAGGGGGGTGGCTGGGAGGGCCCTGTATGATCTCCTGCCCTGAATGAGTGGCAGCGCCCCTAGTGGCCCAGGTGGTGGAGGGGCAGCAGTGTTAGTTTGGCCCTGGGTCTCAGGGGTCCCCAATCCCCAGCGTTGCAGCCCCAGGCCCCTTGTTATGGGCCTCTCGGGGACTGACCTAGGGTTAGGGTTAGCAAGCAGGATGTCGCCAGGCCCGAAATGCCGGCTGTGCTGTGAGTGGAGGGGCGGGCGGAGTGAGGGCGCTGGCGAGCAGAAGCCTGGGCCCAAACATTTTGGCGCGGGGGCCTTCGAAGGTCGCTGGGGGCTCAGAGGGCCCTGCCCGTTCTCCCCCCCTGAATAACCGGCGGCCTCCCTAGCGGCCCAGGGGTGGGGGGCTGCAGGGTGAATCCGGCGCTGGGTCTCGGGTCCCCAATCCCTGGCGCTGGGGCGCCAAGCACCTTCGGATGGGCCCCTGGGAGACCCACCTTGGGTTAGGCTTAGCCCCCAGGAGGCCATCAGGCCCAATCCCCTGGCTGTGTAGCGCGCATTGTGGCGGGCCAGGGGAGGGAGCTGGCGAGCGGGACCGTGGGCCCACAGGTTTTGGCGCTGGGGCAGCCTTCGAAGGTCGTCAGGGGCTTGTAGGACCCTGCCCCTTCTCCCGCCTGAATGACCGGCGGCGCTCCTAGCGGCCCGGGTGGCGGGTGGCTGCAGGGTGAGTCCGGCCCTGGGGCTAGGACGTCCAGGATCTCGGGCATGGCGGTGAAAGGCCGCTTGGGAGGGGCCCCTAGGGAACCGACCTAGGTTACGGGTTAGCCCCCAAGAGGCCGGCGGGTCCGATCCCGCTGCTGTGTTTCGAGCGGAGGGGCGGGTTGAGGTGAGGGCGCTGACTAGTGGGAACGTGGGCCCAAGCGCTTTGGGGCAGGGGGCCATCGAATGTGGAAGGGGGCTTGGAGGGCCCTGCCCCTTCTCCCGCCGGGAATGAGCGGCAGCGCCCCTAGTGGCCCAGGTGGTGGAGGGGCAACAGTGTTAGTCTGGCCCTGGGGCACTGGGGTCCCCAATCCCCAGCGTTGCATCCCCGGGCCCCTTGTCAGGGGCCTCTCGGGGACTGACCTAGTGTTAGGGTTAGCAAGCAGGATGCCGGCAGGCCCAAAATGCCGGCTGTGCGGCGAGTGGTGGGGCGGGCGGAGTGAGGGCGCTGGTGAGCAGGAGCCTGGGCCCAAACATTTTGGCGCCTGGGGCCTTCCAAGGTCGCTGGGGGCTAAGAGGGCCCTGCCCGTTCTGCCGCCCTGATGACAGGCGGCGCCAATAACGGCCCGGGTGTCGGTGGGGCGGAGGGTGAGTCCAGCGCTGGGTCTCGGGTCCCCAATCCCAGGCGTTGGGGCGCCAGGCCCCTTGCGAGGGGCCCCTAAGGAGCACACCTAGAGTTAGGGTTAGCCCCCAGGAGGCCTGCAGGCCCGATCTGCTGGATGTGCAGCTCGCAGAGCAGCAGGCCGAGCTGAGGGCGTTGAGGAGTGGGAGCGGGGGCCCAAGAGTTTGGCGCGGGGGCCTTCGAAATGCACCAGGGGCTCGGTGTGCCCTGCACATTCTCCCGCCCTGAATGACCAGCGGCGCCAATAAAGGCCAGGGTGGCGGTGCGGCGGAGGGTGAGTCCAGCGCTGGGGCGGGGGTCCCCAATCCCTGGCATTGCGGTGCCAGGCCCCTTGGGAGGAGCCCCTTGGGTGCCGACCTAGGGTTAGGATTAGCCCCGAGGAGGCCGGCAGGCAGGATCCATGGGCGGTGTGGGGAGGGGGGGGGCGGGCAGAGGGGAGGGCGCTGGTGTGTGGGAGCGTGGGCCCAAGAGTTTTGGCGCAGTCGGCCTTCGAAGCTCCCAAGGGGCTCGGAGGGCCCTACCCGTTCTGGAGCCTGAATGACTGGCGGCGCCCCTAGCGGCCCGGGTGGCGGGGGCTGCAGGGTGAGTCCAGCGCTGGGGTTCGGAGGTTCCCAATCCCCAGCGTTGGGGCGCCAAGCCCCTTGGATGGGCCCTTCGGGGACCGACCTAGGGTTCGGATTAGCCTCCAGGAGTAAGGCAGGTCCGAGCCGCCTGCTGTGTTTCGAGCGGAGGGGCGGGTTGAGGTGAGGGCGCTGACTAGTGGGAACTTGGGCCCAAGCGCTTTGGGGCAGGGGGCCATCGAATGTGGAAGGGGGCTTGGAGGGCCCTTCCCCTTCTCCCGCCGGGAATGAGCGGCAGCGCCCCTAGTGGCTCAGCTGGTGGAGGGGCAACTGTGTTAGTGGCCTTGGGGCACTGGGGTCCCCAATCCCCAGCGTTGCTACCCCGGGCCCCTTGTCAGGGGCCTCTCTGGGACTGACCTAGGGTTAGGGTTAGCAAGCAGGATGCCGGCAGGCCCAAAATGCCGGCTGTGCGGCGAGTGGAGGGGCGGGCGGAGTGAGGGCGCTGGCGAGCAGGAGCCTGGGCCCAAACATTTTGGCGCCTGGGGCCTTCCAAGGTCGCTGGGGGCTCAGAGGGCCCTGCCCGTTCTGCCGCCCTGATGACAGGCGGCGCCAATAACGGCCCGGGTGGCGGTGGGGCGGAGGGTGAGTCCAGCGCTGGGTCTCGGGTCCCCAATCCCAGGCGTTGGGGCGCCAGGCCCCTTGCGAGGGGCCCCTAAGGAGCCAACCTAGAGTTAGGGTTAGCCCCCAGGAGGCCTGCAGGCCCGATCTGCTGGATGTGCAGCGAGCGGAGGGGCAGGCCGAGCTGAGGGCGTTGAGGAGTGGGAGCGGGGGCCCAAGAGTTTGGCGCAGGGGCCTTCGAAATGCGCCAGGGGCTCCGTGTGCCCTGCACATTCTCCCGCCCTGAATGACAAGCGGCGCCAATACAGACCCGGGTGGCGGTGCGGCGGAGGGTGAGTCCAGCGCTGGGGCGGGGGTCCCCAATCCCTGGCATTGCGGTGCCAGGCCCCTTGGGAGGAGCCCCTTGGGTGCCGACCTAGGGTTAGGATTAGCCCCGAGGAGGCCGGCAGGCAGGATCCATGGCGGTGAGGCGAGGGGGGGGGCCGGCCCAGGGGAGGGCGCTGGTGAGTGGGAGCGTGGGACCAAGTGTTTTGGCGCAGGCGGCCTTCGAAGCTCGCCAGGGGCTCGGAGGGCCCTACCCGTTCTGGAGCCTGAATGACTGGCGGCGCCCCTAGGGGTCCGGGTGGCGGGGGGCTGCTGGGTGAGTCCAGCGCTGGGGTTCGGAGGTTCCCAATCCCCAGCGTTAGGGCGCCAAGCCCCTTGGATGGGCCCTTCGGGGACCGACCTAGGGTTAGGATTAGCCTCCAGGAGTAGGGGACGTCCGATCCGCCTGCTGTGTTTCGAGCGGAGGGGCGGGTTGAGGTGAGGGCGCTGACTAGTGAGATCGTGGGCCCAAGCGCTTTGGGGAGCGGGTGCATCGAGGGTCTGGGGGGGGGCTGGGAGGGCCCTGTATGTTCTCCTGCCCTGAATGAGCGGCAGCGCCCCTAGTGGCTCAGGTGGTGGAGGGGCAGCAGTGTTAGTTTGGCCCTGGGTCTCAGGGGTCCCCAATCCCCAGCGTTGCAGCCCCAGGCCCCTTGTTATGGGCCTCTCGGGGACTGACCTAGGGTTAGGGTTAGCAAGCAGGATGACGGCAGGCCCGAAATCCCGGCTGTGCTGTGAGTGGAGGGGCGGGCGGAGTGAGGGCGCTGGCGAGCAGAAGCCTGGGCCCAAACATTTTGGCGCGGGGGCCTTCGAAGGTCGCTGTGGGCTCAGAGGGCCCTGCCCGTTCTCCCCCCCTGAATAATCGGCGGGCCCCCTAGCGGCCCAGGGGTGGGGGGCTGCAGGGTGAATCCGGCGCTGGATCTCGGTTCTCCAGTCCCTGGCGTTGGGGCGCCAAGCACCTTCGGAAGGGCCCCTGGGGGACCCACCTTGGGTTAGGCTTAGCCCCCAGGAGGCCATCAGGCCCAATCCCCTGGCTGTGTAGCGTGCATTGCGGCCGGTCAGGGGAGGGAGCTGGCGAGCGGGACGGTGGGCCCACAGGTTTTGGCGCAGGGGCGGCCTTCGAAGGTCGTCAGGGGCTTGTAGGACCCTGCCCCTTCTCCCGCCTGAATGACCGGCGGCGCTCCTAGCGGCCCGGGTGGCGGGTGGCTGCAGGGTGAGTCCGGCCCTGGGGCTAGGACGTCCAGGATCCCGGGCATGGCGGCGCAAGGCCCCTTGGGAGGGGCCCCTCGGGAACCGACCTAGGGATAGGGTTAGCCCCCAGGTGGCCGGCAGGTCCGATCCGGCTGCTGTGTTTCGAGCGGAGGGGCGGGTTGAGGTGAGGGCGCTGACTAGTGGGAACGTGGGCCCAAGCGCTTTGGGGCAGGGGGCCATCGAATGTGGAAGGGGGCTTGGAGGGCCCTGCCCCTTCTCCCGCCGGGAATGAGCGGCAGCGCCCCTAGTGGCCCAGGTGGTGGAGGGGCAACAGTGTTAGTCCGGCCCTGGGGCACTGGGGTCCCCAATCCCCAGCGTTGCATCCCCGGGCCCCTTGTCAGGGGCCTCTCGGGGACGGACCTAGGGTTAGGGTTAGCAAGCAGGATGCCAGCAGGCCCAAAATGCCGGCTGTGCGGCGAGTGGAGGGACGGGCGGAGTGAGGGCGCTGGCGAGCAGGAGCCTGGGCCCAAACATTATGGCGCCTGGGGCCTTCCAAGGTCGCTGGGGGCTCAGAGGGCCCTGCCCGTTCTGCCGCCCTGATGACAGGCGGCGCCAATAACGGCCCGGGTGGCGGTGGGGCGGAGGGTGAGTCCAGCGATAGGGCTCGGGTCCCCAATCCGAAGCGTTGGGGCGCCAGGCCACTTGCGAGGAGCCCCTAAGGAGCCCACCTAGAGTTAGGGTTAGCCCCCAGGAGGCCTGCAAGCCCGATCTGCTGGATGTGCAGCGAGCGGAGGGGCAGGCCGAGCTGAGGTCGTTGATGAGTGGTAGCGGGGGCCCAAGAGTTTGGCGCGGGGGCCTTCGAAATGCGCCAGGGGCTCGGTGTGCCCTGCACATTCTCCCGCCCTGAATGACCAGCGGCGCCAATAAAGGCCCGGGTGGCGGTGGGGTGGAGGGTGAGTCCAGCGCTGGGGCGGGGGTCCCCAATCCCTGGCATTGCGGTGCCAGGCCTCTTGGGAGGAGCCCCTTGGGGGCCGACCTAGGGTTAGGATTAGCACCGAGGAGGCCGGCAGGTAGGATCCATGGGCGGTGTGGCGAGGGGGGGGCGAGCCGAGGGGAGGGCGCTGGTGAGTGGGAGCGTGGGCCCAAGTGTTTTGGCGCAGGCGGCCTTCGCAGCTCGCCAGGGGCTCGGAGGGCCCTACCCGTTCTCGAGCCTGAATGACTGGCGGCGCCCCTAGCGGCCCGGGTGGCGGGGCGCTGCAGGGTGAGTCCAGCGCTCGGGTTTGGAGGTTCCCAATCCCCAGCGTTGGGGCGCCAAGCCCCTTGGATGGGCCCTTCGGGGACCGACCTAGGGTTAGGATTAGCCTCCAGGAGTAGGGCAGGTCCGATCCGCCTGCTGTGTTTCGAGCGGAGGGGCGGTTTGAGGTGAGGGCGCTGACTAGTGGGAGCGTGGGCCCAAGCGCTTTGGGGAGCGGGTGCATCGAGGGTCCGGGGGTGGGGGGCTGGGAGGGCCCTGTATGTTCTCCTGTCCTGAATGAGCGGCAGCGCCCCTAGTGGCCCAGGTGGTGGAGGGGCAGCAGTGTTAGTTTGGCCCTGGGTCTCAGGGGTCCCCAATCCCCAGCGTTGCAGCCCCAGGCCCCTTGTGATGGGCCTCTCGCGGACTGACCTAGGGTTAGGGTTAGCAAGCAGGATGCCGGCAGGCCCGAAATGCCGGCTGTGCTGTGAGTTCAGGGGCGGGCGGAGTGAGGGCGCTGGCGAGCAGAAGCCTGGGCCCAAACATTTTGGCGCGGGGGCCTTCGAAGGTCGCTGGGGGCTCAGAGGGCCCTGCCCGTTCTCCTCCCCTGAATAACCGGCCGGCCCCCTAGCGGCCCAGGGGTGGGGGGCTGCAGGGTGAGTCCGGCCCTGGGACTAGGACGTCCAGAATCCCGGGCATGGCGGCGCAAGGCCCCTTGGGAGGGGCCCCTCGGGAACCGACCTAGGGTTAGGGTTAGCCCCCAGGAGGCCGGCAGGTCCGATCCGGCTGCTGTGTTTTGAGCGGAGGGGCGGGTTGAGGTGAGGGCGCTGACTAGTGGGAACGTGGGCCCAAGCGCTTTGGGGCAGGGGGCCATCGAATGTGGAAGGGGGCTTGGAGGGCCCTGCCCCTTCTCCCGCCGGGAATGAGCGGCAGCGCCCCTAGTGGCCCAGGTGGTGGAGGTGCAACAGTGTTAGTCCGGCCCTGGGGCACTGGGGTCCCCAATCCCCAGCGTTGCATCCCTGGGCCCCTTGTCAGGGGCCTCTCGGGGACTGACCTAGGTTTAGGGTTAGCAAGCAGGATGCCGGCAGGCCCAAAATGCCGGCTGTGCGGCGAGTGGAGGGGCCCGCGGAGTGAGGGCGCTGGCGAGCAGGAGCCTGGGCGCAAACATTTTGGCGCCTGGGGCCTTCCAAGGTCGCTGGGGGCTCAGAGGGCCCTGCCCGTTCTGCCGCCCTGATGACAGGAGGCGCCAATAACGGCCCGGGTGGCGGTGGGGCGGAGGGTGAGTCCAGCGCTGGGGCGGGGGTCCCCAATCCCTGGCATTGCGGTGCCAGGCCCCTTGGAAGGAGCCCCTTGGGGGTCGACCTAGGGTTAGGATTAGCCCAGAGGAGGCCGGCAGGCAGGATCCATGGGCGCTGTGGCGGGGCGGGGGCGGGCCGAGGGGAGGGCGCTGGTGAGTGGGAGCGTGGGCCCAACTGTTTTGTCGCAGGCCGCCTTCGAAGGTCTCCAGGGGCTCGGAGGGCCCTACCCCTTCTCGACCTGAATGACTGGCGGCGCCCCTAGCGGCCCGGGTGGTGGGGGGCAGCAGGGTGAGTCCAGCGCTGGGATTCGGAGGTTAACAATCCCCAGCGTTGGGGCGCCAAGCCCCTTGGATGGGCCGTTCGGGGACCGAACTAGGGTTAGGATTAGCCTCCAAGAGTACGGCAGGTCCGATCCGCCTGCTGTGTTTCGAGCGGAGGGGCGGGTTGAGGTGAGGGCGCTGACTAGTGGGAGCGTGGGCCCAAGCGCTTTGGGGAGCGGGTACATCGAGGGTCCGGGAGGGGGGTGGCTGGGAGGGCCCTGTATGATCTCCTGCCCTGAATGAGTGGCAGCGCCCCTAGTGGCCCAGGTGGTGGAGGGGCAGCAGTGTTAGTTTGGCCCTGGGTCTCAGGGGTCCCCAATCCCCAGCGTTGCAGCCCCAGGCCCCTTGTTATGGGCCTCTCGGGGACTGACCTAGGGTTAGGGTTAGCAAGCAGGATGTCGCCAGGCCCGAAATGCCGGCTGTGCTGTGAGTGGAGGGGCGGGCGGAGTGAGGGCGCTGGCGAGCAGAAGCCTGGGCCCAAACATTTTGGCGCGGGGGCCTTCGAAGGTCGCTGGGGGCTCAGAGGGCCCTGCCCGTTCTCCCCCCCTGAATAACCGGCGGCCTCCCTAGCGGCCCAGGGGTGGGGGGCTGCAGGGTGAATCCGGCGCTGGGTCTCGGGTCCCCAATCCCTGGCGCTGGGGCGCCAAGCACCTTCGGATGGGCCCCTGGGAGACCCACCTTGGGTTAGGCTTAGCCCCCAGGAGGCCATCAGGCCCAATCCCCTGGCTGTGTAGCGCGCATTGTGGCGGGCCAGGGGAGGGAGCTGGCGAGCGGGACCGTGGGCCCACAGGTTTTGGCGCTGGGGCAGCCTTCGAAGGTCGTCAGGGGCTTGTAGGACCCTGCCCCTTCTCCCGCCTGAATGACCGGCGGCGCTCCTAGCGGCCCGGGTGGCGGGTGGCTGCAGGGTGAGTCCGGCCCTGGGGCTAGGACGTCCAGGATCTCGGGCATGGCGGTGAAAGGCCGCTTGGGAGGGGCCCCTAGGGAACCGACCTAGGTTACGGGTTAGCCCCCAGGAGGCCGGCGGGTCCGATCCCGCTGCTGTGTTTCGAGCGGAGGGGCGGGTTGAGGTGAGGGCGCTGACTAGTGGGAACGTGGGCCCAAGCGCTTTGGGGCAGGGGGCCATCGAATGTGGAAGGGGGCTTGGAGGGCCCTGCCCCTTCTCCCGCCGGGAATGAGCGGCAGCGCCCCTAGTGGCCCAGGTGGTGGAGGGGCAACAGTGTTAGTCTGGCCCTGGGGCACTGGGGTCCCCAATCCCCAGCGTTGCATCCCCGGGCCCCTTGTCAGGGGCCTCTCGGGGACTGACCTAGTGTTAGGGTTAGCAAGCAGGATGCCGGCAGGCCCAAAATGCCGGCTGTGCGGCGAGTGGTGGGGCGGGCGGAGTGAGGGCGCTGGTGAGCAGGAGCCTGGGCCCAAACATTTTGGCGCCTGGGGCCTTCCAAGGTCGCTGGGGGCTAAGAGGGCCCTGCCCGTTCTGCCGCCCTGATGACAGGCGGCGCCAATAACGGCCCGGGTGTCGGTGGGGCGGAGGGTGAGTCCAGCGCTGGGTCTCGGGTCCCCAATCCCAGGCGTTGGGGCGCCAGGCCCCTTGCGAGGGGCCCCTAAGGAGCACACCTAGAGTTAGGGTTAGCCCCCAGGAGGCCTGCAGGCCCGATCTGCTGGATGTGCAGCTCGCAGAGCAGCAGGCCGAGCTGAGGGCGTTGAGGAGTGGGAGCGGGGGCCCAAGAGTTTGGCGCGGGGGCCTTCGAAATGCACCAGGGGCTCGGTGTGCCCTGCACATTCTCCCGCCCTGAATGACCAGCGGCGCCAATAAAGGCCAGGGTGGCGGTGCGGCGGAGGGTGAGTCCAGCGCTGGGGCGGGGGTCCCCAATCCCTGGCATTGCGGTGCCAGGCCCCTTGGGAGGAGCCCCTTGGGTGCCGACCTAGGGTTAGGATTAGCCCCGAGGAGGCCGGCAGGCAGGAGCCATGGGCGGTGTGGGGAGGGGGGGGCGGGCAGAGGGGAGGGCGCTGGTGTGTGGGAGCGTGGGCCCAAGAGTTTTGGCGCAGTCGGCCTTCGAAGCTCCCAAGGGGCTCGGAGGGCCCTACCCGTTCTGGAGCCTGAATGACTGGCGGCGCCCCTAGCGGCCCGGGTGGCGGGGGCTGCAGGGTGAGTCCAGCGCTGGGGTTCGGAGGTTCCCAATCCCCAGCGTTGGGGCGCCAAGCCCCTTGGATGGGCCCTTCGGGGACCGACCTAGGGTTCGGATTAGCCTCCAGGAGTAAGGCAGGTCCGAGCCGCCTGCTGTGTTTCGAGCGGAGGGGCGGGTTGAGGTGAGGGCGCTGACTAGTGGGAACGTGGGCCCAAGCGCTTTGGGGCAGGGGGCCATCGAATGTGGAAGGGGGCTTGGAGGGCCCTGCCCCTTCTCCCGCCGGGAATGAGCGGCAGCGCCCCTAGTGGCCCAGGTGGTGGAGGGGCAACAGTGTTAGTCCGGCCCTGGGGCACTGGGGTCCCCAATCCCCAGCGTTGCATCCCCGGGCCCCTTGTCAGGGGCCTCTCGGGGACGGACCTAGGGTTAGGGTTAGCAAGCAGGATGCCAGCAGGCCCAAAATGCCGGCTGTGCGGCGAGTGGAGGGACGGGCGGAGTGAGGGCGCTGGCGAGCAGGAGCCTGGGCCCAAACATTTTGGCGCCTGGGGCCTTCCAAGGTCGCTGGGGGCTCAGAGGGCCCTGCCCGTTCTGCCGCCCTGATGACAGGCGGCGCCAATAACGGCCCGGGTGGCGGTGGGGCGGAGGGTGAGTCCAGCGATAGGGCTCGGGTCCCCAATCCGAAGCGTTGGGGCGCCAGGCCCCTTGCGAGGAGCCCCTAAGGAGCCCACCTAGAGTTAGGGTTAGCCCCCAGGAGGCCTGCAAGCCCGATCTGCTGGATGTGCAGCGAGCGGAGGGGCAGGCCGAGCTGAGGTCGTTGATGAGTGGTAGCGGGGGCCCAAGAGTTTGGCGCGGGGGCCTTCGAAATGCGCCAGGGGCTCGGTGTGCCCTGCACATTCTCCCGCCCTGAATGACCAGCGGCGCCAATAAAGGCCCGGGTGGCGGTGGGGTGGAGGGTGAGTCCAGCGCTGGGGCGGGGGTCCCCAATCCCTGGCATTGCGGTGCCAGGCCTCTTGGGAGGAGCCCCTTGGGGGCCGACCTAGGGTTAGGATTAGCACCGAGGAGGCCGGCAGGTAGGATCCATGGGCGGTGTGGCGAGGGGGGGGGCGAGCCGAGGGGAGGGCGCTGGTGAGTGGGAGCGTGGGCCCAAGTGTTTTGGCGCAGGCGGCCTTCGCAGCTCGCCAGGGGCTCGGAGGGCCCTACCCGTTCTCGAGCCTGAATGACTGGCGGCGCCCCTAGCGGCCCGGGTGGCGGGGCGCTGCAGGGTGAGTCCAGCGCTCGGGTTTGGAGGTTCCCAATCCCCAGCGTTGGGGCGCCAAGCCCCTTGGATGGGCCCTTCGGGGACCGACCTAGGGTTAGGATTAGCCTCCAGGAGTAGGGCAGGTCCGATCCGCCTGCTGTGTTTCGAGCGGAGGGGCGGTTTGAGGTGAGGGCGCTGACTAGTGGGAGCGTGGGCCCAAGCGCTTTGGGGAGCGGGTGCATCGAGGGTCCGGGGGTGGGGGGCTGGGAGGGCCCTGTATGTTCTCCTGTCCTGAATGAGCGGCAGCGCCCCTAGTGGCCCAGGTGGTGGAGGGGCAGCAGTGTTAGTTTGGCCCTGGGTCTCAGGGGTCCCCAATCCCCAGCGTTGCAGCCCCAGGCCCCTTGTGATGGGCCTCTCGCGGACTGACCTAGGGTTAGGGTTAGCAAGCAGGATGCCGGCAGGCCCGAAATGCCGGCTGTGCTGTGAGTTCAGGGGCGGGCGGAGTGAGGGCGCTGGCGAGCAGAAGCCTGGGCCCAAACATTTTGGCGCGGGGGCCTTCGAAGGTCGCTGGGGGCTCAGAGGGCCCTGCCCGTTCTGCCCCCCTGAATAACCGGCGGGCCCCCTAGCGGCCCAGGGGTGGGGGGCTGCAGGGTGAATCCGGCGCTGGGTCTCGGGTCCCCAATCCCTGGCGTTGGGACGCCAAGCACCTTCGGATGGGCCCCTGGGGGACCCACCTTGGGTTAGGCTTAGCCCCCAGGAGGCCATCAGGCCCAATCCCCTGGCTGTGTAGCGCGCATTGCGGCCGGTCAGGGGAGGGAGCTGGCGAGCCGGACCGTGGGCCCACAGGTTTTGGCGCAGGGGCGGCCTTCGAAGGTCGTCAGGGGCTTGTAGGACCCTGCCCCTTCTCCCGCCTGAATGACCGGCGGCGCTCCTAGCGGCCCGGGTGGCGGGTGGCTGCAGGGTGAGTCCGGCCCTGGGGCTAGGACGTCCAGGATCCCGGGCATGGCGGCGCAAGGCCCCTTGGGAGGGGCCCCTCGGGAACCGACCTAGGGATAGGGTTAGCCCCCAGGTGGCCGGCAGGTCCGATCCGGCTGCTGTGTTTCGAGCGGAGGGGCGGGTTGAGGTGAGGGCGCTGACTAGTGGGAACGTGGGCCCAAGCGCTTTGGGGCAGGGGGCCATCGAATGTGGAAGGGGGCTTGGAGGGCCCTGCCCCTTCTCCCGCCGGGAATGAGCGGCAGCGCCCCTAGTGGCCCAGGTGGTGGAGGGGCAACAGTGTTAGTCCGGCCCTGGGGCACTGGGGTCCCCAATCCCCAGCGTTGCATCCCCGGGCCCCTTGTCAGGGGCCTCTCGGGGACGGACCTAGGGTTAGGGTTAGCAAGCAGGATGCCAGCAGGCCCAAAATGCCGGCTGTGCGGCGAGTGGAGGGACGGGCGGAGTGAGGGCGCTGGCGAGCAGGAGCCTGGGCCCAAACATTTTGGCGCCTGGGGCCTTCCAAGGTCGCTGGGGGCTCAGAGGGCCCTGCCCGTTCTGCCGCCCTGATGACAGGCGGCGCCAATAACGGCCCGGGTGGCGGTGGGGCGGAGGGTGAGTCCAGCGATAGGGCTCGGGTCCCCAATCCGAAGCGTTGGGGCGCCAGGCCCCTTGCGAGGAGCCCCTAAGGAGCCCACCTAGAGTTAGGGTTAGCCCCCAGGAGGCCTGCAAGCCCGATCTGCTGGATGTGCAGCGAGCGGAGGGGCAGGCCGAGCTGAGGTCGTTGATGAGTGGTAGCGGGGGCCCAAGAGTTTGGCGCGGGGGCCTTCGAAATGCGCCAGGGGCTCGGTGTGCCCTGCACATTCTCCCGCCCTGAATGACCAGCGGCGCCAATAAAGGCCCGGGTGGCGGTGGGGTGGAGGGTGAGTCCAGCGCTGGGGCGGGGGTCCCCAATCCCTGGCATTGCGGTGCCAGGCCTCTTGGGAGGAGCCCCTTGGGGGCCGACCTAGGGTTAGGATTAGCACCGAGGAGGCCGGCAGGTAGGATCCATGGGCGGTGTGGCGAGGGGGGGCGAGCCGAGGGGAGGGCGCTGGTGAGTGGGAGCGTGGGCCCAAGTGTTTTGGCGCAGGCGGCCTTCGCAGCTCGCCAGGGGCTCGGAGGGCCCTACCCGTTCTCGAGCCTGAATGACTGGCGGCGCCCCTAGCGGCCCGGGTGGCGGGGCGCTGCAGGGTGAGTCCAGCGCTCGGGTTCGGAGGTTCCCAATCCCCAGCGTTGGGGCGCCAAGCCCCTTGGATGGGCCCTTCGGGGACCGACCTAGGGTTAGGATTAGCCTCCAGGAGTAGGGCAGGTCCGATCCGCCTGCTGTGTTTCGAGCGGAGGGGCGGTTTGAGGTGAGGGCGCTGACTAGTGGGAGCGTGGGCCCAAGCGCTTTGGGGAGCGGGTGCATCGAGGGTCCGGGGGTGGGGGGCTGGGAGGGCCCTGTATGTTCTCCTGTCCTGAATGAGCGGCAGCGCCCCTAGTGGCCCAGGTGGTGGAGGGGCAGCAGTGTTAGTTTGGCCCTGGGTCTCAGGGGTCCCCAATCCCCAGCGTTGCAGCCCCAGGCCCCTTGTGATGGGCCTCTCGCGGACTGACCTAGGGTTAGGGTTAGCAAGCAGGATGCCGGCAGGCCCGAAATGCCGGCTGTGCTGTGAGTTCAGGGGCGGGCGGAGTGAGGGCGCTGGCGAGCAGAAGCCTGGGCCCAAACATTTTGGCGCGGGGGCCTTCGAAGGTCGCTGGGGGCTCAGAGGGCCCTGCCCGTTCTGCCCCCCTGAATAACCGGCGGGCCCCCTAGCGGCCCAGGGGTGGGGGGCTGCAGGGTGAATCCGGCGCTGGGTCTCGGGTCCCCAATCCCTGGCGTTGGGACGCCAAGCACCTTCGGATGGGCCCCTGGGGGACCCACCTTGGGTTAGGCTTAGCCCCCAGGAGGCCATCAGGCCCAATCCCCTGGCTGTGTAGCGCGCATTGCGGCCGGTCAGGGGAGGGAGCTGGCGAGCCGGACCGTGGGCCCACAGGTTTTGGCGCAGGGGCGGCCTTCGAAGGTCGTCAGGGGCTTGTAGGACCCTGCCCCTTCTCCCGCCTGAATGACCGGCGGCGCTCCTAGCGGCCCGGGTGGCGGGTGGCTGCAGGGTGAGTCCGGCCCTGGGGCTAGGACGTCCAGGATCCCGGGCATGGCGGCGCAAGGCCCCTTGGGAGGGGCCCCTCGGGAACCGACCTAGGGATAGGGTTAGCCCCCAGGTGGCCGGCAGGTCCGATCCGGCTGCTGTGTTTCGAGCGGAGGGGCGGGTTGAGGTGAGGGCGCTGACTAGTGGGAACGTGGGCCCAAGCGCTTTGGGGCAGGGGGCCATCGAATGTGGAAGGGGGCTTGGAGGGCCCTGCCCCTTCTCCCGCCGGGAATGAGCGGCAGCGCCCCTAGTGGCCCAGGTGGTGGAGGGGCAACAGTGTTAGTCCGGCCCTGGGGCACTGGGGTCCCCAATCCCCAGCGTTGCATCCCCGGGCCCCTTGTCAGGGGCCTCTCGGGGACGGACCTAGGGTTAGGGTTAGCAAGCAGGATGCCAGCAGGCCCAAAATGCCGGCTGTGCGGCGAGTGGAGGGGCGGGCGGAGTGAGGGCGCTGGCGAGCAGGAGCCTGGGCCCAAACATTTTGGCGCCTGGGGCCTTCCAAGGTCGCTGGGGGCTCAGAGGGCCCTGCCCATTCTGCCGCCCTGATGACAGGCGGCGCCAATAACGGCCCGGGTGGCGGTGGGGCGGAAGGTGAGTCCAGCGCTGGGGCTCGGGTCCCCAATCCCAAGCGTTCGGGCGCCAGGCCCCTTGCGAGGGGCCCCTAAGGAGCCCACCTAGAGTTAGGGTTAGCCCCTAGGAGGCCTGCAAGTCCGATCTGCTGGATGTGCAGCGAGCGGAGGGGCAGGCCGAGCTGAGGGCGTTGAGGAGTGGGAGCGGGGGCCCAAGAGTTTGGCGCGAGGGCCTTGGAAATGCGCCAGGGGCTTGGTGTGCCATGCACATTCTCCCGCCCTGAATGACCAGCGGCGCCAATAAAGCCCCGGGTGGCGGTGGGGCGGAGGTTGAGTCCAGCGCTGGGGCTCGGGTCCCCAATCCCAAGCGTTGGGGCGCCAGGCCCATTGCAAGGGGCCCCTAAGGAGCCCACCTAGAGTTAGGGTTAGCCCCCAGGAGGCCTGCAAGCCCGATCTGCTGGATGTGCAGGGAGCAGAGGGGCAGGCCGAGCTGAGGGCGTTGAGGAGTGGGAACGGGGGCCCAAGAGTTTGGCGCGGGGGCCTTCGAAATGCGCCAGGGGCTCGGTGTGCCCTGCACATTCTCCCGCCCTGAATGACCAGCGGCACCAATAAAGGCCCGGGTGGCGGTGGGGCGGAGGGTGAGTCCAGCGCTGGGGCGGGGGTCCCCAATCCCTGGCATTGCGGTGCCAGGCCTCTTGGGAGGAGCCCCTTGGGGGCCGACGTAGGGTTAGGATTAGCCCCGAGGAGGCCGGAAGGCAGGATCCATGGGCGGTGTGGCGAGGGGGGGGGCGGGCCGAGGGGATGGCGCTGGTGAGTGGGAGCGTGAGTCCAGGTGTTTTGGCGCAGGCGGCCTTCACAGCTCGCCAGGGGCTCCGAGGACCCTACCCGTTCTCGAGCCTGAATGACTGGGGGCGCCCCTAGCGGTCCGGGTGGCGGGGGGCTGCAGGGTCAGTCCAGCGCTGGGGTTCGGAGGTTCCCAATCCCCAGCGTTGGGGCGCCAAGCCCCTTGGATGGGCCCTTCAGGGACCGACCTAGGGTTAGGATTAGCCTCCAGGAGTACGGAATTTCCGATCCGCCTGGTGTGTTTCGAGCGGAGGGGCGGGTTGAGGTGAGGGCGCTGACTAGTGGGAGCGTCGGCCCAAGCGCTTTGGGGAGCGGGTGCATCGAGGGTCCGGGGGGTGGGGGGAGGCTGGGAGTGCCCTGCATGTTCTCCTGCCCTGAATGTGCGGCAGCGCCCCTAGTGGCCCAGGTGGTGGAGGGGCAGCAGTGTTAGTTTGGCCCTGGGTCTCAGGGGTCCCCAATCCCCAGCGTTGCAGCCCCAGGCCCCTGGTTATAGGCCCCTCGGGGACTGACCTAGGGTTAGGGTTAGCAAGCAGGATGCCGGCAGGCCCGAAATGCCGGCTGTGCTGTGAGTGGAGGGGCGGGCGGAGTGAGGGCGCTGGCGAGCAGAAGCCTGGGCCCAAACATTTTGGCGCCTGGGGCCTTCGAAGGTCGCTGGGGGCTCAGAGGGCCCTGCCCGTTCTCACCCACTGAATAACCGTCGGGCCCCCTAGCGGCCCAGGGGTGGGGGGCTGCAGGGTGAATCCGGCGCTGGGTCTCGGGTCCCCAATCCCTGGCGTTGGGGCGCCAAGCACCTTCGGATGGGCCCCTGGGGGACCCACCTTGGGTTAGGCTTAGCCCCCAGGAGGACATCAGGCCCAATCCCCTGGCTGTGTAGCGCGCATTGCGGCGGGCCAGGGGAGGGAGCTGGCGAGCGGGACCGTGGGCCCACAGGTTTTGCCGCTGGGGCGGCCTTTGAAGGTCGTCAGGGGCTTGTGGGACCCTGCCCCTTCTCCCGCCTGAATGACCGGCGGCGCTCCTAGCGGCCCAGGTGGCGGGTGGCTGCAGGGTGAGTCCGGCCCTGGGGCTAGGACGTCCAGGATCCCGGGCATGGCGGCGCAAGGCCCCTTGGGAGGGGCCCCTCGGGAACCGACCTAGGGTTAGGGTTAGCCCCCAGGAGGCCGGCAGGTCCGATCCGGCTGCTGTGTTTCGAGCGGAGGGGCGGGTTGAGGTGAGGGCGCTGACTAGTGGGAACGTGGGCCCAAGCGCTTTGGGGCAGGGGGCCATCGAATGTGGAAGGGGGCTTGGAGGGCCCTGCCCCTTCTCCCGCCGGGAATGAGCGGCAGCGCCCCTAGTGGCCCAGGTGGTGGAGGGGCAACAGTGTTAGTCCGGCCCTGGGGCACTGGGGTCCCCAATCCCCAGCGTTGCATCCCCGGGCCCCTTGTCAGGGGCCTCTCGGGGACTGACCTAGGGTTAGGGTTAGCAAGCAGGATGAGGGCAGGCCCAAAATGCCGGCTGTGCGGCGAGTGGAGGGGCGGGCGGAGTGAGGGCGCTGGCGAGCAGGAGCCTGGGCCCAAACATTTTGGCGCCTGGGGCCTTCCAAGGTCGCTGGGGGCTCAGAGGGCCCTGCCTGTTCTGCCGCCCTGATGACAGGCGGCGCCAATAACGGCCCGGGTGGCGGTGGGGCGGAGGGTGAGTCCAGCGCTGGGGCTCGGGTCCCCAATCCGAAGCGTTGGGGCGCCAGGCCCCTTGCGAGGAGCCCCTAAGGAGCCCACCTAGAGTTAGGGTTAGCCCCCAGGAGGCCTGCAAGCCCGATCTGCTGGATGTGCAGCGAGCGGAGGGGCAGGCCGAGCTGAGGTCGTTGATGAGTGGGAGCGGGGGCCCAAGAGTTTGGCGCGGGGGCCTTCGAAATGCGCCAGGGGCTCGGTGTGCCCTGCACATTCTCCCGCCCTGAATGACCAGCGGCGCCAATAAAGGCCCGGGTGGCGGTGGGGTGGAGGGTGAGTCCAGCGCTGGGGCGGGGGTCCCCAATCCCTGGCATTGCGGTGCCAGGCCTCTTGGGAGGAGCCCCTTGGGGGCCAACCTAGGGTTAGGATTAGCCCCGAGGAGGCCGGCAGGCAGGATCCATGGGCGGTGTGGCGAGGGGGGGGCGAGCCGAGGGGAGGGCGCTGGTGAGTGGGAGCGTGGGCCCAAGTGTTTTGGCGCAGGCGGCCTTCGCAGCTCGCCAGGGGCTCGGAGGGCCCTACCCGTTCTCGAGCCTGAATGACTGGCGGCGCCCCTAGCGGCCCGTGTGGCGGGGCGCTGCAGGGTGAGTCCAGCGCTCTGGTTCGGAGGTTCCCAATCCCCAGCGTTGGGGCGCCAAGCCCCTTGGATGGGCCCTTCGGGGACCGACCTAGGGTTAGGATTAGCCTCCAGGAGTAGGGCAGGTCCGATCCGCCTGCTGTGTTTCGAGCGGAGGGGCGGTTTGAGGTGAGGGCGCTGACTAGTGGGAGCGTGGGCCCAAGCGCTTTGGGGAGCGGGTGCATCGAGGGTCCGGGGGTGGGGGGCTGGGAGGGCCCTGTATGTTCTCCTGTCCTGAATGAGCGGCAGCGCCCCTAGTGGCCCAGGTGGTGGAGGGGCAGCAGTGTTAGTTTGGCCCTGGGTCTCAGGGGTCCCCAATCCCCAGCGTTGCAGCCCCAGGCCCCTTGTGATGGGCCTCTCGCGGACTGACCTAGGGTTAGGGTTAGCAAGCAGGATGCCGGCAGGCCCGAAATGCCGGCTGTGCTGTGAGTTCAGGGGCGGGCGGAGTGAGGGCGCTGGCGAGCAGAAGCCTGGGCCCAAACATTTTGGCGCGGGGGCCTTCGAAGGTGGCTGGGGGCTCAGAGGGCCCTGCCCGTTCTGCCCCCCTGAATAACCGGCGGGCCCCCTAGCGGCCCAGGGGTGGGGGGCTGCAGGGTGAATCCGGCGCTGGGTCTCGGGTCCCCAATCCCTGGCGTTGGGACGCCAAGCACCTTCGGATGGGCCCCTGGGGGACCCACCTTGGGTTAGGCTTAGCCCCCAGGAGGCCATCAGGCCCAATCCCCTGGCTGTGTAGCGCGCATTGCGGCCGGTCAGGGGAGGGAGCTGGCGAGCGGGACCGTGGGCCCACAGGTTTTGGCGCAGGGGCGGCCTTCGAAGGTCGTCAGGGGCTTGTAGGACCCTGCCCCTTCTCCCGCCTGAATGACCGGCGGCGCTCCTAGCGGCCCGGGTGGCGGGTGGCTGCAGGGTGAGTCCGGCCCTGGGGCTAGGACGTCCAGGATCCCGGGCATGGCGGCGCAAGGCCCCTTGGGAGGGGCCCCTCGGGAACCGACCTAGGGATAGGGTTAGCCCCCAGGTGGCCGGCAGGTCCGATCCGGCTGCTGTGTTTCGAGCGGAGGGGCGGGTTGAGGTGAGGGCGCTGACTAGTGGGAACGTGGGCCCAAGCGCTTTGGGGCAGGGGGCCATCGAATGTGGAAGGGGGCTTGGAGGGCCCTGCCCCTTCTCCCGCCGGGAATGAGCGGCAGCGCCCCTAGTGGCCCAGGTGGTGGAGGGGCAACAGTGTTAGTCCAGCCCTGGGGCACTGGGGTCCCCAATCCCCAGCGTTGCATCCCCGGGCCCCTTGTCAGGGGCCTCTCGGGGACGGACCTAGGGTTAGGGTTAGCAAGCAGGATGCCAGCAGGCCCAAAATGCCGGCTGTGCGGCGAGTGGAGGGGCGGGCGGAGTGAGGGCGCTGGCGAGCAGGAGCCTGGGCCCAAACATTTTGGCGCCTGGGGCCTTCCAAGGTCGCTGGGGGCTCAGAGGGCCCTGCCCGTTCTGCCGCCCTGATGACAGGCGGCGCCAATAACGGCCCGGGTGGCGGTGGGGCGGAGGGTGAGTCCAGCGATGGGGCTCGGGTCCCCAATCCAAAGCGTTGGGGCGCCAGGCCCCTTGCGAGGAGCCCCTAAGGAGCCCACCTAGAGTTAGGGTTAGCCCCCAGGAGGCCTGCAAGCCCGATCTGCTGGATGTGCAGGGAGCGGAGGGGCAGGCCGAGCTGAGGTCGTTGATGAGTGGGAGCGGGGGCCCAAGAGTTTGGCGCGGGGGCCTTCGAAATGCGCCAGGGGCTCGGTGTGCCCTGCACATTCTCCCGCCCTGAATGACCAGCGGCGCCAATAAAGGCCCGGGTGGCGGTGGGGTGGAGGGTGAGTCCAGCGCTGGGGCGGGGGTCCCCAATCCCTGGCATTGCGGTGCCAGGCCTCTTGGGAGGAGCCCCTTGGGGGCCGACCTAGGGTTAGGATTAGCCCCGAGGAGGCCGGCAGGCAGGATCCATGGGCGGTGTGGCGAGGGGGGGGCGAGCCGAGGGGAGGGCGCTGGTGAGTGGGAGCGTGGGCCCAAGTGTTTTGGCGCAGGCGGCCTTCGCAGCTCGCCAGGGGCTCGGAGGGCCCTACCCGTTCTCGAGCCTGAATGACTGGCGGCGCCCCTAGCGGCCCGGGTGGCGGGGCGCTGCAGGGTGAGTCCAGCGCTCGGGTTCGGAGGTTCCCAATCCCCAGCGTTGGGGCGCCAAGCCCCTTGGATGGGCCCTTCGGGGACCGACCTAGGGTTAGGATTAGCCTCCAGGAGTAGGGCAGGTCCGATCCGCCTGCTGTGTTTCGAGCGGAGGGGCGGTTTGAGGTGAGGGCGCTGACTAGTGGGAGCGTGGGCCCAAGCGCTTTGGGGAGCGGGTGCATCGAGGGTCCGGGGGTGGGGGGCTGGGAGGGCCCTGTATGTTCTCCTGTCCTGAATGAGCGGCAGCGCCCCTAGTGGCCCAGGTGGTGGAGGGGCAGCAGTGTTAGTTTGGCCCTGGGTCTCAGGGGTCCCCAATCCCCAGCGTTGCAGCCCCAGGCCCCTTGTGATGGGCCTCTCGCGGACTGACCTAGGGTTAGGGTTAGCAAGCAGGATGCCGGCAGGCCCGAAATGCCGGCTGTGCTGTGAGTTCAGGGGCGGGCGGAGTGAGGGCGCTGGCGAGCAGAAGCCTGGGCCCAAACATTTTGGCGCGGGGGCCTTCGAAGGTGGCTGGGGGCTCAGAGGGCCCTGCCCGTTCTGCCCCCCTGAATAACCGGCGGGCCCCCTAGCGGCCCAGGGGTGGGGGGCTGCAGGGTGAATCCGGCGCTGGGTCTCGGGTCCCCAATCCCTGGCGTTGGGACGCCAAGCACCTTCGGATGGGCCCCTGGGGGACCCACCTTGGGTTAGGCTTAGCCCCCAGGAGGCCATCAGGCCCAATCCCCTGGCTGTGTAGCGCGCATTGCGGCCGGTCAGGGGAGGGAGCTGGCGAGCGGGACCGTGGGCCCACAGGTTTTGGCGCAGGGGCGGCCTTCGAAGGTCGTCAGGGGCTTGTAGGACCCTGCCCCTTCTCCCGCCTGAATGACCGGCGGCGCTCCTAGCGGCCCGGGTGGCGGGTGGCTGCAGGGTGAGTCCGGCCCTGGGGCTAGGACGTCCAGGATCCCGGGCATGGCGGCGCAAGGCCCCTTGGGAGGGGCCCCTCGGGAACCGACCTAGGGATAGGGTTAGCCCCCAGCTGGCCGGCAGGTCCGATCCGGCTGCTGTGTTTCGAGCGGAGGGGCGGGTTGAGGTGAGGGCGCTGACTAGTGGGAACGTGGGCCCAAGCGCTTTGGGGCAGGGGGCCATCGAATGTGGAAGGGGGCTTGGAGGGCCCTGCCCCTTCTCCCGCCGGGAATGAGCGGCAGCGCCCCTAGTGGCCCAGGTGGTGGAGGGGCAACAGTGTTAGTCCGGCCCTGGGGCACTGGGGTCCCCAATCCCCAGCGTTGCATCCCCGGGCCCCTTGTCAGGGGCATCTCGGGGACGGACCTAGGGTTAGGGTTAGCAAGCAGGATGCCAGCAGGCCCAAAATGCCGGCTGTGCGGCGAGTGGAGGGGCGGGCGGAGTGAGGGCGCTGGCGAGCAGGAGCCTGGGCCCAAACATTTTGGCGCCTGGGGCCTTCCAAGGTCGCTGGGGGCTCAGAGGGCCCTGCCCATTCTGCCGCCCTGATGACAGGCGGCGCCAATAACGGCCCGGGTGGCGGTGGGGCGGAAGGTGAGTCCAGCGCTGGGGCTCGGGTCCCCAATCCCAAGCGTTCGGGCGCCAGGCCCCTTGCGAGGGGCCCCTAAGGAGCCCACCTAGAGTTAGGGTTAGCCCCCAGGAGGCCTGCAAGTCCGATCTGCTGGATGTGCAGGGAGCGGAGGGGCAGGCCGAGCTGAGGGCGTTGAGGAGTGGGAGCGGGGGCCCAAGAGTTTGGCGCGAGGGCCTTGGAAATGCGCCAGGGGCTTGGTGTGCCATGCACATTCTCCCGCCCTGAATGACCAGCGGCGCCAATAAAGCCCGGGGTGGCGGTGGGGCGGAGGTTGAGTCCAGCGCTGGGGCTCGGGTCCCCAATCCCAAGCGTTGGGGCGCCAGGCCCATTGCAAGGGGCCCCTAAGGAGCCCACCTAGAGTTAGGGTTAGCCCCCAGGAGGCCTGCAAGCCCGATCTGCTGGATGTGCAGGGAGCAGAGGGGCAGGCCGAGCTGAGGGCGTTGAGGAGTGGGAACGGGGGCCCAAGAGTTTGGCGCGGGGGCTTTCGAAATGCGCCAGGGGCTCGGTGTGCCCTGCACATTCTCCCGCCCTGAATGACCAGCGGCGCCAATAAAGGCCCGGGTGGCGGTGGGGTGGAGGGTGAGTCCAGCGGTGGGGCGGGGGTCCCCAATCCCTGGCATTGTGGTGCCAGGCCTCTTGGGAGGAGCCCCTTGGGGGCCGACCTAGGGTTAGGATTAGCCCCGAGGAGGCCGGGAGGCAGGATCCATGGGCGGTGTGGCGGGGGGGGGGGGCGAGCCGAGGGGAGGGCGCTGGTGAGTGGGAGCGTGGGCCCAAGTGTTTTGGGGCAGGCGGCCTTCGAAGCTCGCCAGGGGCTCGGAATGCCCTACCCGTTCTCGAGCCTGAATGACTGGCGGCGCCCCTAGCGGCCCGGGTGGCGGGGGGCTGCAGGGTGAGTCCAGCGCTGGGGTTCGGAGGTTCCCAATCCCCAGCGTTGGGGCACCAAGCCCCTTGGATGGGCCCTTTGGGGACCGACCTAGGGTTAGGATTAGCCTCCAGGAGTAGGGCAGGTCCGATCCGCCTGCTGTGTTTCGAGCGGAGGGGCGGGTTGAGGTGAGGGCGCTGACTAGTGGGAGCGTGGGCCCAAGCGCTTTGGGGAGCGGGTGCATCGAGGGTCCGGGGGTGGGGGGCTGGGAGGGCCCTGTATGTTCTCCTGTCCTGAATGAGCGGCAGCGCCCCTAGTGGCCCAGGTGGTGGAGGGGCAGCAGTGTTAGTTTGGCCCTGGGTCTCAGGGGTCCCCAATCCCCAGCGTTGCAGCCCCAGGCCCCTTGTGATGGGCCTCTCGCGGACTGACCTAGGGTTAGGGTTAGCAAGCAGGATGCCGGCAGGCCCGAAATGCCGGCTGTGCTGTGAGTTCAGGGGCGGGCGGAGTGAGGGCGCTGGCGAGCAGAAGCCTGGGCCCAAACATTTTGGCGCGGGGGCCTTCGAAGGTGGCTGGGGGCTCAGAGGGCCCTGCCCGTTCTGCCCCCCTGAATAACCGGCGGGCCCCCTAGCGGCCCAGGGGTGGGGGGCTGCAGGGTGAATCCGGCGCTGGGTCTCGGGTCCCCAATCCCTGGCGTTGGGACGCCAAGCACCTTCGGATGGGCCCCTGGGGGACCCACCTTGGGTTAGGCTTAGCCCCCAGGAGGCCATCAGGCCCAATCCCCTGGCTGTGTAGCGCGCATTGCGGCCGGTCAGGGGAGGGAGCTGGCGAGCGGGACCGTGGGCCCACAGGTTTTGGCGCAGGGGCGGCCTTCGAAGGTCGTCAGGGGCTTGTAGGACCCTGCCCCTTCTCCCGCCTGAATGACCGGCGGCGCTCCTAGCGGCCCGGGTGGCGGGTGGCTGCAGGGTGAGTCCGGCCCTGGGGCTAGGACGTCCAGGATCCCGGGCATGGCGGCGCAAGGCCCCTTGGGAGGGGCCCCTCGGGAACCGACCTAGGGATAGGGTTAGCCCCCAGCTGGCCGGCAGGTCCGATCCGGCTGCTGTGTTTCGAGCGGAGGGGCGGGTTGAGGTGAGGGCGCTGACTAGTGGGAACGTGGGCCCAAGCGCTTTGGGGCAGGGGGCCATCGAATGTGGAAGGGGGCTTGGAGGGCCCTGCCCCTTCTCCCGCCGGGAATGAGCGGCAGCGCCCCTAGTGGCCCAGGTGGTGGAGGGGCAACAGTGTTAGTCCGGCCCTGGGGCACTGGGGTCCCCAATCCCCAGCGTTGCATCCCCGGGCCCCTTGTCAGGGGCATCTCGGGGACGGACCTAGGGTTAGGGTTAGCAAGCAGGATGCCAGCAGGCCCAAAATGCCGGCTGTGCGGCGAGTGGAGGGGCGGGCGGAGTGAGGGCGCTGGCGAGCAGGAGCCTGGGCCCAAACATTTTGGCGCCTGGGGCCTTCCAAGGTCGCTGGGGGCTCAGAGGGCCCTGCCCGTTCTGCCGCCCTGATGACAGGCGGCGCCAATAACGGCCCGGGGTGGCGGTGGGGCGGAAGGTGAGTCCAGCGCTGGGGCTCGGGTCCCCAATCCCAAGCGTTCGGGCGCCAGGCCCCTTGCGAGGGGCCCCTAAGGAGCCCACCTAGAGTTAGGGTTAGCCCCCAGGAGGCCTGCAAGTCCGATCTGCTGGATGTGCAGCGAGCGGAGGGGCAGGCCGAGCTGAGGGCGTTGAGGAGTGGGAGCGGGGGCCCAAGAGTTTGGCGCGAGGGCCTTGGAAATGCGCCAGGGGCTTGGTGTGTCATGCACATTCTCCCGCCCTGAATGACCAGCGGCGCCAATAAAGCCCCGGGTGGCGGTGGGGCGGAGGTTGAGTCCAGCGCTGGGGCTCGGGTCCCCAATCCCAAGCGTTGGGGCGCCAGGCCCATTGCAAGGGGCCCCTAAGGAGCCCACCTAGAGTTAGGGTTAGCCCCCAGGAGGCCTGCAAGCCCGATCTGCTGGATGTGCAGGGAGCAGAGGGGCAGGCCGAGCTGAGGGCGTTGAGGAGTGGGAACGGGGGCCCAAGAGTTTGGCGCGGGGGCTTTCGAAATGCGCCAGGGGCTCGGTGTGCCCTGCACATTCTCCCGCCCTGAATGACCAGTGGCGCCAATAAAGGCCCGGGTGGCGGTGGGGTGGAGGGTGAGTCCAGCGGTGGGGCGGGGGTCCCCAATCCCTGGCATTGTGGTGCCAGGCCTCTTGGGAGGAGCCCCTTGGGGGCCGACCTAGGGTTAGGATTAGCCCCGAGGAGGCCGGGAGGCAGGATCCATGGGCGGTGTGGCGGGGGGGGGGGGCGAGCCGAGGGGAGGGCGCTGGTGAGTGGGAGCGTGGGCCCAAGTGTTTTGGGGCAGGCGGCCTTCGAAGCTCGCCAGGGGCTCGGAATGCCCTACCCGTTCTCGAGCCTGAATGACTGGCGGCGCCCCTAGCGGCCCGGGTGGCGGGGGGCTGCAGGGTGAGTCCAGCGCTGGGGTTCGGAGGTTCCCAATCCCCAGCGTTGGGGCACCAAGCCCCTTGGATGGGCCCTTTGGGGACCGACCTAGGGTTAGGATTAGCCTCCAGGAGTAGGGCAGGTCCGATCCGCCTGGTGTGTTTCGAGCGGAGGGGCGGGTTGAGGTGAGGGCGCTGACTAGTGAGAGCGTGGGCCCAAGCGCTTTGGGGAGCGGGTGCATCGAGGGTCCGGGGGTGGGGGGCTGGGAGGGCCCTGTATGTTCTCCTGCCCTGAATGAGCGGCAGCGCCCCTAGTGGCCCAGGTGGTGGAGGGGCAGCAGTGTTAGTTTGGCCCTGGGTCTCAGGGGTCCCCAATCCCCAGCGTTGCAGCCCCAGGCCCCTTGTGATGGGCCTCTCGGGGACTGACCTAGGGTTAGGGTTAGCAAGCAGGATGCCGGCAGGCCCGAAATGCCGGCTGTGCTGTGAGTGGAGGGGCGGGCGGAGTGAGGGCGCTGGCGAGCAGAAGCCTGGGCCCAAACATTTTGGCGCGGGGGCCTTCGAAGGTCGCTTGGGGCTCAGAGGGCCCTGCCCGTTCTCCCCCCCTGAATAACCGGCGGGCCCCCTAGCGGCCCAGGGGTGGGGGGCTGCACGGTGAATCCAGTGCTGGGTCTCGGGTCCCCAATCCCTGGCGTTGGGGCGCCAAGCACCATCGTATGTGCCCCTGGGGGACCCACCTTGGGTTAGGCTTAGCCCCCAGGAGGCCATCAGGCCCAATCCCCTGGCTGTGTAGCGCGCATTGCGGCGGGCCAGGGGAGGGAGCTGGCGAGCGGGACCCTGGGCCCACAGGTTTTGGCGCTGGGGCGGCCTTCGAAGGTCGTCAGGGGCTTGTAGGACCGTGCCCCTTCTCCCGCCTGAATGACCGGCGGCGCTCCTAGCGGCCCGGGTGGCGGGTGGCTGCAGGGTGAGTCCGGCCCTGGGGCTAGGACGTCCAGGATCCCGGGCATGGCGGCGCAAGGCCCCTTGGGAGGGGCCCCTCGGGAACCGACCTAGGGTTAGGGTTAGCCCCCAGGAGGCCGGCAGGTCCGATCCGGCTGCTGTGTTTCGAGCGGAGGGGCGGGTTGAGGTGAGGGCGCTGACTAGTGGGAACGTGGGCCCAAGCGCTTTGGGGCAGGGGGCCATCGAATGTGGAAGGGGGCTTGGAGGGCCCTGCCCCTTCTCCCGCCGGGAATGAGCGGCAGCGCCCCTAGTGGCCCAGGTGGTGGAGGGGCAACAGTGTTAGTCAGGCCGTGGGGCACTGGGGTCCCCAATCCCCAGCGTTGCATCCCCGGGCCCCTTGTCAGGGGCCTCTCGGGGACGGACCTAGGGTTAGGGTTAGCAAGCAGGATGCCGGCAGGCCCAAAATGCCGGCTGTGCGGCGAGTGGAGGGGCGGGCGGAGTGAGGGCGCTGGCGAGCAGGAGCCTGGGCCCAAACATTTTGGCGCCTGGGGCCTTCCAAGGTCGCTGGGGGCTCAGAGGGCCCTGCCGGTTCTGCCGCCCTGATGACAGGCGGCGCCAATAACGGCCCGGGTGGAGGTGGGGGGGAGGGTGAGTTCAGCGCTGGGGCTGGGGTCCCCAATCCCAAGCGTTGGGGCGCCAGGCCCCTTGCGAGGGGCCCCTAAGGAGCCCACCTAGAGTTAGGGTTAGCCCCCAGGAGGCCTGCAAGGCCGATCTGCTGGATGTGCAGCGAGCGGAGGGGCAGGCCGAGCTGAGGGCGTTGAGGAGTGGGAGCGGGGGCCCAAGAGTTTGGCGCGGAGGCCTTCGAAATGCGCCAGGGGCTCGGTGTGCCCTGCACATTCTCCCGCCCTGAATGACCAGCGGCGCCAATAAAGGCCCGGGTGGCGGTGGGGCGGAGGGTGAGTCCAGCGCTGGGGCGGGGGTCCCCAATCCCTGGCATTGCGGTGCCAGGCCCCTTGGGATGAGCCCCTTGGGGGACGACCTAGGGTTAGGATTAGCCCCGAGGAGGCCGGCAGGCAGGATCCATGGGCGGCGTGGCGAGGGGGGGTGCGAGCCCAGGGGAGGGTGCTGGTGAATGGGAGCGTGGGCCCAAGTGTTTTGGCGCAGGCGGCCTTCGAAGCTCGCCAGGGGCTCGGAGGGCCCTACCCGTTCTCGAGCCTGAATGACTGGCGGCGCCCCTAGCGGCCCGGGTGGCGCGGCGCTGCAGGGTGAGAGCAGCGCTGGGGTTCGGAGGTTCCCAATCCCCAGCGTTGGGGCGCCAAGCCCCTTGGATGGGCCCTTCGGGTACCGACCTAGGGTTAGGATTAGCCTCCAGGAGTAGGGCAGGTCCGATCCGCCTGCTGTGTTTCGAGCGGAGGGGCGGGTTGAAGTGAGGGCGCTGACTAGTGAGAGCGTGGGCCCAAGCGCTTTGGGGAGCGGGTGCATCGAGGGTCCCAGGGGGGGGCTGGGAGTGCCCTGCATGTTCTCCTGCCCTGAATGAGCGGCAGCGCCCCTAGTGGCCCAGGTGGTGGAGGGGCAGCAGTGTTAGTTTGGCCCTGGGTCTCAGGGGTCCCCAATCCCCAGCGTTGCAGCCCCAGGCCCCTTGTGATGGGCCTCTCGGGGACTGACCTAGGGTTAGGGTTAGCAAGCAGGATGCCTGCAGGCCCGAAATGCCGGCTGTGCTGTGAGTGGAGGGGCGGGCGGAGTGAGGGCGCTGGCGAGCAGAAGCCTGGGCCCAAACATTTTGGCGCGGGGGCCTTCGAAGGTCGCTTGGGGCTCAGAGGGCCCTGCCCGTTCTCCCCCCCTGAATAACCGGCGGGTCCGCTAGCGGCCCAGGGGTGGGGGGCTGCAGGGTGAATCCGGCGCTGGGTCTCGGGTCCCCAATCCCTGGCGTTGGGGCGCCAAGCACCTTCGGATGGGCCCCTGGGGGACCCACCTTGGGTTAGGCTTAGCCCCCAGGAGGCCATCAGGCCCAATCCCCTGGCTGTGTAGCGCGCATTGCGGCGGGCCAGGGGAGGGAGCTGGCGAGCCGGACCGTGGGCCCACAGGTTTTGGCGCAGGGGCGGCCTTCGAAGGTCGTCAGGGGCTTGTAGGACCCTGCCCCTTCTCCCGCCTGAATGACCGGCGGCGCTCCTAGCGGCCTGGGTGGCGGGTGGCTGCAGGGTGAGTCCGGCCCTGGGGCTAGGACGTCCAGGATCCCGGGCACGGCGGCGCAAGGCCCCTTGGGAGGGGCCCCTCGGGAACCGACCTAGGGTTAGGGTTAGCCCCCAGGAGGCCGGCAGGTCCGATCCGCCTGCTGTGTTTCGAGCGGAGGGGCGGGTTGAGGTGAGGGCGCTGACTAGTGGGAACGTGGGCCCAAGCGCTTTGGGGCAGGGGGCCATCGAATGTGGAAGGGGGCTTGGAGGGCCCTGCCCCTTCTCCCGCCGGGAATGAGCGGCAGCGCCCCTAGTGGCCCAGGTGGTGGAGGGGCAGCAGTGTTAGTCTGGCCCTGGGGCACTGGGGTCCCCAATCCCCAGCGTTGCATCCCCGGGCCCCTTGTCAGGGGCCTCTCGGGGACTGACCTAGGGTTAGGGTTAGCAAGCAGGATGCCGGCAGGCCCAAAATGCCGGCTGTGCGGCGAGTGGAGGGGCGGGCGGAGTGAGGGCGCTGGCGAGCAGGAGCCTGGGCCCAAACATTTTGGCGCCTGGGGCCTTCCAAGGTCGCTGGGGGCTCAGAGGGCCCTGCCGGTTCTGCCGCCCTGATGACAGGCGGCGCCAATAAGGGCCCGGGTGGCGGTGGGGCGGAGGGTGAGTCCAGCGCTGGGGCTCGGGTCCCCAATCCCAGGCGTTGGGGCTCCAGGCCCCTTGCGAGGGGCCCCTAAGGAGCCCACCTAGAGTTAGGGTTAGACCCCGGGAGGCCTGCAAGCCCGATCTGCTGGATGTGTAGCGAGCGGAGGGGCAGGCCGAGCTGAGGGCGTTGAGGAGTGGGAGCGGGGGCCCAAGAGTTTGGCACGGGGGCCTTCGAAATGCGCCAGGGGCTCGGTGTGCCCTGCACATTCTCCCGCCCTGAATGACCAGCGGCACCAATAAAGGCCCGGGTGGCGGTGGGGCGGAGGGTGAGTCCAGCGCTGGGGCGGGGGTCCCCAATCCCTGGCATTGCGGTGCCAGGCCCCTTGGGAGGAGCCCCTTGGGGGCCGACCTAGGGTTAGGATTAGCCCCGAGGAGGCCGGCAGGCAGGATCCATGGGCGGTGTGGCGAGGGTAGGGGCGGGCCGAGGGGATGGCGCTGGTGAGTGGGAGCGTGAGCCCAGGTGTTTTGGCTCAGGCGGCCTTCGAAACTCGCCAGGGGCTCCGAGGGCCCTACCCGTTCTCGAGCCTGAATGACTGGCGGCGCCCCTAGCGGCCCGGGTGGTGGGGGGCTGCAGGGTGAGTCCAGCGCTGGGGTTCGGAGGTTCCCAATCCCCAGCGTTGGGGCGCTAAGCCCCTTGGGTGGGCTCTTCAGGGACCGACCGAGGGTTAGGATTAGCCTCCAGGAGTATGGCAGGTCCGATCCGCCTGCTGTGTTTCGAGCGGAGGGGCGGGTTGAGGTGAGGGCGCTGACAAGTGGGAGCGTGGGCCCAAGCGCTTTGGGGAGCGGGTGCATAGAGGGTCCTGGGCTGGTGGGAGGCTGGGAGTGCCCTGCATGTTCTCCTGCCCTGAATGAGCGGCAGCGCCCCTAGTGGCCCAGGTGGTGGAGGGGCAGCAGTGTTAGTTTGGCCCTGGGTCTCAGGGGTCCCCAATCCCCAGCGTTGCAGCCCCAGGCCCCTGGTTATGGGCCTCTCGGGGACTGACTTAGGGTGAGGGTTAGCAAGCAGGATGCCGGCAGGCCCGAAATGCCGGCTGTGCTGTGAGTGGAGGGGCGGGCGGAGTGAGGGCGCTGGCGAACAGAAGCCTGGGCCCAAACATTTTGGCGTCTGGGGCCTTCGAAGGTCGCTGGGGGCTCAGAGGGCCCTGCCCGTTCTCCCCCACTGAATAACCGGCGGCCCCCCTAGCGGTCCAGGGGTTGGGGGCTGCAGGGTGAATCCGGCGCTGGGTCTCGGGTCCCCAATCCCTGGCGTTGGGGCGCCAAGCACCTTCGGATGGGCCCCTGGGGGACCCACCTTGGGTTAGGCTTAGCCCCCAGGAGGCCATCAGGCCCAATCCCCTGGCTGTGTAGCGCGCATTGCGGCGGGCCAGGGGAGGGAGCTGGCGAGCCGGACCGTGGGCCCACAGGTTTTGGCGCAGGGGCGGCCTTCGAAGGTCGTCAGGGGCTTGTAGGACCCTGCCCCTTCTCCCGCCTGAATGACCGGCGGCGCTCCTAGCGGCCCGGGTGGCGGGTGGCTGCAGGGTGAGTCCGGCCCTGGGGCTAGGACGTCCAGGATCCCGGGCACGGCGGCGCAAGGCCCCTTGGGAGGGGCCCCTCGGGAACCGACCTAGGGTTAGGGTTAGCCCCCAGGAGGCCGGCAGGTCCGATCCGCCTGCTGTGTTTCGAGCGGAGGGGCGGGTTGAGGTGAGGGCGCTGACTAGTGGGAACGTGGGCCCAAGCGCTTTGGGGCAGGGGGCCATCGAATGTGGAAGGGGGCTTGGAGGGCCCTGCCCCTTCTCCCGCCGGGAATGAGCGGCAGCGCCCCTAGTGGCCCAGGTGGTGGAGGGGCAGCAGTGTTAGTCTGGCCCTGGGGCACTGGGGTCCCCAATCCCCAGCGTTGCATCCCCGGGCCCCTTGTCAGGGGCCTCTCGGGGACTGACCTAGGGTTAGGGTTAGCAAGCAGGATGCCGGCAGGCCCAAAATGCCGGCTGTGCGGCGAGTGGAGGGGCGGGCGGAGTGAGGGCGCTGGCGAGCAGGAGCCTGGGCCCAAACATTTTGGCGCCTGGGGCCTTCTAAGGTCGCTGTGGGCTCAGAGGGCCCTGCCGGTTCTGCCGCCCTGATGACAGGCGGCGCCAATAAGGGCCCGGGTGGCGGTGGGGCGGAGGGTGAGTCCAGCGCTGGGTCTCGGGTCCCCAATCCCAGGCGTTGGGGCGCCAGGCCCCTTGCGAGGGGCCCCTAAGGAGCCCACCTAGAGTTAGGGTTAGCCCCCAGGAGGCCTGCAAGCCCGATCTGCTGGATGTGCAGCGAGCGGAGGGGCAGGCCGAGCTGAGGGCGTTGAGGAGTGGGAGCGGGGGCCCAAGAGTTTGGCGCGGGGGCCTTCGAAATGCGCCAGGGGCTCGGTGTGCCCTGCACATTCTCCCGCCCTGAATGACCAGCGGCGCCAATAAAGGCCCGGGTGGCGGTGGGGCGGAGGGTGAGTCCAGCGCTGGGGCGGGGGTCCCCAATCCCTGGCATTGCGGTGCCAGGCCTCTTGGGAGGAGCCCCTTGGGGGCCGACCTAGGGTTAGGATTAGCCCCGAGGAGGCCGGCAGGCAGGATCCATGGGCGGTGTGGCGAGGGTAGGGGGGGGCCGAGGGGATGGCGCTGGTGAGTGGGAGCGTGAGCCCAGGTGTTTTGGCTCAGGCGGCCTTCGAAACTCGCCAGGGGCTCCGAGGGCCCTACCCGTTCTCGAGCCTGAATGACTGGCGGCGCCCCTAGCGGCCCGGGTGGTGGGGGGCTGCAGGGTGAGTCCAGCGCTGGGGTTCGGAGGTTCCCAATCCCCAGCGTTGGGGCGCTAAGCCCCTTGGGTGGGCTCTTCAGGGACCGACCTAGGGTTAGGATTAGCCTCCAGGAGTATGGCAGATCCGATCCGCCTGCTGTGTTTCGAGCGGAGGGGCGGGTTGAGGTGAGGGCGCTGACAAGTGGGAGCGTGGGCCCAAGCGCTTTGGGGAGCGGGTGCATGGAGGGTCCTGGGCTGGTGGGAGGCTGGGAGTGCCCTGCATGTTCTCCTGCCCTGAATGAGCGGCAGCGCCCCTAGTGGCCCAGGTGGTGGAGGGGCAGCAGTGTTAGTTTGGCCCTGGGTCTCAGGGGTCCCCAATCCCCAGCGTTGCAGCCCCAGGCCCCTGGTTATGGGCCTCTCGGGGACTGACTTAGGGTTAGGGTTAGCAAGCAGAATGCCGGCAGGCCCGAAATGCCGGCTGTGCTGTGAGTGGAGGGGCGGGCGGAGTGAGGACGCTGGCGAGCAGAAGCCTGGGCCCAAACATTTTGGCGCCTGGGGCCTTCCAAGGTCGCTGGGGGCTCAGAGAGCCCTGCCCATTCTGCCGCCCTGATGACAGGCGGCGCCAATAAGGGCCCGGGTGGCGGTGGGGCGGAGGGTGAGTCCAGCGCTGGGTCTCGGGTCCCCAATCCCAGGCGTTGGGGCGCCAGGCCCCTTGCGAGGGGCCCCTAAGGAGCCCACCTAGAGTTAGGGTTAGCCCCCAGGAGGCCTGCAAGCCCGATCTGCTGGATGTGCAGCGAGCGGAGGGGCAGGCCGAGCTGAGGGCGTTGAGGAGTGGGAGCGGGGGCCCAAGAGTTTGGCGCGGGGGCCTTCGAAATGCGCCAGGGGCTCGGTGTGCCCTGCACATTCTCCCGCCCTGAATGACCAGCGGCGCCAATAAAGGCCCGGGTGGCGGTGGGGCGGAGGGTGAGTCCAGCGCTGGGGCGGGGGTCCCCAATCCCTGGCATTGCGGTGCCAGGCCTCTTGGGAGGAGCCCCTTGGGGGCCGACCTAGGGTTAGGATTAGCCCCGAGGAGGCCGGCAGGCAGGATCCATGGGCGGTGTGGCGAGGGTAGGGGGGGGCCGAGGGGATGGCGCTGGTGAGTGGGAGCGTGAGCCCAGGTGTTTTGGCTCAGGCGGCCTTCGAAACTCGCCAGGGGCTCCGAGGGCCCTACCCGTTCTCGAGCCTGAATGACTGGCGGCGCCCCTAGCGGCCCGGGTGGTGGGGGGCTGCAGGGTGAGTCCAGCGCTGGGGTTTGGAGGTTCCCAATCCCCAGCGTTGGGGCGCTAAGCCCCTTGGGTGGGCTCTTCAGGGACCGACCTAGGGTTAGGATTAGCCTCCAGGAGTATGGCAGATCCGATCCGCCTGCTGTGTTTCGAGCGGAGGGGCGGGTTGAGGTGAGGGCGCTGACAAGTGGGAGCGTGGGCCCAAGCGCTTTGGGGAGCGGGTGCATGGAGGGTCCTGGGCTGGTGGGAGGCTGGGAGTGCCCTGCATGTTCTCCTGCCCTGAATGAGCGGCAGCGCCCCTAGTGGCCCAGGTGGTGGAGGGGCAGCAGTGTTAGTTTGGCCCTGGGTCTCAGGGGTCCCCAATCCCCAGCGTTGCAGCCCCAGGCCCCTGGTTATGGGCCTCTCGGGGACTGACTTAGGGTTAGGGTTAGCAAGCAGGATGCCGGCAGGCCCGAAATGCCGGCTGTGCTGTGAGTGGAGGGGCGGGCGGAGTGAGGACGCTGGCGAGCAGAAGCCTGGGCCCAAACATTTTGGCGCCTGGGGCCTTCGAAGGTCGCTGGGGGCTCAGAGGGCCCTGCCCGTTCTCCCCCACTGAATAACCGGCGGCCCCCCTAGCGGTCCAGGGGTTGGGGGCTGCAGGGTGAATCCGGCGCTGGGTCTCGGGTCCCCAATCCCTGGCGTTGGGGCGCCAAGCACCTTCGGATGGGCCCCTGGGGGACCCACCTTGGGTTAGGCTTAGCCCCCAGGAGGCCATCAGGCCCAATCCCCTGGCTGTGTAGCGCGCATTGCGGCGGGCCAGGGGAGGGAGCTGGCGAGCGGGACCGTGGGCCCACAGGTTTTGGCGCTGGGGCGGCCTTCGAAGGTCGTCAGGGGCTTGTAGGACCCTGCCCCTTCTCCCGCCTGAATGACCGGCGGCGCTCCTAGCGGCCCGGGTGGCGGGTGGCTGCAGGGTGAGTCCGGCCCTGGGGCTAGGACGTCCAGGATCCCGGGCATGGCGGCGCAAGGCCCCTTGGGAGGGGTCCCTCCGGAACCGACCTAGGGTTAGGGTTAGCCCCCAGGAGGCCGGCAGGTCTGATCCGGCTGCTGTGTTTCGAGCGGAGGGGCGGGTTGAGGTGAGGGCGCTGACTAGTGGGAACGTGGGCCCAAGCGCTTTGGGGCAGGGGGCCATCGAATGTGGAAGGGGGCTTGGAGGGCCCTGTCCCTTCTCAGGCCGGGAATGAGCAGCAGCGCCCCTAGTGGCCCAGGTGGTGGAGGGGCAACAGTGTTAGTCCGGCCCTGGGGCACAGGGGTCCCCAATCCCCAGCGTTGCATCCCCGGGCCCCTTGTCAGGGGCCTCTCGGGGACTGACCTAGGGTTAGGGTTAGCAAGCAGGATGCCAGCAGGCCCAAAATGACGGCTGTGCGGCGAGTGGAGGGGCGGGCGGAGTGAGGGCTCTGGCGAGCAGGAGCCTGGGCCCAAACATTTTGGCGCCTGGGGCCTTCCGAGGTCGCTGGGGGCTCAGAGAGCCCTGCCCATTCTGCCGCCCTGATGACAGGCGGCGCCAATAAGGGCCCGGGTGGCGGTGGGGCGGAGGGTGAGTCCAGCGCTGGGTCTCGGGTCCCCAATCCCAGGCGTTGGGGCGCCAGGCCCCTTGCGAGGGGCCCCTAAGGAGCCCACCTAGAGTTAGGGTTAGCCCCCAGGAGGCCTGCAAGCCCGATCTGCTGGATGTGCAGCGAGCGGAGGGGCAGGCCGAGCTGAGGGCGTTGAGGAGTGGGAGCGGGGGGCCCAAGAGTTTGGCGCGGGGGCCTTCGAAATGCGCCAGGGGCTCGGTGTGCCCTGCACATTCTCCCGCCCTGAATGACCAGCGGCGCCAATAAAGGCCCGGGTGGCGGTGGGGCGGAGGGTGAGTCCAGCGCTGGGGCGGGGGTCCCCAATCCCTGGCATTGCGGTGCCAGGCCTCTTGGGAGGAGCCCCTTGGCGGCCGACGTAGGGTTAGGATTAGCCCCGAGGAGGCCGGCAGGCAGGATCCATGGGCGGTGTGGCGAGGGGGGGGGGCGGGCCGAGGGGATGGCGCTGGTGAGTGGGAGCGTGAGCCCAGGTGTTTTGGCGCAGGCGGCCTTCGCAGCTCGCCAGGGGCTCCGAGGACCCTACCCGTTCTCGAGCCTGAATGACTGGGGGCGCCCCTAGCGGTCCGGGTGGCGGGGGGCTGCAGGGTCAGTCCAGCGCTGGGGTTCGGAGGTTCCCAATCCCCAGCGTTGGGGCGCCAAGCCCCTTGGATGGGCCCTTCAGGGACCGACCTAGGGTTAGGATTAGCCTCCAGGAGTACGGAATTTCCGATCCGCCTGGTGTGTTTCGAGCGGAGGGGCGGGTTGAGGTGAGGGCGCTGACTAGTGGGAGCGTCGGCCCAAGCGCTTTGGGGAGCGGGTGCATCGAGGGTCCGGGGGGTGGGGGGAGGCTGGGAGTGCCCTGCATGTTCTCCTGCCCTGAATGTGCGGCAGCGCCCCTAGTGGCCCAGGTGGTGGAGGGGCAGCAGTGTTAGTTTGGCCCTGGGTCTCAGGGGTCCCCAATCCCCAGCGTTGCAGCCCCAGGCCCCTGGTTATGTGCCCCTCGGGGACTGACCTAGGGTTAGGGTTAGCAAGCAGGATGCCGGCAGGCCCGAAATGCCTGCTGTGCTGTGAGTGGAGGGGCGGGCGGAGTGAGGGCGCTGGCGAGCAGAAGCCTGGGCCCAAACATTTTGGCGCCTGGGGCCTTCGAAGGTCGTTGGGGGCTCAGAGGGCCCTGCCCGTTCTCACCCACTGAATAACCGTCGGGCCCCCTAGCGGCCCAGGGGTGGGGGGCTGCAGGGTGAATCCGGCGCTGGGTCTCGGGTCCCCAATCCCTGGCGTTGGGGCGCCAAGCACCTTCGGATGGGCCCCTGGGGGACCCACCTTGGGTTAGGCTTAGCCCCCAGGAGGACATCAGGCCCAATCCCCTGGCTGTGTAGCGCGCATTGCGGCGGGCCAGGGGAGGGAGCTGGCGAGCGGGACCGTGGGCCCACAGGTTTTGCCGCTGGGGCGGCCTTTGAAGGTCGTCAGGGGCTTGTGGGACCCTGCCCCTTCTCCCGCCTGAATGACCGGCGGCGCTCCTAGCGGCCCAGGTGGCGGGTGGCTGCAGGGTGAGTCCGGCCCTGGGGCTAGGACGTCCAGGATCCCGGGCATGGCGGCGCAAGGCCCCTTGGGAGGGGCCCCTCGGGAACCGACCTAGGGTTAGGGTTAGCCCCCAGGAGGCCGGCAGGTCCGATCCGGCTGCTGTGTTTCGAGCGGAGGGGCGGGTTGAGGTGAGGGCGCTGACTAGTGGGAACGTGGGCCCAAGCGCTTTGGGGCAGGGGGCCATCGAATGTGGAAGGGGGCTTGGAGGGCCCTGCCCCTTCTCCCGCCGGGAATGAGCGGCAGCGCCCCTAGTGGCCCAGGTGGTGGAGGGGCAACAGTGTTAGTCCGGCCCTGGGGCACTGGGGTCCCCAATCCCCAGCGTTGCATCCCCGGGCCCCTTGTCAGGGGCCTCTCGGGGACTGACCTAGGGTTAGGGTTAGCAAGCAGGATGAGGGCAGGCCCAAAATGCCGGCTGTGCGGCGAGTGGAGGGGCGGGCGGAGTGAGGGCGCTGGCGAGCAGGAGCCTGGGCCCAAACATTTTGGCGCCTGGGGCCTTCCAAGGTCGCTGGGGGCTCAGAGGGCCCTGCCCGTTCTGCCGCCCTGATGACAGGCGGCGCCAATAACGGCCCGGGTGGCGGTGGGGCGGAGGGTGAGTCCAGCGCTGGGGTTCGGAGGTTCCCAATCCCCAGCGTTGGGGCTCCAAGCCCCTTGGATGGGCCCTTCGGGGACCGACCTAGGGTTAGGATTAGCCTCCAGGAGTACGGCAGGTCCGATCCGCCTGCTGTGTTTCGAGCGGAGGGGAAGGTTGAGGTGAGGGCGCTGACTAGTGGGAGCGTGGGCCCAAGCGCTTTGGGGAGCGGGTACATGGAGGGTCCGAGGGTGGTGGGAGGCTGGGAGTGCCCTGCATGTTCTCCTGCCCTGAATGAGCGGCAGCGCCCCTAGTGGCCCAGGTGGTGGAGGGGCAGCAGTGTTAGTTTGGACCTGGGTCTCAGGGGTCCCCAATCCCCAGCGTTGCATCCCCGGGCCCCTTGTCAGGGGCCTCTGGAGGACGGACCTAGGGTTAGGGTTAGCAAGCAGGATGCCAGCAGGCCCAAAATGCCGGCTGTGCGGCGAGTGGAGGGGCGGGCGGAGTGAGGGCGCTGGCGAGCAGGAGCCTGGGCCCAAACATTTTGGCGCCTGGGGCCTTCCAAGGTCGCTGGGGGCTCAGAGGGCCCTGCCCATTCTGCGGCCCTGATGACAGGCGGCGCCAATAATGGCCCGGGTGGCGGTGGGGGGAGTGTGAGTTCAGCGCTGGGGCTCGGGTCCCCAATCCCAGGCGTTGGGGTGCCAGGCCCCTTGCGAGGGGACCCTAAGGAGCCCACCTAGAGTTAGGGTTAACCCCCAGGAGGCCTGCAAGCCCGATCTGCTGAATGTGCAGCGAGCGGAGGGGCAGGCCGAGCTGAGGGCGTTCAGGAGTGGGAGCGGGGCCCAAGAGTTTGGCGCGGGGGCCTTCGAAATGCGCCAGGGGCTCGGTGTGCCCTGCACATTCTCCCGCCCTGAATGACCAGCGGCGCCAATAAAGGCCCGGGTGGCGGTGGGGCGGAGGGTGAGTCCAGCGCTGGGGCGGGGGTCCCCAATCCCTGGCATTGCGGTGCCAGGCCCCTTGGGAGGAGCCCCTTGGGGGCCGACCTAGAATTAGGATTAGCCCCGAGGAGGCCAGCAGGCAGGATCCATGGGCGGTGTGGCGACGGGGGGGGCGAGCCGAGGGGAGGGCGCTGGTGAGTGGGAGCGTGGGCCCAAGTGTTTTGGCGCAGGCGGCCTTCGAAGCTCGCCAGGGGCTCGGAGGGCCCTACCCGTTCTCGAGCCTGAATGACTGGCGGCGCCCCTAGCGGCCCGGGTGGCGGGGCGCTGCAGGGTGAGTCCAGCGCTGGGGTTCGGAGGTTCCCAATCCCCAGCGTTGGGGCGCCAAGCCCCTTGGATGGGCCCTTCGGGGACCGACCTAGGGTTAGGATTAGCCTCCAGGAGTAGGGCAGGTCCGATCCGCCTGCTGTGTTTCGAGCGGAGGGGCAGGTTGAGGTGAGGGCGCTGACTAGTGAGAGCATGGGCCCAAGCGCTTTGGGGAGCGGGAGCATCGAGGGTCCGGGGGTGGGGGGCTGGGAGGGCCCTGTATGTTCTCCTGCCCTGAATGAGCGGCAGCGCCCCTAGTGGCCAGGTGGTGGAGGGGCAGCAGTGTTAGTTTGGCCCTGGGTCTCAGGGGTCCGCAATCCCCAGCGTTGCAGCCCCAGGCCCCTTGTGATGGGCCTCTCGGGGACTGACCTAGGGTTAGGGTTAGAAGCAGGATGCCGGCAGGCCCGAAATGTCGGCTGTGCTGTGAGTGGAGGGGCGGGCGGAGTGAGGGCGCTGGCGAGCAGAAGCCTGGGCCCAAACATTTTGGCGCGGGGGCCTTCGAAGTTCACTGGGGGCTCAGAGGGCCCTGCCTGTTCTCCCCCACTGAATAACCGGAGGCCCCCCTAGCGGCCCAGGGGTGGGGGGCAGCAGGGTGAATCCGGCGCTGGGTCTCGGGTCCCCAATCCCTGGCGTTGGGGCGCCAAGCGCCTTCGGATGGGCCCCTGGGGGACCCACCTTGGGTTAGGCTTAGCCCCCAGGAGGCCATCAGGCCCAATCCCCTGGCTGTGTAGCGTGCATTGCGGCGGGCCAGGGGAGGGAGCTGGCGAGCGGGACCGTGGGCCCACAGGTTTTGGCGCTGGGGCGGCCTTCGAAGGTCGTCAGGGGCTTGTAGGACCGTGCCCCTTCTCCCGCCTGAATGACCGGCGGCGCTCCTAGCGGCCTGGGTGGCGGGTGGCTGCAGGGTGAGTCCGGCCCTGGGGCTAGGACGTCCAGGACCCCGGGCATGGCGGCGCAAGGCCCCTTGGGAGGGGCACCTCGGGAACCGACCTAGGGTTAGGGTTAGCCCCCAGGAGGCCGGCAGGTCCGATCCGGCTGCTGTGTTTGGAGCGGAGGGGCGGGTTGAGGTGAGGGCGCTGACTAGTGGGAACGTGGGCCCAAGCGCTTTGGGGCAGGGGGCCATCGAATGTGGAAGGGGGCTTGGAGGGCCCTGCCCCTTCTCCCTCCGGGAATGAGCGGCAGCGCCCCTAGTGGCCCAGGTGGTGGAGGGGCAACAGTGTTAGTCCGGCACTGGGGCACTGGGGTCCCCAATCCCCAGCGTTGCATCCCCGGGCCCCTTGTCAGGGGCCTCTCGGGGACGGACCTAGGGTTAGGGTTAGCAAGCAGGATGCCGGCAGGCCCAAAATACCGGCTGTGCGGCGAGTGGAGGGACGGGCGGAGTGAGGGCGCTGGCGAGCAGGAGCCTGGGCCCAAACATTTTGGCGCCTGGGGCCTTCCAAGGTCGCTGGGGGCTCAGAGAGCCCTGCCCATTCTGCCGCCCTGATGACAGGTGGCGCCAATAATGGCCCGGGTGGCGGTGGGGCGGAGGGTGAGTCCAGCGCTGGGGTGGGGGTCCCCAATCCCTGGCATTGCTCTGCCAGGCCCCTTGGGAGGAGCCACTTGGGGGCCGACCTAGGGTTAGGACTTTCCCGAGGAGGCCGGCAGGCAGGATCCATGGGCAGTGTGGTGAGGGGGGGGTGCGGGCCGAGGGGAGGGCGCTGGTGAGTGGGAGCGTGGGCCCAAGTGTTTTGGCACAGGCGGCCTGCGAAGCTCCCCAGGGGCTCGGAGGGCCCTACCTGTTTTTGAGCCTGAATGACTGGCGGCGCCCCTAGCGGCCCGGGTGGCGGGGGGCTGCAGGGTCAGTCCAGCGCTGGGGTTCGGAGGTTCCCAATCCCCAGCGTTGGGGCGCCAAGCCCCTTGGATGGGCCCTTCGGGGACTGACCTAGGGTTAGGATTAGCCTCCAGGAGTACGGAATTTCCGATCCGCCTGGTGTGTTTCGAGCGGAGGGGCGGGTTGAGGTGAGGGCGCTGACTAGTGGGAGCGTCGGCCCAAGCGCTTTGGGGAGCGGGTGCATCGAGGGTCCGGGGGGTGGGGGGAGGCTGGGAGTGCCCTGCATGTTCTCCTGCCCTGAATGTGCGGCAGCGCCCCTAGTGGCCCAGGTGGTGGAGGGGCAGCAGTGTTAGTTTGCCCCTGGGTCTCAGGGGTCCCCAATCCCCAGCGTTGCAGCCCCAGGCCCCTGGTTATGGGCCTCTCCGGGACTGACCTAGGGTTAGGGTTAGCAAGCAGGATGCCGGCAGGCCCGAAATGCCGGCTGTGCTGTGAGTGGAGGGGCGGGCGGAGTGAGGGCGTGGCGAGCAGAAGCCTGGGCCCAAACATTTTGGTGCCTGGGGCCTTCGAAGGTCGCTGGGGGCTCAGAGGGCCCTTCCAGTTCTCCCCCCCTGAATAACCGGCGGGTCCCCGAGCGGCCCAGGGGTTGGGGGCTTCAGGGTGAATCCCGCGCTGGGTCTCGGGTCCCCAATCCCTGGCGTTGGGGCGCCAAGCACCTTCGGATGGGCCCCTGGGGGACCCACCTTGGGTTAGGCTTAGCCCCCAGGAGGCCATCAGGCCCAATCCCCTGGCTGTGTAGCGCGCATTGCGGCGGGCCAGGGGAGGGAGCTGGCGAGCGGGACCGTGGGCCCACAGGTTTTGCCGCTGGGGCGGCCTTCGAAGGTTGTCAGGGGCTTGTAGGACCCTGCCCCTTCTCCCGCCTGAATGACCGGCGGCGCTCCTAGCGGCCCGGGTGGCGGGTGGCTGCACGGTGAGTCCTTCCCTGGGGCTAGGACGTCCAGGATCCCGGGCATGGCGGCGCAAGGCCCCTTGGGAGGGGCCCCTCGGGAACCGACCTAGGGTTAGGGTTAGCCCCCAGGAGGCCGGCAGGTCCGATCCGGCTGCTGTGTTTCGAGCGGAGGGGCGGGTTGAGGTGAGGGCGCTGACTAGTGGGAACGTGGGCCCAAGCGCTTTGGGGCAGGGGGCCATCGAATGTGGAAGGGGGCTTGGAGGGCCCTGCCCCTTCTCAGGCCGGGAATGAGCGGCAGCGCCCCTTGTGGCCCAGGTGGTGGAGGGGCAGCAGTGTTAGTCTGTCCCTGTGGCATAGGGGTCCCCAATCCCCAGCGTTGCATCCCCGGGCCCCTTGTCAGGGGCCTCTCGGGGAGTGACCTAGGGTTAGGATTAGCAACCAGGATGCCAGCAGGCCCAAAATGCCGGCTCTGCGGCGAGTGGAGGGGCGGGCGGAGTGAGGGCGCTGGCGAGCAGGAGCCTGGGCCCAAACATTTTGGCGCCTGGGGCCTTCCAAGGTCGCTGGGGGCTCAGAGAGCCCTGCCCATTCTGCCGCCCTGATGACAGGCGGCGCCAATAACGGCCCGGGTGGCGGTGGGGCGGAGGGTGAGTCCAGCGCTGGGTCTCGGGTCCCCAATCCCAGGGGTTGGGGCGCCATGCCCCTTGCGAGGCGCCCCTAAGGAGCCCACCTAGAGTTAGGGTTAGCCCCCAGGAGGCCTGCAAGCCCGATCTGCTGGATGTGCAGCGAGCGGAGGGGCAGGCCGAGCTGAGGGCGTTGAGGAGTGGGAGCGGGGGCCCAAGAGTTTGGCGCGGGGGCCTTCGAAATGCGCCAGGGGCTCGGTGTGCCCTGCACATTCTCCCGCCCTGAATGACCAGCGGCGCCAATAAAGGCCCGGGTGGCGGTGGAGCGGAGGGTGAGTCCAGCGCTGGGGCGGGGTCCCCAATCCCTGGCATTGCGGTGCCAGGCCTCTTGGGAGGAGCCCCTTGGGGGCCGACGTAGGGTTAGGATTAGCCCCGAGGAGGCCGGCAGGCAGGATCCATGGGCCTTGTGGCGAGGGGGGGGGGCGGGCCGAGGGGATGGCGCTGGTGAGTGGGAGCGTGAGCCCAGGTGTTTTGGCGCAGGCGGCCTTCGCAGCTCGCCAGGGGCTCGGAGGACCCTACCCGTTCTCGAGCCTGAATGACTGGGGGCGCCCCTAGCGGTCCGGGTGGTGGGGGGCTGCAGGGTGAGTCCAGCGCTGGGGTTCGGAGGTTCCCAATCCCCAGCGTTGGGGCGCCAAACCCCTTGGATGGGCCCTTCGGGGACCGACCTAGGGTTAGGATTAGCCTCCAGGAGTACGGCAGGCCGATCCGCCTGCTGTGTTTCGAGCGGAGGGGCGGGTTGAGGTGAGGGCGCTGACTAGTGAGAGCGTGGGCCCAAGCACTTTGGGTAGCCTGTGCATCGAGGGTCCGGGGGAGGGGGGGAGGCTGGGAGTGCCCTGCATGTTCTCCTGCCCTGAATGAGCGGCAGCGCCCCTAGTGGCCCAGGTGGTGGAGGGGCAGCAGTGTTAGTTTGGCCCTGGGTCTCATGGGTCCCCAATCCCCAGCGTTGCAGCCCCAGGCCCCTTGTTATGGGCCTCTCGGGGACTGACCTAGGGTTAGGGTTAGCAAGCAGGATGTCGCCAGGCCCGAAATGCCGGCTGTGCTGTGAGTGGAGGGGCGGGCGGAGTGAGGGCGCTGGCGAGCAGAAGCCTGGGCCCAAACATTTTGGCGCGGGGGCCTTCGAAGGTCGCTGGGGGCTCAGAGGGCCCTGCCCGTTCTCCCCCACTGAATAACTGGCGGCCCCCCTAGCGGCCCAGGGGTGGGGGGCAGCAGGGTGAATCCGGCGCTGGGTCTCGGGTCCCCAATCCCTGGCGTTGGGGCGCCAAGCACCTTCGGATGGGCCCCTGGGGGACCCACCTTGGGTTAGGCTTAGCCCCCAGGAGGCCATCAGGCCCAATCCCCTGGCTGTGTAGCGCGCATTGCGGCGGGCCAGGGGAGGGAGCTGGCGAGAGGGACCGTGGGCCCACAGGTTTTGGCGCTGGGGCGGCCTTCGAAGGTCATCAGGGGCTTGTAGGACCCTGCCCCTTCTCCCGCCTGAATGACCGGCGGCGCTCCTAGCGGCCCGGGTGGCGGGTGGCTGCAGGGTGAGTCCGGCCCTGGGGCTAGAACGTCCAGGATCCCGGGCATGGCGGCGCAAGGCCCCTTGGGAGGGGCCCCTCGGGAACCGACCTAGGGTTAGGGTTAGCCCCCAGGAGGCCGGCAGGTCCGATCCGGCTGCTGTGTTTCGAGCGGAGGGGTGGGTTGAGGTGAGGGCGCTGACTAGTGGGAAAGTGGGCCCAAGCGCTTTGGGGCAGGGGGCCATCGAATGTGGAAGGGGGCTTGGAGGGCCCTGTCCCTTCTCCCGCCGGGAATGAGCGGCAGCGCCCCTAGTGGCCCAGGTGGTGGAGGGGCAACAGTGTTAGTCCGGCCCTGGGGCACTGGGGTCCCCAATCCCCAGCGTTGCATCCCTGGGCCCCTTGTCAGGGGCTCTCGGGGACTGACCTAGGGTTAGGGTTAGCAAGCAGGATGTCGGCAGGCCCAAAATACCGGCTGTGTGGCGAGTGGAGGGGCGGGCGGAGTGAGGGCGCTGGCGAGCAGGAGCCTGGGCCCAAACATTTTGGCGCCTGGGGCCTTCCAAGGTCGCTGGGGGCTCAGAGAGCCCTGCCCATTCTGCCGACCTGATGACAGGCGGCGCCAATAACGGCCCAGGTGGCGGTGGGGCGGAGGGTGAGTCCAGCGCTGGGTCTCGGGTCCCCAATCCCAGGCGTTGGGGCTCCATGACCCTTGCGAGGGGCCCCAAAGGAGCCCACCTAGAGTTAGGGTTAGCCCCCAGGAGGCCTGCAAGCCCGATCTGCTGGATGTGCAGCGAGCGGAGGGGCAGGCCGAGCTGAGGGCGTTGAGGAGTGGGAGCGGGGGCCCAAGAGTTTGGCGCGGGGGCCTTCGAAATGCGCCAGGGGCTCGGTGTGCCCTGCACATTCTCCCGCCCTGAATGACCAGCGGCGCCAATAAAGGCCCGGGTGGCGGTGGGGGGGAGGGTGAGTCCAGCGCTGGGGCGGGGGTCCCCAATCCCTGGCATTGCGGTGCCAGGCCTCTTGGGAGGAACCCCTTGGGGGCCGACGTAGGGTTAGGATTAGCCCCGAGGAGGCCGGCAGGCAGGATCCATGGGCGGTGTGGAGAGGGGGGGGGGCGGGCCGAGGGAATGGCGCTGGTGAGTGGGAGCGTGAGCCCAGGTGTTTTGGCGCAGGCGGCCTTCGCAGCTCGCCAGGGGCTCGGAGGACCCTACCCGTTCTCGAGCCTGAATGACTGGGGGCGCCCCTAGCGGTCCGGGTGGTGGGGGGCTGCAGGGTGAGTACAGCGCTGGGGTTCGGAGGTTCCCAATCCCCAGCGTTGGGGCGCCAAACCCCTTGGATGGGCCCTTCGGGGACCGACCGAGGGTTAGGATTAGCCTCCAGGAGTACGGCAGGCCGATCCGCCTGCTGTGTTTCGAGCGGAGGGGCGGGTTGAGGTGAGGGCGCTGACTAGTGAGAGCGTGGGCCCAAGCACTTTGGGTAGCCTGTGCATCGAGGGTCCGGGGGAGGGGGGGAGGCTGAGAGTGCCCTGCAAGTTCTCCTGCCCTGAATGTGCGGCAGCGCCCCTAGTGGCCCAGGTGGTGGAGGGGCAGCAGTGATAGTTTGGCCCTGGGTCTCAGGGGTCCCCAATCCCCAGCGTTGCAGCCCCAGGCCCCTTGTTATGGGCCTCTCGGGGACTGACCTAGGGTTAGGGTTAGCAAGCAGGATGCCGGCAGGCCCGAAATGCCGGCTGTGCTGTGAGTGGAGGGGCGGGCGGAGTGAGGGCGCTGGCGAGCAGAAGCCTGGGCCCAAACATTTTGGCGGGAGGGCCTTCGAAGGTCGCTGGGGGCTCAGAGGGCCCTGCCCGTTCTCCCCCACTGAATAACCGGCGGCCCCCCTAGCGGTCCAGGGGTTGGGGGCTGCAGGGTGAATCCGGCGCTGGGTCTCGGGTCCCCAATCCCTGGCGTTGGGGCGCCAAGCACCTTCGGATGGGCCCCTGGGGGACCCACCTTGGGTTAGGCTTAGCCCCCAGGAGGCCATCAGGCCCAATCCCCTGGCTGTGTAGCGCGCATTGCGGCGGGCCAGGGGAGGGAGCTGGCGAGCCGGACCGTGGGCCCACAGGTTTTGGCGCAGGGGCGGCCTTCGAAGGTCGTCAGGGGCTTGTAGGACCCTGCCCCTTCTCCCGCCTGAATGACCGGCGGCGCTCCTAGCGGCCCGGGTGGCGGGTGGCTGCAGGGTGAGTCCGGCCCTGGGGCTAGGACGTCCAGGATCCCGGGCACGGCGGCGCAAGGCCACTTGGGAGGGGCCCCTCGGGAACCGACCTAGGGTTAGGGTTAGCCCCCAGGAGGCCGGCAGGTCCGATCCGCCTGCTGTGTTTCGAGCGGAGGGGCGGGTTGAGGTGAGGGCGCTGACTAGTGGGAACGTGGGCCCAAGCGCTTTGGGGCAGGGGGCCATCGAATGTGGAAGGGGGCTTGGAGGGCCCTGCCCCTTCTCCCTCCGGGAATGAGCGGCAGCGCCCCTAGTGGCCCAGGTGGTGGAGGGGCAACAGTGTTAGTCCGGCACTGGGGCACTGGGGTCCCCAATCCCCAGCGTTGCATCCCCGGGCCCCTTGTCAGGGGCCTCTCGGGGACGGACCTAGGGTTAGGGTTAGCAAGCAGGATGCCGGCAGGCCCAAAATACCGGCTGTGCGGCGAGTGGAGGGACGGGCGGAGTGAGGGCGCTGGCGAGCAGGAGCCTGGGCCCAAACATTTTGGCGCCTGGGGCCTTCCAAGGTCGCTGGGGGCTCAGAGAGCCCTGCCCATTCTGCCGCCCTGATGACAGGTGGCGCCAATAATGGCCCGGGTGGCGGTGGGGCGGAGGGTGAGTCCAGCGCTGGGGTGGGGGTCCCCAATCCCTGGCATTGCTCTGCCAGGCCCCTTGGGAGGAGCCACTTGGGGGCCGACCTAGGGTTAGGACTTTCCCGAGGAGGCCGGCAGGCAGGATCCATGGGCAGTGTGGTGAGGGGGGGGTGCGGGCCGAGGGGAGGGCGCTGGTGAGTGGGAGCGTGGGCCCAAGTGTTTTGGCACAGGCGGCCTGCGAAGCTCCCCAGGGGCTCGGAGGGCCCTACCTGTTTTTGAGCCTGAATGACTGGCGGCGCCCCTAGCGGCCCGGGTGGCGGGGGGCTGCAGGGTCAGTCCAGCGCTGGGGTTCGGAGGTTCCCAATCCCCAGCGTTGGGGCGCCAAGCCCCTTGGATGGGCCCTTCGGGGACTGACCTAGGGTTAGGATTAGCCTCCAGGAGTACGGAATTTCCGATCCGCCTGGTGTGTTTCGAGCGGAGGGGCGGGTTGAGGTGAGGGCGCTGACTAGTGGGAGCGTCGGCCCAAGCGCTTTGGGGAGCGGGTGCATCGAGGGTCCGGGGGGTGGGGGGAGGCTGGGAGTGCCCTGCATGTTCTCCTGCCCTGAATGTGCGGCAGCGCCCCTAGTGGCCCAGGTGGTGGAGGGGCAGCAGTGTTAGTTTGCCCCTGGGTCTCAGGGGTCCCCAATCCCCAGCGTTGCAGCCCCAGGCCCCTGGTTATGGGCCTCTCCGGGACTGACCTAGGGTTAGGGTTAGCAAGCAGGATGCCGGCAGGCCCGAAATGCCGGCTGTGCTGTGAGTGGAGGGGCGGGCGGAGTGAGGGCGTGGCGAGCAGAAGCCTGGGCCCAAACATTTTGGCGCCTGGGGCCTTCGAAGGTCGCTGGGGGCTCAGAGGGCCCTTCCAGTTCTCCCCCCCTGAATAACCGGCGGGTCCCCGAGCGGCCCAGGGGTTGGGGGCTTCAGGGTGAATCCCGCGCTGGGTCTCGGGTCCCCAATCCCTGGCGTTGGGGCGCCAAGCACCTTCGGATGGGCCCCTGGGGGACCCACCTTGGGTTAGGCTTAGCCCCCAGGAGGCCATCAGGCCCAATCCCCTGGCTGTGTAGCGCGCATTGCGGCGGGCCAGGGGAGGGAGCTGGCGAGCGGGACCGTGGGCCCACAGGTTTTGCCGCTGGGGCGGCCTTCGAAGGTTGTCAGGGGCTTGTAGGACCCTGCCCCTTCTCCCGCCTGAATGACCGGCGGCGCTCCTAGCGGCCCGGGTGGCGGGTGGCTGCACAGTGAGTCCTTCCCTGGGGCTAGGACGTCCAGGATCCCGGGCATGGCGGCGCAAGGCCCCTTGGGAGGGGCCCCTCGGGAACCGACCTAGGGTTAGGGTTAGCCCCCAGGAGGCCGGCAGGTCCGATCTGGCTGCTGTGTTTCGAGCCGAGGGGCGGGTTGAGGTGAGGACGCTGACTAGTGGGAACGTGGGCCCAAGCGCTTTGGGGCAGGGGGCCATCGAATGTGGAAGGGGGCTTGGAGGGCCCTGCCCCTTCTCCGGCCGGGAATGAGCGGCAGCGCCCCTAGTGGCCCAGGTGGTGGAGGGGCAACAGTGTTAGTCCGGCCCTGGGGCACTGGGGTCCCCAATCCCCAGCGTTGCATCCCCGGGCCCCTTGTCAGGGGCCTCTCGGGGACTGACCTAGGGTTAGGGTTAGCAAGCAGGATGCCAGCAGGCCCAAAATGCCGGCTGTGCGGCGAGTGGAGGTGTGGGCGGAGTGAGGGCTCTGGCGAGCAGGAGCCTGGGCCCAAACATTTTGGCGCCTGGGGCATTCCAAGTTCGCTGGGGGCTCAGAGAGCCCTGCCCATTTTGCCGCCCTGATGACAGGCGGCGCCAATAATGGCCCGGTTGGCGGTGGGGCGGAGGGTGAGTCCAGCGCTGGGTCTCGGGTCCCCAATCCCAGGCGTTGGGGCGCCAGGCCCCTTGCGAGGGGCCCCTAAGAGCCCACCTAGAGTTAGGGTTAGCCGCCAGGAGGCCTGCAAGCCCGATCTGCTGGATGTGCAGCGAGCGGAGGGGCAGGCCGAGCTGAGGGCGTTGAGGAGTGGGAGCGGGGGCCCAAGAGTTTGGCGCGGGGGCCTTCGAAATGCGCCAGGGGCTCGGTGTGCCCTGCACATTCTCCCCCCCTGAATAACCGGCGGCCCCCCTAGCGGCCAATGGTTGGGAGGCAGCAGGGTGAATCCGGCGCTGGGTCTCGGGTCCCCAATCCCTGGCGTTGGGGCGCCAAGCACCTTCGGATGGGCCCCTGGGGGACCCACCTTGGGTTAGGCTTAGCCCCCAGGAGGCCATCAGGCCCAATCCCCTGGCTGTGTAGCGCGCATTGCGGCGGGCCAGGGGAGGGAGCTGGCGAGCGGGACCGTGGGCCCACAGGTTTTGGCGCTGGGGCGGCCTTCGAAGGTCGTCAGGGGCTTGTAGGACCCTGCCCCTTCTCCGGCCTGAATGACCGGCGGCACTCCTAGCGGCCCGGGTGGCGGGTGGCTGCAGGGTGAGTCCGGCCCTGGGGCTAGGACGTCCAGGATCCCGGGCATGGCAGCGCAAGGCCCCTTGGGAGGGGCCCCTCGGGAACCGACCTAGGGTTAGGGTTAGCCCCCAGGAGGCCGGCAGGTCCGATCCGGCTGCTGTGTTTCGAGCGGAGGGGCGGGTTGAGGTGAGGGCGCTGACTAGTGGGAACGTGGGCCCAAGCGCTTTGGGGCAGGGGGCCATCGAATGTGGAAGGGGGCTTGGAGGGCCCTGCCCCTTCTCAGGCCGGGAATGAGCGGCAGCGCCCCTAGTGGCCCAGGTGGTGGAGGGGCAGCAGTGTTAGTCTGTCCCTGTGGCACAGGGGTCCCCAATCCCCAGCGTTGCATCCCCGGGCCCCTTGTCAGGGGCCTCTCGGGGAGTGACCTAGGGTTAGGATTAGCAACCAGGATGCCAGCAGGCCCAAAATGCCGGCTCTGCGGCGAGTGGAGGGGCGGGCGGAGTGAGGGCGCTGGCGAGCAGGAGCCTGGGCCCAAACATTTTGGCGCCTGGGGCCTTCCAAGGTCGCTGGGGGCTCAGAGAGCCCTGCCCATTCTGCCGCCCTGATGACAGGCGGCGCAAATAAGGGCCCGGGTGGCGGTGGGGCGGAGGGTGAGTCCAGCGCTGGGGCTCGGGTCCCCAATCCCAGGCGTTGGGGCTCCAGGCCCCTTGCGAGGGGCCCCTAAGGAGCCCACCTAGAGTTAGGGTTAGACCCCGGGAGGCCTGCAAGCCCGATCTGCTGGATGTGTAGCGAGCGGAGGGGCAGGCCGAGCTGAGGGCGTTGAGGAGTGGGAGCGGGGGCCCAAGATTTTGGCTTGGGGACCTTCGAAATGCGCCAGGGGCTCGGTGTGCCCTGCACATTCTCCCGCCCTGAATGACCAGCGGCGCCAATAAAGGCCCGGGTGGCGGTGGGGCGGAGGGTGAGTCCAGCGCTGGGGCGGGGGTCCCCAATCCCTGGCATTGCGGTGCCAGGCCCCTTGGGAGGAGCCCCTTGGGGGCCGACCTAGGGTTAGGATTAGCCCCGAGGAGGCCGGCAGGCAGGATCCATGGGCGGTGTGGCGAGGGTAGGGGCGGGCCGAGGGGATGGCGCTGGTGAGTGGGAGCGTGAGCCCAGGTGTTTTGGCTCAGGCGGCCTTCGAAACTCGCCAGGGGCTCCGAGGGCCCTACCCGTTCTCGAGCCTGAATGACTGGCGGCGCCCCTAGCAGCCCGGGTGGTGGGGGGCTGCAGGGTGAGTCCAGCGCTGGGGTTCGGAGGTTCCCAATCCCCAGCGTTGGGGCGCTAAGCCCCTTGGGTGGGCTCTTCAGGGACCGACCTAGGGTTAGGATTAGCCTCCAGGAGTATGGCAGGTCCGATCCGCCTGCTGTGTTTCGAGCGGAGGGGCGGGTTGAGGTGAGGGCGCTGACAAGTGGGAGCGTGGGCCCAAGCGCTTTGGGGAGCGGGTGCATAGAGGGTCCTGGGCTGGTGGGAGGCTGGGAGTGCCCTGCATGTTCTCCTGCCCTGAATGAGCGGCAGCGCCCCTAGTGGCCCAGGTGGTGGAGGGGCAGCAGTGTTAGTTTGGCCCTGGGTCTCAGGGGTCCCCAATCCCCAGCGTTGCAGCCCCAGGCCCCTGGTTATGGGCCTCTCGGGGACTGACCTAGGGTTAGGGTTAGCAAGCAGGATGCCGGCAGGCCCGAAATGCCGGCTGTGCTGTGAGTGGAGGGGCGGGCGGAGTGAGGGCGCTGGCGAGCAGAAGCCTGGGCCCAAACATTTTGGCGTCTGGGGCCTTTGAAGGTCGCTGGGGGCTCAGAGGGCCCTGCCCGTTCTCCCCCACTGAATAACCGGCGGCCCCCCTAGCGGTCCAGGGGTTGGGGGCTGCAGGGTGAATCCGGCGCTGGGTCTCGGGTCCCCAATCCCTGGCGTTGGGGCGCCAAGCACCTTCGGATGGGCCCCTGGGGGACCCACCTTGGGTTAGGCTTAGCCCCCAGGAGGACATCAGGCCCAATCCCCTGGCTGTGTAGCGCGCATTGCGGCGGGCCAGGGGAGGGAGCTGGCGAGCCGGACCCTGGGCCCACAGGTTTTGGCGCAGGGGCGGCCTTTGAAGGTCGTCAGGGGCTTGTAGGACCCTGCCCCTTCTCCCGCCTGAATGACCGGCGTCGCTCCTAGCGGCCCGGGTGGCGGGTGGCTGCAGGGTGAGTCCGGCCCTGGGGCTAGGACGTCCAGGATCCCGGGCACGGCGGCGCAAGGCCCCTTGGGAGGGGCCCCTTGGGAACCGACCTAGGGTTAGGGTTAGCCCCCAGGAGGCCGGCAGGTCCGATCCGCCTGCTGTGTTTCGAGCGGAGGGGCGGGTTGAGGTGAGGGCGCTGACTAGTGGGAACGTGGGCCCAAGCGCTTTGGGGCAGGGGGCCATCGAATGTGGAAGGGGGCTTGGAGGGCCCTGCCCCTTCTCCCGCCGGGAATGAGCGGCAGCGCCCCTAGTGGCCCAGGTGGTGGAGGGGCAGCAGTGTTAGTCTGGCCCTGGGGCACTGGGGTCCCCAATCCCCAGCGTTGCATCCCCGGGCCCCTTGTCAGGGGCCTCTCGGGGACTGACCTAGGGTTAGGGTTAGCAAGCAGGATGCCGGCAGGCCCAAAATGCCGGCTGTGCGGCGAGTGGAGGGGCGGGCGGAGTGAGGGCGCTGGCGAGCAGGAGCCTGGGCCCAAACATTTTGGCGCCTGGGGCCTTCCAAGGTCGCTGGGGGCTCAGAGGGCCCTGCCTGTTCTGCCGCCCTGATGACAGGCGGCGCCAATAAGGGCCCGGGTGGGGGTGGGGCGGAGGGTGAGTCCAGCGCTGGGTCTCGGGTCCCCAATCCCAGGCGTTGGGGCGCCAGGCCCCTTGCGAGGGGCCCCTAAGGAGCCCACCTAGAGTTAGGGTTAGCCCCCAGGAGGCCTGCAAGCCCGATCTGCTGGATGTGCAGCGAGCGGAGGGGCAGGCCGAGCTGAGGGCGTTGAGGAGTGGGAGCGGGGGCCCAAGAGTTTGGCGCGGGGGCCTTCGAAATGCGCCAGGGGCTCGGTGTGCCCTGCACATTCTCCCGCCCTGAATGACCAGCGGCGCCAATAAAGGCCCGGGTGGCGGTGGGGCGGAGGGTGAGTCCAGCGCTGGGGCGGGGGTCCCCAATCCCTGGCATTGCGGTGCCAGGCCTCTTGGGAGGAGCCCCTTGGGGGCCGACCTAGGGTTAGGATTAGCCCCGAGGAGGCCGGCAGGCAGGATCCATGGGCGGTGTGGCGAGGGTAGGGGGGGGCCGAGGGGATGGCGCTGGTGAGTGGGAGCGTGAGCCCAGGTGTTTTGGCTCAGGCGGCCTTCGAAACTCGCCAGGGGCTCCGAGGGCCCTACCCGTTCTCGAGCCTGAATGACTGGCGGCGCCCCTAGCGGCCCGGGTGGTGGGGGGCTGCAGGGTGAGTCCAGCGCTGGGGTTCGGAGGTTCCCAATCCCCAGCGTTGGGGCGCTAAGCCCCTTGGGTGGGCTCTTCAGGGACCGACCTAGGGTTAGGATTAGCCTCCAGGAGTATGGCAGATCCGATCCGCCTGCTGTGTTTCGAGCGGAGGGGCGGGTTGAGGTGAGGGCGCTGACAAGTGGGAGCGTGGGCCCAAGCGCTTTGGGGAGCGGGTGCATGGAGGGTCCTGGGCTGGTGGGAGGCTGGGAGTGCCCTGCATGTTCTCCTGCCCTGAATGAGCGGCAGCGCCCCTAGTGGCCCAGGTGGTGGAGGGGCAGCAGTGTTAGTTTGGCCCTGGGGCACTGGGGTCCCCAATCCCCAGCGTTGCAGCCCCAGGCCCCTGGTTATGGGCCTCTCGGGGACTGACTTAGGGTTAGGGTTAGCAAGCAGAATGCCGGCAGGCCCGAAATGCCGGCTGTGCTGTGAGTGGAGGGGCGGGCGGAGTGAGGACGCTGGCGAGCAGAAGCCTGGGCCCAAACATTTTGGCGCCTGGGGCCTTCCAAGGTCGCTGGGGGCTCAGAGAGCCCTGCCCATTCTGCCGCCCTGATGACAGGCGGCGCCAATAAGGGCCCGGGTGGCGGTGGGGCGGAGGGTGAGTCCAGCGCTGGGTCTCGGGTCCCCAATCCCAGGCGTTGGGGCGCCAGGCCCCTTGCGAGGGGCCCCTAAGGAGCCCACCTAGAGTTAGGGTTAGCCCCCAGGAGGCCTGCAAGCCCGATCTGCTGGATGTGCAGCGAGCGGAGGGGCAGGCCGAGCTGAGGGCGTTGAGGAGTGGGAGCGGGGGCCCAAGAGTTTGGCGCGGGGGCCTTCGAAATGCGCCAGGGGCTCGGTGTGCCCTGCACATTCTCCCACCCTGAATGACCAGCGGCGCCAATAAAGGCCCGGGTGGCGGTGGGGCGGAGGGTGAGTCCAGCGCTGGGGCGGGGGTCCCCAATCCCTGGCATTGCGGTGCCAGGCCTCTTGGGAGGAGCCCCTTGGGGGCCGACCTAGGGTTAGGATTAGCCCCGAGGAGGCCGGCAGGCAGGATCCATGGGCGGTGTGGCGAGGGTAGGGGGGGGGCCGAGGGGATGGCGCTGGTGAGTGGGAGCGTGAGCCCAGGTGTTTTGGCTCAGGCGGCCTTCGAAACTCGCCAGGGGCTCCGAGGGCCCTACCCGTTCTCGAGCCTGAATGACTGGCGGCGCCCCTAGCGGCCCGGGTGCTGGGGGGCTGCAGGGTGAGTCCAGCGCTGGGGTTCGGAGGTTCCCAATCCCCAGCGTTGGGGGGCTAAGCCCCTTGGGTGGGCTCTTCAGGGACCGACCTAGGGTTAGGATTAGCCTCCAGGAGTATGGCAGATCCGATCCGCCTGCTGTGTTTGGAGCGGAGGGGCGGGTTGAGGTGAGGGCGCTGACTAGTGAGAGCATGGGCCCAAGCGCTTTGGGGAGCGGGAGCATCGAGGGTCCGGGGGTGGGGGGCTGGGAGGGCCCTGTATGTTCTCCTGTCTTGAATGAGCGGCAGCGCCCCTAGTGGCCCAGGTGGTGGAGGGGCAGCAGTGTTAGTTTGGCCCTGGGTCTCAGGGGTCCCCAATCCCCAGCGTTGCAGCCCCAGGCCCCTTGTGATGGGCCTCTCGGGGACTGACCTAGGGTTAGGGTTAGCAAGCAGGATGCCGGCAGGCCCGAAATGCCGGCTGTGCTGTGAGTGGAGGGGCGGGCGGTGTGAGGGCGCTGGCGAGCAGAAGCCTGGGCCCAAACATTTTGGCGGGAGGGCCTTCGAAGGTCGCTTGGGGCTCAGAGGGCCCTGCCCGTTCTCCCCCCCTGAATAACCGGCGGGCCCCCTAGCGGCCCAGGGGTGGGGGGCTGCACGGTGAATCCAGTGCTGGGTCTCGGGTCCCCAATCCCTGGCGTTGGGGCGCCAAGCACCATCGTATGTGCCCCTGGGGGACCCACCTTGTGTTAGCCTTAGCCCCCAGGAGGCCATCAGGCCCAATCCCCTGGCTGTGTAGCGCGCATTGCGGCGGGCCAGGGGAGGGAGCTGGCGAGCGGGACCGTGGGCCCACAGGTTTTGGCGCTGGAGCGGCCTTCGAAGGTCGTCAGGGGCTTGTAGGACCGTGCCCCTTCTCCCGCCTGAATGACCGGCGGCGCTCCTAGCGGCCCGGGTGGCGGGTGGCTGCAGGGTGAGTCCGGCCCTGGGGCTAGGACGTCCAGGATCCCGGGCATGGCGGCGCAAGGCCCCTTGGGAGGGGCCCCTCGGGAACCGACCTAGGGTTAGGGTTAGCCCCCAGGAGGCCGGCAGGTCCGATCCGGCTGCTGTGTTTCGAGCGGAGGGGCGGGTTGAGGTGAGGGCGCTGACTAGTGGGAACGTGGGCCCAAGCGCTTTGGGGCAGGGGGCCATCGAATGTGGAAGGGGGCTTGGAGGGCCCTGCCCCTTCTCCCGCCGGGAATGAGCGGCAGCGCCCCTAGTGGCCCAGGTGGTGGAGGGGCAACAGTGTTAGTCCGGCCGTGGGGCACTGGGGTCCCCAATCCCCAGCGTTGCATCCCCGGGCCCCTTGTCAGGGGCCTCTCGGGGACGGACCTAGGGTTAGGGTTAGCAAGCAGGATGCCGGCAGGCCCAAAATGCCGGCTGTGCGGCGAGTGGAGGGGCGGGCGGAGTGAGGGCGCTGGCGAGCAGGAGCCTGGGCCCAAACATTTTGGCGCCTGGGGCCTTCCAAGGTCGCTGGGGGCTCAGAGGGCCCTGCCCCTTCTGCCGCCCTGATGACAGGCGGCGCCAATAACGGCCCGGGTGGAGGTGGGGGGGAGGGTGAGTTCAGCGCTGGGGCTCGGGTCCCCAATCCCAAGCGTTGGGGCGCCAGGCCCCTTGCGAGGGGCCCCTAAGGAGCCCACCTAGAGTTAGGGTTAGCCCCCAGGAGGCCTGCAAGGCCGATCTGCTGGATGTGCAGCGAGCGGAGGGGCAGGCCGAGCTGAGGGCGTTGAGGAGTGGGAGCGGGGGCCCAAGAGTTTGGCGCGGAGGCCTTCGAAATGCGCCAGGGGCTCGGTGTGCCCTGCACATTCTCCCGCCCTGAATGACCAGCGGCGCCAATAAAGGCCCGGGTGGCGGTGGGGCGGAGGGTGAGTCCAGCGCTGGGGCGGGGGTCCCCAATCCGAGGCATTGCGGTGCCAGGCCCCTTGGGATGAGCCCCTTGGGGGCCGACCTAGGGTTAGGATTAGCCCCGAGGAGGCCGGCAGGCAGGATCCATGGGCGGCGTGGCGAGGGGCGGTGCGAGCCCAGGGGAGGGTGCTGGTGAATGGGAGCGTGGGCCCAAGTGTTTTGGCGCAGGCGGCCTTCCAAGCTCGCCAGGGGCTCGGAGGGCCCTACCCGTTCTGGAGCCTGAATGACTGGCGGCGCCCCTAGCGGCCCGGGTGGCGCGGCGCTGCAGAGTGAGAGCAGCGCTGGGGTTCGGAGGTTCCCAATCCCCAGCGTTGGGGCGCCAAGCCCCTTCGATGGGCCCTTCGGGTACCGACCTAGGGTTAGGATTAGCCTCCAGGAGTAGGGCAGGTCCGATCCGCCTGCTGTGTTTCGAGCGGAGGGGCGGGTTGAGGTGAGGGCGCTGACTAGTGAGAGCGTGGGCCCAAGCGCTTTGGGGAGCGGGTGCATCGAGGGTCCCCGGGGGGGGCTGGGAGGGCCCTGTATGTTCTCCTGCCCTGAATGAGCGGCAGCGCCCCTAGTGGCCCAGGTGGTGGAGGGGCAGCAGTGTTAGTTTGGCCCTGGGTCTCAGGGGTCCCCAATCCCCAGCGTTGCAGCCCCAGGCCCCTTGTGATGGGCCTCTCGGGGACTGACCTAGGGTTAGGGTTAGCAAGCAGGATGCCTGCAGGCCCGAAATGCCGGCTGTGCTGTGAGTGGAGGGGCGGGCGGAGTGAGGGCGCTGGCGAGCAGGAGCCTGGGCCCAAACATTTTGGCTCCTGGGGCCTTCCAAGGTCGCTGGGGGCTCAGAGGGCCCTGCCGGTTCTGCCGCCCTGATGACAGGCGGCGCCAATAAGGGCCCGGGTGGCGGTGGGGCGGAGGGTGAGTCCAGCGCTGGGGCTCGGGTCCCCAATCCCAGGCGTTGGGGCTCCAGGCCCCTTGCGAGGGGCCCCTAAGGAGCCCACCTAGAGTTAGGGTTAGACCCCGGGAGGCCTGCAAGCCCGATCTGCTGGATGTGTAGCGAGCGGAGGGGCAGGCCGAGCTGAGGGCGTTGAGGAGTGGGAGCGGGGGCCCAAGATTTTGGCTTGGGGACCTTCGAAATGCGCCAGGGGCTCGGTGTGCCCTGCACATTCTCCCGCCCTGAATGACCAGCGGCACCAATAAAGGCCCGGGTGGCGGTGGGGCGGAGGGTGAGTCCAGCGCTGGGGCGGGGGTCCCCAATCCCTGGCATTGCGGTGCCAGGCCCCTTGGGAGGAGCCCCTTGGGGGCCGACCTAGGGTTAGGATTAGCCCCGAGGAGGCCGGCAGGCAGGATCCATGGGCGGTGTGGCGAGGGTAGGGGCGGGCCGAGGGGATGGCGCTGGTGAGTGGGAGCGTGAGCCCAGGTGTTTTGGCTCAGGCGGCCTTCGAAACTCGCCAGGGGCTCGGAGGGCCCTACCCGTTCTCGAGCCTGAATGACTGGCGGCGCCCCTAGCGGCCCGGGTGGTGGGGGGCTGCAGGGTGAGTCCAGCGCTGGGGTTCGGAGGTTCCCAATCCCCAGCGTTGGGGCGCTAAGCCCCTTGGGTGGGCTCTTCAGGGACCGACCTAGGGTTAGGATTAGCCTCCAGGAGTATGGCAGGTCCGATCCGCCTGCTGTGTTTCGAGCGGAGGGGCGGGTTGAGGTGAGGGCGCTGACAAGTGGGAGCGTCAGCCCAAGCGCTTTGGGGAGCGGGTGCATAGAGGGTCCTGGGCTGGTGGGAGGCTGGGAGTGCCCTGCATGTTCTCCTGCCCTGAATGAGCGGCAGCGCCCCTAGTGGCCCAGGTGGTGGAGGGGCAGCAGTGTTAGTTTGGCCCTGGGTCTCAGGGGTCCCCAATCCCTGGCGTTGCAGCCCCAGGCCCCTGGTTATGGGCCTCTCGGGGACTGACCTAGGGTGAGGGTTAGCAAGCAGGATGCCGGCAGGCCCGAAATGCCGGCTGTGCTGTGAGTGGAGGGGCGGGCGGAGTGAGGGCGCTGGCGAGCAGAAGCCTGGGCCCAAACATTTTGGCGGGAGGGCCTTCGAAGGTCGCTGGGGGCTCAGAGGGCCCTGCCCGTTCTCCCCCACTGAATAACCGGCGGCCCCCCTAGCGGTCCAGGGGTTGGGGGCTGCAGGGTGAATCCGGCGCTGGGTCTCGGGTCCCCAATCCCTGGCGTTGGGGCGCCAAGCACCTTCGGATGGGCCCCTGGGGGACCCACCTTGGGTTAGGCTTAGCCCCCAGGAGGCCATCAGGCCCAATCCCCTGGCTGTGTAGCGCGCATTGCGGCGGGCCAGGGGAGGGAGCTGGCGAGCCGGACTGTGGGCCCACAGGTTTTGGCGCAGGGGCGGCCTTCGAAGGTCGTCAGGGGCTTGTAGGACCGTGCCCCTTCTCCCGCCTGAATGACCGGCGGCGCTCCTAGCGGCCCGGGTGGCGGGTGGCTGCAGGGTGAGTCCGGCCCTGGGGCTAGGACGTCCAGGATCCCGGGCACGGCGGCGCAAGGCCCCTTGGGAGGGGCCCCTCGGGAACCGACCTAGGGTTAGGGTTAGCCCCCAGGAGGCCGGCAGGTCCGATCCGCCTGCTGTGTTTCGAGCGGAGGGGCGGGTTGAGGTGAGGGCGCTGACTAGTGGGAACGTGGGCCCAAGCGCTTTGGGGCAGGGGGCCATCGAATGTGGAAGGGGGCTTGGAGGGCCCTGCCCCTTCTCCCGCCGGGAATGAGCGGCAGCGCCCCTAGTGGCCCAGGTGGTGGAGGGGCAGCAGTGTTAGTCTGGCCCTGGGGCACTGGGGTCCCCAATCCCCAGCGTTGCATCCCCGGGCCCCTTGTCAGGGGCCTCTCACGGACTGACCTAGGGTTAGGGTTAGCAAGCAGGATGCCGGCAGGCCCAAAATGCCGGCTGTGCGGCGAGTGGAGGGACGGGCGGAGTGAGGGCGCTGGCGAGCAGGAGCCTGGGCCCAAACATTTTGGCGCCTGGGGCCTTCCAAGGTCGCTGGGGGCTCAGAGGGCCCTGCCCGTTCTGCCGCCCTGATGACAGGCGGCGCCAATAACGGCCCGGGTGGTGGTGGGGCGGAGGGTGAGTCCAGCGATGGGGCTCGGGTCCCCAATCCGAAGCGTTGGGGCGCCAGGCCCCTTGCGAGGAGCCCCTAAGGAGCCCACCTAGAGTTAGGGTTAGCCCCCAGGAGGCCTGCAAGCCCGATCTGCTGGATGTGCAGCGAGCGGAGGGGCAGGCCGAGCTGAGGTCGTTGATGAGTGGGAGCGGGGGCCCAAGAGTTTGGCGCGGGGGCCTTCGAAATGCGCCAGGGGCTCGGTGTGCCCTGCACATTCTCCCGCCCTGAATGACCAGCGGCGCCAATAAAGGCCCGGGTGGCGGTGGGGTGGAGGGTGAGTCCAGCGCTGGGGCGGGGGTCCCCAATCCCTGGCATTGCGGTGCCAGGCCCCTTGGGAGGAGCCCCTTGGGGGCCGACCTAGGGTTAGGATTAGCCCCGAGGAGACCGGCAGGCAGGATCCATGGGCGGTGTGGCGAGGGGGGGGCGAGCCGAGGGGAGGGCGCTGGTGAGTGGGAGCGTGGGCCCAAGTGTTTTGGCGCAGGCGGCCTTCGAAACTCGCCAGGGGCTCCGAGGGCCCTACCCGTTCTCGAGCCTGAATGACTGGCGGCGCCCCTAGCGGCCCGGGTGGCGGGGCGCTGCAGGGTGAGTCCAGCGCTCGGGTTCGGAGGTTCCCAATCCCCAGCGTTGGGGCGCCAAGCCCCTTGGATGGGCCCTTCGGGGACCGACCTAGGGTTAGGATTAGCCTCCAGGAGTAGGGCAGGTCCGATCCGCCTGCTGTGTTTCGAGCGGAGGGGCGGTTTGAGGTGAGGGCGCTGACTAGTGGGAGCGTGGGCCCAAGCGCTTTGGGGAGCGGGTGCATCGAGGGTCCGGGGGTGGGGGGCTGGGAGGGCCCTGTATGTTCTCCTGTCCTGAATGAGCGGCAGCGCCCCTAGTGGCCCAGGTGGTGGAGGGGCAGCAGTGTTAGTTTGGCCCTGGGTCTCAGGGGTCCCCAATCCCCAGCGTTGCAGCCCCAGGCCCCTTGTGATGGGCCTCTCGCGGACTGACCTAGGGTTAGGGTTAGCAAGCAGGATGCCGGCAGGCCCGAAATGCCGGCTGTGCTGTGAGTTCAGGGGCGGGCGGAGTGAGGGCGCTGGCGAGCAGAAGCCTGGGCCCAAACATTTTGGCGCGGGGGCCTTCGAAGGTGGCTGGGGGCTCAGAGGGCCCTGCCCGTTCTGCCCCCCTGAATAACCGGCGGGCCCCCTAGCGGCCCAGGGGTGGGGGGCTGCAGGGTGAATCCGGCGCTGGGTCTCGGGTCCCCAATCCCTGGCGTTGGGACGCCAAGCACCTTCGGATGGGCCCCTGGGGGACCCACCTTGGGTTAGGCTTAGCCCCCAGGAGGCCATCAGGCCCAATCCCCTGGCTGTGTAGCGCGCATTGCGGCCGGTCAGGGGAGGGAGCTGGCGAGCGGGACCGTGGGCCCACAGGTTTTGGCGCAGGGGCGGCCTTCGAAGGTCGTCAGGGGCTTGTAGGACCCTGCCCCTTCTCCCGCCTGAATGACCGGCGGCACTCCTAGCGCCCCGGGTGGCGGGTGGCTGCAGGGTGAGTCCGGCCCTGGGGCTAGGACGTCCAGGATCCCGGGCATGGCGGCGCAAGGCCCCTTGGGAGGGGCCCCTCGGGAACCGACCTAGGGATAGGGTTAGCCCCCAGGTGGCCGGCAGGTTCGATCCGGCTGCTGTGTTTCGAGCGGAGGGGCGGGTTGAGGTGAGGGCGCTGACTAGTGGGAACGTGGGCCCAAGCGCTTTGGGGCAGGGGGCCATCGAATGTGGAAGGGGGCTTGGAGGGCCCTGCCCCTTCTCCCGCCGGGAATGAGCGGCAGCGCCCCTAGTGGCCCAGGTGGTGGAGGGGCAACAGTGTTAGTCCGGCCCTGGGGCACTGGGGTCCCCAATCCCCAGCGTTGCATCCCCGGGCCCCTTGTCAGGGGCCTCTCGGGGACGGACCTAGGGTTAGGGTTAGCAAGCAGGATGCCAGCAGGCCCAAAATGCCGGCTGTGCGGCGAGTGGAGGGGCGGGCGGAGTGAGGGCGCTGGCGAGCAGGAGCCTGGGCCCAAACATTTTGGCGCCTGGGGCCTTCCAAGGTCGCTGGGGGCTCAGAGGGCCCTGCCCGTTCTGCCGCCCTGATGACAGGCGGCGCCAATAACGGCCCGGGTGGCGGTGGGGCGGAAGGTGAGTCCAGCGCTGGGGCTCGGGTCCCCAATCCCAAGCGTTCGGGCGCCAGGCCCCTTGCGAGGGGCCCCTAAGGAGCCCACCTAGAGTTAGGGTTAGCCCCCAGGAGGCCTGCAAGTCCGATCTGCTGGATGTGCAGGGAGCAGAGGGGCAGGCCGAGCTGAGGGCGTTGAGGAGTGGGAACGGGGGCCCAAGAGTTTGGCGCGGGGGCCTTCGAAATGCGCCAGGGGCTCGGTGTGCCCTGCACATTCTCCCGCCCTGAATGACCAGCGGCGCCAATAAAGCCCCGGGTGGCGGTGGGGTGGAGGGTGAGTCCAGCGGTGGGGCGGGGGTCCCCAATCCCTGGCATTGTGGTGCCAGGCCTCTTGGGAGGAGCCCCTTGGGGGCCGACCTAGGGTTAGGATTAGCCCCGAGGAGGCCGGGAGGCAGGATCCATGGGCGGTGTGGCGGGGGGGGGGGCGAGCCGAGGGGAGGGCGCTGGTGAGTGGGAGCGTGGGCCCAAGTGTTTTGGGGCAGGCGGCCTTCGAAGCTCGCCAGGGGCTCGGAATGCCCTACCCGTTCTCGAGCCTGAATGACTGGCGGCGCCCCTAGCGGCCCGGGTGGCGGGGGGCTGCAGGGTGAGTCCAGCGCTGGGGTTCGGAGGTTCCCAATCCCCAGCGTTGGGGCACCAAGCCCCTTGGATGGGCCCTTTGGGGACCGACCTAGGGTTAGGATTAGCCTCCAGGAGTATGGCAGGTCCGATCCGCCTGCTGTGTTTCGAGCGGAGGGGCGGGTTGAGGTGAGGGCGCTGACTAGTGAGAGCGTGGGCCCAAGCGCTTTGGGGAGCGGGTGCATCGAGGGTCCGGGGGTGGGGGGCTGGGAGGGCCCTGTATGTTCTCCTGTCTTGAATGAGCGGCAGCGCCCCTAGTGGCCCAGGTGGTGGAGGGGCAGCAGTGTTAGTTTGGCCCTGGGTCTCAGGGGTCCCCAATCCCCAGCGTTGCAGCCCCAGGCCCCTTGTGATGGGCCTCTCGGGGACTGACCTAGGGTTAGGGTTAGCAAGCAGGATGCCGGCAGGCCCGAAATGCCGGCTGTGCTGTGAGTGGAGGGGCGGGCGGTGTGAGGGCGCTGGCGAGCAGAAGCCTGGGCCCAAACATTTTGGCGGGAGGGCCTTCGAAGGTCGCTTGGGGCTCAGAGGGCCCTGCCCGTTCTCCCCCCCTGAATAACCGGCGGGCCCCCTAGCGGCCCAGGGGTGGGGGGCTGCACGGTGAATCCAGTGCTGGGTCTCGGGTCCCCAATCCCTGGCGTTGGGGCGCCAAGCACCATCGTATGTGCCCCTGGGGGACCCACCTTGTGTTAGCCTTAGCCCCCAGGAGGCCATCAGGCCCAATCCCCTGGCTGTGTAGCGCGCATTGCGGCGGGCCAGGGGAGGGAGCTGGCGAGCGGGACCGTGGGCCCACAGGTTTTGGCGCTGGAGCGGCCTTCGAAGGTCGTCAGGGGCTTGTAGGACCGTGCCCCTTCTCCCGCCTGAATGACCGGCGGCGCTCCTAGCGGCCCGGGTGGCGGGTGGCTGCAGGGTGAGTCCGGCCCTGGGGCTAGGACGTCCAGGATCCCGGGCATGGCGGCGCAAGGCCCCTTGGGAGGGGCCCCTCGGGAACCGACCTAGGGTTAGGGTTAGCCCCCAGGAGGCCGGCAGGTCCGATCCGGCTGCTGTGTTTCGAGCGGAGGGGCGGGTTGAGGTGAGGGCGCTGACTAGTGGGAACGTGGGCCCAAGCGCTTTGGGGCAGGGGGCCATCGAATGTGGAAGGGGGCTTGGAGGGCCCTGCCCCTTCTCCCGCCGGGAATGAGCGGCAGCGCCCCTAGTGGCCCAGGTGGTGGAGGGGCAACAGTGTTAGTCCGGCCGTGGGGCACTGGGGTCCCCAATCCCCAGCGTTGCATCCCCGGGCCCCTTGTCAGGGGCCTCTCGGGGACGGACCTAGGGTTAGGGTTAGCAAGCAGGATGCCGGCAGGCCCAAAATGCCGGCTGTGCGGCGAGTGGAGGGGCGGGCGGAGTGAGGGCGCTGGCGAGCAGGAGCCTGGGCCCAAACATTTTGGCGCCTGGGGCCTTCCAAGGTCGCTGGGGGCTCAGAGGGCCCTGCCCCTTCTGCCGCCCTGATGACAGGCGGCGCCAATAACGGCCCGGGTGGAGGTGGGGGGGAGGGTGAGTTCAGCGCTGGGGCTCGGGTCCCCAATCCCAAGCGTTGGGGCGCCAGGCCCCTTGCGAGGGGCCCCTAAGGAGCCCACCTAGAGTTAGGGTTAGCCCCCAGGAGGCCTGCAAGGCCGATCTGCTGGATGTGCAGCGAGCGGAGGGGCAGGCCGAGCTGAGGGCGTTGAGGAGTGGGAGCGGGGGCCCAAGAGTTTGGCGCGGAGGCCTTCGAAATGCGCCAGGGGCTCGGTGTGCCCTGCACATTCTCCCGCCCTGAATGACCAGCGGCGCCAATAAAGGCCCGGGTGGCGGTGGGGCGGAGGGTGAGTCCAGCGCTGGGGCGGGGGTCCCCAATCCCTGGCATTGCGGTGCCAGGCCCCTTGGGATGAGCCCCTTGGGGGCCGACCTAGGGTTAGGATTAGCCCCGAGGAGGCCGGCAGGCAGGATCCATGGGCGGCGTGGCGAGGGGCGGTGCGAGCCCAGGGGAGGGTGCTGGTGAATGGGAGCGTGGGCCCAAGTGTTTTGGCGCAGGCGGCCTTCGAAGCTCGCCAGAGGCTCGGAGGGCCCTACCCGTTCTGGAGCCTGAATGACTGGCGGCGCCCCTAGCGGCCCGGGTGGCGCGGCGCTGCAGGGTGAGAGCAGCGCTGGGGTTCGGAGGTTCCCAATCCCCAGCGTTGGGGCGCCAAGCCCCTTGGATGGGCCCTTCGGGTACCGACCTAGGGTTAGGATTAGCCTCCAGGAGTAGGGCAGGTCCGATCCGCCTGCTGTGTTTCGAGCGGAGGGGCGGGTTGAGGTGAGGGCGCTGACTAGTGAGAGCGTGGGCCCAAGCGCTTTGGGGAGCGGGTGCATCGAGGGTCCCGGGGGGGGCTGGGAGGGCCCTGTATGTTCTCCTGCCCTGAATGAGCGGCAGCGCCCCTAGTGGCCCAGGTGGTGGAGGGGCAGCAGTGTTAGTTTGGCCCTGGGTCTCAGGGGTCCCCAATCCCCAGCGTTGCAGCCCCAGGCCCCTTGTGATGGGCCTCTCGGGGACTGACCTAGGGTTAGGGTTAGCAAGCAGGATGCCTGCAGGCCCGAAATGCCGGCTGTGCTGTGAGTGGAGGGGCGGGCGGAGTGAGGGCGCTGGCGAGCAGGAGCCTGGGCCCAAACATTTTGGCGCCTGGGGCCTTCCAAGGTCGCTGGGGGCTCAGAGGGCCCTGCCCGTTCTGCCGCCCTGATGACAGGCGGCGCCAATAACGGCCCGGGTGGCGGTGGGGCGGAAGGTGAGTCCAGCGCTGGGGCTCGGGTCCCCAATCCCAAGCGTTCGGGCGCCAGGCCCCTTGCGAGGGGCCCCTAAGGAGCCCACCTAGAGTTAGGGTTAGCCCCCAGGAGGCCTGCAAGTCCGATCTGCTGGATGTGCAGCGAGCGGAGGGGCAGGCCGAGCTGAGGGCGTTGAGGAGTGGGAGCGGGGGCCCAAGAGTTTGGCGCGAGGGCCTTGGAAATGCGCCAGGGGCTTGGCGTGCCATGCACATTCTCCCGCCCTGAATGACCAGCGGCGCCAATAAAGCCCCGGGTGGCGGTGGGGCGGAGGGTGAGTCCAGCGCTGGGGCTCGGGTCCCCAATCCCAAGCGTGGGGGCGCCAGGCCCCTTGCGAGGGGCCCCTAAGGAGCCCACCTAGAGTTAGGGTTAGCCCCCAGGAGGCCTGCAAGCCCGATCTGCTGGATGTGCAGGGAGCAGAGGGGCAGGCCTAGCTGAGGGCGTTGAGTAGTGGGAACGGGGGCCCAAGAGTTTGGCGCGGGGGCCTTCGAAATGCGCCAGGGGCTCGGTGTGCCCTGCACATTCTCCCGCCCTGAATGACCAGCGGCGCCAATAAAGGCCCGGGTGGCGGTGGGGTGGAGGGTGAGTCCAGCGGTGGGGCGGGGGTCCCCAATCCCTGGCATTGTGGTGCCAGGCCTCTTGGGAGGAGCCCCTTGGGGGCCGACCTAGGGTTAGGATTAGCCCCGAGGAGGCCGGGAGGCAGGATCCATGGGCGGTGTGGCGGGGGGGGGGGGGCGAGCCGAGGGGAGGGCGCTGGTGAGTGGGAGCGTGGGCCCAAGTGTTTTGGGGCAGGCGGCCTTCGAAGCTCGCCAGGGGCTCGGAATGCCCTACCCGTTCTCGAGCCTGAATGACTGGCGGCGCCCCTAGCGGCCCGGGTGGCGGGGGGCTGCAGGGTGAGTCCAGCGCTGGGGTTCGGAGGTTCCCAATCCCCAGCGTTGGGGCACCAAGCCCCTTGGATGGGCCCTTTGGGGACCGACCTAGGGTTAGGATTAGCCTCCAGGAGTAGGGCAGGTCCGATCCGCCTGCTGTGTTTCGAGCGGAGGGGCGGGTTGAGGTGAGGGCGCTGACTAGTGAGAGCGTGGGCCCAAGCGCTTTGGGGAGCGGGTGCATCTAGGGTCCGGGGGTGGGGGGCTGGGAGGGCCCTGTATGTTCTCCTGCCCTGAATGAGCGGCAGCGCCCCTAGTGGCCCAGGTGGTGGAGGGGCAGCAGTGTTAGTTTGGCCCTGGGTCTCAGGGGTCCCCAATCCCCAGCGTTGCAGCCCCAGGCCCCTTGTGATGGGCCTCTCGGGGACTGACCTAGGGTTAGGGTTAGCAAGCAGGATGCCGGCAGGCCCGAAATGCCGGCTGTGCTGTGAGTGGAGGGGCGGGCGGAGTGAGGGCGCTGGCGAGCAGAAGCCTGGGCCCAAACATTTTGGCGGGAGGGCCTTCGAAGGTCGCTGGGGGCTCAGAGGGCCCTGCCCGTTCTCCCCCCCTGAATAACCGGCGGGCCCCCTAGCGGCCCAGGGGTGGGGGGCTGCACGGTGAATCCGGTGCTGGGTCTCGGGTCCCCAATCCCTGGCGTTGGGGCGCCAAGCACCATCGTATGGGCCCCTGGGGGACCCACCTTGGGTTAGCCTTAGCCCCCAGGAGGCCATCAGGCCCAATCCCCTGGCTGTGTAGCGCGCATTGCGGCGGGCCAGGGGAGGGAGCTGGCGAGCGGGACCGTGGGCCCACAGGTTTTGGCGCTGGGGCGGCCTTCGAAGGTCGTCAGGGGCTTGTAGGACCGTGCCCCTTCTCCCGCCTGAATGACCGGCGGCGCTCCTAGCGGCCCGGGTGGCGGGTGGCTGCAGGGTGAGTCCGGCCCTGGGGCTAGGACGTCCAGGATCCCGGGCATGGCGGCGCAAGGCCCCTTGGGAGGGGCCCCTCGGGAACCGACCTAGGGTTAGGGTTAGCCCCCAGGAGGCCGGCAGGTCCGATCCGGCTGCTGTGTTTCGAGCGGAGGGGCGGGTTGAGGTGAGGGCGCTGAATAGTGGGGACGTGGGCCCAAGCGCTTTGGGGCAGGGGGCCATCGAATGTGGAAGGGGGCTTGGAGGGCCCTGCCCCTTCTCCCGCCAGGAATGAGCGGCAGCGCCCCTAGTGGCCCAGGTGGTGGAGGGGCAACAGTGTTAGTCCGGCCCTGGGGCACTGGGGTCCCCAATCCCCAGCGTTGCATCCCCGGGCCCCTTGTCAGGGGCCTCTCGGGGACGGACCTAGGGTTAGGGTTAGCAAGCAGGATGCCGGCAGGCCCAAAATGCCGGCTGTGCGGCGAGTGGAGGGGCGGGCGGAGTGAGGGCGGTGGCGAGCAGGAGCCTGGGCCCAAACATTTTGGCGTCTGGGGCCTTCCAAGGTCACTGGGGACTCAGAGGGCCCTGCCCCTTCTGCCGCCCTGATGACAGGCGGCGCCAATAACGGCCCGAGTGGAGGTGGGGGGGAGGGTGAGTTCAGCGCTGGGGCTCGGGTCCCCAATCCCAAGCGTTGGGGCGCCAGGCCCCTTGCGAGGGGCCCCTAAGGAGCCTATCTAGAGTTAGGGTTAGCCCCCAGGAGACCTGCAAGCCCGATCTGCTGGATGTGCAGCGAGCGGAGGGGCAGGCCGAGCTGAGGGCGTTGAGGAGTGGGAGCGGGGGCCCAAGAGTTTGGCGCGGAGGCCTTCGAAATGCGCCAGGGGCTCGGTGTGCCCTGCACATTCTCCCGCCCTGAATGACCAGCGGCGCCAATAAAGGCCCGGGTGGCGGTGGGGCGGAGGGTGGGTCCAGCGCTGGGGCGGGGGTCCCCAATCCTTGGCATTGCGGTGTCAGGCCCCTTGGGAGGAGCCCCTTGGGGGCCGACCTAGGGTTAGGATTAGCCCCGAGGAGGCCGGTAGGCAGGATCCATGGGCAGTGTGGCGAGGGGGGGGGGCGAGCCGAGGGGAGGGCGCTGGTGAGTGGGAGCGTGGGCCCAAGTGTTTTGGCGCAGGCGGCCTTCGAAGCTCGCCAGGGGATCGGAGGGCCCTACCCGGTCTCGAGCCTGAATGACTGGCGGCGCCCCTAGCGGCCTGGGTGGCGGGGCGCTGCAGGGTGAGTCCAGCGCTGGGGTTCAGAGGTTCCCAATCCCCAGCGTTGGGGCGCCAAGCCCCTTGGATGGGCCCTTCGGGGACCAACCTATGGTTAGGATTAGCCTCCAGGAGTAGGGCAGGTCCGATCCGCCTGCTGTGTTTCGAGCGGAGGGGCGGGTTGAGGTGAGGGCGCTGACTAGTGGGAGCGTGGGCCCAAGCTCTTTGGGGAGCGGGTGCATCGAGGGTCCGGGGGTGGGGGGCTGGGAGGGCCCTGTATGTTCTCCTGTCTTGAATGAGCGGCAGCGCCCCTAGTGGCCCAGGTGGTGGAGGGGCAACAGTGTTAGTCCGGCCCTGGGGCACTGGGGTCCCCAATCCCCAGCGTTGCATCCCCGGGCCCCTTGTCAGGGGCCTCTCGGGGTCGGACCTAGGGTTAGGGTTAGCAAGCAGGATGCCGGCAGGCCCAAAATGCCGGCTGTGCGGCGAGTGGAGGGGCGGGCGGAGTGAGGGCGCTGGCGAGCAGGAGCCTGGGCCCAAACATTTTGGCGCCTGGGGCCTTCCAAGGTCGCTGGGGGCTCAAAGGGCCCTGCCCGTTCTGCCGCCCTGATGACAGGGGGCGCCAATAACGGCACGGGTGGCGGTGGGGCGGAGGGTGAGTCCAGCGCTGGGGCTCGGGTCCCCAATCCCAGGCGTTGGGGCGCCAGGCCCCTTGCGAGGGGCCCCTAAGGAGCCTACCTAGAGTTAGGGTTAGCCCCCAGGAGGCCTGCAAGCCCGATCTGCTGGATGTGCAGCGAGCAGAGGGGCAGGCCGAGCTGAGGGCGTTGAGGAGTGGGAGCGGGGGCCCAAGAGTTTGGCGCGGGGGCCTTCGAAATGCGCCAGGGGCTCGGTGTGCCCTGCACATTCTCCCGCCCTGAATGACCAGCGGCGCCAATAAAGGCCCGGGTGGCGGTGGGGCGGAGGGTGAGTCCAGCGCTGGGGCGGGGGTCCCCAATCCCTGGCATTGCGGTGCCAAGCCCCTTGGGAGGAGCCCCTTGGGGGCCGACTTAGGGTTAGGATTAGCCCCGAGGAGGCCGGCAGGCAGGATCCATGGGCGGTGTGGCGAGGGGGGGGGGGCGAGCCGAGGGGAGGGCACTGGTGAGTGGGAGCGTGGGCCCAAGTGTTTTGGCGCAGGCGGCCTTCCAAGCTCCACAGGGGCTCGGAGGGCCCTACCCGTTCTCGAGCCTGAATGACTGGCGGCGCCCCTAGCGGCCCGGGTGGCGGGGTTCTGCAGGGTGAGTCCAGCGCTGGGGTTCGGAGGTTCCCAATCCCCAGCGTTGGGGCGCCAAGCCCCTTGGATGGGCCCTTCGGGGACCGACCTAGGGTTAGGATTAGCCTCCAGGAGTAGGGCAGGTCAATCTGCCTGCTGTGTTTCGAGCGGAGGGGCGGGTTGAGGTGAGGGCGCTGACTAGTGAGAGCGTGGGCCCAAGCTCTTTGGGGAGCTGGTGCATCCAGGGTCGGGGGGGTGGGGGACTGGGAGGGCCCTGTATGTTCTCCTGCCGTGAATGAGCGGCAGCACCCCTAGTGGCCCAGGTGGTGGAGGGGCAGCAGTGTTAGTTTGGCCCTGGGTCTCAGGGGTCCCCAATCCCCAGCGTTGCAGCCCCAGGCCCCTTGTGATGGGCCTCTCGGGGACTGACCTAGGGTTAGGGTTAGCAAGCAGGATGCCGGCAGGCCTGAAATGCCGGCTGTGCTGTGAGTGGAGGGGCGGACGGAGTGAGGGCGTTGGCGAGCAGAAGCCTGGGCCCAAACATTTTGGCGCGGGGGCCTTCGAAGGTGGCTCGGGGTTCAGAGGGCCCTGCCCGTTCTGCCCCCCTGAATAACCGGCGGGCCCCCTAGCGGCCCAGGGGTGGGGGGCTGCAGGGTGAATCCGGCGCTGGGTCTCGGGTCCCCAATCCCTGGCGTTGGGGCGACAAGCACCTTCGAATGGGCCCCTGGGGGACCCACCTTGGGTTAGGCTTAGCCCCCAGGAGGCCATCAGGACCAATCCCCTGGCTGTGTAGCGCGCATTGCGGCGGGCCAGGGGAGGGAGCTGGCGAGCGGGACCGTGGGCCCACAGGTTTTGGCGCTGGGGCGGCCTTCGATGGTCGTCAGGGGCTTGTAGGACCCTGCCCCTTCTCCCGCCTGAATGACCGGCGGCGCTCCTAGCGGCCCGGGTGGCGGGTGGCTGCAGCGTGAGTCCGGCCCTGGGGCTAGGACGTCCAGGATCCCGGGCATGGCGGCGCAAGGCCCCTTGGGAGGGGCCCCTCGGGAACCGACCTAGGGTTAGGGTTAGCCCCCAGGAGGCCGGCAGGTCCGATCCGCCTGCTGTGTTTCGAGCGGAGGGGCGGGTTGAGGTGAGGGCGCTGACTAGTGGGAACGTGGGCCCAAGCGCTTTGGGGCAGGGGCCATCGAATGTGGAAGGGGGCTTGGAGGGCCCTGCCCCTTCTCCCGCCGGGAATGAGCGGCAGCGCCCCTAGTGGCCCAGGTGGTGGAGGGGCAACAGTGTTAGTCCGGCCCTGGGGCACTGGGGTCCCCAATCCCCAGCGTTGCATCCCAGGGCCCCTTGTCAGGGGCCTCTCGGGGACGGACCTAGGGTTAGGGTTAGCAAGCAGGATGCCGGCAGGCCCAAAATGCCGGCTGTGCGGCGAGTGGAGGGGCGGGCGGAGTGAGGGCGCTGGCGAGCAGGAGCCTGGGCCCAAACATTTTGGCGCCTGGGGCCTTCCAAGGTCGCTGGGGGCTCAGAGGGCCCTGCCTGTTCTGCCGCCCTGATGACAGGCGGCGCCAATAACGGCCCGGGTGGCGGTGGGGCGGAGGGTGAGTCCAGCGCTGGGGCTCGGGTCCCCAATCCCAAGCGTTGGGGCTCCAGGCCCCTTGCGAGGGGCCCCTAAGGAGCCCACCTAGAGTTAGGGTTAGCCCCCAGGAGGCCTGCAAGGCCGATCTGCTGGATGTGCAGCGAGCAGAGGGGCAGGCCGAGCTGAGGGCGTTGAGAAGTGGCAGCGGGGGCCCAAGAGTTTGGCGCGGGGGCCTTCGAAATGCGCCAGGGGCTCGGTGTGCCCTGCACATTCTCCCGCCCTGAATGACCAGCGGCGCCAATAAAGGCCCGGGTGGCGGTGGGGCGGAGGGTGAGTCCAGCGCTGGGGCGGAGGTCCCCAATCCGAGGCATTGCGGTGCCAGGCCCCTTGGGAGGAGCCCCTTGGGGGCCGACCTAGGGTTAGGATTAGCCCCGAGGAGGCTGGCAGGCAGGATCCATGGGCGGTGTGGCGAGGGGGGCGGGCGAGCCGAGTGGAGGGCGCTGGTGAGTGGGAGCGTGGGCCCAAGTGTTTTGGCGCAGGCGGCCTTCGAAGCTTGCCAGGGGCTCGGAGGGCCCTACCCGTTCTCGAGCCTGAATGACTGGCGGCGCCCCTAGCGGCCCGGGTGGCGGGGCGCTGCAGGGTGAGTCCAGCGCTGGGGTTCAGAGGTTCCCAATCCCCATCGTTGGGGCGCCAAGCCCCTTGGATGGGCCCTTCAGGGACCGACCTAGGGTTAGGATTAGCCTCCAGGAGTAGGGCAGGTCCGATCCGCCTGCTGTGTTTCGAGCGGAGGGGCGGGTTGAGGTGAGGGCGCTGACTAGTGAGAGCGTGGGCCCAAGCGCTTTGGGGAGCGGGTGCATCGAGGGTCCGGGGTGGGGGGCTGGGAGGGCCCTGTATGTTCTCCTGCCCTGAATGAGCGGCAGCGCCCCTAGTGGCCCAGGTGGTGGAGGGGCAGCAGTGTTAGTTTGGCCCTGAGTCTCAGGGGTCCCCAATCCCCAGCGTTGCAGCCCCTGGCCCCTTGTGATGGGCCTCTCGGGGACTGACCTAGGGTTAGGGTTAGCAAGCAGGATGCCGGCAGGCCCGAAATGCTGGCTGTGCTGTGAGTGGAGGGGGGGGGCGGAGTGAGGGCGCTGGCGAGCAGAAGCCTGGGCCCAAACATTTTGGCGCGGGGGCCTTCGAAGGTCGCTGGGGGCTCAGAGGGCCCTGCCCGTTCTCCCCCCACGAATAACCGGCGGGCCCCCTAGCGGCCCAGGGGTGGGGGGCTGCAGGGTGAATCCGGCGCTGGGTCTCGGGTCCCCAATCTCTGGCGTTGGGGCGACAAGCACCTTCGGATGGGCCCCTGGGGGACCCACCTTGGGTTAGGCTTAGCCCCCAGGAGGCCATCAGGCCCAATCCCCTGGCTGTGTAGCGCGCATTGCGGCGGGCCAGGGGAGGGAGCTGGCGAGCGGGACCGTGGGCCCACAGGTTTTGGCGCTGGGGCGGCCTTCGAAGGTCGTCAGGGGCTTGTAGGACCGTGCCCCTTCTCCCGCCTGAATGACCGGCGGCGCTCCTAGCGGCCCGGGTGGCGGGTGGCTGCAGGGTGAGTCCCGCCCTGGGGCTAGGACGTCCAGGATCCCGGGCATGGCGGCGCAAGGCCCCTTGGGAGGGGCCCCTCGGAACCGACCTAGGGTTAGGGTTAGCCCCCAGGAGGCTGGCAGGTCCGATCCGGCTGCTGTGTTTCGAGCGGAGGGGCGGGTTGAGGTGAGGGCGCTGACTAGTGGGAACGTGGGCCCAAGCGCTTTGGGGCAGGGGGCCATCGAATGTGGAAGGGGGCTTGGAGGGCCCTGCCCCTTCTCCCGCCAGGAATGAGCGGCAGCGCCCCTAGTGGCCCAGGTGGTGGAGGGGCAACAGTGTTAGTCCGGCCCTGGGGCACTGGGGTCCCCAATCCCCAGGGTTGCATCCCCGGGCCCCTTGTCAGGGGCCTCTCAGGGACGGACCTAGGGTTAGGGTTAGCAAGCAGGATGCCGGCAGGCCCAAAATACCGGCTGTGCGGCGAGTGGAGGGGCGGGCGGAGTGAGGGCGCTGGCGAGCAGGAGCCTGGGCCCAAACATTTTGGCGCCTGGGGCCTTCCAAGGTCGCTGGGGGCTCAGAGGGCCCTGCCCGTTCTGCCGCCCTGATGACAAGCGGCGCCAATAAGGGCCCGGGTGGCGGTGGGGCGGAGGGTGAGTCCAGCGCTGGGGCTCGGGTCCCCAATCCCAAGCATTGGGGCGCCAGGCCCCTTGCGAGGGGCCCCTAAGGAGCCCACCTAGAGTTAGGGTTAGCCCCCAGGAGGCCTGCAAGCCCGATCTGCTGGATGTGCAGCGAGCGGAGGGGCAGGCCGAGCTGAGGGCGTTGAGGAGTGGGAGCGGGGGCCCAAGAGTTTGGCGCGGGGGCCTTCGAAATGCGCCAGGGGCTCGGTGTGCCCTGCACATTCTCCCGCCCTGAATGACCAGCGGCGCCAATAAAGGCCCGGGTGGCGGTGGGGCGGAGGGTGAGTCCAGCGCTGGGGCGGGGGTCCCCAATCCCTGGCACTGCGGTGCCAGGCCCCTTGGGAGGAGCCCCTTGGGGGCCGACCTAGGGTTAGGATTAGCCCCCAAGGCGCCAGCAGGCAGGATCCATGGGCGGTGTGGCGAGGGGGGGGGCGAGCCGAGGGGAGGGCGCTGGTGAGTGGGAGCGTGGGCCCAAGTGTTTTGGCGCAGGTGGCCTTCGAAGCTCGCCAGGGGCTCGGAGGGCCCTACCCGTTCTCGAGCCTGAATGACTGGCGGCGCCCCTAGCGGCCCGGGTGGCGGGGCGCTGCAGGGTGAGTCCAGCGCTGGGGTTCGGAGGTTCCCAATCCCCAGCGTTGGGGCGCCAAGCCCCTTGGATGGGCCCTTCGGGGACCAACCTATGGTTAGGATTAGCCTCCAGGAGTAGGGCAGGTCCGATCCGCCTGCTGTGTTTCGAGCGGAGGGGCGGGTTGAGGTGAGGGCGCTGACTAGTGGGAGCGTGGGCCCAAGCTCTTTGGGGAGCGGGTGCATCGAGGGTCCGGGGGTGGGGGGCTGGGAGGGCCCTGTATGTTCTCCTGTCTTGAATGAGCGGCAGCGCCCCTAGTGGCCCAGGTGGTGGAGGGGCAACAGTGTTAGTCCGGCCCTGGGGCACTGGGGTCCCCAATCCCCAGCGTTGCATCCCCGGGCCCCTTGTCAGGGGCCTCTCGGGGTCGGACCTAGGGTTAGGGTTAGCAAGCAGGATGCCGGCAGGCCCAAAATGCCGGCTGTGCGGCGAGTGGAGGGGCGGGCGGAGTGAGGGCGCTGGCGAGCAGGAGCCTGGGCCCAAACATTTTGGCGCCTGGGGCCTTCCAAGGTCGCTGGGGGCTCAAAGGGCCCTGCCCGTTCTGCCGCCCTGATGACAGGGGGCGCCAATAACGGCACGGGTGGCGGTGGGGCGGAGGGTGAGTCCAGCGCTGGGGCTCGGGTCCCCAATCCCAGGCGTTGGGGCGCCAGGCCCCTTGCGAGGGGCCCCTAAGGAGCCTACCTAGAGTTAGGGTTAGCCCCCAGGAGGCCTGCAAGCCCGATCTGCTGGATGTGCAGCGAGCAGAGGGGCAGGCCGAGCTGAGGGCGTTGAGGAGTGGGAGCGGGGGGCCCAAGAGTTTGGCGCGGGGGCCTTCGAAATGCGCCAGGGGCTCGGTGTGCCCTGCACATTCTCCCGCCCTGAATGACCAGCGGCGCCAATAAAGGCCCGGGTGGCGGTGGGGCGGAGGGTGAGTCCAGCGCTGGGGCGGGGGTCCCCAATCCCTGGCATTGCGGTGCCAAGCCCCTTGGGAGGAGCCCCTTGGGGGCCGACTTAGGGTTAGGATTAGCCCCGAGGAGGCCGGCAGGCAGGATCCATGGGCGGTGTGGCGAGGGGGGGGGGGCGAGCCGAGGGGAGGGCACTGGTGAGTGGGAGCGTGGGCCCAAGTGTTTTGGCGCAGGCGGCCTTCCAAGCTCCACAGGGGCTCGGAGGGCCCTACCCGTTCTCGAGCCTGAATGACTGGCGGCGCCCCTAGCGGCCCGGGTGGCGGGGTTCTGCAGGGTGAGTCCAGCGCTGGGGTTCGGAGGTTCCCAATCCCCAGCGTTGGGGCGCCAAGCCCCTTGGATGGGCCCTTCGGGGACCGACCTAGGGTTAGGATTAGCCTCCAGGAGTAGGGCAGGTCAATCTGCCTGCTGTGTTTCGAGCGGAGGGGCGGGTTGAGGTGAGGGCGCTGACTAGTGAGAGCGTGGGCCCAAGCTCTTTGGGGAGCTGGTGCATCCAGGGTCGGGGGGGGGGGGGACTGGGAGGGCCCTGTATGTTCTCCTGCCGTGAATGAGCGGCAGCACCCCTAGTGGCCCAGGTGGTGGAGGGGCAGCAGTGTTAGTTTGGCCCTGGGTCTCAGGGGTCCCCAATCCCCAGCGTTGCAGCCCCAGGCCCCTTGTGATGGGCCTCTCGGGGACTGACCTAGGGTTAGGGTTAGCAAGCAGGATGCCGGCAGGCCTGAAATGCCGGCTGTGCTGTGAGTGGAGGGGCGGACGGAGTGAGGGCGTTGGCGAGCAGAAGCCTGGGCCCAAACATTTTGGCGCGGGGGCCTTCGAAGGTGGCTCGGGGTTCAGAGGGCCCTGCCCGTTCTGCCCCCCTGAATAACCGGCGGGCCCCCTAGCGGCCCAGGGGTGGGGGGCTGCAGGGTGAATCCGGCGCTGGGTCTCGGGTCCCCAATCCCTGGCGTTGGGGCGACAAGCACCTTCGAATGGGCCCCTGGGGGACCCACCTTGGGTTAGGCTTAGCCCCCAGGAGGCCATCAGGACCAATCCCCTGGCTGTGTAGCGCGCATTGCGGCGGGCCAGGGGAGGGAGCTGGCGAGCGGGACCGTGGGCCCACAGGTTTTGGCGCTGGGGCGGCCTTCGATGGTCGTCAGGGGCTTGTAGGACCCTGCCCCTTCTCCCGCCTGAATGACCGGCGGCGCTCCTAGCGGCCCGGGTGGCGGGTGGCTGCAGCGTGAGTCCGGCCCTGGGGCTAGGACGTCCAGGATCCCGGGCATGGCGGCGCAAGGCCCCTTGGGAGGGGCCCCTCGGGAACCGACCTAGGGTTAGGGTTAGCCCCCAGGAGGCCGGCAGGTCCGATCCGCCTGCTGTGTTTCGAGCGGAGGGGCGGGTTGAGGTGAGGGCGCTGACTAGTGGGAACGTGGGCCCAAGCGCTTTGGGGCAGGGGCCATCGAATGTGGAAGGGGGCTTGGAGGGCCCTGCCCCTTCTCCCGCCGGGAATGAGCGGCAGCGCCCCTAGTGGCCCAGGTGGTGGAGGGGCAACAGTGTTAGTCCGGCCCTGGGGCACTGGGGTCCCCAATCCCCAGCGTTGCATCCCAGGGCCCCTTGTCAGGGGCCTCTCGGGGACGGACCTAGGGTTAGGGTTAGCAAGCAGGATGCCGGCAGGCCCAAAATGCCGGCTGTGCGGCGAGTGGAGGGGCGGGCGGAGTGAGGGCGCTGGCGAGCAGGAGCCTGGGCCCAAACATTTTGGCGCCTGGGGCCTTCCAAGGTCGCTGGGGGCTCAGAGGGCCCTGCCTGTTCTGCCGCCCTGATGACAGGCGGCGCCAATAACGGCCCGGGTGGCGGTGGGGCGGAGGGTGAGTCCAGCGCTGGGGCTCGGGTCCCCAATCCCAAGCGTTGGGGCTCCAGGCCCCTTGCGAGGGGCCCCTAAGGAGCCCACCTAGAGTTAGGGTTAGCCCCCAGGAGGCCTGCAAGGCCGATCTGCTGGATGTGCAGCGAGCAGAGGGGCAGGCCGAGCTGAGGGCGTTGAGAAGTGGCAGCGGGGGCCCAAGAGTTTGGCGCGGGGGCCTTCGAAATGCGCCAGGGGCTCGGTGTGCCCTGCACATTCTCCCGCCCTGAATGACCAGCGGCGCCAATAAAGGCCCGGGTGGCGGTGGGGCGGAGGGTGAGTCCAGCGCTGGGGCGGAGGTCCCCAATCCGAGGCATTGCGGTGCCAGGCCCCTTGGGAGGAGCCCCTTGGGGGCCGACCTAGGGTTAGGATTAGCCCCGAGGAGGCTGGCAGGCAGGATCCATGGGCGGTGTGGCGAGGGGGGCGGGCGAGCCGAGTGGAGGGCGCTGGTGAGTGGGAGCGTGGGCCCAAGTGTTTTGGCGCAGGCGGCCTTCGAAGCTTGCCAGGGGCTCGGAGGGCCCTACCCGTTCTCGAGCCTGAATGACTGGCGGCGCCCCTAGCGGCCCGGGTGGCGGGGCGCTGCAGGGTGAGTCCAGCGCTGGGGTTCAGAGGTTCCCAATCCCCATCGTTGGGGCGCCAAGCCCCTTGGATGGGCCCTTCAGGGACCGACCTAGGGTTAGGATTAGCCTCCAGGAGTAGGGCAGGTCCGATCCGCCTGCTGTGTTTCGAGCGGAGGGGCGGGTTGAGGTGAGGGCGCTGACTAGTGAGAGCGTGGGCCCAAGCGCTTTGGGGAGCGGGTGCATCGAGGGTCCGGGGTGGGGGGCTGGGAGGGCCCTGTATGTTCTCCTGCCCTGAATGAGCGGCAGCGCCCCTAGTGGCCCAGGTGGTGGAGGGGCAGCAGTGTTAGTTTGGCCCTGAGTCTCAGGGGTCCCCAATCCCCAGCGTTGCAGCCCCTGGCCCCTTGTGATGGGCCTCTCGGGGACTGACCTAGGGTTAGGGTTAGCAAGCAGGATGCCGGCAGGCCCGAAATGCTGGCTGTGCTGTGAGTGGAGGGGGGGGGCGGAGTGAGGGCGCTGGCGAGCAGAAGCCTGGGCCCAAACATTTTGGCGCGGGGGCCTTCGAAGGTCGCTGGGGGCTCAGAGGGCCCTGCCCGTTCTCCCCCCACGAATAACCGGCGGGCCCCCTAGCGGCCCAGGGGTGGGGGGCTGCAGGGTGAATCCGGCGCTGGGTCTCGGGTCCCCAATCTCTGGCGTTGGGGCGACAAGCACCTTCGGATGGGCCCCTGGGGGACCCACCTTGGGTTAGGCTTAGCCCCCAGGAGGCCATCAGGCCCAATCCCCTGGCTGTGTAGCGCGCATTGCGGCGGGCCAGGGGAGGGAGCTGGCGAGCGGGACCGTGGGCCCACAGGTTTTGGCGCTGGGGCGGCCTTCGAAGGTCGTCAGGGGCTTGTAGGACCGTGCCCCTTCTCCCGCCTGAATGACCGGCGGCGCTCCTAGCGGCCCGGGTGGCGGGTGGCTGCAGGGTGAGTCCCGCCCTGGGGCTAGGACGTCCAGGATCCCGGGCATGGCGGCGCAAGGCCCCTTGGGAGGGGCCCCTCGGAACCGACCTAGGGTTAGGGTTAGCCCCCAGGAGGCTGGCAGGTCCGATCCGGCTGCTGTGTTTCGAGCGGAGGGGCGGGTTGAGGTGAGGGCGCTGACTAGTGGGAACGTGGGCCCAAGCGCTTTGGGGCAGGGGGCCATCGAATGTGGAAGGGGGCTTGGAGGGCCCTGCCCCTTCTCCCGCCAGGAATGAGCGGCAGCGCCCCTAGTGGCCCAGGTGGTGGAGGGGCAACAGTGTTAGTCCGGCCCTGGGGCACTGGGGTCCCCAATCCCCAGGGTTGCATCCCCGGGCCCCTTGTCAGGGGCCTCTCAGGGACGGACCTAGGGTTAGGGTTAGCAAGCAGGATGCCGGCAGGCCCAAAATACCGGCTGTGCGGCGAGTGGAGGGGCGGGCGGAGTGAGGGCGCTGGCGAGCAGGAGCCTGGGCCCAAACATTTTGGCGCCTGGGGCCTTCCAAGGTCGCTGGGGGCTCAGAGGGCCCTGCCCGTTCTGCCGCCCTGATGACAAGCGGCGCCAATAAGGGCCCGGGTGGCGGTGGGGCGGAGGGTGAGTCCAGCGCTGGGGCTCGGGTCCCCAATCCCAAGCATTGGGGCGCCAGGCCCCTTGCGAGGGGCCCCTAAGGAGCCCACCTAGAGTTAGGGTTAGCCCCCAGGAGGCCTGCAAGCCCGATCTGCTGGATGTGCAGCGAGCGGAGGGGCAGGCCGAGCTGAGGGCGTTGAGGAGTGGGAGCGGGGGCCCAAGAGTTTGGCGCGGGGGCCTTCGAAATGCGCCAGGGGCTCGGTGTGCCCTGCACATTCTCCCGCCCTGAATGACCAGCGGCGCCAATAAAGGCCCGGGTGGCGGTGGGGCGGAGGGTGAGTCCAGCGCTGGGGCGGGGGTCCCCAATCCCTGGCACTGCGGTGCCAGGCCCCTTGGGAGGAGCCCCTTGGGGGCCGACCTAGGGTTAGGATTAGCCCCCAAGGCGCCAGCAGGCAGGATCCATGGGCGGTGTGGCGAGGGGGGGGGCGAGCCGAGGGGAGGGCGCTGGTGAGTGGGAGCGTGGGCCCAAGTGTTTTGGCGCAGGTGGCCTTCGAAGCTCGCCAGGGGCTCGGAGGGCCCTACCCGTTCTCGAGCCTGAATGACTGGCGGCGCCCCTAGCGGCCCGGGTGGCGGGGCGCTGCAGGGTGAGTCCAGCGCTGGGGTTCGGAGGTTCCCAATCCCCAGCGTTGGGGCGCCAAGCCCCTTGGATGGGCCCTTCGGGGACCGACCTAGGGTTAGGATTAGCCTCCAGGAGTAGGGCAGGTCCGATCCGCCTGCTGTGTTTCGAGCGGAGGGGCGGGTTGAGGTGAGGGCGCTGACTAGTGGGAGCGTGGGCCCAAGCGCTTTGGGGAGCGGGTGCATGGAGGGTCCGGGGGTGGGGGGCTGGGAGGGCCCTGTATGTTCTCCTGCCCTGAATGAGCGGCAGCGCCCCTAGTGGCCCAGGTGGTGGAGGGGCAGCAGTGTTAGTTTGGCCCTGGGTCTCAGGGGTCCCCAATCCCCAGCGTTGCAGCCCCAGGCCCCTTGTGATGGGCCTCTCGGGGACTGACCTAGGGTTAGGGTTAGCAAGCAGAATGCCGGCAGGCCCGAAATGCCGGCTGTGCTGTGAGTGGAGGGGCGGTCGGAGTGAGGGCGCTGGCGAGCAGAAGCCTGGGCCCAAACATTTTGGCGCGGGGGTCTTCGACGGTCGCTGGGGGCTCAGAGGGCCCTGCCCGTTCTCCCCCCCTGAATAACCGGCGGGCCCCCTAGCGGCCCAGTGGTGGGGGGCTGCAGGGTGAATCCGACGCTGGGTCTCGGGTCCCCAATCCCTGGCGTTGGGGCGCCAAGCACCTTCGGATGGGCCCCTGGGGGACCCACCTTGGGTTAGGCTTAGCCCCCAGGAGGCCATCAGGCCCAATCCCCTGGCTGTGTAGCGCGCATTGCGGCGGGCCAGGGGAGGGAGCTGGCGAGCGGGACCGTGGGCCCACAGGTTTTGGCGCTGGGGCGGCCTTCGAAGGTCGTCAGGGGCTTGTAGGACCGTGCCCCTTCTCCCGCCTGAATGACCGGCGGCGCTCCTAGCGGCCCGGGTGGCGGGTGGCTGCAGGGTGAGTCCGGCCCTGGGGCTAGGACGTCCAGGATCCGGGGCATGGCGGCGCAAGGCCCCTTGGGAGGGGCCCCTCGGGTACCGACCTGGGGTTAGGGTTAGCCCCCAGGAGGCCGGCAGGTCCGATGCGGCTGCTGTGTTTCGAGCGGAGGGGCGGGTTGAGGTGAGGGAGCTGACTAGTGGGAACGTGGGCCCAAGCGCTTTGGGGCAGGGGGCCATCGAATGTGGAAGGGGGCTTGGAGGGCCCTGCCCCTTCTCCCGCCAGGAATGAGCAGCAGCGCCCCTAGTGGCCCAGGTGGTGGAGGGGCAGCAGTGTTAGTTTGGCCCTGGGTCTCAGGGGTCCCCAATCCCCAGCGTTGCAGCCCCAGGCCCCTGGTTATGGGCCTCTCGGGGACTGACTTAGGGTTAGGGTTAGCAAGCAGAATGCCGGCAGGCCCGAAATGCCGGCTGTGCTGTGAGTGGAGGGGCGGGCGGAGTGAGGACGCTGGCGAGCAGAAGCCTGGGCCCAAACATTTTGGCGCCTGGGGCCTTCCAAGGTCGCTGGGGGCTCAGAGAGCCCTGCCCATTCTGCCGCCCTGATGACAGGCGGCGCCAATAAGGGCCCGGGTGGCGGTGGGGCGGAGGGTGAGTCCAGCGCTGGGTCTCGGGTCCCCAATCCCAGGCGTTGGGGCGCCAGGCCCCTTGCGAGGGGCCCCTAAGGAGCCCACCTAGAGTTAGGGTTAGCCCCCAGGAGGCCTGCAAGCCCGATCTGCTGGATGTGCAGCGAGCGGAGGGGCAGGCCGAGCTGAGGGCGTTGAGGAGTGGGAGCGGGGGCCCAAGAGTTTGGCGCGGGGGCCTTCGAAATGCGCCAGGGGCTCGGTGTGCCCTGCACATTCTCCCACCCTGAATGACCAGCGGCGCCAATAAAGGCCCGGGTGGCGGTGGGGCGGAGGGTGAGTCCAGCGCTGGGGCGGGGGTCCCCAATCCCTGGCATTGCGGTGCCAGGCCTCTTGGGAGGAGCCCCTTGGGGGCCGACCTAGGGTTAGGATTAGCCCCGAGGAGGCCGGCAGGCAGGATCCATGGGCGGTGTGGCGAGGGTAGGGGGGGGCCGAGGGGATGGCGCTGGTGAGTGGGAGCGTGAGCCCAGGTGTTTTGGCTCAGGCGGCCTTCGAAACTCGCCAGGGGCTCCGAGGGCCCTACCCGTTGTCGAGCCTGAATGACTGGCGGCGCCCCTAGCGGCCCGGGTGGTGGGGGGCTGCAGGGTGAGTCCAGCGCTGGGGTTCGGAGGTTCCCAATCCCCAGCGTTGGGGCGCTAAGCCCCTTGGGTGGGCTCTTCAGGGACCGACCTAGGGTTAGGATTAGCCTCCAGGAGTATGGCAGATCCGATCCGCCTGCTGTGTTTCGAGCGGAGGGGCGGGTTGGGGTGAGGGCGCTGACAAGTGGGAGCGTGGGCCCAAGCGCTTTGGGGAGCGGGTGCATGGAGGGTCCTGGGCTGGTGGGAGGCTGGGAGTGCCCTGCATGTTCTCCTGCCCTGAATGAGCGGCAGCGCCCCTAGTGGCCCAGGTGGTGGAGGGGCAGCAGTGTTAGTTTGGCCCTGGGTCTCAGGGGTCCCCAATCCCCAGCGTTGCAGCCCCAGGCCCCTGGTTATGGGCCTCTCGGGGACTGACTTAGGGTTAGGGTTAGCAAGCAGGATGCCGGCAGGCCCGAAATGCCGGCTGTGCTGTGAGTGGAGGGGCGGGCGGAGTGAGGACGCTGGCGAGCAGAAGCCTCGGCCCAAACATTTTGGCGCCTGGGGCCTTCGAAGGTCGCTGGGGGCTCAGAGGGCCCTGCCCGTTCTCCCCCACTGAATAACCGGCGGCCCCCCTAGCGGTCCAGGGGTTGGGGGCTGCAGGGTGAATCCGGCGCTGGGTCTCGGGTCCCCAATCCCTGGCGTTGGGGCGCCAAGCACCTTCGGATGGGCCCCTGGTGGACCCACCTTGGGTTAGGCTTAGCCCCCAGGAGGCCATCAGGCCCAATCCCCTGGCTGTGTAGCGCGCATTGCGGCGGGCCAGGGGAGGGAGCTGGCGAGCGGGACCGTGGGCCCACAGGTTTTGGCGCTGGGGCGGCCTTCGAAGGTCGTCAGGGGCTTGTAGGACCCTGCCCCTTCTCCCGCCTGAATGACCGGCGGCGCTCCTAGCGGCCCGGGTGGCGGGTGGCTGCAGGGTGAGTCCGGCCCTGGGGCTAGGACGTCCAGGATCCCGGGCATGGCGGCGCAAGGCCCCTTGGGAGGGGTCCCTCGGGAACCGACCTAGGGTTAGGGTTAGCCCCCAGGAGGCCGGCAGGTCTGATCCGGCTGCTGTGTTTCGAGCGGAGGGGCGGGTTGAGGTGAGGGCGCTGACTAGTGGGAACGTGGGCCCAAGCGCTTTGGGGCAGGGGGCCATCGAATGTGGAAGGGGGCTTGGAGGGCCCTGTCCCTTCTCAGGCCGGGAATGAGCAGCAGCGCCCCTAGTGGCCCAGGTGGTAGAGGGGCAACAGTGTTAGTCCGGCCCTGGGGCACAGGGGTCCCCAATCCCCAGCGTTGCATCCCCGGGCCCCTTGTCAGGGGCCTCTCGGGGACTGACCTAGGGTTAGGGTTAGCAAGCAGGATGCCAGCAGGCCCAAAATGCCGGCTGTGCGGCCAGTGGAGGGGCGGGCGGAGTGAGGGCTCTGGCGAGCAGGAGCCTGGGCCCAAACATTTTGGCGCCTGGGGCCTTCCGAGGTCGCTGGGGGCTCAGAGAGCCCTGCCCATTCTGCCGCCCTGATGACAGGCGGCGCCAATAAGGGCCCGGGTGGCGGTGGGGCGGAGGGTGAGTCCAGTGCTGGGTCTCGGGTCCCCAATCCCAGGCGTTGGGGCGCCAGGCCCCTTGCGAGGGGCCCCTAAGGACCCCACCTAGAGTTAGGGTTAGCCCCCAGGAGGCCTGCAAGCCCGATCTGCTGGATGTGCAGCGAGCGGAGGGGCAGGCCGAGCTGAGGGCGTTCAGGAGTGGGAGCGGGGGCCCAAGAGTTTGGCGCGGGGGCCTTCGAAATGCGCCAGGGGCTCGGTGTGCCCTGCACATTCTCCCGCCCTGAATGACCAGCGGCGCCAATAAAGGCCCGGGTGGCGGTGGGGCGGAGGGTGAGTCCAGCGCTGGGGCGGGGGTCCCCAATCCCTGGCATTGCGGTGCCAGGCCTCTTGGGAGGAGCCCCTTGGGGGCCGACCTAGGGTTAGGATTAGCCCCGAGGAGGCCGGCAGGCAGGATCCATGGATGGTGTGGCGAGGGGGGGGGGCGGGCCGAGGGGAGGGCGCTGGTGAGTGGGAGCGTGAGCCCAGGTGTTTTGGCGCAGGCGGCCTTCGCAGCTCGCCAGGGGCTCCGAGGACCCTACCCGTTCTCGAGCCTGAATGACTGGGGGCGCCCCTAGCGGTCCGGGTGGCGGGGGGCTGCAGGGTGAGTCCAGCGCTGGGGTTCGGAGGTTCCCAATCCCCAGCGTTGGGGCGCCAAACCCCTTGGATGGGCCCTTCGGGGACCGACCTAGGGTTAGGATTAGCCTCCAGGAGTAGGGCAGGTCCGATCCGCCTGCTGTGTTTCGAGCGGAGGGGCGGTTTGAGGTGAGGGCGCTGACTAGTGGGAGCGTGGGCCCAAGCGCTTTGGGGAGCGGGTGCATCGAGGGTCCGGGGGTGGGGGCCTGGGAGGGCCCTGTATGTTCTCCTGTCCTGAATGAGCGGCAGCGCCCCTAGTGGCCCAGGTGGTGGAGGGGCAGCAGTGTTAGTTTGGCCCTGGGTCTCAGGGGTCCCCAATCCCCAGCGTTGCAGCCCCAGGCCCCTTGTGATGGGCATCTCGCGGACTGACCTAGGGTTAGGGTTAGCAAGCAGGATGCCTGCAGGCCCGAAATGCCGGCTGTGCTGTGAGTTCAGGGGCGGGCGGAGTGAGGGCACTGGCGAGCAGAAGCCTGGGCCCAAACATTTTGGCGCGGGGGCCTTCGAAGGTGGCTGGGGGCTCAGAGGGCCCTGCCCGTTCTGCCCCCCTGAATAACCGGCAGGCCCCCTAGCGGCCCAGGGGTGGGGGGCTGCAGGGTGAATCCGGCGCTGGGTCTCGGGTCCCCAATCCCTGGCGTTGGGACGACAAGCACCTTCGGATGGGCCCCTGGGGGACCCACCTTGGGTTAGGCTTAGCCCCCAGGAGGGCATCAGGCCCAATCCCCTGGCTGTGTACCGCGCATTGCGGCCGGTCAGGGGAGGGAGCTGGCGAGCGGGACCGTGGGCCCACAGGTTTTGGCGCTGGGGCAGCCTTCGAAGGTCGTCAGGGGCTTGTAGGACCCTGCCCCTTCTCCCGCCTGAATGACCAGCGGCGCTCCTAGCGGCCCGGGTGGCGGGTGGCTGCAGGGTGAGTCCGGCCCTGGGGCTAGGACGTCCAGGATCCCGGGCATGGCGGCGCAAGGCCCCTTGGGAGGGGCCCCTCGGGAACCAACCTAGGGATAGGGTTAGCCCCCAGGTGGCCGGCAGGTCCGATCCGGCTGCTGTGTTTCGAGCGGAGGGGCGGGTTGAGGTGAGGGCGCTGACTAGTGGGAACGTGGGCCCAAGCGCTTTGGGGCAGGGGGCCATCGAATGTGGAAGGGGGCTTGGAGGGCCCTGCCCCTTCTCCTGCCGGGAATGAGCGGCAGCGCCCCTACTGGCCCAGGTGGTGGAGGGGCAACAGTGTTAGTCCGGCCCTGGGGCACTGGGGTCCCCAATCCCCAGCGTTGCATCCCCGGGCCCCTTGTCAGGGGCCTCTCGGGGACGGACCTAGGGTTAGGGTTAGCAAGCAGGATGCCGGCAGGCCCAAAATGCCGGCTGTGCGGCGAGTGGAGGGGCGGGCAGAGTGAGGGCGCTGGCGAGCAGGAGCCTGGGCCCAAACATTTTGGCGCCTGGGGCCTTCCAAGGTCGCTGGGGGCTCAGAGGGCCCTGCCGGTTCTGCCGCCCTGATGACAGGCGGCGCCAATAACGGCCCGGGTGGCGGTGGGGCGGAAGGTGAGTCCAGCGCTGGGGCTCGGGTCCCCAATCCCAAGCGTTCGGGCGCCAGGCCCCTTGCGAGGGGCCCCTAAGGAGCCCACCTAGAGTTAGGGTTAGCCCCCAGGAGGCCTGCAAGTCCGATCTGCTGGATGTGCAGCGAGCGGAGGGGCAGGCCGAGCTGAGGGCGTTGAGGAGTGGGAGCGGGGGGCCCAAGAGTTTGGCGCGAGGGCCTTGGAAATGCGCCAGGGGCTTGGCGTGCCATGCACATTCTCCCGCCCTGAATGACCAGCGGCGCCAATAAAGCCCCGGGTGGCGGTGGGGCGGAGGGTGAGTTCAGCGCTGGGGCTCGGGTCCCCAATCCCAAGCGTTGGGGCGCCAGGCCCCTTGCGAGGGGCCCCTAAGGAGCCTATCTAGAGTTAGGGTTAGCCCCCAGGAGACCTGCAAGCCCGATCTGCTGGATGTGCAGCGAGCGGAGGGGCAGGCCGAGCTGAGGGCGTTGAGGAGTGGGAGCGGGGGGCCCAAGAGTTTGGCGCGGAGGCCTTCGAAATGCGCCAGGGGCTCGGTGTGCCCTGCACATTCTCCCGCCCTGAATGACCAGCGGCGCCAATAAAGGCCCGGGTGGCGGTGGGGCGGAGGGTGGGTCCAGCGCTGGGGCGGGGGTCCCCAATCCTTGGCATTGCAGTGTCAGGCCCCTTGGGAGGAGCCCCTTGGGGGCCGACCTAGGGTTAGGATTAGCCCCGAGGAGGCCGGTAGGCAGGATCCATGGGCAGTGTGGCGAGGGGGGGGGGCGAGCCGAGGGGAGGGCGCTGGTGAGTGGGAGCGTGGGCCCAAGTGTTTTGGCGCAGGCGGCCTTCGAAGCTCGCCAGGGGATCGGAGGGCCCTACCCGGTCTCGAGCCTGAATGACTGGCGGCGCCCCTAGCGGCCTGGGTGGCGGGGCGCTGCAGGGTGAGTCCAGCGCTGGGGTTCAGAGGTTCCCAATCCCCAGCGTTGGGGCGCCAAGCCCCTTGGATGGGCCCTTCGGGGACCAACCTATGGTTAGGATTAGCCTCCAGGAGTAGGGCAGGTCCGATCCGCCTGCTGTGTTTCGAGCGGAGGGGCGGGTTGAGGTGAGGGCGCTGACTAGTGGGAGCGTGGGCCCAAGCTCTTTGGGGAGCGGGTGCATCGAGGGTCCGGGGGTGGGGGGCTGGGAGGGCCCTGTATGTTCTCCTGTCTTGAATGAGCGGCAGCGCCCCTAGTGGCCCAGGTGGTGGAGGGGCAACAGTGTTAGTCCGGCCCTGGGGCACTGGGGTCCCCAATCCGCAGCGTTGCATCCCCGGGCCCCTTGTCAGGGGCCTCTCGGGGTCGGACCTAGGGTTAGGGTTAGCAAGCAGGATGCCGGCAGGCCCAAAATGCCGGCTGTGCGGCGAGTGGAGGGGCGGGCGGAGTGAGGGCGCTGGCGAGCAGGAGCCTGGGCCCAAACATTTTGGCGCCTGGGGCCTTCAAAGGTCGCTGGGGGCTCAAAGGGCCCTGCCCGTTCTGCCGCCCTGATGACAGGGGGCGCCAATAACGGCCCGGGTGGCGGTGGGGCGGAGGGTGAGTCCAGCGCTGGGTCTCGGGTCCCCAATCCCAGGCGTTGGGGCGCCAGGCCCCTTGCGAGGGGCCCTTAAGGAGCCTACCTAGAGTTAGGGTTAGCCCCCAGGAGGCCTGCAAGCCCGATCTGCTGGATGTGCAGCGAGCAGAGGGGCAGGCCGAGCTGAGGGCGTTGAGGAGTGGCAGCGGGGGCCCAAGAGTTTGGCGCGGGGGCCTTCGAAATGCGCCAGGGGCTCGGTGTGCCCTGCACATTCTCCCGCCCTGAATGACCAGCGGCGCCAATAAAGGCCCGGGTGGCGGTGGGGCGGAGGGTGAGTCCAGCGCTGGGGCGGGGGTCCCCAATCCCTGGCATTGCGGTGCCAAGCCCCTTGGGAGGAGCCCCTTGGGGCCGACTTAGGGTTAGGATTAGCCCCGAGGAGGCCGGCAGGCAGGATCCATGGGCGGTGTGGCGAGGGGGGGGGGGCGAGCCGAGGGGAGGGCACTGGTGAGTGGGAGCGTGGGCCCAAGTGTTTTGGCGCAGGCGGCCTTCCAAGCTCCACAGGGGCTCGGAGGGCCCTACCCGTTCTCGAGCCTGAATGACTGGCGGCGCCCCTAGCGGCCTGGGTGGCGGGGCGCTGCAGGGTGAGTCCAGCGCTGGGGTTCGGAGGTTCCCAATCCCCAGCGTTGGGGCGCCAAGCCCCTTGGATGGGCCCTTCGGGGACCGACCTAGGGTTAGGATTAGCCTCCAGGAGTAGGGCAGGTCAATCTGCCTGCTGTGTTTCGAGCGGAGGGGCGGGTTGAGGTGAGGGCGCTGACTAGTGAGAGCGTGGGCCCAAGCTCTTTGGGGAGCTGGTGCATCCAGGGTCGGGGGGGGGGGGGACTGGGAGGGCCCTGTATGTTCTCCTGCCGTGAATGAGCGGCAGCACCCCTAGTGGCCCAGGTGGTGGAGGGGCAGCAGTGTTAGTTTGGCCCTGGGTCTCAGGGGTCCCCAATCCCCAGCGTTGCAGCCCCAGGCCCCTTGTGATGGGCCTCTCGGGGACTGACCTAGGGTTAGGGTTAGCAAGCAGGATGCCGGCAGGCCCGAAATGCCGGCTGTGCTGTGAGTGGAGGGGCGGACGGAGTGAGGGCGTTGGCGAGCAGAAGCCTGGGCCCAAACATTTTGGCGCGGGGGCCTTCGAAGGTGGCTCGGGGTTCAGAGGGCCCTGCCCGTTCTGCCCCCCTGAATAACGGGCGGGCCCCCTAGCGGCCCAGGGGTGGGGGGCTGCAGGGTGAATCCGGCGCTGGGTCTCGGGTCCCCAATCCCTGGCGTTGGGGCGACAAGCACCTTCGAATGGGCCCCTGGGGGACCCACCTTGGGTTAGGCTTAGCCCCCAGGAGGCCATCAGGCCCAATCCCCTGGCTGTGTAGCGCGCATTGCGGCGGGCCAGGGGAGGGAGCTGGCGAGCGGGACCGTGGGCCCACAGGTTTTGGCGCTGGGGCGGCCTTCGAAGGTCGTCAGGGGCTTGTAGGACCCTGCCCCTTCTCCCGCCTGAATGACCGGCGGCGCTCCTAGCGGCCCGGGTGGCGGGTGGCTGCAGCGTGAGTCCGGCCCTGGGGCTAGGACGTCCAGGATCCCGGGCATGGCGGCGCAAGGCCCCTTGGGAGGGGCCCCTCGGGAACCGACCTAGGGTTAGGGTTAGCCCCCAGGAGGCCGGCAGGTCCGATCCGGCTGCTGTGTTTCGAGCGGAGGGGCGGGTTGAGGTGAGGGCGCTGACTAGTGGGAACGTGGGCCCAAGCGCTTTGGGGCAGGGGCCATCGAATGTGGAAGGGGGCTTGGAGGGCCCTGCCCCTTCTCCCGCCGGGAATGAGCGGCAGCGCCCCTAGTGGCCCAGGTGGTGGAGGGGCAACAGTGTTAGTCCGGCCCTGGGGCACTGGGGTCCCCAATCCCCAGCTTTGCATCCCAGGGCCCCTTGTCAGGGGCCTCTCGGGGACGGACCTAGGGTTAGGGTTAGCAAGCAGGATGCCGGCAGGCCCAAAATGCCGGCTGTGCGGCGAGTGGAGGGGCGGGCGGAGTGAGGGCGCTGGCGAGCAGGAGCCTGGGCCCAAACATTTTGGCGCCTGGGGCCTTCCAAGGTCGCTGGGGGCTCAGAGGGCCCTGCCTGTTCTGCCGCCCTGATGACAGGCGGCGCCAATAACGGCCCGGGTGGCGGTGGGGCGGAGGGTGAGTCCAGCGCTGGGGCTCGGGTCCCCAATCCCAAGCGTTGGGGCTCCAGGCCCCTTGCGAGGGGCCCCTAAGGAGCCCACCTAGAGTTAGGGTTAGCCCCCAGGAGGCCTGCAAGGCCGATCTGCTGGATGTGCAGCGAGCAGAGGGGCAGGCCGAGCTGAGGGCGTTGAGAAGTGGCAGCGGGGGCCCAAGAGTTTGGCGCGGGGGCCTTCGAAATGCGCCAGGGGCTCGGTGTGCCCTGCACATTCTCCCGGCCTGAATGACCAGCGGCGCCAATAAAGGCCCGGGTGGCGGTGGGGCGGAGGGTGAGTCCAGCTCTGGGGCTCGGGTCCACAATCCCAAGCGTTGGGGCGCCAGGCCCCTTGCGAGGGGCCCCTAAGGAGCCCACCTAGAGTTAGGGTTAGCCCCCAGGAGGCCTGCAAGCCCGATCTGCTAGATGTTCAGCGAGCGGAGGGGCAGGCCGAGCTGAGGGCGTTGAGGAGTGGGAGCGGGGGCCAAGAGGTTGGCGTGGGGGCCTTCGAAATGCGCCAGGGGCTCGGTGTGCCCTGCACATTCTCCCGCCCTGAATGACCAGCGGCGCCAATAAAGGCCCGGGTGGCGGTGGGGCGGAGGGTGAGTCCAGCGCTGGGGCGGGGGTCCCCAATCCCTGGCATTGTGGTGCCAGGCCCCTTGGGAGGAGCCCCTTGGGGGCCGACCTAGGGTTAGGATTAGCCCCGAGGAGGCCTGCAGGCAGGATCCATGGGCGGTGTGGCGAGGGGGGGAGGCGAGCCGAGGGGAGGGCGCTGGTGAGTGGGAGCGTGGGCCCAAGTGTTTTGGCCAGGCGGCCTTCGAAGCTCGCCAGGGGCTCAGAGGGCCCTACCCGTTCTCGAGCCTGAATGACTGGCGGCGCCCCTAGCGGCCCGGGTGGCGGGGCACTGCAGGGTGAGTCCAGCGCTGGGGTTCAGAGGTTCCCAATCCCTAGCGTTGGGGCGCCAAGCCCCTTGGATGGGCCCTTCGGGGACCGACCTAGGGTTAGGATTAGCCTCCAGGAGTAGGGCAGGTCCGATCCGCCTGCTGTGTTTCGAGCGGAGGGGCGGGTTGAGGTGAGGGCGCTGACTAGTGAGAGCGTGGGCCCAAGCGCTTTGGGGAGCGGGTGCATGGAGGGTCCGGGGGTGGGGGGCTGGGAGGGCCCTGTATGTTCTCCTGCCCTGAATGAGCGGCAGCGCCCCTAGTGGCCCAGGTGGTGGAGGGGCAGCAGTGTTAGTTTGGCCCTGGGTCTCAGGGGTCCCCAATCCCCAGCGTTGCAGCCCCTGGCCCCTTGTGATGGGCCTCTCGGGGACTGACCTAGGGTTAGGGTTAGCAAGCAGGATGCCGGCAGGCCTGAAATGCTGGCTGTGCTGTGAGTGGAGGGGCGGGCGGAGTGAGGGCGCTGGGGAGCAGAAGCCTGGGCCCAAACATTTTGGCGCGGGGGCCTTCGAAGGTCGCTGGGGGCTCAGAGGGCCCTGCCCGTTCTCCCCCCCCCGAATAACCGGCGGGCCCCCTAGCGGCCCAGGGGTGGGGGGCTGTAGGGTGAATCCGGCGCTGGGTCTCGGGTCCCCAATCTCTGGCGTTGGGGCGCCAAGCACCTTCGGATGGGCCCCTGGGGGACCCACCTTGGGTTAGCCTTAGCCCCCAGGAGGCCATCAGGCCCAATCCCCTGGCTGTGTAGCGCGCATTGCGGCCGGCCAGGGGAGGGAGCTGGCGAGCGGGACCGTGGGCCCACAGGTTTTGGCGCTGGGGCGGCCTTCGAAGGTCGTCAGGGGCTTGTAGGACCGTGCCCCTTCTCCCGCCTGAATGACCGGCGGCGCTCCTAGCGGCCCGGGTGGCGGGTGGCTGCAGGGTGAGTCCGGCCCTAGGGCTAGGACGTCCAGGATCCCGGGCATGGCGGCGCAAGGCCCCTTGGGAGGGGCCCCTCGGGAACCGACCTAGGGTTAGGGTTAGCCCCCAGGAGGCCGGCAGGTCCGATCCGGCTGCTGTGTTTCGAGCGGAGGGGCGGGTTGAGGTGAGGGCGCTGACTAGTGGGAACGTGGGCCCAAGCGCTTTGGGGCAGGGGGCCATCGAATGTGGAAGGGGGCTTGGAGGGCCCTGCCCCTTCTCCCGCCGGGAATGAGCGGCAGCGCCCCTAGTGGCCCAGGTGGTGGAGGGGCAACAGTGTTAGTCCGGCCCTGGGGCACTGGGGTCCCCAATCCCCAGCGTTGCATCCCCGGGCCCCTTGTCAGGGGCCTCTCGGGGACTGACCTAGGGTTAGGGTTAGCAAGCAGGATGCCGGCAGGCCCAAAATGCCGGCTGTGCGGCGAGTGGAGGGGCGGGCGGAGTGAGGGCGCTGGCGACCAGGAGCCTGGGCCCAAACATTTTGGCGCCTGGGGCCTTCCAAGGTCGCTGGGGGCTCAGAGGGCCCTGCCTGTTCTGCCGCCCTGATGACAGGCGGCGCCAATAACGGCCCGGGTGGCGGTGGGGCGGAGGGTGAGTCCAGCGCTGGGGCTCGGGTCCCCAATCCCAAGCGTTGGGGCACCAGGCCCCTTGCGAGGGGCCCCTAAGGAGCCCACCTAGAGTTAGGGTTAGCCCCCAGGAGGCCTGCAAGCCCGATCTGCTGGATGTGCAGCGAGCAGAGGGGCAGGCCGAGCTGAGGGCGTTGAGGAGTGGCAGCGGGGGCCCAAGAGTTTGGCGCGGGGGCCTTCGAAATGCGCCAGGGGCTCGGTGTGCCCTGCACATTCTCCCGCCCTGAATGACCAGCGGCGCCAATAAAGGCCCGGGTGGCGGTGGGGCGGAGGGTGAGTCCAGCGCTGGGGCGGGGGTCCCCAATCCCTGGCATTGTGGTGCCAGGCCCCTTGGGAGGAGCCCCTTGGGGGCCGACCTAGGGTTAGGATTAGCCCCGAGGAGGCCGGCAGGCAGGATCCATGGGCGGTGTGGCGAGGGGGGGGGGGAGAGCCGAGGGGAGGGCGCTGGTGAGTGGGAGCGTGGGCCCAAGTGTTTTGGCCAGGCGGCCTTCGAAGCTCGCCAGGGGCTCGGAGGGCCCTACCCGTTCTTGAGCCTGAATGACTGGCGGCACCCGTAGCGGCCTGGGTGGCGGGGCGCTGCAGGGTGAGTCCAGCGCTGGGGTTCGGAGGTTCCCAATCCCCAGCGTTGGGGCGCCAAGCCCCTTGGATGGGCCCTTCGGGGACCGACCTAGGGTTAGGATTAGCCTCCAGGAGTAGGGCAGGTCCGATCCGCCTGCTGTGTTTCGAGCGGAGGGGCGGGTTGAGGTGAGGGCGCTGACTAGTGAGAGCGTGGGCCCAAGCGCTTTGGGGAGCGGGTGCATCGAGGGTCCGGGGGTGGGGGGCTGGGAGGGCCCTGTATGTTCTCCTGCCCTGAATGAGCGGCAGCGCCCCTAGTGGCCCAGGTGGTGGAGGGGCAGCAGTGTTAGTTTGGCCCTGGGTCTCAGGGGTCCCCAATCCCCAGCGTTGCAGCCCCTGGCCCCTTGTGATGGGCCTCTCGGGGACTGACCTAGGGTTAGGGTTAGCAAGCAGGATGCCGGCAGGCCTGAAATGCTGGCTGTGCTGTGAGTGGAGGGGCGGGCGGAGTGAGGGCGCTGGGGAGCAGAAGCCTGGGCCCAAACATTTTGGCGCGGGGGCCTTCGAAGGTCGCTGGGGGCTCAGAGGGCCCTGCCCGTTCTCCCCCCCCCCGAATAACCGGCGGGCCCCCTAGCGGCCCAGGGGTGGGGGGCTGCAGGGTGAATCCGGCGCTGGGTCTCGGGTCCCCAATCTCTGGCGTTGGGGCGCCAAGCACCTTCGGATGGGCCCCTGGGGGACCCACCTTGGGTTAGCCTTAGACCCCAGGAGGCCATCAGGCCCAATCCCCTGGCTGTGTAGCGCGCATTGCGGCCGGCCAGGGGAGGGAGCTGGCGAGCGGGACCGTGGGCCCACAGGTTTTGGCGCTGGGGCGGCCTTCGAAGGTCGTCAGGGGCTTGTAGGACCGTGCCCCTTCTCCCGCCTGAATGACCGGCGGCGCTCCTAGCGGCCCGGGTGGCGGGTGGCTGCAGGGTGAGTCCGGCCCTAGGGCTAGGACGTCCAGGATCCCGGGCATGGCGGCGCAAGGCCCCTTGGGAGGGGCCCCTCGGGAACCGACCTAGGGTTAGGGTTAGCCCCCAGGAGGCCGGCAGGTCCGATCCGGCTGCTGTGTTTCGAGCGGAGGGGCGGGTTGAGGTGAGGGCGCTGACTAGTGGGAACGTGGGCCCAAGCGCTTTGGGGCAGGGGGCCATCGAATGTGGAAGGGGGCTTGGAGGGCCCTGCCCCTTCTCCCGCCGGGAGTGAGCGGCAGCGCCCCTAGTGGCCCAGGTGGTGGAGGGGCAACAGTGTTAGTCCGGCCCTGGGGCACTGGGGTCCCCAATCCCCAGCGTTGCATCCCCGGGCCCCTTGTCAGGGGCCTCTCGGGGACGGACCTAGGGTTAGGGTTAGCAAGCAGGATGCCGGCAGGCCCAAAATGCCGGCTGTGCGGCGAGTGGAGGGGCGGGCGGAGTGAGGGCGCTGGCGACCAGGAGCCTGGGCCCAAACATTTTGGCGCCTGGGGCCTTCCAAGGTCGCTGGGGGCTCAGAGGGCCCTGCCTGTTCTGCCGCCCTGATGACAGGCGGCGCCAATAACGGCCCGGGTGGCGGTGGGGCGGAGGGTGAGTCCAGCGCTGGGGCTCGGGTCCCCAATCCCAAGCGTTGGGGCGCCAGGCCCCTTGCGAGGGGCCCCTAAGGAGCCCACCTAGAGTTAGGGTTAGCCCCCAGGAGGCCTGCAAGCCCGATCTGCTGGATGTGCAGCGAGCAGAGGGGCAGGCCGAGCTGAGGGCGTTGAGGAGTGGCAGCGGGGGCCCAAGAGTTTGGCGCGGGGGCCTTCGAAATGCGCCAGGGGCTCGGTGTGCCCTGCACATTCTCCCGCCCTGAATGACCAGCGGCGCCAATAAAGGCCCGGGTGGCGGTGGGGCGGAGGGTGAGTCCAGCGCTGGGGCGGGGGTCCCCAATCCCTGGCATTGTGGTGCCAGGCCCCTTGGGAGGAGCCCCTTGGGGGCCGACCTAGGGTTAGGATTAGCCCCGAGGAGGCCGGCAGGCAGGATCCATGGGCGGTGTGGCGAGGGGGGGGGGAGAGCCGAGGGGAGGGCGCTGGTGAGTGGGAGCGTGGGCCCAAGTGTTTTGGCCAGGCGGCCTTCGAAGCTCGCCAGGGGCTCGGAGGGCCCTACCCGTTCTTGAGCCTGAATGACTGGCGGCACCCCTAGCGGCCTGGGTGGCGGGGCGCTGCAGGGTGAGTCCAGCGCTGGGGTTCGGAGGTTCCCAATCCCCAGCGTTGGGGCGCCAAGCCCCTTGGATGGGCCCTTCGGGGACCGACCTAGGGTTAGGATTAGCCTCCAGGAGTAGGGCAGGTCCGATCCGCCTGCTGTGTTTCGAGCGGAGGGGCGGGTTGAGGTGAGGGCGCTGACTAGTGAGAGCGTGGGCCCAAGCGCTTTGGGGCAGGGGGCCATCGAATGTGGAAGGGGGCTTGGAGGGCCCTGCCCCTTCTCCCGCCGGGAATGAGCGGCAGCGCCCCTAGTGGCCCAGGTGGTGGAGGGGCAACAGTGTTAGTCCGGCCCTGGGGCACTGGGGTCCCCAATCCCCAGCGTTGCATCCCCGGGCCCCTTGTCAGGGGCCTCTCGGGGACGGACCTAGGGTTAGGGTTAGCAAGCAGGATGCCGGCAGGCCCAAAATGCCGGCTGTGCGGCGAGTGGAGGGGCGGGCGGAGTGAGGGCGCTGGCGAGCAGGAGCCTGGGCCCAAACATTTTGGCGCCTGGGGCCTTCCAAGGTCGCTGGGGGCTCAGAGGGCCCTGCCCCTTCTGCCGCCCTGATGACAGGCGGCGCCAATAACGGCCCGGGTGGAGGTGGGGGGGAGGGAGAGTTCAGCGCTGGGGCTCGGATCCCCAATCCCAAGCGTTGGGGCACCAGGCCCCTTGCGAGGGGCCCCTAAGGAGCCCACCTAGAGTTAGGGTTAGCCCCCAGGAGGCCTGCAAGGCCGATCTGCTGGATGTGCAGCGAGCGGAGGGGCAGGCCGAGCTGAGGGCGTTGAGGAGTGGGAGCGGGGGCCCAAGAGTTTGGCGCGGAGGCCTTCGAAATGCGCCAGGGGCTCGGTGTGCCCTGCACATTCTCCCGCCCTGAATGACCAGCGGCGCCAATAAAGGCCCGGGTGGCGGTGGGGCGGAGGGTGAGTCCAGCGCTGAGGCGGGGGTCCCCAATCCCTGGCATTGCGGTGCCAGGCCCCTTGGGATGAGCCCCTTGGGGGACGACCTAGGGTTAGGATTAGCCCCGAGGAGGCCGGCAGGCAGGATCCATGGGCGGCGTGGCGAGGGGGGGTGCGAGCCCAGGGGAGGGTGCTGGTGAATGGGAGCGTGGGCCCAAGTGTTTTGGCGCAGGCGGCCTTCGAAGCTCGCCAGGGGCTCGGAGGGCCCTACCCGTTCTCGAGTCTGAATGACTGGCGTCGCCCCTAGCGGCCCGGGTTGCGCGGCGCTGCAGGGTGAGAGCAGCGCTGGGGTTCAGAGGTTCCCAATCCCCAGCGTTGGGGCGCCAAGCCCCTTGGATGGGCCCTTCGGGTACCGACCTAGGGTTAGGATTAGCCTCCAGGAGTAGGGCAGGTCCGATCCGCCTGCTGTGTTTCGAGCGGAGGGGCGGGTTGAGGTGAGGGCGCTGACTAGTGAGAGCGTGGGCCCAAGCGCTTTGGGGAGCGGGTGCATCGAGGGTCCCGGGGGGGGCTGGGAGGGCCCTGTTTGTTCTCCTGCCCTGAATGAGCGGCAGCGCCCCTAGTGGCCCAGGTGGTGGAGGGGCAGCAGTGTTAGTTTGGCCCTGGGTCTCAGGGGTCCCCAATCCCCAGCGTTGCAACCCCAGGCCCCTTGTGATGGGCCTCTCGGGGACTGACCTAGGGTTAGGGTTAGCAAGCAGGATGCCTGCAGGCCCGAAATGCCGGCTGTGCTGTGAGTGGAGGGGCGGGCGGAGTGAGGGCGCTGGCGAGCAGAAGCCTGGGCCCAAACATTTTGGCGCGGGGGCCTTCGAAGGTCGCTTGGGGCTCAGAGGGCCCTGCCCGTTCTCCCCCCCTGAATAACCGGCGGGCCCCCTAGCGGCCCAGGGGTGGGGGGCTGCAGGGTGAATCCGGCGCTGGGTCTCGGGTCCCCAATCCCTGGCGTTGGGGCGCCAAGCACCTTCGGATGGGCCCCTGGGGGACCCACCTTGGGTTAGGCTTAGCCCCCAGGAGGCCATCAGGCCCAATCCCCTGGCTGTGTAGCGCGCATTGCGGCGGGCCAGGGGAGGGAGCTGGCGAGCCGGACCGTGGGCCCACAGGTTTTGGCGCAGGGGCGGCCTTCGAAGGTCGTCAGGGGCTTGTAGGACCCTGCCCCTTCTCCCGCCTGAATGACCGGCGGCGCTCCTAGCGGCCCGGGTGGCGGGTGGCTGCAGGGTGAGTCCGGCCCTGGGGCTAGGACGTCCAGGATCCCGGGCACGGCGGCGCAAGGCCCCTTGGGAGGGGCCCCTCGGGAACCGACCTAGGGTTAGGGTTAGCCCCCAGGAGGCCGGCAGGTCCGATCCGCCTGCTGTGTTTCGAGCGGAGGGGCGGGTTGAGGTGAGGGCGCTGACTAGTGGGAACGTGGGCCCAAGCGCTTTGGGGCAGGGGGCCATCGAATGTGGAAGGGGGCTTGGAGGGCCCTGCCCCTTCTCCCGCCGGGAATGAGCGGCAGCGCCCCTAGTGGCCCAGGTGGTGGAGGGGCAGCAGTGTTAGTCTGGCCCTGGGGCACTGGGGTCCCCAATCCCCAGCGTTGCATCCCCGGGCCCCTTGTCAGGGGCCTCTCGGGGACTGACCTAGGGATAGGGTTAGCAAGCAGGATGCCGGCAGGCCCAAAATGCCGGCTGTGCGGCGAGTGGAGGGGCGGGCGGAGTGAGGGCGCTGGGGAGCAGGAGCCTGGGCCCAAACATTTTGGCTCCTGGGGCCTTCCAAGGTCGCTGGGGGCTCAGAGGGCCCTGCCGGTTCTGCCGCCCTGATGACAGGCGGCGCCAATAAGGGCCCGGGTGGCGGTGGGGCGGAGGGTGAGTCCAGCGCTGGGGCTCGGGTCCCCAATCCCAGGCGTTGGGGCTCCAGGCTCCTTGCGAGGGGCCCCTAAGGAGCCCACCTAGAGTTAGGGTTAGACCCCGGGAGGCCTGCAAGCCCGATCTGCTGGATGTGCAGCGAGCGGAGGGGCAGGCCGAGCTGAGGGCGTTGAGGAGTGGGAGCGGGGGATCAAGATTTTGGCTTGGGGACCTTCGAAATGCGCCAGGGGCTCGGTGTGCCCTGCACATTCTCCCGCCCTGAATGACCAGCGGCGCCAATAAAGGCCCGGGTGGCGGTGGGGCGGAGGGTGAGTCCAGCGCTGGGGCGGGGGTCCCCAATCCCTGGCATTGCGGTGCCAGGCCCCTTGGGAGGAGCCCCTTGGGGGCCGACCTAGGGTTAGGATTAGCCCCGAGGAGGCCGGCAGGCAGGATCCATGGGCGGTGTGGCCAGGGTAGGGGCGGGCCGAGGGGATGGCGCTGGTGAGTGGGAGCGTGAGCCCAGGTGTTTTGGCTCAGGCGGCCTTCGAAACTCGCCAGGGGCTCCGAGGGCCCTACCCGTTCTCGAGCCTGAATGACTGGCGGCGCCCCTAGCGGCCCGGGTGGTGGGGGGCTGCAGGGTGAGTCCAGCGCTGGGGTTCGGAGGTTCCCAATCCCCAGCGTTGGGGCGCGAAGCCCCTTGGGTGGGCTCTTCAGGGACCGACCTAGGGTTAGGATTAGCCTCCAGGAGTATGGCAGGTCCGATCCGCCTGCTGTGTTTCGAGCGGAGGGGCGGGTTTAGGTGAGGGCGCTGACAAGTGGGAGCGTGGGCCCAAGCGCTTTGGGGAGCGGGTGCATAGAGGGTACTGGGCTGGTGGGAGGCTGGGAGTGCCCTGCATGTTCTCCTGCCCTGAATGAGCGGCAGCGCCCCTAGTGGCCCAGGTGGTGGAGGGGCAGCAGTGTTAGTTTGGCCCTGGGTCTCAGGGGTCCCCAATCCCCAGCGTTGCAGCCCCAGGCCCCTGGTTATGGGCCTCTCGGGGACTGACCTAGGGTGAGGGTTAGCAAGCAGGATGCCTGCAGGCCCGAAATGCCGGCTGTGCTGTGAGTGGAGGGGCGGGCGGAGTGAGGGCGCTGGCGAGCAGAAGCCTGGGCCCAAACATTTTGGCGGGAGGGCCTTCGAAGGTCGCTGGGGGCTCAGAGGGCCCTGCCCATTCTCCCCCACTGAATAACCGGCGGCCCCCCTAGCGGTCCAGGGGTTGGGGGCTGCAGGGTGAATCCGGCGCTGGGTCTCGGGTCCCCAATCCCTGGCGTTGGGGCGCCAAGCACCTTCGGATGGGCCCCTGGGGGACCCACCTTGGGTTAGGCTTAGCCCCCAGGAGGCCATCAGGCCCAATCCCCTGGCTGTGTAGCGCGCATTGCGGCGGGCCAGGGGAGGGAGCTGGCGAGCCGGACCGTGGGCCCACAGGTTTTGGCGCAGGGGCGGCCTTCGAAGGTCGTCAGGGGCTTGTAGGACCCTGCCCCTTCTCCCGCCTGAATGACCGGCGGCGCTCCTAGCGGCCCGGGTGGCGGGTGGCTGCAGGGTGAGTCCGGCCCTGGGGCTAGGACGTCCAGGATCCCGGGCACGGCGGCGCAAGGCCCCTTGGGAGGGGCCCCTCGGGAACCGACCTAGGGTTAGGGTTAGCCCCCAGGAGGCCGGCAGGTCCGATCCGCCTGCTGTGTTTCGAGCGGAGGGGCGGGTTGAGGTGAGGGCGCTGACTAGTGGGAACGTGGGCCCAAGCGCTTTGGGGCAGGGGGCCATCGAATGTGGAAGGGGGCTTGGAGGGCCCTGCCCCTTCTCCCGCCGGGAATGAGCGGCAGCGCCCCTAGTGGCCCAGGTGGTGGAGGGGCAGCAGTGTTAGTCTGGCCCTGGGGCACTGGGGTCCCCAATCCCCAGCGTTGCATCCCCGGGCCCCTTGTCAGGGGCCTCTCGGGGACTGACCTAGGGTTAGGGTTAGCAAGCAGGATGCCGGCAGGCCCAAAATGCCGGCTGTGCGGCGAGTGGAGGGGCGGGCGGAGTGAGGGCTCTGGCGAGCAGGAGCCTGGGCCCAAACATTTTGGCGCCTGGGGCCTTCCAAGGTCGCTGGGGGCTCAGAGGGCCCTGCCCCTTCTGCCGCCCTGATGACAGGCGGCGCCAATAAGGGCCCGGGTGGCGGTGGGGCGGAGGGTGAGTCCAGCGCTGGGGCTCGGGTCCCCAATCCCAGGCGTTGGGGCTCCAGGCCCCTTGCGAGGGGCCCCTAAGGAGCCCACCTAGAGTTAGGGTTAGACCCCGGGAGGCCTGCAAGCCCGATCTGCTGGATATGTAGCGAGCGGAGGGGCAGGCCGAGCTGAGGGCGTTGAGGAGTGGGAGCGGGGGCCCAAGATTTTGGCTTGGGGACCTTCGAAATGCGCCAGGGGTTCGGTGTGCCCTGCACATTCTCCCGCCCTGAATGACCAGCGGCACCAATAAAGGCCCGGGTGGCGGTGGGGCAGAGGGTGAGTCCAGCGCTGGGGCGGGGGTCCCCAATCCCTGGCATTGCGGTGCCAGGCCCCTTGGGAGGAGCCCCTTGGGGGCCGACCTAGGGTTAGGATTAGCCCCGAGGAGGCCGGCAGGCAGGATCCATGGGCGGTGTGGCGAGGGTAGGGGCGGGCCGAGGGGATGGCGCTGGTGAGTGGGAGCGTGAGCCCAGGTGTTTTGGCTCAGGCGGCCTTCGAAACTCGCCAGGGGCTCCGAGGGCCCTACCCGTTCTCGAGCCTGAATGACTGGCGGCACCCCTAGCGGCCCGGGTGGTGGGGGTCTGCAGGGTGAGTCCAGCGCTGGGGTTCGGAGGTTCCCAATCCCCAGCGTTGGGGCGCTAAGCCCCTTGGGTGGGCTCTTCAGGGACCGACCTAGGGTTAGGATTAGCCTCCAGGAGTATGGCAGGTCCGATCCGCCTGCTGTGTTTCGAGCGGAGGGGCGGGTTGAGGTGAGGGCGCTGACAAGTGGGAGCATGGGCCCAAGCGCTTTGGGGAGCGGGTGCATGGAGGGTCCTGGGCTGGTGGGAGGCTGGGAGTGCCCTGCATGTTCTCCTGCCCTGAATGAGCGGCAGCGCCCCTAGTGGCCCAGGTGGTGGAGGGGCAGCAGTGTTAGTTTGGCCCTGGGTCTCAGGGGTCCCCAATCCCCAGCGTTGCAGCCCCAGGCCCCTGGTTATGGGCCTCTCGGGGACTGACCTAGGGTTAGGGTTAGCAAGCAGGATGCCGGCAGGCCCGAAATGCCGGCTGTGCTGTGAGTGGAGGGGGCGGGCGGAGTGAGGACGCTGGCGAGCAGAAGCCTGGGCCCAAACATTTTGGCGCCTGGGGCCTTCGAAGGTCGCTGGGGGCTCAGAGGGCCCTGCCCGTTCTCCCCCACTGAATAACCGGCGGGCCCCCTAGCGGCCCAGGGGTGGGGGGCTGCAGGGTGAATCCGGCGCTGGGTCTCGGGTCCCCAATCCCTGGCGTTGGGGCGCCAAGCACCTTCGGATGGGCCCCTGGGGGACCCACCTTGGGTTAGGCTTAGCCCCCAGGAGGCCATCAGGCCCAATCCCCTGGCTGTGTAGCGCGCATTGCGGCGGGCCAGGGGAGGGAGCTGGCGAGCGGGACCGTGGGCCCACAGGTTTTGGCGCTGGGGCGGCCTTCGAATGTCGTCAGGGGCTTGTAGGACCCTGCCCCTTCTCCCGCCTGAATGACCGGCGGCGCTCCTAGCGGCCCGGGTGGCGGGTGGCTGCAGGGTGAGTCCGGCCCTGGGGCTAGGACGTCCAGGATCCCGGGCATGGCGGCGCAAGGCCCCTTGGGAGGGGTCCCTCGGGAACCGACCTAGGGTTAGGGTTAGCCCCCAGGAGGCCGGCAGGTCTGATCCGGCTGCTGTGTTTCGAGCTGAGGGGCGGGTTGAGGTGAGGGCGCTGACTAGTGGGAACGTGGGCCCAAGCGCTTTGGGGCAGGGGGCCATCGAATGTGGAAGGGGGCTTGGAGGGCCCTGTCCCTTCTCAGGCCGGGAATGAGCAGCAGCGCCCCTAGTGGCCCAGGTGGTGGAGGGGCAACAGTGTTAGTCCGGCCCTGGGGCACAGGGGTCCCCAATCCCCAGCGTTGCATCCCCGGGCCCCTTGTCAGGGGCCTCTCGGGGACTGACCTAGGGTTAGGGTTAGCAAGCAGGATGCCAGCAGGCCCAAAATGACGGCTGTGCGGCGAGTGGAGGGGCGGGCGGAGTGAGGGCTCTGGCGAGCAGGAGCCTGGGCCCAAACATTTTGGCGCCTGGGGCCTTCCGAGGTCGCTGGGGGCTCAGAGAGCCCTGCCCATTCTGCCGCCCTGATGACAGGCGGCGCCAATAAGGGCCCGGGTGGCGGTGGGGCGGAGGGTGAGTCCAGCGCTGGGTCTCGGGTCCCCAATCCCAGGCGTTGGGGCGCCAGGCCCCTTGCGAGGGGCCCCTAAGGAGCCCACCTAGAGTTAGGGTTAGCCCCCAGGAGGCCTGCAAGCCCGATCTGCTGGATGTGCAGCGAGCGGAGGGGCAGGCCGAGCTGAGGGCGTTGAGGAGTGGGAGCGGGGGCCCAAGAGTTTGGCGCGGGGGCCTTCGAAATGCGCCAGGGGCTCGGTGTGCCCTGCACATTCTCCCGCCCTGAATGACCAGCGGCGCCAATAAAGGCCCGGGTGGCGGTGGGGCGGAGGGTGAGTCCAGCGCTGGGGCGGGGGTCCCCAATCCCTGGCATTGCGGTGCCAGGCCTCTTGGGAGGAGCCCCTTGGGGGCCGACGTAGGGTTAGGATTAGCCCCGAGGAGGCCGGCAGGCAGGATCCATGGGCGGTGTGGCGAGGGGGGGGGCGGGCCGAGGGGATGGCGCTGGTGAGTGGGAGCGTGAGCCCAGGTGTTTTGGCGCAGGCGGCCTTCGCAACTCGCCAGGGGCTCCGAGGACCCTACCCGTTCTCGAGCCTGAATGACTGGGGGCGCCCCTAGCCGTCCGGGTGGCGGGGGGCTGCAGGGTCAGTCCAGCGCTGGGGTTCGGAGGTTCCCAATCCCCAGCGTTGGGGCGCCAAGCCCCTTGGATGGGCCCTTCAGGGACCGACCTAGGGTTAGGATTAGCCTCCAGGAGTATGGCAGATCCGGTCCGCCTGGTGTGTTTCGAGCGGAGGGGCGGGTTGAGGTGAGGGCGCTGACTAGTGGGAGCGTCGGCCCAAGCGCTTTGGGGAGCGGGTGCATCGAGGGTCCGGGGGGTGGGGGGAGGCTGGGAGTGCCCTGCATGTTCTCCTGCCCTGAATGTGCGGCAGCGCCCCTAGTGGCCCAGGTGGTGGAGGGGAAGCAGTGTTAGTTTGGCCCTGGGTCTCAGGGGTCCCCAATCCCCAGCGTTGCAGCCCCAGGCCCCTGGTTATGGGCCCCTCGGGGACTGACCTAGGGTTAGGGTTAGCAAGCAGGATGCCGGCAGGCCCGAAATGCCGGCTGTGCTGTGAGTGGAGGGGCGGGCGGAGTGAGGGCGCTGGCGAGCAGAAGCCTGGGCCCAAACATTTTGGCGCCTGGGGCCTTCGAAGGTCGCTGGGGGCTCAGAGGGCCCTGCCCGTTCTCACCCACTGAATAACCGTCGGGCCCCCTAGCGGCCCAGGGGTGGGGGGCTGCAGGGTGAATCCGGCGCTGGGTCTCGGGTCCCCAATCCCTGGCGTTGGGGCGCCAAGCACCTTCGGATGGGCCCCTGGGGGACCCACCTTGGGTTAGGCTTAGCCCCCAGGAGGACATCAGGCCCAATCCCCTGGCTGTGTAGCGCGCATTGCGGCGGGCCAGGGGAGGGAGCTGGCGAGCGGGACCGTGGGCCCACAGGTTTTGCCGCTGGGGCGGCCTTTGAAGGTCGTCAGGGGCTTGTGGGACCCTGCCCCTTCTCCCGCCTGAATGACCGGCGGCGCTCCTAGCGGCCCAGGTGGCGGGTGGCTGCACGGTGAGTCCGGCCCTGGGGCTAGGACGTCCAGGATCCCGGGCATGGCGGCGCAAGGCCCCTTGGGAGGGGCCCCTCGGGAACCGACCTAGGGTTAGGGTTAGCCCCCAGGAGGCCGGCAGGTCCGATCCGGCTGCTGTGTTTCGAGCGGAGGGGCGGGTTGAGGTGAGGGCGCTGACTAGTGGGAACGTGGGCCCAAGCGCTTTGGGGCAGGGGGCCATCGAATGTGGAAGGGGGCTTGGAGGGCCCTGCCCCTTCTCCCGCCGGGAATGAGCGGCAGCGCCCCTAGTGGCCCAGGTGGTGGAGGGGCAACAGTGTTAGTCCGGCCCTGGGGCACTGGGGTCCCCAATCCCCAGCGTTGCATCCCCGGGCCCCTTGTCAGGGGCCTCTCGGGGACTGACCTAGGGTTAGGGTTAGCAAGCAGGATGAGGGCAGGCCCAAAATGCCGGCTGTGCGGCGAGTGGAGGGGCGGGCGGAGTGAGGGCGCTGGCGAGCAGGAGCCTGGGCCCAAACATTTTGGCGCCTGGGGCCTTCCAAGGTCGCTGGGGGCTCAGAGGGCCCTGCCCGTTCTGCCGCCCTGATGACAGGCGGCGCCAATAACGGCCCGGGTGGCGGTGGGGCGGAGGGTGAGTCCAGCGCTGGGGTTCGGAGGTTCCCAATCCCCAGCGTTGGGGCTCCAAGCCCCTTGGATGGGCCCTTCGGGGACCGACCTAGGGTTAGGATTAGCCTCCAGGAGTACGGCAGGTCCGATCCGCCTGCTGTGTTTCGAGCGGAGGGGAAGGTTGAGGTGAGGGCGCTGACTAGTGGGAGCGTGGGCCCAAGCGCTTTGGGGAGCGGGTACATGGAGGGTCCGAGGGTGGTGGGAGGCTGGGAGTGCCCTGCATGTTCTCCTGCCCTGAATGAGCGGCAGCGCCCCTAGTGGCCCAGGTGGTGGAGGGGCAGCAGTGTTAGTTTGGACCTGGGTCTCAGGGGTCCCCAATCCCCAGCGTTGCATCCCCGGGCCCCTTGTCAGGGGCCTCTGGAGGACGGACCTAGGGTTAGGGTTAGCAAGCAGGATGCCAGCAGGCCCAAAATGCCGGCTGTGCGGCGAGTGGAGGGGCGGGCGGAGTGAGGGCGCTGGCGAGCAGGAGCCTGGGCCCAAACATTTTGGCGCCTGGGGCCTTCCAAGGTCGCTGGGGGCTCAGAGGGCCCTGCCCATTCTGCGGCCCTGATGACAGGCGGCGCCAATAATGGCCCGGGTGGCGGTGGGGGGAGTGTGAGTTCAGCGCTGGGGCTCGGGTCCCCAATCCCAGGCGTTGGGGTGCCAGGCCCCTTGCGAGGGGCCCCTAAGGAGCCCACCTAGAGTTAGGGTTAACCCCCAGGAGGCCTGCAAGCCCGATCTGCTGAATGTGCAGCGAGCGGAGGGGCAGGCCGAGCTGAGGGCGTTCAGGAGTGGGAGCGGGGGCCCAGGAGTTTGGCGCGGGGGCCTTCGAAATGCGCCAGGGGCTAGGTGTGCCCTGCACATTCTCCCGCCCTGAATGACCAGCGGCGCCAATAAAGGCCCGGGTGGCGGTGGGGCGGAGGGTGAGTCCAGCGCTGGGGCGGGGGTCCCCAATCCCTGGCATTGCGGTGCCAGGCCCCTTGGGAGGAGCCCCTTGGGGGCCGACCTAGAATTAGGATTAGCCCCGAGGAGGCCAGCAGGCAGGATCCATGGGCGGTGTGGCGACGGGGGGGGCGAGCCGAGGGGAGGGCGCTGGTGAGTGGGAGCGTGGGCCCAAGTGTTTTGGCGCAGGCGGCCTTCGAAGCTCGCCAGGGGCTCGGAGGGCCCTACCCGTTCTCGAGCCTGAATGACTGGCGGCGCCCCTAGCGGCCCGGGTGGCGGGGCGCTGCAGGGTGAGTCCAGCGCTGGGGTTCGGAGGTTCCCAATCCCCAGCGTTGGGGCGCCAAGCCCCTTGGATGGGCCCTTCGGGGACCGACCTAGGGTTAGGATTAGCCTCCAGGAGTAGGGCAGGTCCGATCCGCCTGCTGTGTTTCGAGCGGAGGGGCAGGTTGAGGTGAGGGCGCTGACTAGTGAGAGCATGGGCCCAAGCGCTTTGGGGAGCGGGAGCATCGAGGGTCCGGGGGTGGGGGGCTGAGAGGGCCCTGTATGTTCTCCTGCCCTGAATGAGCGGCAGCGCCCCTAGTGGCCAGGTGGTGGAGGGGCAGCAGTGTTAGTTTGGCCCTGGGTCTCAGGGGTCCGCAATCCCCAGCGTTGCAGCCCCAGGCCCCTTGTGATGGGCCTCTCGGGAATGACCTAGGGTTAGGATTAGAAGCAGGATGCCGGCAGGCCCGAAATGTCGGCTGTGCTGTGAGTGGAGGGGCGGGCGGAGTGAGGGCGCTGGCGAGCAGAAGCCTGGGCCCAAACATTTTGGCGCGGGGGCCTTCGAAGTTCACTGGGGGCTCAGAGGGCCCTGCCTGTTCTCCCCCACTGAATAACCGGAGGCCCCCCTAGCGGCCCAGGGGTGGGGGGCAGCAGGGTGAATCCGGCGCTGGGTCTCGGGTCCCCAATCCCTGGCGTTGGGGCGCCAAGCGCCTTCGGATGGGCCCCTGGGGGACCCACCTTGGGTTAGGCTTAGCCCCCAGGAGGCCATCAGGCCCAATCCCCTGGCTGTGTAGCGTGCATTGCGGCGGGCCAGGGGAGGGAGCTGGCGAGCGGGACCGTGGGCCCACAGGTTTTGGCGCTGGGGCGGCCTTCGAAGGTCGTCAGGGGCTTGTAGGACCGTGCCCCTTCTCCCGCCTGAATGACCGGCGGCGCTCCTAGCGGCCTGGGTGGCGGGTGGCTGCAGGGTGAGTCCGGCCCTGGGGCTAGGACGTCCAGGACCCCGGGCATGGCGGCGCAAGGCCCCTTGGGAGGGGCACCTCGAGAACCGACCTAGGGTTAGGGTTAGCCCCCAGGAGGCCGGCAGGTCCGATCCGGCTGCTGTGTTTCGAGCGGAGGGGCGGGTTGAGGTGAGGGCGCTGACTAGTGGGAACGTGGGCCCAAGCGCTTTGGGGCAGGGGGCCATCGAATGTGGAAGGGGGCTTGGAGGGCCCTGCCCCTTCTCCCGCCGGGAATGAGCGGCAGCGCCCCTAGTGGCCCAGGTGGTGGAGGGGCAACAGTGTTAGTCCGGCCCTGGGGCACTGGGGTCCCCAATCCCCAGCGTTGCATCCCCGGGCCCCTTGTCAGGGGCCTCTCGGGGACGGACCTAGGGTTAGGGTTAGCAAGCAGGATGCCGGCAGGCCCAAAATACCGGCTGTGCGGCGAGTGGAGGGACGGGCGGAGTGAGGGCGCTGGCGAGCAGGAGCCTGGGCCCAAACATTTTGGCGCCTGGGGCCTTCCAAGGTCGCTGGGGGCTCAGAGAGCCCTGCCCATTCTGCCGCCCTGATGACAGGTGGCGCCAATAACGGCCTGGGTGGCGGTGGGGCGGAGGGTGAGTCCAGCGCTGGGGTGGGGGTCCCCAATCCCTGGCATTGCTCTGCCAGGCCCCTTGGGAGGAGCCACTTGGGGGCCGACCTAGGGTTAGGACTTTCCCGAGGAGGCCGGCAGGCAGGATCCATGGGCAGTGTGGTGAGGGGGGGGGGGCGGGCCGAGGGGAGGGCGCTGGTGAGTGGGAGCGTGGGCCCAAGTGTTTTGGCACAGGCGGCCTGCGAAGCTCCCCAGGGGCTCGGAGGGCCCTACCTGTTTTTGAGCCTGAATGACTGGCGGCGCCCCTAGCGGCCCGGGTGGCGGGGGGCTGCAGGGTCAGTCCAGCGCTGGGGTTCGGAGGTTCCCAATCCCCAGCGTTGGGGCGCCAAGCCCCTTGGATGGGCCCTTCGGGGACTGACCTAGGGTTAGGATTAGCCTCCAGGAGTACGGAATTTCCGATCCGCCTGGTGTGTTTCGAGCGGAGGGGCGGGTTGAGGTGAGGGCGCTGACTAGTGGGAGCGTCGGCCCAAGCGCTTTGGGGAGCGGGTGCATCGAGGGTCCGGGGGGTGGGGGGAGGCTGGGAGTGCCCTGCATGTTCTCCTGCCCTGAATGTGCGGCAGCGCCCCTAGTGGCCCAGGTGGTGGAGGGGCAGCAGTGTTAGTTTGGCCCTGGGTCTCAGGGGTCCCCAATCCCCAGCGTTGCAGCCCCAGACCCCTGGTTATGGGCCTCTCCGGGACTGACCTAGGGTTAGGGTTAGCAAGCAGGATGCCAGGAGGCCCGAAATGCCGGCTGTGCTGTGAGTGGAGGGGCGGGCGGAGTGAGGGCGTGGCGAGCAGAAGCCTGGGCCCAAACATTTTGGCGCCTGTGGCCTTCGAAGGTCGCTGGGGGCTCAGAGGGCCCTGCCAGTTCTCCCCCCCTGAATAACCGGCGGGTCCCCGAGCGGCCCAGGGGTTGGGGGCTTCAGGGTGAATCCGGCGCTGGGTCTCGGGTCCCCAATCCCTGGCGTTGGGGCGCCAAGCACCTTCGGATGGGCCCCTGGGGGACCCACCTTGGGTTAGGCTTAGCCCCCAGGAGGCCATCAGGCCCAATCCCCTGGCTGTGTAGCGCGCATTGCGGCGGGCCAGGGGAGGGAGCTGGCGAGCGGGACCGTGGGCCCACAGGTTTTGCCGCTGGGGCGGCCTTCGAAGGTTGTCAGGGGCTTGTAGGACCCTGCCCCTTCTCCCGCCTGAATGACCGGCGGCGCTCCTAGCGGCCCAGGTGGCGGGTGGCTGCACGGTGAGTCCTTCCCTGGGGCTAGGACGTCCAGGATCCCAGGCATGGCGGCGCAAGGCCCCTTGGGAGGGGCCCCTCGGGAACCGACCTAGGGTTAGGGTTAGCCCCCAGGAGGCCGGCAGGTCCGATCCGCCTGCTGTGTTTCGAGCGGAGGGGCGGGTTGAGGTGAGGGCGCTGACTAGTGGGAACGTGGGCCCAAGCGCTTTGGGGCAGGGGGCCATCGAATGTGGAAGGGGGCTTGGAGGGCCCTGCCCCTTCTCCCGCCGGGAATGAGCGGCAGCGCCCCTAGTGGCCCAGGTGGTGGAGGGGCAGCAGTGTTAGTCTGGCCCTGGGGCACTGGGGTCCCCAATCCCCAGCGTTGCATCCCCGGGCCCCTTGTCAGGGGCCTCTCGGGGACTGACCTAGGGTTAGGGTTAGCAAGCAGGATGCCGGCAGGCCCAAAATGCCGGCTGTGCGGCGAGTGGAGGGGCGGGCGGAGTGAGGGCTCTGGCGAGCAGGAGCCTGGGCCCAAACATTTTGGCGCCTGGGGCCTTCCAAGGTCGCTGGGGGCTCAGAGGGCCCTGCCGGTTCTGCCGCCCTGATGACAGGCGGCGCCAATAAGGGCCCGGGTGGCGGTGGGGCGGAGGGTGAGTCCAGCGCTGGGGCTCGGGTCCCCAATCCCAGGCGTTGGGGCTCCAGGCCCCTTGCGAGGGGCCCCTAAGGAGCCCACCTAGAGTTAGGGTTAGACCCCGGGAGGCCTGCAAGCCCGATCTGCTGGATATGTAGCGAGCGGAGGGGCAGGCCGAGCTGAGGGCGTTGAGGAGTGGGAGCGGGGGCCCAAGATTTTGGCTTGGGGACCTTCGAAATGCGCCAGGGGTTCGGTGTGCCCTGCACATTCTCCCGCCCTGAATGACCAGCGGCACCAATAAAGGCCCGGGTGGCGGTGGGGCGGAGGGTGAGTCCAGCGCTGGGGCGGGGGTCCCCAATCCCTGGCATTGCGGTGCCAGGCCCCTTGGGAGGAGCCCCTTGGGGGCCGACCTAGGGTTAGGATTAGCCCCGAGGAGGCCGGCAGGCAGGATCCATGGGCGGTGTGGCGAGGGTAGGGGCGGGCCGAGGGGATGGCGCTGGTGAGTGGGAGCGTGAGCCCAGGTGTTTTGGCTCAGGCGGCCTTCGAAACTCGCCAGGGGCTCCGAGGGCCCTACCCGTTGTCGAGCCTGAATGACTGGCGGCACCCCTAGCGGCCCGGGTGGTGGGGGTCTGCAGGGTGAGTCCAGCGCTGGGGTTCGGAGGTTCCCAATCCCCAGCGTTGGGGCGCTAAGCCCCTTGGGTGGGCTCTTCAGGGACCGACCTAGGGTTAGGATTAGCCTCCAGGAGTATGGCAGGTCCGATCCGCCTGCTGTGTTTCGAGCGGAGGGGCGGGTTGAGGTGAGGGCGCTGACAAGTGGGAGCATGGGCCCAAGCGCTTTGGGGAGCGGGTGCATGGAGGGTCCTGGGCTGGTGGGAGGCTGGGAGTGCCCTGCATGTTCTCCTGCCCTGAATGAGCGGCAGCGCCCCTAGTGGCCCAGGTGGTGGAGGGGCAGCAGTGTTAGTTTGGCCCTGGGTCTCAGGGGTCCCCAATCCCCAGCGTTGCAGCCCCAGGCCCCTGGTTATGGGCCTCTCGGGGACTGACCTAGGGTTAGGGTTAGCAAGCAGGATGCCAGCAGGCCCGAAATGCCGGCTGTGCTGTGAGTGGAGGGGCGGGCGGAGTGAGGGCGCTGGCGAGCAGAAGCCTGGGCCCAAACATTTTGGCGTCTGGGGCCTTCGAAGGTCGCTGGGGGCTCAGAGGGCCCTGCCCGTTCTCCCCCACTGAATAACCGGCGGCCCCCCTAGCGGTCCAGGGGTTGGGGGCTGCAGGGTGAATCCGGCGCTGGGTCTCGGGTCCCCAATCCCTGGCGTTGGGGCGCCAAGCACCTTCGGATGGGCCCCTGGGGGACCCACCTTGGGTTAGGCTTAGCCCCCAGGAGGCCATCAGGCCCAATCCCCTGGCTGTGTAGCGCGCATTGCGGCGGGCCAGGGGAGGGAGCTGGCGAGCCGGACCGTGGGCCCACAGGTTTTGGCGCAGGGGCGGCCTTCGAAGGTCGTCAGGGGCTTGTAGGACCCTGCCCCTTCTCCCGCCTGAATGACCGGCGGCGCTCCTAGCGGCCCGGGTGGCAGGTGGCTGCAGGGTGAGTCCGGCCCTGGGGCTAGGAGGTCCAGGATCCCGGGCTCGGCGGCGCAAGGCCCCTTGGGAGGGGCCCCTCGGGAACCGACCTAGGGTTAGGGTTAGCCCCCAGGAGGCCGGCAGGTCCGATCCGCCTGCTGTGTTTCGAGCGGAGGGGCGGGTTGAGGTGAGGGCGCTGACTAGTGGGAACGTGGGCCCAAGCGCTTTGGGGCAGGGGGCCATCGAATGTGGAAGGGGGCTTGGAGGGCCCTGCCCCTTCTCCCGCCAGGAATGAGCGGCAGCGCCCCTAGTGGCCCAGGTGGTGGAGGGGCAGCAGTGTTAGTCTGGCCCTGGGGCACTGGGGTCCCCAATCCCCAGCGTTGCATCCCCGGGCCCCTTGTCAGGGGCCTCTCGGGGACTGACCTAGGGTTAGGGTTAGCAAGCAGGATGCCGGCAGGCCCAAAATGCCAGCTGTGCGGCGAGTGGAGGGGCGGGCGGAGTGAGGGCGCTGGCGAGCAGGAGCCTGGGCCCAAACATTTTGGCGCCTGGGGCCTTCCAAGGTCGCTGGGGGCTCAGAGGGCCCTGCCGGTTCTGCCGCCCTGATGACAGGCGGCGCCAATAAGGGCCCGGGTGGCGGTGGGGTGGAGGGTGAGTCCAGCGCTGGGTCTCGGGTCCCCAATCCCAGGCGTTGGGGCGCCAGGCCCCTTGCGAGGGGCCCCTAAGGAGCCCACCTAGAGTTAGGGTTAGCCCCCAGGAGGCCTGCAAGCCCGATCTGCTGGATGTGCAGCGAGCGGAGGGGCAGGCCGAGCTGAGGGCGTTGAGGAGTGGGAGCGGGGGCCCAAGAGTTTGGCGCGGGGGCCTTCGAAATGCGCCAGGGGCTCGGTGTGCCCTGCACATTCTCCCGCCCTGAATGACCAGCGGCGCCAATAAAGGCCCGGGTGGCTGTGGGGCGGAGGGTGAGTCCAGCGCTGGGGCGGGGGTCCCCAATCCCTGGCATTGCGGTGCCAGGCCCCTTGGGAGGAGCCCCTTGGGGGCCGACCTAGGGTTAGGATTAGCCCCGAGGAGGCCGGCAGGCAGGATCCATGGGCGGTGTGGCGAGGGTAGGGGGGGGCCGAGGGGATGGCGCTGGTGAGTGGGAGCGTGAGCCCAGGTGTTTTGGCTCAGGCGGCCTTCGAAACTCGCCAGGGGCTCCGAGGGCCCTACCCGTTCTCGAGCCTGAATGACTGGCGGCGCCCCTAGCGGCCCGGGTGGTGGGGGGCTGCAGGGTGAGTCCAGCGCTGGGGTTCGGAGGTTCCCAATCCCCAGCGTTGGGGCGCTAAGCCCCTTGGGTGGGCTCTTCAGGGACCGACCTAGGGTTAGGATTAGCCTCCAGGAGTATGGCAGATCCGATCCGCCTGCTGTGTTTCGAGCGGAGGGGCGGGTTGAGGTGAGGGCGCTGACAAGTGGGAGCGTGGGCCCAAGCGCTTTGGGGAGCGGGTGCATGGAGGGTCCTGGGCTGGTGGGAGGCTGGGAGTGCCCTGCATGTTCTCCTGCCCTGAATGAGCGGCAGCGCCCCTAGTGGCCCAGGTGGTGGAGGGGCAGCAGTGTTAGTTTGGCCCTGGGTCTCAGGGGTCCCCAATCCCCAGCGTTGCAGCCCCAGGCCCCTGGTTATGGGCCTCTCGGGGACTGACTTAGGGTTAGGGTTAGCAAGCAGAATGCCGGCAGGCCCGAAATGCCGGCTGTGCTGTGAGTGGAGGGGCGGGCGGAGTGAGGACGCTGGCGAGCAGAAGCCTGGGCCCAAACATTTTGGCGCCTGGGGCCTTCCAAGGTCGCTGGGGGCTCAGAGAGCCCTGCCCATTCTGCCGCCCTGATGACAGGCGGCGCCAATAAGGGCCCGGGTGGCGGTGGGGCGGAGGGTGAGTCCAGCGCTGGGTCTCGGGTCCCCAATCCCAGGCGTTGGGGCGCCAGGCCCCTTGCGAGGGGCCCCTAAGGAGCCCACCTAGAGTTAGGGTTAGCCCCCAGGAGGCCTGCAAGCCCGATCTGCTGGATGTGCAGCGAGCGGAGGGGCAGGCCGAGCTGAGGGCGTTGAGGAGTGGGAGCGGGGGCCCAAGAGTTTGGCGCGGGGGCCTTCGAAATGCGCCAGGGGCTCGGTGTGCCCTGCACATTCTCCCGCCCTGAATGACCAGCGGCGCCAATAAAGGCCCGGGTGGCGGTGGGGCGGAGGGTGAGTCCAGCGCTGGGGCGGGGGTCCCCAATCCCTGGCATTGCGGTGCCAGGCCTCTTGGGAGGAGCCCCTTGGGGGCCGACCTAGGGTTAGGATTAGCCCCGAGGAGGCCGGCAGGCAGGATCCATGGGCGGTGTGGCGAGGGTAGGGGGGGGCCGAGGGGATGGCGCTGGTGAGTGGGAGCGTGAGCCCAGGTGTTTTGGCTCAGGCGGCCTTCGAAACTCGCCAGGGGCTCCGAGGGCCCTACCCGTTCTCGAGCCTGAATGACTGGCGGCGCCCCTAGCGGCCCGGGTGGTGGGGGGCTGCAGGGTGAGTCCAGCGCTGGGGTTCGGAGGTTCCCAATCCCCAGCGTTGGGGCGCTAAGCCCCTTGGGTGGGCTCTTCAGGGACCGACCTAGGGTTAGGATTAGCCTCCAGGAGTATGGCAGATCCGATCCGCCTGCTGTGTTTCGAGCGGAGGGGCGGGTTGAGGTGAGGGCGCTGACAAGTGGGAGCGTGGGCCCAAGCGCTTTGGGGAGCGGGTGCATGGAGGGTCCTGGGCTGGTGGGAGGCTGGGAGTGCCCTGCATGTTCTCCTGCCCTGAATGAGCGGCAGCGCCCCTAGTGGCCCAGGTGGTGGAGGGGCAGCAGTGTTAGTTTGGCCCTGGGTCTCAGGGGTCCCCAATCCCCAGCGTTGCAGCCCCAGGCCCCTGGTTATGGGCCTCTCGGGGACTGACTTAGGGTTAGGGTTAGCAAGCAGGATGCCGGCAGGCCCGAAATGCCGGCTGTGCTGTGAGTGGAGGGGCGGGCGGAGTGAGGACGCTGGCGAGCAGAAGCCTGGGCCCAAACATTTTGGCGCCTGGGGCCTTCGAAGGTCGCTGGGGGCTCAGAGGGCCCTGCCCGTTCTCCCCCACTGAATAACCGGCGGGCCCCCTAGCGGCCCAGGGGTGGGGGGCTGCAGGGTGAATCCGGCGCTGGGTCTCGGGTCCCCAATCCCTGGCGTTGGGGCGCCAAGCACCTTCGGATGGGCCCCTGGGGGACCCACCTTGGGTTAGGCTTAGCCCCCAGGAGGCCATCAGGCCCAATCCCCTGGCTGTGTAGCGCGCATTGCGGCGGGCCAGGGGAGGGAGCTGGCGAGCGGGACCGTGGGCCCACAGGTTTTGGCGCAGGGGCGGCCTTCGAAGGTCGTCAGGGGCTTGTAGGACCCTGCCCCTTATCCCGCCTGAATGACCGGCGGCGCTCCTAGCGGCCCGGGTGGCGGGTGGCTGCAGGGTGAGTCCGGCCCTGGGGCTAGGACGTCCAGGATCCCGGGCATGGCGGCGCAAGGCCCCTTGGGAGGGGTCCCTCGGGAACCGACCTAGGATTAGGGTTAGCCCCCAGGAGGCCGGCAGGTCTGATCCGGCTGCTGTGTTTCGAGCTGAGGGGCGGGTTGAGGTGAGGGCGCTGACTAGTGGGAACGTGGGCCCAAGCGCTTTGGGGCAGGGGGCCATCGAATGTGGAAGGGGGCTTGGAGGGCCCTGTCCCTTCTCAGGCCGGGAATGAGCAGCAGCGCCCCTAGTGGCCCAGGTGGTGGAGGGGCAACAGTGTTAGTCCGGCCCTGGGGCACAGGGGTCCCCAATCCCCAGCGTTGCATCCCCGGGCCCCTTGTCAGGGGCCTCTCGGGGACTGACCTAGGGTTAGGGTTAGCAAGCAGGATGCCAGCAGGCCCAAAATGACGGCTGTGCGGCGAGTGGAGGGGCGGGCGGAGTGAGGGCTCTGGCGAGCAGGAGCCTGGGCCCAAACATTTTGGCGCCTGGGGCCTTCCGAGGTCGCTGGGGGCTCAGAGAGCCCTGCCCATTCTGCCGCCCTGATGACAGGCGGCGCCAATAAGGGCCCGGGTGGCGGTGGGGCGGAGGGTGAGTCCAGCGCTGGGTCTCGGGTCCCCAATCCCAGGCGTTGGGGCGCCAGGCCCCTTGCGAGGGGCCCCTAAGGAGCCCACCTAGAGTTAGGGTTAGCCCCCAGGAGGCCTGCAAGCCCGATCTGCTGGATGTGCAGCGAGCGGAGGGGCAGGCCGAGCTGAGGGCGTTGAGGAGTGGGAGCGGGGGCCCAAGAGTTTGGCGCGGGGGCCTTCGAAATGCGCCAGGGGCTCGGTGTGCCCTGCACATTCTCCCGCCCTGAATGACCAGCGGCGCCAATAAAGGCCCGGGTGGCGGTGGGGCGGAGGGTGAGTCCAGCGCTGGGGCGGGGGTCCCCAATCCCTGGCATTGCGGTGCCAGGCCTCTTGGGAGGAGCCCCTTGGGGGCCGACGTAGGGTTAGGATTAGCCCCGAGGAGGCCGGCAGGCAGGATCCATGGGCGGTGTGGCGAGGGGGGGGGGCGGGCCGAGGGGATGGCGCTGGTGAGTGGGAGCGTGAGCCCAGGTGTTTTGGCGCAGGCGGCCTTCGCAACTCGCCAGGGGCTCCGAGGACCCTACCCATTCTCGAGCCTGAATGACTGGGGGCGCCCCTAGCCGTCCGGGTGGCGGGGGGCTGCAGGGTCAGTCCAGCGCTGGGGTTCGGAGGTTCCCAATCCCCAGCGTTGGGGCGCCAAGCCCCTTGGATGGGCCCTTCAGGGACCGACCTAGGGTTAGGATTAGCCTCCAGGAGTATGGCAGATCCGGTCCGCCTGGTGTGTTTCGAGCGGAGGGGCGGGTTGAGGTGAGGGCGCTGACTAGTGGGAGCGTCGGCCCAAGCGCTTTGGGGAGCGGGTGCATCGAGGGTCCGGGGGGTGGGGGGAGGCTGGGAGTGCCCTGCATGTTCTCCTGCCCTGAATGTGCGGCAGCGCCCCTAGTGGCCCAGGTGGTGGAGGGGCAGCAGTGTTAGTTTGGCCCTGGGTCTCAGGGGTCCCCAATCCCCAGCGTTGCAGCCCCAGGCCCCTGGTTATGGGCCCCTCGGGGACTGACCTAGGGTTAGGGTTAGCAAGCAGGATGCCGGCAGGCCCGAAATGCCGGCTGTGCTGTGAGTGGAGGGGCGGGCGGAGTGAGGGCGCTGGCGAGCAGAAGCCTGGGCCCAAACATTTTGGCGCCTGGGGCCTTCGAAGGTCGCTGGGGGCTCAGAGGGCCCTGCCCGTTCTCACCCACTGAATAACCGTCGGGCCCCCTAGCGGCCCAGGGGTGGGGGGCTGCAGGGTGAATCCGGCGCTGGGTCTCGGGTCCCCAATCCCTGGCGTTGGGGCGCCAAGCACCTTCGGATGGGCCCCTGGGGGACCCACCTTGGGTTAGGCTTAGCCCCCAGGAGGACATCAGGCCCAATCCCCTGGCTGTGTAGCGCGCATTGCGGCGGGCCAGGGGAGGGAGCTGGCGAGCGGGACCGTGGGCCCACAGGTTTTGCCGCTGGGGCGGCCTTTGAAGGTCGTCAGGGGCTTGTGGGACCCTGCCCCTTCTCCCGCCTGAATGACCGGCGGCGCTCCTAGCGGCCCAGGTGGCGGGTGGCTGCACGGTGAGTCCGGCCCTGGGGCTAGGACGTCCAGGATCCCGGGCATGGCGGCGCAAGGCCCCTTGGGAGGGGCCCCTCGGGAACCGACCTAGGGTTAGGGTTAGCCCCCAGGAGGCCGGCAGGTCCGATCCGGCTGCTGTGTTTCGAGCGGAGGGGCGGGTTGAGGTGAGGGCGCTGACTAGTGGGAACGTGGGCCCAAGCGCTTTGGGGCAGGGGGCCATCGAATGTGGAAGGGGGCTTGGAGGGCCCTGCCCCTTCTCCCGCCGGGAATGAGCGGCAGCGCCCCTAGTGGCCCAGGTGGTGGAGGGGCAACAGTGTTAGTCCGGCCCTGGGGCACTGGGGTCCCCAATCCCCAGCGTTGCATCCCCGGGCCCCTTGTCAGGGGCCTCTCGGGGACTGACCTAGGGTTAGGGTTAGCAAGCAGGATGAGGGCAGGCCCAAAATGCCGGCTGTGCGGCGAGTGGAGGGGCGGGCGGAGTGAGGGCGCTGGGGAGCAGGAGCCTGGGCCCAAACATTTTGGCGCCTGGGGCCTTCCAAGGTCGCTGGGGGCTCAGAGGGCCCTGCCCATTCTGCCGCCCTGATGACAGGCGGCGCCAATAACGGCCCGGGTGGCGGTGGGGCGGAGGGTGAGTCCAGCGCTGGTGTTCGGAGGTTCCCAATCCCCAGCGTTGGGGCTCCAAGCCCCTTGGATGGGCCCTTCGGGGACCGACCTAGGGTTAGGATTAGCCTCCAGGAGTACGGCAGGTCCGATCCGCCTGCTGTGTTTCGAGCGGAGGGGAAGGTTGAGGTGAGGGCGCTGACTAGTGGGAGCGTGGGCCCAAGCGCTTTGGGGAGCGGGTACATGGAGGGTCCGAGGGTGGTGGGAGGCTGGGAGTGCCCTGCATGTTCTCCTGCCCTGAATGAGCGGCAGCGCCCCTAGTGGCCCAGGTGGTGGAGGGGCAGCAGTGTTAGTTTGGACCTGGGTCTCAGGGGTCCCCAATCCCCAGCGTTGCATCCCCGGGCCCCTTGTCAGGGGCCTCTGGAGGACGGACCTAGGGTTAGGGTTAGCAAGCAGGATGCCAGCAGGCCCAAAATGCCGGCTGTGCGGCGAGTGGAGGGGCGGGCGGAGTGAGGGCGCTGGCGAGCAGGAGCCTGGGCCCAAACATTTTGGCGCCTGGGGCCTTCCAAGGTCGCTGGGGGCTCAGAGGGCCCTGCCCATTCTGCGGCCCTGATGACAGGCGGCGCCAATAATGGCCCGGGTGGCGGTGGGGGGAGTGTGAGTTCAGCGCTGGGGCTCGGGTCCCCAATCCCAGGCGTTGGGGTGCCAGGCCCCTTGCGAGGGGCCCCTAAGGAGCCCACCTAGAGTTAGGGTTAACCCCCAGGAGGCCTGCAAGCCCGATCTGCTGAATGTGCAGCGAGCGGAGGGGCAGGCCGAGCTGAGGGCGTTCAGGAGTGGGAGCGGGGGCCCAGGAGTTTGGCGCGGGGGCCTTCGAAATGCGCCAGGGGCTAGGTGTGCCCTGCACATTCTCCCGCCCTGAATGACCAGCGGCGCCAATAAAGGCCCGGGTGGCGGTGGGGCGGAGGGTGAGTCCAGCGCTGGGGCGGGGGTCCCCAATCCCTGGCATTGCGGTGCCAGGCCCCTTGGGAGGAGCCCCTTGGGGGCCGACCTAGAATTAGGATTAGCCCCGAGGAGGCCAGCAGGCAGGATCCATGGGCGGTGTGGTGACGGGGGGGGCGAGCCGAGGGGAGGGCGCTGGTGAGTGGGAGCGTGGGCCCAAGTGTTTTGGCGCAGGCGGCCTTCGAAGCTCGCCAGGGGCTCGGAGGGCCCTACCTGTTCTCGAGCCTGAATGACTGGCGGCGCCCCTAGCGGCCTGGGTGGCGGGGCGCTGCAGGGTGAGTCCAGCGCTGGGGTTCGGAGGTTCCCAATCCCCAGCGTTGGGGCGCCAAGCCCCTTGGATGGGCCCTTCGGGGACCGACCTAGGGTTAGGATTAGCCTCCAGGAGTAGGGCAGGTCCGATCCGCCTGCTGTGTTTCGAGCGGAGGGGCAGGTTGAGGTGAGGGCGCTGACTAGTGAGAGCATGGGCCCAAGCGCTTTGGGGAGCGGGAGCATCGAGGGTCCGGGGGTGGGGGGCTGAGAGAGCCCTGTATGTTCTCCTGCCCTGAATGAGCGGCAGCGCCCCTAGTGGCCAGGTGGTGGAGGGGCAGCAGTGTTAGTTTGGCCCTGGGTCTCAGGGGTCCGCAATCCCCAGCGTTGCAGCCCCAGGCCCCTTGTGATGGGCCTCTCGGGAATGACCTAGGGTTAGGGTTAGAAGCAGGATGCCGGCAGGCCCGACATGTCGGCTGTGCTGTGAGTGGAGGGGCGGGCGGAGTGAGGGCGCTGGCGAGCAGAAGCCTGGGCCCAAACATTTTGGCGCGGGGGCCTTCGAAGGTCGCTGGGGGCTCAGAGGGCCCTGCCCGTTCTCCCCCCCCCGAATAACCGGCGGGCCCCCTAGCGGCCCAGGGGTGGGGGGCTGCAGGGTGAATCCGGCGCTGGGTCTCGGGTCCCCAATCTCTGGCGTTGGGGCGCCAAGCACCTTCGGATGGGCCCCTGGGGGACCCACCTTGGGTTAGCCTTAGCCCCCAGGAGGCCATCAGGCCCAATCCCCTGGCTGTGTAGCGCGCATTGCGGCCGGCCAGGGGAGGGAGCTGGCGAGCGGGACCGTGGGCCCACAGGTTTTGGCGCTGGGGCGGCCTTCGAAGGTCGTCAGGGGCTTGTAGGACCGTGCCCCTTCTCCCGCCTGAATGACCGGCGGCGCTCCTAGCGGCCCGGGTGGCGGGTGGCTGCAGGGTGAGTCCGGCCCTAGGGCTAGGACGTCCAGGATCCCGGGCATGGCGGCGCAAGGCCCCTTGGGAGGGGCCCCTCGGGAACCGACCTAGGGTTAGGGTTAGCCCCCAGGAGGCCGGCAGGTCCGATCCGGCTGCTGTGTTTCTAGCGGAGGGGCGGGTTGAGGTGAGGGCGCTGACTAGTGGGAACGTGGGCCCAAGCGCTTTGGGGCAGGGGGCCATCGAATGTGGAAGGGGGCTTGGAGGGCCCTGCCCCTTCTCCCGCCGGGAATGAGCGGCAGCGCCCCTAGTGGCCCAGGTGGTGGAGGGGCAACAGTGTTAGTCCGGCCCTGGGGCACTGGGGTCCCCAATCCCCAGCGTTGCATCCCCGGGCCCCTTGTCAGGGGCCTCTCGGGGACGGACCTAGGGTTAGGGTTAGCAAGCAGGATGCCGGCAGGCCCAAAATGCCGGCTGTGCGGCGAGTGGAGGGGCGGGCGGAGTGAGGGCGCTGGCGACCAGGAGCCTGGGCCCAAACATTTTGGCGCCTGGGGCCTTCCAAGGTCGCTGGGGGCTCAGAGGGCCCTGCCTGTTCTGCCGCCCTGATGACAGGCGGCGCCAATAACGGCCCGGGTGGCGGTGGGGTGGAGGGTGAGTCCAGCGCTGGGGCTCGGGTCCCCAATCCCAAGCGTTGGGGCGCCAGGCCCCTTGCGAGGGGCCCCTAAGGAGCCCACCTAGAGTTAGGGTTAGCCCCCAGGAGGCCTGCAAGCCCGATCTGCTGGATGTGCAGCGAGCAGAGGGGCAGGCCGAGCTGAGGGCGTTGAGGATTGGCAGCGGGGGCCCAAGAGTTTGGGGCGGGGGCCTTCGAAATGCGCCAGGGGCTCGGTGTGCCCTGCACATTCTCCCGCCCTGAATGACCAGCGGCGCCAATAAAGGCCCGGGTGGCGGTGGGGCGGAGGGTGAGTCCAGCGCTGGGGCGGGGGTCCCCAATCCCTGGCATTGTGGTGCCAGGCCCCTTGGGAGGAGCCCCTTGGGGGCCAACCTAGGGTTAGGATTAGCCCCGAGGAGGCCGGCAGGCAGGATCCATGGGCGGTGTGGCGAGGGGGGGGGGGGAGAGCCGAGGGGAGGGCGCTGGTGAGTGGGAGCGTGGGCCCAAGTGTTTTGGCCAGGCGGCCTTCGAAGCTCGCCAGGGGCTCGGAGGGCCCTACCCGTTCTTGAGCCTGAATGACTGGCGGCACCCCTAGCGGCCTGGGTGGCGGGGCGCTGCAGGGTGAGTCCAGCGCTGGGGTTCGGAGGTTCCCAATCCCCAGCGTTGGGGCGCCAAGCCCCTTGGATGGGCCCTTCAGGGACCGACCTAGGGTTAGGATTAGCCTCCAGGAGTAGGGCAGGTCCGATCCGCCTGCTGTGTTTCGAGCGGAGGGGCGGGTTGAGGTGAGGGCGCTGACTAGTGAGAGCGTGGGCCCAAGCGCTTTGGGGAGCGGGTGCATGGAGGGTCCGGGGGTGGGGGGCTGGGAGGGCCCTGTATGTTCTCCTGCCCTGAATGAGCGGCAGCGCCCCTAGTGGCCCAGGTGGTGGAGGGGCAGCAGTGTTAGTTTGGCCCTGGGTCTCAGGGGTCCCCAATCCCCAGCGTTGCAGCCCCTGGCCCCTTGTGATGGGCCTCTTGGGGACTGACCTAGGGTTAGGGTTAGCAAGCAGGATGCCGGCAGGCCTGAAATGCTGGCTGTGCTGTGAGTGGAGGGGCGGGCGGAGTGAGGGCGCTGGGGAGCAGAAGCCTGGGCCCAAACATTTTGGCGCGGGGGCCTTCGAAGGTCGCTGGGGGCTCAGAGGGCCCTGCCCGTTCTCCCCCCCCCGAATAACCGGCGGGCCCCCTAGCGGCCCAGGGGTGGGGGGCTGCAGGGTGAATCCGGCGCTGGGTCTCGGGTCCCCAATCTCTGGCGTTGGGGCGCCAAGCACCTTCGGATGGGCCCCTGGGGGACCCACCTTGGGTTAGCCTTAGCCCCCAGGAGGCCATCAGGCCCAATCCCCTGGCTGTGTAGCGCGCATTGCGGCCGGCCAGGGGAGGGAGCTGGCGAGCGGGACCGTGGGCCCACAGGTTTTGGCGCTGGGGCGGCCTTCGAAGGTCGTCAGGGGCTTGTAGGACCGTGCCCCTTCTCCCGCCTGAATGACCGGCGGCGCTCCTAGCGGCCCGGGTGGCGGGTGGCTGCAGGGTGAGTCCGGCCCTAGGGCTAGGACGTCCAGGATCCCGGGCATGGCGGCGCAAGGCCCCTTGGGAGGGGCCCCTCGGGAACCGACCTAGGGTTAGGGTTAGCCCCCAGGAGGCCGGCAGGTCCGATCCGGCTGCTGTGTTTCGAGCGGAGGGGCGGGTTGAGGTGAGGGCGCTGACTAGTGGGAACGTGGGCCCAAGCGCTTTGGGGCAGGGGGCCATCGAATGTGGAAGGGGGCTTGGAGGGCCCTGCCCCTTCTCCCGCCGGGAATGAGCGGCAGCGCCCCTAGTGGCCCAGGTGGTGGAGGGGCAACAGTGTTAGTCCGGCCCTGGGGCACTGGGGTCCCCAATCCCCAGCGTTGCATCCCCGGGCCCCTTGTCAGGGGCCTCTCGGGGACTGACCTAGGGTTAGGGTTAGCAAGCAGGATGAGGGCAGGCCCAAAATGCCGGCTGTGCGGCGAGTGGAGGGGCGGGCGGAGTGAGGGCGCTGGCGAGCAGGAGCCTGGGCCCAAACATTTTGGCGCCTGGGGCCTTCCAAGGTCGCTGGGGGCTCAGAGGGCCCTGCCCGTTCTGCCGCCCTGATGACAGGCGGCGCCAATAACGGCCCGGGTGGCGGTGGGGCGGAGGGTGAGTCCAGCGCTGGGGTTCGGAGGTTCCCAATCCCCAGCGTTGGGGCTCCAAGCCCCTTGGATGGGCCCTTCGGGGACCGACCTAGGGTTAGGATTAGCCTCCAGGAGTACGGCAGGTCCGATCCGCCTGCTGTGTTTCGAGCGGAGGGGAAGGTTGAGGTGAGGGCGCTGACTAGTGGGAGCGTGGGCCCAAGCGCTTTGGGGAGCGGGTACATGGAGGGTCCGAGGGTGGTGGGAGGCTGGGAGTGCCCTGCATGTTCTCCTGCCCTGAATGAGCGGCAGCGCCCCTAGTGGCCCAGGTGGTGGAGGGGCAGCAGTGTTAGTTTGGACCTGGGTCTCAGGGGTCCCCAATCCCCAGCGTTGCATCCCCAGGCCCCTTGTCAGGGGCCTCTGGAGGACGGACCTAGGGTTAGGGTTAGCAAGCAGGATGCCAGCAGGCCCAAAATGCCGGCTGTGCGGCGAGTGGAGGGGCGGGCGGAGTGAGGGCGCTGGCGAGCAGGAGCCTGGGCCCAAACATTTTGGCGCCTGGGGCCTTCCAAGGTCGCTGGGGGCTCAGAGGGCCCTGCCCATTCTGCGGCCCTGATGACAGGCGGCGCCAATAATGGCCCGGGTGGCGGTGGGGGGAGTGTGAGTTCAGCGCTGGGGCTCGGGTCCCCAATCCCAGGCGTTGGGGTGCCAGGCCCCTTGCGAGGGGCCCCTAAGGAGCCCACCTAGAGTTAGGGTTAACCCCCAGGAGGCCTGCAAGCCCGATCTGCTGAATGTGCAGCGAGCGGAGGGGCAGGCCGAGCTGAGGGCGTTCAGGAGTGGGAGCGGGGGCCCAAGAGTTTGGCGCGGGGGCCTTCGAAATGCGCCAGGGGCTAGGTGTGCCCTGCACATTCTCCCGCCCTGAATGACCAGCGGCGCCAATAAAGGCCCGGGTGGCGGTGGGGCGGAGGGTGAGTCCAGCGCTGGGGCGGGGGTCCCCAATCCCTGGCATTGCGGTGCCAGGCCCCTTGGGAGGAGCCCCTTGGGGGCCGACCTAGAATTAGGATTAGCCCCGAGGAGGCCAGCAGGCAGGATCCATGGGCGGTGTGGCGACGGGGGGGGCGAGCCGAGGGGAGGGCGCTGGTGAGTGGGAGCGTGGGCCCAAGTGTTTTGGCTCAGGCGGCCTTCGAAGCTAGCCAGGGGCTCCGAGGGCCCTACCCGTTCTCGAGCCTGAATGACTGGCGGCGCCCCTAGCGGTCCGGGTGGTGGGGGGCTGCAGGGTGAGTCCAGCGCTGGGGTTCGGAGGTTCCCAATCCCCAGCGTTGGGGCGCTAAGCCCCTTGGGTGGGCTCTTCAGGGACCGACCTAGGGTTAGGATTAGCCTCCAGGAGTATGGCAGATCCGATCCGCCTGCTGTGTTTCGAGCGGGGGGCGGGTTGAGGTGAGGGCGCTGACAAGTGGGAGCGTGGGCCCAAGCGCTTTGGGGAGCGGGTGCATGGAGGGTCCTGGGCTGGTGGGAGGCTGGGAGTGCCCTGCATGTTCTCCTGCCCTGAATGAGCGGCAGCGCCCCTAGTGGCCCAGGTGGTGGAGGGGCAGCAGTGTTAGTTTGGCCCTGGGTCTCAGGGGTCCCCAATCCCCAGCGTTGCAGCCCCAGGCCCCTGGTTATGGGCCTCTCGGGGACTGACTTAGGGTTAGGGTTAGCAAGCAGGATGCCGGCAGGCCCGAAATGCCGGCTGTGCTGTGAGTGGAGGGGCGGGCGGAGTGAGGACGCTGGAGAGCAGAAGCCTGGGCCCAAACATTTTGGCGCCTGGGGCCTTCGAAGGTCGCTGGGGGCTCAGAGGGCCCTGCCCGTTCTCCCCCACTGAATAACCGGCGGCCCCCCTAGCGGTCCAGGGGTTGGGGGCTGCAGGGTGAATCCGGCGCTGGGTCTCGGGTCCCCAATCCCTGGCGTTGGGGCGCCAAGCACCTTCGGATGGGCCCCTGGGGGACCCACCTTGGGTTAGGCTTAGCCCCCAGGAGGCCATCAGGCCCAATCCCCTGGCTGTGTAGCGCGCATTGCGGCGGGCCAGGGGAGGGAGCTGGCGAGCGGGACCGTGGGCCCACAGGTTTTGGCGCTGGGGCGGCCTTCGAAGGTCGTCAGGGGCTTGTAGGACCCTGCCCCTTCTCCCGCCTGAATGACCGGCGGCGCTCCTAGCGGCCCGGGTGGCGGGTGGCTGCAGGGTGAGTCCGGCCCTGGGGCTAGGACGTCCAGGATCCCGGGCATGGCGGCGCAAGGCCCCTTGGGAGGGGCCCCTCGGGAACCGACCTAGGGTTAGGGTTAGCCCCCAGGAGGCCGGCAGGTCCGATCCGGCTGCTGTGTTTCGAGCGGAGGGGCGGGTTGAGGTGAGGGCGCTGACTAGTGGGAACGTGGGCCCAAGCGCTTTGGGGCAGGGGGCCATCGAATGTGGAAGGGGGCTTGGAGGGCCCTGCCCCTTCTCCCGCCGGGAATGAGCGGCAGCGCCCCTAGTGGCCCAGGTGGTGGAGGGGCAACAGTGTTAGTCCGGCCCTGGGGCACTGGGGTCCCCAATCCCCAGCGTTGCATCCCCGGGCCCCTTGTCAGGGGCCTCTCGGGGACGGACCTAGGGTTAGGGTTAGCAAGCAGGATGCCGGCAGGCCCAAAATGCCGGCTGTGCGGCGAGTGGAGGGGCGGGCGGAGTGAGGGCGCTGGCGACCAGGAGCCTGGGCCCAAACATTTTGGCGCCTGGGGCCTTCCAAGGTCGCTGGGGGCTCAGAGGGCCCTGCCTGTTCTGCCGCCCTGATGACAGGCGGCGCCAATAACGGCCCGGGTGGCGGTGGGGCGGAGGGTGAGTCCAGCGCTGGGGCTCGGGTCCCCAATCCCAAGCGTTGGGGCGCCAGGCCCCTTGCGAGGGGCCCCTAAGGAGCCCACCTAGAGTTAGGGTTAGCCCCCAGGAGGCCTGCAAGCCCGATCTGCTGGATGTGCAGCGAGCAGAGGGGCAGGCCGAGCTGAGGGCGTTGAGGAGTGGCAGCGGGGGCCCAAGAGTTTGGCGCGGGGGCCTTCGAAATGCGCCAGGGGCTCGGTGTGCCCTGCACATTCTCCCGCCCTGAATGACCAGCGGCGCCAATAAAGGCCCGGGTGGCGGTGGGGCGGAGGGTGAGTCCAGCGCTGGGGCGGGGGTCCCCAATCCCTGGCATTGTGGTGCCAGGCCCCTTGGGAGGAGCCCCTTGGGGGCCGACCTAGGGTTAGGATTAGCCCCGAGGAGGCCGGCAGGCAGGATCCATGGGCGGTGTGGCGA